>NW_027328741.1:62604945-65104945 GCF_048564905.1 Vicugna pacos | reverse complement strand
TACTTCTGGAGTGTATTCTACCCAACAGATATATAATTTACATGAATTCCATCAACATGGCATTCCGGGTTCCGTACATGATACATGCATGACGGATTCGAGAAACATGCGTTTCTGAGTTGTGAGCATGTGGATTAGTGAACTTTCATCCACCAAAGAAGGCATATATTACACTTTGAAATATTTACTCTGACTTCATAAGTTTTTTGTATCACCAGGTTCTAAAATCGGACATTTGGCAGTAGAAAACCCTCTTTGAGCGAATTCTCACCAATACACATGTAATTTACCTTGTTTACATAACCATGGCATTCCGTATTCCGAACATGTTTCATGCATCACGGATTCCTCAAACATGCATTTCTGAGCTGTGAACATGTGCATGACAGTTGTTTCAACCACCAAACAAGTTACTTACGCACTTTGAAATAGTTCCTTGGACTTCGTTGCTTCTCCTATCACCAGTTTCAAGAATCACACTTTGATCCCAGAAAAACCCTCTTGGAGCGAATTCTACCCTAGAGATATGTAATTTGAATAGATTCCTTCAACATGATATTCCGTGTTCCGTACATGTTACATGCATGACGGATTCGACAAACATGCATTCCTGAGTTGTGAGCATGTGGATTACTGATTTTTCATCCTCTATAAAAGGAATAATTTCATATAGACTCGTGTACACATTTTCACAAGCTTTCCCTAACACAAGTTTCGAATTCGTTCATTTTTCACAGAAGAATACTTCTGGAGTGTATTCAACCTAATAGATATATAATTTACATGAATTCCATCAACATGGCATTCCGGGTTCCGTACATGATACATGCATGACGGATTCGAGAAACATGCGTTTCTGAGTTGTGAGCATGTGGATTAGTGAACTTTCATCCACCAAAGAAGGCATATATTACACTTTGAAATATTTACTCTGACTTCATAAGTTTTTTGTATCACCAGGTTCTAAAATCGGACATTTGGCAGTAGAAAACACTCTTTGAGCGAATTCTCACCAATACACATGTAATTTACATTGTTTACATAACCATGGCATTCCGTATTCCGAACATGTTTCATGCATCACGGATTCCTCAAACATGCATTTCTGAGCTGTGAACATGCGCATGACAGATGTTTCAACCACCAAACAAGTTACTTATGCACTTTGAAATAGTTCCTTGGACTTCGTTGCTTCTCCTATCACCAGTTTCAAGAATCACACTTTGATCCCAGAAAAACCCTCTTGGAGCGAATACTACCCTAGAGATATGTAATTTGAATAGATTCCTTCAACATGATATTCCGTGTTCCGTACATGTTACATGCATGACGGATTCCACAAACATGCATTCCTGAGTTGTGAGCATGTGGATTACTGATTTTTCATCCTCTATAAAAGGAATAATTTCATATAGACTCGTGTACACATTTTCACAAGCTTTCCCTAACACAAGTTTCGAATTCGTTCATTTTTCACAGAAGAATACTTCTGGAGTGTATTCAACCTAATAGATATATAATTTACATGAATTCCATCAACATGGCATTCCGGGTTCCGTACATGATACATGCATGACGGATTCGTGAAACATGAGTTTCTGAATTGTGAGCACTTGGATTACTGACCTTTCAATCACCAAACAAGGCATATAGACACTTAGAATTATTTACACTGACTTCATAGCTTTTTT
Organism: Vicugna pacos; assembly: GCF_048564905.1. Classification (NCBI taxonomy): domain Eukaryota; kingdom Metazoa; phylum Chordata; class Mammalia; order Artiodactyla; family Camelidae; genus Vicugna; species Vicugna pacos. The sequence continues at coordinate 65,103,254 of NW_027328741.1, read as the reverse complement.
TTATCTCCAGGTTCTAAAACCGGACATTTGGCCCCAGAAAACACTCTTTGAGCGATTCTCACCAATACACATGTAATTTACATTGTTTACCTAATCATGGCATTCCGTATACAGAACATGTTTCATTCTCACGGATTAGGAAACATGCATTTCTGGGCTGTGAACATGCGCATGAATGATGTTTCAAACACCAAACAATTTACGTATGCACTTTGAAATATTTACTTGGACTTCGGAGCTTCTTCCTATCACAAGTTTCAAGAATCACAATTTCATCCCAGAAAAACCCTCTTGAAGCGAATTCTACCCTAGAGATATGTAATTTGAATAGATAAAATCTACATGATATTCCGTGTTCCGGACATGCTATATGCATGACGGATTCGACAAACATGCATTCCTGAGTTGAGAGCATGTGGATTACTGATCTTTCATCCTCTATAAAAGGAATATTTTCATCTAGACATGTGTACAGATTTTCACAAGCTTTCCCTAACACCACTTTTGAATTCGAGCATTTTTCGCAGAAGAATACCTCTGGAGCGATTTCCACCTAACAGATATGTAATTTACATGAATTCCATCAACAGGGCATTCCAGGTTCCGTAAATGCTACATGCATGGCGGTTTCGGCATACATGTGTTTCTGAGATCTCAGCATGTGGATTCCTGACCTTTCATCCACCAAACAAGGCATATATACACTTAGAAATATTTACTCTGGCTTCATAGGTTTTTTCTGTCACCAGGTAATAAATCGGACATTTGGCACTAGAAAAGCCTCTTTGAGCGAATTCTCACCAATACACATGTAATTTACATTGTTTACATAACCATGGCATTCCATATTCCGAACATGATTCATGCATCACGAATTCCTCAAATTGCATTTCTGTGCTGTGAACATGCACATGACAGATATTTCAACCACCAAACAAGTTACTTATGCACTTTGAAATATTTCCTTGGACTTCGTTGTTTCTCCTATCACCAGTTCCAAGAATCACACTTTGATCCCAGAAAAACCCTCTTGGAGCGAATTCTACCCTAGAGATATGTAATATGAATAGATCCCTTCAACATGATATTCCGTGTTCCGTACATGTTACATGCATGACGGATTCGACAAACATGCATTCCTGAGTTGAGAGCATGTGGATTACTGATTTTTCACCCTCTATAAATGGAATAATTTCATATAGACTCGTGTACACATTTTTACAAGCTTTCTTAACACAAGTTTTGAATTCGTGCATTTTTCACAGAAGAATACTTCTGGAGTGTATTCAACCTAATAGATATTTAATTTACATGAATTCCATCAACATGGCATTCCGGGTCCGTACATGATACATGCATGACGGATTCGAGAATCATGCGTTTCTGAGTTGTGAGCATGTGGATTAGTGAACTTTCATCCACCAAACAAGGCATATATACACTTTGAAATATTTACTCTGACTTCATAGGTTTTTTGTATAACAAGTTTCTAAAATCGGACATTTGGCAGTAGAAAACACTCTTTGAGCGAATTCTCACCAATACAAATGTAATTTACATTGTTTACATAACCATGGCATTCCGTATTCCGAACATGTTTCATGCATCACGGATTCCTGAAACATGCAATTCTGAGCTGTGTACATGCGTATGACAGATGTATCAACAACCAAAAATGTTACTTATGCACTTTGAAATATTTACTTAGACTTCGTTGCTTCTTCCTTTCACCAGTTTCAAGAATCACACTTTGATCCCAGAAAAACCCTCTTGGAGCGAAATCTACCCTCGAGATATGTAATTTGAATAGATTATATCTAAATGATATTCAGTGTTCCGTACATGCTACATGCATGACGGATTCGACAAACATGAACTCCTGAGTTGAGAGCATGTGGATTACTGATCTTTCATCCTCTATGAAAACAATATTTTCATCTAGACACGTGTACCAATTTTCACAATCTTTTCCTAACACGAGTTTTGTACTCGTGCATTTTTCTCAGAAAAATTCTTCTGGAGCGTTTTCCACTAAACAGATATGTAATTTACATGAATTCCATCAACATGGCATTCCGGGTTCCGTACATGCTTCATGCATGATGGATTCGGCAAACATGTGTTTCTGAGATCTCAGCATTTGGATTACTGACCTTTCATCCACCGAACAAGGCATATATACACTTTGAAATATTTACTCTGACTTCATAGGTTTTTTCTGTCACCAGGTACTAGAATCGGACATTTGGCACTAGAAAAGCCTCTTTGAGCGAATTCTCACCAATACACACGTAATTTACATTGTTTACATAACCATGGCATTCCGTATTCCGAACATGTTTCATGAAATACCAATTCCTCAAACATGCATTTCTGAGTTGTGAATATGCTCATGACTGATGTTTCAATCATTACAAGTTACCAACGCACTTAAATATATATACTTCGTCTTCGTAGCTTCTTCCTATCACCAGGTTCAAGAATCACACTTTGATCCCAGATAAACCCTCTTGGTGCGAATACTACCCTAGAGATATTTAATTTGAAAAATTCTATCTACATGATATTCCGTGTTCCGTACATGCTACATGCATAACGGATTCGAAAAACATGCATTCCTGAGTTGAGAGCATGTGGATTACTGATGTTTCATCCTCTATAAAAGGAAAATTTTCTTCTAGACACGTGTACAGATTTTCACAAGCTTTCCCTAACACCAGTTTAGAATTCATGCATTTTTCACAGAAAAATACTTCTGGAGCGATTTCCACCTAACAGATATGTAATTTAAATGCATTCCATCAGCAGGGCACTCTGGATTCCGTAAATGCTACACGCATGACGGATTCGGCAAACATGCGTTTCTGAGTTGTGAGCATGTGGATTAGTGAACTTTCATCCACCAAAGAAAGCTTATATTACACTTTGAAATATTTACTCTTACTTCATAATTTTTTTGTATCACCAGGTTCTAAAATCGGACATTTGGCAGTAGAAAACACTCTTTGAGCGAATTCTCACCAATACACATGTAAATTATATTGTTTACATAAGCATGGCATTCCGTATTCCGAACATGATTCATGCATCACGAATTCCTCAAATTGCATTTCTAAGCTTTGAACATGCACATGACAGATATTTCAACCACCAAACAAGTTACTTATGCACTTTGAAATATTTCCTTGGACTTCGTTGTTTCTCCTATCACCAGTTTCAAGAATCACACTTTGATCCCAGAAAAACCCTCTTGGAGCGAATTCTACCCTAGAGATATGTAATATGAATAGATCCCTTCAACATGATATTCCGTGTTCCGTACATGTTACATGCATGACGGATTCGACAAACATGCATTCCTGAGTTGAGAGCATGTGGATTACTGATTTTTCACCCTCTATAAAAGGAATAATTTCATATAGACTCGTGTACACATTTTTACAAGCTTTCTCTAACACAAGTTTTGAATTCGTGCATTTTTCACAGAAGAATACTTCTGGAGTTTATTCAACCTAATAGATATATAATTTACATGAATTCCATCAACATGGCATTCCGGGTCCGTACATGATACATGCATGACGGATTCGAGAAACATGAGTTTCTGAGTTGTGAACATGTGGATTAGTGAACTTTCGTCCACCAAACAAGGCATAAATACACTTTGAAATATTTACTCTGACTTCATAGGTTTTTTGTATCACAAGGTTCTAAAATCGGACATTTGGCACTAGAAAACACTCTTTGAGCGAATTCTCACCAATACACATGTAATTTACATTGTTTACGTAACCATGGCATTCCGTATTCCGAACATGTTTCATGCATCACGGATTCCTCAAACATGCAATTCTGAGCTGTGTACATGCGCATGACAGATGTATCAACCACCAAAAATGTTACCTATGCACTTTGAAATATTTACTTAGACTTCGTTGCTTCTTCCTTTCACCAGTTACAAGAATCACACTTTGATCCCAGAAAAACCCTCTTGGAGCAAAGTCTACCCTAGATATATGTAATTTGAATAGATTCCATGTAAATAAAATTCAGTGTCCGTACATGCTACATGCATGACGGATTCGACAAACATGCATTGCTGAGTTGAGAGCATGTGGATTACTGATCTTTCATCCTCTATGAAAACAAAATTTTCATCTTGACACGTGTACCCATTTTCACAATCTTTTCCTAACACGAGTTTCGGACTCGTGCATTTTTCTCAGAAAAATACTTCTGGAGCGATTTCCACCAAACAGATATGTAATTTACATGAATTCCATCAACATGGCATTCCGGGTTCCGTACATGATACATGCATGACGGATTCGGCAAACATGTGTTTCTGAGATCTCAGCATGTGGATTACTGACCTTTCATAGGCCAAACAATGCATATATACACTTAGAAATTCTTACTCTGACTTCATAGGTTTTTTCTCTCACCACGTTTTAAATCGGATAATTGGCTCCAGTAAACACTCTTTGAGCGAATTCTCACCAATACAAATGTAATTTACATTGTTGACATAAACATGGCATTCCGTATTCCGAGCATGTTTCATGCGTCACGGATTCCTGAAACATGAATTTGTGGGATGTGAACATGCGCATGACAGATATTTCAAACACCAAACAAGTTACCTATGCACTTTGAAATATTTACTTGGATTTCTTAGCTTCTTCCAATCACCAGTTTCAAGAATCACACTTTGATCCCTGAAAAAACTCTTGGAGCTATTTCTACCCTAGAGATATGTAATTTGAATAAATTCTATCAACATGATATTCGGTGTTCCGTACATGCTACATGCATGACGGATTCGACAAACATGCATTCCTGAGTTGAGAGCATCTGGATTACTGATTTTTCATCCTGTATAAAAGGAATATATTCATATAGACTCGTGTACACATTTTCACTAGCTTTCCCTAACACCAGTTTCTAATTCGTGCATTTTTCACAGAAGAACACTTCTGGAGCTTTTTCCACCTAATAGATATATAATTTATATGAATTCCATCAACATGGCATCCTGGGTTCCGTACATGATACATGCATTACGGATTCGTGAAACATGAGTTTCTGAATTGTGAGCATTTGGATTACTGACCTTTCAATCACCAAACAAGGCATATACACACTTAGAATTATTTACACTGACTTCATAGCTTATTTTTATCTCCAGGTTCTAAAATCGGAGATTTGGCCCCAGAAAACACTCTTTGAGCGATTCTCACCAATACACATGTAATTTACATTGTTTACCTAATCATGGAATTCCGTATACAGAACATGTTTCATTCTCACGGATTCGCAAACATGCATTTCTGGGCTGTGAACATGCGCATGAATGATGTTTCAAACACCAAACAATTTACGTATGCACTTTGAAATATTTACTTGGACTTCGGAGCTTCTTCCTATCACAAGTTTCAAGAATCACACTTTCATCCCAGAAAAACTCTCTTGATGCGAATTCTACCCTAGAGATATGTAAATTGAATAGATTCCATCTACATGATATTCCGTGTTCCGGACATGCTATATGCATGACGGATTCGAGAAACATGCATTCCTGAGTTGAGAGCATGTGGATTACTGATCTTTCATCCTCTATAAAAGGAATATTTTCATCTAGACATGTGTACAGATTTTCACAAGCTTTCCCTAACACCACTTTTGAATTCGAGCATTTTTCACAGAAGAATACCTCTGGAGCGATTTCCACCTAACAGATATGTAATTTAAATGAATTCCATCAACAGGGCATTCCAGGTTCCGTACATGCTACATGCATGACGCATTCAGAAAACATGTGTTTCTGAGATCTCAGCATGTGGATTACTGACCTTTCATCCACCTAATAAGGCATATATACAGTTTAAAATATTTAATCTGACTTCATTGGATTTATGTATCACCAGGTTCTAAAATCGGACATTTGGCACCAGAAAAACCACTTTGAGCGTATTCTCAAAAATACATATGTAATTTACATTATTTACATAACCAAGGCATTCCGTACTCCGAACATTTTTCATGCAACATGGATTCCTCAAACATGCATTTCTGAGTTGTGAACATGCGCATGACAGATATTTTAACCACCAAACATGTTACCTATGCACTTTGATATATTTACTTGGACTTCATTGCTTCTTCCTATCACCAGATTCAAGAATCACACTTTGATCCCTGAAAAACCCTCTTGGAGCAAAATCTACCCTAGAGATATTTAATTTGAATTGATTCCTTCAACATGGTCTTCCGTGTTCCCTACATGCTACATGCATGATGGATTCGACAAACATGCATTCCTGAGTTGAGAGCATGTGGATTACTGATCTTTCATCCTCTACAATAGGAATATTTTCATCTAGACACGTGTACAAATTTTCACTATGTTTCCCTAACACCAGTTTCTTATTCATGCATTTTTCACAGAAAAATACTTTTGGAGAGTTTTCAACCTAATAGATAAGTAATATACATGAATTCCATCTACATGTCTTTCCGGGTTCTGTACATGATGCATGCATGAAGGATTCGACAAACTAGAGCTTCTGAGTTGTGAGCATGTGGATTAGTGATCTTTCATCGACCAAAGAAGGCATATATACACTTAGAAATATTTACTCTGACTTCATAGGATTTTTCTAACACCAGGTAGTATAATCGGACATTTGGCACCAGAAAACACCCTCTGAGCGAATTCTCAAATATACACATGTAATTTACATTTTTTACATAACCATGGCCTTCTGTATTCCGAACATGTTTCATGCAATACCGATTCTTCAAACATGCATTTGTCAGTTGTGAATATGCTCATGACTGATGTTTAAACCATTACAAGATACCTATGCACTTTGATATATACACTTTGTCTTCGTAGATTCTTCCTATCACCAGGTTTTCGAATCACAATTTGATCCCAGAAAAAACCTCTTGAAGCGAATTCTACCCTAGAGATATGTAATTTGAAAAGATTCCATCTAAATGATATTCAGTGTTCATTACATACTACATGCATGACGGTTTCGACAAACATGCATTCTTGAGTTGAGAGCATGTGGAATAATGATCTTTCATCCTGTATAAAAACAATATTTTCATCTAGACACCTGTACCCATTTTCAGAATCTTTTCCTAACACCAGTTTCGAACTCGTTTATTTTTCACAGAAAAATACTTCTGGGGCGATTTCCACCAAACAGATATGTAATTAACATGAATTCCATCAACATGGCATTCCAGGTTCCGTACATGATACATGCATGACGGATACGAGAAACATGCGTTTCTGAGTTGTGAACATGTGGATTAGTGAACTTTCATCCACCAAAGAAGGCATATATTACACTTTGAAATATTTACTCTGACTTCATAAGTTTTTTGTATCACCAGGTTCTAAAATCGGACATTTGGCAGTAGAAAACACTCTTTGAGCGAATTCTCACCAATACACATGTAATTTACATTGCTTACATAACCATGGCATTCCGTATTCCGAACATGTTTCATGCATCACGGATTCCTCAAACATGCATTTCTGAGCTGTGAATATGCGCATGACAGATGCTTCAACAACCAAACAAGTTACTTATTCACTTTGATATAGTCCCTTGGACTTCGTTGCTTCTCCTATCACCAGTTTCAAGAATCACACTTTGATCCCAGAAAAACCCTCTTGGAGCGAATTCTACCCTAGAGATATGTAATTAGAATAGATTCCTTCAACATGATATTCCTTGTTCCGTACAGGTTACATGCATGACGGATTCGAGAAACATGCGTTTCTGAGTTGTGAGCATGTGGATTAGTGAACTTTCATCCACCAAAGAAGGCATATATTACACTTTGAAATAGTTACTCTGACTTCATAAGTTTTTTGTATCACCAGGTTCTAAAATCAGACATTTGGCAGTAGAAAACACTCTTTGAGCGAATTCTCACCAATACACATGTAATTTACATTGTTTACATAACCATGGCATTCCGTATTCCAAACATGTTTCATGCATCACGGATTCCTCAAACATGCATTTCTGAGCTGTGAACATGTGCATGACAGATGTTTCAACCACAAAACAAGTTACTTATGCACTTTGAAATAGTTCCTTGGACTTCGTTGCTTCTCCTATCACCAGTTTCAAGAATCACACTTTGATCCCAGAAAAACCCTCTTGGAGCGAATTCTACCCTAGAGATATGTAATTAGAATAGATTCCTTCAACATGATATTCCGTGTTCCGTACATGTTACATGCATGACGGATTCGACAAACATGCATTCCTGAGTTGAGAGCATGTGGATTACTGATTTTTCATCCTCTATAAAAGGAATAATTTCATATAGACTCGTGTACACATTTTCACAAGCTTTCCCTAACACAAGTTTCGAATTCGTTCATTTTTCACAGAAGAATACTTCTGGAGTGTATTCAACCTAATAGATATATAATTTACATGAATTCCATCAACATGGAATTCCGGGTTCCGTACTTGATACATGCATGACGGATTCGAGAAACATGCGTTTCTGAGTTGTGAGCATGTGGATTAGTGAACTTTCATCCACCAAAGAAGGCATATATTACACTTTGAAATATTTACTCTGACTTCATAAGTTTTTTGTATCACCAGGTTCTAAAATCGGACATTTGGCAGTAGAAAACCCTCTTTGAGCGAATTCTCACCAATACACATTTAATTTACACTGTTTACATAACCATGGCATTCCGTATTCCGAACATGTTTCATGCATCACGGATTCCTCAAACATGCATTTCTGAGCTGTGAACATGTGCATGACAGTTGTTTCAACCACCAAACAAGTTACTTACGCACTTTGAAATAGTTCCTTGGACTTCGTTGCTTCTCCTATCACCAGTTTCAAGAATCACACTTTGATCCCAGAAAAACCCTCTTGGAGCGAATTCTACCCTAGAGATATGTAATTTGAATAGATTCCTTCAACATGATATTCCGTGTTCCGTACATGTTACATGCATGACGGATTCGACAAACATGCATTCCTGAGTTGTGAGCATGTGGATTACTGATTTTTCATCCTCTATAAAAGGAATAATTTCATATAGACTCGTGTAAACATTTTCACAAGCTTTCCCTAACACAAGTTTCGAATTCGTTCATTTTTCACAGAAGAATACTTCTGGAGTGTATTCAACCTAATAGATATATAATTTACATGAATTCCATCAACATGGCATTCCGGGTTCCGTACATGATACATGCATGACGGATTCGAGAAACATGCGTTTCTGAGTTGTGAGCATGTGGATTAGTGAACTTTCATCCACCAAAGAAGGCATATATTACACTTTGAAATATTTACTCTGACTTCATAAGTTTTTTGTATCACCAGGTTCTAAAATCGGACATTTGGCAGTAGAAAACACTCTTTGAGCGAATTCTCACCAATACACATGTAATTTACATTGTTTACATAACCATGGCATTCCGTATTCCGAACATGTTTCATGCATCACGGATTCCTCAAACATGCATTTCTGAGCTGTGAACATGCGCATGACAGATGTTTCAACCACCAAACAAGTTACTTATGCACTTTGAAATAGTTCCTTGGACTTCGTTGCTTCTCCTATCACCAGTTTCAAGAATCACACTTTGATCCCAGAAAAACCCTCTTGGAGCGAATTCTACCCTAGAGATATGTAATTTGAATAGATTCCTTCAACATGATATTCCGTGTTCCGTACATGTTACATGCATGACGGATTCGACAAACATGCATTCCTGAGTTGTGAGCATGTGGATTACTGATTTTTCATCCTCTATAAAAGGAATAATTTCATATAGACTCGTGTACACATTTTCACAAGCTTTCCCTAACACAAGTTTCGAATTCGTTCATTTTTCACAGAAGAATACTTCTGGAGTGTATTCAACCTAATAGATATATAATTTACATGAATTCCATCAACATGGCATTCCGGGTTCCGTACATGATACATGCATGACGGATTCGAGAAACATGCGTTTCTGAGTTGTGAGCATGTGGATTAGTGAACTTTCATCCACCAAAGAAGGCACATATTACACTTTGAAATATTTACTCTGACTTCATAAGTTTTTTGTATCACCAGGTTCTAAAATCGGACATTTGGCAGTAGAAAACACTCTTTGAGCGAATTCTCACCAATACACATGTAATTTACATTGTTTACATAACCATGGCATTCCGTATTCCGAACATGTTTCATGCATCACGGATTCCTCAAACATGCATTTCTGAGCTGTGAACATGTGCATGACAGTTGTTTCAACCACCAAACAAGTTACTTACGCACTTTGAAATAGTTCCTTGGACTTCGTTGCTTCTCCTATCACCAGTTTCAAGAATCACACTTTGATCCCAGAAAAACCCTCTTGGAGCGAATTCTACCCTAGAGATATGTAATTTGAATAGATACCTTCAACATGATATTCCGTGTTCCGTACATGTTACATGCATGACGGATTCGACAAACATGCATTCCTGAGTTGTGAGCATGTGGATTACTGATTTTTCATCCTCTATAAAAGGAATAATTTCATATAGACTCGTGTAAACATTTTCACAAGCTTTCCCTAACACAAGTTACGAATTCGTTCATTTTTCACAGAAGAATACTTCTGCAGTGTATTCAACCTAATAGATATATAATTTACATGAATTCCATCAACATGGCATTCCGGGTTCCGTACATGATACATGCATGACGGATTCGAGAAACATGCGTTTCTGAGTTGTGAGCATGTGGATTAGTGAACTTTCATCCACCAAAGAAGGCATATATTACACTTTGAAATATTTACTCTGACTTCATAAGTTTTTTGTATCACCAGGTTCTAAAATCGGACATTTGGCAGTAGAAAACACTCTTTGAGCGAATTCTCACCAATACACATGTAATTTACCTTGTTTACATAACCATGGCATTCCGTATTCCGAACATGTTTCATGCATCACGGATTCCTCAAACATGCATTTCTGAGCTGTGAACATGCGCATGACAGATGTTTCAACCACCAAACAAGTTACTTATGCACTTTGAAATAGTTCCTTGGACTTCGTTGCTTCTCCTATCACCAGTTTCAAGAATCACACTTTGATCCCAGAAAAACCCTCTTGGAGCGAATTCTACCCTAGAGATATGTAATTTGAATAGATTCCTTCAACATGATATTCCGTGTTCCGTACATGTTACATGCATGACGGATTCGACAAACATGCATTCCTGAGTTGTGAGCATGTGGATTACTGATTTTTCATCCTCTATAAAAGGAATAATTTCATATAGACTCGTGTACACATTTTCACAAGCTTTCCCTAACACAAGTTTCGAATTCGTTCATTTTTCACAGAAGAATACTTCTGGAGTGTATTCAACCTAATAGATATATAATTTACATGAATTCCATCAACATGGCATTCCGGGTTCCGTACATGATACATGCATGACGGATTCGAGAAACATGCGTTTCTGAGTTGTGAGCATGTGGATTAGTGAACTTTCATCCACCAAAGAAGGCACATATTACACTTTGAAATATTTACTCTGACTTCATAAGTTTTTTGTATCACCAGGTTCTAAAATCGGACATTTGGCAGTAGAAAACACTCTTTGAGCGAATTCTCACCAATACACATGTAATTTACATTGTTTACATAACCATGGCATTCCGTATTCCGAACATGTTTCATGCATCACGGATTCCTCAAACATGCATTTCTGAGCTGTGAACATGTGCATGACAGTTGTTTCAACCACCAAACAAGTTACTTACGCACTTTGAAATAGTTCCTTGGACTTCGTTGCTTCTCCTATCACCACTTTCAAGAATCACACTTTGATCCCAGAAAAACCCTCTTGGAGCGAATTCTACCCTAGAGATATGTAATTTGAATAGATTCCTTCAACATGATATTCCGTGTTCCGTACATGTTACATGCATGACGGATTCGACAAACATGCATTCCTGAGTTGTGAGCATGTGGATTACTGATTTTTCATCCTCTATAAAAGGAATAATTTCATATAGACTCGTGTACACATTTTCACAAGCTTTCCCTAACACAAGTTTCGAATTCGTTCATTTTTCACAGAAGAATACTTCTGGAGTGTATTCAACCTAATAGATATATAATTTACATGAATTCCATCAACATGGCATTCCGGGTTCCGTACATGATACATGCATGACGGATTCGAGAAACATGCGTTTCTGAGTTGTGAGCATGTGGATTAGTGAACTTCCATCCACCAAAGAAGGCATATATTACACTTTGAAATATTTACTCTGACTTCATAAGTTTTTTGTATCACCAGGTTCTAAAATCGGACATTTGGCAGTAGAAAACACTCTTTGAGCGAATTCTCACCAATACACATGTAATTTTCATTGTTTACATAACCATGGCATTCCGTATTCCGAACATGTTTCATGCATCACGGATTCCTCAAACATGCATTTCTGAGCTGTGAACATGCGCATGACAGTTGTTTCAACCACCAAACAAGTTACTTACGCACTTTGAAATAGTTCCTTGGACTTCGTTGCTTCTCCTATCACCAGTTTCAAGAATCACACTTTGATCCCAGAAAAACCCTCTTGGAGCGAATTCTACCCTAGAGATATGTAATTTGAATAGATTCCTTCAACATGATATTCCGTGTTCCGTACATGTTACATGCATGACGGATTCGACAAACATGCATTCCTGAGTTGTGAGCATGTGGATTACTGATTTTTCATCCTCTATAAAAGGAATAATTTCATATAGACTCGTGTACACATTTTCACAAGCTTTCCCTAACACAAGTTTCGAATTCGTTCATTTTTCACAGAAGAATACTTCAGGAGTGTATTCTACCCAACAGATATATAATTTACATGAATTCCATCAACATGGCATTCCGGATTCCGTACATGATACATGCATGACGGATTCGAGAAACATGCGTTTCTGAGTTGTGAGCATGTGGATTAGTGAACTTTCATCCACCAAAGAAGACATATATTACACTTTGAAATATTTACTCTGACTTCATAAGTTTTTTGTATCACCAGGTTCTAAAATCGGACATTTGGCAGTGGAAAACACTCTTTGAGCGAATTCTCACCAATACACATGTAATTTACATTGTTTACATAACCATGGCATTCCGTATTCCGAACATGTTTCATGCATCACGGATTCCTCAAACATGCATTTCTGAGCTGTGAACATGCGCATAACAGATGTTTCAACCACCAAACAAGTTACTTATGCACTTTGAAATAGTTCCTTGGACTTCGTTGCTTCTCCTATCACCAGTTTCAAGAATCACACTTTGATCCCAGAAAAACCCTCTTGGAGTGAATTCTACCCTAGTGATATGTAATTTGAATAGATTCCTTCAACAAGATATTCCGTGTTCCGTACATGTTTCATGCATGACGGATTCCGCAAACATGCATTCCTGAGTTGTGAGCATGTGGATTACTGATTTTTCATCCTCTATAAAAGGAATAATTTCATATAGACTCGTGTACACATTTTCACTATCTTTCCCTAACACAAGTTTCGAATTCGTTCATTTTTCACAGAAGAATACTTCTGGAGTGTATTCAACCTAATAGATATATAATTTACATGAATTCCATCAACATGGCATTCCGGGTTCCGTACATGATACATGCATGACGGATTCGAGAAACATGCGTTTCTGAGTTGTGAGCATGTGGATTAGTGAACTTTCATCCACCAAAGAAGGCATATATTACACTTTGAAATATTTACTCTGACTTCATAAGTTTTTTGTATCACCAGGTTCTAAAATCGGACATTTGGCAGTAGAAAACACTCTTTGAGCGAATTCTCACCAATACACATGTAATTTACATTGTTTACATAACCATAACATTCCGTATTCCAAACATGTTTCATGCATCACGGATTCCTCAAACATGCATTTCTGAGCTGTGAACATGCGCATGACAGATGTTTCAACCACCAAACAAGTTACTTATGCACTTTGAAATAGTTCCTTGCACTTCGTTGCTTCTCCTATCACCAGTTTCAAGAATCACACTTTGATCCCAGAAAAACCCTCTTGGAGCGAATTCTACCCTAGAGATATGTAATTTGAATAGATTCCTTCAACATGATATTCCGTGTTCCTTACATGTTACATGCATGACGGATTCGACAAACATGCATTCCTGAGTTGTGAGCATGTGGATTACTGATTTTTCATCCTCTATAAAAGGAATAATTTCATATAGACTCGTGTACACATTTTCACAAGCTTTCCCTAACACAAGTTTCGAATTCGTTCATTTTTCACAGAAGAATACTTCTGGAGTGTATTCAACCTAATAGTTATATAATTTACATGAATTCCATCAACATGGCATTCCGGATTCCGTACATGATACATGCATGACGGATTCGAGAAACATGCGTTTCTGAGTTGTGAGCATGTGGATTAGTGAACTTTCATCCACCAAAGAAGACATATATTACACTTTGAAATATTTACTCTGACTTCATAAGTTTTTTGTATCACCAGGTTCTAAAATCGGACATTTGGCAGTGGAAAACACTCTTTGAGCGAATTCTCACCAATACACATGTAATTTACATTGTTTACATAACCATGGCATTCCGTATTCCGAACATGTTTCATGCATCACGGATTCCTCAAACATGCATTTCTGAGCTGTGAACATGCGCATAACAGATGTTTCAACCACCAAACAAGTTACTTATGCACTTTGAAATAGTTCCTTGGACTTCGTTGCTTCTCCTATCACCAGTTTCAAGAATCACACTTTGATCCCAGAAAAACCCTCTTGGAGTGAATTCTACCCTAGTGATATGTAATTTGAATAGATTCCTTCAACAAGATATTCCGTGTTCCGTACATGTTTCATGCATGACGGATTCCGCAAACATGCATTCCTGAGTTGTGAGCATGTGGATTACTGATTTTTCATCCTCTATAAAAGGAATAATTTCATATAGACTCGTGTACACATTTTCACTATCTTTCCCTAACACAAGTTTCGAATTCGTTCATTTTTCACAGAAGAATACTTCTGGAGTGTATTCAACCTAATAGATATATAATTTACATGAATTCCATCAACATGGCATTCCGGGTTCCGTACATGATACATGCATGACGGATTCGAGAAACATGCGTTTCTGAGTTGTGAGCATGTGGATTAGTGAACTTTCATCCACCAAAGAAGGCATATATTACACTTTGAAATATTTACTCTGACTTCATAAGTTTTTTGTATCACCAGGTTCTAAAATCGGACATTTGGCAGTAGAAAACACTCTTTGAGCGAATTCTCACCAATACACATGTAATTTACATTGTTTACATAACCATAACATTCCGTATTCCAAACATGTTTCATGCATCACGGATTCCTCAAACATGCATTTCTGAGCTGTGAACATGCACATGACAGATGTTTCAACCACAAAACAAGTTACTTATGCACTTTGAAATAGTTCCTTGGACTTCGTTGCTTCTCCTATCACCAGTTTCAAGAATCACACTTTGATCCCAGAAAAACCCTCTTGGAGCGAATTCTACCCTAGAGATATGTAATTTGAATAGATTCCTTCAACATGATATTCCGTGTTCCTTACATGTTACATGCATGACGGATTCGACAAACATGCATTCCTGAGTTGTGAGCATGTGGATTACTGATTTTTCATCCTCTATAAAAGGAATAATTTCATATAGACTCGTGTACACATTTTCACAAGCTTTCCCTAACACAAGTTTCGAATTCGTTCATTTTTCACAGAAGAATACTTCTGGAGTGTATTCAACCTAATAGATATATAATTTACATGAATTCCATCAACATGGCATTCCGGGTTCCGTACATGATACATGCATGACGGATTCGAGAAACATGCGTTTCTGAGTTGTGAGCATGTGGATTAGTGAACTTTCATCCACCAAAGAAGGCATATATTACACTTTGAAATATTTACTCTGACTTCATAAGTTTTTTGTATCACCAGGTTCTAAAATCAGACATATGGCAGTAGAAAACACTCTTTGAGCGAATTCTCACCAATACACATGTAATTTACATTGTTTACATAACCATGGCATTCCGTATTCCAAACATGTTTCATGCATCACGGATTCCTCAAACATGCATTTCTGAGCTGTGAACATGCGCATGACAGATGTTTCAACGACAAAACAAGTTACTTATGCACTTTGAAATAGTTCCTTGGACTTCGTTGCTTCTCCTATCACCAGTTTCAAGAATCACACTTTGATCCCAGAAAAACCCTCTTGGAGCGAATTCTACCCTAGAGATATGTAATTTGAATAGATTCCTTCAACATGATATTCCGTGTTCCTTACATGTTACATGCATGACGGATTCGACAAACATGCATTCCTGAGTTGTGAGCATGTGGATTACTGATTTTTCATCCTCTATAAAAGGAATAATTTCATATAGACTCGTGTACACATTTTCACAAGCTTTCCCTAACACAAGTTTCGAATTCGTTCATTTTTCACAGAAGAATACTTCTGGAGTGTATTCAACCTAATAGTTATATAATTTACATGAATTCCATCAACATGGCATTCCGGAATCCGTACATGATACATGCATGACAGATTCGAGAAACATGCGTTTCTGAGTTGTGAGCATGTGGATTAGTGAACTTTCATCCACCAAAGAAGGCATATATTACACTTTGAAATATTTACTCTGACTTCATAAGTTTTTTGTATCACCAGGTTCTAAAATCGGACATTTGGCAGTAGAAAACACTCTTTGAGCGAATTCTCACCAATACACATGTAATTTACATTGTTTACATAACCATGGCATTCCGTATTCCGAACATGTTTCATGCATCACGGATTCCTCAAACATGCATTTCTGAGCTGTGAACATGCGCATGACAGATGTTTCAACCACCAAACAAGTTACTTATACACTTTGAAATAGTTCCTTGGACTTCATTGCTTCTCCTATCACCAGTTTCAAGAATCACACTTTGATCCCAGAAAAACCCTCTTGGAGCGAATTCTACCCTAGAGATATGTAATTTGAATAGATTCCTTCAACAAGATATTCCGTGTTCCGTACATGTTTCATGCATGACGGATTCCGCAAACATGCATTCCTGAGTTGTGAGCATGTGGATTACTGATTTTTCATCCTCTATAAAAGGAATAATTTCATATAGACTCGTGTACACATTTTCACTATCTTTCCCTAACACAAGTTTCGAATTCGTTCATTTTTCACAGAAGAATACTTCTGGAGTGTATTCAACCTAATAGATATATAATTTACATGAATTCCATCAACATGGCATTCCGGGTTCCGTACATGATACATGCATGACGGATTCGAGAAACATGCGTTTCTGAGTTGTGAGCATGTGGATTAGTGAACTTTCATCCACCAAAGAAGGCATATATTACACTTTGAAATATTTACTCTGACTTCATAAGTTTTTTGTATCACCAGGTTCTAAAATCGGACATTTGGCAGTAGAAAACACTCTTTGAGCGAATTCTCACCAATACACATGTAATTTACATTGTTTACATAACCATAACATTCCGTATTCCAAACATGTTTCATGCATCACGGATTCCTCAAACATGCATTTCTGAGCTGTGAACATGCACATGACAGATGTTTCAACCACAAAACAAGTTACTTATGCACTTTGAAATAGTTCCTTGGACTTCGTTGCTTCTCCTATCACCAGTTTCAAGAATCACACTTTGATCCCAGAAAAACCCTCTTGGAGCGAATTCTACCCTAGAGATATGTAATTTGAATAGATTCCTTCAACATGATATTCCGTGTTCCGTACATGTTACATGCATGACGGATTCGACAAACATGCATTCCTGAGTTGTGAGCATGTGGATTACTGATTTTTCATCCTCTATAAAAGGAATAATTTCATATAGACTCGTGTACACATTTTCACAAGCTTTCCCTAACACAAGTTTCGAATTCGTTCATTTTTCACAGAAGAATACTTCTGGAGTGTATTCAACCTAATAGATATATAATTTACATGAATTCCATCAACATGGCATTCCGGGTTCCGTACATGATACATGCATGACGGATTCGAGAAACATGCGTTTCTGAGTTGTGAGCATGTGGATTAGTGAACTTTCATCCACCAAAGAAGGCATATATTACACTTTGAAATATTTACTCTGACTTCATAAGTTTTTTGTATCACCAGGTTCTAAAATCAGACATATGGCAGTAGAAAACACTCTTTGAGCGAATTCTCACCAATACACATGTAATTTACATTGTTTACATAACCATGGCATTCCGTATTCCAAACATGTTTCATGCATCACGGATTCCTCAAACATGCATTTCTGAGCTGTGAACATGCGCATGACAGATGTTTCAACGACAAAACAAGTTACTTATGCACTTTGAAATAGTTCCTTGGACTTCGTTGCTTCTCCTATCACCAGTTTCAAGAATCACACTTTGATCCCAGAAAAACCCTCTTGGAGCGAATTCTACCCTAGAGATATGTAATTTGAATAGATTCCTTCAACATGATATTCCGTGTTCCTTACATGTTACATGCATGACGGATTCGACAAACATGCATTCCTGAGTTGTGAGCATGTGGATTACTGATTTTTCATCCTCTATAAAAGGAATAATTTCATATAGACTCGTGTACACATTTTCACAAGCTTTCCCTAACACAAGTTTCGAATTCGTTCATTTTTCACAGAAGAATACTTCTGGAGTGTATTCAACCTAATAGTTATATAATTTACATGAATTCCATCAACATGGCATTCCGGAATCCGTACATGATACATGCATGACAGATTCGAGAAACATGCGTTTCTGAGTTGTGAGCATGTGGATTAGTGAACTTTCATCCACCAAAGAAGGCATATATTACACTTTGAAATATTTACTCTGACTTCATAAGTTTTTTGTATCACCAGGTTCTAAAATCGGACATTTGGCAGTAGAAAACACTCTTTGAGCGAATTCTCACCAATACACATGTAATTTACATTGTTTACATAACCATGGCATTCCGTATTCCGAACATGTTTCATGCATCACGGATTCCTCAAACATGCATTTCTGAGCTGTGAACATGCGCATGACAGATGTTTCAACCACCAAACAAGTTACTTATACACTTTGAAATAGTTCCTTGGACTTCATTGCTTCTCCTATCACCAGTTTCAAGAATCACACTTTGATCCCAGAAAAACCCTCTTGGAGCGAATTCTACCCTAGAGATATGTAATTTGAATAGATTCCTTCAACAAGATATTCCGTGTTCCGTACATGTTTCATGCATGACGGATTCCGCAAACATGCATTCCTGAGTTGTGAGCATGTGGATTACTGATTTTTCATCCTCTATAAAAGGAATAATTTCATATAGACTCGTGTACACATTTTCACTATCTTTCCCTAACACAAGTTTCGAATTCGTTCATTTTTCACAGAAGAATACTTCTGGAGTGTATTCAACCTAATAGATATATAATTTACATGAATTCCATCAACATGGCATTCCGGGTTCCGTACATGATACATGCATGACGGATTCGAGAAACATGCGTTTCTGAGTTGTGAGCATGTGGATTAGTGAACTTTCATCCACCAAAGAAGGCATATATTACACTTTGAAATATTTACTCTGACTTCATAAGTTTTTTGTATCACCAGGTTCTAAAATCGGACATTTGGCAGTAGAAAACACTCTTTGAGCGAATTCTCACCAATACACATGTAATTTACATTGTTTACATAACCATAACATTCCGTATTCCAAACATGTTTCATGCATCACGGATTCCTCAAACATGCATTTCTGAGCTGTGAACATGCACATGACAGATGTTTCAACCACAAAACAAGTTACTTATGCACTTTGAAATAGTTCCTTGGACTTCGTTGCTTCTCCTATCACCAGTTTCAAGAATCACACTTTGATCCCAGAAAAACCCTCTTGGAGCGAATTCTACCCTAGAGATATGTAATTTGAATAGATTCCTTCAACATGATATTCCGTGTTCCGTACATGTTACATGCATGACGGATTCGACAAACATGCATTCCTGAGTTGTGAGCATGTGGATTACTGATTTTTCATCCTCTATAAAAGGAATAATTTCATATAGACTCGTGTACACATTTTCACAAGCTTTCCCTAACACAAGTTTCGAATTCGTTCATTTTTCACAGAAGAATACTTCTGGAGTGTATTCAACCTAATAGATATATAATTTACATGAATTCCATCAACATGGCATTCCGGGTTCCGTACCTGATACATGCATGACGGATTCGAGAAACATGCGTTTCTGAGTTGTGAGCATGTGGATTAGTGAACTTTCATCCACCAAAGAAGGCATATATTACACTTTGAAATATTTACTCTGACTTCATAAGTTTTTTGTATCACCAGGTTCTAAAATCAGACATATGGCAGTAGAAAACACTCTTTGAGCGAATTCTCACCAATACACATGTAATTTACATTGTTTACATAACCATGGCATTCCGTATTCCAAACATGTTTCATGCATCACGGATTCCTCAAACATGCATTTCTGAGCTGTGAACATGCGCATGACAGATGTTTCAACGACAAAACAAGTTACTTATGCACTTTGAAATAGTTCCTTGGACTTCGTTGCTTCTCCTATCACCAGTTTCAAGAATCACACTTTGATCCCAGAAAAACCCTCTTGGAGCGAATTCTACCCTAGAGATATGTAATTTGAATAGATTCCTTCAACATGATATTCCGTGTTCCTTACATGTTACATGCATGACGGATTCGACAAACATGCATTCCTGAGTTGTGAGCATGTGGATTACTGATTTTTCATCCTCTATAAAAGGAATAATTTCATATAGACTCGTGTACACATTTTCACAAGCTTTCCCTAACACAAGTTTCGAATTCGTTCATTTTTCACAGAAGAATACTTCTGGAGTGTATTCAACCTAATAGTTATATAATTTACATGAATTCCATCAACATGGCATTCCGGAATCCGTACATGATACATGCATGACGGATTCGAGAAACATGCGTTTCTGAGTTGTGAACATGTGGATTACTGAACTTTCATCCACCAAAGAAGGCATATATTACACTTTGAAATATTTACTCTGACTTCATAATTTTTTTGTATCACCAGGTTCTAAAATCGGATATTTGGCAGTAGAAAACACTCTTTGAGCGAATTCTCACCAATACAAATGTAATTTACATTGTTTACATAACCATGGAATTCCATATTCCAAACATGTTTCATGCATCACGGATTTCTCAAACATGCATTTCTGAGCTGTGAATATGCGCATGACAGATGTTTCAACCACCAAACAAGTTACTTATGCACTTTGAAATAGTTCCTTGGACTTCGTTGCTTCTCCTATCACCAGTTTCAAGAATCACACTTTGATCCCAGAAAAACCCTCTTGGAGCGAATTCTACCCTAGAGATATGTAATTTGAATAGATTCCTTCAACATGATATTCCGTGTTCCGTACATGTTACATGCATGACGGATTCGACAAACATGCATTCCTGAGTTGTGAGCATGTGGATTACTGATTTTTCATCCTCTATAAAAGGAATAATTTCATATAGACTCGTGTACACATTTTCACAAGCTTTCCCTAACACAAGTTTCGAATTCGTTCATTTTTCACAGAAGAATACTTCTGGAGTGTATTCAACCTAATAGATATATAATTTACATGAATTCCATCAACATGGCATTCCGGGTTCCGTACATGATACATGCATGACGGATTCGAGAAACACGCGTTTCTGAGTTGTGAGCATGTGGATTAGTGAACTTTCATCCACCAAAGAAGGCATATATTACACTTTGAAATATTTACTCTGACTTCATAATTTTTTTTGTATCACCAGGTTCTAAAATCGGACATTTGGCAGTAGAAAACACTCTTTGAGCGAATTCTCACCAATACACATGTAATTTTCATTGTTTACATAACCATGGCATTCCGTATTCCGAACATGTTTCATGCATCACGGATTCCTCAAACATGCATTTCTGAGCTGTGAACATGTGCATGACAGTTGTTTCAACCACCAAACAAGTTACTTACGCACTTTGAAATAGTTCCTTGGACTTCGTTGCTTCTCCTATCACCAGTTTCAAGAATCACACTTTGATCCCAGAAAAACCCTCTTGGAGCGAATTCTAACCTAGAGATATGTAATTTGAATAGATTCCTTCAACAGGATATTCCGTGTTCCGTACATGTTACATGCATGACGGATTCGACAAACATGCATTCCTGAGTTGTGAGCATGTGGATTACTGATTTTTCATCCTCTATAAAAGGAATAATTTCATATAGACTCGTGTACACATTTTCACAAGCTTTCCCTAACACAAGTTTCGAATTCGTTCATTTTTCACAGAAGAATACTTCTGGAGTGTATTCAACCTAATAGATATATAATTTACATGAATTCCATCAACATGGCATTCCGGGTTCCATACATGATACATGCATGACGGATTCGAGAAACATGCGTTTCTGAGTTGTGAACATGTGGATTAGTGAACTTTCATCCATCAAAGAAGGCATATATTACACTTTGAAATATTTACACTGACTTCATAAGTTTTTTGTATCACCAGGTTCTAAAATCGGACATTTGGCAGTAGAAAACACTCTTTGAGCGAATTCTCACCAATACACATGTAATTTACCTTGTTTACATAACCATGGCATTCCGTATTCCCAACATGTTTCATGCATCACGGATTCTTCAAACATGCATTTCTGAGCTGTGAACATGCGCATGACAGATGTTTCAACCACCAAACAAGTTACTTATGCACTTTGAAATAGTTCCTTGGACTTCGTTGCTTCTCCTATCACCAGTTTCAAGAATCACACTTTGATCCCAGAAAAACCCTCTTGGAGCGAATTCTACCCTAGAGATATGTAATTTGAATAGATTCCTTCAACATGATATTCCGTGTTCCGTACATGTTACATGCATGACGGATTCGACAAACATGCATTCCTGAGTTGTGAGCATGTGGATTACTGATTTTTCATCCTCTATAAAAGGAATAATTTCATATAGACTCGTGTACACATTTTCACAAGCTTTCCCTAACACAAGTTTCGAATTCGTTCATTTTTCACAGAAGAATACTTCAGGAGTGTATTCTACCCAACAGATATATAATTTACATGAATTCCATCAACATGGCATTCCGGGTTCCGTACATGATACATGCATGACGGATTCGAGAAACATGCGTTTCTGAGTTGTGAGCATGTGGATTAGTGAACTTTCATCCACCAAAGAAGGCATATAGTACACTTTGAAATATTTACTCTGACTTCATAAGTTTTTTGTATCACCAGGTTCTAAAATCAGACATTTGGCAGTAGAAAACACTCTTTGAGCGAATTCTCACCAATACACATGTAATTTACATTGTTTACATAACCATGGCATTCCGTATTCCAAACATGTTTCATGCATCACGGATTCCTCAAACATGCATTTCTGAGCTGTGAACATGCGCATGACAGATGTTTCAACCACCAAACAAGTTACTTATGCACTTTGAAATAGTTCCTTGCACTTCGTTGCTTCTCCTATCACCAGTTTCAAGAATCACACTTTGATCCCAGAAAAACCCTCTTGGAGCGAATTCTACCCTAGAGATATGTAATTTGAATAGATTCCTTCAACATGATATTCCGTGTTCCTTACATGTTACATGCATGACGGATTCGACAAACATGCATTCCTGAGTTGTGAGCATGTGGATTACTGATTTTTCATCCTCTATAAAAGGAATAATTTCATATAGACTCGTGTACACATTTTCACAAGCTTTCCCTAACACAAGTTTCGAATTCGTTCATTTTTCACAGAAGAATACTTCTGGAGTGTATTCAACCTAATAGTTATATAATTTACATGAATTCCATCAACATGGCATTCCGGATTCCGTACATGATACATGCATGACGGATTCGAGA
Organism: Vicugna pacos; assembly: GCF_048564905.1. Classification (NCBI taxonomy): domain Eukaryota; kingdom Metazoa; phylum Chordata; class Mammalia; order Artiodactyla; family Camelidae; genus Vicugna; species Vicugna pacos. Next base: position 65,079,138 of record NW_027328741.1, on the reverse strand, counting down.
AACATGCGTTTCTGAGTTGTGAGCATGTGGATTAGTGAACTTTCATCCACCAAAGAAGACATATATTACACTTTGAAATATTTACTCTGACTTCATAAGTTTTTTGTATCACCAGGTTCTAAAATCGGACATTTGGCAGTGGAAAACACTCTTTGAGCGAATTCTCACCAATACACATGTAATTTACATTGTTTACATAACCATGGCATTCCGTATTCCGAACATGTTTCATGCATCACGGATTCCTCAAACATGCATTTCTGAGCTGTGAACATGCGCATAACAGATGTTTCAACCACCAAACAAGTTACTTATGCACTTTGAAATAGTTCCTTGGACTTCGTTGCTTCTCCTATCACCAGTTTCAAGAATCACACTTTGATCCCAGAAAAACCCTCTTGGAGTGAATTCTACCCTAGTGATATGTAATTTGAATAGATTCCTTCAACAAGATATTCCGTGTTCCGTACATGTTTCATGCATGACGGATTCCGCAAACATGCATTCCTGAGTTGTGAGCATGTGGATTACTGATTTTTCATCCTCTATAAAAGGAATAATTTCATATAGACTCGTGTACACATTTTCACTATCTTTCCCTAACACAAGTTTCGAATTCGTTCATTTTTCACAGAAGAATACTTCTGGAGTGTATTCAACCTAATAGATATATAATTTACATGAATTCCATCAACATGGCATTCCGGGTTCCGTACATGATACATGCATGACGGATTCGAGAAACATGCGTTTCTGAGTTGTGAGCATGTGGATTAGTGAACTTTCATCCACCAAAGAAGGCATATATTACACTTTGAAATATTTACTCTGACTTCATAAGTTTTTTGTATCACCAGGTTCTAAAATCGGACATTTGGCAGTAGAAAACACTCTTTGAGCGAATTCTCACCAATACACATGTAATTTACATTGTTTACATAACCATGGCATTCCGTATTCCAAACATGTTTCATGCATCACGGATTCCTCAAACATGCATTTCTGAGCTGTGAACATGCGCATGACAGATGTTTCAACCACCAAACAAGTTACTTATGCACTTTGAAATAGTTCCTTGCACTTCGTTGCTTCTCCTATCACCAGTTTCAAGAATCACACTTTGATCCCAGAAAAACCCTCTTGGAGCGAATTCTACCCTAGAGATATGTAATTTGAATAGATTCCTTCAACATGATATTCCGTGTTCCTTACATGTTACATGCATGACGGATTCGACAAACATGCATTCCTGAGTTGTGAGCATGTGGATTACTGATTTTTCATCCTCTATAAAAGGAATAATTTCATATAGACTCGTGTACACATTTTCACAAGCTTTCCCTAACACAAGTTTCGAATTCGTTCATTTTTCACAGAAGAATACTTCTGGAGTGTATTCAACCTAATAGTTATATAATTTACATGAATTCCATCAACATGGCATTCCGGATTCCGTACATGATACATGCATGACGGATTCGAGAAACATGCGTTTCTGAGTTGTCAGCATGTGGATTAGTGAACTTTCATCCACCAAAGAAGACATATATTACACTTTGAAATATTTACTCTGACTTCATAAGTTTTTTGTATCACCAGGTTCTAAAATCGGACATTTGGCAGTGGAAAACACTCTTTGAGCGAATTCTCACCAATACACATGTAATTTACATTGTTTACATAACCATGGCATTCCGTATTCCGAACATGTTTCATGCATCACGGATTCCTCAAACATGCATTTCTGAGCTGTGAACATGCGCATAACAGCTGTTTCAACCACCAAACAAGTTACTTATGCACTTTGAAATAGTTCCTTGGACTTCGTTGCTTCTCCTATCACCAGTTTCAAGAATCACACTTTGATCCCAGAAAAACCCTCTTGGAGTGAATTCTACCCTAGTGATATGTAATTTGAATAGATTCCTTCAACAAGATATTCCGTGTTCCGTACATGTTTCATGCATGACGGATTCCGCAAACATGCATTCCTGAGTTGTGAGCATGTGGATTACTGATTTTTCATCCTCTATAAAAGGAATAATTTCATATAGACTCGTGTACACATTTTCACAAGCTTTCCCTAACACAAGTTTCGAATTCGTTCATTTTTCACAGAAGAATACTTCTGGAGTGTATTCAACCTAATAGATATATAATTTACATGAATTCCATCAACATGGCATTCCGGGTTCCGTACGTGATACATGCATGACGGATTCGAGAAACATGCGTTTCTGAGTTGTGAGCATGTGGATTAGTGAACTTTCATCCACCAAAGAAGGCATATATTACACTTTGAAATATTTACTCTGACTTCATAAGTTTTTTGTATCACCAGGTTCTAAAATCAGACATATGGCAGTAGAAAACACTCTTTGAGCGAATTCTCACCAATACACATGTAATTTACATTGTTTACATAACCATGGCATTCCGTATTCCAAACATGTTTCATGCATCACGGATTCCTCAAACATGCATTTCTGAGCTGTGAACATGCGCATGACAGATGTTTCAACGACAAAACAAGTTACTTATGCACTTTGAAATAGTTCCTTGGACTTCGTTGCTTCTCCTATCACCAGTTTCAAGAATCACACTTTGATCCCAGAAAAACCCTCTTGGAGCGAATTCTACCCTAGAGATATGTAATTTGAATAGATTCCTTCAACATGATATTCCGTGTTCCTTACATGTTACATGCATGACGGATTCGACAAACATGCATTCCTGAGTTGTGAGCATGTGGATTACTGATTTTTCATCCTCTATAAAAGGAATAATTTCATATAGACTCGTGTACACATTTTCACAAGCTTTCCCTAACACAAGTTTCGAATTCGTTCATTTTTCACAGAAGAATACTTCTGGAGTGTATTCAACCTAATAGTTATATAATTTACATGAATTCCATCAACATGGCATTCCGGATTCCGTACATGATACATGCATGACAGATTCGAGAAACATGCGTTTCTGAGTTGTGAGCATGTGGATTAGTGAACTTTCATCCACCAAAGAAGGCATATATTACACTTTGAAATATTTACTCTGACTTCATAAGTTTTTTGTATCACCAGGTTCTAAAATCGGACATTTGGCAGTAGAAAACACTCTTTGAGCGAATTCTCACCAATACACATGTAATTTACATTGTTTACATAACCATGGCATTCCGTATTCCGAACATGTTTCATGCATCACGGATTCCTCAAACATGCATTTCTGAGCTGTGAACATGCGCATGACAGATGTTTCAACCACCAAACAAGTTACTTATGCACTTTGAAATAGTTCCTTGGACTTCATTGCTTCTCCTATCACCAGTTTCAAGAATCACACTTTGATCCCAGAAAAACCCTCTTGGAGCGAATTCTACCCTAGAGATATGTAATTTGAATAGATTCCTTCAACAAGATATTCCGTGTTCCGTACATGTTTCATGCATGACGGATTCCGCAAACATGCATTCCTGAGTTGTGAGCATGTGGATTACTGATTTTTCATCCTCTATAAAAGGAATAATTTCATATAGACTCGTGTACACATTTTCACTATCTTTCCCTAACACAAGTTTCGAATTCGTTCATTTTTCACAGAAGAATAGTTCTGGAGTGTATTCAACCTAATAGATATATAATTTACATGAATTCCATCAACATGGCATTCCGTATTCCGAACATGATTCGTGCATCACGGATTCCTCAAACATGCATTTCTGAGCTGTGAACATGCGCATGACAGATGTTTCAACCACCAAACAAGTTACTTATGCACTTTGAAATAGTCCCTTGGACTTCGTTGCTTCTCCTATCACAAGTTTCAAGAATCACACTTTGATCCCAGAAAAACCCTCTTGGAGCGAATTCTACCCTAGAGATATGTAATTTGAATAGTTTCCTTCTACATGATATTCCGTGTTACGTACATGTTACATGCATGACGGATTCGACAAACATGCATTCCTGAGTTGAGAGCATGTGGATTACTGATTTTTCATCCTCTATAAAAGGAATAATTTTATATAGACTCGTGTACACATTTTCACAAGTTTTCCGTAACACAAGTTTCGAATTCGTTCATTTTTCACAGAAGGATTCTTCTGGAGTGTATTCAACCTAATAGATATTTAATTTACATGAATTCCATCAACATGGCATTCCGGGTTCCGTACATGATACATGCATGACGGATTCGAGAAACATGCGTTTCTGAGTTGTGAGCATGTGGATTAGTGAACTTTCATCCACCAAAGAAGGCATATATTACACTTTGAAATATTTACTCTGACTTCATAAGTTTTTTGTATCACCAGGTTCTAAAATCGGACATTTGGCAGTAGAAAACACTCTTTGAGCGAATTCTCACCAATACACATGTAATTTACATTGTTTACATAACCATGGCATTCCGTATTCCGAACATGTTTCATGCATCACGGATTCCTCAAACATGCATTTCTGAGCTGTGAACATGCGCATGACAGATGTTTCAACAACCAAACAAGTTACATATTCACTTTGATATAGTCCCTTGGACTTCGTTGCTTCTCCTATCACAAGTTTCAAGAATCACACTTTGATCCCAGAAAAACCCTCTTGGAGCGAATTCTACCCTAGAGATATGTAATTTGAATAGATTCCTTCAACATGATATTCCGTGTTACGTACATTTTACATGCATGACGGATTCCACAAACATGCATTCCTGAGTTGTGAGCATGTGGATTACTGATTTTTCATCCTCTATAAAAGGAATAATTTCATATAGACTCGTGTACACATTTTCACTATCTTTCCCTAACACAAGTTTCGAATTCGTTCATTTTTCACAGAAGAATACTTCTGGAGTGTATTCAACCTAATAGATATATAATTTACATGAATTCCATCAACATGGCATTCCGGGTTCCGTACCTGATACATGCAAGACGGATTCGAGAAACATGCGTTTCTGAGTTGTGAACATGTGGATTAGTGAACTTTCATCCACCAAAGAAGGCATATATTACACTTTGAAATATTTACTCTGACTTCATAAGTTTTTTGTATCACCAGGTTCTAAAATCGGATATTTGGCAGTAGAAAACACTCTTTGAGCGAATTCTCACCAATACACATGTAATTTACATTGTTTACATAACCATGGCATTCCGTATTCCGAACATGATTCGTGCATCACGGATTCCTCAGACATGCATTTCTGAGCTGTGAACATGCGCATGACGGATGTTTCAACCACCAAACAAGTTACTTATGCACTTTGAAATAGTCCCTTGGACTTCGTTGCTTCTCCTATCACAAGTTTCAAGAATCACACTTTGATCCCAGAAAAACCCTCTTGGAGCGAATTCTACCCTAGAGATATGTAATTTGAATTGTTTCCTTCTACATGATATTCCGTGTTACGTACATGTTCCATGCATGACGGATTCGACAAACATGCATTCCTGAGTTGAGAGCATGTGGATTACTGATTTTTCATCCTCTATAAAAGGAATAATTTTATATAGACTCGTGTACACATTTTCACAAGCTTTCCGTAACACAAGTTTCGAATTCGTTCATTTTTCACAGAAGAATTCTTCTGGTGTGTATTCAACCTAATAGATATTTAATTTACATGAATTCCATCAACATGGCATTCCGGGTTCCGTACATGATACATGCATGACGGATTCGAGAAACATGCGTTTCTGAGTTGTGAACATGTGGATTACTGAACTTTCATCCACCAAAGAAGGCATATATTACACTTTGAAATATTTACTCTGACTTCATAATTTTTTTGTATCACCAGGTTCTAAAATCGGATATTTGGCAGTAGAAAACACTCTTTGAGCGAATTCTCACCAATACACATGTAATTTACATTGTTTACATAACCATGGCATTCCGTATTCCAAACATGTTTCATGCATCACGGATTTCTCAAACATGCATTTCTGAGCTGTGAATATGCGCATGACAGATGTTTCAACCACCAAACAAGTTACTTATGCACTTTGAAATAGTTCCTTGGACTTCGTTGCTTCTCCTATCACCAGTTTCAAGAATCACACTTTGATCCCAGAAAAACCCTCTTGGAGCGAATTCTACCCTAGAGATATGTAATTTGAATAGATTCCTTCAACATGATATTCCGTGTTCCGTACATGTTACATGCATGACGGATTCGACAAACATGCATTCCTGAGTTGTGAGCATGTGGATTACTGATTTTTCATCCTCTATAAAAGGAATAATTTCATATAGACTCGTGTACACATTTTCACAAGCTTTCCCTAACACAAGTTTCGAATTCGTTCATTTTTCACAGAAGAATACTTCTGGAGTGTATTCAACCTAATAGATATATAATTTACATGAATTCCATCAACATGGCATTCCGGGTTCCGTACATGATACATGCATGACGGATTCGAGAAACACGCGTTTCTGAGTTGTGAGCATGTTTATTAGTGAACTTTCATCCACCAAAGAAGGCATATATTACACTTTGAAATATTTACTCTGACTTCATAAGTTTTTTGTATCACCAGGTTCTAAAATCGGACATTTGGCAGTAGAAAACACTCTTTGAGCGAATTCTCACCAATACACATGTAATTTTCATTGTTTACATAACCATGGCATTCCGTATTCCGAACATGTTTCATGCATCACGGATTCCTCAAACATGCATTTCTTAGCTGTGAACATGTGCATGACAGTTGTTTCAACCACCAAACAAGTTACTTACGCACTTTGAAATAGTTCCTTGGACTTCGTTGCTTCTCCTATCACCAGTTTCAAGAATCACACTTTGATCCCAGAAAAACCCTCTTGGAGCGAATTCTAACCTAGAGATATGTAATTTGAATAGATTCCTTCAACAGGATATTCCGTGTTCCGTACATGTTACATGCATGACGGATTCGACAAACATGCATTCCTGAGTTGTGAGCATGTGGATTACTGATTTTTCATCCTCTATAAAAGGAATAAATTCATATAGACTCGTGTACACATTTTCACTATCTTTCCCTAACACAAGTTTCGAATTCGTTCATTTTTCACAGAAGAATACTTCTGGAGTGTATTCAACCTAATAGATATATAATTTACATGAATTCCATCAACATGGCATTCCGGGTTCCGTACATGATACATGCATGACGGATTCGAGAAACATGCGTTTCTGAGTTGTGAACATGTGGATTAGTGAACTTTCATCCATCAAAGAAGGCATATATTACACTTTGAAATATTTACACTGACTTCATAAGTTTTTTGTATCACCAGGTTCTAAAATCGGACATTTGGCAGTAGAAAACACTCTTTGAGCGAATTCTCACCAATACACATGTAATTTACCTTGTTTACATAACCATGGCATTCCGTATTCCGAACATGTTTCATGCATCACGGATTCTTCAAACATGCATTTCTGAGCTGTGAACATGCGCATGACAGATGTTTCAACCACCAAACAAGTTACTTATGCACTTTGAAATAGTCCCTTGGACTTCGTTGCTTCTCCTATCACAAGTTTCAAGAATCACACTTTGATCCCAGAAAAACCCTCTTGGAGCGAATTCTACCCTAGAGATATGTAATTTGAATACTTTCCTTCTACATGATATTCCGTGTTACGTACATGTTACATGCATGACGGATTCGACAAACATGCATTCCTGAGTTGAGAGCATGTGGATTACTGATTTTTCATCCTCTATAAAAGGGATAATTTTATATAGACTCGTGTACACATTTTCACAAGCTTTCCGTAACATAAGTTTCGAATTCGTTCATTTTTCACAGAAGAATACTTCTGGAGTGTATTCAACCTAATAGATATTTAATTTACATGAATTCCATCAACATGGCATTCCGGGTTCCGTACATGATACATGCATGACGGATTCGAGAAACATGCGTTTCTGAGTTGTGAGCATGTGGATTAGTGAACTTTCATCCACCAAAGAAGGCATATATTACACTTTGAAATATTTACTCTGACTTCATAAGTTTTTTGTATCGCCAGGTTCTAAAATCAGACATTTGGCAGTAGAAAACACTCTTTGAGCGAATTCTCACCAATACACATGTAATTTACATTGTTTACATAACCATGGCATTCCGTATTCCGAACATGTTTCATGCATCACGGATTCCTCAAACATGCATTTCTGAGCTGTGAACATGCGCATGACACATGTTTCAACCACCAAAAAAGTTACTTATGCACTTTGAAATAGTTCCTTGGACTTCGTTGCTTCTCCTATCACCAGTTTCAAGAATCACACTTTGATCCCAGAAAAACCCTCTTGGAGCGAATTCTACCCTAGAGATATGTAATTTGAATAGATTCCTTCAACATGATATTCCGTGTTCCGTACATGTTACATGCATGACGGATTCGACAAACATGCATTCCTGAGTTGTGAGCATGTGGATTACTGATTTTTCATCCTCTATAAAAGGAATAATTTCATATAGACTCGTGTACACATTTTCACTATCTTTCCCTAACACAAGTTTCGAATTCGTTCATTTTTCACAGAAGAATACTTCTGGAGTGTATTCAACCTAATAGATATATAATTTACATGAATTCCATCAACATGGCATTCCGGGTTCCGTACATGATACATGCATGACGGATTCGAGAAACATGCGTTTCTGAGTTGTGAAAAAGTGGATTAGTGAACTTTCATCCATCAAAGAAGGCATATATTACACTTTGAAATATTTACACTGACTTCATAAGTTTTTTGTATCACCAGGTTCTAAAATCGGACATTTGGCAGTAGAAAACACTCTTTGAGCGAATTCTCACCAATACACATGTAATTTACCTTGTTTACATAACCATGGCATTCCGTATTCCGAACATGTTTCATGCATCACGGATTCTTCAAACATGCATTTCTGAGCTGTGAACATGCGCATGACAGATGTTTCAACCACCAAACAAGTTACTTATGCACTTTGAAATAGTCCCTTGGACTTCGTTGCTTCTCCTATCACAAGTTTCAAGAATCACATTTTGATCCCAGAAAAACCCTCTTGGAGCGAATTCTACCCTAGAGATATGTAATTTGAATTGTTTCCTTCTACATGATATTCCGTGTTACGTACATGTTCCATGCATGACGGATTCGACAAACATGCATTCCTGAGTTGAGAGCATGTGGATTACTGATTTTTCATCCTCTATAAAAGGAATAATTTTATATAGACTCGTGTACACATTTTCACAAGCTTTCCGTAACACAAGTTTCGAATTCGTTCATTTTTCACAGAAGAATTGTTCTGGAGTGTATTCAACCTAATAGATATTTAATTTACATGAATTCCATCAACATGGCATTCCGGGTTCCGTACATGATACATGCATGACGGATTCGAGAAACATGCGTTTCTGAGTTGTGAACATGTGGATTACTGAACTTTCATCCACCAAAGAAGGCATATATTACACTTTGAAATATTTACTCTGACTTCATAATTTTTTTGTATCACCAGGTTCTAAAATCGGATATTTGGCAGTAGAAAACACTCTTTGAGCGAATTCTCACCAATACAAATGTAATTTACATTGTTTACATAACCATGGCATTCCGTATTCCAAACATGTTTCATGCATCACGGATTTCTCAAACATGCATTTCTGAGCTGTGAATATGCGCATGACAGATGTTTCAACCACCAAACAAGTTACTTATGCACTTTGAAATAGTTCCTTGGACTTCGTTGCTTCTCCTATCACCAGTTTCAAGAATCACACTTTGATCCCAGAAAAACCCTCTTGGAGCGAATTCTACCCTAGAGATATGTAATTTGAATAGATTCCTTCAACATGATATTCCGTGTTCCGTACATGTTACATGCATGACGGATTCGACAAACATGCATTCCTGAGTTGTGAGCATGTGGATTACTGATTTTTCATCCTCTATAAAAGGAATAATTTCATATAGACTCGTGTACACATTTTCACAAGCTTTCCCTAACACAAGTTTCGAATTCGTTCATTTTTCACAGAAGAATACTTCTGGAGTGTATTCAACCTAATAGATATATAATTTACATGAATTCCATCAACATGGCATTCCGGGTTCCGTACATGATACATGCATGACGGATTCGAGAAACACGCGTTTCTGAGTTGTGAGCATGTGGATTAGTGAACTTTCATCCACCAAAGAAGGCATATATTACACTTTGAAATATTTACTCTGACTTCATAAGTTTTTTGTATCACCAGGTTCTAAAATCGGACATTTGGCAGTAGAAAACACTCTTTGAGCGAATTCTCACCAATAGACATGTAATTTTCATTGTTTACATAACCATGGCATTCCGTATTCCGAACATGTTTCATGCATCACGGATTCCTCAAACATGCATTTCTGAGCTGTGAACATGTGCATGACAGTTGTTTCAACCACCAAACAAGTTACTTACGCACTTTGAAATAGTTCCTTGGACTTCGTTGCTTCTCCTATCACCAGTTTCAAGAATCACACTTTGATCCCAGAAAAACCCTCTTGGAGCGAATTCTAACCTAGAGATATGTAATTTGAATAGATTCCTTCAACAGGATATTCCGTGTTCCGTACATGATACATGCATGACGGATTCGACAAACATGCATTCCTGAGTTGTGAGCATGTGGATTACTGATTTTTCATCCTCTATAAAAGGAATAATTTCATATAGACTCGTGTACACATTTTCACAAGCTTTCCCTAACACAAGTTTCGAATTCGTTCATTTTTCACAGAAGAATACTTCTGGAGTGTATTCAACCTAATAGATATATAATTTACATGAATTCCATCAACATGGCATTCCGGGTTCCGTACATGATACATGCATGACGGATTCGAGAAACATGCGTTTCTGAGTTGTGAACATGTGGATTAGTGAACTTTCATCCATCAAAGAAGGCATATATTACACTTTGAAATATTTATTCTGACTTCATAAGTTTTTTGTATCACCAGGTTCTAAAATCGGACATTTGGCAGTAGAAAACACTCTTTGAGCGAATTCTCACCAATACACATGTAATTTACCTTGTTTACATAACCATGGCATTCCGTATTCCGAACATGTTTCATGCATCACGGATTCTTCAAACATGCATTTCTGAGCTGTGAACATGCGCATGACAGATGTTTCAACCACCAAACAAGTTACTTATGCACTTTGAAATAGTCCCTTGGACTTCGTTGCTTCTCCTATCACAAGTTTCAAGAATCACACTTTGATCCCAGAAAAACCCTCTTGGAGCGAATTCTACCCTAGAGATATGTAATTTGAATACTTTCCTTCTACATGATATTCCGTGTTACGTACATGTTACATGCATGACGGATTCGACAAACATGCATTCCTGAGTTGAGAGCATGTGGATTACTGATTTTTCATCCTCTATAAAAGGAATAATTTTATATAGACTCGTGTACACATTTTCACAAGCTTTCCGTAACATAAGTTTCGAATTCGTTCATTTTTCACAGAAGAATACTTCTGGAGTGTATTCAACCTAATAGATATTTAATTTACATGAATTCCATCAACATGGCATTCCGGGTTCCGTACATGATACATGCATGACGGATTCAAGAAACATGCGTTTCTGAGTTGTGAGCATGTGGATTAGTGAACTTTCATCCACCAAAGAAGGCATATATTACACTTTGAAATATTTACTCTGACTTCATAAGTTTTTTGTATCACCAGGTTCTAAAATCAGACATTTGGCAGTAGAAAACACTCTTTGAGCGAATTCTCACCAATACACATGTAATTTACATTGTTTACATAACCATGGCATTCCGTATTCCGAACATGTTTCATGCATCACGGATTCCTCAAACATGCATTTCTGAGCTGTGAACATGCGCATGACACATGTTTCAACCACCAAAAAAGTTACTTATGCACTTTGAAATAGTTCCTTGGACTTCGTTGCTTCTCCTATCACCAGTTTCAAGAATCACACTTTGATCCCAGAAAAACCCTCTTGGAGCGAATTCTACCCTAGAGATATGTAATTTGAATAGATTCCTTCAACATGATATTCCGTGTTCCGTACATGTTACATGCATGACGGATTCGACAAACATGCATTCCTGAGTTGTGAGCATGTGGATTACTGATTTTTCATCCTCTATAAAAGGAATAATTTCATATAGACTCGTGTACACATTTTCACTATCTTTCCCTAACACAAGTTTCGAATTCGTTCATTTTTCACAGAAGAATACTTCTGGAGTGTATTCAACCTAATAGATATATAATTTACATGAATTCCATCAACATGGCATTCCGGGTTCCGTACATGATACATGCATGACGGATTCGAGAAACATGCGTTTCTGAGTTGTGAAAAAGTGGATTAGTGAACTTTCATCCATCAAAGAAGGCATATATTACACTTTGAAATATTTACACTGACTTCATAAGTTTTTTGTATCACCAGGTTCTAAAATCGGACATTTGGCAGTAGAAAACACTCTTTGAGCGAATTCTCACCAATACACATGTAATTTACCTTGTTTACATAACCATGGCATTCCGTATTCCGAACATGTTTCATGCATCACGGATTCTTCAAACATGCATTTCTGAGCTGTGAACATGCGCATGACAGATGTTTCAACCACCAAACAAGTTACTTATGCACTTTGAAATAGTTCCTTGGACTTCGTTGCTTCTCCTATCACAAGTTTCAAGAATCACACTTTGATCCCAGAAAAACCCTCTTGGAGCGAATTCTACCCTAGAGATATGTAATTTGAATAGATTCCTTCAACATGATATTCCGTGTTACGTACATGTTACATGCATGTCGAATTCGACAAACATGCATTCCTGAGTTGTGAGCATGTGGATTACTGATTTTTCATCCTCTATAAAAGGAATAATTTCATATAGACTCGTGTACACATTTTCACAAGCTTTCCGTAACACAAGTTTCGAATTCGTTCATTTTTCACAGAAGAATTCTTCTGGAGTGTATTCAACCTAATAGATATTTAATTTACATGAATTCCATCAACATGGCATTCCGGGTTCCGTACATGATACATGCATGACGGATTCGAGAAACATGCGTTTCTGAGTTGTGAACATGTGGATTACTGAACTTTCATCCACCAAAGAAGGCATATATTACACTATGAAATATTTACTCTGACTTCATAATTTTTTTGTATCACCAGGTTCTAAAATCGGATATTTGGCAGTAGAAAACACTCTTTGAGCGAATTCTCACCAATACAAATGTAATTTACATTGTTTACATAACCATGGCATTCCGTATTCCAAACATGTTTCATGCATCACGGATTTCTCAAACATGCATTTCTGAGCTGTGAATATGCGCATCACAGATGTTTCAACCACCAAACAAGTTACTTATGCACTTTGAAATAGTTCCTTGGACTTCGTTGCTTCTCCTATCACCAGTTTCAAGAATCACACTTTGATCCCAGAAAAACCCTCTTGGAGCGAATTCTACCCTAGAGATATGTAATTTGAATAGATTCCTTCAACATGATATTCCGTGTTCCGTACATGTTACATGCATGACGGATTCGACAAACATGCATTCCTGAGTTGTGAGCATGTGGATTACTGATTTTTCATCCTCTATAAAAGGAATAATTTCATATAGACTCGTGTACACATTTTCACTATCTTTCCCTAACACAAGTTTCGAATTCGTTCATTTTTCACAGAAGAATACTTCTGGAGTGTATTCAACCTAATAGATATATAATTTACATGAATTCCATCAACATGGCATTCCGGGTTCCGTACATGATACATGCATGACGGATTCGAGAAACACGCGTTTCTGAGTTGTGAGCATGTGGATTAGTGAACTTTCATCCACCAAAGAAGGCATATATTACACTTTGAAATATTTACTCTGACTTCATAAGTTTTTTGTATCACCAGGTTCTAAAATCGGACATTTGGCAGTAGAAAACACTCTTTGAGCGAATTCTCACCAATACACATGTAATTTTCATTGTTTACATAACCATGGCATTCCGTATTCCGAACATGTTTCATGCATCACGGATTCCTCAAACATGCATTTCTGAGCTGTGAACATGTGCATGACAGTTGTTTCAACCACCAAACAAGTTACTTACGCACTTTGAAATAGTTCCTTGGACTTCGTTGCTTCTCCTATCACCAGTTTCAAGAATCACACTTTGATCCCAGAAAAACCCTCTTGGAGCGAATTCTACCCTAGAGATATGTAATTTGAATAGATTCCTTCAACAGGATATTCCGTGTTCCGTACATGTTACATGCATGACGGATTCGACAAACATGCATTCCTGAGTTGTGAGCATGTGGATTACTGATTTTTCATCCTCTATAAAAGGAATAATTTCATATAGACTCGTGTACACATTTTCACAAGCTTTCCCTAACACAAGTTTCGAATTCGTTCATTTTTCACAGAAGAATACTTCTGGAGTGTATTCAACCTAATAGATATATAATTTACATGAATTCCATCAACATGGCATTCCGGGTTCCGTACATGATACATGCATGACGGATTCGAGAAACATGCGTTTCTGAGTTGTGAACATGTGGATTAGTGTACTTTCATCCATCAAAGAAGGCATATATTACACTTTGAAATATTTACACTGACTTCATAAGTTTTTTGTATCACCAGGTTCTAAAATCGGACATTTGGCAGTAGAAAACACTCTTTGAGCGAATTCTCACCAATACACATGTAATTTACCTTGTTTACATAACCATGGCATTCCGTATTCCGAACATGTTTCATGCATCACGGATTCTTCAAACATGCATTTCTGAGCTGTGAACATGCGCATGACAGATGTTTCAACCACCAAACAAGTTACTTATGCACTTTGAAATAGTTCCTTGGACTTCGTTGCTTCTCCTATCACAAGTTTCAAGAATCACACTTTGATCCCAGAAAAACCCTCTTGGAGCGAATTCTACCCTAGAGATATGTAATTTGAATAGATTCCTTCAACATGATATTCCGTGTTACGTACATGTTACATGCATGTCGAATTCGACAAACATGCATTCCTGAGTTGTGAGCATGTGGATTACTGATTTTTCATCCTCTATAAAAGGAATAATTTCATATAGACTCGTGTACACATTTTCACAAGCTTTCCGTAACACAAGTTTCGAATTCGTTCATTTTTCACAGAAGAATTCTTCTGGAGTGTATTCAACCTAATAGATATTTAATTTACATGAATTCCATCAACATGGCATTCCGGGTTCCGTACATGATACATGCATGACGGATTCGAGAAACATGCGTTTCTGAGTTGTGAACATGTGGATTACTGAACTTTCATCCACCAAAGAAGGCATATATTACACTATGAAATATTTACTCTGACTTCATAATTTTTTTGTATCACCAGGTTCTAAAATCGGATATTTGGCAGTAGAAAACACTCTTTGAGCGAATTCTCACCAATACAAATGTAATTTACATTGTTTACATAACCATGGCATTCCGTATTCCAAACATGTTTCATGCATCACGGATTTCTCAAACATGCATTTCTGAGCTGTGAATATGCGCATCACAGATGTTTCAACCACCAAACAAGTTACTTATGCACTTTGAAATAGTTCCTTGGACTTCGTTGCTTCTCCTATCACCAGTTTCAAGAATCACACTTTGATCCCAGAAAAACCCTCTTGGAGCGAATTCTACCCTAGAGATATGTAATTTGAATAGATTCCTTCAACATGATATTCCGTGTTCCGTACATGTTACATGCATGACGGATTCGACAAACATGCATTCCTGAGTTGTGAGCATGTGGATTACTGATTTTTCATCCTCTATAAAAGGAATAATTTCATATAGACTCGTGTACACATTTTCACTATCTTTCCCTAACACAAGTTTCGAATTCGTTCATTTTTCACAGAAGAATACTTCTGGAGTGTATTCAACCTAATAGATATATAATTTACATGAATTCCATCAACATGGCATTCCGGGTTCCGTACATGATACATGCATGACGGATTCGAGAAACACGCGTTTCTGAGTTGTGAGCATGTGGATTAGTGAACTTTCATCCACCAAAGAAGGCATATATTACACTTTGAAATATTTACTCTGACTTCATAAGTTTTTTGTATCACCAGGTTCTAAAATCGGACATTTGGCAGTAGAAAACACTCTTTGAGCGAATTCTCACCAATACACATGTAATTTTCATTGTTTACATAACCATGGCATTCCGTATTCCGAACATGTTTCATGCATCACGGATTCCTCAAACATGCATTTCTGAGCTGTGAACATGTGCATGACAGTTGTTTCAACCACCAAACAAGTTACTTACGCACTTTGAAATAGTTCCTTGGACTTCGTTGCTTCTCCTATCACCAGTTTCAAGAATCACACTTTGATCCCAGAAAAACCCTCTTGGAGCGAATTCTAACCTAGAGATATGTAATTTGAATAGATTCCTTCAACAGGATATTCCGTGTTCCGTACATGTTACATGCATGACGGATTCGACAAACATGCATTCCTGAGTTGTGAGCATGTGGATTACTGATTTTTCATCCTCTATAAAAGGAATAATTTCATATAGACTCGTGTACACATTTTCACAAGCTTTCCCTAACACAAGTTTCGAATTCGTTCATTTTTCACAGAAGAATACTTCTGGAGTGTATTCAACCTAATAGATATATAATTTACATGAATTCCATCAACATGGCATTCCGGGTTCCGTACATGATACATGCATGACGGATTCGAGAAACATGCGTTTCTGAGTTGTGAACATGTGGATTAGTGTACTTTCATCCATCAAAGAAGGCATATATTACACTTTGAAATATTTACACTGACTTCATAAGTTTTTTGTATCACCAGGTTCTAAAATCGGACATTTGGCAGTAGAAAACACTCTTTGAGCGAATTCTCACCAATACACATGTAATTTACCTTGTTTACATAACCATGGCATTCCGTATTCCGAACATGTTTCATGCATCACGGATTCTTCAAACATGCATTTCTGAGCTGTGAACATGCGCATGACAGATGTTTCAACCACCAAACAAGTTACTTATGCACTTTGAAATAGTTCCTTGGACTTCGTTGCTTCTCCTATCACCAGTTTCAAGAATCACACTTTGATCCCAGAAAAACCCTCTTGGAGCGAATTCTACCCTAGAGATATGTAATTTGAATAGATTCCTTCAACATGATATTCCGTGTTACGTACATGTTACATGCATGTTGAATTCGACAAACATGCATTCCTGAGTTGTGAGCATGTGGATTACTGATTTTTCATCCTCTATAAAAGGAATAATTTCATATAGACTCGTGTACACATTTTCACAAGCTTTCCCTAACACAAGTTTCGAATTCGTTCATTTTTCACAGAAGAATACTTCTGGAGTGTATTCAATCTAATAGATATATAATTTACATGAATTCCATCAACATGGCATTCCGGGTTCCGTACATGATACATGCATGACGGATTCGAGAAACATGCGTTTCTGAGTTGTGAGCATGTGGATTAGTGAACTTTCATCCACCAAAGAAGGCATATATTACACTTTGAAATATTTACTCTGACTTCATAAGTTTTTTGTTTCACCAGGTTCTAAAATCGGACATTTGGCAGTAGAAAACACTCTTTGAGCGAATTCTCAACAATACACATGTAATTTACATTGTTTACATAACCATGGCATTCCGTATTCCGAACATGTTTCATGCATCACGGATTCCTCAAACATGCATTTCTGAGCTGTGAACATGCGCATGACAGATGTTTCAACCATCAAACAAGTTACTTATGCACTTTGAAATAGTCCCTTGGACTTCGTTGCTTCTCCTATCACAAGTTTCAAGAATCACACTTTGATCCCAGAAAAACCCTCTTGGAGCGAATTCTACCCTAGAGATATGTAATTTGAATACTTTCCTTCTACATGATATTCCGTGTTACGTACATGTTACATGCATGACGGATTCGACAAACATGCATTCCTGAGTTGAGAGCATGTGGATTACTGATTTTTCATCCTCTATAAAAGGAATAATTTTATATAGACTCGTGTACACATTTTCACAAGCTTTCCGTAACATAAGTTTCGAATTCGTTCATTTTTCACAGAAGAATACTTCTGGAGTGTATTCAACCTAATAGATATTTAATTTACATGAATTCCATCAACATGGCATTCCGGGTTCCGTACATGATACATGCATGACGGATTCGAGAAACACGCGTTTCTGAGTTGTGAGCATGTGGATTAGTGAACTTTCATCCACCAAAGAAGGCATATATTACACTTTGAAATATTTACTCTGACTTCATAAGTTTTTTGTATCACCAGGTTCTAAAATCGGACATTTGGCAGTAGAAAACACTCTTTGAGCGAATTCTCACCAATACACATGTAATTTACATTGTTTACATAACCATGGCATTCCGTATTCCGAACATGTTTCATGCATCACGGATTCCTCAAACATGCATTTCTGAGCTGTGAACATGCGCATGACACATGTTTCAACCACCAAACAAGTTACTTATGCACTTTGAAATAGTTCCTTGGACTTCGTTGCTTCTCCTATCACCAGTTTCAAGAATCACACTTTGATCCCAGAAAAACCCTCTTGGAGCGAATTCTACCCTAGAGATATGTAATTTGAATAGATTCCTTCAACATGATATTCCGTGTTCCGTACATGTTACATGCATGACGGATTCGACAAACATGCATTCCTGAGTTGTGAGCATGTGGATTACTGATTTTTCATCCTCTATAAAAGGAATAATTTCATATAGACTCGTGTACACATTTTCACTATCTTTCCCTAACACAAGTTTCGAATTCGTTCATTTTTCACAGAAGAATACTTCTGGAGTGTATTCAACCTAATAGATATATAATTTACATGAATTCCATCAACATGGCATTCCGGGTTCCGTACATGATACATGCATGACGGATTCGAGAAACATGCGTTTCTGAGTTGTGAACATGTGGATTAGTGAACTTTCATCCATCAAAGAAGGCATATATTACACTTTGAAATATTTACACTGACTTCATAAGTTTTTTCTATCACCAGGTTCTAAAATCGGACATTTGGCAGTAGAAAACACTCTTTGAGCGAATTCTCACCAATACACATGTAATTTACCTTGTTTACATAACCATGGCATTCCGTATTCCGAACATGTTTCATGCATCACGGATTCTTCAAACATGCATTTCTGAGCTGTGAACATGCGCATGACAGATGTTTCAACCACCAAACAAGTTACTTATGCACTTTGAAATAGTTCCTTGGACTTCGTTGCTTCTCCTATCACAAGTTTCAAGAATCACACTTTGATCCCAGAAAAACCCTCTTGGAGCGAATTCTACCCTAGAGATATGTAATTTGAATAGATTCCTTCAACATGATATTCCGTGTTACGTACATGTTACATGCATGTCGAATTCGACAAACATGCATTCCTGAGTTGTGAGCATGTGGATTACTGATTTTTCATCCTCTATAAAAGGAATAATTTCATATAGACTCGTGTACACATTTTCACAAGCTTTCCCTAACACAAGTTTCGAATTCGTTCATTTTTCACAGAAGAATACTTCTGGAGTGTATTCAACCTAATAGATATATAATTTACATGAATTCCATCAACATGGCATTCCGGGTTCCGTACATGATACATGCATGACGGATTCGAGAAACATGCGTTTCTGAGTTGTGAGCATGTGGATTAGTGAACTTTCATCCACCAAAGAAGGCATATATTACACTTTGAAATATTTACTCTGACTTCATAAGTTTTTTGTTTCACCAGGTTCTAAAATCGGACATTTGGCAGTAGAAAACACTCTTTGAGCGAATTCTCACCAATACACATGTAATTTACATTGTTTACATAACCATGGCATTCCGTATTCCGAACATGTTTCATGCATCACGGATTCCTCAAACATGCATTTCTGAGCTGTGAACATGCGCATGACAGATGTTTCAACCACCAAACAAGTTACTTATGCACTTTGAAATAGTCCCTTGGACTTCGTTGCTTCTCCTATCACAAGATTCAAGAATCACACTTTGATCCCAGAAAAACCCTCTTGGAGCGAATTCTACCCTAGAGATATGTAATTTGAATACTTTCCTTCTACATGATATTCCGTGTTACGTACATGTTACATGCATGACGGATTCGACAAACATGCATTCCTGAGTTGAGAGCATGTGGATTACTGATTTTTCATCCTCTATAAAAGGAATAATTTCATATAGACTCGTGTACACATTTTCACAAGCTTTCCGTAACATAAGTTTCGAATTCGTTCATTTTTCACAGAAGAATAC
The DNA here is from genome assembly GCF_048564905.1 of Vicugna pacos. Classification (NCBI taxonomy): domain Eukaryota; kingdom Metazoa; phylum Chordata; class Mammalia; order Artiodactyla; family Camelidae; genus Vicugna; species Vicugna pacos. Next base: position 65,058,711 of record NW_027328741.1, on the reverse strand, counting down.
TTCTGGAGTGTATTCAACCTAATAGATATTTAATTTACATGAATTCCATCAACATGGCATTCCGGGTTCCGTACATGATACATGCATGACGGATTCGAGAAACATGCGTTTCTGAGTTGTGAGCATGTGGATTAGTGAACTTTCATCCACCAAAGAAGGCATATATTACACTTTGAAATATTTACTCTGACTTCATAAGTTTTTTGTATCACCAGGTTCTAAAATCGGACATTTGGCAGTAGAAAACACTCTTTGAGCGAATTCTCACCAATACACATGTAATTTACATTGTTTACATAACCATGGCATTCCGTATTCCGAACATGTTTCATGCATCACGGATTCCTCAAACATGCATTTCTGAGCTGTGAACATGCGCATGACACATGTTTCAACCACCAAACAAGTTACTTATGCACTTTGAAATAGTTCCTTGGACTTCGTTGCTTCTCCTATCACCAGTTTCAAGAATCACACTTTGATCCCAGAAAAACCCTCTTGGAGCGAATTCTACCCTAGAGATATGTAATTTGAATAGATTCCTTCAACATGATATTCCGTGTTCCGTACATGTTACATGCATGACGGATTCGACAAACATGCATTCCTGAGTTGTGAGCATGTGGATTACTGATTTTTCATCCTCTATAAAAGGAATAATTTCATATAGACTCGTGTACACATTTTCACTATCTTTCCCTAACACAAGTTTCGAATTCGTTCATTTTTCACAGAAGAATACTTCTGGAGTGTATTCAACCTAATAGATATATAATTTACATGAATTCCATCAACATGGCATTCCGGGTTCCGTACCTGATACATGCATGACGGATTCGAGAAACATGCGTTTCTGAGTTGTGAACATGTGGATTAGTGAACTTTCATCCATCAAAGAAGGCATATATTACACTTTGAAATATTTACTCTGACTTCATAAGTTTTTTGTATCACCAGGTTCTAAAATCGGATATTTGGCAGTAGAAAACACTCTTTGAGCGAATTCTCACCAATACACATGTAATTTACATTGTTTACATAACCATGGCATTCCGTATTCCGAACATGATTCGTGCATCACGGATTCCTCAGACATGCATTTCTGAGCTGTGAACATGCGCATGACGGATGTTTCAACCACCAAACAAGTTACTTATGCACTTTGAAATAGTCCCTTGGACTTCGTTGCTTCTCCTATCACAAGTTTCAAGAATCACATTTTGATCCCAGAAAAACCCTCTTGGAGCGAATTCTACCCTAGAGATATGTAATTTGAATTGTTTCCTTCTACATGATATTCCGTGTTACGTACATGTTCCATGTATGACGGATTCGACAAACATGCATTCCTGAGTTGAGAGCATGTGGATTACTGATTTTTCATCCTCTATAAAAGGAATAATTTTATATAGACTCGTGTACACATTTTCACAAGCTTTCCCTAACACAAGTTTCGAATTCGTTCATTTTTCACAGAAGAATACTTCTGGAGTGTATTCAACCTAATAGATATATAATTTACATGAATTCCATCAACATGGCATTCCGGGTTCCGTACATGATACATGCATGACGGATTCGAGAAACATGCGTTTCTGAGTTGTGAACATGTGGATTAGTGAACTTTCATCCATCAAAGAAGGCATATATTACACTTTGAAATATTTACACTGACTTCATAAGTTTTTTGTATCACCAGGTTCTAAAATCGGACATTTGGCAGTAGAAAACACTCTTTGAGCGAATTCTCACCAATACACATGTAATTTACCTTGTTTACATAACCATGGCATTCCGTATTCCGAACATGTTTCATGCATCACGGATTCCTCAAACATGCATTTCTGAGCTGTGAACATGCGCATGACAGATGTTTCAACCACCAAACAAGTTACTTATGCACTTTGAAATAGTTCCTTGGACTTCGTTGCTTCTCCTATCACCAGTTTCAAGAATCACACTTTGATCCCAGAAAAACCCTCTTGGAGCGAATTCTACCCTAGAGATATGTAATTTGAATAGATTCCTTCAACATGATATTCCGTGTTACGTACATGTTACATGCATGTCGAATTCGACAAACATGCATTCCTGAGTTGTGAGCATGTGGATTACTGATTTTTCATCCTCTATAAAAGGAATAATTTCATATAGACTCGTGTACACATTTTCACAAGCTTTCCCTAACACAAGTTTCGAATTCGTTCATTTTTCACAGAAGAATACTTCTGGAGTGTATTCAACCTAATAGATATATAATTTACATGAATTCCATCAACATGGCATTCCGGGTTCCGTACATGATACATGCATGACGGATTCGAGAAACATGCGTTTCTGAGTTGTGAGCATGTGGATTAGTGAACTTTCATCCACCAAAGAAGGCATATATTACACTTTGAAATATTTACTCTGACTTCATAAGTTTTTTGTTTCACCAGGTTCTAAAATCGGACATTTGGCAGTAGAAAACACTCTTTGAGCGAATTCTCAACAATACACATGTAATTTACATTGTTTACATAACCATGGCATTCCGTATTCCGAACATGTTTCATGCATCACGGATTCCTCAAACATGCATTTCTGAGCTGTGAACATGCGCATGACAGATGTTTCAACCACCAAACAAGTTACTTATGCACTTTGAAATAGTCCCTTGGACTTCGTTGCTTCTCCTATCACAAGTTTCAAGAATCACACTTTGATCCCAGAAAAACCCTCTTGGAGCGAATTCTACCCTAGAGATATGTAATTTGAATACTTTCCTTCTACATGATATTCCGTGTTACGTACATGTTACATGCATGACGGATTCGACAAACATGCATTCCTGAGTTGAGAGCATGTGGATTACTGATTTTTCATCCTCTATAAAAGGAATAATTTCATATAGACTCGTGTACACATTTTCACAAGCTTTCCGTAACATAAGTTTCGAATTCGTTGATTTTTCACAGAAGAATACTTCTGGAGTGTATTCAACCTAATAGATATTTAATTTACATGAATTCCATCAACATGGCATTCCGGGTTCCGTACATGATACATGCATGACGGATTCGAGAAACATGCGTTTCTGAGTTGTGAGCATGTGGATTAGTGAACTTTCATCCACCAAAGAAGGCATATATTACACTTTGAAATATTTACTCTGACTTCAAAAGTTTTTTGTATCACCAGGTTCTAAAATCGGACATTTGGCAGTAGAAAACACTCTTTGAGCGAATTCTCAACAATACACATGTAATTTACATTGTTTACATAACCATGGCATTCCGTATTCCGAACATGTTTCATGCATCACGGATTCCTCAAACATGCATTTCTGAGCTGTGAACATGCGCATGACACATGTTTCAACCACCAAACAAGTTACTTATGCACTTTGAAATAGTTCCTTGGACTTCGTTGCTTCTCCTATCACCAGTTTCAAGAATCACACTTTGATCCCAGAAAAACCCTCTTGGAGCGAATTCTACCCTAGAGATATGTAATTTGAATAGATTCCTTCAACATGATATTCCGTGTTCCGTACATGTTACATGCATGACGGATTCGACAAACATGCATTCCTGAGTTGTGAGCATGTGGATTACTGATTTTTCATCCTCTATAAAAGGAATAATTTCATATAGACTCGTGTACACATTTTCACTATCTTTCCCTAACACAAGTTTCAAATTCGTTCATTTTTCACAGAAGAATACTTCTGGAGTGTATTCAACCTAATAGATATATAATTTACATGAATTCCATCAACATGGCATTCCGGGTTCCGTACATGATACATGCATGACGGATTCGAGAAACATGCGTTTCTGAGTTGTGAAAAAGTGGATTAGTGAACTTTCATCCATCAAAGAAGGCATATATTACACTTTGAAATATTTACACTGACTTCATAAGTTTTTTCTATCACCAGGTTCTAAAATCGGACATTTGGCAGTAGAAAACACTCTTTGAGCGAATTCTCACCAATACACATGTAATTTACCTTGTTTACATAACCATGGCATTCCGTATTCCGAACATGTTTCATGCATCACGGATTCTTCAAACATGCATTTCTGAGCTGTGAACATGCGCATGACAGATGTTTCAACCACCAAACAAGTTACTTATGCACTTTGAAATAGTTCCTTGGACTTCGTTGCTTCTCCTATCACCAGTTTCAAGAATCACACTTTGATCCCAGAAAAACCCTCTTGGAGCGAATTCTACCCTAGAGATATGTAATTTGAATAGATTCCTTCAACATGATATTCCGTGTTACGTACATGTTACATGCATGTCGAATTCGACAAACATGCATTCCTGAGTTGTGAGCATGTGGATTACTGATTTTTCATCCTCTATAAAAGGAATAATTTCATATAGACTCGTGTACACATTTTCACAAGCTTTCCCTAACACAAGTTTCGAATTCGTTCATTTTTCACAGAAGAATACTTCTGGAGTGTATTCAACCTAATAGATATATAATTTACATGAATTCCATCAACATGGCATTCCGGGTTCCGTACATGATACATGCATGACGGATTCGAGAAACATGCGTTTCTGATTTGTGAGCATGTGGATTAGTGAACTTTCATCCACCAAAGAAGGCATATATTACACTTTGAAATATTTACTCTGACTTCATAAGTTTTTTGTATCACCAGGTTCTAAAATCGGACATTTGGCAGTAGAAAACACTCTTTGAGCGAATTCTCAACAATACACATGTAATTTACATTGTTTACATAACCATGGCATTCCGTATTCCGAACATGTTTCGTGCATCACGGATTCCTCAAACATGCATTTCTGAGCTGTGAACATGCGCATGACAGATGTTTCAACCACCAAACAAGTTACTTATGCACTTTGAAATAGTCCCTTGGACTTCGTTGCTCCTCCTATCACCAGTTTCAAGAATCACACTTTGATCCCAGAAAAACCCTCTTGGAGCGAATTCTACCCTAGTGATATGTAATTTGAATACTTTCCTTCTACATGATATTCCGTGTTACGTACATGTTACATGCATGACGGATTCGACAAACATGCATTCCTGAGTTGAGAGCATGTGGATTACTGATTTTTCATCCTCTATAAAAGGAATAATTTTATATAGACTCGTGTACACATTTTCACAAGCTTTCCGTAACACAAATTTCGAATTCGTTCATTTTTCACAGAAGAATACTTCTGGAGTGTATTCAACCTAATAGATATTTAATTTACATGAATTCCATCAACATGGCATTCCGGGTTCCGTACATGATACATGCATGACGGATTCGAGAAACATGCGTTTCTGAGTTGTGAGCATGTGGATTAGTGAACTTTCATCCACCAAAGAAGGCATATATTACACTTTGAAATATTTACTCTGACTTCATAAGTTTTTTGTATCACCAGGTTCTAAAATCGGACATTTGGCAGTAGAAAACACTCTTTGAGCGAATTCTCACCAATACACATGTAATTTACATTGTTTACATAACCATGGCATTCCGTATTCCGAACATGTTTCATGCATCACGGATTCTCCAAACATGCATTTCTGAGCTGTGAACATGCGCATGACAGATGTTTCAACCACCATACAAGTTACTTATGCACTTTGAAATAGTTCCTTGGACTTCGTTGCTTCTCCTATCACCAGTTTCAAGAATCACACTTTGATCCCAGAAAAACCCTCTTGGAGCGAATTCTACCCTAGAGATATGTAATTTGAATAGATTCCTTCAACATGATATTCCGTGTTCCGTACATGTTACATGCATGACGGATTCGACAAACATGCATTCCTGAGTTGTGAGCATGTGGATTACTGATTTTTCATCCTCTATAAAAGGAATAATTTCATATAGACTCGTGTACACATTTTCACAAGCTTTCCCTAACACAAGTTTCGAATTCGTTCATTTTTCACAGAAGAATACTTCTGGAGTGTATTCAACCTAATAGATATATAATTTACATGAATTCCATCAACATGGCATTCCGGGTTCCGTACATGATACATGCATGACGGATTCGAGAAACATGCGTTTCTGAGTTGTGAGCATGTGGATTAGTGAACTTTCATCCACCAAAGAAGGCATATATTACACTTTGAAATATTTACTCTGACTTCATAAGTTTTTTGTATCACCAGGTTCTAAAATCGGACATTTGGCAGTAGAAAACACTCTTTGAGCGAATTCTCACCAATACATATTTAATTTACATTGTTTACATAACCATGGCATTCCGTATTCCGAACATGTTTCATGCATCACGGATTCCTCAAACATGCATTTCTGAGCTGTGAACATGCGCATGACAGATGTTTCAACCACCAAACAAGTTACTTATGCACTTTGAAATAGTTCCTTGGACTTCGTTGCTTCTCCTATCACCAGTTTCAAGAATCACACTTTGATCCCAGAAAAACCCTCTTGGAGCGAATTCTACCCTAGAGATATGTAATTTGAATAGATTCCTTCAACATGATATTCCGTGTTCCGTACATGTTACATGCATGACGGATTCCACAAACATGCATTCCTGAGTTGTGAGCATGTGGATTACTGATTTTTCATCCTCTATAAAAGGAATAATTTTATATAGACTCGTGTACACATTTTCACTATCTTTCCCTAACACAAGTTTCGAATTCGTTCATTTTTCACAGAAGAATACTTCTGGAGTGTATTCAACCTAATAGATATATAATTTACATGAATTCCATCAACATGGCATTCCGGGTTCCGTACATGATACATGCATGACGGATTCGAGAAACATGCGTTTCTGAGTTGTGAACATGTGGATTAGTGAACTTTCATCCACCAAAGAAGGCATATATTACACTTTGAAATATTTACTCTGACTTCATAAGTTTTTTGTATCACCAGGTTCTAAAATCGGACATTTGGCAGTAGAAAACACTCTTTGAGCGAATTCTCACCAATACTCATGCAATTTACATTGTTTACATAACCATGGCATTCCGTATTCCGAACATGATTCGTGCATCACGGATTCCTCAAACATGCATTTCTGAGCTGTGAACATGCGCATGACAGATGTTTCAACCACCAAAAAGTTACTTATGCACTTTGAAATAGTCCCTTGGACTTCGTTGCTTCTCCTATCACAAGTTTCAAGAATCACACTTTGATCCCAGAAAAACCCTCTTGGAGCGAATTCTACCCTAGAGATATGTAATTTGAATAGTTTCCTTCTACATGATATTCCGTGTTACGTACATGTTACATGCATGACGGATTCGACAAACATGCATTCCTGAGTTGAGAGCATGTGGATTACTGATTTTTCATCCTCTATAAAAGGAATAATTTTATATAGACTCGTGTACACATTTTCACAAGTTTTCCGTAACACAAGTTTCGAATTCGTTCATTTTTCACAGAAGGATTCTTCTGGAGTGTATTCAATCTAATAGATATTTAATTTACATGAATTCCATCAACATGGCATTCCGGGTTCCGTACATGATACATGCATGACGGATTCGAGAAACATGCGTTTCTGAGTTGTGAGCATGTGGATTAGTGAACTTTCATCCACCAAAGAAGGCATATATTACACTTTGAAATATTTACTCTGACTTCATAAGTTTTTTGTATCACCAGGTTCTAAAATCGGACATTTGGCAGTAGAAAACACTCTTTGAGCGAATTCTCACCAATACACATGTAATTTACATTGTTTACATAACCATGGCATTCCGTATTCCGAACATGTTTCATGCATCACGGATTCCTCAAACATGCATTTCTGAGCTGTGAACATGCGCATGACAGATGTTTCAACCACCAAACAAGTTACTTATGCACTTTGAAATAGTTCCTTGGACTTCGTTGCTTCTCCTATCACCAGTTTCAAGAATCACACTTTGATCCCAGAAAAACCCTCTTGGAGCGAATTCTAACCTAGAGATATGTAATTTGAATAGATTCCTTCAACATGATATTCCGTGTTCCGTACATGTTACATGAATGACGGATTCCACAAACATGCATTCCTGAGTTGTGAGCATGTGGATTACTGATTTTTCATCCTCTATAAAAGGAATAATTTCATATAGACTCGTGTACACATTTTCACAAGCTTTCCCTAACACAAGTTTCGAATTCGTTCATTTTTCACAGAAGAATACTTCTGGAGTGTATTCAACCTAATAGATATATAATTTACATGAATTCCATCAACATGGCATTCCGGGTTCCGTACATGATACATGCATGACGGATTCGAGAAACATGCGTTTCTGAGTTGTGAGCATGTGGATTAGTGAACTTTCATCCACCAAAGAAGGCATATATTACACTTTGAAATATTTACTCTGACTTCATAAGTTTTTTGTATCACCAGGTTCTAAAATCGGATATTTGGCAGTAGAAAACACTCTTTGAGCGAATTCTCACCAATACACATGCAATTTACATTGTTTACATAACCATGGCATTCCGTATTCCGAACATGATTCGTGCATCACGGATTCCTCAAACATGCATTTCTGAGCTGTGAACATGCGCATGACAGATGTTTCAACCACCAAACAAGTTACTTATGCACTTTGAAATAGTCCCTTGGACTTCGTTGCTTCTCCTATCACAAGTTTCAAGAATCACACTTTGATCCCAGAAAAACCCTCTTGGAGCGAATTCTACCCTACAGATATGTAATTTGAATAGTTTCCTTCTACATGATATTCCGTGTTCCGTACATGTTACATGCATGACGGATTCGACAAATATGCATTCCTGAGTTGAGAGCATGTGGATTACTGATTTTTCATTCTCTATAAAAGGAATAATTTTATATAGAGTCGTGTACACATTTTCACAATTTTTCCGTAACACAAGTTTCGAATTCGTTCATTTTTCACAGAAGGATTCTTCTGGAGTGTATTCAACCTAATAGATATTTAATTTACATGAATTCCATCAACATGGCATTCCGGGTTCCGTACATGATACATGCATGACGGATTCGAGAAACATGCGTTTCTGAGTTGTGAGCATGTGGATTAGTGAACTTTCATCCACCAAAGAAGGCATATATTACACTTTGAAATATTTACTCTGACTTCATAAGTTTTTTGTATCACCAGATTCTAAAATCGGACATTTGGCAGTAGAAAACACTCTTTGAGCGAATTCTCACCAATACACATGTAATTTACATTTTTTACATAACCATGGCATTCCGTATTCCGAACATGTTTCATGCATCACGGATTCCTCAAACATGCATTTCTGAGCTGTGAACATGCGCATGACAGATGTTTCAACCAACAAACAAGTTACTTATGCACTTTGAAATAGTTCCTTGGACTTCGTTGCTTCTCCTATCACCAGTTTCAAGAATCACACTTTGATCCCATAAACCCTCTTGGAGCGAATTCTACCCTAGAGATATGTAATTTGAATAGATTCCTTCAACATGATATTCCGTGTTCCGTACATGTTACATGCATGACGGATTCGACAAACATGCATTCCTGAGTTGTGAGCATGTGGATTACTGATTTTTCATCCTCTATAAAAGGAATAATTTCATATAGACTCGTGTACACATTTTCACAAGCTTTCCCTAACACAAGTTTCGAATTCGTTCATTTTTCACAGAAGAATACTTCTGGAGTGTATTCAACCTAATAGATATATAATTTACATGAATTCCATCAACATGGCATTCCGGGTTCCGTACATGATACATGCATGACGGATTCGAGAAACACGCGTTTCTGAGTTGTGAGCATGTGGATTAGTGAACTTTCATCCACCAAAGAAGTCATATATTACACTTTGAAATATTTACTCTGACTTCATAAGTTTTTTGTATCACCAGGTTCTAAAATCGGACATTTGGCAGTAGAAAACACTCTTTGAGCGAATTCTCACCAATACACATGTAATTTTCATTGTTTACATAACCATGGCATTCCGTATTCCGAACATGTTTCATGCATCACGGATTCCTCAAACATGCATTTCTGAGCTGTGAACATGTGCATGACAGTTGTTTCAACCACCAAACAAGTTACTTACGCACTTTGAAATAGTTCCTTGGACTTCGTTGCTTCTCCTATCACCAGTTTCAAGAATCACACTTTGATCCCAGAAAAACCCTCTTGGAGCGAATTCTAACCAAGAGATATGTAATTTGAATAGATTCCTTCAACAGGATATTCCGTGTTCCGTACATGTTACATGCATGACGGATTCGACAAACATGCATTCCTGAGTTGTGAGCATGTGGATTACTGATTTTTCATCCTCTATAAAAGGAATAATTTCATATAGACTCGTGTACACATTTTCACAAGCTTTCCCTAACACAAGTTTCGAATTCGTTCATTTTTCACAGAAGAATACTTCTGGAGTGTATTCAACCTAATAGATATATAATTTACATGAATTCCATCAACATGGCATTCCGGGTTCCGTACATGATACATGCATGACGGATTCGAGAAACATGCGTTTCTGAGTTGTGAACATGTGGATTAGTGAACTTTCATCCATCAAAGAAGGCATATATTACACTTTGAAATATTTACACTGACTTCATAAGTTTTTTGTATCACCAGGTTCTAAAATCGGACATTTGGCAGTAGAAAACACTCTTTGAGCGAATTCTCACCAATACACATGTAATTTACCTTGTTTACATAACCATGGCATTCCGTATTCCGAACATGTTTCATGCATCACGGATTCTTCAAACATGCATTTCTGAGCTGTGAACATGCGCATGACAGATGTTTCAACCACCAAACAAGTTACTTATGCACTTTGAAATAGTTCCTTGGACTTCGTTGCTTCTCCTATCACCAGTTTCAAGAATCACACTTTGATCCCAGAAAAACCCTCTTGGAGCGAATTCTACCCTAGAGATATGTAATTTGAATAGATTCCTTCAACATGATATTCCGTGTTACGTACATGTTACATGCATGTCGAATTCGACAAACATGCATTCCTGAGTTGTGAGCATGTGGATTACTGATTTTCCATCCTCTATAAAAGGAATAATTTCATATAGACTCGTGTACACATTTTCACAAGCTTTCCCTAACACAAGTTTCGAATTCGTTCATTTTTCACAGAAGAATACTTCTGGAGTGTATTCAACCTAATAGATATATAATTTACATGAATTCCATCAACATGGCATTCCGGGTTCCGTACATGATACATGCATGACGGATTCGAGAAACATGCGTTTCTGAGTTGTGAGCATGTGGATTAGTGAATTTTCATCCACCAAAGAAGGCATATATTACACTTTGAAATATTTACTCTGACTTCATAAGTTTTTTGTATCACCAGGTTCTAAAATCGGACATTTGGCAGTAGAAAACACTCTTTGAGCGAATTCTCACCAATACACATGTAATTTACATTGTTTACATAACCATGGCATTCCGTATTCCGAACATGTTTCATGCATCACGGATTCCTCAAACATGCATTTCTGAGCTGTGAACATGCGCATGACAGATGTTTCAACCACCAAACAAGTTACTTATGCACTTTGAAATAGTCCCTTGGACTTCGTTGCTTCTCCTATCACAAGTTTCAAGAATCACACTTTGATCCCAGAAAAACCCTCTTGGAGCGAATTCTACCCTAGAGATATGTAATTTGAATACTTTCCTTCTACATGATATTCCGTGTTCCGTACATGTTACATGCATGACGGATTCGACAAACATGCATTCCTGAGTTGAGAGCATGTGGATTACTGATTTTTCATCCTCTATAAAAGGAATAATTTTATATAGACTCGTGTACACATTTTCACTATCTTTCCCTAACACAAGTTTCGAATTCGTTCATTTTTCACAGAAGAATACTTCTGGAGTGTATTCAACCTAATAGATATATAATTTACATGAATTCCATCAACATGGCATTCCGGGTTCCGTACATGATACATGCATGACGGATTCGAGAAACATGCGTTTCTGAGTTGTGAACATGTGGATTAGTGAACTTTCATCCACCAAAGAAGGCATATATTACACTTTGAAATATTTACTCTGACTTCATAAGTTTTTTGTTTCACCAGGTTCTAAAATCGGACATTTGGCAGTAGAAAACACTCTTTGAGCGAATTCTCACCAATACACCTGTAATTTACATTGTTTACATAACCATGGCATTCCGTATTCCGAACATGTTTCATGCATCACGGATTCCTCAAACATGCATTTCTGAGCTGTGAACATGCGCATGACAGATGTTTCAACCACCAAACAAGTTACTTATGCACTTTGAAATAGTCCCTTGGACTTCGTTGCTTCTCCTATCAGCAGTTTCAAGAATCACACTTTGATCCCAGAAAAACCCTCTTGGAGCGAATTCTACCCTAGAGATATGTAATTTGAATAGATTCCTTCAACATGATATTCCGTGTTCCGTACATGTTACATGCATGACGGATTCGACAAACATGCATTCCTGAGTTGAGAGCATGTGGATTACTGATTTTTCATCCTCTATAAAAGGAATAATTTTATATAGACTCGTGTACACATTTTCACAAGCTTTCCGTAACACAAGTTTCGAATTCGTTCATTTTTCACAGAAGAATACTTCTGGAGTGTATTCAACCTAATAGATATTTAATTTACATGAATTCCATCAACATGGCATTCCGGGTTCCGTACATGATACATGCATGACGGATTCGAGAAACATGCGTTTCTGATTTGTGAGCATGTGGATTAGTGAACTTTCATCCACCAAAGAAGGCATATATTACACTTTGAAATATTTACTCTGACTTCATAAGTTTTTTGTATCACCAGGTTCTAAAATCGGACATTTGGCAGTAGAAAACACTCTTTGAGCGAATTCTCACCAATACACCTGTAATTTACATTGTTTACATAACCATGGCATTCCGTATTCCGAACATGTTTCATGCATCACGGATTCCTCAAACATGCATTTCTGAGCTGTGAACATGCGCATGACAGATGTTTCAACCACCAAACAAGTTACTAATGCACTTTGAAATAGTTCCTTGGACTTCGCTGCTTCTCCTATCACCAGTTTCAAGAATCACACTTTGATCCCAGAAAAACCCTCTTGGAGCGAATTCTACCCTAGAGATATGTAATTTGAATAGATTCCTTCAACATGATATTCCGTGTTCCGTACATGTTACATGCATGACGGATTCGACAAACATGCATTCCTGAGTTGTGAGCATGTGGATTACTGATTTTTCATCCTCTATAAAAGGAATAATTTCATATAGACTCGTGTACACATTTTCACTATCTTTCCCTAACACAAGTTTCAAATTCGTTCATTTTTCACAGAAGAATACTTCTGGAGTGTATTCAACCTAATAGATATATAATTTACATGAATTCCATCAACATGGCATTCCGGGTTCCGTACATGATACATGCATGACGGATTCGAGAAACATGCGTTTCTGAGTTGTGAAAAAGTGGATTAGTGAACTTTCATCCATCAAAGAAGGCATATATTACACTTTGAAATATTTACACTGACTTCATAAGTTTTTTGTATCACCAGGTTCTAAAATCGGACATTTGGCAGTAGAAAACACTCTTTGAGCGAATTCTCACCAATACACATGTAATTTACCTTGTTTACATAACCATGGCATTCCGTATTCCGAACATGTTTCATGCATCACGGATTCTTCAAACATGCATTTCTGAGCTGTGAACATGCGCATGACAGATGTTTCAACCACCAAACAAGTTACTTATGCACTTTGAAATAGTTCCTTGGACTTCGTTGCTTCTCCTATCACCAGTTTCAAGAATCACACTTTGATCCCAGAAAAACCCTCTTGGAGCGAATTCTACCCTAGAGATATGTAATTTGAATAGATTCCTTCAACATGATATTCCGTGTTACGTACATGTTACATGCATGTCGAATTCGACAAACATGCATTCCTGAGTTGTGAGCATGTGGATTACTGATTTTTCATCCTCTATAAAAGGAATAATTTCATATAGACTCGTGTACACATTTTCACAAGCTTTCCCTAACACAAGTTTCGAATTCGTTCATTTTTCACAGAAGAATACTTCTGGAGTGTATTCAACCTAATAGATATATAATTTACATGAATTCCATCAACATGGCATTCCGGGTTCCGTACATGATACATGCATGACGGATTCGAGAAACATGCGTTTCTGATTTGTGAGCATGTGGATTAGTGAACTTTCATCCACCAAAGAAGGCATATATTACACTTTGAAATATTTACTCTGACTTCATAAGTTTTTTGTATCACCAGGTTCTAAAATCGGACATTTGGCAGTAGAAAACACTCTTTGAGCGAATTCTCAACAATACACATGTAATTTACATTGTTTACATAACCATGGCATTCCGTATTCCGAACATGTTTCGTGCATCACGGATTCCTCAAACATGCATTTCTGAGCTGTGAACATGCGCATGACAGATGTTTCAACCACCAAACAAGTTACTTATGCACTTTGAAATAGTCCCTTGGACTTCGTTGCTCCTCCTATCACCAGTTTCAAGAATCACACTTTGATCCCAGAAAAACCCTCTTGGAGCGAATTCTACCCTAGTGATATGTAATTTGAATACTTTCCTTCTACATGATATTCCGTGTTACGTACATGTTACATGCATGACGGATTCGACAAACATGCATTCCTGAGTTGAGAGCATGTGGATTACTGATTTTTCATCCTCTATAAAAGGAATAATTTTATATAGACTCGTGTACACATTTTCACAAGCTTTCCGTAACACAAATTTCGAATTCGTTCATTTTTCACAGAAGAATACTTCTGGAGTGTATTCAACCTAATAGATATTTAATTTACATGAATTCCATCAACATGGCATTCCGGGTTCCGTACATGATACATGCATGACGGATTCGAGAAACATGCGTTTCTGAGTTGTGAGCATGTGGATTAGTGAACTTTCATCCACCAAAGAAGGCATATATTACACTTTGAAATATTTACTCTGACTTCATAAGTTTTTTGTATCAGCAGGTTCTAAAATCGGACATTTGGCAGTAGAAAACACTCTTTGAGCGAATTCTCACCAATACACATGTAATTTACATTGTTTACATAACCATGGCATTCCGTATTCCGAACATGTTTCATGCATCACGGATTCTCCAAACATGCATTTCTGAGCTGTGAACATGCGCATGACAGATGTTTCAACCACCATACAAGTTACTTATGCACTTTGAAATAGTTCCTTGGACTTCGTTGCTTCTCCTATCACCAGTTTCAAGAATCACACTTTGATCCCAGAAAAACCCTCTTGGAGCGAATTCTACCCTAGAGATATGTAATTTGAATAGATTCCTTCAACATGATATTCCGTGTTCCGTACATGTTACATGCATGACGGATTCGACAAACATGCATTCCTGAGTTGTGAGCATGTGGAATACTGATTTTTCATCCTCTATAAAAGGAATAATTTCATATAGACTCGTGTACACATTTTCACAAGCTTTCCCTAACACAAGTTTCGAATTCGTTCATTTTTCACAGAAGAATACTTCTGGAGTGTATTCAACCTAATAGATATATAATTTACATGAATTCCATCAACATGGCATTCCGGGTTCCGTACATGATACATGCATGACGGATTCGAGAAACATGCGTTTCTGAGTTGTGAGCATGTGGATTAGTGAACTTTCATCCACCAAAGAAGGCATATATTACACTTTGAAATATTTACTCTGACTTCATAAGTTTTTTGTATCACCAGGTTCTAAAATCGGACATTTGGCAGTAGAAAACACTCTTTGAGCGAATTCTCACCAATACATATTTAATTTACATTGTTTACATAACCATGGCATTCCGTATTCCGAACATGTTTCATGCATCACGGATTCCTCAAACATGCATTTCTGAGCTGTGAACATGCGCATGACAGATGTTTCAACCACCAAACAAGTTACTTATGCACTTTGAAATAGTTCCTTGGACTTCGTTGCTTCTCCTATCACCAGTTTCAAGAATCACACTTTGATCCCAGAAAAACCCTCTTGGAGCGAATTCTACCCTAGAGATATGTAATTTGAATAGATTCCTTCAACATGATATTCCGTGTTCCGTACATGTTACATGCATGACGGATTCCACAAACATGCATTCCTGAGTTGTGAGCATGTGGATTACTGATTTTTCATCCTCTATAAAAGGAATAATTTTATATAGACTCGTGTACACATTTTCACTATCTTTCCCTAACACAAGTTTCGAATTCGTTCATTTTTCACAGAAGAATACTTCTGGAGTGTATTCAACCTAATAGATATATAATTTACATGAATTCCATCAACATGGCATTCCGGGTTCCGTACATGATACATGCATGACGGATTCGAGAAACATGCGTTTCTGAGTTGTGAACATGTGGATTAGTGAACTTTCATCCACCAAAGAAGGCATATATTACACTTTGAAATATTTACTCTGACTTCATAAGTTTTTTGTATCACCAGGTTCTAAAATCGGACATTTGGCAGTAGAAAACACTCTTTGAGCGAATTCTCACCAATACTCATGCAATTTACATTGTTTACATAACCATGGCATTCCGTATTCCGAACATGATTCGTGCATCACGGATTCCTCAAACATGCATTTCTGAGCTGTGAACATGCGCATGACAGATGTTTCAACCACCAAAAAGTTACTTATGCACTTTGAAATAGTCCCTTGGACTTCGTTGCTTCTCCTATCACAAGTTTCAAGAATCACACTTTGATCCCAGAAAAACCCTCTTGGAGCGAATTCTACCCTAGAGATATGTAATTTGAATAGTTTCCTTCTACATGATATTCCGTGTTACGTACATGTTACATGCATGACGGATTCGACAAACATGCATTCCTGAGTTGAGAGCATGTGGATTACTGATTTTTCATCCTCTATAAAAGGAATAATTTTATATAGACTCGTGTACACATTTTCACAAGTTTTCCGTAACACAAGTTTCGAATTCGTTCATTTTTCACAGAAGGATTCTTCTGGAGTGTATTCAATCTAATAGATATTTAATTTACATGAATTCCATCAACATGGCATTCCGGGTTCCGTACATGATACATGCATGACGGATTCGAGAAACATGCGTTTCTGAGTTGTGAGCATGTGGATTAGTGAACTTTCATCCACCAAAGAAGGCATATATTACACTTTGAAATATTTACTCTGACTTCATAAGTTTTTTGTATCACCAGGTTCTAAAATCGGACATTTGGCAGTAGAAAACACTCTTTGAGCGAATTCTCACCAATACACATGTAATTTACATTGTTTACATAACCATGGCATTCCGTATTCCGAACATGTTTCATGCATCACGGATTCCTCAAACATGCATTTCTGAGCTGTGAACATGCGCATGACAGATGTTTCAACCACCAAACAAGTTACTTATGCACTTTGAAATAGTTCCTTGGACTTCGTTGCTTCTCCTATCACCAGTTTCAAGAATCACACTTTGATCCCAGAAAAACCCTCTTGGAGCGAATTCTAACCTAGAGATATGTAATTTGAATAGATTCCTTCAACATGATATTCCGTGTTCCGTACATGTTACATGAATGACGGATTCCACAAACATGCATTCCTGAGTTGTGAGCATGTGGATTACTGATTTTTCATCCTCTATAAAAGGAATAATTTCATATAGACTCGTGTACACATTTTCACAAGCTTTCCCTAACACAAGTTTCGAATTCGTTCATTTTTCACAGAAGAATACTTCTGGAGTGTATTCAACCTAATAGATATATAATTTACATGAATTCCATCAACATGGCATTCCGGGTTCCGTACATGATACATGCATGACGGATTCGAGAAACATGCGTTTCTGAGTTGTGAGCATGTGGATTAGTGAACTTTCATCCACCAAAGAAGGCATATATTACACTTTGAAATATTTACTCTGACTTCATAAGTTTTTTGTATCACCAGGTTCTAAAATCGGATATTTGGCAGTAGAAAACACTCTTTGAGCGAATTCTCACCAATACACATGCAATTTACATTGTTTACATAACCATGGCATTCCGTATTCCGAACATGATTCGTGCATCACGGATTCCTCAAACATGCATTTCTGAGCTGTGAACATGCGCATGACAGATGTTTCAACCACCAAACAAGTTACTTATGCACTTTGAAATAGTCCCTTGGACTTCGTTGCTTCTCCTATCACAAGTTTCAAGAATCACACTTTGATCCCAGAAAAACCCTCTTGGAGCGAATTCTACCCTAGAGATATGTAATTTGAATAGTTTCCTTCTACATGATATTCCGTGTTCCGTACATGTTACATGCATGACGGATTCGACAAATATGCATTCCTGAGTTGAGAGCATGTGGATTACTGATTTTTCATTCTCTATAAAAGGAATAATTTTATATAGAGTCGTGTACACATTTTCACAATTTTTCCGTAACACAAGTTTCGAATTCGTTCATTTTTCACAGAAGGATTCTTCTGGAGTGTATTCAACCTAATAGATATTTAATTTACATGAATTCCATCAACATGGCATTCCGGGTTCCGTACATGATACATGCATGACGGATTCGAGAAACATGCGTTTCTGAGTTGTGAGCATGTGGATTAGTGAACTTTCATCCACCAAAGAAGGCATATATTACACTTTGAAATATTTACTCTGACTTCATAAGTTTTTTGTATCACCAGATTCTAAAATCGGACATTTGGCAGTAGAAAACACTCTTTGAGCGAATTCTCACCAATACACATGTAATTTACATTTTTTACATAACCATGGCATTCCGTATTCCGAACATGTTTCATGCATCACGGATTCCTCAAACATGCATTTCTGAGCTGTGAACATGCGCATGACAGATGTTTCAACCAACAAACAAGTTACTTATGCACTTTGAAATAGTTCCTTGGACTTCGTTGCTTCTCCTATCACCAGTTTCAAGAATCACACTTTGATCCCATAAACCCTCTTGGAGCGAATTCTACCCTAGAGATATGTAATTTGAATAGATTCCTTCAACATGATATTCCGTGTTCCGTACATGTTACATGCATGACGGATTCGACAAACATGCATTCCTGAGTTGTGAGCATGTGGATTACTGATTTTTCATCCTCTATAAAAGGAATAATTTCATATAGACTCGTGTACACATTTTCACAAGCTTTCCCTAACACAAGTTTCGAATTCGTTCATTTTTCACAGAAGAATACTTCTGGAGTGTATTCAACCTAATAGATATATAATTTACATGAATTCCATCAACATGGCATTCCGGGTTCCGTACATGATACATGCATGACGGATTCGAGAAACACGCGTTTCTGAGTTGTGAGCATGTGGATTAGTGAACTTTCATCCACCAAAGAAGTCATATATTACACTTTGAAATATTTACTCTGACTTCATAAGTTTTTTGTATCACCAGGTTCTAAAATCGGACATTTGGCAGTAGAAAACACTCTTTGAGCGAATTCTCACCAATACACATGTAATTTTCATTGTTTACATAACCATGGCATTCCGTATTCCGAACATGTTTCATGCATCACGGATTCCTCAAACATGCATTTCTGAGCTGTGAACATGTGCATGACAGTTGTTTCAACCACCAAACAAGTTACTTACGCACTTTGAAATAGTTCCTTGGACTTCGTTGCTTCTCCTATCACCAGTTTCAAGAATCACACTTTGATCCCAGAAAAACCCTCTTGGAGCGAATTCTAACCAAGAGATATGTAATTTGAATAGATTCCTTCAACAGGATATTCCGTGTTCCGTACATGTTACATGCATGACGGATTCGACAAACATGCATTCCTGAGTTGTGAGCATGTGGATTACTGATTTTTCATCCTCTATAAAAGGAATAATTTCATATAGACTCGTGTACACATTTTCACAAGCTTTCCCTAACACAAGTTTCGAATTCGTTCATTTTTCACAGAAGAATACTTCTGGAGTGTATTCAACCTAATAGATATATAATTTACATGAATTCCATCAACATGGCATTCCGGGTTCCGTACATGATACATGCATGACGGATTCGAGAAACATGCGTTTCTGAGTTGTGAACATGTGGATTAGTGAACTTTCATCCATCAAAGAAGGCATATATTACACTTTGAAATATTTACACTGACTTCATAAGTTTTTTGTATCACCAGGTTCTAAAATCGGACATTTGGCAGTAGAAAACACTCTTTGAGCGAATTCTCACCAATACACATGTAATTTACCTTGTTTACATAACCATGGCATTCCGTATTCCGAACATGTTTCATGCATCACGGATTCTTCAAACATGCATTTCTGAGCTGTGAACATGCGCATGACAGATGTTTCAACCACCAAACAAGTTACTTATGCACTTTGAAATAGTTCCTTGGACTTCGTTGCTTCTCCTATCACCAGTTTCAAGAATCACACTTTGATCCCAGAAAAACCCTCTTGGAGCGAATTCTACCCTAGAGATATGTAATTTGAATAGATTCCTTCAACATGATATTCCGTGTTACGTACATGTTACATGCATGTCGAATTCGACAAACATGCATTCCTGAGTTGTGAGCATGTGGATTACTGATTTTTCATCCTCTATAAAAGGAATAATTTCATATAGACTCGTGTACACATTTTCACAAGCTTTCCCTAACACAAGTTTCGAATTCGTTCATTTTTCACAGAAGAATACTTCTGGAGTGTATTCAACCTAATAGATATATAATTTACATGAATTCCATCAACATGGCATTCCGGGTTCCGTACATGATACATGCATGACGGATTCGAGAAACATGCGTTTCTGAGTTGTGAGCATGTGGATTAGTGAATTTTCATCCACCAAAGAAGGCATATATTACACTTTGAAATATTTACTCTGACTTCATAAGTTTTTTGTTTCACCAGGTTCTAAAATCGGACATTTGGCAGTAGAAAACACTCTTTGAGCGAATTCTCACCAATACACATGTAATTTACATTGTTTACATAACCATGGCATTCCGTATTCCGAACATGTTTCATGCATCACGGATTCCTCAAACATGCATTTCTGAGCTGTGAACATGCGCATGACAGATGTTTCAACCACCAAACAAGTTACTTATGCACTTTGAAATAGTCCCTTGGACTTCGTTGCTTCTCCTATCACAAGTTTCAAGAATCACACTTTGATCCCAGAAAAACCCTCTTGGAGCGAATTCTACCCTAGAGATATGTAATTTGAATACTTTCCTTCTACATGATATTCCGTGTTCCGTACATGTTACATGCATGACGGATTCGACAAACATGCATTCCTGAGTTGAGAGCATGTGGATTACTGATTTTTCATCCTCTATAAAAGGAATAATTTTATATAGACTCGTGTACACATTTTCACTATCTTTCCCTAACACAAGTTTCGAATTCGTTCATTTTTCACAGAAGAATACTTCTGGAGTGTATTCAACCTAATAGATATATAATTTACATGAATTCCATCAACATGGCATTCCGGGTTCCATACATGATACATGCATGACGGATTCGAGAAACATGCGTTTCTGAGTTGTGAACATGTGGATTAGTGAACTTTCATCCACCAAAGAAGGCATATATTACACTTTGAAATATTTACTCTGACTTCATAAGTTTTTTGTTTCACCAGGTTCTAAAATCGGACATTTGGCAGTAGAAAACACTCTTTGAGCGAATTCTCACCAATACACCTGTAATTTACATTGTTTACATAACCATGGCATTCCGTATTCCGAACATGTTTCATGCATCACGGATTCCTCAAACATGCATTTCTGAGCTGTGAACATGCGCATGACAGATGTTTCAACCACCAAACAAGTTACTTATGCACTTTGAAATAGTCCCTTGGACTTCGTTGCTTCTCCTATCACCAGTTTCAAGAATCACACTTTGATCCCAGAAAAACCCTCTTGGAGCGAATTCTACCCTAGAGATATGTAATTTGAATAGATTCCTTCAACATGATATTCCGTGTTCCGTACATGTTACATGCATGACGGATTCGACAAACATGCATTCCTGAGTTGAGAGCATGTGGATTACTGATTTTTCATCCTCTATAAAAGGAATAATTTTATATAGACTCGTGTACACATTTTCACAAGCTTTCCGTAACACAAGTTTCGAATTCGTTCATTTTTCACAGAAGAATACTTCTGGAGTGTATTCAACCTAATAGATATTTAATTTACATGAATTCCATCAACATGGCATTCCGGGTTCCGTACATGATACATGCATGACGGATTCGAGAAACATGCGTTTCTGATTTGTGAGCATGTGGATTAGTGAACTTTCATCCACCAAAGAAGGCATATATTACACTTTGAAATATTTACTCTGACTTCATAAGTTTTTTGTATCACCAGGTTCTAAAATCGGACATTTGGCAGTAGAAAACACTCTTTGAGCGAATTCTCACCAATACACCTGTAATTTACATTGTTTACATAACCATGGCATTCCGTATTCCGAACATGTTTCATGCATCACGGATTCCTCAAACATGCATTTCTGAGCTGTGAACATGCGCATGACAGATGTTTCAACCACCAAACATGTTACTAATGCACTTTGAAATAGTTCCTTGGACTTCGCTGCTTCTCCTATCACCAGTTTCAAGAATCACACTTTGATCCCAGAAAAACCCTCTTGGAGCGAATTCTACCCTAGAGATATGTAATTTGAATAGATTCCTTCAACATGATATTCCGTGTTCCGTACATGTTACATGCATGACGGATTCGACAAACATGCATTCCTGAGTTGTGAGCATGTGGATTACTGATTTTTCATCCTCTATAAAAGGAATAATTTCATATAGACTCGTGTACACATTTTCACTATCTTTCCCTAACACAAGTTTCAAATTCGTTCATTTTTCACAGAAGAATACTTCTGGAGTGTATTCAACCTAATAGATATATAATTTACATGAATTCCATCAACATGGCATTCCGGGTTCCGTACATGATACATGCATGACGGATTCGAGAAACATGCGTTTCTGAGTTGTGAAAAAGTGGATTAGTGAACTTTCATCCATCAAAGAAGGCATATATTACACTTTGAAATATTTACACTGACTTCATAAGTTTTTTGTATCACCAGGTTCTAAAATCGGACATTTGGCAGTAGAAAACACTCTTTGAGCGAATTCTCACCAATACACATGTAATTTACCTTGTTTACATAACCATGGCATTCCGTATTCCGAACATGTTTCATGCATCACGGATTCTTCAAACATGCATTTCTGAGCTGTGAACATGCGCATGACAGATGTTTCAACCACTAAACAAGTTACTTATGCACTTTGAAATAGTTCCTTGGACTTCGTTGCTTCTCCTATCACCAGTTTCAAGAATCACACTTTGATCCCAGAAAAACCCTCTTGGAGCGAATTCTACCCTAGAGATATGTAATTTGAATAGATTCCTTCAACATGATATTCCGTGTTACGTACATGTTACATGCATGTCGAATTCGACAAACATGCATTCCTGAGTTGTGAGCATGTGGATTACTGATTTTTCATCCTCTATAAAAGGAATAATTTCATATAGACTCGTGTACACATTTTCACAAGCTTTCCCTAACACAAGTTTCGAATTCGTTCATTTTTCACAGAAGAATACTTCTGGAGTGTATTCAACCTAATAGATATATAATTTACATGAATTCCATCAACATGGCATTCCGGGTTCCGTACATGATACATGCATGACGGATTCGAGAAACATGCGTTTCTGAGTTGTGAAAAAGTGGATTAGTGAACTTTCATCCATCAAAGAAGGCATATATTACACTTTGAAATATTTACACTGACTTCATATGTTTTTTGTTTCACCAGGTTCTAAAATCGGACATTTGGCAGTAGAAAACACTCTTTGAGCGAATTCTCACCAATACACATGTAATTTACATTGTTTACATAACCATGGCATTCCGTATTCCGAACATGTTTCATGCATCACGGATTCCTCAAACATGCATTTCTGAGCTGTGAACATGCGCATGACAGATGTTTCAACCACCAAACAAGTTACTTATGCACTTTGAAATAGTCCCTTGGACTTCGTTGCTTCTCCTATCACAAGTTTCAAGAATCACACTTTGATCCCAGAAAAACCCTCTTGGAGCGAATTCTACCCTAGAGATATGTAATTTGAATACTTTCCTTCTACATGATATTCCGTGTTACGTACATGTTACATGCATGACGGATTCGACAAACATGCATTCCTGAGTTGAGAGCATGTGGATTAATGATTTTTCATCCTCTATAAAAGGAATAATTTTATATAGACTCGTGTACACATTTTCACAAGCTTTCCGTAACACAAGTTTCGAATTCGTTCATTTTTCACAGAAGAATACTTCTGGAGTGTATTCAACCTAATAGATATTTAATTTACATGAATTCCATCAACATGGCATTCCGGGTTCCGTACATGATACATGCATGACGGATTCGAGAAACATGCGTTTCTGAGTTGTGAGCATGTGGATTAGTGAACTTTCATCCACCAAAGAAGGCATATATTACACTTTGAAATATTTACTCTGACTTCATAAGTTTTTTGTATCACCAGGTTCTAAAATCGGACATTTGGCAGTAGAAAACACTCTTTGAGCGAATTCTCACCAATACACATGTAATTTACATTGTTTACATAACCATGGCATTCCGTATTCCGAACATGTTTCATGCATCACGGATTCCTCAAACATGCATTTCTGAGCTGTGAACATGCGCATGACAGATGTTTCAACCACCAAACAAGTTACTTATGCACTTTGAAATAGTTCCTTGGACTTCGTTGCTTCTCCTATCACCAGTTTCAAGAATCACACTTTGATCCCAGAAAAACCCTCTTGGAGCGAATTCTACCCTAGAGATATGTAATTTGAATAGATTCCTTCAACATGATATTCCGTGTTCCGTACATGTTACATGCATGACGGATTCGACAAACATGCATTCCTGAGTTGTGAGCATGTGGATTACTGATTTTTCATCCTCTATAAAAGGAATAATTTCATATAGACTCGTGTACACATTTTCACTATCTTTCCCTAACACAAGTTTCGAATTCGTTCATTTTTCACAGAAGAATACTTCTGGAGTGTATTCAACCTAATAGATATATAATTTACATGAATTCCATCAACATGGCATTCCGGGTTCCGTACATGATACATGCATGACGGATTCGAGAAACATGCGTTTCTGAGTTGTGAGCATGTGGATTAGTGAACTTTCATCCACCAAAGTAGGCATATATTACACTTTGAAATATTTACTCTGACTTCATAAGTTTTTTGTATCACCAGGTTCTAAAATCGGACATTTGGCAGTAGAAAACACTCTTTGAGCGAATTCTCACCAATACACATGTAATTTACCTTGTTTACATAACCATGGCATTCCGTATTCCGAACATGTTTCATGCATCACGGATTCTTCAAACATGCATTTCTGAGCTGTGAACATGCGCATGACAGATGTTTCAACCACCAAACAAGTTACTTATGCACTTTGAAATAGTTCCTTGGACTTCGTTGCTTCTCCTATCACCAGTTTCAAGAATCACACTTTGATCCCAGAAAAACCCTCTTGGAGCGAATTCTACCCTAGGGATATGTAATTTGAATAGATTCCTTCAACATGATATTCCGTGTTCCGTACATGTTACATGCATGACGGATTCGACAAACATGCATTCCTGAGTTGTGAGCATGTGGATTACTGATTTTTCATCCTCTATAAAAGGAATAATTTCATATAGACTCGTGTACACATTTTCACAAGCTTTCCGTAACACAAGTTTCGAATTCGTTCATTTTTCACAGAAGAATACTTCTGGAGTGTATTCAACCTAATAGATATATAATTTACATGAATTCCATCAACATGGCATTCCGGGTTCCGTACATGATACATGCATGACGGATTCGAGAAACATGCGTTTCTGAGTTGTGAGCATGTGGATTAGTGAACTTTCATCCACCAAAGAAGGCATATATTACACTTTGAAATATTTACTCTGACTTCATAAGTTTTTTGTATCACCAGGTTCTAAAATCGGACATTTGGCAGTAGAAAACACTCTTTGAGCGAATTCTCACCAATACACATGTAATTTACCTTGTTTACATAACCATGGCATTCCGTATTCCGAACATGTTTCATGCATCACGGATTCCTCAAACATGCATTTCTGAGCTGTGAACATGCGCATGACAGATGTTTCAACCACCAAACAAGTTACTTATGCACTTTGAAATAGTTCCTTGGACTTCGTTGCTTCTCCTATCACCAGTTTCAAGAATCACACTTTGATCCCAGAAAAACCCTCTTGGAGCGAATTCTACCCTAGAGATATGTAATTTGAATATATTCCTTCAACATGATATTCCGTGTTCCGTACATGTTACATGCATGACGGATTCCACAAACATGCATTCCTGAGTTGTGAGCATGTGGATTACTGATTTTTCATCCTCTATAAAAGGAATAATTTTATATAGACTCGTGTACACATTTTCACTATCTTTCCCTAACACAAGTTTCGAATTCGTTCATTTTTCACAGAAGAATACTTCTGGAGTGTATTCAACCTAATAGATATATAATTTACATGAATTCCATCAACATGGCATTCCGGGTTCCGTACATGATACATGCATGACGGATTCGAGAAACATGCGTTTCTGAGTTGTGAACATGTGGATTAGTGAACTTTCATCCACCAAAGAAGGCATATATTACACTTTGAAATATTTACTCTGACTTCATAAGTTTTTTGTATCACCAGGTTCTAAAATCGGACATTTGGCAGTAGAAAACACTCTTTGAGCGAATTCTCACCAATACACCTGTAATTTACATTGTTTACATAACCATGGCATTCCGTATTCCGAACATGATTCGTGCATCACGGATTCCTCAAACATGCATTTCTGAGCTGTGAACATGCGCATGACAGATGTTTCAACCACCAAACAAGTTACTAATGCACTTTGAAATAGTCCCTTGGACTTCGCTGCTTCTCCTATTACAAGTTTCAAGAATCACACTTTGATCCCAGAAAAACCCTCTTGGAGCGAATTCTAACCTAGAGATATGTAATTTGAATAGATTCCTTCAACATGATATTCCGTGTTCCGTACATGTTACATGCATGACGGATTCGACAAACATGCATTCCTGAGTTGTGAGCATGTGGATTACTGATTTTTCATCCTCTATAAAAGGAATAATTTCATATAGACTCGTGTACACATTTTCACAAGCTTTCCCTAACACAAGTTTCGAATTCGTTCATTTTTCACAGAAGAATACTTCTGGAGTGTATTCAACCTAATAGATATATAATTTACATGAATTCCATCAACATGGCATTCCGGGTTCCGTACATGATACATGCATGACGGATTCGAGAAACATGCGTTTCTGAGTTGTGAGCATGTGGATTAGTGAACTTTCATCCACCAAAGAAGGCATATATTACACTTTGAAATATTTACTCTGACTTCATAAGTTTTTTGTATCACCAGGTTCTAAAATCGGACATTTGGCAGTAGAAAACACTCTTTGAGCGAATTCTCACCAATACACCTGTAATTTACATTGTTTACATAACCATGGCATTCCGTATTCCGAACATGATTCGTGCATCACGGATTCCTCAAACATGCATTTCTGAGCTGTGAACATGCGCATGACAGATGTTTCAACCACCAAACAAGTTACTAATGCACTTTGAAATAGTCCCTTGGACTTCGCTGCTTCTCCTATTACAAGTTTCAAGAATCACACTTTGATCCCAGAAAAACCCTCTTGGAGCGAATTCTAACCTAGAGATATGTAATTTGAATAGATTCCTTCAACATGATATTCCGTGTTCCGTACATGTTACATGCATGACGGATTCGACAAACATGCATTCCTGAGTTGTGAGCATGTGGATTACTGATTTTTCATCCTCTATAAAAGGAATAATTTCATATAGACTCGTGTACACATTTTCACAAGCTTTCCCTAACACAAGTTTCGAATTCGTTCATTTTTCACAGAAGAATACTTCTGGAGTGTATTCAACCTAATAGATATATAATTTACATGAATTCCATCAACATGGCATTCCGGGTTCCGTACATGATACATGCATGACGGATTCGAGAAACATGCGTTTCTGAGTTGTGAGCATGTGGATTAGTGAACTTTCATCCACCAAAGAAGGCATATATTACACTTTGAAATATTTACTCTGACTTCATAAGTTTTTTGTATCACCAGGTTCTAAAATCGGACATTTGGCAGTAGAAAACACTCTTTGAGCGAATTCTCACCAATACACATGTAATTTACCTTGTTTACATAACCATGGCATTCCGTATTCCGAACATGTTTCATGCATCACGGATTCCTCAAACATGCATTTCTGAGCTGTGAACATGCGCATGACAGATGTTTCAACCACCAAACAAGTTACTTATGCACTTTGAAATAGTTCCTTGGACTTCGTTGCTTCTCCTATCACCAGTTTCAAGAATCACACTTTGATCCCAGAAAAACCCTCTTGGAGCGAATTCTACACTAGAGATATGTAATTTGAATAGATTCCTTCAACATGATATTCCGTGTTCCGTACATGTTACATGCATGACGGATTCGACAAACATGCATTCCTGAGTTGTGAGCATGTGGATTACTGATTTTTCATCCTCTATAAAAGGAATAATTTCATATAGACTCGTGTACACATTTTCACAATCTTTCCCTAACACAAGTTTCGAATTCGTTCATTTTTCACAGAAGAATACTTCTGGAGTGTATTCAACCTAATAGATATATAATTTACATGAATTCCATCAACATGGCATTCCGGGTTCCGTACATGATACATGCATGACGGATTCGAGAAACACGCGTTTCTGAGTTGTGAGCATGTGGATTAGTGAACTTTCATCCACCAAAGAAGGCATATATTACACTTTGAAATATTTACTCTGACTTCATAAGTTTTTTGTATCACCAGGTTCTAAAATCGGACATTTGGCAGTAGAAAACACTCTTTGAGCGAATTCTCACCAATACACATGTAATTTACCTTGTTTACATAACCATGGCATTCCGTATTCCGAACATGTTTCATGCATCACGGATTCTTCAAACATGCATTTCTGAGCTGTGAACATGCGCATGACAGATGTTTCAACCACCAAACAAGTTACTTATGCACTTTGAAATAGTTCCTTGGACTTCGTTGCTTTTCCTATCACCAGTTTCAAGAATCACACTTTGATCCCAGAAAAACCCTCTTGGAGCGAATTCTAACCTAGAGATATGTAATTTGAATAGATTCCTTCAACATGATATTCCGTGTTCCGTACATGTTACATGCATGACGGATTCGACAAACATGCATTCCTGAGTTGTGAGCATGTGGATTACTGATTTTTCATCCTCTATAAAAGGAATAATTTCATATAGACTCGTGTACACATTTTCACTATCTTTCCCTAACACAAGTTTCGAATTCGTTCATTTTTCACAGAAGAATACTTCTGGAGTGTATTCAACCTAATAGATATATAATTTACATGAATTCCATCAACATGGCATTCCGGGTTCCGTACATGATACATGCATGACGGATTCGAGAAACATGCGTTTCTGAGTTGTGAGCATGTGGATTAGTGAACTTTCATCCACCAAAGAAGGCATATATTACACTTTGAAATATTTACTCTGACTTCATAAGTTTTTTGTATCACCAGGTTCTAAAATCGGACATTTGGCAGTAGAAAACACTCTTTGAGCGAATTCTCACCAATACACATGTAATTTACCTTGTTTACATAACCATGGCATTCCGTATTCCGAACATGTTTCATGCATCACGGATTCCTCAAACATGCATTTCTGAGCTGTGAACATGCGCATGACAGATGTTTCAACCACCAAACAAGTTACTTATGCACTTTGAAATAGTTCCTTGGACTTCGTTGCTTCTCCTATCACCAGTTTCAAGAATCACACTTTGATCCCAGAAAAACCCTCTTGGAGCGAATTCTACACTAGAGATATGTAATTTGAATAGATTCCTTCAACATGATATTCCGTGTTCCGTACATGTTACATGCATGACGGATTCGACAAACATGCATTCCTGAGTTGTGAGCATGTGGATTACTGATTTTTCATCCTCTATAAAAGGAATAATTTCATATAGACTCGTGTACACATTTTCACAATCTTTCCCTAACACAAGTTTCGAATTCGTTCATTTTTCACAGAAGAATACTTCTGGAGTGTATTCAACCTAATAGATATATAATTTACATGAATTCCATCAACATGGCATTCCGGGTTCCGTACATGATACATGCATGACGGATTCGAGAAACACGCGTTTCTGAGTTGTGAGCATGTGGATTAGTGAACTTTCATCCACCAAAGAAGGCATATATTACACTTTGAAATATTTACTCTGACTTCATAAGTTTTTTGTATCACCAGGTTCTAAAATCGGACATTTGGCAGTAGAAAACACTCTTTGAGCGAATTCTCACCAATACACATGTAATTTACCTTGTTTACATAACCATGGCATTCCGTATTCCGAACATGTTTCATGCATCACGGATTCCTCAAACATGCATTTCTGAGCTGTGAACATGCGCATGACAGATGTTTCAACCACCAAACAAGTTACTTATGCACTTTGAAATAGTTCCTTGGACTTCGTTGCTTCTCCTATCACCAGTTTCAAGAATCACACTTTGATCCCAGAAAAACCCTCTTGGAGCGAATTCTACACTAGAGATATGTAATTTGAATAGATTCCTTCAACATGATATTCCGTGTTCCGTACATGTTACATGCATGACGGATTCGACAAACATGCATTCCTGAGTTGTGAGCATGTGGATTACTGATTTTTCATCCTCTATAAAAGGAATAATTTCATATAGACTCGTGTACACATTTTCACAATCTTTCCCTAACACAAGTTTCGAATTCGTTCATTTTTCACAGAAGAATACTTCTGGAGTGTATTCAACCTAATAGATATATAATTTACATGAATTCCATCAACATGGCATTCCGGGTTCCGTACATGATACATGCATGACGGATTCGAGAAACACGCGTTTCTGAGTTGTGAGCATGTGGATTAGTGAACTTTCATCCACCAAAGAAGGCATATATTACACTTTGAAATATTTACTCTGACTTCATAAGTTTTTTGTATCACCAGGTTCTAAAATCGGACATTTGGCAGTAGAAAACACTCTTTGAGCGAATTCTCACCAATACACATGTAATTTACCTTGTTTACATAACCATGGCATTCCGTATTCCGAACATGTTTCATGCATCACGGATTCTTCAAACATGCATTTCTGAGCTGTGAACATGCGCATGACAGATGTTTCAACCACCAAACAAGTTACTTATGCACTTTGAAATAGTTCCTTGGACTTCGTTGCTTCTCCTATCACCAGTTTCAAGAATCACACTTTGATCCCAGAAAAACCCTCTTGGAGCGAATTCTAACCTAGAGATATGTAATTTGAATAGATTCCTTCAACATGATATTCCGTGTTCCGTACATGTTACATGCATGACGGATTCGACAAACATGCATTCCTGAGTTGTGAGCATGTGGATTACTGATTTTTCATCCTCTATAAAAGGAATAATTTCATATAGACTCGTGTACACATTTTCACTATCTTTCCCTAACACAAGTTTCGAATTCGTTCATTTTTCACAGAAGAATACTTCTGGAGTGTATTCAACCTAATAGATATATAATTTACATGAATTCCATCAACATGGCATTCCGGGTTCCGTACATGATACATGCATGACGGATTCGAGAAACATGCGTTTCTGAGTTGTGAGCATGTGGATTAGTGAACTTTCATCCACCAAAGAAGGCATATATTACACTTTGAAATATTTACTCTGACTTCATAAGTTTTTTGTATCACCAGGTTCTAAAATCGGACATTTGGCAGTAGAAAACACTCTTTGAGCGAATTCTCACCAATACACATGTAATTTACCTTGTTTACATAACCATGGCATTCCGTATTCCGAACATGTTTCATGCATCACGGATTCTCCAAACATGCATTTCTGAGCTGTGAACATGCGCATGACAGATGTTTCAACCACCAAACAAGTTACTTATGCACTTTGAAATAGTTCCTTGGACTTCGTTGCTTCTCCTATCACAAGTTTCAAGAATCACACTTTGATCCCAGAAAAACCCTCTTGGAGCGAATTCTACCCTAGAGATATGTAATTTGAATAGATTCCTTCAACATAATATTCCGTGTTCCGTACATGTTACATGCATGACGGATTCCACAAACATGCATTCCTGAGTTGTGAGCATGTGGATTACTGATTTTTCATCCTCTATAAAAGGAATAATTTCATATAGACTCGTGTACACATTTTCACAAGTTTTCCGTAACACAAGTTTCGAATTCGTTCATTTTTCACAGAAGCATTCTTCTGGAGTGTATTCAACCTAATAGATATGTAATTTACATGAATTCCATCAACATGGCATTCCGGGTTCCGTACATGATACATGCATGACGGATTCGAGAAACACGCGTTTCTGAGTTGTGAGCATGTGGATTAGTGAACTTTCATCCACCAAAGAAGGCATATATTACACTTTGAAATATTTACTCTGACTTCATAAGTTTTTTGTATCACCAGGTTCTAAAATCGGACATTTGGCAGTAGAAAACACTCTTTGAGCGAATTCTCACCAATACACATGTAATTTACATTGTTTACATAACCATGGCATTCCGTATTCCGAACATGTTTCATGCATCACGGATTCCTCAAACATGCATTTCTGAGCTGTGAACATGCGCATGACAGATGTTTCAACCACCAAACAAGTTACTTATGCACTTTGAAACAGTTCCTTAGACTTCGTTGCTTCTCCTATCACCAGTTTCAAGAATCACACTTTGATCCCAGAAAAACCCTCTTGGAGCGAATTCTACCCTAGAGATATGTAATTTGAATAGATTCCTTCAACATGATATTCCGTGTTCCGTACATGTTACATGCATGACGGATTCGACAAACATGCATTCCTGAGTTGTGAGCATGTGGATTACTGATTTTTCATCCTCTATAAAAGGAATAATTTCATATAGACTCGTGTACACATTTTCACAATCTTTCCCTAACACAAGTTTCGAATTCGTTCATTTTTCACAGAAGAATACTTCTGGAGTGTATTCAACCTAATAGATATATAATTTACATGAATTCCATCAACATGGCATTCCGGGTTCCGTACATGATACATGCATGACGGATTCGAGAAACACGCATTTCTGAGTTGTGAGCATGTGGATTAGTGAACTTTCATCCACCAAAGAAGGCATATATTACACTTTGAAATATTTACTCTGACTTCATAAGTTTTTTGTATCACCAGGTTCTAAAATCGGACATTTGGCAGTAGAAAACACTCTTTGAGCGAATTCTCACCAATACACATGTAATTTACCTTGTTTACATAACCATGGCATTCCGTATTCCGAACATGTTTCATGCATCACGGATTCCTCAAACATGCATTTCTGAGCTGTGAACATGCGCATGACAGATGTTTCAACCACCAAACAAGTTACTTATGCACTTTGAAATAGTTCCTTGGACTTCGTTGCTTCTCCTATCACCAGTTTCAAGAATCACACTTTGATCCCAGAAAAACCCTCTTGGAGCGAATTCTACACTAGAGATATGTAATTTGAATAGATTCCTTCAACATGATATTCCGTGTTCCGTACATGTTACATGCATGACGGATTCGACAAACATGCATTCCTGAGTTGTGAGCATGTGGATTACTGATTTTTCATCCTCTATAAAAGGAATAATTTCATATAGACTCGTGTACACATTTTCACAATCTTTCCCTAACACAAGTTTCGAATTCGTTCATTTTTCACAGAAGAATACTTCTGGAGTGTATTCAACCTAATAGATATATAATTTACATGAATTCCATCAACATGGCATTCCGGGTTCCGTACATGATACATGCATGACGGATTTGAGAAACACGCGTTTCTGAGTTGTGAGCATGTGGATTAGTGAACTTTCATCCACCAAAGAAGGCATATATTACACTTTGAAATATTTACTCTGACTTCATAATTTTTTTGTATCACCAGGTTCTAAAATCGGACATTTGGCAGTAGAAAACACTCTTTGAGCGAATTCTCACCAATACACATGTAATTTACCTTGTTTACATAACCATGGCATTCCGTATTCCGAACATGTTTCATGCATCACGGATTCTTCAAACATGCATTTCTGAGCTGTGAACATGCGCATGACAGATGTTTCAACCACCAAACAAGTTACTTATGCACTTTGAAATAGTTCCTTGGACTTCGTTGCTTCTCCTATCACCAGTTTCAAGAATCACACTTTGATCCCAGAAAAACCCTCTTGGAGCGAATTCTAACCTAGAGATATGTAATTTGAATAGATTCCTTCAACATGATATTCCGTGTTCCGTACATGTTACATGCATGACGGATTCGACAAACATGCATTCCTGAGTTGTGAGCATGTGGATTACTGATTTTTCATCCTCTATAAAAGGAATAATTTCATATAGACTCGTGTACACATTTTCACTATCTTTCCCTAACACAAGTTTCGAATTCGTTCATTTTTCACAGAAGAATACTTCTGGAGTGTATTCAACCTAATAGATATATAATTTACATGAATTCCATCAACATGGCATTCCGGGTTCCGTACATGATACATGCATGACGGATTCGAGAAACATGCGTTTCTGAGTTGTGAGCATGTGGATTAGTGAACTTTCATCCACCAAAGAAGGCATATATTACACTTTGAAATATTTACTCTGACTTCATAAGTTTTTTGTATCACCAGGTTCTAAAATCGGACATTTGGCAGTAGAAAACACTCTTTGAGCGAATTCTCACCAATACACATGTAATTTACCTTGTTTACATAACCATGGCATTCCGTTTTCCGAACATGTTTCATGCATCACGGATTCTCCAAACATGCATTTCTGAGCTGTGAACATGCGCATGACAGATGTTTCAACCACCAAACAAGTTACTTATGCACTTTGAAATAGTTCCTTGGACTTCGTTGCTTCTCCTATCACAAGTTTCAAGAATCACACTTTGATCCCAGAAAAACCCTCTTGGAGCGAATTCTACCCTAGAGATATGTAATTTGAATAGATTCCTTCAACATGATATTCCGTGTTCCGTACATGTTACATGCATGACGGATTCGACAAACATGCATTCCTGAGTTGTGAGCATGTGGATTACTGATTTTTCATCCTCTATAAAGGAATAATTTCATATAGACTCGTGTACACATTTTCACAAGCTTTCCCTAACACAAGTTTCGATTTCGTTCATTTTTCACAGAAGAATACTTCTGGAGTGTATTCAACCTAATAGATATATAATTTACATGAATTCCATCAACATGGCATTCCGGGTTCTGTACATGCTACATGCATGACGGATTCGAGAAACACGCGTTTCTGAGTTGTGAGCATGTGGATTAGTGAACTTTCATCCACCAAAGAAGGCATATATTGCACTTTGAAATATTTACTCTGACTTCATAAGTTTTTTGTATCACCAGGTACTAAAATCGGACATTTGGCAGTAGAAAACACTCTTTGAGCGAATTCTCACCAATACACATGTAATTTACATTGTTTACATAACCATGGCATTCCGTATTCCGAACATGTTTCATGCATCACGGATTCCTCAAACATGCATTTCTGAGCTGTGAACATGCGCATGACAGATGTTTCAACCACCAAACAAGTTACTTACGCACTTTGAAATAGTTCCTTGGACTTCGTTGCTTCTCCTATCACCAGTTTCAAGAATCACACTTTGATCCCAGAAAATCCCTCTTGGAGCGAATTCTACCCTAGAGATATGTAATTTGAATAGATTCCTTCAACATGATATTCCGTGTTCCGTACATGTTACATGCATGACGGATTCGACAAACATGCATTCCTGAGTTGTGAGCATGTGGATTACTGATTTTTCATCCTCTATAAAAGGAATAATTTCATATAGACTCGTGTACACATTTTCACTATCTTTCCCTAACACAAATTTCGAATTCGTTCATTTTTCACAGAAGAATACTTCTGGAGTGTATTCAACCTAATAGATATGTAATTTACATGAATTCCATCAACATGGCATTCCGGGTTCCGTACATGATACATGCATGACGGATTCGAGAAACATGCGTTTCTGAGTTGTGAGCATGTGGATTAGTGAACTTTCATCCACGAAAGAAGGCATATATTACACTTTGAAATATTTATTCTGACTTCATAAGTTTTTTGTATCACCAGGTTCTAAAATCGGACATTTGGCAGTAGAAAACACTCTTTGAGCGAATTCTCACCAGTACACATGTAATTTACATTGTTTACATAACCATGGCATTCCGTATTCCGAACATGTTTCATGCATCACGGATTCCTCAAACATGCATTTCTGAGCTGTGAACATGCGCATGACAGATGTTTCAACCACCAAACAAGTTACTTATGCACTTTGAAATAGTTCCTTGGACTTCGTTGCTTCTCCTATCACCAGTTTCAAGAATCACACTTTGATCCCAGAAAAACCCTCTTGGAGCGAATTCTACCCTAGAGATATGTAATTTGAATAGATTCCTTCAACATGATATTCCGTGTTCCGTACATGTTACATGCATGACGGATTCCACAAACATGCATTCCTGAGTTGTGAGCATGTGGATTACTAATTTTTCATCCTCTATAAAAGGAATAATTTTATATAGACTCGTGTACACATTTTCACTATCTTTCCCTAACACAAGTTTCGAATTCGTTCATTTTTCACAGAAGAATACTTCTGGAGTGTATTCAACCTAATAGATATATAATTTACATGAATTCCATCAACATGGCATTCCGGGTTCCATACATGATACATGCATGACGGATTCGAGAAACATGCGTTTCTGAGTTGTGAGCATGTGGATTAGTGAACTTTCATCCACCAAAGAAGGCATATATTACACTTTGAAATATTTACTCTGACTTCATAAGTTTTTTGTATCACCAGGTTCTAAAATCGGACATTTGGCAGTAGAAAATCTCTTTGAGCGAATTCTCAACAATACACATGTAATTTACATTGTTTACATAACCATGGCATTCCGTATTCCGAACATGTTTCATGCATCACGGATTCCTCAAACATGCATTTCTGAGCTGTGAACATGCGCATGACAGATGTTTCAACCTCCAAACAAGTTACTTATGCACTTTGAAATAGTTCCTTGGACTTCGTTGCTTCTCCTATCACCAGTTTCAAGAATCACACTTTGATCCCAGAAAAACCCTCTTGGAGCGAATTCTACCCTAGAGATATGTAATTTGAATAGATTCCTTCAACATGATATTCCGTGTTCCGTACATGTTACATGCATGACGGATTCGACAAACATGCATTCCTGAGTTGTGAGCATGTGGATTACTGATTTTTCATCCTCTATAAAAGGAATAATTTCATATAGACTCGTGTACACATTTTCACTATCTTTCCCTAACACAAGTTTCGAATTCGTTCATTTTTCACAGAAGAATACTTCTGGAGTGTATTCAACCTAATAGATATATAATTTACATGAATTCCATCAACATGGCATTCCGGGTTCCGTACATGATACATGCATGACGGATTCGAGAAACATCGTTTCTGAGTTGTGAACATGTGGATTAGTGAACTTTCATCCACCAAAGAAGGCATATATTACACTTTGAAATATTTACTCTGACTTCATAAGTTTTTTGTATCACCAGGTTCTAAAATCGGACATTTGGCAGTAGAAATCACTCTTTGAGCGAATT
Organism: Vicugna pacos; assembly: GCF_048564905.1. NCBI lineage: Eukaryota > Metazoa > Chordata > Mammalia > Artiodactyla > Camelidae > Vicugna > Vicugna pacos. Next base: position 65,020,615 of record NW_027328741.1, on the reverse strand, counting down.
CTCACCAATACACATGTAATTTACATTGTTTACATAACCATCTCATTCCGTATTCCGAACATGATTCGTGCATCACGGATTCCTCAAACATGCATTTCTGAGCTGTGAACATGCGCATGACAGATGTTTCAACCACCAAACAAGTTACTTATGCACTTTGAAATAGTCCCTTGGACTTCGCTGCTTCTCCTATTACAAGTTTCAAGAATCACACTTTGATCCCAGAAAAACCCTCTTGGAGCGAATTCTACCCTAGAGATATGTAATTTGAATAGTTTCCTTCTACATGATATTCCGTGTTCCGTACATGTTACATGCATGACGGATTCGACAAACATGCATTCCTGAGTTGAGAGCATGTGGATTACTGATTTTTCATCCTCTATAAAAGGAATAATTATATATAGACTCGTGTACACATTTTCACAAGTTTTCCGTAACACAAGTTTCGAATTCGTTCATTTTTCACAGAAGGATTCTTCTGGAGTGTATTCAACCTAATAGATATTTAATTTACATGAATTCCATCAACATGGCATTCCGGGTTCCGTACATGATACATGCATGACGGATTCGAGAAACATGCGTTTCTGAGTTGTGAGCATGTGGATTAGTGAACTTTCATCCACCAAAGAAGGCATATATTACACTTTGAAATATTTACTCTGACTTCATAAGTTTTTTGTATCACCAGGTTCTAAAATCGGACATTTGGCAGTAGAAAACACTCTTTGAGCGAATTCTCACCAATACACATGTAATTTACATTGTTTACATAACCATGGCATTCCGTATTCCGAACATGTTTCATGCATCACGGATCCCTCAAACATGCATTTCTGAGCTGTGAACATGCGCATGACAGATGTTTCAACCACCAAACAAGTTACTTATGCACTTTGAAATAGTTCCTTGGACTTCGTTGCTTCTCCTATCACCAGTTTCAAGAATCACACTTTGATCCCAGAAAAACCCTCTTGGAGCAAATTCTACCCTAGAGATATGTAATTTGAATAGATTCCTTCAACATGATATTCCGTGTTCCGTACATGTTACATGCATGACGGATTCGACAAACATGCATTCCTGAGTTGTGAGCATGTGGATTACTGATTTTTCATCCTCTATAAAAGGAATAATTTCATATAGACTCGTGTACACATTTTCACAAGCTTTCCCTAACACAAGTTTCGAATTCGTTCATTTTTCACAGAAGAATACTTCTGGAGTGTATTCAACCTAATAGATATATAATTTACATGAATTCCATCAACATGGCATTCCGGGTTCCGTACATGATACATGCATGACGGATTCGAGAAACATGCGTTTCTGAGTTGTGAGCATGTGGATTAGTGAACTTTCATCCACCAAAGAAGGCATATATTACACTTTGAAATATTTACTCTGACTTCATAAGTTTTTTGTATCACCAGGTTCTAAAATCGGACATTTGGCAGTAGAAAACACTCTTTGAGCGAATTCTCACCAATACACATGTAATTTACCTTGTTTACATAACCATGGCATTCCGTATTCCGAACATGTTTCATGCATCACGGATTCCTCAAACATGCATTTCTGAGCTGTGAACATGCGCATGACAGATGTTTCAACCACCAAACAAGTTACTTATGCACTTTGAAATAGTTCCTTGGACTTCGTTGCTTCTCCTATCACAAGTTTCAAGAATCACACTTTGATCCCAGAAAAACCCTCTTGGAGCGAATTCTACCCTAGAGATATGTAATTTGAATAGATTCCTTCAACATGATATTCCGTGTTCCGTACATGTTACATGCATGACGGATTCGACAAACATGCATTCCTGAGTTGTGAGCATGTGGATTACTGATTTTTCATCCTCTATAAAAGGAATAATTTCATATAGACTCGTGTACACATTTTCACAATCTTTCCCTAACACAAGTTTCGAATTCGTTCATTTTTCACAGAAGAATACTTCTGGAGTGTATTCAACCTAATAGATATATAATTTACATGAATTCCATCAACATGGCATTCCGGGTTCCGTACATGATACATGCATGACGGATTCGAGAAACACGCGTTTCTGAGTTGTGAGCATGTGGATTAGTGAACTTTCATCCACCAAAGATGGCATATGTTACACTTTGAAATATTTACTCTGACTTCATAAGTTTTTTGTATCACCAGGTTCTAAAATCGGACATTTGGCAGTAGAAAACACTCTTTGAGCGAATTCTCACCAATACACATGTAATTTACCTTGTTTACATAACCATGGCATTCCGTATTCCGAACATGTTTCATGCATCACGGATTCCTCAAACATGCATTTCTGAGCTGTGAACATGTGCATGACAGTTGTTTCAACCACCAAACAAGTTACTTACGCACTTTGAAATAGTTCCTTGGACTTCGTTGCTTCTCCTATCACCAGTTTCAAGAATCACACTTTGATCCCAGAAAAACCCTCTTGGAGCGAATTCTAACCTAGAGATATGTAATTTGAATAGATTCCTTCAACATGATATTCCGTGTTCCGTACATGTTACATGCATGACGGATTCGACAAACATGCATTCCTGAGTTGTGAGCATGTGGATTACTGATTTTTCATCCTCTATAAAAGGAATAATTTCATATAGACTCGTGTACACATTTTCACTATCTTTCCCTAACACAAGTTTCGAATTCGTTCATTTTTCACAGAAGAATACTTCTGGAGTGTATTCAACCTAATAGATATATAATTTACATGAATTCCATCAACATGGCATTCCGGGTTCCGTACATGATACATGCATGACGGATTCGAGAAACATGCGTTTCTGAGTTGTGAGCATGTGGATTAGTGAACTTTCATCCACCAAAGAAGGCATATATTACACTTTGAAATATTTACTCTGACTTCATAAGTTTTTTGTATCACCAGGTTCTAAAATCGGACATTTGGCAGTAGAAAACACTCTTTGAGCGAATTCTCACCAATACACATGTAATTTACCTTGTTTACATAACCATGGCATTCCGTATTCCGAACATGTTTCATGCATCACGGATTCTCCAAACATGCATTTCTGAGCTGTGAACATGCGCATGACAGATGTTTCAACCACCAAACAAGTTACTTATGCACTTTGAAATAGTTCCTTGGACTTCGTTGCTTCTCCTATCACAAGTTTCAAGAATCACACTTTGATCCCAGAAAAACCCTCTTGGAGCGAATTCTACCCTAGAGATATGTAATTTGAATAGATTCCTTCAACATGATATTCCGTGTTCCGTACATGTTACATGCATGACGGATTCCACAAACATGCATTCCTGAGTTGTGAGCATGTGGATTACTGATTTTTCATCCTCTATAAAAGGAATAATTTCATATAGACTCGTGTACACATTTTCACAAGTTTTCCGTAACACAAGTTTCGAATTCGTTCATTTTCCACAGAAGGATTCTTCTGGAGTGTATTCAACCTAATAGATATGTAATTTACATGAATTCCATCAACATGGCATTCCGGGTTCCGTACATGATACATGCATGACGGATTCGAGAAACATGCGTTTCTGAGTTGTGAGCATGTGGATTAGTGAACTTTCATCCACCAAAGAAGGCATATATTACACTTTGAAATATTTACTCTGACTTCATAAGTTTTTTGTATCACCAGGTTCTAAAATCGGACATTTGGCAGTAGAAAACACTCATTGAGCGAATTCTCACCAATACACATGTAATTTACCTTGTTTACATAACCATGGCATTCCGTATTCCGAACATGTTTCATGCATCACGGATTCCTCAAACATGCATTTCTGAGCTGTGAACATGCGCATGACAGATGTTTCAACCACCAAACAAGTTACTTATGCACTTTGAAATAGTTCCTTGGACTTCGTTGCTTCTCCTATCACCAGTTTCAAGAATCACACTTTGATCCCAGAAAAACCCTCTTGGAGCGAATTCTACCCTAGAGATATGTAATTTGAATAGATTCCTTCAAAATGATATTCCGTGTTCCGTACATGTTACATGCATGACGGATTCCACAAACATGCATTCCTGAGTTGTGAGCATGTGGATTACTGATTTTTCATCCTCTATAAAGGAATAATTTCATATAGACTCGTGTACACATTTTCACAAGCTTTCCCTAACACAAGTTTCGAATTCGTTCATTTTTCACAGAAGAATACTTCTGGAGTGTATTCAACCTAATAGATATATAATTTACATGAATTCCATCAACATGGCATTCCGGGTTCCGTACATGATACATGCATGACGGATTCGAGAAACATGCGTTTCTGAGTTGTGAGCATGTGGATTAGTGAACTTTCATCCACCAAAGAAGGCATATATTACACTTTGAAATATTTACTCTGACTTCATAAGTTTTTTGTATCACCAGGTTCTAAAATCGGACATTTGGCAGTAGAAAACACTCTTTGAGTGAATTCTCACCAATACACATGTAATTTACCTTGTTTACATAACCATGGCATTCCGTATTCCGAACATGTTTCATGCATCACGGATTCTCCAAACATGCATTTCTGAGCTGTGAACATGCGCATGACAGATGTTTCAACCACCAAACAAGTTACTTATGCACTTTGAAATAGTTCCTTGGACTTCGTTGCTTCTCCTATCACCAGTTTCAAGAATCACACTTTGATCCCAGAAAAACCCTCTTGGAGCGAATTCTACCCTAGAGATATGTAATTTGAATAGATTCCTTCAACATGATATTCCGTGTTCCGTACATGTTACATGCATGACGGATTCCACAAACATGCATTCCTGAGTTGTGAGCATGTGGATTACTGATTTTTCATCCTCTATAAAAGGAATAATTTCATATAGACTCGTGTACACATTTTCACAAGCTTTCCCTAACACAAGTTTCGAATTCGTTCATTATTCACAGAAGAATACTTCTGGAGTGTATTCAACCTAATAGATATATAATTTACATGAATTCCATCAACATGGCATTCCGGGTTCCGTACATGATACATGCATGACGGATTCGAGAAACATGCGTTTCTGAGTTGTGAGCATGTGGATTAGTGAACTTTCATCCACCAAAGAAGGCATATATTACACTTTGAAATATTTACTCTGACTTCATAAGTTTTTTGTATCACCAGGTTCTAAAATCGGACATTTGGCAGTAGAAAACACTCTTTGAGCGAATTCTCACCAATACACATGTAATTTACATTGTTTACATAACCATGGCATTCCGTATTCCGAACATGTTTCATGCATCACTGATTCCTCAAACATGCATTTCTGAGCTGTGAACATGCGCATGACAGATGTTTCAACCACCAAACAAGTTACTTATGCACTTTGAAATAGTTCCTTGGACTTCGTTGCTTCTCCTATCACCAGTTTCAAGAATCACACTTTGATCCCAGAAAAACCCTCTTGGAGCGAATTCTAACCTAGAGATATGTAATTTGAATAGATTCCTTCAACATGATATTCCGTGTTCCGTACATGTTACATGCATGACGGATTCGACAAACATGCATTCCTGAGTTGTGAGCATGTGGATTACTGATTTTTCATCCTCTATAAAAGGAATAATTTCATATAGACTCGTGTACACATTTTCACTATCTTTCCCTAACACAAGTTTCGAATTCGTTCATTTTTCACAGAAGAATACTTCTGGAGTGTATTCAACCTAATAGATATATAATTTACATGAATTCCATCAACATGGCATTCCGGGTTCCGTACATGATACATGCATGACGGATTCGAGAAACATGCGTTTCTGAGTTGTGAGCATGTGGATTAGTGAACTTTCATCCACCAAAGAAGGCATATATTACACTTTGAAATATTTACTCTGACTTCATAAGTTTTTTGTATCACCAGGTTCTAAAATCGGACATTTGGCAGTAGAAAACACTCTTTGAGCGAATTCTCACCAATACACATGTAATTTACCTTGTTTACATAACCATGGCATTCCGTATTCCGAACATGTTTCATGCATCACGGATTCTCCAAACATGCATTTCTGAGCTGTGAACATGCGCATGACAGATGTTTCAACCACCAAACAAGTTACTTATGCACTTTGAAATAGTTCCTTGGACTTCGTTGCTTCTCCTATCACCAGTTTCAAGAATCACACTTTGATCCCAGAAAAACCCTCTTGGAGCGAATTCTACCCTAGAGATATGTAATTTGAATAGATTCCTTCAACATGATATTCCGTGTTCCGTACATGTTACATGCATGACGGATTCCACAAACATGCATTCCTGAGTTGTGAGCATGTGGATTACTGATTTTTCATCCTCTATAAAAGGAATAATTATATATAGACTCGTGTACACATTTTCACAAGTTTTCCGTAACACAAGTTTCGAATTCGTTCATTTTTCACAGAAGGATTCTTCTGGAGTGTATTCAACCTAATAGATATTTAATTTACATGAATTCCATCAACATGGCATTCCGGGTTCCGTACATGATACATGCATGACGGATTCGAGAAACATGCGTTTCTGAGTTGTGAGCATGTGGATTAGTGAACTTTCATCCACCAAAGAAGGCATATATTACACTTTGAAATATTTACTCTGACTTCATAAGTTTTTTGTATCACCAGGTTCTAAAATCGGACATTTGGCAGTAGAAAACACTCTTTGAGCGAATTCTCACCAATACACATGTAATTTACATTGTTTACATAACCATGGCATTCCGTATTCCGAACATGTTTCATGCATCACGGATCCCTCAAACATGCATTTCTGAGCTGTGAACATGCGCATGACAGATGTTTCAACCACCAAACAAGTTACTTATGCACTTTGAAATAGTTCCTTGGACTTCGTTGCTTCTCCTATCACCAGTTTCAAGAATCACACTTTGATCCCAGAAAAACCCTCTTGGAGCAAATTCTACCCTAGAGATATGTAATTTGAATAGATTCCTTCAACATGATATTCCGTGTTCCGTACATGTTACATGCATGACGGATTCGACAAACATGCATTCCTGAGTTGTGAGCATGTGGATTACTGATTTTTCATCCTCTATAAAAGGAATAATTTCATATAGACTCGTGTACACATTTTCACAAGCTTTCCCTAACACAAGTTTCGAATTCGTTCATTTTTCACAGAAGAATACTTCTGGAGTGTATTCAACCTAATAGATATATAATTTACATGAATTCCATCAACATGGCATTCCGGGTTCCGTACATGATACATGCATGACGGATTCGAGAAACATGCGTTTCTGAGTTGTGAGCATGTGGATTAGTGAACTTTCATCCACCAAAGAAGGCATATATTACACTTTGAAATATTTACTCTGACTTCATAAGTTTTTTGTATCACCAGGTTCTAAAATCGGACATTTGGCAGTAGAAAACACTCTTTGAGCGAATTCTCACCAATACACATGTAATTTACCTTGTTTACATAACCATGGCATTCCGTATTCCGAACATGTTTCATGCATCACGGATTCCTCAAACATGCATTTCTGAGCTGTGAACATGCGCATGACAGATGTTTCAACCACCAAACAAGTTACTTATGCACTTTGAAATAGTTCCTTGGACTTCGTTGCTTCTCCTATCACAAGTTTCAAGAATCACACTTTGATCCCAGAAAAACCCTCTTGGAGCGAATTCTACCCTAGAGATATGTAATTTGAATAGATTCCTTCAACATGATATTCCGTGTTCCGTACATGTTACATGCATGACGGATTCGACAAACATGCATTCCTGAGTTGTGAGCATGTGGATTACTGATTTTTCATCCTCTATAAAAGGAATAATTTCATATAGACTCGTGTACACATTTTCACAATCTTTCCCTAACACAAGTTTCGAATTCGTTCATTTTTCACAGAAGAATACTTCTGGAGTGTATTCAACCTAATAGATATATAATTTACATGAATTCCATCAACATGGCATTCCGGGTTCCGTACATGATACATGCATGACGGATTCGAGAAACACGCGTTTCTGAGTTGTGAGCATGTGGATTAGTGAACTTTCATCCACCAAAGAAGGCATATGTTACACTTTGAAATATTTACTCTGACTTCATAAGTTTTTTGTATCACCAGGTTCTAAAATCGGACATTTGGCAGTAGAAAACACTCTTTGAGCGAATTCTCACCAATACACATGTAATTTACCTTGTTTACATAACCATGGCATTCCGTATTCCGAACATGTTTCATGCATCACGGATTCCTCAAACATGCATTTCTGAGCTGTGAACATGTGCATGACAGTTGTTTCAACCACCAAACAAGTTACTTACGCACTTTGAAATAGTTCCTTGGACTTCGTTGCTTCTCCTATCACCAGTTTCAAGAATCACACTTTGATCCCAGAAAAACCCTCTTGGAGCGAATTCTAACCTAGAGATATGTAATTTGAATAGATTCCTTCAACATGATATTCCGTGTTCCGTACATGTTACATGCATGACGGATTCGACAAACATGCATTCCTGAGTTGTGAGCATGTGGATTACTGATTTTTCATCCTCTATAAAAGGAATAATTTCATATAGACTCGTGTACACATTTTCACTATCTTTCCCTAACACAAGTTTCGAATTCGTTCATTTTTCACAGAAGAATACTTCTGGAGTGTATTCAACCTAATAGATATATAATTTACATGAATTCCATCAACATGGCATTCCGGGTTCCGTACATGATACATGCATGACGGATTCGAGAAACATGCGTTTCTGAGTTGTGAGCATGTGGATTAGTGAACTTTCATCCACCAAAGAAGGCATATATTACACTTTGAAATATTTACTCTGACTTCATAAGTTTTTTGTATCACCAGGTTCTAAAATCGGACATTTGGCAGTAGAAAACACTCTTTGAGCGAATTCTCACCAATACACATGTAATTTACCTTGTTTACATAACCATGGCATTCCGTATTCCGAACATGTTTCATGCATCACGGATTCTCCAAACATGCATTTCTGAGCTGTGAACATGCGCATGACAGATGTTTCAACCACCAAACAAGTTACTTATGCACTTTGAAATAGTTCCTTGGACTTCGTTGCTTCTCCTATCACAAGTTTCAAGAATCACACTTTGATCCCAGAAAAACCCTCTTGGAGCGAATTCTACCCTAGAGATATGTAATTTGAATAGATTCCTTCAACATGATATTCCGTGTTCCGTACATGTTACATGCATGACGGATTCCACAAACATGCATTCCTGAGTTGTGAGCATGTGGATTACTGATTTTTCATCCTCTATAAAAGGAATAATTTCATATAGACTCGTGTACACATTTTCACAAGTTTTCCGTAACACAAGTTTCGAATTCGTTCATTTTCCACAGAAGGATTCTTCTGGAGTGTATTCAACCTAATAGATATGTAATTTACATGAATTCCATCAACATGGCATTCCGGGTTCCGTACATGATACATGCATGACGGATTCGAGAAACATGCGTTTCTGAGTTGTGAGCATGTGGATTAGTGAACTTTCATCCACCAAAGAAGGCATATATTACACTTTGAAATATTTACTCTGACTTCATAAGTTTTTTGTATCACCAGGTTCTAAAATCGGACATTTGGCAGTAGAAAACACTCATTGAGCGAATTCTCACCAATACACATGTAATTTACCTTGTTTACATAACCATGGCATTCCGTATTCCGAACATGTTTCATGCATCACGGATTCCTCAAACATGCATTTCTGAGCTGTGAACATGCGCATGACAGATGTTTCAACCACCAAACAAGTTACTTATGCACTTTGAAATAGTTCCTTGGACTTCGTTGCTTCTCCTATCACCAGTTTCAAGAATCACACTTTGATCCCAGAAAAACCCTCTTGGAGCGAATTCTACCCTAGAGATATGTAATTTGAATAGATTCCTTCAAAATGATATTCCGTGTTCCGTACATGTTACATGCATGACGGATTCCACAAACATGCATTCCTGAGTTGTGAGCATGTGGATTACTGATTTTTCATCCTCTATAAAGGAATAATTTCATATAGACTCGTGTACACATTTTCACAAGCTTTCCCTAACACAAGTTTCGAATTCGTTCATTTTTCACAGAAGAATACTTCTGGAGTGTATTCAACCTAATAGATATATAATTTACATGAATTCCATCAACATGGCATTCCGGGTTCCGTACATGATACATGCATGACGGATTCGAGAAACATGCGTTTCTGAGTTGTGAGCATGTGGATTAGTGAACTTTCATCCACCAAAGAAGGCATATATTACACTTTGAAATATTTACTCTGACTTCATAAGTTTTTTGTATCACCAGGTTCTAAAATCGGACATTTGGCAGTAGAAAACACTCTTTGAGCGAATTCTCACCAATACACATGTAATTTACCTTGTTTACATAACCATGGCATTCCGTATTCCGAACATGTTTCATGCATCACGGATTCTCCAAACATGCATTTCTGAGCTGTGAACATGCGCATGACAGATGTTTCAACCACCAAACAAGTTACTTATGCACTTTGAAATAGTTCCTTGGACTTCGTTGCTTCTCCTATCACCAGTTTCAAGAATCACACTTTGATCCCAGAAAAACCCTCTTGGAGCGAATTCTACCCTAGAGATATGTAATTTGAATAGATTCCTTCAACATGATATTCCGTGTTCCGTACATGTTACATGCATGACGGATTCCACAAACATGCATTCCTGAGTTGTGAGCATGTGGATTACTGATTTTTCATCCTCTATAAAAGGAATAATTTCATATAGACTCGTGTACACATTTTCACAAGCTTTCCCTAACACAAGTTTCGAATTCGTTCATTATTCACAGAAGAATACTTCTGGAGTGTATTCAACCTAATAGATATATAATTTACATGAATTCCATCAACATGGCATTCCGGGTTCCGTACATGATACATGCATGACGGATTCGAGAAACATGCGTTTCTGAGTTGTGAGCATGTGGATTAGTGAACTTTCATCCACCAAAGAAGGCATATATTACACTTTGAAATATTTACTCTGACTTCATAAGTTTTTTGTATCACCAGGTTCTAAAATCGGACATTTGGCAGTAGAAAACACTCTTTGAGCGAATTCTCACCAATACACATGTAATTTACATTGTTTACATAACCATGGCATTCCGTATTCCGAACATGTTTCATGCATCACTGATTCCTCAAACATGCATTTCTGAGCTGTGAACATGCGCATGACAGATGTTTCAACCACCAAACAAGTTACTTATGCACTTTGAAATAGTTCCTTGGACTTCGTTGCTTCTCCTATCACCAGTTTCAAGAATCACACTTTGATCCCAGAAAAACCCTCTTGGAGCGAATTCTAACCTAGAGATATGTAATTTGAATAGATTCCTTCAACATGATATTCCGTGTTCCGTACATGTTACATGCATGACGGATTCGACAAACATGCATTCCTGAGTTGTGAGCATGTGGATTACTGATTTTTCATCCTCTATAAAAGGAATAATTTCATATAGACTCGTGTACACATTTTCACTATCTTTCCCTAACACAAGTTTCGAATTCGTTCATTTTTCACAGAAGAATACTTCTGGAGTGTATTCAACCTAATAGATATATAATTTACATGAATTCCATCAACATGGCATTCCGGGTTCCGTACATGATACATGCATGACGGATTCGAGAAACATGCGTTTCTGAGTTGTGAGCATGTGGATTAGTGAACTTTCATCCACCAAAGAAGGCATATATTACACTTTGAAATATTTACTCTGACTTCATAAGTTTTTTGTATCACCAGGTTCTAAAATCGGACATTTGGCAGTAGAAAACACTCTTTGAGCGAATTCTCACCAATACACATGTAATTTACCTTGTTTACATAACCATGGCATTCCGTATTCCGAACATGTTTCATGCATCACGGATTCTCCAAACATGCATTTCTGAGCTGTGAACATGCGCATGACAGATGTTTCAACCACCAAACAAGTTACTTATGCACTTTGAAATAGTTCCTTGGACTTCGTTGCTTCTCCTATCACCAGTTTCAAGAATCACACTTTGATCCCAGAAAAACCCTCTTGGAGCGAATTCTACCCTAGAGATATGTAATTTGAATAGATTCCTTCAACATGATATTCCGTGTTCCGTACATGTTACATGCATGACGGATTCCACAAACATGCATTCCTGAGTTGTGAGCATGTGGATTACTGATTTTTCATCCTCTATAAAAGGAATAATTTCATATAGACTCGTGTACACATTTTCACAAGTTTTCCGTAACACAAGTTTCGAATTCGTTCATTTTTCACAGAAGGATTCTTCTGGAGTGTATTCAACCTAATAGATATGTAATTTACATGAATTCCATCAACATGGCATTCCGGGTTCCGTACATGATACATGCATGACGGATTCGAGAAACATGCGTTTCTGAGTTGTGAGCATGTGGATTAGTGAACTTTCATCCACCAAAGAAGGCATATATTACACTTTGAAATATTTATTCTGACTTCATAAGTTTTTTGTATCACCAGGTTCTAAAATCGGACATTTGGCAGTAGAAAACACTCATTGAGCGAATTCTCACCAATACACATGTAATTTACCTTGTTTACATAACCAAGGCATTCCGTATTCCGAACATGTTTCATGCATCACGGATTCCTCAAACATGCATTTCTGAGCTGTGAACATGCGCATGACAGATGTTTCAACCACCAAACAAGTTACTTATGCACTTTGAAATAGTTCCTTGGACTTCGTTGCTTCTCCTATCACCAGTTTCAAGAATCACACTTTGATCCCAGAAAAACCCTCTTGGAGCGAATTCTACCCTAGAGATATGTAATTTGAATAGATTCCTTCAAAATGATATTCCGTGTTCCGTACATGTTACATGCATGACGGATTCCACAAACATGCATTCCTGAGTTGTGAGCATGTGGATTACTGATTTTTCATCCTCTATAAAGGAATAATTTCATATAGACTCGTGTACACATTTTCACAAGCTTTCCCTAACACAAGTTTCGAATTCGTTCATTTTTCACAGAAGAATACTTCTGGAGTGTATTCAACCTAATAGATATATAATTTACATGAATTCCATCAACATGGCATTCCGGGTTCTGTACATGCTACATGCATGACGGATTCGAGAAACACGCGTTTCTGAGTTGTGAGCATGTGGATTAGTGAACTTTCATCCACCAAAGAAGGCATATATTGCACTTTGAAATATTTACTCTGACTTCATAAGTTTTTTGTATCACCAGGTACTAAAATCGGACATTTGGCAGTAGAAAACACTCTTTGAGCGAATTCTCACCAATACACATGTAATTTACATTGTTTACATAACCATGGCATTCCGTATTCCGAACATGTTTCATGCATCACGGATTCCTCAAACATGCATTTCTGAGCTGTGAACATGTGCATGACAGTTGTTTCAACCACCAAACAAGTTACTTACGCACTTTGAAATAGTTCCTTGGACTTCGTTGCTTCTCCTATCACCAGTTTCAAGAATCACACTTTGATCCCAGAAAAACCCTCTTGGAGCGAATTCTAACCTAGAGATATGTAATTTGAATAGATCCCTTCAACATGATATTCCGTGTTCCGTACATGTTACATGCATGACGGATTCGACAAACATGCATTCCTGAGTTGTGAGCATGTGGATTACTGATTTTTCATCCTCTATAAAAGGAATAATTTCATATAGACTCGTGTACACATTTTCACTATCTTTCCCTAACACAAGTTTCGAATTCTTTCATTTTTCACAGAAGAATACTTCTGGAGTGTATTCAACCTAATAGATATATAATTTACATGAATTCCATCAACATGGCATTCCGGGTTCCGTACATGATACATGCATGACGGATTCGAGAAACATGCGTTTCTGAGTTGTGAGCATGTGGATTAGTGAACTTTCATCCACCAAAGAAGGCATATATTACACTTTGAAATATTTACTCTGACTTCATAAGTTTTTTGTATCACCAGGTTCTAAAATCGGACATTTGGCAGTAGAAAACACTCTTTGAGCGATTTCTCACAAATACACATGTAATTTACCTTGTTTACATAACCATGGCATTCCGTATTCCGAACATGTTTCATGCATCACGGATTCTCCAAACATGCATTTCTGAGTGTGAACATGCGCATGACAGATGTTTCAACCACCAAACAAGTTACTTATGGACTTTGAAATAGTTCCTTGGACTTCGTTGCTTCTCCTATCACCAGTTTCAAGAATCATATTTTGATCCCAGAAAAACCCTCTTGGAGCGAATTCTACCCTAGAGATATGTAATTTGAATAGATTCCTTCAACATGATATTCCGTGTTCCGTACATGTTACATGCATGACGGATTCGACAAACATGCATTCCTGAGTTGTGAGCATGTGGATTACTGATTTTTCATCCTCTATAAAAGGAATAATTTCATATAGACTCGTGTACACATTTTCACAAGCTTTCCCTAACACAAGTTTCGAATTCGTTCATTTTTCACAGAAGAATACTTCTGGAGTGTATTCAACCTAATAGATATATAATTTACATGAATTCCATCAACATGGCATTCCGGGTTCCGTACATGATACATGCATGACGGATTCGAGAAACATGCGTTTCTGAGTTGTGAGCATGTGGATTAGTGAACTTTCATCCACCAAAGAAGGCATATATTACACTTTGAAATATTTACTCTGACTTCATAAGTTTTTTGTATCACCAGGTTCTAAAATCGGACATTTGGCAGTAGAAAACCCTCTTTGAGCGAATTCTCACCAATACACATGTAATTTACATTGTTTACATAACCATGGCATTCCGTATTCCGAACATGTTTCATGCATCACGGATTCCTCAAACATGCATTTCTGAGCTGTGAACATGCGCATGACAGATGTTTCAACCACCAAACAAGTTACTTATGCACTTTGAAATAGTTCCTTGGACTTCGTTGCTTCTCCTATCACCAGTTTCAAGAATCACACTTTGATCCCAGAAAAACCCTCTTGGAGCGAATTCTACCCTAGAGATATGTAATTTGAATAGATTCCTTCAACATGATATTCCGTGTTCCGTACATGTTACATGCATGACGGATTCCACAAACATGCATTCCTGAGTTGTGAGCATGTGGATTACTGATTTTTCATCCTCTATAAAAGGAATAATTTTATATAGACTCGTGTACACATTTTCACTATCTTTCCCTAACACAAGTTTCGAATTCGTTCATTTTTCACAGAAGAATACTTCTGGAGTGTATTCAACCTAATAGATATATAATTTACATGAATTCCATCAACATGGCATTCCGGGTTCCGTACATGATACATGCATGACGGATTCGAGAAACATGCGTTTCTGAGTTGTGAACATGTGGATTAGTGAACTTTCATCCACCAAAGAAGGCATATATTACACTTTGAAATATTTACTCTGACTTCATAAGTTTTTTGTATCACCAGGTTCTAAAATCGGACATTTGGCAGTAGAAAACACTCTTTGAGCGAATTCTCACCAATACACCTGTAATTTACATTGTTTACATAACCATGGCATTCCGTATTCCGAACATGATTCGTGCATCACGGATTCCTCAAACATGCATTTCTGAGCTGTGAACATGCGCATGACAGATGTTTCAACCACCAAACAAGTTACTAATGCACTTTGAAATAGTCCCTTGGACTTCGCTGCTTCTCCTATTACAAGTTTCAAGAATCACCCTTTGATCCCAGAAAAACCCTCTTGGAGCGAATTCTACCCTACAGATATGTAATTTGAATAGTTTCCTTCTACATGATATTCCTTGTTACGTACATGTTACATGCATGACGGATTCGACAAACATGCATTCCTGAGTTGAGAGCATGTGGATTACTGATTTTTCATCCACTATAAAAGGAATAATTTTATATAGACTCGTGTACACATTTTCACAAGCTTTCCGTAACACAAGTTTCGAATTCGTTCATTTTTCACAGAAGAATTCTTCTGGAGTGTATTCAACCTAATAGATATTTAATTTACATGAATTCCATCAACATGGCATTCCTGGTTCCGTACATGATACATGCATGACGGATTCGAGAAACATGCGTTTCTGAGTTGTGAGCATGTGGATTAGTGAACTTTCATCCACCAAAGAAGGCATATATTACACTTTGAAATATTTACTCTGACTTCATAAGTTTTTTGTATCACCAGGTTCTAAAATCGGACATTTGGCAGTAGAAAACACTCTTTGAGCGAATTCTCACCAATACACATGTAATTTACATTGTTTACATAACCATGGCATTCCGTATTCCGAACATGTTTCATGCATCACGGATTCCTCAAACATGCATTTCTGAGCTGTGAACATGCGCATGACAGATGTTTCAACCACCAAACAAGTTACTTATGCACTTTGAAATAGTTCCTTGGACTTCGTTGCTTCTCCTATCACCAGTTTCAAGAATCACACTTTGATCCCAGAAAAACCCTCTTGGAGCGAATTCTACCCTAGAGATATGTAATTTGAATAGATTCCTTCAACATGATATTCCGTGTTCCGTACATGTTACATGCATGACGGATTCGACAAACATGCATTCCTGAGTTGTGAGCATGTGGATTACTGATTTTTCATCCTCTATAAAAGGAATAATTTCATATAGACTCGTGTACACATTTTCACTATCTTTCCCTAACACAAGTTTCGAATTCGTTCATTTTTCACAGAAGAATACTTCTGGAGTGTATTCAACCTAATAGATATATAATTTACATGAATTCCATCAACATGGCATTCCGGGTTCCGTACATGATACATGCATGACGGATTCGAGAAACATGCGTTTCTGAGTTGTGAGCATGTGGATTAGTGAACTTTCATACACCAAAGAAGGCATTCATTACACTTTGAAATATTTACTCTGACTTCATAAGTTTTTTGTATCACCAGGTTCTAAAATCGGACATTTGGCAGTAGAAAACACTCTTTGAGCGAATTCTCACCAATACACATGTAATTTACATTGTTTACATAACCATGGCATTTCGTATTCCGAACATGTTTCATGCATCACGGATTCCTCAAACATGCATTTCTGAGCTGTGAACATGCGCATGACAGGTGTTTCAACCACCAAACAAGTTACTTATGCACTTTGAAATAGTCCCTTGGACTTCGCTGCTTCTCCTATTACAAGTTTCAAGAATCACACTTTGATCCCAGAAAAACCCTCTTGGAGCGAATTCTACCCTAGAGATATGTAATTTGAATAGTTTCCTTCTACATGATATTCCGTGTTACGTACATGTTACATGCATGACGGATTCGACAAACATGCATTCCTGAGTTGAGAGCATGTGGATTACTGATTTTTCATCCTCTATAAAAGGAATAATTTTATATAGACTCGTGTACACATTTTCACAAGTTTTCCGTAACACAAGTTTCGAATTCGTTCATTTTTCACAGAAGGATTCTTCTGGAGTGTATTCAACCTAATAGATATTTAATTTACATGAATTCCATCAACATGGCATTCCGGGTTCCGTACATGATACATGCATGACGGATTCGAGAAACATGCGTTTCTGAGTTGTGAGCATGTGAATTAGTGAACTTTCATCCACCAAAGAAGGCATATATTACACTTTGAAATATTTACTCTGACTTCATAAGTTTTTTGTATCACCAGGTTCTAAAATCGGACATTTGGCAGTAGAAAACACTCTTTGAGCGAATTCTCACCAATACACATGTAATTTACATTGTTTACATAACCATGGCATTCCGTATTCCGAACATGTTTCATGCATCACGGATTCCTCAAAAATGCATTTCTGAGCTGTGAACATGCGCATGACAGATGTTTCAACCACCAAACAAGTTACTTATGCACTTTGAAATAGTTCCTTGGACTTCGTTGCTTCTCCTATCACCAGTTTCAAGAATCACACTTTGATCCCAGAAAAACCCTCTTGGAGCGAATTCTACCCTAGAGATATGTAATTTGAATAGATTCCTTCAACATGATATTCCGTGTTCCGTACATGTTACATGCATGACGGATTCGACAAACATGCATTCCTGAGTTGTGAGCATGTGGATTACTGATTTTTCATCCTCTATAAAAGGAATAATTTCATATAGACTCGTGTACACATTTTCACTATCTTTCCCTAACACAAGTTTCGAATTCGTTCATTTTTCACAGAAGAATACTTCTGGAGTGTATTCAACCTAATAGATATATAATTTACATGAATTCCATCAACATGGCATTCCGGGTTCCGTACATGATACATGCATGACGGATTCGAGAAACATGCGTTTCTGCGTTGTGAGCATGTGGATTAGTGAACTTTCATCCACCAAAGAAGGCATATATTACACTTTGAAATATTTACTCTGACTTCATAAGTTTTTTGTATCACCAGGTTCTAAAATCGGACATTTGGCAGTAGAAATCACTCTTTGAGCGAATTCTCACCAATACACATGTAATTTACATTGTTTACATAACCATCTCATTCCGTATTCCGAACATGATTCGTGCATCACGGATTCCTCAAACATGCATTTCTGAGCTGTGAACATGCGCATGACAGATGTTTCAACCACCAAACAAGTTACTTATGCACTTTGAAATAGTCCCTTGGACTTCGCTGCTTCTCCTATTACAAGTTTCAAGAATCACACTTTGATCCCAGAAAACCCTCTTGGAGCGAATTCTACCCTAGAGATATGTAATTTGAATAGTTTCCTTCTACATGATATTCCGTGTTACGTACATGTTACATGCATGACGGATTCGACAAACATGCATTCCTGAGTTGAGAGCATGTGGATTACTGATTTTTCATCCTCTATAAAAGGAATAATTTCATATAGACTCGTGTACACATTTTCACTATCTTTCCCTAACACAAGTTTCGAATTCGTTCATTTTTCACAGAAGAATACTTCTGGAGTGTATTCAACCTAATAGATATATAATTTACATGAATTCCATCAACATGGCATTCCGGGTTCCGTACATGATACATGCATGACGGATTCGAGAAACATGCGTTTCTGAGTTGTGAGCATGTGGATTAGTGAACTTTCATCCACCAAAGTAGGCATATATTACACTTTGAAATATTTACTCTGACTTCATAAGTTTTTTGTATCACCAGGTTCTAAAATCGGACATTTGGCAGTAGAAAACACTCTTTGAGCGAATTCTCACCAATACACATGTAATTTACCTTGTTTACATAACCATGGCATTCCGTATTCCGAACATGTTTCATGCATCACGGATTCTTCAAACATGCATTTCTGAGCTGTGAACATGCGCATGACAGATGTTTCAACCACCAAACAAGTTACTTATGCACTTTGAAATAGTTCCTTGGACTTCGTTGCTTCTCCTATCACCAGTTTCAAGAATCACACTTTGATCCCAGAAAAACCCTCTTGGAGCGAATTCTACCCTAGAGATATGTAATTTGAATAGATTCCTTCAACATGATATTCCGTGTTCCGTACATGTTACATGCATGACGGATTCGACAAACATGCATTCCTGAGTTGTGAGCATGTGGATTACTGATTTTTCATCCTCTATAAAAGGAATAATTTCATATAGACTCGTGTACACATTTTCACAAGCTTTCCCTAACACAAGTTTCGAATTCGTTCATTTTTCACAGAAGAATACTTCTGGAGTGTATTCAACCTAATAGATATATAATTTACATGAATTCCATCAACATGGCATTCCGGGTTCCGTACATGATACATGCATGACGGATTCGAGAAACATGCGTTTCTGAGTTGTGAGCATGTGGATTAGTGAACTTTCATCCACCAAAGAAGGCATATATTACACTTTGAAATATTTACTCTGACTTCATAAGTTTTTTGTATCACCAGGTTCTAAAATCGGACATTTGGCAGTAGAAAACACTCTTTGAGCGAATTCTCACCAATACACATGTAATTTACATTGTTTACATAACCATGGCATTCCGTATTCCGAACATGTTTCATGCATCACGGATTCCTCAAACATGCATTTCTGAGCTGTGAACATGCGCATGACAGATGTTTCAACCACCAAACAAGTTACTTATGCACTTTGAAATAGTTCCTTGGACTTCGTTGCTTCTCCTATCACCAGTTTCAAGAATCACACTTTGATCCCAGAAAAACCCTCTTGGAGCGAATTCTACCCTAGAGATATGTAATTTGAATAGATTCCTTCAACATGATATTCCGTGTTCCGTACATGTTACATGCATGACGGATTCGACAAACATGCATTCCTGAGTTGTGAGCATGTGGATTACTGATTTTTCATCCTCTATAAAAGGAATAATTTTATATAGACTCGTGTACACATTTTCACTATCTTTCCCTAACACAAGTTTCGAATTCGTTCATTTTTCACAGAAGAATACTTCTGGAGTGTATTCAACCTAATAGATATATAATTTACATGAATTCCATCAACATGGCATTCCGGGTTCCGTACATGATACATGCATGACGGATTCGAGAAACATGCGTTTCTGAGTTGTGAACATGTGGATTAGTGAACTTTCATCCACCAAAGAAGGCATATATTACACTTTGAAATATTTACTCTGACTTCATAAGTTTTTTGTATCACCAGGTTCTAAAATCGGACATTTGGCAGTAGAAAACACTCTTTGAGCGAATTCTCACCAATACACCTGTAATTTACATTGTTTACATAACCATGGCATTCCGTATTCCGAACATGATTCGTGCATCACGGATTCCTCAAACATGCATTTCTGAGCTGTGAACATGCGCATGACAGATGTTTCAACCACCAAACAAGTTACTAATGCACTTTGAAATAGTCCCTTGGACTTCGCTGCTTCTCCTATTACAAGTTTCAAGAATCACACTTTGATCCCAGAAAAACCCTCTTGGAGCGAATTCTAACCTAGAGATATGTAATTTGAATAGATTCCTTCAACATGATATTCCGTGTTCCGTACATGTTACATGCATGACGGATTCGACAAACATGCATTCCTGAGTTGTGAGCATGTGGATTACTGATTTTTCATCCTCTATAAAAGGAATAATTTCATATAGACTCGTGTACACATTTTCACAAGCTTTCCCTAACACAAGTTTCGAATTCGTTCATTTTTCACAGAAGAATACTTCTGGAGTGTATTCAACCTAATAGATATATAATTTACATGAATTCCATCAACATGGCATTCCGGGTTCCGTACATGATACATGCATGACGGATTCGAGAAACATGCGTTTCTGAGTTGTGAGCATGTGGATTAGTGAACTTTCATCCACCAAAGAAGGCATATATTACACTTTGAAATATTTACTCTGACTTCATAAGTTTTTTGTATCACCAGGTTCTAAAATCGGACATTTGGCAGTAGAAAACACTCTTTGAGCGAATTCTCACCAATACACATGTAATTTACCTTGTTTACATAACCATGGCATTCCGTATTCCGAACATGTTTCATGCATCACGGATTCCTCAAACATGCATTTCTGAGCTGTGAACATGCGCATGACAGATGTTTCAACCACCAAACAAGTTACTTATGCACTTTGAAATAGTTCCTTGGACTTCGTTGCTTCTCCTATCACCAGTTTCAAGAATCACACTTTGATCCCAGAAAAACCCTCTTGGAGCGAATTCTACACTAGAGATATGTAATTTGAATAGATTCCTTCAACATGATATTCCGTGTTCCGTACATGTTACATGCATGACGGATTCGACAAACATGCATTCCTGAGTTGTGAGCATGTGGATTACTGATTTTTCATCCTCTATAAAAGGAATAATTTCATATAGACTCGTGTACACATTTTCACAATCTTTCCCTAACACAAGTTTCGAATTCGTTCATTTTTCACAGAAGAATACTTCTGGAGTGTATTCAACCTAATAGATATATAATTTACATGAATTCCATCAACATGGCATTCCGGGTTCCGTACATGATACATGCATGACGGATTCGAGAAACACGCGTTTCTGAGTTGTGAGCATGTGGATTAGTGAACTTTCATCCACCAAAGAAGGCATATATTACACTTTGAAATATTTACTCTGACTTCATAAGTTTTTTGTATCACCAGGTTCTAAAATCGGACATTTGGCAGTAGAAAACACTCTTTGAGCGAATTCTCACCAATACACATGTAATTTACCTTGTTTACATAACCATGGCATTCCGTATTCCGAACATGTTTCATGCATCACGGATTCTTCAAACATGCATTTCTGAGCTGTGAACATGCGCATGACAGATGTTTCAACCACCAAACAAGTTACTTATGCACTTTGAAATAGTTCCTTGGACTTCGTTGCTTCTCCTATCACCAGTTTCAAGAATCACACTTTGATCCCAGAAAAACCCTCTTGGAGCGAATTCTAACCTAGAGATATGTAATTTGAATAGATTCCTTCAACATGATATTCCGTGTTCCGTACATGTTACATGCATGACGGATTCGACAAACATGCATTCCTGAGTTGTGAGCATGTGGATTACTGATTTTTCATCCTCTATAAAAGGAATAATTTCATATAGACTCGTGTACACATTTTCACTATCTTTCCCTAACACAAGTTTCGAATTCGTTCATTTTTCACAGAAGAATACTTCTGGAGTGTATTCAACCTAATAGATATATAATTTACATGAATTCCATCAACATGGCATTCCGGGTTCCGTACATGATACATGCATGACGGATTCGAGAAACATGCGTTTCTGAGTTGTGAGCATGTGGATTAGTGAACTTTCATCCACCAAAGAAGGCATATATTACACTTTGAAATATTTACTCTGACTTCATAAGTTTTTTGTATCACCAGGTTCTAAAATCGGACATTTGGCAGTAGAAAACACTCTTTGAGCGAATTCTCACCAATACACATGTAATTTACCTTGTTTACATAACCATGGCATTCCGTATTCCGAACATGTTTCATGCATCACGGATTCCTCAAACATGCATTTCTGAGCTGTGAACATGCGCATGACAGATGTTTCAACCACCAAACAAGTTACTTATGCACTTTGAAATAGTTCCTTGGACTTCGTTGCTTCTCCTATCACCAGTTTCAAGAATCACACTTTGATCCCAGAAAAACCCTCTTGGAGCGAATTCTACACTAGAGATATGTAATTTGAATAGATTCCTTCAACATGATATTCCGTGTTCCGTACATGTTACATGCATGACGGATTCGACAAACATGCATTCCTGAGTTGTGAGCATGTGGATTACTGATTTTTCATCCTCTATAAAAGGAATAATTTCATATAGACTCGTGTACACATTTTCACAATCTTTCCCTAACACAAGTTTCGAATTCGTTCATTTTTCACAGAAGAATACTTCTGGAGTGTATTCAACCTAATAGATATATAATTTACATGAATTCCATCAACATGGCATTCCGGGTTCCGTACATGATACATGCATGACGGATTCGAGAAACACGCGTTTCTGAGTTGTGAGCATGTGGATTAGTGAACTTTCATCCACCAAAGAAGGCATATATTACACTTTGAAATATTTACTCTGACTTCATAAGTTTTTTGTATCACCAGGTTCTAAAATCGGACATTTGGCAGTAGAAAACACTCTTTGAGCGAATTCTCACCAATACACATGTAATTTACCTTGTTTACATAACCATGGCATTCCGTATTCCGAACATGTTTCATGCATCACGGATTCCTCAAACATGCATTTCTGAGCTGTGAACATGCGCATGACAGATGTTTCAACCACCAAACAAGTTACTTATGCACTTTGAAATAGTTCCTTGGACTTCGTTGCTTCTCCTATCACCAGTTTCAAGAATCACACTTTGATCCCAGAAAAACCCTCTTGGAGCGAATTCTACACTAGAGATATGTAATTTGAATAGATTCCTTCAACATGATATTCCGTGTTCCGTACATGTTACATGCATGACGGATTCGACAAACATGCATTCCTGAGTTGTGAGCATGTGGATTACTGATTTTTCATCCTCTATAAAAGGAATAATTTCATATAGACTCGTGTACACATTTTCACAATCTTTCCCTAACACAAGTTTCGAATTCGTTCATTTTTCACAGAAGAATACTTCTGGAGTGTATTCAACCTAATAGATATATAATTTACATGAATTCCATCAACATGGCATTCCGGGTTCCGTACATGATACATGCATGACGGATTCGAGAAACACGCGTTTCTGAGTTGTGAGCATGTGGATTAGTGAACTTTCATCCACCAAAGAAGGCATATATTACACTTTGAAATATTTACTCTGACTTCATAAGTTTTTTGTATCACCAGGTTCTAAAATCGGACATTTGGCAGTAGAAAACACTCTTTGAGCGAATTCTCACCAATACACATGTAATTTACCTTGTTTACATAACCATGGCATTCCGTATTCCGAACATGTTTCATGCATCACGGATTCCTCAAACATGCATTTCTGAGCTGTGAACATGCGCATGACAGATGTTTCAACCACCAAACAAGTTACTTATGCACTTTGAAATAGTTCCTTGGACTTCGTTGCTTCTCCTATCACAAGTTTCAAGAATCACACTTTGATCCCAGAAAAACCCTCTTGGAGCGAATTCTACACTAGAGATATGTAATTTGAATAGATTCCTTCAACATGATATTCCGTGTTCCGTACATGTTACATGCATGACGGATTCGACAAAC
The DNA here is from genome assembly GCF_048564905.1 of Vicugna pacos. Lineage (NCBI taxonomy): Eukaryota > Metazoa > Chordata > Mammalia > Artiodactyla > Camelidae > Vicugna > Vicugna pacos. Next base: position 64,995,798 of record NW_027328741.1, on the reverse strand, counting down.
ATGCATTCCTGAGTTGTGAGCATGTGGATTACTGATTTTTCATCCTCTATAAAAGGAATAATTTCATATAGACTCGTGTACACATTTTCACAATCTTTCCCTAACACAAGTTTCGAATTCGTTCATTTTTCACAGAAGAATACTTCTGGAGTGTATTCAACCTAATAGATATATAATTTACATGAATTCCATCAACATGGCATTCCGGGTTCCGTACATGATACATGCATGACGGATTCGAGAAACACGCGTTTCTGAGTTGTGAGCATGTGGATTAGTGAACTTTCATCCACCAAAGAAGGCATATATTACACTTTGAAATATTTACTCTGACTTCATAAGTTTTTTGTATCACCAGGTTCTAAAATCGGACATTTGGCAGTAGAAAACACTCTTTGAGCGAATTCTCACCAATACACATGTAATTTACCTTGTTTACATAACCATGGCATTCCGTATTCCGAACATGTTTCATGCATCACGGATTCTTCAAACATGCATTTCTGAGCTGTGAACATGCGCATGACAGATGTTTCAACCACCAAACAAGTTACTTATGCACTTTGAAATAGTTCCTTGGACTTCGTTGCTTCTCCTATCACAAGTTTCAAGAATCACACTTTGATCCCAGAAAAACCCTCTTGGAGCGAATTCTAACCTAGAGATATGTAATTTGAATAGATTCCTTCAACATGATATTCCGTGTTCCGTACATGTTACATGCATGACGGATTCGACAAACATGCATTCCTGAGTTGTGAGCATGTGGATTACTGATTTTTCATCCTCTATAAAAGGAATAATTTCATATAGACTCGTGTACACATTTTCACTATCTTTCCCTAACACAAGTTTCGAATTCGTTCATTTTTCACAGAAGAATACTTCTGGAGTGTATTCAACCTAATAGATATATAATTTACATGAATTCCATCAACATGGCATTCCGGGTTCCGTACATGATACATGCATGACGGATTCGAGAAACATGCGTTTCTGAGTTGTGAGCATGTGGATTAGTGAACTTTCATCCACCAAAGAAGGCATATATTACACTTTGAAATATTTACTCTGACTTCATAAGTTTTTTGTATCACCAGGTTCTAAAATCGGACATTTGGCAGTAGAAAACACTCTTTGAGCGAATTCTCACCAATACACATGTAATTTACCTTGTTTACATAACCATGGCATTCCGTATTCCGAACATGTTTCATGCATCACGGATTCTCCAAACATGCATTTCTGAGCTGTGAACATGCGCATGACAGATGTTTCAACCACCAAACAAGTTACTTATGCACTTTGAAATAGTTCCTTGGACTTCGTTGCTTCTCCTATCACAAGTTTCAAGAATCACACTTTGATCCCAGAAAAACCCTCTTGGAGCGAATTCTACCCTAGAGATATGTAATTTGAATAGATTCCTTCAACATGATATTCCGTGTTCCGTACATGTTACATGCATGACGGATTCCACAAACATGCATTCCTGAGTTGTGAGCATGTGGATTACTGATTTTTCATCCTCTATAAAAGGAATAATTTCATATAGACTCGTGTACACATTTTCACAAGTTTTCCGTAACACAAGTTTCGAATTCGTTCATTTTTCACAGAAGCATTCTTCTGGAGTGTATTCAACCTAATAGATATGTAATTTACATGAATTCCATCAACATGGCATTCCGGGTTCCGTACATGATACATGCATGACGGATTCGAGAAACACGCGTTTCTGAGTTGTGAGCATGTGGATTAGTGAACTTTCATCCACCAAAGAAGGCATATATTACACTTTGAAATATTTACTCTGACTTCATAAGTTTTTTGTATCACCAGGTTCTAAAATCGGACATTTGGCAGTAGAAAACACTCTTTGAGCGAATTCTCACCAATACACATGTAATTTACATTGTTTACATAACCATGGCATTCCGTATTCCGAACATGTTTCATGCATCACGGATTCCTCAAACATGCATTTCTGAGCTGTGAACATGCGCATGACAGATGTTTCAACCACCAAACAAGTTACTTATGCACTTTGAAACAGTTCCTTAGACTTCGTTGCTTCTCCTATCACCAGTTTCAAGAATCACACTTTGATCCCAGAAAAACCCTCTTGGAGCGAATTCTACCCTAGAGATATGTAATTTGAATAGATTCCTTCAACATGATATTCCGTGTTCCGTACATGTTACATGCATGACGGATTCGACAAACATGCATTCCTGAGTTGTGAGCATGTGGATTACTGATTTTTCATCCTCTATAAAAGGAATAATTTCATATAGACTCGTGTACACATTTTCACAATCTTTCCCTAACACAAGTTTCGAATTCGTTCATTTTTCACAGAAGAATACTTCTGGAGTGTATTCAACCTAATAGATATATAATTTACATGAATTCCATCAACATGGCATTCCGGGTTCCGTACATGATACATGCATGACGGATTCGAGAAACACGCGTTTCTGAGTTGTGAGCATGTGGATTAGTGAACTTTCATCCACCAAAGAAGGCATATATTACACTTTGAAATATTTACTCTGACTTCATAAGTTTTTTGTATCACCAGGTTCTAAAATCGGACATTTGGCAGTAGAAAACACTCTTTGAGCGAATTCTCACCAATACACATGTAATTTACCTTGTTTACATAACCATGGCATTCCGTATTCCGAACATGTTTCATGCATCACGGATTCCTCAAACATGCATTTCTGAGCTGTGAACATGCGCATGACAGATGTTTCAACCACCAAACAAGTTACTTATGCACTTTGAAATAGTTCCTTGGACTTCGTTGCTTCTCCTATCACCAGTTTCAAGAATCACACTTTGATCCCAGAAAAACCCTCTTGGAGCGAATTCTACACTAGAGATATGTAATTTGAATAGATTCCTTCAACATGATATTCCGTGTTCCGAACATGTTTCATGCATCACGGATTCCTCAAACATGCATTTCTGAGCTGTGAACATGCGCATGACAGATGTTTCAACCACCAAACAAGTTACTTACGCACTTTGAAATAGTTCCTTGGACTTCGTTGCTTCTCCTATCACCAGTTTCAAGAATCACACTTTGATCCCAGAAAATCCCTCTTGGAGCGAATTCTACCCTAGAGATATGTAATTTGAATAGATTCCTTCAACATGATATTCCGTGTTCCGTACATGTTACATGCATGACGGATTCGACAAACATGCATTCCTGAGTTGTGAGCATGTGGATTACTGATTTTTCATCCTCTATAAAAGGAATAATTTCATATAGACTCATGTACACATTTTCACTATCTTTCCCTAACACAAATTTCGAATTCGTTCATTTTTCACAGAAGAATACTTCTGGAGTGTATTCAACCTAATAGATATATAATTTACATGAATTCCATCAACATGGCATTCCGGGTTCCGTACATGATACATGCATGACGGATTCGAGAAACATGCGTTTCTGCGTTGTGAGCATGTGGATTAGTGAACTTTCATCCACCAAAGAAGGCATATATTACACTTTGAAATATTTACTCTGACTTCATAAGTTTTTTGTATCACCAGGTTCTAAAATCGGACATTTGGCAGTAGAAAACACTCTTTGAGCGAATTCTCACCAATACACATGTAATTTACCTTGTTTACATAACCATGGCATTCCGTATTCCGAATATGTTTCATGCATCACGGATTCTCCAAACATGCATTTCTGAGCTGTGAACATGCGCATGACAGATGTTTCAACCACCAAACAAGTTACTTATGCACTTTGAAATAGTTCCTTGGACTTCGTTGCTTCTCCTATCACAAGTTTCAAGAATCACACTTTGATCCCAGAAAAACCCTCTTGGAGCGAATTCTACCCTAGAGATATGTAATTTGAATAGATTCCTTCAACATGATATTCCGTGTTCCGTACATGTTACATGCATGACGGATTCGACAAACATGCATTCCTGAGTTGTGAGCATGTGGATTACTGATTTTTCATCCTCTATAAAAGGAATAATTTCATATAGACTCGTGTACACATTTTCACAAGTTTTCCGTAACACAAGTTTCGAATTCGTTCATTTTTCACAGAAGGATTCTTCTGGAGTGTATTCAACCTAATAGATATGTAATTTACATGAATTCCATCAACATGGCATTCCGGGTTCCGTACATGATACATGCATGACGGATTCGAGAAACATGCGTTTCTGAGTTGTGAGCATGTGGATTAGTGAACTTTCATCCACGAAAGAAGGCATATATTACACTTTGAAATATTTATTCTGACTTCATAAGTTTTTTGTATCACCAGGTTCTAAAATCGGACATTTGGCAGTAGAAAACACTCTTTGAGCGAATTCTCACCAATACACATGTAATTTACATTGTTTACATAACCATGGCATTCCGTATTCCGAACATGTTTCATGCATCACGGATTCCTCAAACATGCATTTCTGAGCTGTGAACATGCGCATGACAGATGTTTCAACCACCAAACAAGTTACTTATGCACTTTGAAATAGTTCCTTGGACTTCGTTGCTTCTCCTATCACCAGTTTCAAGAATCACACTTTGATCCCAGAAAAACCCTCTTGGAGCGAATTCTACCCTAGAGATATGTAATTTGAATAGATTCCTTCAACATGATATTCCGTGTTCCGTACATGTTACATGCATGACGGATTCGACAAACATGCATTCCTGAGTTGTGAGCATGTGGATTACTGATTTTTCATCCTCTATAAAAGGAATAATTTCATATAGACTCGTGTACACATTTTCACAAGTTTTCCGTAACACAAGTTTCGAATTCGTTCATTTTTCACAGAAGGATTCTTCTGGAGTGTATTCAACCTAATAGATATGTAATTTACATGAATTCCATCAACATGGCATTCCGGGTTCCGTACATGATACATGCATGACGGATTCGAGAAACATGCGTTTCTGAGTTGTGAGCATGTGGATTAGTGAACTTTCATCCACCAAAGAAGGCATATATTACACTTTGAAATATTTACTCTGACTTCATAAGTTTTTTGTATCACCAGGTTCTAAAATCGGACATTTGGCAGTAGAAAATCTCTTTGAGCGAATTCTCAACAATACACATGTAATTTACATTGTTTACATAACCATGGCATTCCGTATTCCGAACATGTTTCATGCATCACGGATTCCTCAAACATGCATTTCTGAGCTGTGAACATGCGCATGACAGATGTTTCAACCTCCAAACCAGTTACTTATGCACTTTGAAATAGTTCCTTGGACTTCGTTGCTTCTCCTATCACCAGTTTCAAGAATCACACTTTGATCCCAGAAAAACCCTCTTGGAGCGAATTCTACCCTAGAGATATGTAATTTGAATAGATTCCTTCAACATGATATTCCGTGTTCCGTACATGTTACATGCATGACGGATTCGACAAACATGCATTCCTGAGTTGTGAGCATGTGGATTACTGATTTTTCATCCTCTATAAAAGGAATAATTTCATATAGACTCGTGTACACATTTTCACTATCTTTCCCTAACACAAGTTTCGAATTCGTTCATTTTTCACAGAAGAATACTTCTGGAGTGTATTCAACCTAATAGATATATAATTTACATGAATTCCATCAACATGGCATTCCGGGTTCCGTACATGATACATGCATGACGGATTCGAGAAACATGCGTTTCTGAGTTGTGAGCATGTGGATTAGTGAACTTTCATCCACCAAAGAAGGCATATATTACACTTTGAAATATTTACTCTGACTTCATAAGTTTTTTGTATCACCAGGTTCTAAAATCGGACATTTGGCAGTAGAAAACACTCATTGAGCGAATTCTCACCAATACACATGTAATTTACATTGTTTACATAACCATGGCATTCCGTATTCCGAACATGTTTCATGCATCACGGATTCCTCAAACATGCATTTCTGAGCTGTGAACATGCGCATGACAGATGTTTCAACCACCAAACAAGTTACTTATGCACTTTGAAATAGTTCCTTGGACTTCGTTGCTTCTCCTATCACAAGTTTCAAGAATCACACTTTGATCCCAGAAAAACCCTCTTGGAGCGAATTCTACCCTAGAGATATGTAATTTGAATAGATTCCTTCAACATGATATTCCGTGTTCCGTACATGTTACATGCATGACGGATTCCACAAACATGCATTCCTGAGTTGTGAGCATGTGGATTACTGATTTTTCATCCTCTATAAAAGGAATAATTTTATATAGACTCGTGTACACATTTTCACTATCTTTCCCTAACACAAGTTTCGAATTCGTTCATTTTTCACAGAAGAATACTTCTGGAGTGTATTCAACCTAATAGATATATAATTTACATGAATTCCATCAACATGGCATTCCGGGTTCCGTACATGATACATGCATGACGGATTCGAGAAACATCGTTTCTGAGTTGTGAACATGTGGATTAGTGAACTTTCATCCACCAAAGAAGGCATATATTACACTTTGAAATATTTACTCTGACTTCATAAGTTTTTTGTATCACCAGGTTCTAAAATCGGACATTTGGCAGTAGAAATCACTCTTTGAGCGAATTCTCACCAATACACATGTAATTTACATTGTTTACATAACCATCTCATTCCGTATTCCGAACATGATTCGTGCATCACGGATTCCTCAAACATGCATTTCTGAGCTGTGAACATGCGCATGACAGATGTTTCAACCACCAAACAAGTTACTTATGCACTTTGAAATAGTCCCTTGGACTTCGCTGCTTCTCCTATTACAAGTTTCAAGAATCACACTTTGATCCCAGAAAAACCCTCTTGGAGCGAATTCTACCCTAGAGATATGTAATTTGAATAGTTTCCTTCTACATGATATTCCGTGTTCCGTACATGTTACATGCATGACGGATTCGACAAACATGCATTCCTGAGTTGAGAGCATGTGGATTACTGATTTTTCATCCTCTATAAAAGGAATAATTATATATAGACTCGTGTACACATTTTCACAAGTTTTCCGTAACACAAGTTTCGAATTCGTTCATTTTTCACAGAAGGATTCTTCTGGAGTGTATTCAACCTAATAGATATTTAATTTACATGAATTCCATCAACATGGCATTCCGGGTTCCGTACATGATACATGCATGACGGATTCGAGAAACATGCGTTTCTGAGTTGTGAGCATGTGGATTAGTGAACTTTCATCCACCAAAGAAGGCATATATTACACTTTGAAATATTTACTCTGACTTCATAAGTTTTTTGTATCACCAGGTTCTAAAATCGGACATTTGGCAGTAGAAAACACTCTTTGAGCGAATTCTCACCAATACACATGTAATTTACATTGTTTACATAACCATGGCATTCCGTATTCCGAACATGTTTCATGCATCACGGATCCCTCAAACATGCATTTCTGAGCTGTGAACATGCGCATGACAGATGTTTCAACCACCAAACAAGTTACTTATGCACTTTGAAATAGTTCCTTGGACTTCGTTGCTTCTCCTATCACCAGTTTCAAGAATCACACTTTGATCCCAGAAAAACCCTCTTGGAGCAAATTCTACCCTAGAGATATGTAATTTGAATAGATTCCTTCAACATGATATTCCGTGTTCCGTACATGTTACATGCATGACGGATTCGACAAACATGCATTCCTGAGTTGTGAGCATGTGGATTACTGATTTTTCATCCTCTATAAAAGGAATAATTTCATATAGACTCGTGTACACATTTTCACAAGCTTTCCCTAACACAAGTTTCGAATTCGTTCATTTTTCACAGAAGAATACTTCTGGAGTGTATTCAACCTAATAGATATATAATTTACATGAATTCCATCAACATGGCATTCCGGGTTCCGTACATGATACATGCATGACGGATTCGAGAAACACGCGTTTCTGAGTTGTGAGCATGTGGATTAGTGAACTTTCATCCACCAAAGAAGGCATATGTTACACTTTGAAATATTTACTCTGACTTCATAAGTTTTTTGTATCACCAGGTTCTAAAATCGGACATTTGGCAGTAGAAAACACTCTTTGAGCGAATTCTCACCAATACACATGTAATTTACCTTGTTTACATAACCATGGCATTCCGTATTCCGAACATGTTTCATGCATCACGGATTCCTCAAACATGCATTTCTGAGCTGTGAACATGTGCATGACAGTTGTTTCAACCACCAAACAAGTTACTTACGCACTTTGAAATAGTTCCTTGGACTTCGTTGCTTCTCCTATCACCAGTTTCAAGAATCACACTTTGATCCCAGAAAAACCCTCTTGGAGCGAATTCTAACCTAGAGATATGTAATTTGAATAGATTCCTTCAACATGATATTCCGTGTTCCGTACATGTTACATGCATGACGGATTCGACAAACATGCATTCCTGAGTTGTGAGCATGTGGATTACTGATTTTTCATCCTCTATAAAAGGAATAATTTCATATAGACTCGTGTACACATTTTCACTATCTTTCCCTAACACAAGTTTCGAATTCGTTCATTTTTCACAGAAGAATACTTCTGGAGTGTATTCAACCTAATAGATATATAATTTACATGAATTCCATCAACATGGCATTCCGGGTTCCGTACATGATACATGCATGACGGATTCGAGAAACATGCGTTTCTGAGTTGTGAGCATGTGGATTAGTGAACTTTCATCCACCAAAGAAGGCATATATTACACTTTGAAATATTTACTCTGACTTCATAAGTTTTTTGTATCACCAGGTTCTAAAATCGGACATTTGGCAGTAGAAAACACTCTTTGAGCGAATTCTCACCAATACACATGTAATTTACCTTGTTTACATAACCATGGCATTCCGTATTCCGAACATGTTTCATGCATCACGGATTCTCCAAACATGCATTTCTGAGCTGTGAACATGCGCATGACAGATGTTTCAACCACCAAACAAGTTACTTATGCACTTTGAAATAGTTCCTTGGACTTCGTTGCTTCTCCTATCACAAGTTTCAAGAATCACACTTTGATCCCAGAAAAACCCTCTTGGAGCGAATTCTACCCTAGAGATATGTAATTTGAATAGATTCCTTCAACATGATATTCCGTGTTCCGTACATGTTACATGCATGACGGATTCCACAAACATGCATTCCTGAGTTGTGAGCATGTGGATTACTGATTTTTCATCCTCTATAAAAGGAATAATTTCATATAGACTCGTGTACACATTTTCACAAGTTTTCCGTAACACAAGTTTCGAATTCGTTCATTTTTCACAGAAGGATTCTTCTGGAGTGTATTCAACCTAATAGATATGTAATTTACATGAATTCCATCAACATGGCATTCCGGGTTCCGTACATGATACATGCATGACGGATTCGAGAAACATGCGTTTCTGAGTTGTGAGCATGTGGATTAGTGAACTTTCATCCACCAAAGAAGGCATATATTACACTTTGAAATATTTACTCTGACTTCATAAGTTTTTTGTATCACCAGGTTCTAAAATCGGACATTTGGCAGTAGAAAACACTCATTGAGCGAATTCTCACCAATACACATGTAATTTACCTTGTTTACATAACCATGGCATTCCGTATTCCGAACATGTTTCATGCATCACGGATCCCTCAAACATGCATTTCTGAGCTGTGAACATGCGCATGACAGATGTTTCAACCACCAAACAAGTTACTTATGCACTTTGAAATAGTTCCTTGGACTTCGTTGCTTCTCCTATCACCAGTTTCAAGAATCACACTTTGATCCCAGAAAAACCCTCTTGGAGCGAATTCTACCCTAGAGATATGTAATTTGAATAGATTCCTTCAAAATGATATTCCGTGTTCCGTACATGTTACATGCATGACGGATTCCACAAACATGCATTCCTGAGTTGTGAGCATGTGGATTACTGATTTTTCATCCTCTATAAAGGAATAATTTCATATAGACTCGTGTACACATTTTCACAAGCTTTCCCTAACACAAGTTTCGAATTCGTTCATTTTTCACAGAAGAATACTTCTGGAGTGTATTCAACCTAATAGATATATAATTTACATGAATTCCATCAACATGGCATTCCGGGTTCTGTACATGCTACATGCATGACGGATTCGAGAAACACGCGTTTCTGAGTTGTGAGCATGTGGATTAGTGAACTTTCATCCACCAAAGAAGGCATATATTGCACTTTGAAATATTTACTCTGACTTCATAAGTTTTTTGTATCACCAGGTACTAAAATCGGACATTTGGCAGTAGAAAACACTCTTTGAGCGAATTCTCACCAATACACATGTAATTTACATTGTTTACATAACCATGGCATTCCGTATTCCGAACATGTTTCATGCATCACGGATTCCTCAAACATGCATTTCTGAGCTGTGAACATGTGCATGACAGTTGTTTCAACCACCAAACAAGTTACTTACGCACTTTGAAATAGTTCCTTGGACTTCGTTGCTTCTCCTATCACCAGTTTCAAGAATCACACTTTGATCCCAGAAAAACCCTCTTGGAGCGAATTCTAACCTAGAGATATGTAATTTGAATAGATTCCTTCAACATGATATTCCGTGTTCCGTACATGTTACATGCATGACGGATTCGACAAACATGCATTCCTGAGTTGTGAGCATGTGGATTACTGATTTTTCATCCTCTATAAAAGGAATAATTTCATATAGACTCGTGTACACATTTTCACTATCTTTCCCTAACACAAGTTTCGAATTCGTTCATTTTTCACAGAAGAATACTTCTGGAGTGTATTCAACCTAATAGATATATAATTTACATGAATTCCATCAACATGGCATTCCGGGTTCCGTACATGATACATGCATGACGGATTCGAGAAACACGCGTTTCTGAGTTGTGAGCATGTGGATTAGTGAACTTTCATCCACCAAAGAAGGCATATATTACACTTTGAAATATTTACTCTGACTTCATAAGTTTTTTGTATCACCAGGTTCTAAAATCGGACATTTGGCAGTAGAAAACACTCTTTGAGCGAATTCTCACCAATACACATGTAATTTACCTTGTTTACATAACCATGGCATTCCGTATTCCGAACATGTTTCATGCATCACGGATTCTCCAAACATGCATTTCTGAGCTGTGAACATGCGCATGACAGATGTTTCAACCACCAAACAAGTTACTTATGCACTTTGAAATAGTTCCTTGGACTTCGTTGCTTCTCCTATCACCAGTTTCAAGAATCACACTTTGATCCCAGAAAAACCCTCTTGGAGCGAATTCTACCCTAGAGATATGTAATTTGAATAGATTCCTTCAACATGATATTCCGTGTTCCGTACATGTTACATGCATGACGGATTCCACAAACATGCATTCCTGAGTTGTGAGCATGTGGATTACTGATTTTTCATCCTCTATAAAAGGAATAATTTCATATAGACTCGTGTACACATTTTCACAAGCTTTCCCTAACACAAGTTTCGAATTCGTTCATTATTCACAGAAGAATACTTCTGGAGTGTATTCAACCTAATAGATATATAATTTACATGAATTCCATCAACATGGCATTCCGGGTTCCGTACATGATACATGCATGACGGATTCGAGAAACATGCGTTTCTGAGTTGTGAGCATGTGGATTAGTGAACTTTCATCCACCAAAGAAGGCATATATTACACTTTGAAATATTTACTCTGACTTCATAAGTTTTTTGTATCACCAGGTTCTAAAATCGGACATTTGGCAGTAGAAAACACTCTTTGAGCGAATTCTCACCAATACACATGTAATTTACATTGTTTACATAACCATGGCATTCCGTATTCCGAACATGTTTCATGCATCACTGATTCCTCAAACATGCATTTCTGAGCTGTGAACATGCGCATGACAGATGTTTCAACCACCAAACAAGTTACTTATGCACTTTGAAATAGTTCCTTGGACTTCGTTGCTTCTCCTATCACCAGTTTCAAGAATCACACTTTGATCCCAGAAAAACCCTCTTGGAGCGAATTCTAACCTAGAGATATGTAATTTGAATAGATTCCTTCAACATGATATTCCGTGTTCCGTACATGTTACATGCATGACGGATTCGACAAACATGCATTCCTGAGTTGTGAGCATGTGGATTACTGATTTTTCATCCTCTATAAAAGGAATAATTTCATATAGACTCGTGTACACATTTTCACTATCTTTCCCTAACACAAGTTTCGAATTCGTTCATTTTTCACAGAAGAATACTTCTGGAGTGTATTCAACCTAATAGATATATAATTTACATGAATTCCATCAACATGGCATTCCGGGTTCCGTACATGATACATGCATGACGGATTCGAGAAACATGCGTTTCTGAGTTGTGAGCATGTGGATTAGTGAACTTTCATCCACCAAAGAAGGCATATATTACACTTTGAAATATTTACTCTGACTTCATAAGTTTTTTGTATCACCAGGTTCTAAAATCGGACATTTGGCAGTAGAAAACACTCTTTGAGCGAATTCTCACCAATACACATGTAATTTACCTTGTTTACATAACCATGGCATTCCGTATTCCGAACATGTTTCATGCATCACGGATTCTCCAAACATGCATTTCTGAGCTGTGAACATGCGCATGACAGATGTTTCAACCACCAAACAAGTTACTTATGCACTTTGAAATAGTTCCTTGGACTTCGTTGCTTCTCCTATCACAAGTTTCAAGAATCACACTTTGATCCCAGAAAAACCCTCTTGGAGCGAATTCTACCCTAGAGATATGTAATTTGAATAGATTCCTTCAACATGATATTCCGTGTTCCGTACATGTTACATGCATGACGGATTCCACAAACATGCATTCCTGAGTTGTGAGCATGTGGATTACTGATTTTTCATCCTCTATAAAAGGAATAATTTCATATAGACTCGTGTACACATTTTCACAAGTTTTCCGTAACACAAGTTTCGAATTCGTTCATTTTTCACAGAAGGATTCTTCTGGAGTGTATTCAACCTAATAGATATGTAATTTACATGAATTCCATCAACATGGCATTCCGGGTTCCGTACATGATACATGCATGACGGATTCGAGAAACATGCGTTTCTGAGTTGTGAGCATGTGGATTAGTGAACTTTCATCCACCAAAGAAGGCATATATTACACTTTGAAATATTTATTCTGACTTCATAAGTTTTTTGTATCACCAGGTTCTAAAATCGGACATTTGGCAGTAGAAAACACTCATTGAGCGAATTCTCACCAATACACATGTAATTTACCTTGTTTACATAACCAAGGCATTCCGTATTCCGAACATGTTTCATGCATCACGGATTCCTCAAACATGCATTTCTGAGCTGTGAACATGCGCATGACAGATGTTTCAACCACCAAACAAGTTACTTATGCACTTTGAAATAGTTCCTTGGACTTCGTTGCTTCTCCTATCACCAGTTTCAAGAATCACACTTTGATCCCAGAAAAACCCTCTTGGAGCGAATTCTACCCTAGAGATATGTAATTTGAATAGATTCCTTCAAAATGATATTCCGTGTTCCGTACATGTTACATGCATGACGGATTCCACAAACATGCATTCCTGAGTTGTGAGCATGTGGATTACTGATTTTTCATCCTCTATAAAGGAATAATTTCATATAGACTCGTGTACACATTTTCACAAGCTTTCCCTAACACAAGTTTCGAATTCGTTCATTTTTCACAGAAGAATACTTCTGGAGTGTATTCAACCTAATAGATATATAATTTACATGAATTCCATCAACATGGCATTCCGGGTTCTGTACATGCTACATGCATGACGGATTCGAGAAACACGCGTTTCTGAGTTGTGAGCATGTGGATTAGTGAACTTTCATCCACCAAAGAAGGCATATATTGCACTTTGAAATATTTACTCTGACTTCATAAGTTTTTTGTATCACCAGGTACTAAAATCGGACATTTGGCAGTAGAAAACACTCTTTGAGCGAATTCTCACCAATACACATGTAATTTACATTGTTTACATAACCATGGCATTCCGTATTCCGAACATGTTTCATGCATCACGGATTCCTCAAACATGCATTTCTGAGCTGTGAACATGTGCATGACAGTTGTTTCAACCACCAAACAAGTTACTTACGCACTTTGAAATAGTTCCTTGGACTTCGTTGCTTCTCCTATCACCAGTTTCAAGAATCACACTTTGATCCCAGAAAAACCCTCTTGGAGCGAATTCTAACCTAGAGATATGTAATTTGAATAGATCCCTTCAACATGATATTCCGTGTTCCGTACATGTTACATGCATGACGGATTCGACAAACATGCATTCCTGAGTTGTGAGCATGTGGATTACTGATTTTTCATCCTCTATAAAAGGAAAAATTTCATATAGACTCGTGTACACATTTTCACTATCTTTCCCTAACACAAGTTTCGAATTCTTTCATTTTTCACAGAAGAATACTTCTGGAGTGTATTCAACCTAATAGATATATAATTTACATGAATTCCATCAACATGGCATTCCGGGTTCCGTACATGATACATGCATGACGGATTCGAGAAACATGCGTTTCTGAGTTGTGAGCATGTGGATTAGTGAACTTTCATCCACCAAAGAAGGCATATATTACACTTTGAAATATTTACTCTGACTTCATAAGTTTTTTGTATCACCAGGTTCTAAAATCGGACATTTGGCAGTAGAAAACACTCTTTGAGCGATTTCTCACCAATACACATGTAATTTACCTTGTTTACATAACCATGGCATTCCGTATTCCGAACATGTTTCATGCATCACGGATTCTCCAAACATGCATTTCTGAGTGTGAACATGCGCATGACAGATGTTTCAACCACCAAACAAGTTACTTATGGACTTTGAAATAGTTCCTTGGACTTCGTTGCTTCTCCTATCACCAGTTTCAAGAATCATATTTTGATCCCAGAAAAACCCTCTTGGAGCGAATTCTACCCTAGAGATATGTAATTTGAATAGATTCCTTCAACATGATATTCCGTGTTCCGTACATGTTACATGCATGACGGATTCCACAAACATGCATTCCTGAGTTGTGAGCATGTGGATTACTGATTTTTCATCCTCTATAAAAGGAATAATTTCATATAGACTCGTGTACACATTTTCACAAGCTTTCCCTAACACAAGTTTCGAATTCGTTCATTATTCACAGAAGAATACTTCTGGAGTGTATTCAACCTAATAGATATATAATTTACATGAATTCCATCAACATGGCATTCCGGGTTCTGTACATGCTACATGCATGACGGATTCGAGAAACACGCGTTTCTGAGTTGTGAGCATGTGGATTAGTGAACTTTCATCCACCAAAGAAGGCATATATTGCACTTTGAAATATTTACTCTGACTTCATAAGTTTTTTGTATCACCAGGTTCTAAAATCGGACATTTGGCAGTAGAAAACACTCTTTGAGCGAATTCTCACCAATACACATGTAATTTACATTGTTTACATAACCATGGCATTCCGTATTCCGAACATGTTTCATGCATCACGGATTCCTCAAACATGCATTTCTGAGCTGTGAACATGTGCATGACAGTTGTTTCAACCACCAAACAAGTTACTTACGCACTTTGAAATAGTTCCTTGGACTTCGTTGCTTCTCCTATCACCAGTTTCAAGAATCACACTTTGATCCCAGAAAAACCCTCTTGGAGCGAATTCTAACCTAGAGATATGTAATTTGAATAGATTCCTTCAACATGATATTCCGTGTTCCGTACATGTTACATGCATGACGGATTCGACAAACATGCATTCCTGAGTTGTGAGCATGTGGATTACTGATTTTTCATCCTCTATAAAAGGAATAATTTCATATAGACTCGCGTACACATTTTCACAAGCTTTCCCTAACACAAGTTTCGAATTCGTTCATTTTTCACAGAAGAATACTTCTGGAGTGTATTCAACCTAATAGATATATAATTTACATGAATTCCATCAACATGGCATTCCGGGTTCCGTACATGATACATGCATGACGGATTCGAGAAACATGCGTTTCTTAGTTGTGAGCATGTGGATTAGTGAACTTTCATCCACCAAAGAAGGCATATATTACACTTTGAAATATTTACTCTGACTTCATAAGTTTTTTGTATCACCAGGTTCTAAAATCGGACATTTGGCAGTAGAAAACACTCTTTGAGCGAATTCTCACCAATACACATGTAATTTACCTTGTTTACATAACCATGGCATTCCGTATTCTGAACATGTTTCATGCATCACGGATTCTCCAAACATGCATTTCTGAGCTGTGAACATGTGCATGACAGATGTTTCAACCACCAAACAAGTTACTTATGCACTTTGAAATAGTTCCTTGGACTTCGTTGCTTCTCCTATCACCAGTTTCAAGAATCACACTTTGATCCCAGAAAAACCCTCTTGGAGCGAATTCTACCCTAGAGATATGTAATTTGAATAGATTCCTTCAACATGATATTCCGTGTTCCGTACATGTTACATGCATGACGGATTCCACAAACAAGCATTCCTGAGTTGTGAGCATGTGGATTACTGATTTTTCATCCTCTATAAAAGGAATAATTTCATATAGACTCGTGTACACATTTTCACAAGCTTTCCCTAACACAAGTTTCGAATTCGTTCATTTTTCACTGAAGAATACTTCTGGAGTGTATTCAACCTAATAGATATATAATTTACATGAATTCCATCAACATGGCATTCCGGGTTCCGTACATGATACATGCATGACGGATTCGAGAAACATGCGTTTCTGAGTTGTGAGCATGTGGATTAGTGAACTTTCATCCACCAAAGAAGGCATATATTACACTTTGAAATATTTACTCTGACTTCATAAGTTTTTTGTATCACCAGGTTCTAAAATCGGATATTTGGCAGTAGAAAACACTCTTTGAGCGAATTCTCACCAATACACATGTAATTTACATTGTTTACATAACCATGGCATTCCGTATTCCGAACATGATTCGTGCATCACGGATTCCTCAAACATGCATTTCTGACATGTGAACATGCGCATGACAGATGTTTCAACCACCAAACAAGTTACTTATGCACTTTGAAATAGTCCCTTGGACTTCGTTGCTTCTCCTATCACAAGTTTCAAGAATCACACTTTGATCCCAGAAAAACCCTCTTGGAGCGAATTCTACCCTAGAGATATGTAATTTGAATAGTTTCCTTCTACATGATATTCCGTGTTACGTACATGTTACATGCATGACGGATTCGACAAACATGCATTCCTGAGTTGAGAGCATGTGGATTACTGATTTTTCATCCTCTATAAAAGGAATAATTTCATATAGACTCGTGTACACATTTTCACTATCTTTCCCTAACACAAGTTTCGAATTCGTTCATTTTTCACAGAAGAATACTTCTGGAGTGTATTCAACCTAATAGATATATAATTTACATGAATTCCATCAACATGGCATTCCGGGTTCCGTACATGATACATGCATGACGGATTCGAGAAACATGCGTTTCTGAGTTGTGAGCATGTGGATTAGTGAACTTTCATCCACCAAAGAAGGCATATAATACACTTTGAAATATTTACTCTGACTTCATAAGTTTTTTGTATCACCAGGTTCTAAAATCGGATATTTGGCAGTAGAAAACACTCTTTGAGCGAATTCTCACCAATACACATGTAATTTACATTGTTTACATAACCATGGCATTCCGTATTCCGAACATGATTCGTGCATCACGGATTCCTCAAACATGCATTTCTGACATGTGAACATGCGCATGACAGATGTTCAACCACCAAATAAGTTACTTATACACTTTGAAATAGTTCCTTGGACTTCGTTGCTTCTCCTATCACAAGTTTCAAGAATCACACTTTGATCCCAGAAAAACCCTCTTGGAGCGAATTCTACCCTAGAGATATGTAATTTGAATAGTTTCCTTCTACATGATATTCCGTGTTACGTACATGTTACATGCATGACGGATTCGACAAACATGCATTCCTGAGTTGAGAGCATGTGGATTACTGATTTTTCATCCTCTATAAAAGGAATAATTTCATATAGACTCGTGTACACATTTTCACTATCTTTCCCTAACACAAGTTTCGAATTCGTTCATTTTTCACAGAAGAATACTTCTGGAGTGTATTCAACCTAATAGATATATAATTTACATGAATTCCATCAACATGGCATTCTGGGTTCCGTAAATGATACATGCATGACGGATTCGAGAAACATGCGTTTCTGAGTTGTGAGCATGTGGATTAGTGAACTTTCATCCACCAAAGAAGGCATATATTACACTTTGAAATATTTACTCTGACTTCATAAGTTTTTTGTATCACCAGGTTCTAAAATCGGATATTTGGCAGTAGAAAACACTCTTTGAGCGAATTCTCACCAATACACATGTAATTTACATTGTTTACATAACCATGGCATTCCGTATTCCGAACATGATTCGTGCATCACGGATTCCTCAAACATGCATTTCTGACATGTGAACATGCGCATGACAGATGTTTCAACCACCAAACAAGTTACTTATGCACTTTGAAATAGTCCCTTGGACTTCGTTGCTTCTCCTATCACAAGTTTCAAGAATCACACTTTGATCCCAGAAAAACCCTCTTGGAGCGAATTCTACCCTAGAGATATGTAATTTGAATAGTTTCCTTCTACATGATATTCCGTGTTACGTACATGTTACATGCATGACGGATTCGACAAACATGCATTCCTGAGTTGAGAGCATGTGGATTACTGATTTTTCATCCTCTATAAAAGGAATAATTTCATATAGACTCGTGTACACATTTTCACTATCTTTCCCTAACACAAGTTTCGAATTCGTTCATTTTTCACAGAAGAATACTTCTGGAGTGTATTCAACCTAATAGATATATAATTTACATGAATTCCATCAACATGGCATTCCGGGTTCCGTACATGATACATGCATGACGGATTCGAGAAACATGCGTTTCTGAGTTGTGAGCATGTGGATTAGTGAACTTTCATCCACCAAAGAAGGCATATATTACACTTTGAAATATTTACTCTGACTTCATAAGTTTTTTGTATCACCAGGTTCTAAAATCGGATATTTGGCAGTAGAAAACACTCTTTGAGCGAATTCTCACCAATACACATGTAATTTACATTGTTTACATAACCATGGCATTCCGTATTCCGAACATGATTCGTGCATCACGGAGTCCTCAAACATGCATTTCTGACATGTGAACATGCGCATGACAGATGTTTCAACCACCAAACAAGTTACTTATACACTTTGAAATAGTTCCTTGGACTTCGTTGCTTCTCCTATCACAAGTTTCAAGAATCACACTTTGATCCCAGAAAAACCCTCTTGGAGCGAATTCTACCCTAGAGATATGTAATTTGAATAGTTTCCTTCTACATGATATTCCGTGTTACGTACATGTTACATGCATGACGGATTCGACAAACATGCATTCCTGAGTTGAGAGCATGTGGATTACTGATTTTTCATCCTCTATAAAAGGAATAATTTCATATAGACTCGTGTACACATTTTCACTATCTTTCCCTAGCACAAGTTTCGAATTCGTTCATTTTTCACAGAAGAATACTTCTGGAGTGTATTCAACCTAATAGATATATAATTTACATGAATTCCATCAACATGGCATTCTGGGTTCCGTACATGATACATGCATGACGGATTCGAGAAACATGCGTTTCTGAGTTGTGAACATGTGGATTAGTGAACTTTCATCCACCAAAGAAGGCATATATTACACTTTGAATTATTTACTCTGACTTCATAAGTTTTTTGTATCACCAGGTTCTAAAATCGGATATTTGGCAGTAGAAAACACTCTTTGAGCGAATTCTCACCAATACACATGTAATTTACATTGTTTACATAACCATGGCATTCCGTATTCCGAACATGATTCGTGCATCACGGATTCCTCAAACATGCATTTCTGAGCTGTGAACATACGCATGACAGATGTTTCAACCACCAAACAAGTTACTTATGCACTTTGAAATAGTCCCTTGGACTTCGTTGCTTCTCCTATCACAAGTTTCAAGAATCACACTTTGATCCCAGAAAAACCCTCTTGGAGCGAATTCTACCCTAGAGATATGTAATTTGAATAGTTTCCTTCTACATGATATTCCGTGTTCCGTACATGTTACATGCATGACGGATTCGACAAACATGGATTCCTGAGTTGAGAGCATGTGGATTACTGATTTTTCATCCTCTATAAAAGGAATAATTTCATATAGACTCGTGTACACATTTTCACAAGTTTTTCGTAACACAAGTTTCGAATTCGTTCATTTTTCACAGAAGGATTCTTCTGGAGTGTATTCAACCTAATAGATATTTAATTTACATGAATTCCATCAACATGGCATTCCCGGTTCCGTACATGATACATGCATGACGGATTCGAGAAACATGCGTTTCTGAGTTGTGAGCATGTGGATTAGTGAACTTTCATCCACCAAAGAAGGCATATATTACACTTTGAAATATTTACTCTGACTTCATAAGTTTTTTGTATCACCAGGTTCTAAAATCGGACATTTGGCAGTAGAAAACACTCTTTGAGCGAATTCTCACCAATACACATGTAATTTACATTGTTTACATAACCATGGCATTCCGTATTCCGAACATGTTTCATGCATCACGGATTCCTCAAACATGCATTTCTGAGCTGTGAACATGTGCATGACAGTTGTTTCAACCACCAAACAAGTTACTTACGCACTTTGAAATACTTCCTTGGACTTCGTTGCTTCTCCTATCACCAGTTTCAAGAATCACACTTTGATCCCAGAAAAACCCTCTTGGAGCGAATTCTAACCTAGAGATATGTAATTTGAATAGATTCCTTCAACATGATATTCCGTGTTCCGTACATGTTACATGCATGACGGATTCGACAAACATGCATTCCTGAGTTGTGAGCATGTGGATTACTGATTTTTCATCCTCTATAAAAGGAATAATTTCATATAGACTCGTGTACACATTTTCACTATCTTTCCCTAACACAAGTTTCGAATTCGTTCATTTTTCACAGAAGAATACTTCTGGAGTGTATTCAACCTAATAGATATATAATTTACATGAATTCCATCAACATGGCATTCCGGGTTCCGTACATGATACATGCATGACGGATTCGAGAAACATGCGTTTCTGAGTTGTGAGCATGTGGATTAGTGAACTTTCATCCACCAAAGAAGGCATATATTACACTTTGAAATATTTACTCTGACTTCATAAGTTTTTTGTATCACCAGGTTCTAAAATCGGATATTTGGCAGTAGAAAACACTCTTTGAGCGAGTTCTCACCAATACACATGTAATATACATTGTTTACATAACCATGGCATTCCGTATTCCGAACATGATTCGTGCATCACGGATTCCTCAAACATGCATTTCTGAGCTGTGAACATGCGCATGACAGATGTTTCAACCACCAAACAAGTTACTTATGCACATTGAAATAGTCCCTTGGACTTCGTTGCTTCTCCTATCACAAGTTTCAAGAATCACACTTTGATCCCAGAAAAACCCTCTTGGAGCGAATTCTACCCTAGAGATATGTAATTTGAATAGTTTCCTTCTACATGATATTCCGTGTTACGTACATGTTACATGCATGACGGATTCGACAAACATGCATTCCTGAGTTGAGAGCATGTGGATTACTGATTTTTCATCCTCTATAAAAGGAATAATTTCATATAGACTCGTGTACACATTTTCACAAGCTTTCCGTAACACAAGTTTCGAATTCGTTCATTTTTCACAGAAGAATACTTCTGGAGTGTATTCAACCTAATAGATATTTAATTTACATGAATTCCATCAACATGGCATTCCGGGTTCCGTACATGATACATGCATGACGGATTCGAGAAACATGCGTTTCTGAGTTGTGAACATGTGGATTAGTGAACTTTCATCCACCAAAGAAGGCATATATTACACTTTGAAATATTTACTCTGACTTCATAAGTTTTTTGTATAACCAGGTTCTAAAATCGGATATTTGGCAGTAGAAAACACTCTTTGAGCGAATTCTCACCAATACACATGTAATTTACATTGTTTACATAACCATGGCATTCCGTATTCCGAACATGATTCGTGCATCACGGATTCCTCAAACATGCATTTCTGAGCTGTGAACATGCGCATGACAGATGTTTCAACCACCAAACAAGTTACTTATGCACTTTGAAATAGTCCCTTGGACTTCGTTGCTTCTCCTATCACAAGTTTCAAGAATCACACTTTGATCCCAGAAAAACCCTCTTGGAGCGAATTCTACCCTAGAGATATGTAATTTGAATAGTTTCCTTCTACATGATATTCCGTGTTACGTACATGTTACATGCATGACGGATTCGACAAACATGCATTCCTGAGTTGAGAGCATGTGGATTACTGATTCTTCATCCTCTATAAAAGGAATAATTTTATATAGACTCGTGTACACATTTTCACAAGTTTTCCGTAACACAAGTTTCGAATTCGTTCATTTTGCACAGAAGGATTCTTCTGGAGTGTATTCAACCTAATAGATATTTAATTTACATGAATTCCATCAACATGGCATTCCGGGTTCCGTACATGATACATGCATGACGGATTCGAGAAACATGCGTTTCTGAGTTGTGAGCATGTGGATTAGTGAACTTTCATCCACCAAAGAAGGCATATATTACACTTTGAAATATTTACTCTGACTTCATAAGTTTTTTGTATCACCAGGTTCTAAAATCGGACATTTGGCAGTAGAAAACACTCTTTGAGCGAATTCTCACCAATACACATGTAATTTACATTGTTTACATAACCATGGCATTCCGTATTCCGAACATGTTTCATGCATCACGGATTCCTCAAACATGCATTTCTGAGCTGTGAACATGCGCATGACAGATGTTTCAACCACCAAAAAAGTTACTTATGCACTTTGAAATAGTTCCTTGGACTTCGTTGCTTCTCCTATCACCAGTTTCAAGAATCACACTTTGATCCCAGAAAAACCCTCTTGGAGCGAATTCTACCCTAGAGATATGTAATTTGAATAGATTCCTTCAACATGATATTCCGTGTTACGTACATGTTACATGCATGACGGATTCCACAAACATGCATTTCTGAGCTGTGAGCATGTGGATTACTGATTTTTCATCCTCTATAAAAGGAATAATTTCATATAGACTCGTGTACACATTTTCACAAGCTTTCCCTAACACAAGTTTCGAATTCGTTCATTTTTCACAGAATAATACTTCTGGAGTGTATTCAACCTAATAGATATATAATTTACATGAATTCCATCAACATGGCATTCCGGGTTCCATACATGATACATGCATGACGGATTCGAGAAACACGCGTTTCTGAGTTGTGAGCATGTGGATTAGTGAACTTTCATCCACCAAAGAAGGCATATATTACACTTTGAAATATTTACTCTGACTTCATATGTTTTTTGTATCACCAGGTACTAAAATCGGACATTTGGCAGTAGAAAACTCTCTTTGAGCGAATTCTCACCAATACACATGTAATTTACATTGTTTACATAACCATGGCATTCCGTATTCCGAACATGTTCCATGCATCACGGATTCCTCAAACATGCATTTCTGAGCTGTGAACATGTGCATGACAGTTGTTTCAACCACCAAACAAGTTACTTACGCACTTTGAAATAGTTCCTTGGACTTCGTTGCTTCTCCTATCACCAGTTTCAAGAATCACACTTTGATCCCAGAAAAACCCTCTTGGAGCGAATTCTAACCTAGAGATATGTAATTTGAATAGATTCCTTCAACATGATATTCCGTGTTCCGTACATGTTACATGCATGACGGATTCGACAAACATGCATTCCTGAGTTGTGAGCATGTGGATTACTGATTTTTCATCCTCTATAAAAGGAATAATTTCATATAGACTCGTGTACACATTTTCACTATCTTTCCCTAACACAAGTTTCGAATTCGTTCATTTTTCACAGAAGAATACTTCTGGAGTGTATTCAACCTAATAGATATATAATTTACATGAATTCCATCAACATGGCATTCCGGATTCCGTACATGATACATGCATGACGGATTCGAGAAACATGCGTTTCTGAGTTGTGAGCATGTGGATTAGTGAACTTTCATCCACCAAAGAAGGCATATATTTCACTTTGAAATATTTACTCTGACTTCATAAGTTTTTTGTATCACCAGGTTCTAAAATCGGATATTTGGCAGTAGAAAACACTCTTTGATCGAAGTCTCACCAATACACATGTAATTTACATTGTTTACATTACCATGGCATTCCGTATTCCGAACATGTTTCATGCATCACGGATTCCTCAAACATGCATTTCTGAGCTGTGAACATGCGCATGACAGATGTTTCAACCACCAAACAAGTTACTTATGCACTTTGAAATAGTTCCTTGGACTTCGTTGCTTCTCCTATCACCAGTTTCAAGAATCACACTTTGATCCCAGAAAAACCCTCTTGGAGCGAATTCTACCCTAGAGATATGTAATTTGAATAGATTCCTTCAACATGATATTCCGTGTTCCATACATGTTACATGCATGACGGATTCGACAAACATGCATTCCTGAGTTGTGAGCATGTGGATTACTGATTTTTCATCCTCTATAAAAGGTATAATTTCATATAGACTCGTGTACACATTTTCACAAGCTTTCCCTAACACAAGTTTCGAATTCGTTCATTTTTCACAGAAGAATACTTCTGGAGTGTATTCAACCTAATAGATATATAATTTACATGAATTCCATCAACATGGCATTCCGGGCTCCGTACATGATACATGCATGACGGATTCGAGAAACATGCGTTTCTGAGTTGTGAGCATGTGGATTAGTGAACTTTCATCCACCAAAGAAGGCATATATTACACTTTGAAATATTTACTCTGACTTCATAAGTTTTTTGTATCACCAGGTTCTAAAATCGGACATTTGGCAGTAGAAAACACTCTTTGAGCGAATTCTCACCAATACACATGTAATTTACATTGTTTACATAACCATGGCATTCCGTATTCCGAACATGTTTCATGCATCACGGATTCCTGAAACATGCATTTCTGAGCTGTGAACATGCGCATGACAGATGTTTCAACCACCAAAAAAGTTACTTATGCACTTTGAAATAGTTCCTTGGACTTCGTTGCTTCTCCTATCACCAGTTTCAAGAATCACACTTTGATCCCAGAAAAACCCTCTTGGAGCGAATTCTACCCTAGAGATATGTAATTTGAATAGATTCCTTCAACATGATATTCCGTGTTACGTACATGTTACATGCATGACGGATTCGACAAACATGCATTCCTGAGCTTTGAGCATGTGGATTACTGATTTTTCATCCTCTATAAAAGGAATAATTTCATATAGACTCGTGTACACATTTTCACAAGCTTTCCCTAACACAAGTTTCGAATTCGTTCATTTTTCACAGAAGAATACTTCTGGAGTGTATTCAACCTAATAGATATATAATTTACATGAATTCCATCAACATGGCATTCCGGGTTCCGTACATGATACATGCATGACGGATTCTAGAAACACGCGTTTCTGAGTTGTGAGCATGTGGATTAGTGAACTTTCATCCACCAAAGAAGGCATATATTACACTTTGAAATATTTACTCTGACTTCATAAGTTTTTTGTATCACCATGTTCTAAAATCGGATATTTGGCAGTAGAAAACACTCTTTGATCGAAGTCTCACCAATACACATGTAATTTACATTGTTTACATTACCATGGCATTCCGTATTCCGAACATGTTTCATGCATCACGGATTCCTCAAACATGCATTTCTGAGCTGTGAACATGCGCATGACAGATGTTTCAACCACCAAACAAGTTACTTATGCACTTTGAAATAGTTCCTTGCACTTCGTTGCTTCTCCTATCACCAGTTTCAAGAATCACACTTTGATCCCAGAAAAACCCTCTTGGAGCGAATTCTACCCTAGAGATATGTAATTTGAATAGATTCCTTCAACATGATATTCCGTGTTACGTACATGTTACATGCATGACGGATTCGACAAACATGCATTCCTGAGCTGTGAGCATGTGGATTACTGATTTTTCATCCTCTATAAAAGGAATAATTTCATATAGACTCGTGTACACATTTTCACAAGCTTTCCCTAACACAAGTTTCGAATTCGTACATTTTTCACAGAAGAATACTTCTGGAGTGTATTCAACCTAATAGATATATAATTTACATGAATTCCATCAACATGGCATTCCGGGTTCCGTACATGATACATGCATGACGGATTCGAGAAACACGCGTTTCTGAGTTGTGAGCATGTGGATTAGTGAACTTTCATCCACCAAAGAAGGCATATATTACACTTTGAAATATTTACTCTGACTTCATATGTTTTTTGTATCACCAGGTACTAAAATCGGACATTTGGCAGTAGAAAACTCTCTTTGAGCGAATTCTCACCAATACACATGTAATTTACATTGTTTACATAACCATGGCATTCCGTATTCCGAACATGTTTCATGCATCACGGATTCCTCAAACATGCATTTCTGAGCTGTGAACATGTGCATGACAGTTGTTTCAACCACCAAACAAGTTACTTACGCACTTTGAAATAGTTCCTTGGACTTCGTTGCTTCTCCTATCACCAGTTTCAAGAATCACACTTTGATCCCAGAAAAACCCTCTTGGAGCGAATTCTAACCTAGAGATATGTAATTTTAATAGATTCCTTCAACATGATATTCCGTGTTCCGTACATGTTACATGCATGACGGATTCGACAAACATGCATTCCTGAGTTGTGAGCATGTGGATTACTGATTTTTCATCCTCTATAAAAGGAATAATTTCATATAGACTCTTGTACACATTTTCACTATCTTTCCCTAACACAAGTTTCGAATTCGTTCATTTTTCAAAGAAGAATACTTCTGGAGTGTATTCAACCTAATAGATATATAATTTACATGAATTCCATCAACATGGCATTCCGGGTTCCGTACATGATACATGCATGACGGATTCGAGAAACATGCGTTTCTGAGTTGTGAACATGTGGATTAGTGAACTTTCATCCACCAAAGAAGGCATATATTACACTTTGAAATATTTACTCTGACTTCATAAGTTTTTTGTATCACCAGGTTCTAAAATCGGATATTTGGCAGTAGAAAACATTCTTTGAGCGAATTCTCACCAATACTCATGTAATATACATTGTTTACATAACCATGGCACTCCGTATTCCGAACATGATTCGTGCATCACGGATTCCTCAAACATGCATTTCTGAGCTGTGAACATGCGCATGACAGATGTTTCAACCACCAAACAAGTTACTTATGCACTTTGAAATAGTCCCTTGGACTTCGTTGCTTCTCCTATCACCAGTTTCAAGAATCACACTTTTATCCCAGAAAAACCCTCTTGGAGCGAATTCTACCCTAGAGATATGTAATTTGAATAGTTTCCTTCTACATGATATTCCGTGTTACGAACATGTTACATGCATGACGGATTCGACAAACATGCATTCCTGAGTTGAGAGCATGTGGATTACTGATTTTTCATCCTCTATAAAAGGAATAATTTCATATAGACTCGTGTACACATTTTCACAAGCTTTCCGTAACACAAGTTTCGAATTCGTTCATTTTTCACAGAAGAATACTTCTGGAGTGTATTCAACCTAATAGATATTTAATTTACATGAATTCCATCAACATGGCATTCCGGGTTCCGTACATGATACATGCATGACGGATTCGAGAAACATGCGTTTCTGAGTTGTGAACATGTGGATTAGTGAACTTTCATCCACCAAAGAAGGCATATATTACACTTTGAAATATTTACTCTGACTTCATAAGTTTTTTGTATCACCAGGTTCTAAAATCGGACATTTGGCAGTAGAAAACACTCTTTGAGCGAATTCTCACCAATACACATGTAATTTACATTGTTTACATAACCATGGCATTCCGTATTCCGAACATGTTTCATGCATCACGGATTCCTCAAACATGCATTTCTGAGCTGTGAACATGCGCATGACAGATGTTTCAACCACCAAACAAGTTACTTATGCACTTTGAAATAGTTCCTTGGACTTCGTTGCTTCTCCTATCACCAGTTTCAAGAATCACACTTTGATCCCAGAAAAACCCTCTTGGAGCGAATTCTACCCTAGAGATATGTAATTTGAATAGATTCCTTCAACATGATATTCCGTGTTCCGTACATGTTACATGCATGACGGATTCGACAAACATGCATTCCTGAGTTGTGAGCATGTGGATTACTGATTTTTCATCCTCTATAAAAGGAATAATTTCATATAGACTCGTGTACACATTTTCACAAGCTTTCCCTAACACAAGTTTCGAATTCGTTCATTTTTCACAGAAGAATTCTTCTGGAGTGTATTCAACCTAATAGATATATAATTTACATGAATTCCATCAACATGGCATTCCGGGTTCCGTACATGATACATGCATGACGGATTCGAGAAACATGCGTTTCTGAGTTGTGAACATGTGGATTAGTGAACTTTCATCCACCAAAGAAGGCATATATTACACTTTGAAATATTTACTCTGACTTCATAAGTTTTTTGTATCACCAGGTTCTAAAATCGGATATTTGGCAGTAGAAAACCCTCTTTGATCGAAGTCTCACCAATACACATGTAATTTACATTGTTTACATTACCATGGCATTCCGTATTCCGAACATGTTTCATGCATCACGGATTCCTCAAACATGCATTTCTTAGCTGTGAACATGCGCATGACAGATGTTTCAACCACCAAACAAGTTACTTATGCACTTTGAAATAGTTCCTTGGACTTCGTTGCTTCTCCTATCACCAGTTTCAAGAATCACACTTTGATCCCAGAAAAACCCTCTTGGAGCGAATTCTACCCTAGAGATATGTAATTTGAATAGATTCCTTCAACATGATATTCCGTGTTCCGTACATGTTACATGCATGACGGATTCGACAAACATGCATTCCTGAGTTGTGAGCATGTGGATTACTGATTTTTCATCCTCTATAAAAGGAATAATTTCATATAGACTCGTGTACACATTTTCACAAGCTTTCCCTAACACAAGTTTCGAATTCGTTCATTTTTCACAGAAGAATTCTTCTGGAGTGTATTCAACCTAATAGATATATAATTTACATGAATTCCATCAACATGGCATTCCGGGTTCCGTACATGATACATGCATGACGGATTCGAGAAACATGCGTTTCTGAGTTGTGAACATGTGGATTAGTGAACTTTCATCCACCAAAGAAGGCATATATTACACTTTGAAATATTTACTCTGACTTCATAAGTTTTTTGTATCACCAGGTTCTAAAATCGGATATTTGGCAGTAGAAAACACTCTTTGATCGAAGTCTCACCAATACACATGTAATTTACATTGTTTACATTACCATGGCATTCCGTATTCCGAACATGTTTCATGCATCACGGATTCCTCAAACATGCATTTCTGAGCTGTGAACATGCGCATGACAGATGTTTCAACCACCAAACAAGTTACTTATGCACTTTGAAATAGTTCCTTGGACTTCGTTGCTTCTCCTATCACCAGTTTCAAGAATCACACTTTGATCCCAGAAAAACCCTCTTGGAGCGAATTCTACCCTAGAGATATGTAATTTGAATAGATTCCTTCAACATGATATTCCGTGTTCCATTCATGTTACATGCATGACGGATTCGACAAACATGCATTCCTGAGTTGAGAGCATGTGGATTACTGATTTTTCATCCAGTATAAAAGAAATATTTTCATCTTGACATGTGTACACATTATCACAAGCTTTCCCTAACACCAGTTTCGAATTCATGCCTTTTTCACAGAAAAAATCTTATGGAGCTTTTTCCACCTAATAGATATATAAATTAAATGAATCCCATCAACATGGCATTCCGGGTTCCGTACATGCTACATGCATGACGCATTCAGAAAACATGTGTTTCTGAGATCTCAGCATGTGGATTACTGACCTTTCATCCACCTAATAAGGCATATATACAGTTTAAAATATTTAATCTGACTTCATTGATTTTATGTATCACCAGGTTCTAAAATCGGACATTTGGCACCAGAAAAACCACTTTGAGCGTATTCTCAAAAATACATATGTAATTTACATTATTTACATAACCAAGGCATTCCGTATTCCGAACATTTTTCATGCAACACGGATTCCTCAAACATGCATTTCTGAGTTGTGAACATGCGCATGACAGATATTTCAACCACCAAACATGTTACCTATGCACTTTGATATATTTACTTGGACTTCGTTGCTTCTTCCTATCACCAGTTTCAAGAATCACACTTTGATCCCTGAAAAACCCTCTTGGAGCAAAATCTACCCTAGAGATATGTAATTTGAATAGATTCCTTCAACATGGTCTTCCGTGTTCCCTACATGCTACATGCATGATGGATTCGACAAACATGCATTCCTGAGTTGAGAGCATGTGGATTACTGGTCTTTCATCCTCTACAATAGGAATATTTTCATCTAGACACGGGTACAGATTTTCACTATGTTTCCCTATCACCAGTTTCTTATTCATGCATTTTTCACAGAAAAATACTTTTGGAGAGTTTTCAACCTAATAGATAAGTAATATACATGAATTCCATCTACATGTCTTTCCGGGTTCTGTACATGATGCATGCATGAAGGATTCGACAAACTAGAGTTTCTGAGTTGTGAGCATGTGGATTAGTGAACTTTCATCCACCAAAGAAGGCATATATACACTTAGAAATATTTACTCTGACTTCATAGGATTTTTCTAACACCAGGTTGTATAATCGGACATTTGGCACCAGAAAACACCCTCTGAGCGAATTCTCAAATATAAACATGTAATTTACATTTTTTACATAACCATGGGCTTCTGTATTCCGAACATGTTTCATGCAATACCGATTCTTCAAACATGCATTTGTCAGTTGTGAATATGCTCATGACTGATGTTTAAACCATTACAAGTTACCTATGCACTTTGATATATACACTTTGTCTTCGTAGCTTCTTCCTATCACCAGGTTTTCGAATCACAATTTGATCCCAGAAAAAACCTCTTGAAGCGAATTCTTCCCTAGAGATATGTAATTTGAATAGATTCCATCTAAATGATATTCAGTTTTCATTACATACTACATGCATGACGTATTCGACAAACATGCATTCTTGAGTTGAGAGCATGTGGAATACTGATCTTTCATCCTCTATAAAAACAATATTTTCATCTAGACACGTGTACCCATTTTCACAATCTTTTCCTAACACCAGTTTCGAACTCATTTATTTTTCACAGAAAAATACTTCTGGGGCGATTTCCACCAAACAGATATGTAATTAACATGAATTCCATCAACATGGCATTCCGGGTTCCGTACATGATACATGCATGACGGATTCGGCAAACATGTGTTTCTGAGATCTCAGCATGTGGATTACTGACCTTTCATAGGCCAAACAATGCATATATACACTTAGAAATACTTACTCTGACTTCATAGGTTTTTTCTCTCACCACGTTTTAAATCGGATAATTGGCTCCAGTAAACACTCTTTGAGCGAATTCTCACCAATACAAATGTAATTTACATTGTTGACATAAACATGGCATTCCGTATTCCGAGCATGTTTCATGCGTCACGGATTCCTGAAACATGAATTTGTGGGATGTGAACATGCGCATGACAGATATTTCAAACACCAAACAAGTTACCTATGAACTTTGAAATATTTACTTGGATTTCTTAGCTTCTTCCAATCACCAGTTTCAAGAATCACACTTTGATCCCTGAAAAAACTCTTGGAGCTAATTCTACCCTAGAGATATGTAATTTGAATAGATTCTATCAACATGATATTCGGTGTTCCGTACATGCTACATGCATGACGGATTCGACAAACATGCATTCCTGAGTTGAGAGCATCTGGATTACTGATTTTTCATCCAGTATAAAAGGAATATATTCATATAGACTCGTGTACACATTTTCACAAGCTTTCCCTAACACCAGTTTCTAATTCGTGCATTTTTCACAGAAGAACACTTCTGGAGCTTTTTCCACCTAATAGATATATAATTTACATGAATTCCATCAACATGGCATCCCGGGTTCCGTACATGATACATGCATTACG
Source organism: Vicugna pacos (assembly GCF_048564905.1). Lineage (NCBI taxonomy): Eukaryota > Metazoa > Chordata > Mammalia > Artiodactyla > Camelidae > Vicugna > Vicugna pacos. The sequence goes on along the minus strand of NW_027328741.1, from coordinate 64,963,421 downwards.
GATTCGTGAAACATGAGTTTCTGAATTGTGAGCACTTGGATTACTGACCTTTCAATCACCAAACAAGGCATATAGACACTTAGAATTATTTACACTGACTTCATAGCTTTTTTTTATCTCCAGGATCTAATATCGGAGATTTGGCCCCAGAAAACACTCTTTGAGCGATTCTCACCAATACACATGTAATTTACATTGTTTACCTATTCATGGAATTCCGCATACAGAACATGTTTCATTCTCACGGATTCGCAAACATGCATTTCTGGGCTGTGAACATGCGCATGAATGATGTTTCAAACACCAAACAATTTACGTATGCACTTTGAAATATTTACTTGGACTTCGGAGCTTCTTCCTATCACAAGTTTCAAGAATCACAATTTCATCCCAGAAAAACCCTCTTGAAGCGAATTCTACCCTAGAGATATGTAATTTGAATAGATACAATCTACATGATATTCCGTGTTCCGGACATGCTATATGCATGACGGATTCGACAAACATGCATTCCTGAGTTGAGAGCATGTGGATTACTGATCTTTCATCCTCTATAAAAGTAATATTTTCATCTAGACATGTGTACAGATTTTCACAAGCTTTCCCTAACACCAGTTTTGAATTCGAGCATTTTTCACAGAAGAATACCTCTGGAGCGATTTCCACCTAACAGATATGTAATTTAAATGCATTCCATCAACAGGGCATTCCAGGTTCCGTAAATGCTACATGCATGGCGGTTTCAGCATACATGTGTTTCTGAGATCTCAGCATGTGGATTCCTGACCTTTCATCCACCAAACAAGGCATATATACACTTAGAAATATTTACTCTGGCTTCATAGGTTTTTTCTGTCACCAGGTAATAAATCGGACATTTGGCACTAGAAAAGCCTCTTTGAGCGAATTCTCACAAATACACATGTAATTTACATTGTTTACATAAACATGGCTTTCCATATTCCGAACAAGATTCATGCATCATGAATTCCTCAAATTGCATTTCTGAGCTGTGAACATGCACATGACAGATATTTCAACCACCAAACAAGTTACTTATGCACTTTGAAATATTTCCTTGGACTTCGTTGTTTCTCCTATCACCAGTTTCAAGAATCACACTTTGATCCCAGAAAAACCCTCTTGGAGCCAATTCTTCCCTAGAGATATGTAATATGAATAGATCCCTTCAACATGATATTCCGTGTTCCGTACATGTTACATGCATGACGGATTCGACAAACATGCATTCCTGAGTTGAGAGCATGTGGATTACTGATTTTTCACCCTCTATAAAAGGAATAATTTCATATAGACTCGTGTACACATTTTTACAAGCTTTCTCTAACACAAGTTTTGAATTCGTGCATTTTTCACAGAAGAATACTTCTGGAGTGTATTCAACCTAAAAGATATATAATTTACATGAATTCCATCAACATGGCATTCCGGGTCCGTACATGATACATGCATGACGGATTCGAGAAACATGAGTTTCTGAGTTGTGAACATGTGGATTAATGAACTTTCGTCCACCAAACAAGGCATAAATACACTTTGACATATTTACTCTGACTTCATAGGTTTTTTGTATCACAAGGTTCTAAAATCGGACATTTGGCACTAGAAAAGACTCTTTGAGCGAATTCTCACCAATACACATGTAATTTACATTGTTTACGTAACCATGGCATTCCGTATTCCGAACATGATTCGTGCATCACGGATTCCTCAAACATGCAATTCTGAGCTGTGTACATGCGCATGACAGATGTATCAACCACCAAAAATGTTACCTATGCACTTTGAAATATTTACTTAGACTTCGTTGCTTCTTCCTTTCACCAGTTACAAGAATCACACTTTGATCCCAGAAAAACCCTCTTGGAGCAAAGTCTACCCTAGATATATGTAATTTGAATAGATTCCATGTAAATAATATTCAGTGTCCGTACATGCTACATGCATGACGGATTCGACAAACATGCATTGCTGAGTTGAGAGCATGTGGATTACTGATCTTTCATCCTCTATGAAAACAAAATTTTCATCTTGACACGTGTACCCATTTTCACAATCTTTTCCTAACACGAGTTTCGGACTCGTGCATTTTTCTCAGAAAAATACTTCTGGAGCGATTTCCACCAAACAGATATGTAATTTACATGAATTCCATCAACATGGCATTCCGGGTTCCGTACATGATACATGCATGACAGATTCGAGAAACATGAGTTTCTGAGTTGTGAGCATGTGGATTAGTGAACTTTCATCCACCAAAAAAGGCATATATACACTATGAAATATTTATTCTGACTTCAAAAATTTTTTGTATCACCAAGTTCTAAAATCAGCATTTGGCAGTAGAAAACCCTCTTTGAGCGAATTCTCAACAATACACATGTGATTTACATTGTTTACATAACCATGGCATTCCGTATTCCGAACATGATTCATGCATCACGGATTCCTCAAACATGCATTTCTGAGCTGTGAACATGCGCATGACAGATATTTCAACCACCAAAATATTACCTATGCACTTTGAAATATTTTCTTAGACTTCGTTGGTTCTTCCTATCTTCAGTTTCAAGAATTATACTTTGATCCCAGAAAAACCCTCTTTGAACGATTCTACCCTAGAGATATGTAATTTGAATAGATTCTATCAACATGATATTCGGTGTTCCGTACATGCTACATGCATGACGGATTCGACAAACATGCATTCCTGAGTTGAGAGCATCTGGATTACTGATTTTTCATCCAGTATAAAAGGAATATATTCATATAGACTCGTGTACACATTTTCACAAGCTTTCCCTAAACCAGTTTCTAATTCGTGCATTTTTCACAGAAGAACACTGGAGCTTTTTCCACCTAATAGATATGTAATTTACATGAATTCCATCAACATTTCATCCCGGGTTCCGTACATGATACATGCATTACAGATTCGTGAAACATGAGTTTCTGAATTGTGAGCATTTGGATTACTGACCTTTCAAACACCAAACAAGGCATATACACACTTAGAATTATTTACACTGACTTCATAGCTTTTTTTTATCTCCAGGTTCTAAAATCGGAGATTTGGCCCCAGAAAACACTCTTTGAGCGATTCTCACCAATACACATGTAATTTACATTGTTTACCTAATCATGGAATTCCGTATACAGAACATGTTTCATTCTCACGGATTCGCAAACATGCATTTCTGGGCTGTGAACATGCACATGAATGATGTTTCAAACACCAAACAATTTACGTATGCACTTTGAAATATTTACTTGGACTTCGGAGCTTCTTCCTATCACCAGTTTCAAGAATCACAATTTGATCCCAGAAAAACCCTCTTGGAGCGAATTCTAACCTAGAGATATGTTAATTGAATAGATTCCATCTACATGATATTCCGTGTTCCGGACATGCTATATGCATGACGGATTCGAGAAACATGCATTCCTGAGTTGAGAGCATGTGGATTACTGATCTTTCATCCTCTATAAAAGGAATATTTTCATCTAGACATGTGTACAGATTTTCACAAGCTTTCCCTAACACCACTTTTGAATTCGAGCATTTTTCACAGAAGAATACCTCTGGAGCGATTTCCACCTAACACATATGTAATTTAAATGCATTCCATCAACAGGGCATTCCAGGTTCCGTAAATGCTTCACGCATGAAGGTTTCGGCATGCATGTGTTTCCGAGATCTCAGCATGTGGATTACTGACCTTTCATCCACCAAACAAGTTTTTTTACACTTAGAAATATTTACTCTGACTTCATAGGTTTTTTCTGTCACCAGGTAATAAATCGGACATTTGGCACTAGAAAAGTCTCTTTGAGCGAATTCTCAGCAATACACATGTAATTTACATTGTTTACATAACCATGGCATTCCGTATTCCGAATATTTTTCATGCAACACGGATTCCTCAAACATGCATTTCTGAGTTGTGAACATGCGCATTAATGATGTTTCAAACACCAAACAATTTACGTATGCACTTTGAAATATTTACTTAGACTTCGCTGCTTCTTCCTTTCACCAGGTTCAAGAATCACTTTGATCCCAGAAAAACCCTTTTGGAGAGAAATCTACCCTAAAGATATGTTATTTGAATAGATTCCTTCTATATGATATTCCTTCTTCCGTAAATGCTACATGCATGACAGATTCGACAAACATGCATTCCTGAGTTGAGAGCATGTGGATTACTGATTTTTCATCCAGTATAAAAGAAATATTTTCATCTTGACATGTGTACACATTATCACAAGCTTTCCCTAACACCAGTTTCGAATTCATGCCTTTTTCACAGAAAAAATCTTATGGAGCTTTTTCCACCTAATAGATATATAAATTAAATGAATCCCATCAACATGGCATTCCGGGTTCCGTACATGCTACATGCATGACGCATTCAGAAAACATGTGTTTCTGAGATCTCAGCATGTGGATTACTGAACTTTCATCCACCTAATAAGGCATATATACAGTTTAAAATATTTAATCTGACTTCATTGATTTTATGTATCACCAGGTTCTAAAATCGGACATTTGGCACCAGAAAAACCACTTTGAGCGTATTCTCAAAAATACATATGTAATTTACATTATTTACATAACCAAGGCATTCCGTATTCCGAACATTTTTCATGCAACACGGATTCCTCAAACATGCATTTCTGAGTTGTGAACATGCGCATGACAGATATTTCAACCACCAAACATGTTACCTATGCACTTTGATATATTTACTTGGACTTCGTTGCTTCTTCCTATCACCAGTTTCAAGAATCACACTTTGATCCCTGAAAAACCCTCTTGGAGCAAAATCTACCCTAGAGATATGTAATTTGAATAGATTCCTTCAACATGGTCTTCCGTGTTCCCTACATGCTACATGCATGATGGATTCGACAAACATGCATTCCTGAGTTGAGAGCATGTGGATTACTGGTCTTTCATCCTCTACAATAGGAATATTTTCATCTAGACACGTGTACAGATTTTCACTATGTTTCCCTATCACCAGTTTCTTATTCATGCATTTTTCACAGAAAAATACTTTTGGAGAGTTTTCAACCTAATAGATAAGTAATATACATGAATTCCATCTACATGTCTTTCCGGGTTCTGTACATGATGCATGCATGAAGGATTCGACAAACTAGAGTTTCTGAGTTGTGAGCATGTGGATTAGTGAACTTTCATCCACCAAAGAAGGCATATATACACTTAGAAATATTTACTCTGACTTCATAGGATTTTTCTAACACCAGGTTGTATAATCGGACATTTGGCACCAGAAAACACCCTCTGAGCGAATTCTCAAATATAAACATGTAATTTACATTTTTTACATAACCATGGGCTTCTGTATTCCGAACATGTTTCATGCAATACCGATTCTTCAAACATGCATTTGTCAGTTGTGAATATGCTCATGACTGATGTTTAAACCATTACAAGTTACCTATGCACTTTGATATATACACTTTGTCTTCGTAGCTTCTTCCTATCACCAGGTTTTCGAATCACAATTTGATCCCAGAAAAAACCTCTTGAAGCGAATTCTTCCCTAGAGATATGTAATTTGAATAGATTCCATCTAAATGATATTCAGTGTTCATTACATACTACATGCATGACGGATTCGACAAACATGCATTCTTGAGTTGAGAGCATGTGGAATACTGATCTTTCATCCTCTATAAAAACAATATTTTCATCTAGACACGTGTACCCATTTTCACAATCTTTTCCTAACACCAGTTTCGAACTCATTTATTTTTCACAGAAAAATACTTCTGGGGCGATTTCCACCAAACAGATATGTAATTAACATGAATTCCATCAACATGGCATTCCGGGTTCCGTACATGATACATGCATGACGGATTCGGCAAACATGTGTTTCTGAGATCTCAGCATGTGGATTACTGACCTTTCATAGGCCAAACAATGCATATATACACTTAGAAATACTTACTCTGACTTCATAGGTTTTTTCTCTCACCACGTTTTAAATCGGATAATTGGCTCCAGTAAACACTCTTTGAGCGAATTCTCACCAATACAAATGTAATTTACATTGTTGACATAAACATGGCATTCCGTATTCCGAGCATGTTTCATGCGTCACGGATTCCTGAAACATGAATTTGTGGGATGTGAACATGCGCATGACAGATATTTCAAACACCAAACAAGTTACCTATGAACTTTGAAATATTTACTTGGATTTCTTAGCTTCTTCCAATCACCAGTTTCAAGAATCACACTTTGATCCCTGAAAAAACTCTTGGAGCTAATTCTACCCTAGAGATATGTAATTTGAATAGATTCTATCAACATGATATTCGGTGTTCCGTACATGCTACATGCATGACGGATTCGACAAACATGCATTCCTGAGTTGAGAGCATCTGGATTACTGATTTTTCATCCAGTATAAAAGGAATATATTCATATAGACTCGTGTACACATTTTCACAAGCTTTCCCTAACACCAGTTTCTAATTCGTGCATTTTTCACAGAAGAACAATTCTGGAGCTTTTTCCACCTAATAGATATATAATTTACATGAATTCCATCAACATGGCATCCCGGGTTCCGTACATGATACATGCATTACGGATTCGTGAAACATGAGTTTCTGAATTGTGAGCACTTGGATTACTGACCTTTCAATCACCAAACAAGGCATATACACACTTAGAATTATTTACACTGACTTCATAGCTTTTTTTTATCTCCAGGATCTAATATCGGAGATTTGGCCCCAGAAAACACTCTTTGAGCGATTCTCACCAATACACATGTAATTTACATTGTTTACCTATTCATGGAATTCCGCATACAGAACATGTTTAATTCTCACGGATTCGCAAACATGCATTTCTGGGCTGTGAACATGTGCATGAATGATGTTTCAAACACCAAACAATTTACGTATGCACTTTGAAATATTTACTTGGACTTCGGAGCTTCTTCCTATCACAAGTTTCAAGAATCACACTTTCATCCCAGAAAAACCCTCTTGAAGCGAATTATACCCTAGAGATATGTAATTTGAATAGATACAATCTACATGATATTCCGTGTTCCGGACATGCTATATGCATGACGGATTCGACAAACATGCATTCCTGAGTTGAGAGCATGTGGATTACTGATCTTTCATCCTCTATAAAAGGAATATTTTCATCTAGACATGTGTACAGATTTTCACAAGCTTTCCCTAACACCAGTTTTGAATTCGAGCATTTTTCACAGAAGAATACCTCTGGAGCGATTTCCACCTAACAGATATGTAATTTAAATGCATTCCATCAACAGGGCATTCCAGGTTCCGTAAATGCTACATGCATGGCGGTTTCAGCATACATGTGTTTCTGAGATCTCAGCATGTGGATTCCTGACCTTTCATCCACCAAACAAGGCATATATACACTTAGAAATATTTACTCTGGCTTCATAGGTTTTTTCTGTCACCAGGTAATAAATCGGACATTTGGCACTAGAAAAGCCTCTTAGAGCGAATTCTCACAAATACACATGTAATTTACATTGTTTACATAAACATGGCTTTCCATATTCCGAAAATGATTCATGCATCATGAATTCCTCAAATTGCATTTCTGAGCTGTGAACATGCACATGACAGATATTTCAACCACCAAACAAGTTACTTATGCACTTTGAAATATTTCCTTGGACTTCGTTGTTTCTCCTATCACCAGTTCCAAGAATCACACTTTGATCCCTGAAAAACCCTCTTGGAGCGAATTCTACCCTAGAGATATGTAATATGAATAGATCCCTTCAACATGATATTCCGTGTTCCGTACATGTTACATGCAAGACGGATTCGACAAACATGCATTCCTGAGTTGAGAGCATGTGGATTACTGATTTTTCACCCTCTATAAAAGGAATAATTTCATATAGTCTCGTGTACACATTTTTACAAGCTTTCTTAACACAAGTTTTGAATTCGTGCATTTTTCACAGAAGAATACTTCTGGAGTGTATTCAACCTAATAGATATTTAATTTACATGAATTCCATCAACATGGCATTCTGGGTCCGTACATGATACATGCATGACGGATTCGAGAAACATGCGTTTCTGAGTTGTGAGCATGTGGATTAGTGAACTTTCATCCACCAAACAAGGCATATATACACTTTGAAATATTCACTCTGACTTCATAGGTTTTTTGTATAACAAGTTTCTAAAATCGGACATTTGGCTGTAGAAAACACTCTTTGGGCGAATTCTCACCAATACACATGTAATTTACATTGTTTACATAACCATGGCATTCCGTATTCCGAACATGTTTCATGCATCACGGATTCCTCAAACATGCAATTCTGAGCTGTGTACATGCGTATGACAGATGTATCAACAACCAAAAATGTTCTTATGCACTTTGAAATATTTACTTAGACTTCGTTGCTTCTTCCTTTCACCAGTTTCAAGAATCACACTTTGATCCCAGAAAAACCCTCTTGGAGCGAAATCTACCCTCGAGATATGTAATTTGAATTGATTATATCTAAATGATATTCAGTGTTCCGTACATGCTACATGCATGACGGATTCGACAAACATGCATTGCTGAGTTGAGAGCATGTGGATTACTGATCTTTCATCCTCTATTAAAACAATATTTTCATCTAGACACGTGTACCAATTTTCACAATCTTTTCCTAACACGAGTTTTGTACTCGTGCATTTTTCTCAGAAAAATTCTTCTGGAGCGTTTTCCACCAAACAGATATGTAATTTACATGAATTCCATCAACATGAAATTCCGGGTTCCGTACATGCTTCATGCATGATGGATTCGGCAAACATGTGTTTCTGAGATCTCAGCATTTGGATTACTGACCTTTCATCCACCAAACAAGGCATATATACACTTTGAAATATTTACTCTGACTTCCTAGGTTATTTCTGTCACCAGGTTCTAAAATCGGACATTTGGCAGTAGAAAACACTCTTTGAGCGAATTCTCACCAATACACATGTAATTTGTATTGTTTACATAACCATGGCATTCCGTATTCCGAACATGATTCATGCATCACGAATTCCTCAAATTGCATTTCTGAGCTGTGAACATGCACATGACAGATATTTCAACCACCAAAAAAGTTACTTATGCACTTTGAAATATTTCCTTGGACTTCGTTGTTTCTCCTATCACCAGTTTCAAGAATCACACTTTGATCCCAGAAAAACCCTCTTGGAGCCAATTCTTCCCTAGAGATATGTAATATGAATAGATCCCTTCAACATGATATTCCGTGTTCCGTACATGTTACATGCATGACGGATTCGACAAACATGCATTCCTGAGTTGAGAGCATGTGGATTACTGATTTTTCACCCTCTATAAAAGGAATAATTTCATATAGACTCGTGTACACATTTTTAGAAGCTTTCTCTAACACAAGTTTTGAATTCATGCATTTTTCACAGAAGAATACTTCTGGAGTGTATTCAACCTAAAAGATATATAATTTACATGAATTCCATCAACATGGCATTCCGGGTCCGTACATGATACATGCATGACGGATTCGAGAAACATGAGTTTCTGAGTTGTGAACATGTGGATTAGTGAACTTTCGTCCACCAAACAAGGCATAAATACACTTTGACATATTTACTCTGACTTCATAGGTTTTTTGTATCACAAGGTTCTAAAATCGGACATTTGGCACTAGAAAAGACTCTTTGAGCGAATTCTCACCAATACACATGTAATTTACATTGTTTACGTAACCATGGCATTCCGTATTCCGAACATGTTTCATGCATCACGGATTCCTCAAACATGCAATTCTGAGCTGTGTACATGCGCATGACAGATGTATCAACCACCAAAAATTTTACCTATGCACTTTGAAATATTTACTTAGACTTCGTTGCTTCTTCCTTTCACCAGTTACAAGAATCACACTTTGATCCCAGAAAAACCCTCTTGGAGCAAAGTCTACCCTAGATATATGTAATTTGAATAGATTCCATGTAAATAATATTCAGTGTCCGTACATGCTACATGCATGACGGATTCGACAAACATGCATTGCTGAGTTGAGAGCATGTGGATTACTGATCTTTCATCCTCTATGAAAACAAAATTTTCATCTTGACACGTGTACCCATTTTCACAATCTTTTCCTAACACGAGTTTTGTACTCGTGCATTTTTCTCAGAAAAATACTTCTGGAGCGATTTCCACCAAACAGATATGTAATTTACATGAATTCCATCAACATGGCATTCCGGGTTCCGTACATGATACATGCATGACGGATTCGGCAAACATGTGTTTCTGAGATCTCAGCATGTGGATTACTGACCTTTCATAGGCCAAACAGTGCATTTATACACTTAGAAATACTTACTCTGACTTCATAGGTTTTTTCTCTCACCACGTTTTAAATCGGATAATTGGCTCCAGTAAACACTCTTTGAGCGAATTCTCACCAATACAAATGTAATTTACATTGTTGACATAAACATGACATTCCGTATTCCGAGCATGTTTCATGCGTCACGGATTCCTGAAACATGAATTTGTGGGATGTGAACATGCGCATGACAGATATTTCAAACACCAAACAAGTTACCAATGAACTTTGAAACATTTACTTGGATTTCTTAGCTTCTTCCAATCACCAGTTTCAAGAATCACACTTTGATCCCTGAAAAAACTCTTGGAGCTAATTCTTCCCTAGAGATATGTAATTTGAATAGATTCTATCAACATGATATTCGGTGTTCCGTACATGCTACATGCATGACGGATTCGACAAACATGCATTCCTGAGTTGAGAGCATCTGGATTACTGATTTTTCATCCAGTATAAAAGGAATATATTCATATAGACTCGTGTACACATTTTCACAAGCTTTCCCTAACACAAGTTTCTAATTCGTGCATTTTTCACAGAAGAACACTTCTGGAGCTTTTTCCACCTAATAGATATATAATTTACATGAATTCCATCAACATGGCATCCCGGGTTCCGTACATGATACATGCATTACGGATTCGTGAAACATGAGTTTCTGAATTGTGAGCACTTGGATTACTGACCTTTCAATCACCAAACAAGGCATATAGACACTTAGAATTATTTACACTGACTTCATAGCTTTTTTTTATCTCCAGGTTCTAAAATCGGACATTTGGCCCCAGAAAACACTCTTTGAGCGATTCTCACCAATACACATGTAATTTACATTGTTTACCTAATCATGGCATTCCGTATACAGAACATGTTTCATTCTCACGGATTAGGAAACATGCATTTCTGGGCTGTGAACATGCGCATGAATGATGTTTCAAACACCAAACAATTTACGTATGCACTTTGAAATATTTACTTGGACTTCGGAGCTTCTTCCTATCACAAGTTTCAAGAATCACAATTTCATCCCAGAAAAACCCTCTTGAAGCGAATTCTACCCTAGAGATATGTAATTTGAATAGATACAATCTACATGATATTCCGTGTTCCGGACATGCTATATGCATGACGGATTCGACAAACATGCATTCCTGAGTTGAGAGCATGTGGATTACTGATCTTTCATCCTCTATAAAAGGAATATATTCATCTAGACATGTGTACAGATTTTCACAAGCTTTCCCTAACACCACTTTTGAATTCGAGCATTTTTCGCAGAAGAATACCTCTGGAGCGATTTCCACCTAACAGATATGTAATTTAAATGCATTCCATCAACAGGGCATTCCAGGTTCCGTAAATGCTACATGCATGGCGGTTTCGGCATACATGTGTTTCTGAGATCTCAGCATGTGGATTCCTGACCTTTCATCCACCAAACAAGGCATATATACACTTAGAAATATTTACTCTGGCTTCATAGGTTTTTTCTGTCACCAGGTAATAAATCGGACATTTGGCACTAGAAAAGCCTCTTTGAGCGAATTCTCACAAATACACATGTAATTTACATTGTTTACATAACCATGGCATTCCATATTCCGAACATGATTCATGCATCATGAATTCCTCAAATTGCATTTCTGTGCTGTGAACATGCACATGACAGATATTTCAACCACCAAACAAGTTACTTATGCACTTTGAAATATTTCCTTGGACTTCGTTGTTTCTCCTATCACCAGTTCCAAGAATCACACTTTGATCCCAGAAAAACCCTCTTGGAGCGAATTCTACCCTAGAGATATGTAATATGAATAGATCCCTTCAACATGATATTCCGTGTTCCGTACATGTTACATGCATGACGGATTCGACAAACATGCATTCCTGAGTTGAGAGCATGTGGATTACTGATTTTTCACCCTCTATAAATGGAATAATTTCATATAGACTCGTGTACACATTTTTACAAGCTTTCTTAACACAAGTTTTGAATTCGTGCATTTTTCACAGAAGAATACTTCTGGAGTGTATTCAACCTAATAGATATTTAATTTACATGAATTCCATCAACATGGCATTCCGGGTCCGTACATGATACATGCATGACGGATTCGAGAAACATGCGTTTCTGAGTTGTGAGCATGTGGATTAGTGAACTTTCATCCACCAAACAAGGCATATATACACTTTGAAATATTTACTCTGACTTCATAGGTTTTTTGTATAACAAGTTTCTGAAATCGGACATTTGGCAGTAGAAAACACTCTTTGAGCGAATTCTCACCAATACACATGTAATTTACATTGTTTACATAACCATGGCATTCCGTATTCCGAACATGTTTCATGCATCACGGATTCCTGAAACATGCAATTCTGAGCTGTGTACATGCGTATGACAGATGTATCAACAACCAAAAATGTTACTTATGCACTTTGAAATATTTACTTAGACTTCGTTGCTTCTTCCTTTCACCAGTTTCAAGAATCACACTTTGATCCCAGAAAAACCCTCTTGGAGCGAAATCTACCCTCGAGATATGTAATTTGAACAGATTATATCTAAATGATATTCAGTGTTCCGTACATGCTACATGCATGACGGATTCGACAAACATGAACTCCTGAGTTGAGAGCATGTGGATTACTGATCTTTCATCCTCTATGAAAACAATATTTTCATCTAGACACGTGTACCAATTTTCACAATCTTTTCCTAACACGAGTTTTGTACTCGTGCATTTTTCTCAGAAAAATTCTTCTGGAGCGTTTTCCACCAAACAGATATGTAATTTACATGAATTCCATCAACATGGCATTCCGGGTTCCGTACATGCTTCATGCATGATGGATTCGGCAAACATGTGTTTCTGAGATCTCAGCATTTGGATTACTGACCTTTCATCCACCGAACAAGGCATATATACACTTTGAAATATTTACTCTGACTTCATAGGTTTTTTCTGTCACCAGGTACTAGAATCGGACATTTGGCACTAGAAAAGCCTCTTTGAGCGAATTCTCACCAATACACACGTAATTTACATTGTTTACATAACCATGGCATTCCGTATTCCGAACATGTTTCATGAAATACCAATTCCTCAAACATGCATTTCTGAGTTGTGAATATGCTCATGACTGATGTTTCAATCATTACAAGTTACCAGCGCACTTAAATATATATACTTCGTCTTCGTAGCTTCTTCCTATCACCAGGTTCAAGAATCACACTTTGATCCCAGATAAACCCTCTTGGTGCGAATACTACCCTAGAGATATTTAATTTGAAAAATTCTATCTACATGATATTCCGTGTTCCGTACATGCTACATGCATAACGGATTCGAAAAACATGCATTCCTGAGTTGAGAGCATGTGGATTACTGATGTTTCATCCTCTATAAAAGGAAAATTTTCTTCTAGACACGTGTACAGATTTTCAAAAGCTTTCCCTAACACCAGTTTAGAATTCATGCATTTTTCACAGAAAAATACTTCTGGAGCGATTTCCACCTAACAGATATGTAATTTAAATGCATTCCAGCAGCAGGGCACTCTGGATTCCGTAAATGCTACACGCATGACGGATTCGGCAAACATGCGTTTCTGAGTTGTGAGCATGTGGATTAGTGAACTTTCATCCACCAAAGAAGGCTTATATTACACTTTGAAATATTTACTCTGACTTCATAATTTTTTTGTATCACCAGGTTCTAAAATCGGACATTTGGCAGTAGAAAACACTCTTTGAGCGAATTCTCACCAATACACATGTAAATTATATTGTTTACATAAGCATGGCATTCCGTATTCCGAACATGATTCATGCATCACGAATTCCTCAAATTGCATTTCTGAGCTGTGAACATGCACATGACAGATATTTCAACCACCAAACAAGTTACTTATGCACTTTGAAATATTTCCTTGGACTTCGTTGTTTCTCCTATCACCAGTTTCAGAATCACACTTTGATCCCAGAAAAACCCTCTTGGAGTGAATTCTACCCTAGAGATATGTAATATGAATAGATCCCTTCAACATGATATTCCGTGTTCCGTACATGTTACATGCATGACGGATTCGACAAACATGCATTCCTGAGTTGAGAGCATGTGGATTACTGATTTTTCACCCTCTATAAAAGGAATAATTTCATATAGACTCGTGTACACATTTTTACAAGCTTTCTCTAACACAAGTTTTGAATTCGTGCATTTTTCACAGAAGAATACTTCTGGAGTTTATTCAACCTAAAAGATATATAATTTACATGAATTCCATCAACATGGCATTCCGGGTCCGTACATGATACATGCATGACGGATTCGAGAAACATGAGTTTCTGAGTTGTGAACATGTGGATTAGTGAACTTTCGTCCACCAAACAAGGCATAAATACACTTTGAAATATTTACTCTGACTTCATAGGTTTTTTGTATCACAAGGTTCTAAAATCGGACATTTGGCACTAGAAAACACTCTTTGAGCGAATTCTCACCAATACACATGTAATTTACTTTGTTTACGTAACCATGGCATTTCGTATTCCGAACATGTTTCATGCATCACGGATTCCTCAAACATGCAATTCTGAGCTGTGTACATGCGCATGACAGATGTATTAACCACCAAAAATGTTACCTATGCACTTTGAAATATTTACTTAGACTTCGTTGCTTCTTCCTTTCACCAGTTACAAGAATCACACTTTGATCCCAGAAAAACCCTCTTGGAGCAAAGTCTACCCTAGATATATGTAATTTGAATAGATTCCATGTAAATAATATTCAGTGTCCGTACATGCTACATGCATGACGGATTCGACAAACATGCATTGCTGAGTTGAGAGCATGTGGATTACTGATCTTTCATCCTCTATGAAAACAAAATTTTCATCTTGACACGTGTACCCATTTTCACAATCTTTTCCTAACACGAGTTTCGGACTCGTGCATTTTTCTCAGAAAAATACTTCTGGAGCGATTTCCACCAAACAGATATGTAATTTACATGAATTCAATCAACATGGCATTCCGGGTTCCGTACATGATACATGCATGACGGATTCGGCAAACATGTGTTTCTGAGATCTCAGCATGTGGATTACTGACCTTTCATAGGCCAAACAATGCATATATACACTTAGAAATACTTACTCTGACTTCATAGCTTTTTTCTCTCACCACGTTTTAAATCGGATAATTGGCTCCAGTAAACACTCTTTGAGCGAATTCTCACCAATACAAATGTAATTTACATTGTTGACATAAACATGGCATTCCGTATTCCGAGCATGTTTCATGCGTCACGGATTCCTGAAACATGAATTTGTGGGATGTGAACATGCGCATGACAGATATTTCAAACACCAAACTACTTACCTATGCACTTTGAAATATTTACTTGGATTTCTTAGCTTCTTCCAATCACCAGTTTCAAGAATCACACTTTGATCCCTGAAAAAACTCTTGGAGCTAATTCTACCCTAGAGATATGTAATTTGAATAGATTCTATCAACATGATATTCGGTGTTCCGTACATGCTACATGCATGACGCATTCAGAAAACATGTGTTTCTGAGATCTCAGCATGTGGATTACTGACCTTTCATCCACCTAATAAGGCATATATACAGTTTAAAATATTTAATCTGACTTCATTGGATTTATGTATCACCAGGTTCTAAAATCGGACATTTGGCACCAGAAAAACCACTTTGAGCGTATTCTCAAAAATACATATGTAATTTACATTATTTACATAACCAAGGCATTCCGTATTCCGAACATTTTTCATGCAACATGGATTCCTCAAACATGCATTTCTGAGTTGTGAACATGCGCATGACAGATATTTTAACCACCAAACATGTTACCTATGCACTTTGATATATTTACTTGGACTTCATTGCTTCTTCCTATCACCAGATTCAAGAATCACACTTTGATCCCTGAAAAACCCTCTTGGAGCAAAATCTACCCTAGAGATATTTAATTTGAATAGATTCCTTCAACATGGTCTTCCGTGTTCCCTACATGCTACATGCATGATGGATTCGACAAACATGCATTCCTGAGTTGAGAGCATGTGGATTACTGATCTTTCATCCTCTACAATAGGAATATTTTCATCTAGACACGTGTACAAATTTTCACTATGTTTCCCTAACACCAGTTTCTTATTCATGCATTTTTCACAGAAAAATACTTTTGGAGAGTTTTGAACCTAATAGATAAGTAATATACATGAATTCCATCTACATGTCTTTCCGGGTTCTGTACATGATGCATGCATGAAGGATTCGACAAACTAGAGTTTCTGAGTTGTGAGCATGTGGATTAGTGATCTTTCATCCACCAAAGAAGGCATATATACACTTAGAAATATTTACTCTGACTTCATAGGATTTTTCTAACACCAGGTTGTATAATCGGACATTTGGCACCAGAAAACACCCTCTGAGCGAATTCTCAAATGTACACATGTAATTTACATTTTTTACATAACCATGGCCTTCTGTATTCCGAACATGTTTCATGCAATACCGATTCTTCAAACATGCATTTGTCAGTTGTGAATATGCTCATGACTGATGTTTAAACCATTACAAGATACCTATGCACTTTGATATATACACTTTGTCTTCGTAGATTCTTCCTATCACCAGGTTTTCGAATCACAATTTGATCCCAGAAAAAACCTCTTGAAGCGAATTCTACCCTAGAGATATGTAATTTGAAAAGATTCCATCTAAATGATATTCAGTGTTCATTACATACTACATGCATGACGGTTTCGACAAACATGCATTCTTGAGTTGAGAGCATGTGGAATAATGATCTTTCATCCTCTATAAAAACAATATTTTCATCTAGACACCTGTACCCATTTTCAGAATCTTTTCCTAACACCAGTTTCGAACTCGTTTATTTTTCACAGAAAAATACTTCTGGGGCGATTTCCACCAAACAGATATGTAATTAACATGAATTCCATCAACATGGCATTCCAGGTTCCGTACATGATACATGCATGATGGATTCGAGAAACATGCGTTTCTGAGTTGTGAACATGTGGATTAGTGAACTTTCATCCACCAAAGAAGGCATATATTACACTTTGAAATATTTACTCTGACTTCATAAGTTTTTTGTATCACCAGGTTCTAAAATCGGACATTTGGCAGTAGAAAACACTCTTTGAGCGAATTCTCACCAATACACATGTAATTTACATTGTTTACATAACCATGGCATTCCGTATTCCGAACATGTTTCATGCATCACGGATTCCTCAAACATGCATTTCTGAGCTGTGAACATGCGCATGACAGATGTTTCAACCACCAAACAAGTTACTTATGCACTTTGAAATAGTTCCTTGGACTTCGTTGCTTCTCCTATCACCAGTTTCAAGAATCACACTTTGATCCCAGAAAAACCCTCTTGGAGCGAATTCTACCCTAGAGATATGTAATTTGAATAGATTCCTTCAACATGATATTCCGTGTTCCGTACATGTTACATGCATGACGGATTCCACAAACATGCATTCCTGAGTTGTGAGCATGTGGATTACTGATTTTTCATCCTCTATAAAAGGAATAATTTCATATAGACTCGTGTACACATTTTCACAAGCTTTCCCTAACACAAGTTTCGAATTCGTTCATTTTTCACAGAAGAATACTTCTGGAGTGTATTCAACCTAATAGATATATAATTTACATGAATTCCATCAACATGGCATTCCGGGTTCCGTACATGATACATGCATGACGGATTCGAGAAACATGCGTTTCTGAGTTGTGAGCATGTGGATTAGTGAACTTCCATCCACCAAAGAAGGCATATATTACACTTTGAAATATTTACTCTGACTTCATAAGTTTTTTGTATCACCAGGTTCTAAAATCGGACATTTGGCAGTAGAAAACACTCTTTGAGCGAATTCTCACCAATACACATGTAATTTACATTGTTTACATAACCATGGCATTCCGTATTCCGAACATGTTTCATGCATCACGGATTCCTCAAACATGCATTTCTGAGCTGTGAACATGCGCATGACAGTTGTTTCAACCACCAAACAAGTTACTTACGCACTTTGAAATAGTTCCTTGGACTTCGTTGCTTCTCCTATCACCAGTTTCAAGAATCACACTTTGATCCCAGAAAAACCCTCTTGGAGCGAATTCTACCCTAGAGATATGTAATTTGAATAGATTCCTTCAACATGATATTCCGTGTTCCGTACATGTTACATGCATGACGGATTCGACAAACATGCATTCCTGAGTTGAGAGCATGTGGATTACTGATTTTTCATCCTCTATAAAAGGAATAATTTCATATAGACTCGTGTACACATTTTCACAAGCTTTCCCTAACACAAGTTTCGAATTCGTTCATTTTTCACAGAAGAATACTTCAGGAGTGTATTCTACCCAACAGATATATAATTTACATGAATTCCATCAACATGGCATTCCGGGTTCCGTACATGATACATGCATGACGGATTCGAGAAACATGCGTTTCTGAGTTGTGAGCATGTGGATTAGTGAACTTTCATCCACCAAGAAGGCATATATTACACTTTGAAATATTTACTCTGACTTCATAAGTTTTTTGTATCACCAGGTTCTAAAATCAGACATTTGGCAGTAGAAAACACTCTTTGAGCGAATTCTCACCAATACACATGTAATTTACATTGTTTACATAACCATGGCATTCCGTATTCCAAACATGTTTCATGCATCACGGATTCCTCAAACATGCATTTCTGAGCTGTGAACATGCGCATGACAGATGTTTCAACCACAAAACAAGTTACTAATGCACTTTGAAATAGTTCCTTGGACTTCGTTGCTTCTCCTATCACCAGTTTCAAGAATCACACTTTGATCCCAGAAAAACCCTCTTGGAGCGAATTCTACCCTAGAGATATGTGATTAGAATAGATTCCTTCAACATGATATTCCGTGTTCCGTACATGTTACATGCATGACGGATTCGACAAACATGCATTCCTGAGTTGAGAGCATGTGGATTACTGATTTTTCATCCTCTATAAAAGGAATAATTTCATATAGACTCGTGTACACATTTTCACAAGCTTTCCCTAACACAAGTTTCGAATTCGTTCATTTTTCACAGAAGAATACTTCTGGAGTGTATTCAACCTAATAGATATATAATTTACATGAATTCCATCAACATGGAATTCCGGGTTCCGTACTTGATACATGCATGACGGATTCGAGAAACATGCGTTTCTGAGTTGTGAGCATGTGGATTAGTGAACTTTCATCCACCAAAGAAGGCATATATTACACTTTGAAATATTTACTCTGACTTCATAAGTTTTTTGTATCACCAGGTTCTAAAATCGGACATTTGGCAGTAGAAAACCCTCTTTGAGCGAATTCTCACCAATACACATGTAATTTACATTGTTTACATAACCATGGCATTCCGTATTCCGAACATGTTTCATGCATCACGGATTCCTCAAACATGCATTTCTGAGCTGTGAACATGTGCATGACAGTTGTTTCAACCACCAAACAAGTTACTTACGCACTTTGAAATAGTTCCTTGGACTTCGTTGCTTCTCCTATCACCAGTTTCAAGAATCACACTTTGATCCCAGAAAAACCCTCTTGGAGCGAATTCTACCCTAGAGATATGTAATTTGA
Source organism: Vicugna pacos (assembly GCF_048564905.1). Classification (NCBI taxonomy): domain Eukaryota; kingdom Metazoa; phylum Chordata; class Mammalia; order Artiodactyla; family Camelidae; genus Vicugna; species Vicugna pacos. The sequence continues at coordinate 64,943,251 of NW_027328741.1, read as the reverse complement.
ATAGATTCCTTCAACATGATATTCCGTGTTCTGTACATGTTACATGCATGACGGATTCGACAAACATGCATTCCTGAGTTGTGAGCATGTGGATTACTGATTTTTCATCCTCTAAAAAAGGAATAATTTCATATAGACTCGTGTACACATTTTCACAAGCTTTCCCTAACACAAGTTTCGAATTCGTTCATTTTTCACAGAAGAATACTTCTGGAGTGTATTCAACCTAATAGATATATAATTTACATGAATTCCATCAACATGGCATTCCGGGTTCCGTACATGATACATGCATGACGGATTCGTGAAACATGAGTTTCTGAATTGTGAGCACTTGGATTACTGACCTTTCAATCACCAAACAAGGCATATAGACACTTAGAATTATTTACACTGACTTCATAGCTTTTTTTTATCTCCAGGTTCTAAAATCGGACATTTGACCCCAGAAAACACTCTTTGAGCGATTCTCACCAATACACATGTAATTTACATTGTTTACCTAATCATGGCATTCCGTATACAGAACATGTTTCATTCTCACGGATTAGGAAACATGCATTTCTGGGCTGTGAACATGCGCATGAATGATGTTTCAAACACCAAACAATTTACGTATGCACTTTGAAATATTTACTTGGACTTCGGAGCTTCTTCCTATCACAAGTTTCAAGAATCACAATTTCATCCCAGAAAAACCCTCTTGAAGCGAATTCTACCCTAGAGATATGTAATTTGAATAGATACAATCTACATGATATTCCGTGTTCCGGACATGCTATATGCATGACGGATTCGACAAACATGCATTCCTGAGTTGAGAGCATGTGGATTACTGATCTTTCATCCTCTATAAAAGGAATATTTTCATCTAGACATGTGTACAGATTTTCACAAGCTTTCCCTAACACCACTTTTGAATTCGAGCATTTTTCGCAGAAGAATACCTCTGGAGCGATTTCCACCTAACAGATATGTAATTTAAATGCATTCCATCAACAGGGCATTCCAGGTTCCGTAAATGCTACATGCATGGCGGTTTCGGCATACATGTGTTTCTGAGATCTCAGCATGTGGATTCCTGACCTTTCATCCACCAAACAAGGCATATATACACTTAGAAATATTTACTCTGGCTTCATAGGTTTTTTCTGTCACCAGGTAATAAATCGGACATTTGGCACTAGAAAAGCCTCTTTGAGCGAATTCTCACAAATACACATGTAATTTACATTGTTTACATAACCATGGCATTCCATATTCCGAACATGATTCATGCATCACGAATTCCTCAAATTGCATTTCTGTGCTGTGAACATGCACATGACAGATATTTCAACCACCAAACAAGTTACTTATGCACTTTGAAATATTTCCTTGGACTTCGTTGTTTCTCCTATCACCAGTTCCAAGAATCACACTTTGATCCCAGAAAAACCCTCTTGGAGCGAATTCTACCCTAGAGATATGTAATATGAATAGATCCCTTCAACATGATATTCCGTGTTCCGTACATGTTACATGCATGACGGATTCGACAAACATGCATTCCTGAGTTGAGAGCATGTGGATTACTGATTTTTCACCCTCTATAAATGGAATAATTTCATATAGACTCGTGTACACATTTTTACAAGCTTTCTTAACACAAGTTTTGAATTCGTGCATTTTTCACAGAAGAATACTTCTGGAGTGTATTCAACCTAATAGATATTTAATTTACATGAATTCCATCAACATGGCATTCCGGGTCCGTACATGATACATGCATGACGGATTCGAGAAACATGCGTTTCTGAGTTGTGAGCATGTGGATTAGTGAACTTTCATCCACCAAACAAGGCATATATACACTTTGAAATATTTACTCTGACTTCATAGGTTTTTTGTATAACAAGTTTCTAAAATCGGACATTTGGCAGTAGAAAACACTCTTTGAGCGAATTCTCACCAATACACATGTAATTTACATTGTTTACATAACCATGGCATTCCGTATTCCGAACATGTTTCATGCATCACGGATTCCTGAAACATGCAATTCTGAGCTGTGTACATGCGTATGACAGATGTATCAACAACCAAAAATGTTACTTATGCACTTTGAAATATTTACTTAGACTTCGTTGCTTCTTCCTTTCACCAGTTTCAAGAATCACACTTTGATCCCAGAAAAACCCTCTTGGAGCGAAATCTACCCTCGAGATATGTAATTTGAATAGATTATATCTAAATGATATTCAGTGTTCCGTACATGCTACATGCATGACGGATTCGACAAACATGAACTCCTGAGTTGAGATCATGTGGATTACTGATCTTTCATCCTCTATGAAAACAATATTTTCATCTAGACACGTGTACCAATTTTCACAATCTTTTCCTAACACGAGTTTTGTACTCGTGCATTTTTCTCAGAAAAATTCTTCTGGAGCGTTTTCCACTAAACAGATATGTAATTTACATGAATTCCATCAACATGGCATTCCGGGTTCCGTACATGCTTCATGCATGATGGATTCGGCAAACATGTGTTTCTGAGATCTCAGCATTTGGATTACTGACCTTTCATCCACCGAACAAGGCATATATACACTTTGAAATATTTACTCTGACTTCATAGGTTTTTTCTGTCACCAGGTACTAGAATCGGACATTTGGCACTAGAAAAGCCTCTTTGAGCGAATTCTCACCAATACACATGTAATTTACATTGTTTACATAACCATGGCATTCCGTATTCCGAACATGTTTCATGAAATACCAATTCCTCAAACATGCATTTCTGAGTTGTGAATATGCTCATGACTGATGTTTCAATCATTACAAGTTACCAACGCACTTAAATATATATACTTCGTCTTCGTAGCTTCTTCCTATCACCAGGTTCAAGAATCACACTTTGATCCCAGATAAACCCTCTTGGTGCGAATACTACCCTAGAGATATTTAATTTGAAAAATTCTATCTACATGATATTCCGTGTTCCGTACATGCTACATGTATAACGGATTCGAAAAACATGCATTCCTGAGTTGAGAGCATGTGGATTACTGATGTTTCATCCTCTATAAAAGGAAAATTTTCTTCTAGACACGTGTACAGATTTTCACAAGCTTTCCCTAACACCAGTTTAGAATTCATGCATTTTTCACAGAAAAATACTTCTGGAGCGATTTCCACCTAACAGATATGTAATTTAAATGCATTCCATCAGCAGGGCACTCTGGATTCCGTAAATGCTACACGCATGACGGATTCGGCAAACATGCGTTTCTGAGTTGTGAGCATGTGGATTAGTGAACTTTCATCCACCAAAGAAGGCTTATATTACACTTTGAAATATTTACTCTGACTTCATAATTTTTTTGTATCACCAGGTTCTAAAATCGGACATTTGGCAGTAGAAAACACTCTTTGAGCGAATTCTCACCAATACACATGTAAATTATATTGTTTACATAAGCATGGCATTCCGTATTCCGAACATGATTCATGCATCACGAATTCCTCAAATTGCATTTCTGAGCTGTGAACATGCACATGACAGATATTTCAACCACCAAACAAGTTACTTATGCACTTTGAAATATTTCCTTGGACTTCGTTGTTTCTCCTATCACCAGTTTCAAGAATCACACTTTGATCCCAGAAAAACCCTCTTGGAGTGAATTCTACCCTAGAGATATGTAATATGAATAGATCCCTTCAACATGATATTCCGTGTTCCGTACATGTTACATGCATGACGGATTCGACAAACATGCATTCCTGAGTTGAGAGCATGTGGATTACTGATTTTTCACCCTCTATAAAAGGAATAATTTCATATAGACTCGTGTACACATTTTTACAAGCTTTCTCTAACACAAGTTTTGAATTCGTGCATTTTTCACAGAAGAATACTTCTGGAGTTTATTCAACCTAAAAGATATATAATTTACATGAATTCCATCAACATGGCATTCCGGGTCCGTACATGATACATGCATGACGGATTCGAGAAACATGAGTTTCTGAGTTGTGAACATGTGGATTAGTGAACTTTCGTCCACCAAACAAGGCATAAATACACTTTGAAATATTTACTCTGACTTCATAGGTTTTTTGTATCACAAGGTTCTAAAATCGGACATTTGGCACTAGAAAACACTCTTTGAGCGAATTCTCACCAATACACATGTAATTTACTTTGTTTACGTAACCATGGCATTTCGTATTCCGAACATGTTTCATGCATCACGGATTCCTCAAACATGCAATTCTGAGCTGTGTACATGCGCATGACAGATGTATTAACCACCAAAAATGTTACCTATGCACTTTGAAATATTTACTTAGACTTCGTTGCTTCTTCCTTTCACCAGTTACAAGAATCACACTTTGATCCCAGAAAAACCCTCTTGGAGCAAAGTCTACCCTAGATATATGTAATTTGAATAGATTCCATGTAAATAATATTCAGTGTCCGTACATGCTACATGCATGACGGATTCGACAAACATGCATTGCTGAGTTGAGAGCATGTGGATTACTGATCTTTCATCCTCTATGAAAACAAAATTTTCATCTTGACACGTGTACCCATTTTCACAATCTTTTCCTAACACGAGTTTCGGACTCGTGCATTTTTCTCAGAAAAATACATCTGGAGCGATTTCCACCAAACAGATATGTAATTTACATGAATTCAATCAACATGGCATTCCGGGTTCCGTACATGATACATGCATGACGGATTCGGCAAACATGTGTTTCTGAGATCTCAGCATGTGGATTACTGACCTTTCATAGGCCAAACAATGCATATATACACTTAGAAATACTTACTCTGACTTCATAGCTTTTTTCTCTCACCACGTTTTAAATCGGATAATTGGCTCCAGTAAACACTCTTTGAGCGAATTCTCACCAATACAAATGTAATTTACATTGTTGACATAAACATGGCATTCCGTATTCCGAGCATGTTTCATGCGTCACGGATTCCTGAAACATGAATTTGTGGGATGTGAACATGCGCATGACAGATATTTCAAACACCAAACTACTTACCTATGCACTTTGAAATATTTACTTGGATTTCTTAGCTTCTTCCAATCACCAGTTTCAAGAATCACACTTTGATCCCTGAAAAAACTCTTGGAGCTAATTCTACCCTAGAGATATGTAATTTGAATAGATTCTATCAACATGATATTCGGTGTTCCGTACATGCTACATGCATGACGGATTCGACAAACATGCATTCCTGAGTTGAGAGCATCTGGATTACTGATTTTTCATCCTGTATAAAAGGAATATATTCATATAGACTCGTGTACACATTTTCACTAGCTTTCCCTAACACCAGTTTCTAATTCGTGCATTTTTCACAGAAGAACACTTCTGGAGCTTTTTCCACCTAATAGATATATAATTTATATGAATTCCATCAACATGGCATCCCGGGTTCCGTACATGATACATGCATTACGGATTCGTGAAACATGAGTTTCTGAATTGTGAGCATTTGGATTACTGACCTTTCAATCACCAAACAAGGCATATACACACTTAGAATTATTTACACTGACTTCATAGCTTATTTTTATCTCCAGGTTCTAAAATCGGAGATTTGGCCCCAGAAAACACTCTTTGAGCGATTCTCACCAATACACATGTAATTTACATTGTTTACCTAATCATGGAATTCCGTATACAGAACATGTTTCATTCTCACGGATTCGCAAACATGCATTTCTGGGCTGTGAACATGCGCATGAATGATGTTTCAAACACCAAACAATTTACGTATGCACTTTGAAATATTTACTTGGACTTCGGAGCTTCTTCCTATCACAAGTTTCAAGAATCACACTTTCATCCCAGAAAAACTCTCTTGATGCGAATTCTACCCTAGAGATATGTAAATTGAATAGATTCCATCTACATGATATTCCGTGTTCCGGACATGCTATATGCATGACGGATTCGAGAAACATGCATTCCTGAGTTGAGAGCATGTGGATTACTGATCTTTCATCCTCTATAAAAGGAATATTTTCATCTAGACATGTGTACAGATTTTCACAAGCTTTCCCTAACACCACTTTTGAATTCGAGCATTTTTCACAGAAGAATACCTCTGGAGCGATTTCCACCTAACAGATATGTAATTTAAATGAATTCCATCAACAGGGCATTCCAGGTTCCGTACATGCTACATGCATGACGCATTCAGAAAACATGTGTTTCTGAGATCTCAGCATGTGGATTACTGACCTTTCATCCACCTAATAAGGCATATATACAGTTTAAAATATTTAATCTGACTTCATTGGATTTATGTATCACCAGGTTCTAAAATCGGACATTTGGCACCAGAAAAACCACTTTGAGCGTATTCTCAAAAATACATATGTAATTTACATTATTTACATAACCAAGGCATTCCGTATTCCGAACATTTTTCATGCAACATGGATTCCTCAAACATGCATTTCTGAGTTGTGAACATGCGCATGACAGATATTTTAACCACCAAACATGTTACCTATGCACTTTGATATATTTACTTGGACTTCATTGCTTCTTCCTATCACCAGATTCAAGAATCACACTTTGATCCCTGAAAAACCCTCTTGGAGCAAAATCTACCCTAGAGATATTTAATTTGAATAGATTCCTTCAACATGGTCTTCCGTGTTCCCTACATGCTACATGCATGACGGATTCGACAAACATGCATTCCTGAGTTGAGAGCATGTGGATTACTGATCTTTCATCCTCTACAATAGGAATATTTTCATCTAGACACGTGTACAAATTTTCACTATGTTTCCCTAACACCAGTTTCTTATTCATGCATTTTTCACAGAAAAATACTTTTGGAGAGTTTTCAACCTAATAGATAAGTAATATACATGAATTCCATCTACATGTCTTTCCGGGTTCTGTACATGATGCATACATGAAGGATTCGACAAACTAGAGTTTCTGAGTTGTGAGCATGTGGATTAGTGAACTTTCAACCACCAAAGAAGGCATATATACACTTAGAAATATTTACTCTGACTTCATAGGATTTTTCTTACACCAGGTTCTATAATCGGACATTTGGCACCAGAAAACACCCTCTGAGCGAATTTTCAAATATACACATGTAATTTACATTTTTTACATAACCATGGCCTTCTGTATTCCGAACATGTTTCATGCAATACCGATTCTTCAAACATGCATTTGTCAGTTGTGAATATGCTCATGACTGATGTTTAAACCATTACAAGATACCTATGCACTTTGATATATACACTTTGTCTTCGTAGATTCTTCCTATCACCAGGTTTTCGAATCACAATTTGATCCCAGAAAAAACCTCTTGAAGCGAATTCTACCCTAGAGATATGTAATTTAAATAGATTCCATCTAAATGATATTCAGTGTTCATTACATACTACATGAATGACGGATTCGACAAACATGCATTCTTGAGTTGAGAGCATGTGGAATAATGATCTTTCATCCTCTATAAAAACAATATTTTCATCTAGACACCTGTACCCATTTTCACAATCTTTTCCTAACACCAGTTTCGAACTCGTTTATTTTTCACAGAAAAATACTTCTGGGGCGATTTCCACCAAACAGATATGTAATTAACATGAATTCCATCAACATGGCATTCCGGGTTCCGTACATGATACATGCATGATGGATTCGAGAAACATGCGTTTCTGAGTTGTGAACATGTGGATTAGTGAACTTTCATCCACCAAAGAAGGCATATATTACACTTTGAAATATTTACTCTGACTTCATAAGTTTTTTGTATCACCAGGTTCTAAAATCGGATATTTGGCAGTAGAAAACACTCTTTGAGCGAATTCTCACCAATACACATGTAATTTACATTGTTTACATAACCATGGCATTCCGTATTCCGAACATGTTTCATGCATCACGGATTCCTCAAACATGAATTTCTGAGCTGTAAATATGCGCATGACAGATGTTTCAACAACCAAACAAGTTACTTATTCACTTTGATATAGTCCCTTGGACTTCGTTGCTTCTCCTATCACCAGTTTCAAGAATCACACTTTGATCCCAGAAAAACCCTCTTGGAGCGAATTCTACCCTAGAGATATGTAATTAGAATAGATTCCTTCAACATGATATTCCTTGTTCCGTACATGTTACATGCATGACGGATTCCAGAAACATGCATTCCTGAGTTGAGAGCATGTGGATTACTGATTTTTCATCCTCTATAAAAGGAATAATTTCATATAGACTCGTGTACACATTTTCACAAGCTTTCCCTAACACAAGTTTCGAATTCGTTCATTTTTCACAGAAGAATACTTCTGGAGTGTATTCAACCTAATAGATATATAATTTACATGAATTCCATCAACATGGAATTCCGGGTTCCGTACTTGATACATGCATGACGGATTCGAGAAACATGCGTTTCTGAGTTGTGAGCATGTGGATTAGTGAACTTTCATCCACCAAAGAAGGCATATATTACACTTTGAAATATTTACTCTGACTTCATAAGTTTTTTGTATCACCAGGTTCTAAAATCGGACATTTGGCAGTAGAAAACCCTCTTTGAGCGAATTCTCACCAATACACATGTAATTTACATTGTTTACATAACCATGGCATTCCGTATTCCGAACATGTTTCATGCATCACGGATTCCTCAAACATGCATTTCTGAGCTGTGAATATGCGCATGACAGATGTTTCAACAACCAAACAAGTTACTTATGCACTTTGAAATATTTCCTTGGACTTCGTTGTTTCTCCTATCACCAGTTCCAAGAATCACACTTTGATCCCAGAAAAACCCTCTTGGAGCGAATTCTACCCTAGAGATATGTAATATGAATAGATCCCTTCAACATGATATTCCGTGTTCCTTACATGTTACATGCATGACGGATTCGACAAACATGCATTCCTGAGTTGAGAGCATGTGGATTACTGATTTTTCACCCTCTATAAAAGGAATAATTTCATATAGACTCGTGTACACATTTTTACAAGCTTTCTTAACACAAGTTTTGAATTCGTGCATTTTTCACAGAAGAATACTTCTGGAGTGTATTCAACCTAATAGATATTTAATTTACATGAATTCCATCAACATGGCATTCCAGGTCCGTGCATGATACATGCATGACGGATTCGAGAAACATGCGTTTCTGAGTTGTGAGCATGTGGATTAGTGAACTTTCATCCACCAAACAAGGCATATATACACTTTGAAATATTTACTCTGACTTCATAGGTTTTTTGTATAACAAGTTTCTAAAATCGGACATTTGGCAGTAGAAAACACCCTTTGAGCGAATTCTCACCAATACACATGTAATTTACATTGTTTACATAACCATGGCATTCCGTATTCCGAACATGTTTCATGCATCACGGATTCCTCAAACATGCAATTCTGAGCTGTGTACATGCGTATGACAGATGTATCAACAACCAAAAATATTACTTATGCACTTTGAAATATTTACTTAGACTTCGTTGCTTCTTCCTTTCACCAGTTTCAAGAATCACACTTTGATCCCAGAAAAACCCTCTTGGAGCGAAATCTACCCTCGAGACATGTAATTTGAATAGATTATATCTAAATGATATTCAGTGTTCCGTACATGCTACATGCATGACGGATTCGACAAACATGAACTCCTGAGTTGAGAGCATGTGGATTACTGATCTTTCATCCTCTATTAAAACAATATTTTCATCTAGACACGTGTACCAATTTTCACAACCTTTTCCTAACACGAGTTTTGTACTCGTGCATTTTTCTCAGAAAAATTCTTCTGGAGCGTTTTCCACCAAACAGATATGTAATTTACATGAATTCCATCAACATGGCATTCCGGGTTCCGTACATGCTTCATGCATGATGGATTCGGCAATCATGTGTTTCTGAGATCTCAGCATTTGGATTACTGACCTTTCATCCACCGAACAAGGCATATATACACTTTGAAATATTTACTCTGACTTCATAGGTTTTTTCTGTCACCAGGTACTAGAATCGGACATTTGGCACTAAAAAAGCCTCTTTGAGCGAATTCTCACCAATACACACGTAATTTACATTGTTTACATAACCATGGCATTCCGTATTCCGAACATGTTTCATGAAATACCAATTCCTCAAACATGCATTTCTGAGTTGTGAATATGCTCATGACTGATGTTTCAATCATTACAAGTTACCAACGCACTTAAATATATATACTTCGTCTTCGTAGCTTCTTCCTATCACCAGGTTCAAGAATCACACTTTGATCCCAGATAAACCCTCTTGGTGCGAATACTACCCTAGAGATATTTAATTTGAAAAATTCTATCTACATGATATTCCGTGTTCCGTACATGCTACATGCATAACGGATTCGAAAAACATGCATTCCTGAGTTGAGAGCATGTGGATTACTGATGTTTCATCCTCTATAAAAGGAAAATTTTCTTCTAGACACGTGTACAGATTTTCACAAGCTTTCCCTAACACCAGTTTAGAATTCATGCATTTTTCACAGAAAAATACTTCTGGAGCGATTTCCACCTAACAGATATGTAATTTAAATGCATTCCATCAGCAGGGCACTCTGGATTCCGTAAATGCTACACGCATGACGGATTCGGCAAACATGCGTTTCTGAGTTGTGAGCATGTGGATTAGTGAACTTTCATCCACCAAAGAAGGCTTATATTACACTTTGAAATATTTACTCTGACTTCATAATTTTTTTGTATCACCAAGGTTTAAATCGGACATTTGGCAGTAGAAAACACTCTTTGAGCGAATTCTCACCAATACACATGTAATTTATATTGTTTACATAAGCATGGTATTCCGTATGCCGAACATGATTCATGCATCACGAATTCCTCAAATTGCATTTCTAAGCTTTGAACATGCACATGACAGATATTTCAACCACCAAACAAGTTACTTATGCACTTTGAAATATTTCCTTGGACTTCGTTGTTTCTCCTATCACCAGTTTCAAGAATCACACTTTGATCCCAGAAAAACCCTCTTGGAGCGAATTCTACCCTAGAGATATGTAATATGAATAGATCCCTTCAACATGATATTCCGTGTTCCGTACATGTTACATGCATGACGGATTCGACAAACATGCATTCCTGAGTTGAGAGCATGTGGATTACTGATTTTTCACCCTCTATAAAAGGAATAATTTCATATAGACTCGTGTACACATTTTTACAAGCTTTCTCTAACACAAGTTTTGAATTCGTGCATTTTTCACAGAAGAATACTTCTGGAGTTTATTCAACCTAAAAGATATATAATTTACATGAATTCCATCAACATGGCATTCCGGGTCCGTACATGATACATGCATGACGGATTCGAGAAACATGAGTTTCTGAGTTGTGACCATGTGGATTAGTGAACTTTCGTCCACGAAACAAGGCATAAATACACTTTGAAATATTTACTCTGACTTCATAGGTTTTTTGTATCACAAGGTTCTAAAATCGGACATTTGGCACTAGAAAACACTCTTTGAGCGAATTCTCACCAATACACATGTAATTTACATTGTTTACGTAACCATGGCATTCCGTATTCCGAACATGTTTCATGCATCACGGATTCCTCAAACATGCAATTCTGAGCTGTGTACATGCGCATGACAGATGTATCAACCACCAAAAATGTTACCTATGCACTTTGAAATATTTACTTAGACTTCGTTGCTTCTTCCTTTCACCAGTTACAAGAATCACACTTTGATCCCAGAAAAACCCTCTTGGAGCAAAGTCTACCCTAGATATATGTAATTTGAATAGATTCCATGTAAATAAAATTCAGTGTCCGTACATGCTACATGCATGACGGATTCGACAAACATGCATTGCTGAGTTGAGAGCATGTGGATTACTGATCTTTCATCCTCTATGAAAACAAAATTTTCATCTTGACACGTGTACCCATTTTCACAATCTTTTCCTAACACGAGTTTCGGACTCGTGCATTTTTCTCAGAAAAATACTTCTGGAGCGATTTCCACCAAACAGATATGTAATTTACATGAATTCCATCAACATGGCATTCCGGGTTCCGTACATGATACATGCATGACGGATTCGGCAAACATGTGTTTCTGAGATCTCAGCATGTGGATTACTGACCTTTCATAGGCCAAACAATGCATATATACACTTAGAAATTCTTACTCTGACTTCATAGGTTTTTTCTCTCACCACGTTTTAAATCGGATAATTGGCTCCAGTAAACACTCTTTGAGCGAATTCTCACCAATACAAATGTAATTTACATTGTTGACATAAACATGGCATTCCGTATTCCGAGCATGTTTCATGAGTCACGGATTCCTGAAACATGAATTTGTGGGATGTGAACATGCGCATGACAGATATTTCAAACACCAAACAAGTTACCTATGCACTTTGAAATATTTACTTGGATTTCTTAGCTTCTTCCAATCACCAGTTTCAAGAATCACACTTTGATCCCTGAAAAAACTCTTGGAGCTAATTCTACCCTAGAGATATGTAATTTGAATAGATTCTATCAACATGATATTCGGTGTTCCGTACATGCTACATGCATGACGGATTCGACAAACATGCATTCCTGAGTTGAGAGCATCTGGATTACTGATTTTTCATCCTGTATAAAAGGAATATATTCATATAGACTCGTGTACACATTTTCACTAGCTTTCCCTAACACCAGTTTCTAATTCGTGCATTTTTCACAGAAGAACACTTCTGGAGCTTTTTCCACCTAATAGATATATAATTTATATGAATTCCATCAACATGGCATCCCGGGTTCCGTACATGATACATGCATTACGGATTCGTGAAACATGAGTTTCTGAATTGTGAGCATTTGGATTACTGACCTTTCAATCACCAAACAAGGCATATACACACTTAGAATTATTTACACTGACTTCATAGCTTATTTTTATCTCCAGGTTCTAAAATCGGAGATTTGGCCCCAGAAAACACTCTTTGAGCGATTCTCACCAATACACATGTAATTTACATTGTTTACCTAATCATGGAATTCCGTATACAGAACATGTTTCATTCTCACGGATTCGCAAACATGCATTTCTGGGCTGTGAACATGCGCATGAATGATGTTTCAAACACCAAACAATTTACGTATGCACTTTGAAATATTTACTTGGACTTCGGAGCTTCTTCCTATCACAAGTTTCAAGAATCACACTTTCATCCCAGAAAAACTCTCTTGATGCGAATTCTACCCTAGAGATATGTAAATTGAATAGATTCCATCTACATGATATTCCGTGTTCCGGACATGCTATATGCATGACGGATTCGAGAAACATGCATTCCTGAGTTGTGAGCATGTGGATTACTGATTTTTCATCCTCTATAAAAGGAATATTTTCATCTAGACATGTGTACAGATTTTCACAAGCTTTCCCTAACACCACTTTTGAATTCGAGCATTTTTCACAGAAGAATACCTCTGGAGCGATTTCCACCTAACAGATATGTAATTTAAATGAATTCCATCAACAGGGCATTCCAGGTTCCGTACATGCTACATTCATGACGCATTCAGAAAACATGTGTTTCTGAGATCTCAGCATGTGGATTACTGACCTTTCATCCACCTAATAAGGCATATATACAGTTTAAAATATTTAATCTGACGTCATTGGATTTATGTATCACCAGGTTCTAAAATCGGACATTTGGCACCAGAAAAACAACTTTGAGCGTATTCTCAAAAATACATATGTAATTTACATTATTTACATAACCAAGGCATTCCGTACTCCGAACATTTTTCATGCAACATGGATTCCTCAAACATGCATTTCTGAGTTGTGAACATGCGCATGACAGATATTTTAACCACCAAACATGTTACCTATGCACTTTGATATATTTACTTGGACTTCATTGCTTCTTCCTATCACCAGATTCAAGAATCACACTTTGATCCCTGAAAAACCCTCTTGGAGCAAAATCTACCCTAGAGATATTTAATTTGAATAGATTCCTTCAACATGGTCTTCCGTGTTCCCTACATGCTACATGCATGATGGATTCGACAAACATGCATTCCTGAGTTGAGAGCATGTGGATTACTGATCTTTCATCCTCTACAATAGGAATATTTTCATCTAGACACGTGTACATATTTTCACTATGTTTCCCTAACACCAGTTTCTTATTCATGCATTTTTCACAGAAAAATACTTTTGGAGAGTTTTGAACCTAATAGATAAGTAATATACATGAATTCCATCTACATGTCTTTCCGGGTTCTGTACATGATGCATGCATGAAGGATTCGACAAACTAGAGTTTCTGAGTTGTGAGCATGTGGATTAGTGATCTTTCATCCACCAAAGAAGGCATATATACACTTAGAAATATTTACTCTGACTTCATAGGATTTTTCTAACACCAGGTTGTATAATCGGACATTTGGCACCAGAAAACACCCTCTGAGCGAATTCTCAAATATACACATGTAATTTACATTTTTTACATAACCATGGCCTTCTGTATTCCGAACATGTTTCATGCAATACCGATTCTTCAAACATGCATTTGTCAGTTGTGAATATGCTCATGACTGATGTTTAAACCATTACAAGATACCTATGCACTTTGATATATACACTTTGTCTTCGTAGATTCTTCCTATCACCAGGTTTTCGAATCACAATTTGATCCCAGAAAAAACCTCTTGAAGCGAATTCTACCCTAGAGATATGTAATTTGAAAAGATTCCATCTAAATGATATTCAGTGTTCATTACATACTACATGCATGACGGTTTCGACAAACATGCATTCTTGAGTTGAGAGCATGTGGAATAATGATCTTTCATCCTCTATAAAAACAATATTTTCATCTAGACACCTGTACCCATTTTCAGAATCTTTTCCTAACACCAGTTTCGAACTCGTTTATTTTTCACAGAAAAATACTTCTGGGGCGATTTCCACCAAACAGATATGTAATTAACATGAATTCCATCAACATGGCATTCCAGGTTCCGTACATGATACATGCATGACGGATTCGAGAAACATGCGTTTCTGAGTTGTGAGCATGTGGATTAGTGAACTTTCATCCACCAAAGAAGGCATATATTACACTTTGAAATATTTACTCTGACTTCATAAGTTTTTTGTATCACCAGGTTCTAAAATCGGACATTTGGCAGTAGAAAACACTCTTTGAGCGAATTCTCACCAATAGACATGTAATTTACATTGTTTACATAACCATGGCATTCCGTATTCCGAACATGTTTCATGCATCACGGATTCCTCAAACATGCATTTCTGAGCTGTGAACATGCGCATGACAGATGTTTCAACCACAAAACAAGTTACTTATGCACTTTGAAATAGTTCCTTGGACTTCGTTGCTTCTCCTATCACCAGTTTCAAGAATCACACTTTGATCCCAGAAAAACCCTCTTGGAGCGAATTCTACCCTAGAGATATGTAATTAGAATAGATTCCTTCAACATGATATTCCGTGTTCCGTACATGTTACATGCATGACGGATTCGACAAACATGCATTCCTGAGTTGAGAGCATGTGGATTACTGATTTTTCATCCTCTATAAAAGGAATAATTTCATATAGACTCGTGTACACATTTTCACAAGCTTTCCCTAACACAAGTTTCGAATTCGTTCATTTTTCACAGAAGAATACTTCAGGAGTGTATTCAACCCAACAGATATATAATTTACATGAATTCCATCAACATGGCATTCCGGGTTCCGTACATGATACATGCATGACGGATTCGAGAAACATGCGTTTCTGAGTTGTGAGCATGTGGATTAGTGAACTTTCATCCACCAAAGAAGGCATATATTACACTTTGAAATAGTTACTCTGACTTCATAAGTTTTTTGTATCACCAGGTTCTAAAATCAGACATTTGGCAGTAGAAAACACTCTTTGAGCGAATTCTCACCAATACACATGTAATTTACATTGTTTACATAACCATGGCATTCCGTATTCCAAACATGTTTCATGCATCACGGATTCCTCAAACATGCATTTCTGAGCTGTGAACATGCGCATGACAGATGTTTCAACCACAAAACAAGTTACTTATGCACTTTGAAATAGTTCCTTGGACTTCGTTGCTTCTCCTATCACCAGTTTCAAGAATCACACTTTGATCCCAGAAAAACCCTCTTGGAGCGAATTCTACCCTAGAGATATGTAATTAGAATAGATTCCTTCAACATGATATTCCGTGTTCCGTACATGTTACATGCATGACGGATTCGACAAACATGCATTCCTGAGTTGAGAGCATGTGGATTACTGATTTTTCATCCTCTATAAAAGGAATAATTTCATATAGACTCGTGTACACATTTTCACAAGCTTTCCCTAACACAAGTTTCGAATTCGTTCATTTTTCACAGAAGAATACTTCTGGAGTGTATTCAACCTAATAGATATATAATTTACATGAATTCCATCAACATGGAATTCCGGGTTCCGTACTTGATACATGCATGACGGATTCGAGAAACATGCGTTTCTGAGTTGTGAGCATGTGGATTAGTGAACTTTCATCCACCAAAGAAGGCATATATTACACTTTGAAATATTTACTCTGACTTCATAAGTTTTTTGTATCACCAGGTTCTAAAATCGGACATTTGGCAGTAGAAAACACTCTTTGAGCGAATTCTCACCAATACACATGTAATTTACATTGTTTACATAACCATGGCATTCCGTATTCCGAACATGTTTCATGCATCACGGATTCCTCAAACATGCATTTCTGAGCTGTGAACATGTGCATGACAGTTGTTTCAACCACCAAACAAGTTACTTACGCACTTTGAAATAGTTCCTTGGACTTCGTTGCTTCTCCTATCACCAGTTTCAAGAATCACACTTTGATCCCAGAAAAACCCTCTTGGAGCGAATTCTACCCTAGAGATATGTAATTTGAATAGATTCCTTCAACATGATATTCCGTGTTCCGTACATGTTACATGCATGACGGATTCGACAAACATGCATTCCTGAGTTGTGAGCATGTGGATTACTGATTTTTCATCCTCTATAAAAGGAATAATTTCATATAGACTCGTGTAAACATTTTCACAAGCTTTCCCTAACACAAGTTTCGAATTCGTTCATTTTTCACAGAAGAATACTTCTGGAGTGTATTCAACCTAATAGATATATAATTTACATGAATTCCATCAACATGGCATTCCGGGTTCCGTACATGATACATGCATGACGGATTCGAGAAACATGCGTTACTGAGTTGTGAGCATGTGGATTAGTGAACTTTCATCCACCAAAGAAGGCATATATTACACTTTGAAATATTTACTCTGACTTCATAAGTTTTTTGTATCACCAGGTTCTAAAATCGGACATTTGGCAGTAGAAAACACTCTTTGAGCGAATTCTCACCAATACACATGTAATTTACATTGTTTACATAACCATGGCATTCCGTATTCCGAACATGTTTCATGCATCACGGATTCCTCAAACATGCATTTCTGAGCTGTGAACATGCGCATGACAGATGTTTCAACCACCAAACAAATTACTTATGCACTTTGAAATAGTTCCTTGGGCTTCGTTGCTTCTCCTATCACCAGTTTCAAGAATCACACTTTGATCCCAGAAAAACCCTCTTGGAGCGAATTCTACCCTAGAGATATGTAATTTGAATAGATTCCTTCAACATGATATTCCGTGTTCCGTACATGTTACATGCATGACGGATTCCACAAACATGCATTCCTGAGTTGTGAGCATGTGGATTACTGATTTTTCATCCTCTATAAAAGGAATAATTTCATATAGACTCGTGTACACATTTTCACAAGCTTTCCCTAACACAAGTTTCGAATTCGTTCATTTTTCACAGAAGAATACTTCTGGAGTGTATTCAACCTAATACATATATAATTTACATGAATTCCATCAACATGGCATTCCGGGTTCCGTACATGATACATGCATGACGGATTCGAGAAACATGCGTTTCTGAGTTGTGAGCATGTGGATTAGTGAACTTTCATCCACCAAAGAAGGCACATATTACACTTTGAAATATTTACTCTGACTTCATAAGTTTTTTGTATCACCAGGTTCTAAAATCGGACATTTGGCAGTAGAAAACACTCTTTGAGCGAATTCTCACCAATACACATGTAATTTACATTGTTTACATAACCATGGCATTCCGTATTCCGAACATGTTTCATGCATCACGGATTCCTCAAACATGCATTTCTGAGCTGTGAACATGTGCATGACAGTTGTTTCAACCACCAAACAAGTTACTTACGCACTTTGAAATAGTTCCTTGGACTTCGTTGCTTCTCCTATCACCAGTTTCAAGAATCACACTTTGATCCCAGAAAAACCCTCTTGGAGCGAATTCTACCCTAGAGATATGTAATTTGAATAGATTCCTTCAACATGATATTCCGTGTTCCGTACATGTTACATGCATGACGGATTCGACAAACATGCATTCCTGAGTTGTGAGCATGTGGATTACTGATTTTTCATCCTCTATAAAAGGAATAATTTCATATAGACTCGTGTACACATTTTCACAAGCTTTCCCTAACACAAGTTTCGAATTCGTTCATTTTTCACAGAAGAATACTTCTGGAGTGTATTCAACCTAATAGATATATAATTTACATGAATTCCATCAACATGGCATTCCGGGTTCCGTACATGATACATGCATGACGGATTCGAGAAACATGCGTTTCTGAGTTGTGAGCATGTGGATTAGTGAACTTCCATCCACCAAAGAAGGCATATATTACACTTTGAAATATTTACTCTGACTTCATAAGTTTTTTGTATCACCAGGTTCTAAAATCGGACATTTGGCAGTAGAAAACACTCTTTGAGCGAATTCTCACCAATACACATGTAATTTACATTGTTTACATAACCATGGCATTCCGTATTCCGAACATGTTTCATGCATCACGGATTCCTCAAACATGCATTTCTGAGCTGTGAACATGCGCATGACAATTGTTTCAACCACCAAACAAGTTACTTACGCACTTTGAAATAGTTCCTTGGACTTCGTTGCTTCTCCTATCACCAGTTTCAAGAATCACACTTTGATCCCAGAAAAACCCTCTTGGAGCGAATTCTACCCTAGAGATATGTAATTTGAATAGATTCCTTCAACATGATATTCCGTGTTCCGTACATGTTACATGCATGACGGATTCGACAAACATGCATTCCTGAGTTGTGAGCATGTGGATTACTGATTTTTCATCCTCTATAAAAGGAATAATTTCATATAGACTCGTGTACACATTTTCACAAGCTTTCCCTAACACAAGTTTCGAATTCGTTCATTTTTCACAGAAGAATACTTCAGGAGTGTATTCTACCCAACAGATATATAATTTACATGAATTCCATCAACATGGCATTCCGGGTTCCGTACATGATACATGCATGACGGATTCGAGAAACATGCGTTTCTGAGTTGTGAGCATGTGGATTAGTGAACTTTCATCCACCAAAGAAGGCATATATTACACTTTGAAATATTTACTCTGACTTCATAAGTTTTTTGTATCACCAGGTTCTAAAATCAGACATTTGGCAGTAGAAAACACTCTTTGAGCGAATTCTCACCAATACACATGTAATTTACATTGTTTACATAACCATGGCATTCCGTATTCCAAACATGTTTCATGCATCACGGATTCCTCAAACATGCATTTCTGAGCTGTGAACATGCGCATGACAGATGTTTCAACCACCAAACAAGTTACTTATGCACTTTGAAATAGTTCCTTGCACTTCGTTGCTTCTCCTATCACCAGTTTCAAGAATCACACTTTGATCCCAGAAAAACCCTCTTGGAGCGAATTCTACCCTAGAGATATGTAATTTGAATAGATTCCTTCAACATGATATTCCGTGTTCCTTACATGTTACATGCATGACGGATTCGACAAACATGCATTCCTGAGTTGTGAGCATGTGGATTACTGATTTTTCATCCTCTATAAAAGGAATAATTTCATATAGACTCGTGTACACATTTTCACAAGCTTTCCCTAACACAAGTTTCGAATTCGTTCATTTTTCACAGAAGAATACTTCTGGAGTGTATTCAACCTAATAGATATATAATTTACATGAATTCCATCAACATGGCATTCCGGGTTCCGTACATGATACATGCATGACGGATTCGAGAAACATGCGTTTCTGAGTTGTGAGCATGTGGATTAGTGAACTTTCATCCACCAAAGAAGGCACATATTACACTTTGAAATATTTACTCTGACTTCATAAGTTTTTTGTATCACCAGGTTCTAAAATCGGACATTTGGCAGTAGAAAACACTCTTTGAGCGAATTCTCACCAATACACATGTAATTTACATTGTTTACATAACCATGGCATTCCGTATTCCGAACATGTTTCATGCATCACGGATTCCTCAAACATGCATTTCTGAGCTGTGAACATGTGCATGACAGTTGTTTCAACCACCAAACAAGTTACTTACGCACTTTGAAATAGTTCCTTGGACTTCGTTGCTTCTCCTATCACCAGTTTCAAGAATCACACTTTGATCCCAGAAAAACCCTCTTGGAGCGAATTCTACCCTAGAGATATGTAATTTGAATAGATTCCTTCAACATGATATTCCGTGTTCCGTACATGTTACATGCATGACGGATTCGACAAACATGCATTCCTGAGTTGTGAGCATGTGGATTACTGATTTTTCATCCTCTATAAAAGGAATAATTTCATATAGACTCGTGTACACATTTTCACAAGCTTTCCCTAACACAAGTTTCGAATTCGTTCATTTTTCACAGAAGAATACTTCAGGAGTGTATTCTACCCAACAGATATATAATTTACATGAATTCCATCAACATGGCATTCCGGGTTCCGTACATGATACATGCATGACGGATTCGAGAAACATGCGTTTCTGAGTTGTGAGCATGTGGATTAGTGAACTTTCATCCACCAAAGAAGGCATATATTACACTTTGAAATATTTACTCTGACTTCATAAGTTTTTTGTATCACCAGGTTCTAAAATCAGACATTTGGCAGTAGAAAACACTCTTTGAGCGAATTCTCACCAATACACATGTAATTTACATTGTTTACATAACCATGGCATTCCGTATTCCAAACATGTTTCATGCATCACGGATTCCTCAAACATGCATTTCTGAGCTGTGAACATGCGCATGACAGATATTTCAACCACCAAACAAGTTACTTATGCACTTTGAAATAGTTCCTTGCACTTCGTTGCTTCTCCTATCACCAGTTTCAAGAATCACACTTTGATCCCAGAAAAACCCTCTTGGAGCGAATTCTACCCTAGAGATATGTAATTTGAATAGATTCCTTCAACATGATATTCCGTGTTCCTTACATGTTACATGCATGACGGATTCGACAAACATGCATTCCTGAGTTGTGAGCATGTGGATTACTGATTTTTCATCCTCTATAAAAGGAATAATTTCATATAGACTCGTGTACACATTTTCACAAGCTTTCCCTAACACAAGTTTCGAATTCGTTCATTTTTCACAGAAGAATACTTCTGGAGTGTATTCAACCTAATAGTTATATAATTTACATGAATTCCATCAACATGGCATTCCGGATTCCGTACATGATACATGCATGACGGATTCGAGAAACATGCGTTTCTGAGTTGTGAGCATGTGGATTAGTGAACTTTCATCCACCAAAGAAGACATATATTACACTTTGAAATATTTACTCTGACTTCATAAGTTTTTTGTATCACCAGGTTCTAAAATCGGACATTTGGCAGTGGAAAACACTCTTTGAGCGAATTCTCACCAATACACATGTAATTTACATTGTTTACATAACCATGGCATTCCGTATTCCGAACATGTTTCATGCATCACGGATTCCTCAAACATGCATTTCTGAGCTGTGAACATGCGCATAACAGATGTTTCAACCACCAAACAAGTTACTTATGCACTTTGAAATAGTTCCTTGGACTTCGTTGCTTCTCCTATCACCAGTTTCAAGAATCACACTTTGATCCCAGAAAAACCCTCTTGGAGTGAATTCTACCCTAGTGATATGTAATTTGAATAGATTCCTTCAACAAGATATTCCGTGTTCCGTACATGTTTCATGCATGACGGATTCCGCAAACATGCATTCCTGAGTTGTGAGCATGTGGATTACTGATTTTTCATCCTCTATAAAAGGAATAATTTCATATAGACTCGTGTACACATTTTCACTATCTTTCCCTAACACAAGTTTCGAATTCGTTCATTTTTCACAGAAGAATAGTTCTGGAGTGTATTCAACCTAATAGATATATAATTTACATGAATTCCATCAACATGGCATTCCGGGTTCCGTACATGATACATGCATGACGGATTCGAGAAACATGCGTTTCTGAGTTGTGAGCATGTGGATTAGTGAACTTTCATCCACCAAAGAAGGCATATATTACACTTTGAAATATTTACTCTGACTTCATAAGTTTTTTGTATCACCAGGTTCTAAAATCGGACATTTGGCAGTAGAAAACACTCTTTGAGCGAATTCTCACCAATACACATGTAATTTACATTGTTTACATAACCATAACATTCCGTATTCCAAACATGTTTCATGCATCACGGATTCCTCAAACATGCATTTCTGAGCTGTGAACATGCACATGACAGATGTTTCAACCACAAAACAAGTTACTTATGCACTTTGAAATAGTTCCTTGGACTTCGTTGCTTCTCCTATCACCAGTTTCAAGAATCACACTTTGATCCCAGAAAAACCCTCTTGGAGCGAATTCTACCCTAGAGATATGTAATTTGAATAGATTCCTTCAACATGATATTCCGTGTTCCTTACATGTTACATGCATGACGGATTCGACAAACATGCATTCCTGAGTTGTGAGCATGTGGATTACTAATTTTTCATCCTCTATAAAAGGAATAATTTCATATAGACTCGTGTACACATTTTCACAAGCTTTCCCTAACACAAGTTTCGAATTCGTTCATTTTTCACAGAAGAATACTTCTGGAGTGTATTCAACCTAATAGATATATAATTTACATGAATTCCATCAACATGGCATTCCGGGTTCCGTACATGATACATGCATGACGGATTCGAGAAACATGCGTTTCTGAGTTGTGAGCATGTGGATTAGTGAACTTTCATCCACCAAAAATGCATATATTACACTTTGAAATATTTACTCTGACTTCATAAGTTTTTTGTATCACCAGGTTCTAAAATCAGACATATGGCAGTAGAAAACACTCTTTGAGCGAATTCTCACCAATACACATGTAATTTACATTGTTTACATAACCATGGCATTCCGTATTCCAAACATGTTTCATGCATCACGGATTCCTCAAACATGCATTTCTGAGCTGTGAACATGCGCATGACAGATGTTTCAACGACAAAACAAGTTACTTATGCACTTTGAAATAGTTCCTTGGACTTCGTTGCTTCTCGTATCACCAGTTTCAAGAATCACACTTTGATCCCAGAAAAACCCTCTTGGAGCGAATTCTACCCTAGAGATATGTAATTTGAATAGATTCCTTCAACATGATATTCCGTGTTCCGTACATATTACATGCATGACGGATTCGACAAACATGCATTCCTGAGTTGTGAGCATGTGGATTACTGATTTTTCATCCTCTATAAAAGGAATAATTTCATATAGACACGTGTACACATTTTCACAAGCTTTCCCTAACACAAGTTTCGAATTCGTTCATTTTTCACAGAAGAATACTTCTGGAGTGTATTCAACCTAATAGATATATAATTTACATGAATTCCATCAACATGGCATTCCGGGTTAAGTACATGATACATGCATGACGGATTAGGGAAACATGCGTTTTTGAGTTGTGAGCATGTGGATTAGTGAACTTTCATCCACCAAAGAAGGCATATATTACACTTTGAAATATTTACTCTGACTTCATAAGTTTTTTGTATCACCAGGTTCTAAAATCGGACATTTGGCAGTAGAAAACACTCTTTGAGCGAATTCTCACCAATACACATGTAATTTACATTGTTTACATAACCATGGCATTCCGTATTCCGAACATGTTTCATGCATCACGGATTCCTCAAACATGCATTTCTGAGCTGTGAACATGCGCATGACAGATGTTTCAACCACCAAACAAGTTACTTATGCACTTTGAAATAGTTCCTTGGACTTCATTGCTTCTCCTATCACCAGTTTCAAGAATCACACTTTGATCCCAGAAAAACCCTCTTGGAGCGAATTCTACCCTAGAGATATGTAATTTGAATAGATTCCTTCAACAAGATATTCCGTGTTCCGTACATGTTTCATGCATGACGGATTCCGCAAACATGCATTCCTGAGTTGTGAGCATGTGGATTACTGATTTTTCATCCTCTATAAAAGGAATAATTTCATATAGACTCGTGTACACATTTTCACTATCTTTCCCTAACACAAGTTTCGAATTCGTTCATTTTTCACAGAAGAATAGTTCTGGAGTGTATTCAACCTAATAGATATATAATTTACATGAATTCCATCAACATGGCATTCCGTATTCCGAACATGATTCGTGCATCACGGATTCCTCAAACATGCATTTCTGAGCTGTGAACATGCGCATGACAGATGTTTCAACCACCAAACAAGTTACTTATGCACTTTGAAATAGTCCCTTGGACTTCGTTGCTTCTCCTATCACAAGTTTCAAGAATCACACTTTGATCCCAGAAAAACCCTCTTGGAGCGAATTCTACCCTAGAGATATGTAATTTGAATAGTTTCCTTCAACATGATATTCCGTGTTACGTACATGTTACATGCATGACGGATTCTACAAACATGCATTACTGAGTTGATAGCATGTGGATTACTGATTTTTCATCCTCTATAAAAGGAATAATTTTATATAGACTCGTGTACACATTTTCACAAGCTTTCCGTAACACAAGTTTCGAATTCGTTCATTTTTCACAGAAGAATACTTCTGGAGTGTATTCAACCTAATAGATATTTAATTTACATGAATTCCATCAACATGGCATTCCGGGTTCCGTACATGATACATGCATGACGGATTCGAGAAACATGCGTTTCTGAGTTGTGAGCATGTGGATTAGTGAACTTTCATCCACCAAAGAAGGCATATATTACACTTTGAAATATTTACTCTGACTTCATAAGTTTTTTGTATCACCAGGTTCTAAAATCGGACATTTGGCAGTAGAAAACACTCTTTGAGCGAATTCTCACCAATACACATGTAATTTACATTGTTTACATAACCATGGCATTCCGTATTCCGAACATGTTTCATGCATCACGGATTCCTCAAACATGCATTTCTGAGCTGTGAACATGCGCATGACAGATGTTTCAACCACCAAACAAGTTACTTATGCACTTTGAAATAGTTCCTTGGACTTCGTTGCTTCTCCTATCACCAGTTTCAAGAATCACACTTTGATCCCAGAAAAACCCTCTTGGAGCGAATTCTACCCTAGAGATATGTAATTTGAATAGATTCCTTCAACATGATATTCCGTGTTCCGTACATGTTACATGCATGACGGATTCGACAAACATGCATTCCTGAGTTGTGAGCATGTGGATTACTGATTTTTCATCCTCTATAAAAGGAATAATTTCATATAGACTCGTGTACACAATTTCACAAGCTTTCCCTAACACAAGTTTCGAATTCGTTCATTTTTCACAGAAGAATTCTTCTGGAGTGTATTCAACCTAATAGATATATAATTTACATGAATTCCATCAACATGGCATTCCGGGTTCCGTACATGATACATGCATGACGGATTCGAGAAACATGAGTTTCTGAGTTGTGAGCATGTGGATTAGTGAACTTTCATCCACCAAAGAAGGCATATATTACACTTTGAAATATTTACTCTGACTTCATAAGTTTTTTGTATCACCAGGTTCTAAAATCGGACATTTGGCAGTAGAAAACACTCTTTGAGCGAATTCTCACCAATACACATGTAATTTACATTGTTTACATAACCATGGCATTCCGTATTCCGAACATGTTTCATGCACCACGGATTCCTCAAACATGCATTTCTGAGCTGTGAATATGCGCATGACAGATGTTTCAACAACCAAACAAGTTACATATTCACTTTGATATAGTCCCTTGGACTTCGTTGCTTCTCCTATCACAAGTTTCAAGAATCACACTTTGATCCCAGAAAAACCCACTTGGAGCGAATTCTACCCTAGAGATATGTAATTAGAATAGATTCCTTCAACATGATATTCCGTGTTCCGTACATGTTACATGCATGACGGATTCCACAAACATGCATTCCTGAGTTGAGAGCATGTGGATTACTGATTTTTCATCCTCTATAAAAGGAATAATTTCATATAGAATCGTGTACACATTTTCACAAGCTTTCCCTAACACAAGTTTCGAATTCGTTCATTTTTCACAGAAGAATACTTCTGGAGTGTATTCAACCTAATAGATATATAATTTACATGAATTCCATCAACATGGCATTCCGGGTTCCGTACATGATACATGCATGACGGATTCGAGAAACATGCGTTTCTGAGTTGTGAGCATGTGGATTAGTGAACTTTCATCCACCAAAGAAGGCATATATTACACTTTGAAATATTTACTCTGACTTCATAATTTTTTTGTATCACCAGGTTCTAAAATCGGACATTTGGCAGTAGAAAACACTCTTTGAGCGAATTCTCACCAATACACATGTAATTTACATTGTTTACATAACCATGGCATTCCGTATTCCGAACATGTTTCATGCATCACGGATTCCTCAAACATGCATTTCTGAGCTGTGAACATGTGCATGAAAGTTGTTTCAACCACCAAACAAGTTACTTACGCACTTTGAAATAGTTCCTTGGACTTCGTTGCTTCTCCTATCACCAGTTTCAAGAATCACACTTTGATCCCAGAAAAACCCTCTTGGAGCGAATTCTAACCTAGAGATATGTAATTTGAATAGATTCCTTCAGCATGATATTCCGTGTTCCGTACATGTTACATGCATGACGGATTCCACAAACATGCATTCCTGAGTTGTGAGCATGTGGATTACTGATTTTTCATCCTCTATAAAAGGAATAATTTCATATAGACTCGTGTACACATTTTCACAAGCTTTCCCTAACACAAGTTTCGAATTCGTTCATTTTTCACAGAAGAATACTTCTGGAGTGTATTCAACCTAATAGATATTTAATTTACATGAATTCCATCAACATGGCATTCCGGGTTCCGTACCTGATACATGCATGACGGATTCGAGAAACATGCGTTTCTGAGTTGTGAACATGTGGATTAGTGAACTTTCATCCACCAAAGAAGGCATATATTACACTTTGAAATATTTACTCTGACTTCATAAGTTTTTTGTATCACCAGGTTCTAAAATCGGATATTTGGCAGTAGAAAACACTCTTTGAGCGAATTCTCACCAATACACATGTAATTTACATTGTTTACATAACCATGGCATTCCGTATTCCGAACATGATTCGTGCATCACGGATTCCTCAGACATGCATTTCTGAGCTGTGAACATGCGCATGACGGATGTTTCAACCACCAAACAAGTTACTTATGCACTTTGAAATAGTCCCTTGGACTTCGTTGCTTCTCCTATCACAAGTTTCAAGAATCACATTTTGATCCCAGAAAAACCCTCTTGGAGCGAATTCTACCCTAGAGATATGTAATTTGAATTGTTTCCTTCTACATGATATTCCGTGTTACGTACATGTTACATGCATGACGGATTCGACAAACATGCATTCCTGAGTTGAGAGCATGTGGATTACTGATTTTTCATCCTCTATAAAAGGAATAATTTTATATAGACTCGTGTACACATTTTCACAAGCTTTCCGTAACACAAGTTTCGAATTCGTTCATTTTTCACAGAAGAATTCTTCTGGAGTGTATTCAACCTAATAGATATATAATTTACATGAATTCCATCAACATGGCATTCCGTATTCCGAACATGATTCGTGCATCACGGATTCCTCAAACATGCATTTCTGAGCTGTGAACATGCGCATGACAGATGTTTCAACCACCAAACAAGTTACTTATGCACTTTGAAATAGTTCCTTGGACTTCGTTGCTTCTCCTATCACCAGTTTCAAGAATCACACTTTGATCCCAGAAAAACCCTCTTGGAGCGAATTCTACCCTAGAGATATGTAATTTGAATAGATTCCTTCAACATGATATTCCGTGTTCCGTACATGTTACATGCATGACGGATTCGACAAACATGCATTCCTGAGTTGTGAGCATGTGGATTACTGATTTTTCATCCTCTATAAAAGGAATAATTTCATATAGACTCGTGTACACAATTTCACAAGCTTTCCCTAACACAAGTTTCGAATTCGTTCATTTTTCACAAAAGAATTCTTCTGGAGTGTATTCAACCTAATAGATATATAATTTACATGAATTCCATCAA
Organism: Vicugna pacos; assembly: GCF_048564905.1. Classification (NCBI taxonomy): domain Eukaryota; kingdom Metazoa; phylum Chordata; class Mammalia; order Artiodactyla; family Camelidae; genus Vicugna; species Vicugna pacos. The sequence continues at coordinate 64,914,589 of NW_027328741.1, read as the reverse complement.
CATGGCATTCCGGGTTCCGTACATGATACATGCATGACGGATTCGAGAAACATGAGTTTCTGAGTTGTGAGCATGTGGATTAGTGAACTTTCATCCACCAAAGAAGGCATATATTACACTTTGAAATATTTACTCTGACTTCATAAGTTTTTTGTATCACCAGGTTCTAAAATCGGACATTTGGCAGTAGAAAACACTCTTTGAGCGAATTCTCACCAATACACATGTAATTTACATTGTTTACATAACCATGGCATTCCGTATTCCGAACAGGTTTCATGCATCACGGATTCCTCAAACATGCATTTCTGAGCTGTGAATATGCGCATGACAGATGTTTCAACAACCAAACAAGTTACATATTCACTTTGATATAGTCCCTTGGACTTCGTTGCTTCTCCTATCACAAGTTTCAAGAATCACACTTTGATCCCAGAAAAACCCTCTTGGAGCGAATTCTACCCTAGAGATATGTAATTAGAATAGATTCCTTCAACATGATATTCCGTGTTCCGTACATGTTACATGCATGACGGATTCCACAAACATGCATTCCTGAGTTGAGAGCATGTGGATTACTGATTTTTCATCCTCTATAAAAGGAATAATTTCATATAGACTCGTTTACACATTTTCACAAGCTTTCCCTAACACAAGTTTCGAATTCGTTCATTTTTCACAGAAGAATACTTCTGGAGTGTATTCAACCTAATAGATATATAATTTACATGAATTCCATCAACATGGCATTCCGGGTTCCGTACATGATACATGCATGACGGATTCGGGAAACATGCGTTTCTGAGTTGTGAGCATGTGGATTAGTGAACTTTCATCCACCAAAGAAGGCATATATTACACTTTGAAATATTTACTCTGACTTCATAAGTTTTTTGTATCACCAGGTTCTAAAATCGGACATTTGGCAGTAGAAAACACTCTTTGAGCGAATTCTCACCAATACACATGTAATTTACATTGTTTACATAACCATGGCATTCCGTATTCCGAACATGTTTCATGCATCACGGATTCCTCAAACATGCATTTCTGAGCTGTGAACATGTGCATGAAAGTTGTTTCAACCACCAAACAAGTTACTTACGCACTTTGAAATAGTTCCTTGGACTTCGTTGCTTCTCCTATCACCAGTTTCAAGAATCACACTTTGATCCCAGAAAAACCCTCTTGGAGCGAATTCTACCCTAGAGATATGTAATTTGAATAGATTCCTTCAACATGATATTCCGTGTTCCGTACATGTTACATGCATGACGGATTCGACAAACATGCATTCCTGAGTTGTGAGCATGTGGATTACTGATTTTTCATCCTCTATAAAAGGAATAATTTCATATAGACTCGTGTACACATTTTCACAAGCTTTCCCTAACACAAGTTTCGAATTCGTTCATTTTTCACAGAAGAATACTTCTGGAGTGTATTCAACCTAATAGATATATAATTTACATGAATTCCATCAACATGGCATTCCGGGTTCCGTACATGATACATGCATGACGGATTCGAGAAACATGCGTTTCTGAGTTGTGAGCATGTGGATTAGTGAACTTTCATCCACCAAAGAAGGCATATATTACACTTTGAAATATTTACTCTGACTTCATAAGTTTTTTGTATCACCAGCTTCTAAAATCTGACATTTGGCAGTAGAAAACACTCTTTGAGCGAATTCTCACCAATACACATGTAATTTACATTGTTTACATAACCATGGCATTCCGTATTCCGAACATGTTTCATGCATCACGGATTCCTCAAACATGCATTTCTGAGCTGTGAACATGCACATGACATATGTTTCAACCACCAAACAAGTTAATTATGCACTTTGAAATAGTTCCTTGGACTTCGTTGCTTCTCCTATCACCAGTTTCAAGAATCACACTTTGATCCCAGAAAAACCCTCTTGGAGCGAATTCTACCCTAGAGATATGTAATTTGAATAGATTCCTTCAACATGATATTCCGTGTTCCGTACATGTTACATGCATGACGGATTCCACAAACATGCATTCCTGAGTTGTGAGCATGTGGATTACTGATTTTTCATCCTCAATAAAAGGAATAATTTCATATAGACTCGTGTACACATTTTCACTATCTTTCCCTAACACAAGTTTCGAATTCGTTCATTTTTCACAGAAGAATACTTCTGGAGTGTATTCAACCTAATAGATATATAATTTACATGAATTCCATCAACATGGAATTCCGGGTTCCGTACCTGATACATGCATGACGGATTCGAGAAACATGCGTTTCTGAGTTGTGAACATGTGGATTAGTGAACTTTCATCCACCAAAGAAGGCATATATTACACTTTGAAATATTTACTCTGACTTCATAAGTTTTTTGTATCACCAGGTTCTAAAATCGGATATTTGGCAGTAGAAAACACTCTTTGAGCGAATTCTCACCAATACACATGTAATTTACATTGTTTACATAACCATGGCATTCCGTATTCCGAACATGATTCGTGCATCACGGATTCCTCAGACATGCATTTCTGAGCTGTGAACATGCGCATGACAGATGTTTCAACCACCAAACAAGTTACTTATGCACTTTGAAATAGTCCCTTGGACTTCGTTGCTTCTCCTATCACAAGTTTCAAGAATCACATTTTGATCCCAGAAAAACCCTCTTGGAGCGAATTCTACCCTAGAGATATGTAATTTGAATTGTTTCCTTCTACATGATATTCCGTGTTACGTACATGTTACATGCATGACGGATTCGACAAACATGCATTCCTGAGTTGAGAGCATGTGGATTACTGATTTTTCATCCTCTATAAAAGGAATAATTTCATATAGACTCGTGTACACATTTTCACAAGCTTTCCGTAACACAAGTTTCGAATTCGTTCATTTTTCACAGAAGAATTCTTCTGGAGTGTATTCAACCTAATAGATATATAATTTACATGAATTCCATCAACAAGGCATTCCGTATTCCGAACATGATTCGTGCATCACGGATTCCTCAAACATGCATTTCTGAGCTGTGAACATGCGCATGACAGATGTTTCAACCACCAAACAAGTTACTTATGCACTTTGAAATAGTCCCTTGGACTTCGTTGCTTCTCCTATCACAAGTTTCAAGAATCACACTTTGATCCCAGAAAAACCCTCTTGGAGCGAATTCTACCCTAGAGATATGTAATTTGAATAGTTTCCTTCAACATGATATTCCGTGTTACGTACATGTTACATGCATGACGGATTCTACAAACATGCATTACTGAGTTGAGAGCATGTGGATTACTGATTTTTCATCCTCTATAAAAGGAATAATTTTATATAGACTCGTGTACACATTTTCACAAGCTTTCCGTAACACAAGTTTCGAATTCGTTCATTTTTCACAGAAGAATACTTCTGGAGTGTATTCAACCTAATAGATATTTAATTTACATGAATTCCATCAACATGGCATTCCGGGTTCCGTACATGATACATGCATGACGGATACGAGAAACATGCGTTTCTGAGTTGTGAGCATGTGGATTAGTGAACTTTCATCCACCAAAGAAGGCATATATTACACTTTGAAATATTTACTCTGACTTCATAAGTTTTTTGTATCACCAGGTTCTAAAATCGGACATTTGGCAGTAGAAAACACTCTTTGAGCGAATTCTCATCAATACACATGTAATTTACATTGTTTACATAACCATGGCATTCCGTATTCCGAACATGTTTCATGCATCACGGATTCCTCAAACATGCATTTCTGAGCTGTGAACATGCGCATGACAGATGTTTCAACCACCAAACAAGTTACTTATGCACTTTGAAATAGTTCCTTGGACTTCGTTGCTTCTCCTATCACCAGTTTCAAGAATCACACTTTGATCCCAGAAAAACCCTCTTGGAGCGAATTCTACCCTAGAGATATGTAATTTGAATAGATTCCTTCTACATGATATTCCGTGTTCCGTACATGTTACATGCATGACGGATTCGACAAACATGCATTCCTGAGTTGTGAGCATGTGGATTACTGATTTTTCATCCTCTATAAAAGGAATAATTTCATATAGACTCGTGTACACAATTTCACAAGCTTTCCCTAACACAAGTTTCGAATTCGTTCATTTTTCACAGAAGAATTCTTCTGGAGTGTATTCAACCTAATAGATATATAATTTACATGAATTCCATCAACATGGCATTCCGGGTTCCGTACATGATACATGCATGACGGATTCGAGAAACATGCGTTTCTGAGTTGTGAGCATGTGGATTAGTGAACTTTCATCCACCAAAGAAGGCATATATTACACTTTGAAATATTTACTCTGACTTCATAAGTTTTTTGTATCACCAGGTTCTAAAATCGGACATTTGGCAGTAGAAAACACTCTTTGAGCGAATTCTCACCAATACACATGTAAATTATATTGTTTACATAAGCATGGCATTCCGTATTCCGAACATGATTCATGCATCACGAATTCCTCAAATTGCATTTCTGAGCTGTGAACATGCACATGACAGATATTTCAACAACCAAACAAGTTACATATTCACTTTGATATAGTCCCTTGGACTTCGTTGCTTCTCCTATCACAAGTTTCAAGAATCACACTTTGATCCCAGAAAAACCCTCTTGGAGCGAATTCTACCCTAGAGATATGTAATTAGAATAGATTCCTTCAACATGATATTCCGTGTTCCGTACATGTTACATGCATGACGGATTCCACAAACATGCATTCCTGAGTTGAGAGCATGTGGATTACTGATTTTTCATCCTCTATAAAAGGAATAATTTCATATAGACTCGTTTACACATTTTCACAAGCTTTCCCTAACACAAGTTTCGAATTCGTTCATTTTTCACAGAAGAATACTTCTGGAGTGTATTCAACCTAATAGATATATAATTTACATGAATTCCATCAACATGGCATTCCGGGTTCCGTACATGATACATGCATGACGGATTCGGGAAACATGCGTTTCTGAGTTGTGAGCATGTGGATTAGTGAACTTTCATCCACCAAAGAAGGCATATATTACACTTTGAAATATTTACTCTGACTTCATAATTTTTTTGTATCACCAGGTTCTAAAATCGGACATTTGGCAGTAGAAAACACTCTTTGAGCGAATTCTCACCAATACACATGTAATTTACATTGTTTACATAACCATGGCATTCCGTATTCCGAACATGTTTCATGCATCACGGATTCCTCAAACATGCATTTCTGAGCTGTGAACATGTGCATGAAAGTTGTTTCAACCACCAAACAAGTTACTTACGCACTTTGAAATAGTTCCTTGGACTTCGTTGCTTCTCCTATCACCAGTTTCAAGAATCACACTTTGATCCCAGAAAAACCCTCTTGGAGCGAATTCTACCCTAGAGATATGTAATTTGAATAGATTCCTTCAACATGATATTCCGTGTTCCGTACATGTTACATGCATGACGGATTCGACAAACATGCATTCCTGAGTTGTGAGCATGTGGATTACTGATTTTTCATCCTCTATAAAAGGAATAATTTCATATAGACTCGTGTACACATTTTCACAAGCTTTCCCTAACACAAGTTCCGAATTCGTTCATTTTTCACAGAAGAATACTTCTGGAGTGTATTCAACCTAATAGATATATAATTTACATGAATTCCATCAACATGGCATTCCGGGTTCCGTACATGATACATGCATGACGGATTCGAGAAACATGCGTTTCTGAGTTGTGAGCATGTGGATTAGTCAACTTTCATCCACCAAAGAAGGCATATATTACACTTTGAAATATTTACTCTGACTTCATAAGTTTTTTGTATCACCAGCTTCTAAAATCTGACATTTGGCAGTAGAAAACACTCTTTGAGCGAATTCTCACCAATACACATGTAATTTACATTGTTTACATAACCATGGCATTCCGTATTCCGAACATGTTTCATGCATCACGGATTCCTCAAACATGCATTTCTGAGCTGTGAACATGCACATGACATATGTTTCAACCACCAAACAAGTTAATTATGCACTTTGAAATAGTTCCTTGGACTTCGTTGCTTCTCCTATCACCAGTTTCAAGAATCACACTTTGATCCCAGAAAAACCCTCTTGGAGCGAATTCTACCCTAGAGATATGTAATTTGAATAGATTCCTTCAACATGATATTCCGTGTTCCGTACATGTTACATGCATGACGGATTCGACAAACATGCATTCCTGAGTTGTGAGCATGTGGATTACTGATTTTTCATCCTCAATAAAAGGAATAATTTCATATAGACTCGTGTACACATTTTCACTATCTTTCCCTAACACAAGTTTCGAATTCGTTCATTTTTCACAGAAGAATACTTCTGGAGTGTATTCAACCTAATAGATATATAATTTACATGAATTCCATCAACATGGAATTCCGGGTTCCGTACCTGATACATGCATGACGGATTCGAGAAACATGCGTTTCTGAGTTGTGAACATGTGGATTAGTGAACTTTCATCCACCAAAGAAGGCATATATTACACTTTGAAATATTTACTCTGACTTCATAATTTTTTTGTATCACCAGGTTCTAAAATCGGATATTTGGCAGTAGAAAACACTCTTTGAGCGAATTCTCACCAATACACATGTAATTTACATTGTTTACATAACCATGGCATTCCGTATTCCGAACATGATTCGTGCATCACGGATTCCTCAGACATGCATTTCTGAGCTGTGAACATGCGCATGACGGATGTTTCAACCACCAAACAAGTTACTTATGCACTTTGAAATAGTCCCTTGGACTTCGTTGCTTCTCCTATCACAAGTTTCAAGAATCACATTTTGATCCCAGAAAAACCCTCTTGGAGCGAATTCTACCCTAGAGATATGTAATTTGAATTGTTTCCTTCTACATGATATTCCGTGTTACGTACATGTTACATGCATGACGGATTCGACAAACATGCATTCCTGAGTTGAGAGCATGTGGATTACTGATTTTTCATCCTCTATAAAAGGAATAATTTCATATAGACTCGTGTACACATTTTCACAAGCTTTCCGTAACACAAGTTTCGAATTCGTTCATTTTTCACAGAAGAATTCTTCTGGAGTGTATTCAACCTAATAGATATATAATTTACATGAATTCCATCAACATGGCATTCCGTATTCCGAACATGATTCGTGCATCACGGATTCCTCAAACATGCATTTCTGAGCTGTGAACATGCGCATGACAGATGTTTCAACCACCAAACAAGTTACTTATGCACTTTGAAATAGTCCCTTGGACTTCGTTGCTTCTCCTATCACAAGTTTCAAGAATCACACTTTGATCCCAGAAAAACCCTCTTGGAGCGAATTCTACCCTAGAGATATGTAATTTGAATAGTTTCCTTCAACATGATATTCCGTGTTACGTACATGTTACATGCATGACGGATTCTACAAACATGCATTACTGAGTTGAGAGCATGTGGATTACTGATTTTTCATCCTCTATAAAAGGAATAATTTTATATAGACTCGTGTACACATTTTCACAAGCTTTCCGTAACACAAGTTTCGAATTCGTTCATTTTCCCAGAAGAATACTTCTGGAGTGTATTCAACCTAATAGATATTTAATTTACATGAATTCCATCAACATGGCATTCCGGGTTCCGTACATGATACATGCATGACGGATACGAGAAACATGCGTTTCTGAGTTGTGAGCATGTGGATTAGTGAACTTTCATCCACCAAAGAAGGCATATATTACACTTTGAAATATTTACTCTGACTTCATAAGTTTTTTGTATCACCAGGTTCTAAAATCGGACATTTGGCAGTAGAAAACACTCTTTGAGCGAATTCTCATCAATACACATGTAATTTACATTGTTTACATAACCATGGCATTCCGTATTCCGAACATGTTTCATGCATCACGGATTCCTCAAACATGCATTTCTGAGCTGTGAACATGCGCATGACAGATGTTTCTACCACCAAACAAGTTACTTATGCACTTTGAAATAGTTCCTTGGACTTCGTTGCTTCTCCTATCACCAGTTTCAAGAATCACACTTTGATCCCAGAAAAACCCTCTTGGAGCGAATTCTACCCTAGAGATATGTAATTTGAATAGATTCCTTCAACATGATATTCCGTGTTCCGTACATGTTACATGCATGACGGATTCGACAAACATGCATTCCTGAGTTGTGAGCATGTGGATTACTGATTTTTCATCCTCTATAAAAGGAATAATTTCATATAGACTCGTGTACACAATTTCACAAGCTTTCCCTAACACAAGTTTCGAATTCGTTCATTTTTCACAGAAGAATTCTTCTGGAGTGTATTCAACCTAATAGATATATAATTTACATGAATTCCATCAACATGGCATTCCGGGTTCCGTACATGATACATGCATGACGGATTCGAGAAACATGAGTTTCTGAGTTGTGAGCATGTGGATTAGTGAACTTTCATCCACCAAAGAAGGCATATATTACACTTTGAAATATTTACTCTGACTTCATATGTTTTTTGTATCACCAGGTTCTAAAATCGGACATTTGGCAGTAGAAAACACTCTTTGAGCGAATTCTCACCAATACACATGTAATTTACATTGTTTACATAACCATGGCATTCCGTATTCCGAACATGTTTCATGCATCACGGATTCCTCAAACATGCATTTCTGAGCTGTGAATATGCGCATGACAGATGTTTCAACAACCAAACAAGTTACATATTCACTTTGATATAGTCCCTTGGACTTCGTTGCTTCTCCTATCACAAGTTTCAAGAATCACACTTTGATCCCAGAAAAACCCTCTTGGAGCGAATTCTACCCTAGAGATATGTAATTAGAATAGATTCCTTCAACATGATATTCCGTGTTCCGTACATGTTACATGCATGACGGATTCCACAAACATGCATTCCTGAGTTGAGAGCATGTGGATTACTGATTTTTCATCCTCTATAAAAGGAATAATTTCATATAGACTCGTTTACACATTTTCACAAGCTTTCCCTAACACAAGTTTCGAATTCGTTCATTTTTCACAGAAGAATACTTCTGGAGTGTATTCAACCTAATAGATATATAATTTACATGAATTCCATCAACATGGCATTCCGGGTTCCGTACATGATACATGCATGACGGATTCGGGAAACATGCGTTTCTGAGTTGTGAGCATGTGGATTAGTGAACTTTCATCCACCAAAGAAGGCATATATTACACTTTGAAATATTTACTCTGACTTCATAATTTTTTTGTATCACCAGGTTCTAAAATCGGACATTTGGCAGTAGAAAACACTCTTTGAGCGAATTCTCACCAATACACATGTAATTTACATTGTTTACATAACCATGGCATTCCGTATTCCGAACATGTTTCATGCATCACGGATTCCTCAAACATGCATTTCTGAGCTGTGAACATGTGCATGAAAGTTGTTTCAACCACCAAACAAGTTACTTACGCACTTTGAAATAGTTCCTTGGACTTCGTTGCTTCTCCTATCACCAGTTTCAAGAATCACACTTTGATCCCAGAAAAACCCTCTTGGAGCGAATTCTACCCTAGAGATATGTAATTTGAATAGATTCCTTCAACATGATATTCCGTGTTCCGTACATGTTACATGCATGACGGATTCGACAAACATGCATTCCTGAGTTGTGAGCATGTGGATTACTGATTTTTCATCCTCTATAAAAGGAATAATTTCATATAGACTCGTGTACACATTTTCACAAGCTTTCCCTAACACAAGTTTCGAATTCGTTCATTTTTCACAGAAGAATACTTCTGGAGTATATTCAACCTAATAGATATATAATTTACATGAATTCCATCAACATGGCATTCCGGGTTCCGTACATGATACATGCATGACGGATTCGAGAAACATGCGTTTCTGAGTTGTGAGCATGTGGATTAGTGAACTTTCATCCACCAAAGAAGGCATATATTACACTTTGAAATATTTACTCTGACTTCATAAGTTTTTTGTATCACCAGCTTCTAAAATCTGACATTTGGCAGTAGAAAACACTCTTTGAGCGAATTCTCACCAATACACATGTAATTTACATTGTTTACATAACCATGGCATTCCGTATTCCGAACATGTTTCATGCATCACGGATTCCTCAAACATGCATTTCTGAGCTGTGAACATGCGCATGACAGATGTTTCAACCACCAAACAAGTTACTTATGCACTTTGAAATAGTTCCTTGGACTTCGTTGCTTCTCCTATCACCAGTTTCAAGAATCACACTTTGATCCCAGAAAAACCCTCTTGGAGCGAATTCTACCCTAGAGATATGTAATTTGAATAGATTCCTTCAACATGATATTCCGTGTTCCGTACATGTTACATGCATGACGGATTCGACAAACATGCATTCCTGAGTTGTGAGCATGTGGATTACTGATTTTTCATCCTCTATAAAAGGAATAATTTCATATAGACTCGTGTACACATTTTCACAAGCTTTCCCTAACACAAGTTTCGAATTCGTTCATTTTTCACAGAAGAATACTTCTGGAGTGTATTCAACCTAATAGATATATAATTTACATGAATTCCATCAACATGGCATTCCGGGTTCCGTACATGATACATGCATGACGGATTCGAGAAACACGCGTTTCTGAGTTGTGAGCATGTGGATTAGTGAACTTTCATCCACCAAAGAAGGCATATATTACACTTTGAAATATTTACTCTGACTTCATAAGTTTTTTGTATCACCAGGTTCTAAAATCGGACATTTGGCAGTAGAAAACACTCTTTGAGCGAATTCTCACCAATACACATGTAATTTACATTGTTTACATAACCATGGCATTCCGTATTCCGAACATGTTTCATGCATCACGGATTTCTCAAACATGCATTTCTGAGCTGTGAATATGCGCATGACAGATGTTTCAACCACCAAACAAGTTACTTATTCACTTTGATATAGTCCCTTGGACTTCGTTGCTTCTCCTATCACAAGTTTCAAGAATCACACTTTGATCCCAGAAAAACCCTCTTGGAGCGAATTCTACCCTAGAGATATGTAATTTGAATAGTTTCCTTCTACATGATATTCCGTGTTACGTACATGTTACATGCATGACGGATTCGACAAACATGCATTCCTGAGTTGAGAGCATGTGGATTACTGATTTTTCATCCTCTATAAAAGGAATAATTTCATATAGACTCGTGTACACATTTTCACAAGCTTTCCCTAACACAAGTTTCGAATTCGTTCATTTTTCACAGAAGAATACTTCTGGAGTGTATTCAACCTAATAGATATATAATTTACATGAATTCCATCAACATGGCATTCCGGGTTCCGTACATGATACATGCATGACGGATTCGAGAAACACGCGTTTCTGAGTTGTGAGCATGTGGATTAGTGAACTTTCATCCACCAAAGAAGGCATATATTACACTTTGAAATATTTACTCTGACTTCATAAGTTTTTTGTATCACCAGGTTCTAAAATCGGACATTTGGCAGTAGAAAACACTCTTTGAGCGAATTCTCACCAATACACATGTAATTTACATTGTTTACATAACCATGGCATTCCGTATTCCGAACATGTTTCATGCATCACGGATTCCTCAAACATGCATTTCTGAGCTGTGAACATGTGCATGAAAGTTGTTTCAACCACCAAACAAGTTACTTACGCACTTTGAAATAGTTCCTTGGACTTCGTTGCTTCTCCTATCACCAGTTTCAAGAATCACACTTTGATCCCAGAAAAACCCTCTTGGAGCGAATTCTACCCTAGAGATATGTAATTTGAATAGATTCCTTCAACATGATATTCCGTGTTCCGTACATGTTACATGCATGACGGATTCGACAAACATGCATTCCTGAGTTGTGAGCATGTGGATTACTGATTTTTCATCCTCTATAAAAGGAATAATTTCATATAGACTCGTGTACACATTTTCACAAGCTTTCCCTAACACAAGTTTCGAATTCGTTCATTTTTCACAGAAGAATACTTCTGGAGTGTATTCAATCTAATAGATATATAATTTACATGAATTCCATCAACATGGCATTCCGGGTTCCGTACATGATACATGCATGACGGATTCGAGAAACACGCGTTTCTGAGTTGTGAGCATGTGGATTAGTGAACTTTCATCCACCAAAGAAGGCATATATTACACTTTGAAATATTTACTCTGACTTCATAAGTTTTTTGTATCACCAGGTTCTAAAATCGGACATTTGGCAGTAGAAAACACTCTTTGAGCGAATTCTCACCAATACACATGTAATTTACATTGTTTACATAACCATGGCATTCCGTATTCCGAACATGTTTCATGCATCACGGATTTCTCAAACATGCATTTCTGAGCTGTGAATATGCGCATGACAGATGTTTCAACCACCAAACAAGTTACTTATTCACTTTGATATAGTCCCTTGGACTTCGTTGCTTCTCCTATCACAAGTTTCAAGAATCACACTTTGATCCCAGAAAAACCCTCTTGGAGCGAATTCTACCCTAGAGATATGTAATTAGAATAGATTCCTTCAACATGATATTCCATGTTCCGTACATGTTACATGCATGACGGATTCCACAAACATGCATTCCTGAGTTGAGAGCATGTGGATTACTGATTTTTCATCCTCTATAAAAGGAATAATTTCATATAGACTCGTGTACACATTTTCACAAGCTTTCCCTAACACAAGTTTCGAATTCGTTCATTTTTCACAGAAGAATACTTCTGGAGTGTATTCAACCTAAAAGATATATAATTTACATGAATTCCATCAACATGGCATTCCGGGTCCGTACATGATACATGCATGACGGATTCGAGAAACATGAGTTTCTGAGTTGTGAACATGTGGATTAGTGAACTTTCGTCCACGAAACAAGGCATAAATACACTTTGAAATATTTACTCTGACTTCATAGGTTTTTTGTATCACAAGGTTCTAAAATCGGACATTTGGCACTAGAAAACACTCTTTGAGCGAATTCTCACCAATACACATGTAATTTACATTGTTTACGTAACCATGGCATTCCGTATTCCGAACATGTTTCATGCATCACGGATTCCTCAAACATGCAATTCTGAGCTGTGTACATGCGCATGACAGATGTATCAACCACCAAAAATGTTACCTATGCACTTTGAAATATTTACTTAGACTTCGTTGCTTCTTCCTTTCACCAGTTACAAGAATCACACTTTGATCCCAGAAAAACCCTCTTGGAGCAAAGTCTACCCTAGATATATGTAATTTGAATAGATTCCATGTAAATAAAATTCAGTGTCCGTACATGCTACATGCATGACGGATTCGACAAACATGCATTGCTGAGTTGAGAGCATGTGGATTACTGATCTTTCATCCTCTATGAAAACAAAATTTTCATCTTGACACGTGTACCCATTTTCACAATCTTTTCCTAACACGAGTTTCGGACTCGTGCATTTTTCTCAGAAAAATACTTCTGGAGCGATTTCCACCAAACAGATATGTAATTTACATGAATTCCATCAACATGGCATTCCGGGTTCCGTACATGATACATGCATGACGGATTCGGCAAACATGTGTTTCTGAGATCTCAGCATGTGGATTACTGACCTTTCATAGGCCAAACAATGCATATATACACTTAGAAATTCTTACTCTGACTTCATAGGTTTTTTCTCTCACCACGTTTTAAATCGGATAATTGGCTCCAGTAAACACTCTTTGAGCGAATTCTCACCAATACAAATGTAATTTACATTGTTGACATAAACATGGCATTCCGTATTCCGAGCATGTTTCATGAGTCACGGATTCCTGAAACATGAATTTGTGGGATGTGAACATGCGCATGACAGATATTTCAAACACCAAACAAGTTACCTATGCACTTTGAAATATTTACTTGGATTTCTTAGCTTCTTCCAATCACCAGTTTCAAGAATCACACTTTGATCCCTGAAAAAACTCTTGGAGCTAATTCTACCCTAGAGATATGTAATTTGAATAGATTCTATCAACATGATATTCGGTGTTCCGTACATGCTACATGCATGACGGATTCGACAAACATGCATTCCTGAGTTGAGAGCATCTGGATTACTGATTTTTCATCCTGTATAAAAGGAATATATTCATATAGACTCGTGTACACATTTTCACTAGCTTTCCCTAACACCAGTTTCTAATTCGTGCATTTTTCACAGAAGAACACTTCTGGAGCTTTTTCCACCTAATAGATATATAATTTATATGAATTCCATGAACATGGCATCCCGGGTTCCGTACATGATACATGCATTACGGATTCGTGAAACATGAGTTTCTGAATTGTGAGCATTTGGATTACTGACCTTTCAATCACCAAACAAGGCATATACACACTTAGAATTATTTACACTGACTTCATAGCTTATTTTTATCTCCAGGTTCTAAAATCGGAGATTTGGCCCCAGAAAACACTCTTTGAGCGATTCTCACCAATACACATGTAATTTACATTGTTTACCTAATCATGGAATTCCGTATACAGAACATGTTTCATTCTCACGGATTCGCAAACATGCATTTCTGGGCTGTGAACATGCGCATGAATGATGTTTCAAACACCAAACAATTTACGTATGCACTTTGAAATATTTACTTGGACTTCGGAGCTTCTTCCTATCACAAGTTTCAAGAATCACACTTTCATCCCAGAAAAACTCTCTTGATGCGAATTCTACCCTAGAGATATGTAAATTGAATAGATTCCATCTACATGATATTCCGTGTTCCGGACATGCTATATGCATGACGGATTCGAGAAACATGCATTCCTGAGTTGTGAGCATGTGGATTACTGATTTTTCATCCTCTATAAAAGGAATATTTTCATCTAGACATGTGTACAGATTTTCACAAGCTTTCCCTAACACCACTTTTGAATTCGAGCATTTTTCACAGAAGAATACCTCTGGAGCGATTTCCACCTAACAGATATGTAATTTAAATGAATTCCATCAACAGGGCATTCCAGGTTCCGTACATGCTACATTCATGACGCATTCAGAAAACATGTGTTTCTGAGATCTCAGCATGTGGATTACTGACCTTTCATCCACCTAATAAGGCATATATACAGTTTAAAATATTTAATCTGACTTCATTGGATTTATGTATCACCAGGTTCTAAAATCGGACATTTGGCACCAGAAAAACCACTTTGAGCGTATTCTTAAAAATACATATGTAATTTACATTATTTACATAACCAAGGCATTCCGTACTCCGAACATTTTTCATGCAACATGGATTCCTCAAACATGCATTTCTGAGTTGTGAACATGCGCATGACAGATATTTTAACCACCAAACATGTTACCTATGCACTTTGATATATTTACTTGGACTTCATTGCTTCTTCCTATCACCAGATTCAAGAATCACACTTTGATCCCTGAAAAACCCTCTTGGAGCAAAATCTACCCTAGAGATATTTAATTTGAATAGATTCCTTCAACATGGTCTTCCGTGTTCCCTACATGCTACATGCATGACGGATTCGACAAACATGCATTCCTGAGTTGAGAGCATGTGGATTACTGATCTTTCATCCTCTACAATAGGAATATTTTCATCTAGACACGTGTACAAATTTTCACTATGTTTCCCTAACACCAGTTTCTTATTCATGCATTTTTCACAGAAAAATACTTTTGGAGAGTTTTGAACCTAATAGATAAGTAATATACATGAATTCCATCTACATGTCTTTCCGGGTTCTGTACATGATGCATGCATGAAGGATTCGACAAACTAGAGTTTCTGAGTTGTGAGCATGTGGATTAGTGATCTTTCATCCACCAAAGAAGGCATATATACACTTAGAAATATTTACTCTGACTTCATAGGATTTTTCTAACACCAGGTTGTATAATCGGACATTTGGCACCAGAAAACACCCTCTGAGCGAATTCTCAAATATACACATGTAATTTACATTTTTTACATAACCATGGCCTTCTGTATTCCGAAGATGTTTCATGCAATACCGATTCTTCAAACATGCATTTGTCAGTTGTGAATATGCTCATGACTGATGTTTAAACCATTACAAGATACCTATGCACTTTGATATATACACTTTGTCTTCGTAGATTCTTCCTATCACCAGGTTTTCGAATCACAATTTGATCCCAGAAAAAACCTCTTGAAGCGAATTCTACCCTAGAGATATGTAATTTGAAAAGATTCCATCTAAATGATATTCAGTGTTCATTACATACTACATGCATGACGGTTTCGACAAACATGCATTCTTGAGTTGAGAGCATGTGGAATAATGATCTTTCATCCTCTATAAAAACAATATTTTCATCTAGACACCTGTACCCATTTTCAGAATCTTTTCCTAACACCAGTTTCGAACTCGTTTATTTTTCACAGAAAAATACTTCTGGGGCGATTTCCACCAAACAGATATGTAATTAACATGAATTCCATCAACATGGCATTCCAGGTTCCGTACATGATACATGCATGACGGATTCGAGAAACATGCGTTTCTGAGTTGTGAACATGTGGATTAGTGAACTTTCATCCACCAAAGAAGGCATATATTACACTTTGAAATATTTACTCTGACTTCATAAGTTTTTTGTATCACCAGGTTCTAAAATCGGACATTTGGCAGTAGAAAACACTCTTTGAGCGAATTCTCACCAATACACATGTAATTTACATTGCTTACATAACCATGGCATTCCGTATTCCGAACATGTTTCATGCATCACGGATTCCTCAAACATGCATTTCTGAGCTGTGAATATGCGCATGACAGATGCTTCAACAACCAAACAAGTTACTTATTCACTTTGATATAGTCCCTTGGACTTCGTTGCTTCTCCTATCACCAGTTTCAAGAATCACACTTTGATCCCAGAAAAACCCTCTTGGAGCGAATTCTACCCTAGAGATATGTAATTAGAATAGATTCCTTCAACATGATATTCCTTGTTCCGTACAGGTTACATGCATGACGGATTCGACAAACATGCATTCCTGAGTTGTGAGCATGTGGATTACTGATTTTTCATCCTCTATAAAAGGAATAATTTCATATAGACTCGTGTACACATTTTCACAAGCTTTCCCTAACACAAGTTTCGAATTCGTTCATTTTTCACAGAAGAATACTTCTGGAGTGTATTCAACCTAATAGATATATAATTTACATGAATTCCATCAACATGGCATTCCGGGTTCCGTACATGATACATGCATGACGGATTCGAGAAACATGCGTTTCTGAGTTGTGAGCATGTGGATTAGTGAACTTCCATCCACCAAGGAAGGCATATATTTCACTTTGAAATATTTACTCTGACTTCATAAGTTTTTTGTATCACCAGGTTCTAAAATCGGACATTTGGCAGTAGAAAACACTCTTTGAGCGAATTCTCACCAATACACATGTAATTTACATTGTTTACATAACCATGGCATTCCGTATTCCGAACATGTTTCATGCATCACGGATTCCTCAAACATGCATTTCTGAGCTGTGAACATGCGCATGACAGTTGTTTCAACCACCAAACAAGTTACTTACGCACTTTGAAATAGTTCCTTGGACTTCGTTGCTTCTCCTATCACCAGTTTCAAGAATCACACTTTGATCCCAGAAAAACCCTCTTGGAGCGAATTCTACCCTAGAGATATGTAATTTGAATAGATTCCTTCAACATGATATTCCGTGTTCCGTACATGTTACATGCATGACGGATTCGACAAACATGCATTCCTGAGTTGTGAGCATGTGGATTACTGATTTTTCATCCTCTATAAAAGGAATAATTTCATATAGACTCGTGTACACATTTTCACAAGCTTTCCCTAACACAAGTTTCGAATTCGTTCATTTTTCACAGAAGAATACTTCAGGAGTGTATTCAACCCAACAGATATATAATTTACATGAATTCCATCAACATGGCATTCCGGGTTCCGTACATGATACATGCATGACGGATTCGAGAAACATGCGTTTCTGAGTTGTGAGCATGTGGATTAGTGAACTTTCATCCACCAAAGAAGGCATATATTACACTTTGAAATAGTTACTCTGACTTCATAAGTTTTTTGTATCACCAGGTTCTAAAATCAGACATTTGGCAGTAGAAAACACTCTTTGAGCGAATTCTCACCAATACACATGTAATTTACATTGTTTACATAACCATGGCATTCCGTATTCCAAACATGTTTCATGCATCACGGATTCCTCAAACATGCATTTCTGAGCTGTGAACATGCGCATGACAGATGTTTCAACCACAAAACAAGTTACTTACGCACTTTGAAATAGTTCCTTGGACTTCGTTGCTTCTCCTATCACCAGTTTCAAGAATCACACTTTGATCCCAGAAAAACCCTCTTGGAGCGAATTCTACCCTAGAGATATGTAATTAGAATAGATTCCTTCAACATGATATTCCGTGTTCCGTACATGTTACATGCATGACGGATTCGACAAACATGCATTCCTGAGTTGAGAGCATGTGGATTACTGATTTTTCATCCTCTATAAAAGGAATAATTTCATATAGACTCGTGTACACATTTTCACAAGCTTTCCCTAACACAAGTTTCGAATTCGTTCATTTTTCACAGAAGAATACTTCTGGAGTGTATTCAACCTAACAGATATATAATTTACATGAATTCCATCAACATGGCATTCCGGGTTCCGTACATGATACATGCATGACGGATTCGAGAAACATGCGTTTCTGAGTTGTGAGCATGTGGATTAGTGAACTTTCATCCACCAAAGAAGGCATATATTACACTTTGAAATATTTACTCTGACTTCATAAGTTTTTTGTATCACCAGGTTCTAAAATCGGACATTTGGCAGTAGAAAACACTCTTTGAGCGAATTCTCACCAATACACATGTAATTTACATTGTTTACATAACCATGGCATTCCGTATTCCGAACATGTTTCATGCATCACGGATTCCTCAAACATGCATTTCTGAGCTGTGAACATGCGCATGACAGATGTTTCAACCACCAAACAAGTTACTTATGCACTTTGAAATAGTTCCTTGGACTTCGTTGCTTCTCCTATCACCAGTTTCAAGAATCACACTTTGATCCCAGAAAAACCCTCTTGGAGCGAATTCTACCCTAGAGATATGTAATTTGAATAGATTCCTTCAACATGATATTCCGTGTTCCGTACATGTTACATGCATGACGGATTCCACAAACATGCATTCCTGAGTTGTGAGCATGTGGATTACTGATTTTTCATCCTCTATAAAAGGAATAATTTCATATAGACTCGTGTACACATTTTCACAAGCTTTCCCTAACACAAGTTTCGAATTCGTTCATTTTTCACAGAAGAATACTTCTGGAGTGTATTCAACCTAATAGATATATAATTTACATGAATTCCATCAACATGGCATTCCGGGTTCCGTACATGATACATGCATGACGGATTCGAGAAACATGCGTTTCTGAGTTGTGAGCATGTGGATTAGTGAACTTTCATCCACCAAAGAAGGCACATATTAAACTTTGAAATATTTACTCTGACTTCATAAGTTTTTTGTATCACCAGGTTCTAAAATCGGACATTTGGCAGTAGAAAACACTCTTTGAGCGAATTCTCACCAATACACATGTAATTTACATTGTTTACATAACCATGGCATTCCGTATTCCGAACATGTTTCATGCATCACGGATTCCTCAAACATGCATTTCTGAGCTGTGAACATGCGCATGACAGTTGTTTCAACCACCAAACAAGTTACTTACGCACTTTGAAATAGTTCCTTGGACTTCGTTGCTTCTCCTATCACCAGTTTCAAGAATCACACTTTGATCCCAGAAAAACCCTCTTGGAGCGAATTCTACCCTAGAGATATGTAATTTGAATAGATTCCTTCAACATGATATTCCGTGTTCCGTACATGTTACATGCATGACGGATTCCACAAACATGCATTCCTGAGTTGTGAGCATGTGGATTACTGATTTTTCATCCTCTATAAAAGGAATAATTTCATATAGACTCGTGTACACATTTTCACAAGCTTTCCCTAACACAAGTTTCGAATTCGTTCATTTTTCACAGAAGAATACTTCTGGAGTGTATTCAACCTAATAGATATATAATTTACATGAATTCCATCAACATGGCATTCCGGGTTCCGTACATGATACATGCATGACGGATTCGAGAAACATGCGTTTCTGAGTTGTGAGCATGTGGATTAGTGAACTTCCATCCACCAAAGAAGGCACATATTACACTTTGAAATATTTACTCTGACTTCATAAGTTTTTTGTATCACCAGGTTCTAAAATCGGACATTTGGCAGTAGAAAACACTCTTTGAGCGAATTCTCACCAATACACATGTAATTTACATTGTTTACATAACCATGGCATTCCGTATTCCGAACATGTTTCATGCATCACGGATTCCTCAAACATGCATTTCTGAGCTGTGAACATGCGCATGACAATTGTTTCAACCACCAAACAAGTTACTTACGCACTTTGAAATAGTTCCTTGGACTTCGTTGCTTCTCCTATCACCAGTTTCAAGAATCACACTTTGATCCCAGAAAAACCCTCTTGGAGCGAATTCTACCCTAGAGATATGTAATTTGAATAGATTCCTTCAACATGATATTCCGTGTTCCGTACATGTTACATGCATGACGGATTCGACAAACATGCATTCCTGAGTTGTGAGCATGTGGATTACTGATTTTTCATCCTCTATAAAAGGAATAATTTCATATAGACTCGTGTACACATTTTCACAAGCTTTCCCTAACACAAGTTTCGAATTCGTTCATTTTTCACAGAAGAATACTTCAGGAGTGTATTCTACCCAACAGATATATAATTTACATGAATTCCATCAACATGGCATTCCGGGTTCTGTACATGATACATGCATGACGGATTCGAGAAACATGCGTTTCTGAGTTGTGAGCATGTGGATTAGTGAACTTCCATCCACCAAAGAAGGCATATATTACACTTTGAAATATTTACTCTGACTTCATAAGTTTTTTGTATCACCAGGTTCTAAAATCAGACATTTGGCAGTAGAAAACACTCTTTGAGCGAATTCTCACCAATACACATGTAATTTACATTGTTTACATAACCATGGCATTCCGTATTCCAAACATGTTTCATGCATCACGGATTCCTCAAACATGCATTTCTGAGCTGTGAACATGCGCATGACAGATGTTTCAACCCCCAAACAAGTTACTTACGCACTTTGAAATAGTTCCTTGCACTTCGTTGCTTCTCCTATCACCAGTTTCAAGAATCACACTTTGATCCCAGAAAAACCCTCTTGGAGCGAATTCTACCCTAGAGATATGTAATTTGAATAGATTCCTTCAACATGATATTCCGTGTTCCTTACATGTTACATGCATGACGGATTCGACAAACATGCATTCCTGAGTTGTGAGCATGTGGATTACTGATTTTTCATCCTCTATAAAAGGAATAATTTCATATAGACTCGTGTACACATTTTCACAAGCTTTCCCTAACACAAGTTTCGAATTCGTTCATTTTTCACAGAAGAATACTTCAGGAGTGTATTCTACCCAACAGATATATAATTTACATGAATTCCATCAACATGGCATTCCGGGTTCCGTACATGATACATGCATGACGGATTCGAGAAACATGCGTTTCTGAGTTGTGAGCATGTGGATTAGTGAACTTTCATCCACCAAAGAAGGCATATATTACACTTTGAAATATTTACTCTGACTTCATAAGTTTTTTGTATCACCAGGTTCTAAAATCAGACATTTGGCAGTAGAAAACACTCTTTGAGCGAATTCTCACCAATACACATGTAATTTACATTGTTTACATAACCATGGCATTCCGTATTCCAAACATGTTTCATGCATCACGGATTCCTCAAACATGCATTTCTGAGCTGTGAACATGCGCATGACAGATGTTTCAACCACCAAACAAGTTACTTATGCACTTTGAAATAGTTCCTTGCACTTCGTTGCTTCTCCTATCACCAGTTTCAAGAATCACACTTTGATCCCAGAAAAACCCTCTTGGAGCGAATTCTACCCTAGAGATATGTAATTTGAATAGATTCCTTCAACATGATATTCCGTGTTCCTTACATGTTACATGCATGACGGATTCGACAAACATGCATTCCTGAGTTGTGAGCATGTGGATTACTGATTTTTCATCCTCTATAAAAGGAATAATTTCATATAGACTCGTGTACACATTTTCACAAGCTTTCCCTAACACAAGTTTCGAATTCGTTCATTTTTCACAGAAGAATACTTCTGGAGTGTATTCAACCTAATAGATATATAATTTACATGAATTCCATCAACATGGCATTCCGGGTTCCGTACATGATACATGCATGACGGATTCGAGAAACATGCGTTTCTGAGTTGTGAGCATGTGGATTAGTGAACTTTCATCCACCAAAGAAGGCACATATTACACTTTGAAATATTTACTCTGACTTCATAAGTTTTTTGTATCACCAGGTTCTAAAATCGGACATTTGGCAGTAGAAAACACTCTTTGAGCGAATTCTCACCAATACACATGTAATTTACATTGTTTACATAACCATGGCATTCCGTATTCCGAACATGTTTCATGCATCACGGATTCCTCAAACATGCATTTCTGAGCTGTGAACATGTGCATGACAGTTGTTTCAACCACCAAACAAGTTACTTACGCACTTTGAAATAGTTCCTTGGACTTCGTTGCTTCTCCTATCACCAGTTTCAAGAATCACACTTTGATCCCAGAAAAACCCTCTTGGAGCGAATTCTACCCTAGAGATATGTAATTTGAATAGATTCCTTCAACATGATATTCCGTGTTCCGTACATGTTACATGCATGACGGATTCGACAAACATGCATTCCTGAGTTGTGAGCATGTGGATTACTGATTTTTCATCCTCTATAAAAGGAATAATTTCATATAGACTCGTGTACACATTTTCACAAGCTTTCCCTAACACAAGTTTCGAATTCGTTCATTTTTCACAGAAGAATACTTCTGGAGTGTATTCAACCTAATAGATATATAATTTACATGAATTCCATCAACATGGCATTCCGGGTTCCGTACATGATACATGCATGACGGATTCGAGAAACATGCGTTTCTGAGTTGTGAGCATGTGGATTAGTGAACTTCCATCCACCAAAGAAGGCATATATTACACTTTGAAATATTTACTCTGACTTCATAAGTTTTTTGTATCACCAGGTTCTAAAATCGGACATTTGGCAGTAGAAAACACTCTTTGAGCGAATTCTCACCAATACACATGTAATTTACATTGTTTACATAACCATGGCATTCCGTATTCCGAACATGTTTCATGCATCACGGATTCCTCAAACATGCATTTCTGAGCTGTGAACATGCGCATGACAATTGTTTCAACCACCAAACAAGTTACTTACGCACTTTGAAATAGTTCCTTGGACTTCGTTGCTTCTCCTATCACCAGTTTCAAGAATCACACTTTGATCCCAGAAAAACCCTCTTGGAGCGAATTCTACCCTAGAGATATGTAATTTGAATAGATTCCTTCAACATGATATTCCGTGTTCCGTACATGTTACATGCATGACGGATTCGACAAACATGCATTCCTGAGTTGTGAGCATGTGGATTACTGATTTTTCATCCTCTATAAAAGGAATAATTTCATATAGACTCGTGCACACATTTTCACAAGCTTTCCCTAACACAAGTTTCGAATTCGTTCATTTTTCACAGAAGAATACTTCAGGAGTGTATTCTACCCAACAGATATATAATTTACATGAATTCCATCAACATGGCATTCCGGGTTCCGTACATGATACATGCATGACGGATTCGAGAAACATGCGTTTCTGAGTTGTGAGCATGTGGATTAGTGAACTTTCATCCACCAAAGAAGGCATATATTACACTTTGAAATATTTACTCTGACTTCATAAGTTTTTTGTATCACCAGGTTCTAAAATCAGACATTTGGCAGTAGAAAACACTCTTTGAGCGAATTCTCACCAATACACATGTAATTTACATTGTTTACATAACCATGGCATTCCGTATTCCAAACATGTTTCATGCATCACGGATTCCTCAAACATGCATTTCTGAGCTGTGAACATGCGCATGACAGATATTTCAACCACCAAACCAGTTACTTATGCACTTTGAAATAGTTCCTTGCACTTCGTTGCTTCTCCTATCACCAGTTTCAAGAATCACACTTTGATCCCAGAAAAACCCTCTTGGAGCGAATTCTACCCTAGAGATATGTAATTTGAATAGATTCCTTCAACATGATATTCCGTGTTCCTTACATGTTACATGCATGACGGATTCGACAAACATGCATTCCTGAGTTGTGAGCATGTGGATTACTGATTTTTCATCCTCTATAAAAGGAATAATTTCATATAGACTCGTGTACACATTTTCACAAGCTTTCCCTAACACAAGTTTCGAATTCGTTCATTTTTCACAGAAGAATACTTCTGGAGTGTATTCAACCTAATAGTTATATAATTTACATGAATTCCATCAACATGGCATTCCGGATTCCGTACATGATACATGCATGACGGATTCGAGAAACATGCGTTTCTGAGTTGTGAGCATGTGGATTAGTGAACTTTCATCCACCAAAGAAGACATATATTACACTTTGAAATATTTACTCTGACTTCATAAGTTTTTTGTATCACCAGGTTCTAAAATCGGACATTTGGCAGTGGAAAACACTCTTTGAGCGAATTCTCACCAATACACATGTAATTTACATTGTTTACATAACCATGGCATTCCGTATTCCGAACATGTTTCATGCATCACGGATTCCTCAAACATGCATTTCTGAGCTGTGAACATGCGCATAACAGATGTTTCAACCACCAAACAAGTTACTTATGCACTTTGAAATAGTTCCTTGGACTTCGTTGCTTCTCCTATCACCAGTTTCAAGAATCACACTTTGATCCCAGAAAAACCCTCTTGGAGTGAATTCTACCCTAGTGATATGTAATTTGAATAGATTCCTTCAACAAGATATTCCGTGTTCCGTACATGTTTCATGCATGACGGATTCCGCAAACATGCATTCCTGAGTTGTGAGCATGTGGATTACTGATTTTTCATCCTCTATAAAAGGAATAATTTCATATAGACTCGTGTACACATTTTCACTATCTTTCCCTAACACAAGTTTCGAATTCGTTCATTTTTCACAGAAGAATACTTCTGGAGTGTATTCAACCTAATAGATATATAATTTATATGAATTCCATCAACATGGCATTCCGGGTTCCGTACATGATACATGCATGACGGATTCGAGAAACATGCATTTCTGAGTTGTGAGCATGTGGATTAGTGAACTTTCATCCACCAAAGAAGGCATATATTACACTTTGAAATATTTACTCTGACTTCATAAGTTTTTTGTATCACCAGGTTCTAAAATCGGACATTTGGCAGTAGAAAACACTCTTTGAGCGAATTCTCACCAATACACATGTAATTTACATTGTTTACATAACCATAACATTCCGTATTCCAAACATGTTTCATGCATCACGGATTCCTCAAACATGCATTTCTGAGCTGTGAACATGCACATGACAGATGTTTCAACCACAAAACAAGTTACTTATGCACTTTGAAATAGTTCCTTGGACTTCGTTGCTTCTCCTATCACCAGTTTCAAGAATCACACTTTGATCCCAGAAAAACCCTCTTGGAGCGAATTCTACCCTAGAGATATGTAATTTGAATAGATTCCTTCAACATGATATTCCGTGTTCCTTACATGTTACATGCATGACGGATTCGACAAACATGCATTCCTGAGTTGTGAGCATGTGGATTACTGATTTTTCATCCTCTATAAAAGGAATAATTTCATATAGACTCGTGTACACATTTTCACAAGCTTTCCCTAACACAAGTTTCGAATTCGTTCATTTTTCACAGAAGAATACTTCTGGAGTGTATTCAACCTAATAGATATATAATTTACATGAATTCCATCAACATTGCATTCCGGGTTCCGTACATGATACATGCATGACGGATTCGAGAAACATGCGTTTCTGAGTTGTGAGCATGTGGATTAGTGAACTTCCATCCACCAAAGAAGGCATATATTACACTTTGAAATATTTACTCTGACTTCATAAGTTTTTTGTATCACCAGGTTCTAAAATCGGACATTTGGCAGTAGAAAACACTCTTTGAGCGAATTCTCACCAATACACATGTAATTTACATTGTTTACATAACCATGGCATTCCGTATTCCGAACATGTTTCATGCATCACGGATTCCTCAAACATGCATTTCTGAGCTGTGAACATGCGCATGACAATTGTTTCAACCACCAAACAAGTTACTTACGCACTTTGAAATAGTTCCTTGGACTTCGTTGCTTCTCCTATCACCAGTTTCAAGAATCACACTTTGATCCCAGAAAAACCCTCTTGGAGCGAATTCTACCCTAGAGATATGTAATTTGAATAGATTCCTTCAACATGATATTCCGTGTTCCGTACATGTTACATGCATGACGGATTCGACAAACATGCATTCCTGAGTTGTGAGCATGTGGATTACTGATTTTTCATCCTCTATAAAAGGAATAATTTCATATAGACTCGTGTACACATTTTCACAAGCTTTCCCTAACACAAGTTTCGAATTCGTTCATTTTTCACAGAAGAATACTTCAGGAGTGTATTCTACCCAACAGATATATAATTTACATGAATTCCATCAACATGGCATTCCGGGTTCCGTACATGATACATGCATGACGGATTCGAGAAACATGCGTTTCTGAGTTGTGAGCATGTGGATTAGTGAACTTTCATCCACCAAAGAAGGCATATATTACACTTTGAAATATTTACTCTGACTTCATAAGTTTTTTGTATCACCAGGTTCTAAAATCAGACATTTGGCAGTAGAAAACACTCTTTGAGCGAATTCTCACCAATACACATGTAATTTACATTGTTTACATAACCATGGCATTCCGTATTCCAAACATGTTTCATGCATCACGGATTCCTCAAACATGCATTTCTGAGCTGTGAACATGCGCATGACAGATATTTCAACCACCAAACCAGTTACTTATGCACTTTGAAATAGTTCCTTGCACTTCGTTGCTTCTCCTATCACCAGTTTCAAGAATCACACTTTGATCCCAGAAAAACCCTCTTGGAGCGAATTCTACCCTAGAGATATGTAATTTGAATAGATTCCTTCAACATGATATTCCGTGTTCCTTACATGTTACATGCATGACGGATTCGACAAACATGCATTCCTGAGTTTTGAGCATGTGGATTACTGATTTTTCATCCTCTATAAAAGGAATAATTTCATATAGACTCGTGTACACATTTTCACAAGCTTTCCCTAACACAAGTTTCGAATTCGTTCATTTTTCACAGAAGAATACTTCTGGAGTGTATTCAACCTAATAGTTATATAATTTACATGAATTCCATCAACATGGCATTCCGGATTCCGTACATGATACATGCATGACGGATTCGAGAAACATGCGTTTCTGAGTTGTGAGCATGTGGATTAGTGAACTTTCATCCACCAAAGAAGACATATATTACACTTTGAAATATTTACTCTGACTTCATAAGTTTTTTGTATCACCAGGTTCTAAAATCGGACATTTGGCAGTGGAAAACACTCTTTGAGCGAATTCTCACCAATACACATGTAATTTACATTGTTTACATAACCATGGCATTCCGTATTCCGAACATGTTTCATGCATCACGGATTCCTCAAACATGCATTTCTGAGCTGTGAACATGCGCATGACAGATGTTTCAACCACAAAACAAGTTACTTATGCACTTTGAAATAGTTCCTTGGACTTCGTTGCTTCTCCTATCACCAGTTTCAAGAATCACACTTTGATCCCAGAAAAACCCTCTTGGAGTGAATTCTACCCTAGTGATATGTAATTTGAATAGATTCCTTCAACAAGATATTCCGTGTTCCGTACATGTTTCATGCATGACGGATTCCGCAAACATGCATTCCTGAGTTGTGAGCATGTGGATTACTGATTTTTCATCCTCTATAAAAGGAATAATTTCATATAGACTCGTGTACACATTTTCACTATCTTTCCCTAACACAAGTTTCGAATTCGTTCATTTTTCACAGAAGAATACTTCTGGAGTGTATTCAACCTAATAGATATATAATTTACATGAATTCCATCAACATGGCATTCCGGGTTCCGTACATGATACATGCATGACGGATTCGAGAAACATGCGTTTCTGAGTTGTGAGCATGTGGATTAGTGAACTTTCATCCACCAAAGAAGGCATATATTACACTTTGAAATATTTACTCTGACTTCATAAGTTTTTTGTATCACCAGGTTCTAAAATCGGACATTTGGCAGTAGAAAACACTCTTTGAGCGAATTCTCACCAATACACATGTAATTTACATTGTTTACATAACCATAACATTCCGTATTCCAAACATGTTTCATGCATCACGGATTCCTCAAACATGCATTTCTGAGCTGTGAACATGCACATGACAGATGTTTCAACCACAAAACAAGTTACTTATGCACTTTGAAATAGTTCCTTGGACTTCGTTGCTTCTCCTATCACCAGTTTCAAGAATCACACTTTGATCCCAGAAAAACCCTCTTGGAGCGAATTCTACCCTAGAGATATGTAATTTGAATAGATTCCTTCAACATGATATTCCGTGTTCCTTACATGTTACATGCATGACGGATTCGACAAACATGCATTCCTGAGTTGTGAGCATGTGGATTACTGATTTTTCATCCTCTATAAAAGGAATAATTTCATATAGACTCGTGTACACATTTTCACAAGCTTTCCCTAACACAAGTTTCGAATTCGTTCATTTTTCACAGAAGAATACTTCTGGAGTGTATTCAACCTAATAGATATATAATTTACATGAATTCCATCAACATGGCATTCCGGGTTCCGTACATGATACATGCATGACGGATTCGAGAAACATGCGTTTCTGAGTTGTGAGCATGTGGATTAGTGAACTTTCATCCACCAAAGAATGCATATATTACACTTTGAAATATTTACTCTGACTTCATATGTTTTTTGTATCACCAGGTTCTAAAATCAGACATATGGCAGTAGAAAACACTCTTTGAGCGAATTCTCACCAATACACATGTAATTTACATTGTTTACATAACCATGGCATTCCGTATTCCAAACATGTTTCATGCATCACGGATTCCTCAAACATGCATTTCTGAGCTGTGAACATGCGCATGACAGATGTTTCAACGACAAAACAAGTTACTTATGCACTTTGAAATAGTTCCTTGGACTTCGTTGCTTCTCGTATCACCAGTTTCAAGAATCACACTTTGATCCCAGAAAAACCCTCTTGGAGCGAATTCTACCCTAGAGATATGTAATTTGAATAGATTCCTTCAACATGATATTCCGTGTTCCGTACATGTTACATGCATGACGGATTCGACAAACATGCATTCCTGAGTTGTGAGCATGTGGATTACTGATTTTTCATCCTCTATAAAAGGAATAATTTCATATAGACTCGTGTACACATTTTCACAAGCTTTCCCTAACACAAGTTTCGAATTCGTTCATTTTTCACAGAAGAATACTTCTGGAGTGTATTCAACCTAATAGATATATAATTTACATGAATTCCATCAACATGGCATTCCGGGTTAAGTACATGATACATGCATGACGGATTAGGGAAACATGCGTTTTTGAGTTGTGAGCATGTGGATTAGTGAACTTTCATCCACCAAAGAAGGCATATATTACACTTTGAAATATTTACTCTGACTTCATAAGTTTTTTGTATCACCAGGTTCTAAAATCGGACATTTGGCAGTAGAAAACACTCTTTGAGCGAATTCTCACCAATACACATGTAATTTACATTGTTTACATAACCATGGCATTCCGTATTCCGAACATGTTTCATGCATCACGGATTCCTCAAACATGCATTTCTGAGCTGTGAACATGCGCATGACAGATGTTTCAACCACCAAACAAGTTACTTATGCACTTTGAAATAGTTCCTTGGACTTCATTGCTTCTCCTATCACCAGTTTCAAGAATCACACTTTGATCCCAGAAAAACCCTCTTGGAGCGAATTCTACCCTAGAGATATGTAATTTGAATAGATTCCTTCAACAAGATATTCCGTGTTCCGTACATGTTTCATGCATGACGGATTCCGCAAACATGCATTCCTGAGTTGTGAGCATGTGGATTACTGATTTTTCATCCTCTATAAAAGGAATAATTTCATATAGACTCGTGTACACATTTTCACTATCTTTCCCTAACACAAGTTTCGAATTCGTTCATTTTTCACAGAAGAATAGTTCTGGAGTGTATTCAACCTAATAGATATATAATTTACATGAATTCCATCAACATGGCATTCCGTATTCCGAACATGATTCGTGCATCACGGATTCCTCAAACATGCATTTCTGAGCTGTGAACATGCGCATGACAGATGTTTCAACCACCAAACAAGTTACTTATGCACTTTGAAATAGTCCCTTGGACTTCGTTGCTTCTCCTATCACAAGTTTCAAGAATCACACTTTGATCCCAGAAAAACCCTCTTGGAGCGAATTCTACCCTAGAGATATGTAATTTGAATAGTTTCCTTCAACATGATATTCCGTGTTACGTACATGTTACATGCATGACGGATTCTACAAACATGCATTACTGAGTTGATAGCATGTGGATTACTGATTTTTCATCCTCTATAAAAGGAATAATTTTATATAGACTCGTGTACACATTTTCACAAGCTTTCCGTAACACAAGTTTCGAATTCGTTCATTTTTCACAGAAGAATACTTCTGGAGTGTATTCAACCTAATAGATATTTAATTTACATGAATTCCATCAACATGGCATTCCGGGTTCCGTACATGATACATGCATGACGGATTCGAGAAACATGCGTTTCTGAGTTGTGAGCATGTGGATTAGTGAACTTTCATCCACCAAAGAAGGCATATATTACACTTTGAAATATTTACTCTGACTTCATAAGTTTTTTGTATCACCAGGTTCTAAAATCGGACATTTGGCAGTAGAAAACACTCTTTGAGCGAATTCTCACCAATACACATGTAATTTACATTGTTTACATAACCATGGCATTCCGTATTCCGAACATGTTTCATGCATCACGGATTCCTCAAACATGCATTTCTGAGCTGTGAACATGCGCATGACAGATGTTTCAACCACCAAACAAGTTACTTATGCACTTTGAAATAGTTCCTTGGACTTCGTTGCTTCTCCTATCACCAGTTTCAAGAATCACACTTTGATCCCAGAAAAACCCTCTTGGAGCGAATTCTACCCTAGAGATATGTAATTTGAATAGATTCCTTCAACATGATATTCCGTGTTCCGTACATGTTACATGCATGACGGATTCGACAAACATGCATTCCTGAGTTGTGAGCATGTGGATTACTGATTTTTCATCCTCTATAAAAGGAATAATTTCATATAGACTCGTGTACACAATTTCACAAGCTTTCCCTAACACAAGTTTCGAATTCGTTCATTTTTCACAGAAGAATTCTTCTGGAGTGTATTCAACCTAATAGATATATAATTTACATGAATTCCATCAACATGGCATTCCGGGTTCCGTACATGATACATGCATGACGGATTCGAGAAACATGAGTTTCTGAGTTGTGAGCATGTGGATTAGTGAACTTTCATCCACCAAAGAAGGCATATATTACACTTTGAAATATTTACTCTGACTTCATAAGTTTTTTGTATCACCAGGTTCTAAAATCGGACATTTGGCAGTAGAAAACACTCTTTGAGCGAATTCTCACCAATACACATGTAATTTACATTGTTTACATAACCATGGCATTCCGTATTCCGAACATGTTTCATGCACCACGGATTCCTCAAACATGCATTTCTGAGCTGTGAATATGCGCATGACAGATGTTTCAACAACCAAACAAGTTACATATTCACTTTGATATAGTCCCTTGGACTTCGTTGCTCTCCTATCACAAGTTTCAAGAATCACACTTTGATCCCAGAAAAACCCTCTTGGAGCGAATTCTACCCTAGAGATATGTAATTAGAATAGATTCCTTCAACATGATATTCCGTGTTCCGTACATGTTACATGCATGACGGATTCCACAAACATGCATTCCTGAGTTGAGAGCATGTGGATTACTGATTTTTCATCCTCTATAAAAGGAATAATTTCATATAGACTCGTGTACACATTTTCACAAGCTTTCCCTAACACAAGTTTCGAATTCGTTCATTTTTCACAGAAGAATACTTCTGGAGTGTATTCAACCTAATAGATATATAATTTACATGAATTCCATCAACATGGCATTCCGGGTTCCGTACATGATACATGCATGACGGATTCGAGAAACATGCGTTTCTGAGTTGTGAGCATGTGGATTAGTGAACTTTCATCCACCAAAGAAGGCATATATTACACTTTGAAATATTTACTCTGACTTCATAATTTTTTTGTATCACCAGGTTCTAAAATCGGACATTTGGCAGTAGAAAACACTCTTTGAGCGAATTCTCACCAATACACATGTAATTTACATTGTTTACATAACCATGGCATTCCGTATTCCGAACATGTTTCATGCATCACGGATTCCTCAAACATGCATTTCTGAGCTGTGAACATGTGCATGAAAGTTGTTTCAACCACCAAACAAGTTACTTACGCACTTTGAAATAGTTCCTTGGACTTCGTTGCTTCTCCTATCACCAGTTTCAAGAATCACACTTTGATCCCAGAAAAACCCTCTTGGAGCGAATTCTAACCTAGAGATATGTAATTTGAATAGATTCCTTCAACATGATATTCCGTGTTCCGTACATGTTACATGCATGACGGATTCCACAAACATGCATTCCTGAGTTGTGAGCATGTGGATTACTGATTTTTCATCCTCTATAAAAGGAATAATTTCATATAGACTCGTGTACACATTTTCACTATCTTTCCCTAACACAAGTTTCGAATTCGTTCATTTTTCACAGAAGAATACTTCTGGAGTGTATTCAACCTAATAGATATATAATTTACATGAATTCCATCAACATGGCATTCCGGGTTCCGTACCTGATACATGCATGACGGATTCGAGAAACATGCGTTTCTGAGTTGTGAACATGTGGATTAGTGAACTTTCATCCACCAAAGAAGGCATATATTACACTTTGAAATATTTACTCTGACTTCATAAGTTTTTTGTATCACCAGGTTCTAAAATCGGATATTTGGCAGTAGAAAACACTCTTTGAGCGAATTCTCACCAATACACATGTAATTTACATTGTTTACATAACCATGGCATTCCGTATTCCGAACATGATTCGTGCATCACGGATTCCTCAGACATGCATTTCTGAGCTGTGAACATGCGCATGACGGATGTTTCAACCACCAAACAAGTTACTTATGCACTTTGAAATAGTCCCTTGGACTTCGTTGCTTCTCCTATCACAAGTTTCAAGAATCACATTTTGATCCCAGAAAAACCCTCTTGGAGCGAATTCTACCCTAGAGATATGTAATTTGAATTGTTTCCTTCTACATGATATTCCGTGTTACGTACATGTTACATGCATGACGGATTCGACAAACATGCATTCCTGAGTTGAGAGCATGTGGATTACTGATTTTTCATCCTCTATAAAAGGAATAATTTTATATAGACTCGTGTACACATTTTCACAAGCTTTCCGTAACACAAGTTTCGAATTCGTTCATTTTTCACAGAAGAATTCTTCTGGAGTGTATTCAAACTAATAGATATATAATTTACATGAATTCCATCAACATGGCATTCCGTATTCCGAACATGATTCGTGCATCACGGATTCCTCAAACATGCATTTCTGAGCTGTGAACATGCGCATGACAGATGTTTCAACCACCAAACAAGTTACTTATGCACTTTGAAATAGTTCCTTGGACTTCGTTGCTTCTCCTATCACCAGTTTCAAGAATCACACTTTGATCCCAGAAAAACCCTCTTGGAGCGAATTCTACCCTAGAGATATGTAATTTGAATAGATTCCTTCAACATGATATTCCGTGTTCCGTACATATTACATGCATGACGGATTCGACAAACATGCATTCCTGAGTTGTGAGCATGTGGATTACTGATTTTTCATCCTCTATAAAAGGAATAATTTCATATAGACTCGTGTACACAATTTCACAAGCTTTCCCTAACACAAGTTTCGAATTCGTTCATTTTTCACAGAAGAATTCTTCTGGAGTGTATTCAACCTAATAGATATATAATTTACATGAATTCCATCAACATGGCATTCCGGGTTCCGTACATGATACATGCATGACGGATTCGAGAAACATGAGTTTCTGAGTTGTGAGCATGTGGATTAGTGAACTTTCATCCACCAAAGAAGGCATATATTACACTTTGAAATATTTACTCTGACTTCATAAGTTTTTTGTATCACCAGGTTCTAAAATCGGACATTTGGCAGTAGAAAACACTCTTTGAGCGAATTCTCACCAATACACATGTAATTTACATTGTTTACATAACCATGGCATTCCGTATTCCGAACATGTTTCATGCATCACGGATTCCTCAAACATGCATTTCTGAGCTGTGAATATGCGCATGACAGATGTTTCAACAACCAAACAAGTTACATATTCACTTTGATATAGTCCCTTGGACTTCGTTGCTTCTCCTATCACAAGTTTCAAGAATCACACTTTGATCCCAGAAAAACCCTTTTGGAGCGAATTCTACCCTAGAGATATGTAATTAGAATAGATTCCTTCAACATGATATTCCGTGTTCCGTACATGTTACATGCATGACGGATTCCACAAACATGCATTCCTGAGTTGAGAGCATGTGGATTACTGATTTTTCATCCTCTATAAAAGGAATAATTTCATATAGACTCGTTTACACATTTTCACAAGCTTTCCCTAACACAAGTTTCGAATTCGTTCATTTTTCACAGAAGAATACTTCTGGAGTGTATTCAACCTAATAGATATATAATTTACATGAATTCCATCAACATGGCATTCCGGGTTCCGTACATGATACATGCATGACGGATTCGGGAAACATGCGTTTCTGAGTTGTGAGCATGTGGATTAGTGAACTTTCATCCACCAAAGAAGGCATATATTACACTTTGAAATATTTACTCTGACTTCATAATTTTTTTGTATCACCAGGTTCTAAAATTGGACATTTGGCAGTAGAAAACACTCTTTGAGCGAATTCTCACCAATACACATGTAATTTACATTGTTTACATAACCATGGCATTCCGTATTCCGAACATGTTTCATGCATCACGGATTCCTCAAACATGCATTTCTGAGCTGTGAACATGTGCATGAAAGTTGTTTCAACCACCAAACAAGTTACTTACGCACTTTGAAATAGTTCCTTGGACTTCGTTGCTTCTCCTATCACCAGTTTCAAGAATCACACTTTGATCCCAGAAAAACCCTCTTGGAGCGAATTCTACCCTAGAGATATGTAATTTGAATAGATTCCTTCAACATGATATTCCGTGTTCCGTACATGTTACATGCATGACGGATTCGACAAACATGCATTCCTGAGTTGTGAGCATGTGGATTACTGATTTTTCATCCTCTATAAAAGGAATAATTTCATATAGACTCGTGTACACATTTTCACAAGCTTTCCCTAACACAAGTTTCGAATTCGTTCATTTTTCACAGAAGAATACTTCTGGAGTGTATTCAACCTAATAGATATATAATTTACATGAATTCCATCAACATGGCATTCCGGGTTCCGTACATGATACATGCATGACGGATTCGAGAAACATGCGTTTCTGAGTTGTGAGCATGTGGATTAGTGAACTTTCATCCACCAAAGAAGGCATATATTACACTTTGAAATATTTACTCTGACTTCATAAGTTTTTTGTATCACCAGCTTCTAAAATCTGACATTTGGCAGTAGAAAACACTCTTTGAGCGAATTCTCACCAATACACATGTAATTTACATTGTTTACATAACCATGGCATTCCGTATTCCGAACATGTTTCATGCATCACGGATTCCTCAAACATGCATTTCTGAGCTGTGAACATGCGCATGACAGATGTTTCAACCACCAAACAAGTTACTTATGCACTTTGAAATAGTCCCTTGGACTTCGTTGCTTCTCCTATCACAAGTTTCAAGAATCACACTTTGATCCCAGAAAAACCCTCTTGGAGCGAATTCTACCCTAGAGATATGTAATTTGAATAGTTTCCTTCAACATGATATTCCGTGTTACGTACATGTTACATGCATGACGGATTCTACAAACATGCATTACTGAGTTGAGAGCATGTGGATTACTGATTTTTCATCCTCTATAAAAGGAATAATTTTATATAGACTCGTGTAAACATTTTCACAAGCTTTCCGTAACACAAGTTTCGAATTCGTTCATTTTTCACAGAAGAATACTTCTGGAGTGTATTCAACCTAATAGATATTTAATTTACATGAATTCCATCAACATGGCATTCCGGGTTCCGTACATGATACATGCATGACGGATACGAGAAACATGAGTTTCTGAGTTGTGAGCATGTGGATTAGTGAACTTTCATCCACCAAAGAAGGCATATATTGCACTTTGAAATATTTACTCTGACTTCATAAGTTTTTTGTATCACCAGGTTCTAAAATCGGACATTTGGCAGTAGAAAACACTCTTTGAGCGAATTCTCATCAATACACATGTAATTTACATTGTTTACATAACCATGGCATTCCGTATTCCGAACATGTTTCATGCATCACGGATTCCTCAAACATGCATTTCTGAGCTGTGAACATGCGCATGACAGATGTTTCAACCACCAAACAAGTTACTTATGCACTTTGAAATAGTTCCTTGGACTTCGTTGCTTCTCCTATCACCAGTTTCAAGAATCACACTTTGATCCCAGAAAAACCCTCTTGGAGCGAATTCTA
Organism: Vicugna pacos; assembly: GCF_048564905.1. Classification (NCBI taxonomy): domain Eukaryota; kingdom Metazoa; phylum Chordata; class Mammalia; order Artiodactyla; family Camelidae; genus Vicugna; species Vicugna pacos. The sequence goes on along the minus strand of NW_027328741.1, from coordinate 64,877,294 downwards.
CCCTAGAGATATGTAATTTGAATAGATTCCTTCAACATGATATTCCGTGTTCCGTACATGTTACATGCATGACGGATTCGACAAACATGCATTCCTGAGTTGTGAGCATGTGGATTACTGATTTTTCATCCTCTATAAAAGGAATAATTTCATATAGACTCGTGTACACAATTTCACAAGCTTTCCCTAACACAAGTTTCGAATTCGTTCATTTTTCACAGAAGAATTCTTCTGGAGTGTATTCAACCTAATAGATATATAATTTACATGAATTCCATCAACATGGCATTCCGGGTTCCGTACATGATACATGCATGACGGATTCGAGAAACATGAGTTTCTGAGTTGTGAGCATGTGGATTAGTGAACTTTCATCCACCAAAGAAGGCATATATTACACTTTGAAATATTTACTCTGACTTCATAAGTTTTTTGTATCACCAGGTTCTAAAATCGGACATTTGGCAGTAGAAAACACTCTTTGAGCGAATTCTCACCAATACACATGTAATTTACATTGTTTACATAACCATGGCATTCCGTATTCCGAACATGTTTCATGCATCACGGATTCCTCAAACATGCATTTCTGAGCTGTGAATATGCGCATGACAGATGTTTCAACAACCAAACAAGTTACATATTCACTTTGATATAGTCCCTTGGACTTCGTTGCTTCTCCTATCACAAGTTTCAAGAATCACACTTTGATCCCAGAAAAACCCTCTTGGAGCGAATTCTACCCTAGAGATATGTAATTAGAATAGATTCCTTCAACATGATATTCCGTGTTCCGTACATGTTACATGCATGACGGATTCCACAAACATGCATTCCTGAGTTGAGAGCATGTGGATTACTGATTTTTCATCCTCTATAAAAGGAATAATTTCATATAGACTCGTTTACACATTTTCACAAGCTTTCCCTAACACAAGTTTCGAATTCGTTCATTTTTCACAGAAGAATACTTCTGGAGTGTATTCAACCTAATAGATATATAATTTACATGAATTCCATCAACATGGCATTCCGGGTTCCGTACATGATACATGCATGACGGATTCGGGAAACATGCGTTTCTGAGTTGTGAGCATGTGGATTAGTGAACTTTCATCCACCAAAGAAGGCATATATTACACTTTGAAATATTTACTCTGACTTCATAATTTTTTTGTATCACCAGGTTCTAAAATCGGACATTTGGCAGTAGAAAACACTCTTTGAGCGAATTCTCACCAATACACATGTAATTTACATTGTTTACATAACCATGGCATTCCGTATTCCGAACATGTTTCATGCATCACGGATTCCTCAAACATGCATTTCTGAGCTGTGAACATGTGCATGAAAGTTGTTTCAACCACCAAACAAGTTACTTACGCACTTTGAAATAGTTCCTTGGACTTCGTTGCTTCTCCTATCACCAGTTTCAAGAATCACACTTTGATCCCAGAAAAACCCTCTTGGAGCGAATTCTACCCTAGAGATATGTAATTTGAATAGATTCCTTCAACATGATATTCCGTGTTCCGTACATGTTACATGCATGACGGATTCGACAAACATGCATTCCTGAGTTGTGAGCATGTGGATTACTGATTTTTCATCCTCTATAAAAGGAATAATTTCATATAGACTCGTGTACACATTTTCACAAGCTTTCCCTAACACAAGTTTCGAATTCGTTCATTTTTCACAGAAGAATACTTCTGGAGTGTATTCAACCTAATAGATATATAATTTACATGAATTCCATCAACATGGCATTCCGGGTTCCGTACATGATACATGCATGACGGATTCGAGAAACATGCGTTTCTGAGTTGTGAGCATGTGGATTAGTGAACTTTCATCCACCAAAGAAGGCATATATTACACTTTGAAATATTTACTCTGACTTCATAAGTTTTTTGTATCACCAGCTTCTAAAATCTGACATTTGGCAGTAGAAAACACTCTTTGAGCGAATTCTCACCAATACACATGTAATTTACATTGTTTACATAACCATGGCATTCCGTATTCCGAACATGTTTCATGCATCACGGATTCCTCAAACATGCATTTCTGAGCTGTGAACATGCACATGACATATGTTTCAACCACCAAACAAGTTAATTATGCACTTTGAAATAGTTCCTTGGACTTCGTTGCTTCTCCTATCACCAGTTTCAAGAATCACACTTTGATCCCAGAAAAACCCTCTTGGAGCGAATTCTACCCTAGAGATATGTAATTTGAATAGATTCCTTCAACATGATATTCCGTGTTCCGTACATGTTACATGCATGACGGATTCCACAAACATGCATTCCTGAGTTGTGAGCATGTGGATTACTGATTTTTCATCCTCAATAAAAGGAATAATTTCATATAGACTCGTGTACACATTTTCACTATCTTTCCCTAACACAAGTTTCGAATTCGTTCATTTTTCACAGAAGAATACTTCTGGAGTGTATTCAACCTAATAGATATATAATTTACATGAATTCCATCAACATGGAATTCCGGGTTCCGTACCTGATACATGCATGACGGATTCGAGAAACATGCGTTTCTGAGTTGTGAACATGTGGATTAGTGAACTTTCATCCACCAAAGAAGGCATATATTACACTTTGAAATATTTACTCTGACTTCATAATTTTTTTGTATCACCAGGTTCTAAAATCGGATATTTGGCAGTAGAAAACACTCTTTGAGCGAATTCTCACCAATACACATGTAATTTACATTGTTTACATAACCATGGCATTCCGTATTCCGAACATGATTCGTGCATCACGGATTCCTCAGACATGCATTTCTGAGCTGTGAACATGCGCATGACGGATGTTTCAACCACCAAACAAGTTACTTATGCACTTTGAAATAGTCCCTTGGACTTCGTTGCTTCTCCTATCACAAGTTTCAAGAATCACATTTTGATCCCAGAAAAACCCTCTTGGAGCGAATTCTACCCTAGAGATATGTAATTTGAATTGTTTCCTTCTACATGATATTCCGTGTTACGTACATGTTACATGCATGACGGATTCGACAAACATGCATTCCTGAGTTGAGAGCATGTGAATTACTGATTTTTCATCCTCTATAAAAGGAATAATTTCATATAGACTCGTGTACACATTTTCACAAGCTTTCCCTAACACAAGTTTCGAATTCGTTCATTTTTCACAGAAGAATACTTCTGGAGTGTATTCAACCTAATAGATATATAATTTACATGAATTCCATCAACATGGCATACCGGGTTCCGTACATGATACATGCATGACGGATTCGGGAAACATGCGTTTCTGAGTTGTGAGCATGTGGATTAGTGAACTTTCATCCACCAAAGAAGGCATATATTACACTTTGAAATATTTACTCTGACTTCATAAATTTTTTGTATCACCAGGTTCTAAAATCGGACATTTGGCAGTAGAAAACACTCTTTGAGCGAATTCTCACCAATACACATGTAATTTACATTGTTTACATAACCATGGCATTCCGTATTCCGAACATGTTTCATGCATCACGGATTCCTCAAACATGCATTTCTGAGCTGTGAACATGTGCATGAAAGTTGTTTCAACCACCAAACAAGTTACTTACGCACTTTGAAATAGTTCCTTGGACTTCGTTGCTTCTCCTATCACCAGTTTCAAGAATCACACTTTGATCCCAGAAAAACCCTCTTGGAGCGAATTCTACCCTAGAGATATGTAATTTGAATAGATTCCTTCAACATGATATTCCGTGTTCCGTACATGTTACATGCATGACGGATTCGACAAACATGCATTCCTGAGTTGTGAGCATGTGGATTACTGATTTTTCATCCTCTATAAAAGGAATAATTTCATATAGACTCGTGTACACATTTTCACAAGCTTTCCCTAACACAAGTTTCGAATTCGTTCATTTTTCACAGAAGAATACTTCTGGAGTGTATTCAACCTAATAGATATATAATTTACATGAATTCCATCAACATGGCATTCCGGGTTCCGTACATGATACATGCATGACGGATTCGAGAAACACGCGTTTCTGAGTTGTGAGCATGTGGATTAGTGAACTTTCATCCACCAAAGAAGGCATATATTACACTTTGAAATATTTACTCTGACTTCATAAGTTTTTTGTATCACCAGGTTCTAAAATCGGACATTTGGCAGTAGAAAACACTCTTTGAGCGAATTCTCACCAATACACATGTAATTTACATTGTTTACATAACCATGGCATTCCGTATTCCGAACATGTTTCATGCATCACGGATTCCTCAAACATGCATTTCTGAGCTGTGAACATGCGCATGACAGATGTTTCAACCACCAAACAAGTTACTTATGCACTTTGAAATAGTTCCTTGGACTTCGTTGCTTCTCCTATCACCAGTTTCAAGAATCACACTTTGATCCCAGAAAAACCCTCTTGGAGCGAATTCTACCCTAGAGATATGTAATTTGAATAGATTCCTTCAACATGATATTCCGTGTTCCGTACATGTTACATGCATGATGGATTCGACAAACATGCATTCCTGAGTTGTGAGCATGTGGATTACTGATTTTTCATCCTCTATAAAAGGAATAATTTCATATAGACTCGTGTACACATTTTCACAAGCTTTCCCTAACACAAGTATCGAATTCGTTCATTTTTCACAGAAGAATACTTCTGGAGTGTATTCAACCTAATAGATATATAATTTACATGAATTCCATCAACATGGCATTCCGGGTTCCGTACATGATACATGCATGACGGATTCGAGAAACACGCGTTTCTGAGTTGTGAGCATGTGGATTAGTGAACTTTCATCCACCAAAGAAGGCATATATTACCCTTTGAAATATTTACTCTGGCTTCATAAGTTTTTTGTATCACCAGGTTCTAAAATCGGACATTTGGCAGTAGAAAACACTCTTTGAGCGAATTCTCACCAATACACATGTAATTTACATTGTTTACATAACCATGGCATTCCGTATTCCGAACATGTTTCATGCATCACGGATTCCTCAAACATGCATTTCTGAGCTGTGAACATGTGCATGAAAGTTGTTTCAACCACCAAACAAGTTACTTACGCACTTTGAAATAGTTCCTTGGACTTCGTTGCTTCTCCTATCACCAGTTTCAAGAATCACACTTTGATCCCAGAAAAACCCTCTTGGAGCGAATTCTACCCTAGAGATATGTAATTTGAATAGATTCCTTCAACATGATATTCCGTGTTCCGTACATGTTACATGCATGACGGATTCGACAAACATGCATTCCTGAGTTGTGAGCATGTGGATTACTGATTTTTCATCCTCTATAAAAGGAATAATTTCATATAGACTCGTGTACACATTTTCACAAGCTTTCCCTAACAGAAGTTTCGAATTCGTTCATTTTTCACAGAAGAATACTTCTGGAGTGTATTCAACCTAATAGATATATAATTTACATGAATTCCATCAACATGGCATTCCGGGTTCCGTACATGATACATGCATGACGGATTCGAGAAACACGCGTTTCTGAGTTGTGAGCATGTGGGTTAGTGAACTTTCATCCACCAAAGAAGGCATATATTACACTTTGAAATATTTACTCTGACTTCATAAGTTTTTTGTATCACCAGGTTCTAAAATCGGACATTTGGCAGTAGAAAACACTCTTTGAGCGAATTCTCACCAATACACATGTAATTTACATTGTTTACATAACCATGGCATTCCGTATTCCGAACATGTTTCATGCATCACGGATTTCTCAAACATGCATTTCTGAGCTGTGAATATGCGCATGACAGATGTTTCAACCACCAAACAAGTTACTTATTCACTTTGATATAGTCCCTTGGACTTCGTTGCTTCTCCTATCACAAGTTTCAAGAATCACACTTTGATCCCAGAAAAACCCTCTTGGAGCGAATTCTACCCTAGAGATATGTAATTAGAATAGATTCCTTCAACATGATATTCCATGTTCCGTACATGTTACATGCATGACGGATTCCACAAACATGCATTCCTGAGTTGAGAGCATGTGGATTACTGATTTTTCATCCTCTATAAAAGGAATAATTTCATATAGACTCGTGTACACATTTTCACAAGCTTTCCCTAACACAAGTTTCGAATTCGTTCATTTTTCACAGAAGAATACTTCTGGAGTGTATTCAACCTAATAGATATATAATTTACATGAATTCCATCAACATGGCATTCCGGGTTCCGTACATGATACATGCATGACGGATTCGAGAAACACGCGTTTCTGAGTTGTGGGCATGTGGATTAGTGAACTTTCATCCACCAAAGAAGGCATATATTACACTTTGAAATATTTACTCTGACTTCATAAGTTTTTTGTATCACCAGGTTCTAAAATCGGACATTTGGCAGTAGAAAACACTCTTTGAGCGAATTCTCACCAATACACATGTAATTTACATTGTTTACATAACCATGGCATTCCGTATTCCGAACATGTTTCATGCATCACGGATTCCTCAAACATGCATTTCTGAGCTGTGAACATGCGCATGACAGATGTTTCAACCACCAAACAAGTTACTTATGCACTTTGAAATAGTTCCTTGGACTTCGTTGCTTCTCCTATCACCAGTTTCAAGAATCACACTTTGATCCCAGAAAAACCCTCTTGGAGCGAATTCTACCCTAGAGATATGTAATTTGAATAGATTCCTTCAACATGATATTCCGTGTTCCGTACATGTTACATGCATGATGGATTCGACAAACATGCATTCCTGAGTTGTGAGCATGTGGATTACTGATTTTTCATCCTCTATAAAAGGAATAATTTCATATAGACTCGTGTACACATTTTCACAAGCTTTCCCTAACACAAGTATCGAATTCGTTCATTTTTCACAGAAGAATACTTCTGGAGTGTATTCAACCTAATAGATATATAATTTACATGAATTCCATCAACATGGCATTCCGGGTTCCGTACATGATACATGCATGACGGATTCGAGAAACACGCGTTTCTGAGTTGTGAGCATGTGGATTAGTGAACTTTCATCCACCAAAGAAGGCATATATTACCCTTTGAAATATTTACTCTGGCTTCATAAGTTTTTTGTATCACCAGGTTCTAAAATCGGACATTTGGCAGTAGAAAACACTCTTTGAGCGAATTCTCACCAATACACATGTAATTTACATTGTTTACATAACCATGGCATTCCGTATTCCGAACATGTTTCATGCATCACGGATTCCTCAAACATGCATTTCTGAGCTGTGAACATGCGCATGACAGATGTTTCAACCACCAAACAAGTTACTTACGCACTTTGAAATAGTTCCTTGGACTTCGTTGCTTCTCCTATCACCAGTTTCAAGAATCACACTTTGATCCCAGAAAAACCCTCTTGGAGCGAATTCTACCCTAGAGATATGTAATTTGAATAGATTCCTTCAACATGATATTCCGTGTTCCGTACATGTTACATGCATGACGGATTCGACAAACATGCATTCCTGAGTTGTGAGCATGTGGATTACTGATTTTTCATCCTCTATAAAAGGAATAATTTCATATAGACTCGTGTACACATTTTCACAAGCTTTCCCTAACACAAGTTTCGAATTCGTTCATTTTTCACAGAAGAATACTTCTGGAGTGTATTCAACCTAATAGATATATAATTTACATGAATTCCATCAACATGGCATTCCGGGTTCCGTACATGATACATGCATGACGGATTCGAGAAACACGCGTTTCTGAGTTGTGAGCATGTGGATTAGTGAACTTTCATCCACCAAAGAAGGCATATATTACACTTTGAAATATTTACTCTGGCTTCATAAGTTTTTTGTATCACCAGGTTCTAAAATCGGACATTTGGCAGTAGAAAACACTCTTTGAGCGAATTCTCACCAATACACATGTAATTTACATTGTTTACATAACCATGGCATTCCGTATTCCGAACATGTTTCATGCATCACGGATTCCTCAAACATGCATTTCTGAGCTGTGAACATGCGCATGACAGATGTTTCAACCACCAAACAATTTACTTATGCACTTTGAAATAGTTCCTTGGACTTCGTTGCTTCTCCTATCACCAGTTTCAAGAATCACACTTTGATCCCAGAAAAACCCTCTTGGAGCGAATTCTACCCTAGAGATATGTAATTTGAATAGATTCCTTCAACATGATATTCCGTGTTCCGTACATGTTACATGCATGACGGATTCGACAAACATGCATTCCTGAGTTGTGAGCATGTGGATTACTGATTTTTCATCCTCTATAAAAGGAATAATTTCATATAGACTCGTGTACACATTTTCACAAGCTTTCCCTAACACAAGTTTCGAATTCGTTCATTTTTCACAGAAGAATACTTCTGGAGTGTATTCAACCTAATAGATATTTAATTTACATGAATTCCATCAACATGGCATTCCGGGTTCCGTACATGATACATGCATGACGGATTCGAGAAACATGCGTTTCTGAGTTGTGAGCATGTGGATTAGTGAACTTTCATCCACCAAAGAAGGCATATATTACACTTTGAAATATTTACTCTGACTTCATAAGTTTTTTGTATCACCAGGTTCTAAAATCGGACATTTGGCAGTAGAAAACACTCTTTGAGCGAATTCTCACCAATACACATGTAATTTACATTGTTTACATAACCATGGCATTCCGTATTCCGAACATGTTTCATGCATCACGGATTCCTCAAACATGCATTTCTGAGCTGTGAACATGTGCATGACAGTTGTTTCAACCACCAAACAAGTTACTTACGCACTTTGAAATAGTTCCTTGGACTTCGTTGCTTCTCCTATCACCAGTTTCAAGAATCACACTTTGATCCCAGAAAAACCCTCTTGGAGCGAATTCTACCCTAGAGATATGTAATTTGAATAGATTCCTTCAACATGATATTCCGTGTTCCGTACATGTTACATGCATGACGGATTCGACAAACATGCATTCCTGAGTTGTGAGCATGTGGATTACTGATTTTTCATCCTCTATAAAAGGAATAATTTCATATAGACTCGTGTACACATTTTCACAAGCGTTCCCTAACACAAGTTTCGAATTCGTTCATTTTTCACAGAAGAATACTTCTGGAGTGTATTCAACCTAATAGATATATAATTTACATGAATTCCATCAACATGGCATTCCGGGTTCCGTACATGATACATGCATGACGGATTCGAGAAACATGCGTTTCTGAGTTGTGAACATGTGGATTAGTGAACTTTCATTCACCAAAGAAGGCATATATTACACTTTGAAATATTTACTCTGACTTCATAAGTTTTTTGTATCACCAGGTTCTAAAATCGGATATTTGGCAGTAGAAAACACTCTTTGAGCGAATTCTCACCAATACACATGTAATTTACATTGTTTACATAACCATGGCATTCCGTATTCCGAACATGATTCGTGCATCACGGATTCCTCAAACATGCATTTCTGAGCTGTGAACATGCGCATGACAGATGTTTCAACCACCAAACAAGTTACTTATGCACTTTGAAATAGACCCTTGGACTTCGTTGCTTCTCCTATCACAAGTTTCAAGAATCACACTTTGATCCCAGAAAAACCCTCTTGGAGCGAATTCTACCCTAGAGATATGTAATCTGAATAGTTTCCTTCTACATGATATTCCGTGTTACGTACATGTTACATGCATGACGGATTCGACAAACATGCATTCCTGAGTTGTGAGCATGTGGATTACTGATTTTTCATTCTCTATAAAAGGAATAATTTTATATAGACTCGTGTACACATTTTCACAAGCTTTCCCTAACACAAGTTTCGAATTCGTTCATTTTTCACAGAAGGATTCTTCTGGAGTGTATTCAACCTAATAGATATTTAATTTACATGAATTCCATCAACATGGCATTCCGGGTTCCGTACATGATACATGCATGACGGATTCGAGAAACATGCGTTTCTGAGTTGTGAGCATGTGGATTAGTGAACTTTCATCCACCAAAGAAGGCATATATTACACTTTGAAATATTTACTCTGACTTCATAAGTTTTTTGTATCACCAGGTTCTAAAATCGGACATTTGGCAGTAGAAAACACTCTTTGAGCGAATTCTCACCAATACACATGTAATTTACATTGTTTACATAACCATGGCATTCCGTATTCCGAACATGTTTCATGCATCACGGATTCCTCAAACATGCATTTCTGAGCTGTGAACATGTGCATGAAAGTTGTTTCAACCACCAAACAAGTTACTTACGCACTTTGAAATAGTTTCTTGGACTTCGTTGCTTCTCCTATCACCAGTTTCAAGAATCACACTTTGATCCCAGAAAAACCCTCTTGGAGCGAATTCTACCCTAGAGATATGTAATTTGAATAGTTTCCTTCTACATGATATTCCGTGTTCCGTACATGTTACATGCATGACGGATTCGACAAAGATGCATTCCTGAGTTGTGAGCATGTGGATTACTGATTTTTCATCCTCTATAAAAGGAATAATTTCATATAGACTCGTGCACACAATTTCACAAGCTTTCCCTAACACAAGTTTCGAATTCGTTCATTTTTCACAGAAGAATTCTTCTGGAGTGTATTCAACCTAATAGATATATAATTTACATGAATTCCATCAACATGGCATTCCGGGTTCCGTACATGATACATGCATGACGGATTCGAGAAACATGAGTTTCTGAGTTGTGAGCATGTGGATTAGTGAACTTTCATCCACCAAAGAAGGCATATATTACACTTTGAAATATTTACTCTGACTTCATAAGTTTTTTGTATCACCAGGTTCTAAAATCGGACATTTGGCAGTAGAAAACACTCTTTGAGCGAATTCTCACCAATACACATGTAATTTACATTGTTTACATAACCAAGGCATTCCGTATTCCGAACATGTTTCATGCATCACGTATTCCTCAAACATGCATTTCTGAGCTGTGAACATGTGCATGACAGTTGTTTCAACCACCAAACAAGTTACTTACGCACTTTGAAATAGTTCCTTGGACTTCGTTGCTTCTCCTATCACCAGTTTCAAGAATCACACTTTGATCCCAGAAAAACCCTCTTGGAGCGAATTCTACCCTAGAGATATGTAATTTGAATAGATTCCTTCAACATGATATTCCGTGTTCCGTACATGTTACATGCATGACGGATTCGACAAACATGCATTCCTGAGTTGTGAGCATGTGGATTACTGATTTTTCATCCTCTATAAAAGGAATAATTTCATATAGACTCGTGTACACATTTTCACAAGCTTTCCCTAACACAAGTTTCGAATTCGTTCATTTTTCACAGAAGAATACTTCTGGAGTGTATTCAACCTAATAGATATTTAATTTACATGAATTCCATCAACATGGCATTCCGGGTTCCGTACATGATACATGCATGACGGATTCGAGAAACATGCGTTTCTGAGTTGTGAGCATGTGGATTAGTGAACTTTCATCCACCAAAGAAGGCATATATTACACTTTGAAATATTTACTCTGACTTCATAAGTTTTTTGTATCACCAGGTTCTAAAATCGGACATTTGGCAGTAGAAAACACTCTTTGAGCGAATTCTCACCAATACACATGTAATTTACATTGTTTACATAACCATGGCATTCCGTATTCCGAACATGTTTCATGCATCACGGATTCCTCAAACATGCATTTCTGAGCTGTGAACATGTGCATGACAGTTGTTTCAACCACCAAACAAGTTACTTACGCACTTTGAAATAGTTCCTTGGACTTCGTTGCTTCTCCTATCACCAGTTTCAAGAATCACACTTTGATCCCAGAAAAACCCTCTTGGAGCGAATTCTACCCTAGAGATATGTAATTTGAATAGATTCCTTCAACATGATATTCCGTGTTCCGTACATGTTACATGCATGACGGATTCGACAAACATGCATTCATGAGTTGTGAGCATGTGGATTACTGATTTTTCATCCTCTATAAAAGGAATAATTTCATATAGACTCGTGTACACATTTTCACAAGCGTTCCCTAACACAAGTTTCGAATTCGTTCATTTTTCACAGAAGAATACTTCTGGAGTGTATTCAACCTAATAGATATATAATTTACATGAATTCCATCAACATGGCATTCCGGGTTCCGTACATGATACATGCATGACGGATTCGAGAAACATGCGTTTCTGAGTTGTGAACATGTGGATTAGTGAACTTTCATTCACCAAAGAAGGCATATATTACACTTTGAAATATTTACTCTGACTTCATAAGTTTTTTGTATCACCAGGTTCTAAAATCGGATATTTGGCAGTAGAAAACACTCTTTGAGCGAATTCTCACCAATACACATGTAATTTACATTGTTTACATAACCATGGCATTCCGTATTCCGAACATGATTCGTGCATCACGGATTCCTCAAACATGCATTTCTGAGCTGTGAACATGCGCATGACAGATGTTTCAACCACCAAACAAGTTACTTATGCACTTTGAAATAGTCCCTTGGACTTCGTTGCTTCTCCTATCACAAGTTTCAAGAATCACACTTTGATCCCAGAAAAACCCTCTTGGAGCGAATTCTACCCTAGAGATATGTAATTTGAATAGTTTCCTTCTACATGATATTCCGTGTTACGTACATGTTACATGCATGACGGATTCGACAAACATGCATTCCTGAGTTGTGAGCATGTGGATTACTGATTTTTCATTCTCTATAAAAGGAATAATTTTATATAGACTCGTGTACACATTTTCACAAGCTTTCCCTAACACAAGTTTCGAATTCGTTCATTTTTCACAGAAGGATTCTTCTGGAGTGTATTCAACCTAATAGATATTTAATTTACATGAATTCCATCAACATGGCATTCCGGGTTCCGTACATGATACATGCATGACGGATTCGAGAAACATGCGTTTCTGAGTTGTGAGCATGTGGATTAGTGAACTTTCATCCACCAAAGAAGGCATATATTACACTTTGAAATATTTACTCTGACTTCATAAGTTTTTTGTATCACCAGGTTCTAAAATCGGACATTTGGCAGTAGAAAACACTCTTTGAGCGAATTCTCACCAATACACATGTAATTTACATTGTTTACATAACCATGGCATTCCGTATTCCGAACATGATTCGTGCATCACGGATTCCTCAAACATGCATTTCTGAGCTGTGAACATGCGCATGACAGATGTTTCAACCACCAAACAAGTTACTTATGCACTTTGAAATAGTCCCTTGGACTTCGTTGCTTCTCCTATCACAAGTTTCAAGAATCACACTTTGATCCCAGAAAAACCCTCTTGGAGCGAATTCTACCCTAGAGATATGTAATTTGAATAGTTTCCTTCTACATGATATTCCGTGTTACGTACATGTTACATGCATGACGGATTCGACAAACATGCATTCCTGAGTTGTGAGCATGTGGATTACTGATTTTTCATTCTCTATAAAAGGAATAATTTTATATAGACTCGTGTACACATTTTCACAAGCTTTCCCTAACACAAGTTTCGAATTCGTTCATTTTTCACAGAAGGATTCTTCTGGAGTGTATTCAACCTAATAGATATTTAATTTACATGAATTCCATCAACATGGCATTCCGGGTTCCGTACATGATACATGCATGACGGATTCGAGAAACATGCGTTTCTGAGTTGTGAGCATGTGGATTAGTGAACTTTCATCCACCAAAGAAGGCATATATTACACTTTGAAATATTTACTCTGACTTCATAAGTTTTTTGTATCACCAGGTTCTAAAATCGGACATTTGGCAGTAGAAAACACTCTTTGAGCGAATTCTCACCAATACACATGTAATTTACATTGTTTACATAACCATGGCATTCCGTATTCCGAACATGTTTCATGCATCACGGATTCCTCAAACATGCATTTCTGAGCTGTGAACATGTGCATGAAAGTTGTTTCAACCACCAAACAAGTTACTTACGCACTTTGAAATAGTTCCTTGGACTTCGTTGCTTCTCCTATCACCAGTTTCAAGAATCACACTTTGATCCCAGAAAAACCCTCTTGGAGCGAATTCTACCCTAGAGATATGTAATTTGAATAGATTCCTTCAACATGATATTCCGTGTTCCGTACATGTTACATGCATGACGGATTCGACAAACATGCATTCCTGAGTTGTGAGCATGTGGATTACTGATTTTTCATCCTCTATAAAAGGAATAATTTCATATAGACTCGTGTACACATTTTCACAAGCTTTCCTAACACAAGTTTCGAATTCGTTCATTTTTCACAGAAGAATACTTCTGGAGTGTATTCAACCTAATAGATATATAATTTACATGAATTCCATCAACATGGCATTCCGGGTTCCGTACATGATACATGCATGACGGATTCGAGAAACATGCGTTTCTGAGTTGTGAGCATGTGGATTAGTGAACTTTCATCCACCAAAGAAGGCATATATTACACTTTGATATATTTACTCTGACTTCATAAGTTTTTTGTATCACCAGGTTCTAAAATCGGACATTTGGCAGTAGAAAACACTCTTTGAGCGAATTCTCACCAATACACATGTAATTTACATTGTTTACATAACCATGGCATTCCGTATTCCGAACATGATTCGTGCATCACGGATTCCTCAAACATGCATTTCTGAGCTGTGAACATGCGCATGACAGATGTTTCAACCACCAAACAAGTTACTTATGCACTTTGAAATAGTCCCTTGGACTTCGTTGCTTCTCCTATCACAAGTTTCAAGAATCACACTTTGATCCCAGAAAAACCCTCTTGGAGCGAATTCTACCCTAGAGATATGTAATTTGAATAGTTTCCTTCTACATGATATTCCGTGTTACGTACATGTTACATGCATGACGGATTCGACAAACATGCATTCCTGAGTTGTGAGCATGTGGATTACTGATTTTTCATTCTCTATAAAAGGAATAATTTTATATAGACTCGTGTACACATTTTCACAAGCTTTCCCTAACACAAGTTTCGAATTCGTTCATTTTTCACAGAAGGATTCTTCTGGAGTGTATTCAACCTAATAGATATTTAATTTACATGAATTCCATCAACATGGCATTCCGGGTTCCGTACATGATACATGCATGACGGATTCGAGAAACATGCGTTTCTGAGTTGTGAGCATGTGGATTAGTGAACTTTCATCCACCAAAGAAGGCATATATTACACTTTGAAATATTTACTCTGACTTCATAAGTTTTTTGTATCACCAGGTTCTAAAATCGGACATTTGGCAGTAGAAAACACTCTTTGAGCGAATTCTCACCAATACACATGTAATTTACATTGTTTACATAACCATGGCATTCCGTATTCCGAACATGATTCGTGCATCACGGATTCCTCAAACATGCATTTCTGAGCTGTGAACATGCGCATGACAGATGTTTCAACCACCAAACAAGTTACTTATGCACTTTGAAATAGTCCCTTGGACTTCGTTGCTTCTCCTATCACAAGTTTCAAGAATCACACTTTGATCCCAGAAAAACCCTCTTGGAGCGAATTCTACCCTAGAGATATGTAATTTGAATAGTTTCCTTCTACATGATATTCCGTGTTACGTACATGTTACATGCATGACGGATTCGACAAACATGCATTCCTGAGTTGTGAGCATGTGGATTACTGATTTTTCATTCTCTATAAAAGGAATAATTTTATATAGACTCGTGTACACATTTTCACAAGCTTTCCCTAACACAAGTTTCGAATTCGTTCATTTTTCACAGAAGGATTCTTCTGGAGTGTATTCAACCTAATAGATATTTAATTTACATGAATTCCATCAACATGGCATTCCGGGTTCCGTACATGATACATGCATGACGGATTCGAGAAACATGCGTTTCTGAGTTGTGAGCATGTGGATTAGTGAACTTTCATCCACCAAAGAAGGCATATATTACACTTTGAAATATTTACTCTGACTTCATAAGTTTTTTGTATCACCAGGTTCTAAAATCGGACATTTGGCAGTAGAAAACACTCTTTGAGCGAATTCTCACCAATACACATGTAATTTACATTGTTTACATAACCATGGCATTCCGTATTCCGAACATGTTTCATGCATCACGGATTCCTCAAACATGCATTTCTGAGCTGTGAACATGTGCATGAAAGTTGTTTCAACCACCAAACAAGTTACTTACGCACTTTGAAATAGTTCCTTGGACTTCGTTGCTTCTCCTATCACCAGTTTCAAGAATCACACTTTGATCCCAGAAAAACCCTCTTGGAGCGAATTCTACCCTAGAGATATGTAATTTGAATAGATTCCTTCAACATGATATTCCGTGTTCCGTACATGTTACATGCATGACGGATTCGACAAACATGCATTCCTGAGTTGTGAGCATGTGGATTACTGATTTTTCATCCTCTATAAAAGGAATAATTTCATATAGACTCGTGTACACATTTTCACAAGCTTTCCCTAACACAAGTTTCGAATTCGTTCATTTTTCACAGAAGAATACTTCTGGAGTGTATTCAACCTAATAGATATATAATTTACATGAATTCCATCAACATGGCATTCCGGGTTCCGTACATGATACATGCATGACGGATTCGAGAAACATGCGTTTCTGAGTTGTGAGCATGTGGATTAGTGAACTTTCATCCACCAAAGAAGGCATATATTACACTTTGATATATTTACTCTGACTTCATAAGTTTTTTGTATCACCAGGTTCTAAAATCGGACATTTGGCAGTAGAAAACACTCTTTGAGCGAATTCTCACCAATACACATGTAATTTACATTGTTTACATAACCATGGCATTCCGTATTCCGAACATGATTCGTGCATCACGGATTCCTCAAACATGCATTTCTGAGCTGTGAACATGCGCATGACAGATGTTTCAACCACCAAACAAGTTACTTATGCACTTTGAAATAGTCCCTTGGACTTCGTTGCTTCTCCTATCACAAGTTTCAAGAATCACACTTTGATCCCAGAAAAACCCTCTTGGAGCGAATTCTACCCTAGAGATATGTAATTTGAATAGTTTCCTTCTACATGATATTCCGTGTTACGTACATGTTACATGCATGACGGATTCGACAAACATGCATTCCTGAGTTGTGAGCATGTGGATTACTGATTTTTCATTCTCTATAAAAGGAATAATTTTATATAGACTCGTGTACACATTTTCACAAGCTTTCCCTAACACAAGTTTCGAATTCGTTCATTTTTCACAGAAGGATTCTTCTGGAGTGTATTCAACCTAATAGATATTTAATTTACATGAATTCCATCAACATGGCATTCCGGGTTCCGTACATGATACATGCATGACGGATTCGAGAAACATGCGTTTCTGAGTTGTGAGCATGTGGATTAGTGAACTTTCATCCACCAAAGAAGGCATATATTACACTTTGAAATATTTACTCTGACTTCATAAGTTTTTTGTATCACCAGGTTCTAAAATCGGACATTTGGCAGTAGAAAACACTCTTTGAGCGAATTCTCACCAATACACATGTAATTTACATTGTTTACATAACCATGGCATTCCGTATTCCGAACATGATTCGTGCATCACGGATTCCTCAAACATGCATTTCTGAGCTGTGAACATGCGCATGACAGATGTTTCAACCACCAAACAAGTTACTTATGCACTTTGAAATAGTCCCTTGGACTTCGTTGCTTCTCCTATCACCAGTTTCAAGAATCACACTTTGATCCCAGAAAAACCCTCTTGGAGCGAATTCTACCCTAGAGATATGTAATTTGAATAGATTCCTTCAACATGATATTCCGTGTTCCGTACATGTTACATGCATGACGGATTCGACAAACATGCATTCCTGAGTTGTGAGCATGTGGATTACTGATTTTTCATCCTCTATAAAAGGAATAATTTCATATAGACTCGTGTACACATTTTCACAAGCTTTCCCTAACACAAGTTTCGAATTCGTTCATTTTTCACAGAAGAATACTTCTGGAGTGTATTCAACCTAATAGATATTTAATTTACATGAATTCCATCAACATGGCATTCCGGGTTCCGTACATGATACATGCATGACGGATTCGAGAAACATGCGTTTCTGAGTTGTGAGCATGTGGATTAGTGAACTTTCATCCACCAAAGAAGGCATATATTACACTTTGAAATATTTACTCTGACTTCATAAGTTTTTTGTATCACCAGGTTCTAAAATCGGACATTTGGCAGTAGAAAACACTCTTTGAGCGAATTCTCACCAATACACATGTAATTTACATTGTTTACATAACCATGGCATTCCGTATTCCGAACAGGTTTCATGCATCACGGATTCCTCAAACATGCATTTCTGAGCTGTGAACATGTGCATGACAGTTGTTTCAACCACCAAACAAGTTACTTACGCACTTTGAAATAGTTCCTTGGACTTCGTTGCTTCTCCTATCACCAGTTTCAAGAATCACACTTTGATCCCAGAAAAACCCTCTTGGAGCGAATTCTACCCTAGAGATATGTAATTTGAATAGATTCCTTCAACATGATATTCCGTGTTCCGTACATGTTACATGCATGACGGATTCGACAAACATGCATTCCTGAGTTGTGAGCATGTGGATTACTGATTTTTCATCCTCTATAAAAGGAATAATTTCATATAGACTCGTGTACACATTTTCACAAGCGTTCCCTATCACAAGTTTCGAATTCGTTCATTTTTCACAGAAGAATACTTCTGGAGTGTATTCAACCTAATAGATATATAATTTACATGAATTCCATCAACATGGCATTCCGGGTTCCGTACATGATACATGCATGACGGATTCGAGAAACATGCGTTTCTGAGTTGTGAACATGTGGATTAGTGAACTTTCATTCACCAAAGAAGGCATATATTACACTTTGAAATATTTACTCTGACTTCATAAGTTTTTTGTATCACCAGGTTCTAAAATCGGATATTTGGCAGTAGAAAACACTCTTTGAGCGAATTCTCACCAATACACATGTAATTTACATTGTTTACATAACCATGGCATTCCGTATTCCGAACATGATTCGTGCATCACGGATTCCTCAAACATGCATTTCTGAGCTGTGAACATGCGCATGACAGATGTTTCAACCACCAAACAAGTTACTTATGCACTTTGAAATAGTCCCTTGGACTTCGTTGCTTCTCCTATCACAAGTTTCAAGAAACACACTTTGATCCCAGAAAAACCCTCTTGGAGCGAATTCTACCCTAGAGATATGTAATTTGAATAGTTTCCTTCTACATGATATTCCGTGTTACGTACATGTTACATGCATGACGGATTCGACAAACATGCATTCCTGAGTTGTGAGCATGTGGATTACTGATTTTTCATTCTCTATAAAAGGAATAATTTTATATAGACTCGTGTACACATTTTCACAAGCTTTCCCTAACACAAGTTTCGAATTCGTTCATTTTTCACAGAAGGATTCTTCTGGAGTGTATTCAACCTAATAGATATTTAATTTACATGAATTCCATCAACATGGCATTCCGGGTTCCGTACATGATACATGCATGACGGATTCGAGAAACATGCGTTTCTGAGTTGTGAACATGTGGATTAGTGAACTTTCATCCACCAAAGAAGGCATATATTACACTTTGAAATATTTACTCTGACTTCATAAGTTTTTTGTATCACCAGGTTCTAAAATCGGACATTTGGCAGTAGAAAACACTCTTTGAGCGAATTCTCACCAATACACATGTAATTTACATTGTTTACATAACCATGGCATTCCGTATTCCGAACATGTTTCATGCATCACGGATTCCTCAAACATGCATTTCTGAGCTGTGAACATGTGCATGAAAGTTGTTTCAACCACCAAACAAGTTACTTACGCACTTTGAAATAGTTCCTTGGACTTCGTTGCTTCTCCTATCACCAGTTTCAAGAATCACACTTTGATCCCAGAAAAACCCTCTTGGAGCGAATTCTACCCTAGAGATATGTAATTTGAATAGATTCCTTCAACATGATATTCCGTGTTCCGTACATGTTACATGCATGACGGATTCGACAAACATGCATTCCTGAGTTGTGAGCATGTGGATTACTGATTTTTCATCCTCTATAAAAGGAATAATTTCATATAGACTCGTGAACACATTTTCACAAGCTTTCCCTAACACAAGTTTCGAATTCGTTCATTTTTCACAGAAGAATACTTCTGGAGTGTATTCAACCTAATAGATATATAATTTACATGAATTCCATCAACATGGCATTCCGGGTTCCGTACATGATACATGCATGACGGATTCGAGAAACATGCGTTTCTGAGTTGTGAGCATGTGGATTAGTGAACTTTCATCCACCAAAGAAGGCATATATTACACTTTGATATATTTACTCTGACTTCATAAGTTTTTTGTATCACCAGGTTCTAAAATCGGACATTTGGCAGTAGAAAACACTCTTTGAGCGAATTCTCACCAATACACATGTAATTTACATTGTTTACATAACCGTGGCATTCCGTATTCCGAACATGTTTCATGCATCACAGATTCCTCAAACATGCATTTCTGAGCTGTGAACATGCACATGACATATGTTTCAACCACCAAACAAGTTAATTATGCACTTTGAAATAGTTCCTTGGACTTCGTTGCTTCTCCTATCACCAGTTTCAAGAATCACACTTTGATCCCAGAAAAACCCTCTTGGAGCGAATTCTACCCTAGAAATATGTAATTTAAATAGATTCCTTCAACATGATATTCCGTGTTCCGTACATGTTACATGCATGACGGATTCCACAAACATGCATTCCTGAGTTGTGAGCATGTGGATTACTGATTTTTCATCCTCTATAAAAGGAATAATTTCATATAGACTCGTGTACACATTTTCACAAGCTTTCCCTAACACAAGTTTCGAATTCGTTCATTTTTCACAGAAGAATACTTCTGGAGTGTATTCAACCTAATAGATATATAATTTACATGAATTCCATCAACATGGCATTCCGGGTTCCGTACATGATACATGCATGACGGATTCGAGAAACATGCGTTTCTGAGTTGTGAGCATGTGGATTAGTGAACTTTCATCCACCAAAGAAGGCATATATTACACTTTGAAATATTTACTCTGACTTCATAAGTTTTTTGTATCACCAGGTTCTAAAATCGGACATTTGGCAGTAGAAAACACTCTTTGAGCGAATTCTCACCAATACACATGTAATTTACATTGTTTACATAACCATGGCATTCCGTATTCCCAACATGTTTCATGCATCACGGATTCCTCAAACATGCATTTCTGAGCTGTGAACATGTGCATGAAAGTTGTTTCAACCACCAAACAAGTTACTTACGCACTTTGAAATAGTTCCTTGGACTTCGTTGCTTCTCCTATCACCAGTTTCAAGAATCACACTTTGATCCCAGAAAAACCCTCTTGGAGCGAATTCTACCCTAGAGATATGTAATTTGAATAGATTCCTTCAACATGATATTCCGTGTTCCGTACATGTTACATGCATGACGGATTCGACAAACATGCATTCCTGAGTTGTGAGCATGTGGATTACTGATTTTTCATCCTCTATAAAAGGAATAATTTCATATAGACTCGTGTACACATTTTCACAAGCTTTCCCTAACACAAGTTTCGAATTCGTTCATTTTTCACAGAAGAATACTTCTGGAGTGTATTCAACCTAATAGATATATAATTTACATGAATTCCATCAACATGGCATTCCGGGTTCCGTACATGATACATGCATGACGGATTCGAGAAACATGCGTTTCTGAGTTGTGAGCATGTGGATTAGTGAACTTTCATCCACCAAAGAAGGCATATATTACACTTTGAAATATTTACTCTGACTTCATAAGTTTTTTGTATCACCAGGTTCTAAAATCGGACATTTGGCAGTAGAAAACACTCTTTGAGCGAATTCTCACCAATACACATGTAATTTACATTGTTTACATAATCGTGGCATTCCGTATTTCGAACATGTTTCATGCATCACGGATTCCTCAAACATGCATTTCTGAGCTGTGAACATGTGCATGAAAGTTGTTTCAACCACCAAACAAGTTACTTACGCACTTTGAAATAGTTCCTTGGACTTCGTTGCTTCTCCTATCACCAGTTTCAAGAATCACACTTTGATCCCAGAAAAACCCTCTTGGAGCGAATTCTACCCTAGAGATATGTAATTTGAATAGATTCCTTCAACATGATATTCCGTGTTCCGTACATGTTACATGCATGACGGATTCGACAAACATGCATTCCTGAGTTGAGAGCATGTGGATTACTGATTTTTCATCCTCTATAAAAGGAATAATTTCATATAGACTCGTGTACACATTTTCACAAGCTTTCCCTAACACAAGTTTCGAATTCGTTCATTTTTCACAGAAGAATACTTCTGGAGTGTATTCAACCTAATAGATATATAATTTACATGAATTCCATCAACATGGCATTCCGGGTTCCGTACATGATACATGCATGACGGATTCGAGAAACATGCGTTTCTGAGTTGTGAGCATGTGGATTAGTGAACTTTCATCCACCAAAGAAGGCATATATTACACTTTGAAATATTTACTCTGACTTCATAAGTTTTTTGTATCACCAGGTTCTAAAATCGGACATTTGGCAGTAGAAAACACTCTTTAAGCGAATTCTCACCAATACACATGTAATTTACATTGTTTACATAACCGTGGCATTCCGTATTCCGAACATGTTTCATGCATCACGGATTCCTCAAACATGCATTTCTGAGCTGTGAACATGCACATGACATATATTTCAACCACCAAACAAGTTAATTATGCACTTTGAAATAGTTCCTTGGACTTCGTTGCTTCTCCTATCACCAGTTTCAAGAATCACACTTTGATCCCAGAAAAACCCTCTTGGAGCGAATTCTACCCTAGAGATATGTAATTTAAATAAATTCCTTCAACATGATATTCCGTGTTCCGTACATGTTACATGCATGACGGATTCCACAAACATGCATTCCTGAGTTGTGAGCATGTGGATTACTGATTTTTCATCCTCTATAAAAGGAATAATTTCATATAGACTCGTGTACACATTTTCACAAGCTTTCCCTAACACAAGTTTCGAATTCGTTCATTTTTCACAGAAGAATACTTCTGGAGTGTATTCAACCTAATAGATATATAATTTACATGAATTCCATCAACATGGCATTCCGGGTTCCGTACATGATACATGCATGACGGATTCGAGAAACATGCGTTTCTGAGTTGTGAGCATGTGGATTAGTGAACTTTCATCCACCAAAGAAGGCATATATTACACTTTGAAATATTTACTCTGACTTCATAAGTTTTTTGTATCACCAGGTTCTAAAATCGGACATTTGGCAGTAGAAAACACTCTTTGAGCGAATTCTCACCAATACACATGTAATTTACATTGTTTACATAACCGTGGCATTCCGTATTCCGAACATGTTTCATGCATCACGGATTCCTCAAACATGCATTTCTGAGCTGTGAACATGCAAATGACATATGTTTCAACCACCAAACAAGTTAATTATGCACTTTGAAATAGTTCCTTGGACTTTGTTGCTTCTCCTATCACCAGTTTCAAGAATCACACTTTGATCCCAGAAAAACCCTCTTGGAGCGAATTCTACCCTAGAGATATGTAATTTGAATAGATTCCTTCAACATGATATTCCGTGTTCCGTACATGTTACATGCATGACGGATTCCACAAACATGCATTCCTGAGTTGTGAGCATGTGGATTACTGATTTTTCATCCTCTATAAAAGGAATAATTTCATATAGACTCGTGTACACATTTTCACAAGCTTTCCCTAACACAAGTTTCGAATTCGTTCATTTTTCACAGAAGAATACTTCTGGAGTGTATTCAACCTAATAGATATTTAATTTACATGAATTCCATCAACATGGCATTCCGGGTTCCGTACATGATACATGCATGACGGATTCGAGAAACATGCGTTTCTGAGTTGTGAGCATGTGGATTAGTGAACTTTCATCCACCAAAGAAGGCATATATTACACTTTGAAATATTTACTCTGACTTCATAAGTTTTTTGTATCACCAGGTTCTAAAATCGGACATTTGGCAGTAGAAAACACTCTTTGAGCGAATTCTCACCAATACACATGTAATTTACATTGTTTACATAACCATGGCATTCCGTATTCCGAACATGATTCGTGCATCACGGATTCCTCAAACATGCATTTCTGAGCTGTGAACATGCGCATGACAGATGTTTCAACCACCAAACAAGTTACTTATGCACTTTGAAATAGTCCCTTGGACTTCGTTGCTTCTCCTATCACAAGTTTCAAGAATCACACTTTGATCCCAGAAAAACCCTCTTGGAACGAATTCTACCCTAGAGATATGTAATTTGAATAGTTTCCTTCTACATGATATTCCGTGTTACGTACATGTTACATGCATGACAGATTCGACAAACATGCATTCCTGAGTTGTGAGCATGTGGATTACTGATTTTTCATCCTCTATATAAGGAATAATTTCATATAGACTCGTGTACACATTTTCACAAGCTTTCCCTAACACAAGTTTCGAATTCGTTCATTTTTCACAGAAGAATACTTCTGGAGTGTATTCAACCTAATAGATATATAATTTACATGAATTCCATCAACATGGCATTCCGGGTTCCGTACATGATACATGCATGACGGATTCGAGAAACATGCGTTTCTGAGTTGTGAACATGTGGATTAGTGAACTTTCATCCACCAAAGAAGGCATATATTACACTTTGAAATATTTACTCTGACTTCATAAGTTTTTTGTATCACCAGGTTCTAAAATCGGACATTTGGCAGTAGAAAACACTCTTTGAGCGAATTCTCACCAATACACATGTAATTTACCTTGTTTACATAACCATGGCATTCCGTATTCCGAACATGTTTCATGCATCACGGATTCCTCAAACATGCATTTCTGAGCTGTGAACATGCGCATGACAGATGTTTCAACCACCAAACAAGTTACTTATGCACTTTGAAATAGTTCCTTGGACTTCGTTGTTTCTCCTATCACCAGTTTCATGAATCAAACTTTGATCCCAGAAAAACCCTCTTGGAGCGAATTCTACCCTAGAGATATGTAATTTGAATAGATTCCTTCAACATGATATTCTGTGTTACGTACATGTTACATGCATGACGGATTCGACAAACATGCATTCCTGAGTTGTGAGCATGTGGATTACTGATTTTTCATCCTCTATAAAAGGAATAATTTCATATAGACTCGTGTACACATTTTCACAAGCTTTCCCTAACACAAGTCTCGAATTCGTTCATTTTTCACAGAAGAATACTTCTGGAGTGTATTCAACCTAATAGATATATAATTTACATGAATTCCATCAACATGGCATTCCGGGTTCCGTACATGATACATGCATGACGGATTCGAGAAACATGCGTTTCTGAGTTGTGAGCATGTGGATTAGTGAACTTTCATCCACCAAAGAAGGCATATATTACACTTTGAAATATTTACTCTGACTTCATAATTTTTTTGTATCACCAGGTTCTAAAATCGGATATTTGGCAGTAGAAAACACTCTTTGAGCGAATTCTCACCAATACACATGTAATTTACATTGTTTTCATAACCATGGCATTCCGTATTCCGAACATGATTCGTGCATCACGGATTCCTGAAACATGCATTTCTGAGCTGTGAACATGCGCATGACAGATGTTTCAACCACCAAACAAGTTACTTATGCACTTTGAAATAGTTCCTTGGACTTCGTTGCTTCTCCTATCACCAGTTTCAAGAATCACACTTTGATCCCAGAAAAACCCTCTTGGAGCGAATTCTACCCTAGAGATATGTAATTTGAATAGATTCCTTCAACATGATATTCCGTGTTCCGTACATGTTACATGCATGACGGATTCGACAAACATGCATTCCTGAGTTGTGAGCATGTGGATTACTGATTTTTCATCCTCTATAAAAGGAATAATTTCATATAGACTCGTGTACACATTTTCACAAGCTTTCCCTAACACAAGTTTCGAATTCGTTCATTTTTCACTGAAGAATACTTCTGGAGTGTATTCAACCTAATAGATATATAATTTACATGAATTCCATCAACATGGCATTCCGGGTTCCGTACATGATACATGCATGACGGATTCGAGAAACACGCGTTTCTGAGTTGTGAGCATGTGGATTAGTGAACTATCATCCACCAAAGAAGACATATATTACACTTTGAAATATTTACTCTGGCTTCATAAGTTTTTTGTATCACCAGGTTCTAAAATCGGACATTTGGCAGTAGAAAACACTCTTTGAGCGAATTCTCACCAATACACATGTAATTTACATTGTTTACATAACCATGGCATTCCGTATTCCGAACATGTTTCATGCATCACGGATTCCTCAAACATGCATTTCTGAGCTGTGAACATGTGCATGACAGTTGTTTCAACCACCAAACTAGTTACTTACGCACTTTGAAATAGTTCCTTGGACTTCGTTGCTTCTCCTATCACCAGTTTCAAGAATCACACTTTGATCCCAGAAAAACCCTCTTGGAGCGAATTCTACCCTAGAGATATGTAATTTGAATAGATTCCTTCAACATGATATTCCGTGTTCCGTACATGTTACATGCATGACGGATTCGACATACATGCATTCCTGAGTTGTGAGCATGTGGATTACTGATTTTTCATCCTCTATACAAGGAATAATTTCATATAGACTCGTGTACACATTTTCACAAGCTTTCCCTAACACAAGTTTCGAATTCGTTCATTTTTCACAGAAGAATACTTCTGGAGTGTATTCAACCTAATAGATATATAATTTACATGAATTCCATCAACATGGCATTCCGTATTCCGAACATGATTCGTGCATCACGGATTCCTCAAACATGCATTTCTGAGCTGTGAACATGCGCATGACAGATGTTTCAACCACCAAACAAGTTACTTATGCACTTTGAAATAGTTCCTTGGACTTCGTTGCTTCTCCTATCACCAGTTTCAAGAATCACACTTTGATCCCAGAAAAACCCTCTTGGAGCGAATTCTACCCTAGAGATATGTAGTTTGAATAGATTCCTTCAACATGATATTCCGTGTTCCGTACATGTTACATGCATGACGGATTCGACAAACATGCATTCCTGAGTTGTGAGCATGTGGATTACTGATTTTTCATCCTCTATAAAAGGAATAATTTCATATAGACTCGTGTACACAATTTCACAAGCTTTCCCTAACACAAGTTTCGAATTCGTTCATTTTTCACAGAAGAATTCTTCTGGAGTGTATTCAACCTAATAGATATATAATTTACATGAATTCCATCAACATGGCCTTCCGGGTTCCGTACATGATACATGCATGACGGATTCGAGAAACATGAGTTTCTGAGTTGTGAGCATGTGGATTAGTGAACTTTCATCCACCAAAGAAGGCATATATTACACTTTGAAATATTTACTCTGACTTCATAAGTTTTTTGTATCACCAGGTTCTAAAATCGGACATTTGGCAGTAGAAAACACTCTTTGAGCGAATTCTCACCAATACACATGTAATTTACATTGTTTACATAACCATGGCATTCCGTATTCCGAACATGTTTCATGCATCACGGATTCCTCAAACATGCATTTCTGAGCTGTGAATATGCGCATGACAGATGTTTCAACAACAAAACAAGTTACATATTCACTTTGATATAGTCCCTTGGACTTCGTTGCTTCTCCTATCACAAGTTTCAAGAATCACACTTTGATCCCAGAAAAACCCTCTTGGAGCGAATTCTTCCCTAGAGATATGTAATAAGAATAGATTCCTTCAACATGATATTCCGTGTTCCGTACATGTTACATGCATGACGGATTCCACAAACATGCATTCCTGAGTTGTGAGCATGTGGATTACTGATTTTTCATCCTCTATAAAAGGAATAATTTCATATAGACTCGTGTACACATTTTCACAAGCTTTCCCTAACACAAGTTTCGAATTCGTTCATTTTTCACAGAAGAATACTTCTGGAGTGTATTCAACCTAATAGATATATAATTTACATGAATTCCATCAACATGGCATTCCGGGTTCCGTACATGATACATGCATGACGGATTCGAGAAACATGCGTTTCTGAGTTGTGAGCATGTGGATTAGTGAACTTTCATCCACCAAAGAAGGCATATATTACACTTTGAAATATTTACTCTGACTTCATAAGTTTTTTGTATCACCAGGTTCTAAAATCGGACATTTGGCAGTAGAAAACACTCTTTGAGCGAATTCTCACCAATACACATGTAATTTACATTGTTTACATAACCATGGCATTCCGTATTCCCAACATGTTTCATGCATCACGGATTCCTCAAACATGCATTTCTGAGCTGTGAACATGTGCATGAAAGTTGTTTCAACCACCAAACAAGTTACTTACGCACTTTGAAATAGTTCCTTGGACTTCGTTGCTTCTCCTATCACCAGTTTCAAGAATCACACTTTGATCCCAGAAAAACCCTCTTGGAGCGAATTCTACCCTAGAGATATGTAATTTGAATAGATTCCTTCAACATGATATTCCGTGTTCCGTACATGTTACATGCATGACGGATTCGACAAACATGCATTCCTGAGTTGTGAGCATGTGGATTACTGATTTTTCATCCTCTATAAAAGGAATAATTTCATATAGACTCGTGTACACATTTTCACAAGCTTTCCCTAACACAAGTTTCGAATTCGTTCATTTTTCACAGAAGAATACTTCTGGAGTGTATTCAACCTAATAGATATATAATTTACATGAATTCCATCAACATGGCATTCCGGGTTCCGTACATGATACATGCATGACGGATTCCACAAACATGCATTCCTGAGTTGTGAGCATGTGGATTACTGATTTTTCATCCTCTATAAAAGGAATAATTTCATATAGACTCGTGTACACATTTTCACTATCTTTCCCTAACAGAAGTTTCGAATTCGTTCATTTTTCACAGAAGAATACTTCTGGAGTGTATTCAACCTAATAGATATATAATTTACATGAATTCCATCAACATGGCATTCCGGGTTCCGTACCTAATACATGCATGACGGATTCGAGAAACATGCGTTTCTGAGTTGTGAACATGTGGATTAGTGAACTTTCATCCACCAAAGAAGGCATATATTACACTTTGAAATATTTACTCTGACTTCATAAGTTTTTTGTATCACCAGGTTCTAAAATCGGATATTTGGCAGTAGAAAACACTCTTTGAGCGAATTCTCACCAATACACATGTAATTTACATTGTTTACATAACCATGGCATTCCGTATTCCGAACATGATTCGTGCAACACGGATTCCTCAGACATGCATTTCTGAGCTGTGAACATGCGCATGACGGATGTTTCAACCACCAAACAAGTTACTTATGCACTTTGAAATAGTCCCTTGGACTTCGTTGTTTCTCCTATCACAAGTTTCAAGAATCACATTTTGATCCCAGAAAAACCCTCTTGGAGCGAATTCTACCCTAGAGATATGTAATTTGAATTGTTCCCTTCTACATGATATTCCGTGATACGTACATGTTACATGCATGACGGATTCGACAAACATGCATTCCTGAGTTGAGAGCATGTGGATTACTGATTTTTCATCCTCTATAAAAGGAATAATTTTATATAGACTCGTGTACACATTTTCACAAGCTTTCCGTAATAGAAGTTTCGAATTCGTTCATTTTTCACAGAAGAATTCTTCTGGAGTGTATTCAACCTAATAGATATTTAATTTACATGAATTCCATCAACATGGCATTCCGGGTTCCGTACATGATACATGCATGACGGATTCGAGAAACATGCATTTCTGAGTTGTGAGCATGTGGATTAGTGAACTTTCATCCACCAAAGAAGGCATATATTACACTTTGAAATATTTACTCTGACTTCATAAGTTTTTTGTATCACCAGGTTCTAAAATCGGACATTTGGCAGTAGAAAACACTCTTTGAGCGAATTCTCACCAATACACATGTAATTTACATTGTTTACATAACCATGGCATTCCGTATTCCCAACATGTTTCATGCATCACGGATTCCTCAAACATGCATTTCTGAGCTGTGAACATGTGCATGAAAGTTGTTTCAACCACCAAACAAGTTACTTACGCACTTTGAAATAGTTCCTTGGACTTCGTTGCTTCTCCTATCACCAGTTTCAAGAATCACACTTTGATCCCAGAAAAACCCTCTTGGAGCGAATTCTACCCTAGAGATATGTAATTTGAATAGATTCCTTCAACATGATATTCCGTGTTCCGTACATGTTACATGCATGACGGATTCGACAAACATGCATTCCTGAGTTGTGAGCATGTGGATTACTGATTTTTCATCCTCTATAAAAGGAATAATTTCATATAGACTCGTGTACACATTTTCACAAGCTTTCCCTAACACAAGTTTCGAATTCGTTCATTTTTCACAGAAGAATACTTCTGGAGTGTATTCAACCTAATAGATATATAATTTACATGAATTCCATCAACATGGCATTCCGGGTTCCGTACATGATACATGCATGACGGATTCCACAAACATGCATTCCTGAGTTGTGAGCATGTGGATTACTGATTTTTCATCCTCTATAAAAGGAATAATTTCATATAGACTCGTGTACACATTTTCACTATCTTTCCCTAACAGAAGTTTCGAATTCGTTCATTTTTCACAGAAGAATACTTCTGGAGTGTATTCAACCTAATAGATATATAATTTACATGAATTCCATCAACATGGCATTCCGGGTTCCGTACCTAATACATGCATGACGGATTCGAGAAACATGCGTTTCTGAGTTGTGAACATGTGGATTAGTGAACTTTCATCCACCAAAGAAGGCATATATTACACTTTGAAATATTTACTCTGACTTCATAAGTTTTTTGTATCACCAGGTTCTAAAATCGGATATTTGGCAGTAGAAAACACTCTTTGAGCGAATTCTCACCAATACACATGTAATTTACATTGTTTACATAACCATGGCATTCCGTATTCCGAACATGATTCGTGCAACACGGATTCCTCAGACATGCATTTCTGAGCTGTGAACATGCGCATGACGGATGTTTCAACCACCAAACAAGTTACTTATGCACTTTGAAATAGTCCCTTGGACTTCGTTGTTTCTCCTATCACAAGTTTCAAGAATCACATTTTGATCCCAGAAAAACCCTCTTGGAGCGAATTCTACCCTAGAGATATGTAATTTGAATTGTTCCCTTCTACATGATATTCCGTGATACGTACATGTTACATGCATGACGGATTCGACAAACATGCATTCCTGAGTTGAGAGCATGTGGATTACTGATTTTTCATCCTCTATAAAAGGAATAATTTTATATAGACTCGTGTACACATTTTCACAAGCTTTCCGTAATAGAAGTTTCGAATTCGTTCATTTTTCACAGAAGAATTCTTCTGGAGTGTATTCAACCTAATAGATATTTAATTTACATGAATTCCATCAACATGGCATTCCGGGTTCCGTACATGATACATGCATGACGGATTCGAGAAACATGCATTTCTGAGTTGTGAGCATGTGGATTAGTGAACTTTCATCCACCAAAGAAGGCATATATTACACTTTGAAATATTTACTCTGACTTCATAAGTTTTTTGTATCACCAGGTTCTAAAATCGGACATTTGGCAGTAGAAAACACTCTTTGAGCGAATTCTCACCAATACACATGTAATTTACATTGTTTACATAACCATGGCATTCCGTATTCCGAACATGTTTCATGCATCACGGATTCCTCAAACATGCATTTCTGAGCTGTGAACATGTGCATGAAAGTTGTTTCAACCACCAAACAAGTTACTTACGCACTTTGAAATAGTTCCTTGGACTTCGTTGCTTCTCCTATCACCAGTTTCAAGAATCACACTTTGATCCCAGAAAAACCCTCTTGGAGCGAATTCTACCCTAGAGATATGTAATTTGAATAGATTCCTTCAACATGATATTCCGTGTTCCGTACATGTTACATGCATGACGGATTCGACAAACATGCATTCCTGAGTTGTGAGCATGTGGATTACTGATTTTTCATCCTCTATAAAAGGAATAATTTCATATAGACTCGTGTACACATTTTCACAAGCTTTCCCTAACACAAGTTTCGAATTCGTTCATTTTTCACAGAAGAATACTTCTGGAGTGTATTCAACCTAATAGATATATAATTTACATGAATTCCATCAACATGGCATTCCGGGTTCCGTACATGATACATGCATGACGGATTCGAGAAACATGTGTTTCTGAGTTGTGAGCATGTGGATTAGTGAACTTTCATCCACCAAAGAAGGCATATATTACACTTTGAAATATTTACTCTGACTTCATAAGTTTTTTGTATCACCAGCTTCTAAAATCGGACATTTGGCAGTAGAATACACTCTTTGAGCGAATTCTCACCAATACACATGTAATTTACATTGTTTACATAACCATGGCATTCCGTATTCCGAACATGTTTCATGCATCACGGATTCCTCAAACATGCATTTCTGAGCTGTGAACATGCACATGACATATGTTTCAACCACCAAACAAGTTAATTATGCACTTTGAAATAGTGCCTTGGACTTCGTTGCTTCTCCTATCACCAGTTTCAAGAATCACACTTTGATCCCAGAAAAACCCTCTTGGAGCGAATTCTACCCTAGAGATATGTAATTTGAATAGATTCCTTCAACATGATATTCCGTGTTCCGTACATGTTACATGCATGACGGATTCCACAAACATGCATTCCTGAGTTGTGAGCATGTGGATTACTGATTTTTCATCCTCTATAAAAGGAATAATTTCATATAGACTCGTGTACACATTTTCACTATCTTTCCCTAACAGAAGTTTCGAATTCGTTCATTTTTCACAGAAGAATACTTCTGGAGTGTATTCAACCTAATAGATATATAATTTACATGAATTCCATCAACATGGCATTCCGGGTTCCGTACCTGATACATGCATGACGGATTCGAGAAACATGCGTTTCTGAGTTGTGAACATGTGGATTAGTGAACTTTCATCCACCAAAGAAGGCATATATTACACTTTGAAATATTTACTCTGACTTCATAAGTTTTTTGTATCACCAGGTTCTAAAATCGGACATTTGGCAGTAGAAAACACTCTTTGAGAGAATTCTCACCAATACACATGTAATTTACATTGTTTACATAACCATGGCATTCCGTATTCCGAACATGATTCGTGCATCACGGATTCCTCAGACATGCATTTCTGAGCTGTGAACATGCGCATGACGGATGTTTCAACCACCAAAAAGTTACTTATGCACTTTGAAATAGTCCCTTGGACTTCGTTGTTTCTCCTATCACAAGTTTCAAGAATCACATTTTGATCCCAGAAAAACCCTCTTGGAGCGAATTCTACCCTAGAGATATGTAATTTGAATTGTTTCCTTCTACATGATATTCCGTGTTACGTACATGTTACATGCATGACGGATTCGACAAACATGCATTCCTGAGTTGAGAGCATGTGGATTACTGATTTTTCATCCTCTATAAAAGGAATAATTTTATATAGCCTCGTGTACACATTTTCACAAGCTTTCCGTAATACAAGTTTCGAATTCGTTCATTTTTCACAGAAGAATTCTTCTGGAGTGTATTCAACCTAATAGATATTTAATTTACATGAATTCCATCAACATGGCATTCCGGGTTCCGTACATGATACATGCATGACGGATTCGAGAAACATGCATTTCTGAGTTGTGAGCATGTGGATTAGTGAACTTTCATCCACCAAAGAAGGCATATATTACACTTTGAAATATTTACTCTGACTTCATAAGTTTTTTGTATCACCAGGTTCTAAAATCGGACATTTGGCAGTAGAAAACGCTCTTTGAGCGAATTCTCACCAATACACATGTAATTTACATTGTTTACATAACCATGGCATTCCGTATTCCGAACATGTTTCATGCATCACGGATTCCTCAAACATGCATTTCTGAGCTGTGAACATGCGCATGACAGATGTTTCAACCACCAGACAAGTTAATTATGCACTTTGAAATAGTTCCTTGGACTTCGTTGCTTCTCCTATCACCAGTTTCAAGAATCACACTTTGATCCCAGAAAAACCCTCTTGGAGCGAATTCTACCCTAGAGATATGTAATTTGAATAGATTCCTTCAACATGATATTCCGTGTTCCGTACATGTTACATGCATGACGGATTCGACAAACATGCATTCCTGAGTTGTGAGCATGTGGATTACTGATTTTTCATCCTCTATAAAAGGAATAATTTCATATAGACTCGTGTACACATTTTCACAAGCTTTCCCTAACACAAGTTTCGAATTCGTTCATTTTTCACTGAAGAATACTTCTGGAGTGTATTCAACCTAATAGATATATAATTTACATGAATTCCATCAACATGGCATTCCGGGTTCCGTACATGATACATGCATGACGGATTCGAGAAACACGCGTTTCTGAGTTGTGAGCATGTGGATTAGTGAACTATCATCCACCAAAGAAGACATATATTACACTTTGAAATATTTACTCTGGCTTCATAAGTTTTTTGTATCACCAGGTTCTAAAATCGGACATTTGGCAGTAGAAAACACTCTTTGAGCGAATTCTCACCAATACACATGTAATTTACATTGTTTACATAACCATGGCATTCCGTATTCCGAACATGTTTCATGCATCACGGATTCCTCAAACATGCATTTCTGAGCTGTGAACATGCGCATGACAGATGTTTCAACCACCAAACAAGTTACTTATGCACTTTGAAATAGTTCCTTGGACTTCGTTGCTTCTCCTATCACCAGTTTCAGGAATCACACTTTGATCCCAGAAAAACCCTCTTGGAGCGAATTCTACCCTAGAGATATGTAATTTGAATAGATTCCTTCAACATGATATTCCGTGTTCCGTACATGTTACATGCATGACGGATTCGACAAACATGCATTCCTGAGTTGTGAGCATGTGGATTACTGATTTTTCATCCTCTATAAAAGGAATAATTTCATATAGACTCGTGTACACATTTTCACAAGCTTTCCCTAACACAAGTTTCGAATTCGTTCATTTTTCACAGAAGAATTCTTCTGGAGTGTATTCAACCTAATAGATATATAATTTACATGAATTCCATCAACATGGCATTCCGGGTTCCGTACATGATACATGCATGACGGATTCGAGAAACATGCGTTTCTGAGTTGTGTACATGTGGATTACTGAACTTTCATCCACCAAAGAAGGCATATATTACACTTTGAAATATTTACTCTGACTTCATAAGTTTTTTGTATCACCAGGTTCTAAAATCGGATATTTGGCAGTAGAAAACACTCTTTGAGCGAATTCTCACCAATAAAAATGTAATTTACATTGTTTACATAACCATGGCATTCCGTATTCCGAACATGTTTCATGCATCACGGATTTCTCAAACATGCATTTCTGAGCTGTGAATATGCGCATGACAGATGTTTCAACAACCAAACAAGTTACTTATTCACTTTGATATAGTCCCTTGGACTTCGTTGCTTCTCCTATCACAAGTTTCAAGAATCACACTTTGATCCCAGAAAAACCCTCTTGGAGCGAATTCTACCCTAGAGATATGTAATTAGAATAGATTCCTTCAACATGATATTCCATGTTCCGTAAATGTTACATGCATGACGGATTCCACAAACATGCATTCCTGAGTTGAGAGCTTGTGGATTACTGATTTTTCATCCTCTATAAAAGGAATAATTTCATATAGACTCGTGTACACATTTTCACAAGCTTTCCCTAACACAAGTTTCGAATTCGTTCATTTTTCACAGAAGAATACTTCTGGAGTGTATTCAACCTAATAGATATATAATTTACATGAATTCCATCAACATGGCATTCCGGGTTCCGTACATGATACATGCATGACGGATTTGAGAAACATGCGTTTCTGAGTTGTGAGCATGTGGATTAGTGAACTTTCATCCACCAAAGAAGGCATATATTACACTTTGAAATATTTACTCTGACTTCATAAGTTTTTTGTATCACCAGGTTCTAAAATCGGACATTTGGCAGTAGAAAACACTCTTTGAGCGAATTCTCACCAATACACTTGTAATTTACCTTGTTTACATAACCATGGCATTCCGTATTCCGAACATGTTTCATGCATCACGGATTCCTCAAACATGCATTTCTGAGCTGTGAACATGCGCATGACAGATGTTTCAACCACCAAACAAGTTACTTATGCACTTTGAAATAGTCCCTTGGACTTCGTTGCTTCTCCTATCACAAGTTTCAAGAATCACACTTTGATCCCAGAAAAACCCTCTTGGAGCGAATTCTACCCTAGAGATATGTAATTTGAATAGTTTCCTTCTACATGATATTCCGTGTTCCGTACATGTTACATGCATGACGGATTCGACAAACATGCATTCCTGAGTTGAGAGCATGTGGATTACTGATTTTTCATCCTCTATAAAAGGAATAATTTCATATAGACTCGTGTACACATTTTCACAAGCTTTCCGTAACACAAGTTTCGAATTCGTTCATTTTTCACAGAAGAAAACTTCTGGAGTGTATTCAACCTAATAGATATTTAATTTACATGAATTCCATCAACATGGCATTCCGGGTTCCGTACATGATACATGCATGACGGATTCGAGAAACATGCGTTTCTGAGTTGTGAGCATGTGGATTAGTGAACTTTCATCCACCAAAGAAGGCATATATTACACTTTGAAATATTTACTCTGACTTCATAAGTTTTTTGTATCACCAGGTTCTAAAATCGGACATTTGGCAGTAGAAAACACTCTTTGTGCGAATTCTCACCAATACACATGTAATTTACATTGTTTACATAACCATGGCATTCCGTATTCCGAACATGTTTCATGCATCACGGATTCCTCAAACATGCATTTCTGAGCTGTAAACATGTGCATGACAGATGTTTCAACCACCAAACAAGTTACTTATGCACTTTGAAATAGTTCCTTGGACTTCGTTGCTTCTCGTATCACCAGTTTCAAGAATCACACTTTGATCCCAGAAAAACCCTCTTGGAGCGAATTCTACCCTAGAGATATGTAATTTGAATAGATTCCTTCAACATGATATTCCGTGTTCCGTACATGTTACATGCATGACGGATTCGACAAACATGCATTCCTGAGTTGTGAGCATGTGGATTACTGATTTTTCATCCTCTATAAAAGGAATAATTTCATATAGACTCGTGTACACATTTTCACAAGCTTTCCCTAACACAAGTTTCGAATTCGTTCATTTTTCACAGAAGAATACTTCTGGAGTGTATTCAACCTAATAGATATATAATTTACATGAATTCCATCAACATGGCATTCCGGGTTAAGTACATGATACATGCATGACGGATTAGGGAAACATGCGTTATTGAGTTGTGAGCATGTGGATTAGTGAACTTTCATCCACCAAAGAAGGCATATATTACACTTTGAAATATTTACTCTGACTTCATAAGTTTTTTGTATCACCAGGTTCTAAAATCGGACATTTGGCAGTAGAAAACACTCTTTGAGCGAATTCTCACCAATACACATGTAATTTACATTGTTTACATAACCATGGCATTCCGTATTCCGAACATGTTTCATGCATCACGGATTCTTCAAACATGCATTTCTGAGCTGTGAACATGCGCATCACAGATGTTTCAACCACCAAACAAGTTACTTATGCACTTTGAAATAGTTCCTTGGACTTCGTTGCTTCTCCTATCACCAGTTTCAAGAATCACACTTTGATCCCAGAAAAACCCTCTTGGAGCGAATTCTACCCTAGAGATATGTAATTTGAATAGATTCCTTCAACATGATATTCCGTGTTCCGTACATGTTACATGCATGACGGATTCGACAAACATGCATTCCTGAGATGTGAGCATGTGGATTACTGATTTTTCATCCTCTATAAAAGGAATAATTTCATATAGACTCGTGTACACATTTTCACTATCTTTCCCTAACACAAGTTTCGAATTCATTCATTTTTCACAGAAGAATACTTCTGGAGTGTATTCAACCTAATAGATATATAATTGACATGAATTCCATCAACATGGCATTCCGGGTTCCTTACATGATACATGCATGACGGATTCGAGAAACATGCGTTTCTGAGTTGTGAGCATGTGGATTAGTGAACTTTCATCCACCAAAGAAGGCATATATTACACTTTGAAATATTTACTCTGACTTCATAAGTTTTTTGTATCACCAGGTTCTAAAATCGGACATTTGGCAGTAGAAAACACTCTTTGAGCGAATTCTCACCAATACACATGTAATTTACATTGTTTACATAACCATGGCATTCTGTATTCCGAACATGTTTCGTGCATCACGGATTCCTCAAACATGCATTTCTTAGCTGTGAACATGCGCATGACAGATGTTTCAACCACCAAACAAGTTACTTATGCACTTTGAAATAGTCCCTTGGACTTCGTTGCTTCTCCTATCACAAGTTTCAAGAATCACACTTTGATCCCAGAAAAACCCTCTTGGAGCGAATTCTACCCTAGAGATATGTAATTTGAATAGTTTCCTTCTACATGATATTCCGTGTTACGTACATGTTACATGCATGACGGATTCGACAAACATGCATTCCTGAGTTGAGAGCATGTGGATTACTGATTTTTCATCCTCTATAAAAGGAATAATTTTATATAGACTCGTGTACACATTTTCACAAGTTTTCCGTAACACAAGTTTCGAATTCGTTCATTTTTCACAGAAGGATTCTTCTGGAGTGTATTCAACCTAATAGATATTTAATTTACATGAATTCCATCAACATGGCATTCCGGGTTCCGTACATGATACATGCATGACGGATTCGAGAAACATGCGTTTCTGAGTTGTGAGCATGTGGATTAGTGAACTTTCATCCACCAAAGAAGGCATATATTACACTTTGAAATATTTACTCTGACTTCATAAGTTTTTTGTATCACCAGGTTCTAAAATCGGACATTTGGCAGTAGAAAACACTCTTTGAGCGAATTCTCACCAATACACATGTAATTTACATTGTTTACATAACCATGGCATTCCGTATTCCGAACGTGTTTCATGCATCATGGATTCCTCAAACATGCATTTCTGAGCTGTGAACATGTGCATGACAGTTGTTTCAACCACCAAACAAGTTACTTACGCACTTTGAAATAGTTCCTTGGACTTCGTTGCTTCTCCTATCACCAGTTTCAAGAATCACACTTTGATCCCAGAAAAACCCTCTTGGAGCGAATTCTACCCTAGAGATATGTAATTTGAATAGATTCCTTCAACATGATATTCCGTGTTCTGTACATGTTACATGCATGACGGATTCGACAAACATGCATTCCTGAGTTGTGAGCATGTGGAT
The DNA here is from genome assembly GCF_048564905.1 of Vicugna pacos. NCBI lineage: Eukaryota > Metazoa > Chordata > Mammalia > Artiodactyla > Camelidae > Vicugna > Vicugna pacos. The sequence goes on along the minus strand of NW_027328741.1, from coordinate 64,837,612 downwards.
TACTGATTTTTCATCCTCTATAAAAGGAATAATTTCATATAGACTCGTGTACACATTTTCACAAGCTTTCCCTAACACAAGTTTCGAATTCGTTCATTTTTCACAGAAGAATACTTCTGGAGTGTATTCAACCTAATAGATATATAATTTACATGAATTCCATCAACATGGCATTCCGGGTTCCGTACATGATACATGCATGACGGATTCGAGAAACATGCGTTTCTGAGTTGTGAGCATGTGGATTAGTGAACTTTCATCCACCAAAGAAGGCATATATTACACTTTGAAATATTTACTCTGACTTCATAAGTTTTTTGTATCACCAGGTTCTAAAATCGGACATTTGGCAGTAGAAAACACTCTTTGAGCGAATTCTCACCAATACACATGTAATTTACATTGTTTACATAACCATGGCATTCCGTATTCCGAACATGTTTCATGCATCACGGATTCCTCAAACATGCATTTCTGAGCTGTGAACATGCGCATCACAGATGTTTCAACCACCAAACAAGTTACTTATGCACTTTGAAATAGTTCCTTGGACTTCGTTGCTTCTCCTATCACCAGTTTCAAGAATCACACTTTGATCCCAGAAAAATCCTCTTGGAGCGAATTCTACCCTAGAGATATGTAATTTGAATAGATTCCTTCAACATGATATTCCGTGTTCCGTACATGTTACATGCATGACGGATTCGACAAACATGCATTCCTGAGATGTGAGCATGTGGATTACTGATTTTTCATCCTCTATAAAAGGAATAATTTCATATAGACTCGTGTACACATTTTCACTATCTTTCCCTAACACAAGTTTCGAATTCGTTCACTTTTCACAGAAGAATACTTCTGGAGTGTATTCAACCTAATAGATATATAATTTACATGAATTCCATCAACATGGCATTCCGGGTTCCGTACATGATACATGCATGACGGATTCGAGAAACATGCGTTTCTGAGTTGTGAACATGTGGATTAGTGAACTTTCATCCACCAAAGAAGGCATATATTACACTTTGAAATATTTACTCTGACTTCATAAGTTTTTTGTATCACCAGGTTCTAAAATCGGATATTTGGCAGTAGAAAACACTCTTTGATCGAATTCTCACCAATACACATGTAATTTACATTGTTTACATAACCATGGCATTCCGTATTCCGAACATGATTCGTGCATCACGGATTCCTCAAACATGCATTTCTGAGCTGTGAACATGCGCATGACAGATGTTTCAACCACCAAACAAGTTACTTATGCACTTTGAAATAGTCCCTTGGACTTCGTTGCTTCTCCTATCACAAGTTTCAAGAATCACACTTTGATCCCAGAAAAACCCTCTTGGAGCGAATTCTACCCTAGAGATATGTAATTTGAATAGTTTCCTTCTACATGATATTCCGTGTTACGTACATGTTACATGCATGACGGATTCGACAAACATGCATTCCTGAGTTGTGAGCATGTGGATTACTGATTTTTCATTCTCTATAAAAGGAATAATTTTATATAGACTCGTGTACACATTTTCACAAGTTTTCCGTAACACAAGTTTCGAATTCGTTCATTTTTCACAGAAGGATTCTTCTGGAGTGTATTCAACCTAATAGATATTTAATTTACATGAATTCCATCAACATGGCATTCCGGGTTCCGTACATGATACATGCATGACGGATTCGAGAAACATGCGTTTCTGAGTTGTGAGCATGTGGATTAGTGAACTTTCATCCACCAAAGAAGGCATATAATACACTTTGAAATATTTACTCTGACTTCATAAGTTTTTTGTATCACCAGGTTCTAAAATCGGACATTTGGCAGTAGAAAACACTCTTTGAGCGAATTCTCACCAATACACATGTAATTTACATTGTTTACATAACCATGGCATTCCGTATTCCGAACATGTTTCATGCATCACGGATTCCTCAAACATGCATTTCTGAGCTGTGAACATGTGCATGACAGTTGTTTCAACCACCAAACAAGTTACTTACGCACTTTGAAATAGTTCCTTGGACTTCGTTGCTTCTCCTATCACCAGTTTCAAGAATCACACTTTGATCCCAGAAAAATCCTCTTGGAGCGAATTCTACCCTAGAGATATGTAATTTGAATAGATTCCTTCAACATGATATTCCGTGTTCCGTACATGTTACATGCATGACGGATTCGACAAACATGCATTCCTGAGTTGTGAGCATGTGGATTACTGATTTTTCATCCTCTATAAAAGGAATAATTTCATATAGACTCGTGTACACATTTTCACAAGCTTTCCCTAACACAAGTTTCGAATTCGTTCATTTTTCACAGAAGAATACTTCTGGAGTGTATTCAACCTAATAGATATATAATTTACATGAATTCCATCAACATGGCATTCCGGGTTCCGTACATGATACATGCATGACGGATTCGAGAAACATGCGTTTCTGAGTTGTGAGCATGTGGATTAGTGAACTTTCATCCACCAAAGAAGGCATATATTACACTTTGAAATATTTACTCTGACTTCATAAGTTTTTTGTATCACCAGGTTCTAAAATCGGATATTTGGCAGTAGAAAACACTCTTTGAGCGAATTCTCACCAATACACATGTAATTTACATTGTTTACATAACCATGGCATTCCGTATTCCGAACATGATTCGTGCATCACGGATTCCTCAAACATGCATTTCTGAGCTGTGAACATGCGCATGACAGATGTTTCAACCACCAAACAAGTTACTTATGCACTTTGAAATAGTCCCTTGGACTTCGTTGCTTCTCCTATCACAAGTTTCAAGAATCACACTTTGATCCCAGAAAAACCCTCTTGGAGCGAATTCTACCCTAGAGATATGTAATTTGAATAGTTTCCTTCTACATGATATTCCGTGTTACGTACATGTTACATGCATGACGGATTCGACAAACATGCATTCCTGAGTTGTGAGCATGTGGATTACTGATTTTTCATTCTCTATAAAAGGAATAATTTTATATAGACTCGTGTACACATTTTCACAAGTTTTCCGTAACACAAGTTTCGAATTCGTTCATTTTTCACAGAAGGATTCTTCTGGAGTGTATTCAACCTAATAGATATTTAATTTACATGAATTCCATCAACATGGCATTCCGGGTTCCATACATGATACATGCATGACGGATTCGAGAGACATGCGTTTCTGAGTTGTGAGCATGTGGATTAGTGAACTTTCATCCACCAAAGAAGGCATATATTACACTTTGAAATATTTACTCTGACTTCATAAGTTTTTTGTATCACCAGGTTCTAAAATCGGACATTTGGCAGTAGAAAACACTCTTTGAGCGAATTCTCACCAATACACATGTAATTTACCTTGTTTACATAACCATGGCATTCCGTATTCCGAACATGTTTCATGCATCACGGATTCCTCAAACATGCATTTCTGAGCTGTGAACATGTGCATGACAGTTGTTTCAACCACCAAACAAGTTACTTACGCACTTTGAAATAGTTCCTTGGACTTCGTTGCTTCTCCTATCACCAGTTTCAAGAATCACACTTTGATCCCAGAAAAATCCTCTTGGAGCGAATTCTACCCTAGAGATATGTAATTTGAATAGATTCCTTCAACATGATATTCCGTGTTCCGTACATGTTACATGCATGACGGATTCGACAAACATGCATTCCTGAGTTGTGAGCATGTGGATTACTGATTTTTCATCCTCTATAAAAGGAATAATTTCATATAGACTCGTGTACACATTTTCACAAGCTTTCCCTAACACAAGTTTCGAATTCGTTCATTTTTCACAGAAGAATACTTCTGGAGTGTATTCAAACTAATAGATATATAATTTACATGAATTCCATCAACATGGCATTCCGGGTTCCGTACATGATACATGCATGACGGATTCGAGAAACATGCGTTTCTGAGTTGTGAACATGTGGATTAGTGAACTTTCATCCACCAAAGAAGGCATATATTACACTTTGAAATATTTACTCTGACTTCATAAGTTTTTTGTATCACCAGGTTCTAAAATCGGATATTTGGCAGTAGAAAACACTCTTTGAGCGAATTCTCACCAATACACATGTAATTTACATTGTTTACATAACCATGGCATTCCGTATTCCGAACATGATTCGTGCATCACGGATTCCTCAAACATGCATTTCTGAGCTGTGAACATGCGCATGACAGATGTTTCAACCACCAAACAAGTTACTTATGCACTTTGAAATAGTCCCTTGGACTTCGTTGCTTCTCCTATCACAAGTTTCAAGAATCACACTTTGATCCCAGAAAAACCCTCTTGGAGCGAATTCTACCCTAGAGATATGTAATTTGAATAGTTTCCTTCTACATGATATTCCGTGTTACGTACATGTTACATGCATGACGGATTCGACAAACATGCATTCCTGAGTTGTGAGCATGTGGATTACTGATTTTTCATCCTCTATAAAAGGAATAATTTTATATAGACTCGTGTACACATTTTCACAAGTTTTCCGTAACAGAAGTTTCGAATTCGTTCATTTTTCACAGAAGGATTCTTCTGGAGTGTATTCAACCTAATAGATATTTAATTTACATGAATTCCATCAACATGGCATTCCGGGTTCCGTACATGATACATGCATGATGGATTCGAGAAACATGCGTTTCTGAGTTGTTAGCATGTGGATTAGTGAACTTTCATCCACCAAAGAAGGCATATATTACACTTTGAAATATTTACTCTGACTTCATAAGTTTTTTGTATCACCAGGTTCTAAAATCGGACATTTGGCAGTAGAAAACACTCTTTGAGCGAATTCTCACCAATACACATGTAATTTACCTTGTTTACATAACCATGGCATTCCGTATTCCGAACATGTTTCATGCATCACGGATTCCTCAAACATGCATTTCTGAGCTGTGAACATGTGCATGACAGTTGTTTCAACCACCAAACAAGTTACTTACGCACTTTGAAATAGTTCCTTGGACTTCGTTGCTTCTCCTATCACCAGTTTCAAGAATCACACTTTGATCCCAGAAAAATACTCTTGGAGCGAATTCTACCCTAGAGATATGTAATTTGAATAGATTCCTTCAACATGATATTCCGTGTTCCGTACATGTTACATGCATGACGGATTCGACAAACATGCATTCCTGAGTTGTGAGCATGTGGATTACTGATTTTTCATCCTCTATAAAAGGAATAATTTCATATAGACTCGTGTACACATTTTCACAAGCTTTCCCTAACACAAGTTTCGAATTCGTTCATTTTTCACAGAAGAATACTTCTGGAGTGTATTCAAACTAATAGATATATAATTTACATGAATTCCATCAACATGGCATTCCGGGTTCCGTACATGATACATGCATGACGGATTCGAGAAACATGCGTTTCTGAGTTGTGAACATGTGGATTAGTGAACTTTCATCCACCAAAGAAGGCATATATTACACTTTGAAATATTTACTCTGACTTCATAAGTTTTTTGTATCACCAGGTTCTAAAATCGGATATTTGGCAGTAGAAAACACTCTTTGAGCGAATTCTCACCAATACACATGTAATTTACATTGTTTACATAACCATGGCATTCCGTATTCCGAACATGATTCGTGCATCACGGATTCCTCAAACATGCATTTCTGAGCTGTGAACATGCGCATGACAGATGTTTCAACCACCAAACAAGTTACTTATGCACTTTGAAATAGTCCCTTGGACTTCGTTGCTTCTCCTATCACAAGTTTCAAGAATCACACTTTGATCCCAGAAAAACCCTCTTGGAGCGAATTCTACCCTAGAGATATGTAATTTGAATAGTTTCCTTCTACATGATATTCCGTGTTACGTACATGTTACATGCATGACGGATTCGACAAACATGCATTCCTGAGTTGTGAGCATGTGGATTACTGATTTTTCATTCTCTATAAAAGGAATAATTTTATATAGACTCGTGTACACATTTTCACAAGTTTTCCGTAACACAAGTTTCGAATTCGTTCATTTTTCACAGAAGGATTCTTCTGGAGTGTATTCAACCTAATAGATATTTAATTTACATGAATTCCATCAACATGGCATTCCGGGTTCCGTACATGATACATGCATGACGGATTCGAGAAACATGCGTTTCTGAGTTGTGAGCATGTGGATTAGTGAACTTTCATCCACCAAAGAAGGCATATAATACACTTTGAAATATTTACTCTGACTTCATAAGTTTTTTGTATCACCAGGTTCTAAAATCGGACATTTGGCAGTAGAAAACACTCTTTGAGCGAATTCTCACCAATACACATGTAATTTACATTGTTTACATAACCATGGCATTCCGTATTCCGAACATGTTTCATGCATCACGGATTCCTCAAACATGCATTTCTGAGCTGTGAACATGTGCATGACAGTTGTTTCAACCACCAAACAAGTTACTTACGCACTTTGAAATAGTTCCTTGGACTTCGTTGCTTCTCCTATCACCAGTTTCAAGAATCACACTTTGATCCCAGAAAAATCCTCTTGGAGCGAATTCTACCCTAGAGATATGTAATTTGAATAGATTCCTTCAACATGATATTCCGTGTTCCGTACATGTTACATGCATGACGGATTCGACAAACATGCATTCCTGAGTTGTGAGCATGTGGATTACTGATTTTTCATCCTCTATAAAAGGAATAATTTCATATAGACTCGTGTACACATTTTCACAAGCTTTCCCTAACACAAGTTTCGAATTCGTTCATTTTTCACAGAAGAATACTTCTGGAGTGTATTCAACCTAATAGATATATAATTTACATGAATTCCATCAACATGGCATTCCGGGTTCCGTACATGATACATGCATGACAGATTCGAGAAACATGCGTTTCTGAGTTGTGAACATGTGGATTAGTGAACTTTCATCCACCAAAGAAGGCATATATTACACTTTGAAATATTTACTCTGACTTCATAAGTTTTTTGTATCACCAGGTTCTAAAATCGGATATTTGGCAGTAGAAAACACTCTTTGAGCGAATTCTCACCAATACACATGTAATTTACATTGTTTACATAACCATGGCATTCCGTATTCCGAACATGATTCGTGCATCACGGATTCCTCAAACATGCATTTCTGAGCTGTGAACATGCGCATGACAGATGTTTCAACCACCAAACAAGTTACTTATGCACTTTGAAATAGTCCCTTGGACTTCGTTGCTTCTCCTATCACAAGTTTCAAGAATCACACTTTGATCCCAGAAAAACCCTCTTGGAGTGAATTCTACCCTAGAGATATGTAATTTGAATAGTTTCCTTCTACATGATATTCCGTGTTACGTACATGTTACATGCATGACGGATTCGACAAACATGCATTCCTGACTTGTGAGCATGTGGATTACTGATTTTTCATTCTCTATAAAAGGAATAATTTTATATAGACTCGTGTACACATTTTCACAAGTTTTCCGTAACACAAGTTTCGAATTCGTTCATTTTTCACAGAAGGATTCTTCTGGAGTTTATTCAACCTAATAGATATTTAATTTACATGAATTCCATCAACATGGCATTCCGGGTTCCATACATGATACATGCATGACGGATTCGAGAAACATGCGTTTCTGAGTTGTGAGCATGTTGATTAGTGAACTTTCATCCACCAAAGAAGGCATATATTACACTTTGAAATATTTACTCTGACTTCATAAGTTTTTTGTATCACCAGGTTCTAAAATCGGACATTTGGCAGTAGAAAACACTCTTTGAGCGAATTCTCACCAATACACATGTAATTTACCTTGTTTACATAACCATGGCATTCCGTATTCCGAACATGTTTCATGCATCACGGATTCCTCAAACATGCATTTCTGAGCTGTGAACATGTGCATGACAGTTTTTTCAACCACCAAACAAGTTACTTACGCACTTTGAAATAGTTCCTTGGACTTCGTTGCTTCTCCTATCACCAGTTTCAAGAATCACAGTTTGATCCCAGAAAAATCCTCTTGGAGCGAATTCTACCCTAGAGATATGTAATTTGAATAGATTCCTTCAACATGATATTCCGTGTTCCGTACATGTTACATGCATGACGGATTCGACAAACATGCATTCCTGAGTTGTGAGCATGTGGATTACTGATTTTTCATCCTCTATAAAAGGAATAATTTCATATAGACTCGTGTACACATTTTCACAAGCTTTCCCTAACACAAGTTTCGAATTCGTTCATTTTTCACAGAAGAATACTTCTGGAGTGTATTCAACCTAATAGATATATAATTTACATGAATTCCATCAACATGGCATTCCGGGTTCCGTACATGATACATGCATGACGGATTCGAGAAACATGCGTTTCTGAGTTGTGAGCATGTGGATTAGTGAACTTTCATCCACCAAAGAAGGCATATATTACACTTTGAAATATTTACTCTGACTTCATAAGTTTTTTGTATCACCAGGTTCTAAAATCGGATATTTGGCAGTAGAAAACACTCTTTGAGCGAATTCTCACCAATACACATGTAATTTACATTGTTTACATAACCATGGCATTCCGTATTCCGAACATGATTCGTGCATCACGGATTCCTCAAACATGCATTTCTGAGCTGTGAACATGCGCATGACAGATGTTTCAACCACCAAACAAGTTACTTATGCACTTTGAAATAGTCCCTTGGACTTCGTTGCTTCTCCTATCACAAGTTTCAAGAATCACACTTTGATCCCAGAAAAACCCTCTTGGAGCGAATTCTACCCTAGAGATATGTAATTTGAATAGTTTCCTTCTACATGATATTCCGTGTTACGTACATGTTACATGCATGACGGATTCGACAAACATGCATTCCTGAGTTGTGAGCATGTGGATTACTGATTTTTCATTCTCTATAAAAGGAATAATTTTATATAGACTCGTGTACACATTTTCACAAGTTTTCCGTAACACAAGTTTCGAATTCGTTCATTTTTCACAGAAGGATTCTTCTGGAGTGTATTCAACCTAATAGATATTTAATTTACATGAATTCCATCAACATGGCATTCCGGGTTCCGTACATGATACATGCATGACGGATTCGAGAAACATGCGTTTCTGAGTTGTGAGCATGTGGATTAGTGAACTTTCATCCACCAAAGAAGGCATATATTACACTTTGAAATATTTACTCTGACTTCATAAGTTTTTTGTATCACCAGGTTCTAAAATCGGACATTTGGTAGTAGAAAACACTCTTTGAGCGAATTCTCACCAATACACATGTAATTTACCTTGTTTACATAACCATGGCATTCCGTATTCCGAACATGTTTCATGCATCACGGATTCCTCAAACATGCATTTCTGAGCTGTGAACATGTGCATGACAGTTGTTTCAACCACCAAACAAGTTACTTACGCACTTTGAAATAGTTCCTTGGACTTCGTTGCTTCTCCTATCACCAGTTTCAAGAATCACACTTTGATCCCAGAAAAATCCTCTTGGAGCGAATTCTACCCTAGAGATATGTAATTTGAATAGATTCCTTCAACATGATATTCCGTGTTCCGTACATGTTACATGCATGACGGATTCGACAAACATGCATTCCTGAGTTGTGAGCATGTGGATTACTGATTTTTCATCCTCTATAAAAGGAATAATTTCATATAGACTCGTGTACACATTTTCACAAGCTTTCCCTAACACAAGTTTCGAATTCGTTCATTTTTCACAGAAGAATACTTCTGGAGTGTATTCAAACTAATAGATATATAATTTACATGAATTCCATCAACATGGCATTCCGGGTTCCGTACATGATACATGCATGACGGATTCGAGAAACATGCGTTTCTGAGTTGTGAACATGTGGATTAGTGAACTTTCATCCACCAAAGAAGGCATATATTACACTTTGAAATATTTACTCTGACTTCATAAGTTTTTTGTATCACCAGGTTCTAAAATCGGATATTTGGCAGTAGAAAACACTCTTTGAGCGAATTCTCACCAATACACATGTAATTTACATTGTTTACATAACCATGGCATTCCGTATTCCGAACATGATTCGTGCATCACGGATTCCTCAAACATGCATTTCTGAGCTGTGAACATGCGCATGACAGATGTTTCAACCACCAAACAAGTTACTTATGCACTTTGAAATAGTCCCTTGGACTTCGTTGCTTCTCCTATCACAAGTTTCAAGAATCACACTTTGATCCCAGAAAAACCCTCTTGGAGCGAATTCTACCCTAGAGATATGTAATTTGAATAGTTTCCTTCTACATGATATTCCGTGTTACGTACATGTTACATGCATGACGGATTCGACAAACATGCATTCCTGAGTTGTGAGCATGTGGATTACTGATTTTTCATTCTCTATAAAAGGAATAATTTTATATAGACTCGTGTACACATTTTCACAAGTTTTCCGTAACACAAGTTTCGAATTCGTTCATTTTTCACAGAAGGATTCTTCTGGAGTGTATTCAACCTAATAGATATTTAATTTACATGAATTCCATCAACATGGCATTCCGGGTTCCGTACATGATACATGCATGACGGATTCGAGAAACATGCGTTTCTGAGTTGTGAGCATGTGGATTAGTGAACTTTCATCCACCAAAGAAGGCATATATTACACTTTGAAATATTTACTCTGACTTCATAAGTTTTTTGTATCACCAGGTTCTAAAATCGGACATTTGGCAGTAGAAAACACTCTTTGAGCGAATTCTCACCAATACACATGTAATTTACATTGTTTACATAACCATGGCATTCCGTATTCCGAACATGTTTCATGCATCACGGATTCCTCAAACATGCATTTCTGAGCTGTGAACATGTGCATGACAGTTGTTTCAACCACCAAACAAGTTACTTACGCACTTTGAAATAGTTCCTTGGACTTCGTTGCTTCTCCTATCACCAGTTTCAAGAATCACACTTTGATCCCAGAAAAATCCTCTTGGAGCGAATTCTACCCTAGAGATATGTAATTTGAATAGATTCCTTCAACATGATATTCCGTGTTCCGTACATGTTACATGCATGACGGATTCCACAAACATGCATTCCTGAGTTGTGAGCATGTGGATTACTGATTTTTCATCCTCTATAAAAGGAATAATTTCATATAGACTCGTGTACACATTTTCACAAGCTTTCCCTAACACAAGTTTCGAATTCGTTCATTTTTCACAGAAGAATACTTCTGGAGTGTATTCAACCTAATAGATATATAATTTACATGAATTCCATCAACATGGCATTCCGGGTTCCGTACATGATACATGCATGACGGATTCGAGAAACATGCGTTTCTGAGTTGTGAGCATGTGGATTAGTGAACTTTCATCCACCAAAGAAGGCATATATTACACTTTGAAATATTTACTCTGACTTCATAAGTTTTTTGTATCACCAGGTTCTAAAATCGGATATTTGGCAGTAGAAAACACTCTTTGAGCGAATTCTCACCAATACACATGTAATTTACATTGTTTACATAACCATGGCATTCCGTATTCCGAACATGATTCGTGCATCACGGATTCCTCAAACATGCATTTCTGACCTGTGATCATGCGCATGACAGATGTTTCAACCACCAAACAAGTTACTTATGCACTTTGAAATAGTCCCTTGGACTTCGTTGCTTCTCCTATCACCACTTTCAAGAATCACACTTTGATCCCAGAAAAACCCTCTTGGAGCGAATTCTACCCTAGAGATATGTAATTTGAATAGTTTCCTTCTACATGATATTCCGTGTTCCGTACATGTTACATGCATGACGGATTCGACAAACATGCATTCCTGAGTTGTGAGCATGTGGATTACTGATTTTTCATCCTCTATAAAAGGAATAATTTCATATAGACTCGTGTACACATTTTCACAAGCTTTCCCTAACACAAGTTTCGAATTCGTTCATTTTTCACAGAAGAATACTTCTGGAGTGTATTCAAACTAATAGATATATAATTTACATGAATTCCATCAACATGGCATTCCGGGTTCCGTACATGATACATGCATGACGGATTCGAGAAACATGCGTTTCTGAGTTGTGAACATGTGGATTAGTGAACTTTCATCCACCAAAGAAGGCATATATTACACTTTGAAATATTTACTCTGACTTCATAAGTTTTTTGTATCACCAGGTTCTAAAATCGGATATTTGGCAGTAGAAAACACTCTTTGAGCGAATTCTCACCAATACACATGTAATTTACATTGTTTACATAACCATGGCATTCCGTATTCCGAACATGATTCGTGCATCACGGATTCCTCAAACATGCATTTCTGAGCTGTGAACATGCGCATGACAGATGTTTCAACCACCAAACAAGTTACTTATGCACTTTGAAATAGTCCCTTGGACTTCGTTGCTTCTCCTATCACAAGTTTCAAGAATCACACTTTGATCCCAGAAAAACCCTCTTGGAGCGAATTCTACCCTAGAGATATGTAATTTGAATAGTTTCCTTCTACATGATATTCCGTGTTACGTACATGTTACATGCATGACGGATTCGACAAACATGCATTCCTGAGTTGTGAGCATGTGGATTACTGATTTTTCATTCTCTATAAAAGGAATAATTTTATATAGACTCGTGTACACATTTTCACAAGTTTTCCGTAACACAAGTTTCGAATTCGTTCATTTTTCACAGAAGGATTCTTCTGGAGTGTATTCAACCTAATAGATATTTAATTTACATGAATTCCATCAACATGGCATTCCGGGTTCCGTACATGATACATGCATGACGGATTCGAGAAACATGCGTTTCTGAGTTGTGAGCATGTGGATTAGTGAACTTTCATCCACCAAAGAAGGCATATATTACACTTTGAAATATTTACTCTGACTTCATAAGTTTTTTGTATCACCAGGTTCTAAAATCGGACATTTGGCAGTAGAAAACACTCTTTGAGCGAATTCTCACCAATACACATGTAATTTACATTGTTTACATAACCATGGCATTCCGTATTCCGAACATGTTTCATGCATCACGGATTCCTCAAACATGCATTTCTGAGCTGTGAACATGTGCATGACAGTTGTTTCAACCACCAAACAAGTTACTTACGCACTTTGAAATAGTTCCTTGGACTTCGTTGCTTCTCCTATCACCAGTTTCAAGAATCACACTTTGATCCCAGAAAAATCCTCTTGGAGCGAATTCTACCCTAGAGATATGTAATTTGAATAGATTCCTTCAACATGATATTCCGTGTTCCGTACATGTTACATGCATGACGGATTCCACAAACATGCATTCCTGAGTTGTGAGCATGTGGATTACTGATTTTTCATCCTCTATAAAAGGAATAATTTCATATAGACTCGTGTACACATTTTCACAAGCTTTCCCTAACACAAGTTTCGAATTCGTTCATTTTTCACAGAAGAATACTTCTGGAGTGTATTCAACCTAATAGATATATAATTTACATGAATTCCATCAACATGGCATTCCGGGTTCCGTACATGATACATGCATGACGGATTCGAGAAACATGCGTTTCTGAGTTGTGAGCATGTGGATTAGTGAACTTTCATCCACCAAAGAAGGCATATATTACACTTTGAAATATTTACTCTGACTTCATAAGTTTTTTGTATCACCAGGTTCTAAAATCGGATATTTGGCAGTAGAAAACACTCTTTGAGCGAATTCTCACCAATACACATGTAATTTACATTGTTTACATAACCATGGCATTCCGTATTCCGAACATGATTCGTGCATCACGGATTCCTCAAACATGCATTTCTGAGCTGTGAACATGCGCATGACAGATGTTTCAACCACCAAACAAGTTACTTATGCACTTTGAAATAGTCCCTTGGACTTCGTTGCTTCTCCTATCACAAGTTTCAAGAATCACACTTTGATCCCAGAAAAACCCTCTTGGAGCGAATTCTACCCTAGAGATATGTAATTTGAATAGTTTCCTTCTACATGATATTCCGTGTTACGTACATGTTACATGCATGACGGATTCGACAAACATGCATTCCTGAGTTGTGAGCATGTGGATTACTGATTTTTCATTCTCTATAAAAGGAATAATTTTATATAGACTCGTGTACACATTTTCACAAGTTTTCCGTAACACAAGTTTCGAATTCGTTCATTTTTCACAGAAGGATTCTTCTGGAGTGTATTCAACCTAATAGATATTTAATTTACATGAATTCCATCAACATGGCATTCCGGGTTCCGTACATGATACATGCATGACGGATTCGAGAAACATGCGTTTCTGAGTTGTGAGCATGTGGATTAGTGAACTTTCATCCACCAAAGAAGGCATATATTACACTTTGAAATATTTACTCTGACTTCATAAGTTTTTTGTATCACCAGGTTCTAAAATCGGACATTTGGCAGTAGAAAACACTCTTTGAGCGAATTCTCACCAATACACATGTAATTTACATTGTTTACATAACCATGGCATTCCGTATTCCGAACATGTTTCATGCATCACGGATTCCTCAAACATGCATTTCTGAGCTGTGAACATGTGCATGACAGTTGTTTCAACCACCAAACAAGTTACTTACGCACTTTGAAATAGTTCCTTGGACTTCGTTGCTTCTCCTATCACCAGTTTCAAGAATCACACTTTGATCCCAGAAAAATCCTCTTGGAGCGAATTCTACCCTAGAGATATGTAATTTGAATAGATTCCTTCAACATGATATTCCGTGTTCCGTACATGTTACATGCATGACGGATTCCACAAACATGCATTCCTGAGTTGTGAGCATGTGGATTACTGATTTTTCATCCTCTATAAAAGGAATAATTTCATATAGACTCGTGTACACATTTTCACAAGCTTTCCCTAACACAAGTTTCGAATTCGTTCATTTTTCACAGAAGAATACTTCTGGAGTGTATTCAACCTAATAGATATATAATTTACATGAATTCCATCAACATGGCATTCCGGGTTCCGTACATGATACATGCATGACGGATTCGAGAAACATGCGTTTCTGAGTTGTGAGCATGTGGATTAGTGAACTTTCATCCACCAAAGAAGGCATATATTACACTTTGAAATATTTACTCTGACTTCATAAGTTTTTTGTATCACCAGGTTCTAAAATCGGATATTTGGCAGTAGAAAACACTCTTTGAGCGAATTCTCACCAATACACATGTAATTTACATTGTTTACATAACCATGGCATTCCGTATTCCGAACATGATTCGTGCATCACGGATTCCTCAAACATGCATTTCTGACCTGTGATCATGCGCATGACAGATGTTTCAACCACCAAACAAGTTACTTATGCACTTTGAAATAGTCCCTTGGACTTCGTTGCTTCTCCTATCACAAGTTTCAAGAATCACACTTTGATCCCAGAAAAACCCTCTTGGAGCGAATTCTACCCTAGAGATATGTAATTTGAATAGTTTCCTTCTACATGATATTCCGTGTTCCGTACATGTTACATGCATGACGGATTCGACAAACATGCATTCCTGAGTTGTGAGCATGTGGATTACTGATTTTTCATCCTCTATAAAAGGAATAATTTCATATAGACTCGTGTACACATTTTCACAAGCTTTCCCTAACACAAGTTTCGAATTCGTTCATTTTTCACAGAAGAATACTTCTGGAGTGTATTCAAACTAATAGATATATAATTTACATGAATTCCATCAACATGGCATTCCGGGTTCCGTACATGATACATGCATGACGGATTCGAGAAACATGCGTTTCTGAGTTGTGAACATGTGGATTAGTGAACTTTCATCCACCAAAGAAGGCATATATTACACTTTGAAATATTTACTCTGACTTCATAAGTTTTTTGTATCACCAGGTTCTAAAATCGGATATTTGGCAGTAGAAAACACTCTTTGAGCGAATTCTCACCAATACACATGTAATTTACATTGTTTACATAACCATGGCATTCCGTATTCCGAACATGATTCGTGCATCACGGATTCCTCAAACATGCATTTCTGAGCTGTGAACATGCGCATGACAGATGTTTCAACCACCAAACAAGTTACTTATGCACTTTGAAATAGTCCCTTGGACTTCGTTGCTTCTCCTATCACAAGTTTCAAGAATCACACTTTGATCCCAGAAAAACCCTCTTGGAGCGAATTCTACCCTAGAGATATGTAATTTGAATAGTTTCCTTCTACATGATATTCCGTGTTACGTACATGTTACATGCATGACGGATTCGACAAACATGCATTCCTGAGTTGTGAGCATGTGGATTACTGATTTTTCATTCTCTATAAAAGGAATAATTTTATATAGACTCGTGTACACATTTTCACAAGTTTTCCGTAACACAAGTTTCGAATTCGTTCATTTTTCACAGAAGGATTCTTCTGGAGTGTATTCAACCTAATAGATATTTAATTTACATGAATTCCATCAACATGGCATTCCGGGTTCCGTACATGATACATGCATGACGGATTCGAGAAACATGCGTTTCTGAGTTGTGAGCATGTGGATTAGTGAACTTTCATCCACCAAAGAAGGCATATATTACACTTTGAAATATTTACTCTGACTTCATAAGTTTTTTGTATCACCAGGTTCTAAAATCGGACATTTGGCAGTAGAAAACACTCTTTGAGCGAATTCTCACCAATACACATGTAATTTACATTGTTTACATAACCATGGCATTCCGTATTCCGAACATGTTTCATGCATCACGGATTCCTCAAACATGCATTTCTGAGCTGAGAACATGTGCATGACAGTTGTTTCAACCACCAAACAAGTTACTTACGCACTTTGAAATAGTTCCTTGGACTTCGTTGCTTCTCCTATCACCAGTTTCAAGAATCACACTTTGATCCCAGAAAAATCCTCTTGGAGCGAATTCTACCCTAGAGATATGTAATTTGAATAGATTCCTTCAACATGATATTCCGTGTTCCGTACATGTTACATGCATGACGGATTCCACAAACATGCATTCCTGAGTTGTGAGCATGTGGATTACTGATTTTTCATCCTCTATAAAAGGAATAATTTCATATAGACTCGTGTACACATTTTCACAAGCTTTCCCTAACACAAGTTTCGAATTCGTTCATTTTTCACAGAAGAATACTTCTGGAGTGTATTCAACCTAATAGATATATAATTTACATGAATTCCATCAACATGGCATTCCGGGTTCCGTACATGATACATGCATGACGGATTCGAGAAACATGCGTTTCTGAGTTGTGAGCATGTGGATTAGTGAACTTTCATCCACCAAAGAAGGCATATATTACACTTTGAAATATTTACTCTGACTTCATAAGTTTTTTGTATCACCAGGTTCTAAAATCGGATATTTGGCAGTAGAAAACACTCTTTGAGCGAATTCTCACCAATACACATGTAATTTACATTGTTTACATAACCATGGCATTCCGTATTCCGAACATGATTCGTGCATCACGGATTCCTCAAACATGCATTTCTGAGCTGTGAACATGCGCATGACAGATGTTTCAACCACCAAACAAGTTACTTATGCACTTTGAAATAGTCCCTTGGACTTCGTTGCTTCTCCTATCACAAGTTTCAAGAATCACACTTTGATCCCAGAAAAACCCTCTTGGAGCGAATTCTACCCTAGAGATATGTAATTTGAATAGTTTCCTTCTACATGATATTCCGTGTTACGTACATGTTACATGCATGACGGATTCGACAAACATGCATTCCTGAGTTGTGAGCATGTGGATTACTGATTTTTCATTCTCTATAAAAGGAATAATTTTATATAGACTCGTGTACACATTTTCACAAGTTTTCCGTAACACAAGTTTCGAATTCGTTCATTTTTCACAGAAGGATTCTTCTGGAGTGTATTCAACCTAATAGATATTTAATTTACATGAATTCCATCAACATGGCATTCCGGGTTCCGTACATGATACATGCATGACGGATTCGAGAAACATGCGTTTCTGAGTTGTGAGCATGTGGATTAGTGAACTTTCATCCACCAAAGAAGGCATATATTACACTTTGAAATATTTACTCTGACTTCATAAGTTTTTTGTATCACCAGGTTCTAAAATCGGACATTTGGCAGTAGAAAACACTCTTTGAGCGAATTCTCACCAATACACATGTAATTTACATTGTTTACATAACCATGGCATTCCGTATTCCGAACATGTTTCATGCATCACGGATTCCTCAAACATGCATTTCTGAGCTGTGAACATGTGCATGACAGTTGTTTCAACCACCAAACAAGTTACTTACGCACTTTGAAATAGTTCCTTGGACTTCGTTGCTTCTCCTATCACCAGTTTCAAGAATCACACTTTGATCCCAGAAAAATCCTCTTGGAGCGAATTCTACCCTAGAGATATGTAATTTGAATAGATTCCTTCAACATGATATTCCGTGTTCCGTACATGTTACATGCATGACGGATTCCACAAACATGCATTCCTGAGTTGTGAGCATGTGGATTACTGATTTTTCATCCTCTATAAAAGGAATAATTTCATATAGACTCGTGTACACATTTTCACAAGCTTTCCCTAACACAAGTTTCGAATTCGTTCATTTTTCACAGAAGAATACTTCTGGAGTGTATTCAACCTAATAGATATATAATTTACATGAATTCCATCAACATGGCATTCCGGGTTCCGTACATGATACATGCATGACGGATTCGAGAAACATGCGTTTCTGAGTTGTGAGCATGTGGATTAGTGAACTTTCATCCACCAAAGAAGGCATATATTACACTTTGAAATATTTACTCTGACTTCATAAGTTTTTTGTATCACCAGGTTCTAAAATCGGATATTTGGCAGTAGAAAACACTCTTTGAGCGAATTCTCACCAATACACATGTAATTTACATTGTTTACATAACCATGGCATTCCGTATTCCGAACATGATTCGTGCATCACGGATTCCTCAAACATGCATTTCTGACCTGTGATCATGCGCATGACAGATGTTTCAACCACCAAACAAGTTACTTATGCACTTTGAAATAGTCCCTTGGACTTCGTTGCTTCTCCTATCACAAGTTTCAAGAATCACACTTTGATCCCAGAAAAACCCTCTTGGAGCGAATTCTACCCTAGAGATATGTAATTTGAATAGTTTCCTTCTACATGATATTCCGTGTTCCGTACATGTTACATGCATGACGGATTCGACAAACATGCATTCCTGAGTTGTGAGCATGTGGATTACTGATTTTTCATCCTCTATAAAAGGAATAATTTCATATAGACTCGTGTACACATTTTCACAAGCTTTCCCTAACACAAGTTTCGAATTCGTTCATTTTTCACAGAAGAATACTTCTGGAGTGTATTCAAACTAATAGATATATAATTTACATGAATTCCATCAACATGGCATTCCGGGTTCCGTACATGATACATGCATGACGGATTCGAGAAACATGCGTTTCTGAGTTGTGAACATGTGGATTAGTGAACTTTCATCCACCAAAGAAGGCATATATTACACTTTGAAATATTTACTCTGACTTCATAAGTTTTTTGTATCACCAGGTTCTAAAATCGGATATTTGGCAGTAGAAAACACTCTTTGAGCGAATTCTCACCAATACACATGTAATTTACATTGTTTACATAACCATGGCATTCCGTATTCCGAACATGATTCGTGCATCACGGATTCCTCAAACATGCATTTCTGAGCTGTGAACATGCGCATGACAGATGTTTCAACCACCAAACAAGTTACTTATGCACTTTGAAATAGTCCCTTGGACTTCGTTGCTTCTCCTATCACAAGTTTCAAGAATCACACTTTGATCCCAGAAAAACCCTCTTGGAGCGAATTCTACCCTAGAGATATGTAATTTGAATAGTTTCCTTCTACATGATATTCCGTGTTACGTACATGTTACATGCATGACGGATTCGACAAACATGCATTCCTGAGTTGTGAGCATGTGGATTACTGATTTTTCATTCTCTATAAAAGGAATAATTTTATATAGACTCGTGTACACATTTTCACAAGTTTTCCGTAACACAAGTTTCGAATTCGTTCATTTTTCACAGAAGGATTCTTCTGGAGTGTATTCAACCTAATAGATATTTAATTTACATGAATTCCATCAACATGGCATTCCGGGTTCCGTACATGATACATGCATGACGGATTCGAGAAACATGCGTTTCTGAGTTGTGAGCATGTGGATTAGTGAACTTTCATCCACCAAAGAAGGCATATATTACACTTTGAAATATTTACTCTGACTTCATAAGTTTTTTGTATCACCAGGTTCTAAAATCGGACATTTGGCAGTAGAAAACACTCTTTGAGCGAATTCTCACCAATACACATGTAATTTACATTGTTTACATAACCATGGCATTCCGTATTCCGAACATGTTTCATGCATCACGGATTCCTCAAACATGCATTTCTGAGCTGTGAACATGTGCATGACAGTTGTTTCAACCACCAAACAAGTTACTTACGCACTTTGAAATAGTTCCTTGGACTTCGTTGCTTCTCCTATCACCAGTTTCAAGAATCACACTTTGATCCCAGAAATATCCTCTTGGAGCGAATTCTACCCTAGAGATATGTAATTTGAATAGATTCCTTCAAAATGATATTCCGTGTTCCGTACATGTTACATGCATGACGGATTCCACAAACATGCATTCCTGAGTTGTGAGCATGTGGATTACTGATTTTTCATCCTCTATAAAAGGAATAATTTCATATAGACTCGTGTACACATTTTCACAAGCTTTCCCTAACACAAGTTTCGAATTCGTTCATTTTTCACAGAAGAATACTTCTGGAGTGTATTCAACCTAATAGATATATAATTTACATGAATTCCATCAACATGGCATTCCGGGTTCCGTACATGATACATGCATGACGGATTCGAGAAACACGCGTTTCTGAGTTGTGAGCATGTGGATTAGTGAACTTTCATCCACCAAGGAAGGCATATATTACACTTTGAAATATTTACTCTGACTTCATAAGTTTTTTGTATCACCAGGTTCTAAAATCGGACATTTGGCAGTAGAAAACACTCTTTGAGCGAATTCTCACCAATACACATGTAATTTACATTGTTTACATAACCATGGCATTCCGTATTCCGAACATGATTCGTGCATCACGGATTCCTCAAACATGCATTTCTGAGCTGTGAACATGCGCATGACAGATGTTTCAACCACCAAACAAGTTACTTATGCACTTTGAAATAGTCCCTTGGACTTCGTTGCTTCTCCTATCACAAGTTTCAAGAATCACACTTTGATCCCAGAAAAACCCTCTTGGAGCGAATTCTACCCTAGAGATATGTAATTTGAATAGTTTCCTTCTACATGATATTCCGTGTTACGTACATGTTACATGCATGACAGATTCGACAAACATGCATTCCTGAGTTGTGAGCATGTGGATTACTGATTTTTCATCCTCTATATAAGGAATAATTTCATATAGACTCGTGTACACATTTTCACTATCTTTCCCTAACACAAGTTTCGAATTCGTTCATTTTTCACAGAAGAATACTTCTGGAGTGTATTCAACCTAATAGATATATAATTTACATGAATTCCATCAACATGGCATTCCGGGTTCCGTACATGATACATGCATGACGGATTCGAGAAACATGCGTTTCTGAGTTGTGAACATGTGGATTAGTGAACTTTCATCCACCAAAGAAGACATATATTACACTTTGAAATATTTACTCTGACTTCATAAGTTTTTTGTATCACCAGGTTCTAAAATCGGACATTTGGCAGTAGAAAACACTCTTTGAGCGAATTCTCACCAATACACATGTAATTTACCTTGTTTACATAACCATGGCATTCCGTATTCCGAACATGATTCGTGCATCACGGATTCCTCAAACATGCATTTCTGAGCTGTGAACATGCGCATGACAGATGTTTCAACCACCAAACAAGTTACTTATGCACTTTGAAATAGTTCCTTGGACTTCGTTGTTTCTCCTATCACCAGTTTCAAGAATCACACTTTGATCCCAGAAAAACCCTCTTGGAGCGAATTCTACCCTAGAGATATGTAATTTGAATAGATTCCTTCAACATGATATTCCGTGTTCCGTACATGTTACATGCATGACGGATTCGACAAACATGCATTCCTGAGTTGTGAGCATGTGGATTACTGATTTTTCATCCTCTATAAAAGGAATAATTTCATATAGACTCGTGTACACATTTTCACAAGCTTTCCCTAACACAAGTTTCGAATTCGTTCATTTTTCACAGAAGAATACTTCTGGAGTGTATTCAACCTAATAGATATATAATTTACATGAATTCCATCAACATGGCATTCCGGGTTCCGTACATGATACATGCATGACGGATTCGAGAAACATGCGTTTCTGAGTTGTGAGCATGTGGATTAGTGAACTTTCATCCACCAAAGAAGGCATATATTACACTTTGAAATATTTACTCTGACTTCATAAGTTTTTTGTATCACCAGGTTCTAAAATCGGACATTTGGCAGTAGAAAACACTCTTTGAGCGAATTCTCACCAATACACATGTAATTTACATTGTTTACATAACCATGGCATTCCGTATTCCGAACATGTTTCATGCATCACGGATTCCTCAAACATGCATTTCTGAGCTGTGAACATGCGCATGACAGATGTTTCAACCACCAAACAAGTTACTTATGCACTTTGAAATAGTTCCTTGGACTTCGTTGCTTCTCCTATCACCAGTTTCAAGAATCACACTTTGATCCCAGAAAAACCCTCTTGGAGCGAATTCTACCCTAGAGATATGTAATTTGAATAGATTCCTTCAACATGATATTCCGTGTTCCGTACATGTTACATGCATGACGGATTCCACAAACATGCATTCCTGAGTTGTGAGCATGTGGATTACTGATTTTTCATCCTCTATAAAAGGAATAATTTCATATAGACTCGTGTACACATTTTCACAAGCTTTCCCTAACACAAGTTTCGAATTCGTTCATTTTTCACAGAAGAATACTTCTGGAGTGTATTCAACCTAATAGATATATAATTTACATGAATTCCATCAACATGGCATTCCGGGTTCCGTACATGATACATGCATGACGGATTCGAGAAACATGCGTTTCTGAGTTGTGAGCATGTGGATTAGTGAACTTTCATCCACCAAAGAAGGCATATATTACACTTTGAAATATTTACTCTGACTTCATAAGTTTTTTGTATCACCAGGTTCTAAAATCGGACATTTGGCAGTAGAAAACACTCTTTGAGCGATTTCTCACCAATACACATGTAATTTACATTGTTTACATAACCATGGCATTCCGTATTCCGAACATGATTCGTGCATCACGGATTCCTCAAACATGCATTTCTGAGCTGTGAACATGCGCATGACAGATGTTTCAACCACCAAACAAGTTACTTATGCACTTTGAAATAGTCCCTTGGACTTCGTTGCTTCTCCTATCACAAGTTTCAAGAATCACACTTTGATCCCAGAAAAACCCTCTTGGAGCGAATTCTACCCTAGAGATATGTAATTTGAATAGTTTCCTTCTACATGATATTCCGTGTTACGTACATGTTACATGCATGACAGATTCGACAAACATGCATTCCTGAGTTGTGAGCATGTGGATTACTGATTTTTCATCCTCTATATAAGGAATAATTTCATATAGACTCGTGTACACATTTTCACTATCTTTCCCTATCACAAGTTTCGAATTCGTTCATTTTTCACAGAAGAATACTTCTGGAGTGTATTCAACCTAATAGATATATAATTTACATGAATTCCATCAACATGGCATTCCGGGTTCCGTACATGATACATGCATGACGGATTCGAGAAACATGCGTTTCTGAGTTGTGAACATGTGGATTAGTGAACTTTCATCCACCAAAGAAGGCATATATTACACTTTGAAATATTTACTCTGACTTCATAAGTTTTTTGTATCACCAGGTTCTAAAATCGGACATTTGGCAGTAGAAAACACTCTTTGAGCGAATTCTCACCAATACACATGTAATTTACCTTGTTTACATAACCATGGCATTCCGTATTCCGAACATGTTTCATGCATCACGGATTCCTCAAACATGCATTTCTGAGCTGTGAACATGCGCATGACAGATGTTTCAACCACCAAACAAGTTACTTATGCACTTTGAAATAGTTCCTTGGACTTCGTTGTTTCTCCTATCACCAGTTTCAAGAATCAAACTTTGATCCCAGAAAAACCCTCTTGGAGCGAATTCTACCCTAGAGATATGTAATTTGAATAGATTCCTTCAACATGATATTCCGTGTTACGTACATGTTACATGCATGACGGATTCGACAAACATGCATTCCTGAGTTGTGAGCATGTGGATTACTGATTTTTCATCCTCTATAAAAGGAATAATTTCATATAGACTCGTGTACACATTTTCACAAGCTTTCCCTAACACAAGTCTCGAATTCGTTCATTTTTCACAGAAGAATACTTCTGGAGTGTATTCAACCTAATAGATATATAATTTACATGAATTCCATCAACATGGCATTCCGGGTTCCGTACATGATACATGCATGACGGATTCGAGAAACATGCGTTTCTGAGTTGTGAGCATGTGGATTAGTGAACTTTCATCCACCAAAGAAGGCATATATTACACTTTGAAATATTTACTCTTACTTCATAAGTTTTTTGTATCACCAGGTTCTAAAATCGGATATTTGGCAGTAGAAAACACTCTTTGAGCGAATTCTCACCAATACACATGTAATTTACATTGTTTTCATAACCATGGCATTCCGTATTCCGAACATGATTCGTGCATCACGGATTCCTCAAACATGCATTTCTGACCTGTGAACATGCGCATGACAAATGTTTCAACCACCAAACAAGTTACTTTTGCACTTTGAAATAGTCACTTGGACATCGTTTCTTCTCCTATCACAAGTTTCAAGAATCACACTTTGATCCCAGAAAAACCCTCTTGGAGCGAATTCTACCCTAGAGATATGTAATTTGAATAGTTTCCTTCTACATGATATTCCGTGTTACGTACATGTTACATGCATGACGGAATCGACAAACATGCATTCCTGAGTTGAGAGCATGTGGATTACTGATTTTTCATCCTCTATAAAAGGAATAATTTTATATAGACTCGTGTACACATTTTCACAAGCTTTCCGTAACACAAGTTTCGAATTCGTTCATTTTTCACAGAAGAATACTTCTGGAGTGTATTCAACCTAATAGATATATAATTTACATGAATTCCATCAACATGGCATTCCGGGTTCCGTACATGATACATGCATGACGGATTCGAGAAACATGCGTTTCTGAGTTGTGAGCATGTGGATTAGTGAACTTTCATCCACCAAAGAAGGCATATATTACACTTTGAAATATTTACTCTGACTTCATAAGTTTTTTGTATCACCAGGTTCTAAAATCGGACATTTGGCAGTAGAAAACACTCTTTGAGCGAATTCTCACCAATACACATGTAATTTACCTTGTTTACATAACCATGGCATTCCGTATTCCGAACATGTTTCATGCATCACGGATTCCTCAAACATGCATTTCTGAGCTGTGAACATGCGCATGACAGATGTTTCAACCACCAAACAAGTTACTTATGCACTTTGAAATAGTTCCTTGGACT
This sequence comes from Vicugna pacos, assembly GCF_048564905.1. NCBI lineage: Eukaryota > Metazoa > Chordata > Mammalia > Artiodactyla > Camelidae > Vicugna > Vicugna pacos. The sequence goes on along the minus strand of NW_027328741.1, from coordinate 64,811,830 downwards.
TCGTTGTTTCTCCTATCACCAGTTTCAAGAATCACACTTTGATCCCAGAAAAACCCTCTTGGAGCGAATTCTACCCTAGAGATATGTAATTTGAATAGATTCCTTCAACATGATATTCCGTGTTCCGTACATGTTACATGCATGACGGATTCGACAAACATGCATTCCTGAGTTGTGAGCATGTGGATTACTGATTTTTCATCCTCTATAAAAGGAATAATTTCATATAGACTCGTGTACACATTTTCACAAGCTTTCCCTAACACAAGTTTCGAATTCGTTCATTTTTCACAGAAGAATACTTCTGGAGTGTATTCAACCTAATAGATATATAATTTACATGAATTCCATCAACATGGCATTCCGGGTTCCGTACATGATACATGCATGACGGATTCGAGAAACATGCGTTTCTGAGTTGTGAGCATGTGGATTAGTGAACTTTCATCCACAAAGGAGGCATATATTACACTTTGAAATATTTACTCTGACTTCATAAGTTTTTTGTATCACCAGGTTCTAAAATCGGACATTTGGCAGTAGAAAACACTCTTTGAGCGAATTCTCACCAATACACATGTAATTTACATTGTTTACATAACCATGGCATTCCGTATTCCGAACATGATTCGTGCATCACGGATTCCTCAAACATGCATTTCTGAGCTGTGAACATGCGCATGACAGATGTTTCAACCACCAAACAAGTTACTTATGCACTTTGAAATAGTCCCTTGGACTTCGTTGCTTCTCCTATCACCAGTTTCAAGAATCACACTTTGATCCCAGAAAAACCCTCTTGGAGCGAATTCTACCCTAGAGATATGTAATTTGAATAGATTCCTTCAACATGATATTCCATGTTCCGTACATGTTACATGCATGACGGATTCCGCAAACATGCATTCCTGAGTTGTGAGCATGTGGATTACTGATTTTTCATCCTCTATAAAAGGAATAATTTCATATAGACTCGTGTACACATTTTCACAAGCTTTCCCTAACACAAGTTTCGAATTCGTTCATTTTTCACAGAAGGATTCTTCTGGAGTGTATTCAACCTAATAGATATTTAATTTACATGAATTCCATCAACATGGCATTCCGGGTTCCGTACAAGATACATGCATGACGGATTTGAGAAACATGCGTTTCTGAGTTGTGAACATGTGGATTAGTGAACTTTCATCCACCAAAGAAGACATATATTACACTTTGAAATATTTACTCTGACTTCATAAGTTTTTTGTATCACCAGGTTCTAAAATCGGACATTTGGCAGTAGAAAACACTCTTTGAGCGAATTCTCACCAATACACATGTAATTTACCTTGTTTACATAACCATGGCATTCCGTATTCCGAACATGATTCGTGCATCACGGATTCCTCAAACATGCATTTCTGAGCTGTGAACATGTGCATGACATATGTTTCAACCACCAAACAAGTTACTTATGCACTTTGAAATAGTTCCTTGGACTTCGTTGTTTCTCCTATCACCAGTTTCAAGAATCACACTTTGATCCCAGAAAAACCCTCTTGGAGCGAATTCTACCCTAGAGATATGTAATTTGAATAGATTCCTTCAACATGATATTCCGTGTTCCGTACATGTTACATGCATGACGGATTCGACAAACATGCATTCCTGAGTTGTGAGCATGTGGATTACTGATTTTTCATCCTCTATAAAAGGAATAATTTCATATAGACTCGTGTACACATTTTCACAAGCTTTCCCTAACACAAGTTTCGAATTCGTTCATTTTTCACAGAAGAATACTTCTGGAGTGTATTCAACCTAATAGATATATAATTTACATGAATTCCATCAACATGGCATTCCGGGTTCCGTACATGATACATGCATGACGGATTCGAGAAACATGCGTTTCTGAGTTGTGAGCATGTGGATTAGTGAACTTTCATCCACCAAAGAAGGCATATATTACACTTTGAAATATTTACTCTGACTTCATAAGTTTTTTGTATCACCAGGTTCTAAAATCGGACATTTGGCAGTAGAAAACACTCTTTGAGCGAATTCTCACCAATACACATGTAATTTACATTGTTTACATAACCATGGCATTCCGTATTCCGAACATGTTTCATGCATCACGGATTCCTCAAACATGCATTTCTGAGCTGTGAACATGCGCATGACAGATGTTTCAACCACCAAACAAGTTACTTATGCACTTTGAAATAGTTCCTTGGACTTCGTTGCTTCTCCTATCACCAGTTTCAAGAATCACACTTTGATCCCAGAAAAACCCTCTTGGAGCGAATTCTACCCTAGAGATATGTAATTTGAATAGATTCCTTCAACATGATATTCCGTGTTCCGTACATGTTACATGCATGACGGATTCCACAAACATGCATTCCTGAGTTGTGAGCATGTGGATTACTGATTTTTCATCCTCTATAAAAGGAATAATTTCATATAGACTCGTGTACACATTTTCACAAGCTTTCCCTAACACAAGTTTCGAATTCGTTCATTTTTCACAGAAGAATACTTCTGGAGTGTATTCAACCTAATAGATATATAATTTACATGAATTCCATCAACATGGCATTCCGGGTTCCGTACATGATACATGCATGACGGATTCGAGAAACATGCGTTTCTGAGTTGTGAGCATTTGGATTAGTGAACTTTCATCCACCAAAGAAGGCATATATTACACTTTGAAATATTTACTCTGACTTCATAAGTTTTTTGTATCACCAGGTTCTAAAATCGGACATTTGGCAGTAGAAAACACTCTTTGAGCGATTTCTCACCAATACACATGTAATTTACATTGTTTACATAACCATGGCATTCCGTATTCCGAACATGATTCGTGCATCACGGATTCCTCAAACATGCATTTCTGAGCTGTGAACATGCGCATGACAGATGTTTCAACCACCAAACAAGTTACTTATGCACTTTGAAATAGTCCCTTGGACTTCGTTGCTTCTCCTATCACAAGTTTCAAGAATCACACTTTGATCCCAGAAAAACCCTCTTGGAGCGAATTCTACCCTAGAGATATGTAATTTGAATAGTTTCCTTCTACATGATATTCCGTGTTACGTACATGTTACATGCATGACGGAATCGACAAACATGCATTCCTGAGTTGAGAGCATGTGGATTACTGATTTTTCATCCTCTATAAAAGGAATAATTTTATATAGACTCGTGTACACATTTTCACAAGCTTTCCGTAACACAAGTTTCGAATTCGTTCATTTTTCACAGAAGAATACTTCTGGAGTGTATTCAACCTAATAGATATATAATTTACATGAATTCCATCAACATGGCATTCCGGGTTCCGTACATGATACATGCATGACGGATTCGAGAAACATGCGTTTCTGAGTTGTGAGCATGTGGATTAGTGAACTTTCATCCACCAAAGAAGGCATATATTACACTTTGAAATATTTACTCTGACTTCATAAGTTTTTTGTATCACCAGGTTCTAAAATCGGACATTTGGCAGTAGAAAACACTCTTTGAGCGAATTCTCACCAATACACATGTAATTTACCTTGTTTACATAACCATGGCATTCCGTATTCCGAACATGATTCGTGCATCACGGATTCCTCAAACATGCATTTCTGAGCTGTGAACATGCGCATGACAGATGTTTCAACCACCAAACAAGTTACTTATGCACTTTGAAATAGTCCCTTGGACTTCGTTGCTTCTCCTATCACAAGTTTCAAGAATCACACTTTGATCCCAGAAAAACCCTCTTGGAGCGAATTCTACCCTAGAGATATGTAATTTGAATAGTTTCCTTCTACATGATATTCCGTGTTACGTACATGTTACATGCATGACAGATTCGACAAACATGCATTCCTGAGTTGTGAGCATGTGGATTACTGATTTTTCATCCTCTATAAAAGGAATAATTTCATATAGACTCGTGTACACATTTTCACTATCTTTCCCTAACACAAGTTTCGAATTCGTTCATTTTTCACAGAAGAATACTTCTGGAGTGTATTCAACCTAATAGATATATAATTTACATGAATTCCATCAACATGGCATTCCGGGTTCCGTACATGATACATGCATGACGGATTCGAGAAACATGCGTTTCTGAGTTGTGAGCATGTGGATTAGTGAACTTTCATCCACCAAAGAAGGCATATATTACACTTTGAAATATTTACTCTGACTTCATAAGTTTTTTGTATCACCAGGTTCTAAAATCGGACATTTGGCAGTAGAAAACACTCTTTGAGCGAATTCTCACCAATACACATGTAATTTACCTTGTTTACATAACCATGGCATTCCGTATTCCGAACATGTTTCATGCATCACGGATTCCTCAAACATGCATTTCTGAGCTGTGAACATGCGCATGACAGATGTTTCAACCACCAAACAAGTTACTTATGCACTTTGAAATAGTTCCTTGGACTTCGTTGCTTCTCCTATCACCAGTTTCAAGAATCACACTTTGATCCCAGAAAAACCCTCTTGGAGCGAATTCTACCCTAGAGATATGTAATTTGAATAGATTCCTTCAACATGATATTCCGTGTTCCGTACATGTTACATGCATGACGGATTCGACAAACATGCATTCCTGAGTTGTGAGCATGTGGATTACTGATTTTTCATCCTCTATAAAAGGAATAATTTCATATAGACTCGTGTACACATTTTCACAAGCTTTCCCTAACACAAGTTTCGAATTCGTTCATTTTTCACAGAAGAATACTTCTGGAGTGTATTCAACCTAATAGATATATAATTTACATGAATTCCATCAACATGGCATTCCGGGTTCCGTACATGATACATGCATGACGGATTCGAGAAACATGCGTTTCTGAGTTGTGAGCATGTGGATTAGTGAACTTTCATCCACAAAGGAGGCATATATTACACTTTGAAATATTTACTCTGACTTCATAAGTTTTTTGTATCACCAGGTTCTAAAATCGGACATTTGGCAGTAGAAAACACTCTTTGAGCGAATTCTCACCAATACACATGTAATTTACATTGTTTACATAACCATGGCATTCCGTATTCCGAACATGATTCCTGCATCACGGATTCCTCAAACATGCATTTCTGAGCTGTGAACATGCGCATGACAGATGTTTCAACCACCAAACAAGTTACTTATGCACTTTGAAATAGTCCCTTGGACTTCGTTGCTTCTCCTATCACCAGTTTCAAGAATCACACTTTGATCCCAGAAAAACCCTCTTGGAGCGAATTCTACCCTAGAGATATGTAATTTGAATAGATTCCTTCAACATGATATTCCGTGTTCCGTACATGTTACATGCATGACGGATTCCGCAAACATGCATTCCTGAGTTGTGAGCATGTGGATTACTGATTTTTCATCCTCTATAAAAGGAATAATTTCATATAGACTCGTGTACACATTTTCACAAGCTTTCCCTAACACAAGTTTCGAATTCGTTCATTTTTCACAGAAGAATACTTCTGGAGTGTATTCAACCTAATAGATATATAATTTACATGAATTCCATCAACATGGCATTCCGGGTTCCGTACATGATACATGCATGACGGATTCGAGAAACATGCGTTTCTGAGTTGTGAGCATGTGGATTAGTGAACTTTCATCCACCAAAGAAGGCATATATTACACTTTGAAATATTTACTCTGACTTCATAAGTTTTTTGTATCACCAGGTTCTAAAATCGGACATTTGGCAGTAGAAAACACTCTTTGAGCGAATTCTCACCAATACACATGTAATTTACATTGTTTACATAACCATGGCATTCCGTATTCCGAACATGTTTCATGCATCACGGATTCCTCAAACATGCATTTCTGAGCTGTGAACATGCGCATGACAGATGTTTCAACCACCAAACAAGTTACTTATGCACTTTGAAATAGTTCCTTGGACTTCGTTGCTTCTCCTATCACCAGTTTCAAGAATCACACTTTGATCCCAGAAAAACCCTCTTGGAGCGAATTCTACCCTAGAGATATGTAATTTGAATAGATTCCTTCAACATGATATTCCATGTTCCGTACATGTTACATGCATGACGGATTCGACAAACATGCATTCCTGAGTTGTGAGCATGTGGATTACTGATTTTTCATCCTCTATAAAAGGAATAATTTCATATAGACTCGTGTACACATTTTCACAAGCTTTCCCTAACACAAGTTTCGAATTCGTTCATTTTTCACAGAAGAATACTTCTGGAGTGTATTCAACCTAATAGATATATAATTTACATGAATTCCATCAACATGGCATTCCGGGTTCCGTACATGATACATGCATGACGGATTCGAGAAACATGCGTTTCTGAGTTGTGAGCATGTGGATTAGTGAACTTTCATCCACCAAAGAAGGCATATATTACACTTTGAAATATTTACTCTGACTTCATAAGTTTTTTGTATCACCAGGTTCTAAAATCGGACATTTGGCAGTAGAAAACACTCTTTGAGCGATTTCTCACCAATACACATGTAATTTACATTGTTTACATAACCATGGCATTCCGTATTCCGAACATGATTCGTGCATCACGGATTCCTCAAACATGCATTTCTGAGCTGTGAACATGCGCATGACAGATGTTTCAACCACCAAACAAGTTACTTATGCACTTTGAAATAGTCCCTTGGACTTCGTTGCTTCTCCTATCACAAGTTTCAAGAATCACACTTTGATCCCAGAAAAACCCTCTTGGAGCGAATTCTACCCTAGAGATATGTAATTTGAATAGTTTCCTTCTACATGATATTCCGTGTTACGTACATGTTACATGCATGACAGATTCGACAAACATGCATTCCTGAGTTGTGAGCATGTGGATTACTGATTTTTCATCCTCTATATAAGGAATAATTTCATATAGACTCGTGTACACATTTTCACTATCTTTCCCTAACACAAGTTTCGAATTCGTTCATTTTTCACAGAAGAATACTTCTGGAGTGTATTCAACCTAATAGATATATAATTTACATGAATTCCATCAACATGGCATTCCGGGTTCCGTACATGATACATGCATGACGGATTCGAGAAACATGCGTTTCTGAGTTGTGAACATGTGGATTAGTGAACTTTCATCCACCAAAGAAGGCATATATTACACTTTGAAATATTTACTCTGACTTCATAAGTTTTTTGTATCACCAGGTTCTAAAATCGGACATTTGGCAGTAGAAAACACTCTTTGAGCGAATTCTCACCAATACACATGTAATTTACCTTGTTTACATAACCATGGCATTCCGTATTCCGAACATGTTTCATGCATCACGGATTCCTCAAACATGCATTTCTGAGCTGTGAACATGCGCATGACAGATGTTTCAACCACCAAACAAGTTACTTATGCACTTTGAAATAGTTCCTTGGACTTCGTTGTTTCTCCTATCACCAGTTTCAAGAATCAAACTTTGATCCCAGAAAAACCCTCTTGGAGCGAATTCTACCCTAGAGATATGTAATTTGAATAGATTCCTTCAACATGATATTCCGTGTTACGTACATGTTACATGCATGACGGATTCGACAAACATGCATTCCTGAGTTGTGAGCATGTGGATTACTGATTTTTCATCCTCTATAAAAGGAATAATTTCATATAGACTCGTGTACACATTTTCACAAGCTTTCCTTAACACAAGTCTCGAATTCGTTCATTTTTCACAGAAGAATACTTCTGGAGTGTATTCAACCTAATAGATATATAATTTACATGAATTCCATCAACATGGCATTCCGGGTTCCGTACATGATACATGCATGACGGATTCGAGAAACATGCGTTTCTGAGTTGTGAGCATGTGGATTAGTGAACTTTCATCCACCAAAGGAGGCATATATTACACTTTGAAATATTTACTCTGACTTCATAAGTTTTTTGTATCACCAGGTTCTAAAATCGGATATTTGGCAGTAGAAAACACTCTTTGAGCGAATTCTCACCAATACACATGTAATTTACATTGTTTTCATAACCATGGCATTCCGTATTCCGAAAGTGATTCGTGCATCACGGATTCCTCAAACATGCATTTCTGACCTGTGAACATGCGCATGACAAATGTTTCAACCACCAAACAAGTTACTTTTGCACTTTGAAATAGTCACTTGGACATCGTTTCTTCTCCTATCACAAGTTTCAAGAATCACACTTTGATCCCAGAAAAACCCTCTTGGAGCGAATTCTACCCTAGAGATATGTAATTTGAATAGTTTCCTTCTACATGATATTCCGTGTTATGTACATGTTACATGCATGACGGAATCGACAAACATGCATTCCTGAGTTGAGAGCATGTGGATTACTGATTTTTCATCCTCTATAAAAGGAATAATTTTATATAGACTCGTGTACACATTTTCACAAGCTTTCCGTAACACAAGTTTCGAATTCGTTCATTTTTCACAGAAGAATACTTCTGGAGTGTATTCAACCTAATAGATATTTAATTTACATGAATTCCATCAACATGGCATTCCGGGTTCCGTACATGATACATGCATGACGGATTCGAGAAACATGCGTTTCTGAGTTGTGAGCATGTGGATTAGTGAACTTTCATCCACCAAAGAAGGCATATATTACACTTTGAAATATTTACTCTGACTTCATAAGTTTTTTGTATCACCAGGTTCTAAAATCGGACATTTGGCAGTAGAAAACACTCTTTGAGCGAATTCTCACCAATACACATGTAATTTACATTGTTTACATAACCATGGCATTCCGTATTCCGAACATGTTTCATGCATCACGGATTCCTAAAACATGCATTTCTGAGCTGTGAACATGCGCATGACAGATGTTTCAACCACCAAACAAGTTACTTATGCACTTTGAAATAGTTCCTTGGACTTCGTTGCTTCTCCTATCACCAGTTTCAAGAATCACACTTTGATCCCAGAAAAACCCTCTTGGAGCGAATTCTACCCTAGAGATATGTAATTTGAATAGATTCCTTCAACATGATATTCCGTGTTCCGTACATGTTACATGCATGACGGATTCGACAAACATGCATTCCTGAGTTGTGAGCATGTGGATTACTGATTTTTCATCCTCTATAAAAGGAATAATTTCATATAGACTCGTGTACACATTTTCACAAGCTTTCCCTAACACAAGTTTCGAATTCGTTCATTTTTCACAGAAGAATACTTCTGGAGTGTATTCAACCTAATAGATATATAATTTACATGAATTCCATCAACATGGCATTCCGGGTTCCGTACATGATACATGCATGACGGATTCGAGAAACATGCGTTTCTGAGTTGTGAGCATGTGGATTAGTGAACTTTCATCCACAAAGGAGGCATATATTACACTTTGAAATATTTACTCTGACTTCATAAGTTTTTTGTATCACCAGGTTCTAAAATCGGACATTTGGCAGTAGAAAACACTCTTTGAGCGAATTCTCACCAATACACATGTAATTTACATTGTTTACATAACCATGGCATTCCGTATTCCGAACATGATTCGTGCATCACGGATTCCTCAAACATGCATTTCTGAGCTGTGAACATGCGCATGACAGATGTTTCAACCACCAAACAAGTTACTTATGCACTTTGAAATAGTCCCTTGGACTTCGTTGCTTCTCCTATCACCACTTTCAAGAATCACACTTTGATCCCAGAAAAACCCTCTTGGAGCGAATTCTACCCTAGAGATATGTAATTTGAATAGTTTCCTTCTACATGATATTCCGTGTTACGTACATGTTACATGCATGACGGATTCGACAAACATGCATTCCTGAGTTGAGAGCATGTGGATTACTGATTTTTCATCCTCTATAAAAGGAATAATTTCATATAGACTCGTGTACACATTTTCACAAGCTTTCCCTAACACAAGTTTCGAATTCGTTCATTTTTCACAGAAGAATACTTCTGGAGTGTATTCAACCTAATAGATATATAATTTACATGAATTCCATCAACATGGCATTCCGGGTTCCGTACATGATACATGCATGACGGATTCGAGAAACACGCGTTTCTGAGTTGTGAGCATGTGGATTAGTGAACTTTCATCCACCAAGGAAGGCATATATTACACTTTGAAATATTTACTCTGACTTCATAAGTTTTTTGTATCACCAGGTTCTAAAATCGGACATTTGGCAGTAGAAAACACTCTTTGAGCGAATTCTCACCAATACACATGTAATTTACATTGTTTACATAACCATGGCATTCCGTATTCCGAACATGATTCGTGCATCACGGATTCCTCAAACATGCATTTCTGAGCTGTGAACATGCGCATGACAGATGTTTCAACCACCAAACAAGTTACTTATGCACTTTGAAATAGTCCCTTGGACTTCGTTGCTTCTCCTATCACCAGTTTCAAGAATCACACTTTGATCCCAGAAAAACCCTCTTGGAGCGAATTCTACCCTAGAGATATGTAATTTGAATAGTTTCCTTCTACATGATATTCCGTGTTCCGTACATGTTACATGCATGACGGATTCGACAAACATGCATTCCTGAGTTGTGAGCATGTGGATTACTGATTTTTCATCCTCTATAAAAGGAATAATTTCATATAGACTCGTGTACACATTTTCACAAGCTTTCCCTAACACAAGTTTCGAATTCGTTCATTTTTCACAGAAGAATACTTCTGGAGTGTATTCAAACTAATAGATATATAATTTACATGAATTCCATCAACATGGCATTCCGGGTTCCGTACATGATACATGCATGACGGATTCGAGAAACATGCGTTTCTGAGTTGTGAACATGTGGATTAGTGAACTTTCATCCACCAAAGAAGGCATATATTACACTTTGAAATATTTACTCTGACTTCATAAGTTTTTTGTATCACCAGGTTCTAAAATCGGATATTTGGCAGTAGAAAACACTCTTTGAGCGAATTCTCACCAATACACATGTAATTTACATTGTTTACATAACCATGGCATTCCGTATTCCGAACATGATTCGTGCATCACGGATTCCTCAAACATGCATTTCTGAGCTGTGAACATGCGCATGACAGATGTTTCAACCACCAAACAAGTTACTTATGCACTTTGAAATAGTCCCTTGGACTTCGTTGCTTCTCCTATCACAAGTTTCAAGAATCACACTTTGATCCCAGAAAAACCCTCTTGGAGCGAATTCTACCCTAGAGATATGTAATTTGAATAGTTTCCTTCTACATGATATTCCATGTTACGTACATGTTACATGCATGACGGATTCGACAAACATGCATTCCTGAGTTGTGAGCATGTGGATTACTGATTTTTCATTCTCTATAAAAGGAATAATTTTATATAGACTCGTGTACACATTTTCACAAGTTTTCCGTAACACAAGTTTCGAATTCGTTCATTTTTCACAGAAGGATTCTTCTGGAGTGTATTCAACCTAATAGATATTTAATTTACATGAATTCCATCAACATGGCATTCCGGGTTCCGTACATGATACATGCATGACGGATTCGAGAAACATGCGTTTCTGAGTTGTGAGCATGTGGATTAGTGAACTTTCATCCACCAAAGAAGGCATATATTACACTTTGAAATATTTACTCTGACTTCATAAGTTTTTTGTATCACCAGGTTCTAAAATCGGACATTTGGCAGTAGAAAACACTCTTTGAGCGAATTCTCACCAATACACATGTAATTTACATTGTTTACATACCCATGGCATTCCGTATTCCGAACATGTTTCATGCATCACGGATTCCTCAAACATGCATTTCTGAGCTGTGAACATGCGCATGACAGTTGTTTCAACCACCAAACAAGTTACTTACGCACTTTGAAATAGTTCCTTGGACTTCGTTGCTTCTCCTATCACCAGTTTCAAGAATCACACTTTGATCCCAGAAAAACCCTCTTGGAGCGAATTCTACCCTAGAGATATGTAATTTGAATAGATTCCTTCAACATGATATTCCGTGTTCCGTACATGTTACATGCATGACGGATTCGACAAACATGCATTCCTGAGTTGTGAGCATGTGGATTACTGATTTTTCATCCTCTATAAAAGGAATAATTTCATATAGACTCGTGTACACATTTTCACAAGCTTTCCCTAACACAAGTTTCGAATTCGTTCATTTTTCACAGAAGAATACTTCTGGAGTGTATTCAACCTAATAGATATATAATTTACATGAATTCCATCAACATGGCATTCCGGGTTCCGTACATGATACATGCATGACGGATTCGAGAAACATGCGTTTCTGAGTTGTGAGCATGTGGATTAGTGAACTTTCATCCACCAAAGAAGGCATATATTACACTTTGAAATATTTACTCTGACTTCATAAGTTTTTTGTATCACCAGGTTCTAAAATCGGATATTTGGCAGTAGAAAACACTCTTTGAGCGAATTCTCACCAATACACATGTAATTTACCTTGTTTACATAACCATGGCATTCCGTATTCCGAACATGATTCGTGCATCACGGATTCCTCAAACATGCATTTCTGACCTGTGATCATGCGCATGACAGATGTTTCAACCACCAAACAAGTTACTTATGCACTTTGAAATAGTCCCTTGGACTTCGTTGCTTCTCCTATCACCACTTTCAAGAATCACACTTTGATCCCAGAAAAACCCTCTTGGAGCGAATTCTACCCTAGAGATATGTAATTTGAATAGTTTCCTTCTACATGATATTCCGTGTTACGTACATGTTACATGCATGACGGATTCGACAAACATGCATTCCTGAGTTGAGAGCATGTGGATTACTGATTTTTCATCCTCTATAAAAGGAATAATTTCATATAGACTCGTGTACACATTTTCACAAGCTTTCCCTAACACAAGTTTCGAATTCGTTCATTTTTCACAGAAGAATACTTCTGGAGTGTATTCAACCTAATAGATATATAATTTACATGAATTCCATCAACATGGCATTCCGGGTTCCGTACATGATACATGCATGACGGATTCGAGAAACACGCGTTTCTGAGTTGTGAGCATGTGGATTAGTGAACTTTCATCCACCAAGGAAGGCATATATTACACTTTGAAATATTTACTCTGACTTCATAAGTTTTTTGTATCACCAGGTTCTAAAATCGGACATTTGGCAGTAGAAAACACTCTTTGAGCGAATTCTCACCAATACACATGTAATTTACATTGTTTACATAACCATGGCATTCCGTATTCCGAACATGATTCGTGCATCACGGATTCCTCAAACATGCATTTCTGAGCTGTGAACATGTGCATGACAGATGTTTCAACCACCAAACAAGTTACTTATGCACTTTGAAATAGTCCCTTGGACTTCGTTGCTTCTCCTATCACAAGTTTCAAGAATCACACTTTGATCCCAGAAAAACCCTCTTGGAGCGAATTCTACCCTAGAGATATGTAATTTGAATAGTTTCCTTCTACATGATATTCCGTGTTCCGTACATGTTACATGCATGACGGATTCGACAAACATGCATTCCTGAGTTGTGAGCATGTGGATTACTGATTTTTCATCCTCTATAAAAGGAATAATTTCATATAGACTCGTGTACACATTTTCACAAGCTTTCCCTAACACAAGTTTCGAATTCGTTCATTTTTCACAGAAGAATACTTCTGGAGTGTATTCAAACTAATAGATATATAATTTACATGAATTCCATCAACATGGCATTCCGGGTTCCGTACATGATACATGCATGACGGATTCGAGAAACATGCGTTTCTGAGTTGTGAACATGTGGATTAGTGAACTTTCATCCACCAAAGAAGGCATATATTACACTTTGAAATATTTACTCTGACTTCATAAGTTTTTTGTATCACCAGGTTCTAAAATCGGACATTTGGCAGTAGAAAACACTCTTTGAGCGAATTCTCACCAATACACATGTAATTTACATTGTTTACATAACCATGGCATTCCGTATTCCGAACATGATTCGTGCATCACGGATTCCTCAAACATGCATTTCTGAGCTGTGAACATGCGCATGACAGATGTTTCAACCACCAAACAAGTTACTTATGCACTTTGAAATAGTCCCTTGGACTTCGTTGCTTCTCCTATCACAAGTTTCAAGAATCACACTTTGATCCCAGAGAAACCCTCTTGGAGCGATTTCTACCCTAGAGATATGTAATTTGAATAGTTTCCTTCTACATGATATTCCGTGTTACGTACATGTTACATGCATGACGGATTCGACAAACATGCATTCCTGAGTTGTGAGCATGTGGATTACTGATTTTTCATTCTCTATAAAAGGAATAATTTTATATAGACTCGTGTACACATTTTCACAAGTTTTCCGTAACACAAGTTTCGAATTCGTTCATTTTTCACAGAAGGATTCTTCTGGAGTGTATTCAACCTAATAGATATTTAATTTACATGAATTCCATCAACATGGCATTCCGGGTTCCGTATATGATACATGCATGACGGATTCGAGAAACATGCGTTTCTGAGTTGTGAGCATGTGGATTAGTGAACTTTCATCCACCAAAGAAGGCATATATTACACTTTGAAATATTTACTCTGACTTCATAAGTTTTTTGTATCACCAGGTTCTAAAATCGGACATTTGGCAGTAGAAAACACTCTTTGAGCGAATTCTCACCAATACACATGTAATTTACATTGTTTACATAACCATGGCATTCCGTATTCCGAACATGTTTCATGCATCACGGATTCCTCAAACATGCATTTCTGAGCTGTGAACATGTGCATGACAGTTGTTTCAACCACCAAACAAGTTACTTACGCACTTTGAAATAGTTCCTTGGACTTCGTTGCTTCTCCTATCACCAGTTTCAAGAATCACACTTTGATCCCAGAAAAATCCTCTTGGAGCGAATTCTACCCTAGAGATATGTAATTTGAATAGATTCCTTCAACATGATATTCCGTGTTCCGTACATGTTACATGCATGACGGATTCCACAAACATGCATTCCTGAGTTGTGAGCATGTGGATTACTGATTTTTCATCCTCTATAAAAGGAATAATTTCATATAGACTCGTGTACACATTTTCACAAGCTTTCCCTAACACAAGTTTCGAATTCGTTCATTTTTCACAGAAGAATACTTCTGGAGTGTATTCAACCTAATAGATATATAATTTACATGAATTCCATCAACATGGCATTCCGGGTTCCGTACATGATACATGCATGACGGATTCGAGAAACATGCGTTTCTGAGTTGTGAGCATGTGGATTAGTGAACTTTCATCCACCAAAGAAGGCATATATTACACTTTGAAATATTTACTCTGACTTCATAAGTTTTTTGTATCACCAGGTTCTAAAATCGGATATTTGGCAGTAGAAAACACTCTTTGAGCGAATTCTCACCAATACACATGTAATTTACATTGTTTACATAACCATGGCATTCCGTATTCCGAACATGATTCGTGCATCACGGATTCCTCAAACATGCATTTCTGACCTGTGATCATGCGCATGACAGATGTTTCAACCACCAAACAAGTTACTTATGCACTTTGAAATAGTCCCTTGGACTTCGTTGCTTCTCCTATCACCACTTTCAAGAATCACACTTTGATCCCAGAAAAACCCTCTTGGAGCGAATTCTACCCTAGAGATATGTAATTTGAATAGTTTCCTTCTACATGATATTCCGTGTTACGTACATGTTACATGCATGACGGATTCGACAAACATGCATTCCTGAGTTGAGAGCATGTGGATTACTGATTTTTCATCCTCTATAAAAGGAATAATTTCATATAGACTCGTGTACACATTTTCACAAGCTTTCCCTAACACAAGTTTCGAATTCGTTCATTTTTCACAGAAGAATACTTCTGGAGTGTATTCAACCTAATAGATATATAATTTACATGAATTCCATCAACATGGCATTCCGGGTTCCGTACATGATACATGCATGACGGATTCGAGAAACACGCGTTTCTGAGTTGTGAGCATGTGGATTAGTGAACTTTCATCCACCAAGGAAGGCATATATTACACTTTGAAATATTTACTCTGACTTCATAAGTTTTTTGTATCACCAGGTTCTAAAATCGGACATTTGGCAGTAGAAAACACTCTTTGAGCGAATTCTCACCAATACACATGTAATTTACATTGTTTACATAACCATGGCATTCCGTATTCCGAACATGATTCGTGCATCACGGATTCCTCAAACATGCATTTCTGAGCTGTGATCATGCGCATGACAGATGTTTCAACCACCAAACAAGTTACTTATGCACTTTGAAATAGTCCCTTGGACTTCGTTGCTTCTCCTATCACAAGTTTCAAGAATCACACTTTGATCCCAGAAAAACCCTCTTGGAGCGAATTCTACCCTAGAGATATGTAATTTGAATAGTTTCCTTCTACATGATATTCCGTGTTACGTACATGTTACATGCATGACAGATTCGACAAACATGCATTCCTGAGTTGTGAGCATGTGGATTACTGATTTTTCATCCTCTATATAAGGAATAATTTCATATAGACTCGTGTACACATTTTCACTATCTTTCCCTAACACAAGTTTCGAATTCGTTCATTTTTCACAGAAGAATACTTCTGGAGTGTATTCAACCTAATAGATATATAATTTACATGAATTCCATCAACATGGCATTCCGGGTTCCGTACATGATACATGCATGACGGATTCGAGAAACATGCGTTTCTGAGTTGTGAACATGTGGATTAGTGAACTTTCATCCACCAAAGAAGACATATATTACACTTTGAAATATTTACTCTGACTTCATAAGTTTTTTGTATCACCAGGTTCTAAAATCGGACATTTGGCAGTAGAAAACACTCTTTGAGCGAATTCTCACCAATACACATGTAATTTACCTTGTTTACATAACCATGGCATTCCGTATTCCGAACATGATTCGTGCATCACGGATTCCTCAAACATGCATTTCTGAGCTGTGAACATGCGCATGACAGATGTTTCAACCACCAAACAAGTTACTTATGCACTTTGAAATAGATCCTTGGACTTCGTTGTTTCTCCTATCACCAGTTTCAAGAATCACACTTTGATCCCAGAAAAACCCTCTTGGAGCGAATTCTACCCTAGAGATATGTAATTTGAATAGTTTCCTTCTACATGATATTCCGTGTTCCGTACATGTTACATGCATGACGGATTCGACAAACATGCATTCCTGAGTTGTGAGCATGTGGATTACTGATTTTTCATCCTCTATAAAAGGAATAATTTCATATAGACTCGTGTACACATTTTCACAAGCTTTCCCTAACACAAGTTTCGAATTCG
This sequence comes from Vicugna pacos, assembly GCF_048564905.1. Lineage (NCBI taxonomy): Eukaryota > Metazoa > Chordata > Mammalia > Artiodactyla > Camelidae > Vicugna > Vicugna pacos. The sequence continues at coordinate 64,794,487 of NW_027328741.1, read as the reverse complement.
TTCATTTTTCACAGAAGAATACTTCTGGAGTGTATTCAAACTAATAGATATATAATTTACATGAATTCCATCAACATGGCATTCCGGGTTCCGTACATGATACATGCATGACGGATTCGAGAAACATGCGTTTCTGAGTTGTGAACATGTGGATTAGTGAACTTTCATCCACCAAAGAAGGCATATATTACACTTTGAAATATTTACTCTGACTTCATAAGTTTTTTGTATCACCAGGTTCTAAAATCGGACATTTGGCAGTAGAAAACACTCTTTGAGCGAATTTTCACCAATACACATGTAATTTACCTTGTTTACATAACCATGGCATTCCGTATTCCGAACATGATTCGTGGATCACGGATTCCTCAAACATGCATTTCTGAGCTGTGAACATGCGCATGACAGATGTTTCAACCACCAAACAAGTTACTTATGCACTTTGAAATAGTCCCTTGGACTTCGTTGCTTCTCCTATCACAAGTTTCAAGAATCACACTTTGATCCCAGAAAAACCCTCTTGGAGCGAATTCTACCCTAGAGATATGTAATTTGAATAGTTTCCTTCTACATGATATTCCGTGTTACGTACATGTTACATGCATGACGGATTCGACAAACATGCATTCCTGAGTTGTGAGCATGTGGATTACTGATTTTTCATTCTCTATAAAAGGAATAATTTTATATAGACTCGTGTACACATTTTCACAAGTTTTCCGTAACACAAGTTTCGAATTCGTTCATTTTTCACAGAAGGATTCTTCTGGAGTGTATTCAACCTAATAGATATTTAATTTACATGAATTCCATCAACATGGCATTCCGGGTTCCGTACATGATACATGCATGACGGATTCGAGAAACATGCGTTTCTGAGTTGTGAGCATGTGGATTAGTGAACTTTCATCCACCAAAGAAGGCATATATTACACTTTGAAATATTTACTCTGACTTCATAAGTTTTTTGTATCACCAGGTTCTAAAATCGGACATTTGGCAGTAGAAAACACTCTTTGAGCGAATTCTCACCAATACACATGTAATTTACATTGTTTACATAACCATGGCATTCCGTATTCCGAACATGTTTCATGCATCACGGATTCCTCAAACATGCATTTCTGAGCTGTGAACATGCGCATGACAGTTGTTTCAACCACCAAACAAGTTACTTACGCACTTTGAAATAGTTCCTTGGACTTCGTTGCTTCTCCTATCACCAGTTTCAAGAATCACACTTTGATCCCAGAAAAACCCTCTTGGAGCGAATTCTACCCTAGAGATATGTAATTTGAATAGATTCCTTCAACATGATATTCCGTGTTCCGTACATGTTACATGCATGACGGATTCGACAAACATGCATTCCTGAGTTGTGAGCATGTGGATTACTGATTTTTCATCCTCTATAAAAGGAATAATTTCATATAGACTCGTGTACACATTTTCACAAGCTTTCCCTAACACAAGTTTCGAATTCGTTCATTTTTCACAGAAGAATACTTCTGGAGTGTATTCAACCTAATAGATATATAATTTACATGAATTCCATCAACATGGCATTCCGGGTTCCGTACATGATACATGCATGACGGATTCGAGAAACATGCGTTTCTGAGTTGTGAGCATGTGGATTAGTGAACTTTCATCCACCAAAGAAGGCATATATTACACTTTGAAATATTTACTCTGACTTCATAAGTTTTTTGTATCACCAGGTTCTAAAATCGGATATTTGGCAGTAGAAAACACTCTTTGAGCGAATTCTCACCAATACACATGTAATTTACATTGTTTACATAACCATGGCATTCCGTATTCCGAACATGATTCGTGCATCACGGATTCCTCAAACATGCATTTCTGACCTGTGATCATGCGCATGACAGATGTTTCAACCACCAAACAAGTTACTTATGCACTTTGAAATAGTCCCTTGGACTTCGTTGCTTCTCCTATCACCACTTTCAAGAATCACACTTTGATCCCAGAAAAACCCTCTTGGAGCGAATTCTACCCTAGAGATATGTAATTTGAATAGTTTCCTTCTACATGATATTCCGTGTTACGTACATGTTACATGCATGACGGATTCGACAAACATGCATTCCTGAGTTGAGAGCATGTGGATTACTGATTTTTCATCCTCTATAAAAGGAATAATTTCATATAGACTCGTGTACACATTTTCACAAGCTTTCCCTAACACAAGTTTCGAATTCGTTCATTTTTCACAGAAGAATACTTCTGGAGTGTATTCAACCTAATAGATATATAATTTACATGAATTCCATCAACATGGCATTCCGGGTTCCGTACATGATACATGCATGACGGATTCGAGAAACACGCGTTTCTGAGTTGTGAGCATGTGGATTAGTGAACTTTCATCCACCAAGGAAGGCATATATTACACTTTGAAATATTTACTCTGACTTCATAAGTTTTTTGTATCACTAGGTTCTAAAATCGGACATTTGGCAGTAGAAAACACTCTTTGAGCGAATTCTCACCAATACACATGTAATTTACATTGTTTACATAACCATGGCATTCCGTATTCCGAACATGATTCGTGCATCACGGATTCCTCAAACATGCATTTCTGAGCTGTGAACATGCGCATGACAGATGTTTCAACCACCAAACAAGTTACTTATGCACTTTGAAATAGTCCCTTGGACTTCGTTGCTTCTCCTATCACAAGTTTCAAGAATCACACTTTGATCCCAGAAAAACCCTCTTGGAGCGATTTCTACCCTAGAGATATGTAATTTGAATAGTTTCCTTCTACATGATATTCCGTGTTACGTACATGTTACATGCATGACGGATTCGACAAACATGCATTCCTGAGTTGTGAGCATGTGGATTACTGATTTTTCATTCTCTATAAAAGGAATAATTTTATATAGACTCGTGTACACATTTTCAGAAGTTTTCCGTAACACAAGTTTCGAATTCGTTCATTTTTCACAGAAGGATTCTTCTGGAGTGTATTCAACCTAATAGATATTTAATTTACATGAATTCCATCAACATGGCATTCCGGGTTCCGTACATGATACATGCATGACGGATTCGAGAAACATGCGTTTCTGAGTTGTGAGCATGTGGATTAGTGAACTTTCATCCACCAAAGAAGGCATATATTACACTTTGAAATATTTACTCTGACTTCATAAGTTTTTTGTATCACCAGGTTCTAAAATCGGACATTTGGCAGTAGAAAACACTCTTTGAGCGAATTCTCACCAATACACATGTAATTTACATTGTTTACATAACCATGGCATTCCGTATTCCGAACATGTTTCATGCATCACGGATTCCTCAAACATGCATTTCTGAGCTGTGAACATGTGCATGACTGTTGTTTCAACCACCAAACAAGTTACTTACGCACTTTGAAATAGTTCCTTGGACTTCGTTGCTTCTCCTATCACCAGTTTCAAGAAACACACTTTGATCCCAGAAAAATCCTCTTGGAGCGAATTCTACCCTAGAGATATGTAATTTGAATAGATTCCTTCAACATGATATTCCGTGTTCCGTACATGTTACATGCATGACGGATTCCACAAACATGCATTCCTGAGTTGTGAGCATGTGGATTACTGATTTTTCATCCTCTATAAAAGGAATAATTTCATATAGACTCGTGTACACATTTTCACAAGCTTTCCCTAACACAAGTTTCGAATTCGTTCATTTTTCACAGAAGAATACTTCTGGAGTGTATTCTACCCAACAGATATATAATTTACATGAATTCCATCAACATGGCATTCCGGGTTCCGTACATGATACATGCATGATGGATTCGAGAAACATGCGTTTCTGAGTTGTGAGCATGTGGATTAGTGAACTTTCATCCACCAAAGAAGGCATATATTACACTTTGAAATATTTACTCTGACTTCATAAGTTTTTTGTATCACCAGGTTCTAAAATCGGATATTTGGCAGTAGAAAACACTCTTTGAGCGAATTCGCACCAATACACATGTAATTTACATTGTTTACATAACCATGGCATTCCGTATTCCGAACATGATTCGTGCATCACGGATTCTTCAAACATGCATTTCTGACCTGTGATCATGCGCATGACAGATGTTTCAACCACCAAACAAGTTACTTATGCACTTTGAAATAGTCCCTTGGACTTCGTTGCTTCTCCTATCACCACTTTCAAGAATCACACTTTGATCCCAGAAAAACCCTCTTGGAGCGAATTCTACCCTAGAGATATGTAATTTGAATAGTTTCCTTCTACATGATATTCCGTGTTCCGTACATGTTACATGCATGACGGATTCGACAAACATGCATTCCTGAGTTGAGAGCATGTGGATTACTGATTTTTCATCCTCTATAAAAGGAATAATTTCATATAGACTCGTGTACACATTTTCACAAGCTTTCCCTAACACAAGTTTCGAATTCGTTCATTTTTCACAGAAGAATACTTCTGGAGTGTATTCAACCTAATAGATATATAATTTACATGAATTCCATCAACATGGCATTCCGGGTTCCGTACATGATACATGCATGACGGATTCGAGAAACACGCGTTTCTGAGTTGTGAGCATGTGGATTAGTGAACTTTCATCCACCAAGGAAGGCATATATTACACTTTGAAATATTTACTCTGACTTCATAAGTTTTTTGTATCACCAGGTTCTAAAATCGGACATTTGGCAGTAGAAAACACTCTTTGAGCGAATTCTCACCAATACACATGTAATTTACATTGTTTACATAACCATGGCATTCCGTATTCCGAACATGATTCGTGCATCACGGATTCCTCAAACATGCATTTCTGAGCTGTGAACATGCGCATGACAGATGTTTCAACCACCAAACAAGTTACTTATGCACTTTGAAATAGTCCCTTGGACTTCGTTGCTTCTCCTATCACAAGTTTCAAGAATCACACTTTGATCCCAGAAAAACCCTCTTGGAGCGAATTCTACCCTAGAGATATGTAATTTGAATAGTTTCCTTCTACATGATATTCCGTGTTACGTACATGTTACATGCATGACAGATTCGACAAACATGCATTCCTGAGTTGTGAGCATGTGGATTACTGATTTTTCATCCTCTATATAAGGAATAATTTCATATAGACTCGTGTACACATTTTCACTATCTTTCCCTAACACAAGTTTCGAATTCGTTCATTTTTCACAGAAGAATACTTCTGGAGTGTATTCAACCTAATAGATATATAATTTACATGAATTCCATCAACATGGCATTCCGGGTTCCGTACATGATACATGCATGACGGATTCGAGAAACATGCGTTTCTGAGTTGTGAACATGTGGATTAGTGAACTTTCATCCACCAAAGAAGACATATATTACACTTTGAAATATTTACTCTGACTTCATAAGTTTTTTGTATCACCAGGTTCTAAAATCGGACATTTGGCAGTAGAAAACACTCTTTGAGCGAATTCTCACCAATACACATGTAATTTACCTTGTTTACATAACCATGGCATTCCGTATTCCGAACATGATTCGTGCATCACGGATTCCTCAAACATGCATTTCTGAGCTGTGAACATGCGCATGACAGATGTTTCAACCACCAAACAAGTTACTTATGCACTTTGAAATAGATCCTTGGACTTCGTTGTTTCTCCTATCACCAGTTTCAAGAATCACACTTTGATCCCAGAAAAACCCTCTTGGAGCGAATTCTACCCTAGAGATATGTAATTTGAATAGATTCCTTCAACATGATATTCCGTGTTCCGTACATGTTACATGCATGACGGATTCGACAAACATGCATTCCTGAGTTGTGAGCATGTGGATTACTGATTTTTCATCCTCTATAAAAGGAATAATTTCATATAGACTCGTGTACACATTTTCACAAGCTTTCCCTAACACAAGTTTCGAATTCGTTCATTTTTCACAGAAGAATACTTCTGGAGTGTATTCAACCTAATAGATATATAATTTACATGAATTCCATCAACATGGCATTCCGGGTTCCGTACATGATACATGCATGACGGATTCGAGAAACATGCGTTTCTGAGTTGTGAGCATGTGGATTAGTGAACTTTCATCCACCAAAGAAGGCATATATTACACTTTGAAATATTTACTCTGACTTCATAAGTTTTTTGTATCACCAGGTTCTAAAATCGGACATTTGGCAGTAGAAAACACTCTTTGAGCGAATTCTCACCAATACACATGTAATTTACATTGTTTACATAACCATGGCATTCCGTATTCCGAACATGTTTCATGCATCACGGATTCCTCAAACATGCATTTCTGAGCTGTGAACATGCGCATGACAGATGTTTCAACCACCAAACAAGTTACTTATGCACTTTGAAATAGTTCCTTGGACTTCGTTGCTTCTCCTATCACCAGTTTCAAGAATCACACTTTGATCCCAGAAAAACCCTCTTGGAGCGAATTCTACCCTAGAGATATGTAATTTGAATAGATTCCTTCAACATGATATTCCGTGTTCCGTACATGTTACATGCATGACGGATTCGACAAACATGCATTCCTGAGTTGTGAGCATGTGGATTACTGATTTTTCATCCTCTATAAAAGGAATAATTTCATATAGACTCGTGTACACATTTTCACAAGCTTTCCCTAACACAAGTTTCGAATTCGTTCATTTTTCACAGAAGAATACTTCTGGAGTGTATTCAACCTAATAGATATATAATTTACATGAATTCCATCAACATGGCATTCCGGGTTCCGTACATGATACATGCATGACGGATTCGAGAAACATGCGTTTCTGAGTTGTGAGCATGTGGATTAGTGAACTTTCATCCACCAAAGAAGGCATATATTACACTTTGAAATATTTACTCTGACTTCATAAGTTTTTTGTATCACCAGGTTCTAAAATCGGACATTTGGCAGTAGAAAACACTCTTTGAGCGATTTCTCACCAATACACATGTAATTTACATTGTTTACATAACCATGGCATTCCGTATTCCGAACATGATTCGTGCATCACGGATTCCTCAAACATGCATTTCTGAGCTGTGAACATGCGCATGACAGATGTTTCAACCACCAAACAAGTTACTTATGCACTTTGAAATAGTCCCTTGGACTTCGTTGCTTCTCCTATCACAAGTTTCAAGAATCACACTTTGATCCCAGAAAAACCCTCTTGGAGCGAATTCTACCCTAGAGATATGTAATTTGAATAGTTTCCTTCTACATGATATTCCGTGTTACGTACATGTTACATGCATGACAGATTGGACAAACATGCATTCCTGAGTTGTGAGCATGTGGATTACTGATTTTTCATCCTCTATATAAGGAATAATTTCATATAGACTCGTGTACACATTTTCACTATCTTTCCCTAACACAAGTTTCGAATTCGTTCATTTTTCACAGAAGAATACTTCTGGAGGGTATTCAACCTAATAGATATATAATTTACATGAATTCCATCAACATGGCATTCCGGGTTCCGTACATGATACATGCATGACGGATTCGAGAAACATGCGTTTCTGAGTTGTGAACATGTGGATTAGTGAACTTTCATCCACCAAAGAAGGCATATATTACACTTTGAAATATTTACTCTGACTTCATAAGTTTTTTGTATCACCAGGTTCTAAAATCGGACATTTGGCAGTAGAAAACACTCTTTGAGCGAATTCTCACCAATACACATGTAATTTACCTTGTTTACATAACCATGGCATTCCGTATTCCGAACATGTTTCATGCATCACGGATTCCTCAAACATGCATTTCTGAGCTGTGAACATGCGCATGACAGATGTTTCAACCACCAAACAAGTTACTTATGCACTTTGAAATAGTTCCTTGGACTTCGTTGTTTCTCCTATCACCAGTTTCAAGAATCAAACTTTGATCCCAGAAAAACCCTCTTGGAGCGAATTCTACCCTAGAGATATGTCATTTGAATAGATTCCTTCAACATGATATTCCGTGTTACGTACATGTTACATGCATGACGGATTCGACAAACATGCATTCCTGAGTTGTGAGCATGTGGATTACTGATTTTTCATCCTCTATAAAAGGAATAATTTCATATAGACTCGTGTACACATTTTCACAAGCTTTCCCTAACACAAGTTTCGAATTCGTTCATTTTTCACAGAAGAATACTTCTGGAGTGTATTCAACCTAATAGATATATAATTTACATGAATTCCATCAACATGGCATTCCGGGTTCCGTACATGATACATGCATGACGGATTCGAGAAACATGCGTTTCTGAGTTGTGAGCATGTGGATTAGTGAACTTTCATCCACCAAAGAAGGCATATATTACACTTTGAAATATTTACTCTGACTTCATAAGTTTTTTGTATCACCAGGTTCTAAAATCGGACATTTGGCAGTAGAAAACACTCTTTGAGCGATTTCTCACCAATACACATGTAATTTACATTGTTTACATAACCATGGCATTCCGTATTCCGAACATGATTCGTGCATCACGGATTCCTCAAACATGCATTTCTGAGCTGTGAACATGCGCATGACAGATGTTTCAACCACCAAACAAGTTACTTATGCACTTTGAAATAGTCCCTTGGACTTCGTTGCTTCTCCTATCACAAGTTTCAAGAATCACACTTTGATCCCAGAAAAACCCTCTTGGAGCGAATTCTACCCTAGAGATATGTAATTTGAATAGTTTCCTTCTACATGATATTCCGTGTTACGTACATGTTACATGCATGACAGATTGGACAAACATGCATTCCTGAGTTGTGAGCATGTGGATTACTGATTTTTCATCCTCTATATAAGGAATAATTTCATATAGACTCGTGTACACATTTTCACTATCTTTCCCTAACACAAGTTTCGAATTCGTTCATTTTTCACAGAAGAATACTTCTGGAGTGTATTCAACCTAATAGATATATAATTTACATGAATTCCATCAACATGGCATTCCGGGTTCCGTACATGATACATGCATGACGGATTCGAGAAACATGCGTTTCTGAGTTGTGAACATGTGGATTAGTGAACTTTCATCCACCAAAGAAGGCATATATTACACTTTGAAATATTTACTCTGACTTCATAAGTTTTTTGTATCACCAGGTTCTAAAATCGGACATTTGGCAGTAGAAAACACTCTTTGAGCGAATTCTCACCAATACACATGTAATTTACCTTGTTTACATAACCATGGCATTCCGTATTCCGAACATGTTTCATGCATCACGGATTCCTCAAACATGCATTTCTGAGCTGTGAACATGCGCATGACAGATGTTTCAACCACCAAACAAGTTACTTATGCACTTTGAAATAGTTCCTTGGACTTCGTTGTTTCTCCTATCACCAGTTTCAAGAATCAAACTTTGATCCCAGAAAAACCCTCTTGGAGCGAATTCTACCCTAGAGATATGTAATTTGAATAGATTCCTTCAACATGATATTCCGTGTTACGTACATGTTACATGCATGACGGATTCGACAAACATGCATTCCTGAGTTGTGAGCATGTGGATTACTGATTTTTCATCCTCTATAAAAGGAATAATTTCATATAGACTCGTGTACACATTTTCACAAGCTTTCCTTAACACAAGTCTCGAATTCGTTCATTTTTCACAGAAGAATACTTCTGGAGTGTATTCAACCTAATAGATATATAATTTACATGAATTCCATCAACATGGCATTCCAGGTTCCGTACATGATACATGCATGACGGATTCGAGAAACATGCGTTTCTGAGTTGTGAGCATGTGGATTAGTGAACTTTCATCCACCAAAGAAGGCATATATTACACTTTGAAATATTTACTCTGACTTCATAAGTTTTTTGTATCACCAGGTTCTAAAATCGGATATTTGGCAGTAGAAAACTCTCTTTGAGCGAATTCTCACCAATACACATGTAATTTACATTGTTTTCATAACCATGGCATTCCGTATTCCGAAAGTGATTCGTGCATCACGGATTCCTCAAACATGCATTTCTGACCTGTGAACATGCGCATGACAGATGTTTCAACCACCAAACAAGTTACTTATGCACTTTGAAATAGTTCCTTGGACTTCGTTGTTTCTCCTATCACCAGTTTCAAGAATCAAACTTTGATCCCAGAAAAACCCTCTTGGAGCGAATTCTACCCTAGAGATATGTAATTTGAATAGATTCCTTCAACATGATATTCCGTGTTACGTACATGTTACATGCATGACGGATTCGACAAACATGCATTCCTGAGTTGTGAGCATGTGGATTACTGATTTTTCATCCTCTATAAAAGGAATAATTTCATATAGACTCGTGTACACATTTTCACAAGCTTTCCTTAACACAAGTCTCGAATTCGTTCATTTTTCACAGAAGAATACTTCTGGAGTGTATTCAACCTAATAGATATATAATTTACATGAATTCCATCAACATGGCATTCCGGGTTCCGTACATGATACATGCATGACGGATTCGAGAAACATGCGTTTCTGAGTTGTGAGCATGTGGATTAGTGAACTTTCATCCACCAAAGAAGGCATATATTACACTTTGAAATATTTACTCTGACTTCATAAGTTTTTTGTATCACCAGGTTCTAAAATCGGATATTTGGCAGTAGAAAACACTCTTTGAGCGAATTCTCACCAATACACATGTAATTTACATTGTTTTCATAACCATGGCATTCCGTATTCCGAAAGTGATTCGTGCATCACGGATTCCTCAAACATGCATTTCTGACCTGTGAACATGCGCATGACAAATGTTTCAACCACCAAACAAGTTACTTTTGCACTTTGAAATAGTCACTTGGACATCGTTTCTTCTCCTATCACAAGTTTCAAGAATCACACTTTGATCCCAGAAAAACCCTCTTGGAGCGAATTCTACCCTAGAGATATGTAATTTGAATAGTTTCCTTCTACATGATATTCCGTGTTACGTACATGTTACATGCATGACGGAATCGACAAACATGCATTCCTGAGTTGAGAGCATGTGGATTACTGATTTTTCATCCTCTATATAAGGAATAATTTCATATAGACTCGTGTACACATTTTCACTATCTTTCCCTAACACAAGTTTCGAATTCGTTCATTTTTCACAGAAGAATACTTCTGGAGTGTATTCAACCTAATAGATATATAATTTACATGAATTCCATCAACATGGCATTCCGGGTTCCGTACATGATACATGCATGACGGATTCGAGAAACATGCGTTTCTGAGTTGTGAACATGTGGATTAGTGAACTTTCATCCACCAAAGAAGGCATATATTACACTTTGAAATATTTACTCTGACTTCATAAGTTTTTTGTATCACCAGGTTCTAAAATCGGACATTTGGCAGTAGAAAACACTCTTTGAGCGAATTCTCACCAATACACATGTAATTTACATTGTTTACATAACCATGGCATTCCGTATTCCGAACATGTTTCATGCATCACGGATTCCTCAAACATGCATTTCTGAGCTGTGAACATGCGCATGACAGATGTTTCAACCACCAAACAAGTTACTTATGCACTTTGAAATAGTTCCTTGGACTTCGTTGTTTCTCCTATCACCAGTTTCAAGAATCAAACTTTGATCCCAGAAAAACCCTCTTGGAGCGAATTCTACCCTAGAGATATGTAATTTGAATAGATTCCTTCAACATGATATTCCGTGTTACGTACATGTTACATGCATGACGGATTCGACAAACATGCATTCCTGAGTTGTGAGCATGTGGATTACTGATTTTTCATCCTCTATAAAAGGAATAATTTCATATAGACTCGTGTACACATTTTCACAAGCTTTCCTTAACACAAGTCTCGAATTCGTTCATTTTTCACAGAAGAATACTTCTGGAGTGTATTCAACCTAATAGATATATAATTTACATGAATTCCATCAACATGGCATTCCGGGTTCCGTACATGATACATGCATGACGGATTCGAGAAACATGCGTTTCTGAGTTGTGAGCATGTGGATTAGTGAACTTTCATCCACCAAAGAAGGCATATATTACACTTTGAAATATTTACTCTGACTTCATAAGTTTTTTGTATCACCAGGTTCTAAAATCGGATATTTGGCAGTAGAAAACACTCTTTGAGCGAATTCTCACCAATACACATGTAATTTACATTGTTTTCATAACCATGGCATTCCGTATTCCGAAAGTGATTCGTGCATCACGGATTCCTCAAACATGCATTTCTGACCTGTGAACATGCGCATGACAAATGTTTCAACCACCAAACAAGTTACTTTTGCACTTTGAAATAGTCACTTGGACATCGTTTCTTCTCCTATCACAAGTTTCAAGAATCACACTTTGATCCCAGAAAAACCCTCTTGGAGCGAATTCTACCCTAGAGATATGTAATTTGAATAGTTTCCTTCTACATGATATTCCGTGTTACGTACATGTTACATGCATGACGGAATCGACAAACATGCATTCCTGAGTTGAGAGCATGTGGATTACTGATTTTTCATCCTCTATAAAAGGAATAATTTTATATAGACTCGTGTACACATTTTCACAAGCTTTCCGTAACACAAGTTTCGAATTCGTTCATTTTTCACAGAAGAATACTTCTGGAGTGTATTCAACCTAATAGATATTTAATTTACATGAATTCCATCAACATGGCATTCCGGGTTCCGTACATGATACATGCATGACGGATTCGAGAAACATGCGTTTCTGAGTTGTGAGCATGTGGATTAGTGAACTTTCATCCACCAAAGAAGGCATATATTACACTTTGAAATATTTACTCTGACTTCATAAGTTTTTTGTATCACCAGGTTCTAAAATCGGACATTTGGCAGTAGAAAACACTCTTTGAGCGAATTCTCACCAATACACATGTAATTTACATTGTTTACATAACCATGGCATTCCGTATTCCGAACATGTTTCATGCATCACGGATTCCTCAAACATGCATTTCTGAGCTGTGAACATGCGCATGACAGATGTTTCAACCACCAAACAAGTTACTTATGCACTTTGAAATAGTTCCTTGGACTTCGTTGCTTCTCCTATCACCAGTTTCAAGAATCACACTTTGATCCCAGAAAAACCCTCTTGGAGCGAATTCTACCCTAGAGATATGTAATTTGAATAGATTCCTTCAACATGATATTCCGTGTTCCGTACATGTTACATGCATGACGGATTCGACAAACATGCATTCCTGAGTTGTGAGCATGTGGATTACTGATTTTTCATCCTCTATAAAAGGAATAATTTCATATAGAGTCGTGTACACATTTTCACAAACTTTCCCTAACACAAGTTTCGAATTCGTTCATTTTTCACAGAAGAATACTTCTGGAGTGTATTCAACCTAATAGATATATAATTTACATGAATTCCATCAACATGGCATTCCGGGTTCCGTACATGATACATGCATGACGGATTCGAGAAACATGCGTTTCTGAGTTGTGAGCATGTGGATTAGTGAACTTTCATCCACAAAGGAGGCATATATTACACTTTGAAATATTTACTCTGACTTCATAAGTTTTTTGTATCACCAGGTTCTAAAATCGGACATTTGGCAGTAGAAAACACTCTTTGAGCGAATTCTCACCAATACACATGTAATTTACATTGTTTACATAACCATGGCATTCCGTATTCCGAACATGATTCGTGCATCACGGATTCCTCAAACATGCATTTCTGAGCTGTGAACATGCGCATGACAGATGTTTCAACCACCAAACAAGTTACTTATGCACTTTGAAATAGTCCCTTGGACTTCGTTGCTTCTCCTATCACCAGTTTCAAGAATCACACTTTGATCCCAGAAAAACCCTCTTGGAGCGAATTCTACCCTAGAGATATGTAATTTGAATAGATTCCTTCAACATGATATTCCATGTTCCGTACATGTTACATGCATGACGGATTCCGCAAACATGCATTCCTGAGTTGTGAGCATGTGGATTACTGATTTTTCATCCTCTATAAAAGGAATAATTTCATATAGACTCGTGTACACATTTTCACAAGCTTTCCCTAACACAAGTTTCGAATTCGTTCATTTTTCACAGAAGAATACTTCTGGAGTGTATTCAACCTAATAGATATATAATTTACATGAATTCCATCAACATGGCATTCCGGGTTCCGTACATGATACATGCATGACGGATTCGAGAAACATGCTTTTCTGAGTTGTGAGCATGTGGATTAGTGAACTTTCATCCACCAAAGAAGGCATATATTACACTTTGAAATATTTACTCTGACTTCATAAGTTTTTTGTATCACCAGGTTCTAAAATCGGACATTTGGCAGTAGAAAACACTCTTTGAGCGATTTCTCACCAATACACATGTAATTTACATTGTTTACATAACCATGGCATTCCGTATTCCGAACATGATTCGTGCATCACGGATTCCTCAAACATGCATTTCTGAGCTGTGAACATGCGCATGACAGATGTTTCAACCACCAAACAAGTTACTTATGCACTTTGAAATAGTCCCTTGGACTTCGTTGCTTCTCCTATCACAAGTTTCAAGAATCACACTTTGATCCCAGAAAAACCCTCTTGGAGCGAATTCTACCCTAGAGATATGTAATTTGAATAGTTTCCTTCTACATGATATTCCGTGTTACGTACATGTTACATGCATGACAGATTGGACAAACATGCATTCCTGAGTTGTGAGCATGTGGATTACTGATTTTTCATCCTCTATATAAGGAATAATTTCATATAGACTCGTGTACACATTTTCACTATCTTTCCCTAACACAAGTTTCGAATTCGTTCATTTTTCACAGAAGAATACTTCTGGAGTGTATTCAACCTAATAGATATATAATTTACATGAATTCCATCAACATGGCATTCCGGGTTCCGTACATGATACATGCATGACGGATTCGAGAAACATGCGTTTCTGAGTTGTGAACATGTGGATTAGTGAACTTTCATCCACCAAAGAAGGCATATATTACACTTTGAAATATTTACTCTGACTTCATAAGTTTTTTGTATCACCAGGTTCTAAAATCGGACATTTGGCAGTAGAAAACACTCTTTGAGCGAATTCTCACCAATACACATGTAATTTACCTTGTTTACATAACCATGGCATTCCGTATTCCGAACATGTTTCATGCATCACGGATTCCTCAAACATGCATTTCTGAGCTGTGAACATGCGCATGACAGATGTTTCAACCACCAAACAAGTTACTTATGCACTTTGAAATAGTTCCTTGGACTTCGTTGTTTCTCCTATCACCAGTTTCAAGAATCAAACTTTGATCCCAGAAAAACCCTCTTGGAGCGAATTCTACCCTAGAGATATGTAATTTGAATAGATTCCTTCAACATGATATTCCGTGTTACGTACATGTTACATGCATGACGGATTCGACAAACATGCATTCCTGAGTTGTGAGCATGTGGATTACTGATTTTTCATCCTCTATAAAAGGAATAATTTCATATAGACTCGTGTACACATTTTCACAAGCTTTCCTTAACACAAGTCTCGAATTCGTTCATTTTTCACAGAAGAATACTTCTGGAGTGTATTCAACCTAATAGATATATAATTTACATGAATTCCATCAACATGGCATTCCAGGTTCCGTACATGATACATGCATGACGGATTCGAGAAACATGCGTTTCTGAGTTGTGAGCATGTGGATTAGTGAACTTTCATCCACCAAAGAAGGCATATATTACACTTTGAAATATTTACTCTGACTTCATAAGTTTTTTGTATCACCAGGTTCTAAAATCGGATATTTGGCAGTAGAAAACACTCTTTGAGCGAATTCTCACCAATACACATGTAATTTACATTGTTTTCATAACCATGGCATTCCGTATTCCGAAAGTGATTCGTGCATCACGGATTCCTCAAACATGCATTTCTGACCTGTGAACATGCGCATGACAGATGTTTCAACCACCAAACAAGTTACTTATGCACTTTGAAATAGTTCCTTGGACTTCGTTGTTTCTCCTATCACCAGTTTCAAGAATCAAACTTTGATCCCAGAAAAACCCTCTTGGAGCGAATTCTACCCTAGAGATATGTAATTTGAATAGATTCCTTCAACATGATATTCCGTGTTACGTACATGTTACATGCATGACGGATTCGACAAACATGCATTCCTGAGTTGTGAGCATGTGGATTACTGATTTTTCATCCTCTATAAAAGGAATAATTTCATATAGACTCGTGTACACATTTTCACAAGCTTTCCTTAACACAAGTCTCGAATTCGTTCATTTTTCACAGAAGAATACTTCTGGAGTGTATTCAACCTAATAGATATATAATTTACATGAATTCCATCAACATGGCATTCCGGGTTCCGTACATGATACATGCATGACGGATTCGAGAAACATGCGTTTCTGAGTTGTGAGCATGTGGATTAGTGAACTTTCATCCACCAAAGAAGGCATATATTACACTTTGAAATATTTACTCTGACTTCATAAGTTTTTTGTATCACCAGGTTCTAAAATCGGATATTTGGCAGTAGAAAACACTCTTTGAGCGAATTCTCACCAATACACATGTAATTTACATTGTTTTCATAACCA
This sequence comes from Vicugna pacos, assembly GCF_048564905.1. NCBI lineage: Eukaryota > Metazoa > Chordata > Mammalia > Artiodactyla > Camelidae > Vicugna > Vicugna pacos. The sequence continues at coordinate 64,777,839 of NW_027328741.1, read as the reverse complement.
TGGCATTCCGTATTCCGAAAGTGATTCGTGCATCACGGATTCCTCAAACATGCATTTCTGACCTGTGAACATGCGCATGACAAATGTTTCAACCACCAAACAAGTTACTTTTGCACTTTGAAATAGTCACTTGGACATCGTTTCTTCTCCTATCACAAGTTTCAAGAATCACACTTTGATCCCAGAAAAACCCTCTTGGAGCGAATTCTACCCTAGAGATATGTAATTTGAATAGTTTCCTTCTACATGATATTCCGTGTTACGTACATGTTACATGCATGACGGAATCGACAAACATGCATTCCTGAGTTGAGAGCATGTGGATTACTGATTTTTCATCCTCTATAAAAGGAATAATTTTATATAGACTCGTGTACACATTTTCACAAGCTTTCCGTAACACAAGTTTCGAATTCGTTCATTTTTCACAGAAGAATACTTCTGGAGTGTATTCAACCTAATAGATATTTAATTTACATGAATTCCATCAACATGGCATTCCGGGTTCCGTACATGATACATGCATGACGGATTCGAGAAACATGCGTTTCTGAGTTGTGAGCATGTGGATTAGTGAACTTTCATCCACCAAAGAAGGCATATATTACACTTTGAAATATTTACTCTGACTTCATAAGTTTTTTGTATCACCAGGTTCTAAAATCGGACATTTGGCAGTAGAAAACACTCTTTGAGCGATTTCTCACCAATACACATGTAATTTACATTGTTTACATAACCATGGCATTCCGTATTCCGAACATGATTCGTGCATCACGGATTCCTCAAACATGCATTTCTGAGCTGTGAACATGCGCATGACAGATGTTTCAACCACCAAACAAGTTACTTATGCACTTTGAAATAGTCCCTTGGACTTCGTTGCTTCTCCTATCACAAGTTTCAAGAATCACACTTTGATCCCAGAAAAACCCTCTTGGAGCGAATTCTACCCTAGAGATATGTAATTTGAATAGTTTCCTTCTACATGATATTCCGTGTTACGTACATGTTACATGCATGACAGATTGGACAAACATGCATTCCTGAGTTGTGAGCATGTGGATTACTGATTTTTCATCCTCTATATAAGGAATAATTTCATATAGACTCGTGTACACATTTTCACTATCTTTCCCTAACACAAGTTTCGAATTCGTTCATTTTTCACAGAAGAATACTTCTGGAGTGTATTCAACCTAATAGATATATAATTTACATGAATTCCATCAACATGGCATTCCGGGTTCCGTACATGATACATGCATGACGGATTCGAGAAACATGCGTTTCTGAGTTGTGAACATGTGGATTAGTGAACTTTCATCCACCAAAGAAGGCATATATTACACTTTGAAATATTTACTCTGACTTCATAAGTTTTTTGTATCACCAGGTTCTAAAATCGGACATTTGGCAGTAGAAAACACTCTTTGAGCGAATTCTCACCAATACACATGTAATTTACATTGTTTACATAACCATGGCATTCCGTATTCCGAACATGTTTCATGCATCACGGATTCCTCAAACATGCATTTCTGAGCTGTGAACATGCGCATGACAGATGTTTCAACCACCAAACAAGTTACTTATGCACTTTGAAATAGTTCCTTGGACTTCGTTGTTTCTCCTATCACCAGTTTCAAGAATCAAACTTTGATCCCAGAAAAACCCTCTTGGAGCGAATTCTACCCTAGAGATATGTAATTTGAATAGATTCCTTCAACATGATATTCCGTGTTACGTACATGTTACATGCATGACGGATTCGACAAACATGCATTCCTGAGTTGTGAGCATGTGGATTACTGATTTTTCATCCTCTATAAAAGGAATAATTTCATATAGACTCGTGTACACATTTTCACAAGCTTTCCTTAACTCAAGTCTCGAATTCGTTCATTTTTCACAGAAGAATACTTCTGGAGTGTATTCAACCTAATAGATATATAATTTACATGAATTCCATCAACATGGCATTCCGGGTTCCGTACATGATACATGCATGACGGATTCGAGAAACATGCGTTTCTGAGTTGTGAGCATGTGGATTAGTGAACTTTCATCCACCAAAGAAGGCATATATTACACTTTGAAATATTTACTCTGACTTCATAAGTTTTTTGTATCACCAGGTTCTAAAATCGGATATTTGGCAGTAGAAAACACTCTTTGAGCGAATTCTCACCAATACACATGTAATTTACATTGTTTTCATAACCATGGCATTCCGTATTCCGAAAGTGATTCGTGCATCACGGATTCCTCAAACATGCATTTCTGACCTGTGAACATGCGCATGACAAATGTTTCAACCACCAAACAAGTTACTTTTGCACTTTGAAATAGTCACTTGGACATCGTTTCTTCTCCTATCACAAGTTTCAAGAATCACACTTTGATCCCAGAAAAACCCTCTTGGAGCGAATTCTACCCTAGAGATATGTAATTTGAATAGTTTCCTTCTACATGATATTCCGTGTTACGTACATGTTACATGCATGACGGAATCGACAAACATGCATTCCTGAGTTGAGAGCATGTGGATTACTGATTTTTCATCCTCTATAAAAGGAATAATTTTATATAGACTCGTGTACACATTTTCACAAGCTTTCCGTAACACAAGTTTCGAATTCGTTCATTTTTCACAGAAGAATACTTCTGGAGTGTATTCAACCTAATAGATATTTAATTTACATGAATTCCATCAACATGGCATTCCGGGTTCCGTACATGATACATGCATGACGGATTCGAGAAACATGCGTTTCTGAGTTGTGAGCATGTGGATTAGTGAACTTTCATCCACCAAAGAAGGCATATATTACACTTTGAAATATTTACTCTGACTTCATAAGTTTTTTGTATCACCAGGTTCTAAAATCGGACATTTGGCAGTAGAAAACACTCTTTGAGCGAATTCTCACCAATACACATGTAATTTACATTGTTTACATAACCATGGCATTCCGTATTCCGAACATGTTTCATGCATCACGGATTCCTCAAACATGCATTTCTGAGCTGTGAACATGCGCATGACAGATGTTTCAACCACCAAACAAGTTACTTATGCACTTTGAAATAGTTCCTTGGACTTCGTTGCTTCTCCTATCACCAGTTTCAAGAATCACACTTTGATCCCAGAAAAACCCTCTTGGAGCGAATTCTACCCTAGAGATATGTAATTTGAATAGATTCCTTCAACATGATATTCCGTGTTCCGTACATGTTACATGCATGACGGATTCGACAAACATGCATTCCTGAGTTGTGAGCATGTGGATTACTGATTTTTCATCCTCTATAAAAGGAATAATTTCATATAGAGTCGTGTACACATTTTCACAAACTTTCCCTAACACAAGTTTCGAATTCGTTCATTTTTCACAGAAGAATACTTCTGGAGTGTATTCAACCTAATAGATATATAATTTACATGAATTCCATCAACATGGCATTCCGGGTTCCGTACATGATACATGCATGACGGATTCGAGAAACATGCGTTTCTGAGTTGTGAGCATGTGGATTAGTGAACTTTCATCCACAAAGGAGGCATATATTACACTTTGAAATATTTACTCTGACTTCATAAGTTTTTTGTATCACCAGGTTCTAAAATCGGACATTTGGCAGTAGAAAACACTCTTTGAGCGAATTCTCACCAATACACATGTAATTTACATTGTTTACATAACCATGGCATTCCGTATTCCGAACATGATTCGTGCATCACGGATTCCTCAAACATGCATTTCTGAGCTGTGAACATGCGCATGACAGATGTTTCAACCACCAAACAAGTTACTTATGCACTTTGAAATAGTCCCTTGGACTTCGTTGCTTCTCCTATCACCAGTTTCAAGAATCACACTTTGATCCCAGAAAAACCCTCTTGGAGCGAATTCTACCCTAGAGATATGTAATTTGAATAGATTCCTTCAACATGATATTCCATGTTCCGTACATGTTACATGCATGACGGATTCCGCAAACATGCATTCCTGAGTTGTGAGCATGTGGATTACTGATTTTTCATCCTCTATAAAAGGAATAATTTCATATAGACTCGTGTACACATTTTCACAAGCTTTCCCTAACACAAGTTTCGAATTCGTTCATTTTTCACAGAAGAATACTTCTGGAGTGTATTCAACCTAATAGATATATAATTTACATGAATTCCATCAACATGGCATTCCGGGTTCCGTACATGATACATGCATGACGGATTCGAGAAACATGCGTTTCTGAGTTGTGAGCATGTGGATTAGTGAACTTTCATCCACCAAAGAAGGCATATATTACACTTTGAAATATTTACTCTGACTTCATAAGTTTTTTGTATCACCAGGTTCTAAAATCGGACATTTGGCAGTAGAAAACACTCTTTGAGCGAATTCTCACCAATACACATGTAATTTACATTGTTTACATAACCATGGCATTCCGTATTCCGAACATGTTTCATGCATCACGGATTCCTCAAACATGCATTTCTGAGCTGTGAACATGCGCATGACAGATGTTTCAACCACCAAACAAGTTACTTATGCACTTTGAAATAGTTCCTTGGACTTCGTTGCTTCTCCTATCACCAGTTTCAAGAATCACACTTTGATCCCAGAAAAACCCTCTTGGAGCGAATTCTACCCTAGAGATATGTAATTTGAATAGATTCCTTCAACATTATATTCCGTGTTCCGTACATGTTACATGCATGACGGATTCGACAAACATGCATTCCTGAGTTGTGAGCATGTGGATTACTGATTTTTCATCCTCTATAAAAGGAATAATTTCATATAGACTCGTGTACACATTTTCACAAGCTTTCCCTAACACAAGTTTCGAATTCGTTCATTTTTCACAGAAGAATACTTCTGGAGTGTATTCAACCTAATAGATATATAATTTACATGAATTCCATCAACATGGCATTCCGGGTTCCGTACATGATACATGCATGACGGATTCGAGAAACATGCGTTTCTGAGTTGTGAGCATGTGGATTAGTGAACTTTCATCCACCAAAGAAGGCATATATTACACTTTGAAATATTTACTCTGACTTCATAAGTTTTTTGTATCACCAGGTTCTAAAATCGGACATTTGGCAGTAGAAAACACTCTTTGAGCGAATTCTCACCAATACACATGTAATTTACCTTGTTTACATAACCATGGCATTCCGTATTCCGAACATGATTCATGCATCACGGATTCCTCAAACATGCATTTCTGAGCTGTGAACATGCGCATGACAGATGTTTCAACCACCAAACAAGTTACTTATGCACTTTGAAATAGTTCCTTGGACTTCGTTGTTTCTCCTATCACCAGTTTCAAGAATCAAACTTTGATCCCAGAAAAACCCTCTTGGAGCGAATTCTACCCTAGAGATATGTAATTTGAATAGATTCCTTCAACATGATATTCCGTGTTACGTACATGTTACATGCATGACGGATTCGACAAACATGCATTCCTGAGTTGTGAGCATGTGGATTACTGATTTTTCATCCTCTATAAAAGGAATAATTTCATATAGACTCGTGTACACATTTTCACAAGCGTTCCCTAACACAAGTCTCGAATTCGTTCATTTTTCACAGAAGAATACTTCTGGAGTGTATTCAACCTAATAGATATATAATTTACATGAATTCCATCAACATGGCATTCCGGGTTCCGTACATGATACATGCATGACGGATTCGAGAAACATGCGTTTCTGAGTTGTGAGCATGTGGATTAGTGAACTTTCATCCACCAAAGAAGGCATATATTACACTTTGAAATATTTACTCTGACTTCATAAGTTTTTTGTATCACCAGGTTCTAAAATCGGATATTTGGCAGTAGAAAACACTCTTTGAGCGAATTCTCACCAATACACATATAATTTACATTGTTTTCATAACCATGGCATTCCGTATTCCGAACATGATTCGTGCATCACGGATTCCTCAAACATGCATTTCTGACCTGTGAACATGCGCATGACAAATGATTCAACCACCAAACAAGTTACTTTTGCACTTTGAAATAGTCACTTGGACATCGTTTCTTCTCCTATCACAAGTTTCAAGAATCACACTTTGATCCCAGAAAAACCCTCTTGGAGCGAATTCTACCCTAGAGATATGTAATTTGAATAGTTTCCTTCTACATGATATTCCGTGTTACGTACATGTTACATGCATGACGGAATCGACAAACATGCATTCCTGAGTTGAGAGCATGTGGATTACTGATTTTTCATCCTCTATAAAAGGAATAATTTTATATAGACTCGTGTACACATTTTCACAAGCTTTCCGTAACACAAGTTTCGAATTCGTTCATTTTTCACAGAAGAATACTTCTGGAGTGTATTCAACCTAATAGATATTTAATTTACATGAATTCCATCAACATGGCATTCCGGGTTCCGTACATGATACATGCATGACGGATTCGAGAAACATGCGTTTCTGAGTTGTGAGCATGTGGATTAGTGAACTTTCATCCACCAAAGAAGGCATATATTACACTTTGAAATATTTACTCTGACTTCATAAGTTTTTTGTATCACCAGGTTCTAAAATCGGACATTTGGCAGTAGAAAACACTCTTTGAGCGAATTCTCACCAATACACATGTAATTTACATTGTTTACATAACCATGGCATTCCGTATTCCGAACATGTTTCATGCATCACGGATTCCTCAAACATGCATTTCTGAGCTTGAACATGCGCATGACAGATGTTTCAACCACCAAACAAGTTACTTATGCACTTTGAAATAGTTCCTTGGACTTCGTTGCTTCTCCTATCACCAGTTTCAAGAATCACACTTTGATCCCAGAAAAACCCTCTTGGAGCGAATTCTACCCTAGAGATATGTAATTTGAATAGATTCCTTCAACATGATATTCCGTGTTCCGTACATGTTACATGCATGACGGATTCGACAAACATGCATTCCTGAGTTGTGAGCATGTGGATTACTGATTTTTCATCCTCTATAAAAGGAATAATTTCATATAGACTCGTGTACACATTTTCACAAGCTTTCCCTAACACAAGTTTCGAATTCGTTCATTTTTCACAGAAGAATACTTCTGGAGTGTATTCAACCTAATAGATATATAATTTACATGAATTCCATCAACATGGCATTCCGGGTTCCGTACATGATACATGCATGACGGATTCGAGAAACATGCGTTTCTGAGTTGTGAGCATGTGGATTAGTGAACTTTCATCCACCAAAGAAGGCATATATTACACTTTGAAATATTTACTCTGACTTCATAAGTTTTTTGTATCACCAGGTTCTAAAATCGGATATTTGGCAGTAGAAAACACTCTTTGAGCGAATTCTCACCAATACACATGTAATTTACATTGTTTACATAACCATGGCATTCCGTATTCCGAACATGATTCGTGCATCACGGATTCCTCAAACATGCATTTCTGAGCTGTGAACATGCGCATGACAGATGTTTCAACCACCAAACAAGTTACTTATGCACTTTGAAATAGTCCCTTGGACTTCGTTGCTTCTCCTATCACAAGTTTCAAGAATCACACTTTGATCCCAGAAAAACCCTCTTGGAGCGAATTCTACCCTAGAGATATGTAATTTGAATAGTTTCCTTCTACATGATATTCCGTGTTACGTACATGTTACATGCATGACGGATTCGACAAACATGCATTCCTGAGTTGTGAGCATGTGGATTACTGATTTTTCATTCTCTATAAAAGGAATAATTTTATATAGACTCGTGTACACATTTTCACAAGCTTTCCGTAACACAAGTTTCGAATTCGTTCATTTTTCACAGAAGGATTCTTCTGGAGTGTATTCAACCTAATAGATATTTAATTTACATGAATTCCATCAACATGGCATTCCGGGTTCCGTACATGATACATGCATGACGGATTCGAGAAACATGCGTTTCTGAGTTGTGAGCATGTGGATTAGTGAACTTTCATCCACCAAAGAAGGCATATATTACACTTTGAAATATTTACTCTGACTTCATAAGTTTTTTGTATCACCAGGTTCTAAAATCGGACATTTGGCAGTAGAAAACACTCTTTGAGCGAATTCTCACCAATACACATGTAATTTACATTGTTTACATAACCATGGCATTCCGTATTCCGAACATGTTTCATGCATCACGGATTCCTCAAACATGCATTTCTGAGCTGTGAACATGTGCATGACAGTTGTTTCAACCACCAAACAAGTTACTTACGCACTTTGAAATAGTTCCTTGGACTTCGTTGCTTCTCCTATCACCAGTTTCAAGAATCACACTTTGATCCCAGAAAAATCCTCTTGGAGCGAATTCTACCCTAGAGATATGTAATTTGAATAGATTCCTTCAACATGATATTCCGTGTTCCGTACATGTTACATGCATGACGGATTCCACAAACATGCATTCCTGAGTTGTGAGCATGTGGATTACTGATTTTTCATCCTCTATAAAAGGAATAATTTCATATAGACTCGTGTACACATTTTCACAAGCTTTCCCTAACACAAGTTTCGAATTCGTTCATTTTTCACAGAAGAATACTTCTGGAGTGTATTCAACCTAATAGATATATAATTTACATGAATTCCATCAACATGGCATTCCGGGTTCCGTACATGATACATGCATGACGGATTCGAGAAACATGCGTTTCTGAGTTGTGAGCATGTGGATTAGTGAACTTTCATCCACCAAAGAAGGCATATATTACACTTTGAAATATTTACTCTGACTTCATAAGTTTTTTGTATCACCAGGTTCTAAAATCGGATATTTGGCAGTAGAAAACACTCTTTGAGCGAATTCTCACCAATACACATGTAATTTACCTTGTTTACATAACCATGGCATTCCGTATTCCGAACATGATTCGTGCATCACGGATTCCTCAAACATGCATTTCTGAGCTGTGAACATGCGCATGACAGATGTTTCAACCACCAAACAACTTACTTATGCACTTTGAAATAGTCCCTTGGACTTCGTTGCTTCTCCTATCACCACTTTCAAGAATCACACTTTGATCCCAGAAAAACCCTCTTGGAGCGAATTCTACCCTAGAGATATGTAATTTGAATAGTTTCCTTCTACATGATATTCCGTGTTCCGTACATGTTACATGCATGACGGATTCGACAAACATGCATTCCTGAGTTGAGAGCATGTGGATTACTGATTTTTCATCCTCTATAAAAGGAATAATTTCATATAGACTCGTGTACACATTTTCACAAGCTTTCCCTAACACAAGTTTCGAATTCGTTCATTTTTCACAGAAGAATACTTCTGGAGTGTATTCAACCTAATAGATATATAATTTACATGAATTCCATCAACATGGCATTCCGGGTTCCGTACATGATACATGCATGACGGATTCGAGAAACACGCGTTTCTGAGTTGTGAGCATGTGGATTAGTGAACTTTCATCCACCAAGGAAGGCATATATTACACTTTGAAATATTTACTCTGACTTCATAAGTTTTTTGTATCACCAGGTTCTAAAATCGGACATTTGGCAGTAGAAAACACTCTTTGAGCGAATTCTCACCAATACACATGTAATTTACATTGTTTACATAACCATGGCATTCCGTATTCCGAACATGATTCGTGCATCACGGATTCCTCAAACATGCATTTCTGAGCTGTGAACATGCGCATGACAGATGTTTCAACCACCAAACAAGTTACTTATGCACTTTGAAATAGTCCCTTGGACTTCGTTGCTTCTCCTATCACAAGTTTCAAGAATCACACTTTGATCCCAGAAAAACCCTCTTGGAGCGAATTCTACCCTAGAGATATGTAATTTGAATAGTTTCCTTCTACATGATATTCCGTGTTACGTACATGTTACATGCATGACAGATTCGACAAACATGCATTCCTGAGTTGTGAGCATGTGGATTACTGATTTTTCATCCTCTATATAAGGAATAATTTCATATAGACTCGTGTACACATTTTCACTATCTTTCCCTAACACAAGTTTCGAATTCGTTCATTTTTTACAGAAGAATACTTCTGGAGTGTATTCAACCTAATAGATATATAATTTACATGAATTCCATCAACATGGCATTCCGGGTTCCGTACATGATACATGCATGACGGATTCGAGAAACATGCGTTTCTGAGTTGTGAGCATGTGGATTAGTGAACTTTCATCCACCAAAGAAGGCATATATTACACTTTGAAATATTTACTCTGACTTCATAAGTTTTTTGTATCACCAGGTTCTAAAATCGGACATTTGGCAGTAGAAAACACTCTTTGAGCGAATTCTCACCAATACACATGTAATTTACATTGTTTACATAACCATGGCATTCCGTATTCCGAACATGTTTCATGCATCACGGATTCCTCAAACATGCATTTCTGAGCTGTGAACATGCGCATGACAGATGTTTCAACCACCAAACAAGTTACTTATGCACTTTGAAATAGTTCCTTGGACTTCGTTGCTTCTCCTATCACCAGTTTCAAGAATCACACTTTGATCCCAGAAAAACCCTCTTGGAGCGAATTCTACCCTAGAGATATGTAATTTGAATAGATTCCTTCAACATGATATTCCGTGTTCCGTACATGTTACATGCATGACGGATTCGACAAACATGCATTCCTGAGTTGTGAGCATGTGGATTACTGATTTTTCATCCTCTATAAAAGGAATAATTTCATATAGACTCGTGTACACATTTTCACAAGCTTTCCCTAACACAAGTTTCGAATTCGTTCATTTTTCACAGAAGAATACTTCTGGAGTGTATTCAACCTAATAGATATATAATTTACATGAATTCCATCAACATGGCATTCCGGGTTCCGTACATGATACATGCATGACGGATTCGAGAAACATGCGTTTCTGAGTTGTGAGCATGTGGATTAGTGAACTTTCATCCACCAAAGAAGGCTTATATTACACTTTGAAATATTTACTCTGACTTCATAAGTTTTTTGTATCACCAGGTTCTAAAATCGGACATTTGGCAGTAGAAAACACTCTTTGAGCGATTTCTCACCAATACACATGTAATTTACATTGTTTACATAACCATGGCATTCCGTATTCCGAACATGATTCGTGCATCACGGATTCCTCAAACATGCATTTCTGAGCTGTGAACATGCGCATGACAGATGTTTCAACCACCAAACAAGTTACTTATGCACTTTGAAATAGTCCCTTGGACTTCGTTGCTTCTCCTATCACAAGTTTCAAGAATCACACTTTGATCCCAGAAAAACCCTCTTGGAGCGAATTCTACCCTAGAGATATGTAATTTGAATAGTTTCCTTCTACATGATATTCCGTGTTACGTACATGTTACATGCATGACAGATTTGACAAACATGCATTCCTGAGTTGTGAGCATGTGGATTACTGATTTTTCATCCTCTATATAAGGAATAATTTCATATAGACTCGTGTACACATTTTCACTATCTTTCCCTAACACAAGTTTCGAATTCGTTCATTTTTCACAGAAGAATACTTCTGGAGTGTATTCAACCTAATAGATATATAATTTACATGAATTCCATCAACATGGCATTCCGGGTTCCGTACATGATACATGCATGACGGATTCGAGAAACATGCGTTTCTGAGTTGTGAACATGTGGATTAGTGAACTTTCATCCACCAAAGAAGGCATATATTACACTTTGAAATATTTACTCTGACTTCATAAGTTTTTTGTATCACCAGGTTCTAAAATCGGACATTTGGCAGTAGAAAACACTCTTTGAGCGAATTCTCACCAATACACATGTAATTTACCTTGTTTACATAACCATGGCATTCCGTATTCCGAACATGTTTCATGCATCACGGATTCCTCAAACATGCATTTCTGAGCTGTGAACATGCGCATGACAGATGTTTCAACCACCAAACAAGTTACTTATGCACTTTGAAATAGTTCCTTGGACTTCGTTGTTTCTCCTATCACCAGTTTCAAGAATCAAACTTTGATCCCAGAAAAACCCTCTTGGAGCGAATTCTACCCTAGAGATATGTAATTTGAATAGATTCCTTCAACATGATATTCCGTGTTACGTACATGTTACATGCATGACGGATTCGACAAACATGCATTCCTGAGTTGTGAGCATGTGGATTACTGATTTTTCATCCTCTATAAAAGGAATAATTTCATATAGACTCGTGTACACATTTTCACAAGCTTTCCCTAACACAAGTCTCGAATTCGTTCATTTTTCACAGAAGAATACTTCTGGAGTGTATTCAACCTAATAGATATATAATTTACATGAATTCCATCAACATGGCATTCCGGGTTCCGTACATGATACATGCATGACGGATTCGAGAAACATGCGTTTCTGAGTTGTGAGCATGTGGATTAGTGAACTTTCATCCACCAAAGAAGGCATATATTACATTTTGAAATATTTACTCTGACTTCATAAGTTTTTTGTATCACCAGGTTCTAAAATCGGATATTTGGCAGTAGAAAACACTCTTTGAGCGAATTCTCACCAATACACATGTAATTTACATTGTTTTCATAACCATGGCATTCCGTATTCCGAACATGATTCGTGCATCACGGATTCCTCAAACATGCATTTCTGACCTGTGAACATGCGCATGACAAATGTTTCAACAACCAAACAAGTTACTTTTGCACTTTGAAATAGTCACTTGGACATCGTTTCTTCTCCTATCACAAGTTTCAAGAATCACACTTTGATCCCAGAAAAACCCTCTTGGAGCGAATTCTACCCTAGAGATATGTAATTTGAATAGTTTCCTTCTACATGATATTCCGTGTTACGTACATGTTACATGCATGACGGAATCGACAAACATGCATTCCTGAGTTGAGAGCATGTGGATTACTGATTTTTCATCCTCTATAAAAGGAATAATTTTATATAGACTCGTGTACACATTTTCACAAGCTTTCCGTAACACAAGTTTCGAATTCGTTCATTTTTCACAGAAGAATACTTCTGGAGTGTATTCAACCTAATAGATATTTAATTTACATGAATTCCATCAACATGGCATTCCGGGTTCCGTACATGATACATGCATGACGGATTCGAGAAACATGCGTTTCTGAGTTGTGAGCATGTGGATTAGTGAACTTTCATCCACCAAAGAAGGCATATATTACACTTTGAAATATTTACTCTGACTTCATAAGTTTTTTGTATCACCAGGTTCTAAAATCGGACATTTGGCAGTAGAAAACACTCTTTGAGCGAATTCTCACCAATACACATGTAATTTACCTTGTTTACATAACCATGGCATTCCGTATTCCGAACATGTTTCATGCATCACGGATTCCTCAAACATGCATTTCTGAGCTGTGAACATGCGCATGACAGATGTTTCAACCACCAAACAAGTTACTTATGCACTTTGAAATAGTTCCTTGGACTTCGTTGTTTCTCCTATCACCAGTTTCAAGAATCAAACTTTGATCCCAGAAAAACCCTCTTGGAGCGAATTCTACCCTAGAGATATGTAATTTGAATAGATTCCTTCAACATGATATTCCGTGTTACGTACATGTTACATGCATGACGGATTCGACAAACATGCATTCCTGAGTTGTGAGCATGTGGATTACTGATTTTTCATCCTCTATAAAAGGAATAATTTCATATAGACTCGTGTACACATTTTCACAAGCTTTCCCTATCACAAGTCTCGAATTCGTTCATTTTTCACAGAAGAATACTTCTGGAGTGTATTCAACCTAATAGATATATAATTTACATGAATTCCATCAACATGGCATTCCGGGTTCCGTACATGATACATGCATGACGGATTCGAGAAACATGCGTTTCTGAGTTGTGAGCATGTGGATTAGTGAACTTTCATCCACCAAAGAAGGCATATATTACACTTTGAAATATTTACTCTGACTTCATAAGTTTTTTGTATCACCAGGTTCTAAAATCGGATATTTGGCAGTAGAAAACACTCTTTGAGCGAATTCTCACCAATACACATGTAATTTACATTGTTTTCATAACCATGGCATTCCGTATTCCGAACATGATTCGTGCATCACGGATTCCTCAAACATGCATTTCTGACCTGTGAACATGCGCATGACAAATGTTTCAACAACCAAACAAGTTACTTTTGCACTTTGAAATAGTCACTTGGACATCGTTTCTTCTCCTATCACAAGTTTCAAGAATCACACTTTGATCCCAGAAAAACCCTCTTGGAGCGAATTCTACCCTAGAGATATGTAATTTGAATAGTTTCCTTCTACATGATATTCCGTGTTACGTACATGTTACATGCATGACGGAATCGACAAACATGCATTCCTGAGTTGAGAGCATGTGGATTACTGATTTTTCATCCTCTATAAAAGGAATAATTTTATATAGACTCGTGTACACATTTTCACAAGCTTTCCGTAACACAAGTTTCGAATTCGTTCATTTTTCACAGAAGAATACTTCTGGAGTGTATTCAACCTAATAGATATTTAATTTACATGAATTCCATCAACATGGCATTCCGGGTTCCGTACATGATACATGCATGACGGATTCGAGAAACATGCGTTTCTGAGTTGTGAGCATGTGGATTAGTGAACTTTCATCCACCAAAGAAGGCATATATTACACTTTGAAATATTTACTCTGACTTCATAAGTTTTTTGTATCACCAGGTTCTAAAATCGGACATTTGGCAGTAGAAAACACTCTTTGAGCGAATTCTCACCAATACACATGTAATTTACATTGTTTACATAACCATGGCATTCCGTATTCCGAACATGTTTCATGCATCACGGATTCCTCAAACATGCATTTCTGAGCTGTGAACATGCGCATGACAGATGTTTCAACCACCAAACAAGTTACTTATGCACTTTGAAATAGTTCCTTGGACTTCGTTGCTTCTCCTATCACCAGTTTCAAGAATCACACTTTGATCCCAGAAAAACCCTCTTGGAGCGAATTCTACCCTAGAGATATGTAATTTGAATAGATTCCTTCAACATGATATTCCGTGTTCCGTACATGTTACATGCATGACGGATTCGACAAACATGCATTCCTGAGTTGAGAGCATGTGGATTACTGATTTTTCATCCTCTATAAAAGGAATAATTTTATATAGACTCGTGTACACATTTTCACAAGCTTTCCGTAACACAAGTTTCGAATTCGTTCATTTTTCACAGAAGAATACTTCTGGAGTGTATTCAACCTAATAGATATATAATTTACATGAATTCCATCAACATGGCATTCCGGGTTCCGTACATGATACATGCATGACGGATTCGAGAAACATGCGTTTCTGAGTTGTGAGCATGTGGATTAGTGAACTTTCATCCACCAAAGAAGGCATATATTACACTTTGAAATATTTACTCTGACTTCATAAGTTTTTTGTATCACCAGGTTCTAAAATCGGACATTTGGCAGTAGAAAACACTCTTTGAGCGAATTCTCACCAATACACATGTAATTTACATTGTTTACATAACCATGGCATTCCGTATTCCGAACATGATTCGTGCATCACGGATTCCTCAAACATGCATTTCTGAGCTGTGAACATGCGCATGACAGATGTTTCAACCACCAAACAAGTTACTTATGCACTTTGAAATAGTCCCTTGGACTTCGTTGCTTCTCCTATCACCAGTTTCAAGAATCACACTTTGATCCCAGAAAAACCCTCTTGGAGCGAATTCTACCCTAGAGATATGTAATTTGAATAGATTCCTTCAACATGATATTCCATGTTCCGTACATGTTACATGCATGACGGATTCCGCAAACATGCATTCCTGAGTTGTGAGCATGTGGATTACTGATTTTTCATCCTCTATAAAAGGAATAATTTCATATAGACTCGTGTACACATTTTCACAAGCTTTCCCTAACACAAGTTTCGAATTCGTTCATTTTTCACAGAAGAATACTTCTGGAGTGTATTCAACCTAATAGATATATAATTTACATGAATTCCATCAACATGGCATTCCGGGTTCCGTACATGATACATGCATGACGGATTCGAGAAACATGCGTTTCTGAGTTGTGAGCATGTGGATTAGTGAACTTTCATCCACCAAAGAAGGCATATATTACACTTTGAAATATTTACTCTGACTTCATAAGTTTTTTGTATCACCAGGTTCTAAAATCGGACATTTGGCAGTAGAAAACACTCTTTGAGCGAATTCTCACCAATACACATGTAATTTACATTGTTTACATAACCATGGCATTCCGTATTCCGAACATGTTTCATGCATCACGGATTCCTCAAACATGCATTTCTGAGCTGTGAACATGCGCATGACAGATGTTTCAACCACCAAACAAGTTACTTATGCACTTTGAAATAGTTCCTTGGACTTCGTTGCTTCTCCTATCACCAGTTTCAAGAATCACACTTTGATCCCAGAAAAACCCTCTTGGAGCGAATTCTACCCTAGAGATATGTAATTTGAATAGATTCCTTCAACATGATATTCCGTGTTACGTACATGTTACATGCATGACGGATTCGACAAACATGCATTCCTGAGTTGTGAGCATGTGGATTACTGATTTTTCATCCTCTATAAAAGGAATAATTTCATATAGACTCGTGTACACATTTTCACAAGCTTTCCCTAACACAAGTTTCGAATTCGTTCATTTTTCACAGAAGAATACTTCTGGAGTGTATTCAACCTAATAGATATATAATTTACATGAATTCCATCAACATGGCATTCCGGGTTCCGTACATGATACATGCATGACGGATTCGAGAAACATGCGTTTCTGAGTTGTGAGCATGTGGATTAGTGAACTTTCATCCACCAAAGAAGGCATATATTACACTTTGAAATATTTACTCTGACTTCATAAGTTTTTTGTATCACCAGGTTCTAAAATCGGACATTTGGCAGTAGAAAACACTCTTTGAGCGAATTCTCACCAATACACATGTAATTTACCTTGTTTACATAACCATGGCATTCCGTATTCCGAACATGTTTCATGCATCACGGATTCCTCAAACATGCATTTCTGAGCTGTGAACATGCGCATGACAGATGTTTCAACCACCAAACAAGTTACTTATGCACTTTGAAATAGTTCCTTGGACTTCGTTGTTTCTCCTATCACCAGTTTCAAGAATCAAACTTTGATCCCAGAAAAACCCTCTTGGAGCGAATTCTACCCTAGAGATATGTAATTTGAATAGATTCCTTCAACATGATATTCCGTGTTACGTACATGTTACATGCATGACGGATTCGACAAACATGCATTCCTGAGTTGTGAGCATGTGGATTACTGATTTTTCATCCTCTATAAAAGGAATAATTTCATATAGACTCGTGTACACATTTTCACAAGCGTTCCCTAACACAAGTCTCGAATTCGTTCATTTTTCACAGAAGAATACTTCTGGAGTGTATTCAACCTAATAGATATATAATTTACATGAATTCCATCAACATGGCATTCCGGGTTCCGTACATGATACATGCATGACGGATTCGAGAAACATGCGTTTCTGAGTTGTGAGCATGTGGATTAGTGAACTTTCATCCACCAAAGAAGGCATATATTACACTTTGAAATATTTACTCTGACTTCATAAGTTTTTTGTATCACCAGGTTCTAAAATCGGATATTTGGCAGTAGAAAACACTCTTTGAGCGAATTCTCACCAATACACATATAATTTACATTGTTTTCATAACCATGGCATTCCGTATTCCGAACATGATTCGTGCATCACGGATTCCTCAAACATGCATTTCTGACCTGTGAACATGCGCATGACAAATGTTTCAACCACCAAACAAGTTACTTTTGCACTTTGAAATAGTCACTTGGACATCGTTTCTTCTCCTATCACAAGTTTCAAGAATCACACTTTGATCCCAGAAAAACCCTCTTGGAGCGAATTCTACCCTAGAGATATGTAATTTGAATAGTTTCCTTCTACATGATATTCCGTGTTACGTACATGTTACATGCATGACGGAATCGACAAACATGCATTCCTGAGTTGAGAGCATGTGGATTACTGATTTTTCATCCTCTATAAAAGGAATAATTTTATATAGACTCGTGTACACATTTTCACAAGCTTTCCGTAACACAAGTTTCGAATTCGTTCATTTTTCACAGAAGAATACTTCTGGAGTGTATTCAACCTAATAGATATTTAATTTACATGAATTCCATCAACATGGCATTCCGGGTTCCGTACATGATACATGCATGACGGATTCGAGAAACATGCGTTTCTGAGTTGTGAGCATGTGGATTAGTGAACTTTCATCCACCAAAGAAGGCATATATTACACTTTGAAATATTTACTCTGACTTCATAAGTTTTTTGTATCACCAGGTTCTAAAATCGGACATTTGGCAGTAGAAAACACTCTTTGAGCGAATTCTCACCAATACACATGTAATTTACATTGTTTACATAACCATGGCATTCCGTATTCCGAACATGTTTCATGCATCACGGATTCCTCAAACATGCATTTCTGAGCTGTGAACATGCGCATGACAGATGTTTCAACCACCAAACAAGTTACTTATGCACTTTGAAATAGTTCCTTGGACTTCGTTGCTTCTCCTATCACCAGTTTCAAGAATCACACTTTGATCCCAGAAAAACCCTCTTGGAGCGAATTCTACCCTAGAGATATGTAATTTGAATTGATTCCTTCAACATGATATTCCGTGTTACGTACATGTTACATGCATGACGGATTCGACAAACATGCATTCCTGAGTTGTGAGCATGTGGATTACTGATTTTTCATCCTCTATAAAAGGAATAATTTCATATAGACTCGTGTACACATTTTCACAAGCTTTCCCTAACACAAGTTTCGAATTCGTTCATTTTTCACAGAAGAATACTTCTGGAGTGTATTCAACCTAATAGATATATAATTTACATGAATTCCATCAACATGGCATTCCGGGTTCCGTACATGATACATGCATGACGGATTCGAGAAACATGCGTTTCTGAGTTGTGAGCATGTGGATTAGTGAACTTTCATCCACCAAAGAAGGCATATATTACACTTTGAATTATTTACTCTGACTTCATAAGTTTTTTGTATCACCAGGTTCTAAAATCGGATATTTGGCAGTAGAAAACACTCTTTGAGCGAATTCTCACCAATACACATGTAATTTACATTGTTTACATAACCATGGCATTCCGTATTCCGAACATGATTCGTGCATCACGGATTCGTCAAACATGCATTTCTGAGCTGTGAACATGCGCATGACAGATGTTTCAACCACCAAACAAGTTACTTATGCACTTTGAAATAGTCCCTTGGACTTCGTTGCTTCTCCTATCACAAGTTTCAAGAATCACACTTTGATCCCAGAAAAACCCTCTTGGAGCGAATTCTACCCTAGAGATATGTAATTTGAATAGTTTCCTTCTACATGATATTCCGTGTTACGTACATGTTACATGCATGACGGATTCCACAAACATGCATTCCTGAGTTGTGAGCATGTGGATTACTGATTTTTCATCCTCTATAAAAGGAATAATTTCATATAGACTCGTGTACACATTTTCACAAGCTTTCCCTAACACAAGTTTCGAATTCGTTCATTTTTCACAGAAGAATACTTCTGGAGTGTATTCAACCTAATAGATATATAATTTACATGAATTCCATCAACATGGCATTCCGGGTTCCGTACATGATACATGCATGACGGATTCGAGAAACATGCGTTTCTGAGTTGTGAACATGTGGATTAGTGAACTTTCATCCACCAAAGAAGGCATATATTACACTTTGAAATATTTACTCTGACTTCATAAGTTTTTTGTATCACCAGGTTCTAAAATCGGATATTTGGCAGTAGAAAACACTCTTTGAGCGAATTCTCACCAATACACATGTAATTTACATTGTTTACATAACCATGGCATTCCGTATTCCGAACATGATTCGTGCATCACGGATTCCTCAAACATGCATTTCTGACCTGTGATCATGCGCATGACAGATGTTTCAACCACCAAACAAGTTACTTATGCACTTTGAAATAGTCCCTTGGACTTCGTTGCTTCTCCTATCACCACTTTCAAGAATCACACTTTGATCCCAGAAAAACCCTCTTGGAGCGAATTCTACCCTAGAGATATGTAATTTGAATAGTTTCCTTCTACATGATATTCCGTGTTACGTACATGTTACATGCATGACGGATTCGACAAACATGCATTCCTGAGTTGAGAGCATGTGGATTACTGATTTTTCATCCTCTATAAAAGGAATAATTTCATATAGACTCGTGTACACATTTTCACAAGCTTTCCCTAACACAAGTTTCGAATTCGTTCATTTTTCACAGAAGAATACTTCTGGAGTGTATTCAACCTAATAGATATATAATTTACATGAATTCCATCAACATGGCATTCCGGGTTCCGTACATGATACATGCATGACGGATTCGAGAAACACGCGTTTCTGAGTTGTGAGCATGTGGATTAGTGAACTTTCATCCACCAAGGAAGGCATATATTACACTTTGAAATATTTACTCTGACTTCATAAGTTTTTTGTATCACCAGGTTCTAAAATCGGACATTTGGCAGTAGAAAACACTCTTTGAGCGAATTCTCACCAATACACATGTAATTTACATTGTTTACATAACCATGGCATTCCGTATTCCGAACATGATTCGTGCATCACGGATTCCTCAAACATGCATTTCTGAGCTGTGAACATGCGCATGACAGATGTTTCAACCACCAAACAAGTTACTTATGCACTTTGAAATAGTCCCTTGGACTTCGTTGCTTCTCCTATCACAAGTTTCAAGAATCACACTTTGATCCCAGAAAAACCCTCTTGGAGCGAATTCTACCCTAGAGATATGTAATTTGAATAGTTTCCTTCTACATGATATTCCGTGTTACGTACATGTTACATGCATGACAGATTCGACAAACATGCATTCCTGAGTTGTGAGCATGTGGATTACTGATTTTTCATCCTCTATATAAGGAATAATTTCATATAGACTCGTGTACACATTTTCACTATCTTTCCCTAACACAAGTTTCGAATTCGTTCATTTTTCACAGAAGAATACTTCTGGAGTGTATTCAACCTAATAGATATATAATTTACATGAATTCCATCAACATGGCATTCCGGGTTCCGTACATGATACATGCATGACGGATTCGAGAAACATGCGTTTCTGAGTTGTGAACATGTGGATTAGTGAACTTTCATCCACCAAAGAAGACATATATTACACTTTGAAATATTTACTCTGACTTCATAAGTTTTTTGTATCACCAGGTTCTAAAATCGGACATTTGGCAGTAGAAAACACTCTTTGAGCGAATTCTCACCAATACACATGTAATTTACCTTGTTTACATAACCATGGCATTCCGTATTCCGAACATGATTCGTGCATCACGGATTCCTCAAACATGCATTTCTGAGCTGTGAACATGCGCATGACAGATGTTTCAACCACCAAACAAGTTACTTATGCACTTTGAAATAGTTCCTTGGACTTCGTTGTTTCTCCTATCACCAGTTTCAAGAATCACACTTTGATCCCAGAAAAACCCTCTTGGAGCGAATTCTACCCTAGAGATATGTAATTTGAATAGATTCCTTCAACATGATATTCCGTGTTCCGTACATGTTACATGCATGACGGATTCGACAAACATGCATTCCTGAGTTGTGAGCATGTGGATTACTGATTTTTCATCCTCTATAAAAGGAATAATTTCATATAGACTCGTGTACACATTTTCACAAGCTTTCCCTAACACAAGTTTCGAATTCGTTCATTTTTCACTGAAGAATACTTCTGGAGTGTATTCAACCTAATAGATATATAATTTACATGAATTCCATCAACATGGCATTCCGGGTTCCGTACATGATACATGCATGACGGATTCGAGAAACATGCGTTTCTGAGTTGTGAGCATGTGGATTAGTGAACTTTCATCCACCAAAGAAGGCATATATTACACTTTGAAATATTTACTCTGACTTCATAAGTTTTTTGTATCACCAGGTTCTAAAATCGGACATTTGGCAGTAGAAAACACTCTTTGAGCGAATTCTCACCAATACACATGTAATTTACATTGTTTACATAACCATGGCATTCCGTATTCCGAACATGTTTCATGCATCACGGATTCCTCAAACATGCATTTCTGAGCTGTGAACATGCGCATGACAGATGTTTCAACCACCAAACAAGTTACTTATGCACTTTGAAATAGTTCCTTGGACTTCGTTGCTTCTCCTATCACCAGTTTCAAGAATCACACTTTGATCCCAGAAAAACCCTCTTGGAGCGAATTCTACCCTAGAGATATGTAATTTGAATAGATTCCTTCAACATGATATTCCGTGTTCCGTACATGTTACATGCATGACGGATTCGACAAACATGCATTCCTGAGTTGTGAGCATGTGGATTACTGATTTTTCATCCTCTATAAAAGGAATAATTTCATATAGACTCGTGTACACATTTTCACAAGCTTTCCCTAACACAAGTTTCGAATTCGTTCATTTTTCACAGAAGAATACTTCTGGAGTGTATTCAACCTAATAGATATATAATTTACATGAATTCCATCAACATGGCATTCCGGGTTCCGTACATGATACATGCATGACGGATTCGAGAAACATGCGTTTCTGAGTTGTGAGCATGTGGATTAGTGAACTTTCATCCACCAAAGAAGGCATATATTACACTTTGAAATATTTACTCTGACTTCATAAGTTTTTTGTATCACCAGGTTCTAAAATCGGACATTTGGCAGTAGAAAACACTCTTTGAGCGATTTCTCACCAATACACATGTAATTTACATTGTTTACATAACCATGGCATTCCGTATTCCGAACATGATTCGTGCATCACGGATTCCTCAAACATGCATTTCTGAGCTGTGAACATGCGCATGACAGATGTTTCAACCACCAAACAAGTTACTTATGCACTTTGAAATAGTCCCTTGGACTTCGTTGCTTCTCCTATCACAAGTTTCAAGAATCACACTTTGATCCCAGAAAAACCCTCTTGGAGCGAATTCTACCCTAGAGATATGTAATTTGAATAGTTTCCTTCTACATGATATTCCGTGTTACGTACATGTTACATGCATGACAGATTCGACAAACATGCATTCCTGAGTTGTGAGCATGTGGATTACTGATTTTTCATCCTCTATATAAGGAATAATTTCATATAGACTCGTGTACACATTTTCACTATCTTTCCCTAACACAAGTTTCGAATTCGTTCATTTTTCACAGAAGAATACTTCTGGAGTGTATTCAACCTAATAGATATATAATTTACATGAATTCCATCAACATGGCATTCCGGGTTCCGTACATGATACATGCATGACGGATTCGAGAAACATGCGTTTCTGAGTTGTGAACATGTGGATTAGTGAACTTTCATCCACCAAAGAAGGCATATATTACACTTTGAAATATTTACTCTGACTTCATAAGTTTTTTGTATCACCAGGTTCTAAAATCGGACATTTGGCAGTAGAAAACACTCTTTGAGCGAATTCTCACCAATACACATGTAATTTACCTTGTTTACATAACCATGGCATTCCGTATTCCGAACATGATTCGTGCATCACGGATTCCTCAAACATGCATTTCTGAGCTGTGAACATGCGCATGACAGATGTTTCAACCACCAAACAAGTTACTTATGCACTTTGAAATAGTCCCTTGGACTTCGTTGCTTCTCCTATCACAAGTTTCAAGAATCACACTTTGATCCCAGAAAAACCCTCTTGGAGCGAATTCTACCCTAGAGATATGTAATTTGAATAGTTTCCTTCTACATGATATTCCGTTTTACGTACATGTTACATGCATGACGGATTCGACAAACATGCATTCCTGAGTTGTGAGCATGTGGATTACTGATTTTTCATTCTCTATAAAAGGAATAATTTTATATAGACTCGTGTACACATTTTCACAAGTTTTCCGTAACACAAGTTTCGAATTCGTTCATTTTTCACAGAAGGATTCTTCTGGAGTGTATTCAACCTAATAGATATTTAATTTACATGAATTCCATCAACATGGCATTCCGGGTTCCGTACATGATACATGCATGACGGATTCGAGAAACATGCGTTTCTGAGTTGTGAGCATGTGGATTAGTGAACTTTCATCCACCAAAGAAGGCATATATTACACTTTGAAATATTTACTCTGACTTCATAAGTTTTTTGTATCACCAGGTTCTAAAATCGGACATTTGGCAGTAGAAAACACTCTTTGAGCGAATTCTCACCAATACACATGTAATTTACATTGTTTACATAACCATGGCATTCCGTATTCCGAACATGTTTCATGCATCACGGATTCCTCAAACATGCATTTCTGAGCTGTGAACATGTGCATGACAGTTGTTTCAACCACCAAACAAGTTACTTACGCACTTTGAAATAGTTCCTTGGACTTCGTTGCTTCTCCTATCACCAGTTTCAAGAATCACACTTTGATCCCAGAAAAATCTTCTTGGAGCGAATTCTACCCTAGAGATATGTAATTTGAATAGATTCCTTCAACATGATATTCCGTGTTCCGTACATGTTACATGCATGACGGATTCGACAAACATGCATTCCTGAGTTGTGAGCATGTGGATTACTGATTTTTCATCCTCTATAAAAGGAATAATTTCATATAGACTCGTGTACACATTTTCACAAGCTTTCCCTAACACAAGTTTCGAATTCGTTCATTTTTCACAGAAGAATACTTCTGGAGTGTATTCAACCTAATAGATATATAATTTACATGAATTCCATCAACATGGCATTCCGGGTTCCGTACATGATACATGCATGACGGATTCGAGAAACATGCGTTTCTGAGTTGTGAGCATGTGGATTAGTGAACTTTCATCCACCAAAGAAGGCATATATTACACTTTGAAATATTTACTCTGACTTCATAAGTTTTTTGTATCACCAGGTTCTAAAATCGGATATTTGGCAGTAGAAAACACTCTTTGAGCGAATTCTCACCAATACACATGTAATTTACATTGTTTACATAACCATGGCATTCCGTATTCCGAACATGATTCGTGCATCACGGATTCCTCAAACATGCATTTCTGACCTGTGATCATGCGCATGACAGATGTTTCAACCACCAAACAAGTTACTTATGCACTTTGAAATAGTCCCTTGGACTTCGTTGCTTCTCCTATCACCACTTTCAAGAATCACACTTTGATCCCAGAAAAACCCTCTTGGAGCGAATTCTACCCTAGAGATATGTAATTTGAATAGTTTCCTTCTACATGATATTCCGTGTTACGTACATGTTACATGCATGACGGATTCGACAAACATGCATTCCTGAGTTGAGAGCATGTGGATTACTGATTTTTCATCCTCTATAAAAGGAATAATTTCATATAGACTCGTGTACACATTTTCACAAGCTTTCCCTAACACAAGTTTCGAATTCGTTCATTTTTCACAGAAGAATACTTCTGGAGTGTATTCAACCTAATAGATATATAATTTACATGAATTCCATCAACATGGCATTCCGGGTTCCGTACATGATACATGCATGACGGATTCGAGAAACACGCGTTTCTGAGTTGTGAGCATGTGGATTAGTGAACTTTCATCCACCAAGGAAGGCATATATTACACTTTGAAATATTTACTCTGACTTCATAAGTTTTTTGTATCACCAGGTTCTAAAATCGGACATTTGGCAGTAGAAAACACTCTTTGAGCGAATTCTCACCAATACACATGTAATTTACATTGTTTACATAACCATGGCATTCCGTATTCCGAACATGATTCGTGCATCACGGATTCCTCAAACATGCATTTCTGAGCTGTGAACATGCGCATGACAGATGTTTCAACCACCAAACAAGTTACTTATGCACTTTGAAATAGTCCCTTGGACTTCGTTGCTTCTCCTATCACAAGTTTCAAGAATCACACTTTGATCCCAGAAAAACCCTCTTGGAGCGAATTCTACCCTAGAGATATGTAATTTGAATAGTTTCCTTCTACATGATATTCCGTGTTACGTACATGTTACATGCATGACAGATTCGACAAACATGCATTCCTGAGTTGTGAGCATGTGGATTACTGATTTTTCATCCTCTATATAAGGAATAATTTCATATAGACTCGTGTACACATTTTCACTATCTTTCCCTAACACAAGTTTCGAATTCGTTCATTTTTCACAGAAGAATACTTCTGGAGTGTATTCAACCTAATAGATATATAATTTACATGAATTCCATCAACATGGCATTCCGGGTTCCGTACATGATACATGCATGACGGATTCGAGAAACATGCGTTTCTGAGTTGTGAACATGTGGATTAGTGAACTTTCATCCACCAAAGAAGACATATATTACACTTTGAAATATTTACTCTGACTTCATAAGTTTTTTGTATCACCAGGTTCTAAAATCGGACATTTGGCAGTAGAAAACACTCTTTGAGCGAATTCTCACCAATACACATGTAATTTACCTTGTTTACATAACCATGGCATTCCGTATTCCGAACATGATTCGTGCATCACGGATTCCTCAAACATGCATTTCTGAGCTGTGAACATGCGCATGACAGATGTTTCAACCACCAAACAAGTTACTTATGCACTTTGAAATAGTTCCTTGGACTTCGTTGTTTCTCCTATCACCAGTTTCAAGAATCACACTTTGATCCCAGAAAAACCCTCTTGGAGCGAATTCTACCCTAGAGATATGTAATTTGAATAGATTCCTTCAACATGATATTCCGTGTTCCGTACATGTTACATGCATGACGGATTCGACAAACATGCATTCCTGAGTTGTGAGCATGTGGATTACTGATTTTTCATCCTCTATAAAAGGAATAATTTCATATAGACTCGTGTACACATTTTCACAAGCTTTCCCTAACACAAGTTTCGAATTCGTTCATTTTTCACAGAAGAATACTTCTGGAGTGTATTCAACCTAATAGATATATAATTTACATGAATTCCATCAACATGGCATTCCGGGTTCCGTACATGATACATGCATGACGGATTCGAGAAACATGCGTTTCTGAGTTGTGAGCATGTGGATTAGTGAACTTTCATCCACCAAAGAAGGCATATATTACACTTTGAAATATTTACTCTGACTTCATAAGTTTTTTGTATCACCAGGTTCTAAAATCGGACATTTGGCAGTAGAAAACACTCTTTGAGCGATTTCTCACCAATACACATGTAATTTACATTGTTTACATAACCATGGCATTCCGTATTCCGAACATGATTCGTGCATCACGGATTCCTCAAACATGCATTTCTGAGCTGTGAACATGCGCATGACAGATGTTTCAACCACCAAACAAGTTACTTATGCACTTTGAAATAGTCCCTTGGACTTCGTTGCTTCTCCTATCACAAGTTTCAAGAATCACACTTTGATCCCAGAAAAACCCTCTTGGAGCGAATTCTACCCTAGAGATATGTAATTTGAATAGTTTCCTTCTACATGATATTCCGTGTTACGTACATGTTACATGCATGACAGATTCGACAAACATGCATTCCTGAGTTGTGAGCATGTGGATTACTGATTTTTCATCCTCTATATAAGGAATAATTTCATATAGACTCGTGTACACATTTTCACTATCTTTCCCTAACACAAGTTTCGAATTCGTTCATTTTTCACAGAAGAATACTTCTGGAGTGTATTCAACCTAATAGATATATAATTTACATGAATTCCATCAACATGGCATTCCGGGTTCCGTACATGATACATGCATGACGGATTCGAGAAACATGCGTTTCTGAGTTGTGAACATGTGGATTAGTGAACTTTCATCCACCAAAGAAGGCATATATTACACTTTGAAATATTTACTCTGACTTCATAAGTTTTTTGTATCACCAGGTTCTAAAATCGGACATTTGGCAGTAGAAAACACTCTTTGAGCGAATTCTCACCAATACACATGTAATTTACCTTGTTTACATAACCATGGCATTCCGTATTCCGAACATGATTCGTGCATCACGGATTCCTCAAACATGCATTTCTGAGCTGTGAACATGCGCATGACAGATGTTTCAACCACCAAACAAGTTACTTATGCACTTTGAAATAGTCCCTTGGACTTCGTTGCTTCTCCTATCACAAGTTTCAAGAATCACACTTTGATCCCAGAAAAACCCTCTTGGAGCGAATTCTACCCTAGAGATATGTAATTTGAATAGTTTCCTTCTACATGATATTCCGTTTTACGTACATGTTACATGCATGACGGATTCGACAAACATGCATTCCTGAGTTGTGAGCATGTGGATTACTGATTTTTCATTCTCTATAAAAGGAATAATTTTATATAGACTCGTGTACACATTTTCACAAGTTTTCCGTAACACAAGTTTCGAATTCGTTCATTTTTCACAGAAGGATTCTTCTGGAGTGTATTCAACCTAATAGATATTTAATTTACATGAATTCCATCAACATGGCATTCCGGGTTCCGTACATGATACATGCATGACGGATTCGAGAAACATGCGTTTCTGAGTTGTGAGCATGTGGATTAGTGAACTTTCATCCACCAAAGAAGGCATATATTACACTTTGAAATATTTACTCTGACTTCATAAGTTTTTTGTATCACCAGGTTCTAAAATCGGACATTTGGCAGTAGAAAACACTCTTTGAGCGAATTCTCACCAATACACATGTAATTTACATTGTTTACATAACCATGGCATTCCGTATTCCGAACATGTTTCATGCATCACGGATTCCTCAAACATGCATTTCTGAGCTGTGAACATGTGCATGACAGTTGTTTCAACCACCAAACAAGTTACTTACGCACTTTGAAATAGTTCCTTGGACTTCGTTGCTTCTCCTATCACCAGTTTCAAGAATCACACTTTGATCCCAGAAAAACCCTCTTGGAGCGAATTCTACCCTAGAGATATGTAATTTGAATAGTTTCCTTCTACATGATATTCCGTGTTACGTACATGTTACATGCATGACGGATTCGACAAACATGCATTCCTGAGTTGAGAGCATGTGGATTACTGATTTTTCATCCTCTATAAAAGGAATAATTTCATATAGACTCGTGTACACATTTTCACAAGCTTTCCCTAACACAAGTTTCGAATTCGTTCATTTTTCACAGAAGAATACTTCTGGAGTGTATTCAACCTAATAGATATATAATTTACATGAATTCCATCAACATGGCATTCCGGGTTCCGTACATGATACATGCATGACGGATTCGAGAAACACGCGTTTCTGAGTTGTGAGCATGTGGATTAGTGAACTTTCATCCACCAAGGAAGGCATATATTACACTTTGAAATATTTACTCTGACTTCATAAGTTTTTTGTATCACCAGGTTCTAAAATCGGACATTTGGCAGTAGAAAACACTCTTTGAGCGAATTCTCACCAATACACATGTAATTTACATTGTTTACATAACCATGGCATTCCGTATTCCGAACATGATTCGTGCATCACGGATTCCTCAAACATGCATTTCTGAGCTGTGAACATGCGCATGACAGATGTTTCAACCACCAAACAAGTTACTTATGCACTTTGAAATAGTCCCTTGGACTTCGTTGCTTCTCCTATCACAAGTTTCAAGAATCACACTTTGATCCCAGAAAAACCCTCTTGGAGCGAATTCTACCCTAGAGATATGTAATTTGAATAGTTTCCTTCTACATGATATTCCGTGTTACGTACATGTTACATGCATGACAGATTCGACAAACATGCATTCCTGAGTTGTGAGCATGTGGATTACTGATTTTTCATCCTCTATATAAGGAATAATTTCATATAGACTCGTGTACACATTTTCACTATCTTTCCCTAACACAAGTTTCGAATTCGTTCATTTTTCACAGAAGAATACTTCTGGAGTGTATTCAACCTAATAGATATATAATTTACATGAATTCCATCAACATGGCATTCCGGGTTCCGTACATGATACATGCATGACGGATTCGAGAAACATGCGTTTCTGAGTTGTGAACATGTGGATTAGTGAACTTTCATCCACCAAAGAAGACATATATTACACTTTGAAATATTTACTCTGACTTCATAAGTTTTTTGTATCACCAGGTTCTAAAATCGGACATTTGGCAGTAGAAAACACTCTTTGAGCGAATTCTCACCAATACACATGTAATTTACCTTGTTTACATAACCATGGCATTCCGTATTCCGAACATGATTCGTGCATCACGGATTCCTCAAACATGCATTTCTGAGCTGTGAACATGCGCATGACAGATGTTTCAACCACCAAACAAGTTACTTATGCACTTTGAAATAGTTCCTTGGACTTCGTTGTTTCTCCTATCACCAGTTTCAAGAATCACACTTTGATCCCAGAAAAACCCTCTTGGAGCGAATTCTACCCTAGAGATATGTAATTTGAATAGATTCCTTCAACATGATATTCCGTGTTCCGTACATGTTACATGCATGACGGATTCGACAAACATGCATTCCTGAGTTGTGAGCATGTGGATTACTGATTTTTCATCCTCTATAAAAGGAATAATTTCATATAGACTCGTGTACACATTTTCACAAGCTTTCCCTAACACAAGTTTCGAATTCGTTATTTTTCACAGAAGAATACTTCTGGAGTGTATTCAACCTAATAGATATATAATTTACATGAATTCCATCAACATGGCATTCCGGGTTCCGTACATGATACATGCATGACGGATTCGAGAAACATGCGTTTCTGAGTTGTGAGCATGTGGATTAGTGAACTTTCATCCACCAAAGAAGGCATATATTACACTTTGAAATATTTACTCTGACTTCATAAGTTTTTTGTATCACCAGGTTCTAAAATCGGACATTTGGCAGTAGAAAACACTCTTTGAGCGAATTCTCACCAATACACATGTAATTTACATTGTTTACATAACCATGGCATTCCGTATTCCGAACATGTTTCATGCATCACGGATTCCTCAAACATGCATTTCTGAGCTGTGAACATGCGCATGACAGATGTTTCAACCACCAAACAAGTTACTTATGCACTTTGAAATAGTTCCTTGGACTTCGTTGCTTCTCCTATCACCAGTTTCAAGAATCACACTTTGATCCCAGAAAAACCCTCTTGGAGCGAATTCTACCCTAGAGATATGTAATTTGAATAGATTCCTTCAACATGATATTCCGTGTTCCGTACATGTTACATGCATGACGGATTCGACAAACATGCATTCCTGAGTTGTGAGCATGTGGATTACTGATTTTTCATCCTCTATAAAAGGAATAATTTCATATAGACTCGTGTACACATTTTCACAAGCTTTCCCTAACACAAGTTTCGAATTCGTTCATTTTTCACAGAAGAATACTTCTGGAGTGTATTCAACCTAATAGATATATAATTTACATGAATTCCATCAACATGGCATTCCGGGTTCCGTACATGATACATGCATGACGGATTCGAGAAACATGCGTTTCTGAGTTGTGAGCATGTGGATTAGTGAACTTTCATCCACCAAAGAAGGCATATATTACACTTTGAAATATTTACTCTGACTTCATAAGTTTTTTGTATCACCAGGTTCTAAAATCGGACATTTGGCAGTAGAAAACACTCTTTGAGCGAATTCTCACCAATACACATGTAATTTACCTTGTTTACATAACCATGGCATTCCGTATTCCGAACATGTTTCATGCATCACGGATTCCTCAAACATGCATTTCTGAGCTGTGAACATGCGCATGACAGATGTTTCAACCACCAAACAAGTTACTTATGCACTTTGAAATAGTTCCTTGGACTTCGTTGTTTCTCCTATCACCAGTTTCAAGAATCAAACTTTGATCCCAGAAAAACCCTCTTGGAGCGAATTCTACCCTAGAGATATGTAATTTGAATAGATTCCTTCAACATGATATTCCGTGTTACGTACATGTTACATGCATGACGGATTCGACAAACATGCATTCCTGAGTTGTGAGCATGTGGATTACTGATTTTTCATCCTCTATAAAAGGAATAATTTCATATAGACTCATGTACACATTTTCACAAGCTTTCCCT
The DNA here is from genome assembly GCF_048564905.1 of Vicugna pacos. Taxonomy (NCBI): domain Eukaryota; kingdom Metazoa; phylum Chordata; class Mammalia; order Artiodactyla; family Camelidae; genus Vicugna; species Vicugna pacos. The sequence goes on along the minus strand of NW_027328741.1, from coordinate 64,745,538 downwards.
AACACAAGTCTCGAATTCGTTCATTTTTCACAGAAGAATACTTCTGGAGTGTATTCAACCTAATAGATATATAATTTACATGAATTCCATCAACATGGCATTCCGGGTTCCGTACATGATACATGCATGACGGATTCGAGAAACATGCGTTTCTGAGTTGTGAGCATGTGGATTAGTGAACTTTCATCCACCAAAGAAGGCATATATTACACTTTGAAATATTTCCTCTGACTTCATAAGTTTTTTGTATCACCAGGTTCTAAAATCGGATATTTGGCAGTAGAAAACACTCTTTGAGCGAATTCTCACCAATACACATGTAATTTACATTGTTTTCATAACCATGGCATTCCGTATTCCGAACATGATTCGTGCATCACGGATTCCTCAAACATGCATTTCTGACCTGTGAACATGCGCATGACAAATGTTTCAACCACCAAACAAGTTACTTTTGCACTTTGAAATAGTCACTTGGACATCGTTTCTTCTCCTATCACAAGTTTCAAGAATCACACTTTGATCCCAGAAAAACCCTCTTGGAGCGAATTCTACCCTAGAGATATGTAATTTGAATAGTTTCCTTCTACATGATATTCCGTGTTACGTACATGTTACATGCATGACGGAATCGACAAACATGCATTCCTGAGTTGAGAGCATGTGGATTACTGATTTTTCATCCTCTATAAAAGGAATAATTTTATATAGACTCGTGTACACATTTTCACAAGCTTTCCGTAACACAAGTTTCGAATTCGTTCATTTTTCACAGAAGAATACTTCTGGAGTGTATTCAACCTAATAGATATTTAATTTACATGAATTCCATCAACATGGCATTCCGGGTTCCGTACATGATACATGCATGACGGATTCGAGAAACATGCGTTTCTGAGTTGTGAGCATGTGGATTAGTGAACTTTCATCCACCAAAGAAGGCATATATTACACTTTGAAATATTTACTCTGACTTCATAAGTTTTTTGTATCACCAGGTTCTAAAATCGGACATTTGGCAGTAGAAAACACTCTTTGAGCGAATTCTCACCAATACACATGTAATTTACATTGTTTACATAACCATGGCATTCCGTATTCCGAACATGATTCGTGCATCACGGATTCCTCAAACATGCATTTCTGAGCTGTGAACATGCGCATGACAGATGTTTCAACCACCAAACAAGTTACTTATGCACTTTGAAATAGTCCCTTGGACTTCGTTGCTTCTCCTATCACCAGTTTCAAGAATCACACTTTGATCCCAGAAAAACCCTCTTGGAGCGAATTCTACCCTAGAGATATGTAATTTGAATAGTTTCCTTCTACATGATATTCCGTGTTACGTACATGTTACATGCATGACGGATTCGACAAACATGCATTCCTGAGTTGAGAGCATGTGGATTACTGATTTTTCATCCTCTATAAAAGGAATAATTTCATATAGACTCGTGTACACATTTTCACAAGCTTTCCCTAACACAAGTTTCGAATTCGTTCATTTTTCACAGAAGAAAACTTCTGGAGTGTATTCAACCTAATAGATATATAATTTACATGAATTCCATCAACATGGCATTCCGGGTTCCGTACATGATACATGCATGACGGATTCGAGAAACATGCGTTTCTGAGTTGTGAGCATGTGGATTAGTGAACTTTCATCCACCAAAGAAGGCATATATTACACTTTGAAATATTTACTCTGACTTCATAAGTTTTTTGTATCACCAGGTTCTAAAATCGGACATTTGGCAGTAGAAAACACTCTTTGAGCGAATTCTCACCAATACACATGTAATTTACATTGTTTACATAACCATGGCATTCCGTATTCCGAACATGATTCGTGCATCACGGATTCCTCAAACATGCATTTCTGACCTGTGATCATGCGCATGACAGATGTTTCAACCACCAAACAAGTTACTTATGCACTTTGAAATAGTCCCTTGGACTTCGTTGCTTCTCCTATCACCACTTTCAAGAATCACACTTTGATCCCAGAAAAACCCTCTTGGAGCGAATTCTACCCTAGAGATATGTAATTTGAATAGTTTCCTTCTACATGATATTCCGTGTTACGTACATGTTACATGCATGACGGATTCGACAAACATGCATTCCTGAGTTGAGAGCATGTGGATTACTGATTTTTCATCCTCTATAAAAGGAATAATTTCATATAGACTCGTGTACACATTTTCACAAGCTTTCCCTAACACAAGTTTCGAATTCGTTCATTTTTCACAGAAGAATACTTCTGGAGTGTATTCAACCTAATAGATATATAATTTACATGAATTCCATCAACATGGCATTCCGGGTTCCGTACATGATACATGCATGACGGATTCGAGAAACACGCGTTTCTGAGTTGTGAGCATGTGGATTAGTGAACTTTCATCCACCAAGGAAGGCATATATTACACTTTGAAATATTTACTCTGACTTCATAAGTTTTTTGTATCACCAGGTTCTAAAATCGGACATTTGGCAGTAGAAAACACTCTTTGAGCGAATTCTCACCAATACACATGTAATTTACATTGTTTACATAACCATGGCATTCCGTATTCCGAACATGATTCGTGCATCACGGATTCCTCAAACATGCATTTCTGAGCTGTGAACATGCGCATGACAGATGTTTCAACCACCAAACAAGTTACTTATGCACTTTGAAATAGTCCCTTGGACTTCGTTGCTTCTCCTATCACAAGTTTCAAGAATCACACTTTGATCCCAGAAAAACCCTCTTGGAGCGAATTCTACCCTAGAGATATGTAATTTGAATAGTTTCCTTCTACATGATATTCCGTGTTACGTACATGTTACATGCATGACAGATTCGACAAACATGCATTCCTGAGTTGTGAGCATGTGGATTACTGATTTTTCATCCTCTATATAAGGAATAATTTCATATAGACTCGTGTACACATTTTCACTATCTTTCCCTAACACAAGTTTCGAATTCGTTCATTTTTCACAGAAGAATACTTCTGGAGTGTATTCAACCTAATAGATATATAATTTACATGAATTCCATCAACATGGCATTCCGGGTTCCGTACATGATACATGCATGACGGATTCGAGAAACATGCGTTTCTGAGTTGTGAACATGTGGATTAGTGAACTTTCATTCACCAAAGAAGACATATATTACACTTTGAAATATTTACTCTGACTTCATAAGTTTTTTGTATCACCAGGTTCTAAAATCGGACATTTGGCAGTAGAAAACACTCTTTGAGCGAATTCTCACCAATACACATGTAATTTACCTTGTTTACATAACCATGGCATTCCGTATTCCGAACATGATTCGTGCATCACGGATTCCTCAAACATGCATTTCTGAGCTGTGAACATGCGCATGACAGATGTTTCAACCACCAAACAAGTTACTTATGCACTTTGAAATAGTTCCTTGGACTTCGTTGTTTCTCCTATCACCAGTTTCAAGAATCACACTTTGATCCCAGAAAAACCCTCTTGGAGCGAATTCTACCCTAGAGATATGTAATTTGAATAGATTCCTTCAACATGATATTCCGTGTTCCGTACATGTTACATGCATGACGGATTCGACAAACATGCATTCCTGAGTTGTGAGCATGTGGATTACTGATTTTTCATCCTCTATAAAAGGAATAATTTCATATAGACTCGTGTACACATTTTCACAAGCTTTCCCTAACACAAGTTTCGAATTCGTTATTTTTCACAGAAGAATACTTCTGGAGTGTATTCAACCTAATAGATATATAATTTACATGAATTCCATCAACATGGCATTCCGGGTTCCGTACATGATACATGCATGACGGATTCGAGAAACATGCGTTTCTGAGTTGTGAGCATGTGGATTAGTGAACTTTCATCCACCAAAGAAGGCATATATTACACTTTGAAATATTTACTCTGACTTCATAAGTTTTTTGTATCACCAGGTTCTAAAATCGGACATTTGGCAGTAGAAAACACTCTTTGAGCGAATTCTCACCAATACACATGTAATTTACATTGTTTACATAACCATGGCATTCCGTATTCCGAACATGTTTCATGCATCACGGATTCCTCAAACATGCATTTCTGAGCTGTGAACATGCGCATGACAGATGTTTCAACCACCAAACAAGTTACTTATGCACTTTGAAATAGTTCCTTGGACTTCGTTGCTTCTCCTATCACCAGTTTCAAGAATCACACTTTGATCCCAGAAAAACCCTCTTGGAGCGAATTCTACCCTAGAGATATGTAATTTGAATAGATTCCTTCAACATGATATTCCGTGTTCCGTACATGTTACATGCATGACGGATTCGACAAACATGCATTCCTGAGTTGTGAGCATGTGGATTACTGATTTTTCATCCTCTATAAAAGGAATAATTTCATATAGACTCGTGTACACATTTTCACAAGCTTTCCCTAACACAAGTTTCGAATTCGTTCATTTTTCACAGAAGAATACTTCTGGAGTGTATTCAACCTAATAGATATATAATTTACATGAATTCCATCAACATGGCATTCCGGGTTCCGTACATGATACATGCATGACGGATTCGAGAAACATGCGTTTCTGAGTTGTGAGCATGTGGATTAGTGAACTTTCATCCACCAAAGAAGGCATATATTACACTTTGAAATATTTACTCTGACTTCATAAGTTTTTTGTATCACCAGGTTCTAAAATCGGACATTTGGCAGTAGAAAACACTCTTTGAGCGAATTCTCACCAATACACATGTAATTTACCTTGTTTACATAACCATGGCATTCCGTATTCCGAACATGTTTCATGCATCACGGATTCCTCAAACATGCATTTCTGAGCTGTGAACATGCGCATGACAGATGTTTCAACCACCAAACAAGTTACTTATGCACTTTGAAATAGTTCCTTGGACTTCGTTGTTTCTCCTATCACCAGTTTCAAGAATCAAACTTTGATCCCAGAAAAACCCTCTTGGAGCGAATTCTACCCTAGAGATATGTAATTTGAATAGATTCCTTCAACATGATATTCCGTGTTACGTACATGTTACATGCATGACGGATTCGACAAACATGCATTCCTGAGTTGTGAGCATGTGGATTACTGATTTTTCATCCTCTATAAAAGGAATAATTTCATATAGACTCATGTACACATTTTCACAAGCTTTCCCTAACACAAGTCTCGAATTCGTTCATTTTTCACAGAAGAATACTTCTGGAGTGTATTCAACCTAATAGATATATAATTTACATGAATTCCATCAACATGGCATTCCGGGTTCCGTACATGATACATGCATGACGGATTCGAGAAACATGCGTTTCTGAGTTGTGAGCATGTGGATTAGTGAACTTTCATCCACCAAAGAAGGCATATATTACACTTTGAAATATTTCCTCTGACTTCATAAGTTTTTTGTATCACCAGGTTCTAAAATCGGATATTTGGCAGTAGAAAACACTCTTTGAGCGAATTCTCACCAATACACATGTAATTTACATTGTTTTCATAACCATGGCATTCCGTATTCCGAACATGATTCGTGCATCACGGATTCCTCAAACATGCATTTCTGACCTGTGAACATGCGCATGACAAATGTTTCAACCACCAAACAAGTTACTTTTGCACTTTGAAATAGTCACTTGGACATCGTTTCTTCTCCTATCACAAGTTTCAAGAATCACACTTTGATCCCAGAAAAACCCTCTTGGAGCGAATTCTACCCTAGAGATATGTAATTTGAATAGTTTCCTTCTACATGATATTCCGTGTTACGTACATGTTACATGCATGACGGAATCGACAAACATGCATTCCTGAGTTGAGAGCATGTGGATTACTGATTTTTCATCCTCTATAAAAGGAATAATTTTATATAGACTCGTGTACACATTTTCACAAGCTTTCCGTAACACAAGTTTCGAATTCGTTCATTTTTCACAGAAGAATACTTCTGGAGTGTATTCAACCTAATAGATATTTAATTTACATGAATTCCATCAACATGGCATTCCGGGTTCCGTACATGATACATGCATGACGGATTCGAGAAACATGCGTTTCTGAGTTGTGAGCATGTGGATTAGTGAACTTTCATCCACCAAAGAAGGCATATATTACACTTTGAAATATTTACTCTGACTTCATAAGTTTTTTGTATCACCAGGTTCTAAAATCGGACATTTGGCAGTAGAAAACACTCTTTGAGCGAATTCTCACCAATACACATGTAATTTACATTGTTTACATAACCATGGCATTCCGTATTCCGAACATGATTCGTGCATCACGGATTCCTCAAACATGCATTTCTGAGCTGTGAACATGCGCATGACAGATGTTTCAACCACCAAACAAGTTACTTATGCACTTTGAAATAGTCCCTTGGACTTCGTTGCTTCTCCTATCACCAGTTTCAAGAATCACACTTTGATCCCAGAAAAACCCTCTTGGAGCGAATTCTACCCTAGAGATATGTAATTTGAATAGTTTCCTTCTACATGATATTCCGTGTTACGTACATGTTACATGCATGACGGATTCGACAAACATGCATTCCTGAGTTGAGAGCATGTGGATTACTGATTTTTCATCCTCTATAAAAGGAATAATTTCATATAGACTCGTGTACACATTTTCACAAGCTTTCCCTAACACAAGTTTCGAATTCGTTCATTTTTCACAGAAGAAAACTTCTGGAGTGTATTCAACCTAATAGATATATAATTTACATGAATTCCATCAACATGGCATTCCGGGTTCCGTACATGATACATGCATGACGGATTCGAGAAACATGCGTTTCTGAGTTGTGAGCATGTGGATTAGTGAACTTTCATCCACCAAAGAAGGCATATATTACACTTTGAAATATTTACTCTGACTTCATAAGTTTTTTGTATCACCAGGTTCTAAAATCGGACATTTGGCAGTAGAAAACACTCTTTGAGCGAATTCTCACCAATAAACATGTAATTTACATTGTTTACATAACCATGGCATTCCGTATTCCGAACATGATTCGTGCATCACGGATTCCTCAAACATGCATTTCTGAGCTGTGAACATGCGCATGACAGATGTTTCAACCACCAAACAAGTTACTTATGCACTTTGAAATAGTCCCTTGGACTTCGTTGCTTCTCCTATCACCAGTTTCAAGAATCACACTTTGATCCCAGAAAAACCCTCTTGGAGCGAATTCTACCCTAGAGATATGTAATTTGAATAGATTCCTTCAACATGATATTCCGTGTTCCGTACATGTTACATGCATGACGGATTCCACAAACATGCATTCCTGAGTTGTGACCATGTGGATTACTGATTTTTCATCCTCTATAAAAGGAATAATTTCATATAGACTCGTGTACACATTTTCACAAGCTTTCCCTAACACAAGTTTCGAATTCGTTCATTTTTCACAGAAGAATACTTCTGGAGTGTATTCAACCTAATAGATATATAATTTACATGAATTCCATCAACATGGCATTCCGGGTTCCGTACATGATACATGCATGACGGATTCGAGAAACATGCGTTTCTGAGTTGTGAGCATGTGGATTAGTGAACTTTCATCCACCAAAGAAGGCATATATTACACTTTGAAATATTTACTCTGACTTCATAAGTTTTTTGTATCACCAGGTTCTAAAATCGGATATTTGGCAGTAGAAAACACTCTTTGAGCGAATTCTCACCAATACACATGTAATTTACATTGTTTACAAAACCATGGCATTCCGTATTCCGAACATGATTCGTGCATCACGGATTCCTCAAACATGCATTTCTGACCTGTGATCATGCGCATGACAGATGTTTCAACCACCAAACAAGTTACTTATGCACTTTGAAATAGTCCCTTGGACTTCGTTGCTTCTCCTATCACCAGTTTCAAGAATCACACTTTGATCCCAGAAAAACCCTCTTGGAGCGAATTCTACCCTAGAGATATGTAATTTGAATAGTTTCCTTCTACATGATATTCCGTGTTACGTACATGTTACATGCATGACGGATTCGACAAACATGCATTCCTGAGTTGAGAGCATGTGGATTACTGATTTTTCATCCTCTATAAAAGGAATAATTTCATATAGACTCGTGTACACATTTTCACAAGCTTTCCCTAACACAAGTTTCGAATTCGTTCATTTTTCACAGAAGAAAACTTCTGGAGTGTATTCAACCTAATAGATATATAATTTACATGAATTCCATCAACATGGCATTCCGGGTTCCGTACATGATACATGCATGACGGATTCGAGAAACACGCGTTTCTGAGTTGTGAGCATGTGGATTAGTGAACTTTCATCCACCAAGGTAGGCATATATTACACTTTGAAATATTTACTCTGACTTCATAAGTTTTTTGTATCACCAGGTTCTAAAATCGGACATTTGGCAGTAGAAAACACTCTTTGAGCGAATTCTCACCAATACACATGTAATTTACATTGTTTACATAACGATGGCATTCCGTATTCCGAACATGATTCGTGCATCACGGATTCCTCAAACATGCATTTCTGAGCTGTGAACATGCGCATGACAGATGTTTCAACCACCAAACAAGTTACTTATGCACTTTGAAATAGTCCCTTGGACTTCGTTGCTTCTCCTATCACCAGTTTCAAGAATCACACTTTGATCCCAGAAAAACCCTCTTGGAGCGAATTCTACCCTAGAGATATGTAATTTGAATAGTTTCCTTCTACATGATATTCCGTGTTCCGTACATGTTACATGCATGACAGATTCGACAAACATGCATTCCTGAGTTGTGAGCATGTGGATTACTGATTTTTCATCCTCTATATAAGGAATAATTTCATATAGACTCGTGTACACATTTTCACTATCTTTCCCTAACACAAGTTTCGAATTCGTTCATTTTTCACAGAAGAATACTTCTGGAGTGTATTCAACCTAATAGATATATAATTTACATGAATTCCATCAACATGGCATTCCGGGTTCCGTACATGATACATGCATGACGGATTCGAGAAACATGCGTTTCTGAGTTGTGAACATGTGGATTAGTGAACTTTCATCCACCAAAGTAGACATATATTACACTTTGAAATATTTACACTGACTTCATAAGTTTTTTGTATCAACAGGTTCTAAAATCGGACATTTGGCAGTAGAAAACACTCTTTGAGCGAATTCTCACCAATACACATGTAATTTACCTTGTTTACATAACCATGGCATTCCGTATTCCGAACATGATTCGTGCATCACGGATTCCTCAAACATGCATTTCTGAGCTGTGAACATGCGCATGACAGATGTTTCAACCACCAAACAAGTTACTTAAGCACTTTGAAATAGTCCCTTGGACTTCGTTGCTTCTCCTATCACCAGTTTCAAGAATCACACTTTGATCCCAGAAAAACCCTCTTGGAGCGAATTCTACCCTAGAGATATGTAATTTGAATAGTTTCCTTCTACATGATATTCCGTGTTCCGTACATGTTACATGCATGACGGATTCGACAAACATGCATTCCTGAGTTGTGAGCATGTGGATTACTGATTTTTCATCCTCTATATAAGGAATAATTTCATATAGACTCGTGTACACATTTTCACTATCTTTCCCTAACACAAGTTTCGAATTCGTTCATTTTTCACAGAAGAATACTTCTGGAGTGTATTCAACCTAATAGATATATAATTTACATGAATTCCATCAACATGGCATTCCGGGTTCCGTACATGATACATGCATGACGGATTCGAGAAACATGCGTTTCTGAGTTGTGAGCATGTGGATTAGTGAACTTTCATCCACCAAAGAAGGCATATATTACACTTTGAAATATTTACTCTGACTTCATAAGTTTTTTGTATCACCAGGTTCTAAAATCGGACATTTGGCAGTAGAAAACACTCTTTGAGCGAATTCTCACCAATACACATGTAATTTACCTTGTTTACATAACCATGGCATTCCGTATTCCGAACATGTTTCATGCATCACGGATTCTTCAAACATGCATTTCTGAGCTGTGAACATGCGCATGACAGATGTTTCAACCACCAAACAAGTTACTTATGCACTTTGAAATAGTCCCTTGGACTTCGTTGCTTCTCCTATCACCAGTTTCAAGAATCACACTTTGATCCCAGAAAAACCCTCTTGGAGCGAATTCTACCCTAGAGATATGTAATTTGAATAGATTCCTTCAACATGATATTCCGTGTTCCGTACATGTTACATGCATGACGGATTCCACAAACATGCATTCCTGAGTTGTGAGCATGTGGATTACTGATTTTTCATCCTCTATAAAAGGAATAATTTCATATAGACTCGTGTACACATTTTCACAAGCTTTCCCTAACACAAGTTTCGAATTCGTTCATTTTTCACAGAAGAAAACTTCTGGAGTGTATTCAACCTAATAGATATATAATTTACATGAATTCCATCAACATGGCATTCCGGGTTCCGTACATGATACATGCATGACGGATTCGAGAAACACGCGTTTCTGAGTTGTGAGCATGTGGATTAGTGAACTTTCATCCACCAAGGTAGGCATATATTACACTTTGAAATATTTACTCTGACTTCATAAGTTTTTTGTATCACCAGGTTCTAAAATCGGACATTTGGCAGTAGAAAACACTCTTTGAGCGAATTCTCACCAATACACATGTAATTTACATTGTTTACATAACGATGGCATTCCGTATTCCGAACATGATTCGTGCATCACGGATTCCTCAAACATGCATTTCTGAGCTGTGAACATGCGCATGACAGATGTTTCAACCACCAAACAAGTTACTTATGCACTTTGAAATAGTCCCTTGGACTTCGTTGCTTCTCCTATCACCAGTTTCAAGAATCACACTTTGATCCCAGAAAAACCCTCTTGGAGCGAATTCTACCCTAGAGATATGTAATTTGAATAGTTTCCTTCTACATGATATTCCGTGTTACGTACATGTTACATGCATGACAGATTCGACAAACATGCATTCCTGAGTTGTGAGCATGTGGATTACTGATTTTTCATCCTCTATATAAGGAATAATTTCATATAGACTCGTGTACACATTTTCACTATCTTTCCCTAACACAAGTTTCGAATTCGTTCATTTTTCACAGAAGAATACTTCTGGAGTGTATTCAACCTAATAGATATATAATTTACATGAATTCCATCAACATGGCATTCCGGGTTCCGTACATGATACATGCATGACGGATTCGAGAAACACGCGTTTCTGAGTTGTGAGCATGTGGATTAGAGAACTTTCATCCACCAAGGAAGGCATATATTACACTTTGAAATATTTACTCTGAGTTCATAAGTTTTTTGTATTACCAGGTTCTAAAATCGGACATTTGGCAGTAGAAAACACTCTTTGAGCGAATTCTCACCAATACACATGTAATTTACATTGTTTACATAACGATGGCATTCCGTATTCCGAACATGATTCGTGCATCACGGATTCCTCAAACATGCATTTCTGAGCTGTGAACATGCGCATGACAGATGTTTCAACCACCAAACAAGTTACTTATGCACTTTGAAATAGTCCCTTGGACTTCGTTGCTTCTCCTATCACCAGTTTCAAGAATCACACTTTGATCCCAGAAAAACCCTCTTGGAGCGAATTCTACCCTAGAGATATGTAATTTGAATAGTTTCCTTCTACATGATATTCCGTGTTACGTACATGTTACATGCATGACAGATTCGACAAACATGCATTCCTGAGTTGTGAGCATGTGGATTACTGATTTTTCATCCTCTATATAAGGAATAATTTCATATAGACTCGTGTACACATTTTCACTATCTTTCCCTAACACAAGTTTCGAATTCGTTCATTTTTCACAGAAGAATACTTCTGGAGTGTATTCAACCTAATAGATATATAATTTACATGAATTCCATCAACATGGCATTCCGGGTTCCGTACATGATACATGCATGACGGATTCGAGAAACATGCGTTTCTGAGTTGTGAACATGTGGATTAGTGAACTTTCATCCACCAAAGTAGACATATATTACACTTTGAAATATTTACTCTGACTTCATAAGTTTTTTGTATCACCAGGTTCTAAAATCGGACATTTGGCAGTAGAAAACACTGTTTGAGCGAATTCTCACCAATACACATGTAATTTACCTTGTTTACATAACCATGGCATTCCGTATTCCGAACATGATTCGTGCATCACGGATTCCTCAAACATGCATTTCTGAGCTGTGAACATGCGCATGACAGATGTTTCAACCACCAAACAAGTTACTTATGCACTTTGAAATAGTCCCTTGGACTTCGTTGCTTCTCCTATCACCAGTTTCAAGAATCACACTTTGATCCCAGAAAAACCCTCTTGGAGCGAATTCTACCCTAGAGATATGTAATTTGAATAGTTTCCTTCTACATGATATTCCGTGTTCCGTACATGTTACATGCATGACAGATTCGACAAACATGCATTCCTGAGTTGTGAGCATGTGGATTACTGATTTTTCATCCTCTATATAAGGAATAATTTCATATAGACTCGTGTACACATTTTCACTATCTTTCCCTAACACAAGTTTCGAATTCGTTCATTTTTCACAGAAGAATACTTCTGGAGTGTATTCAACCTAATAGATATATAATTTACATGAATTCCATCAACATGGCATTCCGGGTTCCGTACATGATACGTGCATGACGGATTCGAGAAACATGCGTTTCTGAGTTGTGAGCATGTGGATTAGTGAACTTTCATCCACCAAAGAAGGCATATATTACACTTTGAAATATTTACTCTGACTTCATAAGTTTTTTGTATCACCAGGTTCTAAAATCGGACATTTGGCAGTAGAAAACACTCTTTGAGCGAATTCTCACCAATACACATGTAATTTACATTGTTTACATAACCATGGCATTCCGTATTCCGAACATGTTTCATGCATCACGGATTCCTCAAACATGCATTTCTGAGCTGTGAACATGCGCATGACAGATGTTTCAACCACCAAACAAGTTACTTATGCACTTTGAAATAGTTCCTTGGACTTCGTTGCTTCTCCTATCACCAGTTTCAAGAATCACACTTTGATCCCAGAAAAACCCTCTTGGAGCGAATTCTACCCTAGAGATATGTAATTTGAATAGATTCCTTCAACATGATATTCCGTGTTCCGTACATGTTACATGCATGACGGATTCGACAAACATGCATTCCTGAGTTGAGAGCATGTGGATTACTGATTTTTCATCCTCTATAAAAGGAATAATTTCATATAGACTCGTGTACACATTTTCACAAGCTTTCCCTAACACAAGTTTCGAATTCGTTCATTTTTCACAGAAGAATACTTCTGGAGTGTATTCAACCTAATAGATATATAATTTACATGAATTCCATCAACATGGCATTCCGGGTTCCGTACATGATACATGCATGACGGATTCGAGAAACATGCGTTTCTGAGTTGTGAGCATGTGGATTAGTGAACTTTCATCCACCAAAGAAGGCATATATTACACTTTGAAATATTTACTCTGACTTCATAAGTTTTTTGTATCACCAGGTTCTAAAATCGGATATTTGGCAGTAGAAAACACTCTTTGAGCGAATTCTCACCAATACACATGTAATTTACATTGTTTACATAACCATGGCATTCCGTATTCCGAACATGATTCGTGCATCACGGATTCCTCAAACATGCATTTCTGACCTGTGAACATGCGCATGACAGATGTTTCAACCACCAAACAAATTACTTATGCACTTTGAAATAGTCCCTTGGACTTCGTTGCTTCTCCTATCACCAGTTTCAAGAATCACACTTTGATCCCAGAAAAACCCTCTTGGAGCGAATTCTACCCTAGAGATATGTAATTTGAATAGTTTCCTTCTACATGATATTCCGTGTTACGTACATGTTACATGCATGACGGATTCGACAAACATGCATTCCTGAGTTGTGAGCATGTGGATTACTGATTTTTCATCCTCTATATAAGGAATAATTTCATATAGACTCGTGTACACATTTTCACTATCTTTCCCTAACACAAGTTTCGAATTCGTTTATTTTTCACAGAAGAATACTTCTGGAGTGTATTCAACCTAATACATATATAATTTACATGAATTCCATCAACATGGCATTCCGGGTTCCGTACATGATACATGCATGACGGATTCGAGAAACATGCGTTTCTGAGTTGTGAACATGTGGATTAGTGAACTTTCATCCACCAAAGAAGGCATATATTACACTTTGAAATATTTACTCTGACTTCATAAGTTTTTTGTATCACCAGGTTCTAAAATCGGACATTTGGCAGTAGAAAACACTGTTTGAGCGAATTCTCACCAATACACATGTAATTTACCTTGTTTACATAACCATGGCATTCCGTATTCCGAACATGTTTCATGCATCACGGATTCCTCAAACATGCATTTCTGAGCTGTGATCATGCGCATGACAGATGTTTCAACCACCAAACAAGTTACTTATGCACTTTGAAATAGTTCCTTGGACTTCTTTGTTTCTCCTATCACCAGTTTCAACAATCAAACTTAGATCCCAGAAAAACCCTCTTGGAGCGAATTCTACCCTAGAGATATGTAATTTGAATAGATTCCTTCAACATGATATTCCGTGTTACGTACATGTTACATGCATGACGGATTCGACAAACATGCATTCCTGAGTTGTGAGCATGTGGATTACTGATTTTTCATCCTCTATAAAAGGAATAATTTCATATAGACTCGTGTACACATTTTCACAAGCTTTCCCTAACACAAGTCTCGAATTCGTTCATTTTTCACAGAAGAATACTTCTGGAGTGTATTCAACCTAATAGATATATAATTTACATGAATTCCATCAACATGGCATTCCGGGTTCCGTACATGATACATGCATGACGGATTCGAGAAACATGCGTTTCTGAGTTGTGAGCATGTGGATTAGTGAACTTTCATCCACCAAAGAAGGCATATATTACACTTTGAAATATTTACTCTGACTTCATAAGTTTTTTGTATCACCAGGTTCTAAAATCGGATATTTGGCAGTAGAAAACACTCTTTGAGCGAATTCTCACCATTACACATGTAATTTACATTGTTTTCATAACCATGGCATTCCGTATTCCGAACATGATTCGTGCATCACGGATTCCTCAAACATGCATTTCTGACCTGTGAACATGCGCATGACAAATGTTTCAACCACCAAACAAGTTACTTTTGCACTTTGAAATAGTCACTTGGACATCGTTTCTTCTCCTATCACAAGTTTCAAGAATCACACTTTGATCCCAGAAAAACCCTCTTGGAGCGAATTCTACCCTAGAGATATGTAATTTGAATAGTTTCCTTCTACATGATATTCCGTGTTACGTACATGTTACATGCATGACGGAATCGACAAACATGCATTCCTGAGTTGAGAGCATGTGGATTACTGATTTTTCATCCTCTATAATAGGAATAATTTTATATAGACTCGTGTACACATTTTCACAAGCTTTCCGTAACACAAGTTTCGAATTCGTTCATTTTTCACAGAAGAATACTTCTGGAGTGTATTCAACCTAATAGATATTTAATTTACATGAATTCCATCAACATGGCATTCCGGGTTCCGTACATGATACATGCATGACGGATTCGAGAAACATGCGTTTCTGAGTTGTGAGCATGTGGATTAGTGAACTTTCATCCACCAAAGAAGGCATATATTACACTTTGAAATATTTACTCTGACTTCATAAGTTTTTTGTATCACCAGGTTCTAAAATCGGACATTTGGCAGTAGAAAACACTCTTTGAGCGAATTCTCACCAATACACATGTAATTTACCTTGTTTACATAACCATGGCATTCCGTATTCCGAACATGTTTCATGCATCACGGATTCCTCAAACATGCATTTCTGAGCTGTGAACATGCGCATGACAGATGTTTCAACCACCAAACAAGTTACTTATGCACTTTGAAATAGTTCCTTGGACTTCGTTGCTTCTCCTATCACCAGTTTCAAGAATCACACTTTGATCCCAGAAAAACCCTCTTGGAGCGAATTCTACCCTAGAGATATGTAATTTGAATAGATTCCTTCAACATGATATTCCGTGTTCCGTACATGTTACATGCATGACGGATTCGACAAACATGCATTCCTGAGTTGTGAGCATGTGGATTACTGATTTTTCATCCTCTATAAAAGGAATAATTTCATATAGACTCGTGTACACATTTTCACAAGCTTTCCCTAACACAAGTTTCGAATTCGTTCATTTTTCACAGAAGAATACTTCTGGAGTGTATTCAACCTAATAGATATATAATTTACATGAATTCCATCAACATGGCATTCCGGGTTCCGTACATGATACATGCATGACGGATTCGAGAAACATGCGTTTCTGAGTTGTGAGCATGTGGATTAGTGAACTTTCATCCACCAAAGAAGGCATATATTACACTTTGAAATATTTACTCTGACTTCATAAGTTTTTTGTATCACCAGGTTCTAAAATCGGACATTTGGCAGTAGAAAACACTCTTTGAGCGAATTCTCACCAATACACATGTAATTTACCTTGTTTACATAACCATGGCATTCCGTATTCCGAACATGTTTCATGCATCACGGATTCCTCAAACATGCATTTCTGAGCTGTGAACATGCGCATGACAGATGTTTCAACCACCAAACAAGTTACTTATGCACTTTGAAATAGTTCCTTGGACTTCGTTGCTTCTCCTATCACCAGTTTCAAGAATCACACTTTGATCCCAGAAAAACCCTCTTGGAGCGAATTCTACCCTAGAGATATGTAATTTGAATAGATTCCTTCAACATGATATTCCGTGTTACGTACATGTTACATGCATGACGGATTCGACAAACATGCATTCCTGAGTTGTGAGCATGTGGATTACTGATTTTTCATCCTCTATAAAAGGAATAATTTCATATAGACTCGTGTACACATTTTCACAAGCTTTCCCTAACACAAGTCTCGAATTCGTTCATTTTTCACAGAAGAATACTTCTGGAGTGTATTCAACCTAATAGATATATAATTTACATGAATCCCATCAACATGGCATTCCGGGTTCCGTACATGATACATGCATGATGGATTCGAGAAACATGCGTTTCTGAGTTGTGAGCATGTGGATTAGTGAACTTTCATCCACCAAACAAGGCATATATTACACTTTGAAATATTTACTCTGACTTCATAAGTTTTTTGTATCACCAGGTTCTAAAATCGGACATTTGGCAGTAGAAAACACTCTTTGAGCGAATTCTCACCAATACACATGTAATTTACATTGTTTACATAACCATGGCATTCCGTATTCCGAACATGTTTCATGCATCACGGATTTCTCAAACATGCATTTCTGAGCTGTGAACATGCGCATGACAGATGTTTCAACCACCAAACAAGTTACTTATGCACTTTGAAATAGTTCCTTGGACTTCGTTGCTTCTCCTATCACCAGTTTCAAGAATCACACTTTGATCCCAGAAAAACCCTCTTGGAGCGAATTCTACCCTAGAGATATGTAATTTGAATAGATTCCTTCAACATGATATTCCGTGTTCCGTACATGTTACATGCATGACAGATTCCACAAACATGCATTCCTGAGTTGTGAGCATGTGGATTACTGATTTTTCATCCTCTATAAAAGGAATAATTTCATATAGACTCGTGTACACATTTTCACAAGCTTTCCCTAACACAAGTTTCGAATTCGTTCATTTTTCACAGAAGAATACTTCTGGAGTGTATTCAACCTAATAGATATATAATTTACATGAATTCCATCAACATGGCATTCCGGGTTCCGTACATGATACATGCATGACGGATTCGAGAAACATGCGTTTCTGAGTTGTGAGCATGTGGATTAGTGAACTTTCATCCACCAAAGAAGGCATATATTACACTTTGAAATATTTACTCTGACTTCATAAGTTTTTTGTATCACCAGGTTCTAAAATCGGATATTTGGCAGTAGAAAACACTCTTTGAGCGAATTCTCACCAATACACATGTAATTTACATTGTTTACATAACCATGGCATTCCGTATTCCGAACATGATTCGTGCATCACGGATTCCTCAAACATGCATTTCTGACCTGTGAACATGCGCATGACAGATGTTTCAACCACCAAACAAGTTACTTATGCACTTTGAAATAGTCCCTTGGACTTCGTTGCTTCTCCTATCACCAGTTTCAAGAATCAAACTTTGATCCCAGAAAAACCCTCTTGGAGCGAATTCTACCCTAGAGATATGTAATTTGAATAGTTTCCTTCTACATGATATTCCGTGTTACGTACATGTTACATGCATGACGGATTCGACAAACATGCATTCCTGAATTGAGAGCATGTGGATTACTGATTTTTCATCCTCTATAAAAGGAATAATTTCATATAGACTCGTGTACACATTTTCACAAGCTTTCCCTAACACAAGTTTCGAATTCGTTCATTTTTCACAGAAGAATACTTCTGGAGTATATTCAACCTAATAGATATATAATTTACATGAATTCCATCAACATGGCATTCCGGGTTCCGTACATGATACATGCATGACGGATTCGAGAAACATGCGTTTCTGAGTTGTGAGCATGTGGATTAGTGAACTTTCATCCACCAAAGAAGGCATATATTACACTTTGAAATATTTACTCTGACTTCATAAGTTTTTTGTATCACCAGGTTCTAAAATCGGACATTTGGCAGTAGAAAACACTCTTTGAGCGAATTCTCACCAATACACATGTAATTTACATTGTTTACATAACCATGGCATTCCGTATTCCGAACATGATTCGTGCATCACGGATTCCTCAAACATGCATTTCTGAGCTGTGAACATGCGCATGACAGATGTTTCAACCACCAAACAAGTTACTTATGCACTTTGAAATAGTCCCTTGGACTTCGTTGCTTCTCCTATCACAAGTTTCAAGAATCAAACTTTGATCCCAGAAAAACCCTCTTGGAGCGAATTCTACCCTAGAAATATGTAATTTGAATAGTTTCCTTCTACATGATATTCCGTGTTACGTACATGTTACATGCATGACAGATTCGACAAACATGCATTCCTGAGTTGTGAGCAAGTGGATTACTGATTTTTCATCCTCTATATAAGGAATAATTTCATATAGACTCGTGTACACATTTTCACTATCTTTCCCTAACACAAGTTTCGAATTCGTTCATTTTTCACAGAAGAATACTTCTGGAGTGTATTCAACCTAATAGATATATAATTTACATGAATTCCATCAACATGGCATTCCGGGTTCCGTACATGATACATGCATGACGGATTCGAGAAACATGCGTTTCTGAGTTGTGAACATGTGGATTAGTGAACTTTCATCCACCAAAGAAGGCATATATTACACTTTGAAATATTTACTCTGACTTCATAAGTTTTTTGTATCACCAGGTTCTAAAATCGGACATTTGGCAGTAGAAAACACTCTTTGAGCGAATTCTCACCAATACACATGTAATTTACCTTGTTTACATAACCATGGCATTCCGTATTCCGAACATGTTTCATGCATCACGGATTCCTCAAACATGCATTTCTGAGCTGTGATCATGCGCATGACAGATGTTTCAACCACCAAACAAGTTACTTATGCACTTTGAAATAGTTCCTTGGACTTCGATGTTTCTCCTATCACCAGTTTCAAGAATCAAACTTTGATCCCAGAAAAACCCTCTTGGAGCGAATTCTACCCTAGAGATATGTAATTTGAATAGATTCCTTCAACATGATATTCCGTGTTCCGTACATGTTACATGCATGACGGATTCGACAAACATGCATTCCTGAGTTGTGAGCATGTGGATTACTGATTTTTCATCCTCTATAAAAGGAATAATTTCATATAGACTCGTGTACACATTTTCACAAGCTTTCCCTAACACAAGTTTCGAATTCGTTCATTTTTCACAGAAGAATACTTCTGGAGTGTATTCAACCTAATAGATATATAATTTACATGAATTCCATCAACATGGCATTCCGGGTTCCGTACATGATACATGCATGACGGATTCGAGAAACATGCGTTTCTGAGTTGTGAACATGTGGATTAGTGAACTTTCATCCACCAAAGAAGGCATATATTACACTTTGAAATATTTACTCTGACTTCATAAGTTTTTTGTATCACCAGGTTCTAAAATCGGATATTTGGCAGTAGAAAACACTCTTTGAGCGAATTCTCACCAATACACATGTAATTTACATTGTTTACATAACCATGGCATTCCGTATTCCGAACATGATTCGTGCATCACGGATTCCTCAAACATGCATTTCTGACCTGTGAACATGCGCATGACAGATGTTTCAACCACCAAACAAGTTACTTATGCACTTTGAAATAGTCCCTTGGACTTCGTTGCTTCTCCTATCACAAGTTTCAAGAATCACACTTTGATCCCAGAAAAACCCTCTTGGAGCGAATTCTACCCTAGAGATATGTAATTTGAATAGTTTCCTTCTACATGATATTCCGTGTTACGTACATGTTACATGCATGACAGATTCGACAAACATGCATTCCTCAGTTGTGAGCATGTGGATTACTGATTTTTCATCCTCTATATAAGGAATAATTTCATATAGACTCGTGTACACATTTTCACTATCTTTCCCTAACACAAGTTTCGAATTCGTTCATTTTTCACAGAAGAATACTTCTGGAGTGTATTCAACCTAATAGATATATAATTTACATGAATTCCATCAACATGGCATTCCGGGTTCCGTACATGATACATGCATGACGGATTCGAGAAACATGCGTTTCTGAGTTGTGAACATGTGGATTAGTGAACTTTCATCCACCAAAGAAGGCATATATTACACTTTGAAATATTTACTCTGACTTCATAAGTTTTTTGTATCACCAGGTTCTAAAATCGGACATTTGGCAGTAGAAAACACTCTTTGAGCGAATTCTCACCAATACACATGCAATTTACCTTGTTTACATAACCATGGCATTCCGTATTCCGAACATGTTTCATGCATCACGGATTCCTCAAACATGCATTTCTGAGCTGTGAACAGCGCATGACAGATGTTTCAACCACCAAACAAGTTACTTATGCACTTTGAAATAGTTCCTTGGACTTCGTTGCTTCTCCTATCACCAGTTTCAAGAATCACACTTTGATCACAGAAAAACCCTCTTGGAGCGAATTCTACCCTAGAGATATGTAATTTGAATAGATTCCTTCAACATGATATTCCGTGTTCCGTACATGTTACATGCATGACGGATTCCACAAACATGCATTCCTGAGTTGTGAGCATGTGGATTACTGATTTTTCATCCTCTATAAAAGGAATAATTTCATATAGACTCGTGTACGCATTTTCACAAGCTTTCCCTAACACAAGTTTCGAATTCGTTCATTTTTCACAGAAGAATACTTCTGGAGTGTATTCAACCTAATAGATATATAATTTACATGAATTCCATCAACATGGCATTCCGGGTTCCGTACATGATACATGCATGACGGATTCGAGAAACATGCGTTTCTGAGTTGTGAGCATGTGGATTAGTGAACTTTCATCCACCAAAGAAGGCATATATTACACTTTGAAATATTTACTCTGACTTCATAAGTTTTTTGTATCACCAGGTTCTAAAATCGGACATTTGGCAGTAGAAAACACTCTTTGAGCGAATTCTCACCAATACACATGTAATTTACATTGTTTACATAACCATGGCATTCCGTATTCCGAACATGTTTCATGCATCACGGATTCCTCAAACATGCATTTCTGAGCTGTGAACATGTGCATGACAGTTGTTTCAACCACCAAACAAGATACTTACACACTTTGAAATAGTTCCTTGGACTTCGTTGCTTCTCCTATCACCAGTTTCAAGAATCACACTTTGATCCCAGAAAAACCCTCTTGGAGCGAATTCTAACCTAGAGATATGTAATTTGAATAGATTCCTTCAACATGATATTCCGTGTTCCGTACATGTTACATGCATGACGGATTCGACAAACATGCATTCCTGAGTTGTGAGCATGTGGATTACTGATTTTTCATCCTCTATAAAAGGAATAATTTCATATAGACTCGTGTACACATTTTCACAAGCTTTCCCTAACACAAGTTTCGAATTCGTTCATTTTTCACAGAAGAATACTTCTGGAGTGTATTCAACCTAATAGATATATAATTTACATGAATTCCATCAACATGGCATTCCGGGTTCCGTACATGATACATGCATGATGGATTCGAGAAACATGCGTTTCTGAGTTGTGAACATGTGGATTAGTGAACTTTCATCCACCAAAGAAGGCATATATTACACTTTGAAATATTTACTCTGACTTCATAAGTTTTTTGTATCACCAGGTTCTAAAATCCGACATTTGGCAGTAGAAAACACTCTTTGAGCGAATTCTCACCAATACACATGTAATTTACATTGTTTACATAACCATGGCATTCCGTATTCCGAACATGTTTCATGCATCACGGATTCTTCAAACATGCATTTCTGAGCTGTGAACATGCGCATGACAGATGTTTCAACCACCAAACAAGTTACTTATGCACTTTGAAATAGTTCCTTGGACTTCGTTGCTTCTCCTATCACCAGTTTCAAGAATCACACTTTGATCCCAGAAAAACCCTCTTGGAGCGAATTCTACCCTAGAGATATGTAATTTGAATAGATTCCTTCAACATGATATTCCGTGTTCCGTACATGATACATGCATGACGGATTCCACAAACATGCATTCCTGAGTTGTGAGCATGTGGATTACTGATTTTTCATCCTCTATAAAAGGAATAATTTCATATAGACTCGTGTACACATTTTCACAAGATTTCCCTAACACAAGTTTCGAATTCGTTCATTTTTCACAGAAGAATACTTCTGGAGTGTATTCAACCTAATAGATATATAATTTACATGAATTCCATCAACATGGCATTCCGGGTTCCGTACATGATACATGCATGACGGATTCGAGAAACATGCGTTTCTGAGTTGTGAGCATGTGGATTAGTGAACTTTCATCCACCAAAGAAGGCATATATTACACTTTGAAATATTTACTCTGACTTCATAAGTTTTTTGTATCACCAGGTTCTAAAATCGGACATTTGGCAGTAGAAAACACTCTTTGAGCGAATTCTCACCAATACACATGTAATTTACATTGTTTACATAACCAAGGAATTCCGTATTCCGAACATGTTTCATGCATCACGGATTCCTCAAACATGCATTTCTGAGCTGTGAACATGCGCATGACAGATGTTTCAACCACCAAACAAGTTACTTATGCACTTTGAAATAGTTCCTTGGACTTCGTTGCTTCTCCTATCACCAGTTTCAAGAATCACACTTTGATCCCAGAAAAACCCTCTTGGAGCGAATTCTACCCTAGAGATATGTAATTTGAATAGATTCCTTCAACATGATATTCCGTGTTCCGTACATGTTACATGCATGACGGATTCGACATACATGCATTCCTGAGTTGTGAGCATGTGGATTACTGATTTTTCATCCTCTATAAAAGGAATAATTTCATATAGACTCGTGTACACATTTTCACAAGCTTTCCCTAACACAAGTTTCGAATTCGTTCATTTTTCACAGAAGAATTCTTCTGCAGTGTATTCAACATAATACATATATAATTTTTATGAATTCCATCATCATGGCATTCCAGGTTCCGTACATGATACATGCATGACGGATTCGAGAAACATGCGTTTCTGAGTTGTGAACATGTGGATTAGTGAACTTTCATCCACCAAAGAAGGCATATATTACACTTTGAAGTATTTACTCTGACTTCATAAGTTTTTTGTATCACCAGGTTCTAAAATCGGATATTTGGCAGTAGAAAACACTCTTTGAGCGAATTCTCACCAATACACATGTAATTTACATTGTTTACATAACCATGGCATTCCGTATTCCGAAAAAGATTCGTGCATCACGGATTCCTCAAACATGCATTTCTGAGCTGTGAACATGCGCATGACAGATGTTTCAACCACCAAACAAGTTACTTATGCACTTTGAAATAGTTCCTTGGACTTCGTTGCTTCTCCTATCACCAGTTTCAAGAATCAAACTTTGATCCCAGAAAAACACTCTTGGAGCGAATTCTACCCTAGAGATATGTAATTTGAATAGATCCCTTCAACATGATATTCCGTGTTCCGTACATGTTACATGCATGACGGATTCGACAAACATGCATTCCTGAGTTGTGAGCATGTGGATTACTGATTTTTCATCCTCTATAAAAGGAATAATTTCATATAGACTCGTGTACACATTTTCACTATCTTTCCCTAACACAAGTTTCGAATTCGTTCATTTTTCACAGAAGAATACTTCTGGAGTGTATTCAACCTAATAGATATATAATTTACATGAATTCCATCAACATGGCATTCCGGGTTCCGTACATGATACATGCATGACGGATTCGAGAAACATCCGTTTCTGAGTTGTGAACATGTGGATTAGTGAACTTTCATCCACCAAAGTAGGCATATATAACACTTTGAAATATTTACTCTGACTTCATAAGTTTTTTGTATCACCAGGTTCTAAAATCGGATATTTGGCAGTAGAAAACACTCTTTGAGCGAATTCTCACCAATACACATGTAATTTACATAATTTACATAACCATGGCATTCCGTATTCCGAACATGATTCGTGCATCACGGATTCCTCAAACATGCATTTCTGAGCTGTGAACATGCGCATGACAGATGTTTCAACCACCAAACAAGTTACTTATGCACTTTGAAATAGTCCCTTGGACTTCGTTGCTTCTCCTATCACAAGTTTCAAGAATCACACTTTGATCCCAGAAAAACCCTCTTGGAGCGAATTCTACCCTAGAGATATGTAATTTGAATAGTTTCCTTCTACATGATATTCCGTGTTACGTACATGTTACATGCATGACGGATTCGACAAACATGCATTCCTGAGTTGAGAGCATGTGGATTACTGATTTTTCATCCTCTATAAAAGGAATAATTTCATATAGACTCGTGTACACATTTTCACAAGCTTTCCCTAACACAAGTTTCGAATTCGTTCATTTTTCACAGAAGAATACTTCTGGAATGTATTCAACCTAATAGATATTTAATTTACATGAATTCCATCAACATGGCATTCCGGGTTCCGTACATGATACATGCATGACGGATTCGAGAAACATGCGTTTCTGAGTTGTGAGCATGTGGATTAGTGAACTTTCATCCACCAAAGAAGGCATATATTACACTTTGAAATATTTACTCTGACTTCATAAGTTTTTTGTATCACCAGGTTCTAAAATCGGACATTTGGCAGTAGAAAACACTCTTTGAGCGAATTCTCACCAATACACATGTAATTTACATTGTTTACATAACCATGGCATTCCGTATTCCGAACATGTTTCATGCATCACGGATTCCTCAAACATGCATTTCTGAGCTGTGAACATGCGCATGACAGATGTTTCAACCACCAAACAAGTTACTTATGCACTTTGAAATAGTTCCTTGGACTTCGTTGCTTCTCCTATCACCAGTTTCAAGAATCACACTTTGATCCCAGAAAAACCCTCTTGGAGCGAATTCTACCCTAGAGATATGTAATTTGAATAGATTCCTTCAACATGATATTCCGTGTTCTGTACATGTTACATGCATGACGGATTCGACAAACATGCATTCCTGAGTTGTGAGCATGTGGATTACTGATTTTTCATCCTCTATAAAAGGAATAATTTCATATAGACTCGTGTACACATTTTCAATATCTTTCCCTAACACAAGTTTCGAATTCGTTCATTTTTCACAGAAGAATACTTCTGGAGTGTATTCAAACTAATAGATATATAATTTACATGAATTCCATCAACATGGCATTCCGGGTTCCGTACATGATACATGCATGACGGATTCGAGAAACATGCGTTTCTGAGTTGTGAGCATGTGGATTAGTGAACTTTCATCCACAAAAGAAGGCATATATTACACTTTGAAATATTTACTCTGACTTCATAAGTTTTTTGTATCACCAGGTTCTAAAATCGGATATTTGGCAGTAGAAAACACTCTTTGAGCGAATTCTCACCAATACACATGTAATTTACATTGTTTACATAACCATGGCATTCCGTATTCCGAACATGATTCGTGCATCACGGATTCCTCAAACATGCATTTCTGAGCTGTGAACATGCGCATGACAGATGTTTCAACCAACAAAAAAGTTACTTATGCACTTTGAAATAGTCCCTTGGACTTCGTTGCTTCTCCTATCACAAGTTTCAAGAATCACACTTTGATCCCAGAAAAACCCTCTTGGAGCGAATTCTACCCTAGAGATATGTAATTTGAATAGTTTCCTTCTACATGATATTCCGTGTTACGTACATGTTAGATGCATGACGGATTCGACAAACATGCATTCCTGAGTTGAGAGCATGTGGATTACTGATTTTTCATCCTCTATAAAAGGAATAATTTCATATAGACTCGTGTACACATTTTCACAAGCTTTCCGTAACACAAGTTTCGAATTCGTTCATTTTTCACAGAAGAATACTTCTGGAGTGTATTCAACCTAATAGATATATAATTTACATGAATTCCATCAACATGGCATTCCGGGTTCCGTACATGATACATGCATGACGGATTCGAGAAACATGCGTTTCTGAGTTGTGAGCATGTGGATTAGTGAACTTTCATCCACCAAAGAAGGCATATATTACACTTTGAAATATTTACTCTGACTTCATAAGTTTTTTGTATCACCAGGTTCTAAAATCGGACATTTGGCAGTAGAAAACACTCTTTGAGCGAATTCTCACCAATACACATGTAATTTACATTGTTTACATAACCAAGGAATTCCGTATTCCGAACATGTTTCATGCATCACGGATTCCTCAAACATGCATTTCTGAGCTGTGAACATGCGCATGACAAATGTTTCAACCACCAAACAAGTTACTTAGGCACTTTGAAATAGTTCCTTGGACTTCGTTGCTTCTCCTATCACCAGTTTCAAGAATCACACTTTGATCCCAGAAAAACCCTCTTGGAGCGAATTCTACCCTAGAGATATGTAATTTGAATAGATTCCTTCAACATGATATTCCGTGTTCCGTACATGTTACATGCATGACGGATTCGACATACATGCATTCCTGAGTTGTGAGCATGTGGATTACTGATTTTTCATCCTCTATAAAAGGAATAATTTCATATAGACTCGTGTACACATTTTCACAAGCTTTCCCTAACACAAGTTTCGAATTCGTTCATTTTCACAGAAGAATTCTTCTGCAGTGTATTCAACATAATATATATATAATTTTTATGAATTCCATCAACATGGCATTCCAGGTTCCGTACATGATACATGCATGACGGATTCGAGAAACATGCGTTTCTGAGTTGTGAACATGTGGATTAGTGAACTTTCATCCACCAAAGAAGGCATATATTACACTTTGAAGTATTTACTCTGACTTCATAAGTTTTTTGTATCACCAGGTTCTAAAATCGGATATTTGGCAGTAGAAAACACTCTTTGAGCGAATTCTCACCAATGCACATGTAATTTACATTGTTTACATAACCATGGCATTCCGTATTCCGAAAAAGATTCGTGCATCACGGATTCCTCAAACATGCATTTCTGAGCTGTGAACATGCGCATGACAGATGTTTCAACCACCAAACAAGTTACTTATGCACTTTGAAATAGTCCCTTGGACTTCGTTGCTTCTCCTATCACAAGTTTCAAGAATCACACTTTGATCCCAGGAAAAACCTCTTGGAGCGAATTCTACCCTAGAGATATGTAATTTGAATAGTTTCCTTCAACATGATATTCCGTGTTACGTACATGATACATGCATGACGGATTCGACAAACATGCATTCCTGAGTTGAGAGCATGTGGATTACTGATTTTTCATCCTCTATAAAAGGAATAATTTCATATAGACTCGTGTACACATTTTCACAAGCTTTCCCTAACACAAGTTTCGAATTCGTTCATTTTTCACAGAAGAATACTTCTGGAGTGTATTCAACCTAATAGATATTTAATTTACATGAATTCCATCAACATGGCATTCCGGGTTCCGTACATGATACATGCATGACGGATTCGAGAAACATGCGTTTCTGAGTTGTGAGCATGTGGATTAGTGAACTTTCATCCACCAAAGAAGGCATATATTACACTTTGAAATATTTACTCTGACTTCATAAGTTTTTTGTATCACCAGGTTCTAAAATCGGATATTTGTCAGTAGAAAACACTCTTTGAGCGAAGTCTCACCAATACACATGTAATTTACATTGTTTACATAACCATGGCATTCCGTATTCCGAACATGTTTCATGCATCATGGATTCCTCAAACATGCATTTCTGAGCTGTGAACATGCGCATGACAGATGTTTCAACCACCAAACAAGTTACTTATGCACTTTGAAATAGTTCCTTGGACTTCGTTGCTTCTCCTATCACCAGTTTCAAGAATCACACTTTGATCCCAGAAAAACCCTCTTGGAGCGAATTCTACCCTAGAGATATGTAATTTGAATAGATTCCTTCAACATGATATTCCGTGTTCCATACAGGTTACATGCATGACGGATTCAACAAACATGCATTCCTGAGTTGTGAGCATGTGGATTACTGATTTTTCATCCTCTATAAAAGGAATAATTTCATATAGACTCGTGTACACATTTTCACTATCTTTCCCTAACACAAGTTTCGAATTCGTTCATTTTTCACAGAAGAATACTTCTGGAGTGTATTCAACCTAATAGATATATAATTTACATGAATTCCATCAACATGGCATTCCGGGTTCCGTACATGATACATGCATGACGGATTCGAGAAACATGCGTTTCTGAGTTGTGAGCATGTGGATTAGTGAACTTTCATCCACCAAAGAAGGCATATATTACACTTTGAAATATTTACTCTGACTTCATAAGTTTTTTGTATCACCAGGTTCTAAAATCGGACATTTGGCAGTAGAAAACACTCTTTGAACGAATTCTCACCAATACACATGTAATTTACATTGTTTACATAACCATGGCATTCCGTATTCCGAACATGATTCGTGCATCACGGATTCCTCAAACATGCATTTCTGAGCTGTGAACATGCGCATGACAGATGTTTCAACCACCAAACAAGTTACTTTTGCACTTTGAAATAGTCCCTTGGACTTCGTTGCTTCTCCTATCACAAGTTTCAAGAATCACACTTTGATCCCAGAAAAACCCTC
This sequence comes from Vicugna pacos, assembly GCF_048564905.1. Taxonomy (NCBI): domain Eukaryota; kingdom Metazoa; phylum Chordata; class Mammalia; order Artiodactyla; family Camelidae; genus Vicugna; species Vicugna pacos. The sequence goes on along the minus strand of NW_027328741.1, from coordinate 64,716,064 downwards.
TTGGAGCGAATTCTACCCTTGAGATATGTAATTTGAATAGTTTCCTTCTACATGATATTCCGTGTTACGTACATGTTACATGCATGACGGATTCGACAAACATGCATTCCTGAGTTGAGAGCATGTGGATTACTGATTTTTCATCCTCTATAAAAGGAATAATTTCATATAGACTCGTGTACACATTTTCACAAGCTTTCCCTAACACAAGTTTCGAATTCGTTCATTTTTCACAGAAGAATACTTCTGGAGTGTATTCAACCTAATAGATATTTAATTTACATGAATTCCATCAACATGGCATTCCGGGTTCCGTACATGATACATGCATGACGGATTCGAGAAACATGCGTTTCTGAGTTGTGAGCATGTGGATTAGTGAACTTTCATCCACCAAAGAAGGCATATATTACACTTTGAAATATTTACTCTGACTTCATAAGTTTTTTGTATCACCAGGTTCTAAAATCGGACATTTGGCAGTAGAAAACACTCTTTGAGCGAATTCTCACCAATACACATGTAATTTACATTGTTTACATAACCATGGCATTCCGTATTCCGAACATGTTTCATGCATCACGGATTCCTCAAACATGCATTTCTGAGCTGTGAACATGCGCATGACAGATGTTTCAACCACCAAACAAGTTACTTATGCACTTTGAAATAGTTCCTTGGACTTCGTTGCTTCTCCTATCACCAGTTTCAAGAATCACACTTTGATCCCAGAAAAACCCTCTTGGAGCGAATTCTACCCTAGAGATATGTAATTTGAATAGATTCCTTCAACATGATATTCCGTGTTCTGTACATGTTACATGCATGACGGATTCGACAAACATGCATTCCTGAGTTGTGAGCATGTGGATTACTGATTTTTCATCCTCTATAAAAGGAATAATTTCATATAGACTCGTGTACACATTTTCACTATCTTTCCCTAACACAAGTTTCGAATTCGTTCATTTTTCACAGAAGAATACTTCTGGAGTGTATTCAAACTAATAGATATATAATTTACATGAATTCCATCAACATGGCATTCCGGGTTCCGTACATGATACATGCATGACGGATTCGAGAAACATGCGTTTCTGAGTTGTGAGCATGTGGATTAGTGAACTTTCATCCACAAAAGAAGGCATATATTACACTTTGAAATATTTACTCTGACTTCATAAGTTTTTTGTATCACCAGGTTCTAAAATCGGATATTTGGCAGTAGAAAACACTCTTTGAGCGAATTCTCACCAATACACATGTAATTTACATTGTTTACATAACCATGGCATTCCGTATTCCGAACATGATTCGTGCATCACGGATTCCTCAAACATGCATTTCTGAGCTGTGAACATGCGCATGACAGATGTTTCAACCAACAAAAAAGTTACTTATGCACTTTGAAATAGTCCCTTGGACTTCGTTGCTTCTCCTATCACAAGTTTCAAGAATCACACTTTGATCCCAGAAAAACCCTCTTGGAGCGAATTCTACCCTAGAGATATGTAATTTGAATAGTTTCCTTCTACATGATATTCCGTGTTACGTACATGTTAGATGCATGACGGATTCGACAAACATGCATTCCTGAGTTGAGAGCATGTGGATTACTGATTTTTCATCCTCTATAAAAGGAATAATTTCATATAGACTCGTGTACACATTTTCACAAGCTTTCTGTAACACAAGTTTCGAATTCGTTCATTTTTCACAGAAGAATACTTCTGGAGTGTATTCAACCTAATAGATATATAATTTACATGAATTCCATCAACATGGCATTCCGGGTTCCGTACATGATACATGCATGACGGATTCGAGAAACATGCGTTTCTGAGTTGTGAGCATGTGGATTAGTGAACTTTCATCCACCAAAGAAGGCATATATTACACTTTGAAATATTTACTCTGACTTCATAAGTTTTTTGTATCACCAGGTTCTAAAATCGGACATTTGGCAGTAGAAAACACTCTTTGAGCGAATTCTCACCAATACACATGTAATTTACATTGTTTACATAACCAAGGAATTCCGTATTCCGAACATGTTTCATGCATCACGGATTCCTCAAACATGCATTTCTGAGCTGTGAACATGCGCATGACAGATGTTTCAACCACCAAACAAGTTACTTAGGCACTTTGAAATAGTTCCTTGGACTTCGGTGCTTCTCCTATCACCAGTTTCAAGAATCACACTTTGATCCCAGAAAAACCCTCTTGGAGCGAATTCTACCCTAGAGATATGTAATTTGAATAGATTCCTTCAACATGATATTCCGTGTTCCGTACATGTTACATGCATGACGGATTCGACATACATGCATTCCTGAGTTGTGAGCATGTGGATTACTGATTTTTCATCCTCTATAAAAGGAATAATTTCATATAGACTCGTGTACACATTTTCACAAGCTTTCCCTAACACAAGTTTCGAATTCGTTCATTTTTCACAGAAGAATTCTTCTGCAGTGTATTCAACATAATACATATATAATTTTTATGAATTCCATCAACATGGCATTCCAGGTTCCGTACATGATACATGCATGACGGATTCGAGAAACATGCGTTTCTGAGTTGTGAACATGTGGATTAGTGAACTTTCATCCACCAAAGAAGGCATATATTACACTTTGAAGTATTTACTCTGACTTCATAAGTTTTTTGTATCACCAGGTTCTAAAATCGGATATTTGGCAGTAGAAAACACTCTTTGAGCGAATTCTCACCAATACACATGTAATTTACATTGTTTACATAACCATGGCATTCCGTATTCCGAAAAAGATTCGTGCATCACGGATTCCTCAAACATGCATTTCTGAGCTGTGAACATGCGCATGACAGATGTTTCAACCACCAAACAAGTTACTTATGCACTTTGAAATAGTCCCTTGGACTTCGTTGCTTCTCCTATCACAAGTTTCAAGAATCACACTTTGATCCCAGGAAAAACCTCTTGGAGCGAATTCTACCCTAGAGATATGTAATTTGAATAGATTCCTTCAACATGATATTCCGTGTTCCATACAGGTTACATGCATGACGGATTCGACAAACATGCATTCCTGAGTTGAGAGCATGTGGATTACTGATGTTTCATTCTCTATAAAAGGAAAATTTTATTCTAGACACGTGTAGAGATTTTCACAAGCTTTCCCTAACACCAGTTTTGAATTCGAGCATTTTTCATAGAAGAATACCTCTGGAGCGATTTCCACCTAACAGATATGTAATTTAAATGCATTCCATCAACAGGGCATTCCAGGTTCCGCAAATGTTACATGCATGACGATTTCGGCATACATGTATTTCTGAGATCTCAGCATGTGGATTACTGACCTTTCATCCACCAAACAAGGCATATATACACTTTGTAATATTTACTCTGACTTCATAGGTTTTTTCTGTCACCAGGTAATAAATCGGACATATGGCACTAGAAAAGCCTCTTTGAGCGAAGTCTCACCAATACACATGTAATTTACATTGTTTACATAACCATGGCATTCCGTATTCCGAAAAAGATTCGTGCATCACGGATTCCTCAAACATGCATTTCTGAGCTGTGAACATGCGCATGACAGATGTTTCAACCACCAAACAAGTTACTTATGCACTTTGAAATAGTTCCTTGGACTTCGTTGCTTCTCCTATCACCAGTTTCAAGAATCAAACTTTGATCCCAGAAAAACACTCTTGGAGCGAATTCTACCCTAGAGATATGTAATTTGAATAGATCCCTTCAACATGATATTCCGTGTTCCGTACATGTTACATGCATGACGGATTCGACAAACATGCATTCCTGAGTTGTGAGCATGTGGATTACTGATTTTTCATCCTCTATAAAAGGAATAATTTCATATAGACTCGTGTACACATTTTCACTATCTTTCCCTAACACAAGTTTCGAATTCGTTCATTTTTCACAGAAGAATACTTCTGGAGTGTATTCAACCTAATAGATATATAATTTACATGAATTCCATCAACATGGCATTCCGGGTTCCGTACATGATACATGCATGACGGATTCGAGAAACATGCGTTTCTGAGTTGTGAACATGTGGATTAGTGAACTTTCATCCACCAAAGTAGGCATATATTACACTTTGAAATATTTACTATGACTTCATAAGTTTTTTGTATCACCAGGTTCTAAAATCGGATATTTGGCAGTAGAAAACACTCTTTGAGCGAATTCTCACCAATACACATGTAATTTACATAATTTACATAACCATGGCATTCCGTATTCCGAACATGATTCGTGCATCACGGATTCCTCAAACATGCATTTCTGAGCTGTGAACATGCGCATGACAGATGTTTCAACCACCAAACAAGTTACTTATGCACTTTGAAATAGTCCCTTGGACTTCGTTGCTTCTCCTATCACAAGTTTCAAGAATCACACTTTGATCCCAGAAAAACCCTCTTGGAGCGAATTCTACCCTAGAGATATGTAATTTGAATAGTTTCCTTCTACATGATATTCCGTGTTACGTACATGTTACATGCATGACGGATTCGACAAACATGCATTCCTGAGTTGAGAGCATGTGGATTACTGATTTTTCATCCTCTATAAAAGGAATAATTTCATATAGACTCGTGTACACATTTTCACAAGCTTTCCCTAACACAAGTTTCGAATTCGTTCATTTTTCACAGAAGAATACTTCTGGAGTGTATTCAACCTAATAGATATTTAATTTACATGAATTCCATCAACATGGCATTCCGGGTTCCGTACATGATACATGCATGACGGATTCGAGAAACATGCGTTTCTGAGTTGTGAGCATGTGGATTAGTGAACTTTCATCCACCAAAGAAGGCATATATTACACTTTGAAATATTTACTCTGACTTCATAAGTTTTTTGTATCACCAGGTTCTAAAATCGGACATTTGGCAGTAGAAAACACTCTTTGAGCGAATTCTCACCAATACACATGTAATTTACATTGTTTACATAACCATGGCATTCCGTATTCCGAACATGTTTCATGCATCACGGATTCCTCAAACATGCATTTCTGAGCTGTGAACATGCGCATGACAGATGTTTCAACCACCAAACAAGTTACTTATGCACTTTGAAATAGTTCCTTGGACTTCGTTGCTTCTCCTATCACCAGTTTCAAGAATCACACTTTGATCCCAGAAAAACCCTCTTGGAGCGAATTCTACCCTAGAGATATGTAATTTGAATAGATTCCTTCAACATGATATTCCGTGTTCTGTACATGTTACATGCATGACGGATTCGACAAACATGCATTCCTGAGTTGTGAGCATGTGGATTACTGATTTTTCATCCTCTATAAAAGGAATAATTTCATATAGACTCGTGTACACATTTTCACTATCTTTCCCTAACACAAGTTTCGAATTCGTTCATTTTTCACAGAAGAATACTTCTGGAGTGTATTCAAACTAATAGATATATAATTTACATGAATTCCATCAACATGGCATTCCGGGTTCCGTACATGATACATGCATGACGGATTCGAGAAACATGCGTTTCTGAGTTGTGAGCATGTGGATTAGTGAACTTTCATCCACCAAAGAAGGCATATATTACACTTTGAAATATTTACTCTGACTTCATAAGTTTTTTGTATCACCAGGTTCTAAAATCGGATATTTGGCAGTAGAAAACACTCTTTGAGCGAATTCTCACCAATACACATGTAATTTACATTGTTTACATAACCATGGCATTCCGTATTCCGAACATGATTCGTGCATCACGGATTCCTCAAACATGCATTTCTGAGCTGTGAACATGCGCATGACAGATGTTTCAACCAACAAAAAAGTTACTTATGCACTTTGAAATAGTCCCTTGGACTTCGTTGCTTCTCCTATCACAAGTTTCAAGAATCACACTTTGATCCCAGAAAAACCCTCTTGGAGCGAATTCTACCCTAGAGATATGTAATTTGAATAGTTTCCTTCTACATGATATTCCGTGTTACGTACATGTTAGATGCATGACGGATTCGACAAACATGCATTCCTGAGTTGAGAGCATGTGGATTACTGATTTTTCATCCTCTATAAAAGGAATAATTTCATATAGACTCGTGTACACATTTTCACAAGCTTTCTGTAACACAAGTTTCGAATTCGTTCATTTTTCACAGAAGAATACTTCTGGAGTGTATTCAACCTAATAGATATATAATTTACATGAATTCCATCAACATGGCATTCCGGGTTCCGTACATGATACATGCATGACGGATTCGAGAAACATGCGTTTCTGAGTTGTGAGCATGTGGATTAGTGAACTTTCATCCACCAAAGAAGGCATATATTACACTTTGAAATATTTACTCTGACTTCATAAGTTTTTTGTATCACCAGGTTCTAAAATCGGACATTTGGCAGTAGAAAACACTCTTTGAGCGAATTCTCACCAATACACATGTAATTTACATTGTTTACATAACCAAGGAATTCCGTATTCCGAACATGTTTCATGCATCACGGATTCCTCAAACATGCATTTCTGAGCTGTGAACATGCGCATGACAGATGTTTCAACCACCAAACAAGTTACTTAGGCACTTTGAAATAGTTCCTTGGACTTCGGTGCTTCTCCTATCACCAGTTTCAAGAATCACACTTTGATCCCAGAAAAACCCTCTTGGAGCGAATTCTACCCTAGAGATATGTAATTTGAATAGATTCCTTCAACATGATATTCCGTGTTCCGTACATGTTACATGCATGACGGATTCGACATACATGCATTCCTGAGTTGTGAGCATGTGGATTACTGATTTTTCATCCTCTATAAAAGGAATAATTTCATATAGACTCGTGTACACATTTTCACAAGCTTTCCCTAACACAAGTTTCGAATTCGTTCATTTTTCACAGAAGAATTCTTCTGCAGTGTATTCAACATAATACATATATAATTTTTATGAATTCCATCAACATGGCATTCCAGGTTCCGTACATGATACATGCATGACGGATTCGAGAAACATGCGTTTCTGAGTTGTGAACATGTGGATTAGTGAACTTTCATCCACCAAAGAAGGCATATATTACACTTTGAAGTATTTACTCTGACTTCATAAGTTTTTTGTATCACCAGGTTCTAAAATCGGATATTTGGCAGTAGAAAACACTCTTTGAGCGAATTCTCACCAATACACATGTAATTTACATTGTTTACATAACCATGGCATTCCGTATTCCGAAAAAGATTCGTGCATCACGGATTCCTCAAACATGCATTTCTGAGCTGTGAACATGCGCATGACAGATGTTTCAACCACCAAACAAGTTACTTATGCACTTTGAAATAGTCCCTTGGACTTCGTTGCTTCTCCTATCACAAGTTTCAAGAATCACACTTTGATCCCAGGAAAAACCTCTTGGAGCGAATTCTACCCTAGAGATATGTAATTTGAATAGATTCCTTCAACATGATATTCCGTGTTCCATACAGGTTACATGCATGACGGATTCGACAAACATGCATTCCTGAGTTGAGAGCATGTGGATTACTGATGTTTCATTCTCTATAAAAGGAAAATTTTATTCTAGACACGTGTAGAGATTTTCACAAGCTTTCCCTAACACCAGTTTTGAATTCGAGCATTTTTCATAGAAGAATACCTCTGGAGCGATTTCCACCTAACAGATATGTAATTTAAATGCATTCCATCAACAGGGCATTCCAGGTTCCGCAAATGTTACATGCATGACGATTTCGGCATACATGTATTTCTGAGATCTCAGCATGTGGATTACTGACCTTTCATCCACCAAACAAGGCATATATACACTTTGTAATATTTACTCTGACTTCATAGGTTTTTTCTGTCACCAGGTAATAAATCGGACATATGGCACTAGAAAAGCCTCTTTGAGCGAAGTCTCACCAATACACATGTAATTTACATTGTTTACATAACCATGGCATTCCGTATTCCGAAAAAGATTCGTGCATCACGGATTCCTCAAACATGCATTTCTGAGCTGTGAACATGCGCATGACAGATGTTTCAACCACCAAACAAGTTACTTATGCACTTTGAAATAGTTCCTTGGACTTCGTTGCTTCTCCTATCACCAGTTTCAAGAATCAAACTTTGATCCCAGAAAAACACTCTTGGAGCGAATTCTACCCTAGAGATATGTAATTTGAATAGATCCCTTCAACATGATATTCCGTGTTCCGTACATGTTACATGCATGACGGATTCGACAAACATGCATTCCTGAGTTGTGAGCATGTGGATTACTGATTTTTCATCCTCTATAAAAGGAATAATTTCATATAGACTCGTGTACACATTTTCACTATCTTTCCCTAACACAAGTTTCGAATTCGTTCATTTTTCACAGAAGAATACTTCTGGAGTGTATTCAACCTAATAGATATATAATTTACATGAATTCCATCAACATGGCATTCCGGGTTCCGTACATGATACATGCATGACGGATTCGAGAAACATGCGTTTCTGAGTTGTGAACATGTGGATTAGTGAACTTTCATCCACCAAAGTAGGCATATATTACACTTTGAAATATTTACTATGACTTCATAAGTTTTTTGTATCACCAGGTTCTAAAATCGGATATTTGGCAGTAGAAAACACTCTTTGAGCGAATTCTCACCAATACACATGTAATTTACATAATTTACATAACCATGGCATTCCGTATTCCGAACATGATTCGTGCATCACGGATTCCTCAAACATGCATTTCTGAGCTGTGAACATGCGCATGACAGATGTTTCAACCACCAAACAAGTTACTTATGCACTTTGAAATAGTCCCTTGGACTTCGTTGCTTCTCCTATCACAAGTTTCAAGAATCACACTTTGATCCCAGAAAAACCCTCTTGGAGCGAATTCTACCCTAGAGATATGTAATTTGAATAGTTTCCTTCTACATGATATTCCGTGTTACGTACATGTTACATGCATGACGGATTCGACAAACATGCATTCCTGAGTTGAGAGCATGTGGATTACTGATTTTTCATCCTCTATAAAAGGAATAATTTCATATAGACTCGTGTACACATTTTCACAAGCTTTCCCTAACACAAGTTTCGAATTCGTTCATTTTTCACAGAAGAATACTTCTGGAGTGTATTCAACCTAATAGATATTTAATTTACATGAATTCCATCAACATGGCATTCCGGGTTCCGTACATGATACATGCATGACGGATTCGAGAAACATGCGTTTCTGAGTTGTGAGCATGTGGATTAGTGAACTTTCATCCACCAAAGAAGGCATATATTACACTTTGAAATATTTACTCTGACTTCATAAGTTTTTTGTATCACCAGGTTCTAAAATCGGACATTTGGCAGTAGAAAACACTCTTTGAGCGAATTCTCACCAATACACATGTAATTTACATTGTTTACATAACCATGGCATTCCGTATTCCGAACATGTTTCATGCATCACGGATTCCTCAAACATGCATTTCTGAGCTGTGAACATGCGCATGACAGATGTTTCAACCACCAAACAAGTTACTTATGCACTTTGAAATAGTTCCTTGGACTTCGTTGCTTCTCCTATCACCAGTTTCAAGAATCACACTTTGATCCCAGAAAAACCCTCTTGGAGCGAATTCTACCCTAGAGATATGTAATTTGAATAGATTCCTTCAACATGATATTCCGTGTTCTGTACATGTTACATGCATGACGGATTCGACAAACATGCATTCCTGAGTTGTGAGCATGTGGATTACTGATTTTTCATCCTCTATAAAAGGAATAATTTCATATAGACTCGTGTACACATTTTCACTATCTTTCCCTAACACAAGTTTCGAATTCGTTCATTTTTCACAGAAGAATACTTCTGGAGTGTATACAAACTAATAGATATATAATTTACATGAATTCCATCAACATGGCATTCCGGGTTCCGTACATGATACATGCATGACGGATTCGAGAAACATGCGTTTCTGAGTTGTGAGCATGTGGATTAGTGAACTTTCATCCACCAAAGAAGGCATATATTACACTTTGAAATATTTACTCTGACTTCATAAGTTTTTTGTATCACCAGGTTCTAAAATCGGATATTTGGCAGTAGAAAACACTCTTTGAGTGAATTCTCACCAATACACATGTAATTTACATTGTTTACATAACCATGGCATTCCGTATTCCGAACATGATTCGTGCATCACGGATTCCTCAAACATGCATTTCTGAGCTGTGAACATGCGCATGACAGATGTTTCAACCAACAAAAAAGTTACTTATGCACTTTGAAATAGTCCCTTGGACTTCGTTGCTTCTCCTATCACAAGTTTCAAGAATCACACTTTGATCCCAGAAAAACCCTCTTGGAGCGAATTCTACCCTAGAGATATGTAATTTGAATAGTTTCCTTCTACATGATATTCCGTGTTACGTACATGTTAGATGCATGACGGATTCGACAAACATGCATTCCTGAGTTGAGAGCATGTGGATTACTGATTTTTCATCCTCTATAAAAGGAATAATTTCATATAGACTCGTGTACACATTTTCACAAGCTTTCCGTAACACAAGTTTCGAATTCGTTCATTTTTCACAGAAGAATACTTCTGGAGTGTATTCAACCTAATAGATATATAATTTACATGAATTCCATCAACATGGCATTCCGGGTTCCGTACATGATACATGCATGACGGATTCGAGAAACATGCGTTTCTGAGTTGTGAGCATGTGGATTAGTGAACTTTCATCCACCAAAGAAGGCATATATTACACTTTGAAATATTTACTCTGACTTCATAAGTTTTTTGTATCACCAGGTTCTAATATCGGACATTTGGCAGTAGAAAACACTCTTTGAGCGAATTCTCACCAATACACATGTAATTTACATTGTTTACATAACCAAGGAATTCCGTATTCCGAACATGTTTCATGCATCACGGATTCCTCAAACATGCATTTCTGAGCTGTGAACATGCGCATGACAGATGTTTCAACCACCAAACAAGTTACTTAGGCACTTTGAAATAGTTCCTTGGACTTCGTTGCTTCTCCTATCACCAGTTTCAAGAATCACACTTTGATCCCAGAAAAACCCTCTTGGAGCGAATTCTACCCTAGAGATATGTAATTTGAATAGATTCCTTCAACATGATATTCCGTGTTCCGTACATGTTACATGCATGACGGATTCGACATACATGCATTCCTGAGTTGTGAGCATGTGGATTACTGATTTTTCATCCTCTATAAAAGGAATAATTTCATATAGACTCGTGTACACATTTTCACAAGCTTTCCCTAACACAAGTTTCGAATTCGTTCATTTTTCACAGAAGAATTCTTCTGCAGTGTATTCAACATAATACATATATAATTTTTATGAATTCCATCAACATGGCATTCCAGGTTCCGTACATGATACATGCATGACGGATTCGAGAAACATGCGTTTCTGAGTTGTGAACATGTGGATTAGTGAACTTTCATCCACCAAAGAAGGCATATATTACACTTTGAAGTATTTACTCTGACTTCATAAGTTTTTTGTATCACCAGGTTCTAAAATCGGACATTTGGCAGTAGAAAACACTCTTTGAGCGAATTCTCACCAATACACATGTAATTTACATTGTTTACATAACCATGGCATTCCGTATTCCGAAAAAGATTCGTGCATCACGGATTCCTCAAACATGCATTTCTGAGCTGTGAACATGCGCATGACAGATGTTTCAACCACCAAACAAGTTACTTATGCACTTTGAAATAGTCCCTTGGACTTCGTTGCTTCTCCTATCACAAGTTTCAAGAATCACACTTTGATCCCAGGAAAAACCTCTTGGAGCGAATTCTACCCTAGAGATATGTAATTTGAATAGATTCCTTCAACATGATATTCCGTGTTCCATACAGGTTACATGCATGACGGATTCGACAAACATGCATTCCTGAGTTGAGAGCATGTGGATTACTGATGTTTCATTCTCTATAAAAGGAAAATTTTATTCTAGACACGTGTAGAGATTTTCACAAGCTTTCCCTAACACCAGTTTTGAATTCGAGCATTTTTCACAGAAGAATACCTCTGGAGCGATTTCCACCTAACAGATATGTAATTTAAATGCATTCCATCAACAGGGCATTCCAGGTTCCGCAAATGCTACATGCATGACGATTTCGGCATACATGTATTTCTGAGATCTCAGCATGTGGATTACTGACCTTTCATCCACCAAACAAGGCATATATACACTTTGAAATATTTACTCTGACTTCATAGGTTTTTTCTGTCACCAGGTAATAAATCGGACATTTGGCACTAGAAAAGCCTCTTTGAGCGAATTCTCACAAATACACATGTAATTTACATTGTTTACATAACCATGGCATTCCATATTCCGAACATGATTCATGCATCACGAATTACTCAAATTGCATTTCTGAGCTGTGAACATGCACATGACAGATATTTCAACCACCAAACAAGTTACTTATGCACTTTGAAATATTTCCTTGGACTTCATTGTTTCTCCTATCACCAGTTTCAAGAATCACACATCGATCCCAGAAAAACCCTCTTGGAGCGAATTCTACCCTAGAGATATGTAATATGAATAGATTCCTTCAACATGATATTCCGTGTTCCGTACATGTTACATGCATGACGGATTCGACAAACATGCATTCCTGAGTTGAGAGCATGTGGATTACTGATTTTTCACCCTCTATAAAAGGAATAATTTCATATAGACTCGTGTACACATTTTCACTATCTTTCCCTAACACAAGTTTCGAATTAGTTCATTTTTCACAGAAGAATACTTCTGGAGTGTATTCAAACTAATAGATATATAATTTACATGAATTCCATCAACATGGCATTCCGGGTTCCGTACATGATACATGCATGACGGATTCGAGAAACATGCGTTTCTGAGTTGTGAGCATGTGGATTAGTGAACTTTCATCCACCAAAGAAGGCATATATTACACTTTGAAATATTTACTCTGACTTCATAAGTTTTTTGTATCACCAGGTTCTAAAATCGGACATTTGGCAGTAGAAAACACTCTTTGTGCGAATTCTCACCAATACACATGTAATTTACATTGTTTACATAACCATGGCATTCCGTATTCCGAACATGATTCATGCATCACGGATCCTAAATTGCATTTCTGAGCTGTGAACATGCACATAACAGATGTTACAACCACCAAACAAGTTACTTATGCACTTTGAAATATTTCCTTGGACTTCGTTGATTCTCCTATCACCAGTTTCAAGAGTCACACTTTGATCCCAGAAACACCTTCTGGAGTGAATTCTACCCTAGTGATATGTAATTTGAATAGATTCCTTCAACATATTTTGTGTTCCGTACATGCTACATGCATGACGGATTCGAAAAACATGCATTCCTGAGATGAGTGCATGTGTATTACTTATGTTTCATTCTCTATAAAAGGAAATTTTCTTCTAGACACGTGTACAGATTTTCACAAGCTTTCCCTAACACCAGTTTAGAATTCGTGCATTTTTCACAGAAAAATACTTCTGGAGAGATTTTCACCTAACAGATATGTAATTTAAATGCATTCCATCAGCAGGGCATTCCGGATTCCGAAAATGCTACATGCATGACGGATTTGGCAAACATGCGTTTCTGAGTTGTGAGCATGTGGATTAGTGAACTTTCATCCACCAAAGAAGGCATATATACACTAAGAAATATTTACTCTGACTTCATAGTTTTTTCTAATACCAGGTTGTATAATCGGACATTTGGCACCAGAAAACACCCTCTGAGTGAATTCTCAAATATACACATGTAATTTACATTTTGTACATAACCATGGCATTCTGCATTCCGAACATGTTTCATGCAATACCGATTCCTCAAACGTGCATTTGTGAGTTGTGTATATGCTCATGAATGATGCTTAAACGATTACAAGTTACCTATGCACTTTGATATATACTCTTTGTCTTCGTAGCTTCTCCCTATCACCAGGTTTACGAATCACAATTTGATCCCAGAAAAACCCTCTTGAAGCGAACTCTACCCTAGAGATATGTAATTTGAATAGATTCCATCTAAATGATATTCAGTGTTCCGTACATACTACATGCATGACGGATTCGACAATCATGCATTCCTGAGTTGAGAGCATGTGGATTACTGATCTTTCATCCTCTATAAAAACAATATTTTCATCTAGACCCGTGTACCCATTTTCACAATCTTTTCCTAACAACAGTTTCAAACTCGTTCATTTTTCACAGAAAAATACTTCTGGGGCGATTTCCACCAAACAGATATGTAATTTACATGAATTCCATCAACATGGCATTCCGGGTTCCGTACATGCTACATGCATGACTGATACGGCAAACATGTGTTTCTGAGATCTCAGCATGTGGATTACTGACCTTTCATCCACCAAACAAGGCATATATACACTTAGAAATACTTACTCTGACTTCATAGGTTTTTTCTATCACCATGTTTTAAATCGGACATGTGGCTCCAGAAAACACTTCGAGCGAATTCTCACCAATACAAATGTAATTTACATTGTTTACATAAACATGGCATTCCGTATTCCGAGCATGTTTCATGTGTCACAGATTACTCAAACATGAATTTTTGAGTTGTGAACATGCGCATGACAGATATTTCAAACACCAAACGAGTTACCTATACACTTTGAAATATTTACTTGGACTTCTTTGCTTCTTCCAATCACCAGTTTCAAGAATCACACTTTGTTCCCAGAAAAACACTCTTGGAGCGAATTTTACCCTAGAGATATGTAATTTGAATAGATTCTTTCAACATGATATTCGGTGTTCCGTACATGTAACATGCATGACGGATTCGACAAACATGCATTCCTGAGTTGAGAGCATCTGGATTACTGATTTTTCATCCTGTATAAAAGGAATATTTTCATATAGACTAGTGTACACATTTTCACAAGCTTTCCCTAACACCAGTTTCTAATTCGTGCATTTTTCACAGAAGAACACTTCTGGAGCGTTTTCCACCTAATAGATATATAATTTACATGAATTCCATCAACATGGCATCCCGGGTTCCGTACATGATACATGCATGACGGATTCGAGAAACATGAGTTTCTGAGTTGTGAGAATTTGGATACTGACCTTTCAATCACCAAACTAGGCATATATACACTTTGAAATATTTACTCTGACTTCATAGGTTTTTTCTAACACCAGGTTGTATAATCGGACATTTGGCACCAGAAAACACCCTCTGAGCGAATTCTCAAATATACACATGTAATTTACATTTTTTACATAACCATGGCCTTCTGTATTCCGAACATGTTTCATGCAATACCGATTCCTCAAACATGCATTTGTCAGTTGTGAATATGCTCATGACTGATGTTTCAATCATTACAAGTTACCTATGCACTTAAATATATATACTTTGTCTTCGTAGCTTCTTCCTATCACCAGGTTCAAGAATCACACTTTGATCCCAGAAAAACCCTCTTAAAGCGAATTCTACCCTAGAGGTATGTAATTTGAATAGATTCTATCTGCATGATATTCCGTGTTCCGTACATGCTATATGCATGACGGATTCGAAAAACATGCATTCCTGAGTTGAGAACATGTGGATTACTGATGTTTCATCCTGTATAAAAGGAAAATTTTCTTCTAGACACGTGTACAGATTTTCACAACCTTTCCCTAACACCACTTTAGAATTCGTGAATTTTTCACAGAAAAATACTTCTGGAGCGATTTCCACCTAACAGATATGTAATTTAAATGCATTCCATCAACAGGGCATTCCGGATTCCGTAAATGCTACATGCATGACGGATTCGGCAAACATGCGTATCTGAGTTGTGTTCAAGTGGATTAGTGAACTTTCATCCACCAAACAAGGCATATATACACTTTGAAATATTTAAAATATTTGAAAATATTTGAAATATTTACTTTGACTTCATAAGTTTTTGTATCACCAGGTTCTAAAATCAGACATTTGGCAGTAGAAATCCCTCTTTGATCGAATTCTCACCAATAAACATGTAATTTACATTGTTTACTTAACCATGGCATTCCGAATTGTGAACATGATTCATGCATCACGAATTCCTCAAATTGCTTTTCTGAGCTGTAAACATGCAGATGACAGATATTTCAACCACCAAACAATTAACTTATGCACTTTGAAATATTCCCTTGGACTTCGTTGCTTCTCCTGTCACCAGTTTCAAGAATCACACTTTAATCCCAGAAAAAAACTCTAGGAGCAAATTCTACTCTAGAGATATGTAATTTGAATAAATTCCTCAAAATGATATTCCGTGTTCCGAACATGTTACATGCATGACGGATTCGACAAACATGCATTACTGAGTTGAGAGCATGTGGATTACTGATTTTTAATCCTCTATAAAATTAATAATTTCATATAGACCCATGTATATTTTTTCACAATCTTTCCCTAAAACTAGTTTCGAATTCGTGCATTTTTCACAGAAGAATACTTCTGGAGTGTATTCAACCTAATTGATACATAATTTACATGAATTCCATCAACATGGCATTCCGGGTTCCGTACATGCTACATGCATGACGGATTCGAGAAACATGAGTTTCTGAGTTGTGAGCATGTGGATAAGTGAACTTACATCCACCAAACAAGGCATATATACACTTTGAAATATTTACTCTGACTTCATAAGTTTTTTGTATCACTAGGTTCTAAAATCGGACATTTGGCAGTAGAAAACACTCTTTGAGCGAATTCTCACCAATACACATGTAATTTACCTTGTTTACATAACCATGGCATTCCGTATTCCGAACATGTTTCATGCATCACGGATTCCTCAAACATGCATTTCTGAGCTGTGAACATGTGCATGACAGTTGTTTCAACCACCAAACAAGTTACTTACGCACTTTGAAATAGTTCCTTGGACTTCGTTGCTTCTCCTATCACCAGTTTCAAGAATCACACTTTGATCCCAGAAAAACCCTCTTGGAGCGAATTCTAACCTAGAGATATGTAATTTGAATAGATTCCTTCAACAGGATATTCCGTGTTCCGTACATGTTACATGCATGACGGATTCGACAATCATGCATTCCTGAGTTGTGAGCATGTGGATTACTGATTTTTCATCCTCTATAAAAGGAATAATTTCATCTAGACTCGTGTACCCATTTTCACAAGCTTTCCCTAACACAAGTTTCGAATTCGTTCATTTTTCACAGAAAAATACTTCTGGGGCGATTTCCACCAAACAGATATGTAATTTACATGAATTCCATCAACATGGCATTCCGGGTTCCGTACATGCTACATGCATGACTGATACGGCAAACATGTGTTTCTGAGATCTCAGCATGTGGATTACTGACCTTTCATCCACCAAACAAGGCATATATACACTTAGAAATACTTACTCTGACTTCATAGGTTTTTTCTATCACCATGTTTTAAATCGGACATGTGGCTCCAGAAAACACTTCGAGCGAATTCTCACCAATACAAATGTAATTTACATTGTTTACATAAACATGGCATTCCGTATTCCGAGCATGTTTCATGTGTCACAGATTACTCAAACATGAATTTTTGAGTTGTGAACATGCGCATGACAGATATTTCAAACACCAAACGAGTTACCTATACACTTTGAAATATTTACTTGGACTTCTTTGCTTCTTCCAATCACCAGTTTCAAGAATCACACTTTGTTCCCAGAAAAACACTCTTGGAGCGAATTTTACCCTAGAGATATGTAATTTGAATAGATTCTTTCAACATGATATTCGGTGTTCCGTACATGTAACATGCATGACGGATTCGACAAACATGCATTCCTGAGTTGAGAGCATCTGGATTACTGATTTTTCATCCTGTATAAAAGGAATATTTTCATATAGACTAGTGTACACATTTTCACAAGCTTTCCCTAACACCAGTTTCTAATTCGTGCATTTTTCACAGAAGAACACTTCTGGAGCGTTTTCCACCTAATAGATATATAATTTACATGAATTCCATCAACATGGCATCCCGGGTTCCGTACATGATACATGCATGACGGATTCGAGAAACATGAGTTTCTGAGTTGTGAGAATTTGGATACTGACCTTTCAATCACCAAACTAGGCATATATACACTTTGAAATATTTACTCTGACTTCATAGGTTTTTTCTAACACCAGGTTGTATAATCGGACATTTGGCACCAGAAAACACCCTCTGAGCGAATTCTCAAATATACACATGTAATTTACATTTTTTACATAACCATGGCCTTCTGTATTCCGAACATGTTTCATGCAATACCGATTCCTCAAACATGCATTTGTCAGTTGTGAATATGCTCATGACTGATGTTTCAATCATTACAAGTTACCTATGCACTTAAATATATATACTTTGTCTTCGTAGCTTCTTCCTATCACCAGGTTCAAGAATCACACTTTGATCCCAGAAAAACCCTCTTAAAGCGAATTCTACCCTAGAGGTATGTAATTTGAATAGATTCTATCTGCATGATATTCCGTGTTCCGTACATGCTATATGCATGACGGATTCGAAAAACATGCATTCCTGAGTTGAGAACATGTGGATTACTGATGTTTCATCCTGTATAAAAGGAAAATTTTCTTCTAGACACGTGTACAGATTTTCACAACCTTTCCCTAACACCACTTTAGAATTCGTGAATTTTTCACAGAAAAATACTTCTGGAGCGATTTCCACCTAACAGATATGTAATTTAAATGCATTCCATCAACAGGGCATTCCGGATTCCGTAAATGCTACATGCATGACGGATTCGGCAAACATGCGTATCTGAGTTGTGTTCAAGTGGATTAGTGAACTTTCATCCACCAAACAAGGCATATATACACTTTGAAATATTTAAAATATTTGAAAATATTTGAAATATTTACTTTGACTTCATAAGTTTTTGTATCACCAGGTTCTAAAATCAGACATTTGGCAGTAGAAATCCCTCTTTGATCGAATTCTCACCAATAAACATGTAATTTACATTGTTTACTTAACCATGGCATTCCGAATTGTGAACATGATTCATGCATCACGAATTCCTCAAATTGCTTTTCTGAGCTGTAAACATGCAGATGACAGATATTTCAACCACCAAACAATTAACTTATGCACTTTGAAATATTCCCTTGGACTTCGTTGCTTCTCCTGTCACCAGTTTCAAGAATCACACTTTAATCCCAGAAAAAAACTCTAGGAGCAAATTCTACTCTAGAGATATGTAATTTGAATAAATTCCTCAAAATGATATTCCGTGTTCCGAACATGTTACATGCATGACGGATTCGACAAACATGCATTACTGAGTTGAGAGCATGTGGATTACTGATTTTTAATCCTCTATAAAATTAATAATTTCATATAGACCCATGTATATTTTTTCACAATCTTTCCCTAAAACTAGTTTCGAATTCGTGCATTTTTCACAGAAGAATACTTCTGGAGTGTATTCAACCTAATTGATACATAATTTACATGAATTCCATCAACATGGCATTCCGGGTTCCGTACATGCTACATGCATGACGGATTCGAGAAACATGAGTTTCTGAGTTGTGAGCATGTGGATAAGTGAACTTACATCCACCAAACAAGGCATATATACACTTTGAAATATTTACTCTGACTTCATAAGTTTTTTGTATCACTAGGTTCTAAAATCGGACATTTGGCAGTAGAAAACACTCTTTGAGCGAATTCTCACCAATACACATGTAATTTACATTGTTTACATAACCATGGCATTCCATATTCCGAACATGTTTCTTGCAATACCGATTCCACAAACATGCATTTCTGAGCTGTGAACATGCGCATGACAGATGTTTCAACCACCAAAAATGTTACCAATGCACCTTGAAATATTTACTTAGACTTCGTTTCTTCTTCCTTTCACCAGGTTCAAGAATCACTTTGATCCCAGAAAAACCCTTTTGGAGAGAAATCTACCCTAGTGATATGTTATTTGAATAGATTCCTTCAATATGATATTCCTTGCTCCGTAAGTGCTACATGCATGACGGATTCGACAAACATGCATTCCTGAGTTGAGAGCATGTGGATTACCGATTTTTCATCCAGTATAAAAGAAATATTTTCATCTTGACACGTGTACACATTATCACAAGTTTTCCCTAACACCAGTTTCGAATTCGTGCCTTTTTCACAGAAAAAAACTTCTGGAGCTTTTCCACCTAATAGATATATTAATTAAATGAATTCCATCAACATGGCATTCCGGGTTCCGTACATGCTACATGCATGACGGACTCGGCAAACATGTGTTTCTGAGATTTGAGCATGTGGATTACTGACCTTTCATCCACCAAAGAAGGCATATATACACTTAGAAATATTTACTCTGACTTCATAGGTTTTTTCTAACACCAGGTTGTATAATCGGACATTTGGCACCAGAAAACACCCTCTGAGCGAATTCTCAAATATACACATGTAATTTACATTTTTTACATAACCATGGCCTTCTGTATTCCGAACATGTTTCATGCAATACCGATTCTTCAAACATGCATTTGTGAGTTGTGAATATGCTCATGACTGATGTTTAAACCATTACAAGTTACATATGCACTTTGATATATACACTTTGTCTTCGTAGCTTCTTCCTATCAACAGGTTTACGACTCACAATTTGATCCCAGAAATAACCTCTTAAAGCGAATTCTACCCTAGAGATATGTAATTTGTATAGATTCCATCTAAACGATATTCACTGTTCCGTACATACTACATGCATGACGGTTTCGACAAACATGCATTCCTGAGTTGAGGTCATGTGGATTACTGATCTTTCATCCTCTATAAAAACAATATATTCATCTAGACACGTGTACCCATTTTCACAAACTTTTCCTAACACCAGTTTCGAACTCGTTCATTTTTCACAGAAAATTACTTCTGGGGCGATTTCCACCAAATAGATATATAATTTACATGAATTCCATCAACATGGCATTCCGGGTTCCGTACATGATACATGCATGACGGATTCGAGAAATATGCGTTTCTGAGTTGTGAGCATGTGGATTATTGAACTTTCATCCACCAAACAAAGCACATATACACTTTGAAATATTTACTTAGACTTCATAAGTTTTTTGTATCACCAGGTTCTAAAATCGGACATTTGACAGTAGAAAACACTCTTTCATCGAATTCTCACCAATACACATGTAATTTACATTGTTTACATAACCATGGCATTCCGTATTCCGAACATGATTCATGCATCACGGATCCTAAATTGCATTTCTGAGCTGTGAACATGCACATAACAGATGTTTCAACCACCAAACAAGTTACTTATGCACTTTGAAATATTTCCTTGGACTTCGTTGATTCTCCTATCACCAGTTTCAAGAGTCACACTTTGATCCCAGAAACACCTTCTGGAGTGAATTCTACCCTTGTGATATGTAATTTGAATAGATTCCTTCAACATATTTTGTGTTCCGTACATGCTACATGCATGACGGATTCGAAAAACATGCATTCCTGAGATGAGTGCATGTGTATTACTTATGTTTCATTCTCTATAAAAGGAAATTTTCTTCTAGACACGTGTACAGATTTTCACAAGCTTTCCCTAACACCAGTATAGAATTCGTGCATTTTTCACAGAAAAATACTTCTGGAGAGATTTTCACCAAACAGATATGTAATTTAAATGCATTCCATCAGCAGGGCATTCCGGATTCCGAAAATGCTACATGCATGACGGATTTGGCCAACATGCGTTTCTGAGTTGTGAGCATGTGGATTAGTGAACTTTCATCCACCAAAGAAGGCATATATACACTAAGAAATATTTACTCTGACTTCATAGTTTTTTCTAACACCAGGTTGTATAATCGGACATTTGGCACCAGAAAACACCCTCTGAGTGAATTCTCAAATATACACATGTAATTTACATTTTGTACATAACCATGGCATTCTGCATTCCGAACATGTTTCATGCAATACCGATTCCTCAAACGTGCATTTGTGAGTTGTGTATATGCTCATGAATGATGCTTAAACGATTACAAGTTACCTATGCACTTTGATATATACTCTTTGTCTTCGTAGCTTCTCCCTATCACCAGGTTTACGAATCACAATTTGATCCCAGAAAAACCCTCTTGAAGCGAACTCTACCCTAGAGATATGTAATTTGAATAGATTCCATCTAAATGATATTCAGTGTTCCGTACATACTACATGCATGACGGATTCGACAATCATGCATTCCTGAGTTGAGAGCATGTGGATTACTGATCTTTCATCCTCTATAAAAACAATATTTTCATCTAGACCCGTGTACCCATTTTCACAATCTTTTCCTAACAACAGTTTCAAACTCGTTCATTTTTCACAGAAAAATACTTCTGGGGCGATTTCCACCAAACAGATATGTAATTTACATGAATTCCATCAACATGGCATTCCGGGTTCCGTACATGCTACATGCATGACTGATACGGCAAACATGAGTTTCTGAGATCTCAGCATGTGGATTACTGACCTTTCATCCACCAAACAAGGCATATATACACTTAGAAATACTTACTCTGACTTCATAGGTTTTTTCTATCACCATGTTTTAAATCGGACATGTGGCTCCAGAAAACACTTCGAGCGAATTCTCACCAATACAAATGTAATTTACATTGTTTACATAAACATGGCATTCCGTATTCCGAGCATGTTTCATGTGTCACAGATTACTCAAACATGAATTTTTGAGTTGTGAACATGCGCATGACAGATATTTCAAACACCAAACGAGTTACCTATGCACTTTGAAATATTTACTTGGACTTCTTTGCTTCTTCCAATCACCAGTTTCAAGAATCACACTTTGTTCCCAGAAAAACACTCTTGGAGCGAATTTTACCCTAGAGATATGTAATTTGAATAGATTCTTTCAACATGATATTCGGTGTTCCGTACATGTAACATGCATGACGGATTCGACAAACATGCATTCCTGAGTTGAGAGCATCTGGATTACTGATTTTTCATCCTGTATAAAAGGAATATTTTCATATAGACTAGTGTACACATTTTCACAAGCTTTCCCTAACACCAGTTTCTAATTCGTGCATTTTTCACAGAAGAACACTTCTGGAGCGTTTTCCACCTAATAGATATATAATTTACATGAATTCCATCAACATGGCATCCCGGGTTCCGTACATGATACATGCATGACGGATTCGAGAAACATGAGTTTCTGAGTTGTGAGAAATTGGATACTGACCTTTCAATCACCAAACTAGGCATATATACACTTTGAAATATTTACTCTGACTTCATAGGTTTTTTCTAACACCAGGTTGTATAATCGGACATTTGGCACCAGAAAACACCCTCTGAGCGAATTCTCAAATATACACATGTAATTTACATTTTTTACATAACCATGGCCTTCTGTATTCCGAACATGTTTCATGCAATACCGATTCCTCAAACATGCATTTGTCAGTTGTGAATATGCTCATGACTGATATTTCAATCATTACAAGTTACCTATGCACTTAAATATATATACTTTGTCTTCGTAGCTTCTTCCTATCACCAGGTTCAAGAATCACACTTTGATCCCAGAAAAACCCTCTTAAAGCGAATTCTACCCTAGAGGTATGTAATTTGAATAGATTCTATCTGCATGATATTCCGTGTTCCGTACATGCTATATGCATGACGGATTCGAAAAACATGCATTCCTGAGTTGAGAACATGTGGATTACTGATGTTTCATCCTGTATAAAAGGAAAATTTTCTTCTAGACACGTGTACAGATTTTCACAACCTTTCCCTAACACCACTTTAGAATTCGTGAATTTTTCACAGAAAAATACTTCTGGAGCGATTTCCACCTAACAGATATGTAATTTAAATGCATTCCATCAACAGGGCATTCCGGATTCCGTAAATGCTACATGCATGACGGATTCGGCAAACATGCGTATCTGAGTTGTGTTCAAGTGGATTAGTGAACTTTCATCCACCAAACAAGGCATATATACACTTTGAAATATTTAAAATATTTGAAAATATTTGAAATATTTACTTTGACTTCATAAGTTTTTGTATCACCAGGTTCTAAAATCAGACATTTGGCAGTAGAAATCCCTCTTTGATCGAATTCTCACCAATAAACATGTAATTTACATTGTTTACTTAACCATGGCATTCCGTATTGTGAACATGATTCATGCATCACGAATTCCTCAAATTGCTTTTCTGAGCTGTAAACATGCAGATGACAGATATTTCAACCACCAAACAATTAACTTATGCACTTTGAAATATTCCCTTGGACTTCGTTGCTTCTCCTGTCACCAGTTTCAAGAATCACACTTTAATCCCAGAAAAAAACTCTAGGAGCAAATTCTACTCTAGAGATATGTAATTTGAATAAATTCCTCAAAATGATATTCCGTGTTCCGAACATGTTACATGCATGACGGATTCGACAAACATGCATTACTGAGTTGAGAGCATGTGGATTACTGATTTTTAATCCTCTATAAAATTAATAATTTCATATAGACCCATGTATATTTTTTCACAATCTTTCCCTAAAACTAGTTTCGAATTCGTGCATTTTTCACAGAAGAATACTTCTGGAGTGTATTCAACCTAATTGATACATAATTTACATGAATTCCATCAACATGGCATTCCGGGTTCCGTACATGCTACATGCATGACGGATTCGAGAAACATGAGTTTCTGAGTTGTGAGCATGTGGATAAGTGAACTTACATCCACCAAACAAGGCATATATACACTTTGAAATATTTACTCTGACTTCATAAGTTTTTTGTATCACTAGGTTCTAAAATCGGACATTTGGCAGTAGAAAACACTCTTTGAGCGAATTCTCACCAATACACATGTAATTTACATTGTTTACATAACCATGGCATTCCATATTCCGAACATGTTTCTTGCAATACCGATTCCACAAACATGCATTTCTGAGCTGTGAACATGCGCATGACAGATGTTTCAACCACCAAAAATGTTACCAATGCACCTTGAAATATTTACTTAGACTTCGTTTCTTCTTCCTTTCACCAGGTTCAAGAATCACTTTGATCCCAGAAAAACCCTTTTGGAGAGAAATCTACCCTAGTGATATGTTATTTGAATAGATTCCTTCAATATGATATTCCTTGCTCCGTAAGTGCTACATGCATGACGGATTCGACAAACATGCATTCCTGAGTTGAGAGCATGTGGATTACCGATTTTTCATCCAGTATAAAAGAAATATTTTCATCTTGACACGTGTACACATTATCACAAGTTTTCCCTAACACCAGTTTCGAATTCGTGCCTTTTTCACAGAAAAAAACTTCTGGAGCTTTTCCACCTAATAGATATATTAATTAAATGAATTCCATCAACATGGCATTCCGGGTTCCGTACATGCTACATGCATGACGGACTCGGCAAACATGTGTTTCTGAGATTTGAGCATGTGGATTACTGACCTTTCATCCACCAAAGAAGGCATATATACACTTAGAAATATTTACTCTGACTTCATAGGTTTTTTCTAACACCAGGTTGTATAATCGGACATTTGGCACCAGAAAACACCCTCTGAGCGAATTCTCAAATATACACATGTAATTTACATTTTTTACATAACCATGGCCTTCTGTATTCCGAACATGTTTCATGCAATACCGATTCTTCAAACATGCATTTGTGAGTTGTGAATATGCTCATGACTGATGTTTAAACCATTACAAGTTACATATGCACTTTGATATATACACTTTGTCTTCGTAGCTTCTTCCTATCAACAGGTTTACGACTCACAATTTGATCCCAGAAATAACCTCTTAAAGCGAATTCTACCCTAGAGATATGTAATTTGTATAGATTCCATCTAAACGATATTCACTGTTCCGTACATACTACATGCATGACGGTTTCGACAAACATGCATTCCTGAGTTGAGGTCATGTGGATTACTGATCTTTCATCCTCTATAAAAACAATATATTCATCTAGACACGTGTACCCATTTTCACAAACTTTTCCTAACACCAGTTTCGAACTCGTTCATTTTTCACAGAAAATTACTTCTGGGGCGATTTCCACCAAATAGATATATAATTTACATGAATTCCATCAACATGGCATTCCGGGTTCCGTACATGATACATGCATGACGGATTCGAGAAATATGCGTTTCTGAGTTGTGAGCATGTGGATTATTGAACTTTCATCCACCAAACAAAGCACATATACACTTTGAAATATTTACTTAGACTTCATAAGTTTTTTGTATCACCAGGTTCTAAAATCGGACATTTGACAGTAGAAAACACTCTTTCATCGAATTCTCACCAATACACATGTAATTTACATTGTTTACATAACCATGGCATTCCGTATTCCGAACATGATTCATGCATCACGGATCCTAAATTGCATTTCTGAGCTGTGAACATGCACATAACAGATGTTTCAACCACCAAACAAGTTACTTATGCACTTTGAAATATTTCCTTGGACTTCGTTGATTCTCCTATCACCAGTTTCAAGAGTCACACTTTGATCCCAGAAACACCTTCTGGAGTGAATTCTACCCTTGTGATATGTAATTTGAATAGATTCCTTCAACATATTTTGTGTTCCGTACATGCTACATGCATGACGGATTCGAAAAACATGCATTCCTGAGATGAGTACATGTTTATTACTTATGTTTCATTCTCTATAAAAGGAAATTTTCTTCTAGACACGTGTACAGATTTTCACAAGCTTTCCCTAACACCAGTATAGAATTCGTGCATTTTTCACAGAAAAATACTTCTGGAGAGATTTTCACCAAACAGATATGTAATTTAAATGCATTCCATCAGCAGGGCATTCCGGATTCCGAAAATGCTACATGCATGACGGATTTGGCCAACATGCGTTTCTGAGTTGTGAGCATGTGGATTAGTGAACTTTCATCCACCAAAGAAGGCATATATACACTAAGAAATATTTACTCTGACTTCATAGTTTTTTCTAACACCAGGTTGTATAATCGGACATTTGGCACCAGAAAACACCCTCTGAGTGAATTCTCAAATATACACATGTAATTTACATTTTGTACATAACCATGGCATTCTGCATTCCGAACATGTTTCATGCAATACCGATTCCTCAAACGTGCATTTGTGAGTTGTGAATATGCTCATGAATGATGCTTAAACGATTACAAGTTACCTATGCACTTTGATATATACTCTTTGTCTTCGTAGCTTCTCCCTATCACCAGGTTTACGAATCACAATTTGATCCCAGAGAAACCCTCTTGAAGCGAACTCTACCCTAGAGATATGTAATTTGAATAGATTCCATCTAAATGATATTCAGTGTTCCGTAAATACTACATGCATGACGGATTCGACAAACATGCATTCCTGAGTTGAGAGCATGTGGATTACTGATCTTTCATCCTCTATAAAAACAATATTTTCATCTAGACCCGTGTACCCATTTTCACAATCTTTTCCTAACAACAGTTTCAAACTCGTTCATTTTTCACAGAAAAATACTTCTGGGGCGATTTCCACCAAACAGATATGTAATTTACATGAATTCCATCAACATGGCATTCCGGGTTCCGTACATGATACATGCATGACGGATTCGAGAAATATGCGTTTCTGAGTTGTGAGCATGTGGATTATTGAACTTTCATCCACCAAACAAAGCACATATACACTTTGAAATATTTACTTAGACTTCATAAGTTTTTTGTATCACCAGGTTCTAAAATCGGACATTTGACAGTAGAAAACACTCTTTCATCGAATTCTCACCAATACACATGTAATTTACATTGTTTACATAACCATGGCATTCCGTATTCCGAACATGATTCATGCATCACGGATCCTAAATTGCATTTCTGAGCTGTGAACATGTGCATGACAGTTTTTTCAACCACCAAACAAGTTACTTACGCACTTTGAAATAGTTCCTTGGACTTCGTTGCTTCTCCTATCACCAGTTTCAAGAATCACACTTAGATCCCAGAAAAACCCTCTTGGAGCGAATTCTACCCTAGAGATATGTAATTTGAATAGATTCCTTCAACATGATATTCCGTGTTCCGTACATGTTACATGCATGACGGATTCGACAAACATGCATTCCTGAGTTGTGAGCATGTGGATTACTGATTTTTCATCCTCTATAAAAGGAATAATTTCATATAGACTCGTGTACACATTTTCACTATCTTTCCCTAACACAAGTTTCGAATTCGTTCATTTTTCACAGAAGAATACTTCTGGAGTGTATTCAACCTAATAGATATATAATTTACATGAATTCCATCAACATGGCATTCCGGGTTCCGTACATGATACATGCATGACGGATTCGAGAAACATGCGTTTCTGAGTTGTGAACATGTGGATTAGTGAACTTTCATCCACCAAAGAAGGCATATATTACACTTTGAAATATTTACTCTGACTTCATAAGTTTTTTGTATCACCAGGTTCTAAAATCGGACATTTGGCAGTAGAAAACACTCTTTGAGCGAATTCTCACCAATACACATGTAATTTACATTGTTTACATAACCATGGCATTCCGTATTCCGAACATGATTCGTGCATCACGGATTCCTCAAACATGCATTTCTGAGCTGTGAACATGCACATGACAGATGTTTCAACCACCAAACAAGTTACTTATGCACTTTGAAATAGTTCCTTGGACTTCGTTGCTTCTCCTATCACCAGTTTCAAGAATCACACTTTGATCCCAGAAAAACCCTCTTGGAGCGAATTCTACCCTAGAGATATGTAATTTGAATAGATTCCTTCAACATGATATTCCGTGTTACGTACATGTTACATGCATGACGGATTCGACAAACATGCATTCCTGAGTTGTGAGCATGTGGATTACTGATTTTTCATCCTCTATAAAAGGAATAATTTCATATAGACTCGTGTACACTTTTTCACAAGCTTTCCCTAACACAAGTTTCGAATTCGTTCATTTTTCATAGAAGAATACTTCTGGAGTGTATTAAACCTAATAGATATATAATTTACATGAATTCCATCAACATGGCATTCCGGGTTCCGTACATGCTACATGCATGACGAATACGGCAAACATGTGTTTCTGAGATCTCAGCATGTGGATTACTGACCTTTCATCCACCAAACAAGGCATTTATACACTTAGAAATACTTACTCTGACTTCATAGGTTTTTTCTATCACCATGTTTTAAATCGGACATGTGGCTCCAGAAAACACTTCGAGCGAATTCTCACCAATACAAATGTAATTTACATTGTTTACATAAACATGGCATTCCGTATTCCGAGCATGTTTCATGTGTCACAGATTACTCAAACATGAATTTTTGAGTTGTGAACATGCGCATGACAGATATTTCAAACACCAAACGAGTTACCTATGCACTTTGAAATATTTACTTGGACTTCTTTGTTTCTTCCAATCACCAGTTTCAAGAATCACACTTTGTTCCCAGAAAAACACTCTTGGAGCGAATTCTACCCTAGAGATATGTAATTTGAATAGATTCTTTCAACATGATATTCGGTGTTCCGTACATGTAACATGCATGACGGATTCGACAAACATGCATTCCTGAGTTGAGAGCATCTGGATTACTGATTTTTCATCCTGTATAAAAGGACTATTTTCATATAGACTAGTGTACACATTTTCACAAGCTTTCCCTAACACCAGTTTCTAATTCGTGCATTTTTCACAGAAGAACACTTCTGGAGCGTTTTCCACCTAATAGATATATAATTTACATGAATTCCATCAACATGGCATCCCGGGTTCCGTACATGATACATGCATGACGGATTCGAGAAACATGAGTTTCTGAGTTGTGAGAATTTGGATACTGACCTTTCAATCACCAAACTAGGCATATATACACTTAGATATATTTACTCTTACTTCATAGTTTTTTTTTATCTCCAGGTTCTAAAATCGGAGATTTGGCCCCAGAAAACACTCTTTGAGCGAATTCTCACCAATACACATGTAATTTACATTGTTTACCTAACCATGGCATTCTGTATACTGAACTTGTTTCATTCTCACTGATTCCTCAAACATGCATTTCTGAGCTCTGAACATGCGCATGAATGATATCTGAAACACCAAACAATTTACGTATGCACTTTGAAATATTGACTTAGACTTCAGAGCTTCTTCCTATCACAAGTTTCAAGAATCACACTTTCATCCCAGAAAAACCCTCTTGAAGCGAATTCTACCCTAGAGATATGTAATTTGAATAGATTCCATCTACATGATATTCCGTGTTCCAGACATGCTCTATGCATGACGGATTCGACAAACATTCATTCCTGAGTTGAGAGCATGTGGATTAATGATCTTTCATCGTCTATAATAGGTATATTTTCATCTAGACACGTGTACAGATTTTCACAAGCTTTCCCTAACACCAGTTTCGAATTCGTGCATTTTTCACAGAAGAATACCTCTGGAGCGATTTCCACCTAACAGATATGTAATTTAAATGCATTCCATCAACAGGGCATTCCAGGTTCCGTAAATGCTACATGCATGATGGATTCGGCAAACATGTGTTTCTGAGATCTCAGCATGTGGATTACTGACCTTTCATCCACCAAACAACGCATATATACACTTAGAAGAATTTACTTTGACTTCATAGTTTTTTTCTGTCACCAGGTACTAAAATCGGACATTTGACACTAAAAAAGCCTCTATGACCAAATTCTCCCCAATACACATGTAATTTACATTGTTTATATAACCATGGCATTCCGTATTCCGAAGATGTTTGATGAAACACGGATTCCAAAATCATGCATTTCTGAGTTGTGTACATGCACATGAGAGATGATTCAACTATAAGAATTTACCTATGCATTTTGAAATATTTACTTTGACTTCGTAATTTCTTCCTATCACCAGTTTCAAGAATCACACTTGATCTCAGAAAAACCCTCTTGGAGCGAATTCTACCCAAGAGATATTTAATTTGAATAGATTCTTTCAACATGGTTTTCGGTGTTCCGTACATGCTACATGCATGACGGATTCGACAAACATGCATGCCTTAGTTGAGAGCATCTGTATTACTGATTTTTCATCCTGAATAAAAGAAATATTTTCATATAGACTCGTGTACACATTTTCACAAGCTTTCCCTAACACCAGTTTCTAATTCGTGCATTTTTCACAGAAGAACACTTCTGGAGCGTTTTCCACCTAATAGATATATAATTTACATGAATTCCATCAACATGGCATCCCGGGTTCCGTACATGATACATGCATGACGGATTCGAGAAACATGAGTTTCTGAGTTGTGAGAATTTGGATTACTGACCTTTCAATCACCAAACAAGGCATATATGCACTTAGATATATTTACTCTTAATTCATAGCTTTTTTTATCACCAGGTTCTAAAATCGGAGATTTGGCCCCAGAAAACACTCTTTGAGCGATTCTCACCAAAACACATGTAACTTACATTATTTACCTAACCATGGCATTCCGTATACTGAACATGTTTCATTCTCACGGATTCCTCAAACATGCATTTCTTAGCTGTGAACATGCGCATGAATGATGTTTCAAACACCAAACAATTTACGTATGCACTGTGAAATATTTACTTGGACTTCGGAGCTTCTTTCTATCACAAGTTTCAAGAATCACACTTTCATCCCAGAAAAACCCTCTTGAAATGAATTCTACCCTAGAGATATGTAATTTGAATAGATTCCATCTACATGATATTCCGTGTTCCGTACGTGCTATATGCATGTCTGATTCGACCACCATGCATTCCTGAGTTGAGAGCATGTGGATTACTGATCTTTCATCCTCTATAAAAGGAATAATTTCATCTAGACACGTGTACAGATTTTCACAAGCTTTCCCTGACACCAGTTTCTAATTCGTGCATTTTTCACAGAAGAATACCTCTGGAGCGATTTCCACCTAACAGATATGTAATTTAAATGCATTCCATCAACAGGGCATTCCAGGTTCCGTAAATGCTACATGCATGACGGATTCGGCAAAAATGGGTTTCTGAGTTGTGAGCATGTGGATTAGTGAACTTTCATCCACCAAACAAGGCATATATACACTTAGAAGAATTTACTCTGACTTCATAGGTTTTTTCTATCACCTGGTTCTAAAATCGGACATTTGGCACCAGAAAACACCCTTTGAGCGAATTCTCAAATATACACATGTAACTTACATTGTTTATATAAACATGGCATTCCGTATTCCGAACATGTTTCATGCAATACCGATTCCTCAAACATGCATTTCTGAGTTGTGTACATGCACATGAGAGATGATTCAACTATAAGAATTTACCTATGCACTTTGAAATATTTAGTTTGACTTCGTAATTTCTTCCTATCACCAGTTTCAAGAATCACACTTGATCTCAGAAAAACCCTCTTGGAGCTAATTCTACCCTAGAGATATGTAATTTGAATTGATTCCATCTACATGATATTCTGTGTTCCGTACATGCTTCATGCACGACGGATTCATCAAACATGCATTCCTGAGTTGAGGGCATGTGGATTTCTGATCTTTAATCCTCTATAAAAGGAATATTTTCATCTAGAAACGTGTCCTCATTTTCACAAGCTTTCCCTAACACCAGTTTTGAATTTGTGCATTTTTCTCAGAAAAATACTTCTGAAGCGATTTCCACCTAATAGATATGTAATTTACATGAATTCATCAACATGGCATTCCGGGTTCCGTACATGCTTCATGCATGACGGATTCGACAAATATGAGATTCTGAGTTGTGAGCATGTGGATTAGTGAACTTTCATCCAACAAACGAGGCATATATACACTTAGAATTATTTACTCTGACTTCATAGGTTTTTTGTATCACCACATTCTAAAATCGGTTATTTGGCACTAAAAAAGCCTCTTTGACCAAATTCTCCCCAATACACATGTAATTTACATTGTTTATATAACCATGGCATCCCGTATTCCGAAGATGTTTGATGAAACACGGATTCCACAAACATGCATTTCTGAGTTGTGTACATGCACATGAGAGATGATTCAACTATATGAATTTACCTATGCATTTTGAAATATTTACTTTGACTTCGTAAAGCTTCCTATCACCAGTTTCAAGAATCACACTTGATCTCAGAAAAACCCTCTTGGAGCGAATTCTACCCTAGAGATATGTAATTTGAATAGATTCTTTCAACATGGTATTCGGTGTTCCGTACATGCTACATGCATGACGGATTCGACAAACATGCATTCCTGAGTTGAGAGCATCTGGATTACTGATTTTTCATCCTGAATAAAAGGAATATTATCATATAGACTCGTGTACACATTTTCACAAGCTTTCCCTAACACCAGTTTCTAATTCGTGCATTTTTCACAGAAGAACACTTCTGGAGCGTTTTCCACCTAATAGATATATAATTTACATGAATTCCATCAACATGGCATCCTGGGTTCCGTACATGATACATGCATGACGGATTCGAGAAACATGAGTTTCTGAGTTGTGAGAATTTGGATTACTGACCTTTCAATCACCAAACAAGGCATATATACACTTAGATATATTTACTCTTACTTCATAGCTTTTTTTTATCTCCAGGTTCTAAAATCGGAGATTTGGCCCCAGAAAACACTCTTTGAGCGATTCTCACCAAAACACATGTAATTTACATTGTTTACCTAACCATGGCATTCCGTATACTGAACATTTTTCATTCTCACGGATTCCTCAAACATGCATTTCTTAGCTGTGAACATGCGCATGAATGATGTTTCAAACACCAAACAATTTACGTATGCACTTTGAAATATTTACTTGGACTTCGGAGCTTCTTCCTATCACAAGTTTCAAGAATCACACTTTCATCCCAGAAAAACCCTCTTGAAGTGAATTCTACCCTAGAGATATGTAATTTGAATAGATTCCATCTACATGATATTCCGTGTTCCGTACGTGCTATATGCATGTCTGATTCGACCACCATGCATTCCTGAGTTGAGAGCATGTGGATTACTGATCTTTCATCCTCTATAAAAGGAATAATTTCATCTAGACACGTGTACAGATTTTCACAAGCTTTCCCTAACACCAGTTTCTAATTCGTGCATTTTTCACAGAAGAATACCTCTGGAGCGATTTCCACCTAACAGATATGTAATTTAAATGCATTCCATCAACAGGGCATTCCAGGTTCCGTAAATGCTACATGCATGACGGATTCGGCAAAAATGGGTTTCTGAGTTGTGAGCATGTGGATTAGTGAACTTTCATCCACCAAACAAGGCATATATACACTTAGAAGAATTTACTCTGACTTCATAGGTTTTTTCTATCACCTGGTTCTAAAATCGGACATTTGGCACCAGAAAACACCCTTTGAGCGAATTCTCAAATATACACATGTAACTTACATTGTTTATATAAACATGGCATTCCGTATTCCGAACATGTTTCATGCAATACCGATTCCTCAAACATGCATTTCTGAGTTGTGAATATGCTCATGACTGTTGTCATCCATTACAAGTAACCTATGCACTATGGTGTATATACCTGTCTTCGTAGCTTCTTCCTATCACCAGGTTCAAGAATCACAGTTTGATCCCAGGAAAACCGTCTTGGAGCGAATTCTACCCTAGAGATATGTAATTTGAATAAATTGCCTCTACGTGATATTTCGTGTTCTGTACA
Source organism: Vicugna pacos (assembly GCF_048564905.1). Taxonomy (NCBI): domain Eukaryota; kingdom Metazoa; phylum Chordata; class Mammalia; order Artiodactyla; family Camelidae; genus Vicugna; species Vicugna pacos. The sequence continues at coordinate 64,681,146 of NW_027328741.1, read as the reverse complement.
TGATACATGCATTGCGGATTCGACAAACATGCATTCCTGAGTTGAGAGCATGTGGATTACTGATTTTTCAAACTCTATAAAAGGAATATTTTCATCTAGACAAGTGTACTCATTTTCACAAGTTTTCCTAACATCAGTTTCGAATTCATGCATTTTTCACTGAAAAATACTTGTGCAGCGATTCCATCCTAATAGATATGTAATTTAAATGAAATACATCAACATGGCTTTCCCGGTTTCGTACTTGCTACATGCATGACGGATTCGACAAACATGAAATTTTGAGTTGTGAGCATGTGGATTAGTGAACTTTCATCCGCTAAACAAGGCATATATACACTTAGAAGTATTTACTCTGACTTCATAAATTTTTTCTATCACCCGGTTATAAAACCGGACATTTGGCAGTAGAAAACACTCTTTGAGCGAATGCTCACCAATACATATGTAATTTACATTGTTTACATAACCATGGCATTCCGTATTCCGAACATGTTTGATGCAACACGGATTCCTCAAACATGCATTTCTGAGCTGTGAACATGCGAATGACAAATGTTTCAAACACCAAATAAGTTACATACGCACTTTGAAATATTTAATTGGACTTCGTTGCTTCTTCCTATCACCAGATTAAAGAGTCACACTTTGATCCCAGAGAAAACCTCTTGGAGTGAATCCTAAACTAGAGATATGTAATTTGAATAGATTCCATCTAAATGAGATTCCCTGTTCCGTACATGCTTCATGCAAGATGGATTCGTCAAACATGCATTCCTGAGTTGAGGGCATGTGGATTACTGATCTTTCATCCTATATAAAAGGAATATTTTCATCTAGACACGTGTTCTCATTTTCACAAAATTTCCCTAACACCAGTTTCGAATTTGTGCATTTTTCACAGAAAAAATATTCTGGAGCGATTTCCACCTAATAGATATGTAATTTACATGAATATATTAACATGGCATTCCGGTTTCCGAGCATGCTACATGCATTACGGATTCGACAAACATGAGTTTCTGAGTTGTGAGCATTTGGATTAGTGAATTTTCATCCACCAAAAAAGGCATATATACACTTAGAAATATTTACTCTGACTTCATAGGTTTTTCCTATCACCAGGCTCTAAAATCGGACATTTGGAACCAGAAAACACACACTGAGCGAATTCTCACCAATATATATGTAATTTAGATTCTTTAAATAACCATGGCATTCCGTATTCCGAACAAGTTTCATGCAAAACTGATTCCACAAACATGCATTTCTGAGTTGTGTATATGCTCATGACTGATGTTTCAACCATTACAAGTTATCTAGGACTTTGATATATATACTTTGTCTTCGTAGCTTCTTCCTATCACCAGGTTCAGGAATCACACTTTGATCCCAGATAAACAATCTTGGAGCGAATTCTACCCTAGAGATATGTAAATTGAATAGATTTCATCAAAATGATATTCCGTGTTCCGTACTTGCAACATGTATGACGGATTCTACAAACATGCATTCCTGAGTTGAGAGCATTTCGATTGCTGATCTTTCATCCTCTATAAAAGGAATATTTTCATCTAGACATGTGTACTCATTTTCACAAGGTTTCCCTAACACCAGTTTCAAATTCCTGCATTTTTCACAGAAAAAAACTTTTGGAGCGATTTCCACCTAACAGTTATGTAATTTACATGAATTCCATCAACATGGCATTCCGGGTTCCGTACATGCTACATGCATGACGGATTCGACAAACATGAGATTCTGAGTTGTGAACATGTGGGTTAGTGAACTTTCATCCACCAAAAATGGCATATATACACTTAGAACTATTTACTCTGACTTCATAGTTTTTTTCTATCTCTAGGTTCTAAAATCGGATATTTGGCACCAGGAAACACTCTTTGAGCGAATTCTCACCAATACATATGTATGTTATATTGTTTACATAACCATGGCATTCCGTATCCTGAACATTTGTCATGAAACACGGATTCCACAAACATGCATGTGAGTTGTGAACATGCGCATGACTGATGTTTCAACCATAAAACTTTACTTATGCACTTTGGAATATTTACCTTGACTTCATAGATTCTTCCTATCACCAGTTTCAAGAATCACACTTTCATCCCAGATAAACCCTCTTGGTGTGAATTCTACAATAGAGATACGTAATTTGAATAGATTCCATCATCATGATATTCCATGATCCGTACATGCTACATGCATGACGGATTCGACAAACATGCATTCCTGGGTTGAGGGCATGTGGATTATTGATCTTTCAACCTCTATAAATGTAATATTTTCATCTAGACACGTGTACACATTTTCACAAGCTTTCCCTAACACAAGTTTCGAATTCATGCATTTTTCACAGAAAAATTCTTCTTTGGCGATTTCCACCTAATAGATATGTAATTTACATGAATTCCATCAACATAGCATTCAGGGTTCCGTACATGCTTCATGCATGACGGATTCGACAAATATGAGATTCTGAGTTGTGAGCATGTGGATTAGTGAACTTTCATCCAACAAACAAGACATATATACACTTAGAATTATTTACTCTGACTTCATAGGTTTTTTTATATCACCACGTTCTAAAATCGGACATTTGGCACTAAAAAAGCCTCTTTGAGCAAATTCTCACCAATACACATGTAATTTACATTGTTTATATAACCATGGCATTCCGTATTCCGAAGATGTTTGATGAAACACGGATTCCACAAACATGCATTTCTGACTTGTGTACATGCACATGAGAGATGATTCAACTATAAGAATTTACCTATGCACTTTGAAATATTTACTTTGACTTCGTAATTTCTTCCTATCACCAGTTTCAAGAATCACACTTGATCTCAGAAAAACCCTCTTGGAGCGAATTTTACCCTAGAGATATGTAATTTGAATAGATTCCATCTACATGATATTCCGTGTCCCGTACATGCTTCATACAAGACGGATTCGTCAAACATGCATTCCTGAGTTGAGGGCATGTGGATTTCTGATCTTTAATCCTCTATAAAAGGAATATTTTCATCTAGAAACGTGTCCTCATTTTCACAAGCTTTCCCTAACACCAGTTTTGAATTTGTGCATTTTTCACAGAAAAATACTTCTGAAGCGATTTCCACCTAATAGATATGTAATTTACATGAATTCATCAACATGGCATTCCGGGTTCCGTACATGATTCATGCATGACGGATTCGACAAATATGAGATTCTGAGTTGTGAGCATGTGGATTAGTGAACTTTCATCCAACAAACGAGGCATATATACACTTAGAATTATTTACTCTGACTTCATAGGTTTTTTGTATCACCACATTCTAAAATCGGTTATTTGGCACTAAAAAAGCCTCTTTGACCAAATTCTCCCCAATACACATTTAATTTACATTCTTTATATAACCATGGCATTCCGTATTCCGAAGATGTTTGATGAAACACGGATTCCACAAACATGCATTTCTGAGTTGTGTACATGCACATGAGAGATGATTCAACTATATGAATTTGCCTATGCATTTTGAAATATTTACTTTGACTTCGTAAAGCTTCCTATCACCAGTTTCTAGAATCACACTTGATCTCAGAAAAACCCTCTTGGAGTGAATTCTACCCTAGAGATATGTAATTTGAATAGATCCTTTCAACATGGTATTCGGTGTTCCGTACATGCTACATGCATGACGGATTCGACAAACATGCATTCCTGAGTTGAGAGCATCTGGATTACTGATTTTTCATCCTGAATAAAAGGAATATTATCATATAGACTCGTGTACACTTTTTCACAAGCTTTCCCTAACACCAGTTTCTAATTCGTGCATTTTTCACAGAAGAACACTTCTGGAGCGTTTTCCACCTAATAGATATATAATTTACATGAATTCCATCAACATGGCATCCCGGGTTCCGTACATGATACATGCATGACGGATTCAAGAAACATGAGTTTCTGAGTTGTGAGAATTTGGATTACTGACCTTTCAATCACCAAACAAGGCATATATACACTTAGATATATTTACACTTACTTCATAGTTTTTTTTATCTCCAGGTTCTAAAATCGGAGATTTGGCCCCAGAAAACACTCTTTGAGCGATTCTCACCAAAACACATGTAATTTACATTGTTTACCTAACCATGGCATTCCGTATACTGAACATTTTTCATTCTCACGGATTCCTCAAACATGCGTTTCTTAGCTGTGAACATGCGCATGAATGATGTTTCAAACACCAAACAATTTACGTATGCACTTTGAAATATTTACTTGGACTTCGGAGCTTCTTTCTATCACAAGTTTCAAAAATCACACTTTCATCCCAGAAAAACCCTCTTGAAGTGAATTCTACCCTAGAGATATGTAATTTGAATAGATTCCATCTACATGATATTCCGTGTTCCGTACGTGCTATATGCATGTCTGATTCGACCACCATGCATTCCTGAGTTGAGAGCATGTGGATTACTGATCTTTCATCCTCTATAAAAGGAATAATTTCATCTAGACACGTGTACAGATTTTCACAAGCTTTCCCTGACACCAGTTTCTAATTCGTGCATTTTTCACAGAAGAATACCTCTGGAGCGATTTCCACCTAACAGATATGTAATTTAAATGCATTCCATCAACAGGGCATTCCAGGTTCCGTAAATGCTACATGCATGACGGATTCGGCAAAAATGGGTTTCTGAGTTGTGAGCATGTGGATTAGTGAACTTTCATCCACCAAACAAGGCATATATACACTTAGAAGAATTTACTCTGACTTCATAGGTTTTTTCTATCACCTGGTTCTAAAATCGGACATTTGGCACCAGAAAACACCCTTTGAGCGAATTCTCAAATATACACATGTAACTTACATTGTTTATATAAACATGGCATTCCGTATTCCGAACATGTTTCATGCAATACCGATTCCTCAAACATGCATTTCTGAGTTGTGAACATGCACATGAGAGATGATTCAACTATAAGAATTTACCTATGCACTTTGAAATATTTAGTTTGACTTCGTAATTTCTTCCTATCACCAGTTTCACGAATCACACTTGATCTCAGAAAAACCCTCTTGGAGCGAATTCTACCCTAGAGATATGTAATTTGAATTGATTCCATCTACATGATATTCTGTGTTCCGTACATGCTTCATGCACGACGGATTCATCAAACATGCATTCCTGAGTTGAGGGCATGTGGATTTCTTATCTTTCATCCTCTATAAAAGGAATATTTTCATCTAGACACGTGTCCTCATTTTCACAAGCTTTCCCTAACACCAGTTTCGAATTTGTGCATTTTTCACAGAAAAATAGTTCTGGAGCGATTTCCACCTAATAGATATGTAATTTACATGAATTCATGAACATGGCATTCCGGGTTCCGTACATGCTTCATGCATGACGGATTCGACAAATATGAGATTCTGAGTTGTGAGCATGTGGATTAGTGAACTTTCATCCAACAAACAAGACATATATACACTTAGAATTATTTACTCTGACTTCATAAGTTTTTTGTATCACCACGTTCTAAAATTGGACATTTGACACTAAAAAAGCCTCTTTGAGCTAATTCTCACCAATACACATGTAATTTACATTGTTTATATAACCATGGCATTCCGTATTCCGAAGATGTTTGATGAAACACGGATTCCACAAACATGCATTTCTGACTTGTGTACATGCACATGAGAGATGATTCAAGTATAAGAATTTACCTATGCACTTTGAAATATTTACTTTGACTTCGTAATTTCTTCCTATCACCAGTTTCAAGAATACCACTTGATCTCAGAAAAACCCTCTTGGAGCGAATTTTACCCTAGAGATATGTAATTTGAATAGATTCCATCTACATGATATTCCGTGTTTCGTACATGCTTCATACAAGACGGATTGGTCAAACATGCATTCCTGAGTTGAGGGCATGTGGATTTCTGATCTTTAATCCTCTATAAAAGGAATATTTTCATCTAGAAACGTGTCCTCATTTTCACAAGCTTTCCCTAACACCAGTTTTGAATTTGTGCATTTTTCACAGAAAAATACTTCTGAAGCGATTTCCACCTAATAGATATGTAATTTACATGAATTCATCAACATGGCATTCCGGGTTCCGTACATGCTTCATGCATGACGGATTCAACAAATATGAGATTCTGAGTTGTGAGCATGTGGATTAGTGAACTTTCATCCAACAAATGAGGCATATATACACTTAGAATTATTTACTCTGACTTCATAGGTTTTTTGTATCACCACATTCTAAAATCGGTTATTTGGCACTAAAAAAGCCTCTTTGACCAAATTCTCCCCAATACACATGTAATTTACATTGTTTATATAACCATGGCATTCCGTATTCCGAAGATGTTTGATGAAACACGGATTCCACAAACATGCATTTCTGAGTTGTGTACATGCACATGAGAGATGATTCAACTATATGAATTTACCTATGCATTTTGAAATATTTACTTTGACTTCGTAAAGCTTCCTATCACCAGTTTCAAGAATCACACTTGATCTCAGAAAAACCCTCTTGGAGCGAATTCTACCCTAGAGATATGTAATTTGAATAGATTCTTTCAACATGGTATTCGGTGTTCCGTACATGCTACATGCATGACGGATTCGACAAACATGCATTCCTGAGTTGAGAGCATCTGGATTACTGATTTTTCATCCTGAATAAAAGGAATATTATCATATAGACTCGTGTACACATTTTCACAAGCTTTCCCTAACACCAGTTTCTAATTCGTGCATTTTTCACAGAAGAACACTTCTGGAGCGTTTTCCACCTAATAGATATATAATTTACATGAATTCCATCAACATGGCATCCCGGGTTCCGTACATGATACATGCATGACGGATTCGAGAAACATGAGTTTCTGAGTTGTGAGAATTTGGATTACTGACCTTTCAATCACCAAACAAGGCATATATACACTTAGATATATTTACTCTTACTTCATAGCTTTTTTTTATCTCCAGGTTCTAAAATCGGAGATTTGGCCCCAGAAAACACTCTTTGAGCGATTCTCACCAAAACACATGTAATTTACATTGTTTACCTAACCATGGCATTCCGTATACTGAACATTTTTCATTCTCACGGATTCCTCAAACATGCATTTCTTAGCTGTGAACATGCGCATGAATGATGTTTCAAACACCAAACAATTTACGTATGCACTTTGAAATATTTACTTGGACTTCGGAGCTTCTTCCTATCACAAGTTTCAAGAATCACACTTTCATCCCAGAAAAACCCTCTTGAAGTGAATTCTACCCTAGAGATATGTAATTTGAATAGATTCCATCTACATGATATTCCGTGTTCCGTACGTGCTATATGCATGTCTGATTCGACCACCATGCATTCCTGAGTTGAGAGCATGTGGATTACTGATCTTTCATCCTCTATAAAAGGAATAATTTCATCTAGACACGTGTACAGATTTTCACAAGCTTTCCCTAACACCAGTTTCTAATTCGTGCATTTTTCACAGAAGAATACCTCTGGAGCGATTTCCACCTAACAGATATGTAATTTAAATGCATTCCATCAACAGGGCATTCCAGGTTCCGTAAATGCTACATGCATGACGGATTCGGCAAAAATGGGTTTCTGAGTTGTGAGCATGTGGATTAGTGAACTTTCATCCACCAAACAAGGCATATATACACTTAGAAGAATTTACTCTGACTTCATAGGTTTTTTCTATCACCTGGTTCTAAAATCGGACATTTGGCACCAGAAAACACCCTTTGAGCGAATTCTCAAATATACACATGTAACTTACATTGTTTATATAAACATGGCATTCCGTATTCCGAACATGTTTCATGCAATACCGATTCCTCAAACATGCATTTCTGAGTTGTGAATATGCTCATGACTGTTGTCATCCATTACAAGTAACCTATGCACTATGGTGTATATACCTGTCTTCGTAGCTTCTTCCTATCACCAGGTTCAAGAATCACAGTTTGATCCCAGGAAAACCGTCTTGGAGCGAATTCTACCCTAGAGATATGTAATTTGAATAAATTGCCTCTACGTGATATTTCGTGTTCTGTACATGATACATGCATTGCGGATTCGACAAACATGCATTCCTGAGTTGAGAGCATGTGGATTACTGATTTTTCAAACTCTATAAAAGGAATATTTTCATCTAGACAAGTGTACTCATTTTCACAAGTTTTCCTAACATCAGTTTCGAATTCATGCATTTTTCACTGAAAAATACTTGTGCAGCGATTCCATCCTAATAGATATGTAATTTAAATGAAATACATCAACATGGCTTTCCCGGTTTCGTACTTGCTACATGCATGACGGATTCGACAAACATGAAATTTTGAGTTGTGAGCATGTGGATTAGTGAACTTTCATCCACTAAACAAGGCATATATACACTTAGAAGTATTTACTCTGACTTCATAAATTTTTTCTATCACCCGGTTATAAAACCGGACATTTGGCAGTAGAAAACACTCTTTGAGCGAATGCTCACCAATACATATGTAATTTACATTGTTTACATAACCATGGCATTCCGTATTCCGAACATGTTTGATGCAACACGGATTCCTCAAACATGCATTTCTGAGCTGTGAACATGCGAATGACAAATGTTTCAAACACCAAATAAGTTACATACGCACTTTGAAATATTTAATTTGACTTCGTTGCTTCTTCCTATCACCAGATTAAAGAGTCACACTTTGATCCCAGAGAAAACCTCTTGGAGTGAATCCTAAACTAGAGATATGTAATTTGAATAGATTCCATCTAAATGAGATTCCCTGTTCCGTACATGCTTCATGCAAGATGGATTCGTCAAACATGCATTCCTGAGTTGAGGGCATGTGGATTACTGATCTTTCATCCTATATAAAAGGAATATTTTCATCTAGACACGTGTTCTCATTTTCACAAACTTTCCCTAACACCAGTTTCGAATTTGTGCATTTTTCACAGAAAAAATATTCTGGAGCGATTTCCACCTAATAGATATGTAATTTACATGAATTCATTAACATGGCATTCCGGTTTCCGAGCATGCTACATGCATTACGGATTCGACAAACATGAGTTTCTGAGTTGTGAGCATTTGGATTAGTGAATTTTCATCCACCAAAAAAGGCATATATACACTTAGAAATATTTACTCTGACTTCATAGGTTTTTCCTATCACCAGGCTCTAAAATCGGACATTTGGAACCAGAAAACACACACTGAGCGAATTCTCACCAATATATATGTAATTTAGATTCTTTAAATAACCATGGCATTCCGTATTCCGAACAAGTTTCATGCAAAACTGATTCCACAAACATGCATTTCTGAGTTGTGTATATGCTCATGACTGATGTTTCAACCATTACAAGTTATCTAGGACTTTGATATATATACTTTGTCTTCGTAGCTTCTTCCTATCACCAGGTTCAGGAATCACACTTTGATCCCAGATAAACAATCTTGGAGTGAATTCTACCCTAGAGATATGCAAATTGAATAGATTTCATCAAAATGATATTCCGTGTTCCGTACTTGCAACATGTATGACGGATTCTACAAACATGCATTCCTGAGTTGAGAGCATTTCGATTGCTGATCTTTCATCCTCTATAAAAGGAATATTTTCATCTAGACACGTGTACTCATTTTCACAAGGTTTCCCTAACACCAGTTTCAAATTCCTGCATTTTTCACAGAAAAAAACTTTTGGAGCGATTTCCACCTAACAGTTATGTAATTTACATGAATTCCATCAACATGGCATTCCGGGTTCCGTACATGCTACATGCATGACGGATTCGACAAACATGAGATTCTGAGTTGTGAACATGTGGGTTAGTGATCTTTCATCCACCAAAAAAGGCATATATACACTTAGAACTATTTACTCTGACTCATAGTTTTTTTCTATCTCTAGGTTCTAAAATCGGATATTTGGCACCAGGAAACACTCTCTGAGCGAATTCTCACCAATACATATGTATGTTATATTGTTTACATAACCATGGCATTCCGTATCCTGAACATTTTTCATGAAACACGGATTCCACAAACATGCATGTGAGTTGTGAACATGCGCATGACTGATGTTTCAACCATTAAACTTTACTTATGCACTTTGGAATATTTACTTTGACTTCATAGATTCTTCCTATCACCAGTTTCAAGAATCACACTTTCATCCCAGATAAACCCTCTTGGTGTGAATTCTACAATAGAGATACGTAATTTGAATAGATTCCATCATCATGATATTCCATGATCCGTACATGCTACATGCATGACGGATTCGACAAACATGCATTCCTGGGTTGAGGGCATGTGGATTATTGATCTTTCAACCTCTATAAATGTAATATTTTCATCTAGACACGTGTACACATTTTCACAAGCTTTCCCTAACACAAGTTTCGAATTCGTGCATTTTTCACAGAAAAATTCTTCTTTGGCGATTTCCACCTAATAGATATGTAATTTACATGAATTCCATCAACATAGCATTCAGGGTTCCGTACATGCTTCATGCATGACGGATTCGACAAATATGAGATTCTGAGTTGTGAGCATGTGGATTAGTGAACATTCATCCACGAAACAAGGCATATAAACACTTACAAATATTTACTTTGACTTCTTAGGTTTTTTCTATCACCAGTTTCTAAAATAGGACACTTGGCACCAGAAAACACTCTTTGAGCGAATTCTCACCAATACACATGTAATTTACATTGTTTACATAACCATGGCATTGCATATTCTGAACATGATTCATGTATCACAAATTCCTCAAACATGCATTTCTGAGTTATCAACATGCGCATGACAGATGTTTCAACCTACAAACAAGTTACTTATGCACTTTGAAATATTTACTTTGACTTCGGAGCTTCTTCCTATCACCAGTTTCAAGAATCACACTTTGATCCCAGAAAAACCCTCTTGGAGTGCATTCTACCCTAGAGATATGTAATTGGATTAGATTCGATCTGCATGATATTCGGTGTTCCGTACATGGTATATGGATGACGGATTCACAAACATGCATTTCTGAGTTGAGAGCATGTTGATTACTGATCTTTCATCCTCTATAATAGGAATATTTACATCTGGACCCGTGTACTCATTTTCACAAGCTTTCCCTAACACCAGTTTCGAATTCGTGCAGTTTTCATACAAAAATACTTCTGGAGCAATTTCCTCCTAAGAGATATGGAATTTAAATGCATTCCATCAACATGGCATTCCGGGTTCCGTACATGCTACATGCATGATGGATTCGACAAACATGAGTTTCTGAGTTGTGAGTATGTTTATTAGTGACCTTTCATCCACCAAACAAGGCATATATACACTTTGAAATATTTACTCTGACTTCATAGGTTTTTTCTATCACCAGGTTCTAATATCGGACATTTGGCACGAGAAAACACTCTTTCAGCGAATTCTCACCAATACACATGTAATTAACATTGTTTACATAACCATGGGATTGCGTATTCTGAACATGATTCATGTATCACGAATTCCTCAAACATGCATTTCTGAGTTGTCAACATGCGCATGACAGATGTTTCAACCTACAAAAAAGTTACCTATGCACTTTGAAATATTTCCTTTGACTTCGGAGCTTCTTCCTATCACCAGTTTCAAGAATCACACTTTGATCCCAGAAAAAACCTCTTGGAGCGAATTCTACCCTAGAGATATGTGATTAGATTAGATTCCATCTGCATGATATTTCGTATTCCGTACATGCTATATATATGACGGATTCTACAAAAATGCATTTGAGTTGAGAGCATGTTGATTACTGATCTTTCATCCTCAAAAAAGGAATATTTTCATCTAGACTCGTATACACATTTTCACAAGCTTTCCCTAACACAAGTTTCGAATTCGTGCATTTTTCACAGAAAAATTCTTCTTTGGCGATTTCCACCTAATAGATATGTAATTTACATGAATTCCATCAACATAGCATTCAGGGTTCCGTACATGCTTCATGCATGAAGGATTCGACAAATATGAGATTCTGAGTTGTGAGCATGTGGATTAGTGAACTTTCATCCAACAAACAAGACATATATACACTTAGAATTATTTACTCTGACTTCATAGGTTTTTTTATATCACCACGTTCTAAAATCGGACATTTGGCACTAAAAAAGCCTCTTTGAGCAAATTCTCACCAATACACATGTAATTTACATTGTTTATATAACCATGGCATTCCGTATTCCGAAGATGTTTGATGAAACACGGATTCCACAAACATGCATTTCTGAGTTGTGTACATGCACATGAGAGATGATTCAACTATAAGAATTTACTTATGCACTTTGAAATACTTACTTTGACTTCGTAATTTCTTCCTATCACCAGTTTCAAGAATCACACTTGATCTCAGAAAAACCCTCTTGGAGCGAATTTTACCCTAGAGATATGTAATTTGAATAGATTCCATCTACATGATATTCCGTGTTCCGTACATGCTTCATACAAGACGGATTCGTCAAACATGCATTCCTGAGTTGAGGGCATGTGGATTTCTGATCTTTAATCCTCTATAAAAGGAATATTTTCATCTAGAAACGTGTCCTCATTTTCACAAGCTTTCCCTAACACCAGTTTTGAATTTGTGCATTTTTCTCAGAAAAATACTTCTGAAGCGATTTCCACCTAATAGATATGTAATTTACATGAATTCATCAACATGGCATTCCGGGTTCCGTACATGCTTCATGCATGACGGATTCAACAAATATGAGATTCTGAGTTGTGAGCATGTGGATTAGTGAACTTTCATCCAACAAACAAGGCATATATACACTTAGAATTATTTACTCTGACTTCATAGTTTTTTGGTATCACCACATTCTAAAATCGGTTATTTGGCACTAAAAAAGCCTCTTTGACCAACTTCTCCCCAATACACATGTAATTTACATTGTTTATATAACCATGGCATTCCGTATTCCGAAGATGTTTGATGAAACACGGATTCCACAAACATGCATTTCTGAGTTGTGTACATGCACATGAGAGATGATTCAACTATATGAATTTACCTATGCATTTTGAAATATTTACTTTGACTTCGTAAAGCTTCCTATCACCAGTTTCAAGAATCACACTTGATCTCAGAAAAACCCTCTTGGAGCGAATTCTACCCTAGTGATATGTAATTTGAATAGATTCTTTCAACATGGTATTCGGTGTTCCGTACATGCTACATGCATGACGGATTCGACAAACATGCATTCCTGAGTTGAGAGCATCTGGATTACTGATTTTTCATCCTGAATAAAAGGAATATTATCATATAGACTCGTGTACACATTTTCACAAGCTTTCCCTAACACCAGTTTCTAATTCGTGCATTTTTCACAGAAGAACACTTCTGGAGCGTTTTCCACCTAATAGATATATAATTTACATGAATTCCATCAACATGGCATCCCGGGTTCCGTACATGATACATGCATGACGGATTCGAGAAACATGAGTTTCTGAGTTGTGAGAATTTGGATTACTGACCTTTCAATCACCAAACAAGGCATATATACACTTAGATATATTTACTCTTACTTCATAGCTTTTTTTTATCTCCAGGTTCTAAAATCGGAGATTTGGCCCCAGAAAACACTCTTTGAGCGATTCTCACCAAAACACATGTAATTTACATTGTTTACCTAACCATGGCATTCCGTATACTGAACATTTTTCATTCTCACGGATTCCTCAAACATGCGTTTCTTAGCTGTGAACATGCGCATGAATGATGTTTCAAACACCAAACAATTTACGTATGCACTTTGAAATATTTACTTGGACTTCGGAGCTTCTTTCTATCACAAGTTTCAAAAATCACACTTTCATCCCAGAAAAACCCTCTTGAAGTGAATTCTACCCTAGAGATATGTAATTTGAATAGATTCCATCTACATGATATTCCGTGTTCCGTACGTGCTATATGCATGTCTGATTCGACCACCATGCATTCCTGAGTTGAGAGCATGTGGATTACTGATCTTTCATCCTCTATAAAAGGAATAATTTCATCTAGACACGTGTACAGATTTTCACAAGCTTTCCCTGACACCAGTTTCTAATTCGTGCATTTTTCACAGAAGAATACCTCTGGAGCGATTTCCACCTAACAGATATGTAATTTAAATGCATTCCATCAACAGGGCATTCCAGGTTCCGTAAATGCTACATGCATGACGGATTCGGCAAAAATGGGTTTCTGAGTTGTGAGCATGTGGATTAGTGAACTTTCATCCACCAAACAAGGCATATATACACTTAGAAGAATTTACTCTGACTTCATAGGTTTTTTCTATCACCTGGTTCTAAAATCGGACATTTGGCACCAGAAAACACCCTTTGAGCGAATTCTCAAATATACACATGTAACTTACATTGTTTATATAAACATGGCATTCCGTATTCCGAACATGTTTCATGCAATACCGATTCCTCAAACATGCATTTCTGAGTTGTGAACATGCACATGAGAGATGATTCAACTATAAGAATTTACCTATGCACTTTTCAAATATTTTGTTTGACTTCGTAATTTCTTCCTATCACCAGTTTCACGAATCACACTTGATCTCAGAAAAACCCTCTTGGAGCGAATTCTACCCTAGAGATATGTAATTTGAATTGATTCCATCTACATGATATTCTGTGTTCCGTACATGCTTCATGCACGACGGATTCATCAAACATGCATTCCTGAGTTGAGGGCATGTGGATTTCTTATCTTTCATCCTCTATAAAAGGAATATTTTCATCTAGACACGTGTCCTCATTTTCACAAGCTTTCCCTAACACCAGTTTCGAATTTGTGCATTTTTCACAGAAAAATAGTTCTGGAGCGATTTCCACCTAATAGATATGTAATTTACATGAATTCATGAACATGGCATTCCGGGTTCCGTACATGCTTCATGCATGACGGATTCGACAAATATGAGATTCTGAGTTGTGAGCATGTGGATTAGTGAACTTTCATCCAACAAACAAGACATATATACACTTAGAATTATTTACTCTGACTTCATAAGTTTTTTGTATCACCACGTTCTAAAATTGGACATTTGACACTAAAAAAGCCTCTTTGAGCTAATTCTCACCAATACACATGTAATTTACATTGTTTATATAACCATGGCATTCCGTATTCCGAAGATGTTTGATGAAACACGGATTCCACAAACATGCATTTCTGACTTGTGTACATGCACATGAGAGATGATTCAAGTATAAGAATTTACCTATGCACTTTGAAATATTTACTTTGACTTCGTAATTTCTTCCTATCACCAGTTTCAAGAATACCACTTGATCTCAGAAAAACCCTCTTGGAGCGAATTTTACCCTAGAGATATGTAATTTGAATAGATTCCATCTACATGATATTCCGTGTTTCGTACATGCTTCATACAAGACGGATTGGTCAAACATGCATTCCTGAGTTGAGGGCATGTGGATTTCTGATCTTTAATCCTCTATAAAAGGAATATTTTCATCTAGAAACGTGTCCTCATTTTCACAAGCTTTCCCTAACACCAGTTTTGAATTTGTGCATTTTTCACAGAAAAATACTTCTGAAGCGATTTCCACCTAATAGATATGTAATTTACATGAATTCATCAACATGGCATTCCGGGTTCCGTACATGCTTCATGCATGACGGATTCAACAAATATGAGATTCTGAGTTGTGAGCATGTGGATTAGTGAACTTTCATCCAACAAATGAGGCATATATACACTTAGAATTATTTACTCTGACTTCATAGGTTTTTTGTATCACCACATTCTAAAATCGGTTATTTGGCACTAAAAAAGCCTCTTTGACCAAATTCTCCCCAATACACATGTAATTTACATTGTTTATATAACCATGGCATTCCGTATTCCGAAGATGTTTGATGAAACACGGATTCCACAAACATGCATTTCTGAGTTGTGTACATGCACATGAGAGATGATTCAACTATATGAATTTACCTATGCATTTTGAAATATTTACTTTGACTTCGTAAAGCTTCCTATCACCAGTTTCAAGAATCACACTTGATCTCAGAAAAACCCTCTTGGAGCGAATTCTACCCTAGAGATATGTAATTTGAATAGATTCTTTCAACATGGTATTCGGTGTTCCGTACATGCTACATGCATGACGGATTCGACAAACATGCATTCCTGAGTTGAGAGCATCTGGATTACTGATTTTTCATCCTGAATAAAAGGAATATTATCATATAGACTCGTGTACACATTTTCACAAGCTTTCCCTAACACCAGTTTCTAATTCGTGCATTTTTCACAGAAGAACACTTCTGGAGCGTTTTCCACCTAATAGATATATAATTTACATGAATTCCATCAACATGGCATCCCGGGTTCCGTACATGATACATGCATGACGGATTCGAGAAACATGAGTTTCTGAGTTGTGAGAATTTGGATTACTGACCTTTCAATCACCAAACAAGGCATATATACACTTAGATATATTTACTCTTACTTCATAGCTTTTTTTTATCTCCAGGTTCTAAAATCGGAGATTTGGCCCCAGAAAACACTCTTTGAGCGATTCTCACCAAAACACATGTAATTTACATTGTTTACCTAACCATGGCATTCCGTATACTGAACATTTTTCATTCTCACGGATTCCTCAAACATGCATTTCTTAGCTGTGAACATGCGCATGAATGATGTTTCAAACACCAAACAATTTACGTATGCACTTTGAAATATTTACTTGGACTTCGGAGCTTCTTCCTATCACAAGTTTCAAGAATCACACTTTCATCCCAGAAAAACCCTCTTGAAGTGAATTCTACCCTAGAGATATGTAATTTGAATAGATTCCATCTACATGATATTCCGTGTTCCGTACGTGCTATATGCATGTCTGATTCGACCACCATGCATTCCTGAGTTGAGAGCATGTGGATTACTGATCTTTCATCCTCTATAAAAGGAATAATTTCATCTAGACACGTGTACAGATTTTCACAAGCTTTCCCTAACACCAGTTTCTAATTCGTGCATTTTTCACAGAAGAATACCTCTGGAGCGATTTCCACCTAACAGATATGTAATTTAAATGCATTCCATCAACAGGGCATTCCAGGTTCCGTAAATGCTACATGCATGACGGATTCGGCAAAAATGGGTTTCTGAGTTGTGAGCATGTGGATTAGTGAACTTTCATCCACCAAACAAGGCATATATACACTTAGAAGAATTTACTCTGACTTCATAGGTTTTTTCTATCACCTGGTTCTAAAATCGGACATTTGGCACCAGAAAACACCCTTTGAGCGAATTCTCAAATATACACATGTAACTTACATTGTTTATATAAACATGGCATTCCGTATTCCGAACATGTTTCATGCAATACCGATTCCTCAAACATGCATTTCTGAGTTGTGAATATGCTCATGACTGTTGTCATCCATTACAAGTAACCTATGCACTATGGTGTATATACCTGTCTTCGTAGCTTCTTCCTATCACCAGGTTCAAGAATCACAGTTTGATCCCAGGAAAACCGTCTTGGAGCGAATTCTACCCTAGAGATATGTAATTTGAATAAATTGCCTCTACGTGATATTTCGTGTTCTGTACATGATACATGCATTGCGGATTCGACAAACATGCATTCCTGAGTTGAGAGCATGTGGATTACTGATTTTTCAAACTCTATAAAAGGAATATTTTCATCTAGACAAGTGTACTCATTTTCACAAGTTTTCCTAACATCAGTTTCGAATTCATGCATTTTTCACTGAAAAATACTTGTGCAGCGATTCCATCCTAATAGATATGTAATTTAAATGAAATACATCAACATGGCTTTCCCGGTTTCGTACTTGCTACATGCATGACGGATTCGACAAACATGAAATTTTGAGTTGTGAGCATGTGGATTAGTGAACTTTCATCCACTAAACAAGGCATATATACACTTAGAAGTATTTACTCTGACTTCATAAATTTTTTCTATCACCCGGTTATAAAACCGGACATTTGGCAGTAGAAAACACTCTTTGAGCGAATGCTCACCAATACATATGTAATTTACATTGTTTACATAACCATGGCATTCCGTATTCCGAACATGTTTGATGCAACACGGATTCCTCAAACATGCATTTCTGAGCTGTGAACATGCGAATGACAAATGTTTCAAACACCAAATAAGTTACATACGCACTTTGAAATATTTAATTGGACTTCGTTGCTTCTTCCTATCACCAGATTAAAGAGTCACACTTTGATCCCAGAGAAAACCTCTTGGAGTGAATCCTAAACTAGAGATATGTAATTTGAATAGATTCCATCTAAATGAGATTCCCTGTTCCGTACATGCTTCATGCAAGATGGATTCGTCAAACATGCATTCCTGAGTTGAGGGCATGTGGATTACTGATCTTTCATCCTATATAAAAGGAATATTTTCATCTAGACACGTGTTCTCATTTTCACAAACTTTCCCTAACACCAGTTTCGAATTTGTGCATTTTTCACAGAAAAAATATTCTGGAGCGATTTCCACCTAATAGATATGTAATTTACATGAATTCATTAACATGGCATTCCGGTTTCCGAGCATGCTACATGCATTACGGATTCGACAAACATGAGTTTCTGAGTTGTGAGCATTTGGATTAGTGAATTTTCATCCACCAAAAAAGGCATATATACACTTAGAAATATTTACTCTGACTTCATAGGTTTTTCCTATCACCAGGCTCTAAAATCGGACATTTGGAACCAGAAAACACACACTGAGCGAATTCTCACCAATATATATGTAATTTAGATTCTTTAAATAACCATGGCATTCCGTATTCCGAACAAGTTTCATGCAAAACTGATTCCACAAACATGCATTTCTGAGTTGTGTATATGCTCATGACTGATGTTTCAACCATTACAAGTTATCTAGGACTTTGATATATATACTTTGTCTTCGTAGCTTCTTCCTATCACCAGGTTCAGGAATCACACTTTGATCCCAGATAAACAATCTTGGAGTGAATTCTACCCTAGAGATATGCAAATTGAATAGATTTCATCAAAATGATATTCCGTGTTCCGTACTTGCAACATGTATGACGGATTCTACAAACATGCATTCCTGAGTTGAGAGCATTTCGATTGCTGATCTTTCATCCTCTATAAAAGGAATATTTTCATCTAGACACGTGTACTCATTTTCACAAGGTTTCCCTAACACCAGTTTCAAATTCCTGCATTTTTCACAGAAAAAAACTTTTGGAGCGATTTCCACCTAACAGTTATGTAATTTACATGAATTCCATCAACATGGCATTCCGGGTTCCGTACATGCTACATGCATGACGGATTCGACAAACATGAGATTCTGAGTTGTGAACATGTGGGTTAGTGATCTTTCATCCACCAAAAAAGGCATATATACACTTAGAACTATTTACTCTGACTCATAGTTTTTTTCTATCTCTAGGTTCTAAAATCGGATATTTGGCACCAGGAAACACTCTCTGAGCGAATTCTCACCAATACATATGTATGTTATATTGTTTACATAACCATGGCATTCCGTATCCTGAACATTTTTCATGAAACACGGATTCCACAAACATGCATGTGAGTTGTGAACATGCGCATGACTGATGTTTCAACCATTAAACTTTACTTATGCACTTTGGAATATTTACTTTGACTTCATAGATTCTTCCTATCACCAGTTTCAAGAATCACACTTTCATCCCAGATAAACCCTCTTGGTGTGAATTCTACAATAGAGATACGTAATTTGAATAGATTCCATCATCATGATATTCCATGATCCGTACATGCTACATGCATGACGGATTCGACAAACATGCATTCCTGGGTTGAGGGCATGTGGATTATTGATCTTTCAACCTCTATAAATGTAATATTTTCATCTAGACACGTGTACACATTTTCACAAGCTTTCCCTAACACAAGTTTCGAATTCGTGCATTTTTCACAGAAAAATTCTTCTTTGGCGATTTCCACCTAATAGATATGTAATTTACATGAATTCCATCAACATAGCATTCAGGGTTCCGTACATGCTTCATGCATGACGGATTCGACAAATATGAGATTCTGAGTTGTGAGCATGTGGATTAGTGAACATTCATCCACGAAACAAGGCATATAAACACTTACAAATATTTACTTTGACTTCTTAGGTTTTTTCTATCACCAGTTTCTAAAATAGGACACTTGGCACCAGAAAACACTCTTTGAGCGAATTCTCACCAATACACATGTAATTTACATTGTTTACATAACCATGGCATTGCATATTCTGAACATGATTCATGTATCACAAATTCCTCAAACATGCATTTCTGAGTTATCAACATGCGCATGACAGATGTTTCAACCTACAAACAAGTTACTTATGCACTTTGAAATATTTACTTTGACTTCGGAGCTTCTTCCTATCACCAGTTTCAAGAATCACACTTTGATCCCAGAAAAACCCTCTTGGAGTGCATTCTACCCTAGAGATATGTAATTGGATTAGATTCGATCTGCATGATATTCGGTGTTCCGTACATGGTATATGGATGACGGATTCACAAACATGCATTTCTGAGTTGAGAGCATGTTGATTACTGATCTTTCATCCTCTATAATAGGAATATTTACATCTGGACCCGTGTACTCATTTTCACAAGCTTTCCCTAACACCAGTTTCGAATTCGTGCAGTTTTCATACAAAAATACTTCTGGAGCAATTTCCTCCTAAGAGATATGGAATTTAAATGCATTCCATCAACATGGCATTCCGGGTTCCGTACATGCTACATGCATGATGGATTCGACAAACATGAGTTTCTGAGTTGTGAGTATGTTTATTAGTGACCTTTCATCCACCAAACAAGGCATATATACACTTTGAAATATTTACTCTGACTTCATAGGTTTTTTCTATCACCAGGTTCTAATATCGGACATTTGGCACGAGAAAACACTCTTTCAGCGAATTCTCACCAATACACATGTAATTAACATTGTTTACATAACCATGGGATTGCGTATTCTGAACATGATTCATGTATCACGAATTCCTCAAACATGCATTTCTGAGTTGTCAACATGCGCATGACAGATGTTTCAACCTACAAAAAAGTTACCTATGCACTTTGAAATATTTCCTTTGACTTCGGAGCTTCTTCCTATCACCAGTTTCAAGAATCACACTTTGATCCCATAAAAAAACTCTTGGAGCGAATTCTACCCTAGAGATATGTGATTAGATTAGATTCCATCTGCATGATATTTCGTATTCCGTACATGCTATATATATGACGGATTCTACAAAAATGCATTTGAGTTGAGAGCATGTTGATTACTGATCTTTCATCCTCAAAAAAGGAATATTTTCATCTAGACTCGTATACACATTTTCACAAGCTTTCCCTAACACAAGTTTCGAATTCGTGCATTTTTCACAGAAAAATTCTTCTTTGGCGATTTCCACCTAATAGATATGTAATTTACATGAATTCCATCAACATAGCATTCAGGGTTCCGTACATGCTTCATGCATGACGGATTCGACAAATATGAGATTCTGAGTTGTGAGCATGTGGATTAGTGAACTTTCATCCAACAAACAAGACATATATACACTTAGAATTATTTACTCTGACTTCATAGGTTTTTTTATATCACCACGTTCTAAAATCGGACATTTGGCACTAAAAAAGCCTCTTTGAGCAAATTCTCACCAATACACATGTAATTTACATTGTTTATATAACCATGGCATTCCGTATTCCGAAGATGTTTGATGAAACACGGATTCCACAAACATGCATTTCTGAGTTGTGTACATGCACATGAGAGATGATTCAACTATAAGAATTTACTTATGCACTTTGAAATACTTACTTTGACTTCGTAATTTCTTCCTATCACCAGTTTCAAGAATCACACTTGATCTCAGAAAAACCCTCTTGGAGCGAATTTTACCCTAGAGATATGTAATTTGAATAGATTCCATCTACATGATATTCCGTGTTCCGTACATGCTTCATACAAGACGGATTCGTCAAACATGCATTCCTGAGTTGAGGGCATGTGGATTTCTGATCTTTAATCCTCTATAAAAGGAATATTTTCATCTAGAAACGTGTCCTCATTTTCACAAGCTTTCCCTAACACCAGTTTTGAATTTGTGCATTTTTCTCAGAAAAATACTTCTGAAGCGATTTCCACCTAATAGATATGTAATTTACATGAATTCATCAACATGGCATTCCGGGTTCCGTACATGCTTCATGCATGACGGATTCAACAAATATGAGATTCTGAGTTGTGAGCATGTGGATTAGTGAACTTTCATCCAACAAACAAGGCATATATACACTTAGAATTATTTACTCTGACTTCATAGTTTTTTGGTATCACCACATTCTAAAATCGGTTATTTGGCACTAAAAAAGCCTCTTTGACCAAATTCTCCCCAATACACATGTAATTTACATTGTTTATATAACCATGGCATTCCGTATTCCGAAGATGTTTGATGAAACACGGATTCCACAAACATGCATTTCTGAGTTGTGTACATGCACATGAGAGATGATTCAACTATATGAATTTACCTATGCATTTTGAAATATTTACTTTGACTTCGTAAAGCTTCCTATCACCAGTTTCAAGAATCACACTTGATCTCAGAAAAACCCTCTTGGAGCGAATTCTACCCTAGAGATATGTAATTTGAATAGATTCTTTCAACATGGTATTCGGTGTTCCGTACATGCTACATGCATGACGGATTCGACAAACATGCATTCCTGAGTTGAGAGCATCTGGATTACTGATTTTTCATCCTGAATAAAAGGAATATTATCATATAGACTCGTGTACACATTTTCACAAGCTTTCCCTAACACCAGTTTCTAATTCGTGCATTTTTCACAGAAGAACACTTCTGGAGCGTTTTCCACCTAATAGATATATAATTTACATGAATTCCATCAACATGGCATCCCGGGTTCCGTACATGATACATGCATGACGGATTCGAGAAACATGAGTTTCTGAGTTGTGAGAATTTGGATTACTGACCTTTCAATCACCAAACAAGGCATATATACACTTAGATATATTTACTCTTACTTCATAGCTTTTTTTTATCTCCAGGTTCTAAAATCGGAGATTTGGCCCCAGAAAACACTCTTTGAGCGATTCTCACCAAAACACATGTAATTTACATTGTTTACCTAACCATGGCATTCCGTATACTGAACATTTTTCATTCTCACGGATTCCTCAAACATGCATTTCTTAGCTGTGAACATGCGCATGAATGATGTTTCAAACACCAAACAATTTACGTATGCACTTTGAAATATTTACTTGGACTTCGGAGCTTCTTCCTATCACAAGTTTCAAGAATCACACTTTCATCCCAGAAAAACCCTCTTGAAGTGAATTCTACCCTAGAGATATGTAATTTGAATAGATTCCATCTACATGATATTCCGTGTTCCGTACCTGCTATATGCATGTCTGATTCGACCACCATGCATTCCTGAGTTGAGAGCATGTGGATTACTGATCTTTCATCCTCTATAAAAGGAATAATTTCATCTAGACACGTGTACAGATTTTCACAAGCTTTCCCTAACACCAGTTTCTAATTCGTGCATTTTTCACAGAAGAATACCTCTGGAGCGATTTCCACCTAACAGATATGTAATTTAAATGCATTCCATCAACAGGGCATTCCAGGTTCCGTAAATGCTACATGCATGACGGATTCGGCAAAAATGGGTTTCTGAGTTGTGAGCATGTGGATTAGTGAACTTTCATCCACCAAACAAGGCATATATACACTTAGAAGAATTTACTCTGACTTCATAGGTTTTTTCTATCACCTGGTTCTAAAATCGGACATTTGGCACCAGAAAACACCCTTTGAGCGAATTCTCAAATATACACATGTAACTTACATTGTTTATATAAACATGGCATTCCGTATTCCGAACATGTTTCATGCAATACCGATTCCTCAAACATGCATTTCTGAGTTGTGAACATGCACATGAGAGATGATTCAACTATAAGAATTTACCTATGCACTTTGAAATATTTAGTTTGACTTCGTAATTTCTTCCTATCACCAGTTTCAAGAATCACACTTGATCTCAGAAAAACCCTCTTGGAGCGAATTCTACCCTAGAGATATGTAATTTGAATTGATTCCATCTACATGATATTCTGTGTTCCGTACATGCTTCATGCACGACGGATTCATCAAACATGCATTCCTGAGTTGAGGGCATGTGGATTTCTGATCTTTCACCCTCTATAAAAGGAATATTTTCATCTAGACACGTGTCCTCATTTTCACAAGCTTTCCCTAACACCAGTTTCGAATTTGTGCATTTTTCACAGAAAAATAGTTCTGGAGCGATTTCCACCTAATAGATATGTAATTTACATGAATTCATGAACATGGCATTCCGGGTTCCGTACATGCTTCATGCATGACGGATTCGACAAATATGAGATTCTGAGTTGTGAGCATGTGGATTAGTGAACTTTCATCCAACAAACAAGACATATATACACTTAGAATTATTTACTCTGACTTCATAAGTTTTTTGTATCACCACGTTCTAAAATCGGACATTTGACACTAAAAAATACTCTTTGAGCTAATTCTCACCAATACACATGTAATTTACATTGTTTATATAACCATGGCATTCCGTATTCCGAAGATGTTTGATGAAACACGGATTCCACAAACATGCATTTCTGAGTTGTGTACATGCACATGAGAGATGATTCAAGTATAAGAATTTACCTATGCACTTTGAAATATTTACTTTGACTTCGTAATTTCTTCCTATCACCAGTTTCAAGAATCACACTTGATCTCAGAAAAACCCTCTTGGAGCGAATTTTACCCTAGAGATATGTAATTTGAATAGATTCCATCTACATGATATTCCGTGTTCCGTACATGCTTCATACAAGACGGATTGGTCAAACATGCATTCCTGAGTTGAGGGCATGTGGATTTCTGATCTTTAATCCTCTATAAAAGGAATATTTTCATCTAGAAATGTGTCCTCATTTTCACAAGCTTTCCCTAACATCAGTTTTGAATTTGTGCATTTTTCACAGAAAAATACTTCTGAAGCGATTTCCACCTAATAGATATGTAATTTACATGAATTCATCAACATGGCATTCCGGGTTCCGTACATGCTTCATGCATGACGGATTCAACAAATATGAGATTCTGAGTTGTGAGCATGTGGATTAGTGAACTTTCATCCAACAAACGAGGCATATATACACTTAGAATTATTTACTCTGACTTCATAGGTTTTTTGTATCACCACATTCTAAAATCGGTTATTTGGCACTAAAAAAGCCTCTTTGACCAAATTCTCCCCAATACACATGTAATTTACATTGTTTATATAACCATGGCATTCCGTATTCCGAAGATGTTTGATGAAACACGGATTCCACAAACATGCATTTCTGAGTTGTGTACATGCACATGAGAGATGATTCAACTATATGAATTTACCTATGCATTTTGAAATATTTACTTTGACTTCGTAAAGCTTCCTATCACCAGTTTCAAGAATCACACTTGATCTCAGAAAAACCCTCTTGGAGCGAATTCTACCCTAGAGATATGTAATTTGAATAGATTCTTTCAACATGGTATTCGGTGTTCCGTACATGCTACATGCATGACGGATTCGACAAACATGCATTCCTGAGTTGAGAGCATCTGGATTACTGATTTTTCATCCTGAATAAAAGGAATATTATCATATAGACTCGTGTACACATTTTCACAAGCTTTCCCTAACACCAGTTTCTAATTCGTGCATTTTTCACAGAAGAACACTTCTGGAGCGTTTTCCACCTAATAGATTTACATGAATTTACATGAATTCCATCAACATGGCATCCCGGGTTCCGTACATGATACATGCATGACGGATTCGAGAAACATGAGTTTCTGAGTTGTGAGAATTTGGATTACTGACCTTTCAATCACCAAACAAGGCATATATACACTTAGATATATTTACTCTTACTTCATAGCTTTTTTTTATCTCCAGGTTCTAAAATCGGAGATTTGGCCCCAGAAAACACTCTTTGAGCGATTCTCACCAAAACACATGTAATTTACATTGTTTACCTAACCATGGCATTCCGTATACTGAACATTTTTCATTCTCACGGATTCCTCAAACATGCATTTCTTAGCTGTGAACATGCGCATGAATGATGTTTCAAACACCAAACAATTTACGTATGCACTTTGAAATATTTACTTGGACTTCGGAGCTTCTTCCTATCACAAGTTTCAAGAATCACACTTTCATCCCAGAAAAACCCTCTTGAAGTGAATTCTACCCTAGAGATATGTAATTTGAATAGATTCCATCTACATGATATTCCGTGTTCCGTACGTGCTATATGCATGTCTGATTCGACCACCATGCATTCCTGAGTTGAGAGCATGTGGATTACTGATCTTTCATCCTCTATAAAAGGAATAATTTCATCTAGACACGTGTACAGATTTTCACAAGCTTTCCCTAACACCAGTTTCTAATTCGTGCATTTTTCACAGAAGAATACCTCTGGAGCGATTTCCACCTAACAGATATGTAATTTAAATGCATTCCATCAACAGGGCATTCCAGGTTCCGTAAATGCTACATGCATGACGGATTCGGCAAAAATGGGTTTCTGAGTTGTGAGCATGTGGATTAGTGAACTTTCATCCACCAAACAAGGCATATATACACTTAGAAGAATTTACTCTGACTTCATAGGTTTTTTCTATCACCTGGTTCTAAAATCGGACATTTGGCACCAGAAAACACCCTTTGAGCGAATTCTCAAATATACACATGTAACTTACATTGTTTATATAAACATGGCATTCCGTATTCCGAACATGTTTCATGCAATACCGATTCCTCAAACATGCATTTCTGAGTTGTGAATATGCTCATGACTGTTGTCATCCATTACAAGTAACCTATGCACTATGGTGTATATACCTGTCTTCGTAGCTTCTTCCTATCACCAGGTTCAAGAATCACAGTTTGATCCCAGGAAAACCGTCTTGGAGCGAATTCTACCCTAGAGATATGTAATTTGAATAAATTGCCTCTACGTGATATTTCGTGTTCTGTACATGATACATGCATTGCGGATTCGACAAACATGCATTCCTGAGTTGAGAGCATGTGGATTACTGATTTTTCAAACTCTATAAAAGGAATATTTTCATCTAGACAAGTGTACTCATTTTCACAAGTTTTCCTAACATCAGTTTCGAATTCATGCATTTTTCACTGAAAAATACTTGTGCAGCGATTCCATCCTAATAGATATGTAATTTAAATGAAATACATCAACATGGCTTTCCCGGTTTCGTACTTGCTACATGCATGACGGATTCGACAAACATGAAATTTTGAGTTGTGAGCATGTGGATTAGTGAACTTTCATCCACTAAACAAGGCATATATACACTTAGAAGTATTTACTCTGACTTCATAAATTTTTTCTATCACCCGGTTATAAAACCGGACATTTGGCAGTAGAAAACACTCTTTGAGCGAATGCTCACCAATACATATGTAATTTACATTGTTTACATAACCATGGCATTCCGTATTCCGAACATGTTTGATGCAACACGGATTCCTCAAACATGCATTTCTGAGCTGTGAACATGCGAATGACAAATGTTTCAAACACCAAATAAGTTACATACGCACTTTGAAATATTTAATTGGACTTCGTTGCTTCTTCCTATCACCAGATTAAAGAGTCACACTTTGATCCCAGAGAAAACCTCTTGGAGTGAATCCTAAACTAGAGATATGTAATTTGAATAGATTCCATCTAAATGAGATTCCCTGTTCCGTACATGCTTCATGCAAGATGGATTCGTCAAACATGCATTCCTGAGTTGAGGGCATGTGGATTACTGATCTTTCATCCTATATAAAAGGAATATTTTCATCTAGACACGTGTTCTCATTTTCACAAACTTTCCCTAACACCAGTTTCGAATTTGTGCATTTTTCACAGAAAAAATATTCTGGAGCGATTTCCACCTAATAGATATGTAATTTACATGAATTCATTAACATGGCATTCCGGTTTCCGAGCATGCTACATGCATTACGGATTCGACAAACATGAGTTTCTGAGTTGTGAGCATTTGGATTGGTGAATTTTCATCCACCAAAAAAGGCATATATACACTTAGAAATATTTACTCTGACTTCATAGGTTTTTCCTATCACCAGGCTCTAAAATCGGACATTTGGAACCAGAAAACACACACTGAGCGAATTCTCACCAATATATATGTAATTTAGATTCTTTAAATAACCATGGCATTCCGTATTCCGAACAAGTTTCATGCAAAACTGATTCCACAAACATGCATTTCTGAGTTGTGTATATGCTCATGACTGATGTTTCAACCATTACAAGTTATCTAGGACTTTGATATATATACTTTGTCTTCGTAGCTTCTTCCTATCACCAGGTTCAGGAATCACACTTTGATCCCAGATAAACAATCTTGGAGTGAATTCTACCCTAGAGATATGCAAATTGAATAGATTTCATCAAAATGATATTCCGTGTTCCGTACTTGCAACATGTATGACGGATTCTACAAACATGCATTCCTGAGTTGAGAGCATTTCGATTGCTGATCTTTCATCCTCTATAAAAGGAATATTTTCATCTAGACACGTGTACTCATTTTCACAAGGTTTCCCTAACACCAGTTTCAAATTCCTGCATTTTTCACAGAAAAAAACTTTTGGAGCGATTTCCACCTAACAGTTATGTAATTTACATGAATTCCATCAACATGGCATTCCGGGTTCCGTACATGCTACATGCATGACGGATTCGACAAACATGAGATTCTGAGTTGTGAACATGTGGGTTAGTGATCTTTCATCCACCAAAAAAGGCATATATACACTTAGAACTATTTACTCTGACTCATAGTTTTTTTCTATCTCTAGGTTCTAAAATCGGATATTTGGCACCAGGAAACACTCTCTGAGCGAATTCTCACCAATACATATGTATGTTATATTGTTTACATAACCATGGCATTCCGTATCCTGAACATTTTTCATGAAACACGGATTCCACAAACATGCATGTGAGTTGTGAACATGCGCATGACTGATGTTTCAACCATTAAACTTTACTTATGCACTTTGGAATATTTACTTTGACTTCATAGATTCTTCCTATCACCAGTTTCAAGAATCACACTTTCATCCCAGATAAACCCTCTTGGTGTGAATTCTACAATAGAGATACGTAATTTGAATAGATTCCATCATCATGATATTCCATGATCCGTACATGCTACATGCATGACGGATTCGACAAACATGCATTCCTGGGTTGAGGGCATGTGGATTATTGATCTTTCAACCTCTATAAATGTAATATTTTCATCTAGACACGTGTACACATTTTCACAAGCTTTCCCTAACACAAGTTTCGAATTCGTGCATTTTTCACAGAAAAATTCTTCTTTGGCGATTTCCACCTAATAGATATGTAATTTACATGAATTCCATCAACATAGCATTCAGGGTTCCGTACATGCTTCATGCATGACGGATTCGACAAATATGAGATTCTGAGTTGTGAGCATGTGGATTAGTGAACATTCATCCACGAAACAAGGCATATAAACACTTACAAATATTTACTTTGACTTCTTAGGTTTTTTCTATCACCAGTTTCTAAAATAGGACACTTGGCACCAGAAAACACTCTTTGAGCGAATTCTCACCAATACACATGTAATTTACATTGTTTACATAACCATGGCATTGCATATTCTGAACATGATTCATGTATCACAAATTCCTCAAACATGCATTTCTGAGTTATCAACATGCGCATGACAGATGTTTCAACCTACAAACAAGTTACTTATGCACTTTGAAATATTTACTTTGACTTCGGAGCTTCTTCCTATCACCAGTTTCAAGAATCACACTTTGATCCCAGAAAAACCCTCTTGGAGTGCATTCTACCCTAGAGATATGTAATTGGATTAGATTCGATCTGCATGATATTCGGTGTTCCGTACATGGTATATGGATGACGGATTCACAAACATGCATTTCTGAGTTGAGAGCATGTTGATTACTGATCTTTCATCCTCTATAATAGGAATATTTACATCTGGACCCGTGTACTCATTTTCACAAGCTTTCCCTAACACCAGTTTCGAATTCGTGCAGTTTTCATACAAAAATACTTCTGGAGCAATTTCCTCCTAAGAGATATGGAATTTAAATGCATTCCATCAACATGGCATTCCGGGTTCCGTACATGCTACATGCATGATGGATTCGACAAACATGAGTTTCTGAGTTGTGAGTATGTTTATTAGTGACCTTTCATCCACCAAACAAGGCATATATACACTTTGAAATATTTACTCTGACTTCATAGGTTTTTTCTATCACCAGGTTCTAATATCGGACATTTGGCACGAGAAAACACTCTTTCAGCGAATTCTCACCAATACACATGTAATTAACATTGTTTACATAACCATGGGATTGCGTATTCTGAACATGATTCATGTATCACGAATTCCTCAAACATGCATTTCTGAGTTGACAACATGCGCATGACAGATGTTTCAACCTACAAAAAAGTTACCTATGCACTTTGAAATATTTCCTTTGACTTCGGAGCTTCTTCCTATCACCAGTTTCAAGAATCACACTTTGATCCCAGAAAAAACCTCTTGGAGCGAATTCTACCCTAGAGATATGTGATTAGATTAGATTCCATCTGCATGATATTTCGTATTCCGTACATGCTATATATATGACGGATTCTACAAAAATGCATTTGAGTTGAGAGCATGTTGATTACTGATCTTTCATCCTCAAAAAAGGAATATTTTCATCTAGACTCGTATACACATTTTCACAAGCTTTCCCTAACACAAGTTTCGAATTCGTGCATTTTTCACAGAAAAATTCTTCTTTGGCGATTTCCACCTAATAGATATGTAATTTACATGAATTCCATCAACATAGCATTCAGGGTTCCGTACATGCTTCATGCATGAAGGATTCGACAAATATGAGATTCTGAGTTGTGAGCATGTGGATTAGTGAACTTTCATCCAACAAACAAGACATATATACACTTAGAATTATTTACTCTGACTTCATAGGTTTTTTTATATCACCACGTTCTAAAATCGGACATTTGGCACTAAAAAAGCCTCTTTGAGCAAATTCTCACCAATACACATGTAATTTACATTGTTTATATAACCATGGCATTCCGTATTCCGAAGATGTTTGATGAAACACGGATTCCACAAACATGCATTTCTGAGTTGTGTACATGCACATGAGAGATGATTCAACTATAAGAATTTACTTATGCACTTTGAAATACTTACTTTGACTTCGTAATTTCTTCCTATCACCAGTTTCAAGAATCACACTTGATCTCAGAAAAACCCTCTTGGAGCGAATTTTACCCTAGAGATATGTAATTTGAATAGATTCCATCTACATGATATTCCGTGTTCCGTACATGCTTCATACAAGACGGATTCGTCAAACATGCATTCCTGAGTTGAGGGCATGTGGATTTCTGATCTTTAATCCTCTATAAAAGGAATATTTTCATCTAGAAACGTGTCCTCATTTTCACAAGCTTTCCCTAACACCAGTTTTGAATTTGTGCATTTTTCTCAGAAAAATACTTCTGAAGCGATTTCCACCTAATAGATATGTAATTTACATGAATTCATCAACATGGCATTCCGGGTTCCGTACATGCTTCATGCATGACGGATTCAACAAATATGAGATTCTGAGTTGTGAGCATGTGGATTAGTGAACTTTCATCCAACAAACAAGGCATATATACACTTAGAATTATTTACTCTGACTTCATAGTTTTTTGGTATCACCACATTCTAAAATCGGTTATTTGGCACTAAAAAAGCCTCTTTGACCAAATTCTCCCCAATACACATGTAATTTACATTGTTTATATAACCATGGCATTCCGTATTCCGAAGATGTTTGATGAAACACGGATTCCACAAACATGCATTTCTGAGTTGTGTACATGCACATGAGAGATGATTCAACTATATGAATTTACCTATGCATTTTGAAATATTTACTTTGACTTCGTAAAGCTTCCTATCACCAGTTTCAAGAATCACACTTGATCTCAGAAAAACCCTCTTGGAGCGAATTCTACCCTAGAGATATGTAATTTGAATAGATTCTTTCAACATGGTATTCGGTGTTCCGTACATGCTACATGCATGACGGATTCGACAAACATGCATTCCTGAGTTGAGAGCATCTGGATTACTGATTTTTCATCCTGAATAAAAGGAATATTATCATATAGACTCGTGTACACATTTTCACAAGCTTTCCCTAACACCAGTTTCTAATTCGTGCATTTTTCACAGAAGAACACTTCTGGAGCGTTTTCCACCTAATAGATATATAATTTACATGAATTCCATCAACATGGCATCCCGGGTTCCGTACATGATACATGCATGACGGATTCGAGAAACATGAGTTTCTGAGTTGTGAGAATTTGGATTACTGACCTTTCAATCACCAAACAAGGCATATATACACTTAGATATATTTACTCTTACTTCATAGCTTTTTTTTATCTCCAGGTTCTAAAATCGGAGATTTGGCCCCAGAAAACACTCTTTGAGCGATTCTCACCAAAACACATGTAATTTACATTGTTTACCTAACCATGGCATTCCGTATACTGAACATTTTTCATTCTCACGGATTCCTCAAACATGCATTTCTTAGCTGTGAACATGCGCATGAATGATGTTTCAAACACCAAACAATTTACGTATGCACTTTGAAATATTTACTTGGACTTCGGAGCTTCTTCCTATCACAAGTTTCAAGAATCACACTTTCATCCCAGAAAAACCCTCTTGAAGTGAATTCTACCCTAGAGATATGTAATTTGAATAGATTCCATCTACATGATATTCCGTGTTCCGTACCTGCTATATGCATGTCTGATTCGACCACCATGCATTCCTGAGTTGAGAGCATGTGGATTACTGATCTTTCATCCTCTATAAAAGGAATAATTTCATCTAGACACGTGTACAGATTTTCACAAGCTTTCCCTAACACCAGTTTCTAATTCGTGCATTTTTCACAGAAGAATACCTCTGGAGCGATTTCCACCTAACAGATATGTAATTTAAATGCATTCCATCAACAGGGCATTCCAGGTTCCGTAAATGCTACATGCATGACGGATTCGGCAAAAATGGGTTTCTGAGTTGTGAGCATGTGGATTAGTGAACTTTCATCCACCAAACAAGGCATATATACACTTAGAAGAATTTACTCTGACTTCATAGGTTTTTTCTATCACCTGGTTCTAAAATCGGACATTTGGCACCAGAAAACACCCTTTGAGCGAATTCTCAAATATACACATGTAACTTACATTGTTTATATAAACATGGCATTCCGTATTCCGAACATGTTTCATGCAATACCGATTCCTCAAACATGCATTTCTGAGTTGTGAACATGCACATGAGAGATGATTCAACTATAAGAATTTACCTATGCACTTTGAAATATTTAGTTTGACTTCGTAATTTCTTCCTATCACCAGTTTCAAGAATCACACTTGATCTCAGAAAAACCCTCTTGGAGCGAATTCTACCCTAGAGATATGTAATTTGAATTGATTCCATCTACATGATATTCTGTGTTCCGTACATGCTTCATGCACGACGGATTCATCAAACATGCATTCCTGAGTTGAGGGCATGTGGATTTCTGATCTTTCACCCTCTATAAAAGGAATATTTTCATCTAGACACGTGTCCTCATTTTCACAAGCTTTCCCTAACACCAGTTTCGAATTTGTGCATTTTTCACAGAAAAATAGTTCTGGAGCGATTTCCACCTAATAGATATGTAATTTACATGAATTCATGAACATGGCATTCCGGGTTCCGTACATGCTTCATGCATGACGGATTCGACAAATATGAGATTCTGAGTTGTGAGCATGTGGATTAGTGAACTTTCATCCAACAAACAAGACATATATACACTTAGAATTATTTACTCTGACTTCATAAGTTTTTTGTATCACCACGTTCTAAAATCGGACATTTGACACTAAAAAATACTCTTTGAGCTAATTCTCACCAATACACATGTAATTTACATTGTTTATATAACCATGGCATTCCGTATTCCGAAGATGTTTGATGAAACACGGATTCCACAAACATGCATTTCTGAGTTGTGTACATGCACATGAGAGATGATTCAAGTATAAGAATTTACCTATGCACTTTGAAATATTTACTTTGACTTCGTAATTTCTTCCTATCACCAGTTTCAAGAATCACACTTGATCTCAGAAAAACCCTCTTGGAGCGAATTTTACCCTAGAGATATGTAATTTGAATAGATTCCATCTACATGATATTCCGTGTTCCGTACATGCTTCATACAAGACGGATTGGTCAAACATGCATTCCTGAGTTGAGGGCATGTGGATTTCTGATCTTTAATCCTCTATAAAAGGAATATTTTCATCTAGAAATGTGTCCTCATTTTCACAAGCTTTCCCTAACATCAGTTTTGAATTTGTGCATTTTTCACAGAAAAATACTTCTGAAGCGATTTCCACCTAATAGATATGTAATTTACATGAATTCATCAACATGGCATTCCGGGTTCCGTACATGCTTCATGCATGACGGATTCAACAAATATGAGATTCTGAGTTGTGAGCATGTGGATTAGTGAACTTTCATCCAACAAACGAGGCATATATACACTTAGAATTATTTACTCTGACTTCATAGGTTTTTTGTATCACCACATTCTAAAATCGGTTATTTGGCACTAAAAAAGCCTCTTTGACCAAATTCTCCCCAATACACATGTAATTTACATTGTTTATATAACCATGGCATTCCGTATTCCGAAGATGTTTGATGAAACACGGATTCCACAAACATGCATTTCTGAGTTGTGTACATGCACATGAGAGATGATTCAACTATATGAATTTACCTATGCATTTTGAAATATTTACTTTGACTTCGTAAAGCTTCCTATCACCAGTTTCAAGAATCACACTTGATCTCAGAAAAACCCTCTTGGAGCGAATTCTACCCTAGAGATATGTAATTTGAATAGATTCTTTCAACATGGTATTCGGTGTTCCGTACATGCTACATGCATGACGGATTCGACAAACATGCATTCCTGAGTTGAGAGCATCTGGATTACTGATTTTTCATCCTGAATAAAAGGAATATTATCATATAGACTCGTGTACACATTTTCACAAGCTTTCCCTAACACCAGTTTCTAATTCGTGCATTTTTCACAGAAGAACACTTCTGGAGCGTTTTCCACCTAATAGATTTACATGAATTTACATGAATTCCATCAACATGGCATCCCGGGTTCCGTACATGATACATGCATGACGGATTCGAGAAACATGAGTTTCTGAGTTGTGAGAATTTGGATTACTGACCTTTCAATCACCAAACAAGGCATATATACACTTAGATATATTTACTCTTACTTCATAGCTTTTTTTTATCTCCAGGTTCTAAAATCGGAGATTTGGCCCCAGAAAACACTCTTTGAGCGATTCTCACCAAAACACATGTAATTTACATTGTTTACCTAACCATGGCATTCCGTATACTGAACATTTTTCATTCTCACGGATTCCTCAAACATGCATTTCTTAGCTGTGAACATGCGCATGAATGATGTTTCAAACACCAAACAATTTACGTATGCACTTTGAAATATTTACTTGGACTTCGGAGCTTCTTCCTATCACAAGTTTCAAGAATCACACTTTCATCCCAGAAAAACCCTCTTGAAGTGAATTCTACCCTAGAGATATGTAATTTGAATAGATTCCATCTACATGATATTCCGTGTTCCGTACCTGCTATATGCATGTCTGATTCGACCACCATGCATTCCTGAGTTGAGAGCATGTGGATTACTGATCTTTCATCCTCTATAAAAGGAATAATTTCATCTAGACACGTGTACAGATTTTCACAAGCTTTCCCTAACACCAGTTTCTAATTCGTGCATTTTTCACAGAAGAATACCTCTGGAGCGATTTCCACCTAACAGATATGTAATTTAAATGCATTCCATCAACAGGGCATTCCAGGTTCCGTAAATGCTACATGCATGACGGATTCGGCAAAAATGGGTTTCTGAGTTGTGAGCATGTGGATTAGTGAACTTTCATCCACCAAACAAGGCATATATACACTTAGAAGAATTTACTCTGACTTCATAGGTTTTTTCTATCACCTGGTTCTAAAATCGGACATTTGGCACCAGAAAACACCCTTTGAGCGAATTCTCAAATATACACATGTAACTTACATTGTTTATATAAACATGGCATTCCGTATTCCGAACATGTTTCATGCAATACCGATTCCTCAAACATGCATTTCTGAGTTGTGAATATGCTCATGACTGTTGTCATCCATTACAAGTAACCTATGCACTATGGTATATATACCTGTCTTCGTAGCTTCTTCCTATCACCAGGTTCAAGAATCACAGTTTGATCCCAGGAAAACCGTCTTGGAGCGAATTCTACCCTAGAGATATGTAATTTGAATAAATTGCCTCTACGTGATATTTCGTGTTCTGTACATGATACATGCATTGCGGATTCGACAAACATGCATTCCTGAGTTGAGAGCATGTGGATTACTGATTTTTCAAACTCTATAAAAGGAATATTTTCATCTAGACAAGTGTACTCATTTTCACAAGTTTTCCTAACATCAGTTTCGAATTCATGCATTTTTCACTGAAAAATACTTGTGCAGCGATTCCATCCTAATAGATATGTAATTTAAATGAAATACATCAACATGGCTTTCCCGGTTTCGTACTTGCTACATGCATGACGGATTCGACAAACATGAAATTTTGAGTTGTGAGCATGTGGATTAGTGAACTTTCATCCACTAAACAAGGCATATATACACTTAGAAGTATTTACTCTGACTTCATAAATTTTTTCTATCACCCGGTTATAAAACCGGACATTTGGCAGTAGAAAACACTCTTTGAGCGAATGCTCACCAATACATATGTAATTTACATTGTTTACATAACCATGGCATTCCGTATTCCGAACATGTTTGATGCAACACGGATTCCTCAAACATGCATTTCTGAGCTGTGAACATGCGAATGACAAATGTTTCAAACACCAAATAAGTTACATACGCACTTTGAAATATTTAATTGGACTTCGTTGCTTCTTCCTATCACCAGATTAAAGAGTCACACTTTGATCCCAGAGAAAACCTCTTGGAGTGAATCCTAAACTAGAGATATGTAATTTGAATAGATTCCATCTAAATGAGATTCCCTGTTCCGTACATGCTTCATGCAAGATGGATTCGTCAAACATGCATTCCTGAGTTGAGGGCATGTGGATTACTGATCTTTCATCCTATATAAAAGGAATATTTTCATCTAGACACGTGTTCTCATTTTCACAAACTTTCCCTAACACCAGTTTCGAATTTGTGCATTTTTCACAGAAAAAATATTCTGGAGCGATTTCCACCTAATAGATATGTAATTTACATGAATTCATTAACATGGCATTCCGGTTTCCGAGCATGCTACATGCATTACGGATTCGACAAACATGAGTTTCTGAGTTGTGAGCATTTGGATTGGTGAATTTTCATCCACCAAAAAAGGCATATATACACTTAGAAATATTTACTCTGACTTCATAGGTTTTTCCTATCACCAGGCTCTAAAATCGGACATTTGGAACCAGAAAACACACACTGAGCGAATTCTCACCAATATATATGTAATTTAGATTCTTTAAATAACCATGGCATTCCGTATTCCGAACAAGTTTCATGCAAAACTGATTCCACAAACATGCATTTCTGAGTTGTGTATATGCTCATGACTGATGTTTCAACCATTACAAGTTATCTAGGACTTTGATATATATACTTTGTCTTCGTAGCTTCTTCCTATCACCAGGTTCAGGAATCACACTTTGATCCCAGATAAACAATCTTGGAGTGAATTCTACCCTAGAGATATGCAAATTGAATAGATTTCATCAAAATGATATTCCGTGTTCCGTACTTGCAACATGTATGACGGATTCTACAAACATGCATTCCTGAGTTGAGAGCATTTCGATTGCTGATCTTTCATCCTCTATAAAAGGAATATTTTCATCTAGACACGTGTACTCATTTTCACAAGGTTTCCCTAACACCAGTTTCAAATTCCTGCATTTTTCACAGAAAAAAACTTTTGGAGCGATTTCCACCTAACAGTTATGTAATTTACATGAATTCCATCAACATGGCATTCCGGGTTCCGTACATGCTACATGCATGACGGATTCGACAAACATGAGATTCTGAGTTGTGAACATGTGGGTTAGTGATCTTTCATCCACCAAAAAAGGCATATATACACTTAGAACTATTTACTCTGACTCATAGTTTTTTTCTATCTCTAGGTTCTAAAATCGGATATTTGGCACCAGGAAACACTCTCTGAGCGAATTCTCACCAATACATATGTATGTTATATTGTTTACATAACCATGGCATTCCGTATCCTGAACATTTTTCATGAAACACGGATTCCACAAACATGCATGTGAGTTGTGAACATGCGCATGACTGATGTTTCAACCATTAAACTTTACTTATGCACTTTGGAATATTTACTTTGACTTCATAGATTCTTCCTATCACCAGTTTCAAGAATCACACTTTCATCCCAGATAAACCCTCTTGGTGTGAATTCTACAATAGAGATACGTAATTTGAATAGATTCCATCATCATGATATTCCATGATCCGTACATGCTACATGCATGACGGATTCGACAAACATGCATTCCTGGGTTGAGGGCATGTGGATTATTGATCTTTCAACCTCTATAAATGTAATATTTTCATCTAGACACGTGTACACATTTTCACAAGCTTTCCCTAACACAAGTTTCGAATTCGTGCATTTTTCACAGAAAAATTCTTCTTTGGCGATTTCCACCTAATAGATATGTAATTTACATGAATTCCATCAACATAGCATTCAGGGTTCCGTACATGCTTCATGCATGACGGATTCGACAAATATGAGATTCTGAGTTGTGAGCATGTGGATTAGTGAACATTCATCCACGAAACAAGGCATATAAACACTTACAAATATTTACTTTGACTTCTTAGGTTTTTTCTATCACCAGTTTCTAAAATAGGACACTTGGCACCAGAAAACACTCTTTGAGCGAATTCTCACCAATACACATGTAATTTACATTGTTTACATAACCATGGCATTGCATATTCTGAACATGATTCATGTATCACAAATTCCTCAAACATGCATTTCTGAGTTATCAACATGCGCATGACAGATGTTTCAACCTACAAACAAGTTACTTATGCACTTTGAAATATTTACTTTGACTTCGGAGCTTCTTCCTATCACCAGTTTCAAGAATCACACTTTGATCCCAGAAAAACCCTCTTGGAGTGCATTCTACCCTAGAGATATGTAATTGGATTAGATTCGATCTGCATGATATTCGGTGTTCCGTACATGGTATATGGATGACGGATTCACAAACATGCATTTCTGAGTTGAGAGCATGTTGATTACTGATCTTTCATCCTCTATAATAGGAATATTTACATCTGGACCCGTGTACTCATTTTCACAAGCTTTCCCTAACACCAGTTTCGAATTCGTGCAGTTTTCATACAAAAATACTTCTGGAGCAATTTCCTCCTAAGAGATATGGAATTTAAATGCATTCCATCAACATGGCATTCCGGGTTCCGTACATGCTACATGCATGATGGATTCGACAAACATGAGTTTCTGAGTTGTGAGTATGTTTATTAGTGACCTTTCATCCACCAAACAAGGCATATATACACTTTGAAATATTTACTCTGACTTCATAGGTTTTTTCTATCACCAGGTTCTAATATCGGACATTTGGCACGAGAAAACACTCTTTCAGCGAATTCTCACCAATACACATGTAATTAACATTGTTTACATAACCATGGGATTGCGTATTCTGAACATGATTCATGTATCACGAATTCCTCAAACATGCATTTCTGAGTTGTCAACATGCGCATGACAGATGTTTCAACCTACAAAAAAGTTACCTATGCACTTTGAAATATTTCCTTTGACTTCGGAGCTTCTTCCTATCACCAGTTTCAAGAATCACACTTTGATCCCAGAAAAAACCTCTTGGAGCGAATTCTACCCTAGAGATATGTGATTAGATTAGATTCCATCTGCATGATATTTCGTATTCCGTACTTGCTATATATATGACGGATTCTACAAAAATGCATTTGATTTGAGAGCATGTTGATTACTGATCTTTCATCCTCAAAAAAGGAATATTTTCATCTAGACTCGTATACACATTTTCACAAGCTTTCCCTAACACAAGTTTCGAATTCGTGCATTTTTCACAGAAAAATTCTTCTTTGGCGATTTCCACCTAATAGATATGTAATTTACATGAATTCCATCAACATAGCATTCAGGGTTC
Organism: Vicugna pacos; assembly: GCF_048564905.1. Taxonomy (NCBI): domain Eukaryota; kingdom Metazoa; phylum Chordata; class Mammalia; order Artiodactyla; family Camelidae; genus Vicugna; species Vicugna pacos. Next base: position 64,640,267 of record NW_027328741.1, on the reverse strand, counting down.
CGTACATGCTTCATGCATGACGGATTCGACAAATATGAGATTCTGAGTTGTGAGCATGTGGATTAGTGAACTTTCATCCAACAAACAAGACATATATACACTTAGAATTATTTACTCTGACTTCATAGGTTTTTTTATATCACCACGTTCTAAAATCGGACATTTGGCACTAAAAAAGCCTCTTTGAGCAAATTCTCACCAATACACATGTAATTTACATTGTTTATATAACCATGGCATTCCGTATTCCGAAGATGTTTTATGAAACACGGATTCCACAAACATGCATTTCTGAGTTGTGTACATGCACATGAGAGATGATTCAACTATAAGAATTTACTTATGCACTTTGAAATACTTACTTTGACTTCGTAATTTCTTCCTATCACCAGTTTCAAGAATCACACTTGATCTCAGAAAAACCCTCTTGGAGCGAATTTTACCCTAGAGATATGTAATTTGAATAGATTCCATCTACATGATATTCCGTGTTCCGTACATGCTTCATACAAGACGGATTCGTCAAACATGCATTCCTGAGTTGAGGGCATGTGGATTTCTGATCTTTAATCCTCTATAAAAGGAATATTTTCATCTAGAAACGTGTCCTCATTTTCACAAGCTTTCCCTAACACCAGTTTTGAATTTGTGCATTTTTCTCAGAAAACTACTTCTGAAGCTATTTCCATCTAATAGATATGTAATTTACATGAATTCATCAACATGGCATTCCGGGTTCCGTACATGCTTCATGCATGACGGATTCAACAAATATGAGATTCTGAGTTGTGAGCATGTGGATTAGTGAACTTTCATCCAACAAACAAGGCATATATACACTTAGAATTATTTACTCTGACTTCATAGATTTTTGGTATCACCACATTCTAAAATCGGTTATTTGGCACTAAAAAAGCCTCTTTGACCAAATTCTCCCCAATACACATGTAATTTACATTGTTTATATAACCATGGCATTCCGTATTCCGAAGATGTTTGATGAAACACGGATTCCACAAACATGCATTTCTGAGTTGTGTACATGCACATGAGAGATGATTCAACTATATGAATTTACCTATGCATTTTGAAATATTTACTTTGACTTCGTAAAGCTTCCTATCACCAGTTTCAAGAATCACACTTGATCTCAGAAAAACCCTCTTGGAGCGAATTCTACCCTAGAGATATGTAATTTGAATAGATTCTTTCAACATGGTATTCGGTGTTCCGTACATGCTACATGCATGACGGATTCGACAAACATGCATTCCTGAGTTGAGAGCATCTGGATTACTGATTTTTCATCCTGAATAAAAGGAATATTATCATATAGACTCGTGTACACATTTTCACAAGCTTTCCCTAACACCAGTTTCTAATTCGTGCATTTTTCACAGAAGAACACTTCTGGAGCGTTTTCCACCTAATAGATATATAATTTACATGAATTCCATCAACATGGCATCCCGGGTTCCGTACATGATACATGCATGACGGATTCGAGAAACATGAGTTTCTGAGTTGTGAGAATTTGGATTACTGACCTTTCAATCACCAAACAAGGCATATATACACTTAGATATATTTACTCTTACTTCATAGCTTTTTTTTATCTCCAGGTTCTAAAATCGGAGATTTGGCCCCAGAAAACACTCTTTGAGCGATTCTCACCAAAACACATGTAATTTACATTGTTTACCTAACCATGGCATTCCGTATACTGAACATTTTTCATTCTCACGGATTCCTCAAACATGCATTTCTTAGCTGTGAACATGCGCATGAATGATGTTTCAAACACCAAACAATTTACGTATGCACTTTGAAATATTTACTTGGACTTCGGAGCTTCTTCCTATCACAAGTTTCAAGAATCACACTTTCATCCCAGAAAAACCCTCTTGAAGTGAATTCTACCCTAGAGATATGTAATTTGAATAGATTCCATCTACATGATATTCCGTGTTCCGTACGTGCTATATGCATGTCTGATTCGACCACCATGCATTCCTGAGTTGAGAGCATGTGGATTACTGATCTTTCATCCTCTATAAAAGGAATAATTTCATCTAGACACGTGTACAGATTTTCACAAGCTTTCCCTAACACCAGTTTCTAATTCGTGCATTTTTCACAGAAGAATACCTCTGGAGCGATTTCCACCTAACAGATATGTAATTTAAATGCATTCCATCAACAGGGCATTCCAGGTTCCGTAAATGCTACATGCATGACGGATTCGGCAAAAATGGGTTTCTGAGTTGTGAGCATGTGGATTAGTGAACTTTCATCCACCAAACAAGGCATATATACACTTAGAAGAATTTACTCTGACTTCATAGGTTTTTTCTATCACCTGGTTCTAAAATCGGACATTTGGCACCAGAAAACACCCTTTGAGCGAATTCTCAAATATACACATGTAACTTACATTGTTTATATAAACATGGCATTCCGTATTCCGAACATGTTTCATGCAATACCGATTCCTCAAACATGCATTTCTGAGTTGTGAATATGCTCATGACTGTTGTCATCCATTACAAGTAACCTATGCACTATGGTGTATATACCTGTCTTCGTAGCTTCTTCCTATCACCAGGTTCAAGAATCACAGTTTGATCCCAGGAAAACCGTCTTGGAGCGAATTCTACCCTAGAGATATGTAATTTGAATAAATTGCCTCTACGTGATATTTCGTGTTCTGTACATGATACATGCATTGCGGATTCGACAAACATGCATTCCTGAGTTGAGAGCATGTGGATTACTGATTTTTCAAACTCTATAAAAGGAATATTTTCATCTAGACAAGTGTACTCATTTTCACAAGTTTTCCTAACATCAGTTTCGAATTCATGCATTTTTCACTGAAAAATACTTGTGCAGCGATTCCATCCTAATAGATATGTAATTTAAATGAAATACATCAACATGGCTTTCCCGGTTTCGTACTTGCTACATGCATGACGGATTCGACAAACATGAAATTTTGAGTTGTGAGCATGTGGATTAGTGAACTTTCATCCACTAAACAAGGCATATATACACTTAGAAGTATTTACTCTGACTTCATAAATTTTTTCTATCACCCGGTTATAAAACCGGACATTTGGCAGTAGAAAACACTCTTTGAGCGAATGCTCACCAATACATATGTAATTTACATTGTTTACATAACCATGGCATTCCGTATTCCGAACATGTTTGATGCAACACGGATTCCTCAAACATGCATTTCTGAGCTGTGAACATGCGAATGACAAATGTTTCAAACACCAAATAAGTTACATACGCACTTTGAAATATTTAATTGGACTTCGTTGCTTCTTCCTATCACCAGATTAAAGAGTCACACTTTGATCCCAGAGAAAACCTCTTGGAGTGAATCCTAAACTAGAGATATGTAATTTGAATAGATTCCATCTAAATGAGATTCCCTGTTCCGTACATGCTTCATGCAAGATGGATTCGTCAAACATGCATTCCTGAGTTGAGGGCATGTGGATTACTGATCTTTCATCCTATATAAAAGGAATATTTTCATCTAGACACGTGTTCTCATTTTCACAAACTTTCCCTAACACCAGTTTCGAATTTGTGCATTTTTCACAGAAAAAATATTCTGGAGCGATTTCCACCTAATAGATATGTAATTTACATGAATTCATTAACATGGCATTCCGGTTTCCGAGCATGCTACATGCATTACGGATTCGACAAACATGAGTTTCTGAGTTGTGAGCATTTGGATTAGTGAATTTTCATCCACCAAAAAAGGCATATATACACTTAGAAATATTTACTCTGACTTCATAGGTTTTTCCTATCACCAGGCTCTAAAATCGGACATTTGGAACCAGAAAACACACACTGAGCGAATTCTCACCAATATATATGTAATTTAGATTCTTTAAATAACCATGGCATTCCGTATTCCGAACAAGTTTCATGCAAAACTGATTCCACAAACATGCATTTCTGAGTTGTGTATATGCTCATGACTGATGTTTCAACCATTACAAGTTATCTAGGACTTTGATATATATACTTTGTCTTCGTAGCTTCTTCCTATCACCAGGTTCAGGAATCACACTTTGATCCCAGATAAACAATCTTGGAGTGAATTCTACCCTAGAGATATGCAAATTGAATAGATTTCATCAAAATGATATTCCGTGTTCCGTACTTGCAACATGTATGACGGATTCTACAAACATGCATTCCTGAGTTGAGAGCATTTCGATTGCTGATCTTTCATCCTCTATAAAAGGAATATTTTCATCTAGACACGTGTACTCATTTTCACAAGGTTTCCCTAACACCAGTTTCAAATTCCTGCATTTTTCACAGAAAAAAACTTTTGGAGCGATTTCCACCTAACAGTTATGTAATTTACATGAATTCCATCAACATGGCATTCCGGGTTCCGTACATGCTACATGCATGACGGATTCGACAAACATGAGATTCTGAGTTGTGAACATGTGGGTTAGTGATCTTTCATCCACCAAAAAAGGCATATATACACTTAGAACTATTTACTCTGACTCATAGTTTTTTTCTATCTCTAGGTTCTAAAATCGGATATTTGGCACCAGGAAACACTCTCTGAGCGAATTCTCACCAATACATATGTATGTTATATTGTTTACATAACCATGGCATTCCGTATCCTGAACATTTTTCATGAAACACGGATTCCACAAACATGCATGTGAGTTGTGAACATGCGCATGACTGATGTTTCAACCATTAAACTTTACTTATGCACTTTGGAATATTTACTTTGACTTCATAGATTCTTCCTATCACCAGTTTCAAGAATCACACTTTCATCCCAGATAAACCCTCTTGGTGTGAATTCTACAATAGAGATACGTAATTTGAATAGATTCCATCATCATGATATTCCATGATCCGTACATGCTACATGCATGACGGATTCGACAAACATGCATTCCTGGGTTGAGGGCATGTGGATTATTGATCTTTCAACCTCTATAAATGTAATATTTTCATCTAGACACGTGTACACATTTTCACAAGCTTTCCCTAACACAAGTTTCGAATTCGTGCATTTTTCACAGAAAAATTCTTCTTTGGCGATTTCCACCTAATAGATATGTAATTTACATGAATTCCATCAACATAGCATTCAGGGTTCCGTACATGCTTCATGCATGACGGATTCGACAAATATGAGATTCTGAGTTGTGAGCATGTGGATTAGTGAACATTCATCCACGAAACAAGGCATATAAACACTTACAAATATTTACTTTGACTTCTTAGGTTTTTTCTATCACCAGTTTCTAAAATAGGACACTTGGCACCAGAAAACACTCTTTGAGCGAATTCTCACCAATACACATGTAATTTACATTGTTTACATAACCATGGCATTGCATATTCTGAACATGATTCATGTATCACAAATTCCTCAAACATGCATTTCTGAGTTATCAACATGCGCATGACAGATGTTTCAACCTACAAACAAGTTACTTATGCACTTTGAAATATTTACTTTGACTTCGGAGCTTCTTCCTATCACCAGTTTCAAGAATCACACTTTGATCCCAGAAAAACCCTCTTGGAGTGCATTCTACCCTAGAGATATGTAATTGGATTAGATTCGATCTGCATGATATTCGGTGTTCCGTACATGGTATATGGATGACGGATTCACAAACATGCATTTCTGAGTTGAGAGCATGTTGATTACTGATCTTTCATCCTCTATAATAGGAATATTTACATCTGGACCCGTGTACTCATTTTCACAAGCTTTCCCTAACACCAGTTTCGAATTCGTGCAGTTTTCATACAAAAATACTTCTGGAGCAATTTCCTCCTAAGAGATATGGAATTTAAATGCATTCCATCAACATGGCATTCCGGGTTCCGTACATGCTACATGCATGATGGATTCGACAAACATGAGTTTCTGAGTTGTGAGTATGTTTATTAGTGACCTTTCATCCACCAAACAAGGCATATATACACTTTGAAATATTTACTCTGACTTCATAGGTTTTTTCTATCACCAGGTTCTAATATCGGACATTTGGCACGAGAAAACACTCTTTCAGCGAATTCTCACCAATACACATGTAATTAACATTGTTTACATAACCATGGCATTCCGTATTCCGAACATGTTTCATGCATCACGGATTCTTCAAACATGCATTTCTGAGCTGTGAACATGCGCATGACAGATGTTTCAACCACCAAACAAGTTACTTATGCACTTTGAAATAGTTCCTTGGACTTCGTTGCTTCTCCTATCACCAGTTTCAAGAATCACACTTTGATCCCAGAAAAACCCTCTTGGAGCGAATTCTACCCTAGAGATATGTAATTTGAATAGATTCCTTCAACATGATATTCCGTGTTCCGTACATGTTACATGCATGACGGATTCGACAAACATGCATTCCTGAGTTGTGAGCATGTGGATTACTGATTTTTCATCCTCTATAAAAGGAATAATTTCATATAGACTCGTGTACACATTTTCACAAGCTTTCCCTAACACAAGTTTCGAATTCGTTCATTTTTCACAGAAGAATACTTCTGGAGTGTATTCAACCTAATAGATATATAATTTACATGAATTCCATCAACATGGCATTCCGGGTTCCGTACATGATACATGCATGACGGATTCGAGAAACATGCGTTTCTGAGTTGTGAGCATGTGGATTAGTGAACTTTCATCCACCAAAGAAGGCTTATATTACACTTTGAAATATTTACTCTGACTTCATAAGTTTTTTGTATCACCAGGTTCTAAAATCGGACATTTGGCAGTAGAAAACACTCTTTGAGCGATTTCTCACCAATACACATGTAATTTACATTGTTTACATAACCATGGCATTCCGTATTCCGAACATGATTCGTGCATCACGGATTCCTCAAACATGCATTTCTGAGCTGTGAACATGCGCATGACAGATGTTTCAACCACCAAACAAGTTACTTATGCACTTTGAAATAGTCCCTTGGACTTCGTTGCTTCTCCTATCACAAGTTTCAAGAATCACACTTTGATCCCAGAAAAACCCTCTTGGAGCGAATTCTACCCTAGAGATATGTAATTTGAATAGTTTCCTTCTACATGATATTCCGTGTTACGTACATGTTACATGCATGACAGATTTGACAAACATGCATTCCTGAGTTGTGAGCATGTGGATTACTGATTTTTCATCCTCTATATAAGGAATAATTTCATATAGACTCGTGTACACATTTTCACTATCTTTCCCTAACACAAGTTTCGAATTCGTTCATTTTTCACAGAAGAATACTTCTGGAGTGTATTCAACCTAATAGATATATAATTTACATGAATTCCATCAACATGGCATTCCGGGTTCCGTACATGATACATGCATGACGGATTCGAGAAACATGCGTTTCTGAGTTGTGAACATGTGGATTAGTGAACTTTCATCCACCAAAGAAGGCATATATTACACTTTGAAATATTTACTCTGACTTCATAAGTTTTTTGTATCACCAGGTTCTAAAATCGGACATTTGGCAGTAGAAAACACTCTTTGAGCGAATTCTCACCAATACACATGTAATTTACCTTGTTTACATAACCATGGCATTCCGTATTCCGAACATGTTTCATGCATCACGGATTCCTCAAACATGCATTTCTGAGCTGTGAACATGCGCATGACAGATGTTTCAACCACCAAACAAGTTACTTATGCACTTTGAAATAGTTCCTTGGACTTCGTTGTTTCTCCTATCACCAGTTTCAAGAATCAAACTTTGATCCCAGAAAAACCCTCTTGGAGCGAATTCTACCCTAGAGATATGTAATTTGAATAGATTCCTTCAACATGATATTCCGTGTTACGTACATGTTACATGCATGACGGATTCGACAAACATGCATTCCTGAGTTGTGAGCATGTGGATTACTGATTTTTCATCCTCTATAAAAGGAATAATTTCATATAGACTCGTGTACACATTTTCACAAGCTTTCCCTAACACAAGTCTCGAATTCGTTCATTTTTCACAGAAGAATACTTCTGGAGTGTATTCAACCTAATAGATATATAATTTACATGAATTCCATCAACATGGCATTCCGGGTTCCGTACATGATACATGCATGACGGATTCGAGAAACATGCGTTTCTGAGTTGTGAGCATGTGGATTAGTGAACTTTCATCCACCAAAGAAGGCATATATTACATTTTGAAATATTTACTCTGACTTCATAAGTTTTTTGTATCACCAGGTTCTAAAATCGGATATTTGGCAGTAGAAAACACTCTTTGAGCGAATTCTCACCAATACACATGTAATTTACATTGTTTTCATAACCATGGCATTCCGTATTCCGAACATGATTCGTGCATCACGGATTCCTCAAACATGCATTTCTGACCTGTGAACATGCGCATGACAAATGTTTCAACAACCAAACAAGTTACTTTTGCACTTTGAAATAGTCACTTGGACATCGTTTCTTCTCCTATCACAAGTTTCAAGAATCACACTTTGATCCCAGAAAAACCCTCTTGGAGCGAATTCTACCCTAGAGATATGTAATTTGAATAGTTTCCTTCTACATGATATTCCGTGTTACGTACATGTTACATGCATGACGGAATCGACAAACATGCATTCCTGAGTTGAGAGCATGTGGATTACTGATTTTTCATCCTCTATAAAAGGAATAATTTTATATAGACTCGTGTACACATTTTCACAAGCTTTCCGTAACACAAGTTTCGAATTCGTTCATTTTTCACAGAAGAATACTTCTGGAGTGTATTCAACCTAATAGATATTTAATTTACATGAATTCCATCAACATGGCATTCCGGGTTCCGTACATGATACATGCATGACGGATTCGAGAAACATGCGTTTCTGAGTTGTGAGCATGTGGATTAGTGAACTTTCATCCACCAAAGAAGGCATATATTACACTTTGAAATATTTACTCTGACTTCATAAGTTTTTTGTATCACCAGGTTCTAAAATCGGACATTTGGCAGTAGAAAACACTCTTTGAGCGAATTCTCACCAATACACATGTAATTTACCTTGTTTACATAACCATGGCATTCCGTATTCCGAACATGTTTCATGCATCACGGATTCCTCAAACATGCATTTCTGAGCTGTGAACATGCGCATGACAGATGTTTCAACCACCAAACAAGTTACTTATGCACTTTGAAATAGTTCCTTGGACTTCGTTGTTTCTCCTATCACCAGTTTCAAGAATCAAACTTTGATCCCAGAAAAACCCTCTTGGAGCGAATTCTACCCTAGAGATATGTAATTTGAATAGATTCCTTCAACATGATATTCCGTGTTACGTACATGTTACATGCATGACGGATTCGACAAACATGCATTCCTGAGTTGTGAGCATGTGGATTACTGATTTTTCATCCTCTATAAAAGGAATAATTTCATATAGACTCGTGTACACATTTTCACAAGCTTTCCCTATCACAAGTCTCGAATTCGTTCATTTTTCACAGAAGAATACTTCTGGAGTGTATTCAACCTAATAGATATATAATTTACATGAATTCCATCAACATGGCATTCCGGGTTCCGTACATGATACATGCATGACGGATTCGAGAAACATGCGTTTCTGAGTTGTGAGCATGTGGATTAGTGAACTTTCATCCACCAAAGAAGGCATATATTACACTTTGAAATATTTACTCTGACTTCATAAGTTTTTTGTATCACCAGGTTCTAAAATCGGATATTTGGCAGTAGAAAACACTCTTTGAGCGAATTCTCACCAATACACATGTAATTTACATTGTTTTCATAACCATGGCATTCCGTATTCCGAACATGATTCGTGCATCACGGATTCCTCAAACATGCATTTCTGACCTGTGAACATGCGCATGACAAATGTTTCAACAACCAAACAAGTTACTTTTGCACTTTGAAATAGTCACTTGGACATCGTTTCTTCTCCTATCACAAGTTTCAAGAATCACACTTTGATCCCAGAAAAACCCTCTTGGAGCGAATTCTACCCTAGAGATATGTAATTTGAATAGTTTCCTTCTACATGATATTCCGTGTTACGTACATGTTACATGCATGACGGAATCGACAAACATGCATTCCTGAGTTGAGAGCATGTGGATTACTGATTTTTCATCCTCTATAAAAGGAATAATTTTATATAGACTCGTGTACACATTTTCACAAGCTTTCCGTAACACAAGTTTCGAATTCGTTCATTTTTCACAGAAGAATACTTCTGGAGTGTATTCAACCTAATAGATATTTAATTTACATGAATTCCATCAACATGGCATTCCGGGTTCCGTACATGATACATGCATGACGGATTCGAGAAACATGCGTTTCTGAGTTGTGAGCATGTGGATTAGTGAACTTTCATCCACCAAAGAAGGCATATATTACACTTTGAAATATTTACTCTGACTTCATAAGTTTTTTGTATCACCAGGTTCTAAAATCGGACATTTGGCAGTAGAAAACACTCTTTGAGCGAATTCTCACCAATACACATGTAATTTACATTGTTTACATAACCATGGCATTCCGTATTCCGAACATGTTTCATGCATCACGGATTCCTCAAACATGCATTTCTGAGCTGTGAACATGCGCATGACAGATGTTTCAACCACCAAACAAGTTACTTATGCACTTTGAAATAGTTCCTTGGACTTCGTTGCTTCTCCTATCACCAGTTTCAAGAATCACACTTTGATCCCAGAAAAACCCTCTTGGAGCGAATTCTACCCTAGAGATATGTAATTTGAATAGATTCCTTCAACATGATATTCCGTGTTCCGTACATGTTACATGCATGACGGATTCGACAAACATGCATTCCTGAGTTGAGAGCATGTGGATTACTGATTTTTCATCCTCTATAAAAGGAATAATTTTATATAGACTCGTGTACACATTTTCACAAGCTTTCCGTAACACAAGTTTCGAATTCGTTCATTTTTCACAGAAGAATACTTCTGGAGTGTATTCAACCTAATAGATATATAATTTACATGAATTCCATCAACATGGCATTCCGGGTTCCGTACATGATACATGCATGACGGATTCGAGAAACATGCGTTTCTGAGTTGTGAGCATGTGGATTAGTGAACTTTCATCCACCAAAGAAGGCATATATTACACTTTGAAATATTTACTCTGACTTCATAAGTTTTTTGTATCACCAGGTTCTAAAATCGGACATTTGGCAGTAGAAAACACTCTTTGAGCGAATTCTCACCAATACACATGTAATTTACATTGTTTACATAACCATGGCATTCCGTATTCCGAACATGATTCGTGCATCACGGATTCCTCAAACATGCATTTCTGAGCTGTGAACATGCGCATGACAGATGTTTCAACCACCAAACAAGTTACTTATGCACTTTGAAATAGTCCCTTGGACTTCGTTGCTTCTCCTATCACCAGTTTCAAGAATCACACTTTGATCCCAGAAAAACCCTCTTGGAGCGAATTCTACCCTAGAGATATGTAATTTGAATAGATTCCTTCAACATGATATTCCATGTTCCGTACATGTTACATGCATGACGGATTCCGCAAACATGCATTCCTGAGTTGTGAGCATGTGGATTACTGATTTTTCATCCTCTATAAAAGGAATAATTTCATATAGACTCGTGTACACATTTTCACAAGCTTTCCCTAACACAAGTTTCGAATTCGTTCATTTTTCACAGAAGAATACTTCTGGAGTGTATTCAACCTAATAGATATATAATTTACATGAATTCCATCAACATGGCATTCCGGGTTCCGTACATGATACATGCATGACGGATTCGAGAAACATGCGTTTCTGAGTTGTGAGCATGTGGATTAGTGAACTTTCATCCACCAAAGAAGGCATATATTACACTTTGAAATATTTACTCTGACTTCATAAGTTTTTTGTATCACCAGGTTCTAAAATCGGACATTTGGCAGTAGAAAACACTCTTTGAGCGAATTCTCACCAATACACATGTAATTTACATTGTTTACATAACCATGGCATTCCGTATTCCGAACATGTTTCATGCATCACGGATTCCTCAAACATGCATTTCTGAGCTGTGAACATGCGCATGACAGATGTTTCAACCACCAAACAAGTTACTTATGCACTTTGAAATAGTTCCTTGGACTTCGTTGCTTCTCCTATCACCAGTTTCAAGAATCACACTTTGATCCCAGAAAAACCCTCTTGGAGCGAATTCTACCCTAGAGATATGTAATTTGAATAGATTCCTTCAACATGATATTCCGTGTTACGTACATGTTACATGCATGACGGATTCGACAAACATGCATTCCTGAGTTGTGAGCATGTGGATTACTGATTTTTCATCCTCTATAAAAGGAATAATTTCATATAGACTCGTGTACACATTTTCACAAGCTTTCCCTAACACAAGTTTCGAATTCGTTCATTTTTCACAGAAGAATACTTCTGGAGTGTATTCAACCTAATAGATATATAATTTACATGAATTCCATCAACATGGCATTCCGGGTTCCGTACATGATACATGCATGACGGATTCGAGAAACATGCGTTTCTGAGTTGTGAGCATGTGGATTAGTGAACTTTCATCCACCAAAGAAGGCATATATTACACTTTGAAATATTTACTCTGACTTCATAAGTTTTTTGTATCACCAGGTTCTAAAATCGGACATTTGGCAGTAGAAAACACTCTTTGAGCGAATTCTCACCAATACACATGTAATTTACCTTGTTTACATAACCATGGCATTCCGTATTCCGAACATGTTTCATGCATCACGGATTCCTCAAACATGCAATTCTGAGCTGTGAACATGCGCATGACAGATGTTTCAACCACCAAACAAGTTACTTATGCACTTTGAAATAGTTCCTTGGACTTCGTTGTTTCTCCTATCACCAGTTTCAAGAATCAAACTTTGATCCCAGAAAAACCCTCTTGGAGCGAATTCTACCCTAGAGATATGTAATTTGAATAGATTCCTTCAACATGATATTCCGTGTTACGTACATGTTACATGCATGACGGATTCGACAAACATGCATTCCTGAGTTGTGAGCATGTGGATTACTGATTTTTCATCCTCTATAAAAGGAATAATTTCATATAGACTCGTGTACACATTTTCACAAGCGTTCCCTAACACAAGTCTCGAATTCGTTCATTTTTCACAGAAGAATACTTCTGGAGTGTATTCAACCTAATAGATATATAATTTACATGAATTCCATCAACATGGCATTCCGGGTTCCGTACATGATACATGCATGACGGATTCGAGAAACATGCGTTTCTGAGTTGTGAGCATGTGGATTAGTGAACTTTCATCCACCAAAGAAGGCATATATTACACTTTGAAATATTTACTCTGACTTCATAAGTTTTTTGTATCACCAGGTTCTAAAATCGGATATTTGGCAGTAGAAAACACTCTTTGAGCGAATTCTCACCAATACACATATAATTTACATTGTTTTCATAACCATGGCATTCCGTATTCCGAACATGATTCGTGCATCACGGATTCCTCAAACATGCATTTCTGACCTGTGAACATGCGCATGACAAATGTTTCAACCACCAAACAAGTTACTTTTGCACTTTGAAATAGTCACTTGGACATCGTTTCTTCTCCTATCACAAGTTTCAAGAATCACACTTTGATCCCAGAAAAACCCTCTTGGAGCGAATTCTACCCTAGAGATATGTAATTTGAATAGTTTCCTTCTACATGATATTCCGTGTTACGTACATGTTACATGCATGACGGAATCGACAAACATGCATTCCTGAGTTGAGAGCATGTGGATTACTGATTTTTCATCCTCTATAAAAGGAATAATTTTATATAGACTCGTGTACACATTTTCACAAGCTTTCCGTAACACAAGTTTCGAATTCGTTCATTTTTCACAGAAGAATACTTCTGGAGTGTATTCAACCTAATAGATATTTAATTTACATGAATTCCATCAACATGGCATTCCGGGTTCCGTACATGATACATGCATGACGGATTCGAGAAACATGCGTTTCTGAGTTGTGAGCATGTGGATTAGTGAACTTTCATCCACCAAAGAAGGCATATATTACACTTTGAAATATTTACTCTGACTTCATAAGTTTTTTGTATCACCAGGTTCTAAAATCGGACATTTGGCAGTAGAAAACACTCTTTGAGCGAATTCTCACCAATACACATGTAATTTACATTGTTTACATAACCATGGCATTCCGTATTCCGAACATGTTTCATGCATCACGGATTCCTCAAACATGCATTTCTGAGCTGTGAACATGCGCATGACAGATGTTTCAACCACCAAACAAGTTACTTATGCACTTTGAAATAGTTCCTTGGACTTCGTTGCTTCTCCTATCACCAGTTTCAAGAATCACACTTTGATCCCAGAAAAACCCTCTTGGAGCGAATTCTACCCTAGAGATATGTAATTTGAATTGATTCCTTCAACATGATATTCCGTGTTACGTACATGTTACATGCATGACGGATTCGACAAACATGCATTCCTGAGTTGTGAGCATGTGGATTACTGATTTTTCATCCTCTATAAAAGGAATAATTTCATATAGACTCGTGTACACATTTTCACAAGCTTTCCCTAACACAAGTTTCGAATTCGTTCATTTTTCACAGAAGAATACTTCTGGAGTGTATTCAACCTAATAGATATATAATTTACATGAATTCCATCAACATGGCATTCCGGGTTCCGTACATGATACATGCATGACGGATTCGAGAAACATGCGTTTCTGAGTTGTGAGCATGTGGATTAGTGAACTTTCATCCACCAAAGAAGGCATATATTACACTTTGAATTATTTACTCTGACTTCATAAGTTTTTTGTATCACCAGGTTCTAAAATCGGATATTTGGCAGTAGAAAACACTCTTTGAGCGAATTCTCACCAATACACATGTAATTTACATTGTTTACATAACCATGGCATTCCGTATTCCGAACATGATTCGTGCATCACGGATTCGTCAAACATGCATTTCTGAGCTGTGAACATGCGCATGACAGATGTTTCAACCACCAAACAAGTTACTTATGCACTTTGAAATAGTCCCTTGGACTTCGTTGCTTCTCCTATCACAAGTTTCAAGAATCACACTTTGATCCCAGAAAAACCCTCTTGGAGCGAATTCTACCCTAGAGATATGTAATTTGAATAGTTTCCTTCTACATGATATTCCGTGTTACGTACATGTTACATGCATGACGGATTCCACAAACATGCATTCCTGAGTTGTGAGCATGTGGATTACTGATTTTTCATCCTCTATAAAAGGAATAATTTCATATAGACTCGTGTACACATTTTCACAAGCTTTCCCTAACACAAGTTTCGAATTCGTTCATTTTTCACAGAAGAATACTTCTGGAGTGTATTCAACCTAATAGATATATAATTTACATGAATTCCATCAACATGGCATTCCGGGTTCCGTACATGATACATGCATGACGGATTCGAGAAACATGCGTTTCTGAGTTGTGAACATGTGGATTAGTGAACTTTCATCCACCAAAGAAGGCATATATTACACTTTGAAATATTTACTCTGACTTCATAAGTTTTTTGTATCACCAGGTTCTAAAATCGGATATTTGGCAGTAGAAAACACTCTTTGAGCGAATTCTCACCAATACACATGTAATTTACATTGTTTACATAACCATGGCATTCCGTATTCCGAACATGATTCGTGCATCACGGATTCCTCAAACATGCATTTCTGACCTGTGATCATGCGCATGACAGATGTTTCAACCACCAAACAAGTTACTTATGCACTTTGAAATAGTCCCTTGGACTTCGTTGCTTCTCCTATCACCACTTTCAAGAATCACACTTTGATCCCAGAAAAACCCTCTTGGAGCGAATTCTACCCTAGAGATATGTAATTTGAATAGTTTCCTTCTACATGATATTCCGTGTTACGTACATGTTACATGCATGACGGATTCGACAAACATGCATTCCTGAGTTGAGAGCATGTGGATTACTGATTTTTCATCCTCTATAAAAGGAATAATTTCATATAGACTCGTGTACACATTTTCACAAGCTTTCCCTAACACAAGTTTCGAATTCGTTCATTTTTCACAGAAGAATACTTCTGGAGTGTATTCAACCTAATAGATATATAATTTACATGAATTCCATCAACATGGCATTCCGGGTTCCGTACATGATACATGCATGACGGATTCGAGAAACACGCGTTTCTGAGTTGTGAGCATGTGGATTAGTGAACTTTCATCCACCAAGGAAGGCATATATTACACTTTGAAATATTTACTCTGACTTCATAAGTTTTTTGTATCACCAGGTTCTAAAATCGGACATTTGGCAGTAGAAAACACTCTTTGAGCGAATTCTCACCAATACACATGTAATTTACATTGTTTACATAACCATGGCATTCCGTATTCCGAACATGATTCGTGCATCACGGATTCCTCAAACATGCATTTCTGAGCTGTGAACATGCGCATGACAGATGTTTCAACCACCAAACAAGTTACTTATGCACTTTGAAATAGTCCCTTGGACTTCGTTGCTTCTCCTATCACAAGTTTCAAGAATCACACTTTGATCCCAGAAAAACCCTCTTGGAGCGAATTCTACCCTAGAGATATGTAATTTGAATAGTTTCCTTCTACATGATATTCCGTGTTACGTACATGTTACATGCA
The DNA here is from genome assembly GCF_048564905.1 of Vicugna pacos. Classification (NCBI taxonomy): domain Eukaryota; kingdom Metazoa; phylum Chordata; class Mammalia; order Artiodactyla; family Camelidae; genus Vicugna; species Vicugna pacos. The sequence continues at coordinate 64,623,456 of NW_027328741.1, read as the reverse complement.
TGACAGATTCGACAAACATGCATTCCTGAGTTGTGAGCATGTGGATTACTGATTTTTCATCCTCTATATAAGGAATAATTTCATATAGACTCGTGTACACATTTTCACTATCTTTCCCTAACACAAGTTTCGAATTCGTTCATTTTTCACAGAAGAATACTTCTGGAGTGTATTCAACCTAATAGATATATAATTTACATGAATTCCATCAACATGGCATTCCGGGTTCCGTACATGATACATGCATGACGGATTCGAGAAACATGCGTTTCTGAGTTGTGAACATGTGGATTAGTGAACTTTCATCCACCAAAGAAGACATATATTACACTTTGAAATATTTACTCTGACTTCATAAGTTTTTTGTATCACCAGGTTCTAAAATCGGACATTTGGCAGTAGAAAACACTCTTTGAGCGAATTCTCACCAATACACATGTAATTTACCTTGTTTACATAACCATGGCATTCCGTATTCCGAACATGATTCGTGCATCACGGATTCCTCAAACATGCATTTCTGAGCTGTGAACATGCGCATGACAGATGTTTCAACCACCAAACAAGTTACTTATGCACTTTGAAATAGTTCCTTGGACTTCGTTGTTTCTCCTATCACCAGTTTCAAGAATCACACTTTGATCCCAGAAAAACCCTCTTGGAGCGAATTCTACCCTAGAGATATGTAATTTGAATAGATTCCTTCAACATGATATTCCGTGTTCCGTACATGTTACATGCATGACGGATTCGACAAACATGCATTCCTGAGTTGTGAGCATGTGGATTACTGATTTTTCATCCTCTATAAAAGGAATAATTTCATATAGACTCGTGTACACATTTTCACAAGCTTTCCCTAACACAAGTTTCGAATTCGTTCATTTTTCACTGAAGAATACTTCTGGAGTGTATTCAACCTAATAGATATATAATTTACATGAATTCCATCAACATGGCATTCCGGGTTCCGTACATGATACATGCATGACGGATTCGAGAAACATGCGTTTCTGAGTTGTGAGCATGTGGATTAGTGAACTTTCATCCACCAAAGAAGGCATATATTACACTTTGAAATATTTACTCTGACTTCATAAGTTTTTTGTATCACCAGGTTCTAAAATCGGACATTTGGCAGTAGAAAACACTCTTTGAGCGAATTCTCACCAATACACATGTAATTTACATTGTTTACATAACCATGGCATTCCGTATTCCGAACATGTTTCATGCATCACGGATTCCTCAAACATGCATTTCTGAGCTGTGAACATGCGCATGACAGATGTTTCAACCACCAAACAAGTTACTTATGCACTTTGAAATAGTTCCTTGGACTTCGTTGCTTCTCCTATCACCAGTTTCAAGAATCACACTTTGATCCCAGAAAAACCCTCTTGGAGCGAATTCTACCCTAGAGATATGTAATTTGAATAGATTCCTTCAACATGATATTCCGTGTTCCGTACATGTTACATGCATGACGGATTCGACAAACATGCATTCCTGAGTTGTGAGCATGTGGATTACTGATTTTTCATCCTCTATAAAAGGAATAATTTCATATAGACTCGTGTACACATTTTCACAAGCTTTCCCTAACACAAGTTTCGAATTCGTTCATTTTTCACAGAAGAATACTTCTGGAGTGTATTCAACCTAATAGATATATAATTTACATGAATTCCATCAACATGGCATTCCGGGTTCCGTACATGATACATGCATGACGGATTCGAGAAACATGCGTTTCTGAGTTGTGAGCATGTGGATTAGTGAACTTTCATCCACCAAAGAAGGCATATATTACACTTTGAAATATTTACTCTGACTTCATAAGTTTTTTGTATCACCAGGTTCTAAAATCGGACATTTGGCAGTAGAAAACACTCTTTGAGCGATTTCTCACCAATACACATGTAATTTACATTGTTTACATAACCATGGCATTCCGTATTCCGAACATGATTCGTGCATCACGGATTCCTCAAACATGCATTTCTGAGCTGTGAACATGCGCATGACAGATGTTTCAACCACCAAACAAGTTACTTATGCACTTTGAAATAGTCCCTTGGACTTCGTTGCTTCTCCTATCACAAGTTTCAAGAATCACACTTTGATCCCAGAAAAACCCTCTTGGAGCGAATTCTACCCTAGAGATATGTAATTTGAATAGTTTCCTTCTACATGATATTCCGTGTTACGTACATGTTACATGCATGACAGATTCGACAAACATGCATTCCTGAGTTGTGAGCATGTGGATTACTGATTTTTCATCCTCTATATAAGGAATAATTTCATATAGACTCGTGTACACATTTTCACTATCTTTCCCTAACACAAGTTTCGAATTCGTTCATTTTTCACAGAAGAATACTTCTGGAGTGTATTCAACCTAATAGATATATAATTTACATGAATTCCATCAACATGGCATTCCGGGTTCCGTACATGATACATGCATGACGGATTCGAGAAACATGCGTTTCTGAGTTGTGAACATGTGGATTAGTGAACTTTCATCCACCAAAGAAGGCATATATTACACTTTGAAATATTTACTCTGACTTCATAAGTTTTTTGTATCACCAGGTTCTAAAATCGGACATTTGGCAGTAGAAAACACTCTTTGAGCGAATTCTCACCAATACACATGTAATTTACCTTGTTTACATAACCATGGCATTCCGTATTCCGAACATGATTCGTGCATCACGGATTCCTCAAACATGCATTTCTGAGCTGTGAACATGCGCATGACAGATGTTTCAACCACCAAACAAGTTACTTATGCACTTTGAAATAGTCCCTTGGACTTCGTTGCTTCTCCTATCACAAGTTTCAAGAATCACACTTTGATCCCAGAAAAACCCTCTTGGAGCGAATTCTACCCTAGAGATATGTAATTTGAATAGTTTCCTTCTACATGATATTCCGTTTTACGTACATGTTACATGCATGACGGATTCGACAAACATGCATTCCTGAGTTGTGAGCATGTGGATTACTGATTTTTCATTCTCTATAAAAGGAATAATTTTATATAGACTCGTGTACACATTTTCACAAGTTTTCCGTAACACAAGTTTCGAATTCGTTCATTTTTCACAGAAGGATTCTTCTGGAGTGTATTCAACCTAATAGATATTTAATTTACATGAATTCCATCAACATGGCATTCCGGGTTCCGTACATGATACATGCATGACGGATTCGAGAAACATGCGTTTCTGAGTTGTGAGCATGTGGATTAGTGAACTTTCATCCACCAAAGAAGGCATATATTACACTTTGAAATATTTACTCTGACTTCATAAGTTTTTTGTATCACCAGGTTCTAAAATCGGACATTTGGCAGTAGAAAACACTCTTTGAGCGAATTCTCACCAATACACATGTAATTTACATTGTTTACATAACCATGGCATTCCGTATTCCGAACATGTTTCATGCATCACGGATTCCTCAAACATGCATTTCTGAGCTGTGAACATGTGCATGACAGTTGTTTCAACCACCAAACAAGTTACTTACGCACTTTGAAATAGTTCCTTGGACTTCGTTGCTTCTCCTATCACCAGTTTCAAGAATCACACTTTGATCCCAGAAAAATCTTCTTGGAGCGAATTCTACCCTAGAGATATGTAATTTGAATAGATTCCTTCAACATGATATTCCGTGTTCCGTACATGTTACATGCATGACGGATTCGACAAACATGCATTCCTGAGTTGTGAGCATGTGGATTACTGATTTTTCATCCTCTATAAAAGGAATAATTTCATATAGACTCGTGTACACATTTTCACAAGCTTTCCCTAACACAAGTTTCGAATTCGTTCATTTTTCACAGAAGAATACTTCTGGAGTGTATTCAACCTAATAGATATATAATTTACATGAATTCCATCAACATGGCATTCCGGGTTCCGTACATGATACATGCATGACGGATTCGAGAAACATGCGTTTCTGAGTTGTGAGCATGTGGATTAGTGAACTTTCATCCACCAAAGAAGGCATATATTACACTTTGAAATATTTACTCTGACTTCATAAGTTTTTTGTATCACCAGGTTCTAAAATCGGATATTTGGCAGTAGAAAACACTCTTTGAGCGAATTCTCACCAATACACATGTAATTTACATTGTTTACATAACCATGGCATTCCGTATTCCGAACATGATTCGTGCATCACGGATTCCTCAAACATGCATTTCTGACCTGTGATCATGCGCATGACAGATGTTTCAACCACCAAACAAGTTACTTATGCACTTTGAAATAGTCCCTTGGACTTCGTTGCTTCTCCTATCACCACTTTCAAGAATCACACTTTGATCCCAGAAAAACCCTCTTGGAGCGAATTCTACCCTAGAGATATGTAATTTGAATAGTTTCCTTCTACATGATATTCCGTGTTACGTACATGTTACATGCATGACGGATTCGACAAACATGCATTCCTGAGTTGAGAGCATGTGGATTACTGATTTTTCATCCTCTATAAAAGGAATAATTTCATATAGACTCGTGTACACATTTTCACAAGCTTTCCCTAACACAAGTTTCGAATTCGTTCATTTTTCACAGAAGAATACTTCTGGAGTGTATTCAACCTAATAGATATATAATTTACATGAATTCCATCAACATGGCATTCCGGGTTCCGTACATGATACATGCATGACGGATTCGAGAAACACGCGTTTCTGAGTTGTGAGCATGTGGATTAGTGAACTTTCATCCACCAAGGAAGGCATATATTACACTTTGAAATATTTACTCTGACTTCATAAGTTTTTTGTATCACCAGGTTCTAAAATCGGACATTTGGCAGTAGAAAACACTCTTTGAGCGAATTCTCACCAATACACATGTAATTTACATTGTTTACATAACCATGGCATTCCGTATTCCGAACATGATTCGTGCATCACGGATTCCTCAAACATGCATTTCTGAGCTGTGAACATGCGCATGACAGATGTTTCAACCACCAAACAAGTTACTTATGCACTTTGAAATAGTCCCTTGGACTTCGTTGCTTCTCCTATCACAAGTTTCAAGAATCACACTTTGATCCCAGAAAAACCCTCTTGGAGCGAATTCTACCCTAGAGATATGTAATTTGAATAGTTTCCTTCTACATGATATTCCGTGTTACGTACATGTTACATGCATGACAGATTCGACAAACATGCATTCCTGAGTTGTGAGCATGTGGATTACTGATTTTTCATCCTCTATATAAGGAATAATTTCATATAGACTCGTGTACACATTTTCACTATCTTTCCCTAACACAAGTTTCGAATTCGTTCATTTTTCACAGAAGAATACTTCTGGAGTGTATTCAACCTAATAGATATATAATTTACATGAATTCCATCAACATGGCATTCCGGGTTCCGTACATGATACATGCATGACGGATTCGAGAAACATGCGTTTCTGAGTTGTGAACATGTGGATTAGTGAACTTTCATCCACCAAAGAAGACATATATTACACTTTGAAATATTTACTCTGACTTCATAAGTTTTTTGTATCACCAGGTTCTAAAATCGGACATTTGGCAGTAGAAAACACTCTTTGAGCGAATTCTCACCAATACACATGTAATTTACCTTGTTTACATAACCATGGCATTCCGTATTCCGAACATGATTCGTGCATCACGGATTCCTCAAACATGCATTTCTGAGCTGTGAACATGCGCATGACAGATGTTTCAACCACCAAACAAGTTACTTATGCACTTTGAAATAGTTCCTTGGACTTCGTTGTTTCTCCTATCACCAGTTTCAAGAATCACACTTTGATCCCAGAAAAACCCTCTTGGAGCGAATTCTACCCTAGAGATATGTAATTTGAATAGATTCCTTCAACATGATATTCCGTGTTCCGTACATGTTACATGCATGACGGATTCGACAAACATGCATTCCTGAGTTGTGAGCATGTGGATTACTGATTTTTCATCCTCTATAAAAGGAATAATTTCATATAGACTCGTGTACACATTTTCACAAGCTTTCCCTAACACAAGTTTCGAATTCGTTCATTTTTCACAGAAGAATACTTCTGGAGTGTATTCAACCTAATAGATATATAATTTACATGAATTCCATCAACATGGCATTCCGGGTTCCGTACATGATACATGCATGACGGATTCGAGAAACATGCGTTTCTGAGTTGTGAGCATGTGGATTAGTGAACTTTCATCCACCAAAGAAGGCATATATTACACTTTGAAATATTTACTCTGACTTCATAAGTTTTTTGTATCACCAGGTTCTAAAATCGGACATTTGGCAGTAGAAAACACTCTTTGAGCGATTTCTCACCAATACACATGTAATTTACATTGTTTACATAACCATGGCATTCCGTATTCCGAACATGATTCGTGCATCACGGATTCCTCAAACATGCATTTCTGAGCTGTGAACATGCGCATGACAGATGTTTCAACCACCAAACAAGTTACTTATGCACTTTGAAATAGTCCCTTGGACTTCGTTGCTTCTCCTATCACAAGTTTCAAGAATCACACTTTGATCCCAGAAAAACCCTCTTGGAGCGAATTCTACCCTAGAGATATGTAATTTGAATAGTTTCCTTCTACATGATATTCCGTGTTACGTACATGTTACATGCATGACAGATTCGACAAACATGCATTCCTGAGTTGTGAGCATGTGGATTACTGATTTTTCATCCTCTATATAAGGAATAATTTCATATAGACTCGTGTACACATTTTCACTATCTTTCCCTAACACAAGTTTCGAATTCGTTCATTTTTCACAGAAGAATACTTCTGGAGTGTATTCAACCTAATAGATATATAATTTACATGAATTCCATCAACATGGCATTCCGGGTTCCGTACATGATACATGCATGACGGATTCGAGAAACATGCGTTTCTGAGTTGTGAACATGTGGATTAGTGAACTTTCATCCACCAAAGAAGGCATATATTACACTTTGAAATATTTACTCTGACTTCATAAGTTTTTTGTATCACCAGGTTCTAAAATCGGACATTTGGCAGTAGAAAACACTCTTTGAGCGAATTCTCACCAATACACATGTAATTTACCTTGTTTACATAACCATGGCATTCCGTATTCCGAACATGATTCGTGCATCACGGATTCCTCAAACATGCATTTCTGAGCTGTGAACATGCGCATGACAGATGTTTCAACCACCAAACAAGTTACTTATGCACTTTGAAATAGTCCCTTGGACTTCGTTGCTTCTCCTATCACAAGTTTCAAGAATCACACTTTGATCCCAGAAAAACCCTCTTGGAGCGAATTCTACCCTAGAGATATGTAATTTGAATAGTTTCCTTCTACATGATATTCCGTTTTACGTACATGTTACATGCATGACGGATTCGACAAACATGCATTCCTGAGTTGTGAGCATGTGGATTACTGATTTTTCATTCTCTATAAAAGGAATAATTTTATATAGACTCGTGTACACATTTTCACAAGTTTTCCGTAACACAAGTTTCGAATTCGTTCATTTTTCACAGAAGGATTCTTCTGGAGTGTATTCAACCTAATAGATATTTAATTTACATGAATTCCATCAACATGGCATTCCGGGTTCCGTACATGATACATGCATGACGGATTCGAGAAACATGCGTTTCTGAGTTGTGAGCATGTGGATTAGTGAACTTTCATCCACCAAAGAAGGCATATATTACACTTTGAAATATTTACTCTGACTTCATAAGTTTTTTGTATCACCAGGTTCTAAAATCGGACATTTGGCAGTAGAAAACACTCTTTGAGCGAATTCTCACCAATACACATGTAATTTACATTGTTTACATAACCATGGCATTCCGTATTCCGAACATGTTTCATGCATCACGGATTCCTCAAACATGCATTTCTGAGCTGTGAACATGTGCATGACAGTTGTTTCAACCACCAAACAAGTTACTTACGCACTTTGAAATAGTTCCTTGGACTTCGTTGCTTCTCCTATCACCAGTTTCAAGAATCACACTTTGATCCCAGAAAAATCTTCTTGGAGCGAATTCTACCCTAGAGATATGTAATTTGAATAGATTCCTTCAACATGATATTCCGTGTTCCGTACATGTTACATGCATGACGGATTCGACAAACATGCATTCCTGAGTTGTGAGCATGTGGATTACTGATTTTTCATCCTCTATAAAAGGAATAATTTCATATAGACTCGTGTACACATTTTCACAAGCTTTCCCTAACACAAGTTTCGAATTCGTTCATTTTTCACTGAAGAATACTTCTGGAGTGTATTCAACCTAATAGATATATAATTTACATGAATTCCATCAACATGGCATTCCGGGTTCCGTACATGATACATGCATGACGGATTCGAGAAACATGCGTTTCTGAGTTGTGAGCATGTGGATTAGTGAACTTTCATCCACCAAAGAAGGCATATATTACACTTTGAAATATTTACTCTGACTTCATAAGTTTTTTGTATCACCAGGTTCTAAAATCGGATATTTGGCAGTAGAAAACACTCTTTGAGCGAATTCTCACCAATACACATGTAATTTACATTGTTTACATAACCATGGCATTCCGTATTCCGAACATGATTCGTGCATCACGGATTCCTCAAACATGCATTTCTGACCTGTGATCATGCGCATGACAGATGTTTCAACCACCAAACAAGTTACTTATGCACTTTGAAATAGTCCCTTGGACTTCGTTGCTTCTCCTATCACCACTTTCAAGAATCACACTTTGATCCCAGAAAAACCCTCTTGGAGCGAATTCTACCCTAGAGATATGTAATTTGAATAGTTTCCTTCTACATGATATTCCGTGTTACGTACATGTTACATGCATGACGGATTCGACAAACATGCATTCCTGAGTTGAGAGCATGTGGATTACTGATTTTTCATCCTCTATAAAAGGAATAATTTCATATAGACTCGTGTACACATTTTCACAAGCTTTCCCTAACACAAGTTTCGAATTCGTTCATTTTTCACAGAAGAATACTTCTGGAGTGTATTCAACCTAATAGATATATAATTTACATGAATTCCATCAACATGGCATTCCGGGTTCCGTACATGATACATGCATGACGGATTCGAGAAACACGCGTTTCTGAGTTGTGAGCATGTGGATTAGTGAACTTTCATCCACCAAGGAAGGCATATATTACACTTTGAAATATTTACTCTGACTTCATAAGTTTTTTGTATCACCAGGTTCTAAAATCGGACATTTGGCAGTAGAAAACACTCTTTGAGCGAATTCTCACCAATACACATGTAATTTACATTGTTTACATAACCATGGCATTCCGTATTCCGAACATGATTCGTGCATCACGGATTCCTCAAACATGCATTTCTGAGCTGTGAACATGCGCATGACAGATGTTTCAACCACCAAACAAGTTACTTATGCACTTTGAAATAGTCCCTTGGACTTCGTTGCTTCTCCTATCACAAGTTTCAAGAATCACACTTTGATCCCAGAAAAACCCTCTTGGAGCGAATTCTACCCTAGAGATATGTAATTTGAATAGTTTCCTTCTACATGATATTCCGTGTTACGTACATGTTACATGCATGACAGATTCGACAAACATGCATTCCTGAGTTGTGAGCATGTGGATTACTGATTTTTCATCCTCTATATAAGGAATAATTTCATATAGACTCGTGTACACATTTTCACTATCTTTCCCTAACACAAGTTTCGAATTCGTTCATTTTTCACAGAAGAATACTTCTGGAGTGTATTCAACCTAATAGATATATAATTTACATGAATTCCATCAACATGGCATTCCGGGTTCCGTACATGATACATGCATGACGGATTCGAGAAACATGCGTTTCTGAGTTGTGAACATGTGGATTAGTGAACTTTCATCCACCAAAGAAGACATATATTACACTTTGAAATATTTACTCTGACTTCATAAGTTTTTTGTATCACCAGGTTCTAAAATCGGACATTTGGCAGTAGAAAACACTCTTTGAGCGAATTCTCACCAATACACATGTAATTTACCTTGTTTACATAACCATGGCATTCCGTATTCCGAACATGATTCGTGCATCACGGATTCCTCAAACATGCATTTCTGAGCTGTGAACATGCGCATGACAGATGTTTCAACCACCAAACAAGTTACTTATGCACTTTGAAATAGTTCCTTGGACTTCGTTGTTTCTCCTATCACCAGTTTCAAGAATCACACTTTGATCCCAGAAAAACCCTCTTGGAGCGAATTCTACCCTAGAGATATGTAATTTGAATAGATTCCTTCAACATGATATTCCGTGTTCCGTACATGTTACATGCATGACGGATTCGACAAACATGCATTCCTGAGTTGTGAGCATGTGGATTACTGATTTTTCATCCTCTATAAAAGGAATAATTTCATATAGACTCGTGTACACATTTTCACAAGCTTTCCCTAACACAAGTTTCGAATTCGTTATTTTTCACAGAAGAATACTTCTGGAGTGTATTCAACCTAATAGATATATAATTTACATGAATTCCATCAACATGGCATTCCGGGTTCCGTACATGATACATGCATGACGGATTCGAGAAACATGCGTTTCTGAGTTGTGAGCATGTGGATTAGTGAACTTTCATCCACCAAAGAAGGCATATATTACACTTTGAAATATTTACTCTGACTTCATAAGTTTTTTGTATCACCAGGTTCTAAAATCGGACATTTGGCAGTAGAAAACACTCTTTGAGCGAATTCTCACCAATACACATGTAATTTACATTGTTTACATAACCATGGCATTCCGTATTCCGAACATGTTTCATGCATCACGGATTCCTCAAACATGCATTTCTGAGCTGTGAACATGCGCATGACAGATGTTTCAACCACCAAACAAGTTACTTATGCACTTTGAAATAGTTCCTTGGACTTCGTTGCTTCTCCTATCACCAGTTTCAAGAATCACACTTTGATCCCAGAAAAACCCTCTTGGAGCGAATTCTACCCTAGAGATATGTAATTTGAATAGATTCCTTCAACATGATATTCCGTGTTCCGTACATGTTACATGCATGACGGATTCGACAAACATGCATTCCTGAGTTGTGAGCATGTGGATTACTGATTTTTCATCCTCTATAAAAGGAATAATTTCATATAGACTCGTGTACACATTTTCACAAGCTTTCCCTAACACAAGTTTCGAATTCGTTCATTTTTCACAGAAGAATACTTCTGGAGTGTATTCAACCTAATAGATATATAATTTACATGAATTCCATCAACATGGCATTCCGGGTTCCGTACATGATACATGCATGACGGATTCGAGAAACATGCGTTTCTGAGTTGTGAGCATGTGGATTAGTGAACTTTCATCCACCAAAGAAGGCATATATTACACTTTGAAATATTTACTCTGACTTCATAAGTTTTTTGTATCACCAGGTTCTAAAATCGGACATTTGGCAGTAGAAAACACTCTTTGAGCGAATTCTCACCAATACACATGTAATTTACCTTGTTTACATAACCATGGCATTCCGTATTCCGAACATGTTTCATGCATCACGGATTCCTCAAACATGCATTTCTGAGCTGTGAACATGCGCATGACAGATGTTTCAACCACCAAACAAGTTACTTATGCACTTTGAAATAGTTCCTTGGACTTCGTTGTTTCTCCTATCACCAGTTTCAAGAATCAAACTTTGATCCCAGAAAAACCCTCTTGGAGCGAATTCTACCCTAGAGATATGTAATTTGAATAGATTCCTTCAACATGATATTCCGTGTTACGTACATGTTACATGCATGACGGATTCGACAAACATGCATTCCTGAGTTGTGAGCATGTGGATTACTGATTTTTCATCCTCTATAAAAGGAATAATTTCATATAGACTCATGTACACATTTTCACAAGCTTTCCCTAACACAAGTCTCGAATTCGTTCATTTTTCACAGAAGAATACTTCTGGAGTGTATTCAACCTAATAGATATATAATTTACATGAATTCCATCAACATGGCATTCCGGGTTCCGTACATGATACATGCATGACGGATTCGAGAAACATGCGTTTCTGAGTTGTGAGCATGTGGATTAGTGAACTTTCATCCACCAAAGAAGGCATATATTACACTTTGAAATATTTCCTCTGACTTCATAAGTTTTTTGTATCACCAGGTTCTAAAATCGGATATTTGGCAGTAGAAAACACTCTTTGAGCGAATTCTCACCAATACACATGTAATTTACATTGTTTTCATAACCATGGCATTCCGTATTCCGAACATGATTCGTGCATCACGGATTCCTCAAACATGCATTTCTGACCTGTGAACATGCGCATGACAAATGTTTCAACCACCAAACAAGTTACTTTTGCACTTTGAAATAGTCACTTGGACATCGTTTCTTCTCCTATCACAAGTTTCAAGAATCACACTTTGATCCCAGAAAAACCCTCTTGGAGCGAATTCTACCCTAGAGATATGTAATTTGAATAGTTTCCTTCTACATGATATTCCGTGTTACGTACATGTTACATGCATGACGGAATCGACAAACATGCATTCCTGAGTTGAGAGCATGTGGATTACTGATTTTTCATCCTCTATAAAAGGAATAATTTTATATAGACTCGTGTACACATTTTCACAAGCTTTCCGTAACACAAGTTTCGAATTCGTTCATTTTTCACAGAAGAATACTTCTGGAGTGTATTCAACCTAATAGATATTTAATTTACATGAATTCCATCAACATGGCATTCCGGGTTCCGTACATGATACATGCATGACGGATTCGAGAAACATGCGTTTCTGAGTTGTGAGCATGTGGATTAGTGAACTTTCATCCACCAAAGAAGGCATATATTACACTTTGAAATATTTACTCTGACTTCATAAGTTTTTTGTATCACCAGGTTCTAAAATCGGACATTTGGCAGTAGAAAACACTCTTTGAGCGAATTCTCACCAATACACATGTAATTTACATTGTTTACATAACCATGGCATTCCGTATTCCGAACATGATTCGTGCATCACGGATTCCTCAAACATGCATTTCTGAGCTGTGAACATGCGCATGACAGATGTTTCAACCACCAAACAAGTTACTTATGCACTTTGAAATAGTCCCTTGGACTTCGTTGCTTCTCCTATCACCAGTTTCAAGAATCACACTTTGATCCCAGAAAAACCCTCTTGGAGCGAATTCTACCCTAGAGATATGTAATTTGAATAGTTTCCTTCTACATGATATTCCGTGTTACGTACATGTTACATGCATGACGGATTCGACAAACATGCATTCCTGAGTTGAGAGCATGTGGATTACTGATTTTTCATCCTCTATAAAAGGAATAATTTCATATAGACTCGTGTACACATTTTCACAAGCTTTCCCTAACACAAGTTTCGAATTCGTTCATTTTTCACAGAAGAAAACTTCTGGAGTGTATTCAACCTAATAGATATATAATTTACATGAATTCCATCAACATGGCATTCCGGGTTCCGTACATGATACATGCATGACGGATTCGAGAAACATGCGTTTCTGAGTTGTGAGCATGTGGATTAGTGAACTTTCATCCACCAAAGAAGGCATATATTACACTTTGAAATATTTACTCTGACTTCATAAGTTTTTTGTATCACCAGGTTCTAAAATCGGACATTTGGCAGTAGAAAACACTCTTTGAGCGAATTCTCACCAATACACATGTAATTTACATTGTTTACATAACCATGGCATTCCGTATTCCGAACATGATTCGTGCATCACGGATTCCTCAAACATGCATTTCTGACCTGTGATCATGCGCATGACAGATGTTTCAACCACCAAACAAGTTACTTATGCACTTTGAAATAGTCCCTTGGACTTCGTTGCTTCTCCTATCACCACTTTCAAGAATCACACTTTGATCCCAGAAAAACCCTCTTGGAGCGAATTCTACCCTAGAGATATGTAATTTGAATAGTTTCCTTCTACATGATATTCCGTGTTACGTACATGTTACATGCATGACGGATTCGACAAACATGCATTCCTGAGTTGAGAGCATGTGGATTACTGATTTTTCATCCTCTATAAAAGGAATAATTTCATATAGACTCGTGTACACATTTTCACAAGCTTTCCCTAACACAAGTTTCGAATTCGTTCATTTTTCACAGAAGAATACTTCTGGAGTGTATTCAACCTAATAGATATATAATTTACATGAATTCCATCAACATGGCATTCCGGGTTCCGTACATGATACATGCATGACGGATTCGAGAAACACGCGTTTCTGAGTTGTGAGCATGTGGATTAGTGAACTTTCATCCACCAAGGAAGGCATATATTACACTTTGAAATATTTACTCTGACTTCATAAGTTTTTTGTATCACCAGGTTCTAAAATCGGACATTTGGCAGTAGAAAACACTCTTTGAGCGAATTCTCACCAATACACATGTAATTTACATTGTTTACATAACCATGGCATTCCGTATTCCGAACATGATTCGTGCATCACGGATTCCTCAAACATGCATTTCTGAGCTGTGAACATGCGCATGACAGATGTTTCAACCACCAAACAAGTTACTTATGCACTTTGAAATAGTCCCTTGGACTTCGTTGCTTCTCCTATCACAAGTTTCAAGAATCACACTTTGATCCCAGAAAAACCCTCTTGGAGCGAATTCTACCCTAGAGATATGTAATTTGAATAGTTTCCTTCTACATGATATTCCGTGTTACGTACATGTTACATGCATGACAGATTCGACAAACATGCATTCCTGAGTTGTGAGCATGTGGATTACTGATTTTTCATCCTCTATATAAGGAATAATTTCATATAGACTCGTGTACACATTTTCACTATCTTTCCCTAACACAAGTTTCGAATTCGTTCATTTTTCACAGAAGAATACTTCTGGAGTGTATTCAACCTAATAGATATATAATTTACATGAATTCCATCAACATGGCATTCCGGGTTCCGTACATGATACATGCATGACGGATTCGAGAAACATGCGTTTCTGAGTTGTGAACATGTGGATTAGTGAACTTTCATCCACCAAAGAAGACATATATTACACTTTGAAATATTTACTCTGACTTCATAAGTTTTTTGTATCACCAGGTTCTAAAATCGGACATTTGGCAGTAGAAAACACTCTTTGAGCGAATTCTCACCAATACACATGTAATTTACCTTGTTTACATAACCATGGCATTCCGTATTCCGAACATGATTCGTGCATCACGGATTCCTCAAACATGCATTTCTGAGCTGTGAACATGCGCATGACAGATGTTTCAACCACCAAACAAGTTACTTATGCACTTTGAAATAGTTCCTTGGACTTCGTTGTTTCTCCTATCACCAGTTTCAAGAATCACACTTTGATCCCAGAAAAACCCTCTTGGAGCGAATTCTACCCTAGAGATATGTAATTTGAATAGATTCCTTCAACATGATATTCCGTGTTCCGTACATGTTACATGCATGACGGATTCGACAAACATGCATTCCTGAGTTGTGAGCATGTGGATTACTGATTTTTCATCCTCTATAAAAGGAATAATTTCATATAGACTCGTGTACACATTTTCACAAGCTTTCCCTAACACAAGTTTCGAATTCGTTATTTTTCACAGAAGAATACTTCTGGAGTGTATTCAACCTAATAGATATATAATTTACATGAATTCCATCAACATGGCATTCCGGGTTCCGTACATGATACATGCATGACGGATTCGAGAAACATGCGTTTCTGAGTTGTGAGCATGTGGATTAGTGAACTTTCATCCACCAAAGAAGGCATATATTACACTTTGAAATATTTACTCTGACTTCATAAGTTTTTTGTATCACCAGGTTCTAAAATCGGACATTTGGCAGTAGAAAACACTCTTTGAGCGAATTCTCACCAATACACATGTAATTTACATTGTTTACATAACCATGGCATTCCGTATTCCGAACATGTTTCATGCATCACGGATTCCTCAAACATGCATTTCTGAGCTGTGAACATGCGCATGACAGATGTTTCAACCACCAAACAAGTTACTTATGCACTTTGAAATAGTTCCTTGGACTTCGTTGCTTCTCCTATCACCAGTTTCAAGAATCACACTTTGATCCCAGAAAAACCCTCTTGGAGCGAATTCTACCCTAGAGATATGTAATTTGAATAGATTCCTTCAACATGATATTCCGTGTTCCGTACATGTTACATGCATGACGGATTCGACAAACATGCATTCCTGAGTTGTGAGCATGTGGATTACTGATTTTTCATCCTCTATAAAAGGAATAATTTCATATAGACTCGTGTACACATTTTCACAAGCTTTCCCTAACACAAGTTTCGAATTCGTTCATTTTTCACAGAAGAATACTTCTGGAGTGTATTCAACCTAATAGATATATAATTTACATGAATTCCATCAACATGGCATTCCGGGTTCCGTACATGATACATGCATGACGGATTCGAGAAACATGCGTTTCTGAGTTGTGAGCATGTGGATTAGTGAACTTTCATCCACCAAAGAAGGCATATATTACACTTTGAAATATTTACTCTGACTTCATAAGTTTTTTGTATCACCAGGTTCTAAAATCGGACATTTGGCAGTAGAAAACACTCTTTGAGCGAATTCTCACCAATACACATGTAATTTACCTTGTTTACATAACCATGGCATTCCGTATTCCGAACATGTTTCATGCATCACGGATTCCTCAAACATGCATTTCTGAGCTGTGAACATGCGCATGACAGATGTTTCAACCACCAAACAAGTTACTTATGCACTTTGAAATAGTTCCTTGGACTTCGTTGTTTCTCCTATCACCAGTTTCAAGAATCAAACTTTGATCCCAGAAAAACCCTCTTGGAGCGAATTCTACCCTAGAGATATGTAATTTGAATAGATTCCTTCAACATGATATTCCGTGTTACGTACATGTTACATGCATGACGGATTCGACAAACATGCATTCCTGAGTTGTGAGCATGTGGATTACTGATTTTTCATCCTCTATAAAAGGAATAATTTCATATAGACTCATGTACACATTTTCACAAGCTTTCCCTAACACAAGTCTCGAATTCGTTCATTTTTCACAGAAGAATACTTCTGGAGTGTATTCAACCTAATAGATATATAATTTACATGAATTCCATCAACATGGCATTCCGGGTTCCGTACATGATACATGCATGACGGATTCGAGAAACATGCGTTTCTGAGTTGTGAGCATGTGGATTAGTGAACTTTCATCCACCAAAGAAGGCATATATTACACTTTGAAATATTTCCTCTGACTTCATAAGTTTTTTGTATCACCAGGTTCTAAAATCGGATATTTGGCAGTAGAAAACACTCTTTGAGCGAATTCTCACCAATACACATGTAATTTACATTGTTTTCATAACCATGGCATTCCGTATTCCGAACATGATTCGTGCATCACGGATTCCTCAAACATGCATTTCTGACCTGTGAACATGCGCATGACAAATGTTTCAACCACCAAACAAGTTACTTTTGCACTTTGAAATAGTCACTTGGACATCGTTTCTTCTCCTATCACAAGTTTCAAGAATCACACTTTGATCCCAGAAAAACCCTCTTGGAGCGAATTCTACCCTAGAGATATGTAATTTGAATAGTTTCCTTCTACATGATATTCCGTGTTACGTACATGTTACATGCATGACGGAATCGACAAACATGCATTCCTGAGTTGAGAGCATGTGGATTACTGATTTTTCATCCTCTATAAAAGGAATAATTTTATATAGACTCGTGTACACATTTTCACAAGCTTTCCGTAACACAAGTTTCGAATTCGTTCATTTTTCACAGAAGAATACTTCTGGAGTGTATTCAACCTAATAGATATTTAATTTACATGAATTCCATCAACATGGCATTCCGGGTTCCGTACATGATACATGCATGACGGATTCGAGAAACATGCGTTTCTGAGTTGTGAGCATGTGGATTAGTGAACTTTCATCCACCAAAGAAGGCATATATTACACTTTGAAATATTTACTCTGACTTCATAAGTTTTTTGTATCACCAGGTTCTAAAATCGGACATTTGGCAGTAGAAAACACTCTTTGAGCGAATTCTCACCAATACACATGTAATTTACATTGTTTACATAACCATGGCATTCCGTATTCCGAACATGATTCGTGCATCACGGATTCCTCAAACATGCATTTCTGAGCTGTGAACATGCGCATGACAGATGTTTCAACCACCAAACAAGTTACTTATGCACTTTGAAATAGTCCCTTGGACTTCGTTGCTTCTCCTATCACCAGTTTCAAGAATCACACTTTGATCCCAGAAAAACCCTCTTGGAGCGAATTCTACCCTAGAGATATGTAATTTGAATAGTTTCCTTCTACATGATATTCCGTGTTACGTACATGTTACATGCATGACGGATTCGACAAACATGCATTCCTGAGTTGAGAGCATGTGGATTACTGATTTTTCATCCTCTATAAAAGGAATAATTTCATATAGACTCGTGTACACATTTTCACAAGCTTTCCCTAACACAAGTTTCGAATTCGTTCATTTTTCACAGAAGAAAACTTCTGGAGTGTATTCAACCTAATAGATATATAATTTACATGAATTCCATCAACATGGCATTCCGGGTTCCGTACATGATACATGCATGACGGATTCGAGAAACATGCGTTTCTGAGTTGTGAGCATGTGGATTAGTGAACTTTCATCCACCAAAGAAGGCATATATTACACTTTGAAATATTTACTCTGACTTCATAAGTTTTTTGTATCACCAGGTTCTAAAATCGGACATTTGGCAGTAGAAAACACTCTTTGAGCGAATTCTCACCAATAAACATGTAATTTACATTGTTTACATAACCATGGCATTCCGTATTCCGAACATGATTCGTGCATCACGGATTCCTCAAACATGCATTTCTGAGCTGTGAACATGCGCATGACAGATGTTTCAACCACCAAACAAGTTACTTATGCACTTTGAAATAGTCCCTTGGACTTCGTTGCTTCTCCTATCACCAGTTTCAAGAATCACACTTTGATCCCAGAAAAACCCTCTTGGAGCGAATTCTACCCTAGAGATATGTAATTTGAATAGATTCCTTCAACATGATATTCCGTGTTCCGTACATGTTACATGCATGACGGATTCCACAAACATGCATTCCTGAGTTGTGACCATGTGGATTACTGATTTTTCATCCTCTATAAAAGGAATAATTTCATATAGACTCGTGTACACATTTTCACAAGCTTTCCCTAACACAAGTTTCGAATTCGTTCATTTTTCACAGAAGAATACTTCTGGAGTGTATTCAACCTAATAGATATATAATTTACATGAATTCCATCAACATGGCATTCCGGGTTCCGTACATGATACATGCATGACGGATTCGAGAAACATGCGTTTCTGAGTTGTGAGCATGTGGATTAGTGAACTTTCATCCACCAAAGAAGGCATATATTACACTTTGAAATATTTACTCTGACTTCATAAGTTTTTTGTATCACCAGGTTCTAAAATCGGATATTTGGCAGTAGAAAACACTCTTTGAGCGAATTCTCACCAATACACATGTAATTTACATTGTTTACAAAACCATGGCATTCCGTATTCCGAACATGATTCGTGCATCACGGATTCCTCAAACATGCATTTCTGACCTGTGATCATGCGCATGACAGATGTTTCAACCACCAAACAAGTTACTTATGCACTTTGAAATAGTCCCTTGGACTTCGTTGCTTCTCCTATCACCAGTTTCAAGAATCACACTTTGATCCCAGAAAAACCCTCTTGGAGCGAATTCTACCCTAGAGATATGTAATTTGAATAGTTTCCTTCTACATGATATTCCGTGTTACGTACATGTTACATGCATGACGGATTCGACAAACATGCATTCCTGAGTTGAGAGCATGTGGATTACTGATTTTTCATCCTCTATAAAAGGAATAATTTCATATAGACTCGTGTACACATTTTCACAAGCTTTCCCTAACACAAGTTTCGAATTCGTTCATTTTTCACAGAAGAAAACTTCTGGAGTGTATTCAACCTAATAGATATATAATTTACATGAATTCCATCAACATGGCATTCCGGGTTCCGTACATGATACATGCATGACGGATTCGAGAAACACGCGTTTCTGAGTTGTGAGCATGTGGATTAGTGAACTTTCATCCACCAAGGTAGGCATATATTACACTTTGAAATATTTACTCTGACTTCATAAGTTTTTTGTATCACCAGGTTCTAAAATCGGACATTTGGCAGTAGAAAACACTCTTTGAGCGAATTCTCACCAATACACATGTAATTTACATTGTTTACATAACGATGGCATTCCGTATTCCGAACATGATTCGTGCATCACGGATTCCTCAAACATGCATTTCTGAGCTGTGAACATGCGCATGACAGATGTTTCAACCACCAAACAAGTTACTTATGCACTTTGAAATAGTCCCTTGGACTTCGTTGCTTCTCCTATCACCAGTTTCAAGAATCACACTTTGATCCCAGAAAAACCCTCTTGGAGCGAATTCTACCCTAGAGATATGTAATTTGAATAGTTTCCTTCTACATGATATTCCGTGTTCCGTACATGTTACATGCATGACAGATTCGACAAACATGCATTCCTGAGTTGTGAGCATGTGGATTACTGATTTTTCATCCTCTATATAAGGAATAATTTCATATAGACTCGTGTACACATTTTCACTATCTTTCCCTAACACAAGTTTCGAATTCGTTCATTTTTCACAGAAGAATACTTCTGGAGTGTATTCAACCTAATAGATATATAATTTACATGAATTCCATCAACATGGCATTCCGGGTTCCGTACATGATACATGCATGACGGATTCGAGAAACATGCGTTTCTGAGTTGTGAACATGTGGATTAGTGAACTTTCATCCACCAAAGTAGACATATATTACACTTTGAAATATTTACACTGACTTCATAAGTTTTTTGTATCAACAGGTTCTAAAATCGGACATTTGGCAGTAGAAAACACTCTTTGAGCGAATTCTCACCAATACACATGTAATTTACCTTGTTTACATAACCATGGCATTCCGTATTCCGAACATGATTCGTGCATCACGGATTCCTCAAACATGCATTTCTGAGCTGTGAACATGCGCATGACAGATGTTTCAACCACCAAACAAGTTACTTAAGCACTTTGAAATAGTCCCTTGGACTTCGTTGCTTCTCCTATCACCAGTTTCAAGAATCACACTTTGATCCCAGAAAAACCCTCTTGGAGCGAATTCTACCCTAGAGATATGTAATTTGAATAGTTTCCTTCTACATGATATTCCGTGTTCCGTACATGTTACATGCATGACGGATTCGACAAACATGCATTCCTGAGTTGTGAGCATGTGGATTACTGATTTTTCATCCTCTATATAAGGAATAATTTCATATAGACTCGTGTACACATTTTCACTATCTTTCCCTAACACAAGTTTCGAATTCGTTCATTTTTCACAGAAGAATACTTCTGGAGTGTATTCAACCTAATAGATATATAATTTACATGAATTCCATCAACATGGCATTCCGGGTTCCGTACATGATACATGCATGACGGATTCGAGAAACATGCGTTTCTGAGTTGTGAGCATGTGGATTAGTGAACTTTCATCCACCAAAGAAGGCATATATTACACTTTGAAATATTTACTCTGACTTCATAAGTTTTTTGTATCACCAGGTTCTAAAATCGGACATTTGGCAGTAGAAAACACTCTTTGAGCGAATTCTCACCAATACACATGTAATTTACCTTGTTTACATAACCATGGCATTCCGTATTCCGAACATGTTTCATGCATCACGGATTCTTCAAACATGCATTTCTGAGCTGTGAACATGCGCATGACAGATGTTTCAACCACCAAACAAGTTACTTATGCACTTTGAAATAGTCCCTTGGACTTCGTTGCTTCTCCTATCACCAGTTTCAAGAATCACACTTTGATCCCAGAAAAACCCTCTTGGAGCGAATTCTACCCTAGAGATATGTAATTTGAATAGATTCCTTCAACATGATATTCCGTGTTCCGTACATGTTACATGCATGACGGATTCCACAAACATGCATTCCTGAGTTGTGAGCATGTGGATTACTGATTTTTCATCCTCTATAAAAGGAATAATTTCATATAGACTCGTGTACACATTTTCACAAGCTTTCCCTAACACAAGTTTCGAATTCGTTCATTTTTCACAGAAGAAAACTTCTGGAGTGTATTCAACCTAATAGATATATAATTTACATGAATTCCATCAACATGGCATTCCGGGTTCCGTACATGATACATGCATGACGGATTCGAGAAACACGCGTTTCTGAGTTGTGAGCATGTGGATTAGTGAACTTTCATCCACCAAGGTAGGCATATATTACACTTTGAAATATTTACTCTGACTTCATAAGTTTTTTGTATCACCAGGTTCTAAAATCGGACATTTGGCAGTAGAAAACACTCTTTGAGCGAATTCTCACCAATACACATGTAATTTACATTGTTTACATAACGATGGCATTCCGTATTCCGAACATGATTCGTGCATCACGGATTCCTCAAACATGCATTTCTGAGCTGTGAACATGCGCATGACAGATGTTTCAACCACCAAACAAGTTACTTATGCACTTTGAAATAGTCCCTTGGACTTCGTTGCTTCTCCTATCACCAGTTTCAAGAATCACACTTTGATCCCAGAAAAACCCTCTTGGAGCGAATTCTACCCTAGAGATATGTAATTTGAATAGTTTCCTTCTACATGATATTCCGTGTTACGTACATGTTACATGCATGACAGATTCGACAAACATGCATTCCTGAGTTGTGAGCATGTGGATTACTGATTTTTCATCCTCTATATAAGGAATAATTTCATATAGACTCGTGTACACATTTTCACTATCTTTCCCTAACACAAGTTTCGAATTCGTTCATTTTTCACAGAAGAATACTTCTGGAGTGTATTCAACCTAATAGATATATAATTTACATGAATTCCATCAACATGGCATTCCGGGTTCCGTACATGATACATGCATGACGGATTCGAGAAACACGCGTTTCTGAGTTGTGAGCATGTGGATTAGAGAACTTTCATCCACCAAGGAAGGCATATATTACACTTTGAAATATTTACTCTGAGTTCATAAGTTTTTTGTATTACCAGGTTCTAAAATCGGACATTTGGCAGTAGAAAACACTCTTTGAGCGAATTCTCACCAATACACATGTAATTTACATTGTTTACATAACGATGGCATTCCGTATTCCGAACATGATTCGTGCATCACGGATTCCTCAAACATGCATTTCTGAGCTGTGAACATGCGCATGACAGATGTTTCAACCACCAAACAAGTTACTTATGCACTTTGAAATAGTCCCTTGGACTTCGTTGCTTCTCCTATCACCAGTTTCAAGAATCACACTTTGATCCCAGAAAAACCCTCTTGGAGCGAATTCTACCCTAGAGATATGTAATTTGAATAGTTTCCTTCTACATGATATTCCGTGTTACGTACATGTTACATGCATGACAGATTCGACAAACATGCATTCCTGAGTTGTGAGCATGTGGATTACTGATTTTTCATCCTCTATATAAGGAATAATTTCATATAGACTCGTGTACACATTTTCACTATCTTTCCCTAACACAAGTTTCGAATTCGTTCATTTTTCACAGAAGAATACTTCTGGAGTGTATTCAACCTAATAGATATATAATTTACATGAATTCCATCAACATGGCATTCCGGGTTCCGTACATGATACATGCATGACGGATTCGAGAAACATGCGTTTCTGAGTTGTGAACATGTGGATTAGTGAACTTTCATCCACCAAAGTAGACATATATTACACTTTGAAATATTTACTCTGACTTCATAAGTTTTTTGTATCACCAGGTTCTAAAATCGGACATTTGGCAGTAGAAAACACTGTTTGAGCGAATTCTCACCAATACACATGTAATTTACCTTGTTTACATAACCATGGCATTCCGTATTCCGAACATGATTCGTGCATCACGGATTCCTCAAACATGCATTTCTGAGCTGTGAACATGCGCATGACAGATGTTTCAACCACCAAACAAGTTACTTATGCACTTTGAAATAGTCCCTTGGACTTCGTTGCTTCTCCTATCACCAGTTTCAAGAATCACACTTTGATCCCAGAAAAACCCTCTTGGAGCGAATTCTACCCTAGAGATATGTAATTTGAATAGTTTCCTTCTACATGATATTCCGTGTTCCGTACATGTTACATGCATGACAGATTCGACAAACATGCATTCCTGAGTTGTGAGCATGTGGATTACTGATTTTTCATCCTCTATATAAGGAATAATTTCATATAGACTCGTGTACACATTTTCACTATCTTTCCCTAACACAAGTTTCGAATTCGTTCATTTTTCACAGAAGAATACTTCTGGAGTGTATTCAACCTAATAGATATATAATTTACATGAATTCCATCAACATGGCATTCCGGGTTCCGTACATGATACGTGCATGACGGATTCGAGAAACATGCGTTTCTGAGTTGTGAGCATGTGGATTAGTGAACTTTCATCCACCAAAGAAGGCATATATTACACTTTGAAATATTTACTCTGACTTCATAAGTTTTTTGTATCACCAGGTTCTAAAATCGGACATTTGGCAGTAGAAAACACTCTTTGAGCGAATTCTCACCAATACACATGTAATTTACATTGTTTACATAACCATGGCATTCCGTATTCCGAACATGTTTCATGCATCACGGATTCCTCAAACATGCATTTCTGAGCTGTGAACATGCGCATGACAGATGTTTCAACCACCAAACAAGTTACTTATGCACTTTGAAATAGTTCCTTGGACTTCGTTGCTTCTCCTATCACCAGTTTCAAGAATCACACTTTGATCCCAGAAAAACCCTCTTGGAGCGAATTCTACCCTAGAGATATGTAATTTGAATAGATTCCTTCAACATGATATTCCGTGTTCCGTACATGTTACATGCATGACGGATTCGACAAACATGCATTCCTGAGTTGAGAGCATGTGGATTACTGATTTTTCATCCTCTATAAAAGGAATAATTTCATATAGACTCGTGTACACATTTTCACAAGCTTTCCCTAACACAAGTTTCGAATTCGTTCATTTTTCACAGAAGAATACTTCTGGAGTGTATTCAACCTAATAGATATATAATTTACATGAATTCCATCAACATGGCATTCCGGGTTCCGTACATGATACATGCATGACGGATTCGAGAAACATGCGTTTCTGAGTTGTGAGCATGTGGATTAGTGAACTTTCATCCACCAAAGAAGGCATATATTACACTTTGAAATATTTACTCTGACTTCATAAGTTTTTTGTATCACCAGGTTCTAAAATCGGATATTTGGCAGTAGAAAACACTCTTTGAGCGAATTCTCACCAATACACATGTAATTTACATTGTTTACATAACCATGGCATTCCGTATTCCGAACATGATTCGTGCATCACGGATTCCTCAAACATGCATTTCTGACCTGTGAACATGCGCATGACAGATGTTTCAACCACCAAACAAATTACTTATGCACTTTGAAATAGTCCCTTGGACTTCGTTGCTTCTCCTATCACCAGTTTCAAGAATCACACTTTGATCCCAGAAAAACCCTCTTGGAGCGAATTCTACCCTAGAGATATGTAATTTGAATAGTTTCCTTCTACATGATATTCCGTGTTACGTACATGTTACATGCATGACGGATTCGACAAACATGCATTCCTGAGTTGTGAGCATGTGGATTACTGATTTTTCATCCTCTATATAAGGAATAATTTCATATAGACTCGTGTACACATTTTCACTATCTTTCCCTAACACAAGTTTCGAATTCGTTTATTTTTCACAGAAGAATACTTCTGGAGTGTATTCAACCTAATACATATATAATTTACATGAATTCCATCAACATGGCATTCCGGGTTCCGTACATGATACATGCATGACGGATTCGAGAAACATGCGTTTCTGAGTTGTGAACATGTGGATTAGTGAACTTTCATCCACCAAAGAAGGCATATATTACACTTTGAAATATTTACTCTGACTTCATAAGTTTTTTGTATCACCAGGTTCTAAAATCGGACATTTGGCAGTAGAAAACACTGTTTGAGCGAATTCTCACCAATACACATGTAATTTACCTTGTTTACATAACCATGGCATTCCGTATTCCGAACATGTTTCATGCATCACGGATTCCTCAAACATGCATTTCTGAGCTGTGATCATGCGCATGACAGATGTTTCAACCACCAAACAAGTTACTTATGCACTTTGAAATAGTTCCTTGGACTTCTTTGTTTCTCCTATCACCAGTTTCAACAATCAAACTTAGATCCCAGAAAAACCCTCTTGGAGCGAATTCTACCCTAGAGATATGTAATTTGAATAGATTCCTTCAACATGATATTCCGTGTTACGTACATGTTACATGCATGACGGATTCGACAAACATGCATTCCTGAGTTGTGAGCATGTGGATTACTGATTTTTCATCCTCTATAAAAGGAATAATTTCATATAGACTCGTGTACACATTTTCACAAGCTTTCCCTAACACAAGTCTCGAATTCGTTCATTTTTCACAGAAGAATACTTCTGGAGTGTATTCAACCTAATAGATATATAATTTACATGAATTCCATCAACATGGCATTCCGGGTTCCGTACATGATACATGCATGACGGATTCGAGAAACATGCGTTTCTGAGTTGTGAGCATGTGGATTAGTGAACTTTCATCCACCAAAGAAGGCATATATTACACTTTGAAATATTTACTCTGACTTCATAAGTTTTTTGTATCACCAGGTTCTAAAATCGGATATTTGGCAGTAGAAAACACTCTTTGAGCGAATTCTCACCATTACACATGTAATTTACATTGTTTTCATAACCATGGCATTCCGTATTCCGAACATGATTCGTGCATCACGGATTCCTCAAACATGCATTTCTGACCTGTGAACATGCGCATGACAAATGTTTCAACCACCAAACAAGTTACTTTTGCACTTTGAAATAGTCACTTGGACATCGTTTCTTCTCCTATCACAAGTTTCAAGAATCACACTTTGATCCCAGAAAAACCCTCTTGGAGCGAATTCTACCCTAGAGATATGTAATTTGAATAGTTTCCTTCTACATGATATTCCGTGTTACGTACATGTTACATGCATGACGGAATCGACAAACATGCATTCCTGAGTTGAGAGCATGTGGATTACTGATTTTTCATCCTCTATAATAGGAATAATTTTATATAGACTCGTGTACACATTTTCACAAGCTTTCCGTAACACAAGTTTCGAATTCGTTCATTTTTCACAGAAGAATACTTCTGGAGTGTATTCAACCTAATAGATATTTAATTTACATGAATTCCATCAACATGGCATTCCGGGTTCCGTACATGATACATGCATGACGGATTCGAGAAACATGCGTTTCTGAGTTGTGAGCATGTGGATTAGTGA
The DNA here is from genome assembly GCF_048564905.1 of Vicugna pacos. Taxonomy (NCBI): domain Eukaryota; kingdom Metazoa; phylum Chordata; class Mammalia; order Artiodactyla; family Camelidae; genus Vicugna; species Vicugna pacos. The sequence continues at coordinate 64,595,706 of NW_027328741.1, read as the reverse complement.
ACTTTCATCCACCAAAGAAGGCATATATTACACTTTGAAATATTTACTCTGACTTCATAAGTTTTTTGTATCACCAGGTTCTAAAATCGGACATTTGGCAGTAGAAAACACTCTTTGAGCGAATTCTCACCAATACACATGTAATTTACCTTGTTTACATAACCATGGCATTCCGTATTCCGAACATGTTTCATGCATCACGGATTCCTCAAACATGCATTTCTGAGCTGTGAACATGCGCATGACAGATGTTTCAACCACCAAACAAGTTACTTATGCACTTTGAAATAGTTCCTTGGACTTCGTTGCTTCTCCTATCACCAGTTTCAAGAATCACACTTTGATCCCAGAAAAACCCTCTTGGAGCGAATTCTACCCTAGAGATATGTAATTTGAATAGATTCCTTCAACATGATATTCCGTGTTCCGTACATGTTACATGCATGACGGATTCGACAAACATGCATTCCTGAGTTGTGAGCATGTGGATTACTGATTTTTCATCCTCTATAAAAGGAATAATTTCATATAGACTCGTGTACACATTTTCACAAGCTTTCCCTAACACAAGTTTCGAATTCGTTCATTTTTCACAGAAGAATACTTCTGGAGTGTATTCAACCTAATAGATATATAATTTACATGAATTCCATCAACATGGCATTCCGGGTTCCGTACATGATACATGCATGACGGATTCGAGAAACATGCGTTTCTGAGTTGTGAGCATGTGGATTAGTGAACTTTCATCCACCAAAGAAGGCATATATTACACTTTGAAATATTTACTCTGACTTCATAAGTTTTTTGTATCACCAGGTTCTAAAATCGGACATTTGGCAGTAGAAAACACTCTTTGAGCGAATTCTCACCAATACACATGTAATTTACCTTGTTTACATAACCATGGCATTCCGTATTCCGAACATGTTTCATGCATCACGGATTCCTCAAACATGCATTTCTGAGCTGTGAACATGCGCATGACAGATGTTTCAACCACCAAACAAGTTACTTATGCACTTTGAAATAGTTCCTTGGACTTCGTTGCTTCTCCTATCACCAGTTTCAAGAATCACACTTTGATCCCAGAAAAACCCTCTTGGAGCGAATTCTACCCTAGAGATATGTAATTTGAATAGATTCCTTCAACATGATATTCCGTGTTACGTACATGTTACATGCATGACGGATTCGACAAACATGCATTCCTGAGTTGTGAGCATGTGGATTACTGATTTTTCATCCTCTATAAAAGGAATAATTTCATATAGACTCGTGTACACATTTTCACAAGCTTTCCCTAACACAAGTCTCGAATTCGTTCATTTTTCACAGAAGAATACTTCTGGAGTGTATTCAACCTAATAGATATATAATTTACATGAATCCCATCAACATGGCATTCCGGGTTCCGTACATGATACATGCATGATGGATTCGAGAAACATGCGTTTCTGAGTTGTGAGCATGTGGATTAGTGAACTTTCATCCACCAAACAAGGCATATATTACACTTTGAAATATTTACTCTGACTTCATAAGTTTTTTGTATCACCAGGTTCTAAAATCGGACATTTGGCAGTAGAAAACACTCTTTGAGCGAATTCTCACCAATACACATGTAATTTACATTGTTTACATAACCATGGCATTCCGTATTCCGAACATGTTTCATGCATCACGGATTTCTCAAACATGCATTTCTGAGCTGTGAACATGCGCATGACAGATGTTTCAACCACCAAACAAGTTACTTATGCACTTTGAAATAGTTCCTTGGACTTCGTTGCTTCTCCTATCACCAGTTTCAAGAATCACACTTTGATCCCAGAAAAACCCTCTTGGAGCGAATTCTACCCTAGAGATATGTAATTTGAATAGATTCCTTCAACATGATATTCCGTGTTCCGTACATGTTACATGCATGACAGATTCCACAAACATGCATTCCTGAGTTGTGAGCATGTGGATTACTGATTTTTCATCCTCTATAAAAGGAATAATTTCATATAGACTCGTGTACACATTTTCACAAGCTTTCCCTAACACAAGTTTCGAATTCGTTCATTTTTCACAGAAGAATACTTCTGGAGTGTATTCAACCTAATAGATATATAATTTACATGAATTCCATCAACATGGCATTCCGGGTTCCGTACATGATACATGCATGACGGATTCGAGAAACATGCGTTTCTGAGTTGTGAGCATGTGGATTAGTGAACTTTCATCCACCAAAGAAGGCATATATTACACTTTGAAATATTTACTCTGACTTCATAAGTTTTTTGTATCACCAGGTTCTAAAATCGGATATTTGGCAGTAGAAAACACTCTTTGAGCGAATTCTCACCAATACACATGTAATTTACATTGTTTACATAACCATGGCATTCCGTATTCCGAACATGATTCGTGCATCACGGATTCCTCAAACATGCATTTCTGACCTGTGAACATGCGCATGACAGATGTTTCAACCACCAAACAAGTTACTTATGCACTTTGAAATAGTCCCTTGGACTTCGTTGCTTCTCCTATCACCAGTTTCAAGAATCAAACTTTGATCCCAGAAAAACCCTCTTGGAGCGAATTCTACCCTAGAGATATGTAATTTGAATAGTTTCCTTCTACATGATATTCCGTGTTACGTACATGTTACATGCATGACGGATTCGACAAACATGCATTCCTGAATTGAGAGCATGTGGATTACTGATTTTTCATCCTCTATAAAAGGAATAATTTCATATAGACTCGTGTACACATTTTCACAAGCTTTCCCTAACACAAGTTTCGAATTCGTTCATTTTTCACAGAAGAATACTTCTGGAGTATATTCAACCTAATAGATATATAATTTACATGAATTCCATCAACATGGCATTCCGGGTTCCGTACATGATACATGCATGACGGATTCGAGAAACATGCGTTTCTGAGTTGTGAGCATGTGGATTAGTGAACTTTCATCCACCAAAGAAGGCATATATTACACTTTGAAATATTTACTCTGACTTCATAAGTTTTTTGTATCACCAGGTTCTAAAATCGGACATTTGGCAGTAGAAAACACTCTTTGAGCGAATTCTCACCAATACACATGTAATTTACATTGTTTACATAACCATGGCATTCCGTATTCCGAACATGATTCGTGCATCACGGATTCCTCAAACATGCATTTCTGAGCTGTGAACATGCGCATGACAGATGTTTCAACCACCAAACAAGTTACTTATGCACTTTGAAATAGTCCCTTGGACTTCGTTGCTTCTCCTATCACAAGTTTCAAGAATCAAACTTTGATCCCAGAAAAACCCTCTTGGAGCGAATTCTACCCTAGAAATATGTAATTTGAATAGTTTCCTTCTACATGATATTCCGTGTTACGTACATGTTACATGCATGACAGATTCGACAAACATGCATTCCTGAGTTGTGAGCAAGTGGATTACTGATTTTTCATCCTCTATATAAGGAATAATTTCATATAGACTCGTGTACACATTTTCACTATCTTTCCCTAACACAAGTTTCGAATTCGTTCATTTTTCACAGAAGAATACTTCTGGAGTGTATTCAACCTAATAGATATATAATTTACATGAATTCCATCAACATGGCATTCCGGGTTCCGTACATGATACATGCATGACGGATTCGAGAAACATGCGTTTCTGAGTTGTGAACATGTGGATTAGTGAACTTTCATCCACCAAAGAAGGCATATATTACACTTTGAAATATTTACTCTGACTTCATAAGTTTTTTGTATCACCAGGTTCTAAAATCGGACATTTGGCAGTAGAAAACACTCTTTGAGCGAATTCTCACCAATACACATGTAATTTACCTTGTTTACATAACCATGGCATTCCGTATTCCGAACATGTTTCATGCATCACGGATTCCTCAAACATGCATTTCTGAGCTGTGATCATGCGCATGACAGATGTTTCAACCACCAAACAAGTTACTTATGCACTTTGAAATAGTTCCTTGGACTTCGATGTTTCTCCTATCACCAGTTTCAAGAATCAAACTTTGATCCCAGAAAAACCCTCTTGGAGCGAATTCTACCCTAGAGATATGTAATTTGAATAGATTCCTTCAACATGATATTCCGTGTTCCGTACATGTTACATGCATGACGGATTCGACAAACATGCATTCCTGAGTTGTGAGCATGTGGATTACTGATTTTTCATCCTCTATAAAAGGAATAATTTCATATAGACTCGTGTACACATTTTCACAAGCTTTCCCTAACACAAGTTTCGAATTCGTTCATTTTTCACAGAAGAATACTTCTGGAGTGTATTCAACCTAATAGATATATAATTTACATGAATTCCATCAACATGGCATTCCGGGTTCCGTACATGATACATGCATGACGGATTCGAGAAACATGCGTTTCTGAGTTGTGAACATGTGGATTAGTGAACTTTCATCCACCAAAGAAGGCATATATTACACTTTGAAATATTTACTCTGACTTCATAAGTTTTTTGTATCACCAGGTTCTAAAATCGGATATTTGGCAGTAGAAAACACTCTTTGAGCGAATTCTCACCAATACACATGTAATTTACATTGTTTACATAACCATGGCATTCCGTATTCCGAACATGATTCGTGCATCACGGATTCCTCAAACATGCATTTCTGACCTGTGAACATGCGCATGACAGATGTTTCAACCACCAAACAAGTTACTTATGCACTTTGAAATAGTCCCTTGGACTTCGTTGCTTCTCCTATCACAAGTTTCAAGAATCACACTTTGATCCCAGAAAAACCCTCTTGGAGCGAATTCTACCCTAGAGATATGTAATTTGAATAGTTTCCTTCTACATGATATTCCGTGTTACGTACATGTTACATGCATGACAGATTCGACAAACATGCATTCCTCAGTTGTGAGCATGTGGATTACTGATTTTTCATCCTCTATATAAGGAATAATTTCATATAGACTCGTGTACACATTTTCACTATCTTTCCCTAACACAAGTTTCGAATTCGTTCATTTTTCACAGAAGAATACTTCTGGAGTGTATTCAACCTAATAGATATATAATTTACATGAATTCCATCAACATGGCATTCCGGGTTCCGTACATGATACATGCATGACGGATTCGAGAAACATGCGTTTCTGAGTTGTGAACATGTGGATTAGTGAACTTTCATCCACCAAAGAAGGCATATATTACACTTTGAAATATTTACTCTGACTTCATAAGTTTTTTGTATCACCAGGTTCTAAAATCGGACATTTGGCAGTAGAAAACACTCTTTGAGCGAATTCTCACCAATACACATGCAATTTACCTTGTTTACATAACCATGGCATTCCGTATTCCGAACATGTTTCATGCATCACGGATTCCTCAAACATGCATTTCTGAGCTGTGAACAGCGCATGACAGATGTTTCAACCACCAAACAAGTTACTTATGCACTTTGAAATAGTTCCTTGGACTTCGTTGCTTCTCCTATCACCAGTTTCAAGAATCACACTTTGATCACAGAAAAACCCTCTTGGAGCGAATTCTACCCTAGAGATATGTAATTTGAATAGATTCCTTCAACATGATATTCCGTGTTCCGTACATGTTACATGCATGACGGATTCCACAAACATGCATTCCTGAGTTGTGAGCATGTGGATTACTGATTTTTCATCCTCTATAAAAGGAATAATTTCATATAGACTCGTGTACGCATTTTCACAAGCTTTCCCTAACACAAGTTTCGAATTCGTTCATTTTTCACAGAAGAATACTTCTGGAGTGTATTCAACCTAATAGATATATAATTTACATGAATTCCATCAACATGGCATTCCGGGTTCCGTACATGATACATGCATGACGGATTCGAGAAACATGCGTTTCTGAGTTGTGAGCATGTGGATTAGTGAACTTTCATCCACCAAAGAAGGCATATATTACACTTTGAAATATTTACTCTGACTTCATAAGTTTTTTGTATCACCAGGTTCTAAAATCGGACATTTGGCAGTAGAAAACACTCTTTGAGCGAATTCTCACCAATACACATGTAATTTACATTGTTTACATAACCATGGCATTCCGTATTCCGAACATGTTTCATGCATCACGGATTCCTCAAACATGCATTTCTGAGCTGTGAACATGTGCATGACAGTTGTTTCAACCACCAAACAAGATACTTACACACTTTGAAATAGTTCCTTGGACTTCGTTGCTTCTCCTATCACCAGTTTCAAGAATCACACTTTGATCCCAGAAAAACCCTCTTGGAGCGAATTCTAACCTAGAGATATGTAATTTGAATAGATTCCTTCAACATGATATTCCGTGTTCCGTACATGTTACATGCATGACGGATTCGACAAACATGCATTCCTGAGTTGTGAGCATGTGGATTACTGATTTTTCATCCTCTATAAAAGGAATAATTTCATATAGACTCGTGTACACATTTTCACAAGCTTTCCCTAACACAAGTTTCGAATTCGTTCATTTTTCACAGAAGAATACTTCTGGAGTGTATTCAACCTAATAGATATATAATTTACATGAATTCCATCAACATGGCATTCCGGGTTCCGTACATGATACATGCATGATGGATTCGAGAAACATGCGTTTCTGAGTTGTGAACATGTGGATTAGTGAACTTTCATCCACCAAAGAAGGCATATATTACACTTTGAAATATTTACTCTGACTTCATAAGTTTTTTGTATCACCAGGTTCTAAAATCCGACATTTGGCAGTAGAAAACACTCTTTGAGCGAATTCTCACCAATACACATGTAATTTACATTGTTTACATAACCATGGCATTCCGTATTCCGAACATGTTTCATGCATCACGGATTCTTCAAACATGCATTTCTGAGCTGTGAACATGCGCATGACAGATGTTTCAACCACCAAACAAGTTACTTATGCACTTTGAAATAGTTCCTTGGACTTCGTTGCTTCTCCTATCACCAGTTTCAAGAATCACACTTTGATCCCAGAAAAACCCTCTTGGAGCGAATTCTACCCTAGAGATATGTAATTTGAATAGATTCCTTCAACATGATATTCCGTGTTCCGTACATGATACATGCATGACGGATTCCACAAACATGCATTCCTGAGTTGTGAGCATGTGGATTACTGATTTTTCATCCTCTATAAAAGGAATAATTTCATATAGACTCGTGTACACATTTTCACAAGATTTCCCTAACACAAGTTTCGAATTCGTTCATTTTTCACAGAAGAATACTTCTGGAGTGTATTCAACCTAATAGATATATAATTTACATGAATTCCATCAACATGGCATTCCGGGTTCCGTACATGATACATGCATGACGGATTCGAGAAACATGCGTTTCTGAGTTGTGAGCATGTGGATTAGTGAACTTTCATCCACCAAAGAAGGCATATATTACACTTTGAAATATTTACTCTGACTTCATAAGTTTTTTGTATCACCAGGTTCTAAAATCGGACATTTGGCAGTAGAAAACACTCTTTGAGCGAATTCTCACCAATACACATGTAATTTACATTGTTTACATAACCAAGGAATTCCGTATTCCGAACATGTTTCATGCATCACGGATTCCTCAAACATGCATTTCTGAGCTGTGAACATGCGCATGACAGATGTTTCAACCACCAAACAAGTTACTTATGCACTTTGAAATAGTTCCTTGGACTTCGTTGCTTCTCCTATCACCAGTTTCAAGAATCACACTTTGATCCCAGAAAAACCCTCTTGGAGCGAATTCTACCCTAGAGATATGTAATTTGAATAGATTCCTTCAACATGATATTCCGTGTTCCGTACATGTTACATGCATGACGGATTCGACATACATGCATTCCTGAGTTGTGAGCATGTGGATTACTGATTTTTCATCCTCTATAAAAGGAATAATTTCATATAGACTCGTGTACACATTTTCACAAGCTTTCCCTAACACAAGTTTCGAATTCGTTCATTTTTCACAGAAGAATTCTTCTGCAGTGTATTCAACATAATACATATATAATTTTTATGAATTCCATCATCATGGCATTCCAGGTTCCGTACATGATACATGCATGACGGATTCGAGAAACATGCGTTTCTGAGTTGTGAACATGTGGATTAGTGAACTTTCATCCACCAAAGAAGGCATATATTACACTTTGAAGTATTTACTCTGACTTCATAAGTTTTTTGTATCACCAGGTTCTAAAATCGGATATTTGGCAGTAGAAAACACTCTTTGAGCGAATTCTCACCAATACACATGTAATTTACATTGTTTACATAACCATGGCATTCCGTATTCCGAAAAAGATTCGTGCATCACGGATTCCTCAAACATGCATTTCTGAGCTGTGAACATGCGCATGACAGATGTTTCAACCACCAAACAAGTTACTTATGCACTTTGAAATAGTTCCTTGGACTTCGTTGCTTCTCCTATCACCAGTTTCAAGAATCAAACTTTGATCCCAGAAAAACACTCTTGGAGCGAATTCTACCCTAGAGATATGTAATTTGAATAGATCCCTTCAACATGATATTCCGTGTTCCGTACATGTTACATGCATGACGGATTCGACAAACATGCATTCCTGAGTTGTGAGCATGTGGATTACTGATTTTTCATCCTCTATAAAAGGAATAATTTCATATAGACTCGTGTACACATTTTCACTATCTTTCCCTAACACAAGTTTCGAATTCGTTCATTTTTCACAGAAGAATACTTCTGGAGTGTATTCAACCTAATAGATATATAATTTACATGAATTCCATCAACATGGCATTCCGGGTTCCGTACATGATACATGCATGACGGATTCGAGAAACATCCGTTTCTGAGTTGTGAACATGTGGATTAGTGAACTTTCATCCACCAAAGTAGGCATATATAACACTTTGAAATATTTACTCTGACTTCATAAGTTTTTTGTATCACCAGGTTCTAAAATCGGATATTTGGCAGTAGAAAACACTCTTTGAGCGAATTCTCACCAATACACATGTAATTTACATAATTTACATAACCATGGCATTCCGTATTCCGAACATGATTCGTGCATCACGGATTCCTCAAACATGCATTTCTGAGCTGTGAACATGCGCATGACAGATGTTTCAACCACCAAACAAGTTACTTATGCACTTTGAAATAGTCCCTTGGACTTCGTTGCTTCTCCTATCACAAGTTTCAAGAATCACACTTTGATCCCAGAAAAACCCTCTTGGAGCGAATTCTACCCTAGAGATATGTAATTTGAATAGTTTCCTTCTACATGATATTCCGTGTTACGTACATGTTACATGCATGACGGATTCGACAAACATGCATTCCTGAGTTGAGAGCATGTGGATTACTGATTTTTCATCCTCTATAAAAGGAATAATTTCATATAGACTCGTGTACACATTTTCACAAGCTTTCCCTAACACAAGTTTCGAATTCGTTCATTTTTCACAGAAGAATACTTCTGGAATGTATTCAACCTAATAGATATTTAATTTACATGAATTCCATCAACATGGCATTCCGGGTTCCGTACATGATACATGCATGACGGATTCGAGAAACATGCGTTTCTGAGTTGTGAGCATGTGGATTAGTGAACTTTCATCCACCAAAGAAGGCATATATTACACTTTGAAATATTTACTCTGACTTCATAAGTTTTTTGTATCACCAGGTTCTAAAATCGGACATTTGGCAGTAGAAAACACTCTTTGAGCGAATTCTCACCAATACACATGTAATTTACATTGTTTACATAACCATGGCATTCCGTATTCCGAACATGTTTCATGCATCACGGATTCCTCAAACATGCATTTCTGAGCTGTGAACATGCGCATGACAGATGTTTCAACCACCAAACAAGTTACTTATGCACTTTGAAATAGTTCCTTGGACTTCGTTGCTTCTCCTATCACCAGTTTCAAGAATCACACTTTGATCCCAGAAAAACCCTCTTGGAGCGAATTCTACCCTAGAGATATGTAATTTGAATAGATTCCTTCAACATGATATTCCGTGTTCTGTACATGTTACATGCATGACGGATTCGACAAACATGCATTCCTGAGTTGTGAGCATGTGGATTACTGATTTTTCATCCTCTATAAAAGGAATAATTTCATATAGACTCGTGTACACATTTTCAATATCTTTCCCTAACACAAGTTTCGAATTCGTTCATTTTTCACAGAAGAATACTTCTGGAGTGTATTCAAACTAATAGATATATAATTTACATGAATTCCATCAACATGGCATTCCGGGTTCCGTACATGATACATGCATGACGGATTCGAGAAACATGCGTTTCTGAGTTGTGAGCATGTGGATTAGTGAACTTTCATCCACAAAAGAAGGCATATATTACACTTTGAAATATTTACTCTGACTTCATAAGTTTTTTGTATCACCAGGTTCTAAAATCGGATATTTGGCAGTAGAAAACACTCTTTGAGCGAATTCTCACCAATACACATGTAATTTACATTGTTTACATAACCATGGCATTCCGTATTCCGAACATGATTCGTGCATCACGGATTCCTCAAACATGCATTTCTGAGCTGTGAACATGCGCATGACAGATGTTTCAACCAACAAAAAAGTTACTTATGCACTTTGAAATAGTCCCTTGGACTTCGTTGCTTCTCCTATCACAAGTTTCAAGAATCACACTTTGATCCCAGAAAAACCCTCTTGGAGCGAATTCTACCCTAGAGATATGTAATTTGAATAGTTTCCTTCTACATGATATTCCGTGTTACGTACATGTTAGATGCATGACGGATTCGACAAACATGCATTCCTGAGTTGAGAGCATGTGGATTACTGATTTTTCATCCTCTATAAAAGGAATAATTTCATATAGACTCGTGTACACATTTTCACAAGCTTTCCGTAACACAAGTTTCGAATTCGTTCATTTTTCACAGAAGAATACTTCTGGAGTGTATTCAACCTAATAGATATATAATTTACATGAATTCCATCAACATGGCATTCCGGGTTCCGTACATGATACATGCATGACGGATTCGAGAAACATGCGTTTCTGAGTTGTGAGCATGTGGATTAGTGAACTTTCATCCACCAAAGAAGGCATATATTACACTTTGAAATATTTACTCTGACTTCATAAGTTTTTTGTATCACCAGGTTCTAAAATCGGACATTTGGCAGTAGAAAACACTCTTTGAGCGAATTCTCACCAATACACATGTAATTTACATTGTTTACATAACCAAGGAATTCCGTATTCCGAACATGTTTCATGCATCACGGATTCCTCAAACATGCATTTCTGAGCTGTGAACATGCGCATGACAAATGTTTCAACCACCAAACAAGTTACTTAGGCACTTTGAAATAGTTCCTTGGACTTCGTTGCTTCTCCTATCACCAGTTTCAAGAATCACACTTTGATCCCAGAAAAACCCTCTTGGAGCGAATTCTACCCTAGAGATATGTAATTTGAATAGATTCCTTCAACATGATATTCCGTGTTCCGTACATGTTACATGCATGACGGATTCGACATACATGCATTCCTGAGTTGTGAGCATGTGGATTACTGATTTTTCATCCTCTATAAAAGGAATAATTTCATATAGACTCGTGTACACATTTTCACAAGCTTTCCCTAACACAAGTTTCGAATTCGTTCATTTTCACAGAAGAATTCTTCTGCAGTGTATTCAACATAATATATATATAATTTTTATGAATTCCATCAACATGGCATTCCAGGTTCCGTACATGATACATGCATGACGGATTCGAGAAACATGCGTTTCTGAGTTGTGAACATGTGGATTAGTGAACTTTCATCCACCAAAGAAGGCATATATTACACTTTGAAGTATTTACTCTGACTTCATAAGTTTTTTGTATCACCAGGTTCTAAAATCGGATATTTGGCAGTAGAAAACACTCTTTGAGCGAATTCTCACCAATGCACATGTAATTTACATTGTTTACATAACCATGGCATTCCGTATTCCGAAAAAGATTCGTGCATCACGGATTCCTCAAACATGCATTTCTGAGCTGTGAACATGCGCATGACAGATGTTTCAACCACCAAACAAGTTACTTATGCACTTTGAAATAGTCCCTTGGACTTCGTTGCTTCTCCTATCACAAGTTTCAAGAATCACACTTTGATCCCAGGAAAAACCTCTTGGAGCGAATTCTACCCTAGAGATATGTAATTTGAATAGTTTCCTTCAACATGATATTCCGTGTTACGTACATGATACATGCATGACGGATTCGACAAACATGCATTCCTGAGTTGAGAGCATGTGGATTACTGATTTTTCATCCTCTATAAAAGGAATAATTTCATATAGACTCGTGTACACATTTTCACAAGCTTTCCCTAACACAAGTTTCGAATTCGTTCATTTTTCACAGAAGAATACTTCTGGAGTGTATTCAACCTAATAGATATTTAATTTACATGAATTCCATCAACATGGCATTCCGGGTTCCGTACATGATACATGCATGACGGATTCGAGAAACATGCGTTTCTGAGTTGTGAGCATGTGGATTAGTGAACTTTCATCCACCAAAGAAGGCATATATTACACTTTGAAATATTTACTCTGACTTCATAAGTTTTTTGTATCACCAGGTTCTAAAATCGGATATTTGTCAGTAGAAAACACTCTTTGAGCGAAGTCTCACCAATACACATGTAATTTACATTGTTTACATAACCATGGCATTCCGTATTCCGAACATGTTTCATGCATCATGGATTCCTCAAACATGCATTTCTGAGCTGTGAACATGCGCATGACAGATGTTTCAACCACCAAACAAGTTACTTATGCACTTTGAAATAGTTCCTTGGACTTCGTTGCTTCTCCTATCACCAGTTTCAAGAATCACACTTTGATCCCAGAAAAACCCTCTTGGAGCGAATTCTACCCTAGAGATATGTAATTTGAATAGATTCCTTCAACATGATATTCCGTGTTCCATACAGGTTACATGCATGACGGATTCAACAAACATGCATTCCTGAGTTGTGAGCATGTGGATTACTGATTTTTCATCCTCTATAAAAGGAATAATTTCATATAGACTCGTGTACACATTTTCACTATCTTTCCCTAACACAAGTTTCGAATTCGTTCATTTTTCACAGAAGAATACTTCTGGAGTGTATTCAACCTAATAGATATATAATTTACATGAATTCCATCAACATGGCATTCCGGGTTCCGTACATGATACATGCATGACGGATTCGAGAAACATGCGTTTCTGAGTTGTGAGCATGTGGATTAGTGAACTTTCATCCACCAAAGAAGGCATATATTACACTTTGAAATATTTACTCTGACTTCATAAGTTTTTTGTATCACCAGGTTCTAAAATCGGACATTTGGCAGTAGAAAACACTCTTTGAACGAATTCTCACCAATACACATGTAATTTACATTGTTTACATAACCATGGCATTCCGTATTCCGAACATGATTCGTGCATCACGGATTCCTCAAACATGCATTTCTGAGCTGTGAACATGCGCATGACAGATGTTTCAACCACCAAACAAGTTACTTTTGCACTTTGAAATAGTCCCTTGGACTTCGTTGCTTCTCCTATCACAAGTTTCAAGAATCACACTTTGATCCCAGAAAAACCCTCTTGGAGCGAATTCTACCCTTGAGATATGTAATTTGAATAGTTTCCTTCTACATGATATTCCGTGTTACGTACATGTTACATGCATGACGGATTCGACAAACATGCATTCCTGAGTTGAGAGCATGTGGATTACTGATTTTTCATCCTCTATAAAAGGAATAATTTCATATAGACTCGTGTACACATTTTGACAAGCTTTCCCTAACACAAGTTTCGAATTCGTTCATTTTTCACAGAAGAATACTTCTGGAGTGTATTCAACCTAATAGATATTTAATTTACATGAATTCCATCAACATGGCATTCCGGGTTCCGTACATGATACATGCATGACGGATTCGAGAAACATGCGTTTCTGAGTTGTGAGCATGTGGATTAGTGAACTTTCATCCACCAAAGAAGGCATATATTACACTTTGAAATATTTACTCTGACTTCATAAGTTTTTTGTATCACCAGGTTCTAAAATCGGACATTTGGCAGTAGAAAACACTCTTTGAGCGAATTCTCACCAATACACATGTAATTTACATTGTTTACATAACCATGGCATTCCGTATTCCGAACATGTTTCATGCATCACGGATTCCTCAAACATGCATTTCTGAGCTGTGAACATGCGCATGACAGATGTTTCAACCACCAAACAAGTTACTTATGCACTTTGAAATAGTTCCTTGGACTTCGTTGCTTCTCCTATCACCAGTTTCAAGAATCACACTTTGATCCCAGAAAAACCCTCTTGGAGCGAATTCTACCCTAGAGATATGTAATTTGAATAGATTCCTTCAACATGATATTCCGTGTTCTGTACATGTTACATGCATGACGGATTCGACAAACATGCATTCCTGAGTTGTGAGCATGTGGATTACTGATTTTTCATCCTCTATAAAAGGAATAATTTCATATAGACTCGTGTACACATTTTCACTATCTTTCCCTAACACAAGTTTCGAATTCGTTCATTTTTCACAGAAGAATACTTCTGGAGTGTATTCAAACTAATAGATATATAATTTACATGAATTCCATCAACATGGCATTCCGGGTTCCGTACATGATACATGCATGACGGATTCGAGAAACATGCGTTTCTGAGTTGTGAGCATGTGGATTAGTGAACTTTCATCCACAAAAGAAGGCATATATTACACTTTGAAATATTTACTCTGACTTCATAAGTTTTTTGTATCACCAGGTTCTAAAATCGGATATTTGGCAGTAGAAAACACTCTTTGAGCGAATTCTCACCAATACACATGTAATTTACATTGTTTACATAACCATGGCATTCCGTATTCCGAACATGATTCGTGCATCACGGATTCCTCAAACATGCATTTCTGAGCTGTGAACATGCGCATGACAGATGTTTCAACCAACAAAAAAGTTACTTATGCACTTTGAAATAGTCCCTTGGACTTCGTTGCTTCTCCTATCACAAGTTTCAAGAATCACACTTTGATCCCAGAAAAACCCTCTTGGAGCGAATTCTACCCTAGAGATATGTAATTTGAATAGTTTCCTTCTACATGATATTCCGTGTTACGTACATGTTAGATGCATGACGGATTCGACAAACATGCATTCCTGAGTTGAGAGCATGTGGATTACTGATTTTTCATCCTCTATAAAAGGAATAATTTCATATAGACTCGTGTACACATTTTCACAAGCTTTCTGTAACACAAGTTTCGAATTCGTTCATTTTTCACAGAAGAATACTTCTGGAGTGTATTCAACCTAATAGATATATAATTTACATGAATTCCATCAACATGGCATTCCGGGTTCCGTACATGATACATGCATGACGGATTCGAGAAACATGCGTTTCTGAGTTGTGAGCATGTGGATTAGTGAACTTTCATCCACCAAAGAAGGCATATATTACACTTTGAAATATTTACTCTGACTTCATAAGTTTTTTGTATCACCAGGTTCTAAAATCGGACATTTGGCAGTAGAAAACACTCTTTGAGCGAATTCTCACCAATACACATGTAATTTACATTGTTTACATAACCAAGGAATTCCGTATTCCGAACATGTTTCATGCATCACGGATTCCTCAAACATGCATTTCTGAGCTGTGAACATGCGCATGACAGATGTTTCAACCACCAAACAAGTTACTTAGGCACTTTGAAATAGTTCCTTGGACTTCGGTGCTTCTCCTATCACCAGTTTCAAGAATCACACTTTGATCCCAGAAAAACCCTCTTGGAGCGAATTCTACCCTAGAGATATGTAATTTGAATAGATTCCTTCAACATGATATTCCGTGTTCCGTACATGTTACATGCATGACGGATTCGACATACATGCATTCCTGAGTTGTGAGCATGTGGATTACTGATTTTTCATCCTCTATAAAAGGAATAATTTCATATAGACTCGTGTACACATTTTCACAAGCTTTCCCTAACACAAGTTTCGAATTCGTTCATTTTTCACAGAAGAATTCTTCTGCAGTGTATTCAACATAATACATATATAATTTTTATGAATTCCATCAACATGGCATTCCAGGTTCCGTACATGATACATGCATGACGGATTCGAGAAACATGCGTTTCTGAGTTGTGAACATGTGGATTAGTGAACTTTCATCCACCAAAGAAGGCATATATTACACTTTGAAGTATTTACTCTGACTTCATAAGTTTTTTGTATCACCAGGTTCTAAAATCGGATATTTGGCAGTAGAAAACACTCTTTGAGCGAATTCTCACCAATACACATGTAATTTACATTGTTTACATAACCATGGCATTCCGTATTCCGAAAAAGATTCGTGCATCACGGATTCCTCAAACATGCATTTCTGAGCTGTGAACATGCGCATGACAGATGTTTCAACCACCAAACAAGTTACTTATGCACTTTGAAATAGTCCCTTGGACTTCGTTGCTTCTCCTATCACAAGTTTCAAGAATCACACTTTGATCCCAGGAAAAACCTCTTGGAGCGAATTCTACCCTAGAGATATGTAATTTGAATAGATTCCTTCAACATGATATTCCGTGTTCCATACAGGTTACATGCATGACGGATTCGACAAACATGCATTCCTGAGTTGAGAGCATGTGGATTACTGATGTTTCATTCTCTATAAAAGGAAAATTTTATTCTAGACACGTGTAGAGATTTTCACAAGCTTTCCCTAACACCAGTTTTGAATTCGAGCATTTTTCATAGAAGAATACCTCTGGAGCGATTTCCACCTAACAGATATGTAATTTAAATGCATTCCATCAACAGGGCATTCCAGGTTCCGCAAATGTTACATGCATGACGATTTCGGCATACATGTATTTCTGAGATCTCAGCATGTGGATTACTGACCTTTCATCCACCAAACAAGGCATATATACACTTTGTAATATTTACTCTGACTTCATAGGTTTTTTCTGTCACCAGGTAATAAATCGGACATATGGCACTAGAAAAGCCTCTTTGAGCGAAGTCTCACCAATACACATGTAATTTACATTGTTTACATAACCATGGCATTCCGTATTCCGAAAAAGATTCGTGCATCACGGATTCCTCAAACATGCATTTCTGAGCTGTGAACATGCGCATGACAGATGTTTCAACCACCAAACAAGTTACTTATGCACTTTGAAATAGTTCCTTGGACTTCGTTGCTTCTCCTATCACCAGTTTCAAGAATCAAACTTTGATCCCAGAAAAACACTCTTGGAGCGAATTCTACCCTAGAGATATGTAATTTGAATAGATCCCTTCAACATGATATTCCGTGTTCCGTACATGTTACATGCATGACGGATTCGACAAACATGCATTCCTGAGTTGTGAGCATGTGGATTACTGATTTTTCATCCTCTATAAAAGGAATAATTTCATATAGACTCGTGTACACATTTTCTCTATCTTTCCCTAACACAAGTTTCGAATTCGTTCATTTTTCACAGAAGAATACTTCTGGAGTGTATTCAACCTAATAGATATATAATTTACATGAATTCCATCAACATGGCATTCCGGGTTCCGTACATGATACATGCATGACGGATTCGAGAAACATGCGTTTCTGAGTTGTGAACATGTGGATTAGTGAACTTTCATCCACCAAAGTAGGCATATATTACACTTTGAAATATTTACTATGACTTCATAAGTTTTTTGTATCACCAGGTTCTAAAATCGGATATTTGGCAGTAGAAAACACTCTTTGAGCGAATTCTCACCAATACACATGTAATTTACATAATTTACATAACCATGGCATTCCGTATTCCGAACATGATTCGTGCATCACGGATTCCTCAAACATGCATTTCTGAGCTGTGAACATGCGCATGACAGATGTTTCAACCACCAAACAAGTTACTTATGCACTTTGAAATAGTCCCTTGGACTTCGTTGCTTCTCCTATCACAAGTTTCAAGAATCACACTTTGATCCCAGAAAAACCCTCTTGGAGCGAATTCTACCCTAGAGATATGTAATTTGAATAGTTTCCTTCTACATGATATTCCGTGTTACGTACATGTTACATGCATGACGGATTCGACAAACATGCATTCCTGAGTTGAGAGCATGTGGATTACTGATTTTTCATCCTCTATAAAAGGAATAATTTCATATAGACTCGTGTACACATTTTCACAAGCTTTCCCTAACACAAGTTTCGAATTCGTTCATTTTTCACAGAAGAATACTTCTGGAGTGTATTCAACCTAATAGATATTTAATTTACATGAATTCCATCAACATGGCATTCCGGGTTCCGTACATGATACATGCATGACGGATTCGAGAAACATGCGTTTCTGAGTTGTGAGCATGTGGATTAGTGAACTTTCATCCACCAAAGAAGGCATATATTACACTTTGAAATATTTACTCTGACTTCATAAGTTTTTTGTATCACCAGGTTCTAAAATCGGACATTTGGCAGTAGAAAACACTCTTTGAGCGAATTCTCACCAATACACATGTAATTTACATTGTTTACATAACCATGGCATTCCGTATTCCGAACATGTTTCATGCATCACGGATTCCTCAAACATGCATTTCTGAGCTGTGAACATGCGCATGACAGATGTTTCAACCACCAAACAAGTTACTTATGCACTTTGAAATAGTTCCTTGGACTTCGTTGCTTCTCCTATCACCAGTTTCAAGAATCACACTTTGATCCCAGAAAAACCCTCTTGGAGCGAATTCTACCCTAGAGATATGTAATTTGAATAGATTCCTTCAACATGATATTCCGTGTTCTGTACATGTTACATGCATGACGGATTCGACAAACATGCATTCCTGAGTTGTGAGCATGTGGATTACTGATTTTTCATCCTCTATAAAAGGAATAATTTCATATAGACTCGTGTACACATTTTCACTATCTTTCCCTAACACAAGTTTCGAATTCGTTCATTTTTCACAGAAGAATACTTCTGGAGTGTATACAAACTAATAGATATATAATTTACATGAATTCCATCAACATGGCATTCCGGGTTCCGTACATGATACATGCATGACGGATTCGAGAAACATGCGTTTCTGAGTTGTGAGCATGTGGATTAGTGAACTTTCATCCACCAAAGAAGGCATATATTACACTTTGAAATATTTACTCTGACTTCATAAGTTTTTTGTATCACCAGGTTCTAAAATCGGATATTTGGCAGTAGAAAACACTCTTTGAGTGAATTCTCACCAATACACATGTAATTTACATTGTTTACATAACCATGGCATTCCGTATTCCGAACATGATTCGTGCATCACGGATTCCTCAAACATGCATTTCTGAGCTGTGAACATGCGCATGACAGATGTTTCAACCAACAAAAAAGTTACTTATGCACTTTGAAATAGTCCCTTGGACTTCGTTGCTTCTCCTATCACAAGTTTCAAGAATCACACTTTGATCCCAGAAAAACCCTCTTGGAGCGAATTCTACCCTAGAGATATGTAATTTGAATAGTTTCCTTCTACATGATATTCCGTGTTACGTACATGTTAGATGCATGACGGATTCGACAAACATGCATTCCTGAGTTGAGAGCATGTGGATTACTGATTTTTCATCCTCTATAAAAGGAATAATTTCATATAGACTCGTGTACACATTTTCACAAGCTTTCCGTAACACAAGTTTCGAATTCGTTCATTTTTCACAGAAGAATACTTCTGGAGTGTATTCAACCTAATAGATATATAATTTACATGAATTCCATCAACATGGCATTCCGGGTTCCGTACATGATACATGCATGACGGATTCGAGAAACATGCGTTTCTGAGTTGTGAGCATGTGGATTAGTGAACTTTCATCCACCAAAGAAGGCATATATTACACTTTGAAATATTTACTCTGACTTCATAAGTTTTTTGTATCACCAGGTTCTAATATCGGACATTTGGCAGTAGAAAACACTCTTTGAGCGAATTCTCACCAATACACATGTAATTTACATTGTTTACATAACCAAGGAATTCCGTATTCCGAACATGTTTCATGCATCACGGATTCCTCAAACATGCATTTCTGAGCTGTGAACATGCGCATGACAGATGTTTCAACCACCAAACAAGTTACTTAGGCACTTTGAAATAGTTCCTTGGACTTCGTTGCTTCTCCTATCACCAGTTTCAAGAATCACACTTTGATCCCAGAAAAACCCTCTTGGAGCGAATTCTACCCTAGAGATATGTAATTTGAATAGATTCCTTCAACATGATATTCCGTGTTCCGTACATGTTACATGCATGACGGATTCGACATACATGCATTCCTGAGTTGTGAGCATGTGGATTACTGATTTTTCATCCTCTATAAAAGGAATAATTTCATATAGACTCGTGTACACATTTTCACAAGCTTTCCCTAACACAAGTTTCGAATTCGTTCATTTTTCACAGAAGAATTCTTCTGCAGTGTATTCAACATAATACATATATAATTTTTATGAATTCCATCAACATGGCATTCCAGGTTCCGTACATGATACATGCATGACGGATTCGAGAAACATGCGTTTCTGAGTTGTGAACATGTGGATTAGTGAACTTTCATCCACCAAAGAAGGCATATATTACACTTTGAAGTATTTACTCTGACTTCATAAGTTTTTTGTATCACCAGGTTCTAAAATCGGACATTTGGCAGTAGAAAACACTCTTTGAGCGAATTCTCACCAATACACATGTAATTTACATTGTTTACATAACCATGGCATTCCGTATTCCGAAAAAGATTCGTGCATCACGGATTCCTCAAACATGCATTTCTGAGCTGTGAACATGCGCATGACAGATGTTTCAACCACCAAACAAGTTACTTATGCACTTTGAAATAGTCCCTTGGACTTCGTTGCTTCTCCTATCACAAGTTTCAAGAATCACACTTTGATCCCAGGAAAAACCTCTTGGAGCGAATTCTACCCTAGAGGTATGTAATTTGAATAGATTCCTTCAACATGATATTCCGTGTTCCATACAGGTTACATGCATGACGGATTCGACAAACATGCATTCCTGAGTTGAGAGCATGTGGATTACTGATGTTTCATTCTCTATAAAAGGAAAATTTTATTCTAGACACGTGTAGAGATTTTCACAAGCTTTCCCTAACACCAGTTTTGAATTCGAGCATTTTTCACAGAAGAATACCTCTGGAGCGATTTCCACCTAACAGATATGTAATTTAAATGCATTCCATCAACAGGGCATTCCAGGTTCCGCAAATGCTACATGCATGACGATTTCGGCATACATGTATTTCTGAGATCTCAGCATGTGGATTACTGACCTTTCATCCACCAAACAAGGCATATATACACTTTGAAATATTTACTCTGACTTCATAGGTTTTTTCTGTCACCAGGTAATAAATCGGACATTTGGCACTAGAAAAGCCTCTTTGAGCGAATTCTCACAAATACACATGTAATTTACATTGTTTACATAACCATGGCATTCCATATTCCGAACATGATTCATGCATCACGAATTACTCAAATTGCATTTCTGAGCTGTGAACATGCACATGACAGATATTTCAACCACCAAACAAGTTACTTATGCACTTTGAAATATTTCCTTGGACTTCATTGTTTCTCCTATCACCAGTTTCAAGAATCACACATCGATCCCAGAAAAACCCTCTTGGAGCGAATTCTACCCTAGAGATATGTAATATGAATAGATTCCTTCAACATGATATTCCGTGTTCCGTACATGTTACATGCATGACGGATTCGACAAACATGCATTCCTGAGTTGAGAGCATGTGGATTACTGATTTTTCACCCTCTATAAAAGGAATAATTTCATATAGACTCGTGTACACATTTTCACTATCTTTCCCTAACACAAGTTTCGAATTAGTTCATTTTTCACAGAAGAATACTTCTGGAGTGTATTCAAACTAATAGATATATAATTTACATGAATTCCATCAACATGGCATTCCGGGTTCCGTACATGATACATGCATGACGGATTCGAGAAACATGCGTTTCTGAGTTGTGAGCATGTGGATTAGTGAACTTTCATCCACCAAAGAAGGCATATATTACACTTTGAAATATTTACTCTGACTTCATAAGTTTTTTGTATCACCAGGTTCTAAAATCGGACATTTGGCAGTAGAAAACACTCTTTGTGCGAATTCTCACCAATACACATGTAATTTACATTGTTTACATAACCATGGCATTCCGTATTCCGAACATGATTCATGCATCACGGATCCTAAATTGCATTTCTGAGCTGTGAACATGCACATAACAGATGTTACAACCACCAAACAAGTTACTTATGCACTTTGAAATATTTCCTTGGACTTCGTTGATTCTCCTATCACCAGTTTCAAGAGTCACACTTTGATCCCAGAAACACCTTCTGGAGTGAATTCTACCCTAGTGATATGTAATTTGAATAGATTCCTTCAACATATTTTGTGTTCCGTACATGCTACATGCATGACGGATTCGAAAAACATGCATTCCTGAGATGAGTGCATGTGTATTACTTATGTTTCATTCTCTATAAAAGGAAATTTTCTTCTAGACACGTGTACAGATTTTCACAAGCTTTCCCTAACACCAGTTTAGAATTCGTGCATTTTTCACAGAAAAATACTTCTGGAGAGATTTTCACCTAACAGATATGTAATTTAAATGCATTCCATCAGCAGGGCATTCCGGATTCCGAAAATGCTACATGCATGACGGATTTGGCAAACATGCGTTTCTGAGTTGTGAGCATGTGGATTAGTGAACTTTCATCCACCAAAGAAGGCATATATACACTAAGAAATATTTACTCTGACTTCATAGTTTTTTCTAATACCAGGTTGTATAATCGGACATTTGGCACCAGAAAACACCCTCTGAGTGAATTCTCAAATATACACATGTAATTTACATTTTGTACATAACCATGGCATTCTGCATTCCGAACATGTTTCATGCAATACCGATTCCTCAAACGTGCATTTGTGAGTTGTGTATATGCTCATGAATGATGCTTAAACGATTACAAGTTACCTATGCACTTTGATATATACTCTTTGTCTTCGTAGCTTCTCCCTATCACCAGGTTTACGAATCACAATTTGATCCCAGAAAAACCCTCTTGAAGCGAACTCTACCCTAGAGATATGTAATTTGAATAGATTCCATCTAAATGATATTCAGTGTTCCGTACATACTACATGCATGACGGATTCGACAATCATGCATTCCTGAGTTGAGAGCATGTGGATTACTGATCTTTCATCCTCTATAAAAACAATATTTTCATCTAGACCCGTGTACCCATTTTCACAATCTTTTCCTAACAACAGTTTCAAACTCGTTCATTTTTCACAGAAAAATACTTCTGGGGCGATTTCCACCAAACAGATATGTAATTTACATGAATTCCATCAACATGGCATTCCGGGTTCCGTACATGCTACATGCATGACTGATACGGCAAACATGTGTTTCTGAGATCTCAGCATGTGGATTACTGACCTTTCATCCACCAAACAAGGCATATATACACTTAGAAATACTTACTCTGACTTCATAGGTTTTTTCTATCACCATGTTTTAAATCGGACATGTGGCTCCAGAAAACACTTCGAGCGAATTCTCACCAATACAAATGTAATTTACATTGTTTACATAAACATGGCATTCCGTATTCCGAGCATGTTTCATGTGTCACAGATTACTCAAACATGAATTTTTGAGTTGTGAACATGCGCATGACAGATATTTCAAACACCAAACGAGTTACCTATACACTTTGAAATATTTACTTGGACTTCTTTGCTTCTTCCAATCACCAGTTTCAAGAATCACACTTTGTTCCCAGAAAAACACTCTTGGAGCGAATTTTACCCTAGAGATATGTAATTTGAATAGATTCTTTCAACATGATATTCGGTGTTCCGTACATGTAACATGCATGACGGATTCGACAAACATGCATTCCTGAGTTGAGAGCATCTGGATTACTGATTTTTCATCCTGTATAAAAGGAATATTTTCATATAGACTAGTGTACACATTTTCACAAGCTTTCCCTAACACCAGTTTCTAATTCGTGCATTTTTCACAGAAGAACACTTCTGGAGCGTTTTCCACCTAATAGATATATAATTTACATGAATTCCATCAACATGGCATCCCGGGTTCCGTACATGATACATGCATGACGGATTCGAGAAACATGAGTTTCTGAGTTGTGAGAATTTGGATACTGACCTTTCAATCACCAAACTAGGCATATATACACTTTGAAATATTTACTCTGACTTCATAGGTTTTTTCTAACACCAGGTTGTATAATCGGACATTTGGCACCAGAAAACACCCTCTGAGCGAATTCTCAAATATACACATGTAATTTACATTTTTTACATAACCATGGCCTTCTGTATTCCGAACATGTTTCATGCAATACCGATTCCTCAAACATGCATTTGTCAGTTGTGAATATGCTCATGACTGATGTTTCAATCATTACAAGTTACCTATGCACTTAAATATATATACTTTGTCTTCGTAGCTTCTTCCTATCACCAGGTTCAAGAATCACACTTTGATCCCAGAAAAACCCTCTTAAAGCGAATTCTACCCTAGAGGTATGTAATTTGAATAGATTCTATCTGCATGATATTCCGTGTTCCGTACATGCTATATGCATGACGGATTCGAAAAACATGCATTCCTGAGTTGAGAACATGTGGATTACTGATGTTTCATCCTGTATAAAAGGAAAATTTTCTTCTAGACACGTGTACAGATTTTCACAACCTTTCCCTAACACCACTTTAGAATTCGTGAATTTTTCACAGAAAAATACTTCTGGAGCGATTTCCACCTAACAGATATGTAATTTAAATGCATTCCATCAACAGGGCATTCCGGATTCCGTAAATGCTACATGCATGACGGATTCGGCAAACATGCGTATCTGAGTTGTGTTCAAGTGGATTAGTGAACTTTCATCCACCAAACAAGGCATATATACACTTTGAAATATTTAAAATATTTGAAAATATTTGAAATATTTACTTTGACTTCATAAGTTTTTGTATCACCAGGTTCTAAAATCAGACATTTGGCAGTAGAAATCCCTCTTTGATCGAATTCTCACCAATAAACATGTAATTTACATTGTTTACTTAACCATGGCATTCCGAATTGTGAACATGATTCATGCATCACGAATTCCTCAAATTGCTTTTCTGAGCTGTAAACATGCAGATGACAGATATTTCAACCACCAAACAATTAACTTATGCACTTTGAAATATTCCCTTGGACTTCGTTGCTTCTCCTGTCACCAGTTTCAAGAATCACACTTTAATCCCAGAAAAAAACTCTAGGAGCAAATTCTACTCTAGAGATATGTAATTTGAATAAATTCCTCAAAATGATATTCCGTGTTCCGAACATGTTACATGCATGACGGATTCGACAAACATGCATTACTGAGTTGAGAGCATGTGGATTACTGATTTTTAATCCTCTATAAAATTAATAATTTCATATAGACCCATGTATATTTTTTCACAATCTTTCCCTAAAACTAGTTTCGAATTCGTGCATTTTTCACAGAAGAATACTTCTGGAGTGTATTCAACCTAATTGATACATAATTTACATGAATTCCATCAACATGGCATTCCGGGTTCCGTACATGCTACATGCATGACGGATTCGAGAAACATGAGTTTCTGAGTTGTGAGCATGTGGATAAGTGAACTTACATCCACCAAACAAGGCATATATACACTTTGAAATATTTACTCTGACTTCATAAGTTTTTTGTATCACTAGGTTCTAAAATCGGACATTTGGCAGTAGAAAACACTCTTTGAGCGAATTCTCACCAATACACATGTAATTTACCTTGTTTACATAACCATGGCATTCCGTATTCCGAACATGTTTCATGCATCACGGATTCCTCAAACATGCATTTCTGAGCTGTGAACATGTGCATGACAGTTGTTTCAACCACCAAACAAGTTACTTACGCACTTTGAAATAGTTCCTTGGACTTCGTTGCTTCTCCTATCACCAGTTTCAAGAATCACACTTTGATCCCAGAAAAACCCTCTTGGAGCGAATTCTAACCTAGAGATATGTAATTTGAATAGATTCCTTCAACAGGATATTCCGTGTTCCGTACATGTTACATGCATGACGGATTCGACAATCATGCATTCCTGAGTTGTGAGCATGTGGATTACTGATTTTTCATCCTCTATAAAAGGAATAATTTCATCTAGACTCGTGTACCCATTTTCACAAGCTTTCCCTAACACAAGTTTCGAATTCGTTCATTTTTCACAGAAAAATACTTCTGGGGCGATTTCCACCAAACAGATATGTAATTTACATGAATTCCATCAACATGGCATTCCGGGTTCCGTACATGCTACATGCATGACTGATACGGCAAACATGTGTTTCTGAGATCTCAGCATGTGGATTACTGACCTTTCATCCACCAAACAAGGCATATATACACTTAGAAATACTTACTCTGACTTCATAGGTTTTTTCTATCACCATGTTTTAAATCGGACATGTGGCTCCAGAAAACACTTCGAGCGAATTCTCACCAATACAAATGTAATTTACATTGTTTACATAAACATGGCATTCCGTATTCCGAGCATGTTTCATGTGTCACAGATTACTCAAACATGAATTTTTGAGTTGTGAACATGCGCATGACAGATATTTCAAACACCAAACGAGTTACCTATACACTTTGAAATATTTACTTGGACTTCTTTGCTTCTTCCAATCACCAGTTTCAAGAATCACACTTTGTTCCCAGAAAAACACTCTTGGAGCGAATTTTACCCTAGAGATATGTAATTTGAATAGATTCTTTCAACATGATATTCGGTGTTCCGTACATGTAACATGCATGACGGATTCGACAAACATGCATTCCTGAGTTGAGAGCATCTGGATTACTGATTTTTCATCCTGTATAAAAGGAATATTTTCATATAGACTAGTGTACACATTTTCACAAGCTTTCCCTAACACCAGTTTCTAATTCGTGCATTTTTCACAGAAGAACACTTCTGGAGCGTTTTCCACCTAATAGATATATAATTTACATGAATTCCATCAACATGGCATCCCGGGTTCCGTACATGATACATGCATGACGGATTCGAGAAACATGAGTTTCTGAGTTGTGAGAATTTGGATACTGACCTTTCAATCACCAAACTAGGCATATATACACTTTGAAATATTTACTCTGACTTCATAGGTTTTTTCTAACACCAGGTTGTATAATCGGACATTTGGCACCAGAAAACACCCTCTGAGCGAATTCTCAAATATACACATGTAATTTACATTTTTTACATAACCATGGCCTTCTGTATTCCGAACATGTTTCATGCAATACCGATTCCTCAAACATGCATTTGTCAGTTGTGAATATGCTCATGACTGATGTTTCAATCATTACAAGTTACCTATGCACTTAAATATATATACTTTGTCTTCGTAGCTTCTTCCTATCACCAGGTTCAAGAATCACACTTTGATCCCAGAAAAACCCTCTTAAAGCGAATTCTACCCTAGAGGTATGTAATTTGAATAGATTCTATCTGCATGATATTCCGTGTTCCGTACATGCTATATGCATGACGGATTCGAAAAACATGCATTCCTGAGTTGAGAACATGTGGATTACTGATGTTTCATCCTGTATAAAAGGAAAATTTTCTTCTAGACACGTGTACAGATTTTCACAACCTTTCCCTAACACCACTTTAGAATTCGTGAATTTTTCACAGAAAAATACTTCTGGAGCGATTTCCACCTAACAGATATGTAATTTAAATGCATTCCATCAACAGGGCATTCCGGATTCCGTAAATGCTACATGCATGACGGATTCGGCAAACATGCGTATCTGAGTTGTGTTCAAGTGGATTAGTGAACTTTCATCCACCAAACAAGGCATATATACACTTTGAAATATTTAAAATATTTGAAAATATTTGAAATATTTACTTTGACTTCATAAGTTTTTGTATCACCAGGTTCTAAAATCAGACATTTGGCAGTAGAAATCCCTCTTTGATCGAATTCTCACCAATAAACATGTAATTTACATTGTTTACTTAACCATGGCATTCCGAATTGTGAACATGATTCATGCATCACGAATTCCTCAAATTGCTTTTCTGAGCTGTAAACATGCAGATGACAGATATTTCAACCACCAAACAATTAACTTATGCACTTTGAAATATTCCCTTGGACTTCGTTGCTTCTCCTGTCACCAGTTTCAAGAATCACACTTTAATCCCAGAAAAAAACTCTAGGAGCAAATTCTACTCTAGAGATATGTAATTTGAATAAATTCCTCAAAATGATATTCCGTGTTCCGAACATGTTACATGCATGACGGATTCGACAAACATGCATTACTGAGTTGAGAGCATGTGGATTACTGATTTTTAATCCTCTATAAAATTAATAATTTCATATAGACCCATGTATATTTTTTCACAATCTTTCCCTAAAACTAGTTTCGAATTCGTGCATTTTTCACAGAAGAATACTTCTGGAGTGTATTCAACCTAATTGATACATAATTTACATGAATTCCATCAACATGGCATTCCGGGTTCCGTACATGCTACATGCATGACGGATTCGAGAAACATGAGTTTCTGAGTTGTGAGCATGTGGATAAGTGAACTTACATCCACCAAACAAGGCATATATACACTTTGAAATATTTACTCTGACTTCATAAGTTTTTTGTATCACTAGGTTCTAAAATCGGACATTTGGCAGTAGAAAACACTCTTTGAGCGAATTCTCACCAATACACATGTAATTTACATTGTTTACATAACCATGGCATTCCATATTCCGAACATGTTTCTTGCAATACCGATTCCACAAACATGCATTTCTGAGCTGTGAACATGCGCATGACAGATGTTTCAACCACCAAAAATGTTACCAATGCACCTTGAAATATTTACTTAGACTTCGTTTCTTCTTCCTTTCACCAGGTTCAAGAATCACTTTGATCCCAGAAAAACCCTTTTGGAGAGAAATCTACCCTAGTGATATGTTATTTGAATAGATTCCTTCAATATGATATTCCTTGCTCCGTAAGTGCTACATGCATGACGGATTCGACAAACATGCATTCCTGAGTTGAGAGCATGTGGATTACCGAT
This sequence comes from Vicugna pacos, assembly GCF_048564905.1. Classification (NCBI taxonomy): domain Eukaryota; kingdom Metazoa; phylum Chordata; class Mammalia; order Artiodactyla; family Camelidae; genus Vicugna; species Vicugna pacos. Next base: position 64,566,256 of record NW_027328741.1, on the reverse strand, counting down.
TTTTCATCCAGTATAAAAGAAATATTTTCATCTTGACACGTGTACACATTATCACAAGTTTTCCCTAACACCAGTTTCGAATTCGTGCCTTTTTCACAGAAAAAAACTTCTGGAGCTTTTCCACCTAATAGATATATTAATTAAATGAATTCCATCAACATGGCATTCCGGGTTCCGTACATGCTACATGCATGACGGACTCGGCAAACATGTGTTTCTGAGATTTGAGCATGTGGATTACTGACCTTTCATCCACCAAAGAAGGCATATATACACTTAGAAATATTTACTCTGACTTCATAGGTTTTTTCTAACACCAGGTTGTATAATCGGACATTTGGCACCAGAAAACACCCTCTGAGCGAATTCTCAAATATACACATGTAATTTACATTTTTTACATAACCATGGCCTTCTGTATTCCGAACATGTTTCATGCAATACCGATTCTTCAAACATGCATTTGTGAGTTGTGAATATGCTCATGACTGATGTTTAAACCATTACAAGTTACATATGCACTTTGATATATACACTTTGTCTTCGTAGCTTCTTCCTATCAACAGGTTTACGACTCACAATTTGATCCCAGAAATAACCTCTTAAAGCGAATTCTACCCTAGAGATATGTAATTTGTATAGATTCCATCTAAACGATATTCACTGTTCCGTACATACTACATGCATGACGGTTTCGACAAACATGCATTCCTGAGTTGAGGTCATGTGGATTACTGATCTTTCATCCTCTATAAAAACAATATATTCATCTAGACACGTGTACCCATTTTCACAAACTTTTCCTAACACCAGTTTCGAACTCGTTCATTTTTCACAGAAAATTACTTCTGGGGCGATTTCCACCAAATAGATATATAATTTACATGAATTCCATCAACATGGCATTCCGGGTTCCGTACATGATACATGCATGACGGATTCGAGAAATATGCGTTTCTGAGTTGTGAGCATGTGGATTATTGAACTTTCATCCACCAAACAAAGCACATATACACTTTGAAATATTTACTTAGACTTCATAAGTTTTTTGTATCACCAGGTTCTAAAATCGGACATTTGACAGTAGAAAACACTCTTTCATCGAATTCTCACCAATACACATGTAATTTACATTGTTTACATAACCATGGCATTCCGTATTCCGAACATGATTCATGCATCACGGATCCTAAATTGCATTTCTGAGCTGTGAACATGCACATAACAGATGTTACAACCACCAAACAAGTTACTTATGCACTTTGAAATATTTCCTTGGACTTCGTTGATTCTCCTATCACCAGTTTCAAGAGTCACACTTTGATCCCAGAAACACCTTCTGGAGTGAATTCTACCCTAGTGATATGTAATTTGAATAGATTCCTTCAACATATTTTGTGTTCCGTACATGCTACATGCATGACGGATTCGAAAAACATGCATTCCTGAGATGAGTGCATGTGTATTACTTATGTTTCATTCTCTATAAAAGGAAATTTTCTTCTAGACACGTGTACAGATTTTCACAAGCTTTCCCTAACACCAGTTTAGAATTCGTGCATTTTTCACAGAAAAATACTTCTGGAGAGATTTTCACCTAACAGATATGTAATTTAAATGCATTCCATCAGCAGGGCATTCCGGATTCCGAAAATGCTACATGCATGACGGATTTGGCAAACATGCGTTTCTGAGTTGTGAGCATGTGGATTAGTGAACTTTCATCCACCAAAGAAGGCATATATACACTAAGAAATATTTACTCTGACTTCATAGTTTTTTCTAACACCAGGTTGTATAATCGGACATTTGGCACCAGAAAACACCCTCTGAGTGAATTCTCAAATATACACATGTAATTTACATTTTGTACATAACCATGGCATTCTGCATTCCGAACATGTTTCATGCAATACCGATTCCTCAAACGTGCATTTGTGAGTTGTGTATATGCTCATGAATGATGCTTAAACGATTACAAGTTACCTATGCACTTTGATATATACTCTTTGTCTTCGTAGCTTCTCCCTATCACCAGGTTTACGAATCACAATTTGATCCCAGAAAAACCCTCTTGAAGCGAACTCTACCCTAGAGATATGTAATTTGAATAGATTCCATCTAAATGATATTCAGTGTTCCGTACATACTACATGCATGACGGATTCGACAATCATGCATTCCTGAGTTGAGAGCATGTGGATTACTGATCTTTCATCCTCTATAAAAACAATATTTTCATCTAGACCCGTGTACCCATTTTCACAATCTTTTCCTAACAACAGTTTCAAACTCGTTCATTTTTCACAGAAAAATACTTCTGGGGCGATTTCCACCAAACAGATATGTAATTTACATGAATTCCATCAACATGGCATTCCGGGTTCCGTACATGCTACATGCATGACTGATACGGCAAACATGAGTTTCTGAGATCTCAGCATGTGGATTACTGACCTTTCATCCACCAAACAAGGCATATATACACTTAGAAATACTTACTCTGACTTCATAGGTTTTTTCTATCACCATGTTTTAAATCGGACATGTGGCTCCAGAAAACACTTCGAGCGAATTCTCACCAATACAAATGTAATTTACATTGTTTACATAAACATGGCATTCCGTATTCCGAGCATGTTTCATGTGTCACAGATTACTCAAACATGAATTTTTGAGTTGTGAACATGCGCATGACAGATATTTCAAACACCAAACGAGTTACCTATGCACTTTGAAATATTTACTTGGACTTCTTTGCTTCTTCCAATCACCAGTTTCAAGAATCACACTTTGTTCCCAGAAAAACACTCTTGGAGCGAATTTTACCCTAGAGATATGTAATTTGAATAGATTCTTTCAACATGATATTCGGTGTTCCGTACATGTAACATGCATGACGGATTCGACAAACATGCATTCCTGAGTTGAGAGCATCTGGATTACTGATTTTTCATCCTGTATAAAAGGAATATTTTCATATAGACTAGTGTACACATTTTCACAAGCTTTCCCTAACACCAGTTTCTAATTCGTGCATTTTTCACAGAAGAACACTTCTGGAGCGTTTTCCACCTAATAGATATATAATTTACATGAATTCCATCAACATGGCATCCCGGGTTCCGTACATGATACATGCATGACGGATTCGAGAAACATGAGTTTCTGAGTTGTGAGAAATTGGATACTGACCTTTCAATCACCAAACTAGGCATATATACACTTTGAAATATTTACTCTGACTTCATAGGTTTTTTCTAACACCAGGTTGTATAATCGGACATTTGGCACCAGAAAACACCCTCTGAGCGAATTCTCAAATATACACATGTAATTTACATTTTTTACATAACCATGGCCTTCTGTATTCCGAACATGTTTCATGCAATACCGATTCCTCAAACATGCATTTGTCAGTTGTGAATATGCTCATGACTGATATTTCAATCATTACAAGTTACCTATGCACTTAAATATATATACTTTGTCTTCGTAGCTTCTTCCTATCACCAGGTTCAAGAATCACACTTTGATCCCAGAAAAACCCTCTTAAAGCGAATTCTACCCTAGAGGTATGTAATTTGAATAGATTCTATCTGCATGATATTCCGTGTTCCGTACATGCTATATGCATGACGGATTCGAAAAACATGCATTCCTGAGTTGAGAACATGTGGATTACTGATGTTTCATCCTGTATAAAAGGAAAATTTTCTTCTAGACACGTGTACAGATTTTCACAACCTTTCCCTAACACCACTTTAGAATTCGTGAATTTTTCACAGAAAAATACTTCTGGAGCGATTTCCACCTAACAGATATGTAATTTAAATGCATTCCATCAACAGGGCATTCCGGATTCCGTAAATGCTACATGCATGACGGATTCGGCAAACATGCGTATCTGAGTTGTGTTCAAGTGGATTAGTGAACTTTCATCCACCAAACAAGGCATATATACACTTTGAAATATTTAAAATATTTGAAAATATTTGAAATATTTACTTTGACTTCATAAGTTTTTGTATCACCAGGTTCTAAAATCAGACATTTGGCAGTAGAAATCCCTCTTTGATCGAATTCTCACCAATAAACATGTAATTTACATTGTTTACTTAACCATGGCATTCCGTATTGTGAACATGATTCATGCATCACGAATTCCTCAAATTGCTTTTCTGAGCTGTAAACATGCAGATGACAGATATTTCAACCACCAAACAATTAACTTATGCACTTTGAAATATTCCCTTGGACTTCGTTGCTTCTCCTGTCACCAGTTTCAAGAATCACACTTTAATCCCAGAAAAAAACTCTAGGAGCAAATTCTACTCTAGAGATATGTAATTTGAATAAATTCCTCAAAATGATATTCCGTGTTCCGAACATGTTACATGCATGACGGATTCGACAAACATGCATTACTGAGTTGAGAGCATGTGGATTACTGATTTTTAATCCTCTATAAAATTAATAATTTCATATAGACCCATGTATATTTTTTCACAATCTTTCCCTAAAACTAGTTTCGAATTCGTGCATTTTTCACAGAAGAATACTTCTGGAGTGTATTCAACCTAATTGATACATAATTTACATGAATTCCATCAACATGGCATTCCGGGTTCCGTACATGCTACATGCATGACGGATTCGAGAAACATGAGTTTCTGAGTTGTGAGCATGTGGATAAGTGAACTTACATCCACCAAACAAGGCATATATACACTTTGAAATATTTACTCTGACTTCATAAGTTTTTTGTATCACTAGGTTCTAAAATCGGACATTTGGCAGTAGAAAACACTCTTTGAGCGAATTCTCACCAATACACATGTAATTTACATTGTTTACATAACCATGGCATTCCATATTCCGAACATGTTTCTTGCAATACCGATTCCACAAACATGCATTTCTGAGCTGTGAACATGCGCATGACAGATGTTTCAACCACCAAAAATGTTACCAATGCACCTTGAAATATTTACTTAGACTTCGTTTCTTCTTCCTTTCACCAGGTTCAAGAATCACTTTGATCCCAGAAAAACCCTTTTGGAGAGAAATCTACCCTAGTGATATGTTATTTGAATAGATTCCTTCAATATGATATTCCTTGCTCCGTAAGTGCTACATGCATGACGGATTCGACAAACATGCATTCCTGAGTTGAGAGCATGTGGATTACCGATTTTTCATCCAGTATAAAAGAAATATTTTCATCTTGACACGTGTACACATTATCACAAGTTTTCCCTAACACCAGTTTCGAATTCGTGCCTTTTTCACAGAAAAAAACTTCTGGAGCTTTTCCACCTAATAGATATATTAATTAAATGAATTCCATCAACATGGCATTCCGGGTTCCGTACATGCTACATGCATGACGGACTCGGCAAACATGTGTTTCTGAGATTTGAGCATGTGGATTACTGACCTTTCATCCACCAAAGAAGGCATATATACACTTAGAAATATTTACTCTGACTTCATAGGTTTTTTCTAACACCAGGTTGTATAATCGGACATTTGGCACCAGAAAACACCCTCTGAGCGAATTCTCAAATATACACATGTAATTTACATTTTTTACATAACCATGGCCTTCTGTATTCCGAACATGTTTCATGCAATACCGATTCTTCAAACATGCATTTGTGAGTTGTGAATATGCTCATGACTGATGTTTAAACCATTACAAGTTACATATGCACTTTGATATATACACTTTGTCTTCGTAGCTTCTTCCTATCAACAGGTTTACGACTCACAATTTGATCCCAGAAATAACCTCTTAAAGCGAATTCTACCCTAGAGATATGTAATTTGTATAGATTCCATCTGAACGATATTCACTGTTCCGTACATACTACATGCATGACGGTTTCGACAAACATGCATTCCTGAGTTGAGGTCATGTGGATTACTGATCTTTCATCCTCTATAAAAACAATATATTCATCTAGACACGTGTACCCATTTTCACAAACTTTTCCTAACACCAGTTTCGAACTCGTTCATTTTTCACAGAAAATTACTTCTGGGGCGATTTCCACCAAATAGATATATAATTTACATGAATTCCATCAACATGGCATTCCGGGTTCCGTACATGATACATGCATGACGGATTCGAGAAATATGCGTTTCTGAGTTGTGAGCATGTGGATTATTGAACTTTCATCCACCAAACAAAGCACATATACACTTTGAAATATTTACTTAGACTTCATAAGTTTTTTGTATCACCAGGTTCTAAAATCGGACATTTGACAGTAGAAAACACTCTTTCATCGAATTCTCACCAATACACATGTAATTTACATTGTTTACATAACCATGGCATTCCGTATTCCGAACATGATTCATGCATCACGGATCCTAAATTGCATTTCTGAGCTGTGAACATGCACATAACAGATGTTTCAACCACCAAACAAGTTACTTATGCACTTTGAAATATTTCCTTGGACTTCGTTGATTCTCCTATCACCAGTTTCAAGAGTCACACTTTGATCCCAGAAACACCTTCTGGAGTGAATTCTACCCTTGTGATATGTAATTTGAATAGATTCCTTCAACATATTTTGTGTTCCGTACATGCTACATGCATGACGGATTCGAAAAACATGCATTCCTGAGATGAGTACATGTTTATTACTTATGTTTCATTCTCTATAAAAGGAAATTTTCTTCTAGACACGTGTACAGATTTTCACAAGCTTTCCCTAACACCAGTATAGAATTCGTGCATTTTTCACAGAAAAATACTTCTGGAGAGATTTTCACCAAACAGATATGTAATTTAAATGCATTCCATCAGCAGGGCATTCCGGATTCCGAAAATGCTACATGCATGACGGATTTGGCCAACATGCGTTTCTGAGTTGTGAGCATGTGGATTAGTGAACTTTCATCCACCAAAGAAGGCATATATACACTAAGAAATATTTACTCTGACTTCATAGTTTTTTCTAACACCAGGTTGTATAATCGGACATTTGGCACCAGAAAACACCCTCTGAGTGAATTCTCAAATATACACATGTAATTTACATTTTGTACATAACCATGGCATTCTGCATTCCGAACATGTTTCATGCAATACCGATTCCTCAAACGTGCATTTGTGAGTTGTGAATATGCTCATGAATGATGCTTAAACGATTACAAGTTACCTATGCACTTTGATATATACTCTTTGTCTTCGTAGCTTCTCCCTATCACCAGGTTTACGAATCACAATTTGATCCCAGAGAAACCCTCTTGAAGCGAACTCTACCCTAGAGATATGTAATTTGAATAGATTCCATCTAAATGATATTCAGTGTTCCGTAAATACTACATGCATGACGGATTCGACAAACATGCATTCCTGAGTTGAGAGCATGTGGATTACTGATCTTTCATCCTCTATAAAAACAATATTTTCATCTAGACCCGTGTACCCATTTTCACAATCTTTTCCTAACAACAGTTTCAAACTCGTTCATTTTTCACAGAAAAATACTTCTGGGGCGATTTCCACCAAACAGATATGTAATTTACATGAATTCCATCAACATGGCATTCCGGGTTCCGTACATGATACATGCATGACGGATTCGAGAAATATGCGTTTCTGAGTTGTGAGCATGTGGATTATTGAACTTTCATCCACCAAACAAAGCACATATACACTTTGAAATATTTACTTAGACTTCATAAGTTTTTTGTATCACCAGGTTCTAAAATCGGACATTTGACAGTAGAAAACACTCTTTCATCGAATTCTCACCAATACACATGTAATTTACATTGTTTACATAACCATGGCATTCCGTATTCCGAACATGATTCATGCATCACGGATCCTAAATTGCATTTCTGAGCTGTGAACATGTGCATGACAGTTTTTTCAACCACCAAACAAGTTACTTACGCACTTTGAAATAGTTCCTTGGACTTCGTTGCTTCTCCTATCACCAGTTTCAAGAATCACACTTAGATCCCAGAAAAACCCTCTTGGAGCGAATTCTACCCTAGAGATATGTAATTTGAATAGATTCCTTCAACATGATATTCCGTGTTCCGTACATGTTACATGCATGACGGATTCGACAAACATGCATTCCTGAGTTGTGAGCATGTGGATTACTGATTTTTCATCCTCTATAAAAGGAATAATTTCATATAGACTCGTGTACACATTTTCACTATCTTTCCCTAACACAAGTTTCGAATTCGTTCATTTTTCACAGAAGAATACTTCTGGAGTGTATTCAACCTAATAGATATATAATTTACATGAATTCCATCAACATGGCATTCCGGGTTCCGTACATGATACATGCATGACGGATTCGAGAAACATGCGTTTCTGAGTTGTGAACATGTGGATTAGTGAACTTTCATCCACCAAAGAAGGCATATATTACACTTTGAAATATTTACTCTGACTTCATAAGTTTTTTGTATCACCAGGTTCTAAAATCGGACATTTGGCAGTAGAAAACACTCTTTGAGCGAATTCTCACCAATACACATGTAATTTACATTGTTTACATAACCATGGCATTCCGTATTCCGAACATGATTCGTGCATCACGGATTCCTCAAACATGCATTTCTGAGCTGTGAACATGCACATGACAGATGTTTCAACCACCAAACAAGTTACTTATGCACTTTGAAATAGTTCCTTGGACTTCGTTGCTTCTCCTATCACCAGTTTCAAGAATCACACTTTGATCCCAGAAAAACCCTCTTGGAGCGAATTCTACCCTAGAGATATGTAATTTGAATAGATTCCTTCAACATGATATTCCGTGTTACGTACATGTTACATGCATGACGGATTCGACAAACATGCATTCCTGAGTTGTGAGCATGTGGATTACTGATTTTTCATCCTCTATAAAAGGAATAATTTCATATAGACTCGTGTACACTTTTTCACAAGCTTTCCCTAACACAAGTTTCGAATTCGTTCATTTTTCATAGAAGAATACTTCTGGAGTGTATTAAACCTAATAGATATATAATTTACATGAATTCCATCAACATGGCATTCCGGGTTCCGTACATGCTACATGCATGACGAATACGGCAAACATGTGTTTCTGAGATCTCAGCATGTGGATTACTGACCTTTCATCCACCAAACAAGGCATTTATACACTTAGAAATACTTACTCTGACTTCATAGGTTTTTTCTATCACCATGTTTTAAATCGGACATGTGGCTCCAGAAAACACTTCGAGCGAATTCTCACCAATACAAATGTAATTTACATTGTTTACATAAACATGGCATTCCGTATTCCGAGCATGTTTCATGTGTCACAGATTACTCAAACATGAATTTTTGAGTTGTGAACATGCGCATGACAGATATTTCAAACACCAAACGAGTTACCTATGCACTTTGAAATATTTACTTGGACTTCTTTGTTTCTTCCAATCACCAGTTTCAAGAATCACACTTTGTTCCCAGAAAAACACTCTTGGAGCGAATTCTACCCTAGAGATATGTAATTTGAATAGATTCTTTCAACATGATATTCGGTGTTCCGTACATGTAACATGCATGACGGATTCGACAAACATGCATTCCTGAGTTGAGAGCATCTGGATTACTGATTTTTCATCCTGTATAAAAGGACTATTTTCATATAGACTAGTGTACACATTTTCACAAGCTTTCCCTAACACCAGTTTCTAATTCGTGCATTTTTCACAGAAGAACACTTCTGGAGCGTTTTCCACCTAATAGATATATAATTTACATGAATTCCATCAACATGGCATCCCGGGTTCCGTACATGATACATGCATGACGGATTCGAGAAACATGAGTTTCTGAGTTGTGAGAATTTGGATACTGACCTTTCAATCACCAAACTAGGCATATATACACTTAGATATATTTACTCTTACTTCATAGTTTTTTTTTATCTCCAGGTTCTAAAATCGGAGATTTGGCCCCAGAAAACACTCTTTGAGCGAATTCTCACCAATACACATGTAATTTACATTGTTTACCTAACCATGGCATTCTGTATACTGAACTTGTTTCATTCTCACTGATTCCTCAAACATGCATTTCTGAGCTCTGAACATGCGCATGAATGATATCTGAAACACCAAACAATTTACGTATGCACTTTGAAATATTGACTTAGACTTCAGAGCTTCTTCCTATCACAAGTTTCAAGAATCACACTTTCATCCCAGAAAAACCCTCTTGAAGCGAATTCTACCCTAGAGATATGTAATTTGAATAGATTCCATCTACATGATATTCCGTGTTCCAGACATGCTCTATGCATGACGGATTCGACAAACATTCATTCCTGAGTTGAGAGCATGTGGATTAATGATCTTTCATCGTCTATAATAGGTATATTTTCATCTAGACACGTGTACAGATTTTCACAAGCTTTCCCTAACACCAGTTTCGAATTCGTGCATTTTTCACAGAAGAATACCTCTGGAGCGATTTCCACCTAACAGATATGTAATTTAAATGCATTCCATCAACAGGGCATTCCAGGTTCCGTAAATGCTACATGCATGATGGATTCGGCAAACATGTGTTTCTGAGATCTCAGCATGTGGATTACTGACCTTTCATCCACCAAACAACGCATATATACACTTAGAAGAATTTACTTTGACTTCATAGTTTTTTTCTGTCACCAGGTACTAAAATCGGACATTTGACACTAAAAAAGCCTCTATGACCAAATTCTCCCCAATACACATGTAATTTACATTGTTTATATAACCATGGCATTCCGTATTCCGAAGATGTTTGATGAAACACGGATTCCAAAATCATGCATTTCTGAGTTGTGTACATGCACATGAGAGATGATTCAACTATAAGAATTTACCTATGCATTTTGAAATATTTACTTTGACTTCGTAATTTCTTCCTATCACCAGTTTCAAGAATCACACTTGATCTCAGAAAAACCCTCTTGGAGCGAATTCTACCCAAGAGATATTTAATTTGAATAGATTCTTTCAACATGGTTTTCGGTGTTCCGTACATGCTACATGCATGACGGATTCGACAAACATGCATGCCTTAGTTGAGAGCATCTGTATTACTGATTTTTCATCCTGAATAAAAGAAATATTTTCATATAGACTCGTGTACACATTTTCACAAGCTTTCCCTAACACCAGTTTCTAATTCGTGCATTTTTCACAGAAGAACACTTCTGGAGCGTTTTCCACCTAATAGATATATAATTTACATGAATTCCATCAACATGGCATCCCGGGTTCCGTACATGATACATGCATGACGGATTCGAGAAACATGAGTTTCTGAGTTGTGAGAATTTGGATTACTGACCTTTCAATCACCAAACAAGGCATATATGCACTTAGATATATTTACTCTTAATTCATAGCTTTTTTTATCACCAGGTTCTAAAATCGGAGATTTGGCCCCAGAAAACACTCTTTGAGCGATTCTCACCAAAACACATGTAACTTACATTATTTACCTAACCATGGCATTCCGTATACTGAACATGTTTCATTCTCACGGATTCCTCAAACATGCATTTCTTAGCTGTGAACATGCGCATGAATGATGTTTCAAACACCAAACAATTTACGTATGCACTGTGAAATATTTACTTGGACTTCGGAGCTTCTTTCTATCACAAGTTTCAAGAATCACACTTTCATCCCAGAAAAACCCTCTTGAAATGAATTCTACCCTAGAGATATGTAATTTGAATAGATTCCATCTACATGATATTCCGTGTTCCGTACGTGCTATATGCATGTCTGATTCGACCACCATGCATTCCTGAGTTGAGAGCATGTGGATTACTGATCTTTCATCCTCTATAAAAGGAATAATTTCATCTAGACACGTGTACAGATTTTCACAAGCTTTCCCTGACACCAGTTTCTAATTCGTGCATTTTTCACAGAAGAATACCTCTGGAGCGATTTCCACCTAACAGATATGTAATTTAAATGCATTCCATCAACAGGGCATTCCAGGTTCCGTAAATGCTACATGCATGACGGATTCGGCAAAAATGGGTTTCTGAGTTGTGAGCATGTGGATTAGTGAACTTTCATCCACCAAACAAGGCATATATACACTTAGAAGAATTTACTCTGACTTCATAGGTTTTTTCTATCACCTGGTTCTAAAATCGGACATTTGGCACCAGAAAACACCCTTTGAGCGAATTCTCAAATATACACATGTAACTTACATTGTTTATATAAACATGGCATTCCGTATTCCGAACATGTTTCATGCAATACCGATTCCTCAAACATGCATTTCTGAGTTGTGTACATGCACATGAGAGATGATTCAACTATAAGAATTTACCTATGCACTTTGAAATATTTAGTTTGACTTCGTAATTTCTTCCTATCACCAGTTTCAAGAATCACACTTGATCTCAGAAAAACCCTCTTGGAGCTAATTCTACCCTAGAGATATGTAATTTGAATTGATTCCATCTACATGATATTCTGTGTTCCGTACATGCTTCATGCACGACGGATTCATCAAACATGCATTCCTGAGTTGAGGGCATGTGGATTTCTGATCTTTAATCCTCTATAAAAGGAATATTTTCATCTAGAAACGTGTCCTCATTTTCACAAGCTTTCCCTAACACCAGTTTTGAATTTGTGCATTTTTCTCAGAAAAATACTTCTGAAGCGATTTCCACCTAATAGATATGTAATTTACATGAATTCATCAACATGGCATTCCGGGTTCCGTACATGCTTCATGCATGACGGATTCGACAAATATGAGATTCTGAGTTGTGAGCATGTGGATTAGTGAACTTTCATCCAACAAACGAGGCATATATACACTTAGAATTATTTACTCTGACTTCATAGGTTTTTTGTATCACCACATTCTAAAATCGGTTATTTGGCACTAAAAAAGCCTCTTTGACCAAATTCTCCCCAATACACATGTAATTTACATTGTTTATATAACCATGGCATCCCGTATTCCGAAGATGTTTGATGAAACACGGATTCCACAAACATGCATTTCTGAGTTGTGTACATGCACATGAGAGATGATTCAACTATATGAATTTACCTATGCATTTTGAAATATTTACTTTGACTTCGTAAAGCTTCCTATCACCAGTTTCAAGAATCACACTTGATCTCAGAAAAACCCTCTTGGAGCGAATTCTACCCTAGAGATATGTAATTTGAATAGATTCTTTCAACATGGTATTCGGTGTTCCGTACATGCTACATGCATGACGGATTCGACAAACATGCATTCCTGAGTTGAGAGCATCTGGATTACTGATTTTTCATCCTGAATAAAAGGAATATTATCATATAGACTCGTGTACACATTTTCACAAGCTTTCCCTAACACCAGTTTCTAATTCGTGCATTTTTCACAGAAGAACACTTCTGGAGCGTTTTCCACCTAATAGATATATAATTTACATGAATTCCATCAACATGGCATCCTGGGTTCCGTACATGATACATGCATGACGGATTCGAGAAACATGAGTTTCTGAGTTGTGAGAATTTGGATTACTGACCTTTCAATCACCAAACAAGGCATATATACACTTAGATATATTTACTCTTACTTCATAGCTTTTTTTTATCTCCAGGTTCTAAAATCGGAGATTTGGCCCCAGAAAACACTCTTTGAGCGATTCTCACCAAAACACATGTAATTTACATTGTTTACCTAACCATGGCATTCCGTATACTGAACATTTTTCATTCTCACGGATTCCTCAAACATGCATTTCTTAGCTGTGAACATGCGCATGAATGATGTTTCAAACACCAAACAATTTACGTATGCACTTTGAAATATTTACTTGGACTTCGGAGCTTCTTCCTATCACAAGTTTCAAGAATCACACTTTCATCCCAGAAAAACCCTCTTGAAGTGAATTCTACCCTAGAGATATGTAATTTGAATAGATTCCATCTACATGATATTCCGTGTTCCGTACGTGCTATATGCATGTCTGATTCGACCACCATGCATTCCTGAGTTGAGAGCATGTGGATTACTGATCTTTCATCCTCTATAAAAGGAATAATTTCATCTAGACACGTGTACAGATTTTCACAAGCTTTCCCTAACACCAGTTTCTAATTCGTGCATTTTTCACAGAAGAATACCTCTGGAGCGATTTCCACCTAACAGATATGTAATTTAAATGCATTCCATCAACAGGGCATTCCAGGTTCCGTAAATGCTACATGCATGACGGATTCGGCAAAAATGGGTTTCTGAGTTGTGAGCATGTGGATTAGTGAACTTTCATCCACCAAACAAGGCATATATACACTTAGAAGAATTTACTCTGACTTCATAGGTTTTTTCTATCACCTGGTTCTAAAATCGGACATTTGGCACCAGAAAACACCCTTTGAGCGAATTCTCAAATATACACATGTAACTTACATTGTTTATATAAACATGGCATTCCGTATTCCGAACATGTTTCATGCAATACCGATTCCTCAAACATGCATTTCTGAGTTGTGAATATGCTCATGACTGTTGTCATCCATTACAAGTAACCTATGCACTATGGTGTATATACCTGTCTTCGTAGCTTCTTCCTATCACCAGGTTCAAGAATCACAGTTTGATCCCAGGAAAACCGTCTTGGAGCGAATTCTACCCTAGAGATATGTAATTTGAATAAATTGCCTCTACGTGATATTTCGTGTTCTGTACATGATACATGCATTGCGGATTCGACAAACATGCATTCCTGAGTTGAGAGCATGTGGATTACTGATTTTTCAAACTCTATAAAAGGAATATTTTCATCTAGACAAGTGTACTCATTTTCACAAGTTTTCCTAACATCAGTTTCGAATTCATGCATTTTTCACTGAAAAATACTTGTGCAGCGATTCCATCCTAATAGATATGTAATTTAAATGAAATACATCAACATGGCTTTCCCGGTTTCGTACTTGCTACATGCATGACGGATTCGACAAACATGAAATTTTGAGTTGTGAGCATGTGGATTAGTGAACTTTCATCCGCTAAACAAGGCATATATACACTTAGAAGTATTTACTCTGACTTCATAAATTTTTTCTATCACCCGGTTATAAAACCGGACATTTGGCAGTAGAAAACACTCTTTGAGCGAATGCTCACCAATACATATGTAATTTACATTGTTTACATAACCATGGCATTCCGTATTCCGAACATGTTTGATGCAACACGGATTCCTCAAACATGCATTTCTGAGCTGTGAACATGCGAATGACAAATGTTTCAAACACCAAATAAGTTACATACGCACTTTGAAATATTTAATTGGACTTCGTTGCTTCTTCCTATCACCAGATTAAAGAGTCACACTTTGATCCCAGAGAAAACCTCTTGGAGTGAATCCTAAACTAGAGATATGTAATTTGAATAGATTCCATCTAAATGAGATTCCCTGTTCCGTACATGCTTCATGCAAGATGGATTCGTCAAACATGCATTCCTGAGTTGAGGGCATGTGGATTACTGATCTTTCATCCTATATAAAAGGAATATTTTCATCTAGACACGTGTTCTCATTTTCACAAAATTTCCCTAACACCAGTTTCGAATTTGTGCATTTTTCACAGAAAAAATATTCTGGAGCGATTTCCACCTAATAGATATGTAATTTACATGAATATATTAACATGGCATTCCGGTTTCCGAGCATGCTACATGCATTACGGATTCGACAAACATGAGTTTCTGAGTTGTGAGCATTTGGATTAGTGAATTTTCATCCACCAAAAAAGGCATATATACACTTAGAAATATTTACTCTGACTTCATAGGTTTTTCCTATCACCAGGCTCTAAAATCGGACATTTGGAACCAGAAAACACACACTGAGCGAATTCTCACCAATATATATGTAATTTAGATTCTTTAAATAACCATGGCATTCCGTATTCCGAACAAGTTTCATGCAAAACTGATTCCACAAACATGCATTTCTGAGTTGTGTATATGCTCATGACTGATGTTTCAACCATTACAAGTTATCTAGGACTTTGATATATATACTTTGTCTTCGTAGCTTCTTCCTATCACCAGGTTCAGGAATCACACTTTGATCCCAGATAAACAATCTTGGAGCGAATTCTACCCTAGAGATATGTAAATTGAATAGATTTCATCAAAATGATATTCCGTGTTCCGTACTTGCAACATGTATGACGGATTCTACAAACATGCATTCCTGAGTTGAGAGCATTTCGATTGCTGATCTTTCATCCTCTATAAAAGGAATATTTTCATCTAGACATGTGTACTCATTTTCACAAGGTTTCCCTAACACCAGTTTCAAATTCCTGCATTTTTCACAGAAAAAAACTTTTGGAGCGATTTCCACCTAACAGTTATGTAATTTACATGAATTCCATCAACATGGCATTCCGGGTTCCGTACATGCTACATGCATGACGGATTCGACAAACATGAGATTCTGAGTTGTGAACATGTGGGTTAGTGAACTTTCATCCACCAAAAATGGCATATATACACTTAGAACTATTTACTCTGACTTCATAGTTTTTTTCTATCTCTAGGTTCTAAAATCGGATATTTGGCACCAGGAAACACTCTTTGAGCGAATTCTCACCAATACATATGTATGTTATATTGTTTACATAACCATGGCATTCCGTATCCTGAACATTTGTCATGAAACACGGATTCCACAAACATGCATGTGAGTTGTGAACATGCGCATGACTGATGTTTCAACCATAAAACTTTACTTATGCACTTTGGAATATTTACCTTGACTTCATAGATTCTTCCTATCACCAGTTTCAAGAATCACACTTTCATCCCAGATAAACCCTCTTGGTGTGAATTCTACAATAGAGATACGTAATTTGAATAGATTCCATCATCATGATATTCCATGATCCGTACATGCTACATGCATGACGGATTCGACAAACATGCATTCCTGGGTTGAGGGCATGTGGATTATTGATCTTTCAACCTCTATAAATGTAATATTTTCATCTAGACACGTGTACACATTTTCACAAGCTTTCCCTAACACAAGTTTCGAATTCATGCATTTTTCACAGAAAAATTCTTCTTTGGCGATTTCCACCTAATAGATATGTAATTTACATGAATTCCATCAACATAGCATTCAGGGTTCCGTACATGCTTCATGCATGACGGATTCGACAAATATGAGATTCTGAGTTGTGAGCATGTGGATTAGTGAACTTTCATCCACCAAACAAGGCATATATACACTTAGAAGAATTTACTCTGACTTCATAGGTTTTTTTATATCACCACGTTCTAAAATCGGACATTTGGCACTAAAAAAGCCTCTTTGAGCAAATTCTCACCAATACACATGTAATTTACATTGTTTATATAACCATGGCATTCCGTATTCCGAAGATGTTTGATGAAACACGGATTCCACAAACATGCATTTCTGACTTGTGTACATGCACATGAGAGATGATTCAACTATAAGAATTTACCTATGCACTTTGAAATATTTACTTTGACTTCGTAATTTCTTCCTATCACCAGTTTCAAGAATCACACTTGATCTCAGAAAAACCCTCTTGGAGCGAATTTTACCCTAGAGATATGTAATTTGAATAGATTCCATCTACATGATATTCCGTGTCCCGTACATGCTTCATACAAGACGGATTCGTCAAACATGCATTCCTGAGTTGAGGGCATGTGGATTTCTGATCTTTAATCCTCTATAAAAGGAATATTTTCATCTAGAAACGTGTCCTCATTTTCACAAGCTTTCCCTAACACCAGTTTTGAATTTGTGCATTTTTCACAGAAAAATACTTCTGAAGCGATTTCCACCTAATAGATATGTAATTTACATGAATTCATCAACATGGCATTCCGGGTTCCGTACATGATTCATGCATGACGGATTCGACAAATATGAGATTCTGAGTTGTGAGCATGTGGATTAGTGAACTTTCATCCAACAAACGAGGCATATATACACTTAGAATTATTTACTCTGACTTCATAGGTTTTTTGTATCACCACATTCTAAAATCGGTTATTTGGCACTAAAAAAGCCTCTTTGACCAAATTCTCCCCAATACACATTTAATTTACATTCTTTATATAACCATGGCATTCCGTATTCCGAAGATGTTTGATGAAACACGGATTCCACAAACATGCATTTCTGAGTTGTGTACATGCACATGAGAGATGATTCAACTATATGAATTTGCCTATGCATTTTGAAATATTTACTTTGACTTCGTAAAGCTTCCTATCACCAGTTTCTAGAATCACACTTGATCTCAGAAAAACCCTCTTGGAGTGAATTCTACCCTAGAGATATGTAATTTGAATAGATCCTTTCAACATGGTATTCGGTGTTCCGTACATGCTACATGCATGACGGATTCGACAAACATGCATTCCTGAGTTGAGAGCATCTGGATTACTGATTTTTCATCCTGAATAAAAGGAATATTATCATATAGACTCGTGTACACTTTTTCACAAGCTTTCCCTAACACCAGTTTCTAATTCGTGCATTTTTCACAGAAGAACACTTCTGGAGCGTTTTCCACCTAATAGATATATAATTTACATGAATTCCATCAACATGGCATCCCGGGTTCCGTACATGATACATGCATGACGGATTCAAGAAACATGAGTTTCTGAGTTGTGAGAATTTGGATTACTGACCTTTCAATCACCAAACAAGGCATATATACACTTAGATATATTTACACTTACTTCATAGTTTTTTTTATCTCCAGGTTCTAAAATCGGAGATTTGGCCCCAGAAAACACTCTTTGAGCGATTCTCACCAAAACACATGTAATTTACATTGTTTACCTAACCATGGCATTCCGTATACTGAACATTTTTCATTCTCACGGATTCCTCAAACATGCGTTTCTTAGCTGTGAACATGCGCATGAATGATGTTTCAAACACCAAACAATTTACGTATGCACTTTGAAATATTTACTTGGACTTCGGAGCTTCTTTCTATCACAAGTTTCAAAAATCACACTTTCATCCCAGAAAAACCCTCTTGAAGTGAATTCTACCCTAGAGATATGTAATTTGAATAGATTCCATCTACATGATATTCCGTGTTCCGTACGTGCTATATGCATGTCTGATTCGACCACCATGCATTCCTGAGTTGAGAGCATGTGGATTACTGATCTTTCATCCTCTATAAAAGGAATAATTTCATCTAGACACGTGTACAGATTTTCACAAGCTTTCCCTGACACCAGTTTCTAATTCGTGCATTTTTCACAGAAGAATACCTCTGGAGCGATTTCCACCTAACAGATATGTAATTTAAATGCATTCCATCAACAGGGCATTCCAGGTTCCGTAAATGCTACATGCATGACGGATTCGGCAAAAATGGGTTTCTGAGTTGTGAGCATGTGGATTAGTGAACTTTCATCCACCAAACAAGGCATATATACACTTAGAAGAATTTACTCTGACTTCATAGGTTTTTTCTATCACCTGGTTCTAAAATCGGACATTTGGCACCAGAAAACACCCTTTGAGCGAATTCTCAAATATACACATGTAACTTACATTGTTTATATAAACATGGCATTCCGTATTCCGAACATGTTTCATGCAATACCGATTCCTCAAACATGCATTTCTGAGTTGTGAACATGCACATGAGAGATGATTCAACTATAAGAATTTACCTATGCACTTTGAAATATTTAGTTTGACTTCGTAATTTCTTCCTATCACCAGTTTCACGAATCACACTTGATCTCAGAAAAACCCTCATGGAGCGAATTCTACCCTAGAGATATGTAATTTGAATTGATTCCATCTACATGATATTCTGTGTTCCGTACATGCTTCATGCACGACGGATTCATCAAACATGCATTCCTGAGTTGAGGGCATGTGGATTTCTTATCTTTCATCCTCTATAAAAGGAATATTTTCATCTAGACACGTGTCCTCATTTTCACAAGCTTTCCCTAACACCAGTTTCGAATTTGTGCATTTTTCACAGAAAAATAGTTCTGGAGCGATTTCCACCTAATAGATATGTAATTTACATGAATTCATGAACATGGCATTCCGGGTTCCGTACATGCTTCATGCATGACGGATTCGACAAATATGAGATTCTGAGTTGTGAGCATGTGGATTAGTGAACTTTCATCCAACAAACAAGACATATATACACTTAGAATTATTTACTCTGACTTCATAAGTTTTTTGTATCACCACGTTCTAAAATTGGACATTTGACACTAAAAAAGCCTCTTTGAGCTAATTCTCACCAATACACATGTAATTTACATTGTTTATATAACCATGGCATTCCGTATTCCGAAGATGTTTGATGAAACACGGATTCCACAAACATGCATTTCTGACTTGTGTACATGCACATGAGAGATGATTCAAGTATAAGAATTTACCTATGCACTTTGAAATATTTACTTTGACTTCGTAATTTCTTCCTATCACCAGTTTCAAGAATACCACTTGATCTCAGAAAAACCCTCTTGGAGCGAATTTTACCCTAGAGATATGTAATTTGAATAGATTCCATCTACATGATATTCCGTGTTTCGTACATGCTTCATACAAGACGGATTGGTCAAACATGCATTCCTGAGTTGAGGGCATGTGGATTTCTGATCTTTAATCCTCTATAAAAGGAATATTTTCATCTAGAAACGTGTCCTCATTTTCACAAGCTTTCCCTAACACCAGTTTTGAATTTGTGCATTTTTCACAGAAAAATACTTCTGAAGCGATTTCCACCTAATAGATATGTAATTTACATGAATTCATCAACATGGCATTCCGGGTTCCGTACATGCTTCATGCATGACGGATTCAACAAATATGAGATTCTGAGTTGTGAGCATGTGGATTAGTGAACTTTCATCCAACAAATGAGGCATATATACACTTAGAATTATTTACTCTGACTTCATAGGTTTTTTGTATCACCACATTCTAAAATCGGTTATTTGGCACTAAAAAAGCCTCTTTGACCAAATTCTCCCCAATACACATGTAATTTACATTGTTTATATAACCATGGCATTCCGTATTCCGAAGATGTTTGATGAAACACGGATTCCACAAACATGCATTTCTGAGTTGTGTACATGCACATGAGAGATGATTCAACTATATGAATTTACCTATGCATTTTGAAATATTTACTTTGACTTCGTAAAGCTTCCTATCACCAGTTTCAAGAATCACACTTGATCTCAGAAAAACCCTCTTGGAGCGAATTCTACCCTAGAGATATGTAATTTGAATAGATTCTTTCAACATGGTATTCGGTGTTCCGTACATGCTACATGCATGACGGATTCGACAAACATGCATTCCTGAGTTGAGAGCATCTGGATTACTGATTTTTCATCCTGAATAAAAGGAATATTATCATATAGACTCGTGTACACATTTTCACAAGCTTTCCCTAACACCAGTTTCTAATTCGTGCATTTTTCACAGAAGAACACTTCTGGAGCGTTTTCCACCTAATAGATATATAATTTACATGAATTCCATCAACATGGCATCCCGGGTTCCGTACATGATACATGCATGACGGATTCGAGAAACATGAGTTTCTGAGTTGTGAGAATTTGGATTACTGACCTTTCAATCACCAAACAAGGCATATATACACTTAGATATATTTACTCTTACTTCATAGCTTTTTTTTATCTCCAGGTTCTAAAATCGGAGATTTGGCCCCAGAAAACACTCTTTGAGCGATTCTCACCAAAACACATGTAATTTACATTGTTTACCTAACCATGGCATTCCGTATACTGAACATTTTTCATTCTCACGGATTCCTCAAACATGCATTTCTTAGCTGTGAACATGCGCATGAATGATGTTTCAAACACCAAACAATTTACGTATGCACTTTGAAATATTTACTTGGACTTCGGAGCTTCTTCCTATCACAAGTTTCAAGAATCACACTTTCATCCCAGAAAAACCCTCTTGAAGTGAATTCTACCCTAGAGATATGTAATTTGAATAGATTCCATCTACATGATATTCCGTGTTCCGTACGTGCTATATGCATGTCTGATTCGACCACCATGCATTCCTGAGTTGAGAGCATGTGGATTACTGATCTTTCATCCTCTATAAAAGGAATAATTTCATCTAGACACGTGTACAGATTTTCACAAGCTTTCCCTAACACCAGTTTCTAATTCGTGCATTTTTCACAGAAGAATACCTCTGGAGCGATTTCCACCTAACAGATATGTAATTTAAATGCATTCCATCAACAGGGCATTCCAGGTTCCGTAAATGCTACATGCATGACGGATTCGGCAAAAATGGGTTTCTGAGTTGTGAGCATGTGGATTAGTGAACTTTCATCCACCAAACAAGGCATATATACACTTAGAAGAATTTACTCTGACTTCATAGGTTTTTTCTATCACCTGGTTCTAAAATCGGACATTTGGCACCAGAAAACACCCTTTGAGCGAATTCTCAAATATACACATGTAACTTACATTGTTTATATAAACATGGCATTCCGTATTCCGAACATGTTTCATGCAATACCGATTCCTCAAACATGCATTTCTGAGTTGTGAATATGCTCATGACTGTTGTCATCCATTACAAGTAACCTATGCACTATGGTGTATATACCTGTCTTCGTAGCTTCTTCCTATCACCAGGTTCAAGAATCACAGTTTGATCCCAGGAAAACCGTCTTGGAGCGAATTCTACCCTAGAGATATGTAATTTGAATAAATTGCCTCTACGTGATATTTCGTGTTCTGTACATGATACATGCATTGCGGATTCGACAAACATGCATTCCTGAGTTGAGAGCATGTGGATTACTGATTTTTCAAACTCTATAAAAGGAATATTTTCATCTAGACAAGTGTACTCATTTTCACAAGTTTTCCTAACATCAGTTTCGAATTCATGCATTTTTCACTGAAAAATACTTGTGCAGCGATTCCATCCTAATAGATATGTAATTTAAATGAAATACATCAACATGGCTTTCCCGGTTTCGTACTTGCTACATGCATGACGGATTCGACAAACATGAAATTTTGAGTTGTGAGCATGTGGATTAGTGAACTTTCATCCACTAAACAAGGCATATATACACTTAGAAGTATTTACTCTGACTTCATAAATTTTTTCTATCACCCGGTTATAAAACCGGACATTTGGCAGTAGAAAACACTCTTTGAGCGAATGCTCACCAATACATATGTAATTTACATTGTTTACATAACCATGGCATTCCGTATTCCGAACATGTTTGATGCAACACGGATTCCTCAAACATGCATTTCTGAGCTGTGAACATGCGAATGACAAATGTTTCAAACACCAAATAAGTTACATACGCACTTTGAAATATTTAATTGGACTTCGTTGCTTCTTCCTATCACCAGATTAAAGAGTCACACTTTGATCCCAGAGAAAACCTCTTGGAGTGAATCCTAAACTAGAGATATGTAATTTGAATAGATTCCATCTAAATGAGATTCCCTGTTCCGTACATGCTTCATGCAAGATGGATTCGTCAAACATGCATTCCTGAGTTGAGGGCATGTGGATTACTGATCTTTCATCCTATATAAAAGGAATATTTTCATCTAGACACGTGTTCTCATTTTCACAAACTTTCCCTAACACCAGTTTCGAATTTGTGCATTTTTCACAGAAAAAATATTCTGGAGCGATTTCCACCTAATAGATATGTAATTTACATGAATTCATTAACATGGCATTCCGGTTTCCGAGCATGCTACATGCATTACGGATTCGACAAACATGAGTTTCTGAGTTGTGAGCATTTGGATTAGTGAATTTTCATCCACCAAAAAAGGCATATATACACTTAGAAATATTTACTCTGACTTCATAGGTTTTTCCTATCACCAGGCTCTAAAATCGGACATTTGGAACCAGAAAACACACACTGAGCGAATTCTCACCAATATATATGTAATTTAGATTCTTTAAATAACCATGGCATTCCGTATTCCGAACAAGTTTCATGCAAAACTGATTCCACAAACATGCATTTCTGAGTTGTGTATATGCTCATGACTGATGTTTCAACCATTACAAGTTATCTAGGACTTTGATATATATACTTTGTCTTCGTAGCTTCTTCCTATCACCAGGTTCAGGAATCACACTTTGATCCCAGATAAACAATCTTGGAGTGAATTCTACCCTAGAGATATGCAAATTGAATAGATTTCATCAAAATGATATTCCGTGTTCCGTACTTGCAACATGTATGACGGATTCTACAAACATGCATTCCTGAGTTGAGAGCATTTCGATTGCTGATCTTTCATCCTCTATAAAAGGAATATTTTCATCTAGACACGTGTACTCATTTTCACAAGGTTTCCCTAACACCAGTTTCAAATTCCTGCATTTTTCACAGAAAAAAACTTTTGGAGCGATTTCCACCTAACAGTTATGTAATTTACATGAATTCCATCAACATGGCATTCCGGGTTCCGTACATGCTACATGCATGACGGATTCGACAAACATGAGATTCTGAGTTGTGAACATGTGGGTTAGTGATCTTTCATCCACCAAAAAAGGCATATATACACTTAGAACTATTTACTCTGACTCATAGTTTTTTTCTATCTCTAGGTTCTAAAATCGGATATTTGGCACCAGGAAACACTCTCTGAGCGAATTCTCACCAATACATATGTATGTTATATTGTTTACATAACCATGGCATTCCGTATCCTGAACATTTTTCATGAAACACGGATTCCACAAACATGCATGTGAGTTGTGAACATGCGCATGACTGATGTTTCAACCATTAAACTTTACTTATGCACTTTGGAATATTTACTTTGACTTCATAGATTCTTCCTATCACCAGTTTCAAGAATCACACTTTCATCCCAGATAAACCCTCTTGGTGTGAATTCTACAATAGAGATACGTAATTTGAATAGATTCCATCATCATGATATTCCATGATCCGTACATGCTACATGCATGACGGATTCGACAAACATGCATTCCTGGGTTGAGGGCATGTGGATTATTGATCTTTCAACCTCTATAAATGTAATATTTTCATCTAGACACGTGTACACATTTTCACAAGCTTTCCCTAACACAAGTTTCGAATTCGTGCATTTTTCACAGAAAAATTCTTCTTTGGCGATTTCCACCTAATAGATATGTAATTTACATGAATTCCATCAACATAGCATTCAGGGTTCCGTACATGCTTCATGCATGACGGATTCGACAAATATGAGATTCTGAGTTGTGAGCATGTGGATTAGTGAACATTCATCCACGAAACAAGGCATATAAACACTTACAAATATTTACTTTGACTTCTTAGGTTTTTTCTATCACCAGTTTCTAAAATAGGACACTTGGCACCAGAAAACACTCTTTGAGCGAATTCTCACCAATACACATGTAATTTACATTGTTTACATAACCATGGCATTGCATATTCTGAACATGATTCATGTATCACAAATTCCTCAAACATGCATTTCTGAGTTATCAACATGCGCATGACAGATGTTTCAACCTACAAACAAGTTACTTATGCACTTTGAAATATTTACTTTGACTTCGGAGCTTCTTCCTATCACCAGTTTCAAGAATCACACTTTGATCCCAGAAAAACCCTCTTGGAGTGCATTCTACCCTAGAGATATGTAATTGGATTAGATTCGATCTGCATGATATTCGGTGTTCCGTACATGGTATATGGATGACGGATTCACAAACATGCATTTCTGAGTTGAGAGCATGTTGATTACTGATCTTTCATCCTCTATAATAGGAATATTTACATCTGGACCCGTGTACTCATTTTCACAAGCTTTCCCTAACACCAGTTTCGAATTCGTGCAGTTTTCATACAAAAATACTTCTGGAGCAATTTCCTCCTAAGAGATATGGAATTTAAATGCATTCCATCAACATGGCATTCCGGGTTCCGTACATGCTACATGCATGATGGATTCGACAAACATGAGTTTCTGAGTTGTGAGTATGTTTATTAGTGACCTTTCATCCACCAAACAAGGCATATATACACTTTGAAATATTTACTCTGACTTCATAGGTTTTTTCTATCACCAGGTTCTAATATCGGACATTTGGCACGAGAAAACACTCTTTCAGCGAATTCTCACCAATACACATGTAATTAACATTGTTTACATAACCATGGGATTGCGTATTCTGAACATGATTCATGTATCACGAATTCCTCAAACATGCATTTCTGAGTTGTCAACATGCGCATGACAGATGTTTCAACCTACAAAAAAGTTACCTATGCACTTTGAAATATTTCCTTTGACTTCGGAGCTTCTTCCTATCACCAGTTTCAAGAATCACACTTTGATCCCAGAAAAAACCTCTTGGAGCGAATTCTACCCTAGAGATATGTGATTAGATTAGATTCCATCTGCATGATATTTCGTATTCCGTACATGCTATATATATGACGGATTCTACAAAAATGCATTTGAGTTGAGAGCATGTTGATTACTGATCTTTCATCCTCAAAAAAGGAATATTTTCATCTAGACTCGTATACACATTTTCACAAGCTTTCCCTAACACAAGTTTCGAATTCGTGCATTTTTCACAGAAAAATTCTTCTTTGGCGATTTCCACCTAATAGATATGTAATTTACATGAATTCCATCAACATAGCATTCAGGGTTCCGTACATGCTTCATGCATGAAGGATTCGACAAATATGAGATTCTGAGTTGTGAGCATGTGGATTAGTGAACTTTCATCCAACAAACAAGACATATATACACTTAGAATTATTTACTCTGACTTCATAGGTTTTTTTATATCACCACGTTCTAAAATCGGACATTTGGCACTAAAAAAGCCTCTTTGAGCAAATTCTCACCAATACACATGTAATTTACATTGTTTATATAACCATGGCATTCCGTATTCCGAAGATGTTTGATGAAACACGGATTCCACAAACATGCATTTCTGAGTTGTGTACATGCACATGAGAGATGATTCAACTATAAGAATTTACTTATGCACTTTGAAATACTTACTTTGACTTCGTAATTTCTTCCTATCACCAGTTTCAAGAATCACACTTGATCTCAGAAAAACCCTCTTGGAGCGAATTTTACCCTAGAGATATGTAATTTGAATAGATTCCATCTACATGATATTCCGTGTTCCGTACATGCTTCATACAAGACGGATTCGTCAAACATGCATTCCTGAGTTGAGGGCATGTGGATTTCTGATCTTTAATCCTCTATAAAAGGAATATTTTCATCTAGAAACGTGTCCTCATTTTCACAAGCTTTCCCTAACACCAGTTTTGAATTTGTGCATTTTTCTCAGAAAAATACTTCTGAAGCGATTTCCACCTAATAGATATGTAATTTACATGAATTCATCAACATGGCATTCCGGGTTCCGTACATGCTTCATGCATGACGGATTCAACAAATATGAGATTCTGAGTTGTGAGCATGTGGATTAGTGAACTTTCATCCAACAAACAAGGCATATATACACTTAGAATTATTTACTCTGACTTCATAGTTTTTTGGTATCACCACATTCTAAAATCGGTTATTTGGCACTAAAAAAGCCTCTTTGACCAACTTCTCCCCAATACACATGTAATTTACATTGTTTATATAACCATGGCATTCCGTATTCCGAAGATGTTTGATGAAACACGGATTCCACAAACATGCATTTCTGAGTTGTGTACATGCACATGAGAGATGATTCAACTATATGAATTTACCTATGCATTTTGAAATATTTACTTTGACTTCGTAAAGCTTCCTATCACCAGTTTCAAGAATCACACTTGATCTCAGAAAAACCCTCTTGGAGCGAATTCTACCCTAGTGATATGTAATTTGAATAGATTCTTTCAACATGGTATTCGGTGTTCCGTACATGCTACATGCATGACGGATTCGACAAACATGCATTCCTGAGTTGAGAGCATCTGGATTACTGATTTTTCATCCTGAATAAAAGGAATATTATCATATAGACTCGTGTACACATTTTCACAAGCTTTCCCTAACACCAGTTTCTAATTCGTGCATTTTTCACAGAAGAACACTTCTGGAGCGTTTTCCACCTAATAGATATATAATTTACATGAATTCCATCAACATGGCATCCCGGGTTCCGTACATGATACATGCATGACGGATTCGAGAAACATGAGTTTCTGAGTTGTGAGAATTTGGATTACTGACCTTTCAATCACCAAACAAGGCATATATACACTTAGATATATTTACTCTTACTTCATAGCTTTTTTTTATCTCCAGGTTCTAAAATCGGAGATTTGGCCCCAGAAAACACTCTTTGAGCGATTCTCACCAAAACACATGTAATTTACATTGTTTACCTAACCATGGCATTCCGTATACTGAACATTTTTCATTCTCACGGATTCCTCAAACATGCGTTTCTTAGCTGTGAACATGCGCATGAATGATGTTTCAAACACCAAACAATTTACGTATGCACTTTGAAATATTTACTTGGACTTCGGAGCTTCTTTCTATCACAAGTTTCAAAAATCACACTTTCATCCCAGAAAAACCCTCTTGAAGTGAATTCTACCCTAGAGATATGTAATTTGAATAGATTCCATCTACATGATATTCCGTGTTCCGTACGTGCTATATGCATGTCTGATTCGACCACCATGCATTCCTGAGTTGAGAGCATGTGGATTACTGATCTTTCATCCTCTATAAAAGGAATAATTTCATCTAGACACGTGTACAGATTTTCACAAGCTTTCCCTGACACCAGTTTCTAATTCGTGCATTTTTCACAGAAGAATACCTCTGGAGCGATTTCCACCTAACAGATATGTAATTTAAATGCATTCCATCAACAGGGCATTCCAGGTTCCGTAAATGCTACATGCATGACGGATTCGGCAAAAATGGGTTTCTGAGTTGTGAGCATGTGGATTAGTGAACTTTCATCCACCAAACAAGGCATATATACACTTAGAAGAATTTACTCTGACTTCATAGGTTTTTTCTATCACCTGGTTCTAAAATCGGACATTTGGCACCAGAAAACACCCTTTGAGCGAATTCTCAAATATACACATGTAACTTACATTGTTTATATAAACATGGCATTCCGTATTCCGAACATGTTTCATGCAATACCGATTCCTCAAACATGCATTTCTGAGTTGTGAACATGCACATGAGAGATGATTCAACTATAAGAATTTACCTATGCACTTTTCAAATATTTTGTTTGACTTCGTAATTTCTTCCTATCACCAGTTTCACGAATCACACTTGATCTCAGAAAAACCCTCTTGGAGCGAATTCTACCCTAGAGATATGTAATTTGAATTGATTCCATCTACATGATATTCTGTGTTCCGTACATGCTTCATGCACGACGGATTCATCAAACATGCATTCCTGAGTTGAGGGCATGTGGATTTCTTATCTTTCATCCTCTATAAAAGGAATATTTTCATCTAGACACGTGTCCTCATTTTCACAAGCTTTCCCTAACACCAGTTTCGAATTTGTGCATTTTTCACAGAAAAATAGTTCTGGAGCGATTTCCACCTAATAGATATGTAATTTACATGAATTCATGAACATGGCATTCCGGGTTCCGTACATGCTTCATGCATGACGGATTCGACAAATATGAGATTCTGAGTTGTGAGCATGTGGATTAGTGAACTTTCATCCAACAAACAAGACATATATACACTTAGAATTATTTACTCTGACTTCATAAGTTTTTTGTATCACCACGTTCTAAAATTGGACATTTGACACTAAAAAAGCCTCTTTGAGCTAATTCTCACCAATACACATGTAATTTACATTGTTTATATAACCATGGCATTCCGTATTCCGAAGATGTTTGATGAAACACGGATTCCACAAACATGCATTTCTGACTTGTGTACATGCACATGAGAGATGATTCAAGTATAAGAATTTACCTATGCACTTTGAAATATTTACTTTGACTTCGTAATTTCTTCCTATCACCAGTTTCAAGAATACCACTTGATCTCAGAAAAACCCTCTTGGAGCGAATTTTACCCTAGAGATATGTAATTTGAATAGATTCCATCTACATGATATTCCGTGTTTCGTACATGCTTCATACAAGACGGATTGGTCAAACATGCATTCCTGAGTTGAGGGCATGTGGATTTCTGATCTTTAATCCTCTATAAAAGGAATATTTTCATCTAGAAACGTGTCCTCATTTTCACAAGCTTTCCCTAACACCAGTTTTGAATTTGTGCATTTTTCACAGAAAAATACTTCTGAAGCGATTTCCACCTAATAGATATGTAATTTACATGAATTCATCAACATGGCATTCCGGGTTCCGTACATGCTTCATGCATGACGGATTCAACAAATATGAGATTCTGAGTTGTGAGCATGTGGATTAGTGAACTTTCATCCAACAAATGAGGCATATATACACTTAGAATTATTTACTCTGACTTCATAGGTTTTTTGTATCACCACATTCTAAAATCGGTTATTTGGCACTAAAAAAGCCTCTTTGACCAAATTCTCCCCAATACACATGTAATTTACATTGTTTATATAACCATGGCATTCCGTATTCCGAAGATGTTTGATGAAACACGGATTCCACAAACATGCATTTCTGAGTTGTGTACATGCACATGAGAGATGATTCAACTATATGAATTTACCTATGCATTTTGAAATATTTACTTTGACTTCGTAAAGCTTCCTATCACCAGTTTCAAGAATCACACTTGATCTCAGAAAAACCCTCTTGGAGCGAATTCTACCCTAGAGATATGTAATTTGAATAGATTCTTTCAACATGGTATTCGGTGTTCCGTACATGCTACATGCATGACGGATTCGACAAACATGCATTCCTGAGTTGAGAGCATCTGGATTACTGATTTTTCATCCTGAATAAAAGGAATATTATCATATAGACTCGTGTACACATTTTCACAAGCTTTCCCTAACACCAGTTTCTAATTCGTGCATTTTTCACAGAAGAACACTTCTGGAGCGTTTTCCACCTAATAGATATATAATTTACATGAATTCCATCAACATGGCATCCCGGGTTCCGTACATGATACATGCATGACGGATTCGAGAAACATGAGTTTCTGAGTTGTGAGAATTTGGATTACTGACCTTTCAATCACCAAACAAGGCATATATACACTTAGATATATTTACTCTTACTTCATAGCTTTTTTTTATCTCCAGGTTCTAAAATCGGAGATTTGGCCCCAGAAAACACTCTTTGAGCGATTCTCACCAAAACACATGTAATTTACATTGTTTACCTAACCATGGCATTCCGTATACTGAACATTTTTCATTCTCACGGATTCCTCAAACATGCATTTCTTAGCTGTGAACATGCGCATGAATGATGTTTCAAACACCAAACAATTTACGTATGCACTTTGAAATATTTACTTGGACTTCGGAGCTTCTTCCTATCACAAGTTTCAAGAATCACACTTTCATCCCAGAAAAACCCTCTTGAAGTGAATTCTACCCTAGAGATATGTAATTTGAATAGATTCCATCTACATGATATTCCGTGTTCCGTACGTGCTATATGCATGTCTGATTCGACCACCATGCATTCCTGAGTTGAGAGCATGTGGATTACTGATCTTTCATCCTCTATAAAAGGAATAATTTCATCTAGACACGTGTACAGATTTTCACAAGCTTTCCCTAACACCAGTTTCTAATTCGTGCATTTTTCACAGAAGAATACCTCTGGAGCGATTTCCACCTAACAGATATGTAATTTAAATGCATTCCATCAACAGGGCATTCCAGGTTCCGTAAATGCTACATGCATGACGGATTCGGCAAAAATGGGTTTCTGAGTTGTGAGCATGTGGATTAGTGAACTTTCATCCACCAAACAAGGCATATATACACTTAGAAGAATTTACTCTGACTTCATAGGTTTTTTCTATCACCTGGTTCTAAAATCGGACATTTGGCACCAGAAAACACCCTTTGAGCGAATTCTCAAATATACACATGTAACTTACATTGTTTATATAAACATGGCATTCCGTATTCCGAACATGTTTCATGCAATACCGATTCCTCAAACATGCATTTCTGAGTTGTGAATATGCTCATGACTGTTGTCATCCATTACAAGTAACCTATGCACTATGGTGTATATACCTGTCTTCGTAGCTTCTTCCTATCACCAGGTTCAAGAATCACAGTTTGATCCCAGGAAAACCGTCTTGGAGCGAATTCTACCCTAGAGATATGTAATTTGAATAAATTGCCTCTACGTGATATTTCGTGTTCTGTACATGATACATGCATTGCGGATTCGACAAACATGCATTCCTGAGTTGAGAGCATGTGGATTACTGATTTTTCAAACTCTATAAAAGGAATATTTTCATCTAGACAAGTGTACTCATTTTCACAAGTTTTCCTAACATCAGTTTCGAATTCATGCATTTTTCACTGAAAAATACTTGTGCAGCGATTCCATCCTAATAGATATGTAATTTAAATGAAATACATCAACATGGCTTTCCCGGTTTCGTACTTGCTACATGCATGACGGATTCGACAAACATGAAATTTTGAGTTGTGAGCATGTGGATTAGTGAACTTTCATCCACTAAACAAGGCATATATACACTTAGAAGTATTTACTCTGACTTCATAAATTTTTTCTATCACCCGGTTATAAAACCGGACATTTGGCAGTAGAAAACACTCTTTGAGCGAATGCTCACCAATACATATGTAATTTACATTGTTTACATAACCATGGCATTCCGTATTCCGAACATGTTTGATGCAACACGGATTCCTCAAACATGCATTTCTGAGCTGTGAACATGCGAATGACAAATGTTTCAAACACCAAATAAGTTACATACGCACTTTGAAATATTTAATTGGACTTCGTTGCTTCTTCCTATCACCAGATTAAAGAGTCACACTTTGATCCCAGAGAAAACCTCTTGGAGTGAATCCTAAACTAGAGATATGTAATTTGAATAGATTCCATCTAAATGAGATTCCCTGTTCCGTACATGCTTCATGCAAGATGGATTCGTCAAACATGCATTCCTGAGTTGAGGGCATGTGGATTACTGATCTTTCATCCTATATAAAAGGAATATTTTCATCTAGACACGTGTTCTCATTTTCACAAACTTTCCCTAACACCAGTTTCGAATTTGTGCATTTTTCACAGAAAAAATATTCTGGAGCGATTTCCACCTAATAGATATGTAATTTACATGAATTCATTAACATGGCATTCCGGTTTCCGAGCATGCTACATGCATTACGGATTCGACAAACATGAGTTTCTGAGTTGTGAGCATTTGGATTAGTGAATTTTCATCCACCAAAAAAGGCATATATACACTTAGAAATATTTACTCTGACTTCATAGGTTTTTCCTATCACCAGGCTCTAAAATCGGACATTTGGAACCAGAAAACACACACTGAGCGAATTCTCACCAATATATATGTAATTTAGATTCTTTAAATAACCATGGCATTCCGTATTCTGAACAAGTTTCATGCAAAACTGATTCCACAAACATGCATTTCTGAGTTGTGTATATGCTCATGACTGATGTTTCAACCATTACAAGTTATCTAGGACTTTGATATATATACTTTGTCTTCGTAGCTTCTTCCTATCACCAGGTTCAGGAATCACACTTTGATCCCAGATAAACAATCTTGGAGTGAATTCTACCCTAGAGATATGCAAATTGAATAGATTTCATCAAAATGATATTCCGTGTTCCGTACTTGCAACATGTATGACGGATTCTACAAACATGCATTCCTGAGTTGAGAGCATTTCGATTGCTGATCTTTCATCCTCTATAAAAGGAATATTTTCATCTAGACACGTGTACTCATTTTCACAAGGTTTCCCTAACACCAGTTTCAAATTCCTGCATTTTTCACAGAAAAAAACTTTTGGAGCGATTTCCACCTAACAGTTATGTAATTTACATGAATTCCATCAACATGGCATTCCGGGTTCCGTACATGCTACATGCATGACGGATTCGACAAACATGAGATTCTGAGTTGTGAACATGTGGGTTAGTGATCTTTCATCCACCAAAAAAGGCATATATACACTTAGAACTATTTACTCTGACTCATAGTTTTTTTCTATCTCTAGGTTCTAAAATCGGATATTTGGCACCAGGAAACACTCTCTGAGCGAATTCTCACCAATACATATGTATGTTATATTGTTTACATAACCATGGCATTCCGTATCCTGAACATTTTTCATGAAACACGGATTCCACAAACATGCATGTGAGTTGTGAACATGCGCATGACTGATGTTTCAACCATTAAACTTTACTTATGCACTTTGGAATATTTACTTTGACTTCATAGATTCTTCCTATCACCAGTTTCAAGAATCACACTTTCATCCCAGATAAACCCTCTTGGTGTGAATTCTACAATAGAGATACGTAATTTGAATAGATTCCATCATCATGATATTCCATGATCCGTACATGCTACATGCATGACGGATTCGACAAACATGCATTCCTGGGTTGAGGGCATGTGGATTATTGATCTTTCAACCTCTATAAATGTAATATTTTCATCTAGACACGTGTACACATTTTCACAAGCTTTCCCTAACACAAGTTTCGAATTCGTGCATTTTTCACAGAAAAATTCTTCTTTGGCGATTTCCACCTAATAGATATGTAATTTACATGAATTCCATCAACATAGCATTCAGGGTTCCGTACATGCTTCATGCATGACGGATTCGACAAATATGAGATTCTGAGTTGTGAGCATGTGGATTAGTGAACATTCATCCACGAAACAAGGCATATAAACACTTACAAATATTTACTTTGACTTCTTAGGTTTTTTCTATCACCAGTTTCTAAAATAGGACACTTGGCACCAGAAAACACTCTTTGAGCGAATTCTCACCAATACACATGTAATTTACATTGTTTACATAACCATGGCATTGCATATTCTGAACATGATTCATGTATCACAAATTCCTCAAACATGCATTTCTGAGTTATCAACATGCGCATGACAGATGTTTCAACCTACAAACAAGTTACTTATGCACTTTGAAATATTTACTTTGACTTCGGAGCTTCTTCCTATCACCAGTTTCAAGAATCACACTTTGATCCCAGAAAAACCCTCTTGGAGTGCATTCTACCCTAGAGATATGTAATTGGATTAGATTCGATCTGCATGATATTCGGTGTTCCGTACATGGTATATGGATGACGGATTCACAAACATGCATTTCTGAGTTGAGAGCATGTTGATTACTGATCTTTCATCCTCTATAATAGGAATATTTACATCTGGACCCGTGTACTCATTTTCACAAGCTTTCCCTAACACCAGTTTCGAATTCGTGCAGTTTTCATACAAAAATACTTCTGGAGCAATTTCCTCCTAAGAGATATGGAATTTAAATGCATTCCATCAACATGGCATTCCGGGTTCCGTACATGCTACATGCATGATGGATTCGACAAACATGAGTTTCTGAGTTGTGAGTATGTTTATTAGTGACCTTTCATCCACCAAACAAGGCATATATACACTTTGAAATATTTACTCTGACTTCATAGGTTTTTTCTATCACCAGGTTCTAATATCGGACATTTGGCACGAGAAAACACTCTTTCAGCGAATTCTCACCAATACACATGTAATTAACATTGTTTACATAACCATGGGATTGCGTATTCTGAACATGATTCATGTATCACGAATTCCTCAAACATGCATTTCTGAGTTGTCAACATGCGCATGACAGATGTTTCAACCTACAAAAAAGTTACCTATGCACTTTGAAATATTTCCTTTGACTTCGGAGCTTCTTCCTATCACCAGTTTCAAGAATCACACTTTGATCCCATAAAAAAACTCTTGGAGCGAATTCTACCCTAGAGATATGTGATTAGATTAGATTCCATCTGCATGATATTTCGTATTCCGTACATGCTATATATATGACGGATTCTACAAAAATGCATTTGAGTTGAGAGCATGTTGATTACTGATCTTTCATCCTCAAAAAAGGAATATTTTCATCTAGACTCGTATACACATTTTCACAAGCTTTCCCTAACACAAGTTTCGAATTCGTGCATTTTTCACAGAAAAATTCTTCTTTGGCGATTTCCACCTAATAGATATGTAATTTACATGAATTCCATCAACATAGCATTCAGGGTTCCGTACATGCTTCATGCATGACGGATTCGACAAATATGAGATTCTGAGTTGTGAGCATGTGGATTAGTGAACTTTCATCCAACAAACAAGACATATATACACTTAGAATTATTTACTCTGACTTCATAGGTTTTTTTATATCACCACGTTCTAAAATCGGACATTTGGCACTAAAAAAGCCTCTTTGAGCAAATTCTCACCAATACACATGTAATTTACATTGTTTATATAACCATGGCATTCCGTATTCCGAAGATGTTTGATGAAACACGGATTCCACAAACATGCATTTCTGAGTTGTGTACATGCACATGAGAGATGATTCAACTATAAGAATTTACTTATGCACTTTGAAATACTTACTTTGACTTCGTAATTTCTTCCTATCACCAGTTTCAAGAATCACACTTGATCTCAGAAAAACCCTCTTGGAGCGAATTTTACCCTAGAGATATGTAATTTGAATAGATTCCATCTACATGATATTCCGTGTTCCGTACATGCTTCATACAAGACGGATTCGTCAAACATGCATTCCTGAGTTGAGGGCATGTGGATTTCTGATCTTTAATCCTCTATAAAAGGAATATTTTCATCTAGAAACGTGTCCTCATTTTCACAAGCTTTCCCTAACACCAGTTTTGAATTTGTGCATTTTTCTCAGAAAAATACTTCTGAAGCGATTTCCACCTAATAGATATGTAATTTACATGAATTCATCAACATGGCATTCCGGGTTCCGTACATGCTTCATGCATGACGGATTCAACAAATATGAGATTCTGAGTTGTGAGCATGTGGATTAGTGAACTTTCATCCAACAAACAAGGCATATATACACTTAGAATTATTTACTCTGACTTCATAGTTTTTTGGTATCACCACATTCTAAAATCGGTTATTTGGCACTAAAAAAGCCTCTTTGACCAAATTCTCCCCAATACACATGTAATTTACATTGTTTATATAACCATGGCATTCCGTATTCCGAAGATGTTTGATGAAACACGGATTCCACAAACATGCATTTCTGAGTTGTGTACATGCACATGAGAGATGATTCAACTATATGAATTTACCTATGCATTTTGAAATATTTACTTTGACTTCGTAAAGCTTCCTATCACCAGTTTCAAGAATCACACTTGATCTCAGAAAAACCCTCTTGGAGCGAATTCTACCCTAGAGATATGTAATTTGAATAGATTCTTTCAACATGGTATTCGGTGTTCCGTACATGCTACATGCATGACGGATTCGACAAACATGCATTCCTGAGTTGAGAGCATCTGGATTACTGATTTTTCATCCTGAATAAAAGGAATATTATCATATAGACTCGTGTACACATTTTCACAAGCTTTCCCTAACACCAGTTTCTAATTCGTGCATTTTTCACAGAAGAACACTTCTGGAGCGTTTTCCACCTAATAGATATATAATTTACATGAATTCCATCAACATGGCATCCCGGGTTCCGTACATGATACATGCATGACGGATTCGAGAAACATGAGTTTCTGAGTTGTGAGAATTTGGATTACTGACCTTTCAATCACCAAACAAGGCATATATACACTTAGATATATTTACTCTTACTTCATAGCTTTTTTTTATCTCCAGGTTCTAAAATCGGAGATTTGGCCCCAGAAAACACTCTTTGAGCGATTCTCACCAAAACACATGTAATTTACATTGTTTACCTAACCATGGCATTCCGTATACTGAACATTTTTCATTCTCACGGATTCCTCAAACATGCATTTCTTAGCTGTGAACATGCGCATGAATGATGTTTCAAACACCAAACAATTTACGTATGCACTTTGAAATATTTACTTGGACTTCGGAGCTTCTTCCTATCACAAGTTTCAAGAATCACACTTTCATCCCAGAAAAACCCTCTTGAAGTGAATTCTACCCTAGAGATATGTAATTTGAATAGATTCCATCTACATGATATTCCGTGTTCCGTACCTGCTATATGCATGTCTGATTCGACCACCATGCATTCCTGAGTTGAGAGCATGTGGATTACTGATCTTTCATCCTCTATAAAAGGAATAATTTCATCTAGACACGTGTACAGATTTTCACAAGCTTTCCCTAACACCAGTTTCTAATTCGTGCATTTTTCACAGAAGAATACCTCTGGAGCGATTTCCACCTAACAGATATGTAATTTAAATGCATTCCATCAACAGGGCATT
This sequence comes from Vicugna pacos, assembly GCF_048564905.1. NCBI lineage: Eukaryota > Metazoa > Chordata > Mammalia > Artiodactyla > Camelidae > Vicugna > Vicugna pacos. The sequence goes on along the minus strand of NW_027328741.1, from coordinate 64,527,650 downwards.
CCAGGTTCCGTAAATGCTACATGCATGACGGATTCGGCAAAAATGGGTTTCTGAGTTGTGAGCATGTGGATTAGTGAACTTTCATCCACCAAACAAGGCATATATACACTTAGAAGAATTTACTCTGACTTCATAGGTTTTTTCTATCACCTGGTTCTAAAATCGGACATTTGGCACCAGAAAACACCCTTTGAGCGAATTCTCAAATATACACATGTAACTTACATTGTTTATATAAACATGGCATTCCGTATTCCGAACATGTTTCATGCAATACCGATTCCTCAAACATGCATTTCTGAGTTGTGAACATGCACATGAGAGATGATTCAACTATAAGAATTTACCTATGCACTTTGAAATATTTAGTTTGACTTCGTAATTTCTTCCTATCACCAGTTTCAAGAATCACACTTGATCTCAGAAAAACCCTCTTGGAGCGAATTCTACCCTAGAGATATGTAATTTGAATTGATTCCATCTACATGATATTCTGTGTTCCGTACATGCTTCATGCACGACGGATTCATCAAACATGCATTCCTGAGTTGAGGGCATGTGGATTTCTGATCTTTCACCCTCTATAAAAGGAATATTTTCATCTAGACACGTGTCCTCATTTTCACAAGCTTTCCCTAACACCAGTTTCGAATTTGTGCATTTTTCACAGAAAAATAGTTCTGGAGCGATTTCCACCTAATAGATATGTAATTTACATGAATTCATGAACATGGCATTCCGGGTTCCGTACATGCTTCATGCATGACGGATTCGACAAATATGAGATTCTGAGTTGTGAGCATGTGGATTAGTGAACTTTCATCCAACAAACAAGACATATATACACTTAGAATTATTTACTCTGACTTCATAAGTTTTTTGTATCACCACGTTCTAAAATCGGACATTTGACACTAAAAAATACTCTTTGAGCTAATTCTCACCAATACACATGTAATTTACATTGTTTATATAACCATGGCATTCCGTATTCCGAAGATGTTTGATGAAACACGGATTCCACAAACATGCATTTCTGAGTTGTGTACATGCACATGAGAGATGATTCAAGTATAAGAATTTACCTATGCACTTTGAAATATTTACTTTGACTTCGTAATTTCTTCCTATCACCAGTTTCAAGAATCACACTTGATCTCAGAAAAACCCTCTTGGAGCGAATTTTACCCTAGAGATATGTAATTTGAATAGATTCCATCTACATGATATTCCGTGTTCCGTACATGCTTCATACAAGACGGATTGGTCAAACATGCATTCCTGAGTTGAGGGCATGTGGATTTCTGATCTTTAATCCTCTATAAAAGGAATATTTTCATCTAGAAATGTGTCCTCATTTTCACAAGCTTTCCCTAACATCAGTTTTGAATTTGTGCATTTTTCACAGAAAAATACTTCTGAAGCGATTTCCACCTAATAGATATGTAATTTACATGAATTCATCAACATGGCATTCCGGGTTCCGTACATGCTTCATGCATGACGGATTCAACAAATATGAGATTCTGAGTTGTGAGCATGTGGATTAGTGAACTTTCATCCAACAAACGAGGCATATATACACTTAGAATTATTTACTCTGACTTCATAGGTTTTTTGTATCACCACATTCTAAAATCGGTTATTTGGCACTAAAAAAGCCTCTTTGACCAAATTCTCCCCAATACACATGTAATTTACATTGTTTATATAACCATGGCATTCCGTATTCCGAAGATGTTTGATGAAACACGGATTCCACAAACATGCATTTCTGAGTTGTGTACATGCACATGAGAGATGATTCAACTATATGAATTTACCTATGCATTTTGAAATATTTACTTTGACTTCGTAAAGCTTCCTATCACCAGTTTCAAGAATCACACTTGATCTCAGAAAAACCCTCTTGGAGCGAATTCTACCCTAGAGATATGTAATTTGAATAGATTCTTTCAACATGGTATTCGGTGTTCCGTACATGCTACATGCATGACGGATTCGACAAACATGCATTCCTGAGTTGAGAGCATCTGGATTACTGATTTTTCATCCTGAATAAAAGGAATATTATCATATAGACTCGTGTACACATTTTCACAAGCTTTCCCTAACACCAGTTTCTAATTCGTGCATTTTTCACAGAAGAACACTTCTGGAGCGTTTTCCACCTAATAGATTTACATGAATTTACATGAATTCCATCAACATGGCATCCCGGGTTCCGTACATGATACATGCATGACGGATTCGAGAAACATGAGTTTCTGAGTTGTGAGAATTTGGATTACTGACCTTTCAATCACCAAACAAGGCATATATACACTTAGATATATTTACTCTTACTTCATAGCTTTTTTTTATCTCCAGGTTCTAAAATCGGAGATTTGGCCCCAGAAAACACTCTTTGAGCGATTCTCACCAAAACACATGTAATTTACATTGTTTACCTAACCATGGCATTCCGTATACTGAACATTTTTCATTCTCACGGATTCCTCAAACATGCATTTCTTAGCTGTGAACATGCGCATGAATGATGTTTCAAACACCAAACAATTTACGTATGCACTTTGAAATATTTACTTGGACTTCGGAGCTTCTTCCTATCACAAGTTTCAAGAATCACACTTTCATCCCAGAAAAACCCTCTTGAAGTGAATTCTACCCTAGAGATATGTAATTTGAATAGATTCCATCTACATGATATTCCGTGTTCCGTACCTGCTATATGCATGTCTGATTCGACCACCATGCATTCCTGAGTTGAGAGCATGTGGATTACTGATCTTTCATCCTCTATAAAAGGAATAATTTCATCTAGACACGTGTACAGATTTTCACAAGCTTTCCCTAACACCAGTTTCTAATTCGTGCATTTTTCACAGAAGAATACCTCTGGAGCGATTTCCACCTAACAGATATGTAATTTAAATGCATTCCATCAACAGGGCATTCCAGGTTCCGTAAATGCTACATGCATGACGGATTCGGCAAAAATGGGTTTCTGAGTTGTGAGCATGTGGATTAGTGAACTTTCATCCACCAAACAAGGCATATATACACTTAGAAGAATTTACTCTGACTTCATAGGTTTTTTCTATCACCTGGTTCTAAAATCGGACATTTGGCACCAGAAAACACCCTTTGAGCGAATTCTCAAATATACACATGTAACTTACATTGTTTATATAAACATGGCATTCCGTATTCCGAACATGTTTCATGCAATACCGATTCCTCAAACATGCATTTCTGAGTTGTGAATATGCTCATGACTGTTGTCATCCATTACAAGTAACCTATGCACTATGGTATATATACCTGTCTTCGTAGCTTCTTCCTATCACCAGGTTCAAGAATCACAGTTTGATCCCAGGAAAACCGTCTTGGAGCGAATTCTACCCTAGAGATATGTAATTTGAATAAATTGCCTCTACGTGATATTTCGTGTTCTGTACATGATACATGCATTGCGGATTCGACAAACATGCATTCCTGAGTTGAGAGCATGTGGATTACTGATTTTTCAAACTCTATAAAAGGAATATTTTCATCTAGACAAGTGTACTCATTTTCACAAGTTTTCCTAACATCAGTTTCGAATTCATGCATTTTTCACTGAAAAATACTTGTGCAGCGATTCCATCCTAATAGATATGTAATTTAAATGAAATACATCAACATGGCTTTCCCGGTTTCGTACTTGCTACATGCATGACGGATTCGACAAACATGAAATTTTGAGTTGTGAGCATGTGGATTAGTGAACTTTCATCCACTAAACAAGGCATATATACACTTAGAAGTATTTACTCTGACTTCATAAATTTTTTCTATCACCCGGTTATAAAACCGGACATTTGGCAGTAGAAAACACTCTTTGAGCGAATGCTCACCAATACATATGTAATTTACATTGTTTACATAACCATGGCATTCCGTATTCCGAACATGTTTGATGCAACACGGATTCCTCAAACATGCATTTCTGAGCTGTGAACATGCGAATGACAAATGTTTCAAACACCAAATAAGTTACATACGCACTTTGAAATATTTAATTGGACTTCGTTGCTTCTTCCTATCACCAGATTAAAGAGTCACACTTTGATCCCAGAGAAAACCTCTTGGAGTGAATCCTAAACTAGAGATATGTAATTTGAATAGATTCCATCTAAATGAGATTCCCTGTTCCGTACATGCTTCATGCAAGATGGATTCGTCAAACATGCATTCCTGAGTTGAGGGCATGTGGATTACTGATCTTTCATCCTATATAAAAGGAATATTTTCATCTAGACACGTGTTCTCATTTTCACAAACTTTCCCTAACACCAGTTTCGAATTTGTGCATTTTTCACAGAAAAAATATTCTGGAGCGATTTCCACCTAATAGATATGTAATTTACATGAATTCATTAACATGGCATTCCGGTTTCCGAGCATGCTACATGCATTACGGATTCGACAAACATGAGTTTCTGAGTTGTGAGCATTTGGATTGGTGAATTTTCATCCACCAAAAAAGGCATATATACACTTAGAAATATTTACTCTGACTTCATAGGTTTTTCCTATCACCAGGCTCTAAAATCGGACATTTGGAACCAGAAAACACACACTGAGCGAATTCTCACCAATATATATGTAATTTAGATTCTTTAAATAACCATGGCATTCCGTATTCCGAACAAGTTTCATGCAAAACTGATTCCACAAACATGCATTTCTGAGTTGTGTATATGCTCATGACTGATGTTTCAACCATTACAAGTTATCTAGGACTTTGATATATATACTTTGTCTTCGTAGCTTCTTCCTATCACCAGGTTCAGGAATCACACTTTGATCCCAGATAAACAATCTTGGAGTGAATTCTACCCTAGAGATATGCAAATTGAATAGATTTCATCAAAATGATATTCCGTGTTCCGTACTTGCAACATGTATGACGGATTCTACAAACATGCATTCCTGAGTTGAGAGCATTTCGATTGCTGATCTTTCATCCTCTATAAAAGGAATATTTTCATCTAGACACGTGTACTCATTTTCACAAGGTTTCCCTAACACCAGTTTCAAATTCCTGCATTTTTCACAGAAAAAAACTTTTGGAGCGATTTCCACCTAACAGTTATGTAATTTACATGAATTCCATCAACATGGCATTCCGGGTTCCGTACATGCTACATGCATGACGGATTCGACAAACATGAGATTCTGAGTTGTGAACATGTGGGTTAGTGATCTTTCATCCACCAAAAAAGGCATATATACACTTAGAACTATTTACTCTGACTCATAGTTTTTTTCTATCTCTAGGTTCTAAAATCGGATATTTGGCACCAGGAAACACTCTCTGAGCGAATTCTCACCAATACATATGTATGTTATATTGTTTACATAACCATGGCATTCCGTATCCTGAACATTTTTCATGAAACACGGATTCCACAAACATGCATGTGAGTTGTGAACATGCGCATGACTGATGTTTCAACCATTAAACTTTACTTATGCACTTTGGAATATTTACTTTGACTTCATAGATTCTTCCTATCACCAGTTTCAAGAATCACACTTTCATCCCAGATAAACCCTCTTGGTGTGAATTCTACAATAGAGATACGTAATTTGAATAGATTCCATCATCATGATATTCCATGATCCGTACATGCTACATGCATGACGGATTCGACAAACATGCATTCCTGGGTTGAGGGCATGTGGATTATTGATCTTTCAACCTCTATAAATGTAATATTTTCATCTAGACACGTGTACACATTTTCACAAGCTTTCCCTAACACAAGTTTCGAATTCGTGCATTTTTCACAGAAAAATTCTTCTTTGGCGATTTCCACCTAATAGATATGTAATTTACATGAATTCCATCAACATAGCATTCAGGGTTCCGTACATGCTTCATGCATGACGGATTCGACAAATATGAGATTCTGAGTTGTGAGCATGTGGATTAGTGAACATTCATCCACGAAACAAGGCATATAAACACTTACAAATATTTACTTTGACTTCTTAGGTTTTTTCTATCACCAGTTTCTAAAATAGGACACTTGGCACCAGAAAACACTCTTTGAGCGAATTCTCACCAATACACATGTAATTTACATTGTTTACATAACCATGGCATTGCATATTCTGAACATGATTCATGTATCACAAATTCCTCAAACATGCATTTCTGAGTTATCAACATGCGCATGACAGATGTTTCAACCTACAAACAAGTTACTTATGCACTTTGAAATATTTACTTTGACTTCGGAGCTTCTTCCTATCACCAGTTTCAAGAATCACACTTTGATCCCAGAAAAACCCTCTTGGAGTGCATTCTACCCTAGAGATATGTAATTGGATTAGATTCGATCTGCATGATATTCGGTGTTCCGTACATGGTATATGGATGACGGATTCACAAACATGCATTTCTGAGTTGAGAGCATGTTGATTACTGATCTTTCATCCTCTATAATAGGAATATTTACATCTGGACCCGTGTACTCATTTTCACAAGCTTTCCCTAACACCAGTTTCGAATTCGTGCAGTTTTCATACAAAAATACTTCTGGAGCAATTTCCTCCTAAGAGATATGGAATTTAAATGCATTCCATCAACATGGCATTCCGGGTTCCGTACATGCTACATGCATGATGGATTCGACAAACATGAGTTTCTGAGTTGTGAGTATGTTTATTAGTGACCTTTCATCCACCAAACAAGGCATATATACACTTTGAAATATTTACTCTGACTTCATAGGTTTTTTCTATCACCAGGTTCTAATATCGGACATTTGGCACGAGAAAACACTCTTTCAGCGAATTCTCACCAATACACATGTAATTAACATTGTTTACATAACCATGGGATTGCGTATTCTGAACATGATTCATGTATCACGAATTCCTCAAACATGCATTTCTGAGTTGACAACATGCGCATGACAGATGTTTCAACCTACAAAAAAGTTACCTATGCACTTTGAAATATTTCCTTTGACTTCGGAGCTTCTTCCTATCACCAGTTTCAAGAATCACACTTTGATCCCAGAAAAAACCTCTTGGAGCGAATTCTACCCTAGAGATATGTGATTAGATTAGATTCCATCTGCATGATATTTCGTATTCCGTACATGCTATATATATGACGGATTCTACAAAAATGCATTTGAGTTGAGAGCATGTTGATTACTGATCTTTCATCCTCAAAAAAGGAATATTTTCATCTAGACTCGTATACACATTTTCACAAGCTTTCCCTAACACAAGTTTCGAATTCGTGCATTTTTCACAGAAAAATTCTTCTTTGGCGATTTCCACCTAATAGATATGTAATTTACATGAATTCCATCAACATAGCATTCAGGGTTCCGTACATGCTTCATGCATGAAGGATTCGACAAATATGAGATTCTGAGTTGTGAGCATGTGGATTAGTGAACTTTCATCCAACAAACAAGACATATATACACTTAGAATTATTTACTCTGACTTCATAGGTTTTTTTATATCACCACGTTCTAAAATCGGACATTTGGCACTAAAAAAGCCTCTTTGAGCAAATTCTCACCAATACACATGTAATTTACATTGTTTATATAACCATGGCATTCCGTATTCCGAAGATGTTTGATGAAACACGGATTCCACAAACATGCATTTCTGAGTTGTGTACATGCACATGAGAGATGATTCAACTATAAGAATTTACTTATGCACTTTGAAATACTTACTTTGACTTCGTAATTTCTTCCTATCACCAGTTTCAAGAATCACACTTGATCTCAGAAAAACCCTCTTGGAGCGAATTTTACCCTAGAGATATGTAATTTGAATAGATTCCATCTACATGATATTCCGTGTTCCGTACATGCTTCATACAAGACGGATTCGTCAAACATGCATTCCTGAGTTGAGGGCATGTGGATTTCTGATCTTTAATCCTCTATAAAAGGAATATTTTCATCTAGAAACGTGTCCTCATTTTCACAAGCTTTCCCTAACACCAGTTTTGAATTTGTGCATTTTTCTCAGAAAAATACTTCTGAAGCGATTTCCACCTAATAGATATGTAATTTACATGAATTCATCAACATGGCATTCCGGGTTCCGTACATGCTTCATGCATGACGGATTCAACAAATATGAGATTCTGAGTTGTGAGCATGTGGATTAGTGAACTTTCATCCAACAAACAAGGCATATATACACTTAGAATTATTTACTCTGACTTCATAGTTTTTTGGTATCACCACATTCTAAAATCGGTTATTTGGCACTAAAAAAGCCTCTTTGACCAAATTCTCCCCAATACACATGTAATTTACATTGTTTATATAACCATGGCATTCCGTATTCCGAAGATGTTTGATGAAACACGGATTCCACAAACATGCATTTCTGAGTTGTGTACATGCACATGAGAGATGATTCAACTATATGAATTTACCTATGCATTTTGAAATATTTACTTTGACTTCGTAAAGCTTCCTATCACCAGTTTCAAGAATCACACTTGATCTCAGAAAAACCCTCTTGGAGCGAATTCTACCCTAGAGATATGTAATTTGAATAGATTCTTTCAACATGGTATTCGGTGTTCCGTACATGCTACATGCATGACGGATTCGACAAACATGCATTCCTGAGTTGAGAGCATCTGGATTACTGATTTTTCATCCTGAATAAAAGGAATATTATCATATAGACTCGTGTACACATTTTCACAAGCTTTCCCTAACACCAGTTTCTAATTCGTGCATTTTTCACAGAAGAACACTTCTGGAGCGTTTTCCACCTAATAGATATATAATTTACATGAATTCCATCAACATGGCATCCCGGGTTCCGTACATGATACATGCATGACGGATTCGAGAAACATGAGTTTCTGAGTTGTGAGAATTTGGATTACTGACCTTTCAATCACCAAACAAGGCATATATACACTTAGATATATTTACTCTTACTTCATAGCTTTTTTTTATCTCCAGGTTCTAAAATCGGAGATTTGGCCCCAGAAAACACTCTTTGAGCGATTCTCACCAAAACACATGTAATTTACATTGTTTACCTAACCATGGCATTCCGTATACTGAACATTTTTCATTCTCACGGATTCCTCAAACATGCATTTCTTAGCTGTGAACATGCGCATGAATGATGTTTCAAACACCAAACAATTTACGTATGCACTTTGAAATATTTACTTGGACTTCGGAGCTTCTTCCTATCACAAGTTTCAAGAATCACACTTTCATCCCAGAAAAACCCTCTTGAAGTGAATTCTACCCTAGAGATATGTAATTTGAATAGATTCCATCTACATGATATTCCGTGTTCCGTACCTGCTATATGCATGTCTGATTCGACCACCATGCATTCCTGAGTTGAGAGCATGTGGATTACTGATCTTTCATCCTCTATAAAAGGAATAATTTCATCTAGACACGTGTACAGATTTTCACAAGCTTTCCCTAACACCAGTTTCTAATTCGTGCATTTTTCACAGAAGAATACCTCTGGAGCGATTTCCACCTAACAGATATGTAATTTAAATGCATTCCATCAACAGGGCATTCCAGGTTCCGTAAATGCTACATGCATGACGGATTCGGCAAAAATGGGTTTCTGAGTTGTGAGCATGTGGATTAGTGAACTTTCATCCACCAAACAAGGCATATATACACTTAGAAGAATTTACTCTGACTTCATAGGTTTTTTCTATCACCTGGTTCTAAAATCGGACATTTGGCACCAGAAAACACCCTTTGAGCGAATTCTCAAATATACACATGTAACTTACATTGTTTATATAAACATGGCATTCCGTATTCCGAACATGTTTCATGCAATACCGATTCCTCAAACATGCATTTCTGAGTTGTGAACATGCACATGAGAGATGATTCAACTATAAGAATTTACCTATGCACTTTGAAATATTTAGTTTGACTTCGTAATTTCTTCCTATCACCAGTTTCAAGAATCACACTTGATCTCAGAAAAACCCTCTTGGAGCGAATTCTACCCTAGAGATATGTAATTTGAATTGATTCCATCTACATGATATTCTGTGTTCCGTACATGCTTCATGCACGACGGATTCATCAAACATGCATTCCTGAGTTGAGGGCATGTGGATTTCTGATCTTTCACCCTCTATAAAAGGAATATTTTCATCTAGACACGTGTCCTCATTTTCACAAGCTTTCCCTAACACCAGTTTCGAATTTGTGCATTTTTCACAGAAAAATAGTTCTGGAGCGATTTCCACCTAATAGATATGTAATTTACATGAATTCATGAACATGGCATTCCGGGTTCCGTACATGCTTCATGCATGACGGATTCGACAAATATGAGATTCTGAGTTGTGAGCATGTGGATTAGTGAACTTTCATCCAACAAACAAGACATATATACACTTAGAATTATTTACTCTGACTTCATAAGTTTTTTGTATCACCACGTTCTAAAATCGGACATTTGACACTAAAAAATACTCTTTGAGCTAATTCTCACCAATACACATGTAATTTACATTGTTTATATAACCATGGCATTCCGTATTCCGAAGATGTTTGATGAAACACGGATTCCACAAACATGCATTTCTGAGTTGTGTACATGCACATGAGAGATGATTCAAGTATAAGAATTTACCTATGCACTTTGAAATATTTACTTTGACTTCGTAATTTCTTCCTATCACCAGTTTCAAGAATCACACTTGATCTCAGAAAAACCCTCTTGGAGCGAATTTTACCCTAGAGATATGTAATTTGAATAGATTCCATCTACATGATATTCCGTGTTCCGTACATGCTTCATACAAGACGGATTGGTCAAACATGCATTCCTGAGTTGAGGGCATGTGGATTTCTGATCTTTAATCCTCTATAAAAGGAATATTTTCATCTAGAAATGTGTCCTCATTTTCACAAGCTTTCCCTAACATCAGTTTTGAATTTGTGCATTTTTCACAGAAAAATACTTCTGAAGCGATTTCCACCTAATAGATATGTAATTTACATGAATTCATCAACATGGCATTCCGGGTTCCGTACATGCTTCATGCATGACGGATTCAACAAATATGAGATTCTGAGTTGTGAGCATGTGGATTAGTGAACTTTCATCCAACAAACGAGGCATATATACACTTAGAATTATTTACTCTGACTTCATAGGTTTTTTGTATCACCACATTCTAAAATCGGTTATTTGGCACTAAAAAAGCCTCTTTGACCAAATTCTCCCCAATACACATGTAATTTACATTGTTTATATAACCATGGCATTCCGTATTCCGAAGATGTTTGATGAAACACGGATTCCACAAACATGCATTTCTGAGTTGTGTACATGCACATGAGAGATGATTCAACTATATGAATTTACCTATGCATTTTGAAATATTTACTTTGACTTCGTAAAGCTTCCTATCACCAGTTTCAAGAATCACACTTGATCTCAGAAAAACCCTCTTGGAGCGAATTCTACCCTAGAGATATGTAATTTGAATAGATTCTTTCAACATGGTATTCGGTGTTCCGTACATGCTACATGCATGACGGATTCGACAAACATGCATTCCTGAGTTGAGAGCATCTGGATTACTGATTTTTCATCCTGAATAAAAGGAATATTATCATATAGACTCGTGTACACATTTTCACAAGCTTTCCCTAACACCAGTTTCTAATTCGTGCATTTTTCACAGAAGAACACTTCTGGAGCGTTTTCCACCTAATAGATTTACATGAATTTACATGAATTCCATCAACATGGCATCCCGGGTTCCGTACATGATACATGCATGACGGATTCGAGAAACATGAGTTTCTGAGTTGTGAGAATTTGGATTACTGACCTTTCAATCACCAAACAAGGCATATATACACTTAGATATATTTACTCTTACTTCATAGCTTTTTTTTATCTCCAGGTTCTAAAATCGGAGATTTGGCCCCAGAAAACACTCTTTGAGCGATTCTCACCAAAACACATGTAATTTACATTGTTTACCTAACCATGGCATTCCGTATACTGAACATTTTTCATTCTCACGGATTCCTCAAACATGCATTTCTTAGCTGTGAACATGCGCATGAATGATGTTTCAAACACCAAACAATTTACGTATGCACTTTGAAATATTTACTTGGACTTCGGAGCTTCTTCCTATCACAAGTTTCAAGAATCACACTTTCATCCCAGAAAAACCCTCTTGAAGTGAATTCTACCCTAGAGATATGTAATTTGAATAGATTCCATCTACATGATATTCCGTGTTCCGTACCTGCTATATGCATGTCTGATTCGACCACCATGCATTCCTGAGTTGAGAGCATGTGGATTACTGATCTTTCATCCTCTATAAAAGGAATAATTTCATCTAGACACGTGTACAGATTTTCACAAGCTTTCCCTAACACCAGTTTCTAATTCGTGCATTTTTCACAGAAGAATACCTCTGGAGCGATTTCCACCTAACAGATATGTAATTTAAATGCATTCCATCAACAGGGCATTCCAGGTTCCGTAAATGCTACATGCATGACGGATTCGGCAAAAATGGGTTTCTGAGTTGTGAGCATGTGGATTAGTGAACTTTCATCCACCAAACAAGGCATATATACACTTAGAAGAATTTACTCTGACTTCATAGGTTTTTTCTATCACCTGGTTCTAAAATCGGACATTTGGCACCAGAAAACACCCTTTGAGCGAATTCTCAAATATACACATGTAACTTACATTGTTTATATAAACATGGCATTCCGTATTCCGAACATGTTTCATGCAATACCGATTCCTCAAACATGCATTTCTGAGTTGTGAATATGCTCATGACTGTTGTCATCCATTACAAGTAACCTATGCACTATGGTATATATACCTGTCTTCGTAGCTTCTTCCTATCACCAGGTTCAAGAATCACAGTTTGATCCCAGGAAAACCGTCTTGGAGCGAATTCTACCCTAGAGATATGTAATTTGAATAAATTGCCTCTACGTGATATTTCGTGTTCTGTACATGATACATGCATTGCGGATTCGACAAACATGCATTCCTGAGTTGAGAGCATGTGGATTACTGATTTTTCAAACTCTATAAAAGGAATATTTTCATCTAGACAAGTGTACTCATTTTCACAAGTTTTCCTAACATCAGTTTCGAATTCATGCATTTTTCACTGAAAAATACTTGTGCAGCGATTCCATCCTAATAGATATGTAATTTAAATGAAATACATCAACATGGCTTTCCCGGTTTCGTACTTGCTACATGCATGACGGATTCGACAAACATGAAATTTTGAGTTGTGAGCATGTGGATTAGTGAACTTTCATCCACTAAACAAGGCATATATACACTTAGAAGTATTTACTCTGACTTCATAAATTTTTTCTATCACCCGGTTATAAAACCGGACATTTGGCAGTAGAAAACACTCTTTGAGCGAATGCTCACCAATACATATGTAATTTACATTGTTTACATAACCATGGCATTCCGTATTCCGAACATGTTTGATGCAACACGGATTCCTCAAACATGCATTTCTGAGCTGTGAACATGCGAATGACAAATGTTTCAAACACCAAATAAGTTACATACGCACTTTGAAATATTTAATTGGACTTCGTTGCTTCTTCCTATCACCAGATTAAAGAGTCACACTTTGATCCCAGAGAAAACCTCTTGGAGTGAATCCTAAACTAGAGATATGTAATTTGAATAGATTCCATCTAAATGAGATTCCCTGTTCCGTACATGCTTCATGCAAGATGGATTCGTCAAACATGCATTCCTGAGTTGAGGGCATGTGGATTACTGATCTTTCATCCTATATAAAAGGAATATTTTCATCTAGACACGTGTTCTCATTTTCACAAACTTTCCCTAACACCAGTTTCGAATTTGTGCATTTTTCACAGAAAAAATATTCTGGAGCGATTTCCACCTAATAGATATGTAATTTACATGAATTCATTAACATGGCATTCCGGTTTCCGAGCATGCTACATGCATTACGGATTCGACAAACATGAGTTTCTGAGTTGTGAGCATTTGGATTGGTGAATTTTCATCCACCAAAAAAGGCATATATACACTTAGAAATATTTACTCTGACTTCATAGGTTTTTCCTATCACCAGGCTCTAAAATCGGACATTTGGAACCAGAAAACACACACTGAGCGAATTCTCACCAATATATATGTAATTTAGATTCTTTAAATAACCATGGCATTCCGTATTCCGAACAAGTTTCATGCAAAACTGATTCCACAAACATGCATTTCTGAGTTGTGTATATGCTCATGACTGATGTTTCAACCATTACAAGTTATCTAGGACTTTGATATATATACTTTGTCTTCGTAGCTTCTTCCTATCACCAGGTTCAGGAATCACACTTTGATCCCAGATAAACAATCTTGGAGTGAATTCTACCCTAGAGATATGCAAATTGAATAGATTTCATCAAAATGATATTCCGTGTTCCGTACTTGCAACATGTATGACGGATTCTACAAACATGCATTCCTGAGTTGAGAGCATTTCGATTGCTGATCTTTCATCCTCTATAAAAGGAATATTTTCATCTAGACACGTGTACTCATTTTCACAAGGTTTCCCTAACACCAGTTTCAAATTCCTGCATTTTTCACAGAAAAAAACTTTTGGAGCGATTTCCACCTAACAGTTATGTAATTTACATGAATTCCATCAACATGGCATTCCGGGTTCCGTACATGCTACATGCATGACGGATTCGACAAACATGAGATTCTGAGTTGTGAACATGTGGGTTAGTGATCTTTCATCCACCAAAAAAGGCATATATACACTTAGAACTATTTACTCTGACTCATAGTTTTTTTCTATCTCTAGGTTCTAAAATCGGATATTTGGCACCAGGAAACACTCTCTGAGCGAATTCTCACCAATACATATGTATGTTATATTGTTTACATAACCATGGCATTCCGTATCCTGAACATTTTTCATGAAACACGGATTCCACAAACATGCATGTGAGTTGTGAACATGCGCATGACTGATGTTTCAACCATTAAACTTTACTTATGCACTTTGGAATATTTACTTTGACTTCATAGATTCTTCCTATCACCAGTTTCAAGAATCACACTTTCATCCCAGATAAACCCTCTTGGTGTGAATTCTACAATAGAGATACGTAATTTGAATAGATTCCATCATCATGATATTCCATGATCCGTACATGCTACATGCATGACGGATTCGACAAACATGCATTCCTGGGTTGAGGGCATGTGGATTATTGATCTTTCAACCTCTATAAATGTAATATTTTCATCTAGACACGTGTACACATTTTCACAAGCTTTCCCTAACACAAGTTTCGAATTCGTGCATTTTTCACAGAAAAATTCTTCTTTGGCGATTTCCACCTAATAGATATGTAATTTACATGAATTCCATCAACATAGCATTCAGGGTTCCGTACATGCTTCATGCATGACGGATTCGACAAATATGAGATTCTGAGTTGTGAGCATGTGGATTAGTGAACATTCATCCACGAAACAAGGCATATAAACACTTACAAATATTTACTTTGACTTCTTAGGTTTTTTCTATCACCAGTTTCTAAAATAGGACACTTGGCACCAGAAAACACTCTTTGAGCGAATTCTCACCAATACACATGTAATTTACATTGTTTACATAACCATGGCATTGCATATTCTGAACATGATTCATGTATCACAAATTCCTCAAACATGCATTTCTGAGTTATCAACATGCGCATGACAGATGTTTCAACCTACAAACAAGTTACTTATGCACTTTGAAATATTTACTTTGACTTCGGAGCTTCTTCCTATCACCAGTTTCAAGAATCACACTTTGATCCCAGAAAAACCCTCTTGGAGTGCATTCTACCCTAGAGATATGTAATTGGATTAGATTCGATCTGCATGATATTCGGTGTTCCGTACATGGTATATGGATGACGGATTCACAAACATGCATTTCTGAGTTGAGAGCATGTTGATTACTGATCTTTCATCCTCTATAATAGGAATATTTACATCTGGACCCGTGTACTCATTTTCACAAGCTTTCCCTAACACCAGTTTCGAATTCGTGCAGTTTTCATACAAAAATACTTCTGGAGCAATTTCCTCCTAAGAGATATGGAATTTAAATGCATTCCATCAACATGGCATTCCGGGTTCCGTACATGCTACATGCATGATGGATTCGACAAACATGAGTTTCTGAGTTGTGAGTATGTTTATTAGTGACCTTTCATCCACCAAACAAGGCATATATACACTTTGAAATATTTACTCTGACTTCATAGGTTTTTTCTATCACCAGGTTCTAATATCGGACATTTGGCACGAGAAAACACTCTTTCAGCGAATTCTCACCAATACACATGTAATTAACATTGTTTACATAACCATGGGATTGCGTATTCTGAACATGATTCATGTATCACGAATTCCTCAAACATGCATTTCTGAGTTGTCAACATGCGCATGACAGATGTTTCAACCTACAAAAAAGTTACCTATGCACTTTGAAATATTTCCTTTGACTTCGGAGCTTCTTCCTATCACCAGTTTCAAGAATCACACTTTGATCCCAGAAAAAACCTCTTGGAGCGAATTCTACCCTAGAGATATGTGATTAGATTAGATTCCATCTGCATGATATTTCGTATTCCGTACTTGCTATATATATGACGGATTCTACAAAAATGCATTTGATTTGAGAGCATGTTGATTACTGATCTTTCATCCTCAAAAAAGGAATATTTTCATCTAGACTCGTATACACATTTTCACAAGCTTTCCCTAACACAAGTTTCGAATTCGTGCATTTTTCACAGAAAAATTCTTCTTTGGCGATTTCCACCTAATAGATATGTAATTTACATGAATTCCATCAACATAGCATTCAGGGTTCCGTACATGCTTCATGCATGACGGATTCGACAAATATGAGATTCTGAGTTGTGAGCATGTGGATTAGTGAACTTTCATCCAACAAACAAGACATATATACACTTAGAATTATTTACTCTGACTTCATAGGTTTTTTTATATCACCACGTTCTAAAATCGGACATTTGGCACTAAAAAAGCCTCTTTGAGCAAATTCTCACCAATACACATGTAATTTACATTGTTTATATAACCATGGCATTCCGTATTCCGAAGATGTTTTATGAAACACGGATTCCACAAACATGCATTTCTGAGTTGTGTACATGCACATGAGAGATGATTCAACTATAAGAATTTACTTATGCACTTTGAAATACTTACTTTGACTTCGTAATTTCTTCCTATCACCAGTTTCAAGAATCACACTTGATCTCAGAAAAACCCTCTTGGAGCGAATTTTACCCTAGAGATATGTAATTTGAATAGATTCCATCTACATGATATTCCGTGTTCCGTACATGCTTCATACAAGACGGATTCGTCAAACATGCATTCCTGAGTTGAGGGCATGTGGATTTCTGATCTTTAATCCTCTATAAAAGGAATATTTTCATCTAGAAACGTGTCCTCATTTTCACAAGCTTTCCCTAACACCAGTTTTGAATTTGTGCATTTTTCTCAGAAAACTACTTCTGAAGCTATTTCCATCTAATAGATATGTAATTTACATGAATTCATCAACATGGCATTCCGGGTTCCGTACATGCTTCATGCATGACGGATTCAACAAATATGAGATTCTGAGTTGTGAGCATGTGGATTAGTGAACTTTCATCCAACAAACAAGGCATATATACACTTAGAATTATTTACTCTGACTTCATAGATTTTTGGTATCACCACATTCTAAAATCGGTTATTTGGCACTAAAAAAGCCTCTTTGACCAAATTCTCCCCAATACACATGTAATTTACATTGTTTATATAACCATGGCATTCCGTATTCCGAAGATGTTTGATGAAACACGGATTCCACAAACATGCATTTCTGAGTTGTGTACATGCACATGAGAGATGATTCAACTATATGAATTTACCTATGCATTTTGAAATATTTACTTTGACTTCGTAAAGCTTCCTATCACCAGTTTCAAGAATCACACTTGATCTCAGAAAAACCCTCTTGGAGCGAATTCTACCCTAGAGATATGTAATTTGAATAGATTCTTTCAACATGGTATTCGGTGTTCCGTACATGCTACATGCATGACGGATTCGACAAACATGCATTCCTGAGTTGAGAGCATCTGGATTACTGATTTTTCATCCTGAATAAAAGGAATATTATCATATAGACTCGTGTACACATTTTCACAAGCTTTCCCTAACACCAGTTTCTAATTCGTGCATTTTTCACAGAAGAACACTTCTGGAGCGTTTTCCACCTAATAGATATATAATTTACATGAATTCCATCAACATGGCATCCCGGGTTCCGTACATGATACATGCATGACGGATTCGAGAAACATGAGTTTCTGAGTTGTGAGAATTTGGATTACTGACCTTTCAATCACCAAACAAGGCATATATACACTTAGATATATTTACTCTTACTTCATAGCTTTTTTTTATCTCCAGGTTCTAAAATCGGAGATTTGGCCCCAGAAAACACTCTTTGAGCGATTCTCACCAAAACACATGTAATTTACATTGTTTACCTAACCATGGCATTCCGTATACTGAACAT
The DNA here is from genome assembly GCF_048564905.1 of Vicugna pacos. Classification (NCBI taxonomy): domain Eukaryota; kingdom Metazoa; phylum Chordata; class Mammalia; order Artiodactyla; family Camelidae; genus Vicugna; species Vicugna pacos. The sequence continues at coordinate 64,508,914 of NW_027328741.1, read as the reverse complement.
TTTTCATTCTCACGGATTCCTCAAACATGCATTTCTTAGCTGTGAACATGCGCATGAATGATGTTTCAAACACCAAACAATTTACGTATGCACTTTGAAATATTTACTTGGACTTCGGAGCTTCTTCCTATCACAAGTTTCAAGAATCACACTTTCATCCCAGAAAAACCCTCTTGAAGTGAATTCTACCCTAGAGATATGTAATTTGAATAGATTCCATCTACATGATATTCCGTGTTCCGTACGTGCTATATGCATGTCTGATTCGACCACCATGCATTCCTGAGTTGAGAGCATGTGGATTACTGATCTTTCATCCTCTATAAAAGGAATAATTTCATCTAGACACGTGTACAGATTTTCACAAGCTTTCCCTAACACCAGTTTCTAATTCGTGCATTTTTCACAGAAGAATACCTCTGGAGCGATTTCCACCTAACAGATATGTAATTTAAATGCATTCCATCAACAGGGCATTCCAGGTTCCGTAAATGCTACATGCATGACGGATTCGGCAAAAATGGGTTTCTGAGTTGTGAGCATGTGGATTAGTGAACTTTCATCCACCAAACAAGGCATATATACACTTAGAAGAATTTACTCTGACTTCATAGGTTTTTTCTATCACCTGGTTCTAAAATCGGACATTTGGCACCAGAAAACACCCTTTGAGCGAATTCTCAAATATACACATGTAACTTACATTGTTTATATAAACATGGCATTCCGTATTCCGAACATGTTTCATGCAATACCGATTCCTCAAACATGCATTTCTGAGTTGTGAATATGCTCATGACTGTTGTCATCCATTACAAGTAACCTATGCACTATGGTATATATACCTGTCTTCGTAGCTTCTTCCTATCACCAGGTTCAAGAATCACAGTTTGATCCCAGGAAAACCGTCTTGGAGCGAATTCTACCCTAGAGATATGTAATTTGAATAAATTGCCTCTACGTGATATTTCGTGTTCTGTACATGATACATGCATTGCGGATTCGACAAACATGCATTCCTGAGTTGAGAGCATGTGGATTACTGATTTTTCAAACTCTATAAAAGGAATATTTTCATCTAGACAAGTGTACTCATTTTCACAAGTTTTCCTAACATCAGTTTCGAATTCATGCATTTTTCACTGAAAAATACTTGTGCAGCGATTCCATCCTAATAGATATGTAATTTAAATGAAATACATCAACATGGCTTTCCCGGTTTCGTACTTGCTACATGCATGACGGATTCGACAAACATGAAATTTTGAGTTGTGAGCATGTGGATTAGTGAACTTTCATCCACTAAACAAGGCATATATACACTTAGAAGTATTTACTCTGACTTCATAAATTTTTTCTATCACCCGGTTATAAAACCGGACATTTGGCAGTAGAAAACACTCTTTGAGCGAATGCTCACCAATACATATGTAATTTACATTGTTTACATAACCATGGCATTCCGTATTCCGAACATGTTTGATGCAACACGGATTCCTCAAACATGCATTTCTGAGCTGTGAACATGCGAATGACAAATGTTTCAAACACCAAATAAGTTACATACGCACTTTGAAATATTTAATTGGACTTCGTTGCTTCTTCCTATCACCAGATTAAAGAGTCACACTTTGATCCCAGAGAAAACCTCTTGGAGTGAATCCTAAACTAGAGATATGTAATTTGAATAGATTCCATCTAAATGAGATTCCCTGTTCCGTACATGCTTCATGCAAGATGGATTCGTCAAACATGCATTCCTGAGTTGAGGGCATGTGGATTACTGATCTTTCATCCTATATAAAAGGAATATTTTCATCTAGACACGTGTTCTCATTTTCACAAACTTTCCCTAACACCAGTTTCGAATTTGTGCATTTTTCACAGAAAAAATATTCTGGAGCGATTTCCACCTAATAGATATGTAATTTACATGAATTCATTAACATGGCATTCCGGTTTCCGAGCATGCTACATGCATTACGGATTCGACAAACATGAGTTTCTGAGTTGTGAGCATTTGGATTGGTGAATTTTCATCCACCAAAAAAGGCATATATACACTTAGAAATATTTACTCTGACTTCATAGGTTTTTCCTATCACCAGGCTCTAAAATCGGACATTTGGAACCAGAAAACACACACTGAGCGAATTCTCACCAATATATATGTAATTTAGATTCTTTAAATAACCATGGCATTCCGTATTCCGAACAAGTTTCATGCAAAACTGATTCCACAAACATGCATTTCTGAGTTGTGTATATGCTCATGACTGATGTTTCAACCATTACAAGTTATCTAGGACTTTGATATATATACTTTGTCTTCGTAGCTTCTTCCTATCACCAGGTTCAGGAATCACACTTTGATCCCAGATAAACAATCTTGGAGCGAATTCTACCCTAGAGATATGTAAATTGAATAGATTTCATCAAAATGATATTCCGTGTTCCGTACTTGCAACATGTATGACGGATTCTACAAACATGCATTCCTGAGTTGAGAGCATTTCGATTGCAGATCTTTCATCCTCTATAAAAGGAATATTTTCATCTAGACACGTGTACTCATTTTCACAAGGTTTCCCTAACACCAGTTTCAAATTCCTGCATTTTTCACAGAAAAAAACTTTTGGAGCGATTTCCACCTAACAGTTATGTAATTTACATGAATTCCATCAACATGGCATTCCGGGTTCCGTACATGCTACATGCATGACGGATTCGACAAACATGAGATTCTGAGTTGTGAACATGTGGGTTAGTGAACTTTCATCCACCAAAAATGGCATATATACACTTAGAACTATTTACTCTGACTTCATAGTTTTTTTCTATCTCTAGGTTCTAAAATCGGATATTTGGCACCAGGAAACACTCTTTGAGCGAATTCTCACCAATACATATGTATGTTATATTGTTTACATAACCATGGCATTCCGTATCCTGAACATTTGTCATGAAACACGGATTCCACAAACATGCATGTGAGTTGTGAACATGCGCATGACTGATGTTTCAACCATAAAACTTTACTTATGCACTTTGGAATATTTACCTTGACTTCATAGATTCTTCCTATCACCAGTTTCAAGAATCACACTTTCATCCCAGATAAACCCTCTTGGTGTGAATTCTACAATAGAGATACGTAATTTGAATAGATTCCATCATCATGATATTCCATGATCCGTACATGCTACATGCATGACGGATTCGACAAACATGCATTCCTGGGTTGAGGGCATGTGGATTATTGATCTTTCAACCTCTATAAATGTAATATTTTCATCTAGACACGTGTACACATTTTCACAAGCTTTCCCTAACACAAGTTTCGAATTCGTGCATTTTTCACAGAAAAATTCTTCTTTGGCGATTTCCACCTAATAGATATGTAATTTACATGAATTCCATCAACATAGCATTCAGGGTTCCGTACATGCTTCATGCATGACGGATTCGACAAATATGAGATTCTGAGTTGTGAGCATGTGGATTAGTGAACTTTCATCCAACAAACAAGACATATATACACTTAGAATTATTTACTCTGACTTCATAGTTTTTTTTAAATCACCACGTTCTAAAATCGGACATTTGGCACTAAAAAAGCCTCTTTGAGCAAATTCTCCCCAATACACATGTAATTTACATTGTTTATATAACCATGGCATTCCGTATTCCGAAGATGTTTGATGAAACACGGATTCCACAAACATGCATTTCTGAGTTGTGTACATGCACATGAGAGATGATTCAACTATAAGAATTTACCTATGCACTTTGAAATATTTACTTTGACTTCGTAATTTCTTCCTATCACCAGTTTCAAGAATCACACTTGATCTCAGAAAAACCCTCTTGGAGCGAATTTTACCCTAGAGATATGTAATTTGAATAGATTCCATCTACATGATATTCCGTGTTCCGTACATGCTTCATACAAGACGGATTCGTCAAACATGCATTCCTGAGTTGAGGGCATGTGGATTTCTGATCTTTAATCCTCTATAAAAGGAATATTTTCATCTAGAAACGTGTCCTCATTTTCACAAGCTTTCCCTAACACCAGTTTTGAATTTGTGCATTTTTCACAGAAAAATACTTCTGAAGCGATTTCCACCTAATAGATATGTAATTTACATGAATTCATCAACATGGCATTCCGGGTTCCGTACATGCTTCATGCATGATGGATTCGACAAATATGAGATTCTGAGTTGTGAGCATGTGGATTAGTGAACTTTCATCCAACAAACGAGGCATATATACACTTAGAATTATTTACTCTGACTTCATAGGTTTTTTGTATCACCACACTCTAAAATCGGTTATTTGGCACTAAAAAAGCCTCTTTGACCAAATTCTCCCCAATACACATTTAATTTACATTGTTTATATAACCATGGCATTCCGTATTCCGAAGATGTTTGATGAAACACGGATTCCACAAACATGCATTTCTGAGTTGTGTACATGCACATGAGAGATGATTCAACTATATGAATTTGCCTATGCATTTTGAAATATTTACTTTGACTTCGTAAAGCTTCCTATCACCAGTTTCTAGAATCACACTTGATCTCAGAAAAACCCTCTTGGAGCGAATTCTACCCTAGAGATAAGTAATTTGAATAGATTCTTTCAACATGGTATTCGGTGTTCCGTACATGCTACATGCATGACGGATTCGACAAACATGCATTCCTGAGTTGAGAGCATCTGGATTACTGATTTTTCATCCTGAATAAAAGGAATATTATCATATAGACTCGTGTACACATTTTCACAAGCTTTCCCTAACACCAGTTTCTTATTCGTGCATTTTTCACAGAAGAACACTTCTGGAGCGTTTTCCACCTAATAGATATATAATTTACATGAATTCCATCAACATGGCATCCCGGGTTCCGTACATGATACATGCATGACGGATTCGAGAAACATGAGTTTCTGAGTTGTGAGAATTTGGATTACTGACCTTTCAATCACCAAACAAGACATATATACACTTAGATATATTTACTCTTACTTCATAGTTTTTTTTATCTCCAGGTTCTAAAATCGGAGATTTGGCCCCAGAAAACACTCTTTGAGCGATTCTCACCAAAACACATGTAATTTACATTGTTTACCTAACCATGGCATTCCGTATACTGAACATTTTTCATTCTCACGGATTCCTCAAACATGCATTTCTTAGCTGTGAACATGCGCATGAATGATGTTTCAAACACCAAACAATTTACGTATGCACTTTGAAATATTTACTTGGACTTCGGAGCTTCTTTCTATCACAAGTTTCAAGAATCACACTTTCATCCCAGAAAAACCCTCTTGAAGTGAATTCTACCCTAAATATATGTAATTTGAATAGATTCCATCTACATGATATTCCGTGTTCCGTACGTGCTATATGCATGTCTGATTCGACCACCATGCATTCCTGAGTTGAGAGCATGTGGATTACTGATCTTTCATCCTCTATAAAAGGAATAATTTCATCTAGACACGTGTACAGATTTTCACAAGCTTTCCCTGACACCAGTTTCTAATTCGTGCATTTTTCACAGAAGAATACCTCTGGAGCGATTTCCACCTAACAGATATGTAATTTAAATGCATTCCATCAACAGGGCATTCCAGGTTCCGTAAATGCTACATGCATGACGGATTCGGCAAAAATGGGTTTCTGAGTTGTGAGCATGTGGATTAGTGAACTTTCATCCACCAAACATGGCATATATACACTTAGAAGAATTTACTCTGACTTCATAGGTTTTTTCTATCACCTGGTTCTAAAATCGGACATTTGGCACCGAAAACACCCTTTGAGCGAATTCTCAAATATACACATGTAACTTACATTGTTTATATAAACATGGCATTCCGTATTCCGAACATGTTTCATGCAATACCGATTCCTCAAACATGCATTTCTGAGTTGTGAATATGCTCATGACTGTTGTCATCCATTACAAGTAACCTATGCACTATGGTATATATACCTGTCTTCGTAGCTTCTTCCTATCACCAGGTTCAAGAATCACAGTTTGATCCCAGGAAAACCGTCTTGGAGCGAATTCTACCCTAGAGATATGTAATTTGAATAAATTGCCTCTACGTGATATTTCGTGTTCTGTACATGATACATGCATTGCGGATTCGACAAACATGCATTCCTGAGTTGAGAGCATGTGGATTACTGATTTTTCAAACTCTATAAAAGGAATATTTTCATCTAGACAAGTGTACTCATTTTCACAAGTTTTCCTAACATCAGTTTCGAATTCATGCATTTTTCACTGAAAAATACTTGTGCAGCGATTCCATCCTAATAGATATGTAATTTAAATGAAATACATCAACATGGCTTTCCCGGTTTCGTACTTGCTACATGCATGACGGATTCGACAAACATGAAATTTTGAGTTGTGAGCATGTGGATTAGTGAACTTTCATCCACTAAACAAGGCATATATACACTTAGAAGTATTTACTCTGACTTCATAAATTTTTTCTATCACCCGGTTATAAAACCGGACATTTGGCAGTAGAAAACACTCTTTGAGCGAATGCTCACCAATACATATGTAATTTACATTGTTTACATAACCATGGCATTCCGTATTCCGAACATGTTTGATGCAACACGGATTCCTCAAACATGCATTTCTGAGCTGTGAACATGCGAATGACAAATGTTTCAAACACCAAATAAGTTACATACGCACTTTGAAATATTTAATTGGACTTCGTTGCTTCTTCCTATCACCAGATTAAAGAGTCACACTTTGATCCCAGAGAAAACCTCTTGGAGTGAATCCTAAACTAGAGATATGTAATTTGAATAGATTCCATCTAAATGAGATTCCCTGTTCCGTACATGCTTCATGCAAGATGGATTCGTCAAACATGCATTCCTGAGTTGAGGGCATGTGGATTACTGATCTTTCATCCTATATAAAAGGAATATTTTCATCTAGACACGTGTTCTCATTTTCACAAACTTTCCCTAACACCAGTTTCGAATTTGTGCATTTTTCACAGAAAAAATATTCTGGAGCGATTTCCACCTAATAGATATGTAATTTACATGAATACATTAACATGGCATTCCGGTTTCCGAGCATGCTACATGCATTACGGATTCGACAAACATGAGTTTCTGAGTTGTGAGCATTTGGATTGGTGAATTTTCATCCACCAAACAAGGCATATATACACTTAGAAGAATTTACTCTGACTTCATAGGTTTTTTCTATCACCTGGTTCTAAAATCGGACATTTGGCACCAGAAAACACCCTTTGAGCGAATTCTCAAATATACACATGTAACTTACATTGTTTATATAAACATGGCATTCCGTATTCCGAACATGTTTCATGCAATACCGATTCCTCAAACATGCATTTCTGAGTTGTGAATATGCTCATGACTGTTGTCATCCATTACAAGTAACCTATGCACTATGGTATATATACCTGTCTTCGTAGCTTCTTCCTATCACCAGGTTCAAGAATCACAGTTTGATCCCAGGAAAACCGTCTTGGAGCGAATTCTACCCTAGAGATATGTAATTTGAATAAATTGCCTCTACGTGATATTTCGTGTTCTGTACATGATACATGCATTGCGGATTCGACAAACATGCATTCCTGAGTTGAGAGCATGTGGATTACTGATTTTTCAAACTCTATAAAAGGAATATTTTCATCTAGACAAGTGTACTCATTTTCACAAGTTTTCCTAACATCAGTTTCGAATTCATGCATTTTTCACTGAAAAATACTTGTGCAGCGATTCCATCCTAATAGATATGTAATTTAAATGAAATACATCAACATGGCTTTCCCGGTTTCGTACTTGCTACATGCATGACGGATTCGACAAACATGAAATTTTGAGTTGTGAGCATGTGGATTAGTGAACTTTCATCCACTAAACAAGGCATATATACACTTAGAAGTATTTACTCTGACTTCATAAATTTTTTCTATCACCCGGTTATAAAACCGGACATTTGGCAGTAGAAAACACTCTTTGAGCGAATGCTCACCAATACATATGTAATTTACATTGTTTACATAACCATGGCATTCCGTATTCCGAACATGTTTGATGCAACACGGATTCCTCAAACATGCATTTCTGAGCTGTGAACATGCGAATGACAAATGTTTCAAACACCAAATAAGTTACATACGCACTTTGAAATATTTAATTGGACTTCGTTGCTTCTTCCTATCACCAGATTAAAGAGTCACACTTTGATCCCAGAGAAAACCTCTTGGAGTGAATCCTAAACTAGAGATATGTAATTTGAATAGATTCCATCTAAATGAGATTCCCTGTTCCGTACATGCTTCATGCAAGATGGATTCGTCAAACATGCATTCCTGAGTTGAGGGCATGTGGATTACTGATCTTTCATCCTATATAAAAGGAATATTTTCATCTAGACACGTGTTCTCATTTTCACAAACTTTCCCTAACACCAGTTTCGAATTTGTGCATTTTTCACAGAAAAAATATTCTGGAGCGATTTCCACCTAATAGATATGTAATTTACATGAATTCATTAACATGGCATTCCGGTTTCCGAGCATGCTACATGCATTACGGATTCGACAAACATGAGTTTCTGAGTTGTGAGCATTTGGATTGGTGAATTTTCATCCACCAAAAAAGGCATATATACACTTAGAAATATTTACTCTGACTTCATAGGTTTTTCCTATCACCAGGCTCTAAAATCGGACATTTGGAACCAGAAAACACACACTGAGCGAATTCTCACCAATATATATGTAATTTAGATTCTTTAAATAACCATGGCATTCCGTATTCCGAACAAGTTTCATGCAAAACTGATTCCACAAACATGCATTTCTGAGTTGTGTATATGCTCATGACTGATGTTTCAACCATTACAAGTTATCTAGGACTTTGATATATATACTTTGTCTTCGTAGCTTCTTCCTATCACCAGGTTCAGGAATCACACTTTGATCCCAGATAAACAATCTTGGAGCGAATTCTACCCTAGAGATATGTAAATTGAATAGATTTCATCAAAATGATATTCCGTGTTCCGTACTTGCAACATGTATGACGGATTCTACAAACATGCATTCCTGAGTTGAGAGCATTTCGATTGCAGATCTTTCATCCTCTATAAAAGGAATATTTTCATCTAGACACGTGTACTCATTTTCACAAGGTTTCCCTAACACCAGTTTCAAATTCCTGCATTTTTCACAGAAAAAAACTTTTGGAGCGATTTCCACCTAACAGTTATGTAATTTACATGAATTCCATCAACATGGCATTCCGGGTTCCGTACATGCTACATGCATGACGGATTCGACAAACATGAGATTCTGAGTTGTGAACATGTGGGTTAGTGAACTTTCATCCACCAAAAATGGCATATATACACTTAGAACTATTTACTCTGACTTCATAGTTTTTTTCTATCTCTAGGTTCTAAAATCGGATATTTGGCACCAGGAAACACTCTTTGAGCGAATTCTCACCAATACATATGTATGTTATATTGTTTACATAACCATGGCATTCCGTATCCTGAACATTTGTCATGAAACACGGATTCCACAAACATGCATGTGAGTTGTGAACATGCGCATGACTGATGTTTCAACCATAAAACTTTACTTATGCACTTTGGAATATTTACCTTGACTTCATAGATTCTTCCTATCACCAGTTTCAAGAATCACACTTTCATCCCAGATAAACCCTCTTGGTGTGAATTCTACAATAGAGATACGTAATTTGAATAGATTCCATCATCATGATATTCCATGATCCGTACATGCTACATGCATGACGGATTCGACAAACATGCATTCCTGGGTTGAGGGCATGTGGATTATTGATCTTTCAACCTCTATAAATGTAATATTTTCATCTAGACACGTGTACACATTTTCACAAGCTTTCCCTAACACAAGTTTCGAATTCGTGCATTTTTCACAGAAAAATTCTTCTTTGGCGATTTCCACCTAATAGATATGTAATTTACATGAATTCCATCAACATAGCATTCAGGGTTCCGTACATGCTTCATGCATGACGGATTCGACAAATATGAGATTCTGAGTTGTGAGCATGTGGATTAGTGAACTTTCATCCAACAAACAAGACATATATACACTTAGAATTATTTACTCTGACTTCATAGTTTTTTTTAAATCACCACGTTCTAAAATCGGACATTTGGCACTAAAAAAGCCTCTTTGAGCAAATTCTCCCCAATACACATGTAATTTACATTGTTTATATAACCATGGCATTCCGTATTCCGAAGATGTTTGATGAAACACGGATTCCACAAACATGCATTTCTGAGTTGTGTACATGCACATGAGAGATGATTCAACTATAAGAATTTACCTATGCACTTTGAAATATTTACTTTGACTTCGTAATTTCTTCCTATCACCAGTTTCAAGAATCACACTTGATCTCAGAAAAACCCTCTTGGAGCGAATTTTACCCTAGAGATATGTAATTTGAATAGATTCCATCTACATGATATTCCGTGTTCCGTACATGCTTCATACAAGACGGATTCGTCAAACATGCATTCCTGAGTTGAGGGCATGTGGATTTCTGATCTTTAATCCTCTATAAAAGGAATATTTTCATCTAGAAACGTGTCCTCATTTTCACAAGCTTTCCCTAACACCAGTTTTGAATTTGTGCATTTTTCACAGAAAAATACTTCTGAAGCGATTTCCACCTAATAGATATGTAATTTACATGAATTCATCAACATGGCATTCCGGGTTCCGTACATGCTTCATGCATGATGGATTCGACAAATATGAGATTCTGAGTTGTGAGCATGTGGATTAGTGAACTTTCATCCAACAAACGAGGCATATATACACTTAGAATTATTTACTCTGACTTCATAGGTTTTTTGTATCACCACACTCTAAAATCGGTTATTTGGCACTAAAAAAGCCTCTTTGACCAAATTCTCCCCAATACACATTTAATTTACATTGTTTATATAACCATGGCATTCCGTATTCCGAAGATGTTTGATGAAACACGGATTCCACAAACATGCATTTCTGAGTTGTGTACATGCACATGAGAGATGATTCAACTATATGAATTTGCCTATGCATTTTGAAATATTTACTTTGACTTCGTAAAGCTTCCTATCACCAGTTTCTAGAATCACACTTGATCTCAGAAAAACCCTCTTGGAGCGAATTCTACCCTAGAGATAAGTAATTTGAATAGATTCTTTCAACATGGTATTCGGTGTTCCGTACATGCTACATGCATGACGGATTCGACAAACATGCATTCCTGAGTTGAGAGCATCTGGATTACTGATTTTTCATCCTGAATAAAAGGAATATTATCATATAGACTCGTGTACACATTTTCACAAGCTTTCCCTAACACCAGTTTCTTATTCGTGCATTTTTCACAGAAGAACACTTCTGGAGCGTTTTCCACCTAATAGATATATAATTTACATGAATTCCATCAACATGGCATCCCGGGTTCCGTACATGATACATGCATGACGGATTCGAGAAACATGAGTTTCTGAGTTGTGAGAATTTGGATTACTGACCTTTCAATCACCAAACAAGACATATATACACTTAGATATATTTACTCTTACTTCATAGTTTTTTTTATCTCCAGGTTCTAAAATCGGAGATTTGGCCCCAGAAAACACTCTTTGAGCGATTCTCACCAAAACACATGTAATTTACATTGTTTACCTAACCATGGCATTCCGTATACTGAACATTTTTCATTCTCACGGATTCCTCAAACATGCATTTCTTAGCTGTGAACATGCGCATGAATGATGTTTCAAACACCAAACAATTTACGTATGCACTTTGAAATATTTACTTGGACTTCGGAGCTTCTTTCTATCACAAGTTTCAAGAATCACACTTTCATCCCAGAAAAACCCTCTTGAAGTGAATTCTACCCTAAATATATGTAATTTGAATAGATTCCATCTACATGATATTCCGTGTTCCGTACGTGCTATATGCATGTCTGATTCGACCACCATGCATTCCTGAGTTGAGAGCATGTGGATTACTGATCTTTCATCCTCTATAAAAGGAATAATTTCATCTAGACACGTGTACAGATTTTCACAAGCTTTCCCTGACACCAGTTTCTAATTCGTGCATTTTTCACAGAAGAATACCTCTGGAGCGATTTCCACCTAACAGATATGTAATTTAAATGCATTCCATCAACAGGGCATTCCAGGTTCCGTAAATGCTACATGCATGACGGATTCGGCAAAAATGGGTTTCTGAGTTGTGAGCATGTGGATTAGTGAACTTTCATCCACCAAACATGGCATATATACACTTAGAAGAATTTACTCTGACTTCATAGGTTTTTTCTATCACCTGGTTCTAAAATCGGACATTTGGCACCGAAAACACCCTTTGAGCGAATTCTCAAATATACACATGTAACTTACATTGTTTATATAAACATGGCATTCCGTATTCCGAACATGTTTCATGCAATACCGATTCCTCAAACATGCATTTCTGAGTTGTGAATATGCTCATGACTGTTGTCATCCATTACAAGTAACCTATGCACTATGGTATATATACCTGTCTTCGTAGCTTCTTCCTATCACCAGGTTCAAGAATCACAGTTTGATCCCAGGAAAACCGTCTTGGAGCGAATTCTACCCTAGAGATATGTAATTTGAATAAATTGCCTCTACGTGATATTTCGTGTTCTGTACATGATACATGCATTGCGGATTCGACAAACATGCATTCCTGAGTTGAGAGCATGTGGATTACTGATTTTTCAAACTCTATAAAAGGAATATTTTCATCTAGACAAGTGTACTCATTTTCACAAGTTTTCCTAACATCAGTTTCGAATTCATGCATTTTTCACTGAAAAATACTTGTGCAGCGATTCCATCCTAATAGATATGTAATTTAAATGAAATACATCAACATGGCTTTCCCGGTTTCGTACTTGCTACATGCATGACGGATTCGACAAACATGAAATTTTGAGTTGTGAGCATGTGGATTAGTGAACTTTCATCCACTAAACAAGGCATATATACACTTAGAAGTATTTACTCTGACTTCATAAATTTTTTCTATCACCCGGTTATAAAACCGGACATTTGGCAGTAGAAAACACTCTTTGAGCGAATGCTCACCAATACATATGTAATTTACATTGTTTACATAACCATGGCATTCCGTATTCCGAACATGTTTGATGCAACACGGATTCCTCAAACATGCATTTCTGAGCTGTGAACATGCGAATGACAAATGTTTCAAACACCAAATAAGTTACATACGCACTTTGAAATATTTAATTGGACTTCGTTGCTTCTTCCTATCACCAGATTAAAGAGTCACACTTTGATCCCAGAGAAAACCTCTTGGAGTGAATCCTAAACTAGAGATATGTAATTTGAATAGATTCCATCTAAATGAGATTCCCTGTTCCGTACATGCTTCATGCAAGATGGATTCGTCAAACATGCATTCCTGAGTTGAGGGCATGTGGATTACTGATCTTTCATCCTATATAAAAGGAATATTTTCATCTAGACACGTGTTCTCATTTTCACAAACTTTCCCTAACACCAGTTTCGAATTTGTGCATTTTTCACAGAAAAAATATTCTGGAGCGATTTCCACCTAATAGATATGTAATTTACATGAATACATTAACATGGCATTCCGGTTTCCGAGCATGCTACATGCATTACGGATTCGACAAACATGAGTTTCTGAGTTGTGAGCATTTGGATTGGTGAATTTTCATCCACCAAAAAAGGCATATATACACTTAGAAATATTTACTCTGACTTCATAGGTTTTTCCTATCACCAGGCTCTAAAATCGGACATTTGGAACCAGAAAACACACACTGAGCGAATTCTCACCAATATATATGTAATTTAGATTCTTTAAATAACCATGGCATTCCGTATTCCGAACAAGTTTCATGCAAAACTGATTCCACAAACATGCATTTCTGAGTTGTGTATATGCTCATGACTGATGTTTCAACCATTACAAGTTATCTAGGACTTTGATATATATACTTTGTCTTCGTAGCTTCTTCCTATCACCAGGTTCAGGAATCACACTTTGATCCCAGATAAACAATCTTGGAGCGAATTCTACCCTAGAGATATGTAAATTGAATAGATTTCATCAAAATGATATTCCGTGTTCCGTACTTGCAACATGTATGACGGATTCTACAAACATGCATTCCTGAGTTGAGAGCATTTCGATTGCAGATCTTTCATCCTCTATAAAAGGAATATTTTCATCTAGACACGTGTACTCATTTTCACAAGGTTTCCCTAACACCAGTTTCAAATTCCTGCATTTTTCACAGAAAAAAACTTTTGGAGCGATTTCCACCTAACAGTTATGTAATTTACATGAATTCCATCAACATGGCATTCCGGGTTCCGTACATGCTACATGCATGACGGATTCGACAAACATGAGATTCTGAGTTGTGAACATGTGGGTTAGTGAACTTTCATCCACCAAAAATGGCATATATACACTTAGAACTATTTACTCTGACTTCATAGTTTTTTTCTATCTCTAGGTTCTAAAATCGGATATTTGGCACCAGGAAACACTCTTTGAGCGAATTCTCACCAATACATATGTATGTTATATTGTTTACATAACCATGGCATTCCGTATCCTGAACATTTGTCATGAAACACGGATTCCACAAACATGCATGTGAGTTGTGAACATGCGCATGACTGATGTTTCAACCATAAAACTTTACTTATGCACTTTGGAATATTTACCTTGACTTCATAGATTCTTCCTATCACCAGTTTCAAGAATCACACTTTCATCCCAGATAAACCCTCTTGGTGTGAATTCTACAATAGAGATACGTAATTTGAATAGATTCCATCATCATGATATTCCATGATCCGTACATGCTACATGCATGACGGATTCGACAAACATGCATTCCTGGGTTGAGGGCATGTGGATTATTGATCTTTCAACCTCTATAAATGTAATATTTTCATCTAGACACGTGTACACATTTTCACAAGCTTTCCCTAACACAAGTTTCGAATTCGTGCATTTTTCACAGAAAAATTCTTCTTTGGCGATTTCCACCTAATAGATATGTAATTTACATGAATTCCATCAACATAGCATTCAGGGTTCCGTACATGCTTCATGCATGACGGATTCGACAAATATGAGATTCTGAGTTGTGAGCATGTGGATTAGTGAACTTTCATCCAACAAACAAGACATATATACACTTAGAATTATTTACTCTGACTTCATAGTTTTTTTTAAATCACCACGTTCTAAAATCGGACATTTGGCACTAAAAAAGCCTCTTTGAGCAAATTCTCCCCAATACACATGTAATTTACATTGTTTATATAACCATGGCATTCCGTATTCCGAAGATGTTTGATGAAACACGGATTCCAAAAACATGCATTTCTGAGTTGTGTACATGCACATGAGAGATGATTCAACTATAAGAATTTACCTATGCACTTTGAAATATTTACTTTGACTTCGTAATTTCTTCCTATCACCAGTTTCAAGAATCACACTTGATCTCAGAAAAACCCTCTTGGAGCGAATTTTACCCTAGAGATATGTAATTTGAATAGATTCCATCTACATGATATTCCGTGTTCCGTACATGCTTCATACAAGACGGATTCGTCAAACATGCATTCCTGAGTTGAGGGCATGTGGATTTCTGATCTTTAATCCTCTATAAAAGGAATATTTTCATCTAGAAACGTGTCCTCATTTTCACAAGCTTTCCCTAACACCAGTTTTGAATTTGTGCATTTTTCACAGAAAAATACTTCTGAAGCGATTTCCACCTAATAGATATGTAATTTACATGAATTCATCAACATGGCATTCCGGGTTCCGTACATGCTTCATGCATGATGGATTCGACAAATATGAGATTCTGAGTTGTGAGCATGTGGATTAGTGAACTTTCATCCAACAAACGAGGCATATATACACTTAGAATTATTTACTCTGACTTCATAGGTTTTTTGTATCACCACATTCTAAAATCGGTTATTTGGCACTAAAAAAGCCTCTTTGACCAAATTCTCCCCAATACACATTTAATTTACATTGTTTATATAACCATGGCATTCCGTATTCCGAAGATGTTTGATGAAACACGGATTCCACAAACATGCATTTCTGAGTTGTGTACATGCACATGAGAGATGATTCAACTATATGAATTTGCCTATGCATTTTGAAATATTTACTTTGACTTCGTAAAGCTTCC
This sequence comes from Vicugna pacos, assembly GCF_048564905.1. Classification (NCBI taxonomy): domain Eukaryota; kingdom Metazoa; phylum Chordata; class Mammalia; order Artiodactyla; family Camelidae; genus Vicugna; species Vicugna pacos. The sequence continues at coordinate 64,492,539 of NW_027328741.1, read as the reverse complement.
TATCACCAGTTTCTAGAATCACACTTGATCTCAGAAAAACCCTCTTGGAGCGAATTCTACCCTAGAGATAAGTAATTTGAATAGATTCTTTCAACATGGTATTCGGTGTTCCGTACATGCTACATGCATGACGGATTCGACAAACATGCATTCCTGAGTTGAGAGCATCTGGATTACTGATTTTTCATCCTGAATAAAAGGAATATTATCATATAGACTCGTGTACACATTTTCACAAGCTTTCCCTAACACCAGTTTCTTATTCGTGCATTTTTCACAGAAGAACACTTCTGGAGCGTTTTCCACCTAATAGATATATAATTTACATGAATTCCATCAACATGGCATCCCGGGTTCCGTACATGATACATGCATGACGGATTCGAGAAACATGAGTTTCTGAGTTGTGAGAATTTGGATTACTGACCTTTCAATCACCAAACAAGACATATATACACTTAGATATATTTACTCTTACTTCATAGTTTTTTTTATCTCCAGGATCTAAAATCGGAGATTTGGCCCCAGAAAACACTCTTTGAGCGATTCTCACCAAAACACATGTAATTTACATTGTTTACCTAACCATGGCATTCCGTATACTGAACATTTTTCATTCTCACGGATTCCTCAAACATGCATTTCTTAGCTGTGAACATGCGCATGAATGATGTTTCAAACACCAAACAATTTACGTATGCACTTTGAAATATTTACTTGGACTTCGGAGCTTCTTCCTATCACAAGTTTCAAGAATCACACTTTCATCCCAGAAAAACCCTCTTGAAGTGAATTCTACCCTAGAGATATGTAATTTCAATAGATTCCATCTACATGATATTCCGTGTTCCGTACGTGCTATATGCATGTCTGATTCGACCACCATGCATTCCTGAGTTGAGAGCATGTGGATTACTGATCTTTCATCCTCTATAAAAGGAATAATTTCATCTAGACACGTGTACAGATTTTCACAAGCTTTCCCTGACACCAGTTTCTAATTCGTGCATTTTTCACAGAAGAATACCTCTGGAGCGATTTCCACCTAACAGATATGTAATTTAAATGCATTCCATCAACAGGGCATTCCAGGTTCCGTAAATGCTACATGCATGACGGATTCGGCAAAAATGGGTTTCTGAGTTGTGAGCATGTGGATTAGTGAACTTTCATCCACCAAACATGGCATATATACACTTAGAAGAATTTACTCTGACTTCATAGGTTTTTTCTATCACCTGGTTCTAAAATCGGACATTTGGCACCGAAAACACCCTTTGAGCGAATTCTCAAATATACACATGTAACTTACATTGTTTATATAAACATGGCATTCCGTATTCCGAACATGTTTCATGCAATACCGATTCCTCAAACATGCATTTCTGAGTTGTGAACATGCACATGAGAGATGATTCAACTATAAGAATTTACCTATGCACTTTGAAATATTTAGTTTGACTTCGTAATTTCTTCCTATCACCAGTTTCACGAATCACACTTGATCTCAGAAAAACCCTCTTGGAGCGAATTCTACCCTAGAGATATGTAATTTGAATTGATTCCATCTACATGATATTCTGTGTTCCGTACATGCTTCATGCACGACGGATTCATCAAACATGCATTCCTGAGTTGAGGGCATGTGGATTTCTTATCTTTCATCCTCTATAAAAGGAATATTTTCATCTAGACACGTGTCCTCATTTTCACAAGCTTTCCCTAACACCAGTTTCGAATTTGTGCATTTTTCACAGAAAAATAGTTCTGGAGCGATTTCCACCTAATAGATATGTAATTTACATGAATTCATGAACATGGCATTCCGGGTTCCGTACATGCTTCATGCATGACGGATTCGACAAATATGGGATTCTGAGTTGTGAGCATGTGGATTAGTGAACTTTCATCCAACAAACAAGACATATATACACTTAGAATTATTTACTCTGACTTCATAAGTTTTTTGTATCACCACGTTCTAAAATCGGACATTTGACACTAAAAAAGCCTCTTTGAGCTAATTCTCACCAATACACATGTAATTTACATTGTTTATATAACCATGGCATTCCGTATTCCGAAGATGTTTGATGAAACACGGATTCCACAAACATGCATTTCTGAGTTGTGTACATGCACATGAGAGATGATTCAAGTATAAAAATTTACCTATGCACTTTGAAATATTTACTTTGACTTCGTAATTTCTTCCTATCCCCAGTTTCAAGAATCACACTTGATCTCAGAAAAACCCTCTTGGAGCGAATTTTACCCTAGAGATATGTAATTTGAATAGATTCCATCTACATGATATTCCGTGTTCCGTACATGCTTCATACAAGACGGATTGGTCAAACATGCATTCCTGAGTTGAGGGCATGTGGATTTCTGATCTTTAATCCTCTATAAAAGGAATATTTTCATCTAGAAACGTGTCCTCATTTTCACAAGCTTTCCCTAACACCAGTTTTGAATTTGTGCATTTTTCACAGAAAAATACTTCTGAAGCGATTTCCACCTAATAGATATGTAATTTACATGAATTCATCAACATGGCATTCCGGGTTCCGTACATGCTTCATGCATGACGGATTCAACAAATATGAGATTCTGAGTTGTGAGCATGTGGATTAGTGAACTTTCATCCAACAAATGAGGCATATATACACTTAGAATTATTTACTCTGACTTCATAGGTTTTTTGTATCACCACATTCTAAAATCGGTTATTTGGCACTAAAAAAGCCTCTTTGACCAAATTCTCCCCAATACACATGTAATTTACATTGTTTATATAACCATGGCATTCCGTATTCCGAAGATGTTTGATGAAACACGGATTCCACAAACATGCATTTCTGAGTTGTGTACATGCACATGAGAGATGATTCAACTATATGAATTTACCTATGCATTTTGAAATATTTACTTTGACTTCGTAAAGCTTCCTATCACCAGTTTCAAGAATCACACTTGATCTCAGAAAAACCCTCTTGGAGCGAATTCTACCCTAGAGATATGTAATTTGAATAGATTCTTTCAACATGGTATTCGGTGTTCCGTACATGCTACATGCATGACGGATTCGACAAACATGCATTCCTGAGTTGAGAGCATCTGGATTACTGATTTTTCATCCTGAATAAAAGGAATATTATCATATAGACTCGTGTACACATTTTCACAAGCTTTCCCTAACACCAGTTTCTAATTCGTGCATTTTTCACAGAAGAACACTTCTGGAGCGTTTTCCACCTAATAGATATATAATTTACATGAATTCCATCAACATGGCATCCCGGGTTCCGTACATGATACATGCATGACGGATTCGAGAAACATGAGTTTCTGAGTTGTGAGAATTTGGATTACTGACCTTTCAATCACCAAACAAGGCATATATACACTTAGATATATTTACTCTTACTTCATAGCTTTTTTTTATCTCCAGGTTCTAAAATCGGAGATTTGGCCCCAGAAAACACTCTTTGAGCGATTCTCACCAAAACACATGTAATTTACATTGTTTACCTAACCATGGCATTCCGTATACTGAACATTTTTCATTCTCACGGATTCCTCAAACATGCATTTCTTAGCTGTGAACATGCGCATGAATGATGTTTCAAACACCAAACAATTTACGTATGCACTTTGAAATATTTACTTGGACTTCGGAGCTTCTTCCTATCACAAGTTTCAAGAATCACACTTTCATCCCAGAAAAACCCTCTTGAAGTGAATTCTACCCTAGAGATATGTAATTTGAATAGATTCCATCTACATGATATTCCGTGTTCCGTACGTGCTATATGCATGTCTGATTCGACCACCATGCATTCCTGAGTTGAGAGCATGTGGATTACTGATCTTTCATCCTCTATAAAAGGAATAATTTCATCTAGACACGTGTACAGATTTTCACAAGCTTTCCCTGACACCAGTTTCTAATTCGTGCATTTTTCACAGAAGAATACCTCTGGAGCGATTTCCACCTAACAGATATGTAATTTAAATGCATTCCATCAACAGGGCATTCCAGGTTCCGTAAATGCTACATGCATGACGGATTCGGCAAAAATGGGTTTCTGAGTTGTGAGCATGTGGATTAGTGAACTTTCATCCACCAAACAAGGCATATATACACTTAGAAGAATTTACTCTGACTTCATAGGTTTTTTCTATCACCTGGTTCTAAAATCGGACATTTGGCACCAGAAAACACCCTTTGAGCGAATTCTCAAATATACACATGTAACTTACATTGTTTATATAAACATGGCATTCCGTATTCCGAACATGTTTCATGCAATACCGATTCCTCAAACATGCATTTCTGAGTTGTGAATATGCTCATGACTGTTGTCATCCATTACAAGTAACCTATGCACTATGGTGTATATACCTGTCTTCGTAACTTCTTCCTATCACCAGGTTCAAGAATCACAGTTTGATCCCAGGAAAACCGTCTTGGAGCGAATTCTACCCTAGAGATATGTAATTTGAATAAATTGCCTCTACGTGATATTTCGTGTTCTGTACATGATACATGCATTGCGGATTCGACAAACATGCATTCCTGAGTTGAGAGCATGTGGATTACTGATTTTTCAAACTCTATAAAAGGAATATTTTCATCTAGACAAGTGTACTCATTTTCACAAGTTTTCCTAACATCAGTTTCGAATTCATGCATTTTTCACTGAAAAATACTTGTGCAGCGATTCCATCCTAATAGATATGTAATTTAAATGAAATACATCAACATGGCTTTCCCGGTTTCGTACTTGCTACATGCATGACGGATTCGACAAACATGAAATTTTGAGTTGTGAGCATGTGGATTAGTGAACTTTCATCCACTAAACAAGGCATATATACACTTAGAAGTATTTACTCTGACTTCATAAATTTTTTCTATCACCCGGTTATAAAACCGGACATTTGGCAGTAGAAAACACTCTTTGAGCGAATGCTCACCAATACATATGTAATTTACATTGTTTACATAACCATGGCATTCCGTATTCCGAACATGTTTGATGCAACACGGATTCCTCAAACATGCATTTCTGAGCTGTGAACATGCGAATGACAAATGTTTCAAACACCAAATAAGTTACATACGCACTTTGAAATATTTAATTGGACTTCGTTGCTTCTTCCTATCACCAGATTAAAGAGTCACACTTTGATCCCAGAGAAAACCTCTTGGAGTGAATCCTAAACTAGAGATATGTAATTTGAATAGATTCCATCTAAATGAGATTCCCTGTTCCGTACATGCTTCATGCAAGATGGATTCGTCAAACATGCATTCCTGAGTTGAGGGCATGTGGATTACTGATCTTTCATCCTATATAAAAGGAATATTTTCATCTAGACACGTGTTCTCATTTTCACAAACTTTCCCTAACACCAGTTTCGAATTTGTGCATTTTTCACAGAAAAAATATTCTGGAGCGATTTCCACCTAATAGATATGTAATTTACATGAATTCATTAACATGGCATTCCGGTTTCCGAGCATGCTACATGCATTACGGATTCGACAAACATGAGTTTCTGAGTTGTGAGCATTTGTATTGGTGAATTTTCATCCACCAAAAAAGGCATATATACACTTAGAAATATTTACTCTGACTTCATAGGTTTTTCCTATCACCAGGCTCTAAAATCGGACATTTGGAACCAGAAAACACACACTGAGCGAATTCTCACCAATATATATGTAACTTAGATTCTTTAAATAACCATGGCATTCCGTATTCCGAACAAGTTTCATGCAAAACTGATTCCACAAACATGCATTTCTGAGTTGTGTATATGCTCATGACTGATGTTTCAACCATTACAAGTTATCTAGGACTTTGATATATATACTTTGTCTTCGTAGCTTCTTCCTATCACCAGGTACAGGAATCACACTTTGATCCCAGATAAACAATCTTGGAGCGAATTCTACCCTAGAGATATGCAAATTGAATAGATTTCATCAAAATGATATTCCGTGTTCCGTACTTGCAACATGTATGACGGATTCTACAAACATGCATTCCTGAGTTGAGAGCATTTCGATTGCTGATCTTTCATCCTCTATAAAAGGAATATTTTCATCTAGACACGTGTACTCATTTTCACAAGGTTTCCCTAACACCAGTTTCAAATTCCTGCATTTTTCACAGAAAAAAACTTTTGGAGCGATTTCCACCTAAAAGTTATGTAATTTACATGAATTCCATCAACATGGCATTCTGGGTTCCGTACATGCTACATGCATGACGGATTCGACAAACATGAGATTCTGAGTTGTGAACATGTGGGTTAGTGAACTTTCATCCACCAAAAATGGCATATATACACTTAGAACTATTTACTCTGACTTCATAGTTTTTTTCTATCTCTAGGTTCTAAAATCGGATATTTGGCACCAGGAAACACTCTTTGAGCGAATTCTCACCAATACATATGTATGTTATATTGCTTACATAACCATGGCATTCCGTATCCTGAACATTTGTCATGAAACACGGATTCCACAAACATGCATGTGAGTTGTGAACATGCGCATGACTGATGTTTCAACCATAAAACTTTACTTATGCACTTTGGAATATTTACCTTGACTTCATAGATTCTTCCTATCACCAGTTTCAAGAATCACACTTTCATCCCAGATAAACCCTCTTGGTGTGAATTCTACAATAGAGATACGTAATTTGAATAGATTCCATCATCATGATATTCCATGATCCATACATGCTACATGCATGACGGATTCGACAAACATGCATTCCTGGGTTGAGGGCATGTGGATTATTGATCTTTCAACCTCTATAAATGTAATATTTTCATCTAGACACGTGTACACATTTTCACAAGCTTTCCCTAACACAAGTTTCGAATTCGTGCATTTTTCACAGAAAAATTCTTCTTTGGCGATTTCCACCTAATAGATATGTAATTTACATGAATTCCATCAACATAGCATTCAGGGTTCCGTACATGCTTCATGCATGACGGATTCGACAAATATGAGATTCTGAGTTGTGAGCATGTGGATTAGTGAACTTTCATCCAACAAACGAGGCATATATACACTTAGAATTATTTACTCTGACTTCATAGATTTTTTTATATCACCACGTTCTAAAATCGGACATTTGGCACTAAAAAAGCCTCTTTGAGCAAATTCTCCCCAATACACATGTAATTTACATTGTTTATATAACCATGGCATTCCGTATTCCGAAGATGTTTGATGAAACACGGATTCCACAAACATGCATTTCTGAGTTGTGTACATGCACATGAGAGATGATTCAACTATAAGAATTTACCTATGCACTTTGAAATATTTACTTTGACTTCGTAATTTCTTCCTATCACCAGTTTCAAGAATCACACTTGATCTCAGAAAAACCCTCTTGGAGCGAATTTTACCCTAGAGATATGTAATTTGAATAGATTCCATCTACATGATATTCCGTGTTCCGTACATGCTTCATACAAGACGGATTGGTCAAACATGCATTCCTGAGTTGAGGGCATGTGGATTTCTGATCTTTAATCCTCTATAAAAGGAATATTTTCATCGAGAAACGTGTCCTCATTTTCACAAGCTTTCCCTAACACCAGTTTTGAATTTGTGCATTTTTCACAGAAAAATACTTCTGAAGCGATTTCCACCTAATAGATATGTAATTTACATGAATTCATCAACATGGCATTCCGGGTTCCGTACATGCTTCATGCATGACGGATTCGACAAATATGAGATTCTGAGTTGTGAGCATGTGGATTAGTGAACTTTCATCCAACAAACGAGGCATATATACACTTAGAATTATTTACTCTGACTTCATATGTTTTTTGTATCACCACATTCTAAAATCGGTTATTTGGCACTAAAAAAGCCTCTTTGACCAAATTCTCCCCAATACACATGTAATTTACATTGTTTATATAACCATGGCATTCCGTATTCCGAAGATGTTTGATGAAACACGGATTCCACAAACATGCATTTCTGAGTTGTGTACATGCACATGAGAGATGATTCAACTATATGAATTTGCCTATGTATTTTGAAATATTTACTTTGACTTCGTAAAGCTTCCTATCACCAGTTTCTAGAATCACACTTGATCTCAGAAAAACCCTCTTGGAGCGAATTCTACCCTAGAGATATGTAATTTGAATAGATTCTTTCAACATGGTATTCGGTGTTCCGTACATGCTACATGCATGACGGATTCGACAAACATGCATTCCTGAGTTGAGAGCATCTGGATTACTGATTTTTCATCCTGAATAAAAGGAATATTATCATATAGACTCGTGTACACATTTTCACAAGCTTTCCCTAACACCAGTTTCTAATTCGTGCATTTTTCACAGAAGAACACTTCTGGAGCGTTTTCCACCTAATAGATATATAATTTACATGAATTCCATCAACATGGCATCCCGGGTTCCGTACATGATACATGCATGACGGATTCGAGAAACATGAGTTTCTGAGTTGTGAGAATTTGGATTACTGACCTTTCAATCACCAAACAAGGCATATATACACTTAGATATATTTACTCTTACTTCATAGTTTTTTTTATCTCCAGGTTCTAAAATCGGAGATTTGGCCCCAGAAAACACTCTTTGAGCGATTCTCACCAAAACACATGTAATTTACATTGTTTACCTAACCATGGCATTCCGTATACTGAACATTTTTCATTCTCACGGATTCCTCAAACATGCGTTTCTTAGCTGTGAACATGCGCATGAATGATGTTTCAAACACCAAACAATTTACGTATGCACTTTGAAATATTTACTTGGACTTCGGAGCTTCTTTCTATCACAAGTTTCAAGAATCACACTTTCATCCCAGAAAAACCCTCTTGAAGTGAATTCTACCCTAGAGATATGTAATTTGAATAGATTCCATCTACATGATATTCCGTGTTCCGTACGTGCTATATGCATGTCTGATTCGACCACCATGCATTCCTGAGTTGAGAGCATGTGGATTACTGATCTTTCATCCTCTATAAAAGGAATAATTTCATCTAGACACGTGTACAGATTTTCACAAGCTTTCCCTGACACCAGTTTCTAATTCGTGCATTTTTCACAGAAGAATACCTCTGGAGCGATTTCCACCTAACAGATATGTAATTTAAATGCATTCCATCAACAGGGCATTCCAGGTTCCGTAAATGCTACATGCATGACGGATTCGGCAAAAATGGGTTTCTGAGTTGTGAGCATGTGGATTAGTGAACTTTCATCCACCAAAAATGGCATATATACACTTAGAAGAATTTACTCTGACTTCATAGGTTTTTTCTATCACCTGGATCTAAAATCGGACATTTGGCACCAGAAAACACCCTTTGAGCGAATTCTCAAATATACACATGTAACTTACATTGTTTATATAAACATGGCATTCCGTATTCCGAACATGTTTCATGCAATACCGATTCCTCAAACATGCATTTCTGAGTTGTGAACATGCACATGAGAGATGATTCAACTATAAGAATTTACCTATGCACTTTGAAATATTTAGTTTGACTTCGTAATTTCTTCCTATCACCAGTTTCACGAATCACACTTGATCTCAGAAAAACCCTCTTGGAGCGAATTCTACCCTAGAGATATGTAATTTGAATTGATTCCATCTACATGATATTCTGTGTTCCGTACATGCTTCATGCACGACGGATTCATCAAACATGCATTCCTGAGTTGAGGGCATGTGGATTTCTTATCTTTCATCCTCTATAAAAGGAATATTTTCATCTAGACACGTGTCCTCATTTTCACAAGCTTTCCCTAACACCAGTTTCGAATTTGTGCATTTTTCACAGAAAAATAGTTCTGGAGCGATTTCCACCTAATAGATATGTAATTTACATGAATTCATGAACATGGCATTCCGGGTTCCGTACATGCTTCATGCATGACGGATTCGACAAATATGGGATTCTGAGTTGTGAGCATGTGGATTAGTGAACTTTCATCCAACAAACAAGACATATATACACTTAGAATTATTTACTCTGACTTCATAAGTTTTTTGTATCACCACGTTCTAAAATCGGACATTTGACACTAAAAAAGCCTCTTTGAGCTAATTCTCACCAATACACATGTAATTTACATTGTTTATATAACCATGGCATTCCGTATTCCGAAGATGTTTGATGAAACACGGATTCCACAAACATGCATTTCTGAGTTGTGTACATGCACATGAGAGATGATTCAAGTATAAAAATTTACCTATGCACTTTGAAATATTTACTTTGACTTCGTAATTTCTTCCTATCCCCAGTTTCAAGAATCACACTTGATGTCAGAAAAACCCTCTTGGAGCGAATTTTACCCTAGAGATATGTAATTTGAATAGATTCCATCTACATGATATTCCGTGTTCCGTACATGCTTCATACAAGACGGATTGGTCAAACATGCATTCCTGAGTTGAGGGCATGTGGATTTCTGATCTTTAATCCTCTATAAAAGGAATATTTTCATCTAGAAACGTGTCCTCATTTTCACAAGCTTTCCCTAACACCAGTTTTGAATTTGTGCATTTTTCACAGAAAAATACTTCTGAAGCGATTTCCACCTAATAGATATGTAATTTACATGAATTCATCAACATGGCATTCCGGGTTCCGTACATGCTTCATGCATGACGGATTCGACAAATATGAGATTCTGAGTTGTGAGCATGTGGATTAGTGAACTTTCATCCAACAAATGAGGCATATATACACTTAGAATTATTTACTCTGACTTCATAGGTTTTTTGTATCACCACATTCTAAAATCGGTTATTTGGCACTAAAAAAGCCTCTTTGACCAAATTCTCCCCAATACACATGTAATTTACATTGTTTATATAACCATGGCATTCCGTATTCCGAAGATGTTTGATGAAACACGGATTCCACAAACATGCATTTCTGAGTTGTGTACATGCACATGAGAGATGATTCAACTATATGAATTTACCTATGCATTTTGAAATATTTACTTTGACTTCGTAAAGCTTCCTATCACCAGTTTCAAGAATCACACTTGATCTCAGAAAAACCCTCTTGGAGCGAATTCTACCCTAGAGATATGTAATTTGAATAGATTCTTTCAACATGGTATTCGGTGTTCCGTACATGCTACATGCATGACGGATTCGACAAACATGCATTCCTGAGTTGAGAGCATCTGGATTACTGATTTTTCATCCTGAATAAAAGGAATATTATCATATAGACTCGTGTACACATTTTCACAAGCTTTCCCTAACACCAGTTTCTAATTCGTGCATTTTTCACAGAAGAACACTTCTGGAGCGTTTTCCACCTAATAGATATATAATTTACATGAATTCCATCAACATGGCATCCCGGGTTCCGTACATGATACATGCATGACGGATTCGAGAAACATGAGTTTCTGAGTTGTGAGAATTTGGATTACTGACCTTTCAATCACCAAACAAGGCATATATACACTTAGATATATTTACTCTTACTTCATAGCTTTTTTTTATCTCCAGGTTCTAAAATCGGAGATTTGGCCCCAGAAAACACTCTTTGAGCGATTCTCACCAAAACACATGTAATTTACATTGTTTACCTAACCATGGCATTCCGTATACTGAACATTTTTCATTCTCACGGATTCCTCAAACATGCATTTCTTAGCTGTGAACATGCGCATGAATGATGTTTCAAACACCAAACAATTTACGTATGCACTTTGAAATATTTACTTGGACTTCGGAGCTTCTTCCTATCACAAGTTTCAAGAATCACACTTTCATCCCAGAAAAACCCTCTTGAAGTGAATTCTACCCTAGAGATATGTAATTTGAATAGATTCCATCTACATGATATTCCGTGTTCCGTACGTGCTATATGCATGTCTGATTCGACCACCATGCATTCCTGAGTTGAGAGCATGTGGATTACTGATCTTTCATCCTCTATAAAAGGAATAATTTCATCTAGACACGTGTACAGATTTTCACAAGCTTTCCCTAACACCAGTTTCTAATTCGTGCATTTTTCACAGAAGAATACCTCTGGAGCGATTTCCACCTAACAGATATGTAATTTAAATGCATTCCATCAACAGGGCATTCCAGGTTCCGTAAATGCTACATGCATGACGGATTCGGCAAAAATGGGTTTCTGAGTTGTGAGCATGTGGATTAGTGAACTTTCATCCACCAAACAAGGCATATATACACTTAGAAGAATTTACTCTGACTTCATAGGTTTTTTCTATCACCTGGTTCTAAAATCGGACATTTGGCACCAGAAAACACCCTTTGAGCGAATTCTCAAATATACACATGTAACTTACATTGTTTATATAAACATGGCATTCCGTATTCCGAACATGTTTCATGCAATACCGATTCCTCAAACATGCATTTCTGAGTTGTGAATATGCTCATGACTGTTGTCATCCATTACAAGTAACCTATGCACTATGGTGTATATACCTGTCTTCGTAACTTCTTCCTATCACCAGGTTCAAGAATCACAGTTTGATCCCAGGAAAACCGTCTTGGAGCGAATTCTACCCTAGAGATATGTAATTTGAATAAATTGCCTCTACGTGATATTTCGTGTTCTGTACATGATACATGCATTGCGGATTCGACAAACATGCATTCCTGAGTTGAGAGCATGTGGATTACTGATTTTTCAAACTCTATAAAAGGAATATTTTCATCTAGACAAGTGTACTCATTTTCACAAGTTTTCCTAACATCAGTTTCGAATTCATGCATTTTTCACTGAAAAATACTTGTGCAGCGATTCCATCCTAATAGATATGTAATTTAAATGAAATACATCAACATGGCTTTCCCGGTTTCGTACTTGCTACATGCATGACGGATTCGACAAACATGAAATTTTGAGTTGTGAGCATGTGGATTAGTGAACTTTCATCCACTAAACAAGGCATATATACACTTAGAAGTATTTACTCTGACTTCATAAATTTTTTCTATCACCCGGTTATAAAACCGGACATTTGGCAGTAGAAAACACTCTTTGAGCGAATGCTCACCAATACATATGTAATTTACATTGTTTACATAACCATGGCATTCCGTATTCCGAACATGTTTGATGCAACACGGATTCCTCAAACATGCATTTCTGAGCTGTGAACATGCGAATGACAAATGTTTCAAACACCAAATAAGTTACATACGCACTTTGAAATATTTAATTGGACTTCGTTGCTTCTTCCTATCACCAGATTAAAGAGTCACACTTTGATCCCAGAGAAAACCTCTTGGAGTGAATCCTAAACTAGAGATATGTAATTTGAATAGATTCCATCTAAATGAGATTCCCTGTTCCGTACATGCTTCATGCAAGATGGATTCGTCAAACATGCATTCCTGAGTTGAGGGCATGTGGATTACTGATCTTTCATCCTATATAAAAGGAATATTTTCATCTAGACACGTGTCCTCATTTTCACAAGCTTTCCCTAACACCAGTTTCGAATTTGTGCATTTTTCACAGAAAAATAGTTCTGGAGCGATTTCCACCTAATAGATATGTAATTTACATGAATTCATGAACATGGCATTCCGGGTTCCGTACATGCTTCATGCATGACGGATTCGACAAATATGAGATTCTGAGTTGTGAGCATGTGGATTAGTGAACTTTCATCCAACAAACAAGACATATATACACTTAGAATTATTTACTCTGACTTCATAAGTTTTTTGTATCACCACGTTCTAAAATCGGACATTTGACACTAAAAAAGCCTCTTTGAGCTAATTCTCACCAATACACATGTAATTTACATTGTTTATATAACCATGGCATTCCGTATTCCGAAGATGTTTGATGAAACACGGATTCCACAAACATGCATTTCTGAGTTGTGTACATGCACATGAGAGATTATTCAAGTATAAGAATTTACCTATGCACTTTGAAATATTTACTTTGACTTCGTAATTTCTTCCTATCACCAGTTTCAAGAATCACACTTGATCTCAGAAAAACCCTCTTGGAGCGAATTTTACCCTAGAGATATGTAATTTGAATAGATTCCATCTACATGATATTCCGTGTTCCGTACATGCTTCATACAAGACGGATTGGTCAAACATGCATTCCTGAGTTGAGGGCATGTGGATTTCTGATCTTTAATCCTCTATAAAAGGAATATTTTCATCTAGAAACGTGTCCTCATTTTCACAAGCTTTCCCTAACACCAGTTTTGAATTTGTGCATTTTTCACAGAAAAATACTTCTGAAGCGATTTCCACCTAATAGATATGTAATTTACATGAATTCATCAACATGGCATTCCGGGTTCCGTACATGCTTCATGCATGACGGATTCAACAAATATGAGATTCTGAGTTGTGAGCATGTGGATTAGTGAACTTTCATCCAACAAATGAGGCATATATACACTTAGAATTATTTACTCTGACTTCATAGGTTTTTTGTATCACCACATTCTAAAATCGGTTATTTGGCACTAAAAAAGCCTCTTTGACCAAATTCTCCCCAATACACATGTAATTTACATTGTTTATATAACCATGGCATTCCGTATTCCGAAGATGTTTGATGAAACACGGATTCCACAAACATGCATTTCTGAGTTGTGTACATGCACATGAGAGATGATTCAACTATATGAATTTACCTATGCATTTTGAAATATTTACTTTGACTTCGTAAAGCTTCCTATCACCAGTTTCAAGAATCACACTTGATCTCAGAAAAACCCTCTTGGAGCGAATTCTACCCTAGAGATATGTAATTTGAATAGATTCTTTCAACATGGTATTCGGTGTTCCGTACATGCTACATGCATGACGGATTCGACAAACATGCATTCCTGAGTTGAGAGCATCTGGATTACTGATTTTTCATCCTGAATAAAAGGAATATTATCATATAGACTCGTGTACACATTTTCACAAGCTTTCCCTAACACCAGTTTCTAATTCGTGCATTTTTCACAGAAGAACACTTCTGGAGCGTTTTCCACCTAATAGATATATAATTTACATGAATTCCATCAACATGGCATCCCGGGTTCCGTACATGATACATGCATGACGGATTCGAGAAACATGAGTTTCTGAGTTGTGAGAATTTGGATTACTGACCTTTCAATCACCAAACAAGGCATATATACACTTAGATATATTTACTCTTACTTCATAGCTTTTTTTTATCTCCAGGTTCTAAAATCGGAGATTTGGCCCCAGAAAACACTCTTTGAGCGATTCTCACCAAAACACATGTAATTTACATTGTTTACCTAACCATGGCATTCCGTATACTGAACATTTTTCATTCTCACGGATTCCTCAAACATGCATTTCTTAGCTGTGAACATGCGCATGAATGATGTTTCAAACACCAAACAATTTACGTATGCACTTTGAAATATTTACTTGGACTTCGGAGCTTCTTCCTATCACAAGTTTCAAGAATCACACTTTCATCCAAGAAAAACCCTCTTGAAGTGAATTCTACCCTAGAGATATGTAATTTGAATAGATTCCATCTACATGATATTCCGTGTTCCGTACGTGCTATATGCATGTCTGATTCGACCACCATGCATTCCTGAGTTGAGAGCATGTGGATTACTGATCTTTCATCCTCTATAAAAGGAATAATTTCATCTAGACACGTGTACAGATTTTCACAAGCTTTCCCTAACACCAGTTTCTAATTCGTGCATTTTTCACAGAAGAATACCTCTGGAGCGATTTCCACCTAACAGATATGTAATTTAAATGCATTCCATCAACAGGGCATTCCAGGTTCCGTAAATGCTACATGCATGACGGATTCGGCAAAAATGGGTTTCTGAGTTGTGAGCATGTGGATTAGTGAACTTTCATCCACCAAACAAGACATATATACACTTAGAAGAATTTACTCTGACTTCATAGGTTTTTTCTATCACCTGGTTCTAAAATCGGACATTTGGCACCAGAAAACACCCTTTGAGCGAATTCTCAAATATACACATGTAACTTACATTGTTTATATAAACATGGCATTCCGTATTCCGAACATGTTTCATGCAATACCGATTCCTCAAACATGCATTTCTGAGTTGTGAATATGCTCATGACTGTTGTCATCCATTACAAGTAACCTATGCACTATGGTATATATACCTGTCTTCGTAGCTTCTTCCTATCACCAGGTTCAAGAATCACAGTTTGATCCCAGGAAAACCGTCTTGGAGCGAATTCTACCCTAGAGATATGTAATTTGAATAAATTGCCTCTACGTGATATTTCGTGTTCTGTACATGATACATGCATTGCGGATTCGACAAACATGCATTCCTGAGTTGAGAGCATGTGGATTACTGATTTTTCAAACTCTATAAAAGGAATATTTTCATCTAGACAAGTGTACTCATTTTCACAAGTTTTCCTAACATCAGTTTCGAATTCATGCATTTTTCACTGAAAAATACTTGTGCAGCGATTCCATCCTAATAGATATGTAATTTAAATGAAATACATCAACATGGCTTTCCCGGTTTCGTACTTGCTACATGCATGACGGATTCGACAAACATGAAATTTTGAGTTGTGAGCATGTGGATTAGTGAACTTTCATCCACTAAACAAGGCATATATACACTTAGAAGTATTTACTCTGACTTCATAAATTTTTTCTATCACCCGGTTATAAAACCGGACATTTGGCAGTAGAAAACACTCTTTGAGCGAATGCTCACCAATACATATGTAATTTACATTGTTTACATAACCATGGCATTCCGTATTCCGAACATGTTTGATGCAACACGGATTCCTCAAACATGCATTTCTGAGCTGTGAACATGCGAATGACAAATGTTTCAAACACCAAATAAGTTACATACGCACTTTGAAATATTTAATTGGACTTCGTTGCTTCTTCCTATCACCAGATTAAAGAGTCACACTTTGATCCCAGAGAAAACCTCTTGGAGTGAATCCTAAACTAGAGATATGTAATTTGAATAGATTCCATCTAAATGAGATTCCCTGTTCCGTACATGCTTCATGCAAGATGGATTCGTCAAACATGCATTCCTGAGTTGAGGGCATGTGGATTACTGATCTTTCATCCTATATAAAAGGAATATTTTCATCTAGACACGTGTTCTCATTTTCACAAACTTTCCCTAACACCAGTTTCGAATTTGTGCATTTTTCACAGAAAAAATATTCTGGAGCGATTTCCACCTAATAGATATGTAATTTACATGAATTCATTAACATGGCATTCCGGTTTCCGAGCATGCTACAAGCATTACGGATTCGACAAACATGAGTTTCTGAGTTGTGAGCATTTGGATTGGTGAATTTTCATCCACCAAAAAAGGCATATATACACTTAGAAATATTTACTCTGACTTCATAGGTTTTTCCTATCACCAGGCTCTAAAATCGGACATTTGGAACCAGAAAACACACACTGAGCGAATTCTCACCAATATATATGTAATTTAGATTCTTTAAATAACCATGGCATTCCGTATTCCGAACAAGTTTCATGCAAAACTGATTCCACAAACATGCATTTCTGAGTTGTGTATATGCTCATGACTGATGTTTCAACCATTACAAGTTATCTAGGACTTTGATATATATACTTTGTCTTCGTAGCTTCTTCCTATCACCAGGTTCAGGAATCACACTTTGATCCCAGATAAACAATCTTGGAGCGAATTCTACCCTAGAGATATGTAAATTGAATAGATTTCATCAAAATGATATTCCGTGTTCCGTACTTGCAACATGTATGACGGATTCTACAAACATGCATTCCTGAGTTGAGAGCATTTCGATTGCTGATCTTTCATCCTCTATAAAAGGAATATTTTCATCTAGACACGTGTACTCATTTTCACAAGGTTTCCCTAACACCAGTTTCAAATTCCTGCATTTTTCACAGAAAAAAACTTTTGGAGCGATTTCCACCTAACAGTTATGTAATTTACATGAATTCCATCAACATGGCATTCCGGGTTCCGTACATGCTACATGCATGACGGATTCGACAAACATGAGATTCTGAGTTGTGAACATGTGGGTTAGTGATCTTTCATCCACCAAAAAAGGCATATATACACTTAGAACTATTTACTCTGACTCATAGTTTTTTTCTATCTCTAGGTTCTAAAATCGGATATTTGGCACCAGGAAACACTCTCTGAGCGAATTCTCACCAATACATATGTATGTTATATTGTTTACATAACCATGGCATTCCGTATCCTGAACATTTTTCATGAAACACGGATTCCACAAACATGCATGTGAGTTGTGAACATGCGCATGACTGATGTTTCAACCATTAAACTTTACTTATGCACTTTGGAATATTTACCTTGACTTCATAGATTCTTCCTATCACCAGTTTCAAGAATCACACTTTCATCCCAGATAAACCCTCTTGGTGTGAATTCTACAATAGAGATACGTAATTTGAATAGATTCCATCATCATGATATTCCATGATCCGTACATGCTACATGCATGACGGATTCGACAAACATGCATTCCTGGGTTGAGGGCATGTGGATTATTGATCTTTCAACCTCTATAAATGTAATATTTTCATCTAGACACGTGTACACATTTTCACAAGCTTTCCCTAACACAAGTTTCGAATTCGTGCATTTTTCACAGAAAAATTCTTCTTTGGCGATTTCCACCTAATAGATATGTAATTTACATGAATTCCATCAACATAGCATTCAGGGTTCCGTACATGCTTCATGCATGACGGATTCGACAAATATGAGATTCTGAGTTGTGAGCATGTGGATAGGTGAACATTCATCCACGAAACAAGGCATATAAACACTTACAAATATTTACTTTGACTTCTTAGGTTTTTTCTATCACCAGTTTCTAAAATAGGACACTTGGCACCAGAAAACACTCTTTGAGCGAATTCTCACCAATACACATGTAATTTACATTGTTTACATAACCATGGCATTGCATATTCTGAACATGATTCATGTATCACAAATTCCTCAAACATGCATTTCTGAGTTATCAACATGCGCATGACAGATGTTTCAACCTACAAACAAGTTACTTATGCACTTTGAAATATTTACTTTGACTTCGGAGCTTCTTCCTATCACCAGTTTCAAGAATCACACTTTGATCCCAGAAAAACCCTCTTGGAGTGCATTCTACCCTAGAGATATGTAATTGGATTAGATTCGATCTGCATGATATTCGGTGTTCCGTACATGGTATATGGATGACGGATTCACAAACATGCATTCCTGAGTTGAGAGCATGTTGATTACTGATCTTTCATCCTCTATAATAGGAATATTTACATCTGGACCCGTGTACTCATTTTCACAAGCTTTCCCTAACACCAGTTTCGAATTCGTGCAGTTTTCATAAAAAATACTTCTGGAGCAATTTCCTCCTAAGAGATATGGAATTTAAATGCATTCCATCAACATGGCATTCCGGGTTCCGTACATGCTACATGCATGATGGATTCGACAAACATGAGTTTCTGAGTTGTGAGTATGTTTATTAGTGACCTTTCATCCACCAAACAAGGCATATATACACTTTGAAATATTTACTCTGACTTCATAGGTTTTTTCTATCACCAGGTTCTAATATCGGACATTTGGCACGAGAAAACACTCTTTCAGCGAATTCTCACCAATACACATGTAATTAACATTGTTTACATAACCATGGGATTGCGTATTCTGAACATGATTCATGTATCACGAATTCCTCAAACATGCATTTCTGAGTTGTCAACATGCGCATGACAGATGTTTCAACCTACAAAAAAGTTACCTATGCACTTTGAAATATTTCCTTTGACTTCGGAGCTTCTTCCTATCACCAGTTTCAAGAATCACACTTTGATCCCAGAAAAAACCTCTTGGAGCGAATTCTACCCTAGAGATATGTGATTAGATTAGATTCCATCTGCATGATATTTCGTATTCCGTACATGCTATATATATGACGGATTCTACAAACATGCATTTGAGTTGAGAGCATGTTGATTACTGATCTTTCATCCTCAAAAAAGGAATATTTTCATCTAGACTCGTATACACATTTTCACAAGCTTTCCCTAACACAAGTTTCGAATTCGTGCATTTTTCACAGAAAAATTCTTCTTTGGCGATTTCCACCTAATAGATATGTAATTTACATGAATTCCATCAACATAGCATTCAGGGTTCCGTACATGCTTCATGCATGACGGATTCGACAAATATGAGATTCTGAGTTGTGAGCATGTGGATTAGTGAACTTTCATCCAACAAACAAGACATATATACACTTAGAATTATTTACTCTGACTTCATAGGTTTTTTTATATCACCACGTTCTAAAATCGGACATTTGGCACTAAAAAAGCCTCTTTGAGCAAATTCTCACCAATACACATGTAATTTACATTGTTTATATAACCATGGCATTCCGTATTCCGAAGATGTTTGATGAAACACGGATTCCACAAACATGCATTTCTGAGTTGTGTACATGCACATGAGAGATGATTCAACTATAAGAATTTACCTATGCACTTTGAAATACTTACTTTGACTTCGTAATTTCTTCCTATCACCAGTTTCAAGAATCACACTTGATCTCAGAAAAACCCTCTTGGAGCGAATTTTACCCTAGAGATATGTAATTTGAATAGATTCCATCTACATGATATTCCGTGTTCCGTACATGCTTCATACAAGACGGAATCGTCAAACATGCATTCCTGAGTTGAGAGCATCTGGATTACTGATTTTTCATCCTGAATAAAAGGAATATTATCATATAGACTCGTGTACACATTTTCACAAGCTTTCCCTAACACCAGTTTCTAATTCGTGCATTTTTCACAGAAGAACACTTCTGGAGCGTTTTCCAGCTAATAGATATATAATTTACATGAATTCCGTCAACATGGCATCCCGGGTTCCGTACATGATACATGCATGACGGATTCGAGAAACATGAGTTTCTGAGTTGTGAGAATTTGGATTACTGACCTTTCAATCACCAAACAAGGCATATATACACTTAGATATATTTACTCTTACTTCATAGTTTTTTTTATCTCCAGGTTCTAAAATCGGAGATTTGGCCCCAGAAAACACTCTTTGAGCGATTCTCACCAAAACACATGTAATTTACATTGTTTACCTAACCATGGCATTCCGTATACTGAACATTTTTCATTCTCACGGATTCCTCAAACATGCGTTTCTTAGCTGTGAACATGCGCATGAATGATATTTCAAACACCAAACAATTTACGTATGCACTTTGAAATATTTACTTGGACTTCGGTGCTTCTTTCTATCACAAGTTTCAAGAATCACACTTTCATCCCAGTAAAACCCTCTTGAAGTGAATTCTACCCTAGAGATATGTAATTTGAATAGATTCCATCTACATGATATTCCGTGTTCCGTACGTGCTATATGCATGTCTGATTCGACCACCATGCATTCCTGAGTTGAGAGCATGTGGATTACTGATCTTTCATCCTCTATAAAAGGAATAATTTCATCTAGACACGTGTACAGATTTTCACAAGCTTTCCCTGACACCAGTTTCTAATTCGTGCATTTTTCACAGAAGAATACCTCTGGAGCGATTTCCACCTAACAGATATGTAATTTAAATGCATTCCATCAACAGGGCATTCCAGGTTCCATAAATGCTACATGCATGATGGATTCGGCAAAAATGGGTTTCTGAGTTGTGAGCATGTGGATTAGTGAACTTTCATCCACCAAACAAGGCATATATACACTTAGAAGAATTTACTCTGACTTCATAGGTTTTTTCTATCACCTGGTTCTAAAATCGGACATTTGGCACCAGAAAACACCCTTTGAGCGAATTCTCAAATATACACATGTAACTTACATTGTTTATATAAACATGGCATTCCGTATTCCGAACATGTTTCATGCAATACCGATTCCTCAAACATGCATTTCTGAGTTGTGAACATGCACATGAGAGATGATTCAACTATAAGAATTTACCTATGCACTTTGAAATATTTAGTTTGACTTCGTAATTTCTTCCTATCACCAGTTTCACGAATCACACTTGATCTCAGAAAAACCCTCTTGGAGCGAATTCTACCCTAGAGATATGTAATTTGAATTGATTCCATCTACATGATATTCTGTGTTCCGTACATGCTTCATGCACGACGGATTCATCAAACATGCATTCCTGAGTTGAGGGCATGTGGATTTCTTATCTTTCATCCTCTATAAAAGGAATATTTTCATCTAGACACGTGTCCTCATTTTCACAAGCTTTCCCTAACACCAGTTTCGAATTTGTGCATTTTTCACAGAAAAATAGTTCTGGAGCGATTTCCACCTAATAGATATGTAATTTACATGAATTCATGAACATGGCATTCCGGGTTCCGTACATGCTTCATGCATGACGGATTCCACAAATATGAGATTCTGAGTTGTGAGCATGTGGATTAGTGAACTTTCATCCAACAAACAAGACATATATACACTTAGAATTATTTACTCTGACTTCATAAGTTTTTTGTATCACCACGTTCTAAAATCGGACATTTGACACTAAAAAAGCCTCTTTGAGCTAATTCTCACCAATACACATGTAATTTACATTGTTTATATAACCATGGCATTCCGTATTCCGAAGATGTTTGATGAAACACGGATTCCACAAACATGCATTTCTGAGTTGTGTACATGCACATGAGAGATGATTCAAGTATAAGAATTTACCTATGCACTTTGAAATATTTACTTTGACTTCGTAATTTCTTCCTATCACCAGTTTCAAGAATCACACTTGATCTCAGAAAAACCCTCTTGGAGCGAATTTTACCCTAGAGATATGTAATTTGAATAGATTCCATCTACATGATATTCCGTGTTCCGTACATGCTTCATACAAGACGGATTCGTCAAACATGCATTCCTGAGTTGAGGGCATGTGGATTTCTGATCTTTAATCCTCTATAAAAGGAATATTTTCATCTAGAAACGTGTCCTCATTTTCACAAGCTTTCCCTAACACCAGTTTTGAATTTGTGCATTTTTCACAGAAAAATACTTCTGAAGCGATTTCCACCTAATAGATATGTAATTTACATGAATTCATCAACATGGCATTCCGGGTTCCGTACATGCTTCATGCATGACGGATTCAACAAATATGAGATTCTGAGTTGTGAGCATGTGGATTAGTGAACTTTCATCCAACAAATGAGGCATATATACACTTAGAATTATTTACTCTGACTTCATAGGTTTTTTGTATCACCACATTCTAAAATCGGTTATTTGGCACTAAAAAAGCCTCTTTGACCAAATTCTCCCCAATACACATGTAATTTACATTGTTTATATAACCATGGCATTCCGTATTCCGAAGATGTTTGATGAAACACGGATTCCACAAACATGCATTTCTGAGTTGTGTACATGCACATGAGAGATGATTCAACTATATGAATTTACCTATGCATTTTGAAATATTTACTTTGACTTCGTAAAGCTTCCTATCACCAGTTTCAAGAATCACACTTGATCTCAGAAAAACCCTCTTGGAGCGAATTCTACCCTAGGGATATGTAATTTGAATAGATTCTTTCAACATGGTATTCGGTGTTCCGTACATGCTACATGCATGACGGATTCGACAAACATGCATTCCTGAGTTGAGAGCATCTGGATTACTGATTTTTCATCCTGAATAAAAGGAATATTATCATATAGACTCGTGTACACATTTTCACAAGCTTTCCCTAACACCAGTTTCTAATTCGTGCATTTTTCACAGAAGAACACTTCTGGAGCGTTTTCCACCTAATAGATATATAATTTACATGAATTCCATCAACATGGCATCCTGGGTTCCGTACATGATACATGCATGACGGATTCGAGAAACATGAGTTTCTGAGTTGTGAGAATTTGGATTACTGACCTTTCAATCACCAAACAAGGCATATATACACTTAGATATATTTACTCTTACTTCATAGCTTTTTTTTATCTCCAGGTTCTAAAATCGGAGATTTGGCCCCAGAAAACACTCTT
The DNA here is from genome assembly GCF_048564905.1 of Vicugna pacos. NCBI lineage: Eukaryota > Metazoa > Chordata > Mammalia > Artiodactyla > Camelidae > Vicugna > Vicugna pacos. The sequence continues at coordinate 64,468,365 of NW_027328741.1, read as the reverse complement.
TGAGCGATTCTCACCAAAACACATGTAATTTACATTGTTTACCTAACCATGGCATTCCGTATACTGAACATTTTTCATTCTCACGGATTCCTCAAACATGCATTTCTTAGCTGTGAACATGCGCATGAATGATGTTTCAAACACCAAACAATTTACGTATGCACTTTGAAATATTTACTTGGACTTCGGAGCTTCTTCCTATCACAAGTTTCAAGAATCACACTTTCATCCCAGAAAAACCCTCTTGAAGTGAATTCTACCCTAGAGATATGTAATTTGAATGGATTCCATCTACATGATATTCCGTGTTCCGTACGTGCTATATGCATGTCTGATTCGACCACCATGCATTCCTGAGTTGAGAGCATGTGGATTACTGATCTTTCATCCTCTATAAAAGGAATAATTTCATCTAGACACGTGTACAGATTTTCACAAGCTTTCCCTAACACCAGTTTCTAATTCGTGCATTTTTCACAGAAGAATACCTCTGGAGCGATTTCCACCTAACAGATATGTAATTTAAATGCATTCCATCAACAGGGCATTCCAGGTTCCGTAAATGCTACATGCATGACGGATTCGGCAAAAATGGGTTTCTGAGTTGTGAGCATGTGGATTAGTGAACTTTCATCCACCAAACAAGGCATATATACACTTAGAAGAATTTACTCTGACTTCATAGGTTTTTTCTATCACCTGGTTCTAAAATCGGACATTTGGCACCAGAAAACACCCTTTGAGCGAATTCTCAAATATACACATGTAACTTACATTGTTTATATAAACATGGCATTCCGTATTCCGAACATGTTTCATGCAATACCGATTCCTCAAACATGCATTTCTGAGTTGTGAATATGCTCATGACTGTTGTCATCCATTACAAGTAACCTATGCACTATGGTATATATACCTGTCTTCGTAGCTTCTTCCTATCACCAGGTTCAAGAATCACAGTTTGATCCCAGGAAAACCGTCTTGGAGCGAATTCTACCCTAGAGATATGTAATTTGAATAAATTGCCTCTACGTGATATTTCGTGTTCTGTACATGATACATGCATTGCGGATTCGACAAACATGCATTCCTGAGTTGAGAGCATGTGGATTACTGATTTTTCAAACTCTATAAAAGGAATATTTTCATCTAGACAAGTGTACTCATTTTCACAAGTTTTCCTAACATCAGTTTCGAATTCATGCATTTTTCACTGAAAAATACTTGTGCAGCGATTCCATCCTAATAGATATGTAATTTAAATGAAATACATCAACATGGCTTTCCCGGTTTCGTACTTGCTACATGCATGACGGATTCGACAAACATGAAATTTTGAGTTGTGAGCATGTGGATTAGTGAACTTTCATCCACTAAACAAGGCATATATACACTTAGAAGTATTTACTCTGACTTCATAAATTTTTTCTATCACCCGGTTATAAAACCGGACATTTGGCAGTAGAAAACACTCTTTGAGCGAATGCTCACCAATACATATGTAATTTACATTGTTTACATAACCATGGCATTCCGTATTCCGAACATGTTTGATGCAACACGGATTCCTCAAACATGCATTTCTGAGCTGTGAACATGCGAATGACAAATGTTTCAAACACCAAATAAGTTACATACGCACTTTGAAATATTTAATTGGACTTCGTTGCTTCTTCCTATCACCAGATTAAAGAGTCACTCTTTGATCCCAGAGAAAACCTCTTGGAGTGAATCCTAAACTAGAGATATGTAATTTGAATAGATTCCATCTAAATGAGATTCCCTGTTCCGTACATGCTTCATGCAAGATGGATTCGTCAAACATGCATTCCTGAGTTGAGGGCATGTGGATTACTGATCTTTCATCCTATATAAAAGGAATATTTTCATCTAGACACGTGTTCTCATTTTCACAAACTTTCCCTAACACCAGTTTCGAATTTGTGCATTTTTCACAGAAAAAATATTCTGGAGCGATTTCCACCTAATAGATATGTAATTTACATGAATTCATTAACATGGCATTCCGGTTTCCGAGCATGCTACATGCATTACGGATTCGACAAACATGAGTTTCTGAGTTGTGAGCATTTGGATTGGTGAATTTTCATCCACCAAAAAAGGCATATATACACTTAGAAATATTTACTCTGACTTCATAGGTTTTTCCTATCACCAGGCTCTAAAATCGGACATTTGGAACCAGAAAACACACACTGAGCGAATTCTCACCAATATATATGTAATTTAGATTCTTTAAATAACCATGGCATTCCGTATTCCGAACAAGTTTCATGCAAAACTGATTCCACAAACATGCATTTCTGAGTTGTGTATATGCTCATGACTGATGTTTCAACCATTACAAGTTATCTAGGACTTTGATATATATACTTTGTCTTCGTAGCTTCTTCCTATCACCAGGTTCAGGAATCACACTTTGATCCCAGATAAACAATCTTGGAGCGAATTCTACCCTAGAGATATGTAAATTGAATAGATTTCATCAAAATGATATTCCGTGTTCCGTACTTGCAACATGTATGACGGATTCTACAAACATGCATTCCTGAGTTGAGAGCATTTCGATTGCTGATCTTTCATCCTCTATAAAAGAAATATTTTCATCTAGACACGTGTACTCATTTTCACAAGGTTTCCCTAACACCAGTTTCAAATTCCTGCATTTTTCACAGAAAAAAACTTTTGGAGCGATTTCCACCTAACAGTTATGTAATTTACATGAATTCCATCAACATGGCATTCCGGGTTCCGTACATGCTACATGCATGACGGATTCGACAAACATGAGATTCTGAGTTGTGAACATGTGGGTTAGTGATCTTTCATCCACCAAAAAAGGCATATATACACTTAGAACTATTTACTCTGACTCATAGTTTTTTTCTATCTCTAGGTTCTAAAATCGGATATTTGGCACCAGGAAACACTCTCTGAGCGAATTCTCACCAATACATATGTATGTTATATTGTTTACATAACCATGGCATTCCGTATCCTGAACATTTTTCATGAAACACGGATTCCACAAACATGCATGTGAGTTGTGAACATGCGCATGACTGATGTTTCAACCATTAAACTTTACTTATGCACTTTGGAATATTTACCTTGACTTCATAGATTCTTCCTATCACCAGTTTCAAGAATCACACTTTCATCCCAGATAAACCCTCTTGGTGTGAATTCTACAATAGAGATACGTAATTTGAATAGATTCCATCATCATGATATTCCATGATCCGTACATGCTACATGCATGACGGATTCGACAAACATGCATTCCTGGGTTGAGGGCATGTGGATTATTGATCTTTCAACCTCTATAAATGTAATATTTTCATCTAGACACGTGTACACATTTTCACAAGCTTTCCCTAACACAAGTTTCGAATTCGTGCATTTTTCACAGAAAAATTCTTCTTTGGCGATTTCCACCTAATAGATATGTAATTTACATGAATTCCATCAACATAGCATTCAGGGTTCCGTACATGCTTCATGCATGACGGATTCGACAAATATGAGATTCTGAGTTGTGAGCATGTGGATAGGTGAACATTCATCCACGAAACAAGGCATATAAACACTTACAAATATTTACTTTGACTTCTTAGGTTTTTTCTATCACCAGTTTCTAAAATAGGACACTTGGCACCAGAAAACACTCTTTGAGCGAATTCTCACCAATACACATGTAATTTACATTGTTTACATAACCATGGCATTGCATATTCTGAACATGATTCATGTATCACAAATTCCTCAAACATGCATTTCTGAGTTATCAACATGCGCATGACAGATGTTTCAACCTACAAACAAGTTACTTATGCACTTTGAAATATTTACTTTGACTTCGGAGCTTCTTCCTATCACCAGTTTCAAGAATCACACTTTGATCCCAGAAAAACCCTCTTGGAGTGCATTCTACCCTAGAGATATGTAATTGGATTAGATTCGATCTGCATGATATTCGGTGTTCCGTACATGGTATATGGATGACGGATTCACAAACATGCATTCCTGAGTTGAGAGCATGTTGATTACTGATCTTTCATCCTCTATAATAGGAATATTTACATCTGGACCCGTGTACTCATTTTCACAAGCTTTCCCTAACACCAGTTTCGAATTCGTGCAGTTTTCATACAAAAATACTTCTGGAGCAATTTCCTCCTAAGAGATATGGAATTTAAATGCATTCCATCAACATGGCATTCCGGGTTCCGTACATGCTACATGCATGATGGATTCGACAAACATGAGTTTCTGAGTTGTGAGTATGTTTATTAGTGACCTTTCATCCACCAAACAAGGCATATATACACTTTGAAATATTTACTCTGACTTCATAGGTTTTTTCTATCACCAGGTTCTAATATCGGACATTTGGCACGAGAAAACACTCTTTCAGCGAATTCTCACCAATACACATGTAATTAACATTGTTTACATAACCATGGGATTGCGTATTCTGAACATGATTCATGTATCACGAATTCCTCAAACATTCATTTCTGAGTTGTCAACATGCGCATGACAGATGTTTCAACCTACAAAAAAGTTACCTATGCACTTTGAAATATTTCCTTTGACTTCGGAGCTTCTTCCTATCACCAGTTTCAAGAATCACACTTTGATCCCAGAAAAAACCTCTTGGAGCGAATTCTACCCTAGAGATATGTGATTAGATTAGATTCCATCTGCATGATATTTCGTATTCCGTACATGCTATATATATGACGGATTCTACAAACATGCATTTGAGTTGAGAGCATGTTGATTACTGATCTTTCATCCTCAAAAAAGGAATATTTTCATCTAGACTCGTATACACATTTTCACAAGCTTTCCCTAACACAAGTTTCGAATTCGTGCATTTTTCACAGAAAAATTCTTCTTTGGCGATTTCCACCTAATAGATATGTAATTTACATGAATTCCATCAACATAGCATTCAGGGTTCCGTACATGCTTCATGCATGACGGATTCGACAAATATGAGATTCTGAGTTGTGAGCATGTGGATTAGTGAACTTTCATCCAACAAACGAGACATATATACACTTAGAATTATTTACTCTGACTTCATAGGTTTTTTTATATCACCACGTTCTAAAATCGGACATTTGGCACTAAAAAAGCCTCTTTGAGCAAATTCTCACCAATACACATGTAATTTACATTGTTTATATAACCATGGCATTCCGTATTCCGAAGATGTTTGATGAAACACGGATTCCACAAACATGCATTTCTGAGTTGTGTACATGCACATGAGAGATGATTCAACTATAAGAATTTACCTATGCACTTTGAAATACTTACTTTGACTTCGTAATTTCTTCCTATCACCAGTTTCAAGAATCACACTTGATCTCAGAAAAACCCTCTTGGAGCGAATTTTACCCTAGAGATATGTAATTTGAATAGATTCCATCTACATGATATTCCGTGTTCCGTACATGCTTCATACAAGACGGAATCGTCAAACATGCATTCCTGAGTTGAGAGCATCTGGATTACTGATTTTTCATCCTGAATAAAGGAATATTATCATATAGACTCGTGTACACATTTTCACAAGCTTTCCCTAACACCAGTTTCTAATTCGTGCATTTTTCACAGAAGAACACTTCTGGAGCGTTTTCCACCTAATAGATATATAATTTACATGAATTCCGTCAACATGGCATCCCGGGTTCCGTACATGATACATGCATGACGGATTCGAGAAACATGAGTTTCTGAGTTGTGAGAATTTGGATTACTGACCTTTCAATCACCAAACAAGGCATATATACACTTAGATATATTTACTCTTACTTCATAGTTTTTTTTATTTCCAGGTTCTAAAATCGGAGATTTGGCCCCAGAAAACACTCTTTGAGCGATTCTCACCAAAACACATGTAATTTACATTGTTTACCTAACCATGGCATTCCGTATACTGAACATTTTTCATTCTCACGGATTCCTCAAACATGCGTTTCTTAGCTGTGAACATGCGCATGAATGATATTTCAAACACCAAACAATTTACGTATGCACTTTGAAATATTTACTTGGACTTCGGAGCTTCTTTCTATCACAAGTTTCAAGAATCACACTTTCATCCCAGAAAAACCCTCTTGAAGTGAATTCTACCCTAGAGATATGTAATTTGAATAGATTCCATCTACATGATATTCCGTGTTCCGTACGTGCTATATGCATGTCTGATTCGACCACCATGCATTCCTGAGTTGAGAGCATGTGGATTACTGATCTTTCATCCTCTATAAAAGGAATAATTTCATCTAGACACGTGTACAGATTTTCACAAGCTTTCCCTGACACCAGTTTCTAATTCGTGCATTTTTCACAGAAGAATACCTCTGGAGCGATTTCCACCTAACAGATATGTAATTTAAATGCATTCCATCAACAGGGCATTCCAGGTTCCATAAATGCTACATGCATGACGGATTCGGCAAAAATGGGTTTCTGAGTTGTGAGCATGTGGATTAGTGAACTTTCATCCACCAAACAAGGCATATATACACTTAGAAGAATTTACTCTGACTTCATAGGTTTTTTCTATCACCTGGTTCTAAAATCGGACATTTGGCACCAGAAAACACCCTTTGAGCGAATTCTCAAATATACACATGTAACTTACATTGTTTATATAAACATGGCATTCCGTATTCCGAACATGTTTCATGCAATACCGATTCCTCAAACATGCATTTCTGAGTTGTGAACATGCACATGAGAGATGATTCAACTATAAGAATTTACCTATGCACTTTGAAATATTTAGTTTGACTTCGTAATTTCTTCCTATCACCAGTTTCACGAATCACACTTGATCTCAGAAAAACCCTCTTGGAGCGAATTCTACCCTAGAGATATGTAATTTGAATTGATTCCATCTACATGATATTCTGTGTACCGTACATGCTTCATGCACGACGGATTCATCAAACATGCATTCCTGAGTTGAGGGCATGTGGATTTCTTATCTTTCATCCTCTATAAAAGGAATATTTTCATCTAGACACGTGTCCTCATTTTCACAAGCTTTCCCTAACACCAGTTTCGAATTTGTGCATTTTTCACAGAAAAATAGTTCTGGAGCGATTTCCACCTAATAGATATGTAATTTACATGAATTCATGAACATGGCATTCCGGGTTCCGTACATGCTTCATGCATGACGGATTCGACAAATATGAGATTCTGAGTTGTGAGCATGTGGATTAGTGAACTTTCATCCAACAAACAAGACATATATACACTTAGAATTATTTACTCTGACTTCATAAGTTTTTTGTATCACCACGTTCTAAAATTGGACATTTGACACTAAAAAAGCCTCTTTGAGCTAATTCTCACCAATACACATGTAATTTACATTGTTTATATAACCATGGCATTCCGTATTCCGAAGATGTTTGATGAAACACGGATTCCACAAACATGCATTTCTGAGTTGTGTACATGCACATGAGAGATTATTCAAGTATAAGAATTTACCTATGCACTTTGAAATATTTACTTTGACTTCGTAATTTCTTCCTATCACCAGTTTCAAGAATCACACTTGATCTCAGAAAAACCCTCTTGGAGCGAATTTTACCCTAGAGATATGTAATTTGAATAGATTCCATCTACATGATATTCCGTGTTCCGTACATGCTTCATACAAGACGGATTGGTCAAACATGCATTCCTGAGTTGAGGGCATGTGGATTTCTGATCTTTAATCCTCTATAAAAGAAATATTTTCATCTAGAAACGTGTCCTCATTTTCACAAGCTTTCCCTAACACCAGTTTTGAATTTGTGCATTTTTCACAGAAAAATACTTCTGAAGCGATTTCCACCTAATAGATATGTAATTTACATGAATTCATCAACATGGCATTCCGGGTTCCGTACATGCTTCATGCATGACGGATTCAACAAATATGAGATTCTGAGTTGTGAGCATGTGGATTAGTGAACTTTCATCCAACAAATGAGGCATATATACACTTAGAATTATTTACTCTGACTTCATAGGTTTTTTGTATCACCACATTCTAAAATCGGTTATTTGGCACTAAAAAAGCCTCTTTGACCAAATTCTCCCCAATACACATGTAATTTACATTGTTTATATAACCATGGCATTCCGTATTCCGAAGATGTTTGATGAAACACGGATTCCACAAACATGCATTTCTGAGTTGTGTACATGCACATGAGAGATGATTCAACTATATGAATTTACCTATGCATTTTGAAATATTTACTTTGACTTCGTAAAGCTTCCTATCACCAGTTTCAAGAATCACACTTGATCTCAGAAAAACCCTCTTGGAGCGAATTCTACCCTAGAGATATGTAATTTGAATAGATTCTTTCAACATGGTATTCGGTGTTCCGTACATGCTACATGCATGACGGATTCGACAAACATGCATTCCTGAGTTGAGAGCATCTGGATTACTGATTTTTCATCCTGAATAAAAGGAATATTATCATATAGACTCGTGTACACATTTTCACAAGCTTTCCCTAACACCAGTTTCTAATTCGTGCATTTTTCACAGAAGAACACTTCTGGAGCGTTTTCCACCTAATAGATATATAATTTACATGAATTCCATCAACATGGCATCCCGGGTTCCGTACATGATACATGCATGACGGATTCGAGAAACATGAGTTTCTGAGTTGTGAGAATTTGGATTACTGACCTTTCAATCACCAAACAAGGCATATATACACTTAGATATATTTACTCTTACTTCATAGCTTTTTTTTATCTCCAGGTTCTAAAATCGGAGATTTGGCCCCAGAAAACACTCTTTGAGCGATTCTCACCAAAACACATGTAATTTACATTGTTTACCTAACCATGGCATTCCGTATACTGAACATTTTTCATTCTCACGGATTCCTCAAACATGCATTTCTTAGCTGTGAACATGCGCATGAATGATGTTTCAAACACCAAACAATTTACGTATGCACTTTGAAATATTTACTTGGACTTCGGAGCTTCTTTCTATCACAAGTTTCAAGAATCACACTTTCATCCCAGAAAAACCCTCTTGAAGTGAATTCTACCCTAGAGATATGTAATTTGAATAGATTCCATCTACATGATATTCCGTGTTCCGTACGTGCTATATGCATGTCTGATTCGACCACCATGCATTCCTGAGTTGAGAGCATGTGGATTACTGATCTTTCATCCTCTATAAAAGGAATAATTTCATCTAGACACGTGTACAGATTTTCACAAGCTTTCCCTGACACCAGTTTCTAATTCGTGCATTTTTCACAGAAGAATACCTCTGGAGCGATTTCCACCTAACAGATATGTAATTTAAATGCATTCCATCAACAGGGCATTCCAGGTTCCGTAAATGCTACATGCATGACGGATTCGGCAAAAATGGGTTTCTGAGTTGTGAGCATGTGGATTAGTGAACTTTCATCCACCAAACAAGGCATATATACACTTAGAAGAATTTACTCTGACTTCATAGGTTTTTTCTATCACCTGGTTCTAAAATCGGACATTTGGCACCAGAAAACACCCTTTGAGCGAATTCTCAAATATACACATGTAACTTACATTGTTTATATAAACATGGCATTCCGTATTCCGAACATGTTTCATGCAATACCGATTCCTCAAACATGCATTTCTGAGTTGTGAATATGCTCATGACTGTTGTCATCCATTACAAGTAACCTATGCACTATGGTATATATACCTGTCTTCGTAGCTTCTTCCTATCACCAGGTTCAAGAATCACAGTTTGATCCCAGGAAAACCGTCTTGGAGCGAATTCTACCCTAGAGATATGTAATTTGAATAAATTGCCTCTACGTGATATTTCGTGTTCTGTACATGATACATGCATTGCGGATTCGACAAACATGCATTCCTGAGTTGAGAGCATGTGGATTACTGATTTTTCAAACTCTATAAAAGGAATATTTTCATCTAGACAAGTGTACTCATTTTCACAAGTTTTCCTAACATCAGTTTCGAATTCATGCATTTTTCACTGAAAAATACTTGTGCAGCGATTCCATCCTAATAGATATGTAATTTAAATGAAATACATCAACATGGCTTTCCCGGTTTCGTACTTGCTACATGCATGACGGATTCGACAAACATGAAATTTTGAGTTGTGAGCATGTGGATTAGTGAACTTTCATCCACTAAACAAGGCATATATACACTTAGAAGTATTTACTCTGACTTCATAAATTTTTTCTATCACCCGGTTATAAAACCGGACATTTGGCAGTAGAAAACACTCTTTGAGCGAATGCTCACCAATACATATGTAATTTACATTGTTTACATAACCATGGCATTCCGTATTCCGAACATGTTTGATGCAACACGGATTCCTCAAACATGCATTTCTGAGCTGTGAACATGCGAATGACAAATGTTTCAAACACCAAATAAGTTACATACGCACTTTGAAATATTTAATTGGACTTCGTTGCTTCTTCCTATCACCAGATTAAAGAGTCACACTTTGATCCCAGAGAAAACCTCTTGGAGTGAATCCTAAACTAGAGATATGTAATTTGAATAGATTCCATCTAAATGAGATTCCCTGTTCCGTACATGCTTCATGCAAGATGGATTCGTCAAACATGCATTCCTGAGTTGAGGGCATGTGGATTACTGATCTTTCATCCTATATAAAAGGAATATTTTCATCTAGACACGTGTCCTCATTTTCACAAGCTTTCCCTAACACCAGTTTCGAATTTGTGCATTTTTCACAGAAAAATAGTTCTGGAGCGATTTCCACCTAATAGATATGTAATTTACATGAATTCATGAACATGGCATTCCGGGTTCCGTACATGCTTCATGCATGACGGATTCGACAAATATGAGATTCTGAGTTGTGAGCATGTGGATTAGTGAACTTTCATCCAACAAACAAGACATATATACACTTAGAATTATTTACTCTGACTTCATAAGTTTTTTGTATCACCACGTTCTAAAATCGGACATTTGACACTAAAAAACCCTCTTTGAGCTAATTCTCACCAATACACATGTAATTTACATTGTTTATATAACCATGGCATTCCGTATTCCGAAGATGTTTGATGAAACACGGATTCCACAAACATGCATTTCTGAGTTGTGTACATGCACATGAGAGATTATTCAAGTATAAGAATTTACCTATGCACTTTGAAATATTTACTTTGACTTCGTAATTTCTTCCTATCACCAGTTTCAAGAATCACACTTGATCTCAGAAAAACCCTCTTGGAGCGAATTTTACCCTAGAGATATGTAATTTGAATAGATTCCATCTACATGATATTCCGTGTTCCGTACATGCTTCATACAAGACGGATTGGTCAAACATGCATTCCTGAGTTGAGGGCATGTGGATTTCTGATCTTTAATCCTCTATAAAAGGAATATTTTCATCTAGAAACGTGTCCTCATTTTCACAAGCTTTCCCTAACACCAGTTTTGAATTTGTGCATTTTTCACAGAAAAATACTTCTGAAGCGATTTCCACCTAATAGATATGTAATTTACATGAATTCATCAACATGGCATTCCGGGTTCCGTACATGCTTCATGCATGACGGATTCAACAAATATGAGATTCTGAGTTCTGAGCATGTGGATTAGTGAACTTTCATCCAACAAATGAGGCATATATACACTTAGAATTATTTACTCTGACTTCATAGGTTTTTTGTATCACCACATTCTAAAATCGGTTATTTGGCACTAAAAAAGCCTCTTTGACCAAATTCTCCCCAATACACATGTAATTTACATTGTTTATATAACCATGGCATTCCGTATTCCGAAGATGTTTGATGAAACACGGATTCCACAAACATGCATTTCTGAGTTGTGTACATGCACATGAGAGATGATTCAACTATATGAATTTACCTATGCATTTTGAAATATTTACTTTGACTTCGTAAAGCTTCCTATCACCAGTTTCAAGAATCACACTTGATCTCAGAAAAACCCTCTTGGAGCGAATTCTACCCTAGAGATATGTAATTTGAATAGATTCTTTCAACATGGTATTCGGTGTTCCGTACATGCTACATGCATGACGGATTCGACAAACATGCATTCCTGAGTTGAGAGCATCTGGATTACTGATTTTTCATCCTGAATAAAAGGAATATTATCATATAGACTCGTGTACACATTTTCACAAGCTTTCCCTAACACCAGTTTCTAATTCGTGCATTTTTCACAGAAGAACACTTCTGGAGCGTTTTCCACCTAATAGATATATAATTTACATGAATTCCATCAACATGGCATCCCGGGTTCCGTACATGATACATGCATGACGGATTCGAGAAACATGAGTTTCTGAGTTGTGAGAATTTGGATTACTGACCTTTCAATCACCAAACAAGGCATATATACACTTAGATATATTTACTCTTACTTCATAGCTTTTTTTTATCTCCAGGTTCTAAAATCGGAGATTTGGCCCCAGAAAACACTCTTTGAGCGATTCTCACCAAAACACATGTAATTTACATTGTTTACCTAACCATGGCATTCCATATACTGAACATTTTTCATTCTCACGGATTCCTCAAACATGCATTTCTTAGCTGTGAACATGCGCATGAATGATGTTTCAAACACCAAACAATTTACGTATGCACTTTGAAATATTTACTTGGACTTCGGAGCTTCTTCCTATCACAAGTTTCAAGAATCACACTTTCATCCAAGAAAAACCCTCTTGAAGTGAATTCTACCCTAGAGATATGTAATTTGAATAGATTCCATCTACATGATATTCCGTGTTCCGTACGTGCTATATGCATGTCTGATTCGACCACCATGCATTCCTGAGTTGAGAGCATGTGGATTACTGATCTTTCATCCTCTATAAAAGGAATAATTTCATCTAGACACGTGTACAGATTTTCACAAGCTTTCCCTAACACCAGTTTCTAATTCGTGCATTTTTCACAGAAGAATACCTCTGGAGCGATTTCCACCTAACAGATATGTAATTTAAATGCATTCCATCAACAGGGCATTCCAGGTTCCGTAAATGCTACATGCATGACGGATTCGGCAAAAATGGGTTTCTGAGTTGTGAGCATGTGGATTAGTGAACTTTCATCCACCAAACAAGGCATATATACACTTAGAAGAATTTACTCTGACTTCATAGGTTTTTTCTATCACCTGGTTCTAAAATCGGACATTTGGCACCAGAAAACACCCTTTGAGCGAATTCTCAAATATACACATGTAACTTACATTGTTTATATAAACATGGCATTCCGTATTCCGAACATGTTTCATGCAATACCGATTCCTCAAACATGCATTTCTGAGTTGTGAATATGCTCATGACTGTTGTCATCCATTACAAGTAACCTATGCACTATGGTATATATACCTGTCTTCGTAGCTTCTTCCTATCACCAGGTTCAAGAATCACAGTTTGATCCCAGGAAAACCGTCTTGGAGCGAATTCTACCCTAGAGATATGTAATTTGAATAAATTGCCTCTACGTGATATTTCGTGTTCTGTACATGATACATGCATTGCGGATTCGACAAACATGCATTCCTGAGTTGAGAGCATGTGGATTACTGATTTTTCAAACTCTATAAAAGGAATATTTTCATCTAGACAAGTGTACTCATTTTCACAAGTTTTCCTAACATCAGTTTCGAATTCATGCATTTTTCACTGAAAAATACTTGTGCAGCGATTCCATCCTAATAGATATGTAATTTAAATGAAATACATCAACATGGCTTTCCCGGTTTCGTACTTGCTACATGCATGACGGATTCGACAAACATGAAATTTTGAGTTGTGAGCATGTGGATTAGTGAACTTTCATCCACTAAACAAGGCATATATACACTTAGAAGTATTTACTCTGACTTCATAAATTTTTTCTATCACCCGGTTATAAAACCGGACATTTGGCAGTAGAAAACACTCTTTGAGCGAATGCTCACCAATACATATGTAATTTACATTGTTTACATAACCATGGCATTCCGTATTCCGAACATGTTTGATGCAACACGGATTCCTCAAACATGCATTTCTGAGCTGTGAACATGCGAATGACAAATGTTTCAAACACCAAATAAGTTACATACGCACTTTGAAATATTTAATTGGACTTCGTTGCTTCTTCCTATCACCAGATTAAAGAGTCACACTTTGATCCCAGAGAAAACCTCTTGGAGTGAATCCTAAACTAGAGATATGTAATTTGAATAGATTCCATCTAAATGAGATTCCCTGTTCCGTACATGCTTCATGCAAGATGGATTCGTCAAACATGCATTCCTGAGTTGAGGGCATGTGGATTACTGATCTTTCATCCTATATAAAAGGAATATTTTCATCTAGACACGTGTCCTCATTTTCACAAGCTTTCCCTAACACCAGTTTCGAATTTGTGCATTTTTCACAGAAAAAATATTCTGGAGCGATTTCCACCTAATAGATATGTAATTTACATGAATTCATTAACATGGCATTCCGGTTTCCGAGCATGCTACATGCATTACGGATTCGACAAACATGAGTTTCTGAGTTGTGAGCATTTGGATTGGTGAATTTTCATCCACCAAAAAAGGCATATATACACTTAGAAATATTTACTCTGACTTCATAGGTTTTTCCTATCACCAGGCTCTAAAATCGGACATTTGGAACCAGAAAACACACACTGAGCGAATTCTCACCAATATATATGTAATTTAGATTCTTTAAATAACCATGGCATTCCGTATTCCGAACAAGTTTCATGCAAAACTGATTCCACAAACATGCATTTCTGAGTTGTGTATATGCTCATGACTGATGTTTCAACCATTACAAGTTATCTAGGACTTTGATATATATACTTTGTCTTCGTAGCTTCTTCCTATCACCAGGTTCAGGAATCACACTTTGATCCCAGATAAACAATCTTGGAGCGAATTCTACCCTAGAGATATGTAAATTGAATAGATTTCATCAAAATGATATTCCGTGTTCCGTACTTGCAACATGTATGACGGATTCTACAAACATGCATTCCTGAGTTGAGAGCATTTCGATTGCTGATCTTTCATCCTCTATAAAAGGAATATTTTCATCTAGACACGTGTACTCATTTTCACAAGGTTTCCCTAACACCAGTTTCAAATTCCTGCATTTTTCACAGAAAAAAACTTTTGGAGCGATTTCCACCTAACAGTTATGTAATTTACATGAATTCCATCAACATGGCATTCCGGGTTCCGTACATGCTACATGCATGACGGATTCGACAAACATGAGATTCTGAGTTGTGAACATGTGGGTTAGTGATCTTTCATCCACCAAAAAAGGCATATATACACTTAGAACTATTTACTCTGACTCATAGTTTTTTTCTATCTCTAGGTTCTAAAATCGGATATTTGGCACCAGGAAACACTCTCTGAGCGAATTCTCACCAATACATATGTATGTTATATTGTTTACATA
The DNA here is from genome assembly GCF_048564905.1 of Vicugna pacos. Taxonomy (NCBI): domain Eukaryota; kingdom Metazoa; phylum Chordata; class Mammalia; order Artiodactyla; family Camelidae; genus Vicugna; species Vicugna pacos. Next base: position 64,452,806 of record NW_027328741.1, on the reverse strand, counting down.
ACCATGGCATTCCGTATCCTGAACATTTGTCATGAAACACGGATTCCACAAACATGCATGTGAGTTGTGAACATGCGCATGACTGATGTTTCAACCATTAAACATTACTTATGCACTTTGGAATATTTACCTTGACTTCATAGATTCTTCCTATCACCAGTTTCAAGAATCACACTTTCATCCCAGATAAACCCTCTTGGTGTGAATTCTACAATAGAGATACGTAATTTGAATAGATTCCATCATCATGATATTCCATGATCCGTACATGCTACATGCATGACGGATTCGACAAACATGCATTCCTGGGTTGAGGGCATGTGGATTATTGATCTTTCAACCTCTATAAATGTAATATTTTCATCTAGACACGTGTACACATTTTCACAAGCTTTCCCTAACACAAGTTTCGAATTCGTGCATTTTTCACAGAAAAATTCTTCTTTGGCGATTTCCACCTAATAGATATGTAATTTACATGAATTCCATCAACATAGCATTCAGGGTTCCGTACATGCTTCATGCATGACGGATTCGACAAATATGAGATTCTGAGTTGTGAGCATGTGGATTAGTGAACATTCATCCACGAAACAAGGCATATAAACACTTACAAATATTTACTTTGACTTCTTAGGTTTTTTCTATCACCAGTTTCTAAAATAGGACACTTGGCACCAGAAAACACTCTTTGAGCGAATTCTCACCAATACACATGTAATTTACATTGTTTACATAACCATGGCATTGCATATTCTGAACATGATTCATGTATCACAAATTCCTCAAACATGCATTTCTGAGTTATCAACATGCGCATGACAGATGTTTCAACCTACAAACAAGTTACTTATGCACTTTGAAATATTTACTTTGACTTCGGAGCTTCTTCCTATCACCAGTTTCAAGAATCACACTTTGATCCCAGAAAAACCCTCTTGGAGTGCATTCTACCCTAGAGATATGTAATTGGATTAGATTCGATCTGCATGATATTCGGTGTTCCGTACATGGTATATGGATGACGGATTCACAAACATGCATTCCTGAGTTGAGAGCATGTTGATTACTGATCTTTCATCCTCTATAATAGGAATATTTACATCTGGACCCGTGTACTCATTTTCACAAGCTTTCCCTAACACCAGTTTCGAATTCGTGCAGTTTTCATAAAAAATACTTCTGGAGCAATTTCCTCCTAAGAGATATGGAATTTAAATGCATTCCATCAACATGGCATTCCGGGTTCCGTACATGCTACATGCATGATGGATTCGACAAACATGAGTTTCTGAGTTGTGAGTATGTTTATTAGTGACCTTTCATCCACCAAACAAGGCATATATACACTTTGAAATATTTACTCTGACTTCATAGGTTTTTTCTATCACCAGGTTCTAATATCGGACATTTGGCACGAGAAAACACTCTTTCAGCGAATTCTCACCAATACACATGTAATTAACATTGTTTACATAACCATGGGATTGCGTATTCTGAACATGATTCATGTATCACGAATTCCTCAAACATGCATTTCTGAGTTGTCAACATGCGCATGACAGATGTTTCAACCTACAAAAAAGTTACCTATGCACTTTGAAATATTTCCTTTGACTTCGGAGCTTCTTCCTATCACCAGTTTCAAGAATCACACTTTGATCCCAGAAAAAACCTCTTGGAGCGAATTCTACCCTAGAGATATGTGATTAGATTAGATTCCATCTGCATGATATTTCGTATTCCGTACATGCTATATATATGACGGATTCTACAAACATGCATTTGAGTTGAGAGCATGTTGATTACTGATCTTTCATCCTCAAAAAAGGAATATTTTCATCTAGACTCGTATACACATTTTCACAAGCTTTCCCTAACACAAGTTTCGAATTCGTGCATTTTTCACAGAAAAATTCTTCTTTGGCGATTTCCACCTAATAGATATGTAATTTACATGAATTCCATCAACATAGCATTCAGGGTTCCGTACATGCTTCATGCATGACGGATTCGACAAATATGAGATTCTGAGTTGTGAGCATGTGGATTAGTGAACTTTCATCCAACAAACAAGACATATATACACTTAGAATTATTTACTCTGACTTCATAGGTTTTTTTATATCACCACGTTCTAAAATCGGACATTTGGCACTAAAAAAGCCTCTTTGAGCAAATTCTCACCAATACACATGTAATTTACATTGTTTATATAACCATGGCATTCCGTATTCTGAAGATGTTTGATGAAACACGGATTCCACAAACATGCATTTCTGAGTTGTGTACATGCACATGAGAGATGATTCAACTATAAGAATTTACCTATGCACTTTGAAATACTTACTTTGACTTCGTAATTTCTTCCTATCACCAGTTTCAAGAATCACACTTGATCTCAGAAAAACCCTCTTGGAGCGAATTTTACCCTAGAGATATGTAATTTGAATAGATTCCATCTACATGATATTCCGTGTTCCGTACATGCTTCATACAAGACGGATTCGTCAAACATGCATTCCTGAGTTGAGGGCATGTGGATTTCTGATCTTTAATCCTCTATAAAAGGAATATTTTCATCTAGAAACGTGTCCTCATTTTCACAAGCTTTCCCTAACACCAGTTTTGAATTTGTGCATTTTTCACAGAAAAATAGTTCTGAAGCGATTTCCACCTAATAGATATGTAATTTACATGAATTCATCAACATGGCATTCCGGGTTCCGTACATGCTTCATGCATGACGGATTCGACAAATATGAGATTCTGAGTTGTGAGCATGTGGATTAGTGAACTTTCATCCAACAAACGAGGCATATATACACTTAGAATTATTTACTCTGACTTCATAGGTTTTTTGTATCACCACATTCTAAAATCGGTTATTTGGCACTAAAAATGCCTCTTTGACCAAATTCTCCCCAATACACATGTAATTTACATTGTTTATATAACCATGGCATTCCGTATTCCGAAGATGTTTGATGAAACACGGATTCCACAAACATGCATTTCTGAGTTGTGTACATGCACATGAGAGATGATTCAACTATATGAATTTACCTATGCATTTTGAAATATTTACTTTGACTTCGTAAAGCTTCCTATCACCAGTTTCAAGAATCACACTTGATCTCAGAAAAACCCTCTTGGAGCGAATTCTACCCTAGAGATATGTAATTTGAATAGATTCTTTCAACATGGTATTCGGTGTTCCGTACATGCTACATGCATGACGGATTCGACAAACATGCATTCCTGAGTTGAGAGCATCTGGATTACTGATTTTTCATCCTGAATAAAAGGAATATTATCATATAGACTCGTGTACACATTTTCACAAGCTTTCCCTAACACCAGTTTCTAATTCGTGCATTTTTCACAGAAGAACACTTCTGGAGCGTTTTCCACCTAATAGATATATAATTTACATGAATTCCATCAACATGGCATCCCGGGTTCCGTACATGATACATGCATGACGGATTCGAGAAACATGAGTTTCTGAGTTGTGAGAATTTGGATTACTGACCTTTCAATCACCAAACAAGGCATATATACACTTAGATATATTTACTCTTACTTCATAGCTTTTTTTTATCTCCAGGTTCTAAAATCGGAGATTTGGCCCCAGAAAACACTCTTTGAGCGATTCTCACCAAAACACATGTAATTTACATTGTTTACCTAACCATGGCATTCCGTATACTGAACATTTTTCATTCTCACGGATTCCTCAAACATGCGTTTCTTAGCTGTGAACATGCGCATGAATGATGTTTCAAACACCAAACAATTTACGTATGCACTTTGAAATATTTACTTGGACTTCGGAGCTTCTTCCTATCACAAGTTTCAAGAATCACACTTTCATCCCAGAAAAACCCTCTTGAAGTGAATTCTACCCTAGAGATATGTAATTTGAATGGATTCCATCTACATGATATTCCGTGTTCCGTACGTGCTATATGCATGTCTGATTCGACCACCATGCATTCCTGAGTTGAGAGCATGTGGATTACTGATCTTTCATCCTCTATAAAAGGAATAATTTCATCTAGACACGTGTACAGATTTTCACAAGCTTTCCCTAACACCAGTTTCTAATTCGTGCATTTTTCACAGAAGAATACCTCTGGAGCGATTTCCACCTAACAGATATGTAATTTAAATGCATTCCATCAACAGGGCATTCCAGGTTCCGTAAATGCTACATGCATGACGGATTCGGCAAAAATGGGTTTCTGAGTTGTGAGCATGTGGATTAGTGAACTTTCATCCACCAAACAAGGCATATATACACTTAGAAGAATTTACTCTGACTTCATAGGTTTTTTCTATCACCTGGTTCTAAAATCGGACATTTGGCACCAGAAAACACCCTTTGAGCGAATTCTCAAATATACACATGTAACTTACATTGTTTATATAAACATGGCATTCCGTATTCCGAACATGTTTCATGCAATACCGATTCCTCAAACATGCATTTCTGAGTTGTGAATATGCTCATGACTGTTGTCATCCATTACAAGTAACCTATGCACTATGGTATATATACCTGTCTTCGTAGCTTCTTCCTATCACCAGGTTCAAGAATCACAGTTTGATCCCAGGAAAACCGTCTTGGAGCGAATTCTACCCTAGAGATATGTAATTTGAATAAATTGCCTCTACGTGATATTTCGTGTTCTGTACATGATACATGCATTGCGGATTCGACAAACATGCATTCCTGAGTTGAGAGCATGTGGATTACTGATTTTTCAAACTCTATAAAAGGAATATTTTCATCTAGACAAGTGTACTCATTTTCACAAGTTTTCCTAACATCAGTTTCGAATTCATGCATTTTTCACTGAAAAATACTTGTGCAGCGATTCCATCCTAATAGATATGTAATTTAAATGAAATACATCAACATGGCTTTCCCGGTTTCGTACTTGCTACATGCATGACGGATTCGACAAACATGAAATTTTGAGTTGTGAGCATGTGGATTAGTGAACTTTCATCCACTAAACAAGGCATATATACACTTAGAAGTATTTACTCTGACTTCATAAATTTTTTCTATCACCCGGTTATAAAACCGGACATTTGGCAGTAGAAAACACTCTTTGAGCGAATGCTCACCAATACATATGTAATTTACATTGTTTACATAACCATGGCATTCCGTATTCCGAACATGTTTGATGCAACACGGATTCCTCAAACATGCATTTCTGAGCTGTGAACATGCGAATGACAAATGTTTCAAACACCAAATAAGTTACATACGCACTTTGAAATATTTAATTGGACTTCGTTGCTTCTTCCTATCACCAGATTAAAGAGTCACACTTTGATCCCAGAGAAAACCTCTTGGAGTGAATCCTAAACTAGAGATATGTAATTTGAATAGATTCCATCTAAATGAGATTCCCTGTTCCGTACATGCTTCATGCAAGATGGATTCGTCAAACATGCATTCCTGAGTTGAGGGCATGTGGATTACTGATCTTTCATCCTATATAAAAGGAATATTTTCATCTAGACACGTGTTCTCATTTTCACAAACTTTCCCTAACACCAGTTTCGAATTTGTGCATTTTTCACAGAAAAAATATTCTGGAGCGATTTCCACCTAATAGATATGTAATTTACATGAATACATTAACATGGCATTCCGGTTTCCGAGCATGCTACATGCATTACGGATTCGACAAACATGAGTTTCTGAGTTGTGAGCATTTGGATTGGTGAATTTTCATCCACCAAAAAAGGCATATATACACTTAGAAATATTTACTCTGACTTCATAGGTTTTTCCTATCACCAGGCTCTAAAATCGGACATTTGGAACCAGAAAACACACACTGAGCGAATTCTCACCAATATATATGTAACTTAGATTCTTTAAATAACCATGGCATTCCGTATTCCGAACAAGTTTCATGCAAAACTGATTCCACAAACATGCATTTCTGAGTTGTGTATATGCTCATGACTGATGTTTCAACCATTACAAGTTATCTAGGACTTTGATATATATACTTTGTCTTCGTAGCTTCTTCCTATCACCAGGTTCAGGAATCACACTTTGATCCCAGATAAACAATCTTGGAGCGAATTCTACCCTAGAGATATGTAAATTGAATAGATTTCATCAAAATGATATTCCGTGTTCCGTACTTGCAACATGTATGACGGATTCTACAAACATGCATTCCTGAGTTGAGAGCATTTCGATTGCTGATCTTTCATCCTCTATAAAAGGAATATTTTCATCTAGACACGTGTACTCATTTTCACAAGGTTTCCCTAACACCAGTTTCAAATTCCTGCATTTTTCACAGAAAAAAACTTTTGGAGCGATTTCCACCTAACAGTTATGTAATTTACATGAATTCCATCAACATGGCATTCCGGGTTCCGTACATGCTACATGCATGACGGATTCGACAAACATGAGATTCTGAGTTGTGAACATGTGGGTTAGTGAACTTTCATCCTCCAAAAATGGCATATATACACTTAGAACTATTTACTCTGACTTCATAGTTTTTTTCTATCTCTAGGTTCTAAAATCGGATATTTGGCACCAGGAAACACTCTTTGAGCGAATTCTCACCAATACATATGTATGTTATATTGTTTACATAACCATGGCATTCCGTATCCTGAACATTTGTCATGAAACACGGATTCCACAAACATGCATGTGAGTTGTGAACATGCGCATGACTGATATTTCAACCATAAAACTTTACTTATGCACTTTGGAATATTTACCTTGACTTCATAGATTCTTCCTATCACCAGTTTCAAGAATCACACTTTCATCCCAGATAAACCCTCTTGGTGTGAATTCTACAATAGAGATACGTAATTTGAATAGATTCCATCATCATGATATTCCATGATCCGTACATGCTACATGCATGACGGATTCGACAAACATGCATTCCTGGGTTGAGGGCATGTGGATTATTGATCTTTCAACCTCTATAAATGTAATATTTTCATCTAGACACGTGTACACATTTTCACAAGCTTTCCCTAACACAAGTTTCGAATTCGTGCATTTTTCACAGAAAAATCCTTCTTTGGCGATTTCCACCTAATAGATATGTAATTTACATGAATTCCATCAACATAGCATTCAGGGTTCCGTACATGCTTCATGCATGACGGATTCGACAAATATGAGATTCTGAGTTGTGAGCATGTGGATTAGTGAACTTTCATCCAACAAACGAGACATATATACACTTAGAATTATTTACTCTGACTTCATAGGTTTTTTTATATCACCACGTTCTAAAATCGGACATTTGGCACTAAAAAAGCCTCTTTGAGCAAATTCTCACCAATACACATGTAATTTACATTGTTTATATAACCATGGCATTCCGTATTCCGAAGATGTTTGATGAAACACGGATTCCACAAACATGCATTTCTGAGTTGTGTACATGCACATGAGAGATGATTCAACTATAAGAATTTACCTATGCACTTTGAAATACTTACTTTGACTTCGTAATTTCTTCCTATCACCAGTTTCAAGAATCACACTTGATCTCAGAAAAACCCTCTTGGAGCGAATTTTACCCTAGAGATATGTAATTTGAATAGATTCCATCTACATGATATTCCGTGTTCCGTACATGCTTCATACAAGACGGATTCGTCAAACATGCATTCCTGAGTTGAGGGCATGTGGATTTCTGATCTTTAATCCTCTATAAAAGGAATATTTTCATCTAGAAACGTGTCCTCATTTTCACAAGCTTTCCCTAACACCAGATTTGAATTTGTGCATTTTTCTCAGAAAAATACTTCTGAAGCGATTTCCACCTAATAGATATGTAATTTACATGAATTCATCAACATGGCATTCCGGGTTCCGTACATGCTTCATGCATGACGGATTCGACAAATATGAGATTCTGAGTTGTGAGCATGTGGATTAGTGAACTTTCATCCAACAAACGAGGCATATATACACTTAGAATTATTTACTCTGACTTCATAGGTTTTTGGTATCACCACATTCTAAAATCGGTTATTTGGCACTAAAAAAGCCTCTTTGACCAAATTCTCCCCAATACACATGTAATTTACATTGTTTATATAACCATGGCATTCCGTATTCCGAAGATGTTTGATGAAACACGGATTCCACAAACATGCATTTCTGAGTTGTGTACATGCACATGAGAGATGATTCAACTATATGAATTTACCTATGCATTTTGAAATATTTACTTTGACTACGTAAAGCTTCCTATCACCAGTTTCAAGAATCACACTTGATCTCAGAAAAACCCTCTTGGAGCGAATTCTACCCTAGAGATATGTAATTTGAATAGATTCTTTCAACATGGTATTCGGTGTTCCGTACATGCTACATGCATGACGGATTCGACAAACATGCATTCCTGAGTTGAGAGCATCTGGATTACTGATTTTTCATCCTGAATAAAAGGAATATTATCATATAGACTCGTGTACACATTTTCACAAGCTTTCCCTAACACCAGTTTCTAATTCGTGCATTTTTCACAGAAGAACACTTCTGGAGCGTTTTCCACCTAATAGATATATAATTTACATGAATTCCATCAACATGGCATCCCGGGTTCCGTACATGATACATGCATGACGGATTCGAGAAACATGAGTTTCTGAGTTGTGAGAATTTGGATTACTGACCTTTCAATCACCAAACAAGGCATATATACACTTAGATATATTTACTCTTACTTCATAGCTTTTTTTTATCTCCAGGTTCTAAAATCGGAGATTTGGCCCCAGAAAACACTCTTTGAGCGATTCTCACCAAAACACATGTAATTTACATTGTTTACCTAACCATGGCATTCCGTATACTGAACATTTTTCATTCTCACGGATTCCTCAAACATGCGTTTCTTAGCTGTGAACATGCGCATGAATGATGTTTCAAACACCAAACAATTTACGTATGCACTTTGAAATATTTACTTGGACTTCGGAGCTTCTTCCTATCACAAGTTTCAAGAATCACACTTTCATCCCAGAAAAACCCTCTTGAAGTGAATTCTACCCTAGAGATATGTAATTTGAATGGATTCCATCTACATGATATTCCGTGTTCCGTACGTGCTATATGCATGTCTGATTCGACCACCATGCATTCCTGAGTTGAGAGCATGTGGATTACTGATCTTTCATCCTCTATAAAAGGAATAATTTCATCTAGACACGTGTACAGATTTTCACAAGCTTTCCCTAACACCAGTTTCTAATTCGTGCATTTTTCACAGAAGAATACCTCTGGAGCGATTTCCACCTAACAGATATGTAATTTAAATGCATTCCATCAACAGGGCATTCCAGGTTCCGTAAATGCTACATGCATGACGGATTCGGCAAAAATGGGTTTCTGAGTTGTGAGCATGTGGATTAGTGAACTTTCATCCACCAAACAAGGCATATATACACTTAGAAGAATTTACTCTGACTTCATAGGTTTTTTCTATCACCTGGTTCTAAAATCGGACATTTGGCACCAGAAAACACCCTTTGAGCGAATTCTCAAATATACACATGTAACTTACATTGTTTATATAAACATGGCATTCCGTATTCCGAACATGTTTCATGCAATACCGATTCCTCAAACATGCATTTCTGAGTTGTGAATATGCTCATGACTGTTGTCATCCATTACAAGTAACCTATGCACTATGGTATATATACCTGTCTTCGTAGCTTCTTCCTATCACCAGGTTCAAGAATCACAGTTTGATCCCAGGAAAACCGTCTTGGAGCGAATTCTACCCTAGAGATATGTAATTTGAATAAATTGCCTCTACGTGATATTTCGTGTTCTGTACATGATACATGCATTGCGGATTCGACAAACATGCATTCCTGAGTTGAGAGCATGTGGATTACTGATTTTTCAAACTCTATAAAAGGAATATTTTCATCTAGACAAGTGTACTCATTTTCACAAGTTTTCCTAACATCAGTTTCGAATTCATGCATTTTTCACTGAAAAATACTTGTGCAGCGATTCCATCCTAATAGATATGTAATTTAAATGAAATACATCAACATGGCTTTCCCGGTTTCGTACTTGCTACATGCATGATGGATTTGACAAACATGAAATTTTGAGTTGTGAGCATGTGGATTAGTGAACTTTCATCCACTAAACAAGGCATATATACACTTAGAAGTATTTACTCTGACTTCATAAATTTTTTCTATCACCCGGTTATAAAACCGGACATTTGGCAGTAGAAAACACTCTTTGAGCGAATGCTCACCAATACATATGTAATTTACATTGTTTACATAACCATGGCATTCCGTATTCCGAACATGTTTGATGCAACACGGATTCCTCAAACATGCATTTCTGAGCTGTGAACATGCGAATGACAAATGTTTCAAACACCAAATAAGTTACATACGCACTTTGAAATATTTAATTGGACTTCGTTGCTTCTTCCTATCACCAGATTAAAGAGTCACACTTTGATCCCAGAGAAAACCTCTTGGAGTGAATCCTAAACTAGAGATATGTAATTTGAATAGATTCCATCTAAATGAGATTCCCTGTTCCGTACATGCTTCATGCAAGATGGATTCGTCAAACATGCATTCCTGAGTTGAGGGCATGTGGATTACTGATCTTTCATCCTATATAAAAGGAATATTTTCATCTAGACACGTGTTCTCATTTTCACAAACTTTCCCTAACACCAGTTTCGAATTTGTGCATTTTTCACAGAAAAAATATTCTGGAGCGATTTCCACCTAATAGATATGTAATTTACATGAATACATTAACATGGCATTCCGGTTTCCGAGCATGCTACATGCATTACGGATTCGACAAACATGAGTTTCTGAGTTGTGAGCATTTGGATTGGTGAATTTTCATCCACCAAAAAAGGCATATATACACTTAGAAATATTTACTCTGACTTCATAGGTTTTTCCTATCACCAGGCTCTAAAATCGGACATTTGGAACCAGAAAACACACACTGAGCGAATTCTCACCAATATATATGTAACTTAGATTCTTTAAATAACCATGGCATTCCGTATTCCGAACAAGTTTCATGCAAAACTGATTCCACAAACATGCATTTCTGAGTTGTGTATATGCTCATGACTGATGTTTCAACCATTACAAGTTATCTAGGACTTTGATATATATACTTTGTCTTCGTAGCTTCTTCCTATCACCAGGTTCAGGAATCACACTTTGATCCCAGATAAACAATCTTGGAGCGAATTCTACCCTAGAGATATGTAAATTGAATAGATTTCATCAAAATGATATTCCGTGTTCCGTACTTGCAACATGTATGACGGATTCTACAAACATGCATTCCTGAGTTGAGAGCATTTCGATTGCTGATCTTTCATCCTCTATAAAAGGAATATTTTCATCTAGACACGTGTACTCATTTTCACAAGGTTTCCCTAACACCAGTTTCAAATTCCTGCATTTTTCACAGAAAAAAACTTTTGGAGCGATTTCCACCTAACAGTTATGTAATTTACATGAATTCCATCAACATGGCATTCCGGGTTCCGTACATGCTACATGCATGACGGATTCGACAAACATGAGATTCTGAGTTGTGAACATGTGGGTTAGTGAACTTTCATCCTCCAAAAATGGCATATATACACTTAGAACTATTTACTCTGACTTCATAGTTTTTTTCTATCTCTAGGTTCTAAAATCGGATATTTGGCACCAGGAAACACTCTTTGAGCGAATTCTCACCAATACATATGTATGTTATATTGTTTACATAACCATGGCATTCCGTATCCTGAACATTTGTCATGAAACACGGATTCCACAAACATGCATGTGAGTTGTGAACATGCGCATGACTGATGTTTCAACCATAAAACTTTACTTATGCACTTTGGAATATTTACCTTGACTTCATAGATTCTTCCTATCACCAGTTTCAAGAATCACACTTTCATCCCAGATAAACCCTCTTGGTGTGAATTCTACAATAGAGATACGTAATTTGAATAGATTCCATCATCATGATATTCCATGATCCGTACATGCTACATGCATGACGGATTCGACAAACATGCATTCCTGGGTTGAGGGCATGTGGATTATTGATCTTTCAACCTCTATAAATGTAATATTTTCATCTAGACACGTGTACACATTTTCACAAGCTTTCCCTAACACAAGTTTCGAATTCGTGCATTTTTCACAGAAAAATACTTCTTTGGCGATTTCCACCTAATAGATATGTAATTTACATGAATTCCATCAACATAGCATTCAGGGTTCCGTACATGCTTCATGCATGACGGATTCGACAAATATGAGATTCTGAGTTGTGAGCATGTGGATTAGTGAACTTTCATCCAACAAACAAGACATATATACACTTAGAATTATTTACTCTGACTTCATAGGTTTTTTTATATCACCACGTTCTAAAATCGGACATTTGGCACTAAAAAAGCCTCTTTGAGCAAATTCTCACCAATACACATGTAATTTACATTGTTTATATAACCATGGCATTCCGTATTCCGAAGATGTTTGATGAAACACGGATTCCACAAACATGCATTTCTGAGTTGTGTACATGCACATGAGAGATGATTCAACTATAAGAATTTACCTATGCACTTTGAAATATTTACTTTGACTTCGTAATTACTTCCTATCACCAGTTTCAAGAATCACACTTGATCTCAGAAAAACCCTCTTGGAGCGAATTTTACCCTAGAGATATGTAATTTGAATAGATTCCATCTACATGATATTCCGTGTTCCGTACATGCTTCATACAAGACGGATTCGTCAAACATGCATTCCTGAGTTGAGGGCATGTGGATTTCTGATCTTTAATCCTCTATAAAAGGAATATTTTCATCTAGAAACGTGTCCTCATTTTCACAAGCTTTCCCTAACACCAGTTTTGAATTTGTGCATTTTTCACAGAAAAATAGTTCTGAAGCGATTTCCACCTAATAGATATGTAATTTACATGAATTCATCAACATGGCATTCCGGGTTCCGTACATGCTTCATGCATGACGGATTCGACAAATATGAGATTCTGAGTTGTGAGCATGTGGATTAGTGAACTTTCATCCAACAAACGAGGCATATATACACTTAGAATTATTTACTCTGACTTCATAGGTTTTTTTGTATCACCACATTCTAAAATCGGTTATTTGGCACTAAAAAAGCCTCTTTGACCAAATTCTCCCCAATACACATGTAATTTACATTGTTTATATAACCATGGCATTCCGTATTCCGAAGATGTTTGATGAAACACGGATTCTACAAACATGCATTTCTGAGTTGTGTACATGCACATGAGAGATGATTCAACTATATGAATTTACCTATGCATTTTGAAATATTTACTTTGACTTCGTAAAGCTTCCTATCACCAGTTTCAAGAATCACACTTGATCTCAGAAAAACCCTCTTGGAGCGAATTCTACCCTAGAGATATGTAATTTGAATAGATTCTTTCAACATGGTATTCGGTGTTCCGTACATGCTACATGCATGACGGATTCGACAAACATGCATTCCTGAGTTGAGAGCATCTGGATTACTGATTTTTCATCCTGAATAAAAGGAATATTATCATATAGACTCGTGTACACATTTTCACAAGCTTTCCCTAACACCAGTTTCTAATTCGTGCATTTTTCACAGAAGAACACTTCTGGAGCGTTTTCCACCTAATAGATATATAATTTACATGAATTCCATCAACATGGCATCCCGGGTTCCGTACATGATACATGCATGACGGATTCGAGAAACATGAGTTTCTGAGTTGTGAGAATTTGGATTACTGACCTTTCAATCACCAAACAAGGCATATATACACTTAGATATATTTACTCTTACTTCATAGCTTTTTTTTATCTCCAGGTTCTAAAATCGGAGATTTGGCCCCAGAAAACACTCTTTGAGCGATTCTCACCAAAACACATGTAATTTACATTGTTTACCTAACCATGGCATTCCGTATACTGAACATTTTTCATTCTCACGGATTCCTCAAACATGCGTTTCTTAGCTGTGAACATGCGCATGAATGATGTTTCAAACACCAAACAATTTACGTATGCACTTTGAAATATTTACTTGGACTTCGGTGCTTCTTTCTATCACAAGTTTCAAGAATCACACTTTCATCCCAGAAAAACCCTCTTGAAGTGAATTCTACCCTAGAGATATGTAATTTGAATAGATTCCATCTACATGATATTCCGTGTTCCGTACGTGCTATATGCATGTCTGATTCGACCACCATGCATTCCTGAGTTGAGAGCATGTGGATTACTGATCTTTCATCCTCTATAAAAGGAATAATTTCATCTAGACACGTGTACAGATTTTCACAAGCTTTCCCTAACACCAGTTTCTAATTCGTGCATTTTTCACAGAAGAATACCTCTGGAGCGATTTCCACCTAACAGATATGTAATTTAAATGCATTCCATCAACAGGGCATTCCAGGTTCCGTAAATGCTACATGCATGACGGATTCGGCAAAAATGGGTTTCTGAGTTGTGAGCATGTGGATTAGTGAACTTTCATCCACCAAACAAGGCATATATACACTTAGAAGAATTTACTCTGACTTCATAGGTTTTTTTCTATCACCTGGTTCTAAAATCGGACATTTGGCACCAGAAAACACCCTTTGAGCGAATTCTCAAATATACACATGTAACTTACATTGTTTATATAAACATGGCATTCCGTATTCCGAACATGTTTCATGCAATACCGATTCCTCAAACATGCATTTCTGAGTTGTGAATATGCTCATGACTGTTGTCATCCATTACAAGTAACCTATGCACTATGGTATATATACCTGTCTTCGTAGCTTCTTCCTATCACCAGGTTCAAGAATCACAGTTTGATCCCAGGAAAACCGTCTTGGAGCGAATTCTACCCTAGAGATATGTAATTTGAATAAATTGCCTCTACGTGATATTTCGTGTTCTGTACATGATACATGCATTGCGGATTCGACAAACATGCATTCCTGAGTTGAGAGCATGTGGATTACTGATTTTTCAAACTCTATAAAAGGAATATTTTCATCTAGACAAGTGTACTCATTTTCACAAGTTTTCCTAACATCAGTTTCGAATTCATGCATTTTTCACTGAAAAATACTTGTGCAGCGATTCCATCCTAATAGATATGTAATTTAAATGAAATACATCAACATGGCTTTCCCGGTTTCGTACTTGCTACATGCATGACGGATTCGACAAACATGAAATTTTGAGTTGTGAGCATGTGGATTAGTGAACTTTCATCCACTAAACAAGGCATATATACACTTAGAAGTATTTACTCTGACTTCATAAATTTTTTCTATCACCCGGTTATAAAACCGGACATTTGGCAGTAGAAAACACTCTTTGAGCGAATGCTCACCAATACATATGTAATTTACATTGTTTACATAACCATGGCATTCCGTATTCCGAACATGTTTGATGCAACACGGATTCCTCAAACATGCATTTCTGAGCTGTGAACATGCGAATGACAAATGTTTCAAACACCAAATAAGTTACATACGCACTTTGAAATATTTAATTGGACTTCGTTGCTTCTTCCTATCACCAGATTAAAGAGTCACACTTTGATCCCAGAGAAAACCTCTTGGAGTGAATCCTAAACTAGAGATATGTAATTTGAATAGATTCCATCTAAATGAGATTCCCTGTTCCGTACATGCTTCATGCAAGATGGATTCGTCAAACATGCATTCCTGAGTTGAGGGCATGTGGATTACTGATCTTTCATCCTATATAAAAGGAATATTTTCATCTAGACACGTGTTCTCATTTTCACAAACTTTCCCTAACACCAGTTTCGAATTTGTGCATTTTTCACAGAAAAAATATTCTGGAGCGATTTCCACCTAATAGATATGTAATTTACATGAATTCATTAACATGGCATTCCGGTTTCTGAGCATGCTACATGCATTACGGATTCGACAAACATGAGTTTCTGAGTTGTGAGCATTTGGATTGGTGAATTTTCATCCACCAAATAAGGCATATATACACTTAGAAATATTTACTCTGACTTCATAGGTTTTTCCTATCACCAGGCTCTAAAATCGGACATTTGGAACCAGAAAACACACACTGAGCGAATTCTCACCAATATATATGTAATTTAGATTCTTTAAATAACCATGGCATTCCGTATTCCGAACAAGTTTCATGCAAAACTGATTCCACAAACATGCATTTCTGAGTTGTGTATATGCTCATGACTGATGTTTCAACCATTACAAGTTATCTAGGACTTTGATATATATACTTTGTCTTCGTAGCTTCTTCCTATCACCAGGTTCAGGAATCACACTTTGATCCCAGATAAACAATCTTGGAGCGAATTCTACCCTAGAGATATGTAAATTGAATAGATTTCATCAAAATGATATTCCGTGTTCCGTACTTGCAACATGTATGACGGATTCTACAAACATGCATTCCTGAGTTGAGAGCATTTCGATTGCTGATCTTTCATCCTCTATAAAAGGAATATTTTCATCTAGACACGTGTACTCATTTTCACAAGGTTTCCCTAACACCAGTTTCAAATTCCTGCATTTTTCACAGAAAAAAACTTTTGGAGCGATTTCCACCTAACAGTTATGTAATTTACATGAATTCCATCAACATGGCATTCCAGGTTCCGTACATGCTACATGCATGACGGATTCGACAAACATGAGATTCTGAGTTGTGAACATGTGGGTTAGTGAACTTTCATCCACCAAAAAAGGCATATATACACTTAGAACTATTTTCTCTGACTTCATAGTTTTTTTCTATCTCTAGGTTCTAAAATCGGATATTTGGCACCAGGAAACACTCTTTGAGCGAATTCTCACCAATACATATGTATGTTATATTGTTTACATAACCATGGCATTCCGTATCCTGAACATTTGTCATGAAACACGGATTCCACAAACATGCATGTGAGTTGTGAACATGCGCATGACTGATGTTTCAACCATAAAACTTTACTTATGCACTTTGGAATATTTACCTTGACTTCATAGATTCTTCCTATCACCAGTTTCAAGAATCACACTTTCATCCCAGATAAACCCTCTTGGTGTGAATTCTACAATAGAGATACGTAATTTGAATAGATTCCATCATCATGATATTCCATGATCCATACATGCTACATGCATGACGGATTCGACAAACATGCATTCCTGGGTTGAGGGCATGTGGATTATTGATCTTTCAACCTCTATAAATGTAATATTTTCATCTAGACACGTGTACACATTTTCACAAGCTTTCCCTAACACAAGTTTCGAATTCGTGCATTTTTCACAGAAAAATTCTTCTTTGGCGATTTCCACCTAATAGATATGTAATTTACATGAATTCCATCAACATAGCATTCAGGGTTCCGTACATGCTTCATGCATGACGGATTCGACAAATATGAGATTCTGAGTTGTGAGCATGTGGATTAGTGAACTTTCATCCAACAAACAAGACATATATACACTTAGAATTATTTACTCTGACTTCATAGGTTTTTTTATATCACCACGTTCTAAAATCGGACATTTGGCACTAAAAAAGCCTCTTTGAGCAAATTCTCACCAATACACATGTAATTTACATTGTTTATATAACCATGGCATTCCGTATTCCGAAGATGTTTGATGAAACACGGATTCCACAAACATGCATTTCTGAGTTGTGTACATGCACATGAGAGATGATTCAACTATAAGAATTTACCTATGCACTTTGAAATACTTACTTTGACTTCGTAATTTCTTCCTATCACCAGTTTCAAGAATCACACTTGATCTCAGAAAAACCCTCTTGGAGCGAATTTTACCCTAGAGATATGTAATTTGAATAGATTCCATCTACATGATATTCCGTGTTCCGTACATGCTTCATACAAGACGGATTCGTCAAACATGCATTCCTGAGTTGAGGGCATGTGGATTTCTGATCTTTAATCCTCTATAAAAGGAATATTTTCATCTAGAAACGTGTCCTCATTTTCACAAGCTTTCCCTAACACCAGTTTTGAATTTGTGCATTTTTCACAGAAAAATAGTTCTGAAGCGATTTCCACCTAATAGATATGTAATTTACATGAATTCATCAACATGGCATTCCGGGTTCCGTACATGCTTCATGCATGACGGATTCGACAAATATGAGATTCTGAGTTGTGAGCATGTGGATTAGTGAACTTTCATCCAACAAACGAGGCATATATACACTTAGAATTATTTACTCTGACTTCATAGGTTTTTTGTATCACCACATTCTAAAATCGGTTATTTGGCACTAAAAAAGCCTCTTTGACCAAATTCTCCCCAATACACATGTAATTTACATTGTTTATATAACCATGGCATTCCGTATTCCGAAGATGTTTGATGAAACACGGATTCTACAAACATGCATTTCTGAGTTGTGTACATGCACATGAGAGATGATTCAACTATATGAATTTACCTATGCATTTTGAAATATTTACTTTGACTTCGTAAAGCTTCCTATCACCAGTTTCAAGAATCACACTTGATCTCAGAAAAACCCTCTTGGAGCGAATTCTACCCTAGAGATATGTAATTTGAATAGATTCTTTCAACATGGTATTCGGTGTTCCGTACATGCTACATGCATGACGGATTCGACAAACATGCATTCCTGAGTTGAGAGCATCTGGATTACTGATTTTTCATCCTGAATAAAAGGAATATTATCATATAGACTCGTGTACACATTTTCACAAGCTTTCCCTAACACCAGTTTCTAATTCGTGCATTTTTCACAGAAGAACACTTCTGGAGCGTTTTCCACCTAATAGATATATAATTTACATGAATTCCATCAACATGGCATCCCGGGTTCCGTACATGATACATGCATGACGGATTCGAGAAACATGAGTTTCTGAGTTGTGAGAATTTGGATTACTGACCTTTCAATCACCAAACAAGACATATATACACTTAGATATATTTACTCTTACTTCATAGCTTTTTTTTATCTCCAGGTTCTAAAATCGGAGATTTGGCCCCAGAAAACACTCTTTGAGCGATTCTCACCAAAACACATGTAATTTACATTGTTTACCTAACCATGGCATTCCGTATACTGAACATTTTTCATTCTCACGGATTCCTCAAACATGCGTTTCTTAGCTGTGAACATGCGCATGAATGATGTTTCAAACACCAAACAATTTACGTATGCACTTTGAAATATTTACTTGGACTTCGGTGCTTCTTTCTATCACAAGTTTCAAGAATCACACTTTCATCCCAGAAAAACCCTCTTGAAGT
Source organism: Vicugna pacos (assembly GCF_048564905.1). Classification (NCBI taxonomy): domain Eukaryota; kingdom Metazoa; phylum Chordata; class Mammalia; order Artiodactyla; family Camelidae; genus Vicugna; species Vicugna pacos. Next base: position 64,433,392 of record NW_027328741.1, on the reverse strand, counting down.
GAATTCTACCCTAGAGATATGTAATTTGAATAGATTCCATCTACATGATATTCCGTGTTCCGTACGTGCTATATGCATGTCTGATTCGACCACCATGCATTCCTGAGTTGAGAGCATGTGGATTACTGATCTTTCATCCTCTATAAAAGGAATAATTTCATCTAGACACGTGTACAGATTTTCACAAGCTTTCCCTAACACCAGTTTCTAATTCGTGCATTTTTCACAGAAGAATACCTCTGGAGCGATTTCCACCTAACAGATATGTAATTTAAATGCATTCCATCAACAGGGCATTCCAGGTTCCGTAAATGCTACATGCATGACGGATTCGGCAAAAATGGGTTTCTGAGTTGTGAGCATGTGGATTAGTGAACTTTCATCCACCAAACAAGGCATATATACACTTAGAAGAATTTACTCTGACTTCATAGGTTTTTTTCTATCACCTGGTTCTAAAATCGGACATTTGGCACCAGAAAACACCCTTTGAGCGAATTCTCAAATATACACATGTAACTTACATTGTTTATATAAACATGGCATTCCGTATTCCGAACATGTTTCATGCAATACCGATTCCTCAAACATGCATTTCTGAGTTGTGAATATGCTCATGACTGTTGTCATCCATTACAAGTAACCTATGCACTATGGTATATATACCTGTCTTCGTAGCTTCTTCCTATCACCAGGTTCAAGAATCACAGTTTGATCCCAGGAAAACCGTCTTGGAGCGAATTCTACCCTAGAGATATGTAATTTGAATAAATTGCCTCTACGTGATATTTCGTGTTCTGTACATGATACATGCATTGCGGATTCGACAAACATGCATTCCTGAGTTGAGAGCATGTGGATTACTGATTTTTCAAACTCTATAAAAGGAATATTTTCATCTAGACAAGTGTACTCATTTTCACAAGTTTTCCTAACATCAGTTTCGAATTCATGCATTTTTCACTGAAAAATACTTGTGCAGCGATTCCATCCTAATAGATATGTAATTTAAATGAAATACATCAACATGGCTTTCCCGGTTTCGTACTTGCTACATGCATGACGGATTCGACAAACATGAAATTTTGAGTTGTGAGCATGTGGATTAGTGAACTTTCATCCACTAAACAAGGCATATATACACTTAGAAGTATTTACTCTGACTTCATAAATTTTTTCTATCACCCGGTTATAAAACCGGACATTTGGCAGTAGAAAACACTCTTTGAGCGAATGCTCACCAATACATATGTAATTTACATTGTTTACATAACCATGGCATTCCGTATTCCGAACATGTTTGATGCAACACGGATTCCTCAAACATGCATTTCTGAGCTGTGAACATGCGAATGACAAATGTTTCAAACACCAAATAAGTTACATACGCACTTTGAAATATTTAATTGGACTTCGTTGCTTCTTCCTATCACCAGATTAAAGAGTCACACTTTGATCCCAGAGAAAACCTCTTGGAGTGAATCCTAAACTAGAGATATGTAATTTGAATAGATTCCATCTAAATGAGATTCCCTGTTCCGTACATGCTTCATGCAAGATGGATTCGTCAAACATGCATTCCTGAGTTGAGGGCATGTGGATTACTGATCTTTCATCCTATATAAAAGGAATATTTTCATCTAGACACGTGTTCTCATTTTCACAAACTTTCCCTAACACCAGTTTCGAATTTGTGCATTTTTCACAGAAAAAATATTCTGGAGCGATTTCCACCTAATAGATATGTAATTTACATGAATTCATTAACATGGCATTCCGGTTTCTGAGCATGCTACATGCATTACGGATTCGACAAACATGAGTTTCTGAGTTGTGAGCATTTGGATTGGTGAATTTTCATCCACCAAATAAGGCATATATACACTTAGAAATATTTACTCTGACTTCATAGGTTTTTCCTATCACCAGGCTCTAAAATCGGACATTTGGAACCAGAAAACACACACTGAGCGAATTCTCACCAATATATATGTAATTTAGATTCTTTAAATAACCATGGCATTCCGTATTCCGAACAAGTTTCATGCAAAACTGATTCCACAAACATGCATTTCTGAGTTGTGTATATGCTCATGACTGATGTTTCAACCATTACAAGTTATCTAGGACTTTGATATATATACTTTGTCTTCGTAGCTTCTTCCTATCACCAGGTTCAGGAATCACACTTTGATCCCAGATAAACAATCTTGGAGCGAATTCTACCCTAGAGATATGTAAATTGAATAGATTTCATCAAAATGATATTCCGTGTTCCGTACTTGCAACATGTATGACGGATTCTACAAACATGCATTCCTGAGTTGAGAGCATTTCGATTGCTGATCTTTCATCCTCTATAAAAGGAATATTTTCATCTAGACACGTGTACTCATTTTCACAAGGTTTCCCTAACACCAGTTTCAAATTCCTGCATTTTTCACAGAAAAAAACTTTTGGAGCGATTTCCACCTAACAGTTATGTAATTTACATGAATTCCATCAACATGGCATTCCAGGTTCCGTACATGCTACATGCATGACGGATTCGACAAACATGAGATTCTGAGTTGTGAACATGTGGGTTAGTGAACTTTCATCCACCAAAAAAGGCATATATACACTTAGAACTATTTTCTCTGACTTCATAGTTTTTTTCTATCTCTAGGTTCTAAAATCGGATATTTGGCACCAGGAAACACTCTTTGAGCGAATTCTCACCAATACATATGTATGTTATATTGTTTACATAACCATGGCATTCCGTATCCTGAACATTTGTCATGAAACACGGATTCCACAAACATGCATGTGAGTTGTGAACATGCGCATGACTGATGTTTCAACCATAAAACTTTACTTATGCACTTTGGAATATTTACCTTGACTTCATAGATTCTTCCTATCACCAGTTTCAAGAATCACACTTTCATCCCAGATAAACCCTCTTGGTGTGAATTCTACAATAGAGATACGTAATTTGAATAGATTCCATCATCATGATATTCCATGATCCATACATGCTACATGCATGACGGATTCGACAAACATGCATTCCTGGGTTGAGGGCATGTGGATTATTGATCTTTCAACCTCTATAAATGTAATATTTTCATCTAGACACGTGTACACATTTTCACAAGCTTTCCCTAACACAAGTTTCGAATTCGTGCATTTTTCACAGAAAAATTCTTCTTTGGCGATTTCCACCTAATAGATATGTAATTTACATGAATTCCATCAACATAGCATTCAGGGTTCCGTACATGCTTCATGCATGACGGATTCGACAAATATGAGATTCTGAGTTGTGAGCATGTGGATTAGTGAACTTTCATCCAACAAACAAGACATATATACACTTAGAATTATTTACTCTGACTTCATAGGTTTTTTTATATCACCACGTTCTAAAATCGGACATTTGGCACTAAAAAAGCCTCTTTGAGCAAATTCTCACCAATACACATGTAATTTACATTGTTTATATAACCATGGCATTCCGTATTCCGAAGATGTTTGATGAAACACGGATTCCGCAAACATGCATTTCTGAGTTGTGTACATGCACATGAGAGATGATTCAACTATAAGAATTTACCTATGCACTTTGAAATACTTACTTTGACTTCGTAATTTCTTCCTATCACCAGTTTCAAGAATCACACTTGATCTCAGAAAAACCCTCTTGGAGCGAATTTTACCCTAGAGATATGTAATTTGAATAGATTCCATCTACATGATATTCCGTGTTCCGTACATGCTTCATACAAGACGGATTCGTCAAACATGCATTCCTGAGTTGAGGGCATGTGGATTTCTGATCTTTAATCCTCTATAAAAGGAATATTTTCATCTAGAAACGTGTCCTCATTTTCACAAGCTTTCCCTAACACCAGATTTGAATTTGTGCATTTTTCTCAGAAAAATACTTCTGAAGCGATTTCCACCTAATAGATATGTAATTTACATGAATTCATCAACATGGCATTCCGGGTTCCGTACATGCTTCATGCATGACGGATTCGACAAATATGAGATTCTGAGTTGTGAGCATGTGGATTAGTGAACTTTCATCCAACAAACGAGGCATATATACACTTAGAATTATTTACTCTGACTTCATAGTTTTTTGGTATCACCACATTCTAAAATCGGTTATTTGGCACTAAAAAAGCCTCTTTGACCAAATTCTCCCCAATACACATGTAATTTACATTGTTTATATAACCATGGCATTCCGTATTCCGAAGATGTTTGATGAAACACGGATTCCACAAACATGCATTTCTGAGTTGTGTACATGCACATGAGAGATGATTCAACTATATGAATTTACCTATGCATTTTGAAATATTTACTTTGACTTCGTAAAGCTTCCTATCACCAGTTTCAAGAATCACACTTGATCTCAGAAAAACCCTCTTGGAGCGAATTCTACCCTAGAGATATGTAATTTGAATAGATTCTTTCAACATGGTATTCGGTGTTCCGTACATGCTACATGCATGACGGATTCGACAAACATGCATTCCTGAGTTGAGAGCATCTGGATTACTGATTTTTCATCCTGAATAAAAGGAATATTATCATATAGACTCGTGTACACATTTTCACAAGCTTTCCCTAACACCAGTTTCTAATTTGTGCATTTTTCACAGAAGAACACTTCTGGAGCGTTTTCCACCTAATAGATATATAATTTACATGAATTCCATCAACATGGCATCCCGGGTTCCGTACATGATACATGCATGACGGATTCGAGAAACATGAGTTTCTGAGTTGTGAGAATTTGGATTACTGACCTTTCAATCACCAAACAAGGCATATATACACTTAGATATATTTACTCTTACTTCATAGCTTTTTTTTATCTCCAGGTTCTAAAATCGGAGATTTGGCCCCAGAAAACACTCTTTGAGCGATTCTCACCAAAACACATGTAATTTACATTGTTTACCTAACCATGGCATTCCGTATACTGAACATTTTTCATTCTCACGGATTCCTCAAACATGCGTTTCTTAGCTGTGAACATGCGCATGAATGATGTTTCAAACACCAAACAATTTACGTATGCACTTTGAAATATTTACTTGGACTTCGGAGCTTCTTCCTATCACAAGTTTCAAGAATCACACTTTCATCCCAGAAAAACCCTCTTGAAGTGAATTCTACCCTAGAGATATGTAATTTGAATAGATTCCATCTACATGATATTCCGTGTTCCGTACGTGCTATATGCATGTCTGATTCGACCACCATGCATTCCTGAGTTGAGAGCATGTGGATTACTGATCTTTCATCCTCTATAAAAGGAATAATTTCATCTAGACACGTGTACAGATTTTCACAAGCTTTCCCTAACACCAGTTTCTAATTCGTGCATTTTTCACAGAAGAATACCTCTGGAGCGATTTCCACCTAACAGATATGTAATTTAAATGCATTCCATCAACAGGGCATTCCAGGTTCCGTAAATGCTACATGCATGACGGATTCGGCAAAAATGGGTTTCTGAGTTGTGAGCATGTGGATTAGTGAACTTTCATCCACCAAACAAGGCATATATACACTTAGAAGAATTTACTCTGACTTCATAGGTTTTTTCTATCACCTGGTTCTAAAATCGGACATTTGGCACCAGAAAACACCCTTTGAGCGAATTCTCAAATATACACATGTAACTTACATTGTTTATATAAACATGGCATTCCGTATTCCGAACATGTTTCATGCAATACCGATTCCTCAAACATGCATTTCTGAGTTGTGAATATGCTCATGACTGTTGTCATCCATTACAAGTAACCTATGCACTATGGTATATATACCTGTCTTCGTAGCTTCTTCCTATCACCAGGTTCAAGAATCACAGTTTGATCCCAGGAAAACCGTCTTGGAGCGAATTCTACCCTAGAGATATGTAATTTGAATAAATTGCCTCTACGTGATATTTCGTGTTCTGTACATGATACATGCATTGCGGATTCGACAAACATGCATTCCTGAGTTGAGAGCATGTGGATTACTGATTTTTCAAACTCTATAAAAGGAATATTTTCATCTAGACAAGTGTACTCATTTTCACAAGTTTTCCTAACATCAGTTTCGAATTCATGCATTTTTCACTGAAAAATACTTGTGCAGCGATTCCATCCTAATAGATATGTAATTTAAATGAAATACATCAACATGGCTTTCCCGGTTTCGTACTTGCTACATGCATGACGGATTCGACAAACATGAAATTTTGAGTTGTGAGCATGTGGATTAGTGAACTTTCATCCACTAAACAAGGCATATATACACTTAGAAGTATTTACTCTGACTTCATAAATTTTTTCTATCACCCGGTTATAAAACCGGACATTTGGCAGTAGAAAACACTCTTTGAGCGAATGCTCACCAATACATATGTAATTTACATTGTTTACATAACCATGGCATTCCGTATTCCGAACATGTTTGATGCAACACGGATTCCTCAAACATGCATTTCTGAGCTGTGAACATGCGAATGACAAATGTTTCAAACACCAAATAAGTTACATACGCACTTTGAAATATTTAATTGGACTTCGTTGCTTCTTCCTATCACCAGATTAAAGAGTCACACTTTGATCCCAGAGAAAACCTCTTGGAGTGAATCCTAAACTAGAGATATGTAATTTGAATAGATTCCATCTAAATGAGATTCCCTGTTCCGTACATGCTTCATGCAAGATGGATTCGTCAAACATGCATTCCTGAGTTGAGGGCATGTGGATTACTGATCTTTCATCCTATATAAAAGGAATATTTTCATCTAGACACGTGTTCTCATTTTCACAAACTTTCCCTAACACCAGTTTCGAATTTGTGCATTTTTCACAGAAAAAATATTCTGGAGCGATTTCCACCTAATAGATATGTAATTTACATGAATTCATTAACATGGCATTCCGGTTTCCGAGCATGCTACATGCATTACGGATTCGACAAACATGAGTTTCTGAGTTGTGAGCATTTGGATTAGTGAATTTTCATCCACCAAAAAGGCATATATACACTTAGAAATATTTACTCTGACTTCATAGGTTTTTCCTATCACCAGGCTCTAAAATCGGACATTTGGAACCAGAAAACACACACTGAGCGAATTCTCACCAATATATATGTAATTTAGATTCTTTAAATAACCATGGCATTCCGTATTCCGAACAAGTTTCATGCAAAACTGATTCCACAAACATGCATTTCTGAGTTGTGTATATGCTCATGACTGATGTTTCAACCATTACAAGTTATCTAGGACTTTGATATATATACTTTGTCTTCGTAGCTTCTTCCTATCACCAGGTACAGGAATCACACTTTGATCCCAGATAAACAATCTTGGAGCGAATTCTACCCTAGAGATTTGTAAATTGAATAGATTTCATCAAAATGATATTCCGTGTTCCGTACTTGCAACATGTATGACGGATTCTACAAACATGCATTCCTGAGTTGAGAGCATTTCGATTGCTGATCTTTCATCCTCTATAAAAGGAATATTTTCATCTAGACACGTGTACTCATTTTCACAAGGTTTCCCTAACACCAGTTTCAAATTCCTGCATTTTTCACAGAAAAAAACTTTTGGAGCGATTTCCACCTAACAGTTATGTAATTTACATGAATTCCATCAACATGGCATTCCGGGTTCCGTACATGCTACATGCATGACGGATTCGACAAACATGAGATTCTGAGTTGTGAACATGTGGGTTAGTGATCTTTCATCCACCAAAAAAGGCATATATACACTTAGAACTATTTACTCTGACTCATAGTTTTTTTCTATCTCTAGGTTCTAAAATCGGATATTTGGCACCAGGAAACACTCTCTGAGCGAATTCTCACCAATACATATGTATGTTATATTGTTTACATAACCATGGCATTCCGTATCCTGAACATTTGTCATGAAACACGGATTCCACAAACATGCATGTGAGTTGTGAACATGCGCATGACTGATGTTTCAACCATAAAACTTTACTTATGCACTTTGGAATATTTACCTTGACTTCATAGATTCTTCCTATCACCAGTTTCAAGAATCACACTTTCATCCCAGATAAACCCTCTTGGTGTGAATTCTACAATAGAGATACGTAATTTGAATAGATTCCATCATCATGATATTCCATGATCCGTACATGCTACATGCATGACGGATTCGACAAACATGCATTCCTGGGTTGAGGGCATGTGGATTATTGATCTTTCAACCTCTATAAATGTAATATTTTCATCTAGACACGTGTACACATTTTCACAAGCTTTCCCTAACACAAGTTTCGAATTCGTGCATTTTTCACAGAAAAATTCTTCTTTGGCGATTTCCACCTAATAGATATGTAATTTACATGAATTCCATCAACATAGCATTCAGGGTTCCGTACATGCTTCATGCATGACGGATTCGACAAATATGAGATTCTGAGTTGTGAGCATGTGGATTAGTGAACTTTCATCCAACAAACAAGACATATATACACTTAGAATTATTTACTCTGACTTCATAGGTTTTTTTATATCACCACGTTCTAAAATCGGACATTTGGCACTAAAAAAGCCTCTTTGAGCAAATTCTCACCAATACACATGTAATTTACATTGTTTATATAACCATGGCATTCCGTATTCCGAAGATGTTTGATGAAACACGGATTCCACAAACATGCATTTCTGAGTTGTGTACATGCACATGAGAGATGATTCAACTATAAGAATTTACCTATGCACTTTGAAATACTTACTTTGACTTCGTAATTTCTTCCTATCACCAGTTTCAAGAATCACACTTGATCTCAGAAAAACCCTCTTGGAGCGAATTTTACCCTAGAGATATGTAATTTGAATAGATTCCATCTACATGATATTCCGTGTTCCGTACATGCTTCATACAAGACGGATTCGTCAAACATGCATTCCTGAGTTGAGGGCATGTGGATTTCTGATCTTTAATCCTTTATAAAAGGAATATTTTCATCTAGAAACGTGTCCTCATTTTCACAAGCTTTCCCTAACACCAGATTTGAATTTGTGCATTTTTCTCAGAAAAATACTTCTGAAGCGATTTCCACCTAACAGATATGTAATTTACATGAATTCATCAACATGGCATTCCGGGTTCCGTACATGCTTCATGCATGACGGATTCAACAAATATGAGATTCTGAGTTGTGAGCATGTGGATTAGTGAACTTTCATCCAACAAACGAGGCATATATACACTTAGAATTATTTACTCTGACTTCATAGTTTTTTGGTATCACCACATTCTAAAATCGGTTATTTGGCACTAAAAAAGCCTCTTTGACCAAATTCTCCCCAATACACATGTAATTTACATTGTTTATATAACCATGGCATTCCGTATTCCGAAGATGTTTGATGAAACACGGATTCCACAAACATGCATTTCTGAGTTGTGTACATGCACATGAGAGATGATTCAACTATATGAATTTACCTATGCATTTTGAAATATTTACTTTGACTTCGTAAAGCTTCCTATCACCAGTTTCAAGAATCACACTTGATCTCAGAAAAACCCTCTTGGAGCGAATTCTACCCTAGAGATATGTAATTTGAATAGATTCTTTCAACATGGTATTCGGTGTTCCGTACATGCTACATGCATGACGGATTCGACAAACATGCATTCCTGAGTTGAGAGCATCTGGATTACTGATTTTTCATCCTGAATAAAAGGAATATTATCATATAGACTCGTGTACACATTTTCACAAGCTTTCCCTAACACCAGTTTCTAATTCGTGCATTTTTCACAGAAGAACACTTCTGGAGCGTTTTCCACCTAATAGATATATAATTTACATGAATTCCATCAACATGGCATCCCGGGTTCCGTACATGATACATGCATGACGGATTCGAGAAACATGAGTTTCTGAGTTGTGAGAATTTGGATTACTGACCTTTCAATCACCAAACAAGGCATATATACACTTAGATATATTTACTCTTACTTCATAGCTTTTTTTTATCTCCAGGTTCTAAAATCAGAGATTTGGCCCCAGAAAACACTCTTTGAGCGATTCTCACCAAAACACATGTAATTTACATTGTTTACCTAACCATGGCATTCCGTATACTGAACATTTTTCATTCTCACGGATTCCTCAAACATGCATTTCTTAGCTGTGAACATGCGCATGAATGATGTTTCAAACACCAAACAATTTACGTATGCACTTTGAAATATTTACTTGGACTTCGGAGCTTCTTCCTATCACATGTTTCAAGAATCACACTTTCATCCCAGAAAAACCCTCTTGAAGTGAATTCTACCCTAGAGATATGTAATTTGAATAGATTCCATCTACATGATATTCCGTGTTCCGTACGTGCTATATGCATGTCTGATTCGACCACCATGCATTCCTGAGTTGAGAGCATGTGGATTACTGATCTTTCATCCTCTATAAAAGGAATAATTTCATCTAGACACGTGTACAGATTTTCACAAGCTTTCCCTAACACCAGTTTCTAATTCGTGCATTTTTCACAGAAGAATACCTCTGGAGCGATTTCCACCTAACAGATATGTAATTTAAATGCATTCCATCAACAGGGCATTCCAGGTTCCGTAAATGCTACATGCATGACGGATTCGGCAAAAATGGGTTTCTGAGTTGTGAGCATGTGGATTAGTGAACTTTCATCCACCAAACAAGGCATATATACACTTAGAAGAATTTACTCTGACTTCATAGGTTTTTTCTATCACCTGGTTCTAAAATCGGACATTTGGCACCAGAAAACACCCTTTGAGCGAATTCTCAAATATACACATGTAACTTACATTGTTTATATAAACATGGCATTCCGTATTCCGAACATGTTTCATGCAATACCGATTCCTCAAACATGCATTTCTGAGTTGTGAATATGCTCATGACTGTTGTCATCCATTACAAGTAACCTATGCACTATGGTATATATACCTGTCTTCGTAGCTTCTTCCTATCACCAGGTTCAAGAATCACAGTTTGATCCCAGGAAAACCGTCTTGGAGCGAATTCTACCCTAGAGATATGTAATTTGAATAAATTGCCTCTACGTGATATTTCGTGTTCTGTACATGATACATGCATTGCAGATTCGACAAACATGCATTCCTGAGTTGAGAGCATGTGGATTACTGATTTTTCAAACTCTATAAAAGGAATATTTTCATCTAGACAAGTGTACTCATTTTCACAAGTTTTCCTAACATCAGTTTCGAATTCATGCATTTTTCACTGAAAAATACTTGTGCAGCGATTCCATCCTAATAGATATGTAATTTAAATGAAATATATCAACATGGCTTTCCCGGTTTCGTACTTGCTACATGCATGACGGATTCGACAAACATGAAATTTTGAGTTGTGAGCATGTGGATTAGTGAACTTTCATCCACTAAACAAGGCATATATACACTTAGAAGTATTTACTCTGACTTCATAAATTTTTTCTATCACCCGGTTATAAAACCGGACATTTGGCAGTAGAAAACACTCTTTGAGCGAATGCTCACCAATACATATGTAATTTACATTGTTTACATAACCATGGCATTCCGTATTCCGAACATGTTTGATGCAACACGGATTCCTCAAACATGCATTTCTGAGCTGTGAACATGCGAATGACAAATGTTTCAAACACCAAATAAGTTACATACGCACTTTGAAATATTTAATTGGACTTCGTTGCTTCTTCCTATCACCAGATTAAAGAGTCACACTTTGATCCCAGAGAAAACCTCTTGGAGTGAATCCTAAACTAGAGATATGTAATTTGAATAGATTCCATCTAAATGAGATTCCCTGTTCCGTACATGCTTCATGCAAGATGGATTCGTCAAACATGCATTCCTGAGTTGAGGGCATGTGGATTACTGATCTTTCATCCTATATAAAAGGAATATTTTCATCTAGACACGTGTTCTCATTTTCACAAACTTTCCCTAACACCAGTTTCGAATTTGTGCATTTTTCACAGAAAAAATATTCTGGAGCGATTTCCACCTAATAGATATGTAATTTACATGAATTCATTAACATGGCATTCCGGTTTCCGAGCATGCTACATGCATTACGGATTCGACAAACATGAGTTTCTGAGTTGTGAGCATTTGGATTGGTGAATTTTCATCCACCAAATAAGGCATATATACACTTAGAAATATTTACTCTGACTTCATAGGTTTTTCCTATCACCAGGCTCTAAAATCGGACATTTGGAACCAGAAAACACACACTGAGCAAATTCTCACCAATATATATGTAATTTAGATTCTTTAAATAACCATGGCATTCCGTATTCCGAACAAGTTTCATGCAAAACTGATTCCACAAACATGCATTTCTGAGTTGTGTATATGCTCATGACTGATGTTTCAACAATTACAAGTTATCTAGGACTTTGATATATATACTTTGTCTTCGTAGCTTCTTCCTATCACCAGGTTCAGGAATCACACTTTGATCCCAGATAAACAATCTTGGAGCGAATTCTACCCTAGAGATATGTAAATTGAATAGATTTCATCAAAATGATATTCCGTGTTCCATACTTGCAACATGTATGACGGATTCTACAAACATGCATTCCTGAGTTGAGAGCATTTCGATTGCTGATCTTTCATCCTCTATAAAAGGAATATTTTCATCTAGACACGTGTACTCATTTTCACAAGTTTTCCCTAACACCAGTTTCAAATTCCTGCAGTTTTCACAGAAAAAACTTTTGGAGCGATTTCCACCTAACAGTTATGTAATTTACATGAATTCCATCAACATGGCATTCCGGGTTCCGTACATGCTACATGCATGACGGATTCGACAAACATGAGATTCTGAGTTGTGAACATGTGGGTTAGTGATCTTTCATCCACCAAAAAAGGCATATATACACTTAGAACTATTTACTCTGACTCATAGTTTTTTTCTATCTCTAGGTTCTAAAATCGGATATTTGGCACCAGGAAACACTCTCTGAGCGAATTCTCACCAATACATATGTATGTTATATTGTTTACATAACCATGGCATTCCGTATCCTGAACATTTTTCATGAAACACGGATTCCACAAACATGCATGTGAGTTGTGAACATGCGCATGACTGATGTTTCAACCATTAAACTTTACTTATGCACTTTGGAATATTTACCTTGACTTCATAGATTCTTCCTATCACCAGTTTCAAGAATCACACTTTCATCCCAGATAAACCCTCTTGGTGTGAATTCTACAATAGAGATACGTAATTTGAATAGATTCCATCATCATGATATTCCATGATCCATACATGCTACATGCATGACGGATTCGACAAACATGCATTCCTGGGTTGAGGGCATGTGGATTATTGATCTTTCAACCTCTATAAATGTAATATTTTCATCTAGACACGTGTACACATTTTCACAAGCTTTCCCTAACACAAGTTTCGAATTCGTGCATTTTTCACAGAAAAATTCTTCTTTGGCGATTTCCACCTAATAGATATGTAATTTACATGAATTCCATCAACATAGCATTCAGGGTTCCATACATGCTACATGAATGACGGATTCAACAAACATGTGTTTCTGAGTTGTGAGCATGTGGATTAGTGAACATTCATCCACGAAACAAGGCATATAAACACTTACAAATATTTACTTTGACTTCTTAGGTTTTTTCTATCACCAGTTTCTAAAATAGGACACTTGGCACCAGAAAACACTCTTTGAGCGAATTCTCACCAATACACATGTAATTTACATTGTTTACATAACCATGGCATTGCATATTCTGAACATGATTCATGTATCACAAATTCCTCAAACATGCATTTCTGAGTTATCAACATGCGCATGACAGATGTTTCAACCTACAAACAAGTTACTTATGCACTTTGAAATATTTACTTTGACTTCGGAGCTTCTTCCTATCACCAGTTTCAAGAATCACACTTTGATCCCAGAAAAACCCTCTTGGAGTGTATTCTACCCTAGAGATATGTAATTGGATTAGATTCGATCTGCATGATATTCGGTGTTCCGTACATGGTATATGGATGACGGATTCACAAACATGCATTCCTGAGTTGAGAGCATGTTGATTACTGATCTTTCATCCTCTATAATAGGAATATTTACATCTGGACCCGTGTACTCATTTTCACAAGCTTTCCCTAACACCAGTTTCGAATTCGTGCAGTTTTCATACAAAAATACTTCTGGAGCAATTTCCTCCTAAGAGATATGGAATTTAAATGCATTCCATCAACATGGCATTCCGGGTTCCGTACATGCTACATGCATGATGGATTCGACAAACATGAGTTTCTGAGTTGTGAGTATGTTTATTAGTGACCTTTCATCCACCAAACAAGGCATATATACACTTTGAAATATTTACTCTGACTTCATAGGTTTTTTCTATCACCAGGTTCTAATATCGGACATTTGGCACGAGAAAACACTCTTTCAGCGAATTCTCACCAATACACATGTAATTAACATTGTTTACATAACCATGGGATTGCGTATTCTGAACATGATTCATGTATCACGAATTCCTCAAACATGCATTTCTGAGTTGTCAACATGCGCATGACAGATGTTTCAACCTACAAAAAAGTTACCTATGCACTTTGAAATATTTCCTTTGACTTCGGAGCTTCTTCCTATCACCAGTTTCAAGAATCACACTTTGATCCCAGAAAAAACCTCTTGGAGCGAATTCTACCCTAGAGATATGTGATTAGATTAGATTCCATCTGCATGATATTTCGTATTCCGTACATGCTATATATATGACGGATTCTACAAACATGCATTTGAGTTGAGAGCATGTTGATTACTGATCTTTCATCCTCAAAAAAGGAATATTTTCATCTAGACTCGTATACACATTTTCACAAGCTTTCCCTAACACCAGTTTCTAATTCGTGCACTTTTCACAGAAAAATTCTTCTGGAGCGATTTCAACCTAATAGTTATGTAATTTACATGAATTCCATCAACAAGGCATTCCAGGTTCCGTACATGCTACATGTATGACGGATTCGACAAACATGAGATCATGAGTTGTGAACATGTGGATTAGTGAACTTTCATCCACCAAACAAGGCATATATACCCATAGAAATATTTACTCTTACCTCATAGTTTTTTTGTATCACCAGGTTCTAAAATCGAACATTTGGCACCAGAAACCACTCTTTCTGCGCATTCTAACCAATACATATGTAATTTACATTGTTTACATAACCATGGAATTCCGTATTCCGAACATGCTTCATACAACACGGATTCCCGAAACATGCATTTCTGTATTATGAACATGCGCATGACAGATGTTTCAACCATAACAATTTACTTATGCACTTTGAAATATTTACTTTGTCTTCGTAGATTCTTCCTATCACTAGGTTCAAGAATCACACTTTGATCCCAGAAAAATCTTCTTGGAACGAATTCTACCCTAGAGATATTTAATTTGAATGGATTCCATCAAAATTATAATCCGTATTCCGTACATGCTACATGCATGACGGAGTCGACAAACATGCATTCCTGAGTTGAGAGCATTTCGATTTGTGATCTTTCTTCCTGTATAAATGGAATATTTTCATCTAGACACGTGTACTCATTTTCACAAGCTTTCCCTAACACCAGTTTCGAATTCGTTCATTTTTCACAGAGAAATACTTCTGGAGCAATTCCCACCTAACAGATATGTAATTTACATGAATTCCATCAATATGGCATTCCGGGATCCGTACATGCTACATGCATGACTGATTCGGCAAACATCCGTTTCTGAGTTGTGAGCATGTGTATTAGTGAACTTTCATCCACCAAGCAAGGCATATATAATCTTTGAAATATTTACTATAACTTCATAGGTTTTTTGTATCACTAGGTTCTAAAATCGGACATTTGGCAGTAGAAAACACTCATTGAGCGAATTTTCACCAATATACATGTAATTTACATTGTTTACATAACCATGGCATTCCGTATTCAGAACATGTTTCATGCATCACGGATTCCTCAAACATGCATTTCTGAGCTGTGAACATGCGCATGACAGATGTTTCAACCACCAAATAAGTTACCTATGCACTTTGAATTATTTACTTAGACTTCGTTGCTTCTTCCTATCACCAGGTTCAGGAATCACACTTTGATCCCAGATAAACAATCTTGGAGCGAATTCTACCCTAGAGATATGTAAATTGAATAGATTTCATCAAAATGATATTCCGTGTTCCATACTTGCAACATGTATGACGGATTCTACAAACATGCATTCCTGAGTTGAGAGCATTTCGATTGCTGATCTTTCATCCTCTATAAAAGGAATATTTTCATCTAGACACGTGTACTCATTTTCACAAGTTTTCCCTAACACCAGTTTCAAATTCCTGCAGTTTTCACAGAAAAAACTTTTGGAGCGATTTCCACCTAACAGTTATGTAATTTACATGAATTCCATCAACATGGCATTCCGGGTTCCGTACATGCTACATGCATGACGGATTCGACAAACATGAGATTCTGAGTTGTGAACATGTGGGTTAGTGATCTTTCATCCACCAAAAAAGGCATATATACACTTAGAACTATTTACTCTGACTCATAGTTTTTTTCTATCTCTAGGTTCTAAAATCGGATATTTGGCACCAGGAAACACTCTCTGAGCGAATTCTCACCAATACATATGTATGTTATATTGTTTACATAACCATGGCATTCCGTATCCTGAACATTTTTCATGAAACACGGATTCCACAAACATGCATGTGAGTTGTGAACATGCGCATGACTGATGTTTCAACCATTAAACTTTACTTATGCACTTTGGAATATTTACCTTGACTTCATAGATTCTTCCTATCACCAGTTTCAAGAATCACACTTTCATCCCAGATAAACCCTCTTGGTGTGAATTCTACAATAGAGATACGTAATTTGAATAGATTCCATCATCATGATATTCCATGATCCGTACATGCTACATGCATGACGGATTCGACAAACATGCATTCCTGGGTTGAGGGCATGTGGATTATTGATCTTTCAACCTCTATAAATGTAATATTTTCATCTAGACACGTGTACACATTTTCACAAGCTTTCCCTAACACAAGTTTCGAATTCGTGCATTTTTCACAGAAAAATTCTTCTTTGGCGATTTCCACCTAATAGATATGTAATTTACATGAATTCCATCAACATAGCATTCAGGGTTCCGTACATGCTACATGAATGACGGATTCAACAAACATGTGTTTCTGAGTTGTGAGCATGTGGATTAGTGAACATTCATCCACGAAACAAGGCATATAAACACTTACAAATATTTACTTTGACTTCTTAGGTTTTTTCTATCACCAGTTTCTAAAATAGGACACTTGGCACCAGAAAACACTCTTTGAGCGAATTCTCACCAATACACATGTAATTTACATTGTTTACATAACCATGGCATTGCATATTCTGAACATGATTCATGTATCACAAATTCCTCAAACATGCATTTCTGAGTTATCAACATGCGCATGACAGATGTTTCAACCTACAAACAAGTTACTTATGCACTTTGAAATATTTACTTTGACTTCGGAGCTTCTTCCTATCACCAGTTTCAAGAATCACACTTTGATCCCAGAAAAACCCTCTTGGAGTGTATTCTACCCTAGAGATATGTAATTGGATTAGATTCGATCTGCATGATATTCGGTGTTCCGTACATGGTATATGGATGACGGATTCACAAACATGCATTCCTGAGTTGAGAGCATGTTGATTACTGATCTTTCATCCTCTATAATAGGAATATTTACATCTGGACCCGTGTACTCATTTTCACAAGCTTTCCCTAACACCAGTTTCGAATTCGTGCAGTTTTCATACAAAAATACTTCTGGAGCAATTTCCTCCTAAGAGATATGGAATTTAAATGCATTCCATCAACATGGCATTCCGGGTTCCGTACATGCTACATGCATGATGGATTCGACAAACATGAGTTTCTGAGTTGTGAGTATGTTTATTAGTGACCTTTCATCCACCAAACAAGGCATATATACACTTTGAAATATTTACTCTGACTTCATAGGTTTTTTCTATCACCAGGTTCTAATATCGGACATTTGGCACGAGAAAACACTCTTTCAGCGAATTCTCACCAATACACATGTAATTAACATTGTTTACATAACCATGGGATTGCGTATTCTGAACATGATTCATGTATCACGAATTCCTCAAACATGCATTTCTGAGTTGTCAACATGCGCATGACAGATGTTTCAACCTACAAAAAAGTTACCTATGCACTTTGAAATATTTCCTTTGACTTCGGAGCTTCTTCCTATCACCAGTTTCAAGAATCACACTTTGATCCCAGAAAAAACCTCTTGGAGCGAATTCTACCCTAGAGATATGTGATTAGATTAGATTCCATCTGCATGATATTTCGTATTCCGTACATGCTATATATATGACGGATTCTACAAACATGCATTTGAGTTGAGAGCATGTTGATTACTGATCTTTCATCCTCAAAAAAGGAATATTTTCATCTAGACTCGTATACACATTTTCACAAGCTTTCCCTAACACCAGTTTCTAATTCGTGCACTTTTCACAGAAAAATTCTTCTGGAGCGATTTCAACCTAATAGTTATGTAATTTACATGAATTCCATCAACAAGGCATTCCAGGTTCCGTACATGCTACATGTATGACGGATTCGACAAACATGAGATCATGAGTTGTGAACATGTGGATTAGTGAACTTTCATCCACCAAACAAGGCATATATACCCATAGAAATATTTACTCTTACCTCATAGTTTTTTTGTATCACCAGGTTCTAAAATCGAACATTTGGCACCAGAAACCACTCTTTCTGCGCATTCTAACCAATACATATGTAATTTACATTGTTTACATAACCATGGAATTCCGTATTCCGAACATGCTTCATACAACACGGATTCCCGAAACATGCATTTCTGTATTATGAACATGCGCATGACAGATGTTTCAACCATAACAATTTACTTATGCACTTTGAAATATTTACTTTGTCTTCGTAGATTCTTCCTATCACTAGGTTCAAGAATCACACTTTGATCCCAGAAAAATCTTCTTGGAACGAATTCTACCCTAGAGATATTTAATTTGAATGGATTCCATCAAAATTATAATCCGTATTCCGTACATGCTACATGCATGACGGAGTCGACAAACATGCATTCCTGAGTTGAGAGCATTTCGATTTGTGATCTTTCTTCCTGTATAAATGGAATATTTTCATCTAGACACGTGTACTCATTTTCACAAGCTTTCCCTAACACCAGTTTCGAATTCGTTCATTTTTCACAGAGAAATACTTCTGGAGCAATTCCCACCTAACAGATATGTAATTTACATGAATTCCATCAATATGGCATTCCGGGATCCGTACATGCTACATGCATGACTGATTCGGCAAACATCCGTTTCTGAGTTGTGAGCATGTGTATTAGTGAACTTTCATCCACCAAGCAAGGCATATATAATCTTTGAAATATTTACTATAACTTCATAGGTTTTTTGTATCACTAGGTTCTAAAATCGGACATTTGGCAGTAGAAAACACTCATTGAGCGAATTTTCACCAATATACATGTAATTTACATTGTTTACATAACCATGGCATTCCGTATTCAGAACATGTTTCATGCATCACGGATTCCTCAAACATGCATTTCTGAGCTGTGAACATGCGCATGACAGATGTTTCAACCACCAAATAAGTTACCTATGCACTTTGAATTATTTACTTAGACTTCGTTGCTTCTTCCTATCACCAGGTTCAGGAATCACACTTTGATCCCAGATAAACAATCTTGGAGCGAATTCTACCCTAGAGATATGTAAATTGAATAGATTTCATCAAAATGATATTCCGTGTTCCATACTTGCAACATGTATGACGGATTCTACAAACATGCATTCCTGAGTTGAGAGCATTTCGATTGCTGATCTTTCATCCTCTATAAAAGGAATATTTTCATCTAGACACGTGTACTCATTTTCACAAGTTTTCCCTAACACCAGTTTCAAATTCCTGCAGTTTTCACAGAAAAAACTTTTGGAGCGATTTCCACCTAACAGTTATGTAATTTACATGAATTCCATCAACATGGCATTCCGGGTTCCGTACATGCTACATGCATGACGGATTCGACAAACATGAGATTCTGAGTTGTGAACATGTGGGTTAGTGATCTTTCATCCACCAAAAAAGGCATATATACACTTAGAACTATTTACTCTGACTCATAGTTTTTTTCTATCTCTAGGTTCTAAAATCGGATATTTGGCACCAGGAAACACTCTCTGAGCGAATTCTCACCAATACATATGTATGTTATATTGTTTACATAACCATGGCATTCCGTATCCTGAACATTTTTCATGAAACACGGATTCCACAAACATGCATGTGAGTTGTGAACATGCGCATGACTGATGTTTCAACCATTAAACTTTACTTATGCACTTTGGAATATTTACCTTGACTTCATAGATTCTTCCTATCACCAGTTTCAAGAATCACACTTTCATCCCAGATAAACCCTCTTGGTGTGAATTCTACAATAGAGATACGTAATTTGAATAGATTCCATCATCATGATATTCCATGATCCGTACATGCTACATGCATGACGGATTCGACAAACATGCATTCCTGGGTTGAGGGCATGTGGATTATTGATCTTTCAACCTCTATAAATGTAATATTTTCATCTAGACACGTGTACACATTTTCACAAGCTTTCCCTAACACAAGTTTCGAATTCGTGCATTTTTCACAGAAAAATTCTTCTTTGGCGATTTCCACCTAATAGATATGTAATTTACATGAATTCCATCAACATAGCATTCAGGGTTCCGTACATGCTACATGAATGACGGATTCAACAAACATGTGTTTCTGAGTTGTGAGCATGTGGATTAGTGAACATTCATCCACGAAACAAGGCATATAAACACTTACAAATATTTACTTTGACTTCTTAGGTTTTTTCTATCACCAGTTTCTAAAATAGGACACTTGGCACCAGAAAACACTCTTTGAGCGAATTCTCACCAATACACATGTAATTTACATTGTTTACATAACCATGGCATTGCATATTCTGAACATGATTCATGTATCACAAATTCCTCAAACATGCATTTCTGAGTTATCAACATGCGCATGACAGATGTTTCAACCTACAAACAAGTTACTTATGCACTTTGAAATATTTACTTTGACTTCGGAGCTTCTTCCTATCACCAGTTTCAAGAATCACACTTTGATCCCAGAAAAACCCTCTTGGAGTGTATTCTACCCTAGAGATATGTAATTGGATTAGATTCGATCTGCATGATATTCGGTGTTCCGTACATGGTATATGGATGACGGATTCACAAACATGCATTCCTGAGTTGAGAGCATGTTGATTACTGATCTTTCATCCTCTATAATAGGAATATTTACATCTGGACCCGTGTACTCATTTTCACAAGCTTTCCCTAACACCAGTTTCGAATTCGTGCAGTTTTCATACAAAAATACTTCTGGAGCAATTTCCTCCTAAGAGATATGGAATTTAAATGCATTCCATCAACATGGCATTCCGGGTTCCGTACATGCTACATGCATGATGGATTCGACAAACATGAGTTTCTGAGTTGTGAGTATGTTTATTAGTGACCTTTCATCCACCAAACAAGGCATATATACACTTTGAAATATTTACTCTGACTTCATAGGTTTTTTCTATCACCAGGTTCTAATATCGGACATTTGGCACGAGAAAACACTCTTTCAGCGAATTCTCACCAATACACATGTAATTAACATTGTTTACATAACCATGGGATTGCGTATTCTGAACATGATTCATGTATCACGAATTCCTCAAACATGCATTTCTGAGTTGTCAACATGCGCATGACAGATGTTTCAACCTACAAAAAAGTTACCTATGCACTTTGAAATATTTCCTTTGACTTCGGAGCTTCTTCCTATCACCAGTTTCAAGAATCACACTTTGATCCCAGAAAAAACCTCTTGGAGCGAATTCTACCCTAGAGATATGTGATTAGATTAGATTCCATCTGCATGATATTTCGTATTCCGTACATGCTATATATATGACGGATTCTACAAACATGCATTTGAGTTGAGAGCATGTTGATTACTGATCTTTCATCCTCAAAAAAGGAATATTTTCATCTAGACTCGTATACACATTTTCACAAGCTTTCCCTAACACCAGTTTCTAATTCGTGCACTTTTCACAGAAAAATTCTTCTGGAGCGATTTCAACCTAATAGTTATGTAATTTACATGAATTCCATCAACAAGGCATTCCAGGTTCCGTACATGCTACATGTATGACGGATTCGACAAACATGAGATCATGAGTTGTGAACATGTGGATTAGTGAACTTTCATCCACCAAACAAGGCATATATACCCATAGAAATATTTACTCTTACCTCATAGTTTTTTTGTATCACCAGGTTCTAAAATCGAACATTTGGCACCAGAAACCACTCTTTCTGCGCATTCTAACCAATACATATGTAATTTACATTGTTTACATAACCATGGAATTCCGTATTCCGAACATGCTTCATACAACACGGATTCCCGAAACATGCATTTCTGTATTATGAACATGCGCATGACAGATGTTTCAACCATAACAATTTACTTATGCACTTTGAAATATTTACTTTGTCTTCGTAGATTCTTCCTATCACTAGGTTCAAGAATCACACTTTGATCCCAGAAAAATCTTCTTGGAACGAATTCTACCCTAGAGATATTTAATTTGAATGGATTCCATCAAAATTATAATCCGTATTCCGTACATGCTACATGCATGACGGAGTCGACAAACATGCATTCCTGAGTTGAGAGCATTTCGATTTGTGATCTTTCTTCCTGTATAAATGGAATATTTTCATCTAGACACGTGTACTCATTTTCACAAGCTTTCCCTAACACCAGTTTCGAATTCGTGCATTTTTCACTGAGAAATACTTCTGGAGCAATTCCCACCTAACAGATATGTAATTTACATGAATTCCATCAATATGGCATTCCGGGATCCGTACATGCTACATGCATGACTGATTCGGCAAACATCCGTTTCTGAGTTGTGAGCATGTGTATTAGTGAACTTTCATCCACCAAGCAAGGCATATATAATCTTTGAAATATTTACTATAACTTCATAGGTTTTTTGTATCACTAGGTTCTAAAATCGGACATTTGGCAGTAGAAAACACTCATTGAGCGAATTTTCACCAATATACATGTAATTTACATTGTTTACATAACCATGGCATTCCGTATTCAGAACATGTTTCATGCATCACGGATTCCTCAAACATGCATTTCTGAGCTGTGAACATGCGCATGACAGATGTTTCAACCACCAAATAAGTTACCTATGCACTTTGAATTATTTACTTAGACTTCGTTGCTTCTTCCTATCACCAGGTTCAGGAATCACACTTTGATCCCAGATAAACAATCTTGGAGCGAATTCTACCCTAGAGATATGTAAATTGAATAGATTTCATCAAAATGATATTCCGTGTTCCATACTTGCAACATGTATGACGGATTCTACAAACATGCATTCCTGAGTTGAGAGCATTTCGATTGCTGATCTTTCATCCTCTATAAAAGGAATATTTTCATCTAGACACGTGTACTCATTTTCACAAGTTTTCCCTAACACCAGTTTCAAATTCCTGCAGTTTTCACAGAAAAAACTTTTGGAGCGATTTCCACCTAACAGTTATGTAATTTACATGAATTCCATCAACATGGCATTCCGGGTTCCGTACATGCTACATGCATGACGGATTCGACAAACATGAGATTCTGAGTTGTGAACATGTGGGTTAGTGATCTTTCATCCACCAAAAAAGGCATATATACACTTAGAACTATTTACTCTGACTCATAGTTTTTTTCTATCTCTAGGTTCTAAAATCGGATATTTGGCACCAGGAAACACTCTCTGAGCGAATTCTCACCAATACATATGTATGTTATATTGTTTACATAACCATGGCATTCCGTATCCTGAACATTTTTCATGAAACACGGATTCCACAAACATGCATGTGAGTTGTGAACATGCGCATGACTGATGTTTCAACCATTAAACTTTACTTATGCACTTTGGAATATTTACCTTGACTTCATAGATTCTTACTATCACCAGTTTCAAGAATCACACTTTCATCCCAGATAAACCCTCTTGGTGTGAATTCTACAATAGAGATACGTAATTTGAATAGATTCCATCATCATGATATTCCATGATCCGTACATGCTACATGCATGACGGATTCGACAAACATGCATTCCTGGGTTGAGGGCATGTGGATTATTGATCTTTCAACCTCTATAAATGTAATATTTTCATCTAGACACGTGTACACATTTTCACAAGCTTTCCCTAACACAAGTTTCGAATTCGTGCATTTTTCACAGAAAAATTCTTCTTTGGCGATTTCCACCTAATAGATATGTAATTTACATGAATTCCATCAACATAGCATTCAGGGTTCCATACATGCTACATGAATGACGGATTCAACAAACATGTGTTTCTGAGTTGTGAGCATGTGGATTAGTGAACATTCATCCACGAAACAAGGCATATAAACACTTACAAATATTTACTTTGACTTCTTAGGTTTTTTCTATCACCAGTTTCTAAAATAGGACACTTGGCACCAGAAAACACTCTTTGAGCGAATTCTCACCAATACACATGTAATTTACATTGTTTACATAACCATGGCATTGCATATTCTGAACATGATTCATGTATCACAAATTCCTCAAACATGCATTTCTGAGTTATCAACATGCGCATGACAGATGTTTCAACCTACAAACAAGTTACTTATGCACTTTGAAATATTTACTTTGACTTCGGAGCTTCTTCCTATCACCAGTTTCAAGAATCACACTTTGATCCCAGAAAAACCCTCTTGGAGTGTATTCTACCCTAGAGATATGTAATTGGATTAGATTCGATCTGCATGATATTCGGTGTTCCGTACATGGTATATGGATGACGGATTCACAAACATGCATTCCTGAGTTGAGAGCATGTTGATTACTGATCTTTCATCCTCTATAATAGGAATATTTACATCTGGACCCGTGTACTCATTTTCACAAGCTTTCCCTAACACCAGTTTCGAATTCGTGCAGTTTTCATACAAAAATACTTCTGGAGCAATTTCCTCCTAAGAGATATGGAATTTAAATGCATTCCATCAACATGGCATTCCGGGTTCCGTACATGCTACATGCATGATGGATTCGACAAACATGAGTTTCTGAGTTGTGAGTATGTTTATTAGTGACCTTTCATCCACCAAACAAGGCATATATACACTTTGAAATATTTACTCTGACTTCATAGGTTTTTTCTATCACCAGGTTCTAATATCGGACATTTGGCACGAGAAAACACTCTTTCAGCGAATTCTCACCAATACACATGTAATTAACATTGTTTACATAACCATGGGATTGCGTATTCTGAACATGATTCATGTATCACGAATTCCTCAAACATGCATTTCTGAGTTGTCAACATGCGCATGACAGATGTTTCAACCTACAAAAAAGTTACCTATGCACTTTGAAATATTTCCTTTGACTTCGGAGCTTCTTCCTATCACCAGTTTCAAGAATCACACTTTGATCCCAGAAAAAACCTCTTGGAGCGAATTCTACCCTAGAGATATGTGATTAGATTAGATTCCATCTGCATGATATTTCGTATTCCGTACATGCTATATATATGACGGATTCTACAAACATGCATTTGAGTTGAGAGCATGTTGATTACTGATCTTTCATCCTCAAAAAAGGAATATTTTCATCTAGACTCGTATACACATTTTCACAAGCTTTCCCTAACACCAGTTTCTAATTCGTGCACTTTTCACAGAAAAATTCTTCTGGAGCGATTTCAACCTAATAGTTATGTAATTTACATGAATTCCATCAACAAGGCATTCCAGGTTCCGTACATGCTACATGTATGACGGATTCGACAAACATGAGATCATGAGTTGTGAACATGTGGATTAGTGAACTTTCATCCACCAAACAAGGCATATATACCCATAGAAATATTTACTCTTACCTCATAGTTTTTTTGTATCACCAGGTTCTAAAATCGAACATTTGGCACCAGAAACCACTCTTTCTGCGCATTCTAACCAATACATATGTAATTTACATTGTTTACATAACCATGGAATTCCGTATTCCGAACATGTTTCATACAACACGGATTCCCGAAACATGCATTTCTGTATTATGAACATGCGCATGACAGATGTTTCAACCATAACAATTTACTTATGCACTTTGAAATATTTACTTTGTCTTCGTAGATTCTTCCTATCACTAGGTTCAAGAATCACACTTTGATCCCAGAAAAATCTTCTTGGAACGAATTCTACCCTAGAGATATTTAATTTGAATGGATTCCATCAAAATTATAATCCGTATTCCGTACATGCTACATGCATGACGGAGTCGACAAACATGCATTCCTGAGTTGAGAGCATTTCGATTTGTGATCTTTCTTCCTGTATAAATGGAATATTTTCATCTAGACACGTGTACTCATTTTCACAAGCTTTCCCTAACACCAGTTTCGAATTCGTGCATTTTTCACAGAGAAATACTTCTGGAGCAATTCCCACCTAACAGATATGTAATTTACATGAATTCCATCAATATGGCATTCCGAGATCCGTACATGCTACATGCATGACGGATTCGGCAAACATCCGTTTCTGAGTTGTGAGCATGTGTATTAGTGAACTTTCATCCACCAAGCAAGGCATATATAATCTTTGAAATATTTACTATAACTTCATAGGTTTTTTGTATCACTAGGTTCTAAAATCGGACATTTGGCAGTAGAAAACACTCATTGAGCGACTTTTCACCAATATACATGTAATTTACATTGTTTACATAACCATGGCATTCCGTATTCAGAACATGTTTCATGCATCACGGATTCCTCAAACATGCATTTCTGAGCTGTGAACATGCGCATGACAGATGTTTCAACCACCAAATAAGTTACATATGCACTTTGAATTATTTACTTAGACTTCGTTGCTTCTTCCTTTCACCAGTTACAAGAATCACACTTTGATCCCAGAAAAACCCTCTTGGAGCGAATTCTACCCTAGAGATATGTAATTTTAATAGATTCCATCTAAATGATATTCAGTGTTCCGTACATGCTACATGAATGACGGATTCAACAAACATGTGTTTCTGAGTTGTGAGCATGTGGATTAGTGAACATTCATCCACGAAACAAGGCATATAAACACTTACAAATATTTACTTTGACTTCTTAGGTTTTTTCTATCACCAGTTTCTAAAATAGGACACTTGGCACCAGAAAACACTCTTTGAGCGAATTCTCACCAATACACATGTAATTTACATTGTTTACATAACCATGGCATTGCATATTCTGAACATGATTCATGTATCACAAATTCCTCAAACATGCATTTCTGAGTTATCAACATGCGCATGACAGATGTTTCAACCTACAAACAAGTTACTTATGCACTTTGAAATATTTACTTTGACTTCAGAGCTTCTTCCTATCACCAGTTTCAAGAATCACACTTTGATCCCAGAAAAACCCTCTTGGAGCGAATTCTACCCTAGAGATATGTAATTGGATTAGATTCGATCTGCATGATATTCGGTGTTCCGTACATTGTATATGGATGACGGATTCACAAACATGCATTCCTGAGTTGAGAGCATGTTGATTACTGATCTTTCATCCTCTATAATAGGAATATTTACATCTGGACCCGTGTACTCATTTTCACAAGCTTTCCCTAACACCAGTTTCGAATTCGTGCAGTTTTCATACAAAAATACTTCTGGAGCAATTTCCTCCTAAGAGATATGGAATTTAAATGCATTCCATCAACATGGCATTCCGGGTTCCGTACATGCTACATGCATGATGGATTCGACAAACATGAGTTTCTGAGTTGTGAGTATGTTTATTAGTGACCTTTCATCCACCAAACAAGGCATATATACACTTTGAAATATTTACTCTGACTTCATAGGTTTTTTCTATCACCAGGTTCTAATATCGGACATTTGGCACGAGAAAACACTCTTTCAGCGAATTCTCACCAATACACATGTAATTAACATTGTTTACATAACCATGGGATTGCGTATTCTGAACATGATTCATGTATCACGAATTCCTCAAACATGCATTTCTGAGTTGTCAACATGCGCATGACAGATGTTTCAACCTACAAAAAAGTTACCTATGCACTTTGAAATATTTCCTTTGACTTCGGAGCTTCTTCCTATCACCAGTTTCAAGAATCACACTTTGATCCCAGAAAAAACCTCTTGGAGCGAATTCTACCCTAGAGATATGTGATTAGATTAGATTCCATCTGCATGATATTTCGTATTCCGTACATGCTATATATATGACGGATTCTACAAACATGCATTTGAGTTGAGAGCATGTTGATTACTGATCTTTCATCCTCAAAAAAGGAATATTTTCATCTAGACTCGTATACACATTTTCACAAGCTTTCCCTAACACCAGTTTCTAATTCGTGCACTTTTCACAGAAAAATTCTTCTGGAGCGATTTCAACCTAATAGTTATGTAATTTACATGAATTCCATCAACAAGGCATTCCAGGTTCCGTACATGCTACATGTATGACGGATTCGACAAACATGAGATCATGAGTTGTGAACATGTGGATTAGTGAACTTTCATCCACCAAACAAGGCATATATACCCATAGAAATATTTACTCTTACCTCATAGTTTTTTTGTATCACCAGGTTCTAAAATCGAACATTTGGCACCAGAAACCACTCTTTCTGCGCATTCTAACCAATACATATGTAATTTACATTGTTTACATAACCATGGAATTCCGTATTCCGAACATGCTTCATACAACACGGATTCCCGAAACATGCATTTCTGTATTATGAACATGCGCATGACAGATGTTTCAACCATAACAATTTACTTATGCACTTTGAAATATTTACTTTGTCTTCGTAGATTCTTCCTATCACTAGGTTCAAGAATCACACTTTGATCCCAGAAAAATCTTCTTGGAACGAATTCTACCCTAGAGATATTTAATTTGAATGGATTCCATCAAAATTATAATCCGTATTCCGTACATGCTACATGCATGACGGAGTCGACAAACATGCATTCCTGAGTTGAGAGCATTTCGATTTGTGATCTTTCTTCCTGTATAAATGGAATATTTTCATCTAGACACGTGTACTCATTTTCACAAGCTTTCCCTAACACCAGTTTCGAATTCGTGCATTTTTCACAGAGAAATACTTCTGGAGCAATTCCCACCTAACAGATATGTAATTTACATGAATTCCATCAATATGGCATTCCGAGATCCGTACATGCTACATGCATGACGGATTCGGCAAACATCCGTTTCTGAGTTGTGAGCATGTGTATTAGTGAACTTTCATCCACCAAGCAAGGCATATATAATCTTTGAAATATTTACTATAACTTCATAGGTTTTTTGTATCACTAGGTTCTAAAATCGGACATTTGGCAGTAGAAAACACTCATTGAGCGACTTTTCACCAATATACATGTAATTTACATTGTTTACATAACCATGGCATTCCGTATTCAGAACATGTTTCATGCATCACGGATTCCTCAAACATGCATTTCTGAGCTGTGAACATGCGCATGACAGATGTTTCAACCACCAAATAAGTTACATATGCACTTTGAATTATTTACTTAGACTTCGTTGCTTCTTCCTTTCACCAGTTACAAGAATCACACTTTGATCCCAGAAAAACCCTCTTGGAGCGAATTCTACCCTAGAGATATGTAATTTTAATAGATTCCATCTAAATGATATTCAGTGTTCCGTACATGCTACATGAATGACGGATTCAACAAACATGTGTTTCTGAGTTGTGAGCATGTGGATTAGTGAACATTCATCCACGAAACAAGGCATATAAACACTTACAAATATTTACTTTGACTTCTTAGGTTTTTTCTATCACCAGTTTCTAAAATAGGACACTTGGCACCAGAAAACACTCTTTGAGCGAATTCTCACCAATACACATGTAATTTACATTGTTTACATAACCATGGCATTGCATATTCTGAACATGATTCATGTATCACAAATTCCTCAAACATGCATTTCTGAGTTATCAACATGCGCATGACAGATGTTTCAACCTACAAACAAGTTACTTATGCACTTTGAAATATTTACTTTGACTTCAGAGCTTCTTCCTATCACCAGTTTCAAGAATCACACTTTGATCCCAGAAAAACCCTCTTGGAGCGAATTCTACCCTAGAGATATGTAATTGGATTAGATTCGATCTGCATGATATTCGGTGTTCCGTACATTGTATATGGATGACGGATTCACAAACATGCATTCCTGAGTTGAGAGCATGTTGATTACTGATCTTTCATCCTCTATAATAGGAATATTTACATCTGGACCCGTGTACTCATTTTCACAAGCTTTCCCTAACACCAGTTTCGAATTCGTGCAGTTTTCATACAAAAATACTTCTGGAGCAATTTCCTCCTAAGAGATATGGAATTTAAATGCATTCCATCAACATGGCATTCCGGGTTCCGTACATGCTACATGCATGATGGATTCGACAAACATGAGTTTCTGAGTTGTGAGTATGTTTATTAGTGACCTTTCATCCACCAAACAAGGCATATATACACTTTGAAATATTTACTCTGACTTCATAGGTTTTTTCTATCACCAGGTTCTAATATCGGACATTTGGCACGAGAAAACACTCTTTCAGCGAATTCTCACCAATACACATGTAATTAACATTGTTTACATAACCATGGGATTGCGTATTCTGAACATGATTCATGTATCACGAATTCCTCAAACATGCATTTCTGAGTTGTCAACATGCGCATGACAGATGTTTCAACCTACAAAAAAGTTACCTATGCACTTTGAAATATTTCCTTTGACTTCGGAGCTTCTTCCTATCACCAGTTTCAAGAATCACACTTTGATCCCAGAAAAAACCTCTTGGAGCGAATTCTACCCTAGAGATATGTGATTAGATTAGATTCCATCTGCATGATATTTCGTATTCCGTACATGCTATATATATGACGGATTCTACAAACATGCATTTGAGTTGAGAGCATGTTGATTACTGATCTTTCATCCTCAAAAAAGGAATATTTTCATCTAGACTCGTATACACATTTTCACAAGCTTTCCCTAACACCAGTTTCTAATTCGTGCACTTTTCACAGAAAAATTCTTCTGGAGCGATTTCAACCTAATAGTTATGTAATTTACATGAATTCCATCAACAAGGCATTCCAGGTTCCGTACATGCTACATGTATGACGGATTCGACAAACATGAGATCATGAGTTGTGAACATGTGGATTAGTGAACTTTCATCCACCAAACAAGGCATATATACCCATAGAAATATTTACTCTTACCTCATAGTTTTTTTGTATCACCAGGTTCTAAAATCGAACATTTGGCACCAGAAACCACTCTTTCTGCGCATTCTAACCAATACATATGTAATTTACATTGTTTACATAACCATGGAATTCCGTATTCCGAACATGCTTCATACAACACGGATTCCCGAAACATGCATTTCTGTATTATGAACATGCGCATGACAGATGTTTCAACCATAACAATTTACTTATGCACTTTGAAATATTTACTTTGTCTTCGTAGATTCTTCCTATCACTAGGTTCAAGAATCACACTTTGATCCCAGAAAAATCTTCTTGGAACGAATTCTACCCTAGAGATATTTAATTTGAATGGATTCCATCAAAATTATAATCCGTATTCCGTACATGCTACATGCATGACGGAGTCGACAAACATGCATTCCTGAGTTGAGAGCATTTCGATTTGTGATCTTTCTTCCTGTATAAATGGAATATTTTCATCTAGACACGTGTACTCATTTTCACAAGCTTTCCCTAACACCAGTTTCGAATTCGTGCATTTTTCACTGAGAAATACTTCTGGAGCAATTCCCACCTAACAGATATGTAATTTACATGAATTCCATCAATATGGCATTCCGGGATCCGTACATGCTACATGCATGACTGATTCGGCAAACATCCGTTTCTGAGTTGTGAGCATGTGTATTAGTGAACTTTCATCCACCAAGCAAGGCATATATAATCTTTGAAATATTTACTATAACTTCATAGGTTTTTTGTATCACTAGGTTCTAAAATCGGACATTTGGCAGTAGAAAACACTCATTGAGCGAATTTTCACCAATATACATGTAATTTACATTGTTTACATAACCATGGCATTCCGTATTCAGAACATGTTTCATGCATCACGGATTCCTCAAACATGCATTTCTGAGCTGTGAACATGCGCATGACAGATGTTTCAACCACCAAATAAGTTACCTATGCACTTTGAATTATTTACTTAGACTTCGTTGCTTCTTCCTATCACCAGGTTCAGGAATCACACTTTGATCCCAGATAAACAATCTTGGAGCGAATTCTACCCTAGAGATATGTAAATTGAATAGATTTCATCAAAATGATATTCCGTGTTCCATACTTGCAACATGTATGACGGATTCTACAAACATGCATTCCTGAGTTGAGAGCATTTCGATTGCTGATCTTTCATCCTCTATAAAAGGAATATTTTCATCTAGACACGTGTACTCATTTTCACAAGTTTTCCCTAACACCAGTTTCAAATTCCTGCAGTTTTCACAGAAAAAACTTTTGGAGCGATTTCCACCTAACAGTTATGTAATTTACATGAATTCCATCAACATGGCATTCCGGGTTCCGTACATGCTACATGCATGACGGATTCGACAAACATGAGATTCTGAGTTGTGAACATGTGGGTTAGTGATCTTTCATCCACCAAAAAAGGCATATATACACTTAGAACTATTTACTCTGACTCATAGTTTTTTTCTATCTCTAGGTTCTAAAATCGGATATTTGGCACCAGGAAACACTCTCTGAGCGAATTCTCACCAATACATATGTATGTTATATTGTTTACATAACCATGGCATTCCGTATCCTGAACATTTTTCATGAAACACGGATTCCACAAACATGCATGTGAGTTGTGAACATGCGCATGACTGATGTTTCAACCATTAAACTTTACTTATGCACTTTGGAATATTTACCTTGACTTCATAGATTCTTCCTATCACCAGTTTCAAGAATCACACTTTCATCCCAGATAAACCCTCTTGGTGTGAATTCTACAATAGAGATACGTAATTTGAATAGATTCCATCATCATGATATTCCATGATCCGTACATGCTACATGCATGACGGATTCGACAAACATGCATTCCTGGGTTGAGGGCATGTGGATTATTGATCTTTCAACCTCTATAAATGTAATATTTTCATCTAGACACGTGTACACATTTTCACAAGCTTTCCCTAACACAAGTTTCGAATTCGTGCATTTTTCACAGAAAAATTCTTCTTTGGCGATTTCCACCTAATAGATATGTAATTTACATGAATTCCATCAACATAGCATTCAGGGTTCCGTACATGCTACATGAATGACGGATTCAACAAACATGTGTTTCTGAGTTGTGAGCATGTGGATTAGTGAACATTCATCCACGAAACAAGGCATATAAACACTTACAAATATTTACTTTGACTTCTTAGGTTTTTTCTATCACCAGTTTCTAAAATAGGACACTTGGCACCAGAAAACACTCTTTGAGCGAATTCTCACCAATACACATGTAATTTACATTGTTTACATAACCATGGCATTGCATATTCTGAACATGATTCATGTATCACAAATTCCTCAAACATGCATTTCTGAGTTATCAACATGCGCATGACAGATGTTTCAACCTACAAACAAGTTACTTATGCACTTTGAAATATTTACTTTGACTTCGGAGCTTCTTCCTATCACCAGTTTCAAGAATCACACTTTGATCCCAGAAAAACCCTCTTGGAGTGTATTCTACCCTAGAGATATGTAATTGGATTAGATTCGATCTGCATGATATTCGGTGTTCCGTACATGGTATATGGATGACGGATTCACAAACATGCATTCCTGAGTTGAGAGCATGTTGATTACTGATCTTTCATCCTCTATAATAGGAATATTTACATCTGGACCCGTGTACTCATTTTCACAAGCTTTCCCTAACACCAGTTTCGAATTCGTGCAGTTTTCATACAAAAATACTTCTGGAGCAATTTCCTCCTAAGAGATATGGAATTTAAATGCATTCCATCAACATGGCATTCCGGGTTCCGTACATGCTACATGCATGATGGATTCGACAAACATGAGTTTCTGAGTTGTGAGTATGTTTATTAGTGACCTTTCATCCACCAAACAAGGCATATATACACTTTGAAATATTTACTCTGACTTCATAGGTTTTTTCTATCACCAGGTTCTAATATCGGACATTTGGCACGAGAAAACACTCTTTCAGCGAATTCTCACCAATACACATGTAATTAACATTGTTTACATAACCATGGGATTGCGTATTCTGAACATGATTCATGTATCACGAATTCCTCAAACATGCATTTCTGAGTTGTCAACATGCGCATGACAGATGTTTCAACCTACAAAAAAGTTACCTATGCACTTTGAAATATTTCCTTTGACTTCGGAGCTTCTTCCTATCACCAGTTTCAAGAATCACACTTTGATCCCAGAAAAAACCTCTTGGAGCGAATTCTACCCTAGAGATATGTGATTAGATTAGATTCCATCTGCATGATATTTCGTATTCCGTACATGCTATATATATGACGGATTCTACAAACATGCATTTGAGTTGAGAGCATGTTGATTACTGATCTTTCAACCTCAAAAAAGGAATATTTTCATCTAGACTCGTATACACATTTTCACAAGCTTTCCCTAACACCAGTTTCTAATTCGTGCACTTTTCACAGAAAAATTCTTCTGGAGCGATTTCAACCTAATAGTTATGTAATTTACATGAATTCCATCAACAAGGCATTCCAGGTTCCGTACATGCTACATGTATGACGGATTCGACAAACATGAGATTATGAGTTGTGAACATGTGGATTAGTGAACTTTCATCCACCAAACAAGGCATATATACCCATAGAAATATTTACTCTTACCTCATAGTTTTTTTGTATCACCAGGTTCTAAAATCGAACATTTGGCACCAGAAACCACTCTTTCTGCGCATTCTAACCAATACATATGTAATTTACATTGTTTACATAACCATGGAATTCCGTATTCCGAACATGTTTCATACAACACGGATTCCCGAAACATGCATTTCTGTATTATGAACATGCGCATGACAGATGTTTCAACCATAACAATTTACTTATGCACTTTGAAATATTTACTTTGTCTTCGTAGATTCTTCCTATCACTAGGTTCAAGAATCACACTTTGATCCCAGAAAAATCTTCTTGGAACGAATTCTACCCTAGAGATATTTAATTTGAATGGATTCCATCAAAATAATAATCCGTATTCCGTACATGCTACATGCATGACGGAGTCGACAAACATGCATTCCTGAGTTGAGAGCATTTCGATTTGTGATCTTTCTTCCTGTATAAATGGAATATTTTCATCTAGACACGTGTACTCATTTTCACAAGCTTTCCCTAACACCAGTTTCGAATTCGTGCATTTTTCACAGAGAAATACTTCTGGAGCAATTCCCACCTAACAGATATGTAATTTACATGAATTCCATCAATATGGCATTCCGGGATCCGTACATGCTACATGCATGACGGATTCGGCAAACATCCGTTTCTGAGTTGTGAGCATGTGTATTAGTGAACTTTCATCCACCAAGCAAGGCATATATAATCTTTGAAATATTTACTATAACTTCATAGGTTTTTTGTATCACTACGTTCTAAAATCGGACATTTGGCAGTAGAAAACACTCTTTGAGCGAATTTTCACCAATATACATGTAATTTACATTGTTTACATAACCATGGCATTCCGTATTCAGAACATGTTTCATGCATCACGGATTCCTCAAACATGCATTTCTGAGCTGTGAACATGCGCATGACAGATGTTTCAACCACCAAATAAGTTACCTATGCACTTTGAATTATTTACTTAGACTTCGTTGCTTCTTCCTTTCACCAGTTTCAAGAATCACACTTTGATCCCAGAAAAACGCTCTTGGAGCGAATTCTACCCTAGAGATATGTAATTTGAATAGATTCCATCTAAATGATATTCAGTGTTCCGTACATGCTACATGCATGACGGATTCGACAGACATGCATTCCTGAGTTGAGAGCATGTTGATTACTGATCTTTCATCCTTTATAAAACCAATATTTTCATCTAGACACTTCTACGCATTTTCACAATCTTTCCCGAACACCAGTTTCGAACTCATGCATTTTTCTCAGAAAAATATTTCTGGAGCGATTTCCTCCTAAAAGATATGTAATTTACATGAATCCATCAACATGGCATTCCGGGTTCCGTACATGCTACATGCATGACGGATTCGGCAAACATGTGTTTCTGAAATCTCAGCATGTGGATTACTGACCTTTCATCCACCAAACAAGGCATATATACACTTAGAATTATTTACTCTGACTTCATTGGTTTTTTCTGTCACTAGGTACTAAAATCGGACATTTGGCACTAGAAAAGCCTCTTTGAGCGAATTCTCACCAATACACATGTAATTTACATTGTTTACATAACCATGGCATTCCGTATTCCGAACATGTTTCATGCAATACCAATTCCTCAAACATGCATTTCTGAGTTGAGAATATGCTCATGACTGATATTTCAATCATTACAAGTTAACTATGCACTAAAATATATATACCATGTCTTCGTAGCTTCTTCCTATCACCAGGTTCAAGAATCACACTTTGACCCCAGAAAAACCCTCTTGGAGCGAATTCTACCCTAGAGATATGTAATTTGACTAGATTCTATCTACATGATGTTCCGTGTTCCGTTCATGCTACATGCATGACGGATTCGAAAAACATGCA
The DNA here is from genome assembly GCF_048564905.1 of Vicugna pacos. NCBI lineage: Eukaryota > Metazoa > Chordata > Mammalia > Artiodactyla > Camelidae > Vicugna > Vicugna pacos. Next base: position 64,396,075 of record NW_027328741.1, on the reverse strand, counting down.
TTCTTGAGTTGAGAGCATGTGGATTACTGATGTTTCATTCTCTATAAAAGGAAAATTTTATTCTAGACACGTGTACAGATTTTCACAAGCTTTCCCTGACAGCAGTTTATAATTCGTGCATTTTTCACAGAAAATTAATTCTGGAGCGATTTCCACCTAACAGATATGTAATTTAAATGCAATCCATCAACAGGGCATTCCGGATTCCGAAAATGCTACATGCATGACGGATTCGGCAAACATTTGTTTCTGAGTTGTGAGCATGTGGATAAGTGAACTTTCATCCACCAACAAGGCATATATACACTTTGAAATATTTACACTGACTTCATAAGTTTTTTGTATCACCAGGTTCTAAAATCAGACATTTGGCAGTAGAAAACTCTCTTTGAGTGAATTCTCACCAATACACATGTAATTTACATTGTTTACATAACCATGGCATTCCGTATTCCGAACATGTTTGATGCATCACGGATTCCTCAATCATGCATTTCTGAGCTGTGACCATGCGCATGATAGATGTTTCAACCTCCAAAAATTTACCTATGCACTTTGAAATATTTACTTAGACTTCGTTGCTTCTTCCTTTCACCAGTTTCAAGAAGCAGAGTTTGTTCCCAGAAAAACCCTCTTTGAACAATTTCTACCCTAGAGATATGTAGTTTGAATAGATTCCTTCAATATGATATTCCGTGTTTCGTAAATGCTAAATGCATGACGGATTCGACAAACATGCATTCCTGAGTTGAGAGCATGTGGATTACTGATTTTTCATCCACTATAAAAGAAACGTTTTCATCTAGACACGTGTACACATTATCACAAGCTTTCCCTAACACCAGTTTCGAATTCGTGACTTTTTCACAGAACAAAACTTCAGGAGCTTTTTCCACCTAATAGATATATAATTTAAATGAATTCCATCAACATTGCATTCTGGGTTCCATACATGCTACATGCATGAATTCAGCAAACATGTGTTTCTGAGTTCTCAGCATGTGGATTACTGACCTTTCATCCACCAAACAAGGCATATATACACTTTAAATTATTTAATCTGACTTCATAGGTTTTTTGTATCACCAGGATCTAAAATCGGACATTTGACACCAGAAAAATCTCTTTGAGCGTATTCTCACCAATACACATATAATTTACATTATTTACATAACCAAGGCATTCCGTATTGCGAACATGTTTCATGCAACATGGATTCCTCAAACATGCATTTCTGAGCTGTGAACATGCGCATGATAGATGTTTCAACCACCAAAAATTTACCTATGCACTTTGAAATATTTACTTAGACTTCGTTGCTTCTTCCTTTCACCAGTTTCAAGAAGCACACTTTGTTCCCAGAAAAACCCTCTTTGAACGATTTCTACCCTAGAGATATGTAGTTTGAATAGATTCCTTCAATATGATATTCCGTGTTCCGTAAATGCTAAATGCATGATGGATTCGACAATCATGCATTCCTGAGTTGAGAGCATGTGGATTACTGATTTTTCATCCACTATAAAGAAACGTTTTCATCTAGACACGTGTACATATTATCACAAGCTTTCCCTAACACCAGTTACGAATTCGTGCCTTTTTCACAGAACAAAACTTCAGGAGCTTTTTCCACCTAATAGATATATAATTTAAATGAATCCCATCAACATGGCATTCCGGGTTCCATACATGCTACATGCATGAATTCAGCAAACATGTGTTTCTGAGTTCTCAGCATGTGGATTACTGACCTTTCATCCACCAAACAAGGCATATATACACTTTAAATTATTTAATCTGACTTCATAGGTTTTTTGTATCACCAGGTTCTAAAATCGGACATTTGACACCAGAAAAATCTCTTTGAGCGTATTCTCACCAATACACATGTAATTTACATTATTTACATAACCAAGGCATTCCGTATTCCGAACATGTTTCATGCAACACGGTTTCCTCAAACATGCATTTCTGAGTTGTGTACATGCGCATGACACATGTTTCAAACACCAAACAATTTACCTATGCACTTTGAAATATTTACTTTGACTTCTGAGCTTCTTCCTATCATCAGATTCAAGAATCACACTTTGATCCCAGGAAAACCGTCTTGGAGCGAATTCTACCCTAGAGATATGTAATTTGAATAAATTGCCTCTACGTGATATTTCGTGTTCTGTACATGATACATGCATTGCGGATTCGACAAACATGCATTCCTGAGTTGAGAGCATGTGGATTACTGATTTTTCAAACTCTATAAAAGGAATATTTTCATCTAGACAAGTGTACTCATTTTCACAAGTTTTCCTAACATCAGTTTCGAATTCATGCATTTTTCACTGAAAAATACTTGTGCAGCGATTCCATCCTAATAGATATGTAATTTAAATGAAATACATCAACATGGCTTTCCCGGTTTCGTACTTGCTACATGCATGACGGATTCGACAAACATGAAATTTTGAGTTGTGAGCATGTGGATTAGTGAACTTTCATCCACTAAACAAGGCATATATACACTTAGAAGTATTTACTCTGACTTCATAAATTTTTTCTATCACCCGGTTATAAAACCGGACATTTGGCAGTAGAAAACACTCTTTGAGCGAATGCTCACCAATACATATGTAATTTACATTGTTTACATAACCATGGCATTCCGTATTCCGAACATGTTTGATGCAACATGGATTCCTCAAACATGCATTTCTGAGCTGTGAACATGCGAATGACAAATGTTTCAAACACCAAATAAGTTACATACGCACTTTGAAATATTTAATTGGACTTCGTTGCTTCTTCCTATCACCAGATTAAAGAGTCACACTTTGATCCCAGAGAAAACCTCTTGGAGTGAATCCTAAACTAGAGATATGTAATTTGAATAGATTCCATCTAAATGAGATTCCCTGTTCCGTACATGCTTCATGCAAGATGGATTCGTCAAACATGCATTCCTGAGTTGAGGGCATGTGGATTACTGATCTTTCATCCTATATAAAAGGAATATTTTCATCTAGACACGTGTTCTCATTTTCACAAACTTTCCCTAACACCAGTTTCGAATTTGTGCATTTTTCACAGAAAAAATATTCTGGAGCGATTTCCACCTAATAGATATGTAATTTACATGAATTCATTAACATGGCATTCCGGTTTCCGAGCATGCTACATGCATTACGGATTCGACAAACATGAGTTTCTGAGTTGTGAGCATTTGGATTGGTGAATTTTCATCCACCAAATAAGGCATATATACACTTAGAAATATTTACTCTGACTTCATAGGTTTTTCCTATCACCAGGCTCTAAAATCAGACATTTGGAACCAGAAAACACACACTGAGCGAATTCTCACCAATATATATGTAATTTAGATTCTTTAAATAACCATGGCATTCCGTATTCCGAACAAGTTTCATGCAAAACTGATTCCACAAACATGCATTTCTGAGTTGTGTATATGCTCATGACTGATGTTTCAACCATTACAAGTTATCTAGGACTTTGATATATATACTTTGTCTTCGTAGCTTCTTCCTATCACCAGGTTCAGGAATCACACTTTGATCCCAGATAAACAATCTTGGAGCGAATTCTACCCTAGAGATATGTAAATTGAATAGATTTCATCAAAATGATATTCCGTGTTCCATACTTGCAACATGTATGACGGATTCTACAAACATGCATTCCTGAGTTGAGAGCATTTCGATTGCTGATCTTTCATCCTCTATAAAAGGAATATTTTCATCTAGACACGTGTACTCATTTTCACAAGTTTTCCCTAACACCAGTTTCAAATTCCTGCAGTTTTCACAGAAAAAACTTTTGGAGCGATTTCCACCTAACAGTTATGTAATTTACATGAATTCCATCAACATGGCATTCCGGGTTCCGTACATGCTACATGCATGACGGATTCGACAAACATGAGATTCTGAGTTGTGAACATGTGGGTTAGTGATGTTTCATCCACCAAAAAAGGCATATATACACTTAGAACTATTTACTCTGACTCATAGTTTTTTTCTATCTCTAGGTTCTAAAATCGGATATTTGGCACCAGGAAACACTCTTTGAGCGAATTCTCACCAATACATATGTATGTTATATTGTTTACATAACCATGGCATTCCGTATCCTGAACATTTGTCATGAAACACGGATTCCACAAACATGCATGTGAGTTGTGAACATGCGCATGACTGATGTTTCAACCATAAAACTTTACTTATGCACTTTGGAATATTTACCTTGACTTCATAGATTCTTCCTATCACCAGTTTCAAGAATCACACTTTCATCCCAGATAAACCCTCTTGGTGTGAATTCTACAATAGAGATACGTAATTTGAATAGATTCCATCATCATGATATTCCATGATCCGTACATGCTACATGCATGACGGATTCGACAAACATGCATTCCTGGGTTGAGGGCATGTGGATTATTGATCTTTCAACCTCTATAAATGTAATATTTTCATCTAGACACGTGTACACATTTTCACAAGCTTTCCCTAACACAAGTTTCGAATTCGTGCATTTTTCACAGAAAAATTCTTCTTTGGCGATTTCCACCTAATAGATATGTAATTTACATGAATTCCATCAACATAGCATTCAGGGTTCCGTACATGCTACATGAATGACGGATTCAACAAACATGTGTTTCTGAGTTGTGAGCATGTGGATTAGTGAACATTCATCCACGAAACAAGGCATATAAACACTTACAAATATTTACTTTGACTTCTTAGGTTTTTTCTATCACCAGTTTCTAAAATAGGACACTTGGCACCAGAAAACACTCTTTGAGCGAATTCTCACCAATACACATGTAATTTACATTGTTTACATAACCATGGCATTGCATATTCTGAACATGATTCATGTATCACAAATTCCTCAAACATGCATTTCTGAGTTATCAACATGCGCATGACAGATGTTTCAACCTACAAACAAGTTACTTATGCACTTTGAAATATTTACTTTGACTTCGGAGCTTCTTCCTATCACCAGTTTCAAGAATCACACTTTGATCCCAGAAAAACCCTCTTGGAGTGCATTCTACCCTAGAGATATGTAATTGGATTAGATTCGATCTGCATGATATTCGGTGTTCCGTACATGGTATATGGATGACGGATTCACAAACATGCATTCCTGAGTTGAGAGCATGTTGATTACTGATCTTTCATCCTCTATAATAGGAATATTTACATCTGGACCCGTGTACTCATTTTCACAAGCTTTCCCTAACACCAGTTTCGAATTCGTGCAGTTTTCATACAAAAATACTTCTGGAGCAATTTCCTCCTAAGAGATATGGAATTTAAATGCATTCCATCAACATGGCATTCCGGGTTCCGTACATGCTACATGCATGATGGATTCGACAAACATGAGTTTCTGAGTTGTGAGTATGTTTATTAGTGACCTTTCATCCACCAAACAAGGCATATATACACTTTGAAATATTTACTCTGACTTCATAGATTTTTTCTATCACCAGGTTCTAATATCGGACATTTGGCACGAGAAAACACTCTTTCAGCGAATTCTCACCAATACACATGTAATTAACATTGTTTACATAACCATGGGATTGCGTATTCTGAACATGATTCATGTATCACGAATTCCTCAAACATGAATTTCTGAGTTGTCAACATGCGCATGACAGATGTTTCAACCTACAAAAAAGTTACCTATGCACTTTGAAATATTTCCTTTGACTTCGGAGCTTCTTCCTATCACCAGTTTCAAGAATCACACTTTGATCCCAGAAAAAACCTCTTGGAGCGAATTCTACCCTAGAGATATGTAATTAGATTAGATTCCATCTGCATGATATTTCGTATTCCGTACATGCTATTTATATGACGGATTCTACAAACATGCATTTGAGTTGAGAGCATGTTGATTACTGATCTTTCATCCTCAAAAAAGGAATATTTTCATCTAGACTCGTATACACATTTTCACAAGCTTTCCCTAACACCAGTTTCTAATTCGTGCACTTTTCACAGAAAAATTCTTCTGGAGCGATTTCAACCTAATAGTTATGTAATTTACATGAATTCCATCAACAAGGCATTCCAGGTTCCGTACATGCTACATGTATGACGGATTCGACAAACATGAGATTATGAGATGTGAACATGTGGATTAGTGAACTTTCATCCACCAAACAAGGCATATATACCCATAGAAATATTTACTCTTACCTCATAGGTTTTTTGTATCACCAGGTTCTAAAATCGAACATTTGGCACCAGAAACCACTCTTTCTGCGCATTCTAACCAATACATATGTAATTTAAATTGTTTACATAACCATGGCATTCCGTAATCCGAACATGTTTCATACAACACGGATTCCCCAAACATGCATTTCTGTATTATGAACATGCGCATGACAGATGTTTCAACCATAACAATTTACTTATGCACTTTGAAATATTCACTTTGTCTTCGTAGATTCTTCCTATCACTAGGTTCAAGAATCACACTTTGATCCCAGAAAAATCTTCTTGGAACGAATTCTACCCTAGAGATATTTAATTTGAATGGATTCCATCAAAATTATAATCCGTATTCTGTACATGCTTCATGCATGACGGAGTCGACAAACATGCATTCCTGAGTTGAGAGCATTTCGATTTGTGATCTTTCTTCCTGTATAAATGGAATATTTTCATCTAGACACGTGTACTCATTTTCACAAGCTTTCCCTAACACCAGTTTCGAATTCGTGCATTTTTCACAGAGAAATACTTCTGGAGCAATTCCCACCTAACAGATATGTAATTTACATGAATTCCATCAATATGGCATTCCGGGATCCGTACATGCTACATGCATGACGGATTCGGCAAACATCCGTTTCTGAGTTGTGAGCATGTTGATTAGTGAACTTTCATCCACCAAGCAAGGCATATATAATCTTTGAAATATTTACTATAACTTCATAGGTTTTTTGTATCACTAGGTTCTAAAATCGGACATTTGGCAGTAGAAAACACTCTTTGAGCGAATTTTCACCAATACACATGTAATTTACATTGTTTACATAACCATGGCATTCCGTATTCAGAACATGTTTCATGCATCACGGATTCCTCAAACATGCATTTCTGAGCTGTGAACATGCGCATGACAGATGTTTCAACCACCAAATAAGTTACCTATGCACTTTGAAATATTTACTTAGACTTCGTTGCTTCTTCCTTTCACCAGTTTCAAGAATCACACTTTGATCCCAGAAAAACCCTCTTGGAGCGAATTCTACCCTAGAGATATGTAATTTGAATAGATTCCATCTAAATGATATTCAGTGTTCCGTACATGCTACATGCATGACGGATTCGACAGACATGCATTCCTGAGTTGAGAGCATGTTGATTACTGATCTTTCATCCTTTATAAAACCAATATTTTCATCTAGACACTTGTACGCATTTTCACAATCTTTTCCGAACACCATTTTCGAACTCATGCATTTTTCTCAGAAAAATATTTCTGGAGCGATTTCCTCCTAAAAGATATGTAATTTACATGAATCCATCAACATGGCATTCCGGGTTCCATACATGCTACATGCATGACGGATTCGGCAAACATGTGTTTCTGAAATCTCAGCATGTGGATTACTGACCTTTCATCCACCAAACAAGGCATATATACACTTAGAATTATTTACTCTGACTTCATTGGTTTTTTCTGTCACTAGGTACTAAAATCGGACATTTGGCACTAGAAAAGCCTCTTTGAGCGAATTCTCACCAATACACATGTAATTTACATTGTTTACATAACCATGGCATTCCGTATTCCAAAAATGTTTCATGCAATACCAATTCCTCAAACATGCATTTCTGAGTTGAGAATATGCTCATGACTGATATTTCAATCATTACAAGTTAACTATGCACTAAAATATATATACCATGTCTTCATAGCTTCTTCCTATCACCAGGTTCAAGAATCACACTTTGATCCCAGAAAAACCCTCTTGGAGCGAATTCTACCCTAGAGATATGTAATTTGACTAGATTCTATCTACATGATGTTCCGTGTTCCGTTCATGCTACATGCATGACGGATTCGAAAAACATGCATTCTTGAGTTGAGAGCATGTGGATTACTGATGTTTCATTCTCTTTAAAAGGAAAATTTTATTCTAGACACGTGTACAGATTTTCACAAGCTTTCCCTAACAGCAGTTTATAATTCGTGCATTTTTCACAGAAAATTAATTCTGGAGCGATTTCCACCTAACAGATATGTAATTTAAATGCAATCCATCAACAGGGCATTCCGGATTCCGAAAATGCTACATGCATGACGGATTCGGCAAACATTTGTTTCTGAGTTGTGAGCATGTGGATAAGTGAACTTTCATCCACCAAACAAGGCATATATACACTTTGAAATATTTACTCTGACTTCATAAGTTTTTTGTATCACCAGGTTCTAAAATCGGACATTTGGCAGTAGAAAACTCTCTTTGAGTGAATTCTCACCAATACACATGTAATTTACATTGTTTACATAACCATGGCATTCCGTATTCCGAACATGTTTCATGCATCACGGATTCCTCAAACATGCATTTCTGAGCTGTGAACATGCGCATGATAGATGTTTCAACCTCCAAAAATTTACCTATGCACTTTGAAATATTTACTTAGACTTCGTTGCTTCTTCCTTTCACCAGTTTCAAGAAGCACAGTTTGTTCCCAGAAAAACCCTCTTTGAACGATTTCTACCCTAGAGATATGTAGTTTGAATAGATTCCTTCAATATGATATTCCGTGTTTCGTAAATGCTAAATGCATGACGGATTCAACAAACATGCATTCCTGAGTTGAGAGCATGTGGATTATTGATTTTTCATCCACTATAAAAGAAACGTTTTCATCTAGACACGTGTACACATTATCACAAGCTTTCCCTAACACCAGTTTCGAATTCGTGACTTTTTCACAGAACAAAACTTCAGGAGCTTTTTCCACCTAATAGATATATAATTTAAATGAATTCCATCAACATGGCATTCCGGGTTCCATACATGCTACATGCATGATTTCAGCAAACATGTGTTTCTGAGTTCTCAGCATGTGGATTACTGACCTTTCAAATACCAAACAAGGCATATATACACTTTAAATTATTTAATCTGTCTTCATAGGTTTTTTGTATCTCCAGGTTCTAAAATCGGACATTTGGCACCAGAAAAATCTCTTTGAGCGTATTCTCACCAATACACATGTAATTTACATTATTTACCTAACCAAGGCATTCCGTATTCCGAACATGTTTCATGCAACATGGATTCCTCAAACATGCATTTCTGAGCTGTGAACATGCGCATGATAGATGTTTCAACCACCAAAAATTTACCTATGCACTTTGAAATATTTACTTAGACTTCGTTGCTTCTTCCTTTCACCAGTTTCAAGAAGCACACTTTGTTCCCAGAAAAACCCTCTTTGAACGATTTCTACCCTAGAGATATGTAGTTTGAATAGATTCTTTCAATATGATATTCCGTGTTCCGTAAATGCTAAATGCATGATGGATTCGACAATCATGCATTCCTGAGTTGAGAGCATGTGGATTACTGATTTTTCATCCACTATAAAGAAACGTTTTCATCTAGACACGTGTACATATTATCACAAGCTTTCCCTAACACCAGTTACGAATTCGTGCCTTTTTCACAGAACAAAACTTCAGGAGCTTTTTCCACCTAATAGATATATAATTTAAATGAATCCCATCAACATGGCATTCCGGGTTCCATACATGCTACATGCATGAATTCAGCAAACATGTGTTTCTGAGTTCTCAGCATGTGGATTACTGACCTTTCATCCACCAAACAAGGCATATATACACTTTAAATTATTTAATCTGACTTCATAGGTTTTTTGTATCACCAGGTTCTAAAATCGGACATTTGACACCAGAAAAATCTCTTTGAGCGTATTCTCACCAATACACATGTAATTTACATTATTTACATAACCAAGGCATTCCGTATTCCGAACATGTTTCATGCAACACGGTTTCCTCAAACATGCATTTCTGAGTTGTGTACATGCGCATGACACATGTTTCAACCACCAAACAATTTACCTATGCACTTTGAAATATTTACTTTGACTTCTGAGCTTCTTCCTATCACCAGATTCAAGAATCACACTTTGATCCCAGAAAAACCCTCTTGGAGCGAATTCTACCCTAGAGATATGTAATTGGGTTAGATTCCATCTGCATGGTATTCCGTGTTCCGTATATTGTATATGGATGACGGATTCGAAAAACATGCATTCCTGAGTTGAGAGCATGTTGATTACTGATCTTTCATCCTCTATAATAAGAATATTTACATCTAGACACGTGTACTCATTTTCACAAGCTTTCCCTAACACCAGTTTCGAATTCGTGCATTTTTCATACAAAAATACTTCTGGAGCAATTACCTCCTAAGAGATATGGAATTTAAATGAATTCCATCAACATGCATTCCGGGTTCCGTACATGCTACATGCATGATGGATTTGACAAACATGAGTTTCTGAGTTGTGAGTATGTTCATTAGTGACCTTTCATCCACCAAACAAGGCATATATACACTTTGAAATATTAACTCTGACTTCATAGGTTTTTTCTATCACTAGGTTCTAATATCGGACATTTGGCACGAGAAAACACTCTTTCAGCGAATTCTCACCAATACACATGTAATTAACATTGTTTACATAACCATGGCATTGCATATTCTGAACATCATTCATGTATCACGAATTCCTCAAACATGCATTTCTGAGTTGTCAACATGCGCATGACAGATGTTTCAACCTACAAACAAGTTACCTATGCACTTTGAAATATTTCCTTTGACTTTGGAGCTTCTTCCTATCACCAGTTTCAAGAATCACACTTTGATCCCAGAAAAAACCTCTTGGAGCGAAGTCTAACCTTGAGATATGTAATTGGATTAGATTCCATCTGCATGATATTCCGTGTTCCGTACATGCTATATGTATGACGGATTCTACAAAAATGCATTTGAGTTGAGAGCATGTTGATTACTGATCTTTCATCCTCTATAAAAGGAATATTTTCATCTAGACTCGTATACACATTTTCAAAAGCTTTCCCTAACACCAGTTTCTAATTCGTGCACTTTTCACAGAAAAATTCTTCTGGAGCGATTTCAACCTAATAGATATGTAATTTACATGAATTCCATCAACATGGCTTTCCAGGTTCCGTACATGCTACATGTATGACGGATTCGACAAACATGAGATTCTTAGTTGTGAACATTTGGATTAGTGAACTTTCATCCACCAAACAAGGCATATATACCCATAGAAATATTTACTCTTACCTCATAGGTTTTTTGTATCAATAGGTTTAAAATCGAATATTTGGCACCAGAAACCGCTCTTTGTGCGGATTCTAACCAATACAAATGTAATTTACATTGTTTACATAACCATGGCATTCCGTATTCCGAACATGTTTCATAGAACACGGATTCCCCAAACATGCATTTCTGTGTTGTGTACATGCGCATGACAGATGTTTCAACCATAACAATTTACCTATGCACTTTGAAATATTTACTTTGTCTTCGTAGATTCTTCCTATCACTAGGTTCAAGAATCACACTTTGATCCCAGAAAAAACCTCTTGGAACGAATTCTACCCTAGAGATATTTAATTTGAATAGATTCCATCAACATTATAAACCGTATTCCGTACATGCTACTTTCATGACGAAGTCGACAAACATGCTTTCCTGAGTTGAGAGCATGTGGATTTGTGATCTTTCTACTCTATAAAAGGAATATTTTCATCTAGACACGTGTACTCATTTCACAAGCTTTCCCTAACACCAGTTTTGAAATCGTGCATTTTTCACAGAGAAATACTTCTGGAGCGATTCCCACCTAACAGATATGTAAATTACATGAATTCCATCAACATGGCATTCCGGGATCCGTACATGCTACGTGCATGATGGATTCGGCAAACATCCGTTTCTGAGTTGTGAGCATGTGAATTACTGTCCTTTCATCCACCAAGCAGGGCATATATAATCTTTGAAATATTTACTATGACTTCATAGCTTTTTTTTATCATCAGGTTCTAAAATCGGTATTTGGCACCAGAAAACACTCTTTGAGTGAATTTTCACAAATACACATATAAAGTACATTGTTTACATTACCATGGCATTCCGTATTCCAAACATGTTTCATGCATCAGGGATTCCTCCAACATGCATTTCTGGGCTGTGAACATGAGCATGACAGATGTTTCAACCACCAAAAATGTTACCTATGCAATTTGAAATATTTACTAAGACTTCGTTACTTCTTACTTTCACCAGTTTCAAGAATCACACTTTGATCCCAGAAAAACCCTCTTGGAGCGAAATCTACCCTAGAGATATGTAATTTGAATAGATTCCATGTAAATGATATTCAGTGTTCCGTACATGCTACATGCATGACGGATTCGACAAACATGCATTCCTGAGTTGAGAGCATGTGGATTACTGATCTTTCAACCTTTATAAAAACAATATTTTCATCTTGACACGTGTACCCATTTTCACAATCTTTTCCTAACACCAGTTTCGAACTCGTGCATTTTTCTCAGAAAAATACTTCTGGAGCGATTTCCACCAAACAGATATGTAATTTACATGAATTCCATCAACATGGCTTTCCCGCTTCCGTACATGCTACATGCATGACGGATTCGGCAAACATGTTTTTCTGAGATCTCAGCATGTGGATTACTGACCTTTCATCCACCAAAGGCATATATACACTTAGAAATATTTACTCTGACTTCATAGGTTTTTTCTGTCACCAGGTAGTAAAATCGGACATTTGGCAGTAGAAAACACTGTTTGAACTAATTCTCACCAATACACATGTAATTTACATTGTTTACATAACCATGGCATTCCGTATTCCGAACATGTTTCATGCATCACGGATTCCTCAAACATGCATTTCTGAGCTGTGAACATGCGCATGACAGATGTTTCAACCACCAAAAATTTACCTATGCACTTTGAAATATTTACTTTGACTTCGTTGCTTCTTCCTATCACCAGTTTCAAGAATCCCACTTTGATCCCAGAAAAACCCTCTGGAGCGAATTCTACCCTAGAGATATGTAATTTGAATAGATTCCATGTAAATGATATTCAGTGTTCCGTACATGCTACATGCATTACGGATTCGAAAAACATGCATTCCTGAGTTGAGAGCATGTGGATTACTGATGTTTCTTCCTCTATAAAGGGAAAATTTTTTTCTAGACACGTGTACAGATTTTCACAAGTTTTCCCTAACATCAGTTTCGAATTCGTGCATTTTTCACTGAAAAAGTCTTGTGCAGCGATTTCAACCTAATAGATATGTAATTTACATGACTTCCATCAACATGGCATCCGGGTTCCGTACATGCTTCATGCATGACGGATTCTACAAATATGAGATTCTGAGTTGTGAGCATGTGGATTAGTGAACTTTCATCCAACAAACAAGGCATATATACACTTAGAATTATTTTCTCTGTCTTCATAGATTTTTTGTATCACCACGTACTAAAATCGGACATTTGGCACTAGAATAGCCTCTTTGAGCGAATTCTCACCAATACATATGTAATTTACATTGTTTATATAACCATGGCATTCCATATTCCGAAGATGTTTGATGAAACACGGATTCCTCAAACATGCATTTCTGAGTTGTGGACATGCACATGAGTGATATTTCAACTATAATAATGTACCTATGCCCTTTGAAATATTTACTTGCACTTCAGAGCTTCTTCCTATCACAAGTTTCAAGAATCACACTTTGATCCCAGAAACCCTCTTGGAATGAATTCTACCCTAGAGATATGTAATTTGAATAGATTCCGTCTACATGATATTCCGTGTTCCGTACATGGTATACGGATGACGGATTCGAAAAACACGCATTTCTGAGTTGAGGGCATGTTGATTACTGATCTTTCTTCCTCTATAAAAGGAATATTTACATCTAGACACGTGTACTCATTTTTACAAGCTTTCCCTAACACCGGTTCCGAATTCGTGCATTTTTCATAGAAAAATACTTTTGGAGTAATTTCCACCTAGCAGATATGCAATTTAAATGATTTCCTTCAACATGACATTCCGGGTTCCGTACATGCTACATGCATGATGGATTCGACAAACATGAGTTTCTGAGTTGTGAGTATGTTCATAAGTGAGCTTTCTACCACCAAACAAGGTATATATATACTTTGAAATATTTACTCTGACTTCATAGGTTTTTTCTATCACTATTTTCTAAAATCGTACATTGGGCACAAGAAAATACTCTTTGAGCGAATTCTCACCAATATATATGTATTTTATATTGTTTACATAACCATGGCATTCCGTATGCTGAACATTTGCCATGAAACACGTATTCCACAAACATGCATCTCAGTTGTGAACATGCGCATGACTGATGTTTCAATCATAAATATTTACTTATGCACTTTGAAATATTTACCTTGACTTCATAGATTCTTCCTATCACCAGTTTCAAGAATCACACTTTCATCCCAGAAAAACCCTCTTGGATTGAATTCTTCCCTAGAGATACATAATTTGAATAGATTCCATCAACATTATATTCCATGATCCGTACATGCTACATGCATGATGGTTTCGACAAATATGCATTCCTGGGTTGAGAGCATGTGGATTATTGATCTTTCAACCTCTATAAATGGAATATTTTCATCTAGACTCGTGTACACATTTTCACAAGCTTTCCCTAACACAAGTTTCGAATTCGTGCATTTTTCACGGAAAAATACTTCTTGAGCTATTTCCACCAAACAGATATGTAATTTACATGAATTCATCAACATGGCATTCCGGGTTCCGAGCATGTTACATGCATTACGGATTCGACAAACATGAGTTTCTGAGTTGTGAGCATGTGGCTTAGTGAACTTTCATCCACCAAAAAAGGGATATATACACTTTGAATTATTTAGTCTGACTTCATAGGTTTTTCCTATCACCAGGCTCTAAAATCGGACTTTTGGAACCAGAAAACACACACTGAGCGAATTATCACCAAAATATATGTAATTTATATTCTTACATAACCATGGCATTCCAAATTCCGAACATGTTTGATGCAACACTGATTCCTTAATCATGCATTTCTTATTTGTGGACATGCACATGACTGATGTTTCAACCATAACTATTTACTTATGCAATTTGAAATATTTACTTTGACTTCGTAGCTTCTTCCTATCTCCAGTTTCAAGAATCACACTTTGATCCCAGAAAAACCCTCTTGGAACTGATTCTACCCTAGAGATATGTAATTGGAATAGATTCCATCTACATGATATTCCGTGTTCTGTACATGCTACATGCATGACAAATTCGACAAACATGCATTCGTGAGTTGATAGCATGTGGGTTACTGATCTTTCAACCTCTTTAAAAAGAATATTTTCATCTAGACATGTGTACTATTTTTCACAATGTTTCCCTAATACCAGTTACGAATTCATGCATTTTTTCACAAAAAAATACTTCTGGAGCGATTTCAATCTAACAGATATGTAATTTAAATGAATTCCATCAACATGGCATTCCGGGTTCCGTACATGATACATGCATGACGGATTCGTCAAACATGAGTTTCTGAGTTGTGAGCATGTGCATTAGTGAACTTTCATCCACCAAACAAGGCATATATACACTTAGAAATATTTCCTCTTACTTCATAGGTTTTTTCTATCACCTGGTTCTAAATTTGGACATTTGGCACCAGAAAACACTCTTTGAGCGAATTCTCACCAATATATATGTAATTTACATTGTTTACATAAACGTGGCATTCCGTATTACGAACATGTTTCATGCAAAATGGATTCCACAAACATGCATTTCTGAGTTGTGAATATGCTCATGACTGATGTTTCAACCATTACAAGTTATCTATGCACTTTGATATATATACTTTGTCTTTGTAGCTTCTTCCTATCACCAGGTTCAGGAATCACACTTTGATCCCAGAAAAACCGTCTTGGAAGTAATTCTACCCTAGAGATATTTAATCTGAATAGATTCCATCTACATGATATTGCGTGTTCCATACATGCTACATGCATGATGGATTTGAAAAACATGAATTCATGAGTTGAGAGCATGTGGATTACTGATCTTTCAAACCATATAAGGAATATTTTCATCTAGACACGTGTACTCATTTTCACAAGTTTTCCCTAACACCAGTTTAGAATTCGTGCATTTTTCACAGAAAAATACTTCTGGAGCGATTTCAACCAAACAGAAATATAATTTACATGAATTCCATCAACATGGCATTACGGGTTCCGTACATGCTACCTGCATGACGGATTCGGCAAACAAGCATTCCTGAGTTGAGAGCATGTGGATTACTGATCTTTCATCCTCTATAAGTGGAAAATTTACATCTAGGCACGTGTACACATTTTCACAAGGCCACCTAACACCAGTTTCGAATTCGTGCATTTTTCACAGAAAAATTCTTCTGGAGCGATTTCCACCTAACAGATATGTAATTTACATGAATTCCTTCAACATGGAATTCCGGGTTCCGTACATGCTACATGCATGACGGATGCGACAAACATGAGGTTCTGAGTTGTGAGTATGTTGATTAGTGTCCTTTCATCCAGCAAACAAGGCATATATACCCTTTGAAATATTTACTATGACTTCATAGGTTTTTTCTATCACCAGGTTCTAATATCGGACATTTGGCACCAGAAAACACTCTTTCAGAGAATTCTCACCAATACAGATGTAATTAACATTGTTTACATAACCATGGCATTGTGTATTCTGAACATGATTCATGCATCACGGATTCCTCAAACATGCATTTCTGAGTTGTCAACATGCGCATGACTGATATTTCAACCACCAAACAAGTTACCTATGCACTTTGAGATATTTACTTTCACTTCGTAGCTTCTTCCTGTCACCAGTTTTAAGAATCACACTTTGATCACAGAAGAAAATCTTGGAGCGAATTCCACCCAAGAGATACGTAATTTGAATAGTTTCCATCAACATGATATTCCATGATCCTTACATGCTACCTGCATGATGGATTCGACAAACATGCATTCCTAGGTTGAGAGCATGTGGATTATTGATCTTTCAACCTCTATAAATGGAATATTTTCATCTAGACTCGTGTACACATTTTCACAAGTTTTCCCTAACACAAGTTTCGAATTCGTGCATTTTTCACAGAAAAATACTTCTTGAGCGATTTCCACCTAATAGATATGTAACTTACATGAATTCCATCAACATAGAATTCAGGGTTCCGTATATGCTACATGAATGACGGATTCGACAAACATGTGTTTCTGAGTTGTGAGCATGTGGATTAGTGAACTTTCTTCCACCAAACAAAGCATATATACACTTACAAATATTTACTCTGACTTCATAGGTTTTTTCTTTCACGAGGTTCTAAAATAGGACACATAGCACCAGAAAACACTCTTTGAGCGAATTCTCACCAATACAAATGTAATTTACATTGTTTACATAACCATGGCATTCCGTATTCCGAACATGTTTCATTCTCACGGATTCCTCAGCATGCATTTCTGAGTTGTGAACATGCGCATGACTGATGTTTCAGACACCAAACAAGTTACGCATGCAGTTTTAAATATTTACTTGCTCTTCGTAGCTTCTTCCTATCACAAGTTTCAAGAATCACATTTGATCCCAGAAAAACCCTCTGGAACGAATTCTACCCTAGAGATATGTAATTGGAATAGATTCAATCTACATGGTATTCCGTGTTCCGTACATGGTATATGGATGACGGATTCGAAAAACATGCATTCCTGATTTGAGAGCATGTTGATTACTGATCTTTCATCCTCTATAAAAGGAATATTTACATCTAGACACGTGTACTCATTTTCACAAGCTTTCCCTAACACCAGTTTCGAATTCGTGCATTTTTCATAGAAAAATAATTCTGGAGCAATTTCCACCTAAGAGATATGCAATTTAAATGAATTCCATCAACATGACATTCCGGGTTCCGTACATGCTACATGCATGGTGGATTCGACAAACATGAGTTTCTGAGTTGTGAGTATGTTCATTAGTGACCTTTCATCCACCAAACAATGCATATATACACTTTGAAATATTTACTCTGACTTCATAGGTTTTTTCTATCACTAGGTTCTAAAATCAGATTTTGGCACCAGAAAACACTCTTTGAGCGAATTCTCACCAATACATATGTATTTTATATTGTTTTCATAACCATGGCATTCCGTATGCTGAACATTTGTCATGAAACACGTATTCCACAAACATGCATCTGAGTTGTGAACATGTGCATGACTGATATTTCAACCATAAAAAGTTACTTATGCACTTTGAAATATTTACCTTGACTTCGTAGATTCTTCCTATCACCAGTTTCGAGAATCACACTTTCATCCCAGAAAAACCAGCTTAGAGTGAATTCTACCCTAGAGATATTTAATTTGAATAGATTCCATCAACATGATATTCCAAATTTCATACATGCTTCATGCATGACGAATTCGACAAACATGCATTCCTGAGTTGAGGGCATGTGGATTACTGATCTTCCATCCTCTATAAAAGGAATATTTTCATCTACACTCATATACACAATTTCACAAGCTTTCCCTAACACCAGTTTCTTATTCGTGCATTTTTCACAGAAAAATTCTTCTGGAGTGATTTCAAACTAATAGATATGTAATTTACATGAATTCCTTCAACATGGCATTCCAGGTTCCGTACATGCTACATGTATGATGGATTCGACAAACATGAGATTCTGAGTTGTGAAAATGTGGATTAGTGAACTTTCATCCACAAAACAAGGCATATATACCCATAGACGTATTTACTCTGACTTCATAGGTTTTTTGTATCACCAGATTCTAAAATCGGACATTTGGCACCAGAAAACACTCTTTCTGCGCACACAAACCAATACATATGTAATTTACATTGTTTACATAACCATGGCATTCCGTATTCCGAACATGTTTCATGCAACACGGATTCCTCAAACATGCATTTCTGAGTTCTGAACATGTGCATGACTGATATTTCAACCATAAAAATTTACCTATGCAATTTGAAATAATTTCTTTGTCTTTGTAGCTTCTACCTTTCACTAGGTTCAAGAATCACATTTTGATCCCAGAAAAACCCTCTTGGAGCGAAATCTACCATAGGGATATGTAATTTGAATAGATTCCATCTACATGATATTCCGTATTCCGAACATAATTCATGCATGACGGATTCGAGAAACAGGCATTCCTGAACTGAGAGTATGTGGATTACTGATCTTTCATCCTCTATAAATGGAATAATTTCATCTAGACACCTGTACTCATTTTCACAAGCTTTTCCTAACACCAGATGCGAATTCGTGCATTTTTCACAGTAAAATACTTCTGGAGCGATTTGCACCTAACAGATACGTAATTTACATGAATTCCATCAACAGGGCAATCCGAGTTCCGTATGTGTTACCTGCATGATTGATTCGGCAAAAATGCGTTTCTGAGTTGTGATCATGTGGATTACTGACCTTTCATCCACCAAGCAAGGCATATATACTCTTTTAAATATTTACTCTTACCTCATAAGTTTTTTGTATCACCAGGTTCTAAAATCGGACATTTGGCACCAGAAACCACTCTTTGTGCGCATTCTAAGCAATACATATGTAATTTACATTGTTTACATAACCATGGCATTCCGTATTCCGAACATGTTTCATACAACACGGATTCCTCAAACATGCATTTCTGAGTTGTGAACATGCGCATGACAGATGTTTCAACCATAACAATTTACCTATGCACTTTGAAATATTTACTTTGTCTTCGTAGATTCTTCCTATCACTAGGTTCAAGAATCACAATTTGATCCCAGAGAAAATCTCTTGGAGCGAATACTACCCTTGAGATATTTAATTTGATTGGATTCCATCAACATTATAATCCGTATTCCGCACATGCTACATGCATGACGGAGACGACAAACATACATTCCTGAGTTGAGAGCATGTGGATTTGTGGTCTTCCTTCCTCTATAAAAGGAATATGATCATCTAGACCCGTTTACTCATTTTCACAAGCTTTCCCTAACAGCAGTTTCGAATTCGTGCATTTTTCACAGAGAAATACTTCTGGAGCGATTCCCACCT
The DNA here is from genome assembly GCF_048564905.1 of Vicugna pacos. NCBI lineage: Eukaryota > Metazoa > Chordata > Mammalia > Artiodactyla > Camelidae > Vicugna > Vicugna pacos. The sequence continues at coordinate 64,375,721 of NW_027328741.1, read as the reverse complement.
AACAGATATGTAATTTACATGAATTCCATCAACATGGCATTACGGGTTCCGTACATGCTACATGCATGACGGATTCGGCAAACATCCGTTTATGAGTTGTGAGCATGTGGATTACTGACCTTTAATCCACCAAGCAAGGCATATATACTCTTTGAAATATTTACTCTGACTTCATAGTTTTTTTCTATCACCAGGTTCTAAAATCGGACATTTGGCACCAGAAAACACTCTTTGAGCGAATTTTCACCAATACACATGTAATTTACATTGTTTACATAACCATGGCATTCCGTATTCTGAACAATTTTCATGCATCACGGATTCCTCAAACATGCATTTCTGAGTTGTGAACATGCGCATGACAGATATTTCAAACACCAAACAATTTAACTATGCACATTGAAATATTTACTTGGACTTCGTTGTTTCCTCCTATCACCAGTTTAAATAATCACACTTTGATCCCAGAAAAACCCTCTTGGAGCGAAATCTACCCTACAGATATGTAATTTGAATAGATCCCTTCCATATGACATTCCATGTTCCGTACATATTACATGCATGACGGATTCGGCAAACAATCATTCCTGAGTTGAGAGCATGTGGATTACTGATCTTTCATCCTCTATAAAAAGAATATTTTCATCTAGACACGTGTGCTCATTTTCACAAGTTTTCTCTAACACCACTTTCGAATTTCTGCATTTTTCACAGAAAAATACTTCTGGAGCGATTCTCACCTAACACATATGCAATTTACATGAATTCCATCAACGTGGCATTCCAGTTTCCCTACATGCTACCTGCATGACGGATTCGGCAAACATGCATTTCTGAGTTGTGAGCATGTGGATTACTGACCTTTCATCCACCAAGCAAGGCATATATACTCTTTGAAATATTTACTCTGACTTCATAGTTTTTTTCTATCACTAGGTTCTAAAATCAGAGATTTGGCACCAGAAAACACTATTTGAGCGAATTCTCACCAATACACATGTAATTTACATTATTTACATAACCATGGCATTCCGTATTCCAAACATGTTTCATGCAACACGGATTCTTCAAACATGCATTTCTGAGATGTGAACATGCGCATGACAGATTTTTCAACCACCAAACATGTTACCTATGCACTTTGAAATATTTACTTGGACTTCGTTTCTTCTTCCTATCACCAGATTCAAGAATCACACTTTGATTCCAGAAAAACCCTCTTGGAGCGAATTCTACCCTAGAGATACGTAATTTGAATAGATTCTATGAACATGATATTCCGTGTTCCGTACATGCTACATGCATGTCGGATTCGACAAACATGCATTTCTGAGTTGAGAGCATGTGGATTATTGATGTTTCATCCTCTATAAAAGGAATATTTTCATCTAGACACATGTACACATTTTCACAATCTTTCCCTAACACCAGTTTAGAATTCATGCATTTTTCACAGAAAAATACTTCTGGAGCGATTTCAACCTAATAGATATATAATTTACATGAATTCCATCAACATGGCATTCCGGGTTCCGTACATGCTACATGCATGACGGATTCGACAAACATGAGTTTCTGAGTTGTGAGCATGTGGATTAGTGAACTTTCATCCACCAAACAAGGCATATATACACTTAGAAGTATTTACTCTGACTTCATATTTTTTTTGTATCACCAGGTTCTAAAATCGGACATTTGGCACCAGAAAACACTCTTTGAGCGAATTCTAACCAATACATATTTAATTTACATTGTTTACATTACCATGGCATTCCGTATTCCGAACATGTTTCATGCAACACGGATTCCTCAAACATGCATTTCTGAGTTGTGAACATGCGCATGACTGATGTTTCAACCATAACAAGTTAACTATGCATTTTGAAATATTTACTTTGTCTTCATAGATTGTTCCTATCACAAGGTTCAGGAATCACACTTTGATCACTAAAAAAACCTCTTGGAGCGAATTGTACCCCAGAGATATTTAATTTGAATAGATTCCATCAACATGATAATCCGTATTCCGTACATGCTACATGCATGACAGAGTCGACCAACATGCATTCCTGAGTTGAGAGCATGTGGATTTGTGATCTTTCTTCCTCTATAAAAGAAATATTTTCATCTAGACACGTGTACTCATTTTCACAAGCTTTCCCTAACTCCTGTTTCGAATTCGTGCATTTTTCACAGAAAAATACTTCTTCAGCGATTCCCTCCTAACAGATATGTAATTTACATGAATTCCATCAACATGGCATTCCGGGATCCGTACATGCTACATGCATGATGGATTCGGCAAACATCCGTTTCTGAGTTGTGAGCATGCGAATTACTGACCTTTCAACCACCAAGCAAGTCATATATACTCTTTGAAATATTTACTCTGACTTCATAGGTTTTTTCTGTCACCAGGTTCTGAAATCAGAAATTTTGCCCCAGAAAACACTGTTTGAGCGAATTCTCACCAATACACATGTAATTTACATTGTCTACATAACCATGGCATTCCGTATTCTGACCATGTTTCATGCATCAAGAAGTGGGCATACAGGGAACGTATCTCAGCATCATGAAAGTTATAGATAACAAACCTACAGCCAGTATAATGCTCAAAGGCGATAAAGTCAAATTCATCCTACTAAAATCTGGGAGAGTAAAAGGATGCACACTATCATGACTCCTACTCAAGATAGTCTTAGAAGTCCTAGCCACAGCAGTCAAACAAGAGAGAGGAGAAAAAGTGATGCAAATTGGAAAGGAAGGTATAAAATTTAAACTATATGCAGATAATATGTTACTATTTATAGAAAACCCTACAAGATTCAGAATGAATTTACTACAGCTGATCAAAGAATTCAGCAATGTAGCAGGTTACAAGATTAAGGTACAAATATCAGTGGCAATTCTTAACGCTAAAGATTCAGATAATAATATAGATCTACAGTCAACATGACAGCACTGTATTGGTAGATAAACATACATATAGGCCAATGGCACAAAATACAGAGCCCAGAAATGAACCCACAAGTTTTGGTCAATTAGTCTTAGACAAAGGATGCAAGAAATTACAATAGAAAAGAGATAGACACTTCAGCGACTGGTGTGTGGAAAACTGGAATGCAGCATGTAATTAAATGAAGCTAGAACACTCCAAATGAAGTTAGGACACCATACACAAAAATAAACTCAGAATGGATCAAAGACTTAAACATAAGCAAGATACAATAAACCACCAAGAGGAAAATATAGGCAAAACGTTATCTGATATAAGTCTCGAAAATTTTCTCATAGAACAAATAAAAGAAAGAATAAACAAATGATACCTAATGAAACTTACAGGCTTCTGCACAGTAAAGAAACCGGAAGTAAAACAAAAAGACACCTACGGAATGGGAAAAAATTTGCATATTAAACAGTCAAAGACTTGATCTCCAGAGTATATAAGCAGCTCTTCCAACTGAATAAGAAAAACTAAACAACCCAATCCAAAATTGGGCAGAAGACCTAAATAAGCAATTCTCCAAGGAAGACATACAAATGATCAAAAGGCACATCACAAAATGCTCAATATCCCTTATTATCCGAGAAATGCAAATCAAAACTGCAATGAGGTATCACCTCACAACAGTCAGAATGGACATCATTTAAAAATCCACAAATGACAAATACTGGAGAGGCTCTAGAATAAAGGGAACCGTCCTTCACTGCTGGTGGCAATTTGGTGCAGCCACTGTGGAAAACAGGATGGAGATTCCTCAAAAGCCTAGGAATAGGCTTAGCATATAAGCAAAGAATCCAGCTTCTGGGCATAAATCCAGAAGGAATCCTCCTCCAGGATGACACCTGCACACCATTGTTCATAGCCAGCACTATTTACAATAGCCAAGACATAGAAAAAGCCTAAGGGTCCATCAACATTTGACTAGATAAAGAAGAGGTGGTATATTTATACCATGTAATAGTAGTCAGTCTTATAAACTGACAACATAACGCCGTTTTCAGCAACATGGTTGATCCTGGAGAAAATGTCTATGTGAAGTAAGCCAGAAAGTGACAGAAAATTACCATATGAGAAGGCTCATATGTGGAATCTTAAAACAAAATCTAACCAAACAAAACACTCATAAATACAAAACAGAAATAGACTCGCAGGCAGAGAATACAAAGTTTTGGTTGCCAAGTGGGTGTGGTGTGGGAATAGATAGGCTGGGATGTCAAAATTTTAAAATAGATAAACAGGATTGTACTGTATATCACAGGGAAATATATAAAAGATCTTACGGCAGCTCACAGGGGAAAAAATGGGACAGCAAATGTATATATGTTCATTGTAACTAAAAAATTGTGCTCTACAATGGAGTTTGAGACAACTTTTTAAAATGATTAAAAATCAATAAAAAAAGATTAAAAAAAGACCCTAAATATTACAGGTGTAAATATAAATTAGAGAGAAAAACAACTACGCAAAGGAGTAGTAAAATCAAAGATTTTGTTTTTGTTTTCATCTTAAGATAAGCAAAATCAAAAAACCTCTAGCCAGGTGCATCTTGAAGAAAAGAGAGATGCTCCAAAGAAAATGTCAGAAATAAATGTGGAGAAATAACCATTGTTCCCTCAGATATACAAAAAAGCAATCTTTTTGTCAACACTTACATGCCAATTAACTGGACAACTTAGAAGAAATAAACAAATGTCTAGAATGAGACAGAGATAAGGAGAAACAAATAATTTGAACAAACTTTACTAGAAGAAAGAAAGAATCTGAATTTCAAAAATCATTTAATACAAGAGCAGATATAAACAACTCCCATTGAAAACTGTACAAAAATACAAAATAGAACTTATACTCTTCAAAATATTCAAAAATAGTGAAGATGTGGGATACTCACAAATTCTATGAAGCTTTCATCACCCTGATAGCAAAGCCAACAAACAAAGTACAGGCAAAGAGAATTTCAAGCCAATATCTTTGATTGATATAGATGCAAAAATTCTAAAACCTATTATTAGCAAACTAAATCCGGCAATACCAAAAATGAATTATACACCATGATCAACTTTAATTCATTGAAGGGTCATAAGATAGGTGGAACATACATGAAATCAATCATTTTGATACACCAAATTAACAAAAGAAAAAGGGAAAATGACATGATCATCCCAATAAATCGATAAAAAACAATTCACAATATTCAACATTTATTCATTAAAAGAGCAACAATAACAGCAACAACAAAAAAACAACAGAAACCTCTTACCAAAGTAGGATTCAGGAAATATATCTCAACATAACTAAAGTCATTAATAACAGACACACAGACAGCATAATATGCAAAAGTGAATAACTGAAAGCCAAATTAAGGAATAAGAAAGGGATGCCCACTCTCACCATTTCTATTTAGCACAGTATGGGAAGTCTCAATCAACAGCAATTGGAGAAGAAAAAAGTTATTCAAGATGGATTGAATGAAGTAAAACTATTATTATTTTAGATGACATGATAATCTATATAGAGAAGCCTAAAGATTCTCCATGCCAGAACAACTAAAATTAATAAAGACATTTAGCAAAGTAGCATTATTCATGATTAATGTACAAAAACTGTCACATTTTTTTTTAAAATAAGAATGAAATATTCCATAATTTAAAAAAATCCATATGATATCAGATCAAAAATAAAAAACCTATGAAAAAAACAAGATAAGAAAGTCTATAGGACACTGATGAAGAAATTTGAAGATGATGCAAAGAAATGGAAAATATCTCAATGTCTTAGTTTAGAGGAATTATTATTTTTAAAATATACATTCTACAAATGATGTCTACAGATATAAAGTGATTGAGATCGATATACATGATACTTTTCAAAGTAATTAAAAGAGTCCTAAGATTTGTATGGAACTGCAAAAGTACCAGAACTGCAAAAGAAACAAGAGGAAAATGAACAATTTTGGACTCATATCCCATAACCCTCCTAGATCTCAGACTATATTACAAAATCAGTAATCAAAACAGCACAATACAGGAAAACGAACACATCCATATCACTGGAAAAGAACACAGAGGCAGAAATAAAACATCACACATATGGTCAACTAAATTATGACAAAGGAAACAAAAATATACAATGCCTAAAAGACAGTCTTCAGCAAGTGATGTTGGAAAACTAGAGAGCTACATGTAAATCAATGAAACTAGAACACTACCTCACACTGTACAAAAATAAACTCAAAATGTTTGAAATATCTGAATCTAATACATGACACAATAAAACTCCTGGAAACTAACATAGGCAAATCAAGACATAAATTGTAGCGAAATTTTCTTATGTCAATCTCCCAAGCTGAAAACAATAAAAGCAAAATAAAGAAATAGGTCCTAATTAAAATTAAAACCTTCTACACAGCAAAATAAACAATAGGAAAAGATGAAGTTCCAAATGGGAGAAAACATTAGGAAACAATGCATTCAACAAGAGGCTAATTTATCAAATACACAAATCGTTCATAAAACACCATTCCAAAAATCTACAAACAACTCAGCCAGAAAATGAGCAGAAGACAATTCTCTAAAGAAGACACAAAGATGACAATCAGAAACATAAAAACATGCTCACATAGCTAATCATTATACAAATGCAAGACAAAAATAAAATAATGTTTTACCTCACACAAGTGAGAAGGGCTGTCATCAAAATGTCTACAAATAATAAACACTGGGGAAGTTGTGGAGAAAAAGGGACTCTCCAACGATGTTGGTGGGAATGAAAATTGGTGCAACCACTTTGGAAACAGTATGGAAGTTCCATTAAATAATTAAAATAGAAATATCATATGACACAGCAATCTCACTCCTGGGTATATAAAGAATAAAACATGAAAACAAAGAATCATAGGGTAAATTACAAGAAGTACACTCTGACATTGGACTGAAATTGATTCTACATATGTCTCCTCTGGCAAGGGAAGCAGAAGCAAAACTAACAAAATATAATTTTATCACTCTAAACAGATTTACACTGCAGAAGAAATGAACAATAAAATGAAAAGTCAACCAACACATTGGGAGAATATATTTGCAAGTGATATTTTCCAATCAAGTGTTAATATCCAAATATATGGCAAACTCTTACCCCACAACAACAACAAAAAAGACCAAACAATTTATTTTAAAAAATGTCCATAGGAACTGAATAGATAGATCTGAATCAATTATCTGTAGAAAACATACAGTTGGCTAAATCACACATGAAAATATGTTCAGAGTTATAAATATTTAGGAAAGTCTTAAACCAAAAATGAAACAAGACCTCACAATTTTCAGAAGGTTCTCATTAAAAAGAAAAGAAATAAATGTTGGTGAGATTGTGGAGAAAAAGGTACACCGTGGACACTCTTGATAGGAATGCAAAGTATTCATTCCATTGCATATATACATCAAATTTTGTTCATCCAATTTTTTGTCAAGTTATGTTGGGTTTGTAGGCTCCTGTCTGAAGGCTCTAGAGAATAAGCTCATGGGGTGAACTGATAAAAAAAGCTGTGAGGAATGTCACATATCCAGGCTGGATAAGAAATGGCCTAATCAATGTATCCAGTATGAATGGCTGGATAGCCTATGATGGGTAAGATCCTCAGAGGAGGACAACCTAAGACAGGCACAGCTGGCTGAATAAGAGAAGGCCTACTTAATGAAGTTCCGTGATGAAATTTAAAACAATCCTTGATCATTTAACATCCTGTGATTACTGCAGGAGTGTAGGGACATAAATTGCTTAAGATTATTAACATTGTTATAACTTAGATGATATGTGAGGCATTGTGCATGTCCTATATAAACCCTTCTTCTAAGAATCAATAAACTGAGAACTGCTTTGCTTCTCTCCACACAGTTTTTGTGTGTATATGATATTGTGACACTGACAGGGTTAATTGAATTTGTTCTGAGTGTCTTAAAAGGATGTTGCATTATATACAATGCTCTTTCTGCACCTATTGAGATAATTATGTGAGTTTTATTTCTCATTCTATTAGTGTGGCATGTCACCTTTATTGATTTGAAAAGTTTGTAGTATCCTTAAATACAGGGATAAATCCCTTTACTCATGTATGTTTATGATACAATAAATGTTTTATTGAATTTATGTTGCTTGTGTTTTGTTGAGAATTTTGGCACATATGTTCATCAGGGTTTATATTCTATATTTTGCATATAATGTCCTTTCTAACATTGTAATGCAAATAAAGCTGGCATCATAAATCTAGTTTGGATACTTTCACCCACTTCAAAATCTTAGAAGATTTGGGTAAGAATTGGTGAAAATTGTCTTCAAATGTATGACAGAATTCACCAGTAAAGTCATCTTGTAAATTTTTTCTGGTTTGGGAGGTTTGGAATACTGATTTACTCATACACACTTTTGCTCTATTTAATTTTGTAATTTCTTCATCATTCAGTATTGGAAGACATATGATTCTGGGAATATGTCTTTTGTTCTAGGTCATTCAAATTGTTGACTAGTGGAAATTTCTTCTGATTCTATGCACCTCTACACATCTACAAAATCTTCTCTTTTATTTCTAATTTTATTCGGGTCTTTATTTTCTTAGCCAACCTAAAGGTTTGTCCACTTTATGTTTAAAAGAAACAGACTTAGGTATATTTTTTTATCTCTTCAATTGTTTCTCTTGTTATTTCCCTTACTCTCATTCATTCAATTTTCTTTATTCTTTCTGTTTTCTCCTAGTTCTTGATGTTTAAATTTATGTAGTGTGATTTTTGTATTTCTTTTATTATTAAATATGATATTTACTTATTTATTCATTCATTCATTCATTCATTTATCTCTTTACTTACTTATTTACTTATTTATTCATTTATTTATCATTGAAGTACTGCCATTTACAATGTGTCAATCTATGGTGTATAGCACAGTGTCCCGCTTCATGCATATATTTGTGTGCCTATTAAAGTAAACTTCATGATATTTACATACTGTCCAGTGTTATACAAAAGGCATTTTGAAAAAATCTATTTTTATATATAGTGGATAACATTTATAACTCTACAGCTTCCAAGTATATCCTCTCCTATGCCTTGTCTGCAGTAACCATAAGAGTATTAAGTAGATCTGCAAGTGTGTTTCAGTTTTGTAGATGAAATCATAGTTTTCTTATCCGAATTGTTTTTTTAATGTTCTACGTATGTCATATCATGCATTATTTTTCTTTCTCTTTCAGGCTTACTTCATTTAGAATGTCACTTTTTGGGGACATCCATTTTGCTGCAGATGTCATTGTTTTATCATTTTTTATGGCAGAATATAAATCCATTGTGTAAATATGGCATAAATTCTGTAAACTGTCATCTGTTCATGGACAATTAGGGTGTTTCCATGTCGTGACTTTTGTATATAGCACTGCTAAGGTCATAGGGGAGCAGGTGACATTTTGAACTATGGTTCTCTCTGATATATACCCAAATGTGGGATTGCTGGATCATATGTTAAGTCTAGTTTTATTCTTTTGATTAATCCCCATCCTGTTTTCCACAATGACTGCACCAAACTACATTCCTACCAATAGTGTAGAAGTGTTCCCTTTCTCCACAGCTTCCCCAGCATTTATTGTTTGTTGACTTTTGAATGATGGCCATTGTGACTATTGTGAGGTGATACTTCATTTTAGTTTTGAATTGCCCTTCTCTGCTAATGATATTGAGCAATTTTATTTTCATATTTCTATGTGACATATGTATGTCTCTAATGGAGAATTGTTTGTTTAGTGCTTCTGCCCATTTTCAGATAGGGTTTCTTGGTTATTTTTTATTATTATTAGGTTGTATGATATCTTTATATTTTGGAAATTTAGCCTTTGTCAGTTGCATCACTTGTAAATATTTTCTTTAATCCTGTAGGTTGTCATTTTGCTATGTTTATGGTTCCCTTTGCTGTGCAAAATGTTTTAAGTTTAAATAGGTCCCATTTATTAATTTTGCTCTTACATCCACTACCTGGGTAGGATGTTCTAGGAGTTCATTGCTGAGATTTATCTCAGAGTGTTTTGCCTGTTTTCTTCTAAGAGATTTACTGTGTCTTGGCTTACATTTTAGTCTTCAAGCCATTTTGAGTTTATTCTTGTGTATGCAGTGGAGTGTTCTAACTCCATTGCTTTGCATGCTTCTATCCAGTTTTCCCAACACCAGTTGCTGAAGAGATGGTCTTTTCTCTGTCATACTCTTAGCTACTCTGTCAAATATTAATTGAACATAGGCATGTAGATTTATTCCCAGGCTCTCTATTCTGTTCCATTGGTCCATTTGCCTGTTTCTGTACCAGTATCATGTCGTTTTGATTATTGTAGATCTGAAATAGTGTATGGAGACAAGGCGGTTTATTGCTACAACCTCTTTTAGTCTTCAATATTGTTTTGGAAATTATGGATCTTTTTTGATTCCATATAAATCTTATGATCATTTGTTTCATTCCTAAAAAGAAATGTTTTGCATAATTTGATAGGAACTCCGATTAAGTCTGTGGATTACCTTGGGCAGTATGGCCATTTTTGCAATATTATATCTTCCAATACGGGACCATTGGTTATCTTTTCAATTCTTCAAATCTTTCTTGATTTTCTCAATCAATGTTTTCTTCTTCTCCATGTGTAAATCATTCACCTCCTTGGTCAGAGTTATGCTTAAGCATTTTATAGTTTTGGGTGCAGTTATAAAAGGGGTTGTTTCTATTCTTTGTTTTCCTGTTGATTCAATGGTACTGTAAAGAATCCTAATTGGTTTTTGCACACTAATCCGTCTACATTGCCCAGTTCCTTTTTTAGCCTAAGTAATTTTTTATGAAACTTTTACACTTTTCTATATATAGTGTCATGTCTGCATATCGTGACAATTTTACCTCTTCTCTTCCAGTCTGAATCATTTTATTTCTTTTTCTTGCCTGATCATTGTGGGTAGGACTTCCAAGACTATATTGAATTGAAATTGTGAGAATGGGCATCCTTGTCTTGTGTCAGGTCTTTGTGGGAAAGTTTCCAGTTTTTCACCATTGAGTATTTTGCTGGCTATATGTTTGTCATAAATAGCTTTCATTATGTTGAGATGTGGTCCTTATATGCCCACTGTGATAAGAACTTTTATTGCAAATATGTGTTAAATTTTATCAAATGCTTTTTCTGCATTTACTGAGATGATCATATCATTTTTGTCTTCTCTTTTGTTGATATGGAGTATCACAATTGATTGATTGATTGATTTGCATATATTAAACCATCCTTGTGTTCCTGGGATGAACCTAACTTGTCCATGGTGCATGAGCTTTTATTGACATGCTGTTGGATTCTGTTTGTTAATAATTTCTTAAGCACATTTACATCTAAGTTTATCAATGATATTGGCCTATAGTTTTCTTTTTGTGGTAGTGTCTTTGTCTGGTTTTGGTATCAGTTTGATTTTGGCCTTATGGTGTGAGTTTGGGAGTACTCTCTCCATATCAGTCTTTTGGAAGAGTTTGAGGAGGACTGGTGTGGATTTTTCTTTGTATGTTTTTTCAAATTCCCCAGTGAAGCTATTTGGGTCTGAATTTTGTTTGCAGTGATTTTTTATTTTATTGATAATTCTATTCCATTTCTGGTGATATGTCTGTTCAAATGGTTAATTTCTTCTTGATGCAATTTTGGTAGTCTGAATGTTTCCAAAAACTTCTCCATTTATTCCTGGTTATCCAGTTTGTTTGCATACAGTTGCTCATGGTATTCCCTTATGATATATTGTAATTTTTTGTACTGTTTGTAATATCTCCATTTTCATTTCTTATATTATTTGTATTCTCTTTCTTTTCTTGTTGGTGAGCCTGTTCAGAGATTTGCCAATTTTGTTTACTATTTCAAAAAAATGTTTGATTGATTTTTTCTACTTTTTATCTTTATTTCAATTCTTTCTTTTTTATCTTTATTTTTCCCCTCTTTCTGCTGACTTTTTGTTATATTTGCTCTTCTTTTCTTGATTAGGTTACATAGAACATTATATTATTTATCTCAAATTTTTCTTCTACTTTGAGGGGGGTCTTGTCACTATGTACTTCCCTCTTAAGCCTGCTTTAACTGTATTCCATAGAGTTTGTGTATTTTTTGTCATATTTCTTAAGATATTTTTTAATTTCTTCTTTTACTCATCACCTCCCCTCCTTGTTTTATTACCATGTTTTTTAATCTGCATGCTGTCATTTTTTTCTCCCTGTTTTTCTGTGACTGTTTTCTAGTTTCATGGTATTATACTCAGAAAATTTGCTTGTTATATCTTCTTAAATTTGTTGAGGCTTATTCAATGACTGAGTACATAATCTTTCCTGGAAAATGTTCCATGTGCACAGGAAAAGAATATATATTCTGTTTTGGGGAGAAGTACTGTTTTGAAAATATCAGCCATCTCCAATTATTTTATAATGTCTTTTAGTATCTTTGTTCCCTTATTAATTTTCTGTGTGAAAGACAAATCCAGTGATGGTAATGGGGAGTTATAGTCTCCTACTGTGCTTGTGTTTTCAGGGATTTCTCTCTTTTTATCTATTAGCATTTGTCTTTCTTATTAGGTACTCCTATATTGAGTGAGTATATCTTAATTTGTATAATACCCTCATTGTTTATTGCTCCTTTAATCATTATATCATGTCCTTGTTTATTTTCCTCTATGGCCTTTGTTGTAAAGTCTCTTTTGTGTGAAGTCAGTACTGCTTGTCCTTCTTTCTTGTCATGTGTATTTGCATGGAATATAGTTTTCCATCTTCTAACTTTCAATTGATGTGTGTTCCTCTTACTAAAGTGGGTCTCTTGTATGCTTCATAATGTTGGGTATTGTTATATTATCCCATCTGACAATATATATCTTTTGACTGAAGCATTAAGTCCAATTATTTTTGTTATAGTTATTGAAAGACTGGTGTTTATTTCCATTTTGAACTTCATTTTCCAGTTGATTTTGTATTTATTTTTGTTCATTTCTTTTTCGTTTTGTGACTTGATAAATTTTCTTTTATTATCTTGGGTTCTCTTTGTCTTTGTTACTTCATTGTAAGATTTTGACTTATGGTTACCTTGTTTTGTATTTATATTGACCCATACCATATCTGTTTATTATAACTGATAACAATACAAACTAAAACCCATTCTACAGAGAAGAGAAACACGAAGAAAACACACTGTATTGACCTGTTTCACTCTGCGACCCTTAAAAATTTTGATGTCTTGTTTTACATAATCTTATATATTCTTTTGTAAGTCATTGTAACTATTGCCTTTATAATATTGCCAAAGTCTTTTCTATAGCATCCTGCTTCTTTTTTATTTAGAGCAGAATTTTCATTATTTCTTTTTCTCTTGCTAAATTCTTTTAGTGTTTTCTTGTGTTGAATATATTTATCTCTCCTTGTATTCTAAAAGATATCCTTGCTTGATAAATTATCTTAGAATACCATTTTCTTTCATTCAGGACTTTGAATATGTCTTGCCACTGACTTCTGCCTGCTGTATTTGTGTAGGAAATGAGTTTAAAATATTATGTATATAATTGTATATATACGTAAAGACCACCTAGAAATGAAGTTAACAAATAAGGTGAAATCATATACATTAAAAAACAGAAAACATTGATGATGGAAATTAAAACTGATCCAAAGAAGTGAAAAGATCTCTTATGTTAATGATGTGAAACAATGTGGTTCAAACAAGCATACTACCCAAAGGAATCTACATTTAGTGTGATTCATCTCAAAATAGCTATGAAATATTTCCATTAAATAGAACAAATAATTTCAAAATTTATATGTAATCACAAAGATCATGAGTTGCAAATATAATCTTGAAAAAGTGTATTAAATCTAATGGTGTAAAGTTTTCTGATGTTAAACAGTCCGACAAAGCTTTAGTAATTAAGACAACATGATATGGGCTCAAAAACAGACACCAATCAGTAGAAGAGAATAGAGCAACCAGATATAATCCCTCACACCTATGATCAATTAATCCATGAAAAATGAAGCAAGAGTATAAAATGAAGAAAAGACATTCTCCTCAATAATTAGTGCTGGGGAGATTGAACATTGAAAAAATAGATTAGAATATTTCCTCACATTCTATACAATCCATGACAAAGAATAACATTTTATTTCTTTTGTTTACTAATATTTCTTGTACCTTTAGTTTATAGATCTATGTTTAGATCTTTTATTTCACTTACCAATTTATTCCTATATTATTCTTTTGGGTATAAATTTACATAGAATTATTTTCCTAATTTCTCTTTCTGATAATGTGTTGTTACTATACAAAAATGCAACGGATATTTGTATATTGATTTTGAATTCTTTAAGTATATTAAGTTTGTTCATTATTTCTTACAGTCACTGGTGGAGTCTATGGAGTTTACTATCAATGCATAATTATGTCATCTGTAAAAACTTTACTGCTTTTTTACAAGTTGGATGACTTTTATATTTTTTCTTGACTAGTTGTTCTGGCTAGGACTTCTAGTAATGTAATTTAAGACCTGTGAAATTGAACTACTATTTCTTATTACTGCAACAGAGGAAAACATTCCTGTATGTTAACATTGATCTTGATGTTAGTCATGGGTTTTACATATATGCCTTTTATTATGTTTAGTTACATTCTATCTAGAGTGAATTTGTTAGGAATATTTTTATACAAAATTATGGTCAGATCTGTAAATAATTTTCTAACATTTTTTGAGATTGTTATTTTATAATTCTTTGTTTTTTAAGGGATGGTATCCCATTGTTCCATTTGCATATGTTACATAATAATTTTGAATGAGGACTAAATTCAAATTAACTTTAGTTTATAATACGTATAGTATGCCATGAATTCAGGTTGCTAATATTCACTTAGAATGGAATATACGCATACTGAAGGAAAAATTTACATTGTAGCTTGAGTGTACATTATTTAAAAATTTTATCACTCATTTTGAATTTGGCTTATATTTAATGGAATTTATGTCTAAATAAATAGTTTAAGTTTTGCTAGAACTAGATTTACTACAGTTTACTGATAAAGAACATAGCTATTATTTACAGTTAGTGCAAAATACACTTGCCTTAAAATGCCGTATTATACTAACAATGCCAGCTGTTTCAGGACTGAGAAACATATTGCTTCTTAAATGCATCACATGGTTTTTCCACCCCAACCCACTATACTGTTATTGCTTTGTTTTTTGATTGTTTGTTTGCCCCTTAATGGAGGCACTGCTTATTGAGCACAGGATCTTGTGCATAAGTGTATTTATCAACATCATTCTGGAACACTTAACAGAAGTCACAAGAGTATGGATTATAAAGATGACAAGAAATTTTATTGCATCTGGGGACTTATAAACCTCTGAGTGAAAGAATGGTAAAAAATAATTTGTAAATATACAATAAGCTTTTCTCTTTTGTAATTTTAAAGTAGAATATTAAATTATGTTTATTTTATTTATAACACTGATTTACAATTTAAAACAACAATTACCCACTTTGGGATTTCTTAAATTTGATACATTATTTTAATCTAATTTTGTTTCATAAATATTTAAAATTTATATATAAACATAACAAATATACTGATATTTAGTCTTCTCATGTTTTGTATATAGAGCTACTTATTGTAAAGCACACAAATACCTACTTCCACCTCCTAATAAAATTATGTTTCACTTTACTTATAAAAGATGATGAAAATTTATAACTTTTCTGTACAGGTTTTACAAAAATTTCACTTTAAATTCCAAAACTTTAAAATTATTTTATATATTTTGTGCATTATTAATACTCTGTTCACCAATCTGCTATAAATTTGTGTACAAAAGGATGGAGATTGGTTTTATTTCATAGTCCCCAAAATTAAATAATTTTAAAAGATATTGTGAGGATAATATTTGCAGATCACACTATAAATATAAGCATCCTATATGTTTCATTTTTACTTTATGAATGATAAGGAATCACTGGCTGAATGTTCCACTTGTGTTGCTAGGAGACCAGTCGTTTTGTGATGTCACAGCTGCTCAGGTTGAGAACCATTGTGATGGCCTAACAGTTTAAATGTGCAGGCCTGCCAAAGCAGCATTTGAAGCTGCAGTGCTCAAAATCATGCAGATTTGAAAAGTACTTGTAGAAAAAGTTATATGAGATGGCACATGTTTCTTCAGAAATTCAAGATGTGTCTCGTAAAGATGGACCAACTGGTTCAGGAAACTCCGGTAGATCTCTATTGTGTGAACAAACATTTTCTGGGGACTTGGACTTGAGATCTATAATTGAAGAAAATGCTTTTCAGACTTTGTCTGAAGTATTTTTGATTAAAAGACCATGTTACACACATTGTGTCTCTGAACCAGATGAAGATAATGACATTCGTTTCCTGACATTTCCAAGAAAACTCTAGAAGTTGGCTGGGAGTGACCAAATTAAATCCATCTGGTGGGATGATAATGGAGCTTCCATAGTGATTGATGAGGATATCTTTAAGAAGGAAGTTTTGGAAAGAAAGGCCCCTTTCAGAATATTTGAAACTGGAAGTATGAAAACTTTAGTTAGACAAATTAAACTTTATGGGTTTAGTAAAGTGCGGCAGAATTTTTAAAGTTCTGCTTGTCTGGCTGACTTTCTGGCAGAAGAAATAGAAGTCTCTGTTTTAAGCAAGGTATTAAGTAATTTTAGTTACCGCTGGGTAACTTATGTATAAAATTTTATTTTGTACATCAAATTATGAGAATATAAATGTAAAGTGAGCTTTTGAATATCGTACAAAACTAATAAGGCTAAAATCCTTTATTTTTTCTAAAAAAAGGACAGTGCCTTAAGTAGTCAAGATTATGAGATAGTTGCTTGTAACTATGAATCTTACCAGAAATCTAAAAAATTTTAAAAGCTGCTTTTAAAAAGTAGCATTCACCCTTATTTCAAATGCTAACTTTTTAATTTGATGACTATAAAATTTAAAAGTGTATATTCCAAATAAGGAATTTCAAAATATCGTCAACATTGTTCATATTTTGATGATATTTTCTTTGCATGGTAAATGTGAACTCTGAGGTTTCCTAGGTTAGGCTTATTGTAGTGTTGTATTTTGGTTTAAAATATTACTAAAATATTTCTCCTTTTGTTGTAGCTGCAGTTCTATCATAATCCAAATTTTAAACGTGGCTTTCCCCTGCTTCTAGTGAGAATGAAAAGAAGAGTTGGGATTAAAAATGACTGTCTGGTATCTTGATTGGCTGAAGATTTCAAAAAGAAGCACTTTAAAGTAGGGTGTAATGTGGACAATCATAATTCTGATTTTTAGCTGACACTCATGGAGAAAGTGCATTTTTACCTTCTGCAGATTTAAACATGCCTCTAATAATAAAGCCCTCTAATAGCCACATAATTGGTGATACAAATATCCCGATCAGAGGTGATTTTTCTCCTCCATCATCAATGTCAGTTAGACCACCAGAACAAAGTGTAGTGGATCAACGTGCTGTTTTAAATCAGTTGACCACTCTCCACGGGCACTCTCAAAGCAACTACACTGAAGCAAATGGCCGTGTTGTGAACTTCATTACAACTACAACTTCTAATTCTCAGTACAGCATCTTGTCTCCCATACAGAGCAATTGTTTTCGACTGATGATGCAGCCTTCTACTTATCCAAATAGGTATCACAACATATCTTCCAATGAAGGTCGTTTTTCTAAACTTCAACCAGGGAGCAATCAATGGTTTCCAGTGCCAGTGATAGCAGATACATCAGCTACAACCCTTTCAATGTGAAATCATCAGCCATCTTCAGTTTATGAACGTCATCCTAATTACAACTGATCTTCCAGGGGACTACCAGATAATGCAGTAAAACAAAGATTAAAATTGATGTTGGCAAATGTCGACAAATATCTGCAATTTTCTCATTTGAACAGTAAACATAGATTTGTACCTTTATTTTCCATTTTTTTAAATAGTTTTAACAGTTAAATGGGAAACTAAGTTACCATTTAAAGAAAAAAAGAGATATTTGATTCTTATGATCATTTGATGGAATAATATGGGAGTAAATTTAAATAATTTCTTGTAAGGAAGAAGAGAAAATGGAAGAATTTGGTAAAAGATTAAAACATGGAGAGAGGGAAAATTACTAAGTGGTTTTGGGTTCATCCTGGAAAGTATCAAAAGTGTTAAGTTAGGATAGGTTGGAACAGGAGATAAATGATGGAACCAGCCCAGGGATCATGGTCTCTTTTATGTCATCCCTGGAATCATAAAGGTCACATGATGTAGTCTCAGAAGGCACATTCATCATGTGGTAGAATTTAAGAAGTAATTTTATATTTGTTATTTTTGTGCTGTTCTGAAAGCATTCAAATTGGTGCTTTCATTTCCTGCCCTCAAGAGCCTTCACTATATTTTCTTGTCAATAATTAATGTTGATTTAATGTACCATCCAAAGTCAAGCTTAAGTCCTCAGGTTGTCACTAAAAGCCTTTCAAACTCTAAGCCTACAAACTCAACTTAGTTTTTTCATTTCTTTATAAATCTGGCATCGGACTATCTTGGCATATCTTTATGTTTCAGCATATCTGGATAAACATCCAGGCAAATGCTTTTCAGCTATGTTAGCTCTAAACTCACCACTTTATCTCCAGCTCATCTTTGAACATTTGGTGTCCTCCTTTTACCTACTTACACTTTCCAAGTCTCAGCACTAAATCCACCTCCTCCAAATGTTTTCTGTCTATCCCCCTTTCCTTGTCTAATTTTGATACCAGCACAGTAAGCACAGCACATGCCACAGGATGCATTTAAGTATTTAGTGAATGAAAAATACATGTTCACTTTAAGCAAAATCTACTTTTCTGAAACAACAAATCTCTTATGGTTTTCAAACTATTTCGTTATGGTCTTTATTCTTCACCACAAACTAGCTCTTTTCATAGCTCAAGGTCTAGTCACTCAAGACACGAAGTGGAGGTAGGTACAGGAGACAAAGTATTATTTTCTTCTTAATTCATGCCTACAGATGCCTAAAGGATTCCATTCTCATTTGCTGTATTTTTTCCTATCTCTTCATCACCCACCCACCACAAAATAGCTGATTCTCTTCCCCATTCTGATAACTATACTGTTTTCTAATTAATTTACTTTTAGAATCAGAGCATTTTCCAGATGAGACAGTGCCATTGCAAACATTTGATGTAGGTTTATACACCCCACATAACTTGTGTCCTTTCTAACCTTCACACAGTTAGTATCTAAGAGGTACTAGAACCTTGGTTGGGGGTTGTCATATTTAGTAACCAAATTGCAATCAAATTTGTGTGAACTAGAAGGAGGTGAGGGTATTGGAGTTGAAAAATTTTCCAACTGCAAGAAACCAAATTTCTGCCGGTATTATGAAATATAAATTATTTATGGAAGACTTTGACATTTTCCAATTAATTTAAAATGAAAGGTGAAGCATTATCAGAATGTAAAATGCCCTGAAATGCTGGAAAAATTGTAGACAAGGTCAGGGAGCCTAAGGCTTCTGCTCATAATCATGCAGCCAGTGTCAGCTGATAAGCCTGGAATGGCAACATAAAGCCCTGAAAATTTGTCACCATTTGTGAAGAAAGCTTTTGATAATCTGGAAAAAGGGCAAATGGGCCAGGGTAAGCTCTTGCAACATCCCACCAATATGACCTTAACCAATAGAAGAAAAGAGCCCACTTACTGCAGGAGATCTTTGTCTGGACAGCAGTGGTTTTTCCTACAAAAGAAACATCAAGCTTTTAAGATTGTTATCTCAACTCTGATGTTGGCTCCGTTGTTGCTTACATTAGCAGTCTGGGATTCAGATGAGCTGGTTCAGCAGCTAGTTTCCAGCTCTCTTATCACACAGTTGGTCTTACCATGATCATGTTAACAAGGTTCTATACTGATAAGTTAAAGGCTCCAATTTACTTTCAATATTAGAAATCTAAAAGAAGAATATTGTTTGTCCATATGTAGATTTCTACCTGGGAAAAGCTAGACTATTGGCAAAAGTACAAAAGTTGGCTGGTGTTTGAAAACTATTCTCTTAGCCCTGCCCAATGAATCCTTCCCACTATCTACTACAAATATATCTACCACTGTGTGTGTGTGTGAAGATGGATTGTTAAGCAGTAACTAAGTTTGTCTTAGTTGAGTCATCAGTGAATTATTCCTCTGCATCTGGCAGAATCTCTGTGAATTAAGAGTTTCATTGAGCCACCAGATTTCCTTCCGATCAGGGAGAGGTAGATTACATTTCTCCCAGTATCCTTATTGTTAACTGTTCATTGAATCCCGAGCTGATGCTACGGCAAGCCACTGAAACCTTGAATTGGACTGAGACATATGCATTCTCCAGTCCCCAGAGACCAGCACAGGCCTGTGTCTCCTTTTTAATTTATGCTTATGTCTAATTTTTTTTTCTAATTCTCATTGTTGACACATCTTATTTTGGCTTTGAAAACCCATTGACTTATTTATAGAGAGTGAACCACTGACTTAATCCCATTCACCTAGAAATTGCAATAATCTTTCTTTCCTTGGACTACCTGGAATAAAGTGAGCGTAGTCATCATTTTGAAAGCAGTCCTCAGTGCCAATAATTCAGAACCATTACACATCTTAGCCCAGCACTTGAGCAAGAATATTTGTTGTGGATCTCAGGGATTATCCTCACATCTCCTAATGCAACCATTGTTATCCAAAATCAAGTCTTGGTCAGTATTGCATTCCCTTTGCAAAACAGTTAAGAATTGTAGTTCTGAGATTTTGCCATGCTGAGATTTTCAGCAACCTAGCATGTTCCTTTCTTACCGATGCTGTCGTGGAGATGAGACCATCGGTCAGAGACAGTGAACTTTACCACTCAGAGCAAGAGCAGCCAGTTTTAAATTTGTATCCATTTCCTAATTTCAGATGAATACACAGAGTGAAATTTTGATGGCTACAGAAGCAGTGGGCTGTTAACATGAAGAAAGTTTAAGGCATGGTAAAACACTAATTCTGACAGTATATTTATGTATAATTTATTAGAATCACTTATTTATTAGTATCTTTACCTAGGATAAGCATTTCACCACTCAAGTTTACTTGCTGCAGAAACAATAATGAGAAATGACATGGGAAAAAATGGCCATTCACTTTGTATTTTTCCTTCTGCTTCTATTGAGATATAATTGGCGTAGAACATTGTGTAAGTTTAGGTGCAGAGGATTGTGATTTGATTTACAAGTATCATGTAATAAATATCAAAGCAACTTTAGTGAGAATTCATTATCTCATTTCGATACAATATTAAAGAAATACAAATTTTTTTCGTTGTGATGAGAAACCTTAGGGTGTGCTGTCTTAACAACATTCATATGTAAAATAAATCAGTATTAATTGTAATTTTCATGTTACTATGGGGCATCCCTCGAACACGTTTATTTTACGGCTGGCAGTTTGTTGCTTTTGAGTGCATTTGTCAAATTCTCCTTTCCCAACCCCTGTCTCTCTCAACTACAAATCTTTTTTCTATAAATATGTTTTCTTGTTTTTGAGGTGTACTTTAATGTAAAAACTGTGTTAGTTTTTCTTACACAACATTCTGTTTGCAATTTATAGTACATTTCAAACTGATCACCAGAATATATCTAGATATGATATGTTGCCATTTAAAGTTATTTCATAGTTATTTACTTTTCCCCATACAGCACATTTCTTGTCCCTGACTCATTTAATTTGCAACTGGAAAATTTTCTCTCTTAAATTTCGACAAATATTTCTTTTTATTCATCCCATTTCCCTCCTTCTTGTGAACAACCTGTTTCTTTATATACCTATATCTACTTTTCTATTGTGTTATGTTCATTCATTTTAAATTCCAAATACAAGTAAAATCATACAGCATTTGTCATTCTCTTTCTGAATTATTTCACTTATCATATTACCCTCTTGGTCTAACCATTTTTTGCAAATGACAAGAACTTATTCTTTTTATAGCTGAGTAATAACCCATTGAATTTTTATGTGTGTGTGTACATATATATATATATATATATAGATATAGATAAATCTATAAAATATAAAGAAAAAATGGGTAGATATATATATTCTATAAGCACACATTTTCTTTATCCATCATCTATTGATGAGCTATTAATTTGCTTCTATATCCTGTCTATTGTAAAAAATGCTGCAGTAAATATAGGTTTGAATTTATCTTTTCTAGTTAGTGTTTTTATATTCTTTGAATAAGTATCCATTTATGGAAATACTGGATTATATTTCCTTTTTAATTTTTAGATAAAACTGCATAGTGTTTTCCACAGTGGCAGCACAAATTTACATTCCCTCAAGCAGTGCATCAGGGTTCTTTTCCTTACATCCTCACGAACACTTATATTTGTTATCTTTGATAATAGTCATTCTGACAGGACTGACATAAAATCTCATTGTGTTTTGGAATTGCATTTTTCTGATGGTTAGTGATGACCGGTTTCATATGTCTGCTGGTTACCTTATCCACGCTGTATATTCATTTTTTTAATGCGCTAAATGACCATAACTGTCTGATTTCATTTTTAGGCATTCTTTGTGTTCCATTATTCTGTTTGTTCTGTGCCACTACCATATAATTTTTATTACATTAGTTTTGTATTCTAGTTTTAAACCAGGGAAGAGACACATCCCCTTTTTCTTTGACAAATATGTTTGTATTTTTTGTTTGTTTTCTTTCCTTTTCCTATTTTTTTAGTGATTTCAACACTTCTGTATTTACATGTAAATTTAAGTATTATTTATTTTAAATTCTGAAAATGCCCTTGGATTTTAATAGGCATTGAATTTAATTAGTGTATTTTCTTGGGTAATACTGTCATTTAAATAATAATTTTTCCTCATCAATGAACACAGTATACCCTTTCATCTGTTTGCATTATCTTCAATTTCTCTTATAAATATTTCATAGTTTTCTGGGTACAGGTCTTTTACCTCCATGGTTGGATATATTTCTTGATTTTTTTTTGTAATGCAACTGTAAATGAGACAGTTCCCTCAATTTCTCTATATGTTATCTTGTTGTTATTGTGCAGAAATGCAAGATTTCTGTATGTTAATTTTACATTCTGAAATTTTATCAAATGCATTGATAAGCCCTAGTAGTTTTTAGGTGTCATTATTAGGATTTCTGTTAAAAGTATATCATCAGCAAACAGATTCTTTTACTCCTATTCTTTATTAACTATATTATATTTACATTTATTTTGGATAGCTATGGCTAGAATTTTCAATATTATACTGAATAAAATTGGTTAGAGAGAGCATTCTTGTCTTCTTCCTGCTCTTACAGGAGAAGCTTTCAACTTTTAATCAGTGAGTGTCATGTTAGCTGAGTTCTTGTCATACATGACCTTAACTGTTTTGAGGTATGTTTCCTCATGCCCAGTTTGAGGAGAAATATAATCATAAATAGTTACTGAAATGTGAAAACATTTTATGACTCTATTGATGTGACTATATAATTTTTATTATTTAATTTGTTAGTGTGATATATCATATTGATTACTTTATAGGTAATGAATCACTTTTGCATCCCTGGAATAAAATGGACTTAATCATAATGTATAATCCTTTTAATGTATTTTTTGCGTTGCTAACATTTTAGTGATGATTTTTGCATCTATGCTTATCAGTAGTATTTAATCTGTAATTTTTTGAGGTATTTGTTCCAGTTTCAGTAATAGTGTGATACAGAAAGGTGGGGTAAGTAGCCTTCCTTCTGCAAATTTTTGGAATTCTCTGAGAAGTATAGGTGATAGTTCTTCTGTAAATGATTTGCAGAATTCACCTGTGAAGCTGTCTAGGGCTGGAATTTTGTTTCTTGGGAGATTTTGTTTTATTACTTATTCAATTTCATTTGTGATAATCTGTTCATGTTTTCTATTTCTCAATCTATCCTGGAGATTATGCCTTTCTAAGAAATTGGGCATTTCTTCTAGGGTTTCCATTTTATGACATATAATTTGTTGTATCTTCTTATGATGCTTCATATTTCTATGATATAAGCTGTAACTTCTCACTTATTTCTGAGCTTATTAATCTGTACTCTTTTTTTACTCATGAGTCTGGTTAAGGTTTATCAGTTTTATTTATCTTTCAAAAGCCATTATCTAGTGAGATCGAATGTATTTTTAATCATTATTTTATTTATTTATGTTCTCACCTTTCAGCTGTCTTTCTTTCTACTAACAAGTTTTTTTATTGTTTTGCTACATCTTTTGTTTGTAAGATTGTGTTATAACAGTGAGATGTTTCTTATTTGTATAAGTGGGATTATTTTGCTATAAGCATTCCTTTTAATATTGTTTTTGCTCTACATCATGGACTATGTTTTTGTTGTCATTTTTCTTTATATATGTTTCCTTTGATTTTTATATCAATCCATTGTTTGTTTAATATTGTATGATTTATCCTCCACATTAACCATTTTTCTTAGGTTTTTTGTTTTAGTAAATTTCTATTTTCACAGAATCCATATGTTTCTTCAAAAAATAAGGAGAAAAATAATAAAATTTATACAAAAATTGGAAAGAGCCAAATTTTCTAAAATTACCTTGGAAAAATGAACAAAGCTGTGGGTATTATACTCACTGACTTTAGAACATACTACAAAGATACAGTAATCAAAACATCAAAATTTATCACTAAAAGAGACACATAGATCAATGCAACAAAATCAAGAGTTCAAAAATATACCCACACACATAAGTTCAATTAGTCTACAATGAAGGAGGCAAGAGTATACAATGGATAAAGGTAGTCTCTTCAACAAGTAGTTCTGGGAAAACAGAACAGTACATGTAAAAGGAAGATGTATGAGCACTTCCTTCTATAGAACACAAAATATGATAAAAATGGATTAATTTCCTAAATGTAAAACCTGAAAATAGACAATTTCTGATCAAGTACATGAGGAGAACAGTCTTTGAGGTAAATGATAGCAATATTTATTTTTGATCTCTCTCCAAATGAAAAAAAAGTAAAATTAGCAATAATACTTTTTTCTTTACTGAGGAAAAATTAGATGTACTATATGATACAGGGATTCTTCTTCTTCTATAAGTGTGAAGTGCAAAACCTTTTACAGAGCAAAGAAAACCTTCTACAAGACATATGACAACACACAGAATAGAAGGAAAAATTTCGGACAGTAAGACCAACA
The DNA here is from genome assembly GCF_048564905.1 of Vicugna pacos. Lineage (NCBI taxonomy): Eukaryota > Metazoa > Chordata > Mammalia > Artiodactyla > Camelidae > Vicugna > Vicugna pacos. Next base: position 64,350,453 of record NW_027328741.1, on the reverse strand, counting down.
AGGTGTTAATATCTGTTATATATGTAGCAAATTAGACTCAGTATTTTAAAACACAGGCCCCAACTTAAAAACAGTTTAAGGATCTTCATGGAAGGTTTTCAAAAACAGACATGTGGATGATTTTCATTCACATAAATAGAAACATAACTTTGCTATTCTTTAGGAAATCATAAATCAAAACCAGAATGAAATATAATCTCACAGCAACCAAAATGGCTATTAAAAAGGCTTCAAATGACAACCATTAATAAGAATGTTGATAAAAGGGAACCCAGGTACACTGTTGGTCGAAATACAAATTGATGCATCCACTAGTATAAAAGTGTAAACAGTGCACAGGAAACTAGAAATAGAAGCATTATATGTTGAAACAATTCCAGCTTTTGATATAAATCTGTAAAAACATGAAAACATTAACTTTAAAGGATATATTACCCACAATGTTTTTAACATCATTATTTATAATAGCCAAGGATAGATGCACAACTCAACTGCCCATTAACAGATGGTTGGCTGAAGTACATGTGAGATATAGATAACATAATAAATTCTTAGTCATTGCCATATCAAAAAATAAAATTCTTCCATTTGGAACAATGTGACTGAACCCAGAGTGTGTTGTACATATGAAAATAAGTCAAAAAGAGATAAACACTCTTAGTTATCACTTCCATGAGGAAACTAAAGATAACAGAAGTAATCATATATAAACAGGAACAGAATCACATATATATGTGTAGTGTACCAAGCAGTGTTTTCCTATGGGGACAGTCAAGAAGGATGAGGAAGACAGAAATGTGAAAGCTATGAGTGATAAATTAGAGAAGCAACTGGGCTATATTTACAGCACAGAGAAATATTTTAATAATTTAAATTATTTTAAAGAGATTATAGGCATATATTATAGTAAAATATGCATCTATGTGGGAATAACTTTGAAGAAAAGAACCCAGGAAAATCAAAATAGTTTGTAGTACTATGACTTTAAGGGTGGTGATTTGTTCACTTTCTTTATTGTTCTTATAATGTCCTTATTAGAATTTAAGCTTTTAAATGAAAAAGTATATATATTTAAAAAAGTAACATAAGTTGAAACTATTTCTGTCTCTCCCCTTAAATCTACAGTCAGTAAAACGTTCACATCTCAACAAAAATAACTACAACACAAAACAATACTCCAGAATGCATATGTACAGTTGAAGTTCGGTGCACTAAAACACATAAAGGAGGCTCAACTGAGGGAAGAGCAGATTTGGTGCCTGCAACCAAGCCCCACTGACTAGGGCACCTGAGCCCACAGGCTCAGAGAACCCAATAGAAACAGGGTCTCAGTGGTTGACACAGCTTCAGCCTCCAACTGCACCAGTACTCATGGTCACTGGTAACTAGGAAGGAGCCACAATGGAGACAGAAATTCCATCCTCCAGACACTCAGACATTCATGACACTGTCCTAACTCCCCATTCACAATGGTGGAGACAAGTTACCTTGCAAAACTGGACATGGAAAAGGCACTTGCCTGATTCCAATTACCCACCTGTCTTTACACATTTCCTCAATGTGTACACTGTGTCTCAAGGGATATCAGATAAAAGGAAGGGTTCACCATACCAGTGACAACAGTGGCATTAACTACCAGAGAAGTCTAAGAAGTGACAATGAAAGCATATCTTTTATCCAGACAGTAGCGACTGGAAAGTGCCATTTTGAAATATTATCAGAGGTAGCTCAATTAAGTAAAATGAAATATTGTACAATATTGCAAATTATCAGAAAAAAAAGGCAAGGTCTCCAACTCCCAATCTGTTATTTAGTGTCATCAGAGCAATACTTTACCAAGACCATGACCGATCACAATAAAATTATAGGGCACACACACAAAGTTACACAAGAACAGACACTGAAACAGACACAGACACACACAAACATACACATGCTCACACACACACAATATCAACCCTGCAGCAAACAAACTTAAAGTCATGGTATATTGCCATATAACTAATACAGTATCCAAATAGTTGTCATACAGAAACTCAATACAAAAAACAAAACTCAGATAGCAGTTTAGTGAGCTTAGTAATAAATTAAATCCTGATAAGGAATACATTACCAAAGAGACTGAAACTATATAATAACCAAATTTTATTGGAGGACCAGATGAACTAGACCAGATGAACTAGTAAATGAAATGAAGAATGCAACAAAAAGCATTGGAAGCAGACTGCCTTTGTGGAAGAGAGTTTAGAAAACTCACCAATAAAAAACTAGAAACAATATAAGAGGGCAGAGATACAGGATATTAAAAGGTGAGGAAATTCTACAATAGCCATCAGACTTCTTCAGGAAGTGCACTTTAGAGTGAAATCCTGGAGGGAGAAGAAAGTTAGAAGGTAGCTGCTGGTTTATTTAAAGAAGTAATAGTTGATAACTTCCCGAACCTGTGTAAGGAACTGATATATGAGTCCGTGAGCCAACAAAACACCAATAACTTTAAGGCAAAGAGACCTCCTTCAAGATACGTCATATGCAAATTGGCTAATCATTGACAAAGTAAAATTTTAAAGGCAGCCAAAATATGTTATGATAATCTACAAAGGAACACCCATTAGGCTTTCAGCAGAATTCTCAGCAGAAAACATAGGCCAAGGGTAAATTTAATGGCATTTTCAAAATACTGAAATAAGAAATCTCTCACCCAAGAATACTCAAACTATCACAGTTATCACTTAGATATAAGGTGAAAATAAAGACTTTACCAGACAAACAAAACCTGAATAAGATGAAAAAAACAAAACTGATACATCTTACACGGGGTGCTGAAAAGAGCTCTTCTAAGAAAAATAAAATGGCAAAAATATGCAAAACATTGAACAAAATGCTAAGCAGAGACCACGAGAAATTTGCAACTGTTTCTTTGGGTATATTTTTAAATTCTACTATAATATATGGATTAAAGAGAGAAAAATAGGAAATCGGGGGAATAAATATAGTTATATCAATCTGGTAACATGTTAACAAGGATAAAAGAAATAATTTGAGATAGTAATCATAAAAGGTAAAGAGTAAAATAAATCAATAATAAAGGAAGCTTCTATCAGAGGAAAAGGGCTTAATTTTGCATGAGATGTTTTATTTTTATTTGAAGTACAGTAGACGTAGTATATTGATTAATTTCAGATGTACAGCATAGTGATTCCAACCACTTTCTGGATTAAATTGCATTATAAATTATTACAATACTTTTATCATTCAATTATTATAAGTTATTGTGTATAATTCCCTGATCTAAACAGATTATCCTTGTTGCTTCTCTCCTTTATTTATACATTATATCTCTCAAAATAATACCATAAAATTGTCCTTCCCTTCCATTTTTGCTTCACTCTTGCCTATCAAATCTCTCTATCTCTCTACCATGTCTCTATCAATCAATCAATCAGTCAATCTGTCTGTCTATCTATCTATCTATCTATCCATATATGTATCTCTCTATCATGTATCTATATATCTATCCTTCTATTTATCTGTCATCTATGAATAGATAGCTATAGATAGATGTACATAGATATTTGTTATTCTTTAGATTCCAAATATAAACTATATTATATATTTTTGTCTTTGTCTAAGTTACTTCACCAAGCACAATATTTACTAGGTCCTTTAATGATGCTGAAATAGCAATGTGTTATACATTTTCATGGCTGAGTAATATTCCATTGTATATTTATAAAAACATCATATCTTCTTAAGTCCATAGTCTACTGTGGACCCTTGGATTGCTTCCCTGTCTTGCATATTATAAAGAGTGCTGTTGTGTACGTTGGTTCTCCTCAATGTAGGGTTTTGTCCCCAGATTTTTCCTAGGAGAGATTTTAATGTATCATATGGTAGTTCTCTTTTAGGTTTTAAAGAATTCTGAATACTGTTTTCCATAGAAATTGTACCAATTTGCATTACTTCCAAGAGTATACAAGAGATTTCTTACCTCCACATCGTCTCCAACACTTTCTATTTGTAGACTTTTTGATAAATGTCATTTGACCAGTGTGAAGTTATACCTCATTGTGGTTTCGATTTGCAATTACTTAATAATTAGTAATGTTGTGCAATTTTATCACTTGCCTGTTACTCATCTGTATGTTTTCTTTGGAAAATTATTAACTGTTAGTCTGCTCTTATTTTTGATTGGGTTTTTGCTTTTCACATTGAGTTGTGTAACCTAAATCCATGTGACATCTATTAACCTACATCTATTAAACGCTGGTCACTTGCATTATTTGCAAATATGTTCTCCAATTACACAGGCAGCGTTTTCATTTCATTGATTGTGTCCTTAGCTGTGCAGAAGTTTTCAAGTTTGTTTCAGTCCCACTTGCTTTTTTTTGCTTTTATTTCTTTTGCCTTAAGAGACTGATATAAGAAAATATTCCTATGATATATATCCAATAGTGTATCACGCATATCCACTTCTAGCAGTTTTATAGTATCAGGTCTTACATTTAGGTCCTTAATACACTTGGAGTTTATTTTTGTATATGTCAGGGAATGCTCTAATTTCACTGTTTACATGTAGATATCCTGCTTTTCCAACACCACCCATTGACGAGACTGTCTTTTGTCCATTGTGTACTTTTCCTTCTTTTATCATAGATTCATTGCTCATAGGTGTGTGGAATTATTTCTAGGCTCTCTGTTTTTATTGATTATATCTCTGTGCCAATGCCATGCTCTTTTTATTACTGTAGGTTTGTAGTACACTAAGGTATCTGGGAGGAATATACATCCAGATTTGTTTTTCCACAAGATAATTTTGTCAATTTTTAATGGTTTCATGTAAAACTTAGAGTTATTTTTTCTGCTTCCTCGGAAAATTCTACAGCTTCGCAGAAGGAATTCCACTAAATCTGTAGGTTTATTTGTGTAGTACGGCCATGTTAACAATATGAACTCTTCACTAGAAGAGTACAAGACATCATTCCATTTCTTTGAATCATTTTTAAGTTCTTTGTCAATGTTTTTTAATTTTCAGTGTGTAGATCTTTCACATATGTGGTTACATTTTTTCAAAGATATTCGAGGGGATTTGATTATAAATAGTATTGCTTTCAACGTTCCCTTTAGGGTATCTCATGATTAATGTGTAGAAATGCAAGAGACTTCTTTACATTAATCTTGTACCCTGCTCCTTTGCTGAAATAATTTATTATTCATAATAGTCCGTGTGGAGTCCTTAGGACTCTATGTAGATTGTTATGTCATTAGTACTGGTGACAATTTTGCCTCTTTCTTTCCATTTTGCATTTCTTTTACTTCTTTTTCTTTCCTTTTCTATTCTTGTATTACTATGGAGCAGAAGTGATGAGAGTAGGAATCCTTGTCTTGTTCCCGAATTTACCCAGAAGGCTTTCAGCTTTTCCCTCTGAGTAATATAAATTGTTTTTAATGGCCCTTACTTTGCTGAGAGATCTTCCCATTGTACTCATTTTCATGAGAGTTCTGGTCATGAATGTATGTTGAGTTTTGTCACATCCTTTTTCTGTGTGTATTGACATGGTCTTGTGAATTTGTCCTTCCTTTATTAGATATGTGTCATGCTGATTGAATTGTTTATGTTGAACCATCCTTGTGTCTCTGGAAGGAATCCAACTAATCATCCTGTATAATCCTTTCTATGTATTGCTGGATTAATTTGTTGATGTTCTGTTGAGGATTTTTGAATGTATATTCATCAACGATATTGGCTTTTCATTTTCATTTTTTTTTCTTTTGGTAAAGTCTTTGTTTATGTTATCAGGGTAATGGTGGCCTTATAGAATAACTTTGGGAATTTTCCTTCCTCCTTTATTTTTTGAAGTAGTTGGGGGGAAAGAGGATTTAGTGAATGTATCCAGGCATTTTATTCAAGGGTGTTTTTAAAATGAAACATTATATTAACTTATAGTGATTGCTCTTTTCAAGTTCTCTGTTTTCTCTTTATTAAGTGTTGGTAGGCTGCACATATCTAGAAATGTGTCCATTTCTTTAAGGTAATCCTGTTGGTTGTCACATTATGGCTCATAGTGCTTACATAAACTTTTTTGGATTTCAGTTATATCAAATGTTATTTTTACTGTTTCATTTCTTATTTTAATTGAGTCCAATCTGTGTATTTCTTGATAAGCCTGGCTAAATGCTTACAACTTTGTTAACATTTTTTTAAAAAAAGCTCTTGATTTTAGGACTTTTAATTTATTTTTGATTTATTTTAATGTTTTCTACCTAATCATTAAAGTGTTCTCATTCTACTGCCTTTGGTATTTGTTTGTTCTTATTTCTAGTGATTTTTGGTGGGATGCTTGGTCCTTTGTGTGAGGTTTTTCTTATTCCTTGTAGAAGGCCTTAATCATTGTAAACTTCCCTCTAAGATTTGTCTTTGCTGCATCCCATACATTTAATGAAGCTGTGTTTTCATTGAAATTTGTCTCTAGTTATGATTTTATTACCTCTTTGATTTCATCATTGACCATATTTTATTCTATTTTTTTAAAGGATGTGGTTTAATCTCATGTTTGTGCTTTTCCTGTTTTTCTTTCTAGAGGTGATGCATTGTTTCATACTTATGTGTATGGAAAAATACTTGCTGTAATCTATATTTGCTTACAGTTCCTGAGGCACTTTTCATCACATAATTTGTGGTTAATTCCTTAGATAACATCCTGTGCACACTTGAAAAGTTTATGCGTTCTGATTTTCTGATGCAGTGTCCAATAACACAGTTAGGTTCAAATGATCTAATATACTAATAAGACCTCTGTTTCCTTACAGAAAATCTTTCTGGATGACCTGGCTATCAGAATAGTGAGGTGTTAAATTCAGCTACAATTTTTCTTTTATAATCAATTAATTCCTTCATGTCTACTAATATTTCTTTATATATTAAGGATCTATGGTTTTGGGACCATATATAATTTAATGAGTGTAATACCCTATTTTAATATTGATCTCTTTTTCATTTTATGATCTAATATATATATCTTTCATTGTGGCCCTTATTTTGAAATGTATTTTGTTTGAGTTCAGCATTGCAATCTGCACTTTCTTGTCATTTCCATGAAATATCTCTTCCATCTATTTCAAGGCTGTGTTTATCTTCCACCATAAAGTGAGACTTTTTGGGGGAGGAGGCCAAGATGGTGGAGTATAAGGATCCTCGTTAGTCACCCTTTCCCACAAATGCACGAAGTCTCACATCCACAGACCCACTCAGCTAACCAGAGTACCTGCAGAACTCTGGCAGAACATTGTCCTCTTCAATAGGTAAAGATGCAGAAAATTTGGTAGGAGAAAAGGAAGAAAGAAAGAACAAAAGCCAAAACAGAGTGGGACAGTTCCCACAGGGATAGAGCTGTAAAGAAGGACTGGCACTCATTCACTGGGTCTCCCCTCTCCAACTGAGAGTTCAGCAGGGTGGAGGGTGAGCCTCCAGGGCTTGGATCTGTACAGAGTATAATTTGACTGACAGAACTAAGTTAAACAGGCACAGACACCCAGCACAAAATGGAGCTGAGAAGCTGGGGGCAGTGCCATGCTGCACGAGCTGGGTTGTAGTTGGGGATGTCTACACTGAGGCAGTCCAGGGGAATGGAGGGGGCTGTGTGCCATGGCTGTGGGTGTACAGGGCAGAACAACCTGGGCCCTCCATAAAACAACAGGGCAGATGTGCCCTGTTGGGGAAAGGGTGAATACCCATATCTGAAAATCCACAAAATTTCTATATGAAGAGACCTGGGGCTCAGACACAGCCACCATATCCTCTGGTGCTTTGCACCCAGGCAGCAGTGGGGGCACAATCTGCATCTACATCTAAGGACTTGGCAGCTTTAAGGGCCAGACAGAGACTTCTCAACATCCTGAGGCAGATAGGATCCTTCTCTCCTGGTTCCTCAGAGAACTTGCTTCACCAAGACAAAAAGGGAGCTGGGTTTTGGGCCAGACCAGGGACAGGGCTGTTCCTAAGTCTTCCCTGAGCCCACTTCTGGTGTGCAAACCCGAGTTGAATGTACAGTGGCACAGAGCAGCGGAGAGACTGGCACACATATGGGGTGTGTGGCCCCCCATCTTTTGGGCTGGAATGCAGCCCCAGACCATGGTGCTGGGAGTGGGAGTGATGCCCAATCCTGCCGGTCAGTCTACAACAGCTGATTGCAGCATCAGGCAGGGCAGTGACAAGCCAGACCACAGTAAAGTGAGCTGCTCCAGATGCAGTGTTGGGGTTAGGACCATTCAGCTTGCCGACAGCCACTGGAAGCAGCACATTTGAGGGCTCCAGTGGAGGGCCTCTGAAAACAGGAAGATGAGATTCCAAACCAGGATGAATACACAAAGAGTTCACATTAAACGTACACAGTATCCAGGAGGACACATACCACCCCATTGTTTTAATCTGTTCTTACATGTTCCATTTTCTATTACCCTCTTAATTTTTACTTCTTAGGCAATTATATATACCCCCATTTTTATCAGTTTGAAATATTTCAAAAATATTTTTATTATTATTATTTTTCAAATCTCTGCATCAACTTTCTCTTCTCTTATGCATTATACAATGTCTTCAAACATTTACTTTCCCTTTCTTTAAAACTTTTTGTCTCTCCCTCTCTTTTTTCTCTTTTCAAAGTTGTATTACAACATAGACATTAGGTAGATAAACACCTTTAGGACCACAGTAGATAAATGATACTCCAAAACCACAGTGCCAGAGATGTAGTAGCAAGATGAAGAAGCAGAGAAACCATTCCCAATTAAAACAACAAGAGAAATCCCCTGAAAGAATGATCAGTGAAATAGACATCAATAGCCTACTAGAACAAGATTTCAAAAAAGGAGTGATCAAATTACTGAAGGAAATAAAAGATAGTGTTTAGAGATATAAAATATGTTTAAAATGAAATGGAAGCTATAAAGAAGATCTGAGTAGAATAGATAAACTCATTGACTGAGATGAGTAATGATTTAAATGCATCACAATGCTGACTTGATAATGCAGAAGAATGAATTAGTGACTTAGATGACAGGACAATAGAAAGCACCCATTAAGAATATCTATAAGAGAAACAATGAGAAACAAATGAAAAAAGCATAAGTGACCTATGGGATAATAAAAAGCATGCCAATCTTGGCATAATAGAATTTCCAGAAGGGGAGGAAAGATCAAAGGGGATTGGAAAGGTGTTTGAAGAAATCATGACTGAGAAATTCCCAAACTTAGAAAAGGAATCAGATATCCAAGTACAGGAAGCTCAGAGTGTCCCAAACAGGAAGAACCCAAATACTCCCACACCAAGTCATATAATTAAGATTGTCAGAGTCAAAGATAAAGAAATGATCCTAAAGGCAGCAAGAGAACAGCTAAGAGTGAGTTACAAGGGAATCCCCATAAGACTCCCAGCAGATATCAGTACACAAATACTACAGGCCATAAGGTAGTCGCAAGATATATTCATAGTGCTGAATGAAAAAAATTATATACCCTAGGATACCTTAACCAGCAAGGCTATTATTTATGGTAGAAGTAGACATAAAGGATTTCACAGAAAAGAAAAAGCTACAAGAGTTTAACAACACTAGACCCATGCTAAAAGAAATATTGAAAGGTCTACTCTAAAAAGAAAAGCAGCAGGATGCTACAGAAATGTAAATATCACAGCTGAAAAGGTGGTAACTCATTAATTATAAGTAAAATAAGCAGAAAATTTTAAAAGAAGACATACAAATAATTGAAAGTGTGAGAGGGAGGCAGGAAAATAGGGAATTTATTTTTTTTGGCTTTTCCTATAAATTATTTTGCTCTCGGTAGGATGGGTTTGAGATCTTGTTGCTATCCATTTAATAAAAGCAGTTATAGTAATGGTCTAAAAGACTTATATAAAAGGGTAACAACAGGACAAAATCTTATCAGGGTGTCACTAAACTAAATAAACTTCATGATAATACAAATGAAAATGACCAAACCATAAAAGGATGATGAAACAAACAAAAAGGAAATACCAAATCTACTGCAAAAATAACGTCAAAATGGCAATAAACAGAAACATATCATCGATTATAGTAAATATTAATTGAATAAATGCTCCAGTCAAATGTCATAGAGTGGCAGGCTAGATAATAAAGCAAGAACCTTCAATATGCTGCATACAAGAGACCCACTTCAGGGAGAAGGACACATATAGATTGAGAGTGAAAGGATGGAAAAGGGTATTCCATACAAAATGAAAAGCCAAAAATTAGGTGTTGCAGTAATGAATTCAGACAAAATAGTCTTTAAAAAAAGGCCATAAAGAAAGATAAAGGAGGACATTTTATAATGATTGAAGGAGTGATACAAAATGAGGATAGCACACTCATTAATGCATATGCACCAAATAGAGGAGCACCTAAGTACATAAAATAATTACTAACAGATATAAACGGGGATAGTGTTGGGAATCTAATCATAGTTGGAGATTTCATCACTGCATTAACATCACTGGACAGATCATCGAGAAGGAAAATAAACTAGGCAACAGAGAAGTTAAATAATACAATCGAAATATTACACTTGGTGGATATTTTCAGAGCATTGCACCCCCCACAAAATAGGATATACATTCTTTTCAAGTGCACATGGGACATTTTCCAGGATTCATGATATATTTGGATGCAAAATAACCCTCAGTAATTTTAAAAGGATAGAAATTACTTCAAGCATTTTACTGACCACAATGCCATGAAGCTAGAAATAAACAACAGAGAAACAAAGGAGAAAAATAGGATAACTTGGAGATTAAACAATATGTCATTAAAAAACAAATTGGTCAATGAAGAAATCAAAGCTGAAATGAAAAATTACCTTGAGACAAAAGAAAATGAAAGCAAAACCACACAAAATTTATGGGACACAGCAAAAGCAGTGCTCAGAGGGGAGTTTATAGTGATACAGGCCTTTCTCAAAAAAGAAAAACTATCACAAATAACCAATTTAACCTACCAGCAGAATGAACTAGAAAAAGAAGAAGGAAAAACCCCAAAAGGCAGCAGAAGGAAGGAAATCATAAATATTGGGGAAGAAATAAATAAAATAGAGTTTAAAATGATGATGGGAAGAAAATCAACCATTCCAAAAGTTGGTTTTTGAAAAAGTAAGTAAAATCACAAACGTCTGGCAAAACAAAAAATAGAAAAGAGAGAGAGCACAATTAGCAAAATAAGAAAGGAGAATGGAGAAATTGCAACAAACAAATTAGAAATACAGAATAACATATGAGAAAATTATGAAAAGTTTATGGAACCAAACTGTATAAACTAGAGGAGATGGACAAGTTTCTGAAAACATTCTGTCCACCAAGACTGAATCAAGAAGAAACTGACCCCTTGAACAAGCACAGCACTAGAAATGAAATCAAAATAGCAATATAAAACCTCCCTACAAATAGCACTCCAGGACCGGACGGCTTCAATGAGGAATTCTATACACATACAAAGAAGAACTCATACCATTACTTCTCAAACTCTTCCAGAAGATTGAAATGGAAGGAATATTCCCAAAGTGATTCTATGAAACCACAATCACCCTGATACCACAACCAGGCAAAGACACTACCAAAAAAGAGGGTTATAGGTTAATATCACTGATGAACACAGATGCCAAAATCCTCACCAAAATAGTAGAAAATAGAATCCAAACACAGAAAAAAGATTATACATCATGACCAAGTCGGGATCATGCCAGGGACACAGGGGTGGTTCAACATATGCAAATCAATCAATGTAATACAGCACATCAACAAGGGGAAGCACGAAAATCACATGATCATCTCAATAGATGCAGGAAAAGCAATTAATAAAATTCAACACCCACGTATGATAAAAATTCTCAACAAAGTGGGCATAGAGGGAATATATCTCATCATCATGGAAGCTATAGGTAACAACTCTACAGCCAGCATAGTACTCAAATGTGAGAAAGTTAAAAGCTCCCCTCTAAAATCTGGGACAAGACAAGGATGCACATTATCAACACTCCAACTCAATATAATCTTGGAATTCCTAGCCTCAGCAATCAAACAAGAGAGAGAAGTAAAAGCGATGCAAATTGGAAAGGAAAAGGTAAAAGTCTCACTATATGAATATAATATGTTATTATATATATAAAACCCTACAAGATCCACACAAAAACTACCATAGCTGAACAAAGAATTCAGCAAGGTAGCAAGTTACAAGATTAAGTTTCAAAAATCAGTGGCATTTCCTTACGCTAATGATTCAGATAATACTATAGACCTACAGTCAACATGACAGCACTTTATTGGTCAGAAAACAGACATATATGCAAATAGAAGAGAATAGAGAGCACAGAAATGAACCCACAAACTTTTGGAAAATATATTTCGACAAAGGAGGCAAGAAAGTATAATGAAATAGAGAGAGACTCTTCAGCAAATGTTGGGGAAGCTGGACAGCAGCATGTAAATCAATGAAGCTAGAACACTCCCAATGAAGCTAGAATACCATACAAAAAAATAAACTCGATGAATCAAAGACTTAAACATAACAAAAGATACAATAATCCTCCAAGAGGAAAATATAGGCAAAAAATTATCTGACATAAGTCTTGAAAATTTTCCCATAGAAGAAATAAAAGCAAGAATAAACAAATAAGACCGAATGAAACTTACAAGCTTCTGCACAGTAAAGAAACCGAAAGTTAAACAAAAATACAACCTACCGATTGGGAAAAAAAATTGCATATGAAACAGACAAAGCCTTGATCTTCAGAGCATATAAGCAGGACACCCAACTGAATAAGAAAAAATAAACAACCCAATTTAAAAATGGGCAGAAAACATGAACAAGTGATTACCCAAAGAAGACATACAAATGACCAAAAGGCGCATCAGAAAATGCTCAATATCACTGATTATCAGAGAATTGCAAATCAAAACTACAGTGATGTATCACCTCACACCAGTAAGAATGGTCATCATTCAAAATTCCGCAAATGACAAATGCTGGAAAGGCTTTGGAGAAAAGGGGACCGTCCTTCACTGCTGGTGGCAATGAAATTTGGTGCAGAAACTGTGGAAAGCAGGATGGAGATTCCTCAAAACTTAGGAATAGGCTTACCATATGGCCCAGGACTCACACTCCTGGGCATAAATCGAGAAGGAACTCTACTTCAGGATGACACCTGCACCCCATTTTTCATAGCCAGCAATATTTACAATAGCCAAGAAATGTAAACAGCCTAAATGTCAATTGACAGTTGACTGGATAAAAAGAGGTGTTATATTTATACAATGGAATACTAGTCAGGCATATAAACTGACAACATAACATCATTTTCAGCAACATGGATGCTTCTGTAGAAATTCAGTCAAAGTGAAGTAAGCCAGAAAGAGAAAGAAAAATACCATATGACATGGCTCATCAGTGGAATCTAAAAACAAAACTAAACAAAACAAAAAAAGCACAAATACAAAACAGAAATTGACTCACAGACATAGAACACAAAGTTTTGGTTTCCATGTGGCTGGGGGTGGGAAGAGATAGACTGAGAAGTCAAAATTGTAGAATAGGTAAACAGGATTGTAGTGTATAGCACAGAGAAATATGTAAAAGATCTTACAGCAGCTGACAGAGGAAAAAATGGGACAAAAATGCATATATTTTCATAGTAACTGAAAAATTATGCTTCAGGCTGGAATTTGAGAAAAATTTGTAAAATGACTTTAAATCAATAAAAAAGTTATAAAAAGAGAAAAATATTACCCTAAATATTACAGGTGTAAATATAAATTATACAGAAAAGAAAACTATGCAAAAGAGTAGTAAAACTAAAGATTTAGTTTTATGTTTTTTGTAAGATATACAAATCAAAAAACCTGCAGCCAGGTGCATCATGAATAAAAGAGAGATGCTCCAAAGAAATAAAGTAAGAAATAAAATAAGAGAAATAAAAATTGTTACCTGAGATATACAAAAGAGGGATCATTTTGTCAACACTTACATGACAATAAACTTGTCAACTTAGAAGAAATAGACAAATGTCTAGAAAAAGACAGAGATAGGGAGAAACAAATAATTTGAACAATCTGTTTACTAGAAGAAACATAGAATATGCATTTAAAAAAATCGTTAAATAGAAGTTCAGATTTAAACAGCTCCCGTGGAGAACTGTACAAAAACAGAAAGCAGAACTTATACTCTTCAAACTATTCAAACATAGTGAAGATGTGGGAAACAACAAAATTTATTCTATGAAACTATAATCACCCTGATAGCAAAGTCAACAAACAAAGTACGGGCAAAGAGAACTTCAAGGCATTATATTTGTTAGATTTAGAAAAGAAAATTCTACAAAATATTTTTAGCAAACTAGATCCAGCAATAACTGAAATGAATCATATACCATGATCAACTTGGAATGACTGCAGGGTCACAAGATAGGATCAACATACACAAATCAATCAGTTTGACACACTGAATTATCGAAAGAAAAAGAGAAAATTACATGGTCATCCCAATAAATCCATAAAAAGCATTTCATAAAATTCAACGTTTATTCATTAAAACAGCAACAACAGCAAAAACAGCAACAACAACAACAGCAAAAACGACAGAAACGTCTTACCAAAGTAGGATTCAGGAAATATATCTCAACATAAATAAAGTCTTTAATTACAGGCCCACAGACAACATAATATGCAAAAGTGAAAAACTGAAAGCCAAATTAAGGAAAAAGACAAGGATGCTCACTCTCACCATTTGTATTAAATACAGTATGGGAAGTCCTAGCAACAGCAATTGGACAAGAATAAAGCTATTCAAGTTGGATTGAATGAAGTAAATCTGTTATTATTTTTGATGACTTGATAATCTATATAGACAACTCTAAAGATTCTCCACACCAAAACAACTAAAACTAAAAAAGACATTTAGCAAAGTAGCATGATTCATGATTAATATACAAAAACTGTCACATTTCTTTACACTAACAATTAAATATTCCAAAATTTTAAAAAATCCATATGAAATCAGATCAAAAAATGAAAAACCTATGAAAAAACCAAGATAATAAAATCAATAGGACACTGATAAAGAAATTTGAAGATGATGCAAAAATGGAAAGAAATCTCAAGGTCTTAGTTTACAAGAATTAATTTTGTTAAAATATACATACTACAAAAGATGTCTACACATATAAAGTGATTCAGATCGAACTACATGTTATTTTCCACAGAACTAAAAACAGTCCTATGATTTGTATGGGAGTGCAAAAGAACAAGAACTCCAAAAGTAACAATCAGGAAAAAAAACAAAGTTGGATTCATAATCCATAACCCTCCCAGATCTCAGACTATATTACAAAAATACAGTAATCAAAGCAGCACAATGCTGCAAAACAAACAAACATCTATATCACTAGAACAAAACACAGAGGCAGAAATAAAACGTCACACCTATGATCATCTAAACTATGACAAAGGAAACAAAAATATACCCTACCTAAAAGACAGTCTTCAGCAAGTGATGTTGAGAAAGCTAGACAGCTACATGTAAATCAATGAAATTAGAACACTCCCTCAAACTGTACAAAAATAAATTCAAAATGATTTTAATATCTGAATCTAATACATGACACAATAAATCTCCTGGAAACTAACATAGAGAAAACAAGACATATATTGTAGCAAAATTTTCATATATCACACTCCCAAGCAAAAAACAATAAAACCAAATAAACAAAAAGATCCTAATTAAACTTAAAAGCTTCTACACAGCAACATAAACAAAATGAAAAGATGAAATTCCAATTGCAGAAAACATTAGGAAACAATACAATCAACAAGAGGCTAATTTCTAAAATACACACATCGTTCATAAAAATCCATTTCAAAAATTTACAAACAACTCAGCCAAAAAATGAGCAGAAGACATTTCTCTAAAGAAGGCACACAGATTACAAACAGGAACATAACGACATGCTCACGTTGCTAATCATTATACAAAGGCAAGATAAAAATAAAATAATGTTTTACCTCACAATATTGAGAAAGGATGTCATCCAAATGTCTACAAATAATAAAGACTGGGGTGGTTGTGGAGAAATAGGGACTTACCAACGCTATTGGTGGGAATGAAAATTGGTGCAACCACTTTGGAAACTGTATCGAAGTTCCTTTAAAAAATAAAAATAGATACTACATATGACCCAACAATCCCACTCCTGGGGATATAAAACATATACCCTGAAAACAAAGAATCCTAGGGTAAAATATAAGAAGTACACTCTGACATCGGACTTAAATTGTTTCTACATATGTCTCCTCTGGCAAGGGAAGCAGAAGCAAAACTAACAAAATATGATTGTATCACTCTAAACAGATTTACACTGCAGAAAAAATGATCAATAAAATGAAAAGCCAATCAACACAATGGGAGAATATATTTTCAATTGATATTTTCAAATCAAGTGTTAATATCCAAAATATATGTCAAACTCTTTCCCCAAAACAACAACAAAAAAGACCAAACAGTCCAATTAAAAAAAGTCCATAGGAACTGAATTGATAGATCTAAATCAATTCTCTGTAGAAAACATAGAGTAGGCTAAAGAAAAAATGAAAATATTTTCAGAGTTATAAATTATTACAAAAGTCATAAACCAAAAATGAGACAAGAACTCACACTTGTCAGAAGGTTCTCATCAAAAAGAAAAGAAATAGATGTTTGTGAGATAGTGGAGAAAAAGGAACATCGTGGACACTGTTGATAGGAATGAAAAGTATTGATTACATTTCATATATACTTCAAATTTTCTTCATCCACTTTTCTGTCAAGGAATTTTGGGTATGTAGGTCCCTGTCTGAAGGCTCTAGAGAATAAGCCCATGGGCTGAACTGATAAACAAGCTGTGAGGAATGTCACATATCCAGGCTGGAGAAGAAATGGCCTAATCAATGTATCCAATATGGATGGCTGGATAGCCTATGCTGGGTAAGTTTCTCAGAGGAGGACAACCTAAGACAGGCACAGCTGCCTGGATAAGAGATGGCCTACTTAATGAAGTTCCATGGTGAACTTTAAAACAATCCTTGATAATTTAACATTCTGTGCTTACTGCAAGAGCATGGGGACATAAATTGCTTAAGATTATCAACATTGTTATAACTTAGATGATATGTGAGGCATTGTGCATGTCCCATATAAACACTTTTTCTAAGAATCAATAAACAGAGAACTACTCCGCTTTTCTCCACACAGTGTTTGTGTGTATAAGATATTGTGCCACTGACAGGGTTAATTTAATTTGATGGGAGTATCTTAAAAGGATGTTGCATTATACAGAATGCTGTTTCTGCACCTATTGAGATGATTATGTGAGTTTTATTTCTCATTCTATTGGTGTGGCATGTCACCTTTAGTGATTTGAATATTTTGAAGTATCCTTAAACCCAGGGATAAAACCCTTTACTCATGAATGTGTATGATACATTAAATGTGTTGTTGAATTCATTTTGCATGTGTTTTGTTGAGAAATTTGGCACATATATTCATCAGGGATAATATTCTATATTTTGCATATAATGTCCTTTCTAGCATTGTTATGCAAATAAAGCTGGCATCATAAAATAAGTTTAGAATCTTTCACCCCCTTCAAATTCTTGGAAGATATGGGGAAGAATTGATGAAAAATTGTCTTCAAATGTATGACAGAACTCACCAGTAAAGCCGTCTTGTAAATTTTTTCTGGTTTCAGACGTTTGGATTATTGATTTACTCATACAAACTTTTGCTATATTTAAATTTCTTATTACTTCTTGATTCAGTATTAGAAGACATATGTTTCTGGGAAATTGTCTTTTGTTCTAGGTCATTCAAATCTTTGGCTAGTGGTAATTTCCTATGATGTTTTGCATCTCTACAACATCAGTTGTAAAATCTTCTCTTTTATTTCTTATTTTATTTGAGTCTTTATTTTCTTAGCCAATCTAAACTTTTGTCCAGTTTATGTTTAAAAGAAACAGACTTTGGTATTTTTTTTTATCTTTTCAATTGTTTCTCTTGTTATTTACCTTACACTCATTCATTGAATTTTCTTCTTTATTCTTTCTGTTTTCTCCTGGATTCGTGAGGTGTAAAGATAGTGTGAATATTTGTATTTTATTTATAATTAAATATTTTTTATTTCTTTATTATTTATTTATTTATTTATTTATTTATTTATTTATTTATTTACATATTTATTCATTTATTAATCATTGAAGAACTGCAATTTACAATGTGTGAATCTGTGGGTTTATCACAGTGTTCCCATACATGCATATATTTGTGTGCCTAGTAAATATTACTTCAGGATATTTAACTTACTGCCCTGTGTTATAAAAAATAATTTTGAAAAAATATATCTTTATATATAGTGGATAACATTTATAAATCTACAGCTCCCAGATTTATCCTCTTGTAGCCCTTTTCCACAGTAATTATAAATTTGTTTAGTAGATCTGCGACTGTGTTTCAGTTTTGTAGAAGAAGCCATAGTGTTCTCAACCAATTTTTTTTTAAGGTTCCACATATAGCATGTCATGTATTATTTTTCTTTCTCTTTCTGGCTTACTTCAATTAGAATGACACTTTTTGGGGACATCCGTTTTTCTATAAATGTCATTGTTTTATCATTTTTTATTGCAGAATATTATTCCATTGTGTAAATACGACATAACTTCTGAATACTGTCATCTGTTTTTGGACAATTAGATTGCTTCCATGTCGTGGCTGTTGTATATAGCCCTGCTAAGAACATTTTGGTGCCGATGTGTTTTTGAATTAGAGTTCCCTTTGATATATACCCAGAAGTGGTATTGTTGGGTTGTATGTTGTCTATATTCTTTAGAGGAATCCCCATCCTGGTTTCCACAATGAGTGAACCAAACTACATTCCTTTCAACAGTGTAGGAGGGTTCTCTTTCTCCACAGCTTCCCCAGCATTTAATGTTTGTGGAGTTTTGAATGATGGCCATTGTGACAATTGTGAGCTGATACTTCATTAATCTTTTGAATTGCCCTTCTCTGATAATGATGGTGAGCAATTTTTTTTCATATATCTTTGTGTCATTTGTATGTCTTTATTTGAGAATTGCTTCTTTAGTGCTTCTGCCCATTTTCAGATTGGGTTTCTTGTAGTTTTTTTTTATTATTAGGTGGTATGAAGTGTTTATATTTTGGAAATTAAGCCTTTGTCAGTTGCATCACTTCTAAATATTTACTTTAATCCGGTAGGTTGTCATTTTGCTTTCTTTATGGTTAAATTTGCTGTGCAAAAGCTTATAAGTTTAATTCGGTACCATTTATTAATTTTTCTCTTACATCCATTACCTGGGTAGGCTGTTCTAGGACATCATTGCTGAGAATTATCTCAGAGTGTTTTCCGTATATTTTCTTCTACTCTGTCTTGCCTTAAATTTAAGTCTTCAAGCCATTTTGAGTTTATTCTTGTGTATGGAGTGAAGGAGTGTTCTATCTCCATTGCTCTGCATGCTGCTATCCACTTTTCCCAACACCAGTTGGTGAAGAGATGGTCTTTTCTCTCTCAAATTCTTGGCTACTCGGTCAAATATTAATTGAACATAGGCCTGTAGATTTATTCCTAGGCCCTCTATTCTGTTCCATTGGTCCATATGCCTGTTTTTGTACCAATATCATGTCATTTTGATTATTGTAGCTCTGCAATAGTGTATGGAGACCTGGTTGTTTATTCCTCCAGCCTGTTTCTTTTTCTTGAATATTGCTTTGGAAATTCTGGATCTTTTATGGCTCTGTGTAAATCTTAGGATCATTTGTTTCAGTCCCAAAAAGAAATGTTCTGCAAAATTTGATAGGTAATCACATTAAGTTTGTGGATTGCCTTGGGCAGTATTGCCATTTTAACAATATTGTTTCTTCCATTTCAAATCCATTGAGTATCTTTTCAATTCTTCTAATCTTTTTTGATTTCCTCAATCAATGTTTTCTAGTTCTCTATGTATAAGCCATTCACCTCCTTGGTCAGATTTATTCTTAAGCATTTTATAGTTTTGGGTGCAGTTATAAAAGCGGTTGTTTCTATACTTTGTTTTCCTGTTGATTGAATGTTAGTGTAAAGAAATGAAATTGGTTTTTTACATTAATCTGTGTAGCTTGACCAGTTCCTTTTTTAGCCTAAGTATTTTTTGTGAAGCTTTTACAGTTTTCTATATATAGTGTCATGTCTGCATATCGTGGCAATTTTACCTCTTCTTTTCCAGTCTGAATACTTTTATTTCTTTTTCTTGCCTGATCATTGTGGCTAGGACTTCTAAGACTATATTGAATTGAATTTGTGAGAATTGGCAACCTTGTCTTGTCTCAGCTTTTTGTGGGAAGGGTTTCAGTTTTTCACCATTGAGTAATTTGCTGGTATATGTTTGTCATAAATAGTTTTCATTATGTTGAAATATGGTCCCTCTATGCACACTGTGATAAGAACTTTTATTGCAAATAGGTGTTAAATTTTATCAAATGCTTTTTCTTTATCTACTGAGATGATCATGTTGTTTTTTTGTCCTCTCTGTTGTTGATATGGTGTATCACAATGGATTGATTGATTTGCATATGCTCAACCATCTTTGCGTTCCTGGGTTGAACCTAAATTGACCATGGTGTATAATCTTTTTTTTCATGTTGTTGGATTCTGTTTGCTAATACTTCCTTAAAGACCTTTATATCTATGTTTATCAATGATATTGGCCTATAGTATTCTTTTGGAATAGTGTCTTTGTCTAGTTTTGGTATCAAGTTGATGTTGGCTTTATGATGTGAGTTTGGGAGTACTCTCTCCATATCAATCTTTTGGAAAAGCTTGAGGAAGAGTCATATGGATTTTTCTTTCTATGTTTGGTCAAATTCCCCAGTGAAGCTAGTTGGGTCTGAATTTTTGTTTGCAGAGATTTTTTATTTTATTGATAATTCTATTCCATTTCAGGTGATCTGTCTGTTCAAATGGTCAATTACTTCTTAATGCAAAAATGGTTGGCTGAATGTTTCCAGAAACTTCTGCATTTCTTCCTGGTTATCCAGTATGTTTCCATAGAGTTGCTCATGGTATTCCCTGATGGTATTTTGCAAATTTGTTGTACTCTTTGTAGTTTCCCCATTGTCATTTTTTATGATATTTGTGTTCTCTCTCTATTCTTGTTGATGAGTCTGTCCAGAGTTTTGTCAATTTTGTTTACTATTTCAGGAGTTTGATTTTTTCTATTGATTAATCTCTACTTCAATTATTCCTTCCTTTATCTTTATTATTTCCCTCTTTCTGCTGACTTTTAGTTTTGTTTGCTCTTCTTTTCATGATTAGTTTACATAGGACTTTTGATTATTTATTTGAAAATGCTCTTCTTCTTTGAGGAGGGCATTGTCACTATGATCTTCCCTCTTAAGCATGCTTTAATTGTATTCCATAAACTTTGCATAGTGTTTTGTCATATTTCTGAAGATATTTTTTAATTTCTTATTTTACTTCATCAACTCCCCTCTTGTTTTAGTACCATGTTGTTTAATCTTCTTGCTGTCATTTTTTTCTCCCTGTTTTTCTGTGATTGATTACTACTTTCATGGTATTATACTCAGAAAAGATGCTTGAAATAATTATTATCTTCTTAAATTTTTTGAGGATTTTTCTGTGCCTGAGTACATAATCTTTCCAAGAAAATGTTTCATGTGCACTGGGAAAGAATGCATATTCTGCTTTGGGGAGAAGTACTGTTTTGAAAATATCAGCCAACTCCAATTATTTTATCTTAACTTTTAGTATCTTTGTTCCCTTATTAATTTCCTGTCTGAAAGACCAGTCTAGTGATGGTAATGGGGAGTTATATTCTCCTTCTGTGATTGTGTTCCCATCCATTTCTCCCTTTTTATCTATTAGTATTTGCTTTATGTATTTAGGTGCTCCTATATTGAGGGCATATATATTAATGAGCATAATACCCTCAGTTTTTACTGCTCCTTTAATCAGTATATCATGTCTTTGTTTATCTTTCTCTGTGGCCTTTGTTGTAAAGTCTATTTTGTGTGAAGTCAGTACTGCTAGTCCTGCTTTCTTTTCATGTCCATTTGCATGGAATATATTTTTCAATCTTCTGACTTCATTTATGTGTGTTCCTCTTACTAAAGTGGGTCTCTTGTATCTTCATTATGTAGGGTCTTGTTATGTTATCCCATTTGACAATATTTATCTTTTTAATCAGGCACTTTGTCTATTAAGAATTGTGATAATTAATGATAGACTGGTGTTTATATCCATTTTGAACTTCATTTTCCTTTTGATTTTGTATTTCCTTTTTGTTCATTTCTTTTTCTTTTGTGGCTTGATAATTTTTTTATTATCCTGGTTTCTTTTTGGATTTGTGACTTCACTGTAAGCTTTTGACTTATGGTTGACATGTTTTGTATGTATATTGACCCATTACTATATCTATTTATTTTAACTGACAGGAATACAAATTCTAACCCATCCTAAAGAGAAGAGAAACAAGAAGGAAATACTCTGTATTATACTGTTTCACTCTCTTACACTTAAAAATTTTGATGTCCTGTTTTACAACATCATGTTTATGCTATTGTAAGTCATTGTAGTTATTGCCTTTCTAATTATGCCTTTCTCTTTTCTATAACATCCTGCTTCTTTTTGTTTTAGAGTAGATCTTTCATTATTTCTTTTTCTGTTGCTAAATTCTTCTATATTTGTTTTTTCAGAAGTTATTTTTCTCTCCTTCTATTCTAAAGGATAGCCTTGCTTGATATATTATCTTAGATAACAGCTTTCTTTCATTCAGGACTTTGAATATGTCTTGCCACTGCCTTCTGCCTGTTGTAATTGTGTAGGAACGTGTTTAAAACTATAATATATGTAATTTTATGTATATGTAAAGAATAGTTAGAAATGAAGTTATCAATTGAGATGAAAACCTATACATTAAATTATAGAAAACATTGATGAAGGAAATTAAAACTGATCCAAAGAAATGAAAATATCTCTTATGTTAATGATGTGAAACTATTTGGTTGAAACAACAATACTACCCAAAGCAATCTACATTTCGTGTGATTCATGTCAAAATAACCATGAGATTTTTCCATTAAATTGAACAAATAATTTCAAAATTTATATGTATCCACAAAAAACATGAGTTGCCAAAATAATCTTGAAAATATGTATTAAATCTAATAGTGAAAAGTTCTCTGACGTTAAACAGTCCTACAAAGCTTTAGTAATTTAAATAACATGATACTGACTCAAAAACAGACACCAAACAATAGAAGAGAATAGAGCAACCAGATATAATCCCTCACACTTATGATCAATTAACCCATGAAAAAGGAAGCAAGAGTATAAAATGAATAAAAGACATTCTCCTAAATATGTAGTGCTGGAGAGATTGAACATGAGAAATATAAATTAGAGTATTTCCTCACATTGTATACAATCCATGCACACAGAATATCTTTTATTTATTTTGTTTACTTTTATTTCTTACACCTGTAATTTATTGATCTATGTTTTGATCTTTTATTTCACTTATCAAATTTATTCCTATTTTATTCTTTTTAGTATAAATTTACACACAATTGTTTTCCCAATTTCTCTTTCTGATAATGAGTTCTTACTATATAAAATTACAACGGATATTTGTATATTGATTTTGTATTCTGCAAGTTTACTAAGTATGTTCATTATTTCTAACAGTCACTGGAGGAGTCTATGGAGTTTTCCATCTATGTATAATTATGTCATCTGTAAAAATTTTACTGCTTCTTTACAAGTTGTATGCATTTTATATTTTTTCTTGACTAGTTGTTCTGGCTCAGACTTCTAGAAGTGTAATTTAGGACTTGTGACAATGAGCTACTTTTTTTATTACTGGACCTGAGATAAAACTTTCTGTATGTTAACATTGAACTTGATTTTATTCATGGGTATTACATATATGCCTTTTACTATGTTTAGTTACATTCTATCTAAAGTGAATTTGTTTAGAATACTTTTATAGAAAACTTAAGATTAGATCTGTCAATAAATTTCCTACAGTTCTTGAGACTGTTATTACTGAATTCTCTGTTTTTAAAGGGATGGTATCACATATATTACTTTGCGTATGTTAAATAATATTTATGAATCAGAACTAAATCCCTCTTAACTATAGTTTATAATACTTATAATATGCAATGAATTCAGGTTGCTAATGTTTATTTTGAATGGAATATACACATACTGAATGAGAAATTTACATTGTAGCTTGAGTGTAGATTTATTTATTCAAAAATTTTGTCCCTCATTTTGAATTTGGTTTATGTTTAATGGATTTAATTTCTTATTTAAGAATATAAATTTTGGTTGAACTTGATTTACTACAGTTTACTGATTAGAACATAGCTATTATTTACAATTAGTGAACAAAACACTTGCCTTAAAATGCCATATTTTACTAACAATGACAACTGTTTCAGGACTGAGAAACATATTGCTTCCTAAAATGCATTACCTGGTCTTTTCCACCCCAACCCACGTATTCTCTAATTTCTTTGTATTTTGATTTATTGTTTTCCCCTAAATGGAGGTAATGCTTATTGAACCCAAGATCTTGTGCCTAAGTGTATTTATCAACATCAATTTAGAACACTTAACAGAAGCCACAAGAGTATTTATTATAAAGATGACAAGAAAATTTATTCCTTCTAGGGACTGAAAACCTCTGAGTGAAAGAATGGCAAAAATAAACATTTGTAAGAATACTGTAAGATTTTCTCTTGTGTAATTTTAAAGTAGTATACTAAACTACATTTATTTTACTTATAGCACTGAACTACAAATTAAAACAAAAATTCCCCCCTTTAGAATATCTTAAATTTGATTGATTATTTTAATCTAATTTTATTTCATAAATATTTACCATTTATATATAAACATAACAAATAAACTAATATTTATTCTGCTCATGTGTTGAATTTTGTGATTTTTTATTCTCTGTTCACAAATCTGGTATAAATTTGTGTACAAAAGGATGGAGATTGGTTTTATTTCTTAGACACCAAAATTAAATTATTTAAATAGATTTTGTGGGGATAAAATTTGCAGATCACCGTATAAAATTAAGCATCATATATGCTTCACTTTAACTGAATGAATGAGAAGTAAACACTGGCTGAATGTTACACTTGAGTTGCTAGGAGACCAGTTGATTGTGATGTCACAGCTTCTCAAGTTGAGAACCATTGTGATGGCCTCGTAGTTTATCTGTGCTCGCCCACCAAAGCAGCATTTGAAGCTGCAGTGCTCAAAATTATGCAGATTAGAAAAGTAGTTGTTGAAAATGTTATTTGAGATGGCACATGTTTCTACAGAAATTCAAGTTGTGTCTCCTAAATATGGACCAACTGCTTCAGGAATGTACAGTAGATCTCTATTGTGTGATCAAACATTCTCTGGGGACTTGGACTTGAGGTCTATGATTGAGGAAAATGTTTTTCAGACTTTGTCTGAAGAATCCCTGATAAAAAGGCCATGTTACAAACATTGTGTCTCTGAACCAGATGAAGATAATGATTTTCATTCTCTGACATATCCAAGAAAACTCTGGAAAATGGCTGGGAATGACCAATTTAAATCCATCTGTTGTGATGATAATGGAACTTCCATAGTGATGGATGAAGATGCCTTTATGAAGGAAGTTTTGGAAAGAAAGTCTCCTTTCAGAATATTTGAACCTGGAAGTATGAAAAGTTTAGTAAGACAGCTTAACCTTTATGGATTTAATAAAGTGCAGCAGAATTTTCGAAGATCTGCTTTTCTAGCTGACTTTCAGGCAGAAGAAAAAGAAGTCTCTGTTTTAAGCAAGGTATTCAGAAATTTTAGTTACCACTTGGTAACTTATATATAAAATTTTATTTTGTACATCAATCTATGGTAATATATATGTAAAATTAGATTTTGAAAATTGTACAAAACTATTAAAGCTAAAATACTTTATTTTTCAAAAAAATGAGCAGTGTCTTATGTAGTCAAGATTATGAGAATTTGCTTACAACTATGAATCTTACCACAAATTTAAATAAAGGTATTAAAACTGCTTTTAAAAAGTGGCATTCACCATTACTGCAAATGCTAACTTCATAAATTTGATGACTATAATTCTTAAATGGTATTTTCCAAATAAGGAACTTCAAAATATCGTCAGCAATGTTCATATTTTGATGATAATATCTTTGCATAGTAAACGTGAATTCTGAGGTTTTATAGGTTAGGCTTATTGTAGTCTTGTATTTCGGTTTAAAATATTACTAAAATCTTTCTCCTTTGGTTGTAGCAGCAGTTCTATCATAATCCTAATTTTAAACTAGGCTGTCCCCTGATTTCAGTGAGAATAAAAGGAATAGTTGGGATTAAAAATGCCTCTCTGGTATCTTCATTGGCTGAAGATTTCAAAAAGAAGCACTTAAAGCGGGGGGTAATGTGGACACTCATAGTTCAGATTTTGTGGCTGACAACAGAGGAGAAAGTGCATTTTTACCTTCTGCAAATTTAAACATGCTTCTAATAAGAAAGCCCTCTACTAGCCACATAAAAGTTGATACGAATAGCCTGATCAGAGGTGATTTTTCTCCTCTATGATCAATGTCATTTAGACATCCAGAACAAATTGCAGTGGATCAATGTGCTATTTTAAATCAGTTGACCACTATCCACGGGCACTCTCAAAGCAGCTACAATGAAGCAAATGGCCGTGTTGTGAACTTCATTACAACTACAACTTCTAATTCTCAGTACAGCACCTTATCTCCCATACAGTGCAATTATTTTGGACTGATGGAGGAACCTCCTACTTTTCCAAATGGATATCACAAAATATCTGCCAGTGAAGGTCGTTTTTCTAAACTTCAACCAGGTAGCAACCCACAGTTTCCAGTGCCAGAGATAGCCAATACATCAGCTACTTCTCTTTCAAGGCCAAATCATCAACCATCTTCAGCTTATGAATGTCATCCTAATTACAACTGATCTACCAGAGGACTACCAGATTATGCAGGATAACAAAGATTAAAATTGATGTTGGCAAATGTTGACAAATATCTGCAATATTCTTATTTGAACAATAAACATAGATGTGTACCTGTATTTTCCTTATTTTTTTTAAGTAGACATAAGTGTTAAATGGGAGATTAAGTTACCATTTAAAGAAAAAAAGAGATATTTGATTCATATGATCATTTGATGGAACAATATAGGAGTAAATTTAAATAATTTCTTGTAAGAAATAAGAGAAAATGGAAGAATTTGGGAAAAGACTAAAACATGGAGAGAGGGAAAAGTACTAAGTGTCTTCTGGTTCATCCTGGAAAGTATCAAAAGTGATAAGTTAGGATATGTTGAAATAGGAGATAAATGCCGGAACCAGCCCAGGGATTATGTCATCCCTGGAATCATAAAGGACACATGATGTAGTCCCAGATGGCACATTCATCATGTGGTAGAATTTAAGAAGCAATTTTATCTATGGTGTTCTTTGTGCTGTTCTCAAAGCATTCCAATTGGTGCTTTCATTTCCTGCCCTCAAGAGTCTACACTATATCTTCTAGTCAATACTTTATGTTACTTTTATGTTCCAGCCAAATACAAGCTTATGTCCTCAGGGAGGCACTGTACGCCTTTCTAAATCTAACCCCAGAAACTCAACTTAGTTTTGTTATTTCTTTATAAATTCGGCATCTGAGTACTTTGGCATATCTTAATGTTTCACTGTATCTGTAGATACTTCCAGGCAAATGCTTGTCAACTATGTTAGCTGCAACCTCACCACTTTTGCTTCAGCTCATCCTTGTGCTTATGGTGTTCTCATTTTACCTACTTAGACTTTCCCAGTCTCAGCACAGAAACCACCTCCTCCAGATGTTTTCTGTCTATCCCCCCTTCCTTGTCTAACTTGGATACTGGCACAGATAGCACAGCACATGCCACAGAATGCATTTTATTATTTAGTGAATGAAAAATACATGTTGACTTTAAGCAAAATATACTTTCCTGAAACAACAAAACTCTCATGGTTTTCAAACTATTTCGTTATGGTCTTTACTCTTCACCACAAACTAGCTCTTTTCATAGCCCAAGGACTAGTCACTCAAGACAGTAAGTGGATGTAGGTACAGGAGACAAAGTATTATTTTCTTCTTAATTCAAACCTCCAGAAGCCAAAAGCACTAAATTCCCATTTGCTGCATTTTTTCCTGTCTCTTCATCACCCACCCACCCCAAAATTGCTGATTCTCTTCCCCATATGAATAACTATGCTGACTTCTAATAAATTTGTTTCTTAGAATCACAGCTTTGTCCAGAAGAGACAGTGCCATTGCAAACATTTAATGTAGGTTTATACACCGGCATAAATTGTGCCCCTTCTAACATTCACACAGTAAGTATCTAAGTGATACTTGCCCGTTGGTTGGAGTGGTCATATTCAGTTACCAAATTGCAATCTAAAATGTGTGGACTCAAAGGAGGTGAGAGTGGTGGAATTAAAAATTTGTCCAACTGCAAGAATACCAAATTTCTGCAGATATAAAGAAATATAAAATATTCACAGAAGACTTTGTCTATT
The DNA here is from genome assembly GCF_048564905.1 of Vicugna pacos. Taxonomy (NCBI): domain Eukaryota; kingdom Metazoa; phylum Chordata; class Mammalia; order Artiodactyla; family Camelidae; genus Vicugna; species Vicugna pacos. Next base: position 64,321,768 of record NW_027328741.1, on the reverse strand, counting down.
TCCCATTAAATTAAAATAAAAGTGAAGCATTTTCAGAATGTGAAATGCTGGAAAACTTTTAGGCAGGGTCAGGGAGCCTAAGGCTTCTGCTCACAATCATGCAGCAAGTGTCATCTGATAAGACTGAAATGGCAAGTTTGAGTCCTGAAAATGTGTCACCAGTTGTGAAGAAAGCCTTTGATAATCTGGAGATTATCAAATGAGCCAGGGTATGTTCTAGCAACATGCAACCATTATGACCTTTACCAAGAGAATAAAAAGGCCCACTTGCAGCAGGAGAACTGTGTCTGCACAGCACCTGTTGTTCCTACAAGAGAAACATCAAGCTTTTAAATTTGTCAGCTCAGCTCAGATGGTGGCTATGTTTTTTTTGCATTAGCAGTCTGGGCTTCAGATGGGCTTGTTCGGCAGCTAGTTTCCAGCTCTCTTATCAGACAGTGGGTCTTAGCGTGATCATCATAACAAGGATCTATACTGATAAGTTAAAATCTACAGTTTACTTTCAAAATTAGAAATTCTAAAGAAGAATATTGTTTGTCCATCTGTAGTTTTCTACCTGGGAAAATCTAGACTATTGGCAAATGTACAAAATTTGGGTGGTGCTGTGAAAACTATTCTCAGTGCTTTGCCCACTGAATACTTCCCACTAATAACTACAAATCTGTCTACCATTTTGTGTGTGTGTGAAGACGGTTTGTTAAGAAGTAACTAAGTTTTTCTTACTTGAGTCATCAGTGAATTATTCCTCTGCATCTGGCAGAATCTCTGTGAATTAAGAGTTTCACTGAGCCACCAGGTTTTCTTCCGATCAGGGAGAGGTAGATTATATTTCTCCCAGTATACTAATTGTTAACTGTTCTTTGAATCCAGAGCTGATGCTAAGGTCAAGCCACTGAACCCTTGAATTGGACTGAGACATATATATTCTTCGGTTAACAGAGCCCAGCACAGACTGTGTCTTCTTTTTAATTTAAGCTTATGTCCAATTTTTTTTAATTCTAATTGTTGCCATAACTTATTTTGGTTTTGAACACCCCGTGACATATTTATAGAGACTGAACTACTGACTTATTCCAGTTCACTTAGAAATAGCAATAACCTTTCTTTCGTTGGACTACCTGGATTAGAGTGACCGTAGTCATCATTTTGAAAGCAGTACTCAGTGCTAATAATGCAGAACCATTACACTTCTTTGCCCAGCAACTGAGCTAGAATGTTTGTTGTGGATCTCAGTGATTATCCTCACATACCCTAATGCAACCATGAGAAAACACCACATTGTTACCCAAAATCAAGTTTTTGTCAGTATTGTATTCCTATTGCATTAAAGTTAAGAATTGTAGGAGTTCTGAGATTTTATCATACTGAGATTTTTAGCAACCTAGCATGTTCATTTTTTACCTATGCTGTCGGGGAGATGAGACCATAGGTCACAGACAGTGAAATTTATCACTCACAGCAAGAGCAGCCAGTTTTAAATTTGCACCCATTCCCTAATCTCAGATGAATACACAGAGTGAAATTTTGTCGCCTACAGAAGCAGTAGGCTGTTAACATGCAGAAAGATAAAGGCATGGTAAAACACTAATTTTATAAGTATCTTTATGTAAAATATTTTAGAATCACTTATTTATTATTATCTTTACCTAGGATAAGTATATCATGACTCAAGATTACTTGCTGCAAAAATAATCATGAGAAATTTCATGGGAAAAATTACCACTGATTTTCCATTTTTCTTCCGCTTTTATTGAGATATAATTGTCATAAAACATTGTGTAAGTTTAGGTGCACAGGATATTGATTTGATTTACAAGTATCTTGAAATTAATATCAAGGCAATTTTAGGGAGAATTCATTATATCATTTAGATACAATATAAAAGAAATACTATTTGTCTTTTGGTCTTGATGAGAAACCTTATGGTCTACTCTCTTAACAACATTCATATAGAACATAAAGCAGTATTTATTGTAATATTCATGTTACTACGGGGCATCCCTAAATCACGTTTATTTTACGGCAGTAGATTTGTAGCTCTTGAGTGCATTAATCAATTCTTTTTCCCAAACCCTACCTCTGTTAACTACAAATATAATTTTTTTCTATAAGTATGTTTGTTTTTGAAATGTACTTAAATCTATAACACTGTGTTAGTTTCTCTTACACAACATACCCTTTTATATTTTTAATATATTTCAAACTGATCACCAGAATATATCTAGTTATGATATTTTGCTATTTAAAGATATTTCATAGTCATTGACTATTCCCCATACAGTACATTTCTTGCCCCTGATTCACTTAATTTGCACCTGGAAAATTTTCTCTCTTCATTTTCCTCAGCTTTATCTTTTCCTCACTCCATTTCCCTCCTTCTTGTGAACAACCTGTTTCTTTCTATATCTATAACTCCTTTTCTGTGTTGTTATGTTCATTTGTTTAAAATTATAAATATGAGTAAAATCATTCAGCATTTGTCATTTATTTTCTGAGATATTTCACTTAGCATATTACCCTCTTTGTCTACCCATTTGTTGCAAATGACAAGAAATTATTCTTTTTATATCTGAGTAATAACCCATTGTAATTTTATGTGTGTGTGTGCATATATATATTTATATATATATATAATAATATATAATAATATATATATATTTATATATATATACACACACACACACAGGGCATATATATACAGTGTGGGTATATATATATATAAAGTGTGTGTATATATATATATAAATATAGACAAATCTGTAGTTAATATTTGTAGATGTATATACTATAAACACACATCTTCTTTATCCATCATCTATTGATGTGCAATTAATTTGCTTCTATATCCTGTCTATTGTGAATATTGCTGCAGTGAGTATAGGGTTGAAATTATATTTACTAATTAGTGTTTTTATTTTCTTGAAATAAGTATCCAGGTATAGAAATGTTGGATTATATTTCATTTTTAATTTTTAGATCAAGCTCCATGTGGTTTTCCACAGTGGCAGCACATATTTACGTTCACTCCAGCAGTGCATCAGGGTTGTTTGTCATACATCCTCACCAACACTTATGTTTGTTATCTTTTTGATAACAGTCATCTGACAGGAGTGACGTAAACTCTCATTGTGTTTTGGTCGTGCATTTTTCTGATGGTTAGTGATTTTGATCGGTTTCATGTGCCTGTTGGTAACATTTCCCCCATTATATATTCATTTTTTGTAATGGGCCAAATGACAATAACTGTCTGATTTCATTTTAAGGCATTCTTTGTGTTCCATTATTCTGTTTGTTCTGTGCCACTACCATATTTTCTTTCTTACTGTAGATTTGTATTATAGTTTAAAATCAGGGACAGTGATAATTCCTATTTGTTCTTTCTCACAGTTGTTTGTGTTTTTAGTTTGTATTCTTTTCTTCTTTTTTTTAGTGATTTCAACTCATTTGTGTTTACATGTAAATTTTAGAATTATTTTTTGCAAGTTTCTGAAAATGCCCTTGGTATTTCAATAGGCACTGAATTTAATTTGTGTATATTCTTGGCTAATACTGTCATTTAAACAATATTTTTTCCTCATCTATGAACACAGAATATCCTTTAATGTGTTTGCATTATCTTCAATTTCTGTTATAAATACTTTATAGTGTTCTGAGTACAGGTCTTTTACCTCCTTGGCTGGATAAATTTTTGATTTTTCTTTGGTATTGCAAGTGTAAATGAGGCAGCTCCCTCACTTTCTCTATCTGTTAGCTTGTTCTTAGTGTGTAGAAATGCAAGATTTCTGTATGTTAATTTTACATTCTGAAATTTTACCAAATGCATTGATAAGCCCTAGTAGTTTTGTGGAATCATTTTTAGGATTTCTGTTTAATGTATGTCATCTGCAAACAGATTCTTTTACTCCTTTTCTGAAATAGCTATATTTTATTTACTTTTATTTTGGAAAGCTATGGCTAGAATTTCCAATACTATACGGAATAAAAGAAGTAAGAATGAGCATTCTTGTCTTCTTCCAGCTCTTATTGGAGAGGAATTCAGCTTTTAATCAGTGAGTGTCATGTTAGCTGAGTTTTTGTCATTTATGACCTTAACTGTGTTGAGGTATGATTCCGCATGCCCACTTTGAGGAGAAATATATTCATAAATAGATACTGAATTTCTCAAAATATTTTATGACTCTATTGAGATGTCCATATAATTTTTATTCTTCAATTTGTTAGTGTGGTGTGTCTGATTAATTTGTGGATATTGAATCACTTTTGCATCCATGGAATAAAGTGGACTTAACCATAATGTATAACCCTCTTAATGTACTGTTTGATTTGCTAATATTTTAGTGATGATTTTCACATCTATGCTTATCATTACTATTTAACCTGTAATTTTTTGAGGTATTTGTTCCAGTTTTAGTTGTAGTGTGATACAGAAATGTGGGGTAGGAAGCCTCCTTTCCTCTCAAAATTTTTGTAATTCTCTGAGAAGTATATGTGATAGTTCTTCTCTAAATGTTTGCAGAAATCACCTGTGAAGCTGTCAAGGCCTGGAATTTTGTTTCTTGGGAGATTTTGTTTAATTACATATTCAATTTCATAAGTGATAATCTGTTTATATTTTCTTACTTGGGCCATTCTGGAGATTAGCTCTTTCTAAGAAATAGTCCATTTCTCCTAGGGTTTTCATTTTATTGGCATATAATTTGTTGTATCTTCTTATGATGCTCTGTATTTCTATGATATAAGTTGTAACTTCTCATTTATTTCTCAGTTTATTAATCTGTATTCTCTTTTTTGCTCATGTGTCTGGTTAAAGTCTAACAACTATATTTATCTTTCAAAAGCCATTGTTTAATTTGATTAACTGTTTCTATATTTAATCTTTATCTTATTTAATTATGTCCTGTCCTTTCACCTGTCTTTCCTTTACTAACAAGTTTGTTTTAAATTTTGGTACAACTTTTGTTTGTAAGAATATATTATAAGATTGAGATGTTTCTTATTTGTATAAGAGGGATTATTTTGCTATAAGCATCCCTATTAATACTGTTTTTGTTATAACCCATGGATTTTGTTTCTGTTGTCATTTGTCTTTATATATTTTTTCTTTGATTTATACAGCAATCCATTTGTTGCTAATATTGTATGATTTATCTTCCATACTTTAGTATTTTTCTCAGGTTTTTCCCTTTAGTAAATTTCTATTCTCACAGAATCCATAAGTTTCTTCACAAAACAAAGAGAAAATAATAAAATTTATACATACATCTGAAACACCCAAATTTTCTAAAATTATTTTAAAAATGAACAAAGATGTGGTTATTACCCTCCCTGATTTTATAACATACTACAAAGCTACAGTAATCAATACATTAAAATATGGCACTTAAAGAAACACACAGATCAATGGAACAAAATAAAGAGTCCAAAAATTAACCCACACACATATGGTGAATTAGTCTACAATGAAGGATGCAAGTGTACACAGTGGAAAAAAGCAGTCTCTTCCACAAGTAGTTCTGAGAAATCTTGACAGTATATGAAAAAGAAGATGGAAGAGCACTTCCTTCCATAGTATACAAAATGAGATAATTATGGATTAATTTCCTAAATGTAAAGCCCGAAACTATACAATTTCTGACCAAGAACAGGAGCAGAACTGACTTTGAGATAAATCATAGCAATGTGTATTTTTGTTCTGTCTCCAAATTAAAAAAAAATAAAACTAACAATTACAGTTTTTAGTTTACTGGGGAAAAAATACATGTACTATGTGATATAGGGAATTTACTTCTTGTATAAATGTGAAGTGCAAAACCTTTTGCAGTGCAAAGGAAACCTTCAGCAAGACATATGATAAAAGACAGAATATAAGGAAAAATTTCAGATAATGAGAACAACAAGATGTCAATATCCATAATATATGTATAGCATATTAGTCTCACTATTTAACAAACAAAGAACCCAACTTGAAAACAGTTGAAGAATCTTCATGGAAACTTTTCAAAAATAGACATGTGGATGATTTTCATGCACATAAAATTATACATAACGTTGCTATTCATTAGGAAAACATAAATCAAAACCAGTATGAAATATAATCTCACAGCAACCAAAATGTCTATTAACAAATAGTCTACCAATGACAAAAATTAATAAAAATTTGATAAGAGGGAACCCAGGTACACAGTTGTTGGAAATATAAATTGATGTATCCACTAGTATAAAAGTGTGGACAGTGCTCAGAAAACTAGAAATAGAATCATTATATGTTGCAGCAATTCCTGTTTTTGGTATAAATCTGAAAAAAATGAAAACATTAACTTAAAGGATATATTACCCCCAAACTTCTTAACATCATCATTTATAGTAGCCAAGGAGAGAAGCACAAATCAACTGTACATCAACAGATGATTGGCTGAAGTAGATGTTAGATATAGATAACATAACATATACTTAGTCATTGTAAATTAAAAAATAAAATTCTGCCATTTGGAACAATGTGAATGGACCCAGAGAGTGTTGCACATAGGAAAATAAGTCATACAGAGAAAAACACTCTACATTGTCACTTAAATGAGGAAAATAAATATATAAGAGAAATAATCATAAAAAAACAGAAACAGAATCACATATATATGTGTAGTGTACCAAGTAGTGGTTTCCTGTGGAGAAAGGGAAAAAAGATGGAGAAGACAGAAACGTGAAAGCTAATAGTAATAAATTAGAGAAACAACAAGGCTATATTTAGAGCACAGAGAAATATTTTAATAATTTCATTGATTTTAAAGAGATTATATGGATATATTTTAGTAAAATGTGCATGTAGGTGGGAAAAATATTGAAGAAAATAACCCAGGAAAATCAAATTATTTTACAGTACTATGACATTAAGGGAGGTGATTTGTTCACTTTCTTTTGTGTTCTTATAATGTCCTTAGTAGAATTTAAGCTTTTAGTTGAAAAAGTATATACTTTTAAAAATGACATGTTTAAACTATTTTTGTCTTTCCCCTTACATCTACAGTCATTAAAACATTCAAATCTCAATAAAAATTACAACACAAAACAATACTACAGAACGCATGTGAAAAGGTGAAGTTTGGTGTAATAAAACACTCAAAGAGGCTGAACTGAGGGAAGAGCAGATTTGGTGTCTGCAACCAAGGCCCCATGACTAGGATATCTGAGTCCACAAGTTCAGAGAACCCAGTAGAAACAGGGGCTCAGTGGTTCACACAGCTTCAGCCTCCAACTGCACCAGTACTCATGGTCACAGGTAGCTAGGAGGGAGCCACAATGGAGACAGAAATTCCATCTTTCAGACCCTCAGACATTCATGACACTGTCCTAATTCCCCATTCACAGTGGTGGAGACAAGTTACATTGCAAAACTGGACATGGCAAAGACACTTGCCTGATTCCAAATACCAACCTGTCTTTACACCTTTCCTCATTGTGCTCACTGATTCTCAAGGGATATCAAATAAAAGGAAGGTTTCACCTCCCAGTGACAACAGTGGCATTAACTACCAGAGAAGTGTAAGACGTGACAATGAAAGTACATCTTTTTCCAGACAGTAGTGACTGGAAAGTGCCATTTTGAAATATTATCACAGGTAGCTCAGGTAAGTAAAATCAAAAATTGTGCCATATTGCAAACTACCAGAAAACAAAAACACGGACTCCAACTTCAAATCTGTTATTTAGTGTCATCAGAGCAATAATTTAGCAAGATCCTGACCAATCACAGTTACATTTTAAGACACACACACTCACTGAAAGACACACACATACAACGACACAGACACAGACAAACACGCACACGCACATGCACCTGAACACACACATACACACACAATGTCAACCCTGCAGCAAACAAACTTAAAGTCATGGTATATTGCCATGTAACTAATACTTAATCCAAATAGATGTCATACAGAAACTCAATACACAAAACAAAACTCAGAAAGCAGTTTAACGAGCTCAGGAATAAATGAAATGATGATAAGGAATACATTACCAAAGAGACTGAAACTATAAAATAACCAAACATTATTGGAGGACCAGGAGAACTTAATAAATGAGATGAGGAACGCAACAGAAAGCAATGGAAGTTGACTGTCTTTGTAGAAGAGAGATTAGCAAACTCAGCAATACAAAACTAGAAATTAAAGGAGAAGGGCAGAGATACAAGATATTAAAACGTGAGAAAATTCTACAATAGCCTTCAGACTTCCTCAGGAAGTGCACATTAGAGTGGAATCCTGGAGGGATAAGAAATTTAGAAGGCAGCTGATGGTTTATTTAAAGAAGTGATAGTTGATAACTTCCCGAACCTGTGTAAGGAACTGATATACAAGTCCGTGTGCCAACAAAACTCCAATAAATTTAAGACAAAGGGACCTCCTTCAAGATACATCATATGCAAATTGGCAAGTCAATGACAGAGAAAAAATTTTAAAGGCAGCCAAAAAAAAATGATAATTTACAAAGGAACCCCCATTAGTCTATCAGCACATTTCTGAGCTGAAAACATAGGCCAAGATTAAATAAAATGACATTTACAAACTAATGAAATAAGAAATCACTCACCCAATAATACTTACACAGTTATCATTTAGATATAAAGTGAAAATAAAGACTTTAACAGAGAATCAAAACCTGAATGTGTTGAAAAAAACAAAACGGATACACCTTATAAGAGGGGTACAAAAGAAGTCTTCTAAGAAATATAAAATGGCAAAAATATGCAAAACATTGACCAAAATGCTAAGGAGGGACCATGAGAAACTTGCAACTGTTTCTTTGGTTATGTTTTTAAATGCTACTCTACTATATGGATTAAAGAGGGAAAAATACGAAATCAGTTGGAATAAATATTGATATTTCAAACTGGTAACATGTTTACAACAGTAAAAGAAATAATTTGAAACAGTAATCATAAATGGTAAAGAGTAACAATAAAACAATATTAAAGGAAGATGCTATCAGCAGAAAAAAGACTAATTTATACATGAGATGTTTTATATTTAATTGAAGTAGAGTAGATTACCCTATTGTGTAGTTTCAGATGTACAGCATAGTGATTCCAACTAATATGAATATTATATTGCATTATGAATTATTACAATAATTGTAACATACAATTATTTAAAGTATTGTATATAATTCCATGATCTATACAGATTAGCCTTGTTGCTTCTCTCCTTTATGTATACTACTTTGTATCTCTCAATGTCCTACCATTAAATTCTCTTTCCCTTCCCTTTTGGTAAACATAAAGTTTTCCGCATATCTTTGAGTCTGCTTAAGTTTTGTCTACCTAATCTCTTTACCTCTCCATCATGTCTCTGTCTGTCTATCTATCTATCTATCTATCTATCTATCTATCTATCTATCATTTATGTATATATCTAATCTTTTATCTATTTATCTGTCATCTATCAATAGATAGCTATAGATAGCTGTACACAGATATTTGTTATTCTTTAAATTCCACATATAAATTTTATTATATTCTTTTGACTTTATCTAAGTTACTTCACTAAGCACAATATTTTCTAGGTCCATTCATGATACTGAAATAGCAATGTGTTATGCTTTTTCATGGATGTGTAATATTCCATTGAATATTTAAAGAAACATCATATATTCTTAAGTCCATAGTCTACTTTGGACACTTGGATTACTTCCCTGTCTTTCATAAAATAAACAATGCTGTTGTGAATATTGGTTCTTCTAAATTTAGGGTGTTTTCCACAGATTTTTCCAAGGAGAGGTAATACTGGGTCATATGGTAGTTAACTTGTTAGTTTTTAAACAAATCTCAATACTGTTTTCCATAGAAGATATACCAATTTACATTCATACCAACAGTATACAAGAGATTTGTTACCTCCACATCGTGTCCAACACTTACTATTTGTAGACTTTTTGATAATAGCCATTTGACTAGTGTGAAGTGATATCTCATTGTGGTTTTGTTTTGTAATTACCTATAAAATAGAAATGTTGAGCAATTTTATCACTTTCCTGTTACTCATCTGTATGTTTTCTTTGGAAAATTATTAAGTCAGGTACTCTGCTCTTGTTTTCGATTGGATTTTTGTTTTTCATCTTAAGTTTTGTAATCTAAATCCATGTTACATCTACTAACCTACATCTATTACCCCTGCTCATTTGCATTGTTTGCAAATATGTTCTCCAAATACACAGGCAGCGTTTTCATTTCATTGATAGTGTTCTTAGCTGTGCAGAAATTTTCAAGTTTGTTTAGGTCCCACTTGCTTATTTTTGCTCTTATTTCTTTTGTCTTAGGAGACTGATATAAGAAAATATTCCTATGAAATATATCCAATAGGGTATCACATATATTCCCTTCTGGCAGTTTTATAGTATCAGGTCTTTCATTTAGCTCCTTAATACAGTTGGAGTTTATTTTTGCATATGATGTCAGGGAATGCTCTAATTTCACTTTTACATGTAGATGTCCAGCTTTCCCAACACCATCCATTGACGAGACTTTCTTTTCTTCATTGTGTACTCTTGCCTATTTTATCATACATTCATTGCTCATAGGTGTGTGGAAATATTTCTAGGCTCTCTATCTAATTTCATTGATTATATCTCTGTGCCAATGAAATACTGTTTTTTTACTGTAGGTTTTTAGAATAGTAAGGTATCCGGGAGGATTATACCTCCAGATTTGTTGTTTTCCGGTTCTGTGGAAAATACTGCAGCTTCGTAACAGGTATTGCACTAAATCCTTTGGTCTCCTTGTGTAGTACGGCCATGTTAATAATATTAACTCTTTGAATCCAAGACCACAGACATCTTTCCATTTCTTTGAATCATTTTTGATTTCTTTGTCAATATTTTACAATTTTCAGTGTGTAGATTTTTCGCATATATGGTTACATTTGTTCCAAGATATTCGGGGGAATGTGGTTTTAAATATTATTGCTTTCAACGTCCATTTTATGGTATCTCATGATTAATATGGAGAAATTCAAGAGACTTCTTTACATTAACCTTGTACCCTTTTCCCTTGATGAAATTATTTATTGTTCATAATAGTCAGTTTGGAGTCCTTAGGTGTTTCTATGTAGATTGTTATGCCATCAATACTGGTGACAATTTTGCCTCTTTCTTTCCATTTTGTGTTTCTTTTTCTTCTTTTTCTTTTCCTTTTCCTTTCTTCTATTACTATTGAACAGAAGTGGTGAGATTAGGAATCCTTGTCTTGTTCCCGAATTTACACAGAAGGCTTTCAGCCATTCCCCTGGGTACTATAAATTGTTATAAATGGCCTTTAGTATGTTGAGAGATGTTCCCATTGTACTCAATTTCATGAAAATTCTGATCATGATGTATGTTGAATTTTGTCTAATACTCTTTCTGTGTGTATTGAAATGGTCCTGTGAATTTTGTCCGTCCTTTATTAAATATGTTTCATGCTGATTGACTTGTGTAAGTTGAACCATCCTTGTGACTCTGGAAGGAATCCAACTGATCATCGTGTATAATCCTTTCTATGAATTGCTGGATTCATTTGTTGATGTTTTTCGAGGATTTTTGAATGTATATTCATCAGGGATTTTGGCTTAATATTTTCATTTTTTTTTGGTAGTGTCACTGATGGGTTTTGTTATCATGGTATTGTTGGCCTCATAGAGTAACTTTGGGAATTTTCTTTCCTCTTTCATTTTTTTGAAATAGTTGTGACAAAAGAGGTTTTAGTGAAGGCATTCAGGCATTTTGTTCAAGGGGTATTTTTTAAATTATAGATTTTATTTAACTTATACTGATTGCTCTTTTCAAGTTTTCAGATTTCTCTTTATTCAGTGTTGGCAGACTGAACGTTTCAAGTAATTTGTCCATTTCTTTAATTTTGTCCAGTTGGTTGACACGTAACTGCTCAGACTGCTTTCATAAACTTTGTTTGTATTTCTGTAATATCAGATATTATTTCTACTGTTTCATTTATTATTTTTTTTGGGTCCACTCTCTGTTTTTCTTGATTATCCTGGCTAAATGCTTATCAATTTGTTAATATTTTTAAGAAAAAAAAGCTGTTGATTTTATGATTTTTAATTTATTTTTAAATGTTTATTATATTTATTTTCAACCTAATCATTAAAGATTTCACGTTCTACTGCCTTTGGGTTTTGTTTGTTCTTATTTCTTGTTATTTTGGGTGTTAAACTTGGTCCTTTGTGTGAGGTTTTTCTTTTTCCTTATAGAAGGCCTGAATTTTTCTAAACTCCCTCTTAGATTTCCCTTTGCTGCATTCCATACATTTTATGAAGCTGTGTTTTCATTGTAATTTGTTTCCAGGTATGACTTTATTGCCTTTTTGATTTCATCATTGACCTTGTTTTATTTATTTTTTTAGAGGATGTGGTTTAATCTCATATTTGTGCTTTTACTGTTCTTCTTTCTATAGTTGATGCATATTTTCATAGTTTTGTGTATAGAAAAATACTTGCTGTAAACTATATTTGCTTAAAGTTCCTGAGGCTCTTTTCATGACATAATATGTGGTTAGTTCCTTAGAATACATCCTGTGCACACTTGAGAAGCTTATGTGTTCTCCTTTACTGATGCGGTGTCAAAAAGCTCATTTAGGTTCAAATGATCTAAAATGACATTAAGACCTCTGTTTCCTTACAGATATTCTTTCTGGATGATATGGCCATCAGAATAGTGAGGTTTTAAACTCATCTACTATTATTATTTATAATGAATTAAATACTTCATGTCTACTAATATTTTTCTTATAATTAGGATCTACAGAGTTTTGTCCATATATAATTTTATCAGTGTAATACTCTATTTTTACATTGATCTCTTTTTCTTTATTTAATGTCATATTTATCTTTCATTGTGAAACTTATTTTAAAACATATTTTGAATGATTTGAGCATTGCAATCTTCACTTTCTTGTCATTTCCATGAAATATCTCTTCCAATTAAAGATGCAATAAATCTGGTAGCAGAAAAGGAAGAAAGAAAAAGAAAATTCAAAACAGTTTGGGACAGGTTCCACAGGGAGGGAGCTGCAAAGAAGGACTGGCACTCATTCACTGGGTCTCCCCTCTCCAACTGAGAGGTTGGCAGGAAGAAGGGGTAGCCTCCAAGCCTTGAATCTGTACAGACAATAAGTTGAGTGACAGAAATAAGTAAACAGGCACAGACATCCAGCCCAAGATGAAGCCCAAAGGCTGGGGCAAGGCCATTCTGCACGAGTTGGGTGGAAGATGGGGATGGCAGCACTGACGCAGTCTGAGGGAGTAGATGCGGCTGTTTGCCATGGCTGTGGGTGCACAGGGCAAAACAACCTCGGCCCCCCATAAAATAACAGGGCAGATGTGCCGTTTGGGGGGAAGGGTGCATAACTTTCACTGAAAATCCACAAAAGTTTCAACGTGAAGAGACCTGAGACTCAGACACAGCCACCATACCTACTGGTGCTTTGCACCCAGGCAGCAGAGGGGACAAAGTCTGCATCCACGTCTAAGGATTTAGAAGTCTTAAGGGCCAGACGGAGACTTATCTACAGCCTGAGGCAGATAGGATCCTTCTCTCCTCGTTCCTCAGAGAACTTGCTTTACCAAGACAAACAAGGAGCTGTGTTTTGGGCCAGACCAGGGACAGGGTGGTTCCTCAGTCTTCCCCGAGCCCACATCCAGTGTGCAAACCTGAGGCAGAGTGTACAGTGTCACAGAGCAATGGAGCGACTGGCACTCTGATGGGGCGTGTGGCCTCCCACATTTTGGGCTGGAACACAGCCCCTGACCATGGTGCTGGGAGATGGCATGATGCACACTCCTGCCTGGTCAGTCTGCAACATCTGACTGCAGCATCAGGCAGGGCAGTGACAAGCAGGCCTCATTAAAGAGAGCTGCTCCAGGTTCAGTGTTGGGTGTAGGAGCGATCTGCTTGCTGACAGGCACTGGGAGAAGCACAAATGAGGGCTCCAATGGAGGGCCTCTGGAAACAGGAAGATGAGCTTCCAAAACAGGATGAATACAGAAAGGCATCACATTAAATGTACAGTCTCCTGGAGGACACAGACCACCCCTTGTTTTAATCTGTTTTTACCTGTTCCATTTTCTATTACACTCTTAATTTTTACTTCTTATTTAATTATATATAAACCCATTTTAATCCCTTTGAAATTTTTAAAAATATTTTTATTATTATTATTTTTCAAAACTCTGCTTCAACTTGCTTCTAATATTCATTATACAATGTCTTCAAAGCTTTATTTCTCCCTTTATTAAAAATTTTATCTCTCTCTCTCTATTTTCTCTTTTCCAAGTTGTATTACTACATAGGCATTAGTTAGATATACTCCTTTAGGACCAGAGTAGATGACTGATACTCCATAAACTACAGTGCCAGAGAGGTAGTAGAAAGACGAAGAAGCAGAGAAACCATTCCCAATTAATAGAACAAGAGAAATCCCCTGAAAGAATGATCAGTGAAATAGAAATCGATATCCTACTAGATCAAGATTTCAAAAATGGAGTGATCAAAGTACTGAATGAAATAAAACTGATAGTGTTTAGAGAGACAAAATATGTCAAAAATGAAATGGAAGCTATAAGGAAGAGCCGAGTAGAATAGGTAAACCCATTGACTGAGATGAGAATGATTTAAAGGTGTAGCAAAGCTGACTATATAACGCAGAATAACGAATTAGTGACTTAGAATACAGGAAAATAGAAAGCACCCAATCAGAAGAGCTACAAGAGAAACAACAAGAAACAAATGAAAAAAGCATAAGGGACTTATGGGGTAATAGAAAGCATGCCAAACTTGGCATCATAGAAGTCCCAGAAGGGGAAGAAAGACCAAAGAGGATTGCAAAGTTTTTGTAGAAATCATGACTGAGAACTTCCCAAACTTAAAGAAGGATTCAGATATCCAATACAGGAAGCTCAGTGTGTCTCAAACAGGAAGAACCAAAATACACACTTACCAAGAAATATAATTAAGATGGCCAGAGTCAAGGATAATGAAATGGTTCTAAAGACAGTAAGAGAATAGCAAAGAGTGAGTTACAAGAGAATCCCCATAAGGCTCCCAGCTGAGTTTGTTACACAAATACTACAGACCAGAATGGAGTGCAAGATATATTCAAAGTCCTGAATGAAAAAAAATGTATACCCTAGGATACTTTAACCAGCAACGCTATCCTTTTTGACAGAAGGAGACATAAAGAATTTCACGGACAAGAAAAATCTTCAAGTGATCTGCAACACTAGACACATGCTAAAATAATTATTGAAAATTCTTCTCTAAAAAGAAAAGCAGCAGGATGCTACAGAAACGTGAAACTCACAGCTTTAAAGGTGATAACACATGAATTACAAATAAAATAAATCCAAAATTTTAAAACAATACATACAAATTATTGTGAATTGGAGAGGGAGGCAGGAAATAAAGAATTTTTTTGATCTTTCTTTTTAAATTTTTTGTTCTTGGTAGGATGGGTTTGAGATCATGTTACTATCCATTTAATAAAAACAGTTATAGTAATGGTCTAATGGACTTATAAAAAAGGGAAACAAGAAGACAAATACTTATCATGGAGTCACTAAAACTAAATAAAATTCATGATAATACAAAAGAAACTTACCAACCATAAAAGGAAGATGAAAGAACAAAGAGGAAATACCAAATCATCTGCAAAGATAAGGTCAAATTGGCAATAAACCCAAGCGTATCATCAATTATTGTAAATGTTAACGGCTTAAATGCTCCAGTTGAAAGTCATAGAGTGGCAGGCTGGGTAATAAAGCAAGATCCTTCAAAATGTTGCATACAAGATGCCCACTTCACAGAGAAGGACACACATAGATTGAGAGTGAAAGGACAGAAAAGGGTATTCCATACAATTTGAAAAGCCAAAAAGCAGGTGTTGCAGAACAGATTTCAGACAAAATAGCCTTTAAAACAAAGGCCATAAAGAAAGATAAAGGACATTTTATTATGATTGAAGGAGTGATAAAATATGAATATAGCACACTTGTTAATACATATGCACCAAATAGATGAGCATCTAAGTACATAAAATAACTACTAACAGATATAAAGGGGGATTCATATTTGGAGATTTCAACACTGCATTTACATCACTGCACAGATCATCGAGACAGAAAATAAAATAGGCAACAGAGAAGTTAAATAATAGAATATGTGTAATACTAATATTACACTTGGTGGATAATTTCAGAGCATTGCACCCCCAAAAAAATAGGATATACATTCTTTTCCAGTGCACATGGAACATTTTCCTGGATTCATGATGTACTTGGACACAAAAGAAACCTCAGCAATTTTAAGAATATAGAAATTACCTCAAGTGACTTTACTGACCACAAGGCCATGAAGCTAGAAATCAACAACAGAGAAACAAATGAGAACATAAGGAAAACATGGAGATTAAACAATATGTTTGTAAAAAACCAATGGGTCAATGAAGAAATCAAAGCTGAAATGAAAAAGTTCCTTGAGACAAAATAAATTGAAAGCAAAACCACACAAATTTTAAGGGACACAGCAAAAGCAGTGCTCAGAGGGGTGTTTATAGTGATACAGGCCTTCCTTAAAAAAGAAGAACAATGAGAAAGAAACAATTTACCCAACAGCAGAATGAACTAGAAAAAGAAGAAGGAAAACCCCAAATTGCAGCGGAAAGAAAGAAATGATAAATATTGTGGAGGAAATAAATTGAATAGAGATTTAAACATCATAGGAAATAAATCAACCATTCCAAAAGATGGTTTTTTGAAAAAGTAAGTAAAATCAACAAACCTCTTTCAAAACTCAAAAGGAAGAAAAGAGAGAGAGCACAAAGTAGCAAAATAAGTTAGGAGAATGGAGAATTTACAACAAATAAAATAGAAATACAGAATATCATACGTGAATATTATGAAAAGTTTATGGAATCAGACTGGATAACCTAGAGGAAATGGACAAGTTTCTGGAAACATACTGTCCACCATGACTGAATCAAGAATAAACTGACCCCTTGAACAAGAAGAGCACTAGAAATGAAATCAAAATAGCAGTATAAAACCACCCTAAATTTAACAGTCCAGGACTGGACAGATTCACTGAGGAATTCTACCAAACATACAATGAAGAACTCATTCCAGTCTTTCTCAATCTCTTCCAGAAGATTGAAAAGTAAGGAATACTCCCAAAGTGATTCTATGAAGCCACAATCACACTGATACCACAACCAGACAAAGACACTACCAACAAAGAGAATTATAATCCAAAATCACTGATGAACACAGACGCCAAAGTCCTCACCAAAATAGTAGGAAATAGAATCCAACAACACAGAAGAAAGATTATACATCATGACCAAGTAGGGATTATGCCAGGGGCAAAGGGCTGTTTCAACATATGCAAATCAATCAATGTAATACAGCACATCAGAAAGAGAAAGGACCAAAACCACATGATCATCTCAATAGATGCAGGAAAAGCATCTGGTAAAATTCAAAACCCACATATGATAAAATATCTCACCAAAGTGGGCATAGTGGGAACATATCTCAGCATCATGAAAGCTATAGATAACAAACCTACAGCTAGCATAGTACTCAATGATGAGAAAGTTAAAATCTTCCCACTAAAATGTGGGAAAAGGAAAGGTTGCACACTATCACCACTCCAACTCAATATAATCTTGGAAGACCTAGCCAGAGTAATCAAACAAGAGAGAGAAGTAAAAGGGATGCAAATTGGAAAGTAAGAGGTAAAACTCTCACTATATGCCGAAAATATGTTACTATATATAGAAAACCCTTCAAGATCCAGACAAAAATTACTATAGTTGATCAAACAATTCAGCAAGGTGGCAGGTTACAAGATTAAGGTTCAAAAATCAGTGGCATTTCTTTACGCTAATGATTAAGATAATACTATAGAGCTACAGTCAACATGACAGCACTCTATTGGTAGGAAAACAGACATATAGGCCAATGGAAAAGAATAGAGAGCCCAGAAATCAACCCACAAATTATTGGTCAATTAAACTTTGACAAAGGAGGCAAGAAAATACAATGGAATAGAGACAGACTCTTCAGCAAATGTTGGGAAAACTGGACAGCAGCATGTAAATCAATGAAGTTAGAACATTCCCAATGAGGCTAGAACACCACACACAAAAATAAACTCAGAATGGATCAAAGAATTAAACATAAAACAAGATGCAATAAAATTCCTTAAGGAAAATACAGGCAAAAGATTGTCTGACATGTCTCGAAAATTTTCTCGTAGAAGAAGTAAAAGCAAGAATAAACAAATGAGACATAATGAAACTTACAAGCTACAGCACAGTAACGAAACCGGAAGCAAAACAAAAAGACAACATACGGAATGGGAAAAAATATTTGACTTTGAAACTGACAAAGGCTTGATCTTCAGAGTATATAAGCAGTTCATCCAACTGAATAAGAAAAAATAAACAACCCAATCCAAAAATGGGCAGAAAACCTAAACAAGCGATTCTCCAAGGAAGACATACAAATGATTAAAGGGCACATCAGAAAATGCTCAATATCACTGATTATCTGAGAAATGCAAATCAAAACTACAGTGATGTATCACCTCACACCAGATAGAATGGCCATCATTCAAAAATCCACAAATGTCAAATGCTTGAGAGACTGTGGACAAAAGGGAACCATCTTTCACTGCTGGTGGCAATGCAGTTTGGTGCAGCCACTGTGGAAAACAGGATGGAGATTCCTCAAAAGCCAAGGAATAGACTTACCATATGACCCAGGAATCCCACTCCTGGGCATAAATCCAGAAGGAACCCTAATTCAGGATGACACCTGCACCCCAATGTTCATAGCCAGCACTATTTACAATAGCCAAGATATGGAAACAGCCTAAATGTCCATCAACAGTTGACTGGATAAAGAAGATGTGGTATATTTATACAATAGAATACAAGCCAGCCATATAAACCGACAACATAATGCCTTTTTCAGCAATATGGATGATATTGGGGAAAATCAGTCTAAGTGAAGTAAGCCAGAAATACAAAGAAAAATACCATATGAAATGGCTCATCAGTGGAATCAAAAAGCAAAACAAAACAAAGCAAAAAAAGCACAAATAAAAAAACAGAAATAGACTTGCAGTCATAGAATATAAAATTTTGGTTTCCATATGGCTGGGGGTGGGAAGAGATAGACTGGGAGGTCAAAATTGTAGAATAGATAAGCAGGATTGTACTGTATAGCACAGGGAAATGTATAAAAGATCTTACAGCAACTCAAAAATGAAAAATGGGACATCAAATGTATATATGTTTTTTGTAACTGAAAAAGTGTTCTCTACGCTGGAATTGGAGACAACTTTGTAAAATGTATGTAAATCAATAAAAAAGTTAAAAAAAGAAAAAACATTAACCTAAATATTACAGGTGTAAATATAAATTATAGAGAAAAAAACTATGCAAAGAGTAATAAAACCAAATATTTTGTTTTATGTTTTCCTTTTGAGATAAGCAAATCAAAAAACCGCTAGCCAGGTGCATCATGAAAAAAAAGGTAGATGCTACAAAGAAATAAATTAAGAAATAAAAGAAGAGAAATAACAATTGTTACCCCAGATATACAAAAAAGTGTTCATTTGGTCAGAATTTACATGCCAATAAACTGGGCAACTTAGTAGAAATAGACATATGTCTAGAAAGAGACAGAGGTAAGGAGAAACAAATAATTTGACCAAACTGTTTACTAGAAGAAAGATAGAATCTGCATTTTAAAAAATTTTTGAATAGAAGTGTAGATTTCAACAGCTCCTGTGGAGCACAAAAATACAAACCAGAACTTATACTATTCTTTGTATTCAAACATAGTGCAGATGTGGGAAACTCCCAAATAAATTCTATGAAGTTTCATCACCCTGATAGCAAAACCAATAAAAAAACGTACGGGCAAAGGGAACTTCAAGCCATTATATTTGATAGATTTACAAGCAAATATTCTACAAAATATTATTAGCAAACTAAATCCAGCAATACCTAAAATGAATCATACACCATGATCAACTTGGATTCATTGCAGTGTCACAAGAGAGGTTCAACATACACAAATCAATCAGTTTGATATATCACATTAACAAAAGAAAAAGAGAAAATGACATGGTCATCCCAATAAATCCATAACAAGCATTTCATAAAATTCAACATTTTTTTCATTATGACAGCAACAACATCAACAACAACAACAACAACAACAACATCAACAATGACAGAAACCTCTTAGCAAATTAGGATGCAGGAAATATATCTCAACATATCTAAAGTCATTAATTACAGACAAACAGACTACATAATATGCAAAAGTGAAAAACTGGAATCCAAATTAAGGAATAAATCAACGATGCCCACTCTCACCATTTCTATTAAACACATTATGGGAAATTCTAGCAACAGCAATCGGACAAGAAAAAAATTTTTCAAGTTGGATTGAATGAAGTAAAACTGTTATTAATTTAGATGACATGATAATCTATATAGTGATCCCTAAAGATTCTCCAAACTAAAACAACTAAAAGTAATAAACACATTTAGCAAAGTAGCATGATTCATGATTAATATACAAAAACTATCACATTTTTACACTAACAATGAAATATTCCATAATTTTAAAAGATCTATATGAATCAGACCAAAAAATGAAAAACCTATGAAAAAAACAACATAGTAAAATGATTAGAACACTGATAAAGAAACTTGAAGATGATGCAATTAAATGGAAAGAAATCTCAATGTCTTAGATTAGAGGAATTTATATTGTTAAAATATACATACTACACATTATGTCTACAGATATAAATTGATTCTGATCGAAATACATGATATTTTCCACAGAACTAAAAAGAGTCCTATGATTTGTATGGAACTGCAAAAGAACCAGAATTGCAAAAGAAACATGAGGAATAAGAACAAAGATGGAGGCATAACCAATAACCCTCCCAGATCTCAGACTATATTACAAAAATACTGTAATCAAAACAGCACAATGCTGGAAAACAACCAAACATCTATATCACTGGAATGGAACACAGATGCAAAAATAAAATATCACACGTATGGTGAACTAAACTATGACAAAGGAAATAAAAATATACAATGACTTTAAGACATTTTTCAGTAAGGGATGTTGAGAAAGGTAGAAATCTACATGTAAATCAATGAAATTAGAACACTCCCTCAAACTGTTCAAAAATAAACTCAAAATAATTTATATATCTGAATCTAAAACATGACACAATAAAACTCCTTGACTAACACAGAGAAAACAAGACATAAATTGTTGAAAAATTTTCTTATGTCACTCTCCCAAGCTGAAAACAATAAAAACAAAATAAACAAAACGGTCCTAAATAAATTTGAATGCTTCTATACAGCAAAGTAAACAAAATGAAAAGATGAATTTCCAAATGGGAGAAAACATTAGGAAACAATACAATCAACAAGAGGCTAATTTCAAAAATACACACATCTTTCATACAACTCCATTTCAAAAATCTACAAACACCTCAGTTGGAAAATGAGAAGACAATTCTCTAAAGAAGACACACAGATGACAAACAGGAAAAGAAAAACATGCTCACATTGCTAATCATAATACAAAGGCAACACAAAAATAAAACAATGTTTTACCTCCCAATATTAAGAAGTGATATCATCCAAATGTCTACAAATAATACAGACTGGGGTGGTTGTGGAGAAATAGGGACTCTCCAACGCTGTTGGTGGGAATGAAAATTGGTGAAACTACTTTGGAAACTGTATGTAAGTTCCTTTAAATAATAAAAATAGACCTATCATTTGACACAGTAATCCCACACCTGGGCGTATAAAACATAAATCCTGAAAGCATAGAATCCTAGAGTAAAATATAAGAAGTACACTCTGACATTGGACTTAATATGATTCTACATATGTCTCCATGGCAAGGGAAGCAGAAGCTAATCAAATAAAATATGATTGTATCACTCTAAACAGATTTGCACTGCAGAAGAAATGATCAATAAAATGAAAAGTCAACAAACAGAATGGGAGAATATATTTTCCAAGTGATATTTTCCAATCTAGTGTTAATATCCAAAATATATGACAAACATTGACCCCACAACAATAACAAAATCACCCAACAATGCAACTACAAAAAAGTCCATAGGAACTGAATAGATAGATCTGAATCAATTTTCTGTAGAAAACATATTTGGCTAAAAGACACATGAAAATATGTTCAGAGTTATAAATTATTAGGAAAGTCATAAACCAAAAATGAGGCAAGACCTCAAACTTGTCAGAAGGCTCTCATCAAAAAGAATAGGAATAGATGTGGGTGAGATTGTGGAGAGAAAGTACACCATGGACACTGTTGATAGGAATGCAAATTATTGTTTCCATTGCATATATATATGAAATTTTCTTCATCCATTTTTCTGACAAGGGATGTTGGGTTTGTAGGCCCCTGTCTGAAGGCTCTAGAGAATAAGCCCATGGGCTGAACTGATAAACAATCTGTGAGGATTGTCACATATTGAGGCTGGGTAATATATGGCCTACTCTATGTATCAAGTATGGATGGCTGGATAGAATATGCTGGGTAAGATCCTCAATGGAGGACAACCTAAGACAGGCACAGCCGGCTGGATCAGAGATGGCCTACTTAATGAAGTTCCGTGATGAACTTTTAAACAATCCTTGATCATTTAACATCCTGTGTTTACTGCAGGAGCATGGGTACATATACAGCTTAAGATTATTAACATTGTTATAACTTAGATGATATGTGAGGTATTGTGCATGTCCCATATAAACCCTTCTTCTAAGAATCAATAAACAGAGAACTACTTCGCTTCTCTCCACACAGTGTTTGGGTGTATATGATATCGTGTCACTGACAGGGTAAATTTAATTTGTTGGGAGTATCTTTAAAGTATGTTGCATTATATACAATGCTCTTTCCTCACTTATTGAGATGATTATGTGAGTTTTATTTCTCATTCTATTAGTTTGGCATGTCACCTTTATTGATTTGAATATTTTGAAGAATCTTTAAACCCAGGGATAAATCCCTTTAGTCATGTATGTTTATGATACATTAAATGTGTTGTTGAATTCATTTTGCTTGTGATTTTTGAGAATTTTGGCACATATGTTCATCAGGGATAATATTCTATATTTTGCATATAATGTCCTTTCTACCATTGTTATGCAAATAAAGCTGGCATCATAAAACATGTTGGTAATCTTTCACCCCCTTCAAATTCTCGGAAGATTTGGGGAAGAAATGGTGAAATATTGTCTTGAAATGTATGACAGAATTCATCAGTAAAATCGTCTTGTAAATTTTTCTGGTTTGGGAAGTTTGGATTATTGATTTACTCATACACACTTTTGCTCTATTTAAGATTCTTATTGCTTCTTGATTCAGTATTGGAAGACATATGTTACTGGATATTTGTCTTTTATTCTAAGTCATTGAAATCGTTAGCTTGTGTTAATTTCTAATGAAGCTTTGCATCTCTATAACATCATTGGTAAAATCTTCTCTTTTACTTATCATTTTATTTGAGTCTTTATTTCCTTATCCAACCTAAAATTTGTCCACTTTATGTTTAAAAGAAACAGTCTTAGGTTTTTTTTTATCTTTTCAAATGTTTCTCTTGTTAATTTCCTTACTCACATTCATTCAATTTTCTTCTTTATTCTTTCTGTTTTCTCCTAGATTCTTGAAGTTAAAAGTTAAGTAGTGTGAATCTTTGTATATCATTTACTACTAAATAGTTTTTATTTAGATATTATTTATTTATTTAGTTATTTAGTTAGTTAGTTATTTATATATTTACATATTTATTAATTTATTTATCATTGAAGTACTGCCATTTACTATGTGTCAATCTGTGATGTATAGCACTGTGTTCCCGTACATGCATACATTTGTGGGCCTATTAAATGATTCTTCAAGATATGTAACTTACTGCCCTGTGTCATACACATGAAATTTTGAAAAAATCTATTTTATATATAGTGAATAACATTTATAAATCTACATCTCCCAAATATATCCTCTCACAGCCCCTTTCCACAATAATCATAAAATTGTTTAGTAGATCTGCGAGTGTGCTTCAGTTTTGTAGATGAAATCATTGTGTTCTCATCCAACTTTTTTTAAGGATCCACATGTTTCATGTCATGTATTATTTTTCTTTCTCTTTCTGGCTTACTTCAATTAGAATGACAAATATTGGGGACATACATTTTGCTGCAAATGTCATTGTTCTATCATTTTTTATTGCAGAATATTTTTCCATTGTGTAAATACGGCATAACTTCTGAATACTGTCATCTGTTGTTGGACAATTAGGTTACTTCCATGTTGTGGCTCTTGTATATAGCACTGCTAAGAACATTGGGGTGCAGGTGTCTTTATGAATTAGAGTTCTCTTATAATACAATGATACATACCCAGAAGTGGGATTGTTGGATCGTATGTTAAGTCTATTTTTATTCTTTTGAGGAATCCCCACCCTGGTTTCCACAATGACTGCACCAAACCGCACTCCTTCCATCAGTGTAGGAGGGTTCCCTTTCTCCACAGCTTCCCCAGCATTTATTGCTTGTGGATTTTTGAATGATGGCCATTGTGACTATTGTGAGGTGATACTTCATTATAGTTTAAAATTGCCCTTCTGTGATAATGATAGTGAGCAATTTTTTTTCATATATCTGTGTGGCATTTGTATATCTCTATTGAAGAATTGCTTGTTTAGGGCTTCTGCCCATTGTCAGATTGGGTTTCTTGGTTTTTTTTTATTATAATTAGGTTGTATGAAGTCTTATATTTTGGATATTAAGGCTTTGTCAGTTGCATCATTTCTAAAAATTTTCTTTAATCCTGTAGGTTTTCATTTTGCTTTGTTTATGGTTCCCTTTGCTGTGCAAAAGCTTATAAGTTTAATTAGGTAACATTAATTAATTTTGCTCTTACATCCATTACCTGGGTAGGCTGTTCTAGAATATCATTGCTGAGATATATCTCAGAGTATTTTACCTATGTTTTCTTCTAGGAGATTTTCTGTGTCTTGCCTTACATTTAAGTCTTTAAGCCATTTTGAGTTTATTCTTGTGTATGGAGTGAAGGAGTGTTCTAAACCCATTGCTCTGATGCTGCTATCCAGTTTTCCCAACACCAGTTGGTGAAGAGATTGTCTTTTCTCTGTCATATTCTTGGCTACTCTGTCAAAGATTACTTGAACACAGGCCTTTAGATTTATTCCTGGGCTCTCTATTCTGTTCCATTGGTCCAAATACCTGTTTCTGTACGAATGTCTTGTCATTTTGATTACTGTAGCTATGCAACAGTGTAAGGAGACCTGGTGGTTTATTTCTCCATCCTCTTTCTTTTTCTTTAATAGTGCTTTGGAAATTATGGATCTTTTATGAGTCTGTGTTAATCTTAGGATCATTTGTTTCAGTCCTTAAAAAATTTTTTGCATAATTTGATTGGAAATCACATTAAGTCTGTAGATTGCCTTGGGCAGTATGGCCATTTTAACAATATTATTTCTTCCATTTCATGTCCATTGGGTATATTTTCAATTCTTGAAATCCTTTTTGATTTCCTCTATGTTTTCTAGTTGTCCATATATAAATTATTCATCTCCTTGGTCAGATTTATTCTTAAGCATTTAATAGTTTTGGATGCAGTTATAAAAGTGGTTGTTTCTATACTTTGTTTTCCTGTTGATTAAATGGTAGTGTAAAGAAATGCAATTTGTTTTTGTACATTACTCTGGGTACGTTGCCCAGTTCCTTTTTTACCCTAAGTAATTTTTTGTGGAAGTTTTACAGTTTTCTCTATATAGTGTCATGTCTGCATATCGTGGCAATATTATCTCTTCTTTTCCAGTCTGAATACTTTTATTTCTTTTTCTTGCCTGATCATTGTGGCTAGGACTTCCAAGACTATATTGAATTGAAATTGTGAGAATTGGCAACCTTGTTGTCTAAGGTTTTTGTGGGAAGCGTTTTAGTTTTTCACCATTGAGTATTTTGCTGGCTATATATTTGTCATAAATAGCTTTCATTATGTTGAGATATGGTCTCTCTATGCCCACTGTGATAAGAAATTTTATTGCAAATAGGTGTTAAATATTATCAAACGCTTTTTCTTTATCTACTGAGATGATCATGTGGTATTTTGTCCTTTCTTTTGTTGATATGATGTATCACAATGGATTGATTGATTTGCATATGTTCAACCATCCTTGTGTTCCTGGTATGCACCTAACTTGACCATGGTACATAATCTTTTTTTACATGCTGTTGGATTCGGTTTGTTAATAATATCTTAAAGACTTTTACATCTATGTTTATCAAGGATATTGGCCTATAGTTTTCGGGTAGTGTCTTTGTGTAGTTTTGGTATCAGGTTTATGTTGGCCTTATGGTGTGAGATTGGGAGTACTCTCTCCATATCAAACTTTTGGAAAAGCCTGAGGAGGAGTGGTATGGATTTTTCTTTGTATGTTTTCTCAAATTCCCCAGTGAAGCTATTTGGGTCTGAATTTTGTTTGCAGAGATTTTTTATTTTATTGATAATTCTATTCCATTTCTGGTGATCTGTCTGTTAAAATGGTTAATTTCTTCTTAATGCAAAAATGGTTGGCTGAATGTTTCCAGAAACTTCTGCATTTCTTCCTGGTTATACAGTTTGTTTATATACAGTTGCTCATGGTATTTCCTTATGATATTTTGCAAATTTGTTGTACTCTTTGAAGTTTCTGCATTGGCATTTCTTATGTTATTTGTGTTCTCTCTCTATTCTTGTTGATGAGTCTGTCCAGAGTTTTGTCAATTTTGTTTACTTTTTCAAAAAAGAGTTTGATTTTTTCTATTTTTTAAACTCTATTTCAATTATTTCTTCTTTGATCTTTATTATTTCCCTCTTTCTGCTGACTTTTGGGGTTTTTTTTGCTCCTCTTTTCATGATCAGTGTACATAGAACGTTAGAGTATTTACTTGAAATTTCTCTTCTACTTTGAGGAGGGCCTTCTCACTATGAACTTCCCTCTTAAGCCTGCTTTATCTGTATTCCATAAACTTTGCATTGTGTTTTTAGTATCTTGATTCCCTTATTAATTTTCTGTCTGAAAGACCAGTCTAGTGATGGTAATGGGGAATAATACTCTCCTACTGTGGTTGTGTTCCCACCGATTTCTTCCTTTTTATCTATTAGTATTTCCTTTACGTATTTAGGTGCTCCTATTTTGAGTGCATATATCTTAATGAGTATAATACCCTCATTTTATATTTCTCCTTTAATCATTATATCATGTCCTTGTTTATCTTTCTCTATGGCCTTTGTTCTAATGTCTCTTTTGTGTGACATCAGTACTGCTAGTCCTGCTTTCTTGTAATGTCCATTTGTATGGAAAATATTTTTCCATCTTCTGACTTTCAATTGATGTGTGTTCTTCTTACTAAAGTGGGTCTCTTGTATGCTTCATAATGTATGGTCTTGTTATATTATCCCATCTGACAATATGTATCTTTTGATTGCAGCTGTTAGTCTATTAACAATTGTGATGATTATTGATAGACTGGTGTTTATTTCCATTTTGAACTTCATTTCTCAGTTTATTTTGTATTCCCTTTTTGTTCATTTCATTTTCTTTTTGTGGCTTGATAAGCTTACTTTTATTATCTTGGTTTCTTTTTGGCTTGTGACTTCATTGTAAGCTTTTGACGTATGGTTACCCTGTTTTGTATGTATATTTAACCGTTTCTATATCTGTTTATTTTCACTGATAAGAATACAAATTCTAACCCCTCCCACAGAGAACAGAAACAAGAAGGAAATAATCTGTATTGTCCTGTTTCACTCTCTGACACTTAAAAATTTTGATGTACTGTTTTACAATATCATGTATATTCTATTGTATGTCATTGCAGCTATTGCATTTCTAATTATGCCTTTCTCCTTTCTATAGCATCCTGCTTATTTTCTTTAGAGTAGATCTTTCATTATATCTTTTTCAGTTGTTAAATTCTTTTAGTATTTGCTTTTATGGAAGTTATTTACCTCTCCTTCTATTCTAAAGGATAGCCTTGCTTGATAAATTATCTTAGATTACAGTTTCTTTCATTCAGGATTTTGAATATGTCTTGCCACTGCCTTTTTCCTGTTGTATTTGTGTAGGAAATGTGTTTATAAATATAATGTAAATAATTATACATATATATGTAAAGAATACCTAGAAATCAAGTTAACAAATAAGATGAAAAGTTATACGTGAAAAAATAGAAAACATAGATGAAGGAAATTAAATCTGACACAAAGAAATTTAAAGATCTCTTATGTTAATGATGTGAAACTATGTGGTTGAGACAAACATACTACCCAAAGCAATCTACATTTAGTGTGATTCATGTCAAAATACTCATGAGATTTTTCCATTAAATAGAACAAATAATTTCAAAATTTGTATGTAACAACAAAGATCATGAGTTGCTAACATAATCTTGAAAAAGAGAATTAATTCTGATAGTGTAAAGTACTCTGATGTTAAACAGTCCTACAAAATGTTAGTAATTAAAAAACATGATACTGGCTCAAAACAAGACACCAATCAATAGAAGAAAATAGAGTAACCAGATATAATCCCTCACACCTATAATCAATTAACCCATGAAAAAGGAAAGAAGAGTATAAAATTAAGAAAAGACATTCTCCTCAAAAAGTAGTGCTGGGGAGATTGAACATGTGAAAGATGGAATACAGTATTTCCTCACATTGCACACAATCAATGAGCACAGAATGTCTTTTATTTATTTTGTTTATGTATATTTCTTGCACCTTTAATTTATAGATCTATGTTTAGATATTTTATTTCACTTATCAAATTTATTCATATTTTAATATTTTTGGTTTAAATCTATACAAAATTGTTTTCCTAATTTCTATTTTTGATAATGTGTTGTTAGTATATAAAAATGCAAGGGATATTTGTGTATTGATTTTGTATTCTGCAAGTTTAATAAGTTTGTTGACTATTTCTAGCAGTCACTGGAGTAGAATATGGAGTTTTTCATCTATGTATAATTATGTCATCTGTAAAAATTTTACTGCTTGTTTACAAGTGGTAGCCTTTTATATTTTTTCCTGACTAGTTGTTCTGGCTAAGACTTCTAGTAGTGTAATTTAGGACTTGTGAAAATAAGCTACTTTTTCGTATTATTGGACCAGAGGAAAACCTTCCTGTATTTTAACATTGAACTTGATGTTAGTCATGGGTTTTTCATATATGGCTTTTATTATCTTTAGATATATTCTATCTAGAGCGAATTTATTAACAATTTTTTGTATACAAAAGTTAAGATCAGTTCTGTCAATACTTTTCCTACATTTTGGAGATTGTTACGTTTGTATTCTCTGTTTTTTAAGGGATGGTATCACATTTATTGATTTGCATATGTTATATAATATTTATGAATCAGGACTTAGTCAAACTTAACTATATTTTATAATACTTATAATACGCTATGAATTCAGGTTGCTAATATTTATTTAGAATGGAATATACACATACTGAAGGAAAAATTTACATTGTAGCTTGAGTGTACATTTATTTATTTAAAAATTTTATCACTCATTTTGAAATTGGCTTATGTTTAATGGAATTTATTTCTAAATAAAGAATATAACTTTTGGTAGAACTGGATTTACTACAGTTAACTGATACAGATCATAGCTATTATTTACCATTAGTGCACAAAACACTTGCCTTAAAATGCCGTATTATACTAACAATGCCAACTGTTTCAGGACTGGGAAACATATTGCTTCCTAAAATGCATTACCTGGTCTTTTCCACCCTAACCCACATATAATTATATTATTTGCTTTTTGTTTGATTGTTTATTTGACACTTAATGAAGTCACTGCATATTGAATCCAGGATATTGTGTATAAGTGTATTTATCAACATCATTTTGGAACACTTAACAGAAAGCACAAGAGTATGGATTATATAGATGACAAGAAAATTTATTCCTTCTTGGGACTGAAAAACCTCTGAGTGAAAGAATGACGAAAATAAACATTTGTAAGTGTACAATAAAAATTTTCTTTTGTAATTTTAAAGTAGTATATTAAATTACATTTGTTTTACTTATAGCACTGGATTACAATTTAAAACAAAAATTCCCTCCTTTGGAATTTCTTAAATTTGATTGATAATTTTAATCTAATTTTAATTCATAAATATTTGTCATTTATTTATAAACATAGCAAATAAACTGATATTTATTCTGCTCATATTTTGATTATAGAGCTACTTAATGTAAAGTACACAGATAAATAACTACTTCCGTTTCCAAATCAAATAATGTTTCAATTTAATTACAAATGATCATGAAATTGTTATACCTTTTCTGTAATGTTTTACACAAATTTCACTTTATTTCCAAAATTTTAACTTTTTTTTTTATTCTGTGCATTATTTATACTCTGTTTACAAATCTGGTATAAATTTTTGTACAAAAGGAAGTAGATTGGTTTCATTTCAAACCCCAAAATTAAATTATTTAAAAAAATTTTGAGGGGAAAATATTTGCACATCACACTATAAAACTATTCATCCTATATATTTCATTTTAACTGGATGTATGAGAAGGAAACACTGGCTGAAATTTACACTTGAGTTGCTAGGAGACCAGTCATTTTGTGATGTCACAGCTACTAAGGTTAAGAACCATTTTGATGGCCTAGCAGTTTAACTGTGCAGGCCTCCTTAAGCAGCATTGAAAGCTGCAGTGCTCAAAATCATGCAAATTTGAAAAGTAGCTGTAGAAAAAGTTATTTGAGATGGCACATATTTCTTCAGAAATTCAAGATGTGTCTCCTTCACATGGATGAACTGGTTCAGGAAACTCCAGTTGATCTCTATTGTGTGATCAAACATTCTCTGGGGACTTGGACTTAAGGTGTATGATTGAAGAAAATGATTTTCAGACTTAGTCTGAAGAATCCTTGATAAAAAAACCATGTTACCCACATTGTGTCTTTGAACCAGATGAAGATAATTATTTTCGTTCTCTGACATTTCCAAGAAAACTGTGGAAAATGGCTGGGAGTGGACAATTTAAATCCCTCTGGTGTGATGATAATGGAACTGCCATAGTGATTGATGAAGATGTCTTTAATAAGGAAGTTTTGTAAAGAAAGTCCCCTTTCACAATATTTGAAACAGGGAGTATGAAAAGCTTAGTTAGACAACTTAACCTTTATGGGTTTAGTAAAGTGCGGCCGAATATTCAGTGATCATTTTTTCTAGCTGACTTCCTGGCAGAAGAAAAAGAAGTCTATGTTTTAAGCAAGGAATTCAGAAATTTTAGTTTTGACTTGGTAACTTATATATAAAATTTTATTTTCTAAATGAATCTATGGTAATATAAATGTAAAGCTAGATTTTGAAAATTGTATAAAACTTCTAAGGCCAAATTTCTTTATTTTTTCTAAAAATGAGGACAGTGTCTTAAGTATTCAAGATTATGAGAAACTTTGCTAGCAAGTATAAATCTTATCTGAAACCTAAATAAAGGTATTAAAGCTGTTTTTTAAAAGTGGCACTCACCGTTACTGCAAATCCTAACTTCTTAAATTTGATGACTATACTATTTAAATGTGTATTTTCCAAATAAGGAACTTCAAAATATCGTCAGCTATGTTCATATTTTGATGATATTATCTTTGCATAGTAAACATGAAATCTGAGGTTTTATAGGTTAGGCTTATTTTAGTCTTCTATTTTGATTTAAATATTACTAAAATCTTTCTCATTTTGTTGTAGCTGCAGATCTACCATAATCCAAATTTTAAACGAGGCTTTTCCCTGCTTTTAGAGAGAATAAATAGAAGAGTTGGGATTAAAAATGCCTCTTTGGTATCTTTATTGGCTCAAGATTTTAACAAGAAGCAATTTAAACGAGGGGGAAATGTGGTTAAAAATAATTGTGATTTTGTGCTGACACTAGTGGAGAAAGTGCATTTTTACCTTCTGCAAATTTAAACATGCCTCTAATAATAAAGCCCTCTACTAGCCACAAAATTTGTGATACAAATACCATGATCAGAGGTGATTTTTTCCTCCATCATCAGTGTCAGTTAGACCACCAGAAAACCTGCAGTGGATCAACGTGCTACTTTAAATCAGTGGACCACTTTTCATGGGCAATCTGAAAGCAGCTACACTGAAGCAAATGGCTGTGTTGTGAACTTCATTTCAACTACAATTTCTACTTCTGAGTACAGAATCTTGTCTCCCATACAGAGCAATTAATTTGGACTGATGGTTGAGCCTTCTACTTTTCCAAATATATATCACAAAATATCTGCAAATGAAGGTCATTTTTCTAAAGTTCAACAAGGGAGCAACCCACGGCTCCCAGTGCCAGTGATAGCTGATACATCAGGTACCTCTCTTTCAAGGCCAACTCATAAGCAATCTTCAGTTTATGAACGTCAGCCTAATTACAAATTATCTACCAGAGGACTACAAGATTATGCAGGATAACAAAGATTGAAATTGATTTTGGCAAATGTTGACAAATATCTGCAATTTTCTTATTTGAACAATAAACATAAATGTGTACCTGCATTTTCCTTATATTTTTTTAAAACACAGTAAAGTGTTAAATGGGAGACTAAGCTACCATTCAAAGAAGAAAAGAGATATTTGATTGATATTATCATTTGATGGAAAAATATGGGTGTAAATTTAAATAATTTCTCTAAGGAATAAGACAAAATGGAAGAATTTGGAAAAAGACTAAAACATGTAGAGAGGGAAAATTACATAGTGGTTTCTGGTTCAACCTGGAAAGTATTAAATGTGTAAGTTATGATAGGTTGGAACGGGAAATAAATACTGGAACAGGCCCAGGGATCATGGTCTCTAATTTGTCATCCCTTGTATGATAAAGGTCGCATGATGTAGTCACAGATGGAACATTCAGCTTGTGGTAGAATTTAAGAAGTAATTTTATCTATGGTCTTCTTTTGTGCTGTTTTCAAAGCATTCCAATTGGAGCTTTCTTTTCCTCCCCTCAAGACTCTACACTATATTTTCAAGTGAATATTTTATGTTACATTTATGTTCCAGCCAACAAGCTTACATCCTCAGGGTGGCACTTAATGCCTTTCCAAATCTAAGCCCATAAATTCAACATAGTTTAGTAATTTCTTTATAGATCTGGCATCTGACAACCTTGGCATATCTTTATGTTTCTATGCTTCTGGAGAAACATCCAGGCAAATGCTTGTCAATCATATTATATCCAACCTCACATCTTTTGCTCCAGCTCAGCCTTGGACTTAGGATATCCTCCTTTTACCTATTTAGACATTCCCAGTCTCAGCACAGAAATCACCTCCTCCAGATAGTTTCTGTCTATCCCCCTTTCCTTGTTTTACTTGGATACCAGCACAGTAAGCACAGCACATGCCACAGGATGCATTTTAGTATTTAGTGAATGAAAAATACATGTTGACTTTAAGCAAAATCTACTTTCCTGAAACAACAAAACTCTCATGGTTTTCAAACTATTTCACTATGGTCTTTACTCTTCATCACAAACTAGCTCTTTTCATAGCCCAAGGCCTTGTCACTCAAGACAGTAATTGGAGGTAGGTACTGGAGACAAAGTATTATTTTCTTCTTAATTCATGCCTCCAGAGTCCTAAAGCTTTCCATTATCATTTGCTGGATTTTTTCCTGTCTCTTTTTCACCCACCCACCCCAAAATAGCTGATTCTCTTCCCCATGCCAATAACTATACTGCCTTCTAATTAATTTACTTCTTAGAATCAGAGGTTTATCCAGAAGAGTGATATTGCAATCATTTTATGTAGGTTTATGTACCCCACAAAACTAGTGTGCCTTCTAACATTCACACAGTAAGTATCAAAGAGGTACTAACCCCTTGGTTGTGGTGGTCATATTCAGTAACCAAATTGCAATCCAAACTGTGTGGACTACAAAGTGGTGAGGGTGGTAGAATCAAAAATGTCCAACTGTAAGAATACCAAATTTCTGCAGATATTAAGAAATATAAAATATTCATGGAAGACTTTGACTATTTCCCATTAATTTAAAATAA
Source organism: Vicugna pacos (assembly GCF_048564905.1). Taxonomy (NCBI): domain Eukaryota; kingdom Metazoa; phylum Chordata; class Mammalia; order Artiodactyla; family Camelidae; genus Vicugna; species Vicugna pacos. The sequence continues at coordinate 64,287,546 of NW_027328741.1, read as the reverse complement.
AAGGTGAAGCATTTTCAGAATGTGATAGGCCCTGAAATGCTGGAAAATTTGTAGGCTAGGTCAGGGAGCCTAAGGCTTCTGCTCACAATCATGCAGCCAGTGTCAGCCGATAAGACTGGAATGGAAACACTGAGTCCTGAAAATGTGTCACAAGTTGTGATGAAAGCTTTTGATAATCTGGAGAATGTGCAAATGGGCCAGGGTAAACTCTAGCATCATCATATGAATATGACCTTTACCAAGAGAAGAAAAGAGCCCACTTGCAGCAGGAGATCTGTGTCTTGACAGCAGTGGTTTTTCCTACAACAGAAACATCAAACTTTAAATTTGTCAGCTTAACTCTGATGATGGCTATGTTGTTGCTTTCATTAGCAGTCTGGGGTTCAGATGGGCTGGTTCAGCAGCTTCTTTCCAGCTCTCTTATCAGACAGTGGGTCTTACCGTGATCATCATAACATGGTTCTACGCTGATAAGTCAAAAGCTACAGTTTACTTTCAAAATTAGAAATCCTAAAGTAGAATATTGTTTGTTTGTCCATCTGTAGACTTCTACCTGGGAAAACTAGACTATTGGCAAAAGTACAAAAGTTGGCTGTTGCTTTGAACACTAGTCTCTGATCTCTGCCCACTGAATTCTTCCCACTAAATACTACAAGTCTGTCTACCACTGTATGTGTGTGAAGATGATTTGTTAAGCAGTAACTAAGTTTGTCTTATTTGAGTCATCAGTGAATTATTCCTCTGCATCTGGCAGAATCTCTGTGTATTAAGAGTTTCAATGAGCCACCAGATTTTATTCTGATCATGGGGAGGTAGATTATATTTCTCCCAGTATACTAATTGTTACATGTTCATTGACTCCCGAGGTGATGCTAGGGTCATTACACTGAACCCTTGAATTGGACTGAGGCATATAAATACTCCTGTCACCAGGGCCCAGCACATTTTTAATTTAAGCTTATGTGCAAGTATTTTTTTCTTTTAATCCTCATTGTTGACACAACTTATTTTGGCTTTGAATACCCATTGATTAATTTATAGAGACTGAACCATGATGTATTCCCGTTCAACTACACATTGCAATAACCTTTGTTTTGTTGGACTACCTGGACTAGATTGAATGTAGTCATCATTTTGAAAGCAGTCCTCAGTCCTAATAATGCAGAATATTTATATTACTTTGCCAGCACTAGAGCAAGATTGTTTCTTGTGGATCTCGGGGATTATTCTCACATCCCCTAATGCAACCATGAGAAAACACCATATTGTTATCCAAAATCAAGTCTTTGTCAGTATTGCATTCCCATCGCAAAACAGTTAAGAATTGAAGGAGTTCTGAGATTTTACCATGCTGGGATTTTTAGCAACCTAGCATGTTCCTTTCTTATTGTTTCTATTGGGGAGATGAAGGCTTTGGTCAGAGACAGTGAACATTTTCACTCACAGCATAAGCAGCCATTGTTACCTTTTGTATCCATTCCCTAATCTCAGATGAATACATAGAGTAAAATTTTGATACCTATAGATTCAGTGGGCTGTTATCATGAAGAAAGTTTAAGACATGGTAAAACACTAAAAACATTAGTATCTTTATGCATTATTTATTAGAATCATTTATTTATTAGTATCTTTACCTAGGATAAGTCTATCATGACTCAAGATTACTTGCTGCAAAAACAATCATGAGAAATGGCATGGGAAACCATGACCATTGTCTTTCCATTTTTCCTTCTGCTTTTATTGAGATGTAATTGACATAAAACATTGTGTAAGTTTAGGTGCACAGGGTAGATATTTGAGTTACATGTATCATGAAATAAATATTATAGCAACTTTAGGGAAAATTCATTGTCTCATTCAGATAAAATATTAAAGAATTCCAATTTGTCTTTTGGTTGTGATGAGAAAACTTATGGTCTACTCCCTTAACAGCATTCATATATAACATAAAGCTGTATTAATTGTATTTATCATGTTAATGGATACCATCCCTTGAACACGTTTATTTAACAGCTGGAAGTTGTATCTTTCTAGTACATTAATCTAAATTTACTTTCCCATCTCCTGCCTCTGTTAACTACAAATCTGTTTTTTTTCTATAAGTATGTTTGTTTGTTTTCAAAGTGTATTTTAATGTATAACACTGTGTTAGATTCTCTTACATAACATACTGTTTGCAAATTTTAATACATTTCAAACTGATCACAAGAATGAAACTTGTTATGATATGTTGCTATTTAAATATATTTCATAGTAATTGACTATTCCCCATACAGTACATTTCTTGTCCCTGACTCATTTAATTTGCAACTTGGAAATTTTCTCTCTTAATTTTCCTCAACTATTCCTTTTTCTTCACCACATTTCCCTAATTCTTGTGAGCAACCTGTTTCTTTCTATATCTATAACTACTTTTCTGTTTTGTTATATTCATTTGCTTTAAATTCCAAATATGAGTTAAATCATATAGCATTTGTCATTATCTGTCTGAGTTATTCACTTTGAAAATTACCCTCTTTGACTACCCATTTGTTGCAAATGAAAAGTACTTATACTTTTTAGAGCTGAGTAATAACCCATTGAAATTTTATGTGTGTGTGTGCATATATATATATAGTGTGCATATATATTTATTAGTGGGTGTATATATATATACAAATATATATAAATCTGTAGTTAATAGATGAGTAGATATATATATACTATAAACACACATTTTTTTATTAATCATTTATTTATGAGCAATAAATTTGCTTCTATATCCTGGCTATTTTAAATAATGTCACAGTGAATATAGGGTTAAATTTATCTTTTATGATTAGTGTTTTTATTATCTTGGAATAAGAACCCAGTTATGGAAATGTTGGATCATATTTTATTTTTAATTTTTAGATAAAACTCCAGAGTGTTTTCCACAGCAGCAGTACAAATTTACATTCACTCAAGCATTGCATCAGGATTCTTTTACTTACATCCTCACCAATATTTATATATGTTATCTTTTTGATCATAGTCATTCTGACAGGAGTGACATAAAATCTCGTTGTGTTATGGACTTGCATTTTTCTGAAGGTTAGTCATCTTGACCATTTTCATGTGCCTGTTTATTATCTATCTCTAACTGTATATTCATTTTTTAGTAATGGGCTAAATGACCATAACTGTCTGATTTCATTTTTAGGCATTCTGTTGTGTTCCATTATTCTGTTTGTTCCGTGCCACTACCATATTCATTACTGCAGCCTTGTAATATAGTTTAAAATCAGGGACAGTGATACTTCCTCTTTGTTCTTTGTCAAAGAAATTGTGTTTTTAGTTGGTTTGTTTTCTTTTCTTTTCTTTTTTAGTGATTTCAACACTTTTGTGTTTACATGTAAATTTAAGAATTATTTTATGTGTCTGAAAATGCCTTTTGTATTTTGATAGGCCCTGAATTTAATTTGTGTATTTTCTTGGCTAGTACTGTCATTTAAACAATATTCAATTCCTAATATATGAACAGATTATTTCCTTTCATCTGTTTGCATTATCTTCAATTTCTGTTTTAAATATTTAATAGTTTTCTGAGTACAGGTCTTTTACCTCCTTGGTTGGATAGATTTCTTGATTTTTTTTTTGTAATACAACTCTAAATGAGACAGTTCACACACTTTCTCTATCTGTTAGCTTGCTGATAGTGTGCAGAAATGCAAGATTTCTGTATGTTAATTTTACATTCTGAAATTTTACCAAATGCATTGATAAGCCCTAGTAGTTTTGTGGTGTCTTCTTTAGGATTTCTGTTTAAAGTATTTCATCTGCAAACAGATTCTTTTACTCGCTTTCTGAAATAACTATATTTTATTTACTTTTATTTTGGAAATCTATGGCTTGAATTTCCAATACTAAACTGAATACCAGTGGTAAGAGTGAGCATTCTTGTCTTCTTCCTGCTCTTACAGGAGATGATTTCTGCTTTTAAACATTGAGTGTCATGTTAGCTGAGTTTTTGTCATTTATGACCTTAACTGTGTTGAGGTATGTTTCCTCATGCCCAATTTGAGTAGAAATGTAATCATAAATAGATACTGAACTAGTCAAAACATTTTATGACCCTTTTGAGGTGACCATATAATTTTTATTTTTCAATTTGCTAGTTTGGTGTATCATATTGATTAATATGTGGGTAATGAATCAGTTTTGCATACCTGGCATAAAATGGACTTAATCATACTGTATAATCCTTTTAATGTTTTGTTGGCTTTGCTAACAATTTAGTGATGATTTTTGCATTTATGCTTATCAGTAGCATTTAATCTGTAATTTTATGGTTATTTGTTCTTGTTTTAGTAGTAGTGTGATACAGAAATGTGGGCTAGGAAGCCTTCTTCGCTCTGCTAATATTTGAAATTCCCTGAAACGTATAGGTGATAGCTCTTCTCTAAATGTTTGGCAGAAGTCACCTGTGAAGTTGTCTAGGCCTGGAATTATGTTTTTTGGGAGATTTTGTTTAATTATTTATTGAATTTCATTAGTGAAAATCTGTTAAAATTATCTATTTTTCATTCCATCCTGGAGATTATGTCTTTCTAAGAAATTGTCCATTTCTTCTAGGGATTCCATTTTAATTGGCATATAATTTTTCGTATCATTTATGAGGCTTTGTGTTACTTTGATATAAGCTGTAACTTCTCATTTATTTTGTAGCTTTTTAATCTGTTCTCTCTTTTTTGCTCATGAGTCTCATTAAAGTTGATCAGTTATATTTATCTTTCAAAAGGCATTATTTAGTTTGATTAGATGTTTCTATTTTTAATCTTTATTTCATTAATTTATGTTCTGACCTTTCAGTGGTCTTTCCTTCTACTAACAAGTTTGTTTATTATTTTTCTACATATTTTGTTTGTAAGATTATGTTATAAGAGAGAGATGTTTCTAATTCGTATAAGTGGGATTATTTTCCTATAAGCATCCCTATTAATACTGCTTTTGCTATACCCCATGGACTTTGTTTTTGTTGTCATATTTCTTTATATTTTTTTTCTTTGATTTATGCAGCAACCCATTGGTTGCTTAATATTGTATGATTTATCCTCCACACATTAAAACTTTTCTCAGGTTTTTCCTTTTAGCAAATTTCTGTTCTCACAGAATCCATATGTTTTTTCACAAAACAAGGAGAAAATAATAAAATTTATACAAAATTGTGAAAGACCCAAATTTTCTAAAATTATCTTCGAAAAATGAACAAATCTGTGGGTTTTATCCTCCCTGAGTTTAGAACATACTACAAAGCTACAGTAATCAAAACATCAAAATATATCACTAAAAGAGTCACATAGATCAATGGAATAAAATAAATAGTCCTAAAATAAACCCACACTCATATGTTCAGTTAGTCTACAATGAAGGAGGCAAGAGTATACAATGGAAAAAGGGCATTCTCTTCAACAAGTTGTTCTGGGAAACCTGGACAGTACATGTAAAAGAAATATGTAACAGCACTTCCTTCCATAGTATACAAAATAAGATAAAAATGGATTAATGTCCTAAATGTAAAACTTGAAACTATACAATTACTGACCAAGAACAGGAGCAGAACAGCCTTTGTGATAAATCATAGCAATATTTATTTTTGATCTATCTCCTAATTAAAAAAAAGGAAAATCAACAATAACAGACTTTAATTATACTAGGAAAAAATAGATGTACTATGTGATACAGGGATTCCACTTCTTGAATACGTGTGAAGTGCAAAACCTTTTGCAGAGCAAAGGAAACCTTCAGCAAGATTTATGACAACACACAGAATAAAAGGAAGAATTTCAGACAATTAAATCAACATTTTGTGAATATCCATAATACATAAATATAGTATATTAGAATCTATATTTTAAAAAAAGACCCCAACTTTAAATCAGTTGAAATACGTTCATTCAAACTTTTCAAAAACAGACATGTGGATGATTTTCATGCACATAAAAAGAAACATAACTTTGCTATTCATTAGGAAATCATAAATCAAAACCAGAATGAAATATAATTTCACAGAAACCAAAATGGCTATTAACAAAAGTCTTCAAATGACAAACATTAATAAGAATGTCAATAAAAGGGAACCCAGGTACACTGTTGGTGGAAATATAAATTGATGCATCCATTATTATAAAATTGTGGACAGTGCTCAGAAAACTAGAAATAGAAGCGTTATATGTTGCAGCAATTCCAGTTTTTGGTATAAAATCAGAAAAAAATGAAAACATTATCTTAAAGGATATATTACCACCAATATTCTTTACATCATCATTTATGTTATCCAAGGATAGATGCACAAATCAACTGCCCATCAACAGATGATTCCCTGAAGTAGATGTGAGGTATAGATAACATAATAAATACTTAGTCATTGTCATATTAAAAAATAATATTCTGCCATTTGGAACAATATGAATGGACCCAGAGAGTGTTGCACATAGGAAAATAACTCATAAGACATGCAGAGAAAAACACTCTATGTTGTCACTTAAATGAGGAAAATAAAGATATTAGAGAAATAATCATAAAAAACAGGAACAGAATCACATATATATGTGTATTGCACTAAGTAGTGGTTTCCTGTGTGGACAGGGAAGAAGGATGGAGAAGACAGATATGTGCAAGCTACTAGTAATACATTAGAGAACCAACAAGGCTATATTTACAGCACAGAGAAATATTTAAATAATTTAATTGATTTTAAAGAGATTATAGGGATATATTATATTAAAATTTGCATGTAGGTGGGAAAAACTTTGACGAAAAGAACCCAGGAAAATCAAAGTATTTTGTAGTACTATGGTATTAGGGGAGGTGATTTGTTCACTTTCTTCAGCTTTCTTATAATGTCCTTAGTAGAATTTAAGCTTTTAATTGAAAAAGTATTTACTTTTATATGTAACATAAGTTTAAACAATTTTTGTCTCTCCCCTTACATCTACAGTCAGTAAAAGGTTCAGATCTCAACAAAAGTAACTACAACACAAAGCAGTACTCCAGAACACATGTGAACAAGTGAAGTTTGGTGGACTAAAACAGACAAAGGTGGCTGAAGTGAAGTAAGAGCAGATTTGGTGTCTGCAACCAAGGCCCCCTGACTAGGATATCTGACTCCACAAATTCAGAGAACCCAGCAGAAACAGGGTCTCAGTGGTTCATACAGCTTCAGCCCCCAACTGCAACAGTACTCATGGTCATATGTAACTTGAGGGAGCCACAATGGAGACAGAAATTCCATCCTTGAGACACTCAGACATTCATGAAACTGTCCCTACTCCCCATTCACAGTGGTGGAGACAAGTGTCCTTGCAACACTGGACATAGCAAAGGCACTTGCCTGATTCCAAATACCCACCTGTCTTTACAAATTTTCTCAATGTGTGCACTATCAAGGGATATCAGATAAAATGTAGAGTTCAACGTCCCAGTGACAACAGTGGCATTAACTACCCGAGAAGTCTAAGAAATGACAATGAAAGCACATATTTTATCCAGACAGTATTTACTGGAAAGTGCCATTTTGAAATATTATCAGAGGTAGCTCAGGTAAGTAAAACCAAATATTGCACAATATTGCAAACTACCAGAAAACAAAAGCAAGGACTCCAACTCCCAGTCTGTTATTTAGTGTCATCAGAGCAATAATTTATCAAGACCATGACCAATCACAGTAAAATAATAGGGCATGCACACACAAAGATACACAGACACATATACCTACACAGACAAAGACACACACGCACACGCATCTGAACACACACACAAACACACAATGTCAACCCTGCAGCTAACAAACTTACAGTCATGGTATATTACCATATAACTAATAGAGAATCCAAATATGTGTCATACAGAAACACAATACAAAAAACATTACTAAGAAAGCAGGTTAGTGAGCCCAGGAATAAATGAAATGATGATAAGGTATACATTTCCAAAGAGACTGAAACTATAAAATAACCAAACATTATTGGAGGACCAGGAGAACTTAATAAATGAGATGAAGAATGCAACAGAAAGCATTGGAGTAGACTGTCTTTGTGGAAGAGAGATTAGCAAACTCAGCAATACAAAACTGGAAATGAAAGGAGATGGCAGAGATACAAGATATTAAAAAGTGGGGGAATTAAACAGTAGCCATCAGACTTCTACAGGAAGTGCACATTAGAGTGGAATCCTGGAGGGATAAGAAAGTTAGAAGGCAGCTGATGGTGTTTTAAAGAATTAATAGTTGATAACTTCCTGAACCTGTGTAAGGAACTGATATACAATTCTGTGAGCCAACAAAACACCAATAAATTTAAGAATGGGACCTCCTTCAAGATACGTCATATGCAAATTGGCAAGTCAATGACAGAGAAAATATTTTAAAGGCAGTCAAAAAAAGTTATGATAATCTACAAAGGAACCCCCATTAGGACATCAGCACATTTCTGAGCAGAAAACATAGGCCAAGTGTAAATAAAATTACATTTTTAAACTACTGTAATAAGAAGTAACTCACCCAAAAATACTTGCACAGTTATCACTTAGATATAAAGTGAAAATAAAGACTTTACCAGACAAACAAACCCTGATTATGATGAAAAAAACAAAACCGAGACACCTTATAAGAGGTGTAGAAAACATGTCTTCTAAGAAATATAAAATGGCAAATATATGCAAAACATTGACCAAAATCCTAAGGAGAAACCACAAGAAAGTTGCAACTGTTTCTTTGGTTATGTTTTTAAATGCTACTAAACTATATGGATTAAAGAGTGAAAATAGGAAATCAGGGGCAATAAATATAGATACTCCACACTGGTAAAATGTTAACAACAGTAAAAGAAATAATTTCAGTCAGTAATCATAAAAGGTAAAGAGTAAAAATAAAACAATATTAAAGGAATTTTCTATCAGTGGAAAAATGACTAAATTATACATGAGACATTTTATTTTTAATTGAAGTACACTAGATGTACTATATTGTGTAGTTTCAGATGTACAGCATAGTTATTCTTACCACTTAGTAGATTAAATTGCATTATGAATTATTACAATGATTGTAACATGCAATTGTTTTAAGCTAATATGTATAAATCCATGATGTATACAGATTATCCATGTTGCTTCCCTCCTTTATGAATACTACTTTTTATCTTTCAATTTTCTACCATTAAATTCTCTTTCCCTTCCCCTTTGGTAAACATAAATTTTTTCCCATATCTTTGAGTCTGCTTAAGTCTGGTCTATCTAATCTCTTTACCTCTTCATCATGTCTCAATCTATCTATCTATCTATTTATCTATCTATTTATCATGTATATATCTATCTATCTGTCTATCTATTTATCTATCTATCTATCATGTATTATTCTTCTATCTATTTATCTATCATCTATCAATAGATAGCTATAGATAGATGTACACAGATATTTGTTATTCTTTATATTCCACATATAAATTATACTATATACTTTTGTCTTTGTCTAAGTTACTTCACCTAGCACAATATTTACTAGGTCCATTCATGGTGCTGAAAGAGCAATGTGTTATACTTTTTTGGCTGAGTAACATTCCACTGCATATTTATAGAAACATCATATCTTCTTAAGATCATAGTCTACTGAGGACACTTGGATTGCTTCCCTGTCTTGCATATTATAAACAGTGCTGTTGTGAATATTGGTTCTCCTCAATTTAGGTTTTTTACCCAAGATTTTTTTGTAGGAGTTATATAACTGTGTCATATGGTAGTTAACTTTTAATTTTTAAAGAAATCTCCAAACTGTTTTCCATAGTAGTTCCAACAATTTACATTCCTATGAAAAGTATACAAGAGATTTGTTACCTCCACATCGTCTCCAACAATTACTATTTGTAGAGTTTTTGATAATAGCCATTTGCCCAGTTTTAAGTGATACACATTGTGGTTTTGTTTTGCAATTATCTAATAATTAGTAATGTTGAGCAATTTTATCACTTGCCTGTTACTCATCTGTAATTTTTCTTTGGAAAAATATTAACTCAGGTACTCTGCTCTTGTTTTTGATTGGGTTTTTGTTTATCACCTTGAGTTGTGTAACCTAAATCCATGTTACATCTATTAACTTTCATCTATTAACCCCTGGTCACTTGCATTATTTGCAAATATGTTTTCCAATTACACAGGCAGTATTTTCATTTGTGTCCTTAGCTGTGCAGAAATTTTCAAGTTTGTTTAGGTCCCAATTGTTTATTTTTGCTTTTATTACTTTTGCCTTAGGAGACTGATATAAGAAATTATTCCTATGATATATATCTAATAGAGTATCATCTATATTCCTTTCTTGCAGTTTTATAGTATCAGGTCTTACATTTAGGTCCTTAATAGACTTGGAGTTTATTTTTGTATATGATGTCAGAGAATGCTCTCATTTCATTCTTTTACATGTAGATGTCCAGCTATCCAAACACCATCCATTGACGAGACTGTCTCTTCTCCATTGTGTACTCTTGCCTCTTTTATCACAGATTCATTGCTCATAGGTGTGTGGAATTATTTCTAGGCTCTCTATCTGTTTTTATTGTTTATATCTCTGTGCCAATGCCATGCTGTTTTTATTACTGTAGGTTTGCAGTACATTAAGGTATCTGGGAGGGTTATAACTCCAGTTTTGTTGTTTTTTTCCCAATATCATCTTGGCAATTTTTAATTGTTTCATGTAAAACTTAGATTTATTTATTTTCTGGTTCTGTGGAAAATACTACATCTTCATAACAGGAATTGCACTAAATCTGTAGGTTTCTTTTAGTAGTACGGCCATGTTGACAATGTTAACTCTTTCAATCCAAGAGCACAAGGCATCTTTCCATTTCTTTGAATCATTTTTAAATTTCTTTGTCAATATTTTATAATTTACAGTGTTTAGATCTTTCACATAAGTGGTTACATTTATTCCAAGATACTCGGGGGAATGGGGTTTTAAATACTTTTGCTTTCAACGTCCATTTTATGGTATCTCATGATTAATGTGTAGAAATGCAAGAGACTTCTTTACATTAATCTTGTACCCTGTTCCCTTGATGAAATTATTTATTGTTCATAATAGTCAGTGTGGAGCCCTTAGGACTCTCTATGTAGAATGTTATGCCAGCCGTACTGGTGACAATTTTGCCTCTTTCTTTCCATTTTGCACTTCTTTTACTTCTTTTTCTATCCTTTTCCTTTCTTCTATTATATTGAACACAAGTGGTGAGAGTAGGAATTCTTGTGTTGTTCCCGAATTTACCCAGAAGGCTTTCAGGCTTTCCCATGTGTATTATAAATTGTAATAAATGGCCTTTAGTATGTTGAGGGGTGTTCCCATTGTTCTCACTTTTATGAGAGATTTGATGATGAATGTATGTTGAATTTTGTCAAATGCTTTTTCTTTGTGTGTTGACATGGTCTTGTGAATCTTGTCCTTCCTTTATTAGATATGTGTTATGCTGATTGACTTGTGTATGTTGAACCATCCTTGTGACTCTAGAAGGAATCCAACTGATCATCATTTATAACCCTTTCTATATATTGCTGGATTCATTTGTTGATGATTTTTGAGGATTGTTGAATGTATATTCATCAAGGATATTGGATTTTCATTTTCATTTTTTTTTAAGTAGTGTCATTGTCTAGTATTTTTATCAGGGTAAAGATGGCCTCATAGAATAAATTTGGGAATTGTCCTTCCTTCTTCATTTTTTAAAATGGTTTTGGGGAAAGAGGTTTTAGTGAAGGCATCCAGGCCTTATGTTCAAGGGTGTTTTCAAAATTATTGATTTTATCTAACTTATACTGATTGCTCTTTTCAAGTTCTCAGTTTTCTTTTTATTCAGGGTTGGCAGGCTGTACATTTCTAGAAATTTGTCTTTTTCTTTTAGGTCGTCCAGTTGGTTGTAATGTAACAGCTCATAATGCTTTCATAATCTTTTTGTATTTCTGTAATATCAGATGTTATTTCTACTGTTTCATTTCTTATATTGTTTGGGTCCAGTCTCTGTATTTCTTAATAAGCCTGACTAAATGCTTACCTGTTCGTTAATATTTTTAAGAAAAATTAAAGCTGTTGATTTTTTGATTTGTAATTTATTTTTCAACTTTTAATTTATTTATTTTCAACATAATCATTAAAAATTTCTCATTTTACTCCATTTGGGTTTTGTTCTTATTTCTTGTTGTTTTGTGTGGTGTGCTAGGTCCTTTCTATGAGGTTTTTCTTGTTCCTTGTAGAAGTCCTGATTTGTTCTCATCTTCCCTCTTAGATTTGTCTTTGCTGCATTCCATACGTTTTATGAAGCTGTGTTTTCATAGTAATTTATCTCCAGGTATGATTTCATTACCTCTTTGATTTCATCTCATCTTTGATTTTATCATTGACCTTGTTTTATTTTATTTTATTTTATTAAAGGATGTTATTTGACTTCATGTTTGTGCATTTCCTATTCTTCTTTCTAGAGTTGATGCACAGTATCCTACTTTTGTGTATGGAAAAATACTTGCTGTAATCTATATTTGCTTAAAGTCCCTAAGGCTCATTTCATGACATAATATGTGGTTAATTCCTTAGATAACATCCTGTGCACACTTGAAAAGTTTGTGTTTTCTGCTTTTCTGATGCAGTGTCTAATAGCTCAGTTATATTCAAATGATCTAATATGCTATTAAGACCTCTGTTTCCTTACAGATATTCTTTCTGGATGATCTGGTTATCAGAAAAGTGAGGTGCAAAACTCATCTACTATTATTGTTTTATAATGCATTAATTCTTTCATGTCTACTAAAATTTCTTTTTACACTTATGATCTACGGTATTGGGTCCATATATTATTTAATGAGTTTAATACCCTATTTTTTTATTGATCTCTTTTTCTTTATATAATCTCATATTTTTTCTCATTTTCACTCTTAATTTAAAACGTATTTTGTATGAGTTGAGCATTGCAATCTGCACTTACTTGTCATTTCCATGGAATAGCTTTTTCATTTTTTCCATACTATAGTCCACTTCCATAAAGTGAGACTTTCTGGGGGGGTGGCAAAGATATTGGAGTAGAAAGATGCTTGTAGCTCACACTTACCACAAAAGCACCAAGACTCACATCAACAGACCCACTCAGCAAACCAGAGAACCTACAGAAATCTGACAGAACATTGTCCTCTTCAATAGATAAAGATGTGAAAAATATGGTAGGAGAAAAGGAAGAAAGAAAGAAGAAAAGGCAAAACAGAGTGGGACAGGTCCCATAGGGAGGGAGCAGTGAAGAAGGACTGGTGCTGATTCATTGTGTCTCAACTCTCCAACTGAGTGTTAGGTAGGACAGAGGGTTAGCCTACAAGGCTTGGACCTGTATATAGTATAAGTTGAATGACAGAACTAAGTTAAACAGGTAAAGAGGATCCCTGTGACACCCAGCTGAAAATGCAGCCCTGAAGCTGGGTGCAGGGCCATGCTGCCCGGGCTGGGTGGTAGATGCGGATGGCTAAACTGTTGCAGCCCAGGGGAATGGAGTGGGCTTTGTGCCATGGCTGTGGGTGCACAGGGCAGGACAACCAGGGCCCTCCATTAAACAAGAGGGCAGATGTGCCCTTTGGGGGAAGGGTGCAATCCCCATCTCTGAAAATCCACAAATGCTTCTAGGTGAAGAGAGCTGGGATTCAGACACAGCCACCATAGCCTCTGGAGCTTTGCACCCAGGTGACAGTGGGGGCATAACCTGCATCTACTCCTAAGGACTTAGCAGCCTCAAGGGCCAGTCAGAGACTTGTCTACAGCCTGAGGCAAATAGGATCCTACTGTCCTGGTTCCTCAGGGAACTTGTCTGCCAAGACATACAAGGAGCTGGGTTTTAGCCCAGACCAGGGACACAGCTATTCCTCATTCTTCCATAAGCCCACTTCTGGTGGGCAAACCTGAGACAGAGCGTACAGTGGCACAGAGGAGCAGAGTGATCAGCAACCTGAGGGGGTGGACGGCCCCTCAAATTTTGAGCTGGAATGCAGCCCCTAACCATGGTGCAGGGAGATGGCATGATGCACACTCCTGCCTGGTCAGTCTGCAACATCTCACTGCAACATCGGGCAGGGCAGTGACAAGCAGCCCACAGTAAAGAGAGCTGCTCCAGGTGCAGCGTTGTGTGCAGGAGCGATCTGCTTGCAGATAGGCACTGGGAGCAACACAAATGAAGGCTCCAATGGAGGGCCTCTGGAAACAGAAAGATGAGCTTCCAAAACAGGATGAATACAGAAAGACTTCACATTAAATGTACACAGTTTCTAGGAGGACACAGAAGACCCCTTGTTTTAATCTGTTTTTACCTGTTCCATTTTCTATTACTCTCTTAATTTTTACTTCTTATTCGATTATAAATAACCCCATTTTAATCCCTTTGAAGTTTTGATAAATATTTTTATTATTATTATTATTTTTCAAATCTCTGCTTCAACTTGCTTTCTAATATTCATTATACAATGTCTTCTAAGCTTTATTTCTCCCTTTTATTAAAATTCTTTATCTCTCTCTCTCTTTTTTCTCTTTTCCAAGTTGTATTACTACATAGGCATTAGTTAGATATACTACTTTAGGACCAAAGTAGATATCTGATACTCCATAAACTACAGTGCCAGAGAGGTAGCAGAAAGATGAAGAAGTAGAGAAACCATTCCCAATTAAAAGAACAAGAGAAATCCCCTGAAAGAATGATCAGTGAAATAGAAATCAATATCCTACTAGATCAAGATTTCAAAAACGGAGTGATCAAAATACTGAATGAAATAAAACAGATAAAGTTTAGAGATACAAAATATGTCAAGAATGAAATGGAATCTGTAAAGAAGAGCCAAGTAGAACAGGTAAACCCATTGACTGAGATGAGGAAAGATTTAAAGGTTTAGCAAAGGAGAATATATAACACAGAATAACGAATTAGTGACTTAGAATACAGGACAATAGAAAGCACCCAATCAGAAGAGTAACAAGAGAAACAAGAAACAAATGAAAAAAGCATAAGGGACCTATGGGTAATAGAAAGCATGCCAATCTTGGCATGATAGAAGTCCCAGAAGGTGAAGAAAGATCAAAGGGGATTGCAAAGTTTTTGTAGAAATCATGACTGAAAACGTCCCAAACTTAAAGAAGGAATCAGATATCCAATACAGGAAGCTCAGTGTGTCTGAAAAAGGAAGAACTCAAATACACCGATACCAAGACATATAATTAAGATGGCCAGAGTCAAAGAGAAAGAAATGATTCTAAAGACAGCAAGAGAATAGCAAAGAGTGAGTTACAAGGGAATCCCCATAAGGCTCCCAGCTGATTTCACTACACAAATACTACAGGCCAGAAGGGAGTGCAAGATATATTCAAAGTCCTGAATGAAAAAAATGATATATCCTAGGATACTTTAACCAGCAATGCTATTCTTTTTGGTAGAAGGAGACATAAAGAATTTCGCAGACAAGAAAAATCTTCAAGAGATCAGCAAAACTAGAACCATGCTAAAAGAATTATTGAAATTTCTTCTCTAAAAAATAAGTAGCAGGATTCTACAGAAATGTGAAACTCACAGCTTTAAAGGTGATAACTCATGAATTACAAATAAAATAAATCCAAAATTTTAATACAAGACATACAAATCATTGAGAATGGGAGAGGGAGGCAGGAAATAAAGAATTTTTTTTGGTCTTTTTTTTAATTTTTTCTTCTCGGTAGGATGGGTTTGAGATCATGTTACTATCCATTTAATAAAAGCAGTTATAGTAATGGTCTAATGGACTTATAAAAAACGGAAACAAGAAGACAAATACTTATCAGGGAGTCACTAAACTAAATAAAATTCATGATAATACAAAAGAAACTTACCAAACCATAAAAGGAAGATGAAAGTAACAAAGAGGAAATACCAAATCATCTGCAAATATAATGTCAAATTGGCAATAAACCCAAGTGTATCATGAATTATTTTAAATGTTAGTGGCCTAAATGCTCCAGTTGAAAGTCATAGAGTGGCAGGCTGGATAAAAAAGCAAGATCCTTCAATATTTTGCATACAAGAGACCCTCTTCAGAGAGAAGGACACACATAGATTGAGAGTGAAAGGACGGAAAACTGTATTCCATACAATTTGAAAAGCCAAAAAGCAGGTGTTGCAGAACTGATTTCACACAAAGTAGCATTTAAAACAAAGACCATAAATAAAGATAAAGAAGGACATTTTATTATGATTGAAGGAGTGATACATTATGAGGATAGCACACTCATTAATACATATGCACCAAATAGATGAGCACCTAAGTACATAAAGTAATTACTAACAGATATAAAGGGGGATTCATATTTGGAGATTTCAACACTGCATTTACATCACTGCACAGATCATCAAGACAGAAAGTAAAATTGGCAACAGAGAAGTTAAATAACAGAATATGTGTAATAGTAATATTACACTTGGTGGATATTTTCAGAGCATTGCAACCACCACAAAATAGGATATACATTCTTTTCCAGTGCACATGGAACATTTTCCAGGATTCATGATGTACTTGGGCACAAGAGAAACCTCAGCAATTTTAAGAAGATAGAAATTACCCCAAGCATCTTTACTGATCACAATGCCATGAAGCTACAAATCAACAACAGAGAAACAAAGGAGAATAAAAGGTAAACATGGAGATGAAACAATATGTTATTCAAAAACCAATGGGTCAATGAAGAAATCAAAGCTGAAATGAAAATGTACCTTGAGACAAAGGAAAATGCAAGCAAAACCAAACAACATTTATGGGACACAGTAAAAGCAGTGCTGAGAGAGGGCTTTATAGTGATACAGACATTCCTCAAAAAAGAAGAACAACCCCAAAAAAACAATTTAAACCACCAGCAGAATGAACTAGAAAAAGAAGAAGAAAAAACCCCAAAGGCAGCAGAAGGAAGGCAATCATAAATATTGGGGAGGAAATAAGTAAAATAGAGATTAAAAAGTCCATAGTAAAAAATGAACCAATCCAAAAGCTGGTTTTTCCAAAAGGTAAGTATAATCGGAAAACCTCTAGCCAAACTCAAAAAGAAGTAAAGAGAGTTAGCACAAATTACCAAAATAAGAAAGGAGAATGGAGAATTTACAACAAATAAAATAGAAATATAGAATATCATGTGAGATTATTATGAAAAGAATATGGAGCCAAACTGTATAACCTAGATGAGATGGACAAGTTTCTGGAAACATAGTGTCCACCTAGACTAAATCAAGAAGAAACTGACCCCTTGAACAAGCAGAGCACTAGAAATGAAATCAAAATAGCAATATAAAACCACCCTACATATAACAGTCCAGGACCTGATGGATTCACAAAAGAATTCTACCAAACATAGAAGAAGAACTCATACCAGTCCTTCTCAAAATCTTCCAGATGATTGAAAAGAAGAAATACTCCCAAAGTGATTCTATGAAGCCAAAATCACCCTGATACCAAAACCAGGCAAAGACACTACCAAAAAAGAGGATTATAGGTCAATATTGCTGATGAAAAGAGACATCATAATCCTCACCAAAATAGTTGCAAAAAGAATCCAACAACACAGATAAAAGATAATACATCATGACCAAGTGAGGATCATGCCAGGGACACAGGGGTGGTTCAACATACGCAAATCAATCAATGTAATACAGCACATCAACAAGAGAAAGGACCAAAACCACATGATCATCTCAATAGATGCTGGAAAAGCATTTCATAAAATTCAACACCCACGTACAATAAAAATTCTCACCAAAGTGGGCATAGATGGAATATATCTCAACATCATGAATGCTATAGATAACAAACCTACAGCAAACATACTACTCAATGGTGAGTAAGTCAAATACTTTCCACTAAAATCTGGGACAGTAAAAGAATTCACACTATCATGACTCCCACTCAAGATAGTCTTGGAAGTCCTAGCCACAGCAATCAAACAAGAGAGAGAAGTAAAAGGGATGCAAATTGGAAAGGAAGAGGTAAAAGTCTCACTATATGCAGATCATATGTTACTATATATAGAAAATCCTACATGATCCAGACAAAATTTACTACATATGATCAAAGAATTAATCATGTAGAAGGTTACCAGATTAAGGATCAAAAATCAGTGGCATTTCTTTAAGCTAATGATTCAGATAATACTATGGAGCTATAGTCAACATGACAGCACTGTATTAGCAGAAAAACATACATATAGGTCAATGGAACAGAACAGAGAGCTCAGAAATGAACCCAAAAACGTTTGGTCAATTAATCTTAGACAAAGGAGGCAAGAAATTACAATGGAATAGAGACAGTCTCTTCAGCAACTGGTGTTGGGAAAACTGGACAGCAGCATGTAATTCAATGAAGCTAGAACACTCCCAATGGAGTTAGAACACCATACACAAAAATAAACTCAAAATAGATAAAACACTTAAACATAAGACTAGGTACAATAAACCTCCAAGAGGAAAATATAGGCAAAACGTTATCTGACATATTTCTCAAAAATTTTCTCGTAGAAGAAATAAAAGCAAAAATAAACAAGTGAAACCTAATGAAACTTACAATCCTCTGCACAGTAAAGAAACCAGAACTAAAACAAAAAGATAACCTACGGAATGGGAAAAAATTTGCATATGAAACCATCAAAGGCTTGATTACCAGAGTATATAATCAGCTCATCCAACTGAATAAGAAAAAATAAACAACCAATCTAAAATTGGGCAAAAGACCTAAACAAGCAATTCTCCAAGGAAGACATACAAATGATCAAAAGGCACATCAGAAAATGCTCAATATCACTGATTATCAGAGAATTGCAAATCAAAACTGCAATGAGGTATCACCTCACACCAGTCAGAATGGCAAACATTCAAAAATCCACAAATGACAAATGCTGGAGAGGCTGTAATAATAAGGGAAATGTCCTTCACTGCTGGTGGCAATGCAGTTTGGTGCAACCACTGTGGAAAACAGGATGGAGATTCCTCAAAACCCTAGGAATAGACATACCATATATCCCAGGAATCCCACTTTAGGGAATAAATCCATAAGGAACCCTACTTCAGGATGACACCTGCAACCCAATGTTCATATCCGGCATTATTCATAATAGCCAAGACATTTAAACAGCCTAAATGTCCATTGATATTTGACTGGATAAAGAGGTGGTATATTTATACAATGGAATAGTAGTCAGTCTTATAAACTGACAACATAATGCCATTTTCAGCAACATGGACGGTCCTGGAGAAAATCAGTCTAAGTGAACTAAGCCAGAAAGAGAAAGAAAAGTACCATATGAGAAGGCTCATGTGTGGAATCTAAAAACAAAACCAATCCAAACAAAGAATACATAAATAAAGAAAAGAAATAGACTTGCAGGCAGAGAATACAAAATTTTGGTTGCCAAGGGGTGGGGTGTGGGAAGAGATAGGCTGGGAGGTCAAAACTGTAGAATAGATAAACAGGATTGTACTTTATAGCACAGGGAAATATATAAAAGTTCTTACGGCAGCTCAAAGGGGATAAAATGGGACAACAAATGTATATAATTTCATTGTACCTAAAAAGTTGTTCTCTACAATGGAATTTGAGATGACATTGTAAAATGATTAAAAATATTTAAAAAAAGAAAAAAACATGATCCTAAATATTACAGGAGTAAATATAAATTAGAGAGAAAAAACAACTATGCAAAGAGTAGTAAAACCAAAGATTTTGTTATTTGTTTCATTTTAATATAAGGAAAATCAAAAAACCTCTACCCAGGTGCATCATGAAGAAAAGAGAGATGCTCCAAAGAAATAAAGTAAGAAATAAAAGAAGAGAAATAACAATTGTTACATCAGATATACAAAAAAGGGATCATTTTGTCAACACTTACATGCCAATAAACTGGACAATTTAGAAGAAATAGACAAATATCTAGAAATAGGGATAAGGAGAAACAATTAATTTGAACAAACTGTTTACTAGAAGAAAGTTAGAATCTGCATTCAAAAAAAAGTTTAAAAATACTGCAGATTTAAACAGCTTCTGTGGAGAACTGTACAAAAAGAAAAAGCAGAACTTATACTCTTTAACCTATACAAAAAAAGTGAAGATGTGGGAAACTCCCAAATTAATTCTATGAAGTTTTCATCACCCTGATAACAAAGCAAAGAAACAAAGTACAAGCAAAGGGAATTTCAAGCCAATATCTTTGATATAGATGCAAAAATTCAAAAAAATACTATTAGAAAAGTAAATCCAGTAGTACCTAAAATGAATCATACAACATGATCAACTTTAATTCATTGCAGGGTCATAAGAGAGGTTGAAATTACATGAAATCAATCAGATTGATACACCACATTAACCCAAGGATAAGGGAAAATGATGCGGTCATCCCAATAAATCGATAAAAAACATTTCATAAACTTTAACTTTTATTCATTAAAAAGCTGCAACAACAATAACAACAACAAGAAAAACAGAATCAATAAAACAGAAAACCCTTACCAAAGGAGGATTCAGGAAATATATCTCAACATAACTAAAGTGTTTAATTACAGACACACAGACAACATAATATGCAAAAATGAATAAATGAAAGTCAAATTAAGGAATAAATCAAGGGTGCCCACTCTCACCATTTCTATTAAACACAGTATGGGAAGTCCTAGCGACAGCAATCGGACAAGAAAAACGTTATTCAAGTTGGATTGAAAGAAGTAAATGTGTTATTAATTTAGATGACATGATAATCTATATAGAGAACTCTAAAGATTCTCCACACCAAAACAATTAAAACTAATAAAGACATTTAGCAAAGTGGCATGATTCATGATTAATATACAAGAACTGTCACATTAATTTACACTAACAATGAAATACTCCATAATTTTAAAAGATCCATATGAAATCAGATCAAAAAATTAATAACCTATGAAAAAACCAAGATAAAAAATCAATATGACACTGATAAAGAAATTTGAAGATGATGCAAACAAATGGAAAGAAATCTCAAGGTCTTAGTTTAGAGGAATAAATATTGTTAAAATATACATTCTACAAATGATGTCTACAGATATACAGTGATTCAGATCGAACTACATGATATTTTCCACAGAACTAAAAACAGTCATATGATTTGTACAGAACTGCAAATGAATCAGAACTGCAAAAGAAACAATGAGGATAAAGAACAAAGTTGGAGGCAAAACCCACATCCCTCCCAGATCTCAGACTATATGACAAAAACAGTAATCAAAACAGCACAATGCTGGAAAACAAACAACTCTATCACTGGAACAGAACACAGAGGCAGAAATAAAACATCACACCTATGGTCATCTAAACTGTGACAAAGGAAACAAATATATACAATGTCTAAAAGACACTCTTCAGCAAGTTATGTTGAGAAAGCTAGACAGCTACATGTAAATTAATGAAATTAGAACATTCGCTCACACTGTACAAAAATAAACTCAAAATGCTTTAAATATCTGAATCTAACACATGACACAATAAAACTCCTGGAAACTAACATAGGCAAAACAAGACATAAATTGTAGCGAAATTTTCTTATGTCACTCTCCCAAGCTGAAAACAATAAAAGCAAAATAATCAAATATGTTCTAATAAAACTTAAAAGATTCTATACAGCAAAATAAACAGAATGAAAAGATGAATTTTCAAATGGGAGAAAACCTTAGGAAACAATGGAATCAACAAGAGGCTAATTTATAAAATACACAAATCGTTCATACAACTCCATTTCAAAAATCTACAAACAACTCAGATGGAAAATGAGCAGAAGACAATTCTCTAAAGAAGACATACAGATGACAAACAGGAACATAAAAATGTGCTCACATTCCTAATCATTATACAAATGCATGACAAAAATAAAATAATGTTTTACCTCACACTTCTGAGAAGGGCTGTCATTCAAATGTCTACAAATAATAAAGACTGGGGAGGTTGTGGAGAAAAAGGGACTCTCCAATGCTGTTGGTGGGAATGAAAATTGGTGCAACCACTTTGGAAACAGTATGGAAGTTCCTTTAAATAATAAAAATAGACCTATCATATGACACAGCATTCCCACTCCTGGGCATATAAAACATAAAACCTGAAAACAAAGAATCCTATGGTAAAAAATAAGAAGTATACTCTGATATTGGACTTAATTTGATTCTACATATGTCTCCTCTGGCAAGGGAAGTAGAAGCAAAACTAATAAAATATGATTGTATCACTCTAAACAGATTTACATTGCAGAAGAAATGAACAATAAAATGAAAAGTCAAACAACACAATGGGAGAATATATTTGCAAGTGATATTTTCCAATCAAGTGTTAATATGCAACTACATGGCAAACATATACACCACCACCACAACAAAAAAGACCAAACAATCCAATTAAAAAAAGTGTCCGTACAAACTGAATAGTTAGATCTGAATCAATTTTCTGTAGAAAACATAGAGTTGGATCTATGACACATGAAAATATGTTGAGAGTTATAAATTATTAGGAAAGTCATAAACCAAAAATGAGACAAGACCTCACACTTGTCAGAAGGCTTCCATCAAACAGAAAACAAATATATGTTGGTGAGATTGTGGAGAAAAAGGAACACTGTGGATACTGTTGAAAGGAATGAAAAGTACTGATTCCTTTTCATATATACATTAAATTTTCTTCATCCATTTTCTGTCAAGGGATGTTGGGTTTGTAGGCCCCTGTCTGAAGGCTCTAGAGAGTAAGCCCATGGGGTGAACTGATAATCAAGCTGTGAGGAATGTCACATATCCAGGTTGGAGAAGAAATGGCCTACTCTATGTATCCAGTATGGATGTCTGGATAGCATATAATGGGTAAGATCCTCAAAGGAGGACAACCTAAGACACGCATGGCCAGCTGGATAAGAGAAGACCTACTTAATGAAGTTCTGTGATGAACTTTAAAACAATCCTTTATCATATAACATCCTGTGCTTACTGCAGGAGCAACGGGACATAAATAGTTAAAGATTATTAACATTGTTATAACTTAGATGATATGTGAGGCATTGTGCATGTCCTATATAAACCCTTCTTCTAAGAATCAATAAACAGTGAACTGCTTCGCTTCTCTCCACAAAGTGTTTGTGTGTATATGATATCGTGCAAGTGACAGGGTTAATTTAAATTTTTGGGAGTATCTTAAAAGGATGTTGCATTATATATAATGCTCTCTCAGCACCTATTGAGATGATTATGTGAGTTTTATTTCTCATTCTATTAGTGTGGCATGTCACCTTTATTGATTTGAATATTTTGAATTATCCTTAAACCCAGGGATAAATCCCTTTACTCATGTATGTGTATGATACGTTAAATGTGTTGTTGAATTCATTTTTCTAGGGTTTTATTGAAAATTTTGGCACATATGCTCATCAGGGATAATATTCCATAGTTTGCATCTAATGTCCTTTTTAGCATTGTTATGCAAATAAAGCTGGCATCATAAACAATTTTGGAATCTTTCACCCCCTTCAAATTCTTGAAAGGTTTGGGGAAGAATTGGTGAAAAATTGTCTTCAAATGTATGACAGAATTCACCAGTAAAGTCATCTTGCAAATTTTTTCTGGTTTGGGAGGTTTGGTTTACTGATTTACTCATACAAACTTTTGCACTGTTTAACTTTCTAATTTCTTCTTTATTCAGTTTTGGAAGACATATCTTTCTGGGAATATGTCTTTTTTTCTAGGTCTTGCAAATCGTTGCCTAGTGGTAATTTCTTATGATGCTATGCACCTCTACAACATCAGTGGTAAGACAGCTCTGTTATTTATAATTTTATTTGAGTCTTTATTTTCTTAGCCAACCTAAACGTTTGTCCACTTATGTTTAAAAGATACAGACTTAGGTATTTTTTTATCTTTTCAATTGTTTCTCTTGTTATTTGGCTTACTCTCATTGAATCAATATTCTTCATTTTCTTTCTGTTTTCTCCTAGAATATTGATGTTTAACATTAACTAGTGTGAATCTTTGTATTTCTTTTATTATTAAGTATTATTTATTTATTTATTTACATATTTGTTAATTTATTTATCATTGAATTACAGTCATTTGCAATGTGTCAATCTGTGGTGTATAGCACAGTGTCCCTGTACATGCATATATTTATGTGGCTATTAATGGTAACTTCACGATATTTAACTTACTGCCCTGTATCATACAAAAGAAATTTTGAAAACATCTATTTTTATATATAGTGGATAACATTTATAAATCTACAGCACCAAAATATGTCCCCTACCAGTCCCTTTCTGCAGTAACCATAAGATTATTCAGTAGATCTGCAAGTGTGTTTCAGTTTTGTAGATGAAATCATAGTTTTCACATACAAATTATTTTTTAAGTTTCTATATGTCATGTCATGTTTTATTTTTCTTTCTTTTTCTGTCTTACTTCAATTAGAATGACACATTTTGGGGACATCCATTTTGCTGCAAATGTCATTGTGTTATCATTTTTTATTGCAGAATATTATTCCATTGTTTAAATACAGCATAAGTTCTGTATACTGTCATCTGTTGTTGGACAATTAGGTTGCTTCCATTTCGTGGCTGTTGTGTATAGCACTGCTAAGAACATTGGGGTGCAGGAGTCTTTTTGAATTAGGGTTCCCTTTGATATATACCCAGAAGTGGGATTGCTGGATCATATGTTAATTCTTCTTTTATACTTTAGTGGAATCCCCATCCTGATTTCCACAATGACTGCACCAACCTACATTCCTACCAACAGCGTAGGAGGGTTCCCTTTCTCCACAGCTTCGCCAGCATTTATTGTTTGTGGACTTTTGAATGATGGCCATTGTGAATATTGTGAAGTGATACTTCATTATAGTTTTGAATTGCCCTTCTCTGATTATGTCAGTGAGTAATTTTTTTTCATATATCTGTGTGGCATTTGTATGTCTCTATTGGAGAATTGCATGTTTAGGGATTCTGCCCATTTTCAGATTGGGTTTCTTGTTTTTTTTTTCTTAGTATTATTAGGTGGTATGAAGTCTTAATATTTTTGAAATTTAGCCTTTGTCAGTTGCATCACTTCTAAATATTTTCTTTAATCCTGTAGGTTGTCATTTTGCCTTGTTTATGGTTGCCTTAGATGTGTAAAATATTATAAGTTTAATTAGGTCCCATTTAGTAATTTTGCTCTTACATCCATTACCTGGGTAGGCTGTTCTAGGAGATCATTGTTGAGATTTATCTCAGAGTGTGTTGCCTATGTTTTATTCTAGGAGATTTACTATGTCTTGCCTTACATTTAAGTCTTTAAGCCATTTTGTGTTTATTCTTGTGTATGGAGTGAAGGATTTTTCTAACTCCATTGCTCTGATGCTGCTATCCAGTTTTCCCAACACCAGTTGGTGAAGAGATGGTCTTTTCTGTGTCATATTCTTGGCTGCTCTGTAAAATATTAATTGAACATATGACTGTAGATTTATTCCCAGGCT
Organism: Vicugna pacos; assembly: GCF_048564905.1. Classification (NCBI taxonomy): domain Eukaryota; kingdom Metazoa; phylum Chordata; class Mammalia; order Artiodactyla; family Camelidae; genus Vicugna; species Vicugna pacos. The sequence continues at coordinate 64,262,025 of NW_027328741.1, read as the reverse complement.
CTCTATTCTGTTCCATTGGTCCATATGCCTGTTTCTGTACCAATATCATGTCATTTTGATTATTGTATCTCTGCAAAAGTGTATGGAGACCAGGCAGGTTATTGCTCCAGCCTCTTTCTTTGTCTTCAATATAAGTTTGGAAATTATGGATCTTTTTTGATTCTATATTAATCTTAAGATCATTTGTTTCAGTCCTAAAAGGAAATGTTTTGCATAATTTGATTAGAACTCACATTTAGTCTGTGGATATCCTTGGGCAGTATGGCCATTTTAACAATTTTCTTTCTTCCATTACTAGACCATTGGGTATCTTTTCAATTCTTCAAATCTTTCTTGATTTCCTCAATCAATGTTTTCTTGTTCTCCACGTATAAGTCATTCAACACCTTGCTCAGAGTTATTCTTAAGCATTTTATAGTTTTGGGTGCAGTTATAAAAGGGGTTGTTTCTATATATTGTTTTCCTGTTGCTTCAATGGTAGTGTAAAGAAATGTAATTGGTTTTTGTACATTACTCTGGCTTCCTTTTCCAGTTCCTTTTTACCCTAAGTATTTTTTGTGAAGCTTTACATTTTTCTATATATACTGTCATGTCTACATATCGTGGCAATTTTACCTCTTCTTTTACAGTCTGAATCCTTTTATTTCTTTTTCTTGCCTGATCGTTGTGGCTAGGACTTCCAAGACTATATTGAATTGAAATTGTAAGAATGGGCATCCTTGTCTTGTCTCAGGTTTTTGTGGGAAGGACTTCAGTTTTTCACCATTGAGTATTTTGCTGGCTATATGTTTACCATAAAAAGCTTTTGTTATGTTGAGATATAGTCCCTCTATGCCCACTGTGATAAGAACTTTTATTGCAAATAGATGTTAAATTTTATCAAATGATTTTTCTGCATCTACTGAGATGATCATATCGTTTTTGTCATCTCTTTTGTTGATATGGTGTATCACAATTGATTGATTGATTTGCATATGTTAAACCATCCTTGTGTTCCTGGGATGAACCTAACATGACCATGGTGCGTGTTCTATTTTTTAAATGATGTTGGATTCTGTTTGTTAATAATTTCTTAGGGACATTTACATCTATGTTTATCAATGATATTAGCCTATAGTTTTCTTTTTGGGGTAGTTGCTTTGTCTGTTTTGGTTTCTGTTTGATGTTGGCCTTATGGTTTGAGTTTTGGAGTACTCACTCCATATCAAAATTTGGAAGAGTTTGAGGAGGACTGGTATGGATTTTTCTTTCTATGTTTGGTCAAATTCCCCAGTGAAGATATTAGGGTCTGAATTTTGTTTGCAGAGATTTTTTATTTTATTGATAATCGTATTCTATTTCTGGTGATCTGTCTGTTCAAACGGTTAATTTCTTCTTGATGCAATATTGGTGGGCTGAATGTTTCCATAAACTTCTCCATTTCTTCCTGGTTTTCCAATTTGTTTCTGTAGTGTTGCTCATGGTGTTATGATATTTTGTAAATTTGTTGAAATCTTTGTAGTTTCTCCATTTTCATTTCTTATATTATTTGTGTTCTCTCTCTTTTCTTATTGGTGATCCTGTCCAGAGATTTGTCAATTTTGTTTAAAATTTCAAAAAATATTTTATTTTTTTTCTATTTTTTAATCTCTATTTCAATTCTTCCCTCCTTGATCTTTATTTTTCCCCCTTTCTGCTTACTTTTGGTTTTGTTTGCTCTTCTTTTCATGATTAGTTTACAGAGAATGTTAGATTATTTATTTGAAATTGCACTTCTAATTTGAGGAGGGCTTTGTCACTATGAACTTCCCTCTTAAGCCTGCTTTAACTGTATTCCATAGAATTTGTGTAGTGTTTTGTCATATTTTTCAAGATATTTCTTAATTAGTTATTTTATATTATAAGAGATATTATAATTTCTTCTTTTACTTGATCACCCCCCCACTTGTTTTAGTACCATGTTTTTTAATCTGGATGCTGACATTTTTCTCCCTGTTTTTCTGTGATTGATTTCTTGTTTCATGGTATTATACACAGAAAAGATGCTTGAAATAACTTTTATCTTCTTAAATTTGTTGAGGCTTCTTCAGTGCCTGAGTTCATAATCTTTCCTAGAAAATGTACCATATGCACGGGAAAAGAATGTATATTCTGTTTTGGGTGGAAGTGGTGCTTTGAATGAATCAACCAACTCCAATTATTTAATCATGTCTATTAGTATCTTTATTCCCTTATTAATTTTCTGTGTGAAAGACCAGTCCAGTGATGGTAATGTGGTGTTATAGTCTCCTACTGTGACTGTGTTCCCAGTGATTTCTCTCTTATTATCTATTAGTATTTCCTTTATGTATTTAGGTGCTCCTATATTGAGTACATATATCTTAATGATTATAATACCCTCATTTAGTATTGCTCCTTTAATCATTATATCATGTCCTTGTTTATCTTTGTCTATGTCCTTTCTTGTAAAGTCTCTTTTGTTTGAAGTCAGTACTACTAGTCCTGCTTTCTTATTACGTGCATTTGCATGGAATATATTCTTCCATCTTCTGACTTTCAACTGATATCTGTTCCTCTTTCTAAAGTAGGTCTCTTGTATGCTTCATAATGTAGGGTCTTGTTATATTATCCCACCTGACAATATATATCTTTTGATTGAACCACAATGTCCATTAACCTTTGTGATAATTATTGATAGACTGGTGTTTATTTCCATTTTGAAGTTCATTTTCCAGTTGATTTGGTATTTCCTTTTTGTTCATTTCTTTTTCTTTTTGTGGCTTGATAAGTTTTCTTTTATCTTGGTTTTCTTTTGGCTTTGTGACTTTATTGTAAGATTTTGACTTATGGTTACATTGTTTTGTATTTATATTGACCCGTACAATATCTGTTTATTTTAACTGATAAGATTACAAACTCTTACCCATTTACAGAAAACAGAAAGAAGGAGAAAATACTCTGTATTGTCCTGTTTCACTCTCTGGCCCTTAAAAATTTTGATGTCCTGTTTTACAACATCATATTTATTCTGTTGTAAGTCGTTTTAGCTATTGCCTTTCCAGTTATTCTTTTCTCTTTCCTATGGCATCCTGCTTCCTTTTAATTTAGAGTAGAACTTTCATTATTCCTATTTCTCTTGCTAAATTCTTTCAGTATTTGCTTGTGTGGAAATTATTTATCTCTCCTTCTATTCTAAAAGATCGCCTTGCTTGATAAAGTATCTTAGATTACAATTTTCTTTCATTCAGGACTTTGAATATGTCTTGCCACTGCATTCTGCCTGCTGTATTTGTGTAGGAAACGAGTTTAAAAATATTATGTATATAATATATATGTTAAGAACACCTAGAAATGAAGTTAACAAGTAAGGTGAAAACCTATACGTTAAAAAACAGAAAATATTGGTGAAGGAAATTAAAACTGATCCAAAGGAATGAAAATATCCCTTATGTTAATGTTGTGAAACAATGTGGTTGAAATATCCATACTTAACAAAGGAATCTATATTTAGTGTGATTCATGTCAAAATACCTATGAGATTTTTCCTTTAAGTAGAATAAATAATTTCAAAATTTATATGTAACCACTAAGAACATGAGTTGCCAAAATAATCTTGAAAAAGAGTATTAAAACGAATGGTGTAAAGATCTCTGATGTTAAACAGTCCTACAAAGCTTTAGTAATTAAAACAACATGATACTGGCTCAGAAACAGACACCAATCTATAGAAGAGTATAGAGCAACCAGATATATTCTCTCACACCTTTGATAAATTAACCCATGAAAATGGAAGCAAGAGTATAAAATGAAGAAAAGACACTCTCCTCAATAATTAGTGCTGGGGAGATTAAACATGTAAAAAATTGATTAGAATATTTCCTCACATTTTATACAGCCCATGAGCACAGAATATCTTTCTATTTATTTTGTTTATATATATTTCTTGCCCCTGTAATTTATAGATCTATGTTTAGTTCTTTTATTTCACTTAACAAATTTATTCCTATTTTATTCTTTTTGGTATAAATTCACACACAATTGTTTTCCTAATTTATCTTTCTGATAATTTGTTGTTACTATATAAAAATGCAATATATATATGTATATTGATTTTGTACTCTGCAAGTTTACTATGTTTGTTCATTGGTTCTAACAGTCACTGGAGGAGCCTATGGAGTTTTCTATCTATGCAGAATTATGTCATCTGTAAAAACTTTACTGCTTTTTTACAAGTTGGATGCCTTTTATATTTTTCTTGACTAGTTTTTCTGACTAGGACTTCTAGTAGTGTAATTTAGGACTTGTCAAAATGAGCTACTTTTTCTTATCACTAGACCAGAGGAAAAGCTTCCTGTATGTTAACATTGAACTTGATGTTAGTCATGGGTTTTTCATATAAGGCTTTTATTATGTTTAGTTACATTCTATCTAGAGCGAATTTGTAAAGAATATTTTTATAAAATATTAAGATCTGATCTTTCAATAATTTTCCTACATTTATTTAGATTGTTATTTTTTAATTGTTTCTTTTTTAAGGGTGGTGTCACATATATTCATTTGTGTATGTTAAATAATATTTATTAATGAGGACTAAATCCAACTTATCTATACTTAATAATACTTATAATATGCCATGAATTCTGGTTGCTATTATTTATTTTGAATGGAATACAAATAGTGAAGGAAAATTTTACATTGTAGTTTGAGTGTACATTTATGTATTTAAAAATTTTATCACTCATTTTGAATTTGGCTTATAATTAATGGAATTTATTTCTAAATAAAGAATATAACTTTTGGTAGAACTGGATTTACTACAGTCTACTGATACAGAACATAGCTATTTACAATTAGTACACAAAGCACATCCCTTAAATTGCTGTATAATACTTACAATGCCAACTGTTTCAGGACTGGGAAACATATTGCTTCCTAAAATTCATTACCTGGTCTTTTCCACCTCAACCAACATATACTGTTATTTCTTTGTTCTTTGATTCTTTGTTTGCCCTTTAATGGAGTCACTGCTGATAGAACCCAGGATCTTGTCCATAACTGTATTTATCAACATCATTTTGAAACACATAACAGAAGCCACAAGAGAATGGATTATAAAGATGACAGGAAAGTTTTTTCCTTCTAGTGACTGAGAAACCTCTGAGTGAAAGAATGGCAAAAAATTAACATTTGTAAATATACAAGAAGGTTGGCTCTTCTGTAATTTTAAAGTAGAATATTAAATTATATTTATTACTAATAGCACTGAATTATAATTTAAAACAAAAATTGACCCGTTTGGGATTTCTTATTTTTGATTGATTATTTTAATCTAATTTTATTTCATAAATATTTAACATTTATTTATAAACATACCAAATAAACTGATATTTATTCTTCTCATGTTTTGAATATAGAGTTACTTATTGTAAAGTACACAGATAAATACCTACTTCCATTTCCAAATCAAATTATGTTTCACTTTAATTACAAATGATGATGAAATAGTTTTACATTTTCTGTACAGGTTTTACACAAATTTCACTTTAAATTCCATAACTTTAAAATTATTTTATATATTTTGTGCATTATTTATACTCTGTTCACGGATCTGATATAAATTTGTGTACAAAAGTATAGAGATTGGTTTTATTTCATAGACCCCAAAATTAAATTATTTAAAAAGATATTGTGTGGATAATATTTGCATATCACACTATAAAAATAAGGATCCTATATGTTTCATATTAACTGGATGAATGAGAAGTAAACACTGGCTGAATGTTACACTTGAGTTGCTAAGAGACAACTCGTTTTGTGATGTCACATCTACTAAGGTTGAGAACCATTGTTATAGACTAGCAGTTTATCTGTGCAGGCCTGCCAAAGCAGCATTTGGAGCTGCAGTGCTGAAAAACATGCAGATTAGGAAAGCAGCTGTAGAAAAAGTTATTTGAGATGGCACATATTTCTTCAGAAATTCAGGATGTGTCTCGTAAATATAGACCAACAGGTTCAGAAAACTCTGGTAAATCTCTATTGTGTGATCAATCATTCTCTGTGGACTTGGACTTGAGATCTATGATTGAAGAAAATGCTTTTCAGACTTTGTCTGAAGAATCCTTGATAAAAACACAATGTTACGCACTTTGTGTCTCTGAACCAGATGAAGATAATGATTTTTGTTCACTGAGATTTACCAAGAAACACTGGAAAATGGCTGGGAATGACCAATTTAAATCCATCTGGTGGGATGATAATGGAACTTCCATAGTGATTGATGAAGATGTCTTTAAGAAGGAAGTTTTGGAAATAAAGTCCCCTTTCAGAATATTTGGAACTGGACATATGAAAAGTTTAGTTAGACAGCTTAACCTTTATGGGTTTAGTAAAGTGCAGCAGAATTTTCAAAGGTCTGCTTGTCTAGCTGACATTCTGGCAGAAGCAAAAGTAGCCTCTGTTTTAAGCAAGGTATTCGGAAATTTTTGTTACCAATTGGTAACTTATACATAAAATTTTATTTTATACATCAATCTTTGGTAATATGAATGTAAAGCTGGATTTTGAAAATTGTATAAAACTACTCGTGTTTAAAATCCATTATTTTTTCTGAAAAATGAGGACAGTGCCTTAAGTAGTCAAGATTATGAGAAACTTTGCTTGCAACTATGAATCTTACCAGAAATCTAAATAAAGGTAGAAAAGCTGCTTTTAAAAAGTGGCATTCACCATTACTGCAAATGCTAACTCCTAAAATTTCATGAGTATAATATTTAAATATGCATTTTCCAAATAAGGAACTTCAAAATATCATCAGCAATGTTCATGTTTTGATGATATTATCTTTGCATAGTAAAGGTGAAATCTGAGGTTTTATAGGTTAGGCTTATTGTAGCCTTCTATTTTGGATAAATATTACTAAAATCTTTCTCCTTTGGTTGTAGCTGCACTTGTATCATAATCCAAATTTTAAACGAGTCTGTCCCCAGCTTTTAGTGAGAATGAAAAGAAGAATTGAGATTAAAAATGCCTCTCTGTTATCTTCATTGGCTGTAGATTCCAAAAAGAAGCACTTTAAAGCAGGGTGTAATGTGGATAATAATAATTCTGTTTTTCTGTTTCACACTAGTGGAGAATGTGCATTTTTACTTTCTACAAATTTAAACATGCCTCTAATAAGAAAGCCCTCAACTAGCCACAAAATAGGTGATATAAATAACCCAATCAGAGGTGATTTTTCTCCTCCATCATCAATGTCATTAAGACCACCAGAACAAATTGCAGTGGATCAATGTGCTATTTTAAATCAATTGACCACTGTCCACGGGCACTCTCAAAGCAGCTACACTGAAGCAAATGGCCGTGTTTTGTACTTCATTACAACTTCAACTTCTACTTCTCAGTACAGCAACTTGTCTCCCATACTGAGCAATTATAATGGACTGATGGTGGAGCCTTCTAAATTTCCAAATAGATATCACAACATATCTGCAAATGAAGGTCATTTTTCTAAAGTTCAACAAGGGAGCAACCCACGGTTTCCAGTGCCAGTGATATCTGATACATCAGCTACCTTTCTTTCAACGACAATTCATCAGCCATCTTCAGTTTATGAACGTCATCCCAATTACAACTGATCTACCAGATGACTACCAGTTTATGCAGGATAACAAAGATTAAAACTGATGTTGGCAAATGTCAACAAATATCTGCAAATTTATTATTTGAACAATAAACAAAGTTGTGTACCACTATTTTCTTTACTTTATTTTTAAATAATATTAAGAGTTAAAAGGGAGACTAAGTTACCATTTAAAGAAAAAAGAGATATTTTATTGATATGATCATTTGATGGAAAAATATGATAGTAAATTTAAATAATTTCCTGTAAGGAAGATGAGAAATTGGAAGAATTTGGGAAAAGACTAAAACATGGAGAGAGGGAAAAGTACTAAGTGGTTTCTGGTTCATTCTGGAAAGTATGAAAAGTGTTTAAGTTAGGATAGGTTGGAACAGGAGATAAATGCAGGAACCTGCCCAGGGATAATGGTCTCTATAATGTCATCCCTGGAATCATAAATATCAAATGATGTAGTCTCAGATGGCACATTCATTATATGGTAGAATATAAGAAGATATTTTATCTATGATCTTCTTTGTGCTGTTCTCAAAGCATTCCAATTTGTGCTTTCAATTCCTGCCCTCAAGTATCTACGCTATATTTTCTAGTCAATACTTTCTGTTGCTTTTATGTTTCAGCCAAAGACAAGCTTACGTCCTCAGGGTGTCTCTTAATGCCTTTCCAAATCTAAGACCACAACTCAACTTAGTTTAGTCATTTCTTTATAAATCTGGCATCTGACTACCTTGGCATATCTTTATGTTTCACTGTATCTGGAGATCCATGCAGGCAAATGCTTGTCAGCTATTTTAGCTGCAACCTCACCACATTTCAACAACTCATCCTTCGACTTTTGGTTTCCTCCTTTTACCTACTTAGAATTTTTCTGTCTATTCCCCTTTCCCTGTCTAACATTGATACCAGGACACTAAGCACAGCACATGCCACAGGATGCATTTTATTATTTAGTGAATGAAAAATACATGTTGACTTAAAGCAAAATCATCTTTCCTGAAACAACGAAACTCTCATGGATTTCAAACTATTTTGTTATGTTCTTTACTCTTTGCCACAAACTAGCTGTTTTCATAGCCCAAGGACTAGTCACTCAAGATAGTAAGTAGAAGTAGGTAAGGAGACAAAGTATTATTTTCTTCTTAATTCATGCCTCCAGAGGCCTAAAGCATTCCATTCCCATTTGCTGGAATTTTTCCTGACTCTTCATCACCCATCCACCCCAAATTATCTGATTCTCTTCCACATACCAATAAATCTACTGCCTTCTAATTAATTTACTTCTTAGAATCAGATTTGTCCAGAAAAGACAGTGCCATTGCAAACATTTAATTTAGGTTTATACACCCCACATAACTTGTGCCGATTCTAACGTTCACACAGTAAGTATCTAAGAGGTATTAGCCCCTTGGATGAGGTGGTCATATTCAGTAACCAAATTGCAGTCTAAAATGTGTGGACTACTAAGAGGCGAGGATGGTAGAATTAAAAATTTGTCCAACTTCAAGAATACCAAATTTCTGCAGATACTAGGAAATATAAAATATCCATGGAAGACTTTGACTATTTCCCATTAATTTAAAATAAAAGGTGAAGCATTTTCAGAATGTGAAATGCCAAGATATGCTGGAAAATTGTAGGTAAGGTCAGGGAGAATAAGGCTTCTTCTCACAATGATGCAGCCAGTGTCATCTGATAAGACTGAAATGGCAACATTGAGTCCTGAAACTGTGTCATCAGTTGTGAAGAAAGCCTTTGATAATCTGGAGAACTTGAAAATACGCCAGGGTAATTTCTAGCAACATCCCACCAATATGAACTTTACCAAGAGAAGAAAAGAGCCCTCTTGCAGCAGGAGAACTCTGTCTGGACAGCAGTGGCTGTTCCTACAACAGGAACATCAAGCTTCTTAGTTTGTCAACACAACTCTAATGGTGGAAATGTTGTTGCTTACATTAGCAGTCAAGGGTTCAAATGGGCTGGTTCAGCAGCTAGTTTCCAGCTCTCTTATCAGACAGTGTGTCTTGCCGTGATCATCTTAACAAGGTTCTATACTGATAAGTCAAAAGCTGCAGTTTAATTTCGAAATTAGAAATTCTAAGGAAGAATATTATTTGTCCATCTGTAATTTTCTACCAGGGTAAAGCTAGACTATTTGCAAAAGTAAAAAATTTGGCTGGTGTTTGAAAACTGTACTCTGAGCTCTGCCCACTGAATTCTTCCCACTAAATACTACAAGTCTGTCTACCACTGTGTGTGTGTGAAGATGGATTGGTAAGCAGTAACTAAGTTTGTCTTAGTTGAGTCATCCGTGAATTATTCCTCTGCATCTGGCAGAATCTCTGTGAAATAAGAGATTCATTGAACCACCAGGTTTTCTTCAGATAAGGGAGAGATAGCTTATATTTTTTCCAGTATTCTAATTGTTATCTGTTCATTGAATCCCGAGCTGATACTAGGGCCAAACCACTGAACTCTTGAATTTGACTGAGGCATATACATTTTCCAGTCCCCAGAGCACAGCACAGGACTGTGTCTCCTTTTTAATTTAAGCTTATGTCTAATTTTTTTCTCTTATTTTCATTGTTGACACAACTTATTTTGGCTTTGAACACCCGTTGACTAATTTATAGAGACTGAACCACTGACTTATTCCTGTTCACTTAGAAATTGCAATAACCATTCTTTCCTATGACAGCCTGGAATAGAGTGAGTGTAGTCATAATTTTGAAAGCAGTTCTCTGTCCTAATAATGCAGAAACTTTACACTTCTTTGCCCAGCACTTGAGCAAGAATTATTGTTTTGGATCTCAGTGATTATCCTCACATCCCCTAATGCAACCATGAGAAAACACCACATTGTTTTCCAAAATGTAGTCTTTGTCAGTATTGCATTCCCATTGCAAAACAGTTAAGAATTGTAGGAGTTCTGAGATTTTACCATGCTGAGATTTTTAGCAACCTTGCATATTCATTTCCTACAGATGATATCAGGGAGATGAGATCATTGGTCACAGACAGTGAACTTTGTCACTCAGAGCGAGAGCAGCCAGGGTTAAATTTGTATCCATTCCCTAATCTCAGATGAATACACAGAGTGAAATTTTGATGCCTGCAAAAAGAGTTGGCTGTTAACATGAAGAAAGTTTAAGGCATGGTAAAGCACTAATTTTATTATTATCTTTATGCATAATTTATTAGAATCACTTATTTATTATTATCTTTACCTACGATAAGTTGGTATCATGACTCAAGTTTTCTTACTGCAAAAACAAACATGAGAAGTGACATGGGAAAAAATGACCATTGAATTTCCATTTTCCTTCCGCTTTTATTGAGATATAATTAGCATAAAACATTATGTAAATTTAGGTGCACAGGATAGTGATTTGATTTATAAGTATCATGAAATAAATATCATAGTTTCTTTAGGGAGAATTCATTATCTCATTTAGATACAATTTTAAAGAAATACAATTTGTCTTTTTGTTGTGATGAGAAATCATATGGTCTACTCTCTTAACAACTTTCATATAGAACAAAAAGCAGTATTAATTGCAATTTTCATGTTACTATGATTCATCCCTAGAACACATTTATTTTTCGACTGGTGGTGTGTAGCTTTTGAGTGCATGAATCAATTTCTCCTTTCCCAAACCCGACTCTGTTAACCACAATTCTAATTTTTTTCTGTAAGTTTGTTTGTTTGTTTTTGAAGTGTACTTTAATGTATAAAACTGTTTGTTTCTCTTACATAACATACTGTTTGCTCTTTTTAATACATTTAATACTGATTACATTATTAAATCTATTTATTATATTTTGCTATTTAAAATATTTCATAGTTATTGACTATTCCCCATACTGTATATTTCTTGTCCCTTACACGTTTAATTTGCAACTGAAAATTTTCTCTCTTAATTATCCTCAACTATTTCTTTTTCTTCACCACATTTCCCTCCTTCTTGTGAGCAACCTGTTTCTTTCTATATCTATATCTCCATTTGTTTTGTTATGTTCATTTGTTTTAAATTCCAAATATGTGTAAAACCATTCAGCATTTGTCATTCTCTGTCTGACTTATTTCACTTAGCGTATTACCCTCTTAGTCTACCCATTTGTTTCAAATGACAAGATCTTATTCTTTTTAGAGCTAAGTAATAACCCACTGAATTATATAGATATATTTATATATATATTTAGTGTGTTTATATATTATATATATATATAAATCTCTAGTTAATAGATGGGTTGATATATATACTATAAGCACACATCTTCTTTACCCATCATCTATTGATGAGCAATTAATTTTCTTCTATATCCTGGCTATTGTAAATAATGCCACAGTGAATATAGGTTTGAATTTTTCTTTCCTGATTAGTGTTTTTATTTTCTTGCATAAGTATCCAGATATGGAAATGTTGGGTCATATTTCATTTTTAATTTTTAGATAAAACTCCATACTGTTTTCCACAGTGGCAGCACAAATTTACATTCACTCAAGTAGTGAATCAGGGTGCTTTTTCTTACATCCTCACCAAAACTTATATTTTTATCTTTTTGATAATGGTCATTCTGACAGGACTGACATAAAATCTCATTGTGTTATGGACTTGTATTTTTCAGTTGGTTAGTTATATTTACTGATTCCATGTGCCTGTTTGTTACTTTCCCCCCACTGAATATTCATTTTTATAATGGTCTAAATGACCATAACTCTCTGATTTCATTTTTAGGCATTGTGTTGTGTTCCATTATTCTGTTTCTTCTGTGCCATTACCGTACTCTTTTTAGTACTGTTGCTTTGTATTATAGATTAAAAATAGGGAAATTGATACATCCTCTTTGTACTATGTCAGAGGTGTTTGTGTTTTTAGTTTGGTTGTTTTCTTTCCTTTTCTTTTTTTTGTGATTTCAACTCTTTTGTGTTTACATGTAAATTTAAGAATTATTTATTTTAAGTGTCTGAAAATGCCCTTGGTATTTTAAAAGGCTCTTAATTTAATTTGTGTAATTTCTTGTCTAGTACTGTCATTTTAACAATACTTTTTCCTAATCTATTAATAGAGTATATCCTTTCATCTGTTTGCATTATGTTCAATTTGTGTTATAAATATTTTACAGGTTTCTGAGTATAGATCCTTTACCTCCTTGGATGGATACATTCCTTGATTTTTTTTTGTAATGTAACTGTAAATGATACAGTTCCCTTACTTTCTCTATCAGTTAGCTTGTTGTTAGTGTGTAGAAATGCAAGATTTCTGTATGAAAATTTTACATTCTGAAATTTTACCATATGCATTGATAAGCCCTCATAGTATTGTGGCATCTTCTTTAGGATTTCTGTTTAAAGTATTTCATCTGCAAACAGATACTTTTACTCCTTCTCTGAAATAGCTATATTTTATTTACTTTTATTTTGGATAGCTATGGCTAGAATTTCCATTACGATACTTAATAAAAGTGGTAAGAGTCAGTATTCTTGTCCTCCTCCTGCTCTTAAAGGAGATGTTTTCAGCTTTTAATCAGTGAGTGTCATGTTAGATGAGTTCTTATCATATATGACCTTAACTGTGTTGAAGTATGTTTCCTTATGCCCAATTTGAGGAGAAATATAATCTTAAATATATACTGAATATGTCACAATATTTTATGACTCTTTCTAGGTGACCATATAATTTTTATTCTTCAAATTGTTAGTGTGGTGTATCATATTAATTAATTTCTGGGTAATGAATTACTTTTGCATGCCTGGAATGAAATGGACCTAAACATAATGTATAAACCTTTTAATGTATTGTTTGCTTGGCTAACATTTTAGTGATGATTTTTCATCTATGATTATCAGTAGTATTTAACCAGAAATGTTATGAGGTATTTGTTCCAGTTTTATTAATAGTGTGATACAGATTGGTGGGGTAGGAATCCTTCCTTCCTCTTCAAAATTTTGGAATTCTCTGAGATGTATTTTTGATTGATCTTCTCTAAATGTTTGGCAGGAGTCACCTGTGAAGCTGACTAGGGCTGGAATTTTGTTTCATGGGAGATTTTATTTAATTACTTATTCAAATTCATTAGTGATAACTGTACATATTTTCTATTTCTCATTCCATTCTGGAGATTAAGTGTTTCTAAGACATTGTCCATTTCTTCTATGTTATCCATTTTTATTGGCATATAATTTGTTGTGTCTTCTTCTTATGATGCTTTGTGTTACTTTGACATAAGCTGAAACTTCTCATTTATTTTGGAGCTTATTAATCTGTACTCTCTATTTTGCTCATGAGTCTAGTTAAAGTTTATCAATTTTATTTTTCTTTCAAAAGGCATTATTTAGTTTGATTAGATGTTTCTATTTTTAATCTTTATTTTATTAATTTATGTTCTGACCTTTCAGCTGCTTTCCTTCTAATAACTAGTTTGTTTATTATTTTGCTACATCTTTTGTTTGTAAGAATATGTTACATAAGAGAGATGTTTCTTGTTTGTATAAGTGGGATTATTTTGCTATAAGCATCCCTATTAATACTCCTTTGGCTATACCCCATGGACTTTGTTTTTGTAGTCATATTTCTTTATATATTTTTTCTTTGATTTATACAGCAATCCATTTGTTGTTTAATATTGTATGATTTATCCTCTGCACTTTACTATTTTTCCCAGTTTTCTATTTTTAGTAAATTTCTATTCTCACAGAATCCATATGTTTCTTCACAAAACAAGGAGAAAAATACTAAAATTTATACAAAAATATGAAATGCACAAATTTTCTAAAATTATCTTTGAAAAATGAACAACGTTGTGGGTATTATCCTCCCTGACTTTAGAACATACTACAAGGCTACAGTAATGAAAACATCAAAATATTGCACTAAAAGAAACACATACATCAATGGAACAAAATAAAGAGTCCTAAAATAAACCCACACGCATATGGTCAATTAGTCTACAATGAAGGAGGCAAGAGTATACAATGGGAAAAGGGCAGTCTCTTCAACAAGTAGTTCTGGGAAAACTGGACAGTACATGTAAAATGAAGGTGTAAGAGCACTTCCTTCCATAATATATAAAATAAGATAAAAATCGAGTAATTTCCTAAATGGAAAGCCTGAAACTCTACAATTTCTGACCAAGAACAGGAGCAGAACTGACTTTTCGATAAATCAAGGCAATATTTATTTTTGATCTGTCTCCTAAGTAGAAAAAAAAGGAAAACTAACAATAACAATTTTTAGTTTACTGAGGAAGCAATAGATGTACTATGTGATATTGAGATTCCACTTCTTGTATTAGTGTGAAGTGTGAAACCTTTTGCAGAGCAAATGAAAGCTGCAGGAAGACTTATGACAGCACACATAATAGAATGAAGAATTTCAGACAATTAAACCAACATTATGTTACTATCCAATATATATATGTAGCATATCAGACTCAATATTTAAAAACAAAGACCACAAGTTAAAAACAGTTTAAGGATCTTCATGGAAACTTTTCAAAAACACACATGTGGATGATTCTCATACACATAAATAGAAACGTAACGTTGTTATTCATTAGGAAATTGTAAATCAAAACCAGGATGAAATATAATCTCACAGCAACCAAAACCGTTAGTAAAAAAATTCTTCAAATGACAAACATTAATAAGAAAGTCGATAAGAGGGAACCCAGGTGCAATTTTGGTGGAAATATAAATTGATGCATCCACTTTAAAAAATGTATGGGGAGTGCCCAGAAAATTTGTAATAGAAACATTATTTTTTGCAACAATTCAAGTTTTGGTACAAATCTGAAAAAAATTTAAACATTAAATTTAAAGGATATATTACCCTCAATGTTTTAACATCATCATTTATAATAGCCAAGGGTAGATGCACAACTCAAATGCCCATCAACGGATGATTGGCTGAAGTAGATGTGAAATATAGATAACATAATAAATACTTAGTCATTGTCATATCAAAAAATAAAATTCTGCCTTTCGGAGCAATGTGACTGGACCCAGACAGAGTTACACATAGGAAAATAAGTCATACGGAGAAAAACACTCTACATTATAATTTACATGAGGAAACTAAAGATATAAGAGAAATAATCATAAAAATAGAAACAGAATCACTTATATATGTGCAGTGTACCAAGTAGTGGTATCATGTGGGGACAGGGAAGAAGGATGGAGAAGACAGAAATGTGCAAGCTACTAGTTATAAATTAGAGAAGAAACAGGGCTGTATTTACAGCACAGAAATATATTTTAATATATTAAATGACTTTAAAGAGTTTATAGTCATATATTGTAGTAAAATGTGCATTTATGTGGGAAAAGCATTGAAGAAAAGAACCCAGGAAAAACAAAATATTGTGTAGAACTCTGATATTAAGGGAGGTGATTTGTTCACTTTCTTTAATGTTCTTAAAATTTCCATAGTATAATTTAAGCTTTTAAATGAAAAAGCATATACATTTGAAAAAGTGATATAAGTTAAAATTATTTCTGTCTCTCCCCTTAAATCAACAGTCAGTGAAACGATCACATCTCAACAAAAATAACTACAACACAAAACAATACTCCAGAACGCATGTGTACAGCTGAAGTTTGGTGGGCTAAAACACATAAAGGTGGTTGAACTGAGGGAAGAGCATGTTTGTTGCCTGCGTCCAAAGCCCACTGACTAGGGTATCTGAGCCCACAGGTTCAGAGTACCCAGTAGATACAGGGTCTCAGTGATTCACACAGCTTTAGCCTCCAAGTTCACCAGTACACATGGTCACAGGTAACTAGGAGGGAGCCACAATGGAGACAGAAATTCCATCCTTCAGACACTCAAACATTCATGACACTGTCCCTACTCCCCATTCAAAGTGGTGGAGACAAGGTACCTTGCAACACTGGACATGGCAAAGGCACTTGCCTGAATCCAACTACCCACCTGTGTTTACACCTTTCTTCAATGTGTATACTGAGTCTCAAGGGATATCAAATAAAAGGAAGGGTTTGCTGTCCCAGTGACAACAGTGGCATTAACCTCCATAGAATTCTAAGAAGTTACAATGAAAGCACATCTTTTATACAGACAGTAGCGACTGGAAAGTGCCATTTTGAATTATTATCAGAGGTAGATCAGGTAAGTAAAACCAAAAATTGTGCAATATTAAAAACTACCAGATAACAAAAGGAAAGACTCCAACTCCCAATCTGTTATTTAGCGTCATCAGAGCAAAAATTTACTAAAATCATGACCAATCATAATAACATTATAGCGCACACACACACAGATACACACACACAGACATCGACACAGACGCAGACACACATGCACAGGCACACGCACAAACACACGCACACACACACAATTTCAACACTGCAGCAAACTTAAAGTCATGGAATATTGCCATATAACTAATAGGGGATCCAGAGACATATCATACAGAAACTCAATACAAAAAACAAAATCCAGAAAGCAGTTTACTCAGCTCTGAATTAAAATAAATGATGATAAGGTTTACATTACCTAAGAGATTGAAACTATAAAATAACCAAACATTATTGGAGGATCAGATCAACTTAGTAAATGAGATGAAGAATGCAACAGAAAGCATTGGAAGAAGACTGTCTTTGTGGAAGAGAGTTTAGCAAACTCACCAATACAAAACTGGAAATGAAAGGAGATGGCAGAGATACAAGATATTGAAAAGTGAGGAAATTCTACAATAACCATCAGACTTCTTCAAGAAGTGCACATTAGAGTGAAATTCTGGATGGAGAAGAAATTTAGAAGGCAGCTGATGGTTTATTTTAAGAAGTAATAGTTGATAAATTCGCAAACCTGGGTAAAGAACTGATATAAAAGTGTGTGAGCCAAGATAACACCAATAACTTTAAGACAAAGAGACCTCCTTCAAGATATGTGATATGCAAATTGGCAAGTCAATGACAGAGTAAAATTTTAAAGGCAGCCAAAAATAGTTATGATAATCTACAAAGGAACCCCCATTAGGCTATCAGCAGTCTTCTGAGCAGAAAACATATGCCAAATGTAAAAAACATGACATTTTCAAAATACTGAAATAAGAAATCTCTCACCTAAGAATACTCTACTTTGCACAGTTATCACTTAGGTATAAAGTGAAAATAAAAACTTTACCAGACAAACAAAACCTGAATGAGATAAAAAACAAAACCGAAACACCTTACAAGAGGTGCAGAAAAGAGCTCTTCTAATAAGAATAAAATGGCAAAAATACGCAAAACATTGAACAAAATACTAAGCAGAGACCACGAGAAAGTTTCAACAGTTTCTTTGGGTATGTTTTTAAATGCTAATATTCTATATGGATTAAAGAGAGGAAAATAGGAAATCATTTGCAATAAATGTAGATACGTCAATCTGGTATGATGTTCACAAAAGCAAAAGAAATAATTTGAGTCAGTATTCATAAAAGGAAAAGAGTGAAAATAAAACAATATTAAAGGAAGATGCTATCAGTGGAAAAGGACTAAATTATACATGAGATGTTTTATTTTTAATTGACGTACGGTAGATGTACTATATTGTGTTGTTTCATATGTACGGCATAGTGATTCCAACCACATTGTAGATTATATTGCATTATAATTTATTACAATAATTGTAACATATAATAATTGTATGTTATTGTGTATAATTCCCTGATCTATACAGATTATCCTTGTTGCTTATCTCCTTAATGTATACTACTTTGCATCTGTCAATGTCCTACCATTAAATACTCTTTCCCTTCCCCTTTGGTAAACATAAATTTTTTCCATATCTTTCAGTCTGCTTCAGTCTTGTCTATCTAATCTCTCTATCTCTATACCACATCTCATTCAATCTATCTATCTATTGATCTATCTGTCATCTATTATCTATCTATCTATCTATCTATCTGTCTATCTTGTATCTATGTATCTATCCTTCTATGTATCTATTGATCTGTCATCTATCAATAGATATCTATAGATAGATGTACCCAGATATTTGTTATTATTTAGATTCCACATATAAATTATATTATTTACTTTTGTCTTTGTCTAAGCTACTTCACTAAGCACAATATTTACTAAGCCCATTCATGATGCTGAAATAGCAATGTGCTATACTTTTTCATGGCTGAGTAATATTCCATTGCATATTTATAGAAACATCACATATTCTTAAGTCCAAATTCAACAGTGGACTCTTGGATTGCTTCCGTGCCTTGCATATTATAAACAGTGCTGTTGTGAACATTGGTTCTTCTCAATTTAGTGTTTTTCCCGAGGTTTCCCTTAGGAGAGGTATTACTGTTTCATATGGTAGTTCTCTTTTAACTTTTTAAAATATCTGAATACTGTTTTCCATAGAAGTTGTACTAATTTATATTCCTACCAAGGTATACAAGAGATTTGTTTCCTCCACATCATCTCCAACACTTTCTATTTGAAGACTTTTTGATAATAGCCATTTCACCAGTGTGAAATGATACCTCATTGTGGTTTTGAACTGCAATTACCAATAATTATTATTGTTGTGCATTTTTATCACTTGCCTTTTACTCCTCTGTATGTTTTCTTTGGAAAAATATTAACTAAGGTACTCTGCTCTTTTTTTGATTGGGTTATTTTTTTTTCACATTGAGTTGGGTAACTGAAATCCATGCTACATCTATTAACCTACATCTATTAACCCCTGGTCACTTGCATTGTTTGCAAATATGTTCTCCAATAACACAGGTAATGTTTTCATTTCATTTATAGTGCCCTTAGCTGTGCAGAAGTTTTCAAGTTTGTTTATGTCTCACTTGCTTATTTTTGATTTTATTTCTTTTGCCTTAGGAGACTGATATAAGAAAATGTTCCTATGATATATATCCAATTGAGTATCACCTATATAACATTCTGACAGTTTTATAATATCAGGTCTTACATTTAGGTCCTTAATAAACTTGGAGTTTATTTTTGTATATGATGTCTGGGAATGCTCTAATATCACTGTTTTACATGTAGATGTCCAGCTTTCCCAACACCATTCATTGACGAGGCTGCCTTTTCTCCATTGTGTACTCTTGCCTCTTTTATCATTGGTTCATTACTCATAGGTGTGTGGAATTATTTCTAGGCTCTCTATCTGTTTTTATTGATTGTATCTCTGTGCCAATGCCATGCTGTTTTTATTACTGTAGGCTTATATTATACTAAGGAATCCGGCAGGTTTATACCTCCAGAGTTGTTGTTTTTTCTAAAGACAATTTTGGCAATTTTTAATGGTTTCATGTAAAACGTAGAGTTATTTATTTTCTTGTTCTGTGTGAAATACTACAGCTTTGTAACAGGAATTGCAAAAAATCTATAGGTTTCTTTGTGTAGTACGGCCATGTTAGTAATATTAACTCCTTCAATCCAAGAGCACAAGGCATCTTTTCATTTCTTTGAGTCATTTTTAATTTCTTTGTCAATTTTTTTTAATTTTCAGTGTGTAGGTCTTTCATATATGTGGTTACATTTATTCCAAGATGTTCGGTGGGATGGGATTTTAAATAGTATTGCTTTCAATGGCCATTTTATGGTATCTCATGATTAATGTGTAGAAATGCAAGAGACTACTTTACATTAATCTTGTACCCTGCTCTGTTGTTGAAATTATTTATTGTTCATAATAGTCTGTGTGAAGCACTTAGGACTCTATGTAGATTGTTATGTCATCAGTAATGGTGACAATTTTGCCTCTTTCTTTCCATTTGGCATTTCTTTTACTTCTTTTTCTTTCCTTTCCTTTCTTCTTTTACTCTGGAACAGAAGTTCTGAGAGTAGGAATACTTCTGTTGTTCCTGAATTTACCCAGAAGACATTCAGCCTTTCCCCTGAGTATTATAAATTGTTATACATGGCCTTTAGTCTGTTGAGAGATGTTCCCAATGTAATCACATTCACGAGAGTTCTGATCATGAATGTATGTCGAATTTTGTCTAATGATTTTTCTGTGTGTATTGACATGGTCCTGTGAATTTTGTCCTTCCATATTAAATTTGTGTCATACTGATTGACTTGTGTATGTTGAACCATCTTTGTGACTCTGGAAGGAATCAAACTGATCATTGTGTATAATCCTTTCTATGTATTCCTGGATTAATTTGTTGATGTTCTGTTGAGGACTTTTTAATATATATTCATCAAGGATTTTGGCTTTACATTTTCATTTTTTTTGTAGTGTCTGTGACTGGTTTTGTTTTCATGGTATTGGTGGCTTCATAGAATAACTGTGGAAATTTTCCTTCCTCCTTCATTTTTTGAAATAGTTGGGAGGAAAGAGGTTTTAGTGAATGCATCCAGGCATTTTGTTCAAGGGGTGTTTTTAAAATTATAGATATTATTTAACTTATACTGATTGCTCTTTTCAAGTTTACTGTTTTCTCTTTATTCAGTGTTGCCAGGCTGTACATTTCAAGAAATTTGTCCATTTCTTTAAGGTCCAGTTGTTTGTCACGTAACTGCTCAGAGTGCTTTCATAATCTTTGTTTGCATTTCTGTAATATCAGATGTTATTTCAACTGTTTCATTTCTTATTTTGTTCATGTCCACTCTGTATTTCTTGATAAGCCTGGCTAAATGTTTGTCAATTTGTTAATATATTTAAGAAAAATTAAAGCTGTTGATTTTATGACATTTAATTTATTTTTTGATTTTTATTTCATTTATTTTCAAAGTACTCATTAAAGAATTCTTATTCTAATGCCTTTGGGTTTTGCTTGTTTTTATATCAAGTAATTTTGGGTGTTATGCTTGATCCTTTGTGTCAGGTTTTTCTTGTTCCTTGTAAAAGGCCTTAATTGTTCTAAACTTACTTGATAGATTTGTCTTTGCTGCATCCCGTACATTTTATGAAGCTGTGTTTTCATTGTAATTTGTCTCTAGGTATGATTTTATTACCCCTTTGATTTCATAATTGACCTTGTTTTATTTTTTTAAAGGATGTGGTTTAATCTCATGTTGGTGCTTTTCATGTTCTTCTTTCTAGAGTTGATGAATAGTTTCATACTTTTTTTGTATGGAAAAATACTTGCTGTAAACTATATTTGCTTAATGTTCCTGAGGCTCCTTTCATGGCATAATATGTGGTTAATTCCTTAGAAAACATCCTGTGCACACTTGAGAAGCTTATGTGTTCTTCTTTTCTGACCCAGTGTCCAATAACTCATTTAGGTTCAAATGATCTAATATGTTATTAAGACCTCTGTTTCCTTAAAGATATTCTTTCTGGGTGATCTGGCCATCAGAATAGTGAGGTGTTAAACTCATCTACTATTATTGTTTTAAAATGAATTAATTACTTCATGTTTACTAATATATCTTTTTATACGTATGATCTACACTTTTGGATCCATATATAATTTAATGAGTGTAATACTCTTTTTTTAATGTTGATCTCTTATTTCTTTATGTATTCTTATATTTATCTTTCATTGTGACCCTGATTTTAAAATGTATTTTGTATGATTTGAGCATTGCAATCTGCACTTTCTTGTCATTTCCATGAAATATCTTTTCTATCTATTTCCTGGCTGTGTTTATCTTCCACCATAAAGTGAGACATTTTGGGGTGGGATGCCAAGATGGTGGAGGAGAAGGATGCTTGTAGCTCACCCTTTCTCACAAATGCACCAAGACTCATCCACAGACCCACTCAATTAACCAGTGAACCTGCAGAACTCTGATAGAACATTGTCCTCTTCAAAAGATAAAGATGCAAAATATCTGGTAGGAGAAAAGGAAGAAAGAAAGAAGAAAAGGAAAAACAGATTGGGACAGTTCCCACAGGGAGGGAGCAGCTAAGAAGGACTGGTGCTCATTCACTGGGTCTCCCTTCTCCAACTGGGGGTTTGGCAGGACTGAGAGGGAGCCTCCAAGGATTGGATCTCTACAGAGTATAAGTTGACTGACAGAACCAAGTTAAACAGGCACAGAGAATCCTTGTGACACCCAGCCCAAGATGCATCCTGTCAGCTGAGGGCAGGACCATGCTTCACGAGCTAGGTGGAAGATGGGGATGGCTGCACTGAGGCAGCCCAGAGGAATGGAGGGGTCTGTGTGCCATTGCTATGGGTGCACAGGGCAGAAAAACCTAGGCCCTCCATAAAACAACAGGGCAGACATGCCCTGGGAGGGGAAAGGTGCATTCCCCATCTCTGAAAACCCACAGAATTTTCCAGGTGAAGAGAGCTGGGGCTCAGACACAGCCACCATACCCTCTGGAGCTTTGCACACAGATGGCAGTGGGGGCAAAACCTGCATCCACTCCTAAGGACTTAGTAGTCTCAAGAGCATGACGGGGACTTGTCTACAGCATGAGGCAGATAGGATACTTCCGTCCTATTTCCACAGAGAACATGCTCTGACAAGACAAACAAGGAGCTGAGTTTTGGCACAAACAGGGACAGGGATGTTCCTTAGTCTACCCTGAGCCCAATCTGTTGTTCAAACCTTAGGCGGAGCATACAGTGGTAAAGAGCAGTGGAGAGACTGGCAACCTGAGGGGCTGTTGGCCCCCCACCTCTTGGGATGGAATGCAGCCCCTAACCACGTGGCTGTGAGAGGTCTTGACACCCACTCCTGCCTGGTCAGTCTGAAACATCTGACTGTACCATCGGGCAGGGCAGTGACAAGCCAGCCCACAGTAAAGAGAGCTGCTTGGGAACAAGTGTTGGGAGTAGGAGTGATCTGCTTGCTGACAGGCCCTGGGAGCAGCACAGAGGCGGGCTCCAATGGAGGGCCAATGGAAAAAGCAAGTTGAGCTTCCAAAACAGGATGAATAGAGAAAGAGTTCACATTAAAATTGCACAATATCCAGGAGGACACTGAACATCCCCTTGTTTTAATCTGTTTTCACCTGTTCCATTTTCTATTACCCTCTTAATTTTTACTTTTTCTGCAATTATAAATACCCCTATTTTAATCCCTTTGAAATTTTTAAAAATATTTTTATTACTATTATTTTTCAAAATTGTGCTTCAACTTACTTTTATATTATTTATTATACAATGCCTTCAAACCTTTATTTCTCCATTCTTTAAAATTCTTTATCTCTCTCTCTCAATTTTCTCTTTTCTTAGTTGTATTACTGTATAGGAATTAGGTAGATAAACTCTTTTAGGACCACAGTAGGTAACTGATACTCCATAAACCACAGTGCCAGAGAGGTAGGAGCAAGATGAATAAGCAGAGAAACAAGTTGCAATTAAAAGAACAAGAGAAATCCCCTGAAAGAATGATCAGTGAAATAGGGTTTGATAGCCTACAATATCATGATTTCAAAAAAGGAGAGATCAAATTATTGAAGTGAATAGAAGATAGGGTTTAGAGATATAAAATATGCTAAAAATGAAATGGAAGCTATAAAGAAGAGTCGAGTAAAATAGGTAAACACATTGACTGAGATGAGGAATTAACTAAAGGCGTCACAAAGCTGACAAGACAATGCAGAAGAACTACTTAGTGACTCAGAAGACAGGACAGTACAAAGCATACAATCAGAAGAGCTAGAAGAGAAACAATGGGAAACAAATGAAAAAAGCATAAGAGACCTATGGGGTAATATAAAGCATGTCAATCTTGGCATGATACAAGTCCCAGAAGGGGAGGATAGATCAAAGGGGATTGCAAAGGTGTTTGAAGAAATGATGACTGAGAACTTCTCAAACATAAAAAAGGAATCAGATATCCAACTACAGGAAGCTCAGAGTGTCCCAAACAGGAAGAACCCAAATACAGCCACACCAAGACATATAATTAAGATGGCCATAGTCAAGGATAAAGAAATAATCCAAAAGGAAGCAAGAGAAAGTAAACATTGAGTTACAAAGGAATTCCCTTAAGTTTCACACCTGATTTCACCACAACAATACTACAGGCCTGAAGGGAGTGGAAAGATATATACAAAGTCCTGAATGAAAAAACTGATATACACTAGGATACTTTAACCAGCAGGGCTGCCCTTTTTGGTAGAAGGAGACATAAAGAATTTCACAGACAAGAAAAAGCTACAAGAGTTTAGCAACACTAGACCCATGCTAGAAGAAATATTGAAAGTTCTACTCTAAATACAAAAGCAGAATGCTTCAGAAATGTGAAACTCACAGCTGGAAACGTGATAACTCATGAATTACAAATAAAACACACACAAAATTTTAAAATAAGACATACAAATCATTGAGAGTGTTAGGGGGAGGCAGGAAAATAGAGAATTTTCTTTTTTGGTCTTTCATTTTAAAATTTTTTGTTCCCGGTAGGATGGGTTTGAGACCATGTTTCTATCAGTTTAATAAAAGCAGTTATACAAGTTCTCTAAAAGACTTATAAAAAGGGTAACAAGAAGAAAAAAAACTTATCAGGGTGTCACTAAAACTAAATAAAATTCATGATAATACAAAGGAAAATGACCAAACCATAAAAGGAAGATGAAAGGAACAAAGAGGAAATACCAAATCAACTGCAAAGGTAAGGTCAAATTGGCAATAAACACAAGCATATCATCAATTATTGTAAATGTTAGTGGGCTAAATGCTCCAGTCAAAAGTCATAGAGTGGCAGGCTGGATAATAAAGCAAGAACCTTAAATATGCTGCATACAAGAGACCCACTTCAGAGATAAAGACACATATAAATTGAGAGTGAAAGGATGGAAAAGTGTATTCCATTCAAACGGAAAAGACAAAAAAGCAGGGGTTGCAGTACTGATTTCAGACAAAATATTTTTTAAAATAAAGACCATAAAGAAATATAAAGAAGGACATTTTATAATGATTGAAAGAGTGATACAAGATGAGGATAGCACACTCATTAATACATATGCACCAAATAGATGAACACCTAAGCACATAAAATAATTGCTAACAGATATAAAGGGGGATAGCAATGGGATTCTAATCACAGCTGGAGATTTCAACACTGCATTAACATCACTGTACAGATCACCGAAACAGAAAATATATTAGGCAAAAGAGAACTGAAATAATACAATAGAAATAATAAACTTGGTGGATATTTTCAGAGCATTGCACCCCCCGCAAAATAGTACATACATTCTTCTCAAGTGCACATGGGATATTTTCCAGGATTCATGATATAGTTGGGCACAAAGGAAACCTCAGCAATTTTAAGAATATAGAAACTACCTCAAGCATCTTTACTGACCACAATGACATGAAGCTAGAAATCAACAACAGAGAAACAAAGGAGAAAAGAAGGTAGACATGGAGATTAAACAATATGTTATTAAAAAACAAATGGGTCAATGAAGAAATCAAAGCTGCAATGAAAAAGTACCTTGAGACAAAAGAAAATGAAAGCAAAACCACAGAAAATTTATGGGACAGAGCAAAAGCAGTGCTGAGATGGGAGTTTAGTGATACAGGCCTTTTTCAAAAAAGAAGAAGAATCACAAATAAACAATTTAACCCACCAGCAGATTGAACTAGAAAAAGAAAAAAAAAACCCTGAAGGGCAGCAGAAGGGAGGAAATCACAAATATTGTTGAGGAAATAAATAAAATAGAGATTAAAAAGACTATAGGAAAAAATGCAACCAATCCAAAAGCTGGTTTTCTGAAAAAGTAAGTAAAATCGACAAACCTCTGGCAAAACTCAAAAAGAAGAAAAGAGAGAGAGCATAAATTAGCAAAATAAAAAGGAGAATGGAGAAATTACAAGAAATAAAAAAGAAGCACAGAATATCATACAAAAATATTATGAAAAGTATGTGGAAACAAACTGGATAACCTACAGGAGATGAGCAAGTTTTTGGAAATATACAGTCCACCAAGAATGAATGAAGAAGAAACTGACCCCTTGAACAAGCAGAGCACCAGAAATGAAATCAAAATAGCAATATAAAACCTCCCTAAAAATAACAGTCCAGGACCGGACGTCTTCACTGCGGAATTCTACCAAACATACAAAGAAAAGCTCATACCATTCCTTCTCAAACTCCTCCAGAATATTAAATAGGAAGGAATACTCCCAAAGCCATTCTATGAAGTCAAAATCACCCTGAGACCACAATCAGAAGACACTACTAAAAAAGAGGATTATAGGCCAATATCACTGATGAACACAGACGCCATAATCCTTACCAAAATAGTAGCAAAGAAAATCCAACAACACAGAAAAAAGATTATGCATCATGACCAAGTGGGGATTATGAAAGGGACACAGGGGTGGTTCAACATATGCAAATCAATCAATGTAATACAGCACATCAACAAGAGAAAGGACCAAAACCACATGATCTTCTCAGGAAAAGCATTTTATAATATTCAACACCCACGTATGATAAAAACTCACCAAACTGGGCATAGAGGGAACATATCTCAGCATCATGAAAGCTATAGATAGAAAACCTACAGCTAGCATAGTACTCAATGGTGAGAAAGTTAAAATCTTCCCACTAAAATCGGGGACAAGACAAGGATGCACACTATCACCATTCCAACTCTGTATAAACTTGAAAGTCCTAGCCACAGCAATCAAACAAGAGAGAGAAATAAAAGGGATGCAAATTGGAAAGGAAGAGGAAAAAGTCTCACTATATGCAGATAATATGTCACTATATATAGAAAACCTTGCGAGATCCAGACAAAAACTTCTACAGCTGATTGAAGAATTCAGCAAGGTAGCAGGTTACAAGATTAAGGTTCAAAAATCAGTGGCATTATTTATGCTAATGATTCAGATAATAATATTGAGCTACAGTCAACATGATAGCAATGTATTGGAAGGAAAACAGACATATAGGCCAATGGAAAAGAATAGAGAACCCAGAAAATAACCCACAAACGTTTGGTAAGTTAATCTTCAAACAAAGAGGCAAGAAAATACAATGGAATACAGACAGTCCCTTCAGCAACTGGTGTTGGGAAAACTGGAGAGCAGCATGAAAATCAATGAAACTAGAACACTCCCAATTAAGCTAGAACACCATACACAAAAATAAACTCAGAATGGTACAAAGGCTTAAACATAAGACAAGATAAAATAAACCTCCTAGAGGAAAATATAGGCAAAATATTATCTGACATAAGTCTCAAAAATTTTCTCATAGAAGAAGTGAAATCAAGAAAAAACAAATGAGACCTAATGAAACTTACAAGTTTCTGCACAGTAAAGAAACCAGAAGTCAAACAAAAAATCAACATATGGAATGGGAAAAATTTGAATATGAAACCAAAAAAGGCTTGATCTCCAGAGTATATAAACAGCTCATCCAACTGAACAAGAAAAAATAAACCACCCAATGGAAAAATGGGCAGGAGACCTAAACAAGCAATTCTCCAAGGAAGACATACAAATGATCAAAAGGCACATCAGAAAATGCTCAATATCACTGATTATCAGAGAAATGCAAATCAAAACTACAGTGAGGTATCACCTCATACCAGTCAGAATGGCCATCATTCAAAAATACACAAATGACAAATTCTGGAAAGGCTGTGGAGAAAAGGGTACAGTCCTTCACTGCTGGTGGCAATGCAGTTAGGTGCAGCCACTGTGGAAAACAGGATGGAGATTCCTCAAAAGCCTAGGAATATACTGACCATATGACTCAGGAATCCCGCCCCTGGGCATAAATACAGAAGGAACCCTACTTCAGGATGACACCTGCACCCCAATGTTCATAGCCAGCAATATTTACAATAGCCAGGACATGGAAACAACCTAAATGTCCATCAACTGTTGACTGTATAAAGAAGAGGTGGTATATTTATACAATGGAACACTAGATAACCATATAAAACTATAACATAATGCCATTTTCAGCAACATGGATTCTCCTGGAGAAAATCAGTCTAAGTGAAGTAAGCCAGATAGAGAAAGAAAAATACCATATGAGATGGCTCTTCAGTGGAATCTAGAAACCAAACCAAACCAAACAAAACAAAACAAAAACACAAATACAAAACTAAATATACTCGCAGACATAGAATACAAAGTTTAGTTGCCATGGGGCTGGGGGTGGAAAGAGATAGACTGGGAGGTCAAAATTGTAGAATAGTTAACAGGATTGTACTTTATAGCACAGGGAAATATATAAAAGACCTTACGGCAACCCACAGAGGAAAAAAATGGGACTACAAGTGTATATATGTTCATTGTAACTGCAAAATTGTGCTCAACGCTGGAATTTGAGACAACTTTGTAAAATGACTGTAAATCAATAAAAAAGTTAAAAAAACGTAATCTTAAATATTACAGGTGTAAATATAAATTAGAGAGAATAAAAACAATGCAAAAGAGTAATAAAACCAAAGATTTTGTTTTATGATTTCTTTTTAAAATAAACAAAATCAAAAAACCTCTAGCCATGTGCATCATGAAGAAAAGAGAGATGTTCCAAAGAAATAAAGTAAGAAATAAAAGAAGAGAAATAACAATTGTTATCTCAGATACACAAAAAAGGGAATATTTTGTCAACACTTACAAGCCGAAAAACTGGACAACTTAGAAGAAATAGACAAATGTCTAGAAAGAGACAGAGATAAGGAGAAACAAACAATTTGAACAAACTGATTACTAGACGAAAGATAGAATCTCCACTTAAAAAAAATCGTTAAACACTAGTGCAGATTTAAACAGCTCCCATGGAGAACTGTACAAAAGTACAAAGCAGAACTTATACTCTTCAAAGTATTCAAAAATATTGAAGATGTGGGAAACTCCCAAATTAATATTATGAAGATTTCATCCTCCTGATAGAAAAGCCAACAAACAAAGTACATGCAAAGAGAACTTCAAGCTAATATATTTGATTGATTTAGATGCAAAAATTCTAGAAAATATTATCAGCAAACTCAATCCAGCAATACATAAAATGAATCATACACCATGATCAACTTGGATTCATTGCAGAGTCAAAAGAGAGGTTCAACATACACAAATCAATCAGTTTGATACACCATATTAAGAGAAGAAAAAGATAATGATGTGGTCATCCCAATAAATCCATAAAAATTATTTCACAAAATTCAATATTTATTAATTAATACAGCACAACAGCAACAACAACAACAACAACAACAACAGAAACCTCTTATCAAAGTAGTATATAGGAAATAACTCTCAACATAACTAAAGTCATTAATTACAGACCCACAGACAACATAATATGCAAAAGTGAAAAACTGAAAGCCAAATTAAGGAATAAAACAAGGATGCCCACTCTCACCATTTCTATTAAACACAGTATGGGATGTCCGAGAAACAGCAATCGTAGTAGAAAAAAATTTATTCAAGTTGGATTGAATGAAGTAAAACTGTTATTATTTTAGATGACACAATAGTCTATATAGAGAACGCTAAAAATTCTCCACACCAGAACAACTAAAACTAATAAAGACATTTAGCAAACTTCCATGATTCATGATTAATGTACAAAAACTATCACATTTCTTTAAACTAAAAATGAAATATTTCATAAGTTTAAAAAATCCATATGAAGTCAGATTAAAAAATGAAAAACATATGGAAAAACCAAGGTAATAAATTCAATAGGAAACTGAAAAACAAAGTTGAAGATGATGCAAAGAAATGGAAAGAAATCTCAAGGTCTTAGTTTAGAGGAATTATATTGTTAAAATATATATACTACAATAGATGTCTACAGATATAAAGTGATTCAGATTGAACTATATGATATTTTCCACAGAAACAAAAAAGTCCTAAGATTTATAATGAACTGCAAAAGAACCAGAACTGCAAAAGGAACAATGAGGAAAAAGATCAAAGATGGATGCATAACCCACACCCCTCCCAGATCCCAGATTTTATTACAAAAATACAGTAATTAAAACAGCACAATACTGGAAAACAAGCAAACATGTATATCACTGGAATATAACACAGATGCAGAAATAAAACATCACACTTATGATCAACTAAACTATGACAAAGGAAACAAAAACATACAATGCCTAAAACACAGTCTTCAGCAAGTTATGTTGAGAAAATTAGACAGCTACATGTAAATCAATGGAATTAGAACACTCCCTCACACTGTACAAAAATAAAATAAAATGTTTTAAATATCTGAATCTAATACATGAGACAATGAAACTCCTGGAAATTAACATAGGCAAAAAAATAGATAAAATGTCATGAAATTTTCTTATGTGACTCTCCAAAGCTGAAAACAGTAAAAGCAAAATAATCAAATAGGTCCTAATTAAACTTAAAAGCTTGTACACAGCAAAATATACAGAATGAAAAGATGAACTTCCAAATGGGAGAAAACATTAGGAAACAATGTAATCAATAAGAGGCTAATTTCTAAAATACACACATCGTTCATTCAACTCCATTTCAAAAATTTACAAACAACTCAGCCAGAAAAAGAGCAGAAAACAATTCCCAAAAGAAGACACACCGATGACAAACAGGAACATAAAAACATGCTCACATTGCTAATCATTATACAAAGGCTAGACAAAAATTAAATGATGTTTTTCTTCACACTCTTGAGAAGGGCTGTCATCCAAATGTCTACAAATAATAAAGACTGTCGAGGTTGTAGAGAAAAAGGGACTCTCAAACGCTGTTGGTGGGAATGAAAATTTGTGCAAACACTTTGGAAACAGTATGGAAGTTCTTTAAATAATAAAAATAGACCTATCATATCACCCGGCAATCCCACTCCTGGGCATATAAAACATAAAACCTGAAAACAAAGAATCCAAGGGTAAAACATAAGAAGTACACTTGACTTAATTTGATTTTTCATATCTCTCATCTGGCAAGGGAAGCAGAAGAAATTAACAAAAGATGATTGTATCAATTTAAACAGATTTACACTACAGAAGAAATGATCAATAAAATGAAAAGT
The DNA here is from genome assembly GCF_048564905.1 of Vicugna pacos. Classification (NCBI taxonomy): domain Eukaryota; kingdom Metazoa; phylum Chordata; class Mammalia; order Artiodactyla; family Camelidae; genus Vicugna; species Vicugna pacos. The sequence continues at coordinate 64,230,544 of NW_027328741.1, read as the reverse complement.
CAGCCAACACAATGGGAGAATATATATGCAAGTGATATTTTCCAATCAAGTGTTAATATCCAATATATATGGTAAACTCATACACCACAACAATAAAAAACCCCAAACAATCCAATTGAAAAAATTGTCCGTAGGAACTGAATAGATAGATCTGAATCAATTTTCTGTGGAAAACATGCAGTTGGCATAATGACACATGAAAATATATTCAGAGTTATAAATTATTAGGAAAGTAATAACCCCAAAATTAGGCAAGACCTCACATTTGTCAGAAGGCTCTCATCAAAAGAAAAGAAGTAGATGTTGGTGAGATTGTGGAGAAAAATGAACACTGTGGACACTGCTGATAGTAATGCAAAGTATTGATTCCATTGCATATATACATCAAATTTTCTTTATCAATTTGTCTGTCAAGGGATGTTAGGTTTGCAAGACCCTGTCTAAAGGCTCTAGAGTATAAGCCCATGGGCTGAACTGATAAACAAGCTGTGAGGAATGTCACATATCCAGGATGGAGAAGAAATGGCCTACTCAATGTATCCACTATGGATGGATGGATAGTCTATTCTCGGTAAGATCCTCAGAGGAGGACAACATAAGACAGGCACAGCCGGCTGGAGAAGAGATGGCCTACTTAATGAAGTTCCGTGATGAACTTTAAAACAACCCTTGATAATTTAACAACCTGTGCTTACTGCAGAAGCATGGGGACGTAAAGAGCTTAAGATTATTAACATTGTTATAACTTAGATGATATGTGAGGCATTGTGCATGTTCTATATAAACCCTTTTTCTATGAATCAATAGACAGATAACTACTTCGCTTCTCTCCACACAGTGTTTGTGTGTATATGATATCGTGCCACTGACAGGGTTAATTTTATTTGTTGGGAGTATCTTAAAAGGATGTTGCATTATATACAATGTCATTTCTGCACCTATTGAGATGATTATGTGAGTTTTATTTCTCATTCTATTAGTGTGGCATGTCACCTTTATTGATTTGAATATTTTGAAGTATTGTTAAACCAAGGGATAAATCCCTTTACCTATGTATGTGTATGATACATCAAATGTGTTTTTGAATTCATTTTGCTTGTGTTTTGTTGTGTATTTTGGCACATATATTCATCAGGGATAATATTCTATATTTTGTATATAATGTCTTTTCTAACATTGTTATGCAAATAATTCTGGCATCATAAAAAATGTTTGGAGTCTTTCACCCCCTTCAAATTCTTGGAAGATTTGGGGAAGTATTGGTGAAAAATTGTCTACAAATGTATGACAGAATTCACCAGTAAAGTCATCTTGTAAATTTTTTCTGATTTGGGATGTTTGGATTAATGATTTACTCATACACACTTTTGTTCTATTTCACTTTATAATTTCTTCTTCATTCTGTATTGGAAGACATATGTTTCTGGGAATTTGGCATTAGTTCTTGGTCATTAAAATCATTGGCTAGTGGTAATTTCTTATGATGCTATGCATCTCTACAACATCAGAGGTAATATCTTCTCTTTTATTTCTAATTTTATTTGAGCCTTAATTTTCTTAGCAAACCTAAACGTTTGTCCACTTTTTGTTAAAAAGAAATAGACTTAGGTAAAAAATTTTCATCTTTTCAATTGTTTCTCTTATTATTTGCCTTAATCTCATTCATTCAATTTTCTTGTTTATTATTTCTGTTTTATCCTAGATTCTTCACGTGTAAAGTTAAGTAGTGTGAATCTTTTTATTTCTTTTATTATTAAATTTTATTTATTCATTTTGTATTTATTTATTTGTTTGTTTATTTATTTGTTTACGTTATTATTAATTTATTTATCTTTGAAATACTGCCATTTACAATGTGTCAATCTGTGGTGTAGAGCACAGTGTCCCCGTAAACGCATATATTTTTGTGCCTATTAAAGATTACTTCACGATACTTAATTTACTGCCCTGTGTCATAGAAGAGAAATTTTGAAAAAATCTATTTTTATATATAGTGGGTAACATTTATAAATCTACAGATCCCAAACATCCTCTCACAGCCCCTTTCCACAGTAATCATAAAATTGTTTAGCATATCTGCGAGTGTGTTTCAGTTTTGAAGATGAAATCATCGTGTTCTCATCCAAATTTTTTTTAAGGCTCCACATATGTCTTGTCATGTATTATTGTTCTTTCTCTTTCTGGCTAACTTCAATTAGAATGACACTTTTTGGGGACATCCATTTTGCTGCAAATGTCATTGTTTTATCATTTTTTATTGAACAATATTGTTCCACTGTGTAAATACAACATAACTTCTAAATACTCTCATCTGTTTTTGGAAAATTACGTTGCTTCCATGTCATGGCTGTTGTATACAGCAGTGCTGAGAACATTAGGGTGCAGGTGTCTTTTTGAATTACTCTTCCCTTTGATATATACCCAGAAGTGGGATTGCTGAAATGTATATTGTCAATTTTTATTCTTTTGAGGAATACCCATCCTGTATTCCACAATGACTGCACCAAACTACATTCCTTCCAACAGTGTAGGATGGATCCCTTTCTCCACAGCTTCCCCAGCATTTATTGTCTGTAGACTTTTGAATGATGGCCATTGTGACTATTGTGAGGTGATACATCATTATAATTTTGAATTGCCCTTCTCTGATAATGATAGTGAGAAATTATTTTTTTTTCATATAGCTACGTGGCATTTCTATGTCTCTATTTGAGAATTGCTTGTTTAGGGCTTCTGCCCATTTTCAGATTGGGTTTCTTTTTTGGGGGGTTTTATGAAGTATTTATATTTTAGAAATAAACACTTTGTCAGTTGCATCACTTCTAAATATTTTCTTTAATCATGTAGTTTGTCATTTTGCTTTGTTTATGGTTCCCTTTCACTGCAAAAGCTTATAAGTTTAATTAGGTCCCATTTATTAATTTTGCTCTTACATCCATTACCTGGGTAGTCAGTTCTAGGGGATCATTGATGAGATTTACCTCAAAGAGTTTTGCGTATGTTTTCTTCTAGGAGATTTATTTTGTCTTGCCTTACATTTAAATCTTCAAGCCATTTTGAGTTTATTCTTGTATATGGAGTGAAGGAGAGTTCTTACTCCATTGCTCTGCATGCTGCTATCCACTTTTCTCAACACCAGTTGGTGAAGAGATCCTCTTTTCTCTGTCATATTCCTGGCTACTCTGTCAAAGATTAATAGAACATAGGCCTGTAGATTTATTCATAGGCCCTCTATTCTGTTCCATTGGTCAATATGCCTGTATCTGTACCAATATCATGTCATTATGATTATTCTAACCCTGCAATAGTTTATGGAGACATTGTGGTTTATTCCTCCAGCCTCTTTCTTTTCCTTTAATATTGCTTTGGGAATTACGGATCTTTTATGAATCTATGTATATCTTAGGAACATTTGTTTCAGTCCTAAAAAGAAATGTTTTGCATATTTTGATAGGAAATCACATTAAGTCTGTGGATTGCCTTGGGCAGTATGGCCATTTTAACAATATTGTTTCTTCCATTACAAGATCATTGAATATCTTTCCAATTCTTCAAATCTTTTTTGATTTCCTCAATCAATGTTTTCTTGTTCTCCATGTATAAGCCATTCACCTCTTTGGTCAGATTTATTCTTAAGCATTTTATAGTTTTGGGTGCAGTTATAGAAGCAGTTGCTTCTATACTTTGTTTTCCTGTTGATTCAATGTTAGTGTAAAGAAATGCAATTGGTTTCTGTACATTACTATGGGTACCTTGCCCAATTACTTTTTCAGCCTAAGTAAATTTTTGTGAAGCTTTTACACTTTTCTATATATAGTGTCATGTCTGCATATCGTGACAATTTTACCTCTTCTTTTACAGTCTGAAATTTTACTTCTTTTTCTTGCCTGATCGTTGTGGCTAGGATTTCCAAGACTATATTGAATTGAAATTGTGAGAATGGGCAACCTTGACTTGTCTCAGGTTTTTGTGGGAAGGGTTTCAGTTTTTCACCACTGAGTATTTTTCTGGCTATATGTTTGTCATTAATAGCTTTCATTATGTTGAGATATGGTCCCTCTATTCCCACTGTGATAAGAACTTTTATTGCAAAAAGGGGTTAAATTTTATCAAATACTTTCTCTGCATCTACTGAGATTATCATGTGTTTTTTGTCCTCTCTGTTGTTGATATGGTGTATCACAATTGATTGATTGATTTGTATATGTTAAACCATCCTTGTGTTCCTGGGATGAACGTAATTTCACCATGGTGTATGATCTTTTTTTACATGCTGTTGGATTCTGTTTGTTAAAAGTTTCTTAAGGACATTTACATCTAGGTTTATCAATGATATTGGCCTAAAATTTTCTCTTGGGGAAGTGTCTTTGTCTGGTTTTCATACCAGGTTGATGTTGGCCTTGTGGTGTGAGTTTGGGAGTACTCTCTCCGTATCAATCTTTTGGAAGAGTTTGAGGAAGACTGGTATGGATTTTTCTTTGTATGTTTGGTCAAATTCCACAGTGAAGTTATTTGGGTCTGAATTTTGTTTTCACAGATTTTTTTTTATTGATAATGCTATTCCATTTCTGGTGATCTGTCTGTTCAAATGGTCAATTTCTTCTCGATGCAATAATGGTTGGCTAATGTTCCCAGAAACTTCTCCATGTCTTCTTGGTTATTCAGTTTGTTTCCATGCAGTTTTTCATGGTATTCCCTTATGATATTATGCAAATTTATTGTACTCTTTGTAGTTTTTCCATTTTCATTTCTTATGTTACTTGTGTTCTTTCTCTTTTCTTGTTGGTGTGCCTGTCCAGAGTTTTGTCAATTTTGTTTACAATTTCAAAAAAGAGTTTGAATGATTTTTTCTATTTTTTATTTGTATTTCAATTCTTTCTCCCTTGATCTTTCTTATTTCCCTCTTTCTGCTGACTTTTGGTTTTGTTTGCTCTTCTTTTCATGATTAGTTTACATAGAACGTTAGATTATTTATTTAAAATTTCTCTTCTACTTTGAGGAGGGACTTGTCACTCTGAACTTCCCTCTTAAGCCTGCTTTAACTGTATTCCATAGACTTTGAGTAGTGTTTTGTCATATTTCTCAAGATTTTTTTAATTTCTTCTTTTACTTCTTCACCTCCCCCCTTATTTTAGTACCATGTTGTTTAATCTACACACTGTCATTTTTTCTCCCTGTTTTTCTGTGATTGATTTCTAGTTTCATGGTATTATACTCAGAAGAGATGCTTGAAATTATTTTTATCTTCTTAAAATTGTTGAGGCTTCTGTGACTGAGTACATAATCTTTCCTAGAAAATGTTAAATGTGCACTAGAAAAGAATTTATATTCTGTTTTGGTGAGAAGTACTGTTTTGAAAATATCAACCAACATCAATTATTTTTTCGTAAAATTTAGTATCTTTGTTCCCTTGTTAACTTTCTTTCTGAAAGCCCAGTCTAATAATGGTAATGCGGAGTCATAGTCTACTTCTGTGAGTGTGTTCCCATCGATTTCTCCATTTTTATCTATTAATATTTGCTTTATGTATTAAGGTGCTCCTATATTGAGTGCGTATATCTTAATGAGTATAATACCTTCATTTTGTATTGCTTCTTTAATCATTATATCATGTCCCTGTTTATCTTTCTCTATGGCCTTCGGTTTAAAGTCTATTTTGTGTTAAGTCAGTACTGCTAGTCCTGCTTTCTTGTCATGTCCATTTGCATGGAATATATTTTTCCATCTTCTGAATTTCAATTGATGTGTGTTCCTCTTTCTAAATTGGGTCTCTTGTATGCTTCATAATGTAGGGTCTTGTTATATTATCCCACCTGACAATATATATCTTTTGATCGAACCACTTAGTGTATTAACATTTGTAACAATTTTTCGGAGACTGGTGTTTATTTCCATTTTGAACTTCTTTTTCCAGTTGTTTGGTATTTCATTTTTGTTCATTTTCTTTTTGTGGCTTGATAAGTTTTCTTTTATTATCTTGGTTTCTTTTGGCTTTGTGACTTCATTGTAAGCTGTTGACTTATGGTTACCATGTTTTGCATGTATATTGACCTGTTTCTATATTTGTTTATTTTAACTGATAGGAATACAAACTCTATCCCATTCTACAGAGAACAGAAACAAGAAGAAAATACTCTGTATTGTCCTGTTTCACTTTCTGAACCTTAAAAATTTTCATGTCCTGTTTTATAACATCATGTTTAATCTGTTGTAAGTCTTTGCAGCTATTGCCTTTCTAATTATGCCTTTCTCTCTTCTGTAGTATCCTGCTTCTTTTTTTTTTTTAGGGTAAACCTTTCATTATTTCTTTTTCTGCTGCAAAATTCTTTTAGTATTTGCTTTTGTGTAAGTTATTTATCTCTCCTTCTATTCTAAAGGATAGCCTTGCTTGATAAATTGTCTTAGATTACAGCTTTCTTTCATTCTCGACTTTGAATATGTCTTGCCACTGCCTTCTGCCACTTGTATTTGTGTAGGAAACATGTTTAAAATAAAATATATATAATTATATATATATATATATATATATATATATATATATATATATGTAAAGAATACCTAGAAATGAAGTTAACAAATAAGGAGAAAACTTTTACATTAAAAAATAGAAAACATCGATGAAGGAAATTAAAACTGATCCAAAGAAATGAAAAGATCTCTTATGTTAATGATGTGAAACAATGTGGTTGAAACAACCATACTACCCAAAGCAATCTACATTTCGTGTGATTCATGTCAAAACACCCATGAGATTTTCCATTTAATAGAACAGATAATTTCAAAATTTATATGTATTCACAAAGATCATGAGTTGCGAAAATGATCTTGAAAAAAGTGTATTAAATCTAATGGTGTAAATTTCTATGATGTCAAACAGCCCTACAAACTTTAGTAATTTAAACAACATGATACTGGCTCAAAAACAGACGCCAATCAATAGAAGAGAGTAGAGCAACCAGATATAATCCCTCACACGTCTAATCAATTAACCCATTAAAAACGAAACAAGTGCATAAGGAAAGTGTATAAAAGAAAAAACATTCTCCTCAATAAGTAGTGCTGGGGTGATTGAACATGTAAAAGATAGATTAGAATAGCTCCTCACATTGTATACAATCCATAAGCACAGAATATCTTTCTAATTATTTTGTATACTTATATTTATTGCTCATTTTGTGACATAATATGTGGTTAATTCCTAAGATAACATCCTGTGCACACTTGAGAAATTTATGTGTTCCCCTTTTCTGATGCAGTGTACAATATCTCAGGTTCAAATTATATAATTTGCCATTAAGACCTCTGTTTCCTTACAGATATTCTTTCTGGATGATATGGCCATCACACTAGTGAGGTGTTAAACTCATCTACTATTATTATTTTATAATGAATTAATTCCTTCATGTCTACTAATATTTCTTTTTATACTTAGGATCTACATTGTTGGGTCCATATATAATTCAATGAGTGTAAAGCTCTATTTTTATATTGATCTCTTCTTATTTATATAATCTCATATATATCTTTCATTGTGGCCCTTATTTTAAAACGTATTTTGTATGAGTTGAGCATTGCAATCTGCAATTACTTGTCATTTCCATGGAATATCTTTTCCACCTTTTTACTGGTTGTTTTTATCTTCCACCATAAAGTGAGACATTTTGTGGGGGAATGCAAGATGGTGGAGCTGAAGGATCCTCGTAGCTCACCCTTTCCCACAAATGCACCAAGACTCATATCCAGAGACCCACTCAGCTAACCAGAGGACCTGCAAGACTCTGATACAACATTGTCCTCTTCAAAAGATAAAGATGCAAAAAATCTGGTAGGAGAAAATGAAGAAAGAAAGAAGAAAAAGCAAAAGAGATTGGGACAAATCCCACCGTGAGGGAGCAGCAAAGAAGGACTGGCACTCATTCACTGGGTATCCCCTCTCCAACTGATAGGTCGGCAGGATGGAGGGGGAGCCTCCAAGGATTAGACCTCTACAGAGTATAAGTTGACTGACAGTACTAAGTTAAACAGGCACAGAGAATCCTTGTGACACCAACCCCAATATGAATCCAGGCAGCTGGTGGCAGGGTCATGCTGCCCGAGCTGGGTGGAAAATGGGAATGGCTGTACTGGGGCACCCTGGGGGAATGGAGGGGACTGTGTGTCATTCCTGTGGGTGCACAGGGCAGAACATCTTGGGCCCTCTGTTTAGCAACAGAGCAGACGTGCCCTGGGAGGGGAAAGGTGCATTCCCCATCTCTGAAAATCCACAAAAGTTTCTAGGACAAGAGAGCTTGGGCTTAGACACAGCCACCATGCCCTCTGGTGTTTTGCACCCAGGCAGCAGTGAGAGCAAAACCTGCATTCACTCCTAAGGACTTAGACTCAAGTGCCAGATGGGGACTTGTCTACCGCCTGAGGCAGATAAGATCATTCCATCCTATTTCCTCAGAGAACTTGCTCCACCAAGACAAACAAGGAGATGGGTTTTGGCCCAGACCAGTGACAGGGCACATTGCAGTAGAGAGACCGGCACCCTCAGGGGGCTGGTCGCCCCACGTTTTGGAATGGAACGCAGCCCTTGACCATGTGGCTGGGAGATGGTCTGATGCCCAATCCTGCCTTGTCATTCTGAAACATCTGACTGAGGCATTAGTCAGGTCAGTGACAAGCCAGTACTTAGTAAAGAGAGCTTCACTGGAACAAGTGTTGGTAGAAGGAGTGATCTGCTTGCCAACAGGCCCTGGGAGCAGCACAGATAAGGGCTCCAATGGAGGGCCTCTGGAAAAAGCAAGCTGAGCTTCCAAAACAGGATGAATACAGAAAGACTTCACTTTAAAATTACACAGTCTCCAGGAGGACACTGACCACCCCATAGTTTTAATCTGATTTTACCTTTTCCATTTTCTATTACTCTCTTAATTTTTACTTCTTAGGCAATTATATATACCCCCATTTAAATCCCATTTAAATTTTTAAAAACATTTTTATTATTATTATTTTTCTAAACTCTGCTTCAACTTGCTCTATTATGCATTACACACTGTCTTCAAACATTTAGTTCCCCTTCTTTAAAATTCTTTGTCTCCCTCACTCTTTTTTCTCTTTTTTAGTTGTATTAATAATTAGGCATTAGGTAGATAAACTCATTTAGTACCACAGTAGGTAACTGATACTCCATAAATCACAGTCCCAGAGAGGTAGGAACAAAAAGAAGAAGCAGAGAAACAATTCCCAATAAAAGGAACATGAGAAATCCCCTGAAAGAACGATCAGAGAAATAGATATTGATAGCCTACTAGGTCAAGATTTCAAAAGAGGATTGATCAAGTTACTGAAGGAAATAAAAGATAGTGTTTAGAGATATAAAATATGTTAAAAATGAAATGGAAGCTGTAAAGAAGATCCTAGTAGAATAGGTAAAACCGTTGACTGAGATGAGAAATGATCTAAAGGTGTCACAAAGCTGGCTACCTAATGCAGAGGAACGAATTAGTGATCTAGAAGACAGGACAATGGAAAGCACCCAATCAGAAGAGTTACAAGAGAAACAATGAGAGACAAAAGAAAAAGCATAAGAGACATATGAGATAACAGAAAGCATGCCAAACTTTGCAGGATAGAATTCCCAGAAGGGGAGGAATGATCAAAGGCGATTGCAAAGGTTTTTGTAGAAATCATAACTGAGAACTTCCCAAACTTAAAGAAGGAATCAGATATCCAAGTACAGGAAGCTCAGAGTGTCCCAAACAGGAAGAACTCAAATAAACCCACACCTAGACATATAATTAAGACGGCCAGAGTCAAGGATAAAGAAATGATCCTAAAGGCAGCAAGAGATTAGCAAAGAGTGAGTTACAAGGGAATTACAATAAGGTTCACAGCTGATTTCACAACACAAATACTAAAGGCCAGAAGGGAGTGGAAAGATATATTCAAAGTCCTGAATGAAAAAATGGTATAAATTAGGATACTTTAACCAGCTAGGCTATCCTTTATGGTAGAAGGAGACATAAAGAATTTCACAGACAAAAATATCTACAAGAGTCTAGCAACACTAGACCCATGCTTAAAGGAATATTGAAAGATCTACTCTAAAAAGAAAAGCAACAGGATGCTACAAATATGTGAAACTCATAGCTGGAAAAGTGATAACTCATGAACTACAAGTAAAATAAACACAAAATTTTAAACAACACATACAAATCATTGAGAGTGAGATAGGGAGGCAGGAAAATAGAGAAAAATTTTTTTTGTTCTTTCCTTTTAAAATATTTTGTTCTCAGTAGGATGGTTTTGAGATCATATTGTTATTAGTTTAATAAAATCAGTTATAGTAGTGGTCTTATAGACTTATATAAAAGAGTAAAAACAAGGCAAAAATTTATTCCTGGAGTCACTAAAACTAAATAAATTTCATGATAATACAAAGGAAAATGACCAAACCAAAACAGGAAGATGAAATGACCAAAGCAGAAGTATAAAATCAGCAGCAAAGAAAAGGTCAAAATGGCAATAAACACAAACATATCATCGATTATTTTAAATGTTAATGGAATAAATGCTCCTGTCAAAGTCATTGAGTGATAGGCTGGATAATAAGGCAAGAATCTTCAATATGCTGAATACAAGAGACCCACTTCAGGGAGAAGGAAACATATAGATTGAGAGTGACAGGATGGAAATGGGTATTCCATACAAATGGAAAAGCCAAAAAAGCAGGTGTTGCAGTACTGACTTCAGAGAAAACAGTCTTTAAAGCAAAGGCCATAAAGAATGATAAAGAAGGACATTTTATAATGATTGAAGGAGTGATACAAGATGAGGATAGCACACTCATTAATACATATGCACCAAATAGAGGGCTACCAAAGTACATAAAATAATTACTAACAGATATAAATGGGGATAGTGATGGGGAACTAATAATTGTTGGAGATTTCAACACTGCATTTACATCACTGGACTTATCATCGATACAGAAAATAAATTAGGCAATAGAGAATTTAAATAATACAATAGAAATATTACACTTGGTGGATATATTCACAGCATTGCACCCCCCACAAAATAGTATATACATTCCTTTCAAGTGCACAAGGGACATTTTACAGGATTCATGATATACTTGGGCACAAAAGAAACCTCAGCAATTCTAAGAAGACAGAAATTACCTCAAACATATTTACTCACCACAATGACATGAAGCTAGAAATCAACAACAGAGAAACAAAGGAGAACAAAATGAGAACATGGGGATTAAACAAAATGTTATAAAAAACAAATGGGTCAAAGAAGAAATCAAAGCTGAAATGAAAAAGTACTTTGAGACAAAAGAATATTAAAGAAAAACCACACTAAACTTATGGGACACAGCAAAAACAGTATTGAGAGGGGAGTTTATATTGATTCAGGCCTTTCTCAAATAAGAAGACAAATCACAAATAAACAATTTAACCCCTCAGGAGAATGAACTAGAAAAAGAAGAACAAAAAACCCCAAAAGGCATCAGAAGGAAGGAAATCATAAATATTGGGGAGGAAATGGATAAAATAGAGTTTAAAAAGACCATAGGAAAAATTCAACCAATCCAAAGGCTGGTTTTTCAAAAAAGCAAGTAAAATCAACAAACCTCTGGCCAAACTCAAAAAGAAGAATACAGAGACAGCACAAATTAGCAAAATAACGTAGGAGAATTGAGAAATTACAACTAATAAAATAGAAATACAGAATATCATATGAGAATATTATGAAATGTATGTGGAAACAAACTGGATAACCTAGAGTAGATGGACAAGTTTCTGGAAACATACTGTCCACCAAGACTGAATCAAGAAGAAACTGACCCCTTGAACAAGCAAAGCACTAGAAATGAAATCAAAATAGCAATATAAAACCTCCCTACAAATAACAGTCTAGGACCAGACGGCTTCACTGTGGATTTCTACCAAACATGCAGAGAAGATCTCATACCAGTCCTTCTCAAACTCTTCCAGAAGATTGAAAAGGGAGGAATACTCCCAAAGTCATTCTATGGATCCACAATCACCCTGATACCACAACCAGGATAAGACACTACCAAACAAGAGAAATATAAGCCAATATCACTGATGAACACAGATGCCAAAATTCTCACCTAAATATTAGCAAATAGAATCCAACAACACAGAAAAAAGATTATACATCATGACCAATTGGGGATCATGCCAGGGACAAAGAGGTAGTTCAACATATGCAAATCAATCAATGTAATACAGCACATCAACAAGAGAAAGGAACAAAACACCATGATCATCTCAATAGATGCAGGAAAAGCATTTGATAAAATTCCACACACACTCACAATAAATAGTCTCACCAAAGTGGGAATAGAGGCAACATATCTCAGCATCATGAATGCTATAGATTACAAACCTACAGCCAGCATAGTACTCAATGGTGAGAAAGTTGAAACCTTCCCATTAAAATCTGGGACAAAGCAAGGATGCACATTATCACCACTCCTACTCAACATAGTCTTGGAAGTCCTAGCCACAGTAATCAAACAAGAGAAAGAAGTAAAAGCAATGCAAATTGGAAAGGAAGAGGTAAAAGTCTCACGATATGCAGATAATGTTATTATATATAGAAAACCCTACAAGATCCAGACTAACACTCCCACAGCTGATCAAAAAATTCAGCTATGCAGCAGGTTACAAGATTAAGGTTCAAAAATCAGTGGCATTTTTTACACTAAAGATTCAGATAATACTGTAGAGCTAAAGTCAACATGACAGCACTGTATTGGTAGGAAAACAGACATATATTCCAATGGAACAGAATAGAGAGCCCAGAAATGAACCCACAAACTTTTGGTCAATTAATCTTCAACAAAGGAGGCAAGGAAATACAATGGAATAGAGACAGGCCCTTCAGGAACTGGTGTTGGGAAAACTCGACAGCAGCATGTAAATCAAAGAAGCTAGAACACTCCCAATGAAGCTAGAACACCATACACAAAAATAAATTCAGAATGGATCAAAGACTTATACATAAGAGAAGATACAATAAACCTCCTAGAGGGAAATAAAGGCAAAACAGTATCTGACATATATCTCGTAAATTTTCTTGTAGAAAAAATAAAAGCAAGAATAAACAAATGAGACCTAATGAAACTTACAAGCTTCTGCACAGTAAAGAAACTGGAAGTAAAACAAAAAGACAACCTACGGAATGGGAAAAAATTTGAATATGAAACCAATGAAGGCTTGATCTCCAGAGTATATAAGCAGCTCATCCAACTGAATAAGAAAAAATAAGCTACACAATGCAAAAATGGGCAGAATACCTAAACAAGCAATTCTCCAAGGAAGACATACAAATGATCAAAAGGCACATCAGAAAGTGCTCAATATCACTGATTATCAGAGAAATGCAAATCAAAACTGCAATGAGGTATCAACTCACACCAGACAGAAAGGCCATCATTCAAAAATCCACAAATGACAAATGCTGGAGAGGCTGTGGAGAAAAGGGAACCGTCCTTCACTGCTGGGGCAATGCAGTTTGGTGCAGCCACTGTGGAAAACAGGATGGAGATTCCTCAATAAGCCTTGGAATAGACTTACCATATGACCGAGGAATCCCGCTCCTGGCCATAAATCATGAAGGAACCCTACTTTAGGATGACACCTGCACCCCAATATTCATAGAAAGCACTATTTACAATAGCCAAGAAATGGAAACAGCCTAAATGGCCATCAAAAGTTAACTGGATAAAGAAGAGGTCATATATTTTTACAATGGAGTACTGGTCAGCCATATAAACCAACAACATAATGCCATTTTCAGCAACATGGATACTCCTGGAGAAAATAAGTCTAAGTGAAGTAAGCCAGAAAGAGAAAGAAAAATACCATATGAGATTGCTCATATATTGAATCCAAAACAAAACAAAACAAGACAACTCAAATACAAAACAGAAATAGACTCACAGACATAGAATACAAAGTTTTGGTGGCCAAGTTGGCGGGGGGTGGGAATAGATAGGCTGGGAGTTCTATATTGTAGAATAGATAAACAGGATTGAATTATATAGCACAGGGAAATATATAAAAGATCTTACGGCCACCCACAGAGGAAAAAATGGGACAACAAATATATATATATGTTCATTGCAACTGCAAAATTGTGCTGTATGCTGGAATTGGAGACAACTTTGTAAAATGACTGTAAATCAATAAAAAAACTTAAAAACAGAAAAAAACATGATCCTAAATATTACAGGTGTAAATATAAAATAGAGAGAAAAATAAAACTATGCATAATAGCAGTAAAATCAAAGATTTTTTAATTTTTTTAAGATAAGCAAAATCAAAAAACCTCTAGCCAGGTGCATCATGAAGAAAAGAGAGATGATCCAAAGAAATAAAGGAAGATATAAAAGAAAAGAAATAACAAATATTCCCACAGATATACAAAAAAGGGATCATTTGTCAACACTTACATGCCAATAAACTGGACAACTTAGAAGAAATAGACAAGTGTCTAGAAAGAGACAAAGATAAGGAGAAACAAGTAATTTGAACAAACTATTTACTAGAATAAAGATAGAATCTGCATTTTTAAAAATCTTTAAATAGAAGTGCAGATTTAAACAACTCCCATGGAGAACTGTACAAAAATACAAAGCAGAACTTATACTCTTCAAACTATTCAAAAATATTGAAGATGTGGGAAACTACAAAATTCTATGAAACTTTCATCACCCTGATAGCAAAGTCAGCAAACAAAGTAGAGGCAAAGGGAACCTCAAGCCAGTAAATTTGATAGATTTAGAAGCAAAAATTCTACAAAATATTATTAGCAAACTATATTCAGCAATACCTAAAATGAATCATACACCATGGTCAACTTGGATTCATTGCAGGGTCACAAGAGATTTTCAACACACAAATCAATCTGTTTGATACACCACATTAAAAAAAGGAAAAGAGAAAATGATGTGGTCATCCCAATAAATCCATAAAAAGTATTTCACAAAATTCAACATTTGTTCATTAAAACAGTAACAACAGCAACAACAACAAAAACAGCAACAACAGAAACAACAACAGAAACCTCTTACATGAGTAGGATTCAGGAAATATATCTCAACATAACTACAGTCATTAACTACAATCCCACAGACAACATAATAAGCAAGAATGAAAAACTGAAAGCCAAATTGAGGAATAAGACAAGGATGCCCAATCTCACCAGTTCTACTAAACACAGTATGGGAAGTCCTAGCAACAGCAGTCGGACAAGAAAAAATTTATTCAAGTTGAAATGAATGAAGTAAAACTGTTATTATTTTAGATGACATGATAATATATAAAGAGATCCCTAAAGATTCTCCAAACCAAAACAACTAAATCTAATAAAGAGATTTAGCAAAGTAGCATGATTCATGATTAATATACAAAAACTGTCACATTTCTTTACACTAACAATGAAATATTCCAATTTTTATAAATCCATATGAAATCAGATCATAAAATGAAAACTCTATGGAAAATCCAAGATAATAAAATCTATAGGGCACTGATAAAAAATTTGAAGATGATGCAAAGAAATGGAAAGAAATCTCAAAGTCTTAGATTAGAGGAAATAATAATGTTAACATATACATACTACAATATGTCTACAGATATAATGTGATTCAGATCGAACTTTATGATATTTTCCACAGAAGTAGAAGCAGTCCTATGATTTGTATGGAACTGCAAAAGAACCAGAACTGCAAAAGAAAGAATGAGGAAAAAGAACAAATTTAGAGGCATAACCCATAACCCTCCCAGATCTCTGACTATATTACAAAAATACAGTAATCAAAACAGCACAATACTGGATAACAAACAAACATCTATATAAATGGAACAGAACACAGAGGCAGAAATATAACATCACACCTATGGTCAACTAAACTATGACAAAGGAAACAAAAATAAACAAAGCCTTAAAGACAGTCTTCAGCAAGTGATGTTGAGAAAGCTAGACAGCTACTTGTAAATCAATGAAATTAGAACACTCCCTCACACTGTATAAAGATAAACTCAAAATGTTTTAAATATCTGAATCTAATACATGACAGAATAAAACTCCTGGGAACTAACATAGGCAAAACAAGACAAAAATTGTAGCAAAATTTTCTCATGTCACAATCCCAAGCTGAAAACAATAAAGGCAAACTAAACAAATAGGTCCTAATTAAACTTAAAAGCTTCAACACAGCAAAATAAATAGAATGAAAGTTGAAGTTCCAAATGGGAGAAAACATTAGGAAACAATGCAATCAAATATTGGCTAATTTCTAAAATACTCAAATCGTTCATTCAACTCCATTTCAAAAATCTACAAACATCTCAGCCAGAAAGTGAGCAGAAGACAATTCTCTAAAAAAGATGAAAAACAGGAACATAAAAATGTGCACACATTGCTAATCATTATACAAAGGCAAGAAAAAATAAAATAATGTTATACGTCACACTAGTGAGAAGGGCTGTCATTCTAATATCTACAAATAATAAAGACTGGGGAGTTTGTGGAGAAAAAGGTACTCTCCAACGCTGCTGGTGGGAATGAAAATTTGTGCAACCACTTTGGAAACAGTATGGAAGTTTCTTTAAATAATAAAAATAGACCTATCTTATAACCCAGCAGTCCCACTCCTGGACATATAAAATATAAACATGAAAACAAAGAATCCTAGGGTAAAACTTACAAAGTACACTCTGACATTGGACTTAATTTGATTCTACATATGTCTCCTCTGGCAAGGGAAGTAGAAGCAAAAATTACAAAATATGATTGTATCACTCTAAACAGATTTACACTGCAGAAGAAATGATCAATAAAATGAAAAGTCAACCAACACAATGGGAGAATATATTTTCAAGTGATATTTTCCAATCAAGTGTTAATATCCAAATTATATGGCAAACTCTTACCCCAAACAAAAACAAACAGACCTAAGAATCCAAATAAAAAAAAATGTCCATAAGGAACTGAATAGATAGATCTGAATCAATTAGCTGTAGAAAACATACAGTTGGCTAAATGACACATGAAAATATGTTCAGAGTTATAGATTATTAGGAAAGTCATAAACCAAAAATGAGACAAGACCTCACAATTGTCAGAAAGCTCTCAACAAAAAGAAAATATATATATGTTGGTGAGATTGTGGAGAAAAAGGAACACCGTGCACACTGTTGATAGGAATGCAAAATATTGATTCCATTGCATATATACATCAAATTTTCATCAGCCATTTTTCTGTCAAGGGATGTCGAATTTGTAGGCCCCTGTCTGAAGGCTCTAGAGAATAAGCCCATGGGCTGAACTGATAAACAAGCTGTGAGGAATTCACATATCAAGGCTGGATATATCCAGTATGGTGACTGGATAGCCAATGCTGGGCAAGATCCTCAGAGGAGGACAACCTAAGACAGGCAAAGTCGGCTGGATAAGAGGTGGCCTACTTAATGAAGTTCCATGATGAACTTTAAAACAACCCTTGATCATTTACCAACCTGCGCTTACTGCTGGAGCATGGGGACATAAATAGCTTAAGATTATTATCATTGTTATAACTTAGATGATATGTGAGTCATTGTGCAAGTCCTATATACACCCTTCTTCTAAGAATCAATAAACAGAGAAATGCTTCGCTTCTCTCCACACAGTGTTTGTGTGTGAATGATATCGTGCCAGTGACAGGGTTAATTTAATTTGTTAGGAGTATCATAAAAGGATGTTGCATTGTATACAATACTCTTTCTGCATCTTTTGAGACGATTGTGAGTTTTATTTCTCATTCTATTAGTGTGGCATGTCACCTTTATTGATTTGAATATTTTGAAGTATTGTTAAACCAAGGGATAAATCCCTTTACCTATGTATGTGTATGATACATTAAATGTGTTCTTGAATTCATTTTGCTTGTTTTTCGTTGAGAATTTTGGCACATATGTTCATCAGGGATAATCTTGCATATATTACATCTAATGTCCTTTGTAGAATTTTAGTGCAAAAAATCTCGCATCATAAAACATGTTTGGAATCTTTCACACCCTTCAAATTCTGGGAAGATTTGGGGAAGAATTGGTGAAAATTTGATTTCAAATATATGACAGAATTCACCAGTAAATTAGTCTTGTAAATTTTTTTTGGTTTGGGAAGTTTGGATTATTGATTTACTCAAACACACTTTTGCTGTATTTTACTTTCTAATTTCTTCTTGATTCAGGATTGGAAGACATATGTTTCTGGGAATTTGTCTTTTGTTCTAAGTCACTCAAATCGTTGACTAGTGGTAATTTCTTATGATGCTTTGCATTTCTACAACATCAGTGGTAATATCTTCTCTTTAATTTCTAATTTTATTTGAGTCTTTATTTTCTTAGCCAACTTAAAATTTGTCCAGTTTATGTTGAAAAGAATCAGACTTAGGTATTTTCTTTTTCATCTTTTCAGTTGTTTCTGTTGTTATTTGCCTTACTCCCATTCATTCAATTTTCTTCTTTATTTTTTCTGTTGTTTTTTAGATTCTTGAGTTGTAAAGTTAATTATTGTGTATCTTTGTATTTCATTTATTATTATATATTTTTATTTAGTTATTATTTATTTATTTATTTACATATTTTTTCATTTATTTATCATTGAATTACCGCCATTTACAATGTGTCAATCTGTGGTGTATAACACAGTGTCCCGTACACGCATATTATTGAGTGCCTATTAAACGTTACCTCACGATATTTAACTTATTGCCCTGTGTCTTACAAGAGAAATTTTGAAAAAATCTATTTTTATATATAGTGGATAACATTTATAAATTTACAGCTCCCAAATATATTCTCTCACAGCCCCTTTCCACAGTAATCATAAAATTGTTTAGTAGATCTGCGAGTGTGTTTCAGTTTTGTAGATGAAATCATAGTGTTCTCATCCAAATATTTTCTAAGGTTCCACATATGTCATGTCTTGTATTATTTTTCTTTCTCTTTCTGTCTAACTTCAATTAGAATGACACTTTTTGGGAACATCCATTTTGCTGCAAATGTCATTGTTTTATCATTTTTCATTGCAGAATATTATTCCATTGTATAAATACGACATAATTTCTGAATACTGTCATCTGGTTTTGGGAATTATGTTGTTTCCATGCCGTGGCTGTTGTTTATAGCACTGTGAAGAACATTGTGGTGCAGGTATCTTTTTGAATTAGGGTTCCCTTTGATATATACCCAGAAGTGGAATTGCTGGATCGTATATTAAGTCTATTTTCATTCTTTTGAGGAATCCCCATCCTGGTTTCCACAATGACTGAACCAAACTACATTCCTTCCAAAAGTGTAGGAGGGTTCACTTTCTCCACAGCTACCCCAGCATTTAATGTTTGCGGACTTTTGAATGATGGCCATTGTGACTATTGTGAGGTGATACTTCATTATAGTTTTGAATAACCCTTCTCTGATAATGATAGTGGGTAATTTTCTTTTTCATATTTGTATGTGGCATTTGTGTGTCTCTATTGGAGAATGGCTTGTTTAGGGCTTCTGCCCATTTTCAGATTGGGTTTCTTGGTTTTTTTTATTACTATTAGGATGTATGAAGTCTTCATATTTTAGAAATTAAGACTTTGTCAGTTGCATCACTTCTAAATATTTTCTTTAATCCTGTTGTTTGTCATTTTGCATTGTTTATGGTTCCCTTTGCTGTGCAAAAGCTTGTAAGTTTAATTAGGTCCCATTTATTAATTTTGCTCTTACATCCATTACATAGGTAGGTTCTTCTAGGAGATCATTGCTGAGATATATCTCAGAGTGTTTTGCCTACGTTTTCTTCTAGGAGATTAACTGTGTCTTGCCTTTCATTTAAGTCTTCAAGCCATTTTGAGTTTATTCTTGTGTATGGAGTGGTGGAGTGTTCTAACTCCATTGCTCTGCATGCTGCTATCCAGTATTCCCAACGCCAGTTGGTGAAGGGATCGTCTTTCTTTGTCATTTTCCTTTCTACTCTGTCAAAGATTAATTGAACATAGGCCTGTAGATTTATTCCGAGGCCCTCTATTCTGTTCCATTGGTCCATATGCCTATTTCTGTACCAATATCATGTCATTTTGATTATTGTAACTCTGCAATACTCTATGGAGACCTGGTGGTTTATTCTTCCAGCCTCTTTCTTTATCTTTAATATTGCTTTGGAAATTATGGATCATTTATGACTCTATGTAAATCTTAGCATCATTTGTTTCAGTCCTTAAAAGAAATATTTTGCATAATTTGATAGGAAATCACATTAAGTCTGTGGATTGCCTTGGGCATTGTGACCATTTTAACCATACTGTTTATTCCATTACAAGACCATTGAGTATCTTTTCAATTCTTCAAATGTTTTTTGATTTCCTCAATCAATGTTTTCTAGTTCTCCATGTATAATTCATTCACCTCTCTGGTCATATTTATTCTTAAGCATTTTATTATTTTCATTGCAGTTATTAAAGCGGTTGTTTCTACAGTTTGTTTTCCTGTTGATTCAATGATAGTGTAAAGAAATGCAATTGGTATTTGTACCTTACTCTAGGTACATTACCCTGTTCCTTTTTTAGCCTAAGTAATTTTTTTGTGAAGTTTTTATATTTTTCTATATATAGTGTCATGTGTGCATATTGTGAAAATTTACCTCTTTTTTTCCAGTCTGAACATTTAATTTCTTTTTCTTGCCTGATCGTTGTGACTAGAAATTCCAAGACAATATTGAATTGAAATTGTGAGAATGGGCAACTTTGTCTTGTCTAAGGATTTTCTGGGAAGATTTCAGTTTTTGACAATTGAATATTTTGCTGGCTATATATTTGTCATAATTAGCTTTTATTATGTTGAGATATGGTCCCTCTATTCCCACTGTGATAAGAACTTTTATTGCAAATAGGTGTTAAATTTAATCAAATGCTTTCTCTGCATCTCCTGAGATGATCATGTGGTTTTTTCTCCTCACTGTTGTTGATACGGTGTATCACAATTGATTGATTGATTTACGTATGATAAACCATCCTTTTGTTCCTGGGATCAACCTAATATGACTATGGTGTAAAATCTTTTTTTCATGCTGTTGGATTCTGTTTGTAATAATTTCTTAAGGACATTTACATTTATGTATATCAATGATATTTGCCTATAGATTTCTCTTGGGGTAGTGTCTTTGTCTGGTTTCGGTATCAGATTGAAGTTGGCCTTACAGTGTGAGTTTGGGAGTACTCTCTCTATATCAATCTTTGCGAAGAGTTTGAGGAGGACTGATATGTATTATTCTTTGTATGTTTGGTCAAATTCCGAAGTGAAGCTATTTGGGTTTGAATTTGTATGCAGAGATTTCTTATTTTATTGATAATTCTATTCGATTTCTGGTTATTGGTCTGTTCAAATGGTTAATTATTTCTTGATGCAATATAGGTGGGCTGAATATTTCCAAAAACTTCTCCATTATTTCCTGGTTATCCAGTTTGTTTTCATACATTTGCTCATATTAACTTATGATATTATGCAAATTTGTTGTACACATTTGTTTCTCCATTTTCAATTCTTATGTTAATTGTGTTCTCTCTCTTTTCTTGTTGGTGAGTCTGTCCAGAGTTTGTCAATTTTGTTTGCTATTTCAAAAAAGAGTTTGATTGATTTTGTTCTAATTTTCAATCATATTTCAAAACTTTCTTCCTTGATCTTCCTTATTTCCCACTTTCTGCTGACTTTTGACTATTTTACTAAACTTTACATGATGAGTTTACATAGAACGTAAGACTATTTATTTGTAATTGCCTTTCTACATTGAAGAGGGCCGTGTCACTTTGAACTTCCCTCTTAAGCCTGCTTTAACTGTATTCGATAGACTTTGTGAAGTGTTTTGTCATAATGGTCAAGATATTTTTTAATTTCTTCTTTTACTTCATCACATCCCCCCCTTGGTAAAGAATCACAATTTTTAATGTACATGCTTTGATATTTTCTCACAATTATTCAGTGACTGAATTCAAGTTTCATGGTATTATTCTCAGAAAAGTTGCTTAAAATAATTTTTATCTTCTTAACTTTGTAGAGGTTTCAAATTTGCCTGAGTAGATAATCATTCTAAGAAAATGTTCCATGTGTACAGGAAAAGAATATATATACTGGTTTGGGGAGAAGAACTGCTACATTCATAACCTGGGCTGGGATTATGGTTTGGTTTGAGGCACAGGATGCACAACAGCTCTGTGGTTGCTTTCGTGCAGGCGTGCCACAAGGATGAGAAGACAAGGAAGAGTGGTCAAAGTCCAAAGCATGAGAAGATGAAGCATTTACTTCGGCATAATCTCCCAAAAGCAGATGCTACATTTTGATTGGCACCGGCACGGTACAACAACGAGGACACTAAGGTCAGTCTGCGGTATCATTCCAGAAGACCCTGATGTATAACATACATTGGAATGTTTCCACTGGTGTTTCTGTAGACAGACAAGCTCTGGGAAGAACTGGTTACATTGGAACCTTTCCAAGGCACTAGAGAGCACAAGTGCACTCTCAGTTTGCAGTTTTGGAAACACTCCAAAATGACAAAGAGCAGAATGCAGAGCTGAGAAGGTTTCGAAGCATCATTCCAAAAAGAGGAAGTGTACTGAACACTTTCAACATTGCCAGATAAGTGTAAGCAAAATGAGGATATGCAAATCGAAAAAATATGGGGTGTTCATCACAACAAAGGCAACACCAGCAATTGGAAATATATCAGACAACACACACAGGAACACGACATGGCATCAATGTCTCGAAGAAATTGTTCTCACAGAAATCCCATGGAATTGCGTAGAGCCAAGAGTCTAAAGTTTCACTAAACAAAGCCCTAGAAGTCTGCATTAGATACCGGAAATACCTCACAAGTAGAGGTGAAGAAGTACACTAAAAGAAACAGGAAGTACCATTTTCAGTTCCAAAGAGATTGAAGGCCCAAAAGATAAGCTTTCAAACAACTAGACAGCAAAACGCTATCCAGAGCAAGTATTGAAAACGGAGGTGAGGGAAACACTAAAGAACAACAGTGTCTAAGAACACCAAAAGGCACAATACCAGAAAAGGGAAAGAGAAAGCCTAAAGACGAGCCAAGTAATATCAGAAAACTCAATGGATGAGATAATATCAGGGCTAAAATTCAGTCCTAAGCAGACTAGATAATGCATAGGGATGCGTAAATGACTGTGAAGACAGGGGAACAGAAATCCCTCGGTCAGAAGCAGACATAGGAAAGCAAGTGCAAACCAATGAAAACATTGCTGTCGAATAGTGGGGTAAGACAAGGCATGACAGACTAGGATTCGTAAGAGTTCCAGATGGAAAAGCAAGAGATAAAGAAACAAAAAATGTCTCAAATGTTATCTGTAAAAAAATCAGACTGAAACATGCTGAAATCCAAGAAAGAATCATCTATGCGAATTCAGGAAGTACACAGAGTCCAAAGGAGGTGGAATCCCACTAGAATTTCCAGCAGCTGTATGATTCAAATCAACGAAGTTCATGAGCATCCCAGGGATTTAAAATGAGCCTGGAGGAAAGCAACATAGTCACAAGAAAACATCCAGAGGGGTTTCAGCTGATATATC
Source organism: Vicugna pacos (assembly GCF_048564905.1). Lineage (NCBI taxonomy): Eukaryota > Metazoa > Chordata > Mammalia > Artiodactyla > Camelidae > Vicugna > Vicugna pacos. The sequence goes on along the minus strand of NW_027328741.1, from coordinate 64,206,894 downwards.
GACAGCAATATTGCAGGACAGGGAGGAGTGCCAGGACATAGACCATATCATGAATGGCAAAATGTTGCCATCTAGGGTAGCCATGAACACCATTTTTAATAATGGCAGAGCTAGAGAAATCCACAGACCAGCAAATCTTGCAAGAATTCAGCAGTTCGAAACTTATCCTACAAGAAAGGTTGAGAATTCTCCCCTGAATAGAAAAGCAGCAAGATGAAATGGAAAGAAGAAAACCATTATTGGAAATGCAAGAAGAGCATGAGTGGCAAAGAAGAAACCAGAAGAAGGCAAGGAGGACATCAAAACCCTAAAGATGGGAGAGGGAAGCAGGAAATCAAAGGTGATTGGAAGCACTATCTTAAGTGTATCAACTTATATGTCTCTCTGTTTGAAGCGAACGGAGAGATGCATGGAATGAGGTGTATGAAAAACTAACTACAAGCAGACAAACAAAGAATCAAATAAACAAACGAGCACCCAAAGGTACGGTTTGCTGACATATACCAAGAGAACAATGATTATTCAAAAGAAAATACTCAAGGTGATGTCAAGGATCATTCAACACGCATCGAACCTGAATCGTGGCTTGCATGTATTCAGCACACTTGTATTCGGAAATCAGAGGCGTGCATATATTTTCGTTAATGTTGATTCATAAGAGCATATCGTGATCTAACATAAATGCCGATTTGGAGTCAAATGGATTCCTAGTCCGTGATATAGACTTGCAAGTCTTCCACAAGGATGAATGAATGCCATATTCTACCCTACGTTAAGGAGATATGGCCTAAGCTTAGAACAAAGACAAGTAGCTCTGCAAAAGTGTACTAAGATCAAAAGAAACAGACAGCAATGTGCACATAGGGGTTGGTTTCATTTCTAGGAAATTCAGCACCAATGAAACAAATGGATACATGTTATGAGAGTGCGGGTGTTTCAGCAGAAATCAACCGAAGGATATGTATTCCAGGTGTACGGATATTACAGGAACATAAGTTTCCTTTAGTGGGTCTCTGTGTACTGTGAACTGTTAGAAAGTTTAAAGACGTGTGAAACCATCAACTAAAAATGGACACACTTGCATCCGTTGGTATTGTGCATACAGATCTGAAGAAAAGGAAAGAGGGAAGAACAAAGGCCCATGGGACGCTAGTGGTTAGAATCATATTTAGCTTAGGAACCTCTCATCGGATGCAGAATCTCCCCCAACACTGACAAGATGCAGCAGCCATTGGGGTTGGCAGTTACCGGATGGATTCCAGGTGGAATGTTGGTGTGTACCGCGAGGCTTGTTGTGGCCGGTGGATCCTAGGTAACCGGGCAGAGTGCTGTGGGTGGATCAGTGTGATGGAGGGGCTGCCGCCCTCTGTGGAGCTTGGCTTAGGTCTTTGGTTCTGGAAGCTGTGTCAGTTCGAGATACTGCTGCTGCCCAAAGACCTGAGTTCAAGGGTCAGTTTCCAGAACCTGAAAGGGCAGACAGTGGAAGACCTGCCTGCCATCAGCTTACTGGTGAGGCTCCGAGCTACTTTCAGACATGCCCAGTCCTCTTGAAGTCGACTGTATGGGAGATACGAAGAGAAGCTGGCCGAAAAGCTGGCTGCACGGATTGAGGAGAGATGCGAACACATTGATGAGAGATGTTCTGCTAAAATGGAGATTACTGGCCTGGAGACAGCTGTAGGGGATACCAGGCTCGAAAGACATTCATGAAACATTTTGAACCTCGCTGATACTGGCAGAAACATACGGAGTGCCAACGTGGACTTGAGGAAGTTCCTCAATTCTCTGCTCCAAGAACGGGTCCAAGATCCCTGACATCTAAAAGAGAAGAGATGGCAGAGGTGATCAAAACGCTCATGTTCTTGGAAGAGGTCGTGAGAATCCACACGTCCCAAGGGGCATTTCCAAGCCATTCAGACCAAAGTGCACCAAGCCCAGGTAAGCCTTTTCCCAGGTTTGGGCCTAGATAACAAGCACTTGCTCTTCCCTCCCCTCCACTCAGGCATCCATTTGGAAGGATCAGTACCTGAGCTGCAATGAAGCCAGTACGAGAAGGGCAAGCCCCTCCTCGAATCAGAGTTCCTCCAGCTATACCCTCTGTGAACAACAGTGAACTCCTTAAAGGTCTAAAAGTCTCGACTGAAATAGATAGCATATGAATAATTATCTCACACAAAGAAACGATGGCCTTCCGCTAGATTCAGCAAATGCTGGGTTTGTGTCTTCTCTGGGGTGAAGGGAGTGTGGTAAGTGAGGGGACTCTTTGACTGAACTTGTATATGTATTTGGCCTCAGCTTTTCAAGACAGTATAGGTAAATATTATAAGTCAGATAGTGAACGGAACTGTAAAAGTCGCCAATGACATTAAAGACACTGCTTTTTTGGACATTCTTTCATTGAGTCAAGCCCCCGGGGGCACTATATCATGGGGGTGCAGACTCGGTTGCGTTAAATTGCTTTACCCAACATGATCGGATGATTAAGCGTTCTCATCACTGATAGAAGAACACCTGGTTCTCAATAGACTAGCATAGCTGCAGCAGGGTTCTCAAAGCTATAATGCCTCTAGGTGATTTTGGATTCAAACCTAAATGTATATATTTGGTTTGTTTCCTCTTGTAATTTCCTAGAGAGGGATGTTACCCCTTGAAATGCCAACATTGGCCAGTAGGTGTCATTGGGAATAAAGGGCACCACATGCACAAGTGAAACCAAGGTTGGGGGTTATATCATGTTTCCAATAGCTATTTCATGGTTCCTGTTGGTTTCGGAGGCTTCAACAGTAAAGAGCTGACATGACCGCTTTTACAGTTTGGACGGCTACTTTGCATTCTATCTGTCTATGTTTTCCTTAGAACTGACAAAATGTCACCAAAATTGACAAGTCTGGCTTCTAGGTCGATTTAGGATGTTTCAAAAACTAACTTCATTTTCGTATAACTCTCAAAACATGGAAATCAAATCTATTAAACTTTTTAAAGGCTGCAAATGAGAGATCAACACAATGTCAAAACTGGAGTCTTCGGAAAATCCCTCCAACCACGGCTGTATAGAAACAAAGAGCTAAACAAAAATCACATATCTGGGAAGTGTATCTGGAAAGTGGTGATTCATCGATGCCCAGTTGGCAGAGAAGCAGTGCAAACTGCTCTCACTCGCTCCCATGTACACAGCAATGGAAATATACACTCACCCAGCCCTTGGCACAGGACAATTGCCGAAGAGAGGTCTGTTACTTCCAAAGACAGGATAAGGCCTCAGAACCCCTGGAAGCAGGAGAAGGCAAAGCAGGGAATGGAAACCAGTGCAGGGTCTGACCCCTGGTGATGGAGCAGCAAAGGTGAAACTCTGTTTAACTTGGATGCACACTCTCAAGCGGACAGGAGACATGGGATTGAAGGTGATGCGCTGAGTGTTAGAAGGGTGCAGATCAGATGCTTGGCTGACAGAACTCAAAGAAACCAGCGCAAAATATCCCCACAGTTGATTCTGAGACCAAGATCCGAGCTGCCAAATTTGACGTAGCAGAGGCAGCGGTCAGGGAGGGATAGGGCTATGGATGATGGCACACGCTGAGTCTCAGGGATCTGGAGTGCGTTGTGGGATGTGGTGGGTCCTATCAAGAGAGCAAACCGACCTGTGACCCCAATGAGAAGGCCACCACACCGGCACGCGCAGTTGAGATTATCGATATGTCCCATGGCCACACCCAGTGCATCTGCAGGACCAGGGACCAATTGGGCATTTTGCCAATAGAGCACGTGTGGGGCTGAATCAGAGATATCGTGCATCTGGTCTGAGTGATCTAGGTGGCCTTGGGTTTGAAATCAGAATGAAAAGCCTTAGGATCTGCTACATTCATAACCTGGGCTGGGATTATGGTTTCGTTTGAGGCACAGGATATGCAACAACTCTGTGGTTGCCTTCGTGCACCCGTGCCACAAGGATGAGAGGACAAGGAAGAGTGGTCCAAGTCCACAGCGTGAGAAGATGAAGCATTTCCTTCAGCATTATCTCCCAAAAGCAGATGCTCCATTTTGAATGGCACCGGCACGGTACGGCACCGAGGACACCAAGGTCGGTCTGCGGGATCATTCCACTGGCCCTGATGTGTGACATCCATTGATATGCTTCCACTGGTGTTTCTGTAGGCAGAGAAGCTCTGGGAAGAACTGGTTTCACTGGGACATTCCCGTGGCACTACAAAGCACAAGCGCACTCTCAGTTTGCAGTTTTGGAAACACTCCAAAGTGCCATGGAGCAGAATGCAGAGCTGAGAACCTTTAGAAGCTTCATTTCCACCAGAGGAAGTGTCCTGTGCACTTTTAGAATTGTGAGATAAGCGTAATCAAACTACGGTTATGCTAATCGAAATAGTATGGGGTGTTCATCACAAAAAAGGCAACACCAGCAATTGGAGAGATACCAGACAACAAACACAGGAACAGGACATGGCATCAATGTCTAGGAGAAACTGTCCTCACAGAAATCCCATGGAATTGCATAGAGCCAAGATTCCAAATTTTTCACTTAACAAAGCCCTAGAAGTCTACATTAGATACCTGATATTACCTGACCAGTAGAGGTGAAGAAGTACAGAAAAAGAAACAGGAAATACCATTTTCAGTTCCAAAGAGATTGAAGGCCCAAAAGATAAGCTTTCAAAAAGCTAGACTGCAAAACGCAATCCAGAGAAAAAATTGAAAACGGAGGTGAGGGAAACACTGAAGAACAACAGTGTCTCAGAATCATAAAAGGCAGAATACCAGAAAAGGGGAAGAGAAAGCCTAAAGGCGAAACAAATAATATCAGAAAACTCAGTGGATGAGATAATATCAGGGCTAAAATTCAGTCCTAAGCAGACCAAATAATGCAGAGGGACGCGTGAATGAACGTGAAGACAGGGGAACAGTAAACCCTCGGTCAGAAGCAGACATAGGAAAGCAAGTGCAAACCAATGAAAACATTGCTGTTGAATCCTGGGGTAAGACAAGGCATGAAAGACTAGCATTCGTAAGAGTCCCAGATGGAAAAGCAAGAGGTAAAGAAACAAAAAATGTCTGAAAAGTTATCTGTAGAAAAATCAGACTGAAACTTGCTGAAAGCCTAGAAAGAATCATCTATGCGAATTCAGGAAGTACACAGCGTCCAAAGGAGGTGGAATCCCAATAGACCTACCAGCAGCTGTATGATTCAAATCAACGAAGTTCATGAGCATCCCAGGGATTTAAAATGCGCCTGGAGGAAAGCAACATATTCACAAGAGAACCTCCAGAGGGGTTTCAGCTGATATATCGGCAGCAATATTGCAGGACAGGGAGGAGTGCCAGGACATAGACCAAACCCTGAAGGGCAAAATGCTGCCATCTAGGGTAGCCTAGGCCACATGACCGCCATTTCTAATAACGGCAGAGCTAGAGAATTCCACAGACGGGAAATCTTAAAAGAAATCATCAGTACGAAAATTATCCTACAAGAAAGGTTGAGAATTCTCCCCTGAATAGAAAAGCAGCAAGATGAAATGGAAAGAAAACCATTATTGGAAATGCAAGAAGAGCATGAGTGGCCAAGAAGAAACCAGAAGAAGGCAAGGAGGACATCAATACCCTAAAGATGGGAGAGGGAAGCAGGAAATCATAGGTGATTGGAAGCACTATCTTAAGTGAATCGGCTTGTATGACTCTCTGTTTGAAGCGAACGGAGAGATGGATGGCCTGACGTGTTTGCAAAACAAACGAGAAGCAGACCAACAAAAATCAAAGAAACAAACATGCACTCAAAGGGGACTGTTGGCTGACATATACCAAGGGAACCATGATTACTCAAAAGGAAATACTCAAGGTGATGTAAAGGATCATTCAGTACGCATCGACCCAGTATCGCGCCTTGCATGTACTCAGCACACTTGTATTCGGAAATCAGAGGCGTGCATTTATATTCGTCAATGTTGATTAATAAGAGCATATCGTGACCTAACCCAAATGCCGATTTGGAGTCAAATGGATTCCTAGTCCGTGATATAGACTTGCAAGTCTTCCAACAGGATGAATGAATGCCATATAAAACCCTTCTTCGAGAAGAAATGGCATAAGCCTTTAACAAAGAAAAGTAGCTCTGCAAAAGTGTACTAAGAGCAAAAGAGACAGACAGTAAATTGCACATTTGGGTTGGTTTCATTTCTAGGAATTTCAGCCCCCATGAAACCAATGGATCCATGTCCTGAGAGTGCAGGTGTTTCAGCAGAAATCAACCGACGGATATGTATTCCAGGTGTACGGATATTACAGGAACATAAGTTTCCTTTAGTGGGTCTCTGTGTACTGTGAACTGTTAGAAAGTTTAAAGACGTGTGAAACCATCAAGTGAAAATGGACACACTTGCCTCCGTTGGTACTGTGCATACAGATCTGAAGAAAAGGAAAGAGGGAAGAACAAAGGCCCATGGGACGCTAGTGGGTAGAATCACATTTAGCTTAGGAACCTCTCGTCGGATGCAGCCCCTCCCCCAACACTGACAAGATGCAGCAGCCATTGGGGATGGCAGTTACCCGTTGGATTCCAGGTGGAAATGTTGGTGTGTACCGCGAGGCTTGTTGTGGCCGGTGGATCCTAGGTAACCGGGCAGGGTTCTGTGGGTGGATCAGTGTGATGGAGGGGCTGCCGCCCTCTGTGGAGCTTGGCTTATGTCTCTGGTCCGGGAAGCTGTGTCAGTTCGATATACTGCTGCTGCCCAAAGACCTGAGTTCACGGGTCAGTTTCCAGAACCTGAACGGGCAGACAGTGGAAGATCTGCCTGCCATCAGCTTACTGGTGAGGCTCCGAGGTATTTTCAGACAGGCCCAGTCCTGTTGAAGTCGACTGTATGGGAGATACGAAGAGAAGCTGGCCGAAAAGCTGGCTGCACGGATTGAGGAGAGATGCGGACACATTGATGAGAGATGTTCTGCTACAATGGAGATTACTGGCCTGGAGACAGCTGTAGAGGATACCAGGCTCGAAAGACATTCATGAGACATATTGAACCTCGCTGATACTGGCAGAAACATACGGAGTGCCAACGTGGCCTTGAGGAAGTTCCTCAATTCTCTGCTCCAAGAACGGGTCCAAGATCCCTGACATCTAAAAGAGAAGAGATGGCAGAGGTGATCAAAACGCTCATGTTCTTGGAAGAGGTCGTGAGAATCCACACGCCCCAAGGGGCATTTCCAAGCCATTCAGACCAAAGTGCACCAAGACCAGGTAAGCTTTTTCCCAGGTTTGGGCCTAGATAACAAGCACTTGCTCTTCCCTCCCCTCCACTCAGGCATCCATTTGGAAGGATCAGTACCTGAGCTGCAATGAAGCCAGTTCGAGAATGGCAAGCCCCTCCTCGAATCAGAGTTCCTCCAGCTTTACCCTCTGTGAACAACAGTGAACTCCTTAAAGGTCTAAAAGTCTCGACTGAAATAGATAGCATATGAATAATTATCTCACACAAAGAAACAATGGCCTTTCGCTAGATTCAGCAAATGCTGGGTTTGTGTCTTCTCTGGGGTGAAGGGAGTGTGGTAAGTGAGGGGACTCTTTGACTGAACTTGTATATGTATTTGGCCTCAGCTTTTCAAGACAGTATAGGTAAATATTATAAGTCAGATATTGAACGGAACTGTAAAAGTCGCCAATGACATTAAAGACACTGCTTTTTTGGACATTCTTTCATTGAGTCAAGCCCCCGTGGGCACTATATCATGGGGGTGCAGACTCGGTTGCGTTAAATTGCTTTACCCAACATGATCGGATGATTAAGCGTTCTCATCACTGATAGAAGAACACCTGGTTCTCAATAGACTAGCATAGCTGCAGCAGGGTTCTCAAAGCTATAATGCCTCTAGGTGATTTTGGATTCAAACCTAAATGTATATATTTGGTTTGTTTCCTCTTGTATTTTCCTAGAGAGGGATGTTACCCCTTGAAATGCCAACATTGGCCAGTAGGTGTCATTGGGAGTAAAGGGCACCACATGCACAAGTGAAACCAAGGTTGGGGGTTATATCATGTTTCCAATAGCTATTTCATGGTTCCTGTTGGTTTCGGAGGCTTCAACAGTAAAGAGCTGACATGACCGCTTTTACAGTTTGGACTGCTACTTTGCATTCTATCTGTCTATGTTTTCCTTAGAACTGACAAAATGTTACCGAAATTGACAAGTCTGGCTTCTAGGTCGATTTAGGATGTTTCAAAAACTAACTTCATTTTCGTATAACTCTCAAAACATGGAAATCAAATCTATTAAACTTTTTAAAGGCTGCAAATGAGAGATCAACACAATGTCAAAACTGGAGTCTTCGGAAATTCCCTCCCACCACGGCTGTATAGAAACAAAGAGCTAAACAAAAATCACATATCTGGGAAGTGTATCTGGAAAGTGGTGATTCATCGATGCCCAGTTGGCAGAGAAGCAGTGCAAACTGCTCTCACTCGCTCCCATGTACACAGCAATGGAAACATCCACTAACCCAGCCCTTGGCACAGGACACTTGCCGAAGAGAGGTCTGTTACTTCCAAAGACAGGATAAGGCCTCAGAAGCCCTGGAAGCAGGAGAAGGCAAAGCAGGGAATGGAAACCAGTGCAGGGTCTGACCCCTGGTGATGGAGCAGCAAATGTGAAACTCTGTTTAACTTGGATGCACACTCTCAAGCGGACAGGAGACTTGGGATGGAAGGTGATGCGCTGAGTGTTAGAAGAGTGCAGAGCAGATGCTTGGCTGACAGAACTCAAAGAAACCAGCGCAAAATATCCCCACAGTTGATTCTGAGACCAAGATCCGAGCTGCCAAATTTGACGTAGCAGAGGCAGCGGTCAGGGAGGGATAGGGCTACGGATGATGGCACACGCTGAGTCTCAGGGATCTGGAGTGCGTTGTGGGATGTGGTAGGTCCTATCAAGGGAGCAAACCGACCTGTGACCCCAATGAGAAGGCCACCACACCGGCACGTGCGGTTGAGATTATCGATATGTCCCATGGCCACACCCAGTGCATCTGCAGGACCAGGGACCAATTGGGCATTTTGCCAATAGAGCACGTGTGGGGCTGAATCAGAGATATCGTGCATCTGGTCTGAGTGATCTAGGTGGCCTTGGGTTTGAAATCAGAATGAAAAGCCTTAGGATCTGCTACATTCATACCTGGGCTGTGATTATGGTTTGGTTTGAGGCACAGGATATGCAACAGCTCTGTGGTTGCCTTCGTGGACCCGTGCCACAAGGATGAGAGGACAAGGAAGAGTGGTCCAAGTCCACAGCGTGAGAAGATGAAGCATTTCCTTCAGCATTATCCCCCAAAAGCAGATGCTCCATTTTGAATGGCACCGGCACGGTACGGCACCGAGGACACCAAGGTCGGTCTGCGGGATCATTCCACTGGCCCTGATGTGTGACATCCATTGATATGCTTCCACTGGTGTTTCTGTAGGCAGAGAAGCTCTGGGAAGAACTGGTTTCACTGGGACATTCCCGTGGCACTACAAAGCACAAGCGCACTCTCAGTTTGCAGTTTTGGAAACACTCCAAAGTGCCATGGAGCAGAATGCAGAGCTGAGAACCTTTAGAAGCTTCATTTCCACCAGAGGAAGTGTCCTGTGCACTTTTAGAATTGTGAGATAAGCGTAATCAAACTACGGTTATGCTAATCGAAATAGTATGGGGTGTTCATCACAAAAAAGGCAACACCAGCAATTGGAGAGATACCAGACAACAAACACAGGAACAGGACATGGCATCAATGTCTAGGAGAAACTGTCCTCACAGAAATCCCATGGAATTGCATAGAGCCAAGATTCCAAATTTTTCACTTAACAAAGCCCTAGAAGTCTACATTAGATACCTGATATTACCTGACCAGTAGAGGTGAAGAAGTACAGAAAAAGAAACAGGAAATACCATTTTCAGTTCCAAAGAGATTGAAGGCCCAAAAGATAAGCTTTCAAAAAGCTAGACTGCAAAACGCAATCCAGAGAAAAAATTGAAAACGGAGGTGAGGGAAACACTGAAGAACAACAGTGTCTCAGAATCATAAAAGGCAGAATACCAGAAAAGGGGAAGAGAAAGCCTAAAGGCGAAACAAATAATATCAGAAAACTCAGTGGATGAGATAATATCAGGGCTAAAATTCAGTCCTAAGCAGACCAAATAATGCAGAGGGACGCGTGAATGAACGTGAAGACAGGGGAACAGTAAACCCTCGGTCAGAAGCAGACATAGGAAAGCAAGTGCAAACCAATGAAAACATTGCTGTTGAATCCTGGGGTAAGACAAGGCATGAAAGACTAGCATTCGTAAGAGTCCCAGATGGAAAAGCAAGAGGTAAAGAAACAAAAAATGTCTGAAAAGTTATCTGTAGAAAAATCAGACTGAAACTTGCTGAAAGCCTAGAAAGAATCATCTATGCGAATTCAGGAAGTACACAGCGTCCAAAGGAGGTGGAATCCCAATAGACCTACCAGCAGCTGTATGATTCAAATCAACGAAGTTCATGAGCATCCCAGGGATTTAAAATGCGCCTGGAGGAAAGCAACATATTCACAAGAGAACCTCCAGAGGGGTTTCAGCTGATATATCGGCAGCAATATTGCAGGACAGGGAGGAGTGCCAGGACATAGACCAAACCCTGAAGGGCAAAATGCTGCCATCTAGGGTAGCCTAGGCCACATGACCGCCATTTCTAATAACGGCAGAGCTAGAGAATTCCACAGACGGGAAATCTTAAAAGAAATCATCAGTACGAAAATTATCCTACAAGAAAGGTTGAGAATTCTCCCCTGAATAGAAAAGCAGCAAGATGAAATGGAAAGAAGAAAACCATTATTGGAAATGCAAGAAGAGCATGAGTGGCCAAGAAGAAACCAGAAGAAGGCAAGGAGGACATCAATACCCTAAAGATGGGAGAGGGAAGCAGGAAATCATAGGTGATTGGAAGCACTATCTTAAGTGAATCGGCTTGTATGACTCTCTGTTTGAAGCGAACGGAGAGATGGATGGCCTGACGTGTTTGCAAAACAAACGAGAAGCAGACCAACAAAAATCAAAGAAACAAACATGCACTCAAAGGGGACTGTTGGCTGACATATACCAAGGGAACCATGATTACTCAAAAGGAAATACTCAAGGTGATGTAAAGGATCATTCAGTACGCATCGACCCAGTATCGCGCCTTGCATGTACTCAGCACACTTGTATTCGGAAATCAGAGGCGTGCATTTATATTCGTCAATGTTGATTAATAAGAGCATATCGTGACCTAACCCAAATGCCGATTTGGAGTCAAATGGATTCCTAGTCCGTGATATAGACTTGCAAGTCTTCCAACAGGATGAATGAATGCCATATAAAACCCTTCTTCGAGAAGAAATGGCATAAGCCTTTAACAAAGACAAGTAGCTCTGCAAAAGTGTACTAAGAGCAAAAGAGACAGACAGTAAATTGCACATTTGGGTTGGTTTCATTTCTAGGAATTTCAGCCCCCATGAAACCAATGGATCCATGTCCTGAGAGTGCAGGTGTTTCAGCAGAAATCAACCGACGGATATGTATTCCAGGTGTACGGATATTACAGGAACATAAGTTTCCTTTAGTGGGTCTCTGTGTACTGTGAACTGTTAGAAAGTTTAAAGACGTGTGAAACCATCAACTGAAAATGGACACACTTGCCTCCGTTGGTACTGTGCATACAGATCTGAAGAAAAGGAAAGAGGGAAGAACAAAGGCCCATGGGACGCTAGTGGGTAGAATCACATTTAGCTTAGGAACCTCTCGTCGGATGCAGCCCCTCCCCCAACACTGACAAGATGCAGCAGCCATTGGGGATGGCAGTTACCCGTTGGATTCCAGGTGGAAATGTTGGTGTGTACCGCGAGGCTTGTTGTGGCCGGTGGATCCTAGGTAACCGGGCAGGGTTCTGTGGGTGTATCAGTGTGATGGAGGGGCTGCCGCCCTCTGTGGAGCTTGGCTTAGGTCTCTGGTCCGGGAAGCTGTGTCAGTTCGATATACTGCTGCTGCCCAAAGACCTGAGTTCACGGGTCAGTTTCCAGAACCTGAACGGGCAGACAGTGGAAGATCTGCCTGCCATCAGCTTACTGGTGAGGCTCCGAGGTACTTTCAGACAGGCCCAGTCCTGTTGAAGTCGACTGTATGGGAGATACGAAGAGAAGCTGGCCGAAAAGCTGGCTGCACGGATTGAGGAGAGATGCGGACACATTGATGAGAGATGTTCTGCTACAATGGAGATTACTGGCCTGGAGACAGCTGTAGAGGATACCAGGCTCGAAAGACATTCATGAGACATATTGAACCTCGCTGATACTGGCAGAAACATACGGAGTGCCAACGTGGACTTGAGGAAGTTCCTCAATTCTCTGCTCCAAGAACGGGTCCAAGATCCCTGACATCTAAAAGAGAAGAGATGGCAGAGGTGATCAAAACGCTCATGTTCTTGGAAGAGGTCGTGAGAATCCACACGTCCCAAGGGGCATTTCCAAGCCATTCAGACCAAAGTGCACCAAGCCCAGGTAAGCCTTTTCCCAGGTTTGGGCCTAGATAACAAGCACTTGCTCTTCCCTCCCCTCCACTCAGGCATCCATTTGGAAGGATCAGTACCTGAGCTGCAATGAAGCCAGTACGAGAAGCGCAAGCCCATCCTCGAATCAGAGTTCCTCCAGCTTTACCCTCTGTGAACAACAGTGAACTCCTTAAAGGTCTAAAAGTCTCGACTGAAATAGATAGCATATGAATAATTATCTCACACAAAGAAACAATGGCCTTTCGCTAGATTCAGCAAATGCTGGGTTTGTGTCTTCTCTGGGGTGAAGGGAGTGTGGTAAGTGAGGGGACTCTTTGACTGAACTTGTATATGTATTTGGCCTCAGCTTTTCAAGACAGTATAGGTAAATATTATAAGTCAGATATTGAACGGAACTGTAAAAGTCGCCAATGACATTAAAGACACTGCTTTTTTGGACATTCTTTCATTGAGTCAAGCCCCCGTGGGCACTATATCATGGGGGTGCAGACTCGGTTGCGTTAAATTGCTTTACCCAACATGATCGGATGATTAAGCGTTCTCATCACTGATAGAAGAACACCTGGTTCTCAATAGACTAGCATAGCTGCAGCAGGGTTCTCAAAGCTATAATGCCTCTAGGTGATTTTGGATTCAAACCTAAATGTATATATTTGGTTTGTTTCCTCTTGTATTTTCCTAGAGAGGGATGTTACCCCTTGAAATGCCAACATTGGCCAGTAGGTGTCATTGGGAGTAAAGGGCACCACATGCACAAGTGAAACCAAGGTTGGGGGTTATATCATGTTTCCAATAGCTATTTCATGGTTCCTGTTGGTTTCGGAGGCTTCAACAGTAAAGAGCTGACATGACCGCTTTTACAGTTTGGACTGCTACTTTGCATTCTATCTGTCTATGTTTTCCTTAGAACTGACAAAATGTTACCGAAATTGACAAGTCTGGCTTCTAGGTCGATTTAGGATGTTTCAAAAACTAACTTCATTTTCGTATAACTCTCAAAACATGGAAATCAAATCTATTAAACTTTTTAAAGGCTGCAAATGAGAGATCAACACAATGTCAAAACTGGAGTCTTCGGAAAATCCCTCCCACCACGGCTGCATAGAAACAAAGAGCTAAACAAAAATCACATATCTGGGAAGTGTATCTGGAAAGTGGTGATTCATCGATGCCCAGTTGGCAGAGAAGCAGTGCCAACTGCGCTCACTCGCTCCCATGTACACAGCAATGGAAACATCCACTCACCCAGCCCTTGGCACAGGACACTTGCCGAAGAGAGGTCTGTTACTTCCAAAGACAGGATAAGGCCTCAGAAGCCCTGGAAGCAGGAGAAGGCAAAGCAGGGAATGGAAACCAGTGCAGGGTCTGACCCCTGGTGATGGAGCAGCAAAGGTGAAACTCTGTTTAACTTGGATGCACACTCTCAAGCGGACAGGAGACTTGGGATGGAAGGTGATGCGCTGAGTGTTAGAAGAGTGCAGAGCAGATGCTTGGCTGACAGAACTCAAAGAAACCAGCGCAAAAAATCCCCACTGTTGATTCTGAGACCAAGATCCGAGCTGCCAAATTTGACGTAGCAGAGGCAGCGGTCAGGGAGGGATAGGGCTACGGATGATGGCACACGCTGAGTCTCAGGGATCTGGAGTGCGTTGTGGGATGTGGTAGGTCCTATCAAGGGAGCAAACCGACCTGTGACCCCAATGAGAAGGCCACCACACCGGCACGTGCGGTTGAGATTATCGATATGTCCCATGGCCACACCCAGTGCATCTGCAGGACCAGGGACCAATTGGGCATTTTGCCAATAGAGCACGTGTGGGGCTGAATCAGAGATATCGTGCATCTGGTCTGAGTGATCTAGGTGGCATTGGGTTTGAAATCAGAATGAAAAGCCTTAGGATCTGCTACATTCATAACCTGGGCTGGCATTATGGTTTCGTTTGAGGCACAGGATATGCAACAGCTCTGTGGTTGCCTTCGTGGACCCGTGCCACAAGGATGAGAGGACAAGAGAGAGTGGTCCAAGTCCACAGCGTGAGAAGATGAAGCATTTCCTTCAGCATTATCTCCCAAAAGCAGATGCGCCATTTTGGATGGCACCGGCACGGTACGGCACCGAGGACATCAAGGTCGGTCTGCGGGATCATTCCACTGGCCCTGATGTGTGACATCCATTGATATGCTTCCACTGGTGTTTCTGTAGGCAGAGAAGCTCTGAGAAGAACTGGTTTCACTGGGACATTCCCGTGGCACTACAAAGCACAAGCGCACTCTCAGTTTGCAGTTTTGGAAACACTCCAAAGTGACATGGAGCAGAATGCAGAGCTGAGAACCTTTAGAAGCTTCATTTCCACCAGAGGAAGTGTCCTGTGCACTTTTAGAATTGTGAGATAAGCGTAATCAAACTACGGTTATGCTAATCGAAATAGTATGGGGTGTTCATCACAATAAAGGCAACACCAGCAATTGGAGATATACCAGACAACAAACACAGGAACAGGACATGGCATCAATGTCTAGGAGAAACTGTCCGCACAGAAATCCCATGGAATTGCATAGAGCCAAGATTCCAAATTTTTCACTTAACAAAGCCCTAGAAGTCTACATTAGATACCTGATATTACCTGACCAGTAGAGGTGAAGAAGTGCAATGAAAGAAACAGGAAATACCATTTTCAGTTCCAAAGAGATTGAAGGCCCAAAACGTAAGCTTTCAAAAAACTAGACTGCAAAACGCAATCCAGAGAAAAAATTGAAAACGGAGGTGAGGGAAACACTGAAGAACAACAGTGTCTCAGAATCATAAAAGGCAGAATACCAGAAAAGGGGAAGAGAAAGCCTAAAGGCGAAACAAATAGTATCAGAAAACTCAGTGGATGAGATAATATCAGGGCTAAAATTCAGTCCTAAGCAGACCAAATAATGCAGAGGGACGCGTGAATGAATGTGAAGACAGGGGAACAGTAAACCCTCGGTCAGAAGCAGACATAGGAAAGCAAGTGCAAACCAATGAAAACATTGCTGTTGAATCCTGGGGTAAGACAAGGCATGAAAGACTAGCATTCGTAAGAGTCCCAGATGGAAAAGCAAGAGGTAAAGAAACAAAAAATATCTGAAAAGTTATCTGTAGAAAAATCAGACTGAAACTTGCTGAAAGCCTAGAAAGAATCATCTATGCGAATTCAGGAAGTACACAGCGTCCAAAGGAGGTGGAATCCCAATAGACCTACCAGCAGCTGTATGATTCAAATCAACGAAGTTCATGAGCATCCCAGGGATTTAAAATGCCCCTGGAGGAAAGCAACATTGTCAGAAGAGAACCTCCAGAGGGGTTTCAGCTGATATATCGGCAGCAATATTGCAGGACAGGGAGGAGTGCCAGGACATAGACCAAACCCTGAAGGGCAAAATATGGCCATCTATAGTAGCCTAGGCCACATGACCGCCATTTCTAATAACGGCAGAGCTAGAGAACTCCACAGACCGGCAAATCTTAAAAGAATTCAGCAGTTCGAAACTTATCCTACAAGAAAGGTTGAGAATTCTCCCCTGAATAGAAAAGCAGCAAGATGAAATGGAAAGAAGTAAACCATTATTGGAAATGCAAGAAGAGCATGAGTGGCAAAGAAGAAACAAGAAGAAGGCAAGGAGGACATCAAAAGCATAAAATGGAAGAGGGAAGCAAGAAATCATAGGTGAGTGGAAGCACTATCTTAAGTGAATCATCTTATATGACTCTCTGTATGAAGCGAACGGAGAGATGCATGGCCTGACGTGTTTGCAAAACAAACGAGAAGCAGACCAACAAAAATCAAACAAACAAACATGCACCCAAAGGGTACGGTTGGCTGACATATACCAAGGGAATCATGATTATTCAAAAGGAAACACTCAAGGTGATGTCAAGGATCATTCAGTACGCATCGACACAGTATCGCTGCTTGCATGTACTCAGCACACTTGTATTTGGAAATCAGATGCGTGCATTTATATTCGTTAATGTTGATTCATAAGAGCATATCGAGACCTAACCCAAATGCCGATTTGGAGTCAAATGGATTCCTAGTCCGTGATATAGACTTGCAAGCCTTCCAACAGGATGAATGAATGCCATATAAAACCCTACTTCGAGAAGAAATGGCATAAGCCTTTAACAAAGACAAGTAGCTCTGCAAAAGTGTACTAAGAGCAAAAGAGGCAGACAGTAAAGTGCACATTTGGGTTGGTTTCATTTCTAGGAATTTCAGCCCCCATGAAACCAATGGATCCATGTCCTGAGAGTGCGGGTGTTTCAGCAGAAATCAACCGACGGAAATGTATTCCGGGTGTACGGATATTACTGGAACATAAGTTTCCTTTAGAGGGTCTCTGTGTACTGTGAACTGTTAGAAAGTTTAAAGACGTGTGAAACCATCAACAGAAAATGGACACACTTGCCTCCGTTGGTACTGTGCATACAGATCTGAAGAAAATGAAAGAGGGAAGAACAAAGGCCCATGGGACGCTAGTGGTTAGAATCAGATTTAGATTAGGAACCTCTCTTCGGATGCAGCCCCTCCCCCAACACGGACAAGGTGCAGCAGCCATTGGGGATGGCAGTTACCCGTTGGATTCCAGGTGGAATGTTGCTGTTTACCGCGAGGCTTGTTGTGGCCGGTGGATCCTAGGTAACCGGGCAGAGTTCTGTGGGCGGATCTGTGTGATGGAGGGGCTGCCGCCCTCTGTGGAGCTTAGCTTAGGTCTTTGGTCCGGGAAGCTGTGTCAGTTCGAGATACTGCTGCTGCCCAAAGATGTGAGTTCACGGGTCAGTTTCCAGAACCTGAAAGCGCAGACAGTGGAAGATCTGCCTGCCATCAGCTTTCTGGTGAGGCTCCGAGGTACTTTCAGACATGCCCAGTCCTGTTGAAGTCGACTGTATGGGAGATACGAAGAGAAGCTGGCCGAAAAGCTGGCTGCACGGATTGAGGAGAGATGCGGACACATTGATGAGAGATGTTCTGCTACAATGGAGATTACTGGCCTGGAGACAGCTGTAGAGGATACCAGGCTCGAAAGACATTCATGAAACATATTGAACCTCGCTGATACTGGCAGAAACATACGGAGTGCCAACGTGGACTTGAGGAAGTTCCTCAATTCTCTGCTCCAAGAACGGGTCCAAGATCCCTGACATCTAAAAGAGAAGAGATGGCAGAGGTGATCAAAACGCTCATGTTCTTGGAAGAGGTCGTGAGAATCCACACGTCCCAAGGGGCATTTCCAAGCCATTCAGACCAAAGTGCACCAAGCCCAGGTAAGCCTTTTCCCAGGTTTGGGCCTAGATAACAAGCACTTTCTCTTCCCTCCCCTCCACTCAGGCATCCATTTGGAAGGATCAGTACCTGAGTTGCAATGAAGCCAGTACGAGAAGCGCAAGCCCCTCCTCGAATCAGAGTTCCTCCAGCTTTACCCTCTGTGAAAATCAGTGAACTCTTAAAGGTCTAAAAGTCTCGACTGAAATAGATAACATATCCATAATTAACTCAAACAAAGAAACGATGGCCTTCCGCTAGATTCAGCAAATGCTGGGTTTGTGTCTTCTCTGGGGTGAAGGGAGTGTGGTAAGTGAGGGGACTCTTTGACTGAACTTGTATATGTATTTGGCCCCAGGTTCCCCAGACAGTATAGGTAAATATTATAAGTCAGATATTGAACGGAACTGTAAAAGTCACCAATGACTATAAAGACACAGCTTATGTAGACATTCTTTCATTGAGTCAAGCCCCCGTGGGCACTATATCATGGGGGTGCAGACTCGGTTGCGTTAAATTGCTTTACCCAACATGATCGGATGATTAAGCGTTCTCATCACTGATAGAAGAACATCTGGTTCTCAATAGACTAGCATAGCTGCAGCAGGGTTCTCAAAGCTATAATGCCTCTACGTGATTTTGGATTCAAACCTAAATGTATATATTTGGTTTGTTTCCTCTTGTATTTTCCTAGAGAGGGATGTTACCCCTTGAAATGCCAACATTGGCCAGTAGGTGTCATTGGGAGTAAATTGCACCACAAGCACAAGTGAAACCAAGGTTGGGGGTTATATCATGTTTCCAATAGCTATTTCATGGTTCCTGTTGGTTTCGGAGGCTTCAACAGTAAAGAGTTGACATGACCCCTTTTACAGTTTGGACTGCTACTTTGCATTCTATCTGTCTATGTTTTCCTTAGAACTGACAAAATGTTACCGAAATTGACAAGTCTGGCTTCTAGGTCGATTTAGGATGTTTCAAAAACTAACTTCATTTTCGTATAACTCTCAAAATATGGAAATCAAATCTATTAAACTTTTTAAAGGCTGCAAATGAGAGATCAACACAATGTCAAAACTGGAGTCTTCGGAAAATCCCTCCCACCACGGCTGTATAGAAACAAAGAGCTAAACAAAAATCACATATCTGGGAAGTGTATCTGGAAAGTGGTGATTCATCGATGCCCAGTTGGCAGAGAAGCAGTGCCAACTGCGCTCACTCGCTCCCATGTACACAGCAATGGAAACATCCACTCACCCAGCCCTTGGCACAGGACACTTGCCGAAGAGAGGTCTGTTACTTCCAAAGACAGGATAAGGCCTCAGAAGCCCTGGAAGCAGGAGAAGGCAAAGCAGGGAATGGAAACCAGTGCAGGGTCTGACCCCTGGTGATGGAGCAGCAAAGGTGAAACTCTGTTTAACTTGGACGCACACTCTCAAGCGGACAGGAGACATGGGATTGAAGGTGATGCGCTGAGTGTTAGAAGAGTGCAGAGCAGATGCTTGGCTGACAGAACTCAAAGAAACCAGCGCAAAATATCCCCACAGTTGATTCTGAGACCAAGATCCGATCTGCCAAATTTGACGTAGCAGAGGCAGCGGTCAGGGAGGGATAGGGCTACGGATGATGGCACACGCTGAGTCTCAGGGATCTGGAGTGTGTTGTGGGATGTGGTGGGTCCTATCAAGAGAGCAAGCGGACCTGTGACCCCAGTGAGAAGGCCACCACACCGGCACGCCCGGTTGAGATTATCGATATGTCCCATGGCCACACCCAGTGCATCTGCAGGACAAGGGACCAATTGGGCATTTTGCCAATAGAGCACGTGTGGGGCTGAATCAGAGATATCGTGCATCTGGTCTGAGTGATCTAGGTGGCCTTGGGTTTGAAATCAGAATGAAAAGCCTTAGGATCTGCTACATTCATAACCTGGGCTGGGATTATGGTTAGGTTTGAGGCACAGGAAACACAAGATCTCTGTTGTGGCCTACATGCACCCATGCCACAAGGATGAGAGGACAAGGGAGAGTGGTCCAAGTCCACAGCGTGAGAAGATGAAGCATTTCCTTCAGCATTATCTCCCAAAAGCAGATGCTCCATTTTGGATGGCACCGGCACGGTACGGCACCGAGGACACCAAGGTCGGTCTGCGGGATCATTCCACTGGCCCTGACGTGTGACATCCATTGATATGCTTCCACTGGTGTTTCTGTAGGCAGAGAAGCTCTGGGAAGAACTGGTTTCATTGGGACATTCCCGTGGCACTACAAAACACAAGCCGCACTCTCAGTTTGCAGTTTTGGAAACACTCCAAAGTGCCATGGAGCAGAATGCAGAGCTGAGAACCTTTAGAAGCTTCATTTCCACCAGAGGAAGTGTCCTGTGCACTTTTAGAATTGTGAGATAAGCGTAATCAAACTACGGTTATGCTAATCGAAATAGTATGGGGTGTTCATCACAATAAAGGCAACACCAGCAATTGGAGATATACCAGACAACAAACACAGGAACAGGACATGGCATCAATGTCTAGGAGAAACTGTCCTCACAGAAATCCCATGGAATTGCATAGAGCCAAGATTCCAAATTTTTCACTTAACAAAGCCCTAGAAGTCTACATTAGATACCTGATATTACCTGACCAGTAGAGGTGAAGAAGTGCAATGAAAGAAACAGGAAATACCATTTTCAGTTCCAAAGAGATTGAAGGCCCAAAACATAAGCTTTCAAAAACCTAGACTGCAAAACGCAATCCAGAGAAATAATTGAAAATGGAGGTGAAGGAAACACTGAAGAACAACAGTGTCTCAGAATCATAAAAGGCAGAATACCAGAAAAGGGGAAGAGAAAGCCTAAAGGCGAAACAAATAGTATCAGAAAACTCAGTGGATGAGATAATATCAGGGCTAAAATTCAGTCCTAAGCAGACCAAATAATGCAGAGGGACGCGTGAATGAATGTGAAGACAGGGGAACAGTAAACCCTCGGTCAGAAGCAGACATAGGAAAGCAAGTGCAAACCAATGAAAACATTGCTGTTGAATCCTGGGGTAAGACAAGGCATGAAAGACTAGCATTCGTAAGAGTCCCAGATGGAAAAGCAAGAGGTAAAGAAACAAAAAATGTCTGAAAAGTTATCTGTAGAAAAATCAGACTGAAACTTGCTGAAAGCCTAGAAAGAATCATCTATGCGAATTCAGGAAGTACACAGCGTCCAAAGGAGGTGGAATCCCAATAGACCTACCAGCAGCTGTATGATTCAAATCAACGAAGTTCATGAGCATCCCAGGGATTTAAAATGCCCCTGGAGGAAAGCAACATTGTCAGAAGAGAACCTCCAGAGGGGTTACAGCTGATATATCGGCAGCAATATTGCAGGACAGGGAGGAGTGCCAGGACATAGACCAAACCCTGAAGGGCAAAATGTGGCCATCTATAGTAGCCTAGGCCACATGACCGCCATTTCTAATAACGGCAGAGCTAGAGAATTCCACAGACCGGCAAATCTTAAAAGAATTCAGCAGTTCGAAACTTATCCTAAAAGAAAGGTTGAGAATTCTCCCCTGAATAGAAAAGCAGCAAGATGAAATGAAAAGAAGAAAACCATTATTGGAAATGCAAGAAGAGCATGAGTGGCAAAGAAGAAACCAGAAGAAGGCAAGGAGGACATCAATACCCTAAAGATGGGAGAGGGAAGCAGGAAATCATAGGTGATTGGAAGCACTATCTTAAGTGAATCAGCTTATATGACTCTCTGTTTGAAGCGAACGGAGAGATGCATGGCCTGACGTGTTTGCAAAACAAACGAGAAGCAGACCAACAAAAATCAAACAAACAAACATGCACCCAAAGGGTACGGTTGGCTGACATATACCAAGTGAACCAAGATTACTCAAAAGGAAATACTCAAGGTGATGTCAAGGATCATTCAGTACGCATCGACCCAGTATCGCTGCTTGCATGTACTCAGCACACTTGTATTCGGAAATCAGAAGCGTGCATTTATATTCGTTAATGTTGATTAATAAGAGCATATCGTGACCTAACCCAAATGCCGATTTGGAGTCAAATGGATTCCTAGTCCGTGATATAGACTTGCAAGTCTTCCAACAGGATGAATGAATGCCATATAAAACCCTACTTCGAGAAGAAATGGCATAAGCCTTTAACAAAGACAAGTAGATCTGCAACAGTGTACTAAGAGCAAAAGAGACAGACAGTAAATTGCACATTTGGGTTGGTTTCATTTCAAGGAATTTCAGCCCCCATGAAACCAATGGATCCATGTCCTGAGAGTGCGGGTGTTTCAGGAGACATCAACTGACGGAAATGTATTCCGGGTGGACAGATATTACAGGAACATAAGTTTCCTTTAGAGGGTCTCTGTGTACTGTGAACTGTTAGAAAGTTTAAAGACGTGTGAAACCATCAACAGAAAATGGACACACTTGCCTCCGTTGGTACTGTGCATACAGATCTGAAGAAAAGGAAAGAGGGAAGAACAAAGGCCCATGGGACGCTAGTGGGTAGAATCACATTTAGCTTAAGAACCTCTCGTCGGATGCAGCCCCTCCCCCAACACTGACAAGGTGCAGCAGCCATTTTGGATGGCAGTTACCCGTTGGATTCCAGGTGGAATGTTGCTGTGTACCGCGCGGCTTGTTGTGGCCGATGGATCCTAGGTAACCGGGCAGAGTTCTGTGGGTGGATCAGTGTGATGGAGGGGCTGCCGCCCTCTGTGGAGCTTAGCTTAGGTCTTTGGTCCGGGAAGCTCTGTCAGTTCGAGATACTGCTGCTGCCCAAAGACCTGAGTTCACGGGTCAGTTTCCAGAACCTGAAAGGGCAGACCGTGGAAGATCTGCCTGCCACCAGCTTACTGGTGAGGCTCCGAGGTACTTTCAGACATGCCCAGTCCTGTTGAAGTCGACTGTATGGGAGATACGAAGAGAAGCTGGCCGAAAAGCTGGCTGCACGGATTGAGGAGAGATGCGAACACATTGATGAGAGATGTTCTGCTACAATGGAGATTACTGGCCTGGAGACAGCTGTAGAGGATACCAGGCTCGAAAGACATTCATGAGACCTACTGAACCAAGCTGATACTGGCAGAAACATACGGAGTGCCAACGTGGACTTGAGGAAATTCCTCAAATCTCTGCTCCAAGAACGGGTCCAAGATCCCTGACATCTAAAAGAGAAGAGATGGCAGAGGTGATCAAAATGCTCATGTTCTTGGAAGAGGTCGTGAGAATCCACACGTCCCAAGGGGCATTTCCAAGCCATTCAGACCAAAGTGCACCAAGCCCAGGTAAGCCTTTTCCCAGGTTTGGGCCTAGATAACAAGCACTTGCTCTTCCCTCCCCTCCACTCAGGCATCCATTTGGAAGGATCAGTACCTGAGCTGCAATGAAGCCAGTTCGAGAATGGCAAGCCCCTCCTCGAATCAGAGTTCCTCCAGCTTTACCCTCTGTGAACAACAGTGAACTCCTTAAAGGTCTAAAAGTCTCGACTGAAATAGATAACATATGAATAATTACCTCACACAAAGAAACGATGGCCTTCCACTAGATTCAGCAAATGCTGGGTTTGTGTCTTCTCTGGGGTGAAGGGAGTGTGGTAAGTGAGGGGACTCTTTGACTGAACTTGTATATGTATTTGGCCTCAGTTTTTCAAGACAGTATAGGTAAATATTATAAGTCAGATAGTGAACGGAACTGTAAAAGTCGCCAATGACATTAAAGACACAGCTTATGTGGACATTCTTTCATTGAGTCAAGACCCCGTGGGCACTATATCATGGGGGTGCAGACTCGGTTGCTTTAAATTGCTTTACCCAACATGATCGGATGATTAAGCGTTCTCATCACTGATAGAAGAACACCTGGTTCTCAATAGACTAGCATAGCTGCAGCAGGGTTCTCAAAGCTATAATGCCTCTAGGTGATTTTGGATTCAAACCTAAATGTATATATTTGGTTTGTTTCCTCTTGTATTTTCCTAGAGAGGGATGTTACCCCTTGAAATGCCAACATTGGCCAGTAGGTGTCATTGGGAGTAAATTGCACCACATGCACAAGTGAAACCAAGGTTGGGGGTTATATCATGTTTCCAATAGCTATTTCATGGTTCCTGTTGGTTTCGGAGGCTTCAACAGTAAAGAGTTGACATGACCCCTTTTACAGTTTGGACTGATACTTTGCATTCTATCTGTCTATGTTTTCCTTAGAACTGACAAAATGTTACCGAAATTGACAAGTCTGGCTTCTAGGTCGATTTAGGATGTTTCAAAAACTAACTTCATTTTCGTATAACTCTCAAAACATGGAAATCAAATCTATTAAACTTTTTAAAGGCTGCAAATGAGAGATCAACACAATGTCAAAACTGGAGTCTTCGGAAAATCCCTCCCACCATGGCTGTATAGAAACACAGAGCTAAACAAAAATCACATATCTGGGAAGTGTATCTGGAAAGTGGTGATTCATCGATGCCCAGTTGGCAGAGAAGCATTACCAACTGCGCTCACTCGCTCCCATGTACACAGCAATGGAAACATCCACTCACCCAGCCCTTGGCACAGGACACTTGCCGAAGAGAGGTCTGTTACTCCCAAAGACAGGATAAGGCCTCAGAACCCCTGGAAGCAGGAGAAGGCAAAGCAGGGAATGGAAACCAATGCAAGGTCTGACCCCTGGTGATGGAGCAGCAAAGGTGAAACTCTGTTTAACTTGGACGCACACTCTCAAGCGGACAGGAGACATGGGATTGAAGGTGATGCGCTGAGTGTTAGAAGAGTGCAGAGCAGATGCTTGGCTGACAGAACTCAAAGAAACCAGCGCAAAATATCCCCACAGTTGATTCTGAGACCAAGATCCGATCTGCCAAATTTGACGTAGCAGAGGCAGCGGTCAGGGAGGGATAGGGCTACGGATGATGGCACACGCTGAGTCTCAGGGATCTGGAGTGTGTTGTGGGATGTGGTGGGTCCTATCAAGAGAGCAAGCGGACCTGTGACCCCAGTGAGAAGGCCACCACACCGGCACGCCCGGTTGAGATTATCGATATGTCCCATGGCCACACCCAGTGCATCTGCAGGACAAGGGACCAATTGGGCATTTTGCCAATAGAGCACGTGTGGGGCTGAATCAGAGATATCGTGCATCTGGTCTGAGTGATCTAGGTGGCCTTGGGTTTGAAATCAGAATGAAAAGCCTTAGGATCTGCTACATTCATAACCTGGGCTGGGATTATGGTTAGGTTTGAGGCACAGGAAACACAAGATCTCTGTTGTGGCCTACATGCACCCATGCCACAAGGATGAGAGGACAAGGGAGAGTGGTCCAAGTCCACAGCGTGAGAAGATGAAGCATTTCCTTCAGCATTATCTCCCAAAAGCAGATGCTCCATTTTGGATGGCACCGGCACGGTACGGCACCGAGGACACCAAGGTCGGTCTGCGGGATCATTCCACTGGCCCTGACGTGTGACATCCATTGATATGCTTCCACTGGTGTTTCTGTAGGCAGAGAAGCTCTGGGAAGAACTGGTTTCATTGGGACATTCCCGTGGCACTACAAAACACAAGCCGCACTCTCAGTTTGCAGTTTTGGAAACACTCCAAAGTGCCATGGAGCAGAATGCAGAGCTGAGAACCTTTAGAAGCTTCATTTCCACCAGAGGAAGTGTCCTGTGCACTTTTAGAATTGTGAGATAAGCGTAATCAAACTACGGTTATGCTAATCGAAATAGTATGGGGTGTTCATCACAATAAAGGCAACACCAGCAATTGGAGATATACCAGACAACAAACACAGGAACAGGACATGGCATCAATGTCTAGGAGAAACTGTCCTCACAGAAATCCCATGGAATTGCATAGAGCCAAGATTCCAAATTTTTCACTTAACAAAGCCCTAGAAGTCTACATTAGATACCTGATATTACCTGACCAGTAGAGGTGAAGAAGTGCAATGAAAGAAACAGGAAATACCATTTTCAGTTCCAAAGAGATTGAAGGCCCAAAACATAAGCTTTCAAAAACCTAGACTGCAAAACGCAATCCAGAGAAATAATTGAAAATGGAGGTGAAGGAAACACTGAAGAACAACAGTGTCTCAGAATCATAAAAGGCAGAATACCAGAAAAGGGGAAGAGAAAGCCTAAAGGCGAAACAAATAGTATCAGAAAACTCAGTGGATGAGATAATATCAGGGCTAAAATTCAGTCCTAAGCAGACCAAATAATGCAGAGGGACGCGTGAATGAATGTGAAGACAGGGGAACAGTAAACCCTCGGTCAGAAGCAGACATAGGAAAGCAAGTGCAAACCAATGAAAACATTGCTGTTGAATCCTGGGGTAAGACAAGGCATGAAAGACTAGCATTCGTAAGAGTCCCAGATGGAAAAGCAAGAGGTAAAGAAACAAAAAATGTCTGAAAAGTTATCTGTAGAAAAATCAGACTGAAACTTGCTGAAAGCCTAGAAAGAATCATCTATGCGAATTCAGGAAGTACACAGCGTCCAAAGGAGGTGGAATCCCAATAGACCTACCAGCAGCTGTATGATTCAAATCAACGAAGTTCATGAGCATCCCAGGGATTTAAAATGCCCCTGGAGGAAAGCAACATTGTCAGAAGAGAACCTCCAGAGGGGTTACAGCTGATATATCGGCAGCAATATTGCAGGACAGGGAGGAGTGCCAGGACATAGACCAAACCCTGAAGGGCAAAATGTGGCCATCTATAGTAGCCTAGGCCACATGACCGCCATTTCTAATAACGGCAGAGCTAGAGAATTCCACAGACCGGCAAATCTTAAAAGAATTCAGCAGTTCGAAACTTATCCTAAAAGAAAGGTTGAGAATTCTCCCCTGAATAGAAAAGCAGCAAGATGAAATGAAAAGAAGAAAACCATTATTGGAAATGCAAGAAGAGCATGAGTGGCAAAGAAGAAACCAGAAGAAGGCAAGGAGGACATCAATACCCTAAAGATGGGAGAGGGAAGCAGGAAATCATAGGTGATTGGAAGCACTATCTTAAGTGAATCAGCTTATATGACTCTCTGTTTGAAGCGAACGGAGAGATGCATGGCCTGACGTGTTTGCAAAACAAACGAGAAGCAGACCAACAAAAATCAAACAAACAAACATGCACCCAAAGGGTACGGTTGGCTGACATATACCAAGTGAACCAAGATTACTCAAAAGGAAATACTCAAGGTGATGTCAAGGATCATTCAGTACGCATCGACCCAGTATCGCTGCTTGCATGTACTCAGCACACTTGTATTCGGAAATCAGAAGCGTGCATTTATATTCGTTAATGTTGATTAATAAGAGCATATCGTGACCTAACCCAAATGCCGATTTGGAGTCAAATGGATTCCTAGTCCGTGATATAGACTTGCAAGTCTTCCAACAGGATGAATGAATGCCATATAAAACCCTACTTCGAGAAGAAATGGCATAAGCCTTTAACAAAGACAAGTAGATCTGCAACAGTGTACTAAGAGCAAAAGAGACAGACAGTAAATTGCACATTTGGGTTGGTTTCATTTCAAGGAATTTCAGCCCCCATGAAACCAATGGATCCATGTCCTGAGAGTGCGGGTGTTTCAGGAGACATCAACTGACGGAAATGTATTCCGGGTGGACAGATATTACAGGAACATAAGTTTCCTTTAGAGGGTCTCTGTGTACTGTGAACTGTTAGAAAGTTTAAAGACGTGTGAAACCATCAACAGAAAATGGACACACTTGCCTCCGTTGGTACTGTGCATACAGATCTGAAGAAAAGGAAAGAGGGAAGAACAAAGGCCCATGGGACGCTAGTGGGTAGAATCACATTTAGCTTAAGAACCTCTCGTCGGATGCAGCCCCTCCCCCAACACTGACAAGGTGCAGCAGCCATTTTGGATGGCAGTTACCCGTTGGATTCCAGGTGGAATGTTGCTGTGTACCGCGCGGCTTGTTGTGGCCGATGGATCCTAGGTAACCGGGCAGAGTTCTGTGGGTGGATCAGTGTGATGGAGGGGCTGCCGCCCTCTGTGGAGCTTAGCTTAGGTCTTTGGTCCGGGAAGCTCTGTCAGTTCGAGATACTGCTGCTGCCCAAAGACCTGAGTTCACGGGTCAGTTTCCAGAACCTGAAAGGGCAGACCGTGGAAGATCTGCCTGCCACCAGCTTACTGGTGAGGCTCCGAGGTACTTTCAGACATGCCCAGTCCTGTTGAAGTCGACTGTATGGGAGATACGAAGAGAAGCTGGCCGAAAAGCTGGCTGCACGGATTGAGGAGAGATGCGAACACATTGATGAGAGATGTTCTGCTACAATGGAGATTACTGGCCTGGAGACAGCTGTAGAGGATACCAGGCTCGAAAGACATTCATGAGACCTACTGAACCAAGCTGATACTGGCAGAAACATACGGAGTGCCAACGTGGACTTGAGGAAATTCCTCAAATCTCTGCTCCAAGAACGGGTCCAAGATCCCTGACATCTAAAAGAGAAGAGATGGCAGAGGTGATCAAAATGCTCATGTTCTTGGAAGAGGTCGTGAGAATCCACACGTCCCAAGGGGCATTTCCAAGCCATTCAGACCAAAGTGCACCAAGCCCAGGTAAGCCTTTTCCCAGGTTTGGGCCTAGATAACAAGCACTTGCTCTTCCCTCCCCTCCACTCAGGCATCCATTTGGAAGGATCAGTACCTGAGCTGCAATGAAGCCAGTTCGAGAATGGCAAGCCCCTCCTCGAATCAGAGTTCCTCCAGCTTTACCCTCTGTGAACAACAGTGAACTCCTTAAAGGTCTAAAAGTCTCGACTGAAATAGATAACATATGAATAATTACCTCACACAAAGAAACGATGGCCTTCCACTAGATTCAGCAAATGCTGGGTTTGTGTCTTCTCTGGGGTGAAGGGAGTGTGGTAAGTGAGGGGACTCTTTGACTGAACTTGTATATGTATTTGGCCTCAGTTTTTCAAGACAGTATAGGTAAATATTATAAGTCAGATAGTGAACGGAACTGTAAAAGTCGCCAATGACATTAAAGACACAGCTTATGTGGACATTCTTTCATTGAGTCAAGACCCCGTGGGCACTATATCATGGGGGTGCAGACTCGGTTGCTTTAAATTGCTTTACCCAACATGATCGGATGATTAAGCGTTCTCATCACTGATAGAAGAACACCTGGTTCTCAATAGACTAGCATAGCTGCAGCAGGGTTCTCAAAGCTATAATGCCTCTAGGTGATTTTGGATTCAAACCTAAATGTATATATTTGGTTTGTTTCCTCTTGTATTTTCCTAGAGAGGGATGTTACCCCTTGAAATGCCAACATTGGCCAGTAGGTGTCATTGGGAGTAAATTGCACCACATGCACAAGTGAAACCAAGGTTGGGGGTTATATCATGTTTCCAATAGCTATTTCATGGTTCCTGTTGGTTTCGGAGGCTTCAACAGTAAAGAGTTGACATGACCCCTTTTACAGTTTGGACTGATACTTTGCATTCTATCTGTCTATGTTTTCCTTAGAACTGACAAAATGTTACCGAAATTGACAAGTCTGGCTTCTAGGTCGATTTAGGATGTTTCAAAAACTAACTTCATTTTCGTATAACTCTCAAAACATGGAAATCAAATCTATTAAACTTTTTAAAGGCTGCAAATGAGAGATCAACACAATGTCAAAACTGGAGTCTTCGGAAAATCCCTCCCACCATGGCTGTATAGAAACACAGAGCTAAACAAAAATCACATATCTGGGAAGTGTATCTGGAAAGTGGTGATTCATCGATGCCCAGTTGGCAGAGAAGCATTACCAACTGCGCTCACTCGCTCCCATGTACACAGCAATGGAAACATCCACTCACCCAGCCCTTGGCACAGGACACTTGCCGAAGAGAGGTCTGTTACTCCCAAAGACAGGATAAGGCCTCAGAACCCCTGGAAGCAGGAGAAGGCAAAGCAGGGAATGGAAACCAATGCAAGGTCTGACCCCTGGTGATGGAGCAGCAAAGGTGAAACTCTGTTTAACTTGGACGCACACTCTCAAGCGGACAGGAGACATGGGATTGAAGGTGATGCGCTGAGTGTTAGAAGAGTGCAGAGCAGATGCTTGGCTGACAGAACTCAAAGAAACCAGCGCAAAATATCCCCACAGTTGATTCTGAGACCAAGATCCGAGCTGCCAAATTTGACGTAGCAGAGGCAGCGGTCAGGGAGGGATAGGGCTATGGATGATGGCACACGCTGAGTCTCAGGGATCTGGAGTGCGTTGTGGGATGTGGTGTGTCCTATCAAGAGAGCAAACCGACCTGTGACCCCAGTGAGAAGGCCACCACACCGGCACGCGAGGTTGAGTTTATCGATATGTCCCATGGCCACACCCAGTGCATCTGCAGGACCAGGGACCAATTGGGCATTTTGCCAATAGAGCACGTGTGGGGCTGAATCAGAGATATCGTGCATCTGGTCTGAGTGATCTAGGTGGCCTTGGGTTTGAAATCAGAATGAAAAGCCTTAGGATCTGCTACATTCATAACCTGGGCTGGGATTATGGTTTGGTTTCAGGCACAGGATACGCAACAGCTCTGTAGTTGCCTTCCTGCACCCGTGCCACAAGGATGAGAGGACAAGGAAGAGTGGTCCAAGTCCACAGCGTGAGAAGATGAAGCATTTCCTTCAGCATTATCTCCCAAAAGCAGATGCTCCATTTTAGATGGCACCGGCACGGTACGGCACCGAGGACACCAAGGTCGGTCTGCGGGATCATTCCACTGGCCCTGACGTGTGACATCCATTGATATGCTTCCACTGGTGTTTCTGTAGGCAGAGAAGCTCTGGGAAGAACTGGTTTCATTGGGACATTCCCGTGGCACTACAAAGCACAAGCGCACTCTCAGTTTGCAGTTTTGGAAACACTCCAAAGTGCCATGGAGCAGAATGCAGAGCTGAGAACCTTTAGAAGCTTCATTTCCACCAGAGGAAGTGTCCTGTGCACTTTTAGAATTGTGAGATAAGCGTAATCAAACTACGGTTATGCTAATCGAAATAGTATGGGGTGTTCATCACAATAAAGGCAACACCAGCAATTGGAGATATACCAGACAACAAACACAGGAACAGGACATGGCATCAATGTCTAGGAGAAACTGTCCTCACAGAAATCCCATGGAATTGCATAGAGCCAAGATTCCAAATTTTTCACTTAACAAAGCCCTAGAAGTCTACATTAGATACCTGATATTACCTGACCAGTAGAGGTGAAGAAGTGCAATGAAAGAAACAGGAAATACCATTTTCAGTTCCAAAGAGATTGAAGGCCCAAAACATAAGCTTTCAAAAACCTAGACTGCAAAACGCAATCCAGAGAAATAATTGAAAATGGAGGTGAGGGAAACACTGAAGAACAACAGTGTCTCAGAATCATAAAAGGCAGAATACCAGAAAAGGGGAAGAGAAAGCCTAAAGGCGAAACAAATAGTATCAGAAAACTCAGTGGATGAGATAATATCAGGGCTAAAATTCAGTCCTAAGCAGAACAAATAATGCAGAGGGACGCGTGAATGAATGTGAAGACAGGGGAACAGTAAACCCTCGGTCAGAAGCAGACATAGGAAAGCAAGTGCAAACCAATGAAAACATTGCTGTTGAATCCTGGGGTAAGACAAGGCATGAAAGACTAGCATTCGTAAGAGTCCCAGATGGAAAAGCAAGAGGTAAAGAAACAAAATATGTCTGAAAAGTTATCTGTAGAAAAATCAGACTGAAACTTGCTGAAAGCCTAGAAAGAATCATCTATGCGAATTCAGGAAGTACACAGCGTCCAAAGGAGGTGGAATCCCAATAGACCTACCAGCAGCTGTATGATTCAAATCAACGAAGTTCATGAGCATCCCAGGGATTTAAAATGCCCCTGGAGGAAAGCAACATTGTCAGAAGAGAACCTCCAGAGGGGTTTCAGCTGATATATCGGCAGCAATATTGCAGGACAGCGAGGAGTGCCAGGACATAGACCAAACCCTGAAGGGCAAAATGTGGCCATCTATAGTAGCCTAGGCCACATGACCGCCATTTCTAATAACGGCAGGGCTAGAGAATTCCACAGACCGGCAAATCTTAAAAGAATTCAGCAGTTCGAAACTTATCCTACAAGAAAGGTTGAGAATTCTCCCCTGAATAGAAAAGCAGCAAGATGAAATGGAAAGAAGAAAACCATTATTGGAAATGCAAGAAGAGCATGAGTGGCCAAGAAGAAACCAGAAGAAGGCAAGGAGGACATCAATACCCTAAAGATGGGAGAGGGAAGCAGGAAATCATAGGTGATTGGAAGCACTATCTTAAGTGAATCAGCTTATATGACTCTCTGTTTGAAGCGAACGGAGAGATGCATGGCCTGACGTGTTTGCAAAACAAACGAGAAGCAGACCAACAAAAATCAAACAAACAAACATGCACCCAAAGGGTACGGTTGGCTGACATATACCAAGCGAACCATGATTACTCAAAAGGAAATACTCAAGGTGATGTCAAGGATCATTCAGTACGCATCGACCCAGTATCGCTGCTTGCATGTACTCAGCACACTTGTATTCGGAAATCAGAGGCGTGCATTTATATTCGTTAATGTTGATTAATAAGAGCATATCGTGACCTAACCCAAATGCCGATTTGGAGTCAAATGGATTCCTAGTCCGTGATATAGACTTGCAAGTCTTCCAACAGGATGAATGAATGCCATATAAAACCCTACTTCGAGAAGAAATGGCATAAGCCTTTAACAAAGACAAGTAGCTCTGCAAAAGTGTACTAAGAGCAAAAGAGACAGACAGTAAAGTGCACATTTGGGTTGGTTTCATTTCTAGGAATTTCAGCCCCCATGAAACCAATGGATCCATGTCCTGAGAGTGCGGGTGTTTCAGGAGAAATCAACCGACGGTTATGTATTCCGGGTGGACAGATATTACAGGAACATAAGTTTCCTTTAGAGGGTCTCTGTGTACTTTGAACTGTTAGAAAGTTTAAAGACGTGTGAAACCATCAACAGAAAATGGACACACTTGCCTCCGTTGGTACTGTGCATACAGATCTGAAGAAAAGGAAAGAGGGAAGAACAAAGGCCCATGGGACGCTAGTGGGTAGAATCACATTTAGCTTAGGAACCTCTCGTCGGATGCAGCCCCTCCCCCAACACTGACAAGGTGCAGCAGCCATTGGGGATGGCAGTTACCCGTTGGATTCCAGGTGGAATGTTGCTGTGTACCGCGCGGCTTGTTGTGGCCGGTGGATCCTAGGTAACCGGGCAGAGTTCTGTGGGTGGATCAGTGTGATGGAGGGGCTGCCGCCCTCTGTGGAGCTTAGCTTAGGTCTTTGGTCCGGGAAGCTCTGTCAGTTCGAGATACTGCTGCTGCCCAAAGACCTGAGTTCACGGGTCAGTTTCCAGAACCTGAAAGGGCAGACCATGGAAGATCTGCCTGCCACCAGCTTACTGGTGAGGCTCCGAGCTACTTTCAGACATGCCCAGTCCTGTTGAAGTCGACTGTATGGGAGATACGAAGAGAAGCTGGCCGAAAAGCTGGCTGCACGGATTGAGGAGAGATG
Organism: Vicugna pacos; assembly: GCF_048564905.1. NCBI lineage: Eukaryota > Metazoa > Chordata > Mammalia > Artiodactyla > Camelidae > Vicugna > Vicugna pacos. The sequence goes on along the minus strand of NW_027328741.1, from coordinate 64,173,449 downwards.
CGAACACATTGATGAGAGATGTTCTGCTACAATGGAGATTACTGGCCTGGAGACAGCTGTAGAGGATACCAGGCTCGAAAGACATTCATGAGACCTACTGAACCAAGCTGATACTGGCAGAAACATACGGAGTGCCAACGTGGACTTGAGGAAATTCCTCAAATCTCTGCTCCAAGAACGGGTCCAAGATCCCTGACATCTAAAAGAGAAGAGATGGCAGAGGTGATCAAAATGCTCATGTTCTTGGAAGAGGTCGTGAGAATCCACACGTCCCAAGGGGCATTTCCAAGCCATTCAGACCAAAGTGCACCAAGCCCAGGTAAGCCTTTTCCCAGGTTTGGGCCTAGATAACAAGCACTTGCTCTTCCCTCCCCTCCACTCAGGCATCCATTTGGAAGGATCAGTACCTGAGCTGCAATGAAGCCAGTTCGAGAATGGCAAGCCCCTCCTCGAATCAGAGTTCCTCCAGCTTTACCCTCTGTGAACAACAGTGAACTCCTTAAAGGTCTAAAAGTCTCGACTGAAATAGATAACATATGAATAATTACCTCACACAAAGAAACGATGGCCTTCCACTAGATTCAGCAAATGCTGGGTTTGTGTCTTCTCTGGGGTGAAGGGAGTGTGGTAAGTGAGGGGACTCTTTGACTGAACTTGTATATGTATTTGGCCTCAGTTTTTCAAGACAGTATAGGTAAATATTATAAGTCAGATAGTGAACGGAACTGTAAAAGTCGCCAATGACATTAAAGACACAGCTTATGTGGACATTCTTTCATTGAGTCAAGACCCCGTGGGCACTATATCATGGGGGTGCAGACTCGGTTGCTTTAAATTGCTTTACCCAACATGATCGGATGATTAAGCGTTCTCATCACTGATAGAAGAACACCTGGTTCTCAATAGACTAGCATAGCTGCAGCAGGGTTCTCAAAGCTATAATGCCTCTAGGTGATTTTGGATTCAAACCTAAATGTATATATTTGGTTTGTTTCCTCTTGTATTTTCCTAGAGAGGGATGTTACCCCTTGAAATGCCAACATTGGCCAGTAGGTGTCATTGGGAGTAAATTGCACCACATGCACAAGTGAAACCAAGGTTGGGGGTTATATCATGTTTCCAATAGCTATTTCATGGTTCCTGTTGGTTTCGGAGGCTTCAACAGTAAAGAGTTGACATGACCCCTTTTACAGTTTGGACTGCTACTTTGCATTCTATCTGTCTATGTTTTCCTTAGAACTGACAAAATGTTACCGAAATTGACAAGTCTGGCTTCTAGGTCGATTTAGGATGTTTCAAAAACTAACTTCATTTTCGTATAACTCTCAAAACATGGAAATCAAATCTATTAAACTTTTTAAAGGCTGCAAATGAGAGATCAACACAATGTCAAAACTGGAGTCTTCGGAAAATCCCTCCCACCATGGCTGTATAGAAACACAGAGCTAAACAAAAATCACATATCTGGGAAGTGTATCTGGAAAGTGGTGATTCATCGATGCCCAGTTGGCAGAGAAGCATTACCAACTGCGCTCACTCGCTCCCATGTACACAGCAATGGAAACATCCACTCACCCAGCCCTTGGCACAGGACACTTGCCGAAGAGAGGTCTGTTACTCCCAAAGACAGGATAAGGCCTCAGAACCCCTGGAAGCAGGAGAAGGCAAAGCAGGGAATGGAAACCAATGCAAGGTCTGACCCCTGGTGATGGAGCAGCAAAGGTGAAACTCTGTTTAACTTGGACGCACACTCTCAAGCGGACAGGAGACATGGGATTGAAGGTGATGCGCTGAGTGTTAGAAGAGTGCAGAGCAGATGCTTGGCTGACAGAACTCAAAGAAACCAGTGCAAAATATCCCCACAGTTGATTCTGAGACCAAGATCCGAGCTGCCAAATTTGACGTAGCAGAGGCAGCGGTCAGGGAGGGATAGGGCTATGGATGATGGCACACGCTGAGTCTCAGGGATCTGGAGTGCGTTGTGGGATGTGGTGTGTCCTATCAAGAGAGCAAACCGACCTGTAACCCCAGTGAGAAGGCCACCACACCGGCACGCGCGGTTGAGATTATCGATATGTCCCATGGCCACACCCAGTGCATCTGCAGGACCAGGGACCAATTGGGCATTTTGCCAATAGAGCACGTGTGGGGCTGAATCAGAGATATCGTGCATCTGGTCTGAGTGATCTAGGTGGCCTTGGGTTTGAAATCAGAATGAAAAGCCTTAGGATCTGCTACATTCATAACCTGGGCTGGGATTATGGTTTGGTTTCAGGCACAGGATACGCAACAGCTCTGTAGTTGCCTTCCTGCACCCGTGCCACAAGGATGAGAGGACAAGGAAGAGTGGTCCAAGTCCACAGCGTGAGAAGATGAAGCATTTCCTTCAGCATTATCTCCCAAAAGCAGATGCTCCATTTTAGATGGCACCGGCACGGTACGGCACCGAGGACACCAAGGTCGGTCTGCGGGATCATTCCACTGGCCCTGACGTGTGACATCCATTGATATGCTTCCACTGGTGTTTCTGTAGGCAGAGAAGCTCTGGGAAGAACTGGTTTCATTGGGACATTCCCGTGGCACTACAAAGCACAAGCGCACTCTCAGTTTGCAGTTTTGGAAACACTCCAAAGTGCCATGGAGCAGAATGCAGAGCTGAGAACCTTTAGAAGCTTCATTTCCACCAGAGGAAGTGTCCTGTGCACTTTTAGAATTGTGAGATAAGCGTAATCAAACTACGGTTATGCTAATCGAAATAGTATGGGGTGTTCATCACAATAAAGGCAACACCAGCAATTGGAGATATACCAGACAACAAACACAGGAACAGGACATGGCATCAATGTCTAGGAGAAACTGTCCTCACAGAAATCCCATGGAATTGCATAGAGCCAAGATTCCAAATTTTTCACTTAACAAAGCCCTAGAAGTCTACATTAGATACCTGATATTACCTGACCAGTAGAGGTGAAGAAGTGCAATGAAAGAAACAGGAAATACCATTTTCAGTTCCAAAGAGATTGAAGGCCCAAAACATAAGCTTTCAAAAACCTAGACTGCAAAACGCAATCCAGAGAAATAATTGAAAATGGAGGTGAGGGAAACACTGAAGAACAACAGTGTCTCAGAATCATAAAAGGCAGAATACCAGAAAAGGGGAAGAGAAAGCCTAAAGGCGAAACAAATAGTATCAGAAAACTCAGTGGATGAGATAATATCAGGGCTAAAATTCAGTCCTAAGCAGAACAAATAATGCAGAGGGACGCGTGAATGAATGTGAAGACAGGGGAACAGTAAACCCTCGGTCAGAAGCAGACATAGGAAAGCAAGTGCAAACCAATGAAAACATTGCTGTTGAATCCTGGGGTAAGACAAGGCATGAAAGACTAGCATTCGTAAGAGTCCCAGATGGAAAAGCAAGAGGTAAAGAAACAAAATATGTCTGAAAAGTTATCTGTAGAAAAATCAGACTGAAACTTGCTGAAAGCCTAGAAAGAATCATCTATGCGAATTCAGGAAGTACACAGCGTCCAAAGGAGGTGGAATCCCAATAGACCTACCAGCAGCTGTATGATTCAAATCAACGAAGTTCATGAGCATCCCAGGGATTTAAAATGCCCCTGGAGGAAAGCAACATTGTCAGAAGAGAACCTCCAGAGGGGTTTCAGCTGATATATCGGCAGCAATATTGCAGGACAGCGAGGAGTGCCAGGACATAGACCAAACCCTGAAGGGCAAAATGTGGCCATCTATAGTAGCCTAGGCCACATGACCGCCATTTCTAATAACGGCAGGGCTAGAGAATTCCACAGACCGGCAAATCTTAAAAGAATTCAGCAGTTCGAAAATTATCCTACAAGAAAGGTTGAGAATTCTCCCCTGAATAGAAAAGCAGCAAGATGAAATGGAAAGAAGAAAACCATTATTGGAAATGCAAGAAGAGCATGAGTGGCCAAGAAGAAACCAGAAGAAGGCAAGGAGGACATCAATACCCTAAAGATGGGAGAGGGAAGCAGGAAATCATAGGTGATTGGAAGCACTATCTTAAGTGAATCAGCTTATATGACTCTCTGTTTGAAGCGAACGGAGAGATGCATGGCCTGACGTGTTTGCAAAACAAACGAGAAGCAGACCAACAAAAATCAAACAAACAAACATGCACCCAAAGGGTACGGTTGGCTGACATATACCAAGCGAACCATGATTACTCAAAAGGAAATACTCAAGGTGATGTCAAGGATCATTCAGTACGCATCGACCCAGTATCGCTGCTTGCATGTACTCAGCACACTTGTATTCGGAAATCAGAGGCGTGCATTTATATTCGTTAATGTTGATTAATAAGAGCATATCGTGACCTAACCCAAATGCCGATTTGGAGTCAAATGGATTCCTAGTCCGTGATATAGACTTGCAAGTCTTCCAACAGGATGAATGAATGCCATATAAAACCCTACTTCGAGAAGAAATGGCATAAGCCTTTAACAAAGACAAGTAGCTCTGCAAAAGTGTACTAAGAGCAAAAGAGACAGACAGTAAAGTGCACATTTGGGTTGGTTTCATTTCTAGGAATTTCAGCCCCCATGAAACCAATGGATCCATGTCCTGAGAGTGCGGGTGTTTCAGGAGAAATCAACCGACGGTTATGTATTCCGGGTGGACAGATATTACAGGAACATAAGTTTCCTTTAGAGGGTCTCTGTGTACTTTGAACTGTTAGAAAGTTTAAAGACGTGTGAAACCATCAACAGAAAATGGACACACTTGCCTCCGTTGGTACTGTGCATACAGATCTGAAGAAAAGGAAAGAGGGAAGAACAAAGGCCCATGGGACGCTAGTGGGTAGAATCACATTTAGCTTAGGAACCTCTCGTCGTATGCAGCCCCTCCCCCAACACTGACAAGGTGCAGCAGCCATTGGGGATGGCAGTTACCCGTTGGATTCCAGGTGGAATGTTGCTGTGTACCGCGCGGCTTGTTGTGGCCGGTGGATCCTAGGTAACCGGGCAGAGTTCTGTGGGTGGATCAGTGTGATGGAGGGGCTGCCGCCCTCTGTGGAGCTTAGCTTAGGTCTTTGGTCCGGGAAGCTCTGTCAGTTCGAGATACTGCTGCTGCCCAAAGACCTGAGTTCACGGGTCAGTTTCCAGAACCTGAAAGGGCAGACCGTGGAAGATCTGCCTGCCACCAGCTTACTGGTGAGGCTCCGAGCTACTTTCAGACATGCCCAGTCCTGTTGAAGTCGACTGTATGGGAGATACGAAGAGAAGCTGGCCGAAAAGCTGGCTGCACGGATTGAGGAGAGATGCGAACACATTGATGAGAGATGTTCTGCTACAATGGAGATTACTGGCCTGGAGACAGCTGTAGAGGATACCAGGCTCGAAAGACATTCATGAGACCTACTGAACCAAGCTGATACTGGCAGAAACATACGGAGTGCCAACGTGGACTTGAGGAAATTCCTCAAATCTCTGCTCCAAGAACGGGTCCAAGATCCCTGACATCTAAAAGAGAAGAGATGGCAGAGGTGATCAAAATGCTCATGTTCTTGGAAGAGGTCGTGAGAATCCACACGTCCCAAGGGGCATTTCCAAGCCATTCAGACCAAAGTGCACCAAGCCCAGGTAAGCCTTTTCCCAGGTTTGGGCCTAGATAACAAGCACTTGCTCTTCCCTCCCCTCCACTCAGGCATCCATTTGGAAGGATCAGTACCTGAGCTGCAATGAAGCCAGTTCGAGAATGGCAAGCCCCTCCTCGAATCAGAGTTCCTCCAGCTTTACCCTCTGTGAACAACAGTGAACTCCTTAAAGGTCTAAAAGTCTCGACTGAAATAGATAACATATGAATAATTACCTCACACAAAGAAACGATGGCCTTCCACTAGATTCAGCAAATGCTGGGTTTGTGTCTTCTCTGGGGTGAAGGGAGTGTGGTAAGTGAGGGGACTCTTTGACTGAACTTGTATATGTATTTGGCCTCAGTTTTTCAAGACAGTATAGGTAAATATTATAAGTCAGATAGTGAACGGAACTGTAAAAGTCGCCAATGACATTAAAGACACAGCTTATGTGGACATTCTTTCATTGAGTCAAGACCCCGTGGGCACTATATCATGGGGGTGCAGACTCGGTTGCTTTAAATTGCTTTACCCAACATGATCGGATGATTAAGCGTTCTCATCACTGATAGAAGAACACCTGGTTCTCAATAGACTGGCATAGCTGCAGCAGGGTTCTCAAAGCTATAATGCCTCTAGGTGATTTTGGATTCAAACCTAAATGTATATATTTGGTTTGTTTCCTCTTGTATTTTCCTAGAGAGGGATGTTACCCCTTGAAATGCCAACATTGGCCAGTAGGTGTCATTGGGAGTAAATTGCACCACATGCACAAGTGAAAACAAGGTTGGGGGTTATATCATGTTTCCAATAGCTATTTCATGGTTCCTGTTGGTTTCGGAGGCTTCAACAGTAAAGAGTTGACATGACCCCTTTTACAGTTTGGACTGCTACTTTGCATTCTATCTGTCTATGTTTTCCTTAGAACTGACAAAATGTTACCAAAATTGACAAGTCTGGCTTCTAGGTCGATTTAGGATGTTTCAAAAACTAACTTCATTTTCGTATAACTCTCAAAACATGGAAATCAAATCTATTAAACTTTTTAAAGGCTGCAAATGAGAGATCAACACAATGTCAAAACTGGAGTCTTCGGAAAATCCCTCCCACCATGGCTGTATAGAAACACAGAGCTAAACAAAAATCACATATCTGGGAAGTGTATCTGGAAAGTGGTGATTCATCGATGCCCAGTTGGCAGAGAAGCATTACCAACTGCGCTCACTCGCTCCCATGTACACAGCAATGGAAACATCCACTCACCCAGCCCTTGGCACAGGACACTTGCCGAAGAGAGGTCTGTTACTCCCAAAGACAGGATAAGGCCTCAGAACCCCTGGAAGCAGGAGAAGGCAAAGCAGGGAATGGAAACCAATGCAAGGTCTGACCCCTGGTGATGGAGCAGCAAAGGTGAAACTCTGTTTAACTTGGACGCACACTCTCAAGCGGACAGGAGACATGGGATTGAAGGTGATGCGCTGAGTGTTAGAAGAGTGCAGAGCAGATGCTTGGCTGACAGAACTCAAAGAAACCAGTGCAAAATATCCCCACAGTTGATTCTGAGACCAAGATCCGAGCTGCCAAATTTGACGTAGCAGAGGCAGCGGTCAGGGAGGGATAGGGCTATGGATGATGGCACACGCTGAGTCTCAGGGATCTGGAGTGCGTTGTGGGATGTGGTGTGTCCTATCAAGAGAGCAAACCGACCTGTAACCCCAGTGAGAAGGCCACCACACCGGCACGCGCGGTTGAGATTATCGATATGTCCCATGGCCACACCCAGTGCATCTGCAGGACCAGGGACCAATTGGGCATTTTGCCAATAGAGCACGTGTGGGGCTGAATCAGAGATATCGTGCATCTGGTCTGAGTGATCTAGGTGGCCTTGGGTTTGAAATCAGAATGAAAAGCCTTAGGATCTGCTACATTCATAACCTGGGCTGGGATTATGGTTTGGTTTGAGGCACAGGATACGCAACAGCTCTGTAGTTGCCTTCGTGCACCCGTGCCACAAGGATGAGAGGACAAGTAAGAGTGGTCCAAGTCCACAGCGTGAGAAGATGAAGCATTTCCTTCAGCATTATCTCCCAAAAGCAGATGCTCCATTTTGTATGGCACCGGCACGGTACGGCACCGCGGACACCAAGGTCGGTCTGCGGGATCATTCCACTGGCCCTGACGTGTGACATCCATTGATATGCTTCCACTGGTGTTTCTGTAGGCAGAGAAGCTCTGGGAAGAACTGGTTTCATTGGGACATTCCCGTGGCACTACAAAGCACAAGCGCACTCTCAGTTTGCAGTTTTGGAAACACTCCAAAGTGCCATGGAGCAGAATGCAGAGCTGAGAACCTTTAGAAGCTTCATTTCCACCAGAGGAAGTGTCCTGTGCACTTTTAGAATTGTGAGATAAGCGTAATCAAACTACGGTTATGCTAATCGAAATAGTATGGGGTGTTCATCACAATAAAGGCAACACCAGCAATTGGAGATATACCAGACAACAAACACAGGAACAGGACATGGCATCAATGTCTAGGAGAAACTGTCCTCACAGAAATCCCATGGAATTGCATAGAGCCAAGATTCCAAATTTTTCACTTAACAAAGCCCTAGAAGTCTACATTAGATACCTGATATTACCTGACCAGTAGAGGTGAAGAAGTGCAATGAAAGAAACAGGAAATACCATTTTCAGTTCCAAAGAGATTGAAGGCCCAAAACATAAGCTTTCAAAAACCTAGACTGCAAAACGCAATCCAGAGAAATAATTGAAAATGGAGGTGAGGGAAACACTGAAGAACAACAGTGTCTCAGAATCATAAAAGGCAGAATACCAGAAAAGGGGAAGAGAAAGCCTAAAGGCGAAACAAATAGTATCAGAAAACTCAGTGGATGAGATAATATCAGGGCTAAAATTCAGTCCTAAGCAGACCAAATAATGCAGAGGGATGCGTGAATGAATGTGAAGACAGGGGAACAGTAAACCCTCGGTCAGAAGCAGACATAGGAAAGCAAGTGCAAACCAATGAAAACATTGCTGTTGAATCCTGGGGTAAGACAAGGCATGAAAGACTAGCATTCGTAAGAGTCCCAGATGGAAAAGCAAGAGGTAAAGAAACAAAAAATGTCTGAAAAGTTATCTGTAGAAAAATCAGACTGAAACTTGCTGAAAGCCTAGAAAGAATCATCTATGCGAATTCAGGAAGTACACAGCGTCCAAAGGAGGTGGAATCCCAATAGACCTACCAGCAGCTGTATGATTCAAATCAACGAAGTTCATGAGCATCCCAGGGATTTAAAATGCCCCTGGAGGAAAGCAACATTGTCAGAAGAGAACCTCCAGAGGGGTTTCAGCTGATATATCGGCAGCAATATTGCAGGACAGGGAGGAGTGCCAGGACATAGACCAAACCCTGAAGGGCAAAATGTGGCCATCTATAGTAGCCTAGGCCACATGACCGCCATTTCTAATAACGGCAGAGCTAGAGAATTCCACAGACCGGCAAATCTTAAAAGAATTCAGCAGTTCGAAACTTATCCTACAAGAAAGGTTGAGAATTCTCCCCTGAATAGAAAAGCAGCAAGATGAAATGGAAAGAAGAAAACCATTATTGGAAATGCAAGAAGAGCATGAGTGGCAAAGAAGAAACCAGAAGAAGGCAAGGAGGACATCAATACCCTAAAGATGGGAGAGGGAAGCAGGAAATCATAGGTGATTGGAAGCACTATCTTAAGTGAATCAGCTTATATGACTCTCTGTTTGAAGCGAACGGAGAGATGCATGGCCTGACGTGTTTGCAAAACAAACGAGAAGCAGACCAACAAAAATCAAACAAACAAACATGCACCCAAAGGGTACGGTTGGCTGACATATACCAAGCGAACCATGATTACTCAAAAGGAAATACTCAAGGTGATGTCAAGGATCATTCAGTACGCATCGACCCAGTATCGCTGCTTGCATGTACTCAGCACACTTGTATTCGGAAATCAGAGGCGTGCATTTATATTCGTTAATGTTGATTAATAAGAGCATATCTTGACCTAACCCAAATGCCGATTTGGAGTCAAATGGATTCCTTGTCCGTGATATAGACTTGCAAGTCTTCCAACAGGATGAATGAATGCCATATAAAACCCTACTTCGAGAAGAAATGGCATAAGCCTTTAACAAAGACAAGTAGCTCTGCAAAAGTGTACTAAGAGCAAAAGAGACAGACAGTAAATTGCACATTTGGGTTGGTTTCTTTTCTAGGAATTTCAGCCCCCATGAAACCAATGGATCCATGTCCTGAGAGTGCGGGTGTTTCAGGAGAAATCAACCGACGGTTATGTATTCCGGGTGGACAGATATTACAGGAACATAAGTTTCCTTTAGAGGGTCTCTGTGTACTGTGAACTGTTAGAAAGTTTAAAGACGTGTGAAACCATCAACAGAAAATGGACACACTTGCCTCCGATGGTACTGTGCATACAGATCTGAAGAAAAGGAAAGAGGGAAGAACAAAGGCCCATGGGACGCTAGTGGGTAGAATCACATTTAGCTTAGGAACCTCTCGTCGGATGCAGCCCCTCCCCCAACACTGACAAGGTGCAGCAGCCATTGGGGATGGCAGTTACCCGTTGGATTCCAGGTGGAATGTTGGTGTGTACCGCGAGGCTTGTTGTGGCCGGTGGATCCTAGGTAACCGGGCAGAGTTCTGTGGGTGGATCAGTGTGATGGAGGGGCTGCCGCCCTCTGTGGAGCTTAGCTTAGGTCTTTGGTCCGGGAAGCTCTGTCAGTTCGAGATACTGCTGCTGCCCAAAGACCTGAGTTCACGGGTCAGTTTCCAGAACCTGAAAGGGCAGACCGTGGAAGATCTGCCTGCCACCAGCTTACTGGTGAGGCTCCGAGCTACTTTCAGACATGCCCAGTCCTGTTGAAGTCGACTGTATGGGAGATACGAAGAGAAGCTGGCCGAAAAGCTGGCTGCACGGATTGAGGAGAGATGCGAACACATTGATGAGAGATGTTCTGCTACAATGGAGATTACTGGCCTGGAGACAGCTGTAGAGGATACCAGGCTCGAAAGACATTCATGAGACCTACTGAACCACGCTGATACTGGCAGAAACATACGGAGTGCCAACGTGGACTTGAGGAAATTCCTCAATTCTCTGCTCCAAGAACGGGTCCAAGATCCCTGACATCTAAAAGAGAAGAGATGGCAGAGGTGATCAAAACGCTCATGTTCTTGGAAGAGGTCGTGAGAATCCACACGCCCCAAGGGGCATTTCCAAGCCATTCAGACCAAAGTGCACCAAGACCAGGTAAGCTTTTTCCCAGGTTTGGGCCTAGATAACAAGCACTTGCTCTTCCCTCCCCTCCACTCAGGCATCCATTTGGAAGGATCAGTACCTGAGCTGCAATGAAGCCAGTTCGAGAATGGCAAGCCCCTCCTCGAATCAGAGTTCCTCCAGCTTTACCCTCTGTGAACAACAGTGAACTCCTTAAAGGTCTAAAAGTCTCGACTGAAGTAGATAGCATATGAATAATTATCTCACACAAAGAAACGATGGCCTTCCACTAGATTCAGCAAATGCTGGGTTTGTGTCTTCTCTGGGGTGAAGGGAGTGTGGTAAGGGAGGGGACTCTTTGACTGAACTTGTATATGTATTTGGCCTCAGTTTTTCAAGACAGTATAGGTAAATATTATAAGTCAGATAGTGAACGGAACTGTAAAAGTCGCCAATGACATTAAAGACACAGCTTATGTGGACATTCTTTCATTGAGTCAAGCCCCCGTGGGCACTATATCATGGGGGTGCAGACTCGGTTGCTTTAAATTGCTTTACCCAACATGATCGGATGATTAAGCGTTCTCATCACTGATAGAAGAACACCTGGTTCTCAATAGACTAGCATAGCTGCAGCAGGGTTCTCAAAGCTATAATGCCTCTAGGTGATTTTGGATTCAAACCTAAATGTATATATTTGGTTTGTTTCCTCTTGTATTTTCCTAGAGAGGGATGTTACCCCTTGAAATGCCAACATTGGCCAGTAGGTGTCATTGGGAGTAAATTGCACCACATGCACAAGTGAAAACAAGGTTGGGGGTTATATCATGTTTCCAATAGCTATTTCATGGTTCCTGTTGGTTTCGGAGGCTTCAACAGTAAAGAGTTGACATGACCCCTTTTACAGTTTGGACTGCTACTTTGCATTCTATCTGTCTATGTTTTCCTTAGAACTGACAAAATGTTACCGAAATTGACAAGTCTGGCTTCTAGGTCGATTTAGGATGTTTCAAAAACTAACTTCATTTTCGTATAACTCTCAAAACATGGAAATCAAATCTATTAAACTTTTTAAAGGCTGCAAATGAGAGATCAACACAATGTCAAAACTGGAGTCTTCGGAAAATCCCTCCCACCATGGCTGTATAGAAACACAGAGCTAAACAAAAATCACATATCTGGGAAGTGTATCTGGAAAGTGGTGATTCATCGATGCCCAGTTGGCAGAGAAGCATTACCAACTGCGCTCACTCGCTCCCATGTACACAGCAATGGAAACATCCACTCACCCAGCCCTTGGCACAGGACACTTGCCGAAGAGAGGTCTGTTACTCCCAAAGACAGGATAAGGCCTCAGAACCCCTGGAAGCAGGAGAAGGCAAAGCAGGGAATGGAAACCAATGCAAGGTCTGACCCCTGGTGATGGAGCAGCAAAGGTGAAACTCTGTTTAACTTGGACGCACACTCTCAAGCGGACAGGAGACATGGGATTGAAGGTGATGCGCTGAGTGTTAGAAGAGTGCAGAGCAGATGCTTGGCTGACAGAACTCAAAGAAACCAGCACAAAATATCCCCACAGTTGATTCTGAGACCAAGATCCGAGCTGCCAAATTTGACGTAGCAGAGGCAGCGGTCAGGGAGGGATAGGGCTATGGATGATGGCACACGCTGAGTCTCAGGGATCTGGAGTGCGTTGTGGGATGTGGTGTGTCCTATCAAGAGAGCAAACCGACCTGTGACCCCAGTGAGAAGGCCACCACACCGGCACGCGCGGTTGAGATTATCGATATGTCCCATGGCCACACCCAGTGCATCTGCAGGACCAGGGACCAATTGGGCATTTTGCCAATAGAGCACGTGTGGGGCTGAATCAGAGATATCGTGCATCTGGTCTGAGTGATCTAGGTGGCATTGGGTTTGAAATCAGAATGAAAAGCCTTAGGATCTGCTACATTCATAACCTGGGCTGGGATTATGGTTTGGTTTCAGGCACAGGATACGCAACAGCTCTGTAGTTGCCTTCGTGCACCCGTGCCACAAGGATGAGAGGACAAGTAAGAGTGGTCCAAGTCCACAGCGTGAGAAGATGAAGCATTTCCTTCAGCATTATCTCCCAAAAGCAGATGCTCCATTTTGGATGGCACCGGCACGGTACGGCACCGAGGACACCAAGGTCGGTCTGCGGGATCATTCCACTGGCCCTGACGTGTGACATCCATTGATATGCTTCCACTGGTGTTTCTGTAGGCAGAGAAGCTCTGGGAAGAACTGGTTTCATTGGGACATTCCCGTGGCACTACAAAGCACAAGCGCACTCTCAGTTTGCAGTTTTGGAAACACTCCAAAGTGCCATGGAGCAGAATGCAGAGCTGAGAACCTTTAGAAGCTTCATTTCCACCAGAGGAAGTGTCCTGTGCACTTTTAGAATTGTGAGATAAGCGTAATCAAACTACGGTTATGCTAATCGAAATAGTATGGGGTGTTCATCACAATAAAGGCAACACCAGCAATTGGAGATATACCAGACAACAAACACAGGAACAGGACATGGCATCAATGTCTAGGAGAAACTGTCCTCACAGAAATCCCATGGAATTGCATAGAGCCAAGATTCCAAATTTTTCACTTAACAAAGCCCTAGAAGTCTACATTAGATACCTGATATTACCTGACCAGTAGAGGTGAAGAAGTGCAATGAAAGAAACAGGAAATACCATTTTCAGTTCCAAAGAGATTGAAGGCCCAAAACATAAGCTTTCAAAAACCTAGACTGCAAAACGCAATCCAGAGAAATAATTGAAAATGGAGGTGAGGGAAACACTGAAGAACAACAGTGTCTCAGAATCATAAAAGGCAGAATACCAGAAAAGGGGAAGAGAAAGCCTAAAGGCGAAACAAATAGTATCAGAAAACTCAGTGGATGAGATAATATCAGGGCTAAAATTCAGTCCTAAGCAGACCAAATAATGCAGAGGGACGCGTGAATGAATGTGAAGACAGGGGAACAGTAAACCCTCGGTCAGAAGCAGACATAGGAAAGCAAGTGCAAACCAATGAAAACATTGCTGTTGAATCCTGGGGTAAGACAAGGCATGAAAGACTAGCATTCGTAAGAGTCCCAGATGGAAAAGCAAGAGGTAAAGAAACAAAAAATGTCTGAAAAGTTATCTGTAGAAAAATCAGACTGAAACTTGCTGAAAGCCTAGAAAGAATCATCTATGTGAATTCAGGAAGTACACAGCGTCCAAAGGAGGTGGAATCCCAATAGACCTACCAGCAGCTGTATGATTCAAATCAACGAAGTTCATGAGCATCCCAGGGATTTAAAATGCCCCTGGAGGAAAGCAACATTGTCAGAAGAGAACCTCCAGAGGGGTTTCAGCTGATATATCGGCAGCAATATTGCAGGACAGGGAGGAGTGCCAGGACATAGACCAAACCCTGAAGGGCAAAATGTGGCCATCTATAGTAGCCTAGGCCACATGACCGCCATTTCTAATAACGGCAGAGCTAGAGAATTCCACAGACCGGCAAATCTTAAAAGAATTCAGCAGTTCGAAACTTATCCTACAAGAAAGGTTGAGAATTCTCCCCTGAATAGAAAAGCAGCAAGATGAAATGGAAAGAAGAAAACCATTATTGGAAATGCAAGAAGAGCATGAGTGGCAAAGAAGAAACCAGAAGAAGGCAAGGAGGACATCAATACCCTAAAGATGGGAGAGGGAAGCAGGAAATCATAGGTGATTGGAAGCACTATCTTAAGTGAATCAGCTTATATGACTCTCTGTTTGAAGCGAACGGAGAGATGCATGGCCTGACGTGTTTGCAAAACAAACGAGAAGCAGACCAACAAAAATCAAACAAACAAACATGCACCCAAAGGGTACGGTTGGCTGACATATACCAAGCGAACCATGATTACTCAAAAGGAAGTACTCAAGGTGATGTCAAGGATCATTCAGTACGCATCGACCCAGTATCGCTGCTTGCATGTACTCAGCACACTTGTATTCGGAAATCAGAGGCGTGCATTTATATTCGTTAATGTTGATTAATAAGAGCATATCGTGACCTAACCCAAATGCCGATTTGGAGTCAAATGGATTCCTTGTCCGTGATATAGACTTGCAAGTCTTCCAACAGGATGAATGAATGCCATATAAAACCCTACTTCGAGAAGAAATGGCATAAGCCTTTAACAAAGACAAGTAGCTCTGCAAAAGTGTACTAAGAGCAAAAGAGACAGACAGTAAATTGCACATTTGGGTTGGTTTCATTTCTAGGAATTTCAGCCCCCATGAAACCAATGGATCCATGTCCTGAGAGTGCGGGTGTTTCAGGAGAAATCAACCGACGGTTATGTATTCCGGGTGGACAGATATTACAGGAACATAAGTTTCCTTTAGAGGGTCTCTGTGTACTGTGAACTGTTAGAAAGTTTAAAGACGTGTGAAACCATCAACAGAAAATGGACACACTTGCCTCCGATGGTACTGTGCATACAGATCTGAAGAAAAGGAAAGAGGGAAGAACAAAGGCCCATGGGACGCTAGTGGGTAGAATCACATTTAGCTTAGGAACCTCTCGTCGGATGCAGCCCCTCCCCCAACACTGACAAGGTGCAGCAGCCATTGGGGATGGCAGTTACCCGTTGGATTCCAGGTGGAATGTTGGTGTGTACCGCGAGGCTTGTTGTGGCCGGTGGATCCTAGGTAACCGGGCAGAGTTCTGTGGGTGGATCAGTGTGATGGAGGGGCTGCCGCCCTCTGTGGAGCTTAGCTTAGGTCTTTGGTCCGGGAAGCTCTGTCAGTTCGAGATACTGCTGCTGCCCAAAGACCTGAGTTCACGGGTCAGTTTCCAGAACCTGAAAGGGCAGACCGTGGAAGATCTGCCTGCCACCAGCTTACTGGTGAGGCTCCGAGCTACTTTCAGACATGCCCAGTCCTGTTGAAGTCGACTGTATGGGAGATACGAAGAGAAGCTGGCCGAAAAGCTGGCTGCACGGATTGAGGAGAGATGCGAACACATTGATGAGAGATGTTCTGCTACAATGGAGATTACTGGCCTGGAGACAGCTGTAGAGGATACCAGGCTCGAAAGACATTCATGAGACCTACTGAACCAAGCTGATACTGGCAGAAACATACGGAGTGCCAACGTGGACTTGAGGAAATTCCTCAATTCTCTGCTCCAAGAACGGGTCCAAGATCCCTGACATCTAAAAGAGAAGAGATGGCAGAGGTGATCAAAACGCTCATGTTCTTGGAAGAGGTCGTGAGAATCCACACGCCCCAAGGGGCATTTCCAAGCCATTCAGACCAAAGTGCACCAAGACCAGGTAAGCTTTTTCCCAGGTTTGGGCCTAGATAACAAGCACTTGCTCTTCCCTCCCCTCCACTCAGGCATCCATTTGGAAGGATCAGTACCTGAGCTGCAATGAAGCCAGTTCGAGAATGGCAAGCCCCTCCTCGAATCAGAGTTCCTCCAGCTTTACCCTCTGTGAACAACAGTGAACTCCTTAAAGGTCTAAAAGTCTCGACTGAAGTAGATAGCGTATGAATAATTACCTCACACAAAGAAACGATGGCCTTCCACTAGATTCAGCAAATGCTGGGTTTGTGTCTTCTCTGGGGTGAAGGGAGTGTGGTAAGGGAGGGGACTCTTTGACTGAACTTGTATATGTATTTGGCCTCAGTTTTTCAAGACAGTATAGGTAAATATTATAAGTCAGATAGTGAACGGAACTGTAAAAGTCGCCAATGACATTAAAGACACAGCTTATGTGGACATTCTTTCATTGAGTCAAGCCCCCGTGGGCACTATATCATGGGGGTGCAGACTCGGTTGCTTTAAATTGCTTTACCCAACATGATCGGATGATTAAGCGTTCTCATCACTGATAGAAGAACACCTGGTTCTCAATAGACTAGCATAGCTGCAGCAGGGTTCTCAAAGCTATAATGCCTCTAGGTGATTTTGGATTCAAACCTAAATGTATATATTTGGTTTGTTTCCTCTTGTATTTTCCTAGAGAGGGATGTTACCCCTTGAAATGCCAACATTGGCCAGTAGGTGTCATTGGGAGTAAATTGCACCACATGCACAAGTGAAAACAAGGTTGGGGGTTATATCATGTTTCCAATAGCTATTTCATGGTTCCTGTTGGTTTCGGAGGCTTCAACAGTAAAGAGTTGACATGACCCCTTTTACAGTTTGGACTGCTACTTTGCATTCTATCTGTCTATGTTTTCCTTAGAACTGACAAAATGTTACCGAAATTGACAAGTCTGGCTTCTAGGTCGATTTAGGATGTTTCAAAAACTAACTTCATTTTCGTATAACTCTCAAAACATGGAAATCAAATCTATTAAACTTTTTAAAGGCTGCAAATGAGAGATCAACACAATGTCAAAACTGGAGTCTTCGGAAAATCCCTCCCACCATGGCTGTATAGAAACACAGAGCTAAACAAAAATCACATATCTGGGAAGTGTATCTGGAAAGTGGTGATTCATCGATGCCCAGTTGGCAGAGAAGCATTACCAACTGCGCTCACTCGCTCCCATGTACACAGCAATGGAAACATCCACTCACCCAGCCCTTGGCACAGGACACTTGCCGAAGAGAGGTCTGTTACTCCCAAAGACAGGATAAGGCCTCAGAACCCCTGGAAGCAGGAGAAGGCAAAGCAGGGAATGGAAACCAATGCAAGGTCTGACCCCTGGTGATGGAGCAGCAAAGGTGAAACTCTGTTTAACTTGGACGCACACTCTCAAGCGGACAGGAGACATGGGATTGAAGGTGATGCGCTGAGTGTAAGAAGAGTGCAGAGCAGATGCTTGGCTGACAGAACTCAAAGAAACCAGCGCAAAATATCCCCACAGTTGATTCTGAGACCAAGATCCGAGCTGCCAAATTTGACGTAGCAGAGGCAGCGGTCAGGGAGGGATAGGGCTATGGATGATGGCACACGCTGAGTCTCAGGGATCTGGAGTGCGTTGTGGGATGTGGTGTGTCCTATCAAGAGAGCAAACCGACCTGTGACCCCAGTGAGAAGGCCACCACACCGGCACGCGCGGTTGAGATTATCGATATGTCCCATGGCCACACCCAGTGCATCTGCAGGACCAGGGACCAATTGGGCATTTTGCCAATAGAGCACGTGTGGGGCTGAATCAGAGATATCGTGCATCTGGTCTGAGTGATCTAGGTGGCCTTGGGTTTGAAATCAGAATGAAAAGCCTTAGGATCTGCTACATTCATAACCTGGGCTGGCATTATGGTTTCGTTTGAGGCACAGGATACGCAACAGCTCTGTAGTTGCCTTCGTGCACCCGTGCCACAAGGATGAGAGGACAAGTAAGAGTGGTCCAAGTCCACAGCGTGAGAAGATGAAGCATTTCCTTCAGCATTATCTCCCAAAAGCAGATGCTCCATTTTGGATGGCACCGGCACGGTACGGCACCGAGGACACCAAGGTCGGTCTGCGGGATCATTCCACTGGCCCTGACGTGTGACATCCATTGATATGCTTCCACTGGTGTTTCTGTAGGCAGAGAAGCTCTGGGAAGAACTGGTTTCATTGGGACATTCCCGTGGCACTACAAAGCACAAGCGCACTCTCAGTTTGCAGTTTTGGAAACACTCCAAAGTGACATGGAGCAGAATGCAGAGCTGAGAACCTTTAGAAGCTTCATTTCCACCAGAGGAAGTGTCCTGTGCACTTTTAGAATTGTGAGATAAGCGTAATCAAACTACGGTTATGCTAATCGAAATAGTATGGGGTGTTCATCACAATAAAGGCAACACCAGCAATTGGAGATATACCAGACAACAAACACAGGAACAGGACATGGCATCAATGTCTAGGAGAAACTGTCCTCACAGAAATCCCATGGAATTGCATAGAGCCAAGATTCCAAATTTTTCACTTAAGAAAGCCCTAGAAGTCTACATTAGATACCTGATATTACCTGACCAGTAGAGGTGAAGAAGTGCAATGAAAGAAACAGGAAATACCATTTTCAGTTCCAAAGAGATTGAAGGCCCAAAACATAAGCTTTCAAAAACCTAGACTGCAAAACGCAATCCAGAGAAATAATTGAAAATGGAGGTGAGGGAAACACTGAAGAACAACAGTGTCTCAGAATCATAAAAGGCAGAATACCAGAAAAGGGGAAGAGAAAGCCTAAAGGCGAAACAAATAGTATCAGAAAACTCAGTGGATGAGATAATATCAGGGCTAAAATTCAGTCCTAAGCAGACCAAATAATGCAGAGGGACGCGTGAATGAATGTGAAGACAGGGGAACAGTAAACCCTCGGTCAGAAGCAGACATAGGAAAGCAAGTGCAAACCAATGAAAACATTGCTGTTGAATCCTGGGGTAAGACAAGGCATGAAAGACTAGCATTCGTAAGAGTCCCAGATGGAAAAGCAAGAGGTAAAGAAACAAAAAATGTCTGAAAAGTTATCTGTAGAAAAATCAGACTGAAACTTGCTGAAAGCCTAGAAAGAATCATCTATGCGAATTCAGGAAGTACACAGCGTCCAAAGGAGGTGGAATCCCAATAGACCTACCAGCAGCTGTATGATTCAAATCAACGAAGTTCATGAGCATCCCAGGGATTTAAAATGCCCCTGGAGGAAAGCAACATTGTCAGAAGAGAACCTCCAGAGGGGTTTCAGCTGATATATCGGCAGCAATATTGCAGGACAGGGAGGAGTGCCAGGACATAGACCAAACCCTGAAGGGCAAAATGTGGCCATCTATAGTAGCCTAGGCCACATGACCGCCATTTCTAATAACGGCAGAGCTAGAGAATTCCACAGACCGGCAAATCTTAAAAGAATTCAGCAGTTCGAAACTTATCCTACAAGAAAGGTTGAGAATTCTCCCCTGAATAGAAAAGCAGCAAGATGAAATGGAAAGAAGAAAACCATTATTGGAAATGCAAGAAGAGCATGAGTGGCAAAGAAGAAACCAGAAGAAGGCAAGGAGGACATCAATACCCTAAAGATGGGAGAGGGAAGCAGGAAATCATAGGTGATTGGAAGCACTATCTTAAGTGAATCAGCTTATATGACTCTCTGTTTGAAGCGAACGGAGAGATGCATGGCCTGACGTGTTTGCAAAACAAACGAGAAGCAGACCAACAAAAATCAAACAAACAAACATGCACCCAAAGGGTACGGTTGGCTGACATATACCAAGCGAACCATGATTACTCAAAAGGAAGTACTCAAGGTGATGTCAAGGATCATTCAGTACGCATCGACCCAGTATCGCTGCTTGCATGTACTCAGCACACTTGTATTCGGAAATCAGAGGCGTGCATTTATATTCGTTAATGTTGATTAATAAGAGCATATCGTGACCTAACCCAAATGCCGATTTGGAGTCAAATGGATTCCTTGTCCGTGATATAGACTTGCAAGTCTTCCAACAGGATGAATGAATGCCATATAAAACCCTACTTCGAGAAGAAATGGCATAAGCCTTTAACAAAGACAAGTAGCTCTGCAAAAGTGTACTAAGAGCAAAAGAGACAGACAGTAAATTGCACATTTGGGTTGGTTTCATTTCTAGGAATTTCAGCCCCCATGAAACCAATGGATCCATGTCCTGAGAGTGCGGGTGTTTCAGGAGAAATCAACCGACGGTTATGTATTCCGGGTGGACAGATATTACAGGAACATAAGTTTCCTTTAGAGGGTCTCTGTGTACTGTGAACTGTTAGAAAGTTTAAAGACGTGTGAAACCATCAACAGAAAATGGACACACTTGCCTCCGATGGTACTGTGCATACAGATCTGAAGAAAAGGAAAGAGGGAAGAACAAAGGCCCATGGGACGCTAGTGGGTAGAATCACATTTAGCTTAGGAACCTCTCGTCGGATGCAGCCCCTCCCCCAACACTGACAAGGTGCAGCAGCCATTGGGGATGGCAGTTACCCGTTGGATTCCAGGTGGAATGTTGGTGTGTACCGCGAGGCTTGTTGTGGCCGGTGGATCCTAGGTAACCGGGCAGAGTTCTGTGGGTGGATCAGTGTGATGGAGGGGCTGCCGCCCTCTGTGGAGCTTAGCTTAGGTCTTTGGTCCGGGAAGCTCTGTCAGTTCGAGATACTGCTGCTGCCCAAAGACCTGAGTTCACGGGTCAGTTTCCAGAACCTGAAAGGGCAGACCGTGGAAGATCTGCCTGCCACCAGCTTACTGGTGAGGCTCCGAGCTACTTTCAGACATGCCCAGTCCTGTTGAAGTCGACTGTATGGGAGATACGAAGAGAAGCTGGCCGAAAAGCTGGCTGCACGGATTGAGGAGAGATGCGAACACATTGATGAGAGATGTTCTGCTACAATGGAGATTACTGGCCTGGAGACAGCTGTAGAGGATACCAGGCTCGAAAGACATTCATGAGACCTACTGAACCAAGCTGATACTGGCAGAAACATACGGAGTGCCAACGTGGACTTGAGGAAATTCCTCAATTCTCTGCTCCAAGAACGGGTCCAAGATCCCTGACATCTAAAAGAGAAGAGATGGCAGAGGTGATCAAAACGCTCATGTTCTTGGAAGAGGTCGTGAGAATCCACACGCCCCAAGGGGCATTTCCAAGCCATTCAGACCAAAGTGCACCAAGACCAGGTAAGCTTTTTCCCAGGTTTGGGCCTAGATAACAAGCACTTGCTCTTCCCTCCCCTCCACTCAGGCATCCATTTGGAAGGATCAGTACCTGAGCTGCAATGAAGCCAGTTCGAGAATGGCAAGCCCCTCCTCGAATCAGAGTTCCTCCAGCTTTACCCTCTGTGAACAACAGTGAACTCCTTAAAGGTCTAAAAGTCTCGACTGAAGTAGATAGCGTATGAATAATTACCTCACACAAAGAAACGATGGCCTTCCACTAGATTCAGCAAATGCTGGGTTTGTGTCTTCTCTGGGGTGAAGGGAGTGTGGTAAGGGAGGGGACTCTTTGACTGAACTTGTATATGTATTTGGCCTCAGTTTTTCAAGACAGTATAGGTAAATATTATAAGTCAGATAGTGAACGGAACTGTAAAAGTCGCCAATGACATTAAAGACACAGCTTATGTGGACATTCTTTCATTGAGTCAAGCCCCCGTGGGCACTATATCATGGGGGTGCAGACTCGGTTGCTTTAAATTGCTTTACCCAACATGATCGGATGATTAAGCGTTCTCATCACTGATAGAAGAACACCTGGTTCTCAATAGACTAGCATAGCTGCAGCAGGGTTCTCAAAGCTATAATGCCTCTAGGTGATTTTGGATTCAAACCTAAATGTATATATTTGGTTTGTTTCCTCTTGTATTTTCCTAGAGAGGGATGTTACCCCTTGAAATGCCAACATTGGCCAGTAGGTGTCATTGGGAGTAAATTGCACCACATGCACAAGTGAAAACAAGGTTGGGGGTTATATCATGTTTCCAATAGCTATTTCATGGTTCCTGTTGGTTTCGGAGGCTTCAACAGTAAAGAGTTGACATGACCCCTTTTACAGTTTGGACTGCTACTTTGCATTCTATCTGTCTATGTTTTCCTTAGAACTGACAAAATGTTACCGAAATTGACAAGTCTGGCTTCTAGGTCGATTTAGGATGTTTCAAAAACTAACTTCATTTTCGTATAACTCTCAAAACATGGAAATCAAATCTATTAAACTTTTTAAAGGCTGCAAATGAGAGATCAACACAATGTCAAAACTGGAGTCTTCGGAAAATCCCTCCCACCATGGCTGTATAGAAACACAGAGCTAAACAAAAATCACATATCTGGGAAGTGTATCTGGAAAGTGGTGATTCATCGATGCCCAGTTGGCAGAGAAGCATTACCAACTGCGCTCACTCGCTCCCATGTACACAGCAATGGAAACATCCACTCACCCAGCCCTTGGCACAGGACACTTGCCGAAGAGAGGTCTGTTACTCCCAAAGACAGGATAAGGCCTCAGAACCCCTGGAAGCAGGAGAAGGCAAAGCAGGGAATGGAAACCAATGCAAGGTCTGACCCCTGGTGATGGAGCAGCAAAGGTGAAACTCTGTTTAACTTGGACGCACACTCTCAAGCGGACAGGAGACATGGGATTGAAGGTGATGCGCTGAGTGTAAGAAGAGTGCAGAGCAGATGCTTGGCTGACAGAACTCAAAGAAACCAGCGCAAAATATCCCCACAGTTGATTCTGAGACCAAGATCCGAGCTGCCAAATTTGACGTAGCAGAGGCAGCGGTCAGGGAGGGATAGGGCTATGGATGATGGCACACGCTGAGTCTCAGGGATCTGGAGTGCGTTGTGGGATGTGGTGTGTCCTATCAAGAGAGCAAACCGACCTGTGACCCCAGTGAGAAGGCCACCACACCGGCACGCGCGGTTGAGATTATCGATATGTCCCATGGCCACACCCAGTGCATCTGCAGGACCAGGGACCAATTGGGCATTTTGCCAATAGAGCACGTGTGGGGCTGAATCAGAGATATCGTGCATCTGGTCTGAGTGATCTAGGTGGCCTTGGGTTTGAAATCAGAATGAAAAGCCTTAGGATCTGCTACATTCATAACCTGGGCTGGCATTATGGTTTCGTTTGAGGCACAGGATACGCAACAGCTCTGTAGTTGCCTTCGTGCACCCGTGCCACAAGGATGAGAGGACAAGTAAGAGTGGTCCAAGTCCACAGCGTGAGAAGATGAAGCATTTCCTTCAGCATTATCTCCCAAAAGCAGATGCTCCATTTTGGATGGCACCGGCACGGTACGGCACCGAGGACACCAAGGTCGGTCTGCGGGATCATTCCACTGGCCCTGACGTGTGACATCCATTGATATGCTTCCACTGGTGTTTCTGTAGGCAGAGAAGCTCTGGGAAGAACTGGTTTCATTGGGACATTCCCGTGGCACTACAAAGCACAAGCGCACTCTCAGTTTGCAGTTTTGGAAACACTCCAAAGTGACATGGAGCAGAATGCAGAGCTGAGAACCTTTAGAAGCTTCATTTCCACCAGAGGAAGTGTCCTGTGCACTTTTAGAATTGTGAGATAAGCGTAATCAAACTACGGTTATGCTAATCGAAATAGTATGGGGTGTTCATCACAATAAAGGCAACACCAGCAATTGGAGATATACCAGACAACAAACACAGGAACAGGACATGGCATCAATGTCTAGGAGAAACTGTCCTCACAGAAATCCCATGGAATTGCATAGAGCCAAGATTCCAAATTTTTCACTTAAGAAAGCCCTAGAAGTCTACATTAGATACCTGATATTACCTGACCAGTAGAGGTGAAGAAGTGCAATGAAAGAAACAGGAAATACCATTTTCAGTTCCAAAGAGATTGAAGGCCCAAAACATAAGCTTTCAAAAACCTAGACTGCAAAACGCAATCCAGAGAAATAATTGAAAATGGAGGTGAGGGAAACACTGAAGAACAACAGTGTCTCAGAATCATAAAAGGCAGAATACCAGAAAAGGGGAAGAGAAAGCCTAAAGGCGAAACAAATAGTATCAGAAAACTCAGTGGATGAGATAATATCAGGGCTAAAATTCAGTCCTAAGCAGACCAAATAATGCAGAGGGACGCGTGAATGAATGTGAAGACAGGGGAACAGTAAACCCTCGGTCAGAAGCAGACATAGGAAAGCAAGTGCAAACCAATGAAAACATTGCTGTTGAATCCTGGGGTAAGACAAGGCATGAAAGACTAGCATTCGTAAGAGTCCCAGATGGAAAAGCAAGAGGTAAAGAAACAAAAAATGTCTGAAAAGTTATCTGTAGAAAAATCAGACTGAAACTTGCTGAAAGCCTAGAAAGAATCATCTATGCGAATTCAGGAAGTACACAGCGTCCAAAGGAGGTGGAATCCCAATAGACCTACCAGCAGCTGTATGATTCAAATCAACGAAGTTCATGAGCATCCCAGGGATTTAAAATGCCCCTGGAGGAAAGCAACATTGTCAGAAGAGAACCTCCAGAGGGGTTTCAGCTGATATATCGGCAGCAATATTGCAGGACAGGGAGGAGTGCCAGGACATAGACCAAACCCTGAAGGGCAAAATGTGGCCATCTATAGTAGCCTAGGCCACATGACCGCCATTTCTAATAACGGCAGAGCTAGAGAATTCCACAGACCGGCAAATCTTAAAAGAATTCAGCAGTTCGAAACTTATCCTACAAGAAAGGTTGAGAATTCTCCCCTGAATAGAAAAGCAGCAAGATGAAATGGAAAGAAGAAAACCATTATTGGAAATGCAAGAAGAGCATGAGTGGCAAAGAAGAAACCAGAAGAAGGCAAGGAGGACATCAATACCCTAAAGATGGGAGAGGGAAGCAGGAAATCATAGGTGATTGGAAGCACTATCTTAAGTGAATCAGCTTATATGACTCTCTGTTTGAAGCGAACGGAGAGATGCATGGCCTGACGTGTTTGCAAAACAAACGAGAAGCAGACCAACAAAAATCAAACAAACAAACATGCACCCAAAGGGTACGGTTGGCTGACATATACCAAGCGAACCATGATTACTCAAAAGGAAGTACTCAAGGTGATGTCAAGGATCATTCAGTACGCATCGACCCAGTATCGCTGCTTGCATGTACTCAGCACACTTGTATTCGGAAATCAGAGGCGTGCATTTATATTCGTTAATGTTGATTAATAAGAGCATATCGTGACCTAACCCAAATGCCGATTTGGAGTCAAATGGATTCCTTGTCCGTGATATAGACTTGCAAGTCTTCCAACAGGATGAATGAATGCCATATAAAACCCTACTTCGAGAAGAAATGGCATAAGCCTTTAACAAAGACAAGTAGCTCTGCAAAAGTGTACTAAGAGCAAAAGAGACAGACAGTAAATTGCACATTTGGGTTGGTTTCATTTCTAGGAATTTCAGCCCCCATGAAACCAATGGATCCATGTCCTGAGAGTGCGGGTGTTTCAGGAGAAATCAACCGACGGTTATGTATTCCGGGTGGACAGATATTACAGGAACATAAGTTTCCTTTAGAGGGTCTCTGTGTACTGTGAACTGTTAGAAAGTTTAAAGACGTGTGAAACCATCAACAGAAAATGGACACACTTGCCTCCGATGGTACTGTGCATACAGATCTGAAGAAAAGGAAAGAGGGAAGAACAAAGGCCCATGGGACGCTAGTGGGTAGAATCACATTTAGCTTAGGAACCTCTCGTCGGATGCAGCCCCTCCCCCAACACTGACAAGGTGCAGCAGCCATTGGGGATGGCAGTTACCCGTTGGATTCCAGGTGGAATGTTGGTGTGTACCGCGAGGCTTGTTGTGGCCGGTGGATCCTAGGTAACCGGGCAGAGTTCTGTGGGTGGATCAGTGTGATGGAGGGGCTGCCGCCCTCTGTGGAGCTTAGCTTAGGTCTTTGGTCCGGGAAGCTCTGTCAGTTCGAGATACTGCTGCTGCCCAAAGACCTGAGTTCACGGGTCAGTTTCCAGAACCTGAAAGGGCAGACCGTGGAAGATCTGCCTGCCACCAGCTTACTGGTGAGGCTCCGAGCTACTTTCAGACATGCCCAGTCCTGTTGAAGTCGACTGTATGGGAGATACGAAGAGAAGCTGGCCGAAAAGCTGGCTGCACGGATTGAGGAGAGATGCGAACACATTGATGAGAGATGTTCTGCTACAATGGAGATTACTGGCCTGGAGACAGCTGTAGAGGATACCAGGCTCGAAAGACATTCATGAGACCTACTGAACCAAGCTGATACTGGCAGAAACATACGGAGTGCCAACGTGGACTTGAGGAAATTCCTCAATTCTCTGCTCCAAGAACGGGTCCAAGATCCCTGACATCTAAAAGAGAAGAGATGGCAGAGGTGATCAAAACGCTCATGTTCTTGGAAGAGGTCGTGAGAATCCACACGCCCCAAGGGGCATTTCCAAGCCATTCAGACCAAAGTGCACCAAGACCAGGTAAGCTTTTTCCCAGGTTTGGGCCTAGATAACAAGCACTTGCTCTTCCCTCCCCTCCACTCAGGCATCCATTTGGAAGGATCAGTACCTGAGCTGCAATGAAGCCAGTTCGAGAATGGCAAGCCCCTCCTCGAATCAGAGTTCCTCCAGCTTTACCCTCTGTGAACAACAGTGAACTCCTTAAAGGTCTAAAAGTCTCGACTGAAGTAGATAGCGTATGAATAATTACCTCACACAAAGAAACGATGGCCTTCCACTAGATTCAGCAAATGCTGGGTTTGTGTCTTCTCTGGGGTGAAGGGAGTGTGGTAAGGGAGGGGACTCTTTGACTGAACTTGTATATGTATTTGGCCTCAGTTTTTCAAGACAGTATAGGTAAATATTATAAGTCAGATAGTGAACGGAACTGTAAAAGTCGCCAATGACATTAAAGACACAGCTTATGTGGACATTCTTTCATTGAGTCAAGCCCCCGTGGGCACTATATCATGGGGGTGCAGACTCGGTTGCTTTAAATTGCTTTACCCAACATGATCGGATGATTAAGCGTTCTCATCACTGATAGAAGAACACCTGGTTCTCAATAGACTAGCATAGCTGCAGCAGGGTTCTCAAAGCTATAATGCCTCTAGGTGATTTTGGATTCAAACCTAAATGTATATATTTGGTTTGTTTCCTCTTGTATTTTCCTAGAGAGGGATGTTACCCCTTGAAATGCCAACATTGGCCAGTAGGTGTCATTGGGAGTAAATTGCACCACATGCACAAGTGAAAACAAGGTTGGGGGTTATATCATGTTTCCAATAGCTATTTCATGGTTCCTGTTGGTTTCGGAGGCTTCAACAGTAAAGAGTTGACATGACCCCTTTTACAGTTTGGACTGCTACTTTGCATTCTATCTGTCTATGTTTTCCTTAGAACTGACAAAATGTTACCGAAATTGACAAGTCTGGCTTCTAGGTCGATTTAGGATGTTTCAAAAACTAACTTCATTTTCGTATAACTCTCAAAACATGGAAATCAAATCTATTAAACTTTTTAAAGGCTGCAAATGAGAGATCAACACAATGTCAAAACTGGAGTCTTCGGAAAATCCCTCCCACCATGGCTGTATAGAAACACAGAGCTAAACAAAAATCACATATCTGGGAAGTGTATCTGGAAAGTGGTGATTCATCGATGCCCAGTTGGCAGAGAAGCATTACCAACTGCGCTCACTCGCTCCCATGTACACAGCAATGGAAACATCCACTCACCCAGCCCTTGGCACAGGACACTTGCCGAAGAGAGGTCTGTTACTCCCAAAGACAGGATAAGGCCTCAGAACCCCTGGAAGCAGGAGAAGGCAAAGCAGGGAATGGAAACCAATGCAAGGTCTGACCCCTGGTGATGGAGCAGCAAAGGTGAAACTCTGTTTAACTTGGACGCACACTCTCAAGCGGACAGGAGACATGGGATTGAAGGTGATGCGCTGAGTGTTAGAAGAGTGCAGAGCAGATGCTTGGCTGACAGAACTCAAAGAAACCAGCGCAAAATATCCCCACAGTTGATTCTGAGACCAAGATCCGAGCTGCCAAATTTGACGTAGCAGAGGCAGCGGTCAGGGAGGGATAGGGCTATGGATGATGGCACACGCTGAGTCTCAGGGATCTGGAGTGCGTTGTGGGATGTGGTGTGTCCTATCAAGAGAGCAAACCGACCTGTGACCCCAGTGAGAAGGCCACCACACCGGCACGCGCGGTTGAGATTATCGATATGTCCCATGGCCACACCCAGTGCATCTGCAGGACCAGGGACCAATTGGGCATTTTGCCAATAGAGCACGTGTGGGGCTGAATCAGAGATATCGTGCATCTGGTCTGAGTGTTCTAGGTGGCCTTGGGTTTGAAATCAGAATGAAAAGCCTTAGGATCTGCTACATTCATAACCTGGGCTGGCATTATGGTTTCGTTTGAGGCACAGGATACGCAACAGCTCTGTAGTTGCCTTCGTGCACCCGTGCCACAAGGATGAGAGGACAAGTAAGAGTGGTCCAAGTCCACAGCGTGAGAAGATGAAGCATTTCCTTCAGCATTATCTCCCAAAAGCAGATGCTCCATTTTGGATGGCACCGGCACGGTACGGCACCGAGGACACCAAGGTCGGTCTGCGGGATCATTCCACTGGCCCTGACGTGTGACATCCATTGATATGCTTCCACTGGTGTTTCTGTAGGCAGAGAAGCTCTGGGAAGAACTGGTTTCATTGGGACATTCCCGTGGCACTACAAAGCACAAGCGCACTCTCAGTTTGCAGTTTTGGAAACACTCCAAAGTGACATGGAGCAGAATGCAGAGCTGAGAACCTTTAGAAGCTTCATTTCCACCAGAGGAAGTGTCCTGTGCACTTTTAGAATTGTGAGATAAGCGTAATCAAACTACGGTTATGCTAATCGAAATAGTATGGGGTGTTCATCACAATAAAGGCAACACCAGCAATTGGAGATATACCAGACAACAAACACAGGAACAGGACATGGCATCAATGTCTAGGAGAAACTGTCCTCACAGAAATCCCATGGAATTGCATAGAGCCAAGATTCCAAATTTTTCACTTAACAAAGCCCTAGAAGTCTACATTAGATACCTGATATTACCTGACCAGTAGAGGTGAAGAAGTGCAATGAAAGAAACAGGAAATACCATTTTCAGTTCCAAAGAGATTGAAGGCCCAAAACATAAGCTTTCAAAAACCTAGACTGCAAAACGCAATCCAGAGAAATAATTGAAAATGGAGGTGAGGGAAACACTGAAGAACAACAGTGTCTCAGAATCATAAAAGGCAGAATACCAGAAAAGGGGAAGAGAAAGCCTAAAGGCGAAACAAATAGTATCAGAAAACTCAGTGGATGAGATAATATCAGGGCTAAAATTCAGTCCTAAGCAGACCAAATAATGCAGAGGGACGCGTGAATGAATGTGAAGACAGGGGAACAGTAAACCCTCGGTCAGAAGCAGACATAGGAAAGCAAGTGCAAACCAATGAAAACATTGCTGTTGAATCCTGGGGTAAGACAAGGCATGAAAGACTAGCATTCGTAAGAGTCCCAGATGGAAAAGCAAGAGGTAAAGAAACAAAAAATGTCTGAAAAGTTATCTGTAGAAAAATCAGACTGAAACTTGCTGAAAGCCTAGAAAGAATCATCTATGCGAATTCAGGAAGTACACAGCGTCCAAAGGAGGTGGAATCCCAATAGACCTACCAGCAGCTGTATGATTCAAATCAACGAAGTTCATGAGCATCCCAGGGATTTAAAATGCCCCTGGAGGAAAGCAACATTGTCAGAAGAGAACCTCCAGAGGGGTTTCAGCTGATATATCGGCAGCAATATTGCAGGACAGGGAGGAGTGCCAGGACATAGACCAAACCCTGAAGGGCAAAATGTGGCCATCTATAGTAGCCTAGGCCACATGACCGCCATTTCTAATAACGGCAGAGCTAGAGAATTCCACAGACCGGCAAATCTTAAAAGAATTCAGCAGTTCGAAACTTATCCTACAAGAAAGGTTGAGAATTCTCCCCTGAATAGAAAAGCAGCAAGATGAAATGGAAAGAAGAAAACCATTATTGGAAATGCAAGAAGAGCATGAGTGGCAAAGAAGAAACCAGAAGAAGGCAAGGAGGACATCAATACCCTAAAGATGGGAGAGGGAAGCAGGAAATCATAGGTGATTGGAAGCACTATCTTAAGTGAATCAGCTTATATGACTCTCTGTTTGAAGCGAACGGAGAGATGCATGGCCTGACGTGTTTGCAAAACAAACGAGAAGCAGACCAACAAAAATCAAACAAACAAACATGCACCCAAAGGGTACGGTTGGCTGACATATACCAAGCGAACCATGATTACTCAAAAGGAAGTACTCAAGGTGATGTCAAGGATCATTCAGTACGCATCGACCCAGTATCGCTGCTTGCATGTACTCAGCACACTTGTATTCGGAAATCAGAGGCGTGCATTTATATTCGTTAATGTTGATTAATAAGAGCATATCGTGACCTAACCCAAATGCCGATTTGGAGTCAAATGGATTCCTTGTCCGTGATATAGACTTGCAAGTCTTCCAACAGGATGAATGAATGCCATATAAAACCCTACTTCGAGAAGAAATGGCATAAGCCTTTAACAAAGACAAGTAGCTCTGCAAAAGTGTACTAAGAGCAAAAGAGACAGACAGTAAATTGCACATTTGGGTTGGTTTCATTTCTAGGAATTTCAGCCCCCATGAAACCAATGGATCCATGTCCTGAGAGTGCGGGTGTTTCAGGAGAAATCAACCGACGGTTATGTATTCCGGGTGGACAGATATTACAGGAACATAAGTTTCCTTTAGAGGGTCTCTGTGTACTGTGAACTGTTAGAAAGTTTAAAGACGTGTGAAACCATCAACAGAAAATGGACACACTTGCCTCCGATGGTACTGTGCATACAGATCTGAAGAAAAGGAAAGAGGGAAGAACAAAGGCCCATGGGACGCTAGTGGGTAGAATCACATTTAGCTTAGGAACCTCTCGTCGGATGCAGCCCCTCCCCCAACACTGACAAGGTGCAGCAGCCATTGGGGATGGCATTTACCCGTTGGATTCCAGGTGGAATGTTGGTGTGTACCGCGAGGCTTGTTGTGGCCGGTGGATCCTAGGTAACCGGGCAGAGTTCTGTGGGTGGATCAGTGTGATGGAGGGGCTGCCGCCCTCTGTGGAGCTTAGCTTAGGTCTTTGGTCCGGGAAGCTCTGTCAGTTCGAGATACTGCTGCTGCCCAAAGACCTGAGTTCACGGGTCAGTTTCCAGAACCTGAAAGGGCAGACCGTGGAAGATCTGCCTGCCACCAGCTTACTGGTGAGGCTCCGAGCTACTTTCAGACATGCCCAGTCCTGTTGAAGTCGACTGTATGGGAGATACGAAGAGAAGCTGGCCGAAAAGCTGGCTGCACGGATTGAGGAGAGATGCGAACACATTGATGAGAGATGTTCTGCTACAATGGAGATTACTGGCCTGGAGACAGCTGTAGAGGATACCAGGCTCGAAAGACATTCATGAGACCTACTGAACCACGCTGATACTGGCAGAAACATACGGAGTGCCAACGTGGACTTGAGGAAATTCCTCAATTCTCTGCTCCAAGAACGGGTCCAAGATCCCTGACATCTAAAAGAGAAGAGATGGCAGAGGTGATCAAAACGCTCATGTTCTTGGAAGAGGTCGTGAGAATCCACACGCCCCAAGGGGCATTTCCAAGCCATTCAGACCAAAGTGCACCAAGACCAGGTAAGCTTTTTCCCAGGTTTGGGCCTAGATAACAAGCACTTGCTCTTCCCTCCCCTCCACTCAGGCATCCATTTGGAAGGATCAGTACCTGAGCTGCAATGAAGCCAGTTCGAGAATGGCAAGCCCCTCCTCGAATCAGAGTTCCTCCAGCTTTACCCTCTGTGAACAACAGTGAACTCCTTAAAGGTCTAAAAGTCTCGACTGAAGTAGATAGCGTATGAATAATTACCTCACACAAAGAAACGATGGCCTTCCACTAGATTCAGCAAATGCTGGGTTTGTGTCTTCTCTGGGGTGAAGGGAGTGTGGTAAGGGAGGGGACTCTTTGACTGAACTTGTATATGTATTTGGCCTCAGTTTTTCAAGACAGTATAGGTAAATATTATAAGTCAGATAGTGAACGGAACTGTAAAAGTCGCCAATGACATTAAAGACACAGCTTATGTGGACATTCTTTCATTGAGTCAAGCCCCCGTGGGCACTATATCATGGGGGTGCAGACTCGGTTGCTTTAAATTGCTTTACCCAACATGATCGGATGATTAAGCGTTCTCATCACTGATAGAAGAACACCTGGTTCTCAATAGACTAGCATAGCTGCAGCAGGGTTCTCAAAGCTATAATGCCTCTAGGTGATTTTGGATTCAAACCTAAATGTATATATTTGGTTTGTTTCCTCTTGTATTTTCCTAGAGAGGGATGTTACCCCTTGAAATGCCAACATTGGCCAGTAGGTGTCATTGGGAGTAAATTGCACCACATGCACAAGTGAAAACAAGGTTGGGGGTTATATCATGTTTCCAATAGCTATTTCATGGTTCCTGTTGGTTTCGGAGGCTTCAACAGTAAAGAGTTGACATGACCCCTTTTACAGTTTGGACTGCTACTTTGCATTCTATCTGTCTATGTTTTCCTTAGAACTGACAAAATGTTACCGAAATTGACAAGTCTGGCTTCTAGGTCGATTTAGGATGTTTCAAAAACTAACTTCATTTTCGTATAACTCTCAAAACATGGAAATCAAATCTATTAAACTTTTTAAAGGCTGCAAATGAGAGATCAACACAATGTCAAAACTGGAGTCTTCGGAAAATCCCTCCCACCATGGCTGTATAGAAACACAGAGCTAAACAAAAATCACATATCTGGGAAGTGTATCTGGAAAGTGGTGATTCATCGATGCCCAGTTGGCAGAGAAGCATTACCAACTGCGCTCACTCGCTCCCATGTACACAGCAATGGAAACATCCACTCACCCAGCCCTTGGCACAGGACACTTGCCGAAGAGAGGTCTGTTACTCCCAAAGACAGGATAAGGCCTCAGAACCCCTGGAAGCAGGAGAAGGCAAAGCAGGGAATGGAAACCAATGCAAGGTCTGACCCCTGGTGATGGAGCAGCAAAGGTGAAACTCTGTTTAACTTGGACGCACACTCTCAAGCGGACAGGAGACATGGGATTGAAGGTGATGCGCTGAGTGTAAGAAGAGTGCAGAGCAGATGCTTGGCTGACAGAACTCAAAGAAACCAGCGCAAAATATCCCCACAGTTGATTCTGAGACCAAGATCCGAGCTGCCAAATTTGACGTAGCAGAGGCAGCGGTCAGGGAGGGATAGGGCTATGGATGATGGCACACGCTGAGTCTCAGGGATCTGGAGTGCGTTGTGGGATGTGGTGTGTCCTATCAAGAGAGCAAACCGACCTGTAACCCCAGTGAGAAGGCCACCACACCGGCACGCGCGGTTGAGATTATCGATATGTCCCATGGCCACACCCAGTGCATCTGCAGGACCAGGGACCAATTGGGCATTTTGCCAATAGAGCACGTGTGGGGCTGAATCAGAGATATCGTGCATCTGGTCTGAGTGATCTAGGTGGCCTTGGGTTTGAAATCAGAATGAAAAGCCTTAGGATCTGCTACATTCATAACCTGGGCTGGCATTATGGTTTCGTTTGAGGCACAGGATACGCAACAGCTCTGTAGTTGCCTTCGTGCACCCGTGCCACAAGGATGAGAGGACAAGTAAGAGTGGTCCAAGTCCACAGCGTGAGAAGATGAAGCATTTCCTTCAGCATTATCTCCCAAAAGCAGATGCTCCATTTTGGATGGCACCGGCACGGTACGGCACCGAGGACACCAAGGTCGGTCTGCGGGATCATTCCACTGGCCCTGACGTGTGACATCCATTGATATGCTTCCACTGGTGTTTCTGTAGGCAGAGAAGCTCTGGGAAGAACTGGTTTCATTGGGACATTCCCGTGGCACTACAAAGCACAAGCGCACTCTCAGTTTGCAGTTTTGGAAACACTCCAAAGTGCCATGGAGCAGAATGCAGAGCTGAGAACCTTTAGAAGCTTCATTTCCACCAGAGGAAGTGTCCTGTGCACTTTTAGAATTGTGAGATAAGCGTAATCAAACTACGGTTATGCTAATCGAAATAGTATGGGGTGTTCATCACAATAAAGGCAACACCAGCAATTGGAGATATACCAGACAACAAACACAGGAACAGGACATGGCATCAATGTCTAGGAGAAACTGTCCTCACAGAAATCCCATGGAATTGCATAGAGCCAAGATTCCAAATTTTTCACTTAACAAAGCCCTAGAAGTCTACATTAGATACCTGATATTACCTGACCAGTAGAGGTGAAGAAGTGCAATGAAAGAAACAGGAAATACCATTTTCAGTTCCAAAGAGATTGAAGGCCCAAAACATAAGCTTTCAAAAACCTAGACTGCAAAACGCAATCCAGAGAAATAATTGAAAATGGAGGTGAGGGAAACACTGAAGAACAACAGTGTCTCAGAATCATAAAAGGCAGAATACCAGAAAAGGGGAAGAGAAAGCCTAAAGGCGAAACAAATAGTATCAGAAAACTCAGTGGATGAGATAATATCAGGGCTAAAATTCAGTCCTAAGCAGACCAAATAATGCAGAGGGACGCGTGAATGAATGTGAAGACAGGGGAACAGTAAACCCTCGGTCAGAAGCAGACATAGGAAAGCAAGTGCAAACCAATGAAAACATTGCTGTTGAATCCTGGGGTAAGACAAGGCATGAAAGACTAGCATTCGTAAGAGTCCCAGATGGAAAAGCAAGAGGTAAAGAAACAAAAAATGTCTGAAAAGTTATCTGAAGAAAAATCAGACTGAAACTTGCTGAAAGCCTAGAAAGAATCATCTATGTGAATTCAGGAAGTACACAGCGTCCAAAGGAGGTGGAATCCCAATAGACCTACCAGCAGCTGTATGATTCAAATCAACGAAGTTCATGAGCATCCCAGGGATTTAAAATGCCCCTGGAGGAAAGCAACATTGTCAGAAGAGAACCTCCAGAGGGGTTTCAGCTGATATATCGGCAGCAATATTGCAGGACAGGGAGGAGTGCCAGGACATAGACCAAACCCTGAAGGGCAAAATGTGGCCATCTATAGTAGCCTAGGCCACATGACCGCCATTTCTAATAACGGCAGAGCTAGAGAATTCCACAGACCGGCAAATCTTAAAAGAATTCAGCAGTTCGAAACTTATCCTACAAGAAAGGTTGAGAATTCTCCCCTGAATAGAAAAGCAGCAAGATGAAATGGAAAGAAGAAAACCATTATTGGAAATGCAAGAAGAGCATGAGTGGCAAAGAAGAAACCAGAAGAAGGCAAGGAGGACATCAATACCCTAAAGATGGGAGAGGGAAGCAGGAAATCATAGGTGATTGGAAGCACTATCTTAAGTGAATCAGCTTATATGACTCTCTGTTTGAAGCGAACGGAGAGATGCATGGCCTGACGTGTTTGCAAAACAAACGAGAAGCAGACCAACAAAAATCAAACAAACAAACATGCACCCAAAGGGTACGGTTGGCTGACATATACCAAGCGAACCATGATTACTCAAAAGGAAATACTCAAGGTGATGTCAAGGATCATTCAGTACGCATCGACCCAGTATCGCTGCTTGCATGTACTCAGCACACTTGTATTCGGAAATCAGAGGCGTGCATTTATATTCGTTAATGTTGATTAATAAGAGCATATCGTGACCTAACCCAAATGCCGATTTGGAGTCAAATGGATTCCTTGTCCGTGATATAGACTTGCAAGTCTTCCAACAGGATGAATGAATGCCATATAAAACCCTACTTCGAGAAGAAATGGCATAAGCCTTTAACAAAGACAAGTAGCTCTGCAAAAGTGTACTAAGAGCAAAAGAGACAGACAGTAAATTGCACATTTGGGTTGGTTTCATTTCTAGGAATTTCAGCCCCCATGAAACCAATGGATCCATGTCCTGAGAGTGCGGGTGTTTCAGGAGAAATCAACCGACGGTTATGTATTCCGGGTGGACAGATATTACAGGAACATAAGTTTCCTTTAGAGGGTCTCTGTGTACTGTGAACTGTTAGAAAGTTTAAAGACGTGTGAAACCATCAACAGAAAATGGACACACTTGCCTCCGATGGTACTGTGCATACAGATCTGAAGAAAAGGAAAGAGGGAAGAACAAAGGCCCATGGGACGCTAGTGGGTAGAATCACATTTAGCTTAGGAACCTCTCGTCGGATGCAGCCCCTCCCCCAACACTGACAAGGTGCAGCAGCCATTGGGGATGGCAGTTACCCGTTGGATTCCAGGTGGAATGTTGGTGTGTACCGCGAGGCTTGTTGTGGCCGGTGGATCCTAGGTAACCGGGCAGAGTTCTGTGGGTGGATCAGTGTGATGGAGGGGCTGCCGCCCTCTGTGGAGCTTAGCTTAGGTCTTTGGTCTGGGAAGCTCTGTCAGTTCGAGATACTGCTGCTGCCCAAAGACCTGAGTTCACGGGTCAGTTTCCAGAACCTGAAAGGGCAGACCGTGGAAGATCTGCCTGCCACCAGCTTACTGGTGAGGCTCCGAGCTACTTTCAGACATGCCCAGTCCTGTTGAAGTCGACTGTATGGGAGATACGAAGAGAAGCTGGCCGAAAAGCTGGCTGCACGGATTGAGGAGAGATGCGAACACATTGATGAGAGATGTTCTGCTACAATGGAGATTACTGGCCTGGAGACAGCTGTAGAGGATACCAGGCTCGAAAGACATTCATGAGACCTACTGAACCACGCTGATACTGGCAGAAACATACGGAGTGCCAACGTGGACTTGAGGAAATTCCTCAATTCTCTGCTCCAAGAACGGGTCCAAGATCCCTGACATCTAAAAGAGAAGAGATGGCAGAGGTGATCAAAACGCTCATGTTCTTGGAAGAGGTCGTGAGAATCCACACGCCCCAAGGGGCATTTCCAAGCCATTCAGACCAAAGTGCACCAAGACCAGGTAAGCTTTTTCCCAGGTTTGGGCCTAGATAACAAGCACTTGCTCTTCCCTCCCCTCCACTCAGGCATCCATTTGGAAGGATCAGTACCTGAGCTGCAATGAAGCCAGTTCGAGAATGGCAAGCCCCTCCTCGAATCAGAGTTCCTCCAGCTTTACCCTCTGTGAACAACAGTGAACTCCTTAAAGGTCTAAAAGTCTCGACTGAAGTAGATAGCGTATGAATAATTACCTCACACAAAGAAACGATGGCCTTCCACTAGATTCAGCAAATGCTGGGTTTGTGTCTTCTCTGGGGTGAAGGGAGTGTGGTAAGGGAGGGGACTCTTTGACTGAACTTGTATATGTATTTGGCCTCAGTTTTTCAAGACAGTATAGGTAAATATTATAAGTCAGATAGTGAACGGAACTGTAAAAGTCGCCAATGACATTAAAGACACAGCTTATGTGGACATTCTTTCATTGAGTCAAGCCCCCGTGGGCACTATATCATGGGGGTGCAGACTCGGTTGCTTTAAATTGCTTTACCCAACATGATCGGATGATTAAGCGTTCTCATCACTGATAGAAGAACACCTGGTTCTCAATAGACTAGCATAGCTGCAGCAGGGTTCTCAAAGCTATAATGCCTCTAGGTGATTTTGGATTCAAACCTAAATGTATATATTTGGTTTGTTTCCTCTTGTATTTTCCTAGAGAGGGATGTTACCCCTTGAAATGCCAACATTGGCCAGTAGGTGTCATTGGGAGTAAATTGCACCACATGCACAAGTGAAAACAAGGTTGGGGGTTATATCATGTTTCCAATAGCTATTTCATGGTTCCTGTTGGTTTCGGAGGCTTCAACAGTAAAGAGTTGACATGACCCCTTTTACAGTTTGGACTGCTACTTTGCATTCTATCTGTCTATGTTTTCCTTAGAACTGACAAAATGTTACCGAAATTGACAAGTCTGGCTTCTAGGTCGATTTAGGATGTTTCAAAAACTAACTTCATTTTCGTATAACTCTCAAAACATGGAAATCAAATCTATTAAACTTTTTAAAGGCTGCAAATGAGAGATCAACACAATGTCAAAACTGGAGTCTTCGGAAAATCCCTCCCACCATGGCTGTATAGAAACACAGAGCTAAACAAAAATCACATATCTGGGAAGTGTATCTGGAAAGTGGTGATTCATCGATGCCCAGTTGGCAGAGAAGCATTACCAACTGCGCTCACTCGCTCCCATGTACACAGCAATGGAAACATCCACTCACCCAGCCCTTGGCACAGGACACTTGCCGAAGAGAGGTCTGTTACTCCCAAAGACAGGATAAGGCCTCAGAACCCCTGGAAGCAGGAGAAGGCAAAGCAGGGAATGGAAACCAATGCAAGGTCTGACCCCTGGTGATGGAGCAGCAAAGGTGAAACTCTGTTTAACTTGGACGCACACTCTCAAGCGGACAGGAGACATGGGATTGAAGGTGATGCGCTGAGTGTTAGAAGAGTGCAGAGCAGATGCTTGGCTGACAGAACTCAAAGAAACCAGCGCAAAATATCCCCACAGTTGATTCTGAGACCAAGATCCGAGCTGCCAAATTTGACGTAGCAGAGGCAGCGGTCAGGGAGGGATAGGGATATGGATGATGGCACACGCTGAGTCTCAGGGATCTGGAGTGCGTTGTGGGATGTGGTGTGTCCTATCAAGAGAGCAAACCGACCTGTGACCCCAGTGAGAAGGCCACCACACCGGCACGCGTGGTTGAGATTATCGATATGTCCCATGGCCACACCCAGTGCATCTGCAGGACCAGGGACCAATTGGGCATTTTGCCAATAGAGCACGTGTGGGGCTGAATCAGAGATATCGTGCATCTGGTCTGAGTGATCTAGGTGGCCTTGGGTTTGAAATCAGAATGAAAAGCCTTAGGATCTGCTACATTCATAACCTGGGCTGGCATTATGGTTTCGTTTGAGGCACAGGATACGCAACAGCTCTGTAGTTGCCTTCGTGCACCCGTGCCACAAGGATGAGAGGACAAGTAAGAGTGGTCCAAGTCCACAGCGTGAGAAGATGAAGCATTTCCTTCAGCATTATCTCCCAAAAGCAGATGCTCCATTTTGGATGGCACCGGCACGGTACGGCACCGAGGACACCAAGGTCGGTCTGCGGGATCATTCCACTGGCCCTGACGTGTGACATCCATTGATATGCTTCCACTGGTGTTTCTGTAGGCAGAGAAGCTCTGGGAAGAACTGGTTTCATTGGGACATTCCCGTGGCACTACAAAGCACAAGCGCACTCTCAGTTTGCAGTTTTGGAAACACTCCAAAGTGACATGGAGCAGAATGCAGAGCTGAGAACCTTTAGAAGCTTCATTTCCACCAGAGGAAGTGTCCTGTGCACTTTTAGAATTGTGAGATAAGCGTAATCAAACTACGGTTATGCTAATCGAAATAGTATGGGGTGTTCATCACAATAAAGGCAACACCAGCAATTGGAGATATACCAGACAACAAACACAGGAACAGGACATGGCATCAATGTCTAGGAGAAACTGTCCTCACAGAAATCCCATGGAATTGCATAGAGCCAAGATTCCAAATTTTTCACTTAAGAAAGCCCTAGAAGTCTACATTAGATACCTGATATTACCTGACCAGTAGAGGTGAAGAAGTGCAATGAAAGAAACAGGAAATACCATTTTCAGTTCCAAAGAGATTGAAGGCCCAAAACATAAGCTTTCAAAAACCTAGACTGCAAAACGCAATCCAGAGAAATAATTGAAAATGGAGGTGAGGGAAACACTGAAGAACAACAGTGTCTCAGAATCATAAAAGGCAGAATACCAGAAAAGGGGAAGAGAAAGCCTAAAGGCGAAACAAATAGTATCAGAAAACTCAGTGGATGAGATAATATCAGGGCTAAAATTCAGTCCTAAGCAGACCAAATAATGCAGAGGGACGCGTGAATGAATGTGAAGACAGGGGAACAGTAAACCCTCGGTCAGAAGCAGACATAGGAAAGCAAGTGCAAACCAATGAAAACATTGCTGTTGAATCCTGGGGTAAGACAAGGCATGAAAGACTAGCATTCGTAAGAGTCCCAGATGGAAAAGCAAGAGGTAAAGAAACAAAAAATGTCTGAAAAGTTATCTGTAGAAAAATCAGACTGAAACTTGCTGAAAGCCTAGAAAGAATCATCTATGCGAATTCAGGAAGTACACAGCGTCCAAAGGAGGTGGAATCCCAATAGACCTACCAGCAGCTGTATGATTCAAATCAACGAAGTTCATGAGCATCCCAGGGATTTAAAATGCCCCTGGAGGAAAGCAACATTGTCAGAAGAGAACCTCCAGAGGGGTTTCAGCTGATATATCGGCAGCAATATTGCAGGACAGGGAGGAGTGCCAGGACATAGACCAAACCCTGAAGGGCAAAATGTGGCCATCTATAGTAGCCTAGGCCACATGACCGCCATTTCTAATAACGGCAGAGCTAGAGAATTCCACAGACCGGCAAATCTTAAAAGAATTCAGCAGTTCGAAACTTATCCTACAAGAAAGGTTGAGAATTCTCCCCTGAATAGAAAAGCAGCAAGATGAAATGGAAAGAAGAAAACCATTATTGGAAATGCAAGAAGAGCATGAGTGGCAAAGAAGAAACCAGAAGAAGGCAAGGAGGACATCAATACCCTAAAGATGGGAGAGGGAAGCAGGAAATCATAGGTGATTGGAAGCACTATCTTAAGTGAATCAGCTTATATGACTCTCTGTTTGAAGCGAACGGAGAGATGCATGGCCTGACGTGTTTGCAAAACAAACGAGAAGCAGACCAACAAAAATCAAACAAACAAACATGCACCCAAAGGGTACGGTTGGCTGACATATACCAAGCGAACCATGATTACTCAAAAGGAAATACTCAAGGTGATGTCAAGGATCATTCAGTACGCATCGACCCAGTATCGCTGCTTGCATGTACTCAGCACACTTGTATTCGGAAATCAGAGGCGTGCATTTATATTCGTTAATGTTGATTAATAAGAGCATATCGTGACCTAACCCAAATGCCGATTTGGAGTCAAATGGATTCCTTGTCCGTGATATAGACTTGCAAGTCTTCCAACAGGATGAATGAATGCCATATAAAACCCTACTTCGAGAAGAAATGGCATAAGCCTTTAACAAAGACAAGTAGCTCTGCAAAAGTGTACTAAGAGCAAAAGAGACAGACAGTAAATTGCACATTTGGGTTGGTTTCATTTCTAGGAATTTCAGCCCCCATGAAACCAATGGATCCATGTCCTGAGAGTGCGGGTGTTTCAGGAGAAATCAACCGACGGTTATGTATTCCGGGTGGACAGATATTACAGGAACATAAGTTTCCTTTAGAGGGTCTCTGTGTACTGTGAACTGTTAGAAAGTTTAAAGACGTGTGAAACCATCAACAGAAAATGGACACACTTGCCTCCGATGGTACTGTGCATACAGATCTGAAGAAAAGGAAAGAGGGAAGAACAAAGGCCCATGGGACGCTAGTGGGTAGAATCACATTTAGCTTAGGAACCTCTCGTCGGATGCAGCCCCTCCCCCAACACTGACAAGGTGCAGCAGCCATTGGGGATGGCAGTTACCCGTTGGATTCCAGGTGGAATGTTGGTGTGTACCGCGAGGCTTGTTGTGGCCGGTGGATCCTAGGTAACCGGGCAGAGTTCTGTGGGTGGATCAGTGTGATGGAGGGGCTGCCGCCCTCTGTGGAGCTTAGCTTAGGTCTTTGGTCTGGGAAGCTCTGTCAGTTCGAGATACTGCTGCTGCCCAAAGACCTGAGTTCACGGGTCAGTTTCCAGAACCTGAAAGGGCAGACCGTGGAAGATCTGCCTGCCACCAGCTTACTGGTGAGGCTCCGAGCTACTTTCAGACATGCCCAGTCCTGTTGAAGTCGACTGTATGGGAGATACGAAGAGAAGCTGGCCGAAAAGCTGGCTGCACGGATTGAGGAGAGATGCGAACACATTGATGAGAGATGTTCTGCTACAATGGAGATTACTGGCCTGGAGACAGCTGTAGAGGATACCAGGCTCGAAAGACATTCATGAGACCTACTGAACCACGCTGATACTGGCAGAAACATACGGAGTGCCAACGTGGACTTGAGGAAATTCCTCAATTCTCTGCTCCAAGAACGGGTCCAAGATCCCTGACATCTAAAAGAGAAGAGATGGCAGAGGTGATCAAAACGCTCATGTTCTTGGAAGAGGTCGTGAGAATCCACACGCCCCAAGGGGCATTTCCAAGCCATTCAGACCAAAGTGCACCAAGACCAGGTAAGCTTTTTCCCAGGTTTGGGCCTAGATAACAAGCACTTGCTCTTCCCTCCCCTCCACTCAGGCATCCATTTGGAAGGATCAGTACCTGAGCTGCAATGAAGCCAGTTCGAGAATGGCAAGCCCCTCCTCGAATCAGAGTTCCTCCAGCTTTACCCTCTGTGAACAACAGTGAACTCCTTAAAGGTCTAAAAGTCTCGACTGAAGTAGATAGCGTATGAATAATTACCTCACACAAAGAAACGATGGCCTTCCACTAGATTCAGCAAATGCTGGGTTTGTGTCTTCTCTGGGGTGAAGGGAGTGTGGTAAGGGAGGGGACTCTTTGACTGAACTTGTATATGTATTTGGCCTCAGTTTTTCAAGACAGTATAGGTAAATATTATAAGTCAGATAGTGAACGGAACTGTAAAAGTCGCCAATGACATTAAAGACACAGCTTATGTGGACATTCTTTCATTGAGTCAAGCCCCCGTGGGCACTATATCATGGGGGTGCAGACTCGGTTGCTTTAAATTGCTTTACCCAACATGATCGGATGATTAAGCGTTCTCATCACTGATAGAAGAACACCTGGTTCTCAATAGACTAGCATAGCTGCAGCAGGGTTCTCAAAGCTATAATGCCTCTAGGTGATTTTGGATTCAAACCTAAATGTATATATTTGGTTTGTTTCCTCTTGTATTTTCCTAGAGAGGGATGTTACCCCTTGAAATGCCAACATTGGCCAGTAGGTGTCATTGGGAGTAAATTGCACCACATGCACAAGTGAAAACAAGGTTGGGGGTTATATCATGTTTCCAATAGCTATTTCATGGTTCCTGTTGGTTTCGGAGGCTTCAACAGTAAAGAGTTGACATGACCCCTTTTACAGTTTGGACTGCTACTTTGCATTCTATCTGTCTATGTTTTCCTTAGAACTGACAAAATGTTACCGAAATTGACAAGTCTGGCTTCTAGGTCGATTTAGGATGTTTCAAAAACTAACTTCATTTTCGTATAACTCTCAAAACATGGAAATCAAATCTATTAAACTTTTTAAAGGCTGCAAATGAGAGATCAACACAATGTCAAAACTGGAGTCTTCGGAATATCCCTCCCACCATGGCTGTATAGAAACACAGAGCTAAACAAAAATCACATATCTGGGAAGTGTATCTGGAAAGTGGTGATTCATCGATGCCCAGTTGGCAGAGAAGCATTACCAACTGCGCTCACTCGCTCCCATGTACACAGCAATGGAAACATCCACTCACCCAGCCCTTGGCACAGGACACTTGCCGAAGAGAGGTCTGTTACTCCCAAAGACAGGATAAGGCCTCAGAACCCCTGGAAGCAGGAGAAGGCAAAGCAGGGAATGGAAACCAATGCAAGGTCTGACCCCTGGTGATGGAGCAGCAAAGGTGAAACTCTGTTTAACTTGGACGCACACTCTCAAGCGGACAGGAGACATGGGATTGAAGGTGATGCGCTGAGTGTTAGAAGAGTGCAGAGCAGATGCTTGGCTGACAGAACTCAAAGAAACCAGCGCAAAATATCCCCACAGTT
Organism: Vicugna pacos; assembly: GCF_048564905.1. Lineage (NCBI taxonomy): Eukaryota > Metazoa > Chordata > Mammalia > Artiodactyla > Camelidae > Vicugna > Vicugna pacos. Next base: position 64,129,142 of record NW_027328741.1, on the reverse strand, counting down.
GATTCTGAGACCAAGATCCGAGCTGCCAAATTTGACGTAGCAGAGGCAGCGGTCAGGGAGGGATAGGGCTATGGATGATGGCACACGCTGAGTCTCAGGGATCTGGAGTGCGTTGTGGGATGTGGTGTGTCCTATCAAGAGAGCAAACCGACCTGTGACCCCAGTGAGAAGGCCACCACACCGGCACGCGCGGTTGAGATTATCGATATGTCCCATGGCCACACCCAGTGCATCTGCAGGACCAGGGACCAATTGGGCATTTTGCCAATAGAGCACGTGTGGGGCTGAATCAGAGACATCGTGCATTTGGTCTGAGGGATCCAGGGGGCCTTGGGTTTGAAATCAGAATGAAAAGCCTTAGGATCTGCTACATTCATAACCTGGGCTGGGATTATGGTTTGGTTTGAGGCACAGGATGCGCAACAGCTCTTTAGTTGCCTTCGTGCACCCGTGCCACAAGGATGAGAGGACAAGTAAGAGTGGTCCAAGTCCACAGCGTGAGAAGATGAAGCATTTCCTTCAGCATTATCTCCCAAAAGCAGATGCTCCATTTTGGATGGCACCGGCACGGTACGGCACCGAGGACACCAAGGTCGGTCTGCGGGATCATTCCACTGGCCCTGACGTGTGACATCCATTGATATGCTTCCACTGGTGTTTCTGTAGGCAGAGAAGCTCTGGGAAGAACTGGTTTCATTGGGACATTCCCGTGGCACTACAAAGCACAAGCGCACTCTCAGTTTGCAGTTTTGGAAACACTCCAAAGTGCCATGGAGCAGAATGCAGAGCTGAGAACCTTTAGAAGCTTCATTTCCACCAGAGGAAGTGTCCTGTGCACTTTTAGAATTGTGAGATAAGCGTAATCAAACTACGGTTATGCTAATCGAAATAGTATGGGGTGTTCATCACAATAAAGGCAACACCAGCAATTGGAGATATACCAGACAACAAACACAGGAACAGGACATGGCATCAATGTCTAGGAGAAACTGTCCTCACAGAAATCCCATGGAATTGCATAGAGCCAAGATTCCAAATTTTTCACTTAACAAAGCCCTAGAAGTCTACATTAGATACCTGATATTACCTGACCAGTAGAGGTGAAGAAGTGCAATGAAAGAAACAGGAAATACCATTTTCAGTTCCAAAGAGATTGAAGGCCCAAAACATAAGCTTTCAAAAACCTAGACTGCAAAACGCAATCCAGAGAAATAATTGAAAATGGAGGTGAGGGAAACACTGAAGAACAACAGTGTCTCAGAATCATAAAAGGCAGAATACCAGAAAAGGGGAAGAGAAAGCCTAAAGGCGAAACAAATAGTATCAGAAAACTCAGTGGATGAGATAATATCAGGGCTAAAATTCAGTCCTAAGCAGACCAAATAATGCAGAGGGACGCGTGAATGAATGTGAAGACAGGGGAACAGTAAACCCTCGGTCAGAAGCAGACATAGGAAAGCAAGTGCAAACCAATGAAAACATTGCTGTTGAATCCTGGGGTAAGACAAGGCATGAAAGACTAGCATTCGTAAGAGTCCCAGATGGAAAAGCAAGAGGTAAAGAAACAAAAAATGTCTGAAAAGTTATCTGTAGAAAAATCAGACTGAAACTTGCTGAAAGCCTAGAAAGAATCATCTATGCGAATTCAGGAAGTACACAGCGTCCAAAGGAGGTGGAATCCCAATAGACCTACCAGCAGCTGTATGATTCAAATCAACGAAGTTCATGAGCATCCCAGGGATTTAAAATGCCCCTGGAGGAAAGCAACATTGTCAGAAGAGAACCTCCAGAGGGGTTTCAGCTGATATATCGGCAGCAATATTGCAGGACAGGGAGGAGTGCCAGGACATAGACCAAACCCTGAAGGGCAAAATGTGGCCATCTATAGTAGCCTAGGCCACATGACCGCCATTTCTAATAACGGCAGAGCTAGAGAATTCCACAGACCGGCAAATCTTAAAAGAATTCAGCAGTTCGAAACTTATCCTACAAGAAAGGTTGAGAATTCTCCCCTGAATAGAAAAGCAGCAAGATGAAATGGAAAGAAGAAAACCATTATTGGAAATGCAAGAAGAGCATGAGTGGCAAAGAAGAAACCAGAAGAAGGCAAGGAGGACATCAATACCCTAAAGATGGGAGAGGGAAGCAGGAAATCATAGGTGATTGGAAGCACTATCTTAAGTGAATCAGCTTATATGACTCTCTGTTTGAAGCGAACGGAGAGATGCATGGCCTGACGTGTTTGCAAAACAAACGAGAAGCAGACCAACAAAAATCAAACAAACAAACATGCACCCAAAGGGTACGGTTGGCTGACATATACCAAGCGAACCATGATTACTCAAAAGGAAATACTCAAGGTGATGTCAAGGATCATTCAGTACGCATCGACCCAGTATCGCTGCTTGCATGTACTCAGCACACTTGTATTCGGAAATCAGAGGCGTGCATTTATATTCGTTAATGTTGATTAATAAGAGCATATCGTGACCTAACCCAAATGCCGATTTGGAGTCAAATGGATTCCTTGTCCGTGATATAGACTTGCAAGTCTTCCAACAGGATGAATGAATGCCATATAAAACCCTACTTCGAGAAGAAATGGCATAAGCCTTTAACAAAGACAAGTAGCTCTGCAAAAGTGTACTAAGAGCAAAAGAGACAGACAGTAAATTGCACATTTGGGTTGGTTTCATTTCTAGGAATTTCAGCCCCCATGAAACCAATGGATCCATGTCCTGAGAGTGCGGGTGTTTCAGGAGAAATCAACCGACGGTTATGTATTCCGGGTGGACAGATATTACAGGAACATAAGTTTCCTTTAGAGGGTCTCTGTGTACTGTGAACTGTTAGAAAGTTTAAAGACGTGTGAAACCATCAACAGAAAATGGACACACTTGCCTCCGATGGTACTGTGCATACAGATCTGAAGAAAAGGAAAGAGGGAAGAACAAAGGCCCATGGGACGCTAGTGGGTAGAATCACATTTAGCTTAGGAACCTCTCGTCGGATGCAGCCCCTCCCCCAACACTGACAAGGTGCAGCAGCCATTGGGGATGGCAGTTACCCGTTGGATTCCAGGTGGAATGTTGGTGTGTACCGCGAGGCTTGTTGTGGCCGGTGGATCCTAGGTAACCGGGCAGAGTTCTGTGGGTGGATCAGTGTGATGGAGGGGCTGCCGCCCTCTGTGGAGCTTAGCTTAGGTCTTTGGTCCGGGAAGCTCTGTCAGTTCGAGATACTGCTGCTGCCCAAAGACCTGAGTTCACGGGTCAGTTTCCAGAACCTGAAAGGGCAGACCGTGGAAGATCTGCCTGCCACCAGCTTACTGGTGAGGCTCCGAGCTACTTTCAGACATGCCCAGTCCTGTTGAAGTCGACTGTATGGGAGATACGAAGAGAAGCTGGCCGAAAAGCTGGCTGCACGGATTGAGGAGAGATGCGAACACATTGATGAGAGATGTTCTGCTACAATGGAGATTACTGGCCTGGAGACAGCTGTAGAGGATACCAGGCTCGAAAGACATTCATGAGACCTACTGAACCACGCTGATACTGGCAGAAACATACGGAGTGCCAACGTGGACTTGAGGAAATTCCTCAATTCTCTGCTCCAAGAACGGGTCCAAGATCCCTGACATCTAAAAGAGAAGAGATGGCAGAGGTGATCAAAACGCTCATGTTCTTGGAAGAGGTCGTGAGAATCCACACGCCCCAAGGGGCATTTCCAAGCCATTCAGACCAAAGTGCACCAAGACCAGGTAAGCTTTTTCCCAGGTTTGGGCCTAGATAACAAGCACTTGCTCTTCCCTCCCCTCCACTCAGGCATCCATTTGGAAGGATCAGTACCTGAGCTGCAATGAAGCCAGTTCGAGAATGGCAAGCCCCTCCTCGAATCAGAGTTCCTCCAGCTTTACCCTCTGTGAACAACAGTGAACTCCTTAAAGGTCTAAAAGTCTCGACTGAAGTAGATAGCGTATGAATAATTACCTCACACAAAGAAACGATGGCCTTCCACTAGATTCAGCAAATGCTGGGTTTGTGTCTTCTCTGGGGTGAAGGGAGTGTGGTAAGGGAGGGGACTCTTTGACTGAACTTGTATATGTATTTGGCCTCAGTTTTTCAAGACAGTATAGGTAAATATTATAAGTCAGATAGTGAACGGAACTGTAAAAGTCGCCAATGACATTAAAGACACAGCTTATGTGGACATTCTTTCATTGAGTCAAGCCCCCGTGGGCACTATATCATGGGGGTGCAGACTCGGTTGCTTTAAATTGCTTTACCCAACATGATCGGATGATTAAGCGTTCTCATCACTGATAGAAGAACACCTGGTTCTCAATAGACTAGCATAGCTGCAGCAGGGTTCTCAAAGCTATAATGCCTCTAGGTGATTTTGGATTCAAACCTAAATGTATATATTTGGTTTGTTTCCTCTTGTATTTTCCTAGAGAGGGATGTTACCCCTTGAAATGCCAACATTGGCCAGTAGGTGTCATTGGGAGTAAATTGCACCACATGCACAAGTGAAAACAAGGTTGGGGGTTATATCATGTTTCCAATAGCTATTTCATGGTTCCTGTTGGTTTCGGAGGCTTCAACAGTAAAGAGTTGACATGACCCCTTTTACAGTTTGGACTGCTACTTTGCATTCTATCTGTCTATGTTTTCCTTAGAACTGACAAAATGTTACCGAAATTGACAAGTCTGGCTTCTAGGTCGATTTAGGATGTTTCAAAAACTAACTTCATTTTCGTATAACTCTCAAAACATGGAAATCAAATCTATTAAACTTTTTAAAGGCTGCAAATGAGAGATCAACACAATGTCAAAACTGGAGTCTTCGGAAAATCCCTCCCACCATGGCTGTATAGAAACACAGAGCTAAACAAAAATCACATATCTGGGAAGTGTATCTGGAAAGTGGTGATTCATCGATGCCCAGTTGGCAGAGAAGCATTACCAACTGCGCTCACTCGCTCCCATGTACACAGCAATGGAAACATCCACTCACCCAGCCCTTGGCACAGGACACTTGCCGAAGAGAGGTCTGTTACTCCCAAAGACAGGATAAGGCCTCAGAACCCCTGGAAGCAGGAGAAGGCAAAGCAGGGAATGGAAACCAATGCAAGGTCTGACCCCTGGTGATGGAGCAGCAAAGGTGAAACTCTGTTTAACTTGGACGCACACTCTCAAGCGGACAGGAGACATGGGATTGAAGGTGATGCGCTGAGTGTTAGAAGAGTGCAGAGCAGATGCTTGGCTGACAGAACTCAAAGAAACCAGCGCAAAATATCCCCACAGTTGATTCTGAGACCAAGATCCGAGCTGCCAAATTTGACGTAGCAGAGGCAGCGGTCAGGGAGGGATAGGGCTATGGATGATTGCACACGCTGAGTCTCAGGGATCTGGAGTGCGTTGTGGGATGTGGTGTGTCCTATCAAGAGAGCAAACCGACCTGTGACCCCAGTGAGAAGACCACCACACCGGCACGCGCGGTTGAGATTATCGATATGTCCCATGGCCACACCCAGTGCATCTGCAGGACCAGGGACCAATTGGGCATTTTGCCAATAGAGCACGTGTGGGGCTGAATCAGAGATATCGTGCATCTGGTCTGAGTGATCTAGGTGGCCTTGGGTTTGAAATCAGAATGAAAAGCCTTAGGATCTGCTACATTCATAACCTGGGCTGGGATTATGGTTTGGTTTGAGGCACAGGATACGCAACAGCTCTGTAGTTGCCTTCGTGCAGCCGTGCCACAAGGATGAGAGGACAAGTAGGAGTGGTTCAAGTCCACAGCGTGAGAAGATGAAGCATTTCCTTCAGCATTATCTCCCAAAAGCAGATGCTCCATTTTGGATGGCACCGGCACGGTACGGCACCGCGGACACCAAGGTCGGTCTGCGGGATCATTCCACTGGCCCTGACGTGTGACATCCATTGATATGCTTCCACTGGTGTTTCTGTAGGCAGAGAAGCTCTGGGAAGAACTGGTTTCATTGGGACATTCCCGTGGCACTACAAAGCACAAGCGCACTCTCAGTTTGCAGTTTTGGAAACACTCCAAAGTGCCATGGAGCAGAATGCAGAGCTGAGAACCTTTAGAAGCTTCATTTCCACCAGAGGAAGTGTCCTGTGCACTTTTAGAATTGTGAGATAAGCGTAATCAAACTACGGTTATGCTAATCGAAGTAGTATGGGGTGTTCATCACAATAAAGGCAACACCAGCAATTGGAGATATACCAGACAACAAACACAGGAACAGGACATGGCATCAATGTCTAGGAGAAACTGTCCTCACAGAAATCCCATGGAATTGCATAGAGCCAAGATTCCAAATTTTTCACTTAAGAAAGCCCTAGAAGTCTACATTAGATACCTGATATTACCTGACCAGTAGAGGTGAAGAAGTGCAATGAAAGAAACAGGAAATACCATTTTCAGTTCCAAAGAGATTGAAGGCCCAAAACATAAGCTTTCAAAAACCTAGACTGCAAAACGCAATCCAGAGAAATAATTGAAAATGGAGGTGAGGGAAACACTGAAGAACAACAGTGTCTCAGAATCATAAAAGGCAGAATACCAGAAAAGGGGAAGAGAAAGCCTAAAGGCGAAACAAATAGTATCAGAAAACTCAGTGGATGAGATAATATCAGGGCTAAAATTCAGTCCTAAGCAGACCAAATAATGCAGAGGGACGCGTGAATGAATGTGAAGACAGGGGAACAGTAAACCCTCGGTCAGAAGCAGACATAGGAAAGCAAGTGCAAACCAATGAAAACATTGCTGTTGAATCCTGGGGTAAGACAAGGCATGAAAGACTAGCATTCGTAAGAGTCCCAGATGGAAAAGCAAGAGGTAAAGAAACAAAAAATGTCTGAAAAGTTATCTGTAGAAAAATCAGACTGAAACTTGCTGAAAGCCTAGAAAGAATCATCTATGCGAATTCAGGAAGTACACAGCGTCCAAAGGAGGTGGAATCCCAATAGACCTACCAGCAGCTGTATGATTCAAATCAACGAAGTTCATGAGCATCCCAGGGATTTAAAATGCCCCTGGAGGAAAGCAACATTGTCAGAAGAGAACCTCCAGAGGGGTTTCAGCTGATATATCGGCAGCAATATTGCAGGACAGGGAGGAGTGCCAGGACATAGACCAAACCCTGAAGGGCAAAATGTGGCCATCTATAGTAGCCTAGGCCACATGACCGCCATTTCTAATAACGGCAGAGCTAGAGAATTCCACAGACCGGCAAATCTTAAAAGAATTCAGCAGTTCGAAACTTATCCTACAAGAAAGGTTGAGAATTCTCCCCTGAATAGAAAAGCAGCAAGATGAAATGGAAAGAAGAAAACCATTATTGGAAATGCAAGAAGAGCATGAGTGGCCAAGAAGAAACCAGAAGAAGGCAAGGAGGACATCAATACCCTAAAGATGGGAGAGGGAAGCAGGAAATCATAGGTGATTGGAAGCACTATCTTAAGTGAATCAGCTTATATGACTCTCTGTTTGAAGCGAACGGAGAGATGCATGGCCTGACGTGTTTGCAAAACAAACGAGAAGCAGACCAACAAAAATCAAACAAACAAACATGCACCCAAAGGGTACGGTTGGCTGACATATACCAAGCGAACCATGATTACTCAAAAGGAAATACTCAAGGTGATGTCAAGGATCATTCAGTACGCATCGACCCAGTATCGCTGCTTGCATGTACTCAGCACACTTGTATTCGGAAATCAGAGGCGTGCATTTATATTCGTTAATGTTGATTAATAAGAGCATATCGTGACCTAACCCAAATGCCGATTTGGAGTCAAATGGATTCCTTGTCCGTGATATAGACTTGCAAGTCTTCCAACAGGATGAATGAATGCCATATAAAACCCTACTTCGAGAAGAAATGGCATAAGCCTTTAACAAAGACAAGTAGCTCTGCAAAAGTGTACTAAGAGCAAAAGAGACAGACAGTAAAGTGCACATTGGGGTTGGTTTCATTTCTAGGAATTTCAGCCCCCATGAAACCAATGGATCCATGTCCTGAGAGTGCGGGTGTTTCAGCAGAAATCAACCGACGGTTATGTATTCCGGGTGGACAGATATTACAGGAACATAAGTTTCCTTTAGAGGGTCTCTGTGTACTGTGAACTGTTAGAAAGTTTAAAGACGTGTGAAACCATCAACAGAAAATGGACACACTTGCCTCCGATGGTACTGTGCATACAGATCTGAAGAAAAGGAAAGAGGGAAGAACAAAGGCCCATGGGACGCTAGTGGGTAGAATCACATTTAGCTTAGGAACCTCTCGTCGGATGCAGCCCCTCCCCCAACACTGACAAGGTGCAGCAGCCATTGGGGATGGCAGTTACCCGTTGGATTCCAGGTGGAATGTTGGTGTGTACCGCGAGGCTTGTTGTGGCCGGTGGATCCTAGGTAACCGGGCAGAGTTCTGTGGGTGGATCAGTGTGATGGAGGGGCTGCCGCCCTCTGTGGAGCTTAGCTTAGGTCTTTGGTCCGGGAAGCTCTGTCAGTTCGAGATACTGCTGCTGCCCAAAGACCTGAGTTCACGGGTCAGTTTCCAGAACCTGAAAGGGCAGACCGTGGAAGATCTGCCTGCCACCAGCTTACTGGTGAGGCTCCGAGCTACTTTCAGACATGCCCAGTCCTGTTGAAGTCGACTGTATGGGAGATACGAAGAGAAGCTGGCCGAAAAGCTGGCTGCACGGATTGAGGAGAGATGCGAACACATTGATGAGAGATGTTCTGCTACAATGGAGATTACTGGCCTGGAGACAGCTGTAGAGGATACCAGGCTTGAAAGACATTCATGAGACCTACTGAACCACGCTGATACTGGCAGAAACATACGGAGTGCCAACGTGGACTTGAGGAAATTCCTCAATTCTCTGCTCCAAGAACGGGTCCAAGATCCCTGACATCTAAAAGAGAAGAGATGGCAGAGGTGATCAAAACGCTCATGTTCTTGGAAGAGGTCGTGAGAATCCACACGCCCCAAGGGGCATTTCCAAGCCATTCAGACCAAAGTGCACCAAGACCAGGTAAGCTTTTTCCCAGGTTTGGGCCTAGATAACAAGCACTTGCTCTTCCCTCCCCTCCACTCAGGCATCCATTTGGAAGGATCAGTACCTGAGCTGCAATGAAGCCAGTTCGAGAATGGCAAGCCCCTCCTCGAATCAGAGTTCCTCCAGCTTTACCCTCTGTGAACAACAGTGAATTCCTTAAAGGTCTAAAAGTCTCGACTGAAGTAGATAGCGTATGAATAATTACCTCACACAAAGAAACGATGGCCTTCCACTAGATTCAGCAAATGCTGGGTTTGTGTCTTCTCTGGGGTGAAGGGAGTGTGGTAAGTGAGGGGACTCTTTGACTGAACTTGTATATGTATTTGGCCTCAGTTTTTCAAGACAGTATAGGTAAATATTATAAGTCAGATAGTGAACGGAACTGTAAAAGTCGCCAATGACATTAAAGACACAGCTTATGTGGACATTCTTTCATTGAGTCAAGCCCCCGTGGGCACTATATCATGGGGGTGCAGACTCGGTTGCTTTAAATTGCTTTACCCAACATGATCGGATGATTAAGCGTTCTCATCACTGATAGAAGAACACCTGGTTCTCAATAGACTAGCATAGCTGCAGCAGGGTTCTCAAAGCTATAATGCCTCTAGGTGATTTTGGATTCAAACCTAAATGTATATATTTGGTTTGTTTCCTCTTGTATTTTCCTAGAGAGGGATGTTACCCCTTGAAATGCCAACATTGGCCAGTAGGTGTCATTGGGAGTAAATTGCACCACATGCACAAGTGAAAACAAGGTTGGGGGTTATATCATGTTTCCAATAGCTATTTCATGGTTCCTGTTGGTTTCGGAGGCTTCAACAGTAAAGAGTTGACATGACCCCTTTTACAGTTTGGACTGCTACTTTGCATTCTATCTGTCTATGTTTTCCTTAGAACTGACAAAATGTTACCGAAATTGACAAGTCTGGCTTCTAGGTCGATTTAGGATGTTTCAAAAACTAACTTCATTTTCGTATAACTCTCAAAACATGGAAATCAAATCTATTAAACTTTTTAAAGGCTGCAAATGAGAGATCAACACAATGTCAAAACTGGAGTCTTCGGAAAATCCCTCCCACCATGGCTGTATAGAAACACAGAGCTAAACAAAAATCACATATCTGGGAAGTGTATCTGGAAAGTGGTGATTCATCGATGCCCAGTTGGCAGAGAAGCATTACCAACTGCGCTCACTCGCTCCCATGTACACAGCAATGGAAACATCCACTCACCCAGCCCTTGGCACAGGACACTTGCCGAAGAGAGGTCTGTTACTCCCAAAGACAGGATAAGGCCTCAGAACCCCTGGAAGCAGGAGAAGGCAAAGCAGGGAATGGAAACCAATGCAAGGTCTGACCCCTGGTGATGGAGCAGCAAAGGTGAAACTCTGTTTAACTTGGACGCACACTCTCAAGCGGACAGGAGACATGGGATTGAAGGTGATGCGCTGAGTGTTAGAAGAGTGCAGAGCAGATGCTTGGCTGACAGAACTCAAAGAAACCAGCGCAAAATATCCCCACAGTTGATTCTGAGACCAAGATCCGAGCTGCCAAATTTGACGTAGCAGAGGCAGCGGTCAGGGAGGGATAGGGCTATGGATGATGGCACACGCTGAGTCTCAGGGATCTGGAGTGCGTTGTGGGATGTGGTGTGTCCTATCAAGAGAGCAAACCGACCTGTAACCCCAGTGAGAAGGCCACCACACCGGCACGCGCGGTTGAGATTATCGATATGTCCCATGGCCACACCCAGTGCATCTGCAGGACCAGGGACCAATTGGGCATTTTGCCAATAGAGCACGTGTGGGGCTGAATCAGAGATATCGTGCATCTGGTCTGAGTGATCTAGGTGGCCTTGGGTTTGAAATCAGAATGAAAAGCCTTAGGATCTGCTACATTCATAACATGGGCTGGGATTATGGTTTGGTTTGAGGCACAGGATACGCAACAGCTCTGTAGTTGCCTTCGTGCACCCGTGCCACAAGGATGAGAGGACAAGTAAGAGTGGTCCAAGTCCACAGCGTGAGAAGATGAAGCATTTCCTTCAGCATTATCTCCCAAAAGCAGATGATCCATTTTGGATGGCACCGGCACGGTACGGCACCGAGGACACCAAGGTCGGTCTGCGGGATCATTCCACTGGCCCTGACGTGTGACATCCATTGATATGCTTCCACTGGTGTTTCTGTAGGCAGAGAAGCTCTGGGAAGAACTGGTTTCATTGGGACATTCCCGTGGCACTACAAAGCACAAGCGCACTCTCAGTTTGCAGTTTTGGAAACACTCCAAAGTGACATGGAGCAGAATGCAGAGCTGAGAACCTTTAGAAGCTTCATTTCCACCAGAGGAAGTGTCCTGTGCACTTTTAGAATTGTGAGATAAGCGTAATCAAACTACGGTTATGCTAATCGAAATAGTATGGGGTGTTCATCACAATAAAGGCAACACCAGCAATTGGAGATATACCAGACAACAAACACAGGAACAGGACATGGCATCAATGTCTAGGAGAAACTGTCCTCACAGAAATCCCATGGAATTGCATAGAGCCAAGATTCCAAATTTTTCACTTAAGAAAGCCCTAGAAGTCTACATTAGATACCTGATATTACCTGACCAGTAGAGGTGAAGAAGTGCAATGAAAGAAACAGGAAATACCATTTTCAGTTCCAAAGAGATTGAAGGCCCAAAACATAAGCTTTCAAAAACCTAGACTGCAAAACGCAATCCAGAGAAATAATTGAAAATGGAGGTGAGGGAAACACTGAAGAACAACAGTGTCTCAGAATCATAAAAGGCAGAATACCAGAAAAGGGGAAGAGAAAGCCTAAAGGCGAAACAAATAGTATCAGAAAACTCAGTGGATGAGATAATATCAGGGCTAAAATTCAGTCCTAAGCAGACCAAATAATGCAGAGGGACGCGTGAATGAATGTGAAGACAGGGGAACAGTAAACCCTCGGTCAGAAGCAGACATAGGAAAGCAAGTGCAAACCAATGAAAACATTGCTGTTGAATCCTGGGGTAAGACAAGGCATGAAAGACTAGCATTCGTAAGAGTCCCAGATGGAAAAGCAAGAGGTAAAGAAACAAAAAATGTCTGAAAAGTTATCTGTAGAAAAATCAGACTGAAACTTGCTGAAAGCCTAGAAAGAATCATCTATGCGAATTCAGGAAGTACACAGCGTCCAAAGGAGGTGGAATCCCAATAGACCTACCAGCAGCTGTATGATTCAAATCAACGAAGTTCATGAGCATCCCAGGGATTTAAAATGCCCCTGGAGGAAAGCAACATTGTCAGAAGAGAACCTCCAGAGGGGTTTCAGCTGATATATCGGCAGCAATATTGCAGGACAGGGAGGAGTGCCAGGACATAGACCAAACCCTGAAGGGCAAAATGTGGCCATCTATAGTAGCCTAGGCCACATGACCGCCATTTCTAATAACGGCAGGGCTAGAGAATTCCACAGACCGGCAAATCTTAAAAGAATTCAGCAGTTCGAAACTTATCCTACAAGAAAGGTTGAGAATTCTCCCCTGAATAGAAAAGCAGCAAGATGAAATGGAAAGAAGAAAACCATTATTGGAAATGCAAGAAGAGCATGAGTGGCAAAGAAGAAACCAGAAGAAGGCAAGGAGGACATCAATACCCTAAAGATGGGAGAGGGAAGCAGGAAATCATAGGTGATTGGAAGCACTATCTTAAGTGAATCAGCTTATATGACTCTCTGTTTGAAGCGAACGGAGAGATGCATGGCCTGACGTGTTTGCAAAACAAACGAGAAGCAGACCAACAAAAATCAAACAAACAAACATGCACCCAAAGGGTACGGTTGGCTGACATATACCAAGCGAACCATGATTACTCAAAAGGAAATACTCAAGGTGATGTCAAGGATCATTCAGTACGCATCGACCCAGTATCGCTGCTTGCATGTACTCAGCACACTTGTATTCGGAAATCAGAGGCGTGCATTTATATTCGTTAATGTTGATTAATAAGAGCATATCGTGACCTAACCCAAATGCCGATTTGGAGTCAAATGGATTCCTTGTCCGTGATATAGACTTGCAAGTCTTCCAACAGGATGAATGAATGCCATATAAAACCCTACTTCGAGAAGAAATGGCATAAGCCTTTAACAAAGACAAGTAGCTCTGCAAAAGTGTACTAAGAGCAAAAGAGACAGACAGTAAAGTGCACATTGGGGTTGGTTTCATTTCTAGGAATTTCAGCCCCCATGAAACCAATGGATCCATGTCCTGAGAGTGCGGGTGTTTCAGCAGAAATCAACCGACGGTTATGTATTCTGGGTGGACAGATATTACAGGAACATAAGTTTCCTTTAGAGGGTCTCTGTGTACTGTGAACTGTTAGAAAGTTTAAAGACGTGTGAAACCATCAACAGAAAATGGACACACTTGCCTCCGATGGTACTGTGCATACAGATCTGAAGAAAAGGAAAGAGGGAAGAACAAAGGCCCATGGGACGCTAGTGGGTAGAATCACATTTAGCTTAGGAACCTCTCGTCGGATGCAGCCCCTCCCCCAACACTGACAAGGTGCAGCAGCCATTGGGGATGGCAGTTACCCGTTGGATTCCAGGTGGAATGTTGGTGTGTACCGCGAGGCTTGTTGTGGCCGGTGGATCCTAGGTAACCGGGCAGAGTTCTGTGGGTGGATCAGTGTGATGGAGGGGCTGCCGCCCTCTGTGGAGCTTAGCTTAGGTCTTTGGTCCGGGAAGCTCTGTCAGTTCGAGATACTGCTGCTGCCCAAAGACCTGAGTTCACGGGTCAGTTTCCAGAACCTGAAAGGGCAGACCGTGGAAGATCTGCCTGCCACCAGCTTACTGGTGAGGCTCCGAGCTACTTTCAGACATGCCCAGTCCTGTTGAAGTCGACTGTATGGGAGATACGAAGAGAAGCTGGCCGAAAAGCTGGCTGCACGGATTGAGGAGAGATGCGAACACATTGATGAGAGATGTTCTGCTACAATGGAGATTACTGGCCTGGAGACAGCTGTAGAGGATACCAGGCTCGAAAGACATTCATGAGACCTACTGAACCAAGCTGATACTGGCAGAAACATACGGAGTGCCAACGTGGACTTGAGGAAATTCCTCAATTCTCTGCTCCAAGAACGGGTCCAAGATCCCTGACATCTAAAAGAGAAGAGATGGCAGAGGTGATCAAAACGCTCATGTTCTTGGAAGAGGTCGTGAGAATCCACACGCCCCAAGGGGCATTTCCAAGCCATTCAGACCAAAGTGCACCAAGACCAGGTAAGCTTTTTCCCAGGTTTGGGCCTAGATAACAAGCACTTGCTCTTCCCTCCCCTCCACTCAGGCATCCATTTGGAAGGATCAGTACCTGAGCTGCAATGAAGCCAGTTCGAGAATGGCAAGCCCCTCCTCGAATCAGAGTTCCTCCAGCTTTACCCTCTGTGAACAACAGTGAATTCCTTAAAGGTCTAAAAGTCTCGACTGAAGTAGATAGCGTATGAATAATTACCTCACACAAAGAAACGATGGCCTTCCACTAGATTCAGCAAATGCTGGGTTTGTGTCTTCTCTGGGGTGAAGGGAGTGTGGTAAGTGAGGGGACTCTTTGACTGAACTTGTATATGTATTTGGCCTCAGTTTTTCAAGACAGTATAGGTAAATATTATAAGTCAGATAGTGAACGGAACTGTAAAAGTCGCCAATGACATTAAAGACACAGCTTATGTGGACATTCTTTCATTGAGTCAAGCCCCCGTGGGCACTATATCATGGGGGTGCAGACTCGGTTGCTTTAAATTGCTTTACCCAACATGATCGGATGATTAAGCGTTCTCATCACTGATAGAAGAACACCTGGTTCTCAATAGACTAGCATAGCTGCAGCAGGGTTCTCAAAGCTATAATGCCTCTAGGTGATTTTGGATTCAAACCTAAATGTATATATTTGGTTTGTTTCCTCTTGTATTTTCCTAGAGAGGGATGTTACCCCTTGAAATGCCAACATTGGCCAGTAGGTGTCATTGGGAGTAAATTGCACCACATGCACAAGTGAAAACAAGGTTGGGGGTTATATCATGTTTCCAATAGCTATTTCATGGTTCCTGTTGGTTTCGGAGGCTTCAACAGTAAAGAGTTGACATGACCCCTTTTACAGTTTGGACTGCTACTTTGCATTCTATCTGTCTATGTTTTCCTTAGAACTGACAAAATGTTACCGAAATTGACAAGTCTGGCTTCTAGGTCGATTTAGGATGTTTCAAAAACTAACTTCATTTTCGTATAACTCTCAAAACATGGAAATCAAATCTATTAAACTTTTTAAAGGCTGCAAATGAGAGATCAACACAATGTCAAAACTGGAGTCTTCGGAAAATCCCTCCCACCATGGCTGTATAGAAACACAGAGCTAAACAAAAATCACATATCTGGGAAGTGTATCTGGAAAGTGGTGATTCATCGATGCCCAGTTGGCAGAGAAGCATTACCAACTGCGCTCACTCGCTCCCATGTACACAGCAATGGAAACATCCACTCACCCAGCCCTTGGCACAGGACACTTGCCGAAGAGAGGTCTGTTACTCCCAAAGACAGGATAAGGCCTCAGAACCCCTGGAAGCAGGAGAAGGCAAAGCAGGGAATGGAAACCAATGCAAGGTCTGACCCCTGGTGATGGAGCAGCAAAGGTGAAACTCTGTTTAACTTGGACGCACACTCTCAAGCGGACAGGAGACATGGGATTGAAGGTGATGCGCTGAGTGTTAGAAGAGTGCAGAGCAGATGCTTGGCTGACAGAACTCAAAGAAACCAGCGCAAAATATCCCCACAGTTGATTCTGAGACCAAGATCCGAGCTGCCAAATTTGACGTAGCAGAGGCAGCGGTCAGGGAGGGATAGGGCTATGGATGATGGCACACGCTGAGTCTCAGGGATCTGGAGTGCGTTGTGGGATGTGGTGTGTCCTATCAAGAGAGCAAACCGACCTGTGACCCCAGTGAGAAGGCCACCACACCGGCACGCGCGGTTGAGATTATCGATATGTCCCATGGCCACACCCAGTGCATCTGCAGGACCAGGGACCAATTGGGCATTTTGCCAATAGAGCACGTGTGGGGCTGAATCAGAGACATCGTGCATTTGGTCTGAGGGATCCAGGGGGCCTTGGGTTTGAAATCAGAATGAAAAGCCTTAGGATCTGCTACATTCATAACCTGGGCTGGGATTATGGTTTGGTTTGAGGCACAGGATGCGCAACAGCTCTTTAGTTGCCTTCGTGCACCCGTGCCACAAGGATGAGAGGACAAGTAAGAGTGGTCCAAGTCCACAGCGTGAGAAGATGAAGCATTTCCTTCAGCATTATCTCCCAAAAGCAGATGCTCCATTTTGGATGGCACCGGCACGGTACGGCACCGAGGACACCAAGGTCGGTCTGCGGGATCATTCCACTGGCCCTGACGTGTGACATCCATTGATATGCTTCCACTGGTGTTTCTGTAGGCAGAGAAGCTCTGGGAAGAACTGGTTTCATTGGGACATTCCCGTGGCACTACAAAGCACAAGCGCACTCTCAGTTTGCAGTTTTGGAAACACTCCAAAGTGACATGGAGCAGAATGCAGAGCTGAGAACCTTTAGAAGCTTCATTTCCACCAGAGGAAGTGTCCTGTGCACTTTTAGAATTGTGAGATAAGCGTAATCAAACTACGGTTATGCTAATCGAAATAGTATGGGGTGTTCATCACAATAAAGGCAACACCAGCAATTGGAGATATACCAGACAACAAACACAGGAACAGGACATGGCATCAATGTCTAGGAGAAACTGTCCTCACAGAAATCCCATGGAATTGCATAGAGCCAAGATTCCAAATTTTTCACTTAACAAAGCCCTAGAAGTCTACATTAGATACCTGATATTACCTGACCAGTAGAGGTGAAGAAGTGCAATGAAAGAAACAGGAAATACCATTTTCAGTTCCAAAGAGATTGAAGGCCCAAAACATAAGCTTTCAAAAACCTAGACTGCAAAACGCAATCCAGAGAAATAATTGAAAATGGAGGTGAGGGAAACACTGAAGAACAACAGTGTCTCAGAATCATAAAAGGCAGAATACCAGAAAAGGGGAAGAGAAAGCCTAAAGGCGAAACAAATAGTATCAGAAAACTCAGTGGATGAGATAATATCAGGGCTAAAATTCAGTCCTAAGCAGACCAAATAATGCAGAGGGACGCGTGAATGAATGTGAAGACAGGGGAACAGTAAACCCTCGGTCAGAAGCAGACATAGGAAAGCAAGTGCAAACCAATGAAAACATTGCTGTTGAATCCTGGGGTAAGACAAGGCATGAAAGACTAGCATTCGTAAGAGTCCCAGATGGAAAAGCAAGAGGTAAAGAAACAAAAAATGTCTGAAAAGTTATCTGTAGAAAAATCAGACTGAAACTTGCTGAAAGCCTAGAAAGAATCATCTATGCGAATTCAGGAAGTACACAGCGTCCAAAGGAGGTGGAATCCCAATAGACCTACCAGCAGCTGTATGATTCAAATCAACGAAGTTCATGAGCATCCCAGGGATTTAAAATGCCCCTGGAGGAAAGCAACATTGTCAGAAGAGAACCTCCAGAGGGGTTTCAGCTGATATATCGGCAGCAATATTGCAGGACAGGGAGGAGTGCCAGGACATAGACCAAACCCTGAAGGGCAAAATGTGGCCATCTATAGTAGCCTAGGCCACATGACCGCCATTTCTAATAACGGCAGAGCTAGAGAATTCCACAGACCGGCAAAACTTAAAAGAATTCAGCAGTTCGAAACTTATCCTACAAGAAAGGTTGAGAATTCTCCCCTGAATAGAAAAGCAGCAAGATGAAATGGAAAGAAGAAAACCATTATTGGAAATGCAAGAAGAGCATGAGTGGCAAAGAAGAAACCAGAAGAAGGCAAGGAGGACATCAATACCCTAAAGATGGGAGAGGGAAGCAGGAAATCATAGGTGATTGGAAGCACTATCTTAAGTGAATCAGCTTATATGACTCTCTGTTTGAAGCGAACGGAGAGATGCATGGCCTGACGTGTTTGCAAAACAAACGAGAAGCAGACCAACAAAAATCAAACAAACAAACATGCACCCAAAGGGTACGGTTGGCTGACATATACCAAGCGAACCATGATTACTCAAAAGGAAATACTCAAGGTGATGTCAAGGATCATTCAGTACGCATCGACCCAGTATCGCTGCTTGCATGTACTCAGCACACTTGTATTCGGAAATCAGAGGCGTGCATTTATATTCGTTAATGTTGATTAATAAGAGCATATCGTGACCTAACCCAAATGCCGATTTGGAGTCAAATGGATTCCTTGTCCGTGATATAGACTTGCAAGTCTTCCAACAGGATGAATGAATGCCATATAAAACCCTACTTCGAGAAGAAATGGCATAAGCCTTTAACAAAGACAAGTAGCTCTGCAAAAGTGTACTAAGAGCAAAAGAGACAGACAGTAAAGTGCACATTGGGGTTGGTTTCATTTCTAGGAATTTCAGCCCCCATGAAACCAATGGATCCATGTCCTGAGAGTGCGGGTGTTTCAGCAGAAATCAACCGACGGAAATGTATTCCGGGTGTACGGATATTACTGGAACATAAGTTTCCTTTAGAGGGTCTCTGGGTACTGTGAACTGTTAGAAAGTTTAAAGACGTGTGAAACCATCAACTGAAAATGGACACACTTGCCTCCGTTGGTACTGTGCATACAGATCTGAAGAAAAGGAAAGAGGGAAGTACAAAGGCCCATTGGACGCTAGTGGGTAGAATCACATTTAGCTTAGGAACCTCTCGTCGGATGCAGCCCCTCCCCCAACACTGACAAGATGCAGCAGCCTTTGGGGATGGCAGTTACCGGTTGGATTCCAGGTGGAATGTTGGTTTGTACCGCGAGGCTTGTTGTGGCCGGTGGATCCTAGGTAACCGGGCAGAGTTCTGTGGTTGGATCCGTGTGATGGAGGGGCTGCCACTCTCTGTGGAGCTCAGCTTAGGTCTTTGGTCCGGGAAGCTCTGTCAGTTCGAGATACTGCTGCTGCCCAAAGACCTGAGTTCACGGGTCAGTTTCCAGAACCTGAAAGGGCAGACCGTGGAAGATCTGCCTGCCACCAGCTTACTGGTGAGGCTCCGAGCTACTTTCAGACATGCCCAGTCCTGTTGAAGTCGACTGTATGGGAGATACGAAGAGAAGCTGGCCGAAAAGCTGGCTGCACGGATTGAGGAGAGATGCGAACACATTGATGAGAGATGTTCTGCTACAATGGAGATTACTGGCCTGGAGACAGCTGTAGAGGATACCAGGCTTGAAAGACATTCATGAGACCTACTGAACCACGCTGATACTGGCAGAAACATACGGAGTGCCAACGTGGACTTGAGGAAATTCCTCAATTCTCTGCTCCAAGAACGGGTCCAAGATCCCTGACATCTAAAAGAGAAGAGATGGCAGAGGTGATCAAAACGCTCATGTTCTTGGAAGAGGTCGTGAGAATCCACACGCCCCAAGGGGCATTTCCAAGCCATTCAGACCAAAGTGCACCAAGACCAGGTAAGCTTTTTCCCAGGTTTGGGCCTAGATAACAAGCACTTGCTCTTCCCTCCCCTCCACTCAGGCATCCATTTGGAAGGATCAGTACCTGAGCTGCAATGAAGCCAGTTCGAGAATGGCAAGCCCCTCCTCGAATCAGAGTTCCTCCAGCTTTACCCTCTGTGAACAACAGTGAATTCCTTAAAGGTCTAAAAGTCTCGACTGAAGTAGATAGCGTATGAATAATTACCTCACACAAAGAAACGATGGCCTTCCACTAGATTCAGCAAATGCTGGGTTTGTGTCTTCTCTGGGGTGAAGGGAGTGTGGTAAGTGAGGGGACTCTTTGACTGAACTTGTATATGTATTTGGCCTCAGTTTTTCAAGACAGTATAGGTAAATATTATAAGTCAGATAGTGAACGGAACTGTAAAAGTCGCCAATGACATTAAAGACACAGCTTATGTGGACATTCTTTCATTGAGTCAAGCCCCCGTGGGCACTATATCATGGGGGTGCAGACTCGGTTGCTTTAAATTGCTTTACCCAACATGATCGGATGATTAAGCGTTCTCATCACTGATAGAAGAACACCTGGTTCTCAATAGACTAGCATAGCTGCAGCAGGGTTCTCAAAGCTATAATGCCTCTAGGTGATTTTGGATTCAAACCTAAATGTATATATTTGGTTTGTTTCCTCTTGTATTTTCCTAGAGAGGGATGTTACCCCTTGAAATGCCAACATTGGCCAGTAGGTGTCATTGGGAGTAAATTGCACCACATGCACAAGTGAAAACAAGGTTGGGGGTTATATCATGTTTCCAATAGCTATTTCATGGTTCCTGTTGGTTTCGGAGGCTTCAACAGTAAAGAGTTGACATGACCCCTTTTACAGTTTGGACTGCTACTTTGCATTCTATCTGTCTATGTTTTCCTTAGAACTGACAAAATGTTACCGAAATTGACAAGTCTGGCTTCTAGGTCGATTTAGGATGTTTCAAAAACTAACTTCATTTTCGTATAACTCTCAAAACATGGAAATCAAATCTATTAAACTTTTTAAAGGCTGCAAATGAGAGATCAACACAATGTCAAAACTGGAGTCTTCGGAAAATCCCTCCCACCATGGCTGTATAGAAACACAGAGCTAAACAAAAATCACATATCTGGGAAGTGTATCTGGAAAGTGGTGATTCATCGATGCCCAGTTGGCAGAGAAGCATTACCAACTGCGCTCACTCGCTCCCATGTACACAGCAATGGAAACATCCACTCACCCAGCCCTTGGCACAGGACACTTGCCGAAGAGAGGTCTGTTACTCCCAAAGACAGGATAAGGCCTCAGAACCCCTGGAAGCAGGAGAAGGCAAAGCAGGGAATGGAAACCAATGCAAGGTCTGACCCCTGGTGATGGAGCAGCAAAGGTGAAACTCTGTTTAACTTGGACGCACACTCTCAAGCGGACAGGAGACATGGGATTGAAGGTGATGCGCTGAGTGTTAGAAGAGTGCAGAGCAGATGCTTGGCTGACAGAACTCAAAGAAACCAGCGCAAAATATCCCCACAGTTGATTCTGAGACCAAGATCCGAGCTGCCAAATTTGACGTAGCAGAGGCAGCGGTCAGGGAGGGATAGGGCTATGGATGATGGCACACGCTGAGTCTCAGGGATCTGGAGTGCGTTGTGGGATGTGGTGTGTCCTATCAAGAGAGCAAACCGACCTGTAACCCCAGTGAGAAGGCCACCACACCGGCACGCGCGGTTGAGATTATCGATATGTCCCATGGCCACACCCAGTGCATCTGCAGGACCAGGGACCAATTGGGCATTTTGCCAATAGAGCACGTGTGGGGCTGAATCAGAGATATCGTGCATCTGGTCTGAGTGATCTAGGTGGCCTTGGGTTTGAAATCAGAATGAAAAGCCTTAGGATCTGCTACATTCATAACATGGGCTGGGATTATGGTTTGGTTTGAGGCACAGGATACGCAACAGCTCTGTAGTTGCCTTCGTGCACCCGTGCCACAAGGATGAGAGGACAAGTAAGAGTGGTCCAAGTCCACAGCGTGAGAAGATGAAGCATTTCCTTCAGCATTATCTCCCAAAAGCAGATGATCCATTTTGGATGGCACCGGCACGGTACGGCACCGAGGACACCAAGGTCGGTCTGCGGGATCATTCCACTGGCCCTGACGTGTGACATCCATTGATATGCTTCCACTGGTGTTTCTGTAGGCAGAGAAGCTCTGGGAAGAACTGGTTTCATTGGGACATTCCCGTGGCACTACAAAGCACAAGCGCACTCTCAGTTTGCAGTTTTGGAAACACTCCAAAGTGACATGGAGCAGAATGCAGAGCTGAGAACCTTTAGAAGCTTCATTTCCACCAGAGGAAGTGTCCTGTGCACTTTTAGAATTGTGAGATAAGCGTAATCAAACTACGGTTATGCTAATCGAAATAGTATGGGGTGTTCATCACAATAAAGGCAACACCAGCAATTGGAGATATACCAGACAACAAACACAGGAACAGGACATGGCATCAATGTCTAGGAGAAACTGTCCTCACAGAAATCCCATGGAATTGCATAGAGCCAAGATTCCAAATTTTTCACTTAACAAAGCCCTAGAAGTCTACATTAGATACCTGATATTACCTGACCAGTAGAGGTGAAGAAGTGCAATGAAAGAAACAGGAAATACCATTTTCAGTTCCAAAGAGATTGAAGGCCCAAAACATAAGCTTTCAAAAACCTAGACTGCAAAACGCAATCCAGAGAAATAATTGAAAATGGAGGTGAGGGAAACACTGAAGAACAACAGTGTCTCAGAATCATAAAAGGCAGAATACCAGAAAAGGGGAAGAGAAAGCCTAAAGGCGAAACAAATAGTATCAGAAAACTCAGTGGATGAGATAATATCAGGGCTAAAATTCAGTCCTAAGCAGACCAAATAATGCAGAGGGACGCGTGAATGAATGTGAAGACAGGGGAACAGTAAACCCTCGGTCAGAAGCAGACATAGGAAAGCAAGTGCAAACCAATGAAAACATTGCTGTTGAATCCTGGGGTAAGACAAGGCATGAAAGACTAGCATTCGTAAGAGTCCCAGATGGAAAAGCAAGAGGTAAAGAAACAAAAAATGTCTGAAAAGTTATCTGTAGAAAAATCAGACTGAAACTTGCTGAAAGCCTAGAAAGAATCATCTATGCGAATTCAGGAAGTACACAGCGTCCAAAGGAGGTGGAATCCCAATAGACCTACCAGCAGCTGTATGATTCAAATCAACGAAGTTCATGAGCATCCCAGGGATTTAAAATGCCCCTGGAGGAAAGCAACATTGTCAGAAGAGAACCTCCAGAGGGGTTTCAGCTGATATATCGGCAGCAATATTGCAGGACAGGGAGGAGTGCCAGGACATAGACCAAACCCTGAAGGGCAAAATGTGGCCATCTATAGTAGCCTAGGCCACATGACCGCCATTTCTAATAACGGCAGGGCTAGAGAATTCCACAGACCGGCAAATCTTAAAAGAATTCAGCAGTTCGAAACTTATCCTACAAGAAAGGTTGAGAATTCTCCCCTGAATAGAAAAGCAGCAAGATGAAATGGAAAGAAGAAAACCATTATTGGAAATGCAAGAAGAGCATGAGTGGCAAAGAAGAAACCAGAAGAAGGCAAGGAGGACATCAATACCCTAAAGATGGGAGAGGGAAGCAGGAAATCATAGGTGATTGGAAGCACTATCTTAAGTGAATCAGCTTATATGACTCTCTGTTTGAAGCGAACGGAGAGATGCATGGCCTGACGTGTTTGCAAAACAAACGAGAAGCAGACCAACAAAAATCAAACAAACAAACATGCACCCAAAGGGTACGGTTGGCTGACATATACCAAGCGAACCATGATTACTCAAAAGGAAATACTCAAGGTGATGTCAAGGATCATTCAGTACGCATCGACCCAGTATCGCTGCTTGCATGTACTCAGCACACTTGTATTCGGAAATCAGAGGCGTGCATTTATATTCGTTAATGTTGATTAATAAGAGCATATCGTGACCTAACCCAAATGCCGATTTGGAGTCAAATGGATTCCTTGTCCGTGATATAGACTTGCAAGTCTTCCAACAGGATGAATGAATGCCATATAAAACCCTACTTCGAGAAGAAATGGCATAAGCCTTTAACAAAGACAAGTAGCTCTGCAAAAGTGTACTAAGAGCAAAAGAGACAGACAGTAAAGTGCACATTGGGGTTGGTTTCATTTCTAGGAATTTCAGCCCCCATGAAACCAATGGATCCATGTCCTGAGAGTGCGGGTGTTTCAGCAGAAATCAACCGACGGAAATGTATTCTGGGTGGACAGATATTACAGGAACATAAGTTTCCTTTAGAGGGTCTCTGTGTACTGTGAACTGTTAGAAAGTTTAAAGACGTGTGAAACCATCAACAGAAAATGGACACACTTGCCTCCGATGGTACTGTGCATACAGATCTGAAGAAAAGGAAAGAGGGAAGAACAAAGGCCCATGGGACGCTAGTGGGTAGAATCACATTTAGCTTAGGAACCTCTCGTCGGATGCAGCCCCTCCCCCAACACTGACAAGGTGCAGCAGCCATTGGGGATGGCAGTTACCCGTTGGATTCCAGGTGGAATGTTGGTGTGTACCGCGAGGCTTGTTGTGGCCGGTGGATCCTAGGTAACCGGGCAGAGTTCTGTGGGTGGATCAGTGTGATGGAGGGGCTGCCGCCCTCTGTGGAGCTTAGCTTAGGTCTTTGGTCCGGGAAGCTCTGTCAGTTCGAGATACTGCTGCTGCCCAAAGACCTGAGTTCACGGGTCAGTTTCCAGAACCTGAAAGGGCAGACCGTGGAAGATCTGCCTGCCACCAGCTTACTGGTGAGGCTCCGAGCTACTTTCAGACATGCCCAGTCCTGTTGAAGTCGACTGTATGGGAGATACGAAGAGAAGCTGGCCGAAAAGCTGGCTGCACGGATTGAGGAGAGATGCGAACACATTGATGAGAGATGTTCTGCTACAATGGAGATTACTGGCCTGGAGACAGCTGTAGAGGATACCAGGCTCGAAAGACATTCATGAGACCTACTGAACCAAGCTGATACTGGCAGAAACATACGGAGTGCCAACGTGGACTTGAGGAAATTCCTCAATTCTCTGCTCCAAGAACGGGTCCAAGATCCCTGACATCTAAAAGAGAAGAGATGGCAGAGGTGATCAAAACGCTCATGTTCTTGGAAGAGGTCGTGAGAATCCACACGCCCCAAGGGGCATTTCCAAGCCATTCAGACCAAAGTGCACCAAGACCAGGTAAGCTTTTTCCCAGGTTTGGGCCTAGATAACAAGCACTTGCTCTTCCCTCCCCTCCACTCAGGCATCCATTTGGAAGGATCAGTACCTGAGCTGCAATGAAGCCAGTTCGAGAATGGCAAGCCCCTCCTCGAATCAGAGTTCCTCCAGCTTTACCCTCTGTGAACAACAGTGAATTCCTTAAAGGTCTAAAATTCTCGACTGAAGTAGATAGCGTATGAATAATTACCTCACACAAAGAAACGATGGCCTTCCACTAGATTCAGCAAATGCTGGGTTTGTGTCTTCTCTGGGGTGAAGGGAGTGTGGTAAGTGAGGGGACTCTTTGACTGAACTTGTATATGTATTTGGCCTCAGTTTTTCAAGACAGTATAGGTAAATATTATAAGTCAGATAGTGAACGGAACTGTAAAAGTCGCCAATGACATTAAAGACACAGCTTATGTGGACATTCTTTCATTGAGTCAAGCCCCCGTGGGCACTATATCATGGGGGTGCAGACTCGGTTGCTTTAAATTGCTTTACCCAACATGATCGGATGATTAAGCGTTCTCATCACTGATAGAAGAACACCTGGTTCTCAATAGACTAGCATAGCTGCAGCAGGGTTCTCAAAGCTATAATGCCTCTAGGTGATTTTGGATTCAAACCAAAATGTATATATTTGGTTTGTTTCCTCTTGTATTTTCCTAGAGAGGGATGTTACCCCTTGAAATGCCAACATTGGCCAGTAGGTGTCATTGGGAGTAAATTGCACCACATGCACAAGTGAAAACAAGGTTGGGGGTTATATCATGTTTCCAATAGCTATTTCATGGTTCCTGTTGGTTTCGGAGGCTTCAACAGTAAAGAGTTGACATGACCCCTTTTACAGTTTGGACTGCTACTTTGCATTCTATCTGTCTATGTTTTCCTTAGAACTGACAAAATGTTACCGAAATTGACAAGTCTGGCTTCTAGGTC
Organism: Vicugna pacos; assembly: GCF_048564905.1. Taxonomy (NCBI): domain Eukaryota; kingdom Metazoa; phylum Chordata; class Mammalia; order Artiodactyla; family Camelidae; genus Vicugna; species Vicugna pacos. The sequence goes on along the minus strand of NW_027328741.1, from coordinate 64,103,202 downwards.
GATTTAGGATGTTTCAAAAACTAACTTCATTTTCGTATAACTCTCAAAACATGGAAATCAAATCTATTAAACTTTTTAAAGGCTGCAAATGAGAGATCAACACAATGTCAAAACTGGAGTCTTCGGAAAATCCCTCCCACCATGGCTGTATAGAAACACAGAGCTAAACAAAAATCACATATCTGGGAAGTGTATCTGGAAAGTGGTGATTCATCGATGCCCAGTTGGCAGAGAAGCATTACCAACTGCGCTCACTCGCTCCCATGTACACAGCAATGGAAACATCCACTCACCCAGCCCTTGGCACAGGACACTTGCCGAAGAGAGGTCTGTTACTCCCAAAGACAGGATAAGGCCTCAGAACCCCTGGAAGCAGGAGAAGGCAAAGCAGGGAATGGAAACCAATGCAAGGTCTGACCCCTGGTGATGGAGCAGCAAAGGTGAAACTCTGTTTAACTTGGACGCACACTCTCAAGCGGACAGGAGACATGGGATTGAAGGTGATGCGCTGAGTGTTAGAAGAGTGCAGAGCAGATGCTTGGCTGACAGAACTCAAAGAAACCAGCGCAAAATATCCCCACAGTTGATTCTGAGACCAAGATCCGAGCTGCCAAATTTGACGTAGCAGAGGCAGCGGTCAGGGAGGGATAGGGCTATGGATGATGGCACACGCTGAGTCTCAGGGATCTGGAGTGCGTTGTGGGATGTGGTGTGTCCTATCAAGAGAGCAAACCGACCTGTGACCCCAGTGAGAAGGCCACCACACCGGCACGCGCGGTTGAGATTATCGATATGTCCCATGGCCACACCCAGTGCATCTGCAGGACCAGGGACCAATTGGGCATTTTGCCAATAGAGCACGTGTGGGGCTGAATCAGAGACATCGTGCATTTGGTCTGAGGGATCCAGGGGGCCTTGGGTTTGAAATCAGAATGAAAAGCCTTAGGATCTGCTACATTCATAACCTGGGCTGGGATTATGGTTTGGTTTGAGGCACAGGATGCGCAACAGCTCTTTAGTTGCCTTCGTGCACCCGTGCCACAAGGATGAGAGGACAAGTAAGAGTGGTCCAAGTCCACAGCGTGAGAAGATGAAGCATTTCCTTCAGCATTATCTCCCAAAAGCAGATGCTCCATTTTGGATGGCACCGGCACGGTACGGCACCGAGGACACCAAGGTCGGTCTGCGGGATCATTCCACTGGCCCTGACGTGTGACATCCATTGATATGCTTCCACTGGTGTTTCTGTAGGCAGAGAAGCTCTGGGAAGAACTGGTTTCATTGGGACATTCCCGTGGCACTACAAAGCACAAGCGCACTCTCAGTTTGCAGTTTTGGAAACACTCCAAAGTGACATGGAGCAGAATGCAGAGCTGAGAACCTTTAGAAGCTTCATTTCCACCAGAGGAAGTGTCCTGTGCACTTTTAGAATTGTGAGATAAGCGTAATCAAACTACGGTTATGCTAATCGAAATAGTATGGGGTGTTCATCACAATAAAGGCAACACCAGCAATTGGAGATATACCAGACAACAAACACAGGAACAGGACATGGCATCAATGTCTAGGAGAAACTGTCCTCACAGAAATCCCATGGAATTGCATAGAGCCAAGATTCCAAATTTTTCACTTAAGAAAGCCCTAGAAGTCTACATTAGATACCTGATATTACCTGACCAGTAGAGGTGAAGAAGTGCAATGAAAGAAACAGGAAATACCATTTTCAGTTCCAAAGAGATTGAAGGCCCAAAACATAAGCTTTCAAAAACCTAGACTGCAAAACGCAATCCAGAGAAATAATTGAAAATGGAGGTGAGGGAAACACTGAAGAACAACAGTGTCTCAGAATCATAAAAGGCAGAATACCAGAAAAGGGGAAGAGAAAGCCTAAAGGCGAAACAAATAGTATCAGAAAACTCAGTGGATGAGATAATATCAGGGCTAAAATTCAGTCCTAAGCAGACCAAATAATGCAGAGGGACGCGTGAATGAATGTGAAGACAGGGGAACAGTAAACCCTCGGTCAGAAGCAGACATAGGAAAGCAAGTGCAAACCAATGAAAACATTGCTGTTGAATCCTGGGGTAAGACAAGGCATGAAAGACTAGCATTCGTAAGAGTCCCAGATGGAAAAGCAAGAGGTAAAGAAACAAAAAATGTCTGAAAAGTTATCTGTAGAAAAATCAGACTGAAACTTGCTGAAAGCCTAGAAAGAATCATCTATGCGAATTCAGGAAGTACACAGCGTCCAAAGGAGGTGGAATCCCAATAGACCTACCAGCAGCTGTATGATTCAAATCAACGAAGTTCATGAGCATCCCAGGGATTTAAAATGCCCCTGGAGGAAAGCAACATTGTCAGAAGAGAACCTCCAGAGGGGTTTCAGCTGATATATCGGCAGCAATATTGCAGGACAGGGAGGAGTGCCAGGACATAGACCAAACCCTGAAGGGCAAAATGTGGCCATCTATAGTAGCCTAGGCCACATGACCGCCATTTCTAATAACGGCAGAGCTAGAGAATTCCACAGACCGGCAAAACTTAAAAGAATTCAGCAGTTCGAAACTTATCCTACAAGAAAGGTTGAGAATTCTCCCCTGAATAGAAAAGCAGCAAGATGAAATGGAAAGAAGAAAACCATTATTGGAAATGCAAGAAGAGCATGAGTGGCAAAGAAGAAACCAGAAGAAGGCAAGGAGGACATCAATACCCTAAAGATGGGAGAGGGAAGCAGGAAATCATAGGTGATTGGAAGCACTATCTTAAGTGAATCAGCTTATATGACTCTCTGTTTGAAGCGAACGGAGAGATGCATGGCCTGACGTGTTTGCAAAACAAACGAGAAGCAGACCAACAAAAATCAAACAAACAAACATGCACCCAAAGGGTACGGTTGGCTGACATATACCAAGCGAACCATGATTACTCAAAAGGAAATACTCAAGGTGATGTCAAGGATCATTCAGTACGCATCGACCCAGTATCGCTGCTTGCATGTACTCAGCACACTTGTATTCGGAAATCAGAGGCGTGCATTTATATTCGTTAATGTTGATTAATAAGAGCATATCGTGACCTAACCCAAATGCCGATTTGGAGTCAAATGGATTCCTTGTCCGTGATATAGACTTGCAAGTCTTCCAACAGGATGAATGAATGCCATATAAAACCCTACTTCGAGAAGAAATGGCATAAGCCTTTAACAAAGACAAGTAGCTCTGCAAAAGTGTACTAAGAGCAAAAGAGACAGACAGTAAAGTGCACATTGGGGTTGGTTTCATTTCTAGGAATTTCAGCCCCCATGAAACCAATGGATCCATGTCCTGAGAGTGCGGGTGTTTCAGCAGAAATCAACCGACGGAAATGTATTCCGGGTGTACGGATATTACTGGAACATAAGTTTCCTTTAGAGGGTCTCTGGGTACTGTGAACTGTTAGAAAGTTTAAAGACGTGTGAAACCATCAACTGAAAATGGACACACTTGCCTCCGTTGGTACTGTGCATACAGATCTGAAGAAAAGGAAAGAGGGAAGTACAAAGGCCCATTGGACGCTAGTGGGTAGAATCACATTTAGCTTAGGAACCTCTCGTCGGATGCAGCCCCTCCCCCAACACTGACAAGATGCAGCAGCCTTTGGGGATGGCAGTTACCGGTTGGATTCCAGGTGGAATGTTGGTTTGTACCGCGAGGCTTGTTGTGGCCGGTGGATCCTAGGTAACCGGGCAGAGTTCTGTGGTTGGATCCGTGTGATGGAGGGGCTGCCACTCTCTGTGGAGCTCAGCTTAGGTCTTTGGTCCGGGAAGCTCTGTCAGTTCGAGATACTGCTGCTGCCCAAAGACCTGAGTTCACGGGTCAGTTTCCAGACCTGAAAGGCCAGATGGTGGAAGATCTGCCTGTCATCACCTTACTGGTGAGTCTCCGAGGTACCTTCAGACTTGCCCAGTCCTGTTGAAGTCGACTGTATGGGAGACACGAAGAGAAGCTGTCCGAAAAGCTGGCTGCATGGATTGAGGAGAGATGCGAACACATTGATGAGAGAAGTTCTGCTACAATGGAGATTACTGGCCTGGAGACAGCTGTAGAGGATACCAGGCTCGAAAGACATTCATGAGACCTATTGAACCTCGCTGATACTGGCAGAAACATACGGAGTGCCAACGTGGACTTGAGGAAGTTCCTCAATTCTCTGCTCCAAGAACGGGTCCAAGAACCCTGACGTCTAAAAGGGAAGAGATGGCAGAGGTGATCAAAACGCTCATATTCTTGGAAGAGGCCTTGAGAATCCACACGTCCCAAGGGACATTTCCAAGCCATTCAGACCAAAGTGCACCAAGACCAGGTAAGCCTTTTACCATGTTAGGGCCCAGCTAACAAGCACTTGCTCTTCCGTCCACTCCACTCAGGCATCCATTTGGGAGGATCAGTACCTGAGCTGCAATGAAGCCAGTACGGGAAGGGCAAGCCCCTCCTCGAATTAGATTTCCTCCAGCTACACACTCTGCGAAAACAGTGAACTCCTTAAAGGTCAAAGAGTCTCGACTGAAATAGATAGGAATTGAATACTTAGCACACACAAAGAAACGAAGGCCTTCCGCTAGATTCAGCAAATGCTGGGTTTGTGTCTTCTCTGGGGTGAAGGGAGAGTGGTAAATGAGGGGAAATTTGACGAACTTGAATATGTACTAGGCCTCAGTTTTTCAAGACAGTATAGGTAAATATTATAAGTCAGATAGTGAACTGAACTGTAAAAGTCGCCAATGACATTAAAAACACAGCTTATGTGGACAGTCTTTCAATTGAGTTAAGCCCACGGGTGCACTATATCATGGGGCTGCAGACACGGTTGCGTTAAATTGCTTTACCCAACATGATCGGATGATTAAGCGTTCTCATCACTGATAGAAGAACACCTTGTTCTCAATAGCCTAGCATAGCTGCAGCAGCGTTCTCTAAGCTATAATGCCTCTAGGTGCTTTTGGATTCAAACCTAAAGTATATATTTGGTTTGTTTTTTCTTGTATTTTCCTAGAGAGGGATGTTACCCCTTGAAATGCCAACATTGGCCACTAGGTGTCATTGGGAGTAAAGGGCACCACATGCACAAGTGAATTTAAGGTTGGGGGTTATTTCATGTTTCCAGTAGCTATTTCATGATTCCTGTTGGTTTCGGAGGCTTCAACAGTAAAGAGTTGATATGACCACTTTTACACTTTGGACTGCTACTTTGCATTCTATCTGTCTATATTTTCCTTAGAGCTGACAAAATGTTACCGAAATTGACAAGTCTGACTTCTAGGTCGATTTAGGATTTTGGAAAAACTAACTTTATTTTCGTATAACTCCCAAAACATGGAAATCAATTCTATTAAACTTTTTAAAGACTGCAAATTAGACACCAACACCATGTGAAAACTGGAGTCTTCCGACAATCTCTCCCCCCACGGCTGTATAGAAACAAAGAGCTAAACAAAAATCACATATCTGGGAAGTGTATCTGGAAAGTGTTGATTCACCGATGCCCAGTTGGCAGAGAAACAGTGCAACCTGCGCTCACTCGCTCCCATGTACACAGCAATGGAAACATCCTCTCACCCAGCCCTTGGCACAGGACACTTGCCGAAGAGTGGTCTGTTACTTCCAAAGACAGGATGAGGCCTCAGAACACCTGGAAGCTGGAGAAGGCAAAGCAGGGAATGGAAACCAGTGCACGGTCTGACCCCTGGTGATGGAGCAGCAAAGGTGAAACTCTGTTTAACTTGGACGCACACTCTCAAGCGAAGAGTAGACATGGGATTGAAGGTTATGCACTGAGTGTTAGAAGAGTGCACAGCAGATGCTTGGCTGACAGAACTCAAAGAAACCAGCGCAAAATATCCCCACAGTTGATTCTGAGACCAAGATCCGAGCTGCCAAATTTGACGTAGCAGAGGCAGCGGTCAGGGAGTGTTAGGGCTACGGATGAGGGCACACGCTGAGTCTCAGGGATCTGGAGTGCGTTGTGGGATGTGGTGGTCCCTATCAAGAGAGCAAACCGACTTGTGACCCCAATGAGAAGGCCACCACACCGGCACACGCGGTTGAGATTATCGATATGTCCCATGGCCACACCCAGTGCATCTGCAGGACCAGGGACCAATTGGGCATTTTGCCAATAGAGCACGTGTGGGGCTGAATCAGAGATATCGTGCATTTGGTCTGAGGGATCCAGGGGGCCTTGGGTTTGAAATCAGAATGAAAAGCCTTAGGATCTGCTACATTCATAACCTGGGCTGGGATTATGGTTTGGTTTGAGGCACAGGATGCGCAACAGCTCTGTGGTTGCCTTCGTGCACCCGAGCCACAAGGATGAGAGGACAAGGAAGTGTGGTCCAAGTCCACAGCGTGAGAAGATGAAGCATATCCTTCAGCATTATCTCCCAAAATCAGATGCTACATTTTGGATGGCACCGGCACGGTACGGCACCGAGGACACCAAGGTCGGTCTGCGGGATCATTCCACTGGCCCTGATGTGTGACATCCATTGATATGCTTCCACTGGTGTTTCTGTAGGCAGAGAAGCTCTGGGAAGAACTGGTTTCATTGGGACATTCTCATGGAACTTCAAAGCACAAGCGCACTCTCAGTTGGCTGTTTTGGAAACACTCCAAAGTGACATAGAGCAGAATGCAGAGCTGAGAACCTTTAGAAGCTTCATTTCCACCAAAGGAAGTGTACTGTGCACTTTCAGAAATGTGAGATAAGCGTAATCAAAATGAGGTTTTGCTAATCGAAATAGTATGGGTTGTTCATCACATCAAAGGCAACACCAGCAAATGGAGATATACCAGACAACACACAGGAACAGGACATGGCATCAATGTCTAGGAGAATTTGTCCTCACAGAAATCCCATGGAATTGCATAGAGTCAAGATTCCAAATTTTTCACTTAACAAAGCTCTAGAAGTCTATATTAGATACCTGATATTACCTGACCAGTAGAATTGACGAAGTACAGTAAAAGAAACAGGAAGTACCATTTTCAGTTCCAAAGAGATTGAAGGCCCAAAAGATAAGCTTTCAAACAACTAGACTGCAAAACGCAATCCAGAGAAAGCATTGAAAACGGAGGTGAGGGAAACACTGAAGAACAACAGTGTCTCAGAATCACAAAAGGCAGAATACCAGAAAAGGGGAAGAGAAAGCCTAATAACGAGCCAAATAATATCAGAAAACTCAATGGATGAGATAATATCTGGGCTAAAATTCAGTCCTAATCAGACTAGATAATGCAGAGTGACGCGTGAATGACTGTGAAGACATGGGAACAGAAATCCCTCGGTCAGAAGCTGACAGAGGAAAGCAAGTGCAAACCAATGAAAACATTGCTGTTGAATCCTCGGGTTAGACAAGGCATGAAAGACTAGGATTCGTAAGAGTCCCAGATGGAAAAGCAAGAGATAAAGTAACAAAAATTTTCTGAAAAGTTATCTGTAGAAAAATCAGACTGAAACTTGCCGAAAGCCATGATAGAATCTTCTATGCGAATTCAGGAAGTACACAGCATCCAAAGGAGGTGGAATCCCAATAGACCTACCAGCAGCTGTATGATTCAAATCAACGAAGTTCATGAGCATCCCAGGGATTTAAAATGCGCCTGGAGGAAAGCAACATAGTCACAAGAGAACCTCCAGAGGGGTTTCAGCTGATATATCGGCAGCAATATTGCAGGACAGGGAGGAGTGCCAGGACATAGACCATATCCTGAATGGTATTTGGGTATTTCAAGCTGATACCTAAATATGGCAACTCTGTCTTTTAGTTAGATTTAGCATATTTCTAAAACTATCTTAATTTTTTACCCTTCCCATAGTATGTAATTCATTTCTGTTAACTATTTAAAGTCTGCAATGGAGGTATGTACACATTGTCAGACTTGGATACTTCGAACACATCCTTCCACCATTGATATAGAGAAAAATATCTAAACAAGGATTAAGTGTCTGTGAGTTATGTCTAAATTGTGTTAATTTATCCATGCCAAACTGGCAGAGTACCAGTGCAATCTTCGCTCACTCTCTCCCATGTATACAGCAAGATAAGCATCCACTCTCACGGCCCTTGGCTCAGGATCCCTGCTGAATAATGGCCAAACATCTCTTACTTCAAAAGTCAGAAAGAATTCTCACATAACCTGGAAAGAGTAGAAGGCAAAGTAGAGAATGGAAATCAGTGCAGGACCTGACCTTTGGTGAAGGAGCAGTAAAGGGGAAACTGTGTTTTACTAGGATGCACACTCTAAAGTTGACAGGTCATTTAAGATGGAAGACGATGCGCTGAGGGTTAAAACAGTGCCTAGTGGAGTTTGATTGACATAACGGAAAGCAATAATCACAAAATTTCTCTTCAATTGATTCCCAGACCAAGACTCCATCTGCCAATTTTGAGCTAGGTGTGCCTGTGGAATCTGTGTGTTAGGGGTGTGGCTGATGTCTCAAATTTATTCCCAGGGATTTCGAGATTGTTTTGGGCTGTGGTTGGTACTATCTAGAGAACAGATCTGCCTGGGTCCTCTCTTAATATTAAATCTGCTGGCATATGTGTTGTAGATTAGCTTAGTAACCCAGGGCCTTAATCACAGCCATTTCACATTCACAGTATAATTGCTTATTTTCTCCATAAAGGAGAAATGGTCTCAATCAGAGCCATCTTTATCTGGTTTCTAGAATCCAGGGCAATTAATCTTGAAATAAGATTCTATAGCCAAAAGATCTGCAACTTTCATAGGCAGGATTGAAATTTCTTATTGTCCAATGCAGAGGTTTTTGAAATGCTCCATGCTTGCCTTTGAGTTCCCATGCCTTATTGACAAGAGTTCTTGGAGCAGAGATCTGCTGAAAAATAGGAGAATTTGAAGCTTTTCCATCAACCTTGCCTACCACATGCTAATGCAACTATAGTTGTGGTGCTGACCCAGTACTACACTTAGGACCCAATTGTGGCACTGCAGGATTGTTTCAGCAGTTTCTAATGCGTGACATCATTAGATTTGTTTCCACTTTTGTTTTTGCTTGCAGAGAATCTGAGGGCACCCATTATAAAATTTTGACTTTTCCGTGGCAACAGTAAGGACGAATGTACTTTCATGAGTGTATATTGGAAAAATTCCCTCTCTACATATCCAGCCTGCAGCCCAGAAACCATTTGGAAACCTCTATTCCAGCAAAAATTACTAGTCCCAGCACTGTCAGAGCTATGATAAACATTTAACCAAAATGACACTCTGCTAACTTTACTAGAATAGGTTATATTCACCACAACAAAAACCACAGTAGCAATCATAGATATAACAGGCAACGGACACAGAAGGAATGCATGGCATCATTACATACCAAAAACAATCCTCACAGCATTAAAACTAAATGTGCACAGAAATGATTTCACTTACAAAAGCCGTTCAAGCCTATAATAGATAACTGATAATCCTTAACCCATAGCGATAGAGAGATATAATAAAGTTAAAAGAACTATTCCAAATTTTCAAAAGACAGGAGTCTCCTGAAAGAACATCCAATGTATTAGACCCCCAAAATTTACTAGAACATGACTTGAAAAGGGAGGACATAAAAACACTGAAGGAAATCTTGAGTCTATGAATACAAATGCAGGCTAGTATAAATGGAAAGAGAAACACTTTAGATGAGCCAAATATAATCGGAAAACTCAATGGTGAGAATAGCTAAGCTAAAGACAGTCCAAATCGGACTAGATAATGCACAGGAACAAATAAATGACTTAGAAAACAGGATAACCGCAATCACTCAGTCAGAACACGACATAGAAAAGCAAGTGAAAACCAATGCAAGCAATGCAACTGAAACCTGGGATAAGAGAAAACATACCAGTGTATGACTCATAGGGATCCCACATGGAAAAGAATAAAGACAAATGGTTTGAAAAGGTATTTGAAGAAATCAGACTGAAATTTTCTTAAACCAAATATAGAACCGGCTATCTCAACACAGCAAGCACAGAGCGTCCAAGCATAATGAACCCCAGTAGGCCTACGACAATATATATTCTAATTTAAATGGCAAAAATTGATAATAAGGAAATGATTCTAAATGCACCAAAATAGAAACAAGTGTATTGCAAGAGAACTTTTTAATGTCTTCAGCTGATTTCTCAACAGATAGATTGGTAATTTTTTCTTCCCTCTTTCCTTTTGTGTTGATCTCTATTCCAAGAACTGATGAAAGGCAGAGTCCTTCAGTCTAAACAAGATGAGTTGGCAGAGATTCTAAAAGTGTTCAAGTTCTTGGAAGAGGTCATCAGAATCAACACATCTCAAGGGGCTTTTTCAGAAAATACGAGACCATGCACCAAGCCCTGTTTATCCTTTTCCCAGGAGTGGGCCAATGTATTAAGACTTGCTGTTCCTTCACACTCAACCAGCCATGCAGGTATACCCTCAGTCTGCTACTGCAGGAGAATTAGAGTCAGGTCCAATTTTACCAATACTGTAGGGAGAACCTGAACCTGCTACTGCAGGAGACACAGCACTGTGTCCCATTTCACCAATCTTTCAAGGAGACCCTAAGCCTACTCCTGCAGGAGACTCAGAGCCGAATCACATTCCACCAGCTTTGTAGGAAGACCATCATGCCTTCACTTGCAATGGATCCAGGAATGTGTCCAATTACACTAGCCTTGTAGGGAGACCTTGAGCCTGTTCCTGCAGGAGAAACAGATCTCTGTCATATTCCACCATCCCTCCAGGAAGATGCAGGGCCTCCTCCTGCAGGAGACTCAGGAATTGGTCCAATTTCACCAGTCCTGCAGGAGACCCAGGACTGGGTCCCATTACATCAATCATGCACTAAGACCTTGAATTGGGTCCAATTCCACTAGCCTTGCTGGGTGACCCGCAAGCCTGATCCTGCAGGAAAATTAGAGATACGTCATATTCCAGAAGCCCTGCAGGAAGACTGAAAGCCTGCTTCTGCAGGAGACCCAGGAATAGGTCCAAATACGCCAGCCTTGCTGGGAGAGCACAAACCTGATCCTGCAGGTGATACACAGTGAGGTCCAATTCCAACAGCCCTGCAGGGATATCCTGAGGCCACTTCGGCAGGAAACACATGACTGGGTCACATTCCAATACCCCAGAAGGGAGACCGTGAGCCTGCTACTCCAGGAAACCCAGAACTTCGTCCCATTCCACCAAACCTGCAGTCCAACACTAAGACTGCATCTGCAGAAAACACAGTGCGGGTCACATAACACCAGCCCTGTAGTGAGACTACAAACCTACTCCTGGGGGAGACCAAGCCATTCACAGAGAACATGAGCCAGCTCCTGCAGAAGAACAAGAGTTGTGTGACATTCTACCAGCTCTGCAGGTAATCCATAGGCTTGCTCCTGCAGAAGACAGACATCCCAGTCCAATTCCATCAGCCTCTCCAGGGAGAACCCCAGCCTCCTCCTGCAGGAGAGCCAGAACTAGATCCCATTCCACCAACCCTGCATGGAAACACTGAGCTTGCTCCTGCAGCATACCCACAGCCAAGTCATATTCCACAAACCCTGCAGGGAGACACTGAGCCTGCAGTTGTAAGAGACCTAGGACTGGGACCAATTCCAACAGCTCTCCAGGGAATCCCTCACCTGCTCCCATAGGAGACTAAGAGCCATCAGTTCTGGTGGGGTCCCTGAGCCTGCATCTGCAAAAGAACCACAGGGTGGAGTCATATTCCACCAGCCCTGCAAAGAGAACAGAACCTGCTACTGCAGGAGACACAGGACTAGGTCCCATTCCACCAACCTTGCAGGGATACCCTGAGCCTTGGACCAAGGAATGGGACAAATTCTGCTAACCTTCTAGGGAGACCATGAGCTTCTCCTGCAAGAGAACCAGAGATGGGTCATATTACAGTATTCTTCCAGGAAGACCCAAGGCCTGCTCCTGCAGGAGATGCAAGAGCAGGCCCAATTCCACCAGCCTGAAGGCAGAGTCCAAATCTGTTCTGGCAGGTGACCTAGAGAAGGGGCCCATTCCACCAGCCCTACAGGGAGACTCTGAGCCTACTACTACAGGAGACTCAGGAATGGGTCCCACTAAACCAACCCTGAAGGGAGACACAGAATATACACTTGCAGGAACCACAGAGCCAGGACACATTTCATCAGCCCTGTAGTGACCCCTGAGCTGGGTCCAATTACACTATCCTTGCAAGGAGACTCTGTGCCTACTCCTGAAGCAGAACCAGTGATGGGTCATGTTCCAACAGCCCTGCAGGAAGACCTGGAGCTACTTCTGCAGAAGACTCAGGACAGGGTCTGATTCCACCATCCCAGCAGTGAGAAAACTAGCCTGCTCCTGCAAGTGACCAAGGTCTGAGTCATATTCAACTAGCCATGCAGGAAGAACATAAGCCTGCTATTGCAGGAAACTCAGAACCATGTGCCATTCCAGCAACACTGCTAGGAGACTCTGAGCCTGCCCCTGCAGGAAACAGAAACCCAGTCACATTCCACAAGCCCTGCAGGGATACCAGAGCCTGCACATGCAGGAGACCCAGGCCTGGGCCAATTCTACCAACCCTGTGGAAAGACCCTGAATCAGCTCTAGCATTAGACTAAGAGCCATGTCACATTCCACCAGCCCTACAGGTAATTTATCAGCCTGCAACCTACACCTTCAAAAGACCCAAGAATTGGACCAATTCCAATGGCACTGCAGGGAGACCATGAGCCATGTCCAATTCCACTAGCCCTGCAGGAAGGCCCCGAGCCTACTCCTGCAGGAGAACCTGAGATTGGTCATGTTGCAAGATGAGCCTGCTCCTCCAGGAGACCCAGCACTATGTCCCATCTACCAGCCCTGCAGGGAAACCCTGAGACTGTCCCTTCAGGAGAACCACAACTGAGTCACATTTCACTAGCAATGCAGGGAGACTTAGAGCCTACACCTTCAAGACACCCAAGAATTGGAACAATTCCAGCAGCACTGCAGGGACACCATTAGCCAGGTCCAATTCCTCTAGCCCTGCATGTAGACCCTGAGCATGCTCCTGTAGGAGACCCAGCACTGGGTCTCATTCCACAAGGCTTGCAGGGAGAAACTCTGCCTGTTTCTGCAAGAGACAAACAGCTGAGTCACATTTCACCAGCCCTGAAGGGAGACCCCAGTCCTGCACCTGCAAAGGACCTAAGACTGGAACAAAATCGACTAGCCCTGTAGGGGGACCCTGAGCCTGCTTCTGAAAGAGAATCAGAGATGGGTCATATTCCAACAACCCAGCAGGGACAGTCCAAGCCTGCTCCTGCAGGAGATATAGAGCAGGGTGAAATTGAAAAACCTTGCAGGGACACCCTGAATCTGCTGCTGCAGGAGAAAAATGATGGGGTCTCATTCCACAAGCCTTACAAGGATACCCTGAGCCTGGTCTTGCATGAGATCCTGATCTGGCTCCTGCAGGAGACCCAGGACTGGGTCCCATTCCAACAACCCTGCTGGGGAACCCGAGCCTGCACCTGCAAAACACACAGAACCGTGTCACATCCCATCAGCTCTGCAGACTGTAAGACTAGCCCTACAGGAGACCTAGAGCCAAGTTACATTACCAGTCCTGCAGGGAGTCCCTGAGCCTGATCTTGTAGCTCCCCCTGAACCTACACACATACTTCTATGAGACCCAGAGCCAATTCAGGCATCACCACCCTTACGGGCTGAGATGTCTCTGCAACCACCAACACTGTCATCTAATTCTAAGAATCAACCCACTCCCAGACCCGAACTTTACTTCCCTTCTCCTGGCATCATTTTTGTTTGTTTTTTCTGTCATTTCCTTGTTTTCTTTCATGTCATTTAGAGTACCATCTATTTTTAAGTTTTAAGTTTACCATAATAAAATTTAGATGTTTTTCCATTTTAAATTGTGCAATTCAGGAGCATTAAGTGCATTCACAATGCTGTGTAACCATCGTCACTGTCTAGTTTCAGACTGTTTCTTTCCTCAAAATAAAACCCCGTATCCAAAGCACACATTCTCTTTTATCCCTCCCCCAACCCCTGACAAGCCCTAATCCTCTTTCTCTCTGTGTGTCTTTCCCTACACTGGATGTTCCCTATCAATGAAATCATACAAAAGTTGGCTGTTTGTGTCTGCTGTCATATTTTAACAAGGGATTGGTGTTTTTTTTTTTTTACTTGAAGTAGCATTTTGGTTATTTCAAAGGGAAATCCAGGTGGATTAAATATGAGATATACAAAACGAATATTTTTAGTAACTATGTGCATAATCTCGAGATAGGCACTGCTATTCTATGTGTGAAACCAGAGCCAGGAGGGAGATGCTTAGCTCTTCCTGTGGCAAAACATAACCTAACAAAATAAAAAAAATAATAATAATCAAAATCCATGAAAGACAAACCATAACATGGAAAAATCATTTTTCATAACCTAAAGTCAGAGAAAGGTTTCACATCCCTGTGGTCCAAAAATATTTTGAAACACTGTGTTCTAAACAGAAACAGAACAAACACATGCAATTCCAACAAGAGGCAATGCAGGTGGCCAGTGTATATTAGAGATGCTCGACCTCTCAAGTGAGGATGCATGAAGATGTCCACACTTCGGAGACAGCATTGGTCAACATCACACTGGCAGGCCTTTAGCCTGGAGACAACCAGCTCTAGTGACAACATGAGGAGGCAGAGGCCACAGTAGATCCCCTGGAGGGAAGATTGAGCAGACTCTTCTCTCTGGGAGAACAGTATGCAGAATGCATCACAGTTCCACAAGTGCACCACTTTCCGAGCAGTGCTGATGCTTAGTGTTGATCATACTAAAATTCTTGCACAATTTTTCAAAGATGTCTTTTCAAGGATGTTCATCACAATCCTGGTTAAACTACTAGGGAAATGGAAGCAACACTAATGTTCATGGAGAGGGGGTGGGATTCATCAGTTCTGGTTCACATGGAGGAATGATTGTTGTGCAGCTGGAAAAATGAGTGCTAGGTCTTTGCCTGATGTCAAGGAAGCCCTCAGTTTGGATGCCTGTTAATCCATCATCTACATCCCAGATGTCATCTCTATAACCACATATGTGTCAAATCATCATAGATGTAAATGAATCTTGTGGTGTGTGAGACACAGAGGCAGAGAGAATGAGAGAGATAGAGACTGAGAGATGTTCACCAAACCATTAATGACGGTCACTTCTGGGAGTGGGATTTGCAAATCTCTGCACTTTTCCTTTAGGCAACATTTCAAGCGTTTATAATGTATCTATATTGCTTTACTAATTCTAAGGTATTAAAAGCATATGTTACTTGAGATTCATTCATATTTCATCTATAGAATAAAGTTTATTATTTTTATTTTAAAATATATGTTACAAGTACTATCAGCATTTATGAGAGTAAAATGATAAATTCTAAAGAATTAAGAATCAGATAAAGAACAAAACCTTTTGGTGATTCAGACACAGGCCAGCTAGTTGGCAGTAAATGGCAGGGTGGGACAGGTTTCTCTAGAAGGTTGTGTATGTTCTGAATCAGCATCCAATAGAGGCAAGGAAAAATTACAAGACATGTACGCTGAAAACTACAACAGCTTGTTGAGAGTAATTAAGAAAGAACTAGCCCTATTTTAAAATTTGAAGGAGCCAAAATGGCAGAGTAGACAGACTCACAGCTTGACCTCTCCCACAAATACTCAAAGAATTACATCTACAAAAACATTGAATTGCACAGAAACCTCCTGAACTCTGGTAGAGTGTCTCTTATTTTGAAATACAGGAAGATTCTCACAAAATATGGTAAGGAATAAAAAGAGAAAAGAAAAATTCAGTGCAGGACTGATCCTGCAGGGAAAGAGTAGCATAGGAATAAAGGCACCCTCACACTGGGACACAACCTCTCTAGCTGGGAGATCAGCTAGGAAAGAAGCAGAGCTTCCAAGGTTTGGAGGAGACAGTGGCAACTGCATGGCAGGCAGAACTGGGGAAAACTGACACAGAGGGTCCCTGTGATGACCAGCCCTAGACATGAGCTAGCAGGGATGAGCCAGAACAGGCTACTGGAGTCAGTGAAGAGCCCAGGCAGAGGGCTGGGTCACACTGCAGAGAGGCAGCCTCAGGAAACTAGAGGGCAGTGTGAGCTCTGGCTGTGTGTGTGTGTGTGGAACAGAACAGACTGAAACTCTCATAAAAAAGCACCAATTTTGATATAATGGGGGAGGAATGAAACACAGCTGTGCCAAAGTCACTTACTCCACTTGGCTCCATTGCTGGTGTGTTCTCGTGAGAAGAGAAATGGGGCTTGGTGAGAGCCAACACTGCTGAACAAAGGCAGAGCTGAATGTTGACTCCATACCCTGTGCCATTGCAACTTCACAGGCGGGACTGAGATTTGTTTACAGCCCCAGACAGAGAGGGTGGATTTGCTGTATCTGGTCACTTTGTGGATCCACACCTCTGAGACTTACAGGTAGTGAGTGGAGTTCTTACTCAAGAAGGGTGGCCAGTGAGGGTATTTACAACAGGGTGGTGTATGGTTCCATATGTGAGTGCGGGATTGGGGTTTGAGCTGAACCTGTAGTGGACCACAAATTCATATGTGTGACTGCACACTTGCTAAGGCAGGTCCAAGGGACTGACACTGCTGGATCTGCACTGATGTTTCCTGGGGCTCAGAACCTGAGTGGCACCAGAGTAGGTGGCTGACATTCCCATAGCTAAGGCAGGGATAAAGCCAAAATCAACAAATAGTACTTTGTAAGTCTGCATAACAAGTGACAGGCAACACCACAGAGAGAACTCCCCAGTGAACATCTTCTGCCTATTTTTCTTCACAACTGAAGTGCTCCAACCCTGCCTACTACATGTAACAGCTCAGAAACGGGTCTAGAAGAAATACATAGAGCCAGAGAAATATAAGTAAAATAAAGAAGCCGAGGAACCACTTTCAATTAAAAGAACAAGACAAATCCCCTGAAAGAACAAGCAGTAAAATAGACTTTGATAGTCTACTAGACTTGAAAAAGGGAATGATCAAATCACTGAAAGAACTAAAAGAGACTATCAATAGAGACAGAAAACTTTAAAAAGAAAATTTAAACTATAAAGAAGAGCTAGTTAAAAATAGAAAATTCAAATACAGGCAATCAAAAAAGACTAGATAATGCAGAGGAATGAATAAATGACTTAGGAGACAAGATAAAAGAAATAACCCAAAAAGAACAGCAGACAGAAAAGTCAATAAAAACCAATTAAAGCAAGATAATATAATGTGTGCCAGCCTATGCATAATGGTGAGTCCCAGAAGGAGAAGAAAGAGAAAGGGGGATTGAAAAGTTAGTTAAAGAAATCATGACTGAAAACTTTCCAAACCTTAAGAAGGAAAGAACTATCCAAGTACAGGAGGCACAGAGGGTCCCAAACAAGGAGAAACCAAACAGATCTACACCAAGACATATTATAGTTAAAATGGCTAAAGTTAAATAAAATATTCTAAAGGCAGTGAGAGAAAAACAAAGTGTTTGTTACAAGGGAGTCCCATAAGCATTCAGCAGATTTCACTACCTAAAAACTTCTGGCCAGAAGGGAGTGGCAAGATATATTCAAAGTCCTGAATAAGAAAAGGCTGCAAACTAGGATATTCTATCTAGAAAGACTATCCTTTAGAACAGAAAGAGAGAAAGAATTTTACAGACAAGCAAAAACTAAATGAATTCAGCAGTATTAAATCTATGCTAAAAAAAAATTTGAAAGTTCTAATCTAAATAAAAAATAAACAGGAAGCTATAGAAATTAAGAAACCATAATTGGAAATGCGATAAATTCAGTGAGTTGCAAGGGAAAACATGAGGATATAAATAAGTCAGTAAGTCAATAAAGAAAACAAGAAAGCAAACAAGAAAGAGAGAATAGCAAAATCATGAAAGGTGGAAGAGGAGAGCAAGAGAATATATATTTTTTCTCACTTTTTTCTTTTTTCTCTTTGTCTTCTTTCTTTTTAGGATGCACTTGAGCCCACATGACTATGAACTAAAATCAAACAGATGAAGTAAGGGGTTACCATATTTGAATGACAAGATAACCACAAATCAGAAGTATATATTAGAGTCATAAAACCCAAAAAGAAACCAAGCTAATAGAAAAGGAATTTATCAAACCACAAAAATAAAAATAATTAAAAGAAAGAAACAAATAATTACCAAAATCAACCGGAAAACAAATTTCAAAATGGCAATAAACCCTCATCTATAAAATAACTACTATAAATGTCAATGGACTAAATGTTCCAATCAAAAGAAAAAGAGTGAAGGAGGAGGAAAGATGGTGGAGTAAAAAAGATGCTCGAGAACTCACCCTCTCCCACAAATTCACCAAGAGTGACATCCACAGACACACCCACCACCCAGAATACCTGCTGAACTTTGAGAGAATATTGGCTTCTTCAAAAGATAAAATTTTCCACAAATCTGGTGGGAGAACAGGAGAAAAGAAGAAAAAGGAAAATAGTTCTGGACCATTCCAATGGGGAGGCAGCTGCAAAGTAGGAATAACATTAATACACTGGGTCTCCCCAACTCCAATGGCCAGTTCAGCAGGATGGAGATGGAACCTCAGAGGCTCAGATCTGTATAGAATAGACTTTGACTGACAGAACTAAGTTAATTGGGCATAAAGGGTCCCAACGATCCCCAGCCCTTGACGCGAACCAGCAGGGGTGGGATGGGACAGGCTGTCTGAGTTGAGCAGAGGACTCGGGCTGACTCTACAGAGGAAACCTTGGGGGACTGCAATGTTCTGTGTGCCATGGCTGGGAAAGTATACAGAACAGCCTGGGTACCCCATAAAATACAAAAAAAAAAAAAAGGCAGAAAACACTGCTGGTGTGCCCTGGGGGAAAGGGGAGCCATAGCCTTTGTGTCTGCAGACCCACAGTGCCATTATTGGAGACTTCTTGGGAGAAGAGAGTCAAGGTTCAGCCATAGCCACCATATTTTCTGGTGCATGGTTCCCAGGTAGAGGAGGGTTCAAAACCCGTATCCCTACCTAGGGGCTCCACAACCTCATAGGTGGGACTGAGATTTGTTTACAGTCCCAAGAAGAAGGGACCATTACACACCGATGCCTCTCTGAGTTGGCTCTTCTAAGACAAATGCACAAGAAGAAGTGTTCTAGAACAGAGCAGGGGTGAGGGCTAGTGCAGCTGTTTCCTCTGAGTCCACCTACAAAGCATGGACCTAATGCGGCAGGGGAGCTACCTGCCAACTACCTTGCACAAGTGTGGTCCTGGGACCAGGCATCTGGTGGGGGGTGCAGACCACCCATTTACTGATGCTGGGACACAGACCAGGGGCACGACTAGACGGCCTCTGGAACCAGCAAGTGGAGTTTTCACAGCTGGATATGGGCAGGAGTGTGACAACCACAGGAAAAAAGGAGCTCCTGCTCAATATCCAGGGCAGATTCAGGCCACCAGAACACCAGCCACACCACCAACATAGGGGATAACAGGTAAAAGGCGTGGAAGGAAGACTTGGCAACCACCCATAGTTAAAAATAACCTTATGACAAAATTATTAAGAGTGTATATTCTTGGAGAAAGGCCAAGATAGTGGAGTATAAGGATGCTTGTATCTTATACTCTTCAATAAATTCACCAAGACTGACATTCACAGACACACCCATCCACTCAGGACATCTGCTGAACTTTGATAAAACATTGCCATATTCAAAAGACAAAATGTGCCACCAATCTGGTAGGAGAAAAGGAAAAAAGAAGGAAGAAAATGCAAAATGGCTTGGGGTTGGTCCTTTGAAGAGGGAGCAGCAAAGGAGGGATAGTGCTGGTTGACTGGGTCTCCCTGTTTCCAACAGAGAGGTCAGCAGGATGGACAGGGAACCTCTGAGGCTCAGATGTGTACAGAACCACCCTTGACTGACAGAATTAAGTTAAATGGGCACAAAGTGTGTCAACAACCCCCAAACCTAGAAGTGAATCAGGGATGGGAAGGGACAGGCTGCTGGATCCAGGCAGACTCTGGTTGACTGTACATAGGTAACCCTGGGGGACTGCAGTGTGCTGTGGACAACTGCTTGGATTGTATACAGATCAGAACAGCCTGGGCCTCAAATAAAATAAGAAACAAATAAAGCAAAGCAATATTGCTAGCTTGCCTGGGGGAAGGGGTGTTTCGTCCTTTGTTTCTACTGACTCATGGCAACATAACTGGTGTTTTCTCAGAATAAGAGAGATGAGGCTCAGCCACAGCCATCATACCCACCCAGGCAGACATGGGGTTGAAACCTGAATATGTACCTGGCAGTTCTGCAACCTCATAGGTGGGACTGAGACTTGTTTACATCCCCAGACATATAGGACGTTTCTGTCCTGGTGTCTCTACGAACTCACACCTCTAAGACAAATGAACAAGGAGCAACGTTCTGGCAAAGAGCAGGGACTAGGGCTGGTGTGGCCATTTGCCTCAAGCCCACCCACAGAGTGTGAAACAGATGTGGAGTGGGGAGTAGCACTGAATAGGGGAGCAACCAACCCAACTACTGTGGAGGACTGCTGCACCTGGACATGGCATTGAGAAGGGGCACAACCTGCCCACCTACCATGCAGGAGTGCAGCACCAAGATGCAGCACTGGGAGGAGAAGTGACATGTCTACCTACAGGCACTGGGAGCAGCACAGACCAAGGGTATGACCAGAAGGTCTCTGGAAACAACGAGCTGAGTTCATGAAGCAAGGCAAGGGCAGGAGCTTTGACAACAACAAAACAAAGAGGAGTCCCCATTCAATAGCCAGGGTAGGCTCTGGTTAACAGGTTAATGGCCACATCATTAACCAAAGGGATAACAGACAAAAGGCACAGAAGTAAGACTTGGTAACCACACATATTTAAGAAGGACCTCTTGATAAAATTACTAAGGGCACACAATCTCCATGGGAACATACTCTTTTCCTTTTCTGTTCCATTTTCTTTTACTTTTTAAATGTTACTTCTTAAATAATTTTTATATTTCTATTTTTAATCCCTTTTAAAATTTTCTTTTAAAATACTTTTATTATTATCTTACAATTTGTCCAATTTCAGTTTTATCCTTGTTTTGTTCTTCTGTTGTGATTATACTCTGTTCTCAAATATTTTTTCTTCCTTTAATATTTTAAAAATTCATCCCAACTCAATTGTTATCTTGTTTCAATATGTTCTTCTGTTATTGATTATACTGCTTTTAAAACTAATTTCTTTGTGCTTAGTTTTATTTCTGCATCCACTTTATATAAATAAATAAACTCTTAAAAGACCACAGTAGATAATTGATACTCCATAAGCCATAGTGCCAGAGAGATATAAGCAAGATAAAAAAGCAGAGCAACCTGTCTCAATTAAAAGAACAAGATAAACCCCCTGAAAGAACAATCAATGAAATAGACATTGATAGTCTACTAGATGATTTCAAAAAAGGAGTGATCAAAGTACTGAAGAAACTAAAAGAGATTGTGTATAGAGACAGAGAATATGTCAAATAACGAAATTGAAACTCTAAAGAGGAGCCAGTGAAAATTGGAAAACTCATTTGCTGAGAGGAGAGTTGAGGTAAAGGCTGTAAAATGTAGGCTGGATAATTGAGAGGAATGAATATGTGACTTAGAAGACAGGACAACAAAACAGCTGAAAGACAACAAATAAAAACCAATGAAAGCAATATACGGGACCTATGGAATAACATAAAGCATGCCAACCTACTCATATTGGGGGTCCCAGAAGGAGAAGAAAGAACAAAGGAGATTGAAGAGATATTTGAAGAAATCATGACTGAAAACTTCCCAAACCTAAAGAAGGAATCAGATATCCAAGTACAGGAAACACAGAGCGTCCCAAACAAGGAGGACCCAAACAGACCCACACCAAGACATATTACAATCAGGATGACCAGGGTTGAGAATGGGAAATGATTCTAAAGGGAGAAAGAGAAAAACAAAGAATGAGATACAAGGGAACCCCCATAAGATTTTCAGCTGATTTCTCTACAAAAACAGTACAGGCCAGAAGGGAGAAGCAAGGTGTATTCAAAGTCCTGAATGAAAAAATGATGCAGCCTAGGATACTTTATCCAGCAAGGGTATCCTTTAGAATAGAAGGAGAGATAAAGAACTTCACAGAGAAACAAAAACTAAAAGACGTTAGCAACACTAAACCTATGCTAAAGGAAATATTGAAAGACCTACTCTAAATAGAAAAGAAGCAGGATGCTACAAAAAGGAGAAAACCATAATTGGAAAGGTGATTGCTACAATGAATTACAACAGAATAAACATGAAATCATAAAAGACGGCATCTAAATCATTAAGGGTGGGAGAGGCGAGCAAGAAAATATGCAGGTTTCTCTCTCTTTCTCTCTGTCTCTCTCTCTTTTTTGTTCTTGGTAGGATGGGTTTGAGCTTATATTATTATCTGTTTAAAACAAACAGATATAGTAATGGGTTAATATATGTACAAAGTAGGGTAGCCACAAGCCAAAAAGTTACAATAGAGTCACAAAACTAAAAAGACACCAAGATAATACAAAGGAAAATTATCAAACCACAAAAAGAAAAAGTAAGGAACAAAGAGGAAATACAAAATGAACTCCAAAACAAAGTTCAAATTGTGATAAACACATTTCTATTAATAATTACTATAAATGTCAACGGACTAAATGCTTTAATCAAAGGACATACAGTGCAGAGTGGATAATAAAGCAAGTATCTACAATACGCTGTATACAAGTGACCCACGTTAGGGAGAAGGACACACATAGATTGAAAGTGAGAGGATTGAAAAAGATATTCCACACAAATGGAAATCACAAGAAAGCAGGAATATCAACAGTGATTTCAAATAAAATAGACTTTAAAACAAAGATTATAAAGAAAGATTAAGAAGGACATTTTATAATGATTAAAGGAGTCATAGATGAAGATATTACACTCATTAACATATATGAACACAACATAGGAGCACCTAAATATATAACAGACAAAAAGAGAATACTAACAGATAAAAAGGGAAAATTTGATCTGAATACAATCACGGTAGAAGACTTTAACAATCCATTAACATCACTGGACAGATCTTCCATACATAAAATTAATAAGACAACATAGAAATTAAATGATACAATAGAACAATTTGTTTTGGGTAATATTTTCAGAACTTTATATTTCCCTAAAATAGAACATACATTCTTCTCAAGTGCACATACCACATTTTCTAGAATAGATCATATACTTTGGCACAAAAGAAGCATTAACAATTTGAAGAAGATAGAAAATATTTGAAGCAACTTTTTCTGACCACAATAACATGAAACTAGAAATTAACTACAGAAAAATAAAGGAGAAATAAATGACAGTATGGAGGTTAAACAACATACTACTTTAAATAAAATGGGTGGATGATGAAATCAAAGAAGCAATAAAAAACACATTGAGACAAATGATGATGAAAACACAACCACACAGAACCTATGGGATCCAGAAAAGGCAGTGCTTAGAGGGAAGTTTATAGCGAGAGAATCAGGTCTACCTCAAAAACGAGGAACAACTGCAATAAACAATCAAACCTACCACCTAAAAGAATTAGAAAAAGAAGAGCAAAAATAACAAAAGTAAGCAGAAGGAAGGAAATAATAAAGATCAGGGAGGAAGAAAATAAAATAGAGATATAAGGAACATTTGAAAAAATCAAGCCAAGAGATGGTTTCTTGAAAGAGTAAACACAATTGACAAAATTATGTTCTATGCTGGAAATTGACACAACAATGCAAACTGACTATAACTCAATAAAATAAAAATTAAAAAATAAATATATTAACAAAAGAAAAAAGAAAAGGTAGTTTCTACTCACCAGACTGGATGAGGGGACTGCAACCTATGCGGGGTCACACCCCATGGGAAAGCCTGGGGTCAGGATCGGAGGAGCAGGGTGCTGTGGACATGATCTGTCACAGGGTTTCTGCAGGAGGGGAGTGTGAGGCATGTGAGCAGGCTGAGGACTGGCCATTTGAGTAAGTTCATGGGCTCTGGAGTGGAGGGACTCCCCCAAGTGTCTGGACTTGACTCTGGGTGAGTTGGGCAGGTGGACAGTGGCTCAGTGTGAGTCCAAGTCCAGTGGAGGAGGTAGTGATTTAGATCTAGAAGGACTCCTTCTGGGGTGGGAGGGCCCAAAAGGCAGGCAGGAGGCCAAGTCCAGGTGACTGAGAACAGGGTGTGTCCTGCATAGGGCTGCAGGGCAGATGAAAGCATCCAGTCTACAGAAGGTGGAAACACGGTCCATACAAGGGCTCAGCTCAGATGTCACCTCCTCAGAGGAGCCTTCTCTGCCTGCACAGTCTACAGGGACAGCCTCCTCCACGCACATCTCCCCAGCAGACACCTGCTCCATTTCCTGCATAGCACTCAGGAACCGGGCCCCTGCTCCGTACCCAGCCATGGTTCCGCTGCCCTGAGGAAAAGCTCTCACAGGAGCCATAAAGCCCTGCACGACCTGGGCCCCACCTCTCTGTCTCCTCTGGCACCACTGTCTCCACCTGGCCCTCTTCTCCTCCACTCCTGCACTCCTGACTTCTCCCAGCCCTGTGTGGTCTCCAGAGCACATGTCCCTCCTAACATGCTGTGTGTGCTCACTGTGTCTAATCCACTGCATGCCTCCCACCCAGGTCAGTATCCAGCACACAGTAGGGCTCAGTAAGTAGAGAATGAATGACTCTTACCATGACTGCTGGGAAGACTTTTGTCTGTGGCCTACAGTGATCACACACCCGTCACACAATCTCTGAGGTCCTACTGTGTGTTGGGTGGGTTCCAGATACTGGGCACAGCAGGTAGTGAAGCAGTCAGTTCTCCATCCTCATGCAGCAGACAGCCTGGTGGGGGACACAGAGAAAATTAAGTAAAATATACACAATGTCCGGAGGTGATATGTTCCATGGAGAAAAATAAGGTCAGGGAGGACATTTGAGCAGATTCCTGGAGGTGTTTAAGAAGCAGGCGGAGAGAGATCCTGGCTGGAAGAGCAGCCATCGCAAAGGCCCTAAGGGCAAAGTGGGATGTATGTGGAGGGTCTTAGTTATCCGTGTGAGTTCTTAGTCCTGCCTTGAGTATGTATGTTGCTTTTATTTGTAAACCTTGATTTCAGCTTTATAGCAAATTAACCTGCATCATCAATTTGCATAATTTAGCCAACTCTGTTTCAGGTGTTGTGGGCACAATGGCAGGCTAATTACTTGGGTTGGTAAAGAAATACCAGCGTCTGAGAAGGGTTTAGGAAAGTTCAATAGGGACACTGCTATAGACAACATCAGGCCACACAGGCAAGAGGTGCCTACACGAGCGCCAAGGTTGAGTGTGTGGGGTCTGTTATTGGGGGGGTGCTGTACACACAAGGAGGAGGGGGCTGCACGATCAATTCATGCACAGGTACCTGGTTGGTTATGAGATCTGACAGGGGCTTCTCTGAACAAAAGGCTTTACCACTTTAATAAGGGAAGGATGTGAGGCCTCTCTTCCTGGGGCAATGAGGTTTCATAGGGTAAACACACAGCAAGAGAAGATGCTTTATAGCTTGTGGAAATGCAGGTGTGCAAAGGGTCCTGCAGTGGGGAGTGGGAGGTAAGGGGCCACTGGGCTCTAGGCACACAGAGAGCCCAGGGGTGAGGGTGTATGACTCTGAAGAGTGCCTGCTGGCTTCACACCAGGGACTTTATGTGGAAAGAGGAGAATCTAGGTTATCGGCACGTGTCTACTCAGTGACCTCCCTAAGCCTAACTCTGTCAGGCACCAGGTGGCTGTGAAATGAACATGAAGGTCCCCACCCTGAGGACCCCAATGAATGAACATCTTGATATCCTCAAGCCCCTTCCCCTGCGCCACCGCCCCACCTCATCTGGGTCTCAGGCTTTGACCCTGACATCAGTGGCATCTTCATTCCCTACATCCAGCTCCTCTGGACATCTCTGTGATGAGCTGTTCCATGTCAGCAAGCCCCAAACTGAGCTCTGCCTTTTCCCCATGATTGCTTCCTCCCTGTGAAGCCCCTCGTGAAAGAGCCACCACTAGCAGGATCCTACAGCTCTGGGCTCTGCCTTCCCCACCCCTCCGATGACTCCCAGCCCATGATCCCCTCTGGAGGTCCCTATTATCCTCTCCCTCCCACTTCAGTCTTGGGCTGCACACCAAATTCCTCTTCAAAATCTCCCACAAGACAGGTCCAGGTCCACTTGGGGACACTGAGGTGACACAGGCGGGTGTTCCTCGGAATGAAGAGAAGGATACTGAAGCAGAGGAGAGAAAAGGGCTCCCAATCCACCAGAACACATGCTAAAGTGGTGGCAAGACACCCATAAAGGGTGAGGCGGGCATCAAACTGCAGCCCCGCCCTCTGCTCCCCCAGGGTGCCCTGTGTTTCCTGCTTTGGCCTAGGGGACTCCCCCGCTCACTCTCTGTTAGAGGGGTGCCATTTCATTCATTCACACCCTCATTAACCATGTACATGGGTCCTGCTCAGTGTCAGGCCTCAGCTAGATGACAGCTCATCCTTGGGGACACAGCTCAGATCTCACCTCCTCCATGAAGCAGTTCTGGATTCCCACCCCCCCCTGAAGCTCCTCTGGCCTCAATTGAGACCACTAGGGCTGTGACCACACTCTGATTACATCCCAAGTCTGTGATCTCTGTGAAAGCCCTGGGCCCAATGTAGAAAGAGACTCAGAAAAATGGGGCCAAAACGGGCTAAGAGAAATGTTACTATTCTCTATTACAGAGAATGGCACTGAGCAGAGGGAGGGCAGTGTCCAACCAAAGCCACAGAGGAGGGTCTCAGTGAGCCCTCCCATGGCCCTGTTACTAGTTCTCTGTTACAGATGAGGACACTGAGCCACAGAGAGGGAGCAGAGCACTGCTATAGCCTTGGCCCCACGGCCTGTGTCCTTTATGACTAGCTTCATGCTGCCAGCAGGGATGTAGGCCTGGAATGGACGTTGAAAGCAGCCTGACCCCCAGGCCCCCTTCATACACAATGTCAGTCTCAGGAAACACCCCTCAAGACCTACCTTATACCCCTGGGATTGGGACCTGATTGCTGTTCCTGGAAGCTGGCTGGGCTTCCCTGTGAATTGCCCCAGGAGATGCTTGGGACAGCCACAGGGCCCCTGAGGCTTCCTGTCCCCAGCTGAGCATCTCTGGTCCCCTTGACTGTCCCTGGCCCAGGCCTGATTACACGGGGTTTTGGCCGGGTAGCCAGCTGTGGAGATGAGGAAATGGGGGCAACATGCAGGTACATGCAGAGGTTCAGTTATTCACTCAACAATCATTGATTCAGGCTTTGCAGTGTGGCTGGCCTGGGCCCAGGCCTGGGTGTCCAGTAGTGAATACAGTCAACCCCTTGAGCCTTCTGGGAAAGCAGTCCTCAGAGAAACGGGCCCTCAGTGCACCCATCCTGCTCCCCATGAACAATCACACTGAGATGAGGCTGCGGCCATGGGTCCCAGTGGAGGATGAAGGGAGGAGGAAAACCCAGAGTGGGCACTGACCATGAGCCTGGACACTGGAACCAGATGACCTGGGCTCTGTAATCTGGGGTGGTCACCTCAGCTGTTCTCTCTGTGCCTCAGTTACTTCTGCAGAAATGGGTGATAATGCCTGTCCCTGCCCCACAGATTTTCGTGAGGAGTCAGTGAGCTTCTCTTAGGCGTGTAGGGCAGTTCCTGGCTATGGGTCAGGATCCTGCTCACCTCACAAGAGTCTGTCCCACTTTAAAGATGATAAAACCAAAGCTAAGGGGGTTATGAGACCAGCCTGGGCTAGCCCCCTTCTCATGGTCTGCTGTCCAGGTCTCCTGCTTTTACATCATACCTCTGCCCCCATATCCACCCAGCAAAGTAGGTGCTGAGAATCTGAGCAAATCAGAGTATGAATGGAGGCACACCCTCTCCCCATCTTGGGCTCTTGGGGTGGTGGGCAGGTTGGGGATATCGGGCTCCTCCAGACTGTCCAGGAGGCCCAGCATGTCGGTCACCTCATTTCCACTCAACACGGAGTAGGTGTGTGTCCAAGGGCCAGAGGGCGCTGGAGTAACCCAGGGTGGGTGGATGCTAGGTAGGTGTGGGAGGCACAGAGTGGCCCCTGGAAGACAGTGTCTAGGCAGCCAAGGTGCGATGAATGAGGGTCCCCAAAAGGGGCAGAGGACAGAGTCCAGCCTGGACACCACCCCCTGCTGGACCCTGATCTGGGGTGAGAATTGGGACAAGCCAGGGCCCCGCTGGGACTCTACATCCAGCAAAGAGGTGAGGAAAAGTTAAGGAGACCGTGCTCCCTGTGTGAGGGTGCTGCTTCCAGGATCCTGGAGGTTCCTTAGACCCTTGTGAAGTGGCTGCTGTTTCCAGCCCCATGTGGGCAGAAGAACTGAGGCAGGGAGGACAGAGTGACTCAGGACAGAGCTAGGATTCATCCAAGAGTGTGTGCTGAGCCTCTTGCTAAGAGCAGCCTCTGGGCATCATGGACTCAGGAAGTGCCTTGTCGTCCCTCTTAAGGCTCCTTGCATGTTAGGCAGGAAAGGTCCCAGTGCCCATACCTGGGCCTCTCTGGGTGATTCTGACATGTGGGATCATGATGGTCCTGGGAAAGGAGAGAGAATGTGGGCTGGGCGTCAGGTCTGCATCAGACCCTAATGATGCGCCTAATGTTGTGTGACCTGGAAACTCCCTGACCTCTCTGTGCCTGGCTTTCCAGCCCTGACTCAGAGGACTGCTGTGCTTGGCACACAGTAGGACCTCAATCAAAGGAAAAAGCCAGCCCTTCCCCAGGAACCTCTCCTCTTACATTCCCAAAGCTAAGCCCATGTTCCACACATCACCAGAGCTGAAACTTGACACACAGGGCAAGTGAAATCCAGCAACTCCTCCCTCCTGCCTGAGGCCCTTCGCTCCTCAGTGACAGTGGCTCAGAGCAGGTCTCTGCATCCCAGAAGTCTGAACTGAGCCTTGTGACCTGGAGGATTCCCTGTTCCACACAACTTTGTTTCCAGGTCCTTCCAACAAGACACAAGAGCACCTGGTCTGTGTCTTAGCTGCAAGGTCCTCCCTTTGCAAATTGCCCCATCACATCCGGGCTAGTTGATGTGAGTTCCAGAGCACATGACCATCCAAATGATGACTTCAGGGAAACATCCCTGCCCACACTGCACTCTTCAGAGCCCACCTCCTAAAATAAGGGGTAGTGACCCACGGTTGTGTACACTTTTATCAGAACACAGCCCTCACCCAACCAACATTGGAAACACGTGAGAAGCAGAGATTCCCAAGTGCCTGACCCCTGTCATCCAGAAAGCAGAGGGTAGGGTAACAGACAGAAGGGGAGAAAGTACTTTCAAACTATATATCTGATAAGGGGTTAACACTCAAAACATATAAAGAACTCTTACAATTCAACAGCAAAAAAAAAAAGCAATGTGATTTAAAAAGTGGGCAGAGGAACTGAATAGACATTTTTCCAAAGAAGGCACACAGATGTCTAACAGGTACATGAAAAGGTGCTCAACATCACTCACCATCAGGGAAATGCAAATCAAAACCACAATGAGATACCCCTCTCACCTGTCAGGGTGGGTGTCATCAAAATATAAGAGACAACATGTGATGGTGGTGGTGTGAAGAAAAGGGAAACTTGTGCAATGTTGGTGGGAATGTAAATTGGTGCCATCACTCGGGAAAAGAGTATGAAGGCTCCCCCAAAATTTAAAATTAGAACTTCCATATGATCCAGCAAGTCCATTGCAGGGAATATATCCAAAGGAAATGAAATCACTATGTCAATGAGACAACTGCACCCTCATGTTCACTGTATCATTATTTACAATAACCAAGACATGTAAACAACCTAAGTGTCCATCAGCAGATGAATGGGTACAGAAAACGTGATGCATATATATGTATATAAAATGGAATCTTATTCAGACATTATAAAAGTGAAATCCTGCCATTTGTGACAACTTGGGAGGACCTTCAGGGTATTATGCTAAGTGAAATAAATAAGACAGAAAGACAAATACCTATGATCTCATTTATATGTGGAATCTACAAAATAAACCGAAACACATAGAAACAGATATCAGGTTGGTGGTTGCCAGAGGTGAGTCAGGGGATGATTGAAATTCGGAAAGATAATCAAAATGTACAAACTTCCAGTTAGAAGATAAACAAGTCCTGGGGACATAATGTACTGCAAGGTGACTGTAGTTAACAGCACTGCATTGTGCATTTGATAGTTAAGAGAGTACCTCTTAAAATTTCTCATCACAAGGAAAATAGTGTGTGACTATGGGTGATGACAGACGTCAGGTAAACTTAATGCACTGATCATTTCACAATATGCACATGTAAAAAGTCATTATGCTGCACACCTAAAGCCAACAAAGTTATGTGAAAACTGTATCTCAGGAATACTTATGTCAGGAAGCGGGGGTGCGAGACTGGACTACCTACTGCAGGAGCTGTCTTTGCCCTCCAACAGCAGAGGGTGGTAGTTGTGACAGGGACTGTAGGTCCCTCAAAGCCTAGAATGTTTACTGTCTGGACCTTCACAGGGAGAGAGTGCAGACCCTGCCCTGGAAGACAGTGGTCATGGCAGCAACAACGGCCTGCCTGTATGCAGGCTCAGCCCAGACAGCTCCTGTGCTCTGCTGTCACCGCATTTACTTACCTCCACACCCTCAGAGGGAGAGGCTTCAAAGTTCTCATTTTACACATGAGAAAACTGAGGCTCATTTGCTTTGAATTATTGACAAAGTGGTGGGGGAAGCTTTGAACTCCAGTGTTCTGACTTCAGAGCCACATCTCAGTCCTGATTTTTAGAAGGTGGAGGTCCAGGCACTGGGGACCCTCCACCTTCCTCACTTGTAGTCGTACTCCAGGGCTGCCACCCCCAAGGCGTCTGGGTGAACACAGTTAATCCGCTTACTCTGCACCAGCTGAGCCCTTGGCTGCCAGTCTGTTGTCACTGCCTGAAACCAGCTGAGGTTTTGCAAGTGAACCATCACCCCCTGCCAGCCCACCTGCCCTGCCATGTGGGGCAGACCCCTCCTAGCCTGGACATTCTAAACCCTTAGCTCACACATTTGCACAACTGCATCAAAAGGGCCCTACTCCCTGAGTGGAGATATCGACAAGGGGAAGGGAGGGGAGTTTGGGGTGGCCGCTTACTGTGAAGGTGACACATGAAAGGGACATGTTCATGTCCATAATGACACTCAATTTGAAGCTAAGAACATGGTCACAGCGAGGGGTAAAAGCTGAGTGGCTACAAGGCTGCCTAGAAAGGGGCTTGACTATTGAATTGTAAATGTGTAATTTAATTTAAAAATTAGCCCCCTGGGTGATAAGAATTTGCCCCTAAGGCCAGAATTGGCGAACTGACCCCTGGGAACCCCTCAATTCCAGGATGTAATCATCTGAGCAAGGAGGGGGCTTAAATTGGAGTGTTGTCCTCTCAGTCATGGTGCACCTGCCCACGTGTGCACCCATGATCTGCAGTGCTCACACATCAAGGAGGTCCAGGTCATAAGGAAGGGATGACAGACTGTGAGGTCACACGTGTGCCCCTGCAGGGGTGAATGTTGTATAGAGAAGAGACCCCACTCTCACCTCCAGGAGGGGTGCTGGAGGAAGCAGGGCTCCTGAGCCCCTAGGCTTAGCAAGCATCCTGGCTGAGGGTGGGGAGGCTGTCCACTCTGAAGTCATAGGTCAGAAGGTAGATTGGGGTCCCACCCCCACATCTCACCAGTGAGACCGTCTAGTCTGTTTTCTCTGTAAACTGGAACCCAGTCACCCTCACCCTCAGAACTGGGGGCAGCCTGTGTAAATTACAACACAAAGCCCTGGGCTGTTTCAGGTGCCCGGGGGTGTCCAGCGCCCCTAGGCCCGGCAGGTGGGAGAGGAGAGGTGTGGGTTAGCAGGTGTGGCAGCAGAGCTGAGACTTGGCTGAGTGCATGCACTCTAATATCCAGGAACTGGGAGCTACCAGTAGCAAATCTGTTCACTGAGGCCATGTGTACTCTCCCTTGTCATTTACAATCCCCTGTTTGAACAGAGGCCTCTGGACTCTATTAGCCACATTGTTGCCTGTCACCTCACTGTTGCAGTTCCAGGGTCTCCATTTAGCCAGCTTGAAGGAATAGTCAAACTTTTTCTTAAAACCAGTGACAGAAAACCAAAGTGGCTTAATGAAGCAAAGAGGGCAGGAGAGAATGACTTACCTAACTGAGACGTCCACAGGGAGATAGCTTCAGGCAGGTCTGTACCTGGTGCTCAGTGACATCAACAGAAGTCATCCTTCCCCACCTCTGGGCTCTGCCACTGGTGTCATCTTCACATGGCTCTGCCTTTATGAAAGCAAGATGGTCACCAACTGCCACAGGCTGATATCACCACCCCTCAACTCCCAACTGAAATAGAACTTCTCTGCTCCCAGGATTCCAGCAACTAGGCCTGACCTCCGTGGAGCCTGATTGGGCTGGTGCCCAGCCCTGAGCCAATCACAGTGTCCAGGGAGGATGGAAAATGCTGATCGGCCAGATCAAGGCCATGTGACCATCCTCTCCAGGAAACCTGTGAGCTGTTCACCTGTTTCCAGCTTGGGAGAGTGTGATGTCTCCCAGAGGATCCTGCTTCTAGCACAACCTGCTGGTGGCACAATGAGCTGGAATGAGCCTGTCTGCTTGGTGACAAGTGACAGGTCACTTAGTGGTTCCTTGCTCCAGGGAGGGAGGCATGTCCACACAGTATTGGGGCTTCAGAGCCAGAATGTAGTAGAAAAGCCTCCTGGTCTCCCAAAAGGTGGGAAAGTGAGCAGTGACACTGGAAAGGCACTCCTCTCTGTGGCCCTTGGCTTTCTCCTTGTTACAGTGGAGAGTGCAGTGCTGCCCCTGACAGCCCACTTCCCTGCTGGGAGGCCTTTGCAACAGGTGGAGAGTGCTTGGAAAAGCCCATTTATTCTGAGGAACTGTTATTGCTCCTGGTGGGATCATTATTTTCATGTCACTTGTGAGGTGGGCCCTGAGGGGTCCCTGATCTGGGGGCACAGACACCCACACAAACTTGGCCCAGTATTGCTGTTCATTCAACAATGTCTTACCAAGCACCTACTGTGTGCCAGATTCCCAGGGTAGAGCAGTGATGTTGACAGCACAGGTCCCTGCCTCACCTCATCTCTGCATCCCAGGTGGGGTCACCAGAGTGGGAGTTCAGGAAGCAGAGGATGTGGCCGAAGCCTTGTGGGAACCCCTGGGTTTTTCTCTGTGCTGAGGGACCTAGCAGCACACCGATTGTGGGACTCAATACCCGCAGGACCCAGCATTGATGGGTAAAGGAGAGGGGTATTTCTACAAGCCCATCCTCACTAACCCCAGTCTCTGAAGAGCAGCTCCAGTCTGCTCAAACCCAGGGGGCATCTTCTGCCATCCTGATCACCCTCTGGTATTACTCCCCGCTAAGATGCAATTTTCCCTGTGGCAGCTACTCTCAGAATATGTGTTTGTTTCTCTCCCATGTGGTTAAGTGGACTTCAGAAGCATGATAGCGATGGAGTGGCTAAGCCTCTGGGCAGATTGCTGGGTGACCCGCGGAACTTGCTGCACATGGTGAGCTCCCTTCTGCCAACCAATGGGCCAGGCCCCACCACTGTTCTGTCTGTTCTACCTCACTTAATCTGCACAGACACTCTGTGCGGGACATCCTGTTATCCCCCATCTCTGCTGACCTTGGGTGGACAAAGCTTGGGTTTGAGAAAGTTGCCCAGGTCACATGGTTGACAAGTGGGGAGCTGGGGATTTGCACCCTGGTCCCAGGAGTCTGGATCATGGAAAGGCCTGGGTGGGGCAGCTTATTGCAAAGGGAAGTCCTGCCCAAGCCCCTCCCATGAGAGCCCACCCAGCAGCATATCTAGCAGAGTCAGCATTTCCTGGACAAGATGGACAGAACCTCAAAACTTCTTTGCAGATTGTTTCCATGTTCTTTTGCAAGCACAGAAAGGCCGCAGGCCAGGGAAGAATAAGGCCAAGAGTGTTTTCATTGGGAAGAGTGAAGGACAAGTGTGAAGACACACAGCACTCCCAGCAGCCCTCTCGGCAGAGAGTGCCACTGGGTGAGCAGCTACTGTGACTACCTACCATAACCCTGTGAGGTTTATGCCTGTACAACTCTGCCTGTGAGAAGAGCAAAGTGAAGCTCAGAGAGGTGTGGGGACATTCCAAAAACAAACAGATAAGGTGGGATCATCACCACCATGCCATGCTGGGACAGTCACCTGTCACACTGCTCAGGCATGGCCTGCTGGGAGTAGTGAAGGCCTGATAGGAGCACAGGAACACTGTGGTGAAGTTGACGTTTCTACCTGGGACAGCTGGTACCGGGGACTCTAGCTGGTTCTTCATTGTGCCTGCTTTGAGTGTCAGCATGTTGCAGCCTCATGTAGGGGAAAGGCTGTCTCCTTTCCACACGGGTGCAAAAGGAAGAGCATGTACACACTGGCATCACCATAGACCACCGGCAGGATCAGGATCTGGAGCTCAGAGCAGAAACTGCCAACACCCCAGGAACTGGTGCAAGAGGAGGACCTCAGTGCCCCCTGAAACATTTCTAGTTTTAAAAACATACTTCATTAGGGGGAAGTGATAAACTGTTTATCCCTTCAAAATATTCTGTTATCCAAGGAACAATAGCACCTCAGCATTGTAAGAGGATTAACTCAGTCGTCAATAACCATCACTATAGGTATGAGAAAACAGAGTGTTAGGAGTTACAAAAGGGTCTCAAGATCATGCAGGTCAGAACTGAGAACCATTCAAAGCATGTGCTGCATGATAGCCTCTCTAAGCTACCTGAGGCTTGGTCTGCTCCTGACACAGGGCAGATGGTTCTGAGAAAACCACACTCCTCAGGGGACCCCAGGGAGTTGGCAGAGTTGAGTTTGGGTTCCTGGTCATCTTCTAAGTCTGGAATTTTGAGATTCTTCTTCACCTGTCCTTCCTCCAGAACAGAATCTGATTCAGACGGGATTCCAAGGACTGAGGCATGTGCCAGGCAAGAGAGCAGGCATAGCTGGATGAGAGCATCACCAGTGCCATTAAAAAAGAGGCCAGGGCACTGAGATTTCCAGTGATTTAGCATCGTGGGTGGGAGGAGTCATGTGTTCTACAATGAGTTCCGAGTATCCTGCACCGTCCTCGAGGACCTGCAGAGGGTGCACGAAGCCAGCGTGTCTTAGGTAGCGGTGCGCATGCGCAGTCCGCATCAGCAGCCAGCGTCTTCCTTGGGGGCGGAGCTTGTTTTCCTCAGGACTGAGCGGGCGGCTCCAAGGAGGCTCCGGGACAGCGCTGCCTGCGTGTCTGCGGGAGGATGCTCCCCGCTCTCTGTCTGAAGTTACTCCGGTTTCCCACAGCCTGAGCCCGCTTCCTGCCGGGATGTGTGTGGACCTGACCGAGCTGGGGCCCCGGCCGGCAGGGCAGGAGGGGACGGGTGCGCTGGCGGGCCCTCTTCGACTATTCTCCTTGCCCGCCGGGAGCGGGTGAGTGTCCGTGTCCATCGGGGCCGCTAGGGTGTCCGCGCCCCTGGTCCTCACCACCTGGGTCCCCTCTTCCCCTGTGTGATCGCAGGTGTGTACACCGCGGGTCAGGAGCGGGGATTCGGGTGTGAGTGTCCGTGTCCATCCGGGCCGCGGGGGTGTCCGCGCCCCTGGTCCTCACCGCCCGGGTCCCGCCTTCCTCCGTGTGAACGGAGGTGTGTACACCAAGGGTCAGGAGCAGGGACGCGGGTGTAATGGGAAAGGGGCTGAGAAAGTACTGAGA
This sequence comes from Vicugna pacos, assembly GCF_048564905.1. NCBI lineage: Eukaryota > Metazoa > Chordata > Mammalia > Artiodactyla > Camelidae > Vicugna > Vicugna pacos. Next base: position 64,067,315 of record NW_027328741.1, on the reverse strand, counting down.
GTTACACAGAAGTGTGTAAAATTACATTATGTTAATTTTTATATTTTAAGTGTGTCAAAGTCAGAGTTTATCATGCTTTTACTTTCTTGTCTTTAAAGGAGTGCTATCATTTAGTTTATACTTAAAATATGCTTCTCAGCTTATCTCATTTTCAAGTCAAAATACTGCCACGGTTGACATTTTCCCATAATACAGTGACAATCTTAAACATTTGTGAATATAAACTCATTGAAAAAATCTTGCAGTATTCCATGATGAGTTGTCTTGTTAAAAATAATATCCAGGCCATTACTAAATTATTACAAAAATATAAATTTTTTGAAGCACTTTTAGAAGTTCCACACACAGTGGTATTTTTAAAACACCAACCACTGCATAGTGCTTAAGATCATTTAAGATGAAATATATTCAAACCTAAAACTTTAGAATACTCAAAAGGCAGGGTAATGGCTGCTTTTTCATTGCAAATACATTTTTTTCTTCATAAGTGCAAAATACGAAGGTATTCAGCTAAATTTTGTATATCTTTATTCAAAAGGTGAAATTAGAATATAATCTCCTTATTTTTGATTTTAAGGCTATTTCCCATAAAAATTGGTATTTTTATCTGTAGGACCTTAATTGTCTATTCATTTGTTTTTTTCTATTCGTTTATTTTCTTTAACAGAGAGTGCATTCTTGTGTCTTGTTAGAGTTTTTAATTCTCCTAACTTATTCCAAGACTTTCTGACACTGATGGTAAATAATGGGAGAGGCCTTATAGTAACTGTGCATCTTTTCATGTAGTCAGGATTTTTTTTTTTTTGGGTAACTTTTTTTTTTACAATTTCCACTTGGTTCACAATATTATCCCATTATCACAACTCAATAAAAAATTGTAATCTGTTTACACCAAGACACTTATGTCAGCAAAGTGCTTTTGCTGATATGATTTTACGTTAGATTATAATATTTGATTTGATTTACATATAGACTAATACCTATTTTATATATTTACACACATATATGAATATCTGCTAAATGCCATTAATTTGCATGGGGTGGTAGCTGATAACATGTGATCTTTCTGACCATTGGCTATTCTTATGTGTGTCTAACGTACTTCTTAGAACAGATACTAGAACATCACACCTCTCATTATACAGTATTTTAAAGGTTATATTTTATTTTACTTATTTTTAAACATTTTTTATTGAGTAATAGTCATTTTACAATGTTATGACAAATTCCAGTGTAGAGCACAATTTTTCAGTTATACATGAACGTACATATATTCATTGTCACTTTTTTTTTTTTGCTGTGAGTTACCACAAGATCTTGCATATATTTAAGATTCCACACATGAGTGATCTCACATGGTATTCCTCTTTCTCTTTCTGTTCTGCTCCACCTAGAATAACATTCTTCAGGAGCATCCATATCTCTGCAAATGGCGTTATGTAGTCAGTTTTTGTGGCTGAATAGTATCCCATCATATAAATATCCCACATCATTATCCAGTCATCTGTTGATGGACATTTTAGGCTGTTTCCATGTCTTAGCTGTTGTAAATAGTGTAGAAAAATCAGCTGAAAACCTTATGGGGGTTCCCTTGTAACTCACTCTTTGTTTTTCTCTTGCTACCTTTAGGATCATTTCTTTATCCTTGAATCTGGCTATCTTGATTAGGATATGCCTTGGTGTGGGTCTGTTTCGGTTCTTCCTGCTTGGGACCCTCTGAGCCTCCTGTGCTTGGATATGATTCCTTCTCTAGGTTTGGGAAGTTTTCAGTCATGAGTCCTTCCCATACCTTTTCAACCCGCTTTGTTCTTTTTCCCCTTCTGGAACTCCTATTATGCATACATTGACACAGTTTATATTACCCCATAGGTCCCATATATTGTTTTGTTTTTCATTTGTTTTTCTCTCAGCTGTTCTGATTGGGTGCTTTCTGTTGTCCTGTCTTCTAGGTCACTTATTTATTCTTCTGTATTTTCTTGTCTGCTTTGCACAGCCTTTAGGTCAGCTCTCATCTCAGCCAATGAGTTTACTAATTCTACCTAGTTCTTCTTTATAGTTTCTATTTCATTTTTGATACATTTTATATACCAAAACACTATTTCTTTTAGTTCCTTCAGTACTTTGATCACTCTTTTTTGAAATCTTGATCTAACAGACCATCAATGTCTATTTCCTTGATCATGCTTTCAGGGGATTTCTCTTGAATTTTTCATTGGGAGTGGTTTCTCTTCTTCTTCACATTGCTCATATCTCTCTGGCACCGTGGCTTAAGGAGTAGCAGTTACCTCCTTATCCTGGAGATGGTGTGCCCTTAATGATTTTATCGAGAGGTCTTTGTGTCTTTGCCCTGCTTCACGAACTCAGCTTGCTGTTTCATAGGCCTTCTGTTGGCACCCTCATCTGTGCTGCTCTCAGTGGCTGTTGGCCAGCAGATTGTGCCCCCTCCTAACACTAGGTCAGGAACTGAGCTCTTATCCAGTGGGTGGGCAGGTCACTCCCCCTCCTGATGCCACAGTCAGATGCTGTGCTTGGGGGAAAGCAGGTGGGCAGATCACACCCCACCCCAGCACCGTGGTCAGGTGCTGTGTTCCTGCCAGGAAGGTGGGTGGCTGCCCACCTGCCCTCTCCTGGTGCTGGTCACTCTGCTGCTCTGTGCAGCAGCCTGCTCTGCCTCGGGTAGGCGGTCTGTAGGTGGGCTCAGGGAAGACCACAGAACAGCCCCGCCTACGCTCTGTGCCAAATCTGAGCTCCTTGTTTCCCTTGGCAGCACAAGTTCTCTGAGGTGTCAGGGTAGAAAAATCCTCTCTGCCTCAGGCTATAAACAAGTCTCAGTCCTGCCTAAAAGGTTGTGGAGCCCCCATGTGCAGATTCAGGTCTCAGCCCTGCCCCCACCCGGGCACTATGCACAGGAGGAGATGGTAGCTGTGGCTGAGCCCTGCCTCTCTTCTTGCGAGATGTGCCAGTAATGGCACAGGTCTGAGGAGACAAAGGCTTCAGCACCCCTCCCCCCAGGGCACATGCCTGTTTATAGTTTTGTTTACCTTCTGAGTTAAAATTTACCTGACAATGAAATGTATAAATTAGGCTTTTGAGGTTCATCCTTGTATCAGTAGTTGATTCTTTTTTATTGTTGAATTGTATTCCATTGTTTGAATATAATATCATTTGTTTTATCCATTCTCCTACTGATAAATACTTAGGTTTTGGATATCTTTTTTTGCAGCAAACATTTTTTTAAAAAATGCAAATATAATATACATGCTTAAATGTGAGCATATCTTAAGTATACAGCTCAGTGATTTTTCACAAAGTAAACACATCTATGTAACCTTCATCCAGTCAAGAAACAGAACATTGCTGTTCCACTTTGGGTTTCTTCCCAGATACTATGGCACCCCTTTGATGGATTCACCATCCTAAATTCAGCCACCATGGATTTTTTTTTTTGCTTTTGAAAGTTTTAGTCCCATACATTCCACTCAACATTACGTAAGATTCATCCACTAGTGTTTTCTGTAAACTGGTATATTTATTTTTATTGCTTTAAAGTATACAATTTGTATGCATGTGCCACCACTTATGGTTATGTATTTATTGTTGACAGGTGTTTGGGTCATTTTCTATTTGGGGCTATAACAAATAGTGATTATGAGAATTTTCTGGATGTCCTTTTGTGCTCAGATGTAGAAGCTTCTGAAGGGTACACAGGGAGTGTGTGTGTGTGTGTGTATGTATGTATGTGTGTGTGTGTGTGTACATACATACACACACACATATACATATATAACTTTCATTCAAAAAGCCTACTTTCAAAGTATTTGAAAGAATTTATATTCCCACTGGCCATGTGTAAGAGTCCCCATTGCGTGTTACCCTCACCAATGCTTCATGTCACTTAACAACTAACTATTCTAGTGGATGTCTAATGGTGTTCCAAGTGTGGTTTTAGTACGTATTTTTATTATTACTAAAGAGGTCAGCCACTTTTCATAGCTTATTTGGATTTTTCTTTTTGTGTGTGAAGCACTTGTTCAATTTTTTTGCACATTTTAATATTGAGGTTTTGCCTTTTTCTCCACTGGTTTTTGTTCTCTATATGCCCTAGATACAAGTCTTTTGTTGGATATAGGTATAGCAAATATATTTTCCCACCGTGTGGCTTTTCACTTTCTTAATGGTATCTCTTGATAAAAATAATTCTTAATTTTACTGAAGTCTAACTTAAAACTCTTCTTTTATGTTTAGTGCTGTGTCCTGTTTAAGAACTCTTTGCCACTTCAAAGTCATTAAAATATCTCCTACACTATTTCCTAGATGCTTTATTTTGGTGGGGGATTAGGTTATTTATTTTAATGGAGGTACTGGGAGTTGAACCCAAAACCTTATGCATGCTAAGCACACATTCCACCTGAGCTTTACCCTCCCCCAGATGCTTTGCTTTTTGTTTCAAATTTATTAGATTTATAATCTATCTAAAATTACTGTTCATGTATGGTACAGGGTTTAATTCAATACTGTTCCATTGGTCTATATGTCTAACTTTAGGTAGTTATCACATAGACTTAATATTGTTTTATAGTAAGTTCTTTAACATTGTTCTTTAATATCATCTTGGCTATTGTTGGCTCTTCAAGCTTCTCTATGTATTTAGAATCAGCTTGTCAATTTCTACAAATAAACAGTAACAACAATTAAGTTTTGGGGATTTTGATGTGCACATATAAATCTTTGAATCAGTTGAAGGGGACCTGACATCTTTAAAATGTTGAGCCCTCCAATCCATAAATTTGGATTACCTCCCCCATATTTATTTTTATCACTGCTGTAACAAATTATCACAAATTTTGCAGCTTAAAGCAACACAAACTTATTATTTTATGGTTCTGTAGGTCAAGTGAGGAACAGGTATCACTTGGCTAAAAATCAAGATGTCAGCAGGGCTGTATGCCCTTCTGTAAGTCAAAGGAAGAATATATTTCCTTGTCTTTTCCGGCTTCTTGTGTTCACCCACATTTCTTTACCCATGGCCCTTCCTCTATCTTCAAAGCTAACAGCTTTACAGCTTTCTAATCCTTCTTCCAAAGTCATATCTTTCTGACCACATCTGGGAAAGATTTTCAATTTTTAAGGACTCCTGTTGTTAGACTAGGCCCATGTAGATAATCCAGGCTAATCTCCCTGTCTCAGAGTCCTTAACCTGATACATCTGCAAAATCCCCTTTGGGATGTAAAATAACATATTCACAGATTTCAGGATTAGATCATGGATATAGGTAGGGGTCAGTGTGGTGCACTATTCTGTTTATCAAACTGTTTAACATTTCATGCTTTCTGACAAACGTACAAGATAGAAGATCCTGATCATGTTTAGAATGCTTCCTCTGCAAAATATTGGGCACTGAGTTTATTTGAAAGGACTGAAAATAATATTACCACAGGAATGGTTTCCTAATTCTACTGACATTTACTTACTTTATACTTAAATACCCAAAATGGTCAGCCAGGAGTGGGATCTTGGCAAATAAAATAAAAGTATAATTCAAGCTTTTATCACTGAATTTATTAGCTAATTCTATTTTAGAAACAGACAGAAAATAAAACAATTTAGAGTAAGTCTGTTTACTTATATATTAAGTGAACATAAAGTTTTAAAAGCATGTCTGAATATGGGATAAAGTGAGCATCATAAAATGTAATGTTAATATTTAGTACCTGCAAATCTCAAACTCCCAAGTCATAAACAAGTTCATACTGTATAGCACAGGGAACTATATCCAATACTGTTTTGTAGTAACTTATGGTGAAAAAGAGTATGAAAATGAATATATGTATGTTCATGTATGACTGAAGCATTGTGCTGCACACCAGAAATTGACACAACATTGTAAACTGACTACATATATATATATATATATATTTGAAAGGACTAAAAGGACTATATATACCAAGAAAAAAATTAGATTGGTAACCAACAAGAAATCTGTCAGTAATATAATGCTAGAAACCCTGAGACACAAAAGAAAATTTCAGGCATAAATCTGTTTATAGAGTCATAGAAAAAATAGTGCCTATGCAAGTCCCTGATAAGCATGAGAAAATAGGAAAGGCAATATAAAAGTTCAAAATGCTTTGCTATGTAAGAGCTGCCAGATGACTCAGACACAAACTTAAGTGGTCAAAATATCTATATAATTAATGATAACAAAGTAATTGAGGGCATCATTTTAAATGAGATAAAAATAGCTGCTCAATTTTCATATTACTAAGCAAGTCATTTCTGTTTATAGTAGGTTTATATTATTTTTACATGTATTTATATTTTATAAAGACATCAACTTAGATCCTGGCAGATAACTGACAGTGGACCAACTGATTGATTTAAATGGGCATCACAGGCTTATCAGATTTCATATGATTTAAATATACATTAGTTATTAGCTGTCAGGAAGAGTTCAATTTTCATTTATTCTAACATAGCTGTGCCACAGGCAGGTTACTCTGTATTCACAATGGAGGATCATGATAGATATGAAGATATCAAGCCTTATTGATCTTCATAGGGGTGCTTTTATAAGAAAAGGAGAATAAAATAAGAAAAATCTAAAATACTACCTTTTTTATAGTGTTCTAACAGTTTTATCTTTTATTTTTTAACTGAGTTATAGTCCATTTACAATGTTGTGTCAATTTCTGGTGTACAGCACAATTTTTCAGTCCTTTATGAATATACGTATATTTGTTTTCATATTTTTTCACCATGAGCTACTACAAATTCTTGAATATATTTCCCTGTGCTATGCAGTATAAGCTTGTTTATCTATACTATATATACCTGTCAGTATTTACAAATCTTGAACTTCCAGTCTGTCCCTACTCACACCCCTCCCCCTGTAAAATACTATTAAATCAACATATATTTTTGAAGAATTATGAAAAATGGGAAACTATAAGTTGTTTCTTTAAATTGGAGCAAAGAGAACTACTTTAACTGGGAAAATAGTTAAAATCTGGCAAGTTTTATGATTTCATGTTCACCCCTGACAGCTTTTCTTTCCTCCTTTCTCCTTCAATCTTTATTGGACCTTCTAAAGAATTAAATTACAAAAAAGAAAAAAAGAAAGAAAGAAAGAAAATTAAGAAACAGCTCTGCATCTAAAATAACCTCCTAACTGGAAAGATGGTATACTTTGTGAAAAATTTACAGCTGCCAACTTATGATCTATGTCTCTGTCCACACTGCCTTACTTGTTAGGGAGGGTCTTAAAAAAAAAGTAAAGAAAAATAGCAAATTATAATGGCTTTTTCATTTTAAATTCTTTTTTATGTGTCTACAATCTGCTCTATCAAGAGTAATTAAGATAGACATTATCAGCTATACTCTACTTTCCTATCATGCACATTGTGACTCTGAGAAGCAGGCACGCTCTAACTTACCATCTGCAGGTGGTGTACAGGTTAATGCAGTTCTTTTGACAATATATGGTTTTGTAGTCTAGTTGTCTAACTACTACATAATGGAAAAGATGTAGAACTACTGGTACCACTGCCCTCGGTCTCTGTCATTTACCTTAAACATACCTGGAAAAGTAGATTCAAAAACTCATTGGCAAGAACATTTTTCACACTCCAGATCTGATATTCTTCTAGAGTTAAGATGGCCATTCTGAAAGAGAAACAATATTTAAGAATATCTTAAATCTTCATTTTCTTATATTATTTGAATTAAATTTGTTTTATTAAACTTGCAATGGTCATTTGTCTGAAAGAAAACTAATGATTTAATGTAGATGCTATGTATTCATCTGAAAGTAGGCCAGCAAGAGTAAGTTCAAAAGTAACCAAACTCTGAAGTAGTCAGTCATAACGTGGGCAATTTATCACCAAAAATCTTCCTCAAGTAAGACCTGGGAAATAACTCACAGTATCTTCTGGCTCAAGGTGAAGTTTACTAACAGAACCCACAAAAGGTTCTGGGTAGAGAAAAAGGACTATTTACTAACTTTGAAAGCATTTTTCCAAACTCTTTGGATTATGCCCTTTGACCCTAACAATTTTCTAAGATCTTTAAAACATCTGGCAATATTATTAGACTTCTTAAGAGATTTAAAAAAACTAAATATATATAATAAATGAGTATCTATATTAACATTTCCTCAAAATAAAATTTAACATTACATTCACAAGTTGAGTAAAGCAGTATTTTTTTTTTTTTGGTGTCAAAGTGTACCAAAAATTACATTTATATACAGCAGACAATATTTCTTGGCAGGCAAAAATATAACCAAATGCTTCTTACTTCATGTTTTGAACAATCACCTTAACAATCCTAGATGAATAATAATGTTCTTAGCTTTTATTACTTAATTATATTTTTATTATCTAATGATTTATTATTTAATGATATATAATAATATTTATTATTAATGATATTCATGTATTCATTCGATATATATTACCATTTATTATAAGGAAAGATTTTAAAGCACTGTGATGGTAATTATTGGCTTTCATGATGCAACTTCCATTGAAGTATATTAACACCAACGTAATGGTACAAAATAATGGGTAATATTGTCACCATCTAGTCACCAGTGAATATGGGTAATAGGTTTGGTTGAAAGGTCCAAATTCTATTCTAAATTTTTACCATTTCATTATTATGGTTACATGGAGATGGAGTAGCTAAATGATCTTTTTTTTAATGTTCAAAAGTACAGCCATAAGAAGAAACTCGGTCTTATATAAAAATAGACAGCAATGATAACCTTCATACTTATCAAACACCCAGAAGAAAGGCGATGGAAATTGTATCTCTACATAAGGTATTTCCTAGTAGAAACTTTCCTGTGTTTCTGTTTTCATATATACCAAATAGAAATGGCTACCTTAGTTTTGGGCAGAAAAGTAAATGAAGACGGTTATCTGAATTGCCAAACAAAGATCAAGCCCTGAAAAATTCATTTGTATTATTTATTTCTATTGAGTGTCAGTTAATAAGACTATGATGATTTCTTCTGGATTTGTGATTGAAAAAAATGTTACTTGTTTTTCTAAGCCTGTGTAAGGCCACTATGGTCTACGTCCAACCATCTGCAACTTGGTACATGTCAACATTTGAATAGAAAGGGTCAAATTAACTCATATGTGTCTCACATATATGGATTATCTTCAGTTTCACAGGGATACATAGACATGAAGGCAAACCTATTATAATATCTTTAATAAATGTTGTGAAACTAAAAAAATTCAAAGCTTTATTCTTTGTAAAGTACATGCTTGTTTCTGCTATTATACACTTATTCTGGCTGCTATTAAAGAACTTAGGACAGACCCTCACCAATATTATTGAAAAAAAATTTTAAAAACTATATACACCACCCAGATTGAGATAAAAAATAATTTCCATCATCCCAGATATCCTATGGTCCTTCTCAGTTAAGTCACCCATCTCCAAAATCACTATTGTAACACTTATTAACATTAGTTCTGTCTCTGTTCTAGAACTTCATATAAATTAAATTGTACAATGTGTTCTTTTATTCTGTGGCTTCTTTTGCTCAATATAAGTTTTGTCTTACCATAATGTATTAAACTGGGAGAAGTAAAGATTATAAACTACAGATGGCAAGGGTTGTCTCTACTTCATTTTTACAAAATGCCTAGCTTATAAAATATAATGTTTTTATGTACATAACACTTAATGGAGTTGTTTAAAGGTCGAATGGGCTTTCCTTAGGGACAACTTAGAGTTATTGTAACCACAGGTCCAAATAAGCATTTAGCAGGGATGATGTAGAAGAGATTCAAGTATGTATATGTAAGGTATGTATACCAATTCAGAATATAATGTATTTTTAGAAAAGAATAAATTAGTCTCTGCTAGACTCACCTTTGTGGTGTCATGTGCATTCTATGTGTCGTCTACAATGTTGGATAGATCCACAAGTAATTCCTTTAAAACCAGAAACCCAAATCAGTAGTTAGGAAAGAGAAGGTATCATTTTTATTAGCCAGTAGCTGAAGTATAAAATATTTTTTCGGTCAAGTTTTTTTTTTTTTTTTAATTCCAGAAATAGATTGCTTGTTTGCCTTAAAAATTTATGACAATTTTCCAGTGGTTTCATTTTTTTTTTACATAATACATTCAGTTTATTAAATTTTTTTAGGCAAATTCTCTTCCCAATTTTGCATCTTTGGCTATGAATATTTTGAGTAGCATAATATAGAACCTAGAAGTAGTAAGAAATCTTTTTCTCAACCTCTTTTAAAAAAATTCTTCACTCTATGTTCCTGTTGGAAGTTTACATGCAAGAAGATGTATACAATCAGACTTTACCAGGGTATCATCGGTGCAGTTGTCCTTCCAGACCTCTGTGCAACCACGTGTCTCTCAGTTCAACCCTAGAAAGAACTCCATCACCGTCAACATCAAATACCTTGAAGCAAACTAAAGAAAAGAAACTCTTATGGAGGAAAATTACTTTTATATTCTGAAGTATAATACATTTTATTACAAGCTGCCCTAGTGAAATTACTTAGTTCCTCAAACAACTACATTCTGGATTAAGTTCTTATTTGGAGGAGATTGTGTCATTAAATTCCTTTGAACTTGTAGGAATTCCTGTACACTTCACAAGTCTCTCTCCTTATATCATTAGCCAGCTGTGAGAACTCTATCCTTCACCTAAACCTAAAGTTAAATTTCTTGCAAACTGAAAAAGAAAGGCCAAGTTACTATAGAATATCTCACAGATTTTGAGAAGTTAATTCAAGCTTTTAAATTAATTTCTAATATTTATAACTGATCACTTCAGAGTTGATTCTTACAATGCTGAAAATATTCCATCTACATTAAGAATCAACAAAAAGCTGCTACAGTCAGCTCCCCGTATCCATTGGTTCTGCATTCACAGGTATAAACAATAGATCAAAATATATATATATATAAATTTTCCCAGAAAGTTCTCAAAAGCAAAACTTGAATTTGCTATGCACTGACAACTATTCACATATCATTTACATTGTACTTACAAATAATTACATTGTATTAGGTATTACAAGTAACCTAGAGATGATTTAAAGTATACAAGAGGATGTGCATAGATTATATGCAAATACTATGCCATTTTACATAAGGACATGAGCATCCATGGATTTGGTATCTGAGGGGGTCTCAGAACCAATCCTCAGCAGATAATGAGAGATGACTGTATAACGATTTTGCCTCTCCAATGTAATTAATGTGCACCCAATATTTTTGCCTAAGAACAATTTCAAATCTTCAATGAAGTTTATATACAACAAGCTAAAAATCCAAAATATCAGCACTTTGCTAATTAACATCAATATCAGCAAAATTGCTAGTTAGTCTAGTTGGTTAACTTCCACTAGTCCACTGGCAAAAAAATAAATTTAAAAAAAATTTAAGACAACAATTAACCTCAATTGAGAAACAAAGACTTCAGCCTCTTTAATACCAGAACTTTAATGTGAACAAATAATCTATCACAAAGCCAGGTTAGAGTAATGGTATACTATCAGGGAAGATAAAAGAAATCTAAATTTTTAAGATTAAATAATTATCTACTTCACACACCCATGTAATATTTATGCTATTAAATTAACTAAGTGCATCACAGTACAACATTACTAAAGAATATTGAACTATTAAGTATCATACCCAAAATATGCAGTATTTGTAAAGCTGTATTTTAGAAAGATGCAGAGATAATTACCCTAGTGAATATGTAAGAATTATGTTCCAATTAAATGTAAACTGCTGCATTTTCCTAAACAAATATGGTTAAGATTTAGGAATGTAATATGCTTATAAATTATGCCATAATATTTTAGATAGGTTTAAAAGATAAATTTAGTATTTAATAAAATTGTTTTATCATAAATTTAATTTTGCTAATAAAATATCAATATACACAGTGATAGAAAATAAGTTGGAATTCAAGTTAAGCAAGACAAATTTTCTATATAGACTACCAGAAAATATTTTCTATATGCTTAACATTTTTAAACACATCATGATTGATGTAGTTCACTTATCATGAATTGTACATTTATCTGGAAAATCAACCGTTATTAATAACAAAGATCTTAAATTACTCCACAGTAAAAAAGAATAGATGATTGAACCTTTACACTGACCTCAGTAAAACCTCAGCAAGAGACTGCTATTTGCCAAAGGGATGAAAATTCAAGCCTTAATCAGATGATTTTTTACATGAATGGATGCTATGTTTTTCTCTGTATAGCTTCCAAATTTTGTGATGTTTAACACACTTACATTTCTGTCTTTCAGCCAGAGGTCCTCTGCAACAAGCTGATAGCCCACAGGATATCTCCTTAAAATCTATGTGGCTGTCATGATTTCCACCAAAAGCATTAAATAAACCTGTAAAATAGGAACACAGACAGAATAAATCACAGCCAACAAACTTCCTGTTAATAATGACATGCTTATGAAAGGAGGCATGACTCGCATAAACTGATTTAGTTTTTAAAAGTTATCAGTAGTTTCCACTGTCTTAGGAAGTTTATTTTTTTCACCCTGGCATAATTATAACCAAAATTTAACTTCCTAGAAGAAAATACTATCATTTAGTGTTTGGTTTTGTCTGCATACCTATCTCTATCTTATATTAATTCCAAAAGTCAAAAGTGATTGTAGAATGTAAAAAATAAAAATGTATTTTAAAAATTTAACTGGAAAAAAGTCAGAGACCATAATTATCCTAATTTGGAAAGACTAAGAAGAAAAAGGAAAAAGGAAGAAGAAAAGTTGAACTCTATCAAAGATATACTGTGTTGTTATTAATGAGCTTCATACGGCTCCTTCATGAAGCAAAGAAAACTAACACACTATAAGAGACAGAAATTCTGTACTGCAGTCTTCATTGTACCACTTAATCTGTATAACTAAATATATTAAATTTCAGAAATAAAGGGCAATTTATAATCTAATCCTGTGGTTTTTAAACTTTTCATAAAAAATAAATGGAATCATTTTATTTTCAAATGAAATGATTTCTCAATCTCTAATTATAAAAAGGTAAAACATAACTGCACTGCTGAAGTGGAAACCCTGTCTGTTCTAGCTCCCCTAACAAATAAATATTTCTAAAACACACTAGAAACCTGAAGAATACAGACTGTCTATTTCAAGAATCTAATTCTGTGCCCTCAAAGAGCAGAAAATTGGAGCTAAGAAGTAGTTAAATGACTTGCTAAAACTAAGAAATTTTTTTAAAAAGGTCTGAATCAGAAGAAAAACCCAAGCTTTCAGATTTCAAATACAGTTTTTGTGATTATCACCCACAACTGTTCCTTGTAAACCTCATTTAAAATAAATATATATATATAGTAGTGAAAAGTTTAGAGCTAAGTGGGGACCTTAGAGATGGTCTAGTGGTTTCTTAATTTTTTAAGGGTGGGGGAAGGATACAGCAGTGGAACCTTCTTCTATATAAAAGAAATACAATAGACACTTCTCAGCTGAGGAAGAGGTGGGGTCAGGTGTGGAAGCTAGAGCTTTGCCTATTCAGTGTCCACCACCCTGACCCTGCACCAGATGCTGAGGCACTGCACTGAAGCACACTTTCATGATTGTCTTGGTCAAACTGATCTTATATATGAGAATATTCAAGTGCAGAAAGGTAAACCGACTTACACAAGGCTCCAAAGTTGGAACAAGGCTCACGTGTTTAGCAAAGAACATTTCTAGGAAATAGAAGGATTCCCACCTTCACTCAGAGATGGACGAATTGGTGGTGAAGCCAATGGGCCAAATGCCTCTAAATCAAATCATCCAGTTTGGGATTGAGCCCTCAGCAACCAATAGCATTTCTCCAGATTAATGATGTCTGATTCTTCCACTGACAATCAAATCAAACAAGATTATAAAATCTCACTCTTCTCTTCTGGACAATCAATTAGTTCCCTGATAATGTAACTTCTAAATATACATTTTAATTTCCCAGTTAAACTGTTAAAATCTATCTAAAACAAAAACTCTGAAAGACAAATATATTGTATCTTAAGTGGCATGAAAATTAAATTCAAATTAACATAAAAGAGACTTTAAAATGGGAAAAAATTTGCAATTTCCCATTAAGCAGGCTGTTTAATTCCAACATGTAAAATAATAAACTAAGATACTTATTTTTTGCTTCCCACACTTTTATTTGTATTCGCTTTGGTGATTTTAATCACTATCTTGGATTTGAAAATTCTTGATCATAGTCTCTCCAGGCTACACAGGTAACACACTAATAGCAGAAACTATGTTTGATTTATCCTGTCACTATGGTAACCACTTACACATTTAATACTTATTAAATAAATGCACAAAGGGGATAGACCTAAGCTTCCCCTTCTTGGCCCTAAAATTCTTACTACACCTCCTATAAAGGCAGGAGCCTCCTCTGTAGGACAGAGAGTAAATGTATCTCCTGAGAAGGATTCCCCAACAAGGGCTGTCTTTTCAGCGTGCTTTTAGATGTTTTTATGGGACATTTCAATAAAAGGATCAAGGACCTAAGCTTCCCAGTATGGTGGGAGTTGTGATGGGCATGGGAGGATGCTCACTTGGGAGGATGAGATGTTAAAGACACTAACAGTGAAAAGGACAGGGCAAGATGAAGGGCGTTTTGGAAACAGGACCACAGAGATGTGACATTTACTTCCCATTGTCATCTAAGTGATACCTACTTGAAAGAAACATTTCTACAGTTAAATTCTATAATGGGGGTTATTTAAATGAAGCACACATATACTCAATGAGTAGATCACATAATTTTTAGAGATTCAGAGTGCAGTAGCATTTTCAGAGTACTTTTTACATCAATAACTAGTATTTATAAATTCCTGTGTGCTAAATAAGTATGTGGAATTATTTCCATTTTGCTTTTAGACTTACTACAGCTTAACGTATTCATTGCACTGATACAGAGTAATTTTTCTAATGAATAAAAATGATAATGTACAACCTTGTTAAAGATTCTTTAATTTCACCATCACCAGATTTATGAACATTTAGGCCTATGTGTCAGGCCCCGTTTCTTACCAGCTTTTTCACCAACACCTTACATTGAGGTTATATTGCATTACCCAGAGGTCAGGAAATGTTCTTTCACACATCCACATCTTTATTAGGTCCTGTGTCCTCTGAGGAGAAACATTCTCCCCACTTTCACATTCTTCCATTTTACATCTTAACCACTAATCCTTCTCTAAACACCTTCTAATGTTTTCCAAACTCACCAGCTACCCCAGGATTTTAACTTCTCTCTTCTGCAACTGTCCTCCACTGTATATAGTATCCAATATTCAAGTGAAGTATGAGTCCTCATTTACAGGTCTGTGGCCTCTCTAGATTACAAAGTATTTGGATTCAGTAACCTTGTCCTTTTATCACTGTTGCTGCAAGAGTTCCTTTCATAGGACCTGATACATAGTAACCACACAATAAATACTTCCTGAATGAATGAATGAATGAATAGCCAAGGCAATCTTCACAGCCAAGGCTTCCCCAACCCAGCTCAGTAATCTTTCTGTTATATCAAAGAGACTCTGCCCCATGAAACAATAGACCCTGCACATTTTAACAAATGTATACAATTATTAGGAACTATTATTAGAACAGAGACTAGCACTACTGTTCTCATAGTTATGTTACATAAGTAGTGTATTAAAGCTCGTTCTGATTTCTTGTTTATACAAATCAGCTATGTCTGTCACCAGTTTAAATATTAGTAATTTAGAAAACAAAAGTTATTGATTTATCTACTCATCAGAAATCATTATGACAGATCTATTTACATACCTCTTTTGTCAGTTTATATACCAACTGGAAAAGAAGGGGTGTACAGTCAACTCTGAGAGTATAATTGCCTGCAAAATAAATAAGAGAGAATTTTAATACCTCCAAATGGACTACAAACCTGTATTTAATTCTAACTTTATTTTCTAATTATAAACAATATATAACAGATTTCAAATTGAAGGCATCATTCCTGGAGAATTAAAAATAGGGTGGACCCTACAGATTATCATATTCAGTGAAGTATGTCAGACAGAGAAAGGCAAATATCAAATTCTATCACTTATATGTGGAATGTAAACAAACAAAAAAAGATACAAATGAACTTGTTTACAAACCAGAAATAGACTCATGACATAGAAAAGAAACTATGGTTACCCAAGGGGAAAGGGGGAAGGGAAGAGATATGTTAGGAGTTCAGGATTAACAGATATACACTATTATATATGAAACAGATAACCAACAAGGACCTACTGTATAGCACAGGGAATTATATTCAGTATCTTATAATAACCTATAATGTAAAAGAATCTAAAAACAATGTATATGTATATGTATATGTATATGTATATGTATATGTATATGTATATAACTGAGTAACTTTGCTGTACACCTGAAACTAATATTACAAATCAGATGTACTTCAGTAAAAAGAAATAAATAAAATTTTAGAATAGATAGACAGGTAGGGAGATAAATAGACAGACAGGCAGTCTGGCTAAAACTAAAACACAAGGTGGAAATAACCCTTCAGGAGTCAGAGAGGCTGCAGCACACACTCAGGATAGGAGACTGCAGAGGTGGACTCTGCTGCTAAGGCGGCAGCTCCTGCAGTAACAGTAAGGGTCATTGCTCATTACGGCAGCAGTACCTAGGGGTCTTTGGCAAAGGAAGTGGTAAGGCCATAATGTTCATGTTTTTATTCATTCATTCAATTCAATATCAAGACTTTAGGCTAGAGCATGTCAGTAACTAACATGTGTCCTCTGACACTTACCTAGAAATAACCATAATACGATGAAAGCCTACAGATGCACATGCCACATATCAGGGTCAAAAGGAAATCTGTAGTGGGTGCTTATCCCAGAGTTGTTCCAATACATACAGGAACTATTTCTGTATGAAATATTTTAGCCCAACTTTTAAAAATAGCTCCACAGGAAGAATGTCGAAAGTACTAGAGTTTTAAGTAGTAATCCAAGATAGGCAAATGGTAAATATACTAAAGAAATTAGGATCAATAGCTTAGTTATGAATCATATTGATTCATTTGAATCATAATAATGTTCTCTCTGGTAAAATGGAGAAATGGAGGTATTATTGAGGCATCTCATAGAAAGAGGATAATCCTAGTTTATGAGTTGGAGTTGATAGACTTAAATACTGGTATACTATTTAATGACAATCTGAAATAAAATTTACCTTCTGTGTATGAGTCTGCATTGATATATGCAACCTCTCTCTCCTGGAGTGTTTTCACATTCTCCTGTAGTTGAAGCAAAGCAGTCACTTAACTCACAGCGTTTACAATAGTGGAAATACAAGCAAAACAAATTAATTCAGTAAAAGAGTGGTTTGCAGGTGCCATTATAAATCAAACACCTATGCTTTTGACCATAATTTTAAGAAAATACTATTAACTGGTTGATAATATTAATGCAATTAAAACAAGAAAGAAAAATAGTAGTGATGCTGTAGCCACTGTTCATAGCAGCAGCAGGGAGACCCAGAGGAAAACTGCCCCTGATCCCCTGCACCATAATATGAAGGGGGAAGGCTCGAGATGCTCAGCATCACCCTGGATCTACTGGAAGAGGACTGCTCAAAGTAAGGCCTGGAAATCTGTATTTTTAAAAGTTGTCCCTGGCAATCCTTACAGACATTAAAGTATGAGATCCCTTGATGTTGGGGATCCAAGTAACTTTACCATATTAAAAGTGAGGAAGTTGGAAATTAGATTTATCAAGAATTTTTTGAAAGAGAAGATATTAATGAAAAAGAAAAATATAGGAGGGGAGGATAGAGAAAAAACTAGAGGGAGAGAAGAGTGGCTATTAGGACAAAGACAAGACATTTCTCACACATACATGCACACACGCACACACATTCTAGAGAAATACAGCAGAAGAAGACTAATGCCATCACACACATGGGAATATGCAGAGAGAACTCTTTTCTTCTCTCTGTTTCTCTCTCTCTAGCTTGCTACCTTATAAAAGCAGTTACAGTAAAAACATTTAAAGCTGTGAGTGGTCATCCCACAAATGAGAATTCTCACCTCTGCACTTGGCCACATGGGATAGATGACAGCTGATTCTGCTGCAGAGTTTCAATTATGACAGAGCTACAGTAGAAATAAAAAGATTCCTTAACTATATGTAAAGGTAAAGGTGCTGCTGAATATGATCAAGATAGTAGAAAATGGGAAACAATATTCAAATTGTCTTTTAATTCACATGAATTTAAATTAATGCAAGGCATATTATCTTGTATCTTGGATTTATTTTATCTGTATTTTAAGCTGCTTAAATTATAGAAAGACACATGTATTTCTATATACATGTATTCACAAGAAATTACACATTTCTAAAAGTAGATGACCTTAATGAATAAGATCTGATTCATCTAAATAAGTGTATTATGAAATGCATGTTCATAACACCAACATAATAATAAGACTTTGCCATATAAATGGAATCAAATGTTATACAAGTAACTGTGATTTTATTCCCATACTTATTTGATTCATATTATTCTTTTAAAGTATGCAGAAATGAGTCAGAAAGAAAGCATTTTAAAAACCAGACACAATAATAAGAAACATATGACATTCTTTAAATCAATTCTATAAAATTTGGACTCATAAATGATGAACAAAAGAGAGGATAGTCACAGGAAAGTGCTTTTTGGTGCACCTGCCTTTAAAAAAATACACAAGCCTACCTTGAACATGTAAGAACTTAGAGTTACCGGACAGAGAGCCTAAGGGAAGAAGATGAAAGAAGGGGGTCTATGAGAGACACTTTAAAATAAAGCATTAAGAGCCAGTGACAAATGAAAATTAATCATAATTGAATTAAAAATAAATCCTTGAAATTTTAGAGTAATTCAATTTACAAAATCATTGTACTATACTTCCCAACCAGGCACTTTTGTAAATGGTAAAATATACCTATGGTTACAATTTAGTGTGGAATCCATAAAGGAGAGACTATAATCAGAGTATAGTCATCTTAAAAGAGCATGTTGTTTTCCTGGATAGAAGAAATCCAAGGAAACTGTAAAAAATTGAAAATTAATGCCAAGGATCTAAATCAGATTTTCAATAAGCTAATTCACTTGTCAGAAGCAGCTTCCTAGGTTTGACTATTTTCTGAGCTTACAGATTTTACTTACTTATCACAAAACAAATATAAATAGAAACTAAAATATTTTAAAATTAATGAAAAAATTGGTTTGTGCTTAGTAATTAAGAGGTTTTTCTGTTTTGTCAAACTGATGTAAAAGCAAAACCAAACTCTATTTCTTAAATTTTCTTGTTTTTATCCAAATTAAAACAGTATCAGGTAATGGAACACATCTGTGATTACCCTGAGATACATGTTGACCAAGAAGATATGTTTACTGTCTTAGTTACCTCAGTCCATTTGTGAAACCCAGAAGTCCAAATTTTTCTGCATCCCAGCTGGCAAAAATGGCAGTTCTTCTCGGTCTCCAGCCTGTAATCATTGTTAACATACATGGTTAGGTACACCTGCCTAAAAACAAAGGAAAATTCACTGAAGTCACTTTCTGTCATCACTTGCCAAGGAAACATTATTTACCTCTACTAATCAGTTTTCCAAAATTCTGGACAACTTCTTACAAATCAGCAGTTCCACTGGTTAGGTCAATACCTCCAAATACCCAGAAGTCCTGATGATCTCCCAGAATAACACATCTGTCTGGAAAAGAAAGCATTCAAAAGAATGACAACTTAGAATGTATTATAAAGAGCAGTAATTTATGTTTTTAAATTAAACTTCCTCCTGCTTGAGTTTCCTCCATAGAAAACCATCAAGGTAGTGTCTCCTTTTAGAATTTACCTTTTTTTCCCCACATTTAATTATATCACATCAACCAGGAAAAAAATATTAAGAGTTGATTAAGATGTATCTTCTCTTACTCCTGTAATCTTTGTAAAAACAAAATGTTTTACGACATTTTAAAAAATTCACCAACTCACCAAGTTTCACAGATCCTCAGGTAGTTCTGATTACATCGTAAATGCTTGTGATTTTCTTGATGTTATGAACATGCATTTTAACCTTCCTAGAATTTCACAAAGGGAACAAATTACTTCACATAGAGCATTATGTCTAACAGGTTCCTTCCAATGTTTTATTATAAGTCTCAGAAGTACAGAAAACTGTTTAATAGGATGATAAATTCCCATATGCCCACCACCTAAACTCAATCATTGTTAATACTGTTGAACTATTTGCAAGCGAGTTGCGCAAATCATGACAGTTCTCTCCTATGTATTTAAGAATGCACCTTACGGTGAAATAAAAAAAAATCAGTATTTTATATTTTGCCTCCCTCATAGCTCCATTGTTGGTATTTATTTAAACTTCAAAGTTATTACTCAACGTGAAAAACAATCTTGTTCTTAAGCAATTTAAAAAAAAAATGTGTATTTGTCCATTTAGAGCTCAAATCAATTAAGGGATATAAGCCCCAGGTGCTTTTTTTGATAGTTTGACCAGGGAAAATTTCTGTTTCTGACTTTTCTCTTAAACTGTTACTGAAGTTACATGCTCTGTTTTCCTTGTGTCTGTATGTATCTGTTTATAAATCACATTTTTCATTGTGTACCTCTAGAGGGTATTAATACATGAGATAATAAAGTCTCCTATGTTAAAGGAACTCTGTTCTAATTGAGTTAAATAAACACTTTTTAAAAAATTCTTATAAAATAAAACAACTTCTAATACCTTAAGAGTTCTGAAATTTTAAAACAAGCTTCTTACAGAACTTATAAAATACTTGCAGAATCCAAATTCACATTGCTAAGGCAAATCATTAACCAACAAGGCTCATTCAACCATTTTAGTTTAATAAAAAACAGCTATCTCCTCTCTGATTCATCAGTGTGAAGTTTCCCTTTCCCTCTACATTTCAAGCCAGTCAAACTAAAGTTCTGATCATGCCATGCTGTTTCCCAGCCCTGCACAAGCTGTCCTCTGCAGCTGGCGTTTACTGCCTGTCTTGATTCCGTGTAAATTTTACTGTTTGTGTAAAATTAAGCTCAATGAGCACATGTTCTGTGGTCATGCCTCCTTAATAACAGGGCTGTCCGGGGTTAGTAACAGTAACGACTATGATGGTAAGCGCACGGGGCCATGTAGCAGTTACGCGTCCACCACTGTGACCACCTAACCCACCCCCACAGAAGTGACCAGTGAACTTCGCTCCTTTCCCCCTTCTCTCCTACTCCTTCCCTTAAGTTGACCTAGTATTTTGCATGCACAGTGTTTTGACAGTTATCTGAAACACTGTTTTAAGCCGTCAGTTGAAAAGGGAAGACAAAATGTTACACCTGGCCCGGACGAGGAGAGGGGTGCGGAGTGGCCCAGAGGAAGCCGAACGGGACGCGCGGCCTCGGATCACAACACAGCCCCGTTCCTTCCCGAGTTTCGCAGCCGGGAAAGAAGAGGCCTGGGGCCCGGACAGCATCGGGGCCTTCGTGGGAGGCCGAGGGAGGGACGGAGACCCGCGCAGGGTTGGGGAGGGGCCCGCAGGGACTCACCGTCTGTGCAGCGGTTCCTGACCCACAGCTGGGCGGGCGGCGGTGGCGGTTGAGGCGGCGGTGGCGGCTGAGGGGTCCGAGGAGGCGGCGGCTGCGGTGCCGGCTGAAGGGGCCGAGGCGGCATCGGCGGCGGTACCGGCCAAAGGGGCTGAAGCGGCGGCTGAGGTTCCGGCTGAGGGGGCCGAGGCGGCGGCGGCTGCGGTGCCGGCTGAGGCGGCTGTTCCGGCTGAGGGGTTCGAAGCGGCGGCGGCTGCGGTGCCGGCTGAAGGGGCCCAGGAGGCGGCGGCTGAGGCTGCGGTGACGGCTGAGGGGGCTGGGCGGGCGGCGGTGGCGGTAGAGGCTGCGGTGCCGGCTGAAAGGACTGAAGCGGCGGCGGCTGCGGTGCCGGCTGAAGGGGCCCAGGAGGCGGCGGCTGAGGCGGCTGTTCGGGCTGAGGGGGTCGAAGCGGCGGCGGCTGCGGTGCCGGCTGAGGGGACTGAAGCGGCGGCGGCTGCGGTGCCGGCTGAAGGGGCTGAGGCGGCATCGGCGGCGGTACCGGCTGAAGCGGCGGCGGCTGCGGTACCGGCTGAGGGGGCTGAGGGGGCCGAGGCGGCGGCGGCTGCGGTGCCGGCTGAGGGGGCTGGGCGGGCGGCGGTGGCGGTAGAGTCTGCAGTGCCGGCTGAAGGGACTGAAGCGGCTGCGGCTGCGGTGCCGGCTGAAGGGGCCCAGGAGGCGGCGGCTGAGGCTGCGGTGACGGCTGCGGTGCCGGCTGAAGGGGCTGGGCGGGCGGCGATGGCGGTTGAGGCTGCGGTGCCGGCTGAGGCGGCTGTTCCGGCTGAGGGGCCCGAGGCGGCGGCTGCGGTGCCGGGTGAAGGGGCTGAGGCGGCGGCGGCTGCGGTACCGGCTGAGGGGGCTGAGGGGGCCGAGGCGGCGGCGGCTGCGGTGCCGGCTGAGGGGGCTGGGCGGGCGGCGGTGTCGGTGGCGGTTGAGGCTGCGGTGCCGGCTGAGGGGGCTGAGGCGTCGCCAGCGACTGCTGGAAAGACTTGTGGGATTCGAAGGCTTTCGCCAGGTTTTCCAGGGTCGCCATGGCGGCCTCCCGCCCCGCGTGTACAGACCCCGGATTCGCCGGCCCGACCAGCGGCTCCGGTCAGCAGCGGTGGCAGTGAACGGAGCTCGGGGCCGCCAGCCGGTGCGGACCCCAAGCGCGCGGCCATCTTGGAACCGTCCCGACAGTCCCCGCGGCCCTGCGTCCTGCCACGCTCCGCCGGTGGGGCGGGGCCGGGTCACGGGATTGACAGCCGGAGGCAGCGGCCTCCGCCAATGGCTGCATCGCTCTCCCCTTGCGCTCAAAGAGCCGCCACGGCTCTTGGAGTCACTGCGTTCTTCCCGGCGAGGGGCGGGGGTTACTGCACGGAGATCGGGAGGGCGGTTCGGGGGCGGGGTTGCAAGGCATGGCGAGGAGGGTGGGGAGGGCGGGTGACTTGTGATTGAGGGTCTCTCTGCGAGGGGCATCCCCAGATGACGCATAGCATGTGGCAGGGAGGCCGGGCAGTGGGCTGGGAGCCCGAGACCCCCGCGGGGCGCTTGCCCACCCCGCGGCGCGGGCGGAGGGCCTGCTCGCAGGACAGCCTGCTATAATATGCTGACTGTTACATATTTGGCCTTACCCTTGTTAGTAGCCTCAAATCACTTCTTGTTCACCTTCAGGATCATTACCATAGATATACTTCTTACAATCCTCGTACTTAACTATGTTCCCTCATGCTACAGGGGCATACACATGCTATTCTCACTCTTAGAAATAATCGTTTACACATCAATCCCCTACTCCCCTCAAGAGATTTGCCTATCTAATTCCAATCACTCTGAGTGCTCAGCTAATTTGTGAATTCATAAAGCCCATTACATTAACATAATTCCTTAACACCATGTAATGCTCCTTTATCACACTTATTAAAGTATACTTTATAATAACATAAAAACTCTTCCATGCATTAAGGTAGATATTAAACAATTAACTTCACAATATAAAGTTGTAAGTACATATACTTTATATTATGAAAAATGTTAAGGAATTACATACTATAGTTAAATTCATTCATAATTTTTCATAGAAATATGAGAATATTTATTCCAAGTTGGATCATCACTATATGTGTGTGTGTATATATGTATATATCTTTCATCCTTCATTCACAATACAAGTTCTGATAAAATATTGCCAACAATTAACTTTTATACCAAGAAAGGAAAGAAGGAAGGAAGGAAGGAAAGAAGGAAATGGAGGGGTTTTAGATCTCTTGAGATTGAGACATATTAGATACTCAAATCTGTACATTTGCATATGATAATTATTTTCCTGAAAGTATATAAAAACACATAAAGAAAACTGAAAGCTAAATATAAAATTATTTACAACCCAAATTTGAGGTTAATTTATATCTTCAATTGATATGCATTTTTTTAATTTAATATTACACTGTTCCATTGCTATAATCAAATTCATAAACAGAAAACTATATATGATATGTAATCCTCTCACCATTTATAACATCTCTGAAAGCATTTTTGAAGTAGAATATTTTATATTTAAAGTTTTTATCATTAGAAAGGCTTTGAATATTTTAACATTATTAGATTTAATTTACTTCATCGTATTATTTTTTCCAATACATGAGAAATAATATCTTATATGGTTTTGATTCATTCTTTAAGTAGTTTGTTAATATTGTGTAATAAGTGAATTCATGGAATATTGTTATAGAGTTAGACATTTTTATTTGAAGATGTCATCTTTTGTAGTATAATAATAAGGCCATTATTGTAGGAATGTGAAGGAGTTAGACAATGCTTTTAGTAAAATCATCACTCTAAAGGGCATATTGGCAATAGCAGCATGTGGTTAAGATCATGTCAATTTTTTGTAAATCTTTAACAAATTCTGAAATCACTCTGGTTGCTTACAAATTTATAAAACACAATTACTTATAGGAAGAACAAGGCTATACTCACCACATGACAAAGGAATGCTGCTTAATAAATAAGTGAGAAGAATTAAGTTTAATTCAAGGAAAGCAGCATTCTTAAAATATTTTGAATTGATTGGAGAAACAGAGATTTATGATTATTTATTTAGCAGAGTTTACATAGACATTTATGTGTGTGTGTGTGTGTGTATCCTTCATCTCTGTATCAATTCAAATAAGATTTTGCCAAAAAAATAAATTTTAGAGCCAAAAATACCAATCAAAAAGAAAGAAAAGAAGAGGGAAGGAAAGCAGGAAGGCAACTTAACATCAAAAAATTTCATCATTATTTAAAGTAAAGATCTATATCAACTAAACATTTGTATTGTGACCTCCACATTCCACTAAAACTTATGCCATTTACCTACAAATATAAGCTTTTATTTGCTTCTACAATAAATAATACATAAATTTAATGAAACTGCAGCTCAAAAGACGGAAATAGCATTAGAAATTCAGTCATCCAGTGCAGTAGCTAAAGCATGGGTATGACCTGACTCTAAGCAATCAGAGAACAACCAAGAAAATGTGCCAAACTGTTGGATACCCAGATTTGTTCCCAGGGCAGGGAAATAGGCATATCAAGATAAGTAAAAGAATATACCATGTTTAAAGCTTAATTATAATACAAAATACATATATATCTATATGTATTTCAAAATGTTAAACTTAAAAGTGGACCAGAAAAAAAAAATAAACAAAATTACTTCTATAGAGAAAACAAAGAATAGCCTTGTCTTCTTCTATTAAAGACTGACTAGCCACAAAATATTATGGAAATAGCTATAAAGCTTTGAGAAAAAATATAATAATACTATAATTGTGTTACCACTAAGGTTGTTATGTTTGTAGTTAAGCCAAAGTAATACCAAGACATTCAAAGAATCAGAAGGAATGGTAACCATATATTTATCCTAAAAAATAAAAATAAATACTAAGAAAAGGATACATTTATTAAAATTTAAGAAGAAAGATATGATTATTTAAATGCTATGTTAAAGGGTATTGAATCTACAGGTAGACAAAATAAGGATCACGTCTATTTTGAAAATATTTCAAAATAAATGCCAATAAATAAAAATAATTCTTAAAATGATACTTCCGTCTAACTTGTTTGATTTTGTAAGTGCATGTTACTTTATATCAATTTGCATTATTGATTATTATATGCTTAATAACACAGATACAATTAAAAGAATATTATAAAAAAGTTGAGATAGCAAAAATAACTTTCTTTTCTAATATTTACATATTAAAGTTTTAACAGTGAATTTTTATCAATCATAAGTCTTTATATTTTCAGTAAAATAGAAAATTATAATGGAGAAAAAGTAAGCAAAAAATGATTCAAATAAAAATGCTAAGGGGAATAATCGTTTATAACATTTGCCATCTACCTCTGCTTGGTACTATAACCAATCACAAGCCACTGTATCCGCTGACCTCCAACACTCCCTGAAAGTTCACAGTGGAGATAAGGAATGGGGCACTTTGTGCTGTTGGAAAAATGACAAAATACAGCTTCAGATAAATGTTTTCAGGAGAAGATTTTATAAGCCCCAATTCTTGCATCTCCTTATATCTATAAGAGCACTAAATTCATTAATGGTGACATCTGCTCCTCATAACTGGCAAAAGAACTCAATGTGTGTTTGACTGCACATACTCCCTTTCACTAAAATTACATATATAATATTGAGTTTCCCCCTGCCTCTTCAGAAAAGGTCCTCAGAGCCATCTGAGGTTCTGTCTTCTAGATTATAGTCCTCATTTTGCCCCAAATAAAACTTAATCCACAACTCTCATGTTATAAAATTGTATTTCAGTAAACAGCATGTATATTAAAATAGTTCAAAACATTGATGTCACAATTGGTGAAAAGATACCTCTGCCTATATAATTTCAAATTGAAATAAAAAAATAAACTGGGCCACCATGATAATGAATCTGTGTAAGGAGAGACATTTTCAGCATGATGAAGGGAAGATAAATCACTCTAAGCTTATAACTATGCATCTGGACAAATTAGCAGTTGTGAGAGTAATAACCAAATATACTTCTAGAAATAAAAAGGATGAAAAAAAATTTACACCCAGACATCTTCACAGAGAGAATTTCTGGAGGGTGTACTTCAGCCCAGTCTGCTTGATGATCCACGAACTGGTCCAACACAGAGGGGAAGGAGAGACCATAGAAAGAAGCAGAGCCCTGCAGCTTAGTGGGCGGCAGGTTTTATCAGCAAGATAACTTACTTATGAGACTTGTCTTGAGCAGCCACAAGAGTCTCCCTGCAACCCCACCAGAATCTTAAAAGTTTATATAGAAGCCTTAAAATACTGTCCGGGTGGTCTCGGCAACAACCACATTACTGTCACAAGGCTGAGTACTTGGTGGGGCTTCTGCAGGGAAGGCAAGAGAAACGCATTCCAGTAGTCATGTCCTCTTGATGATCCCTTCAACACTAATCCGTATCAGGTATAAGTATTGGGGAAAAAGAAGAAAAGGAAAACAGAGTTAATGACTTTTTGGATATGTAAAACATTTTAAAATTTCTGTGCAAAATTTATGATTACAACACTGAGTATATTTTTAATGGTACCATTCTGGAAGTCTCTATATCTAAGATTAAATTTAGTTAATTATGGGCTTGTGAGTAATATTTTTTTGTTTCTAAATTTAATAACCTATATTATTCACTAAAAATTTTTAAGAATTTAATTTCAAAGTTAAAATCATTTTAATTGTATAAATAAAGAGATATTAGAATGGTTATTTTAATAGAAAAATGACAGTGTGAAGCATTAAAAACAATGTAACAACATCAGTAAAACTGAGTAATTATATTTCTTATGGTTTTCACAAATAAAAAGTTATTTTATTAATAATTATATTTACAGTCTTTTAAAACCAAAAGGGATTCTCAATATAGAATGTCTAATGTTCATAGAGCAAAATTGTGTGCATAATTTGATTCAAGGACAAAATCATACATATATATAATATACACACACATAACTAATACCCAGGAATTACATACAAAAAAGTATGTTTAATTCTTTATTTGTTACATTACAGTAAGATTTGATTATAGTTTTTATTTGCATTTCTAAATTATGAAACATTTGATACATACAGGTTATGATTATAAAATATATATCCATTACTCTACCACCCAAACTGAGAAGTAAAACATGACATTTCCAATATATTTACCCTTGCTCTTTTATGTTGCTTAAAACTAAAACTGTTATAACTACATTTTATAGAAATAGGTATTTGTTTCTGGTGTTTCTTTTTCTATATTTTTATTTTCAATAATTTTTGCAGCATTTTTAATTGTTCCTCTTGCAAATATCCTAGAGATTCCCCCCAAATATCTGAGAATGTATGCATTTTAATGTCTTTTAATAGGAAAATTGACTCAATTAAGGCTTATCCATATGTATTATTGACTAATTTATTTATGACTTTATTTTGTTTTCCACATATAACTTTGTTCATTAATTTTCATTTTTTTGAGTGACTTTCTTTTGTTTTTCCTTCAGATGTGTTTTTCAGGCATTAAACACCTCATTCGTTATACCACTGAAGATAATTTCATTAATTTCTTACTTGTATAATATTTTGGCTATTTCTAGAATTTAAAATTCAGGATGACTTTTCTATAAAAGATAAATTTCAAGAAGCTGTCTTCTTTAATCCAGTTTTGCCAATATTATATAAAAAAACAACCTGTTTATTGTTTTTTTCTGATAGTTATTATTCTATCCTACACAAGGATAGTTACATTTTTTCTAATTATATATTTTTATATATTTTCTACTTTATATCAAGAAAATAGTCATGTTAACTATTTTTTATATTATAAGTACATTATGGTATTTCGCTCCATCTTTGGAAATTTGGTTCTGCTATTTAAAGGATTATCTAGTCCATATTTTGACTTTGTTCACTTTACTTTTTGATATAGCACCAAAGGCATGATCAACGAAAGGAATCATTTCTAAGCTGGACTTTAAAAAAAATTACAATTGGTTTTCTTTGCAAAAGACATTGTCAAAAGAATGATAAGATGCCACAGATTGGGAGGCTGTATTTGCAAAAGATATATCAGATAAAAGGCTATTAGCCAAAATATATAAAGAATTCTAAAAAGCTCAACAATAGAACATTAAACAACCTGATTTAAAAAATGAGCAAATTACCTGAGCAGATCTCTCACCAAAGAAGGTAACAGATAGCAAGCAAACATATGAAAATATGTTCAGCATTATATGCCATTAGGAAACTACAATTTAAAACAAGAAGATACTACTACATACCTATTAGACTAACCAAATCTAGAACACTGACAACACCAAACATCCTGCCAAGATGTAGAACAACAGGAACTCTTACTTATTGCTGATGGAAATACAAAATGATTAAAACAGTTTGGAAGGCAGTTTGGCAGTTTCTTACAAAACTAAATGTGCTCTTACCATAAAATACTTCAAGTCTACTCTTTGCAGTTTACCTAAAGGAGCTGAAAACTATGTCCATATAAGAACCTACACAAGGATATTTACATCAGGTTTGTTTGTAATTATCAAAACATGGAAGCAACAAAAATATCCTTCAGTAGGAGAATGGATAAACCATAGTACAATCAGACAATGGATTATTATTCAGTGCTGAAAAGAAATGAGCTATTAAGCCATAAAAAGATAATATAGATCCTTAAATGTATAATGATAAGTGAAAGAAACCAATCTACAAAGGCTATGTATTATATGATTCCAACCTCATGATATTCTGGAAAAAACAATACTATGGAGAGAATAAAAAGATGAAAAGTTGCTAAGTGTTATGAGAAAGGGAAGATTGATTAGGTAAAGCACACAGGATTTTTAGGGCAGTGAAACAATTGTGTGTGGTACTGTAATAGTGGATAAATACCATTGTACACTTGTCCAGACACATAGAGTATTCAACACCAAGAGTGAGTCCAAAGGTAATTATGAGTTATTATAATGTGCCAGTGTAGATAAGTATATATTTATATATACTGCTGGGTCCTATATATCCCAGGACATGGGCTTTCTCTGGGAAGAATGATTGTTGCATCAGGGTCTTGGTCCTCTCATATATGTAGATATAGGGTAGACTGATAAAAAAAGAATGTCTGGATATTGAGAAACTCAAAATTAAAGTGAGAAGATTTACAATAATAAAAACCAACTAATCCCTTGAAGATTTCTAGAGTAATTAGACAAAAAATGTACAGAGAGGATTTTCTTATAGAGTTTCCAACCTTTGTCTAACAATTTGTACACCTCACAGAATATATATTTTTAAACGTACATATAAAAATGACAAAAAATAACTATATAGTAAGTCAGAAATGAAGTGTCCACAAATTTCATGATGATAAATTTGTACTATTTTCATAAAAATAAATAAGATAAAATTTAAACAACAAAAATGGCTAATTGTCTGGCTAATTGAAATTTATGAACCTTCTTTTTGACGTTAACTAATACATGTACTTTATTATTAAAGCCCTTAATGTGCTTTTATTTTTATCCTATTTACCTCTCTTTCTTCACTATGGAGTATCCTGAGATTTTAAAATGCATTCTCCTGCTTTTCTTTATTATTTCTTGAACACACATATATATCAATAAAATGATATCATTTAGTTTAAGTTGCCATTTATATTTATTAAATGTTATATTTTTTTCAATTTCCCCTGAAACATTCTCTTTACTGCAATTTTTATATTTAGAATTATTAATTTTTATAAAACTGAAATTTTTAGAATGGAACTTAAAAATTACTCCATTAATCCATTTTCCAAAAAGTGGATATTTGAGTTATTTACAATTTTTGATTACTATAAGCAATGATGTTATGAACATACTTGTATATTTATCTTGGTGCACACTGAACACAGGCAGAAGGTTGAAGGTAACTTAGGAAAGAAATTGCTAGAGTTCGTGTGTTGACACCTTTAATTTATAAGAATATTATAATTTTCTGAAGTTAATGTAAAAGAGGAGAACAAATCTGACTCTATCTTAGATCTGTTCCTTTAGCTTTGACCACTGTGCCCTGTTTCCGAGGCTTAGTCTTGCTAGATTTGCACTCACATAAAGATAACCAGCTGTAGAATAGAGAATAACATTTGTTTGTTGGAGGTTTACAGGGACACCATGAACTGACCCACATGGACAGCTGCAAGAACAAAGAATTTCTACAGCAAGATGTTTGCAACAACCAACCATATACCCTCCTTTATTTCTTGTTTGTTTGTTGTTCTTGTTTGTTTTTGTTTTTGTTTTGTATAAAAGAAGCCTGTATTGTGACTGGATCTGGATGGTTCTCCAAGACATTAGTCGGCCATCCTCTCGGTCTGCCAGCTTTCCAAATAACGTCGCTATTCCTTGCCCCAACACCACATCTCTTGTACTTAAAGTTTAAAGTTTAAACTCAAAGTTTCACATTTGGGTAAGTGTTTTTCTATCTTTTCTGCTAAGTGTTACTGTCTAATATTTATGGCTGGAATTTACACTCACCTAAATTTCTTCAAGAATAACTTGACTATCATTGGCTGTGTCTTTTTCCATATAAATTTTAGAGTAAGTTTGTTGAGTACCATTCAAAACTCTGCCAGCATTTAATCATAGAGATTAAATCTGTGAATCACTTTGGTAAGATTTTATATGGTTAAAATATAGGCTTTCCATATTCATGAAGAAGCTATATTTCTCCAGTTACTTTTGTATCTTTAATGCATTTCCACACAGTCATATTTTTTTTCTGACGGCACGCAAGACTTTTATTTGGTGAATTTCTTTTCTTCGTATTTTCTGTGGTTAAAATTGTATCTGTTTATTGCATTTCAAACATTTTGTTTCTAGGCATAGAAATACACCTGATATTTAGTCTTTGTAAACTACTCTTTTTATACATATCTATTTTTTTAACGTAAACAGTTTAGATTATTTCTTTCAGATTCTAGTAAATAATACATTTGATTCTGTTTCTTACTAAGTTCTTAAGTACCTCCCTTACAATGATGAATGCAAGAGGTCATAGAGAATATTGTTAACTTGTTTTTAATTTTGAAGTTAATGTTTTTACTTTTTTGTATTGATCAAAGTAGTTTAATTTGGGTGTTTGTTTTTTCAGATATTCTTTGTCAGAATAAAGAAGTTCTTTCATTTCTTGTTTTCTAAGAGCTTTTTATCAGGACTTGTATTGGACTTTAATCACGCTCTTTCTCTGCATCTTCTGAAATGATCAATTGCTTTTCCCCTTGTAGTTTTGTAATCTATTAATGTGCCATACTACATTAATTTATTGTATACAGGCAAACTAATTTGCATTGTTGGAATAATCCCATTTATTTTTACAGGTCAATTTTGCCTACAGATTCATATTTTTCTACTGTATTTACTTATTTTTGTTCTGTTATTTTGTGTGATAGTAAATATGAGACAGTTTACACTTTAAGAATTAAATATGCAATGCTGAATCTCACTTTTTTCTTAAGGGGTACATGAGCTCAAACTATTTAAATTGTGAGTTATGAACAAGTCACATTTAGTCACCCTGTGATGAAAGAGTCATGGTGAAAAAACGCCCACTATAAAACTATGTAAAGTGAGCACTAGGTCCTTGCTTCACCTAATCCACATAACTGGATATTTACATTTGCTTTTCTCACAGGAGGGTACATCCTTCCTTTAATTTTATATTTATATAAAATGTGCTGGAAGGAGCATATTCTTGTCAGAGATTTTAGAGTTACTAACAATTTAATCTAATTTTAAAAGGGTCCATGTCAAAGTGTACCAAATAACTGCTTCCAGAGATTTGAGGTGTGACTATAATCACTGAACATACACAGTTAATTTATGCCAAATGACTTTCTATTATTAATGTACATATGTACATGAAAAGGTTGTTTTAGTAAATTTAGTACATTATACAAGGACTAACAATACAAAGGTCCCTAAACATTTAACTTTTCATTAGCAATATATTTATCTGTGATCATTGTTTTAATCACATAATACTATTTATTGCTCATACATGATATACCAACATCATGAAAGACATAGCTCTAAGGATTAGAGGTGTATAATATAAAATAAGAGTGTGCTTTATTTTAAGGAGTTAACAATTACATATTAATGGCTTTAAGTCTAGCATATATTTCTTTCTCTTAATGGCCTAGAATTTTTATATTTATGTTGCCTATTTGTCATTTTTTGAGCCAACTCAGATGAAAATTACCTAAAGACACTGACACAACTTTTTTTCTTAAATCAAGAAGCAACTCCATCACTGTCTTCCATGTTTATGTAAACTGGTTAACTACACAGGGAGCTTACAGGGCCTTCTGAGGAGAATAATTTGCCTATACTTTGATAATCACTTAAGAAATTGTCATGGATACATTTGGTAGAATACAATCATTCATATTATTACATTTATACCATTGATGTTTTCACTGTTTCTGCCTTTGTTGCTTGGTTCTTAAATTATAGTTAAATAATGATGAAGCCTCTGTTTCCTTAAAACCGAGAACACATATTTATACTCCTGTAAATATTTTTAAATACAAGATCTAAAAAGAAAAACATACCTGTTATTGCAATCACTATAAAACACAGATTCATTTGTGTCTGTCAGCTATGGGTCTGCAACAAAACATCCCAAAACTTAGAGGCTTATAAAGATAAATATTCTTATGCACTGACTAATTGTTCCACTGGGGTTCTACCTCAAACTGCTGACCCACTGGGCCAGCTCTGCTGAGACCTCTGTTGCCATCACTTTTGTTTAGTTCGAGGACATGGGTTCAGTTCAGGTCTAATCTTAAGTGCCTTTGATTTGTTTGAGACCAATCAGCCTACTCAGCATGTCTTCATGGTAGAGGTAGAGTACAAGAGAGAAAGCCCAGTGCATAAGCACATTTCAAGCCTTGGCTTGCATCACATCATATCTGCTGATAGCCTACGGGCCAAAGCAAGTTACAAGTTCAAGCCCAAATGGAGGAGAAAATGAATACTCCTCACGTGAAAATATAATGCCAAAGGATATTCTAATATGCATGATAACCTTCTCTGACCTCCACTCAAAAGTTCCCCACTGAAAATTAGATGATTAATTATAATGGTTAGTAATTTTAAAAAAGATCTTTTTTAGAAAAAGGTCTCTATAATAACACTTTCTATATCACTGACATTTAACACAGTGCTGGTCACATATTAGGCACTCTTTAAATGTTTACTGACTAGCTGGCTGGGTGACCTGGTGTCAGACACATAGACATGTTATCAATATAATAATGTCCAACTAAAAGAAAGTTACATTATTGTACCAAGAACTGGATTGTCTTGCCCACGCAGTTTTTAAAAAATATGCATATAAAATATAATATACACTATAATTCACTCAATTTACAATAAGAAACACAACAATGAAGGTAATATTCCCACTGGATATTCCCCATTGACATTCTCTGATGTATTAACTCTCCTGGAAGGAGTTGCATTAATTATTAGATATTTAATTAGATTTTCACCAATGGTATAAACACAATATGAAAATTCTTTTTGATTTGCATTGTCATTTAGAATCACTAATCAACTGAGAGATATAAACAATCATGACAAGAGACTGAAACTTCAGTATTGAGGGGTTTTTAAAATATGCGTGGCATCATTAGATGAACATATAGTCTCGATTACAGAATGTGAAATTCCATTAAATTACCCCATATGAGTCAATGCCCAGAGGACCATTTTTGATCAGGGTAGAATAACTAATTTTCTAGGACCTTAGGATGGAAAATTTCATATTTTAATGAAAAGTCACATCATGAATACTCTTTATTCCTTCACTGTAAAAGGCAGGAACTGTTATTCCCCTTCAGTGAGTATAACAGTTGCTTGAAAAAATAAACAGACTTTGGATTTAAAAACTAGAAAAATTCTTTGTATTTATTTGTTTGTTTGTTTTTGTTTTTGTGATTTAGATTCCACATATGAGCGATCTCATATGGTATTTTTCTTTCTCTTTCTGGCTTACTTCACTTAGAATGACATTCTCCAGGAGCAACCATGTTCCTGCAAATGGCATTATGTTGTCGGTTTTTATGGCTGAATAGAATTCCATTGTATAAATATACCACATCTTCTTTATCCAGTCACCTGTTGTTGGACATTTAGGCTGTTTCCATGTTTTGACTATTGTAAATAGTGCTGCTATGAACATTGGGGTGCAAGTGTCATCCTGAAGTAGATTTCCTTCTGGATACAAGCCCACGAGTGGGATTCCTGGGTCATATGGTAAGTCTATTCCTAGTCTTTTGAGGAATCTCCACATTGTTTTCCATAGTGGCTGCACCAAACAGGACAGAAATAGACTCACAGACAGAGAATACAGACTTGTGGTTACCAGGGAGGTGGAGGGTGGGAAGGGATAGACTGGTATTTTAAAATTGTAGAATAGATAAACAAGATTATACTTTATAGCACAGGGAAATATACAGAAAATTTTATGATAACTCACAGAGAAAAAAATGTGACAATGAGTGTGTATATGTCCATGAATGACTGAAAAATTGTGCTGAACACTGAAATTTGACACAACATTGTAAAATGATTATAAATTAATAAAAAATGTTAAAAAAACTAGAAAAATTCTGTAATTTATACTTATTTTGCCAGTGTTTTTCTTTATAATTATTAGTAGTAAAAATCACAGTCACTTGGGATCTATGTCCCCCCTTTTTTTTTAGTATCGGCTAAATGAGCTAACCCTGCCAAAAACACATTATCTTTGCCCAAAACAGGCATGTGTGTGTGTGCCCCAACACGCACAACACAATATATCCACACATCCTCCTTACTACTACTTATTGTAGTATAAAATCTCCTAAGTTTAGGACCAAAGTCATTGTTTTGAACTCTATGTCTCTGATGAAAACACAGAAATCAATTCTTCACTGCCTCTCCTATGAAACAGTCATTGTCAAATACTTGCACTGTTCTGTAACTACTGACTACATGTCTTTCACTATCTTAATAAGACCACATACTCCCAACATCAGGCACTGTGGTTTGAACCTCAGTCTATATACCATGTACATAACAAGGCCTAGCCCAGATTTCTTTAAAATCTGTTTTCTGCAATAGGGCCATAGGTTTGATTGGGATAGTCTCTTGCAAAGTCTCCTTTGATTTTTGTTGAAAATGAATTTCTAATTCCTCAGTTGTTTTAGTTATGATTAGGTTTGCAAACCCAAATGAATTTGGAACACACCATAATCAACATTTGTAAGACTGAATCATAGAAATATGTGCACAATTGGTAAAATATATACCACAGTGGTTGATTTAAGTAGTCAGTTGTATTACAAAAAACAATAATAAAATAAAACAGGCACATGAAATGTTCAGTAATTATACAAAAAGTTTATTTATGATCTATATAATATTTCTTACTTTATCTGGGTAATTTTGTATTTTTATCTATCAAATGATAGAATTAAGAACGATAATTTTGAAATTTCACTTCATTTCCAAGAAAAATATAGTAGAACTTTAAAAATCTATATATTAATGGCATTTGCATTTATTTATACACAGTTCCTATGTGTTTCTTGCTAGAAGTAGAAATTACTGGCTTAAATGTGTGTTGGTTTCCACTGTTCATTAGCTAAAATTGAAGTAAATAAGTATTAAAAATAATAACTATTAAAAACTCAAAACACTGAATTTTCTTCCAACTAATTTTATCAGAGCAGCAGTTACATAAGATTCTAATCTATATTTATAATTTTCTTGGTAGTACATAAACTTCAGAATTCCATGTAATAGAATTTGTAAGCTATCCACCTCTTTGTATGTGTCATGAACATTAAATTATTAATATATTATATTAGAAGTCACAAGTAAGGATTT
Source organism: Vicugna pacos (assembly GCF_048564905.1). Taxonomy (NCBI): domain Eukaryota; kingdom Metazoa; phylum Chordata; class Mammalia; order Artiodactyla; family Camelidae; genus Vicugna; species Vicugna pacos. Next base: position 64,030,727 of record NW_027328741.1, on the reverse strand, counting down.
AGTTAACAGATGATTATTGAAATTTTTATGTAAATTTTGTGTACTGCACTGTAAAAATTTGAAATCTACAATCATAGACTATAGAACAAGCAGATATACACAAGACAAGTTAAGCCCACACTGTTTCAAGAGGCTTCTATTTTTAAAATGTATTAAATATTTAATTTCACAGATTGATGTGTTTAGGTAAATCGTTTTAAAATATGTTATCACAATTACTTTGGAACAATAATAATTTTTATCATTATCCTAATTTTCAGTGTATATTCACATGTGATTCCAACAACTATGACACTGAGTTGCTGAAGCAAAATCAAACATTTTAGAAATAAAGAAATTAAAGTACAGGAAAATTAATTGACTTGCAGCAATTTTTTGCACTGTCATCTTGGCTAAGCTAGGATAGTTTACAAGAATCCCCTATCCTGTATGATACTTTGTTAACTGGCCCAAATAAAAATTCTTTTTACAAATTTTGGAAGGGGAAAATAAAGCAGCTCATCTGAAATCTGTTATTTTAGAGGTACGAGTAACAAACAAAAGATACATGTGGATTCTAGCTAGTTCTTGCTGTCTTTGGCTCCACACCAACATCATTTTCCCAAATGAAAATGTTACTGACCAAGAGCCACTGAGACCCAACAAATAAGTGGAGACAGCAGCTTTCCATAATCTTTTCCACCAGGTCTCCTTTGCAGACCCACTTGGGCAGCCCAAACTGCTTTATTTAAAAGGGTTGGTTATTGTCTTTTCTCTGATCCTCCAATTCTCCCTTTTAGAAATTTATGACCCCAGCAATACACACAATTTGGGGAAGAGCTATCACATATCTAACTCTTTATTACATAATACTCATATTTGTTTTCATTTTCAGATTGAATCTGACTGAGACATAATTTTGATGAGATCACACTGCTATTAAATGTCAGTATTGAAAATCAAATATTTCTTACTATTTCTCAATCTTGAAAGAAAGAATATTTCCAAAAAAAAAAAGTAGGAGTTGTTAGGTTATGTATTTACTAAAAATTTGGGGGCAAGGAATAAGAGGTTTCAAGAGAGACAGAAGTGAGAAAAAAGGAGATAATCTAGCAGGAGAGAATAATTCATGCTTAAGGATGTTTTCATGGTAGCCAACGCTAACTACCAGGTTGCTGGTTATATCAGAAAATACTGGTATAATTGATAACATGGAAAACTTTCAAAGCTTCATGCCCTTAACTTTCATTTAAGATAAAAATATCCTGATTTTGTGTATAGGCTAGATATCCTCATATGTGTGTGTGTGTGTATGTATGTGTGTGTATGTATACACACACACACACACACACACATATATATATCCCCAAATTTCAGTGAATTAAACAACAAAGATTTAGAATTTACTCTAGCAAAGTCTGTATCCAGATAAGAAGCAAGATGAACTGTTCCAAAACCAACAACTCAGTGATTCAGAACAAGGAAAATACCACCGTCTTGAAGCAACATCATATGGAGCTTACTGCCTCCTGATGGGCATCTCAGAAAAAGAGGCACCTGCAGAGCCATTGCTGGTTTTTCCATGCTTTATGCCAAAACTTATTCATGTAAATTTGACTCATGGCCATTGGACAAAGCTAGTTACATGACCTTAATTATCTTCAAGTGGATAAATAATACAGTCTTGCTGGTGCACAGAAAGGATACTAATGAACACTGATAATATTTTTTCCATAAAGCTTAATATTTGAAATAATTGACTTTGGCATAGGGCTTTATGATATTGGGCATATGAGTTAAATTATCTCTTCCTCAATTTTCTCATTAATAAAATTGAAGACAGTAATATCCCACTCTTAGGAAAATTAGGGAATCAAATGCAGGCATATAGCACTCAATAATATTAGACATTATCAAAATCATCATTATCATCATCATCATTTTCTATAGCTCTAGTATTTGACAACATGTATCACTGAGGCTGATAGATTTTGACAAAGAAATAAAATATTAGAGTTGAAAAGAATTTTAGAAATTACGTACTCTGGTCCTGTCCTTTCATTTATGAGAAAAGAAATGTCCATCATTTAAATGACCTTCCTGGGCCCAAATCTCCTTAACAGCAAAATTGGAAACAGATGTCTAAGTCCAGTGTCCTTTGTTCTCAAGATAGGGAAATTAGAACTTTCTATCAAGCATAGACTGAAGATATCCAACTCTTTTGTATATTGCTAACTCTGTTCCATGTTACCTTTGCTCATTTTACTCCATCAATTAATTGACATTTTGTAATTAATTAAAATCTTTCCAAAGGTGCAAGATTAATGATTTTATAAGCATGGCAGAAATATGTTGATATAGTAAAGCGCTTATTGCCTGAGCAAATGTATTTTCCAATTTCTATGAACTAGTCACCCAAGGAAATTTTGCTTACTGTGCTTAAAATTAGGGATTTTCATGGAGGGAAATGAACAAGAAAAAATTAAAAAGTGAAACTGTTAATAGATAAGTTCACTTAAAATATTTAATTATTGAAAGAAAGTAGTATTTGACTTATAATGATACAAATGATTTTTTATTCTCCCATTTCCACCAAAACAGAAAAAAAGATGCTATTAGAATTGTATGGTTCAATAAAACCTTACAGAACACAAAATCAAGAATATAACTAACATTCTTGCCATTATGAACTTTCTTTGGGGAAGAAATTTGTACCATCTGGAAATATATGAATAAGACAGAAAAGGCCAGGTGACAAAAACACATTAAATTGCCTAATAAATGGATAAAAGTTAAAATGCTAAATGCCAAAATGTCAAAATTCCACTTCAAGTTTAGAAATGCTATTTTAAAAGACTTTCCAAAGCATTTTACCACATTTCTATGAAATCAAAAATTTCCTTTTAATCACCTACAGATGCACAAGAACCTCATTCAGACTCACAAAAAGACCAACCAAGAAATATGTTTGCTATATCCATGGCATGTTGCTGACACAAATGAAAAAAAAAGAGAGTGATGACTTTGTGTGTGTGTGTGTGTGTGCATGTGTTTGGAGAGGGGCAGGAGGTTTGAAGGTGAAGTAGACAGGGAAAAAAGAGGTTTTGTTTATGGTGTTTTAAACTTAACAGATAATAAAACATTGATGTAAATTTATTTAAATCTGCAATGTTTCATCATTACAAAGAATGGAAATCAAAATGCATTAAGATTAAAGAAACCTAGATGCCAAAAATAGATAGATGTTTTGCATAAATGAACTGCATCTAAAAACTGTTATTCTCATTAATGTGTATTAAGAATCACAATTTCAATTTTTGTCAATTATTCCTGAGTTAAATGAAAAGTAAATTTAAAAAGTCACAATACACTATGTTATATCTTTCAGAACAGAATGGGTCTTCAAACAGAACAACTTTCAAGGAATGAATTTGGGGAAGTACATAAGGCAGAAGTCAGAAATGCTAGGTAGGAAAGTACTGTAGTTGACCAGGAGAGAATGTAAAGGGTTATAAAAAGCTGGATTTATTCAAGAATTATTAAGGAGATAGAATTGATGGGCTTATGTACTATTTAAAAGTAGGACATGAAGTTGACATATATAGATTGACCTTCATTCAAAATTCTTGCTGGAGTAACTGAGTCAAAGGAGTGACTTACAGCAATAGAGAGAGTGGGGAAGAGATAACAAAATAGGGAAATGCACCAAGTGTAGTGAATTCAGTTTTAGATATATTGGGTAATATGTGCCTGATTTTAGAAGACACATGCAATTTCGGTATATAAATGAGTATTAGATTAAACCACAGATATTGATATTATTCTAAAACTGTATATAAAGGACGATCCTCAAGTAGACCAGCATTTTAGGCATTAGAGTGGATGGTAAATCCAAATTTTTTAGAGACTCTTAAAGAATCATTATAAAGATGAAAGAGCGTGGAAAGAATAGTGGATTTGATAAAGAAAAGAAAAGGCTATATATTAACCGATGAGGCCTGCAAAATACCACAAACTAAGTGGCTTAAGTAGCAATTTATTGATTAGGATGCTAAAAGTCTGAGATCTAGGTTTTAGTGTGGCTGATTCCTTCTAGGGTTTCTCCCCTAGTTTCTGGTGGTTTTCTGGCAGTCCTTAGCATTCCTTGGTGTGAAGAAGCATTTCCCCAATCTCTACCTTCATTTTCACGTGGCATTGTCCCTGTGTCCATGTGTATCCATGCTCTAATATTCCCTTTTCACAGGGACTTCGGTCATATTAGGTTAGAGGCCCACACTAGTCCAGCATGATTTCATCTTCACTAATCACACCTTCAACAGCTCTATTCCATATAAGGTCACATTCTGAGGCAGCCAAGCTTTAGACTTCAGCATACAAATTATACAGGGACACAGTTCATTCTACAACAAAATTCTAGCTCAGTGGTAGAGTGCATGCTTAGTATACACAGGGTCCTGGGTTCAATCCCCAGTATCTTCATTTAAAGAAACAAACAAACAAACAAATGATAAATAGATAGATAGATAAACAAATAAATAAATATCTCCCCCATCAAAACAAAATTTAAAAAATATGATCACAAGGAAAGTCATTTTTACTAACCAGTTTCAATTGGTGGTAGAGGCTGATGTTGAAAATCATTTACTTAGTTTAAAAGATAAACTAGAGACAATAAATTTAAACTCATTTAAAAAGGCACTTGGATTTGAAGTGAAGGTCAAATATAAAGACATATTTAGAAGAGGGAGATTGATCTTGAATTAAATATGAGAAAAAGATAGATGTTCATTTTTTTTAATTAATTTTGCCTTCGTTGAAATTTCTTTTGAGAAAGTATCCTGTGGAGGTAGACCTGGGCTGCCTGGATCTATTTCTGGAAGTAGCATGGTCTAGCAGAATGAGTAAGAGATTTGGAGTCACAAGATTCACTGTGTGGTTCTGGATCTGAAATCTAAACTGTGCAAATTTGAACATGTTTACTGACCTCTCTTGGACTCACTTCTCTTCAATTGTAGATAATAGCATTCCTGTACCAGAATGTTATGAAAATTAAATATTATAATGTGGTCTAAATGCACTTTTTATCAAAATATTATATGTGTATATTATTTTTTATATTGTCAGCATCATTTTATTCTGTCTAGCTATAAAGCTTTTATAAACATTTAGAAAATGCAGAATTTGACTTCCTCTGATTGCCAGAGCATAGGAAGGATTGTTAGAAACATAACAATCTTTCCAAAATAGTACAACTTTTTGTCTTAAAATACTAAAGGAATGTATTACTATAAAAATGTGTTGTATTGTGGTAATGGCAGAAACAAATCTTAAGAAAACTTTGTGAACATCACTAAGACACAGAATGTGCAAACCAAATGGGCAGCAAAAACAGAAACATTTTTGAATTTAATAAAATAGTACAAATGCATTCTGGTGCATGGACATCAACCCACAGGAAATATTAATAGCTATTATACTCACATTTATGATTCAATAAAATGTAATTTTATATCCTTTTTAAAATCATAAAACACTAATAAGATGGATTGATTAAATTTGATGTGAGTAATGACAATGATGCCATAGAGAAAATGGGAAACCACAATGTTGTTTCAATCACAAAAGCACTCGGTTTGTGCTTCCCCAAACTAAAAGCAGATAGTGCCCTTTAAAGATTGATATGAAAATTTTGAAATTGTGAATTTTCTCATCTTAAAGTGCTCTTTTCTATACAGTGAATTAAAATGTGTAAAATTTATATTCTATTTACCTGTAACATCATGTTGTCTGACAGACTATAAGACTGCATAATTTATCCAAAAGTTTAATTGAATTAAACTAAATAAGGAGATATATTATATATATCTATATATAATAATATTATATATATGTATATGTATATAAAAATACTAAAAAGTAGCTTATTTTTGGGGGGGTGCACATTGTAAGAGGAGTAGAAATCTATCGTGTCATATTCCAGAGCATTCTGTGCCCACCATCCCCTCCAGCCATCCACAGGTAGTGTGATTGCCCTGATCACCTACTCCAATTACCCCGCAAGCAAGCTGCATGTAAGGAGCATGACCTCAGTATTTCACATACAAAAGGGAAACTTAAATCTTCTTAGTGCTGTACTTAGACATTTACACTGAATCTGTCATTCTAGCCAGTGGCAGAATTCTCCAGTTGAGTATGCTATGGAGTTTCCTATTGAAACACTCATCTTCACCCAGCATCTTCATGATGTGTACATGTTAGTGATCAAAATGCTCAAGTACACTTCTACAAGAAAGTACATGTATTGAGGAACACATAAAAAAAGAAGTACCCTCAACTCATTTGTCTTATTGATTGAGTATATTTACATGTTGTCTCTTTCCCAAAACAAGTGGAAACATTTCTTCTTCTACTTTCCCTTTGAATGAAAGTTACTAAGGATTTAACTCCTGGAAAATGGGAAGAATGTATTACTCACCTCTACAGTAAAGTGTATAGTATAATACACTATAGTATATTATATTATGTAGCATACATGTTATAGCATGTATAACATAACATATTCTATATGTGGCATGTGTATGTGTGGTAAAGCTGTTCATGCTGGTAGTTTAAATACTTGTCATCTTCTCATTGTACTATGGGTGTCTGGGTGTCTGTAACACATCACAATTTTATGTATATTTCATTCTCTCCTAATGGAAATATCAGGACTAACACAGATCTTCATACGCATTATGTCCGATCAACATTTACTCAATGAATAGCATCATCCAAATATATTTAAAATGAAATAGAGCTACCTGTCCCATGCTCTAAGCACAGACTTAAAGGAACCAAAAATAATTATAACAATCACATAACATCCTGAAGGCCTTCAGTGTCGAGGACTTAGCAGTGTCTAAAGTTTCTTTAGAACACACTTCATCTCTTTTGCAATAGATCAATTTTGCTTTTGGCATCTGATAGTTTCTCCTCTGAATGAGCAGCTGACTTACTGAGAGCAAGTGAAGTTAGAGCAGAGGAAGGCAGGACACAAATGCTTACTCTAGATTCTGAAACTAACTTTCCTTTTCTGTGAGACAAGGGTTGAGAGTCATAAAACTACAGGTTTATAAGAGGATTTACACTGATTCTTTTTTTAAGGATGTGGGCCAGACTGCCAGTTATCTATCATTCAGTGTCTGCTGCTCCTTTCCTGGGTAGAAATGATAGTTGTACTTATCTAGGAACATTTCCCAGCATGACTTGTAGCTAGATTTAGTGACTAAATTGTAGTCAGCCACATATAAAAGTAAGTGTTACTTGTTCTTTGAGTACAATTTTAAAGGATTTCAATGCCCTTCTTCATCCTTCTTCTTTTCAGCTGCCCCGGATACATATGCACTGCCTTGAGGACCAGCATATTGAAAGAACTTGAAAATGGAATCCCACCTCCACCCTACTGCCCTCCTCAACAGAAAAGCAACAGGACTGGTTCCTGACATTGTGCCCTGTGGAGCTGTCATTACAGCTTAATCACTCCACTCACCAGAGAACTCGACATATCACATCATATGTCTTAAGACTATTTAGGATGATGGCACACATTCCAAGCCAACTTTATGATTTCCTTTTTGGTGATTTCCTACTATTGAAAAGTAAAATGTCCTCCCAAAGGTTGTTTTCTGACGTTGGTTATTTTAAGTGTCCACTATCAGATTGCCATTCTCCCCTCTCTTTTTTTATGTTCTCCTCTGAATGGATAGCCATCCCTTTGTCATCATTTTGTCTAGTTTTCTAATATCCTAACCATTCTCTTAATTTCCAGTTCCATCTCCTGTATACAAGGGACATTATTCTGGAAGACACTTCCCTGAAACCTGAGTTTCAACAGAAACTTGGGGGCAAGGTTTCTGCCCATACAGTGAGAACAAGCAATTATAACCTTAAGAGAGCATGGGAATTCTGATGTCACTACTCCGTGATTCTTTATTTTCAGTCAATAAATAACATGTACCTCTGATGGTGGCTGTATGGTCAGGCAACTCAAGATGGCTGCTCTCTATACATCCCCTGCGTGCCTTGTGCTTGCTTCACCTACACACAACTCACATGACTGATCTTCCTTCATATTTGCCCCAGGCCCCAGCTAATGACTGTTCTAAATTTAGATCAGAACTCACCAATATGCTTATCATAGGGGTGGTAAGAGGCATGAACCTCTGCTGATTACCCTGGTAACCAATAAGCCAACCTGACATCAACTCCCCTATAACTGGTAACCTCTTCTTCCCCACCAGGAGCAAAGACTGCCATAATGTCCTGCCCTCCAGCTCCCACACATGGCAGGATGTAGCTCCAGGACTTTGCTTCAGATGTGCAAGTTCACCCTAATCATTAAACTATTGATTATCTCTGTTGCTGACTCTGGGCTTTTTCTCAGGTCTTGAAGCTGGGCAAGTACAGGGCTTGTAGACCTGCAGGGTGAAGTCCAGTGCTGACATAGCTAATTAATATCCTCACATAAAACACTTTGTTTATATAAACATAATGTAACTAGTAGCCAAATTTGGTTCAAAAGAATAGAAATACATGGAGATCAGAAGCAACCTTAGCTCTAGGGCCTCAGAAAGCCCAGATTCAGTGGGATATCATGGTACAGCACAAGGCTTGTGGGAGAAATGAATAGCAGGCACAGCTTTGTTCATCTCTTATCTAATTCTCAATACTTCCTTCTGCTATTGTACCAAACATGGTTGTGTCTATGTCCATCCAAATACTATCCCTTTCTGAAAATCTTATGAAAATTTCAGTGCACAGTCATGTTAATTATGATGTTTCACTCATGATGCCACTTAAACATATCATCATCTTGCATTGTTTCAAAATATTGAATGTGTGTAATTATTCTAATTATTTATGTTGCCTTATTTTAGTTGTAATGGTTATATGTTTTTCCAGGTTTATTTTCTTCAATTGTAAAACTGTCTGCTCAAGCAAAGTAGATCTACCCAGTGTTTCACAATGATACCCTGTACAATTTGCCATCCCAAAATGTTACTTTAAATATTCAATTTGAAGAGTTTTCTCTCTCTTCTCACTCTGTGTGAATAGTGTTCATCCTTCAAAAAGCAGTCAATGCCGGTGACTTCAAAAGGGTCATTCCTCTCACAAAAGAGTATCTGACCTTGTGACTATGCTTTTTCTCAGAAAAAAAACATGAATTTGCATAATTGGCTTGGAAGTTTCTATATGCAGGTATATCTTATTTTATTGTGTTTCACTTAACTGTAATTTGCAGATATTGAGTTTTTTCCTTACAAGTTGAAAGTTTGTGGCAACCTGGTCTCTGGCAACTCTATTACTGCCATTTTTCCACATTGTATCTCTCTGTCACACTTTGGTAATTTTACAAGTATTTCAAACTATTTCATTATTATTATATTTGTTATGGTGACCTGTGATCTTTGATGTTACAATTGTAATTGTTTCAGGGTGCCATGAACCCCACCCACATGAGATGAAAACCAGATTCACAGATGCTGTGTGTGTTCTGACTGCTCCATTGACTTGACTGTTCCCCCTTCTTTTTCTTTTCTTGGGCCTCACTATTCCCTGAGACACAATAATATTTAAATTAGATGAGTTGATAAACCTACAGTGGCCTCTAAGTGTTCAAGTGAAAGAGGAATCAATCAACATTTCACTATCAATTATTATTTATTGTTATTTTAATAAATTGCCAGACATCTCAACTTTCAGCAACTGCTAGCCTGATCTGTCAGCATCGAGGAAAGACCCTCCACCAGTAAAAAAATTATGACTCATTGAAGGCTCAGATGATGGCTAACAGTTTTTAAAGTATTTTTAATTAAGGTATGTGTATTGCTTTTTATATATAATGCTATTGCAAGCTAAATAGACTATAGTGTAGTATAACATAAATTTTATATGAACTTGGAAACCAAAAAAATTATGTGGCTCATTTTACTGTGATATGTGCTTTATTGTAGTTGTCTGGAATTGAACATGAAATATCTTTGAGATATTCCTGTATACCTTCTTCTATCATGTATCTAATTATGTCCCTATGAATCTAGTTTCATATCTACCCATATATCACTTAGTTTGTAAATGCTAAGAAAGTTAATACAATTTTAGGTACCACTTCACACCTACCAAGATGGTTATCATTTAAAAAAAATAAAAGACAAGCAATAACAGGAAAGAATGTGAAGAAATTGTAAACATACATTGCTTAGAGTCGGGGGGATGTAAAATAGTGAAGCCAATTTGTAAGGCAGCTAGTTCTTCAAAAAGTTAAAGAAAGAATTATCATATGATCCGACAACTCCACTGTTATGCCCAAGAAAATTTTAAAAATACGTTCAAAAATTTGTACACAAATATTCACAGCATCAATATGCATGATAGCCCCAAAATGAAAACAAGCCAAAGTCTACCAATAAGTAATTGGGTAAATAAAATATGGTATATCCATAGAATACAACATTATTTGGCCATAAAAAGAATGAAGTTCTGATTATGCTAAGTGAAAGGAGTTATAAACAAAAAGCCACATATTGGATTCCATTTATATGAAATATTTGGAATAAGTAGGATGATAGAGAGAGAAAGTAGGTCAGTGACGGTCAGGGGCAATAACCAACTGATATATGGTTGAATAGAGGACTGACTAAATTATAAATAATAAGATAAAGGGGTACTTTGAAACAATCCAATCCAATTTTCCTCTTTTTTGTTTACGATTTTTGTTGGCCTTCTTTTTCCTTTTTAAATTTTTTAATTTCTTTCTTTTTCTTTCTTTCTTTCTTTCTTTCTTTCTTTCTTTCTTTCTTTCTTTCTTTCTTTCTTTCTTTCTTTCTTTTCTTTCTTTCTTTCTTTCTTTCAACTGAAGTAAAGTCAGTTTACAAAGTTGTGTCAATTTCTGGTGCACAGCATAATGTTTCTGTCATATATGTATTCATACATATATTTGTTTTCATATTATTTTTCATTTTAGGTTGCTACAAAATACTGAATATACTTCCCTGTGCTATAGAGAAGAAGCTTGCTGCTTATCTATTATATATATAATAGTACATATATCTACAAACTCCTAAATTATTCATTCCCACCTCCTTTCACCCTAGTAACCATAAGTTTACTTTCTATGTCTGTGAGTCTATTTCTGCTTTGTAAAGAAGTTCATTTGTGTCTTTATTTTTAATTTATTTTAGTTTCCACATATGAGTGATACCACATAAAATTTTTTTTTCTTTCTGGCTTACTTCACTTAGAATGATAACCTCCAGGTCCATCCATATTGCTGCAAGTGACATTCTTTTATTCTTTTTATGGCTGAGTAGTTTTCCATTGTGTAAATATTCCACAGTTTCTTTATCCAGCCATCTGTCAATGGACACTTAGGCTGCTTCCATGTCTTGGCTACCTGTATATAGTGCTGCTATGAACACTGGGGTGCATGTATCTTTTTGAATTAGAGTTATCTCCAGATATATGCCCAGGAGTGGGATTGCTGGATCATATTGTAACTTTATTTTTAGTTTTTGTTAAGGAATCTCCATACTGTTTTCCATAATAGCTGTACCAAACTGCATTCTCACCAGCAGAGTGTGAGGGCTCCCTTTTCTCCACACTCTCTCTTGCGTTTATCATTCATGGACTTTTTAATGATTGCTTTTGCTAGTGTGACCACTTTAACAATATTAATTCCTCCAATCCAAGACCATGGTATATCTTTCTATTTCTTTGAGTTATCTTTAATTTCCTTAATTAATGTTTTGTAGTTCTCCTGATACAAATCTTTCCCCTCCTTAGTCAGATTTATTCCCAAGAATTTTTTTTTAATTGGATGAGATTTTAAAAGAGATTGTTTCTTTATTTTCCTTTTCTGATATTTCATTGTTAGTGTGAAGAAATGCAACTGACTTGTCTATGTTAATCTTGTATCCTGCTACCTTGCCAAATTTTTTATCAGCTTTATTAGTTTTAGTGTAGAGCCTTTAAGGTTTTCTAATATAGTATCATATAATCCACATTTAGTGACAGTTTTACTTCTCTTTGAATTTAGATTCCTTTTATTTCTTTTTCTTGTCTAATTGCTGTGGCCAGTACTTCCACTACTCTGTTGAATAGAAGTGATGAGAATGGGCATCTTTGTCTTGTTCCAGATTTTAGAGGGAAGGTTTTCACCTTTTCACTGTTGAGTATTATGCTGGCTGTGGGTTTGTTATAAATAGCTTTCATTATGTTGAGATATGTTCCTTCTATGCCCACTTAGGTAAGAATTCTTATCATAAATAATTTTTGAATGTTATCAAATGCTTTTTCTGCATCTATTGAGATGATCATGTGATTTTTGTCCTTTCTTTTGTTGATGTGGTGTATCACATTGTTTGATTTGTGTATATTGAACCATCCCTGTGATGAATCCAACTTGATCATTGTGTATGATCTTTTTATGTGTCGTTGGAGTCTGTTTGCTAATATTTTGTGAGGGATTTTTGCATCTATGTTCATCAATGTTATTGACCTATAATTTTATTTTTTGGTAGTATATTTACCTGATTTTGATATTGGGGTGATGGTGTGTTTGTAGAATGAGTTTGGTAGTATTCCCTCCTCTTCAATCTTTTGGAAGAGTTTGAGAAGGATCAATATGAGTTCTTCTTTGTATGTTTGGTAGAATTCCCCAGTGAAACCAAATGTAAATTTTCTTTGCATTCTTCATAGGATGTGTTAGAGCCTTTATGACTACCACTCTAAAGCAAATAGATATACTAATGGGCTAACATAATTAAAAAACAGGGTAACCACAAATCAAAAGCAGGGTACACAGACCTACTGTTGATGCCAAACCCATCCCCAAAGTGCACCAAATCTCCACTCATTTGTCTTAGAGGCACAGTTCCACAAAGGCACCAGAAGAGCAAATCCACCACCTCTGCCTGGGACTAGAATGACAGTCTTGCCTGTGATGTTGCAGGGCCCCTGAGTAACGGTTCATGTTTCAGCCCCTCCTCTGCCCAGAAGACGAGCACCAGCAGTTGTACCGCTCCAGAGCAAGCTGAGAAGATGGTTGTGACTGAACCCTACCACTCTTCTCACAGGAATGCTCATCAACATTGGTGCAGAGTAACACCCTGTGCAGTAGTAGAGATGGCAGCTATGAAGGTTGCAATGCACCCCTCATCCCACATGCAATGGTGCTTTCTATGGAGGGACCCAGATTGATTTGCACTCTCTTCTAGCCACAGCCCGCACCACACTCCAGGCTCCTGAGGCTGCCTGTGTGCAGTCAACCCCAGTCCTCTCCCCAGGCTGATCCGTGGAAGCCTGAGTTCCAGCAGCCCAGCCTAGCCTGTCGCCACTGGCATGCATCTTAGGCTAGGATTCAAAGTGACTCTCACTGCTGGTTTCTCTTAGTTCTTTCTGCTAAGCTGCTGTTGTTGCCTCCTCTAAACCTCCGAAGCTCCTGTTCTTTCCCTGTGGATCTCCTTGCTGGACAGGGAGCTTCCCAGGGTAAGGGCACTTTTCTTTCTATGCTGCTCTCTTTCTGTGAAGCATATCATGCACCAATTTCCTTTTTCTTTCACTTTTTTCCTCTACCTGGTTTTGTGGGGCTTTCCTTTTATTTCAAATGTAAGAGAAATTATGTCAAATTTCAGGAGTTATTTTGTGTGAATTGTTCTGTATTTGTATATAATTTTTGGTGTGTTCATGGGACAGGGTGGGCCATGTGTCCTTCTACTCTGTCATCTTGTCAATCCCTTTTCTGGTTTCTAATTGCCATACAGTTTCTTAACAAATAACACCAACTGTAAGTGCATAGCAGTTATATGACTGTCCTCTGCTGTGCTTCCCAAAAGAGTCATAAAGAATGTGAATAGATCTACACTTAAAAGTGCAAGTTTTCAATCTTTGATCTCAATTTTTCAAAGGCATTCCTTGCAGTTGCAGTCAGTGCTTGGCTGTGTGGCTGAATTGTATGAATTCTGTCAGTGAGTTTATTGATGTTGAACAGCAGGAACTTGTAAATACAGACAGTTGAAATTGTCAGTTTACTGATAAACCCTTGCACGGGTAAGCAGTTGAAAGTCTCCTGCAGTCAGCCTTGCAGAGCAATCTCTGGTAAATTGGTAGAATTTCTTAACTTTTTCTCCCAGTTTTCTGCCCTAAAGAAGTCAAATACAATTCCTTGATTTGACCCATTTTAATTATTCACAAGAAATATCATGCACAAAATTTTGCAATTGATGATTTAAGATTAATATAAAAAAAGAGAAACAAAATATGAGGTCAAGCTATGGCCAAAGGTGCTATTTTAAATACCAACATCTAAAATTTATTATGGAAATATCCTATCTTTTGTTTCTAAAGTTATTAAATGGAAATAATTCACCTTATCCCACAGGAAAACCACATAGCAGTCAGATATGAATATAAAAATATATCTAAGTCCTTTTTAAGACTCAAATAAGCTGAATCATCTATAGAAGCAAGTACTGATATTATGAACTACTGCACTTCTTTCCATTAAGGCTTTTTAAAATTTGCTCATGACAGGTAGCTGAAGTATATTTTAAGTTAGTGTGTTATTTTTCTTTCTAATTTGTTGGTAGAGATTTCATATCCTTTCACTCATATCAATTTTAATTTAACATGCAAAAGCATTGCAGGGGAAAGAGCAAACTGCATAAATGATGGTCATTTATTGAGATGGCCAAACTGCCTTAGCCAAGCACTTCCCTTTAGCATCGTTTAATTTAGTATAGTTTAATTTTTTACTGAGAAACAAAGCTGACATTATGCTTGTGTTTCACAATTTGCATTTATGCAAGTTAAGTAAAACAGCAATAATTCTATTTGTATTATATTATCACAACCTTTCAAAAGTGTATCTCAAAAAAGTAACTATTTTTATTATTAAGAGATATCTCAACAAGACGTCATAAAAAATGACATCTAGAACAGACTGTGAAATAAATATTTTAAGGAACAATTAGGCCCTTTGTCCCATTCAATTTCTTGCTGATTAATTTTAACTACCATTAATTGAATTTATCTTCAGCATGCTGAGTAAAAAATATCTTAAAATCAAATGTTTTGTATAGGAAATATTTTTTCTATTTCTCCTGTTACAATGGTGAAATAAAGAGACATTATATCCTTAGTTTTTGCTGGTGATTATCATAGTTACAGGAAAGTAGGTAAATGATAAAAATAAATAGTAGTAAATATTTGTTTAATCAGTCTATGTTTAAGTAAATTTTGTTGTCCAGATATAATAAAAAGTCAATAGTTTAAAGTCCTGTTTCTTCCTTCATTATTTATGTGCTCACAAAAAGTTTATTTAATATTCTTAAACCTTGATGTTTTCACCTTGGGAAAAAAAAGCTAAACTAAATTCTGGGGACAATAGAACCAGTGTTGGAGAATTAAGGAAAGAATTTATTTTAGGGCCTGACATGTAACAATTTGACTACAAATCTTTCCTTCCTTCCCTCCTTTTTCTCTTAGACTCCCTCTCATCTTCTTCTCTCCCTCTCTTCCCTACTTTCTTCTTATTCCTTCCTGATTTTAATAATCAGATTTACTAGCTAGCAGGACCATTTTACTACCTCTGTAGATCCAGTCATCCACAATTATAGCCATCTTATTCTACATTATATTAGTGTGAAAAGCACACATATAGATTACTTTTATCAAATATGTAACTTATAGTTTTGATTTTAAGTTAATTAGCGATTTAATTCAGATTGTCCATCATTTCTTAGAAGTCACTGAGGATTCTTTCCAACACTTAAATGAGATATGTAACCAATGGAATTTTTTCAACAGAATAGTGAAATTGAATTTTAACAGTGACATGCAATAGTTTTGTGGATATTTATTGATAGAATTTTGTAAGATCTCTTCTGTAACGTATACAGTATTTACATTTTTTCCACCTGTCAAAGAACTCCAGGATTTGAAAAGAGAGGTTCTAATGGATCATGTGTTAAACAGCATTGGATGCTTGATCCTTATAAAAGCATGTTTAGTCATTGCTGTTTTTGGTAGTGGTTTTACCAAAAATTCTGACAAATTTAATTGTGATAGTTAACAAATAATTGATAGATTATGTGTTATCATATAACATAGAATGAATAATTGAATACAAAAAATTCAACATGACTTCTTCTACTCTATTGAAGTGTTCATATTGACAACTGCCATCTCCTTACACAATAGTTGCATTTAGTTAAATGTCTTGAAAAACATTATTTGGAAAACTCAAGGTCCTTGGTTGCCAGAACCTTTAATGTGCAATTCATTTTCACAATTTATGGTTCTAAGAGAGTTGCTCCAAGTCAAGGTGAGGGAATCTGTTAATCAAAATTGACAGAGAGGTACAGAGAGGATTGCTTCCAGGTAGTTTTCTTTTTTCAAAGACACACAGGCATTGTGTGAACAAGACACTTCTGTTGTTTTTGTTTTTGAGTTAAGATTTTATTGCTGAATTCTGATCAAAATAATTTATACATTTTAAACTTGCACTGATTGAAGGGAAAATCTGCACAAGATGGATTGGTTAAATTGAACTTTGTACTCTTTTTTGACAAGTCTGTGTCCCAATAATTTTGCATATAGATCAAGAACAATATTTCAAGGCATTCTCACCAACAGCAAGCGGATCTCCGATTTAGACTGTCTTGTCTTGCTTTTAATTTGCATTTAGAGTGTACCTTATTCTAGTTGGGAAGTTGTAGTCTCACTTCTGTAAGTGGAATAGTGGAGCTGTTTTTATATCTGAACTTGTTATATGTTGGTATCATTGTGTCTGTTGGGGACTGGGAAATAAATAAACTTGATAAATTGATTCAATTTTGAGTGTGTTTGAATTTAATAAAACCTAAATTTTACTGATTAATTCTCAACACTTTAATTACAGGTTAATTTCAGATCACTGAATTGTTTTACTTACATCAGGGCATCACGGATAGGCTAGAATGATATGTTGTAATATTTTGGATACAGTTATTTTGGTTTTCACACTAATTAAAAGTTTTTCCTCCATCTCCACCAAGGACAAAGGGACAAGAATACAGTTGTTTAGAAAATGATACATTTGTAGACCATCTGATATTTCCATAGAACTGCATGAGCATTTGCTTATAAGAAGGAATTATGCTCTTTTTATTTATTTATTTATTTATTTATTTATTTATTTATTTAACATTTTTATTGATTTATAATCATTTTACAATGTTGTGTCAAATTCCAGCGTTCAGCACAATTTTTCAGTCATTCTGCTCCTCTTTTTAGTGTGCAGATTAGAGACAAGTCAGGAGAGAAAATATTAATACAGACAATGAGAGGGCAAATGCAATATGATTTGTTAATTACTACAGGAATGTAAAATAAATGTGAAAATATACATCAGTGAAGGTTAACCTAAATCTTGAACTGTGAAACAAGATATAACCATGTAATTAAGCTGAAATATTTACAAATGTTCAAATGCTTTTAATTTTTTTAATCTCAAAACCTTTGTGCAGAATGTTCTTCCCTGTGTCCTATTAGCTTGTTATTTATTTTGAAGATTTTTCAGAATTGCTCCATATTATCCTACTGTAACTCTCCTCTGAACTACCCCCAGAAGAATTAAATGTTTCTTCCATTGTACTCCGTTAGTAGCTAGTACATACCTTTATCATATAACTATTCAGATACTTGTTTATCTCTTCAGCTTGACCTTAATCCCCTAGAAATCAAAGCTTTGTTCTATTTTTTCTGTATCTCCATTTCCTAGTGCATGCTCCCATATTTTATTCCTCTACTCAAACCTTGCTATTGAATCTATGCTTGAAGTATCTTCTCTAGAAATTCTTTGGGGAACCTGTTTTTATGACTTATAATATCAGCCCAAGACATATCTCATTATATCTTTAACTTCAATCTGTTCACCTCCTCTGAAGTTTCACCTACACTCAGCTTTCCACCTGCCATCTCTGCTTTAATGCCAGAAAAGGTGTCTCTAACACATTTCGCAAACTCATCTCATTCCTTCCATAAACTATGTCCCCTGTTTTGCTGCTTAAGCTCAGATTTAAGGGGTCATCCTTGATACTTCTGTATTCCTTAGTCCTCACATAAAAAAATATCACCATTCCTGATAATTATATTTCCAAAAAACACCTTCTTGATCTTCAGCATCATGGTCACCACCCAGCATCTTCTAATACCTTTCTCTCCATTTATTCAGTGAATTTCAGTTGCACTGGACTCTGGTGTACTGACAACTGTGACTTTTACCCATCTCAGTACTTAATGTGATGATATTCTATCAGAAAAACATGAATTTGAATTCTTGGGCATGGCTATTTCCTTCTCTTCACTCAGCTCTCAGGTTGATTTACTTCTTTTAAGGACAATGATGGGCTACATATTCTATACAAGAATCTGCTACCCAGATTGTTTTCCTACAGAGAATTTGTCTCTTTCTTAGTGCTTAAAATCTCATTATTTTGTATTCAGGTCTGCCTTTATTATATAATATTCATTTCCCCGTTCTAATTTAAAAAACACGAATATAGTAATCATCTCACCATTATGTACCAAACATGTAGAACAAAGCCAAGCACATAAGAACACCATAAATATTTGTTAAAAAGATGAATGCATAGATTGAGAAAGAATCAAGAGAAATACCATAATCAGAAGGATAGAGGATGCTATAATACAAGCTTCATGGAGGGAAGCATATTTTGTGTTAAAAATTATATCCTTTTGACTAAGGACATTCTGATGTGTTATATGTATTCAATATTTGTTGAATAAATGTAAGAATTTAGAAAGCAATGCTTAAAGCAGTTTTGAATGACAGCATCAATGTCAGGATATAGATTCCCAGAAAAATCAAATTAAATTCTTCCACATACATGAGACACTTCAGTTTTTACAAAATTTCTGCTAACTATATTCACTGCCTTATCAATCAGTGAATAAAAGGGGTAACAGCAGTTTTTTTGGGTCACTGTATAAGATAATGTAATCAAGATAATGAAGAAGCAGAAATAACTTAAAATCAAGGAACGCAGTAATAAATGGACTAATTATCAAAATGACTTTCATGGAGAAGAAAAATAACAAAAAGCACTCATTTTAAATTTTGATCTGTAAGTAACAAAACCAAAAACAAGAATTTCAAGAAAAAAATTAAATATACATTTAATGGTATAAAACTTCTATAAAAATTGATTTTCTGTCACTTCATACAATAGTTATCCAACTGCAAAATTGCAATAACAGCTTTCACAATTATTTCTTCTTAAAGTCTATGCTTTAGGCTAATTTCTCCTATCCCATTTCTGTTTCTTTTCGCTCTTTCCATGAGACAATGGAAAAGATTATTAATAACTACAGCATTTGCCCAGTACACAATGGAGGAAAAAATGAACAGCATAAGGAGCTAAGAGTCATCTATAGTTTGAGTTTTAACTTTCAGATGATAAACAACCCTCAATCTATTTTAGATTCTATGTTAGAAAGAACAAGAGGAGTAAATATGATATAATTAAATGTCCATCCAAATAAGTTTCAGAAATACACATAAATAGATTTTTTAAAAAGTTAACATAAAAGCATAATTTAAATTACAACTTAAAAAAGGCTTAAATTTAATCCAATTAAGCTACACATATCTTAGTATAATGTTCAGTGCGAGGATCTTATTAAATGAGTGTTTTTTCTAAGTCTTCTCAAAAAGCAGGAACATTATATTGCTTTCCATATGCTTAATGATATTTGTTTTGTAGTGTACTCTGATAGACACTAAAAAAATTTCTTTTATGGACCCCCAAGATTCCTGACATCACAAGGAAATGATTCATTTACAACTTGGATAACACACGAGTTTTTTTTTTCTTTTACATTTTTATTGATTCATAATCATTTTACAGTGTTGTGTCAAATTCCAGTGTTCAGCACAATTTTTCAGTCATTCATGGACATATACATACTCACTGTCACATTTTTTTCTCTGTGATTTATCATAACATTTTGTGTATATTTCCCTGTGATATATAGTGTAATCTTGTTTATCTGTTCTACAATTTTGAAATCCCTGTCTATCCCTTCCCACCCTCTACCCCGCCCCCCTGTAACCACAAGTCTGTATTCTCTGTCCATGAGTCTATTTCTGTCCTGTATTTATGCTTTGTTTTTGTTTGTTTGTTTGTTTTTGTTTTTTAGATTCCACATATGAGCGATCTCATATGGTATTATTCTTTCTCTTTCTGGCTTACTTCACTTAGAATGACATTCTCTAGGAGCATCCATGTTGCTGCAAATGGCATTATGTTGTCAGTCTTTATGGCTGAGTAGTATTCCATTGTATAAATATACCACATCTTCTTTATCCAGTCACCTGTTGATGGACATTTAGGTTGTTTCCATGTTTTGGCTATTTTAAATAGTGCTGCTATGAACATTGGGGTGCAGGTGTCATCCTGAAGTAGATTTCCTTCTGGGTACAAGCCCAGGAGTGGGATTCCTGGGTCATATGGTAAGTCTATTCCTAGTCTTTTGAGGAAACGCCACACTGTTTTCCATAGTGGCTGCACCAAACTGCATTCCCACCAGCAGTGTAGAAGGGTTCCACTTTCTCCACAGCCTCTCCAGCATTTGTCATTTTTGGATTTTTGAATGACGGCCATTCTGACTGGTGTGAGGTGATACCTCATTGTAGTTTTGATTTGCATTTCTCTGATAATTAGTGATATTGAACATTTTTTCATGTGTTTTTTGATCATTTGTATGTCTTCCTTGGAGAATTGCTTGTTTATGTCTTCTGCCCATTTTTGGATTGGGTTGTTTATTTTTTTCTTATTGAGTCGTATGAGCTGCTTATATATTTTGGAGATCAAGCCTTTGTCGGTTTCACTTGCAAAAATTTTCTCCCATTCCGTAGGTTTTCTTCTTGTTTTATTTCTGGTTTCCTTTGCTCTGCAGAAGCTTGTAAGTTTCATTAGGTCCCATTTGTTTATTCTTGCTTTTACTTCTTCTAGGAGAAAATTTTTGAAATGTATGTCAGATAATGTTTTGCCTATGTTTTCCTCTAGGAGGTTTATTGTATCTTGTCTTATGTTTAAGTCTATAATCCATTTTGAGTTGATTTTTGTATATGGTGTAAGGGTGTGTTCTAGCTTCATTGTTTTACATGCTGCTGTCCAGTTTTCCCAACACCATTTACTGAAGAGACTGTCTTTATTCCATTGTATATTCTTGCCTCCTTTGTCGAAGATGAGTTGACCAAAAGTTTGTGGGTTCATCTCTGGGCTCTCTATTCTATTCCATTGGTCTATATGTCTGTTTTGGTACCAATACTATGCTGTCTTGATGACTGTAGCTCTATAGTATTGTCTGAAGTCTGGGAGAGTTATTCCTCCAGCCTCTTTCTTTCTCTTCAGTAATGCTTTAGCAATTCTAGGTCTTTGATGGTTCCATATAAATTTTATTATGATTTGTTCTAGTTCTGTGAAATATGTCCTGGGTAATTGGATAGGGATTGCATTAAATCTGTAGATTGCCTTGGGCAGTGTGACCATTTTAACAATATTGATTCTTCCATTCCAAGAGCATGGAATATCTTTCCATTTTTTAAAGTCTTCTTTAATTTCCTTCATCAATGGTTTATAGTTTTCTGTGTATAATTCATTCATCTCCTTGGTTAGATTTATTCCCAGATATTTTATTACTTTGGGTGCTATTTTAAAGGGGATTGTTTCTTTACTTTCTTTTTCTGTTGATTTATCATTAGTGTAAAGAAAGGCAACTGATTTTTGAACATTAATTTTGTAACCTGCTACCTTGCTGAATTCTTCGATGAGCTCTAGTAGCTTTTGTGTGGACCTTTTAGGGTTTTCTATATATAGTAACATGTCGTCAGCATATAATGACACTTTTACCTCTTCTTTTCCAATTTGGATCCCTTTTATTTCTTTCTCTTGCCTGATTGCTGTGGCTAGGACTTCCAGGACTATATTGAAAAGGAGTGGTGATAGTGGGCATCCTTGTCTTGTCCCAGATTTTAGTGGGAAGCTTTTGAGTTTTTCACCATTGAGAACTATGCTGGCTATAGGTTTGTCATATATAGCTTTTATTATGTTGAGATATGTTCCCTGTATACCCACTTTGGCGAGAGTTTTTATCATAAATGGGTGTTGAATTTTATCAAATGCTTTTTCTGCATCGATTGAGAAGATCATGTGGTTTTTGTCCTTTCTCTTGTTGATGTGATGTATTACATTGATTGATTTGCGTATGTTGAACCAGCCTTGAGTCCCTGGGATGAACCCCACTTGGTCATGATGTATAATCTTTTTTATGTGTTGTTGGATTCTATTTGCTAAAATTTTGGTGAGGATTTTGGCGTCTATGTTCATCAGTGATATTGGCCTATAATTCTCTTTTTTTGGAGTGTCTTTGCCTGGTTTTGGTGTCAGGGTGATGGTGGCTTCATAGAATGAGTTTGGGAGTATTCCCTCCTTTTCAATCGTCTGGAAGAGTTTGAAAAGGACTGGTATGAGTTCTTCTTTGTATGTTTGGTAGAATTCCCTGGTGAAGCCGTCCGGTCCTGGACTTTTATTTGTAGGGAGGTTTTTAATTGCTATTTCTATTTCCTTTCTAGTGATCGGGTTGTTCAAGTGTTCAGTTTCTTCTTGATTCAGTTTTGGTGGACAGTATGTTTCCAGAAACTTGTCCATCTCCTCTAGGTTATCCAGTTTGGTTCCATATAGTTTTTCATAATATTCTCGTATGATATTCTGTATTTCTATTTTGTTTGTTGTAGTTTCTCCATTTTCCTTTCTTATTTTGCTAATTTGTGCTCTCTCTTTTTTCTTCTTTGTGAGTTTGGCCAGAGGTTTGTCGATTTTATTTACTTTTTCAAAAAACCAACTTTTGGTTTGGTTGATTTTTTTTATGGTCTTGTTAATCTCTATTGTATTTAATTCCTCTCTGATCTTTATTATTTCCTTCCTTCTGCTGCTTTTTGGGGCTTTTTGTTCTTCTTTTTCTAATTGATTTAGGTGGTGGGTTAACTTGTTTATTTGAGATTGTTCTTCTTTTTTGAGAAAGGCCTGTATCGCTATAAACTTCCCTCTTAGCACTGCCTTTGCTGTGTCCCATAGGTTTTGAGTGGTTGTGCTTTCATTATCACTTGTCTCAAGGTATTTTTTAATTTCAGCTTTGATTTCCTCATTGATCCATTGTTTTTTCAATAACATTTTGTTTAATCTCCATGCTTTTCTTTTTTTCTCCTTTGTTTCTCTGTTGTTGATTTCCAGTTTCATGGCATTGTGGTCAGTAAAGATGCTTGAGATAATTTCTATCTTCTTAAATTTGTCGAGGTTTCTTTTGTGTCCAAGTACATGATCAATCCTGGAAAATGTTCCATGTGCACTTGAAAAGAATGTATATTCTACTTTTTGTGGGTGTAAAGCTCTGAAAATATCCACCAAATCTAGTTTTTCTATTGTAGTATTTAATTTCTCTCTTGCCTTGTTTATTTTCTGTCTGGAAGATCTGTCTAGTGATGTTAATGCAGTGTTAAAATCTCCAACTATGATTGTATTCCCATCAATATCGCCCTTTATCTCTGTTAGTAATTCTTGTATGTACTTAGGTGCTCCTATATTGGGTGCATATATATTAACGAATGTAATATCTTCATCTTGTATCACTCCTTTAATCATTATAAAATGTCCTTCTTTATCTTTCTTTATGGCCTTTGTTTTAAAGTCTATTTTGTCTGAAATCAGTACTGCAACACCTGCTTTTTTGGCTTTTCCATTTGCATGGAATATCCTTTTCCATCCTTTCACTCTCAATCTATATGTGTCCTTCTCCCTAAAGTGGGTCTCTTGTATGCAGCATATTGAAGGTTCTTGCTTTATTATCCAGTCTGCCACCCTATGTCTTTTGACTGGAGCATTTAGTCCATTAACATTTACAGTAATTAATGATAGATGTGTGTTTATTGCCATTTTGAACTTATCTTTGCAGTTGAATTGGTATATCCTCTTTGTTCCTTTCTTCTTCCTTTTGTGGTTTGGTAATTTTCCTTTGTATTAAGAGAGAGAAAGATTTTATTTAATTTTTGTGACTCCCTTGTAAATTTTTGACTTGTGGTTACCCTTTTTTGTAAGTCTATTAACCTATACCCGTTTTTAGTAAACTGATAATAACATGATCTCAAACCCATCCTACTGTTAAAAAAATTTAAAAAAGAAAGAAAAAAAATTCTATATTTCCCTGCCTCCCTCTCCCACTCTCAGTGATTTGTATGTCTTCTTTTATAATTTCGTGTTTTCTTTATTTGTAATTCATGAGTTATCACCTTTCCAGTTGTACGTTTCTCATTTCTGTAGCATCCTGCTGCTTTTCTATTTAGAATAGCCCTTTCAATATTTCTTTTAGCATGGGTTTAGTGTTGCTAAACTCCTGCAGCTTTTTTTGCCTGTGAAACTCTTTATTTCTCCTTCTATCCTAAAGGATAGCCTTGCTGGATAAAGTATCCTAGGCTGCATCTTTTTTTCATTCAGGGCTTTGAATATATCTTGCCACTCCCTTCTGGCCTGTAGTGTTTGTGTAGAGAAATCAGCTGAAAGCCTTATGGGGGTTCCCTTGTAGTTCACTCTTTGCTTTTCTCTTGCTGCCTTTAGAATCATTTCTTTATCCTTGACTCTGGCCATCTTTATTATGATATGTCTTGGTGTGGGTCTATTTGGGTTCTTCCTGTTTGGGACCCTCTGAGCTTCCTGTACTTGTATATCTGATTCCTTCTTTAAGTTTGGGAAGTTTTCAGTCATGATTTCTTCAAAAACCTTTTCAATTCCCTTTGATCCTTCTTCCCCTTCTGGGACCCCTATTATGCGAAGATTGGGATGCTTTATATTATCCCATAGGTCCCTTATGCTATTATCATTATTTTTTATTTGCTTATCTTGTAGTACTTCTTCTGAATGGGTGCTTTCTGTTGCCCTGTCTTCTAGATCACTAATTCGTTCCTCTGCATTAACTAGTTGGCATTGCACAGCTGTTAGATCATTCCTCATCTGTGTCAATGAGTTTTCCCATTTTGCTTGGCTCTTCTTTATAGCTTCAATTTCATTTTTGACATATTTTATTTCTCTAAGCATTATCTCTTTTAATTCCTTCAGCAATTTGATCACTCCTTTTTTGAAATCTTGATCTAGTAGGCTATCGATGTCTACTTCATTGAGCTTTCTTTCAGGGGATTCCTCTTGTTCTTTTAATTGGGAAAGGTTTCTCTGCTTCTTCATCTTGCTCATACCTCTCTGGCACTGTGGTTTATGGAGTATCAGTTGTCTATTTTGGATCTTAAGGATTTTATCTATCTAATGCCTATTTAGGAATAGAACTTAGGAAAAAAAGAAAAAAGAAAAAAGAAAAAAAAGAGAAAAGAATGAGAGAAAGAAAGATTTTTAAAAGAAGTGAGAAAGAGGGTTTGAAAACAATGTATAATGAATAATAGAAGAGCGGGTTGAAGCAGAGTATTAATCGGGTGGAGAAGTCCTTTTAAAACCTTTAAAAAAAAAAAAAGGGTGGGGAGATGAATATATGTGTTTGAAGCCTGTGTCTAATCAATAAGAGGACATCAAAACCCAAGAGAAGTAGAAATGTATTAAGAAGTAAAAATTAAGAGAGTAATTCAAAATAAAACAGGTAAAAACAGATTTAAATAAAAACAAAAAATAAACAAAAAAACAAATAAAATTTAAAGAAAAGGGGGTTTTCAATGTTCTCCTGGAGTGTGTGTGCTTTTAATGTGAAGTCCTTCTGTCTTCGTCCTGTTTTGGAAGCTCAGCTTGTTTTCATAGGCCCTCCATTGGCGCCCTCTTGTGTGCTGCTCCCAGCACCTGTCGGCTAGCAGATCGCGCCTCCTCCTAACACGGGGTCAGATGCAGCTCTCCTCTGCTGCGGGAGGGCGGGTCACTGCCCCTCCGGATGCCACAGTCAGATGTTGCAGACTGGCCAGGTAGGAGGGCGGGTCGTGCCCCCTCCCAGCACCTCGGTCAGGGGCTGTGTTCCTGCCCGACGGGGGGACCCGCTCTCCGTCTGCCTGCGCCGCGGGTAGCTCCGCTGCTCTGTGCGGCTGTGTGTTCCGTCCTGGTTGGCACTCCGCCCTGGCCGGCGCTCCGTGGGTGGGCTCAGGGAAGACCGACTGGCAGCCTCATCCCTACTCGAGCCAAGACCCAGCTCCTTGTTTTTCTTTTTGGAGCAAGTTCTCTGAGGGACCAGGATGGAAGGATCCTGTCTGCCCCTAGCTATAGGCCCGTCTCAGTCTGGCCCTTGAGGCTTCTGAGCCCTTCGGTGCGGATGCACGTTTCGCCCCTGCCCCCGCCTGGGTGCTCAGCGCTGGAGAATATGGCGGCTGTGCCTGGGCCCCACCTCTCTTCCCCTGAAAAGTTTCCGCGGATGTTCAGAGATGAGGGTATGCACCCTTCCCCCGAGCGCACATCAACCTTGCTGTTTTATGGAGGGCCCAGGTTGTTCTGCCCTGTACACCCACAACCATGGCGTCCAGCCCCTTGCTGTCCCCTGGAGCTGCCTCGGTGCAGCCACCCCCGTCATCTGCCCAGGTTGTGCAGCCTGGCCCTGCCTGCCGCTGCCGGCCCGTGTCTCAGGCTGGGTGTCGGGGGGACGCTCTGTGCCTGTTTAACTTTGTTCTGTCAGACATGGGCTGCTCTGTACAGATCCAAGCCTCAGAGGCTCCCCCTCCATCCCGCTGGCCTCTCAGGTGGAGAGGGGAGACCCAGCGAGTGAGCGCCAGTCCTCTGCCGCTCCCTCCCCATGGGACCTGTCCCGTGCTGCTTTGCCTTTTGTTCTTTCTTTTTTCCTTTTCTCCTACCAGATTTTTGGCGTCTTTATCTTTTGAAGAGGGCGATGTTCTGTCGGAGTTTCACAGGTGCTCTGGTTGGCTGAGTGGGTCTGTAGATGTGGGTCTAGTTGTATTTGTGGGAGAGGGTGACTTACGAGCGTACTTCTACTCCGCTATCTTGCCTCTTCTCAAAAGTTGAAGTTTTTAAAATAGTTGTTTCAGAAGATAGTACTTAGGCCTCTAGGTACATCAGACTTTGGGATGTCAGATGGCTTTTGATCTCCTTATCTATCTTTTATTCATTTTGAAGGGTTGTGAAAACAATAATTCATTTGGGGAAGAAAAGAGAATTTATTCATATTATAGTTGTTTCTTTTGAGATTTGATCCTGTTGATTGTAGGAACATTAACTATTCTTTCTCAGCTATATTTTTTGGCTTTTTTTTTTTGGTCTGAAATTCAGCAGTTTGTGAAGGTGAACATTCATTAAGAACCTATTACGGCAAGATACTTCCCAGGCATTCAGTGTTTCAAAGGTAGCCAGTGACCTCAAATATCTTTCACATTAACTCAGGAGGTGAGAATGTACATAAACAGGAATAGATATTAGCCATGAGGAAGAGTATTTTATGGTCCAACTGTTTGATATTTTTGTTCATAAAATTTGACATTGAACAATGGGAAGTAGCCCATTTAAAACTATTAACTCATTTTGTTTGTCTGTGACCTCAAACTGACTCTATCCTACATTCACAACACACACACACACACACAAAGTAATGCCATAGTTGTGCTCTAAATGTCTCAATCTCAAGATTTTTGCAATATAGGCAGTATTTTAAATGAAAAATAATGTACAATGCTCAATCATTTAGGAAGCATATATAATCATTTAATTTTCATTTTAAACTATCTATTTTAATATTATAATCATGTGCCCTTATTTAGGTGAACTTTTAGTCTAGAATTTATAAATGATATTAGTAGAAAGACTTATATTTGAGTTACGGCTCCACCATGTGTTAGCTGACATGGGACAATACAATAAATCTTCTTGTACCTCAGATTACTTGCCAAAATAAGATCAGTATTAATATCTCTGCTAATACCTATGGTGAGGAATGTCTGACACACGATGTGGGAAATGACTTTATAAACAGTGAAGTCTCCATGAGTTTTTTTTGGGGGGTGTGGTGTTGCTGTTGTTTTTGTCATTGAAATTATGGTTGTTAATTCAAAGTGTCTTTTGTGGTATTTACATGATTTCCTGCCTATTTACCAGGTTAAAAAAAAGGAAATCAAGGATTGAAAATCAGCTTTAAGGCATCCAGATTGGAAAAAATGAAGTAAAATTGTCTGTCTTTGCAGATGACATGAGTTTATATGTAGAAAATCCTTAGGTTGCCACTTGGGGTGAGGGGACTGCTTATCAATAATACATAAAATCAGTAAAGTTTCAGGCTACAAAATCAATGTATAAAAATCAGTTCCATTTCTATACTCTACCGATGAACGATCTTAAAAATAAACAAAGAAAACAGTTTCATTACAATAGCATCTGAAACAAACAAAAAATACTCAAGAATAAATTTAACCATGGAGGAAAAATATCTGTACATTGAAACTATAAGATGTCAATGAAAGAAATGGGAAGATATCCTGTGTTCATGGATCAGAAATAAGAGTTAATGTTATCAAAATGTCCATCTAAAGTCATCTATAGATTCAATGTAATCTCTATCAAAATTTCACTGGAGAAACAATCCTACAATTTGTATGGAACCAAACAAGACCGCAAATAGCCAAAGCAATCTTGAGAAAGAACAGTGATGAAGTCATACCTCCTGATTCTGGACTATATTACAAACTGTAGTAATCAGATCAGTATGATACTAGCATGAAAACAGACACGTAGAACAAGGAAAGACAGTTGAGAGCCCAGAAATAAACCCTTATGTGGTCATCTTGTATTTGACAAGAGACCCAGGAAGACTCAACGAGGAAAGGATAGTCTTCAATAAATGGTGTTGAGAAAACTGGATATTCACATGTGAAAGGATGAAATTGGATCCTTATCTTACACCACTCACAAAAAGTAACTCAAAGTAAGGTTAAGAACTTAAAATTAAGACCTGAAACTAAAAAACTGGAAGAGAACATGGGAAAAAGCTCTTTGACATGGGTCTTGGCAGTGATTTTTTTGGAAATCACACCAGAAGTAAAAGCAACAAAGGCAAAAATCAGCGAGTGAGGCTATATCAAACTAAAAGGTCTCTGCCCGGCAAAAGAAACAATCCACACAATGAAAAGGCAACATACGGAATGGAAAAAATTGCAAATCATTTATCTGATAAGGGGTTAATATCCAAGATATATAAGAAACTCATACAACTCAATAACAAAAAGAAAAAGCCAAATAGCCCCCCTAAAAATGGACAGATAATTTAAATGGACATTTTCCCAAAGAAGACTATACATGGCCAGCAGATACATGAAAAGATGTTAAACTTCAGTAATTATCAGGGAGATGTAAATTAAAACCACAATGAGATATTGCCTTAGAATGGCTGTCACCCAAAAGACAAGAGGTAACAAGTATTGGTGAGGAGAAATTGGAACTTTGTGCACTGTTTTTGGGAATGTAAATTGGTACAGCCACTATCAAAAACAGTGTGACGGTTTCTCAAAAAATTAGAGGTGGAACTACCATATGATTCCTCTTCTGGGAATATATCCAAAAGAAATGAATTATTATCTCAGAGAGATACCTGCACCCCCATGTTCATTACAGCATTACTCACAATAATAGAGATGGAAACAACCTGTCTATTGACAGAGACAGAAAATGTGGTATATACGTACAATGGAATATTATTTGAGCCATAAAAAGAAAATCCTGCCATTTGTGACAAGATTGATGGATTCTGAGGGTATTCTGCTGGAGGAAATAAGAGAATTTGTCTCTCAGATGGAGAACAACAAATACAATAGGATTTCACTTATATATGGATTCTAGAAATCAGACTCATAGTAAGTAACAGAGAATAGAATGGTGATTGACAGGCCTGGGGGTGGGGGAAATGATGAGATATTGCTCAAAGTCTGCAAAATTTAGTTACAAGATGAATAGGTTGTGGTGACATAATGTACAGCATGGTGACTACAGTTAACTGTACTGTATTGCATACTTGAAAAGTGCTAAGAATAGATCTTAAATGTTCTCACCATCACTAATATATGTGTATCAAATCGTCACATTTTACACTTTAAACTAACACAATGTTATATCTCAATTATACCTCAGTAAACCTGGGGGCAGAAATCAGCCTTTCTCGGTAGGCCAACATTCATTCATTCAGCACGTATTTATTGAATTCACATTCTGTGCTAGATTCAGTCTAAGGAGTGAGGATACCATGCTGAGAAAAATAGAAACAGATTCTGTCATCACGGAGATTAATAAAGGAAAGGGATATTCTGACATGAATGCAAACATAAAAGAATATAAAACCAAAACAGTATTTGTAGTGATGTTTTCTAATGTGTTCTTTAAAAGTCAACAATTTTTAAAATATTTGTTTTACTAAATATTTTTAAAAGCTGCGTTTTGTATAAAAAGGTGCCACTTTGGGTTTTACGGTCTAGATCCTGGTCAGTTTTTACCTTATGTTTGTTTTTGTCAGATACCATAGTTTTATCGATGTCTTTTCCTGGATTCATTTTGTCATGAGTAAACTTTTTGTTTTATTTTCAAAGACACATATCCTCTAGCATTTCAGAGACACAGAAATGGTACAGAATCAGGTATTCTTAATAGAATTGTGAAAACCCTAGACAAGGAAACTCTTTACCAAGAGTTGATGAGATTTGAGAATGCTTGAAAATTAGCCCATTTGATTTCTCAAGATTTCTGTCAAACCCAGGTAATTGAAAATGTGACCAAAAGAAATAGTATGTAGTGCAGTTTTAAGGGAAATTAAGACGTGGTCTGGGTTGAGACCATTGGCTTTGAAAGTGGACTACACTGAGAGCTGATATGCTAATAGCTAATGCTTTAAGGTAGGCCCCATCTCTAAGCTGGCATTTTCTTTACTATGAAAAGAATGTCATTTTTGTCCTGAGACTTTTAGCTCAGAAATTATGTAGCTCCAGGCAGTCTCTAGTCATTCATGGATATAAAGCATTTTTAAGATGAGTATTGAATATGTTTAATATGTAAAATGATGCAGTAAGCTTTGAGGACAGCTCCAGGGACAAAACTAAAATGTTATGAAGAAAAGACCTGAGAAAGAACAGCAAATTATATAAAATCCTGTCTAAGGACTCAAAATAAGAATTAGAATACTTTCCTTGATAGTTGATCCCTAAATAAAGGTTCCAGGACAGGAATGTAACTCAACTCAGGTCCAGATAATGGCATCTGCCTGAACAGAAATTGTCCTTAATTCTGTAAGCTAGTATCTCTATGCTTAAAAACAAGAGTTACAGGGAAAGCTCATCAGATATGTAGTATCTTTGAAAGCCTGCTTCTGAAGGAGACTCTGAGATATTTCTGAGTACACTGAGAAGTGTTGGCGTATCAGGGGCTGACAGATTCTCTCCTTGACCAGACTTTGGTCAGACTCCTCTGAACTCTCTGCTCAGCTGGGCCCCTCCTCAAGCTTTCATCTCTGTCCTGTGGCATCCAGCTTTAGCAGAGATTCTACTAAGTCAGTTTAGAGAGAAGCCCCACCCTTGATTTCTGATCACCCTTAGTATCTGACCAAATTCCTCACCCTTCATCATCACCCAGGGGCTACCTGATCATCCTGGCCCACCTTCAGCAAGAATCCTCTTAGATCATTTTATCAAGAATTACACTACCCTCTTAGTAATTTTCCATCCACCAGCTCCCTACTCTGCTCCTTGGCTATAAATCCCCACTTTTCCTTATTTTAGAATTGAGTCCAGTTCTATACTGAAGTCTCTTTTTCCCAGTTGCAAGAGTCCTGAATAAGATACATATTTTTTTAACCATTTTGACTACCGTCCATCTCTGTTTTTTTCTTTGACACAGCACATAAATTCTGTCAAAATTTTCTGTGACTACTTTTACTATTTATATTCCAATGATTGACAGACAGACAGATGGATAGATATCAGTCAGTTATCAGATACATATCTGACACATCTTCAGTGTGTCTGCTGATGTATAGCACCAGCTCTCTCCTTCCACTTGAATTTTTACTAAATTAGCAGATAATTATATATAAAATTATAATATATAGTATATCATATAATATATGATATATATATAATTTATAATATATAATATCTTAGGTCTTAGTTAATATTATAAGTCTAACCTATATAATATAAAGGTTGTATATGATAAAATATCTTTAGATTTTAGCATTAAGTTTATATAAGGTTATATATCATATATAATGCACTTTGTATTATACTGTAATGCAGTTAATGGTATGATCTGGCATATATAATAGCAGATGATCACATATGATAGTATTGTATGGCAGTATACTAACAGATGATCTATTTAATATCTGTGTGATTATCTGTTATTGTATATGACAGATCATACTACTGTTATATAGAACATGTATCATTATCTACTGATACTAAAAAAATTCAAATGGAGAATCAGAGAGTTGCCCCCTTCATCCCCAGTATTCTCCTAGCTAGATTGGGTTGGGCTGAGAAGCCAATACTAAGAAAATCATTTTGGGATTTTTTAAATTTTAACCTTAATTTTTTTAAATTGAAGTACAGTCCATTACAATGTGTCAGTTTCTGGTGTACAGCACAATATTTCAGTTATGCATATACATACATATATTCATTTTCATATTCTTTATCATTAAAGGTTAGTATAATATTGAACATAGTCCCCAGTGCTATACAGGAGAATTTGGGTTTTTTAATCTATTTTTTTATATAGTGACTAACATTTTCAAATCTCAAACTCCCATATTTATCCCTTTCCACCCCCTTTCCCCTGGTAACCATAAGATTGTTTACTACGTCTGTGAGTTTGTTTCTGTTTTGTAGATGAGTTCATTAGTGTCTTCTTTTTTCCTTTTATTTAGATTCCACATATGAGTGATATCATGGTATTTTTCTTTCTCTTTCTGGCTTACTTCACTTAGAATGACATTCTTCAGGGACATCCATGTTGCTGCAAATGGTGTGATTTTATTAGTTTTTGATGGCTGAGTAGTATTCCATTGTGTAAATATACTAAAACTTCTTTATCCAGTCATTTGTCAGTGGATATTTGACTATTGTAAATAGTGTTGCTGTGAACATTGGGGTGCACAGATGTCCAATAGGCACATGAAAAAATGCTCAATGTCATTAATTATCAGAGAAATGCAAATCAAAACTACGAGGTGTCACCTCACACTAGTCAGGATGGCCATCATTAAAAAGTCCACAAACGATAAATGCTGGAGAGGGTGTGGAGAAAAGGGAACTCCCCTACACTGCTGGTGGGAATGTAGATGGTGCAGCCATTATGGAGAACAGTGTGGAGATTTCTCAAAAGACTAAAAATAGACTTACCATACAATCCAGCAGTCCCTCTCCAGGGCGTATATCTGGAGGAAGCTCTAATTCAAAAAGCTACATGCCCATTTTGGAATTTTGATCTTGATTCTGGAAACCTCAGCCAGGCTTCAGAACTGGAATTGTTCCCTTTCTCTTTTAAACCAAAGTGGACAGCAGCCACCAGGTGATGACAAAAGACAGGCAGGACTGGATCCACAGGAACACACAGGTGATGCCTCAGGCTCATTCCAGGTGTTCCCTTAACTTCATAATAACTCAATACTATGTTTTATGCAAGTAAAATTTTTAGGATCCACTTGTTGCATTAAGGTGGAGTTGTAATATACTGAAGCTGTGAATTCAAGTTCTGTTTATGTTTTAATGTCTATTAAATTAAATTTAATGGTGTTTAAAATTAAATAAGATTGCCTTTTTAACTTCTAAATGTGTACCCAAAAGTCTCATCTTCTTTTCCAGTAAAGCAGAAAAAATTTAAAACCGAGGTTAAACCAAAGTCCTGAGCCAGTTTTATTTGCTCACACATTTCACCAAAGTATAATGTCTTAATTAAACAAATGATGTACAAACATAGCTTTTTTTTTAAAAAAAGATATTCTTGTTGTGTATAGTTCTTATGATTGGCATAAATGTAGGTGCATCTGATATACATGTAAGGAAACATGTTTATATTGTGTATTACATACACCCTTTAGCAAATGACATTAAGTCTTTTTTTTAATAGGATGCTTCCTAGATTATATGGAAAATCAAGTTAACATAATAGAGAAAGGAAAATACTGATTCTAATCTAACATTGAAAACTAAAAGAATTTTTAAACTGTTTCCTTTGTAGTAAAATTCAGAATCTGTTAATAATAACAACAATAGTATTAATAGTAATAATATTTATACTATTATGAGAATTCATATGTCAGTATGTTTCCAGTGGGAAGGAAAGAAACAAATAAAACCTGTGATTCTAGCTGATAACCTCATCCCATAGATTTTATGTATTAATGGCAGTATATGTGTTTTTCCCATAGAAGCTGGTTTCATTTTGGGGAAATAAGTACTTAACATTGTTACAGTGTTAATTTATGTACTTTTATCTGGATTTTCCTTCTGTTTACCATGGTTCTTAAGTTTAGCATCTAAGGTTGCTGACTTCAAGGACCAGGGAACAAATGGAAATGGACCTATTAAAATAAGAATATGAATTTTAATAAGAATCTCTAGCATGGTATTAATAAATATTCGAGTTTTAAAAGCCATGCCTTTGGTAGAAGATAAAGAGATATGTAAGCATTTTAAGAAAGACTATCCTCAGCTTCTTCTACAAGCACCGCAGATTTCAAGGAAGGTTATACAGATTCTGAAAATGAATAGTCAAAGTCCCCATAGAGAGAGGGATCATTTGGAACAAGGTGTTTGTTTTCTGTAATGTATGGAGGAGACTGCTGGCCGGGAGAAATGCCATATGCCTTCAGCAGAAGGAGTTATGTAGATTAGGAAATCAGAACAATACAGTAAGTTTTAAAACACTGACTTGATAAAGATATGACCCCCTAGAAGGGGTCTTTACTTTCTTACAAGATTTTGGTTTAGTTCTAAACCTTGTGAGAGGGTGAGAGACATACTTGTTTTGGAAGTTGTTGAGACAATGTTGAGACATTGGCCACATTTGTTGTCTTCTTTAATCTCCTGATCTTTGTGAATGAGTGCTTTGACTACTTTTAAACAAGTGGAAATGCTATTTCTGAGTTTTGTTTGAATATTTCTTCTCAAAGGTACTGAAAGTAATTTATCAGGATAAGTGTCTAAGAAATCATGCATTCCTTAACTAGGTTTTTAGATTAAACTGTGAGATAGGCCCAGAAGCACATAAAGATAATGAAATTCCATTTGCATTTTCAGTGGTTCAATATTTTATGAAATTAGCAAAGGTTTATTGTATTTTATGCATGGGTATTCAATTGAATAAAAGGCATAATAAAAAAGAATTCAAAGGCAGAATTTTCATTGAGGGGGAAAATAAATTAGAAAAAGTAATGCAATCACGCTCATATATATTTTATGAATTTCATGCATTCTGTATTTGAAAGCTTGTCAAGATATGCTTGATTATTAAAATATAGATTAACATTGGAAGTTTTACATTTTTCTCTATTTACATACTTATTCCTTTGCACACATACATATAATAACTTCTGCCAAAATCAGTTGTCAGGCTATTCTCTTCCATTATAATAAGCGAATAATAAGACAGCTGAAGATCTTTTTGGAGTTAGAGAAACAGTATTGCCTAATCTAACATTGGCACTTTTTGTATTTTGAGGTAAATTATCACACATACTTTTCTTCCATTTCCACACATCAGTTTGGAAGAGTGAGTCATTTTTTTTTTACAGACTTGAGATGTAGGTAAAGCAATTAATGAGGGAAACAGAACAGATTTCCCTTTCCATGTTGCTGAAGTTTCATTTGTATGAAATTAGAGGAACCTCTGTCACAGCTTGATGGTAAACAATGTATAATTACTTTTGAGTTGGGCACGAGTGCCCCATGGTACCCAGATGTCCAAAAATGAGTTTGGCATGCTTAGCAAAGATCTTGTAAGTCATCTCAGCTTTTGCTTGATGTATAAGACAGGTTGGTGGTTAAGCTTTCACAGTTTGTGAATTTCACAGGGAAAGAAATTGTGGTTTCCCGAGCTTTGGCTGATCTTTGCAAACTAGATTGGAAAGTCACATGAGGCTGGTTCTGTAAGCAGAGTAATGCATCAGATGCCCAGACTGCCAGTGGCAGTGTTTGTAGCTTAAGGGTGCTCAAATGGCATTGTCTAGGTTTCCTCCCCCAAATACCTCAGAGCAGGTTTGTTCCCGTATCTTCCGAGAGCTATGTATAATGGAAACTTGATTCTTTTTTGAATATTCTGCTATCCTCCCTCTTGGCACTTTCAGTCATTTCTGATTACCTAAATGAGAACCCCTGTTGCAGACTTTTCTTTTTGACACTTTTCTCTTGCCATTCAGTATTGTTTCTTAGGGTCGCTCCCTGCTGAAATATATGCTAATGGAATATTACCCCAAGCAAAATAAAAATCATGGATAGGCAAATCTGCTGCCAAAGCAACCAAACTGACAAATCAGATGGTGCCTTGCATATCTTTGCATAAATGCCTTTTGGTAGATCCATTATTTTCTACATTCTTCCTAACTCCTCTCCTATGCTAGAATAGTCTTTCACACATTCCCTTATATCTACAGTGAACTTATGCAAAATCTAAAGACATTAGGGGAGGTTGGTAGATATGCATCATCATTATTATCATCACCACCAACACATATGGAGCACTTCTTATGCACCTGTTACTTTAATTAATTCATTTAATTATCATGTAACTCCTGTGAAATAATGGTAGGAATTCTTATTCACGTATTTAGATAAGGGAGCCATTATGTAGAAAATTGAAATAACTTACAGAGTGACACACAACTATTCAGGACAAGTTAGAATTCATACCCAGGTCTGTCTGCCTCTAAATTAGTGTTTTAACTCATAGTAATAGGACCTAGATGAGATATATTTGTGTTGGAACATTCCTAAGCATTTAAAAATGTTCTCAATTTGTGCTACCCCTATGAATGCTAGAAATATCTCAGAGCCTAAAACATCTGTTCAGCTCACTTCTACTTTAGTTCAATTACCATTTGTTGAATATTTATCATGAATGAGGTACTATTCTAGGCACTGGGGATTCAAAAATACATTGTGTCTCTGGCAAGTAAGCAATATAATGGGTTAAAAACTTAAGATATTATACAATCTTAAATTTATTAAGTGGATGTTTCCTTCCATTTATTATGTCTCAGGAAAAAAAGTGCCTATTTACATTACAAATAACCTAATAAGTGCTATTTTAACCGCCTCAAAGGATTAGAAAATTATTCTTCTAACCAGTGGGGCCAGTTAGATTTACATAAATGATCTGAAATATTTAATGTTCTTTAATTGCTTCCAAAGAAACCGTGCCTTGTAGGCAATAAATCTCAACATAATTATTAATGATGTAATTAAGGATTTGACCTCTTAAGTAAAGCAGACATCCAATAAAATAATATTTATTTCATGAAATAAGAACGTGATTCTTTTGGGGCTCAGTGCAGAAGAAAAAGCAGTACATGAATTTCAAAGATTTCAAATGTCTGTATTCATCATTTATTACTCTGAGCATACAGCTTGAATCAAATGGCACAATTACCCTTATGGAATATTAAGGAGAATTTGGCAGTAGTATAAAGTGAGGTTTGGAGTTTTGAAACGTTTGCTTGAGTTTACTCCTTAGATTTTGAAATATTTCAGCATACATTTTATTTTGATATTTTAAACCTTACTTATAAATCAAGTTTATTGATTTTTTGGACTATTTGAGATTGGCTGGAAAAATAGTAGTGCCAATTGAATTATCATTATAATTATAGATCAGTTTTATGAAGACATACAAGTAGAGAGAGGGTTTATTCTTTTTTTTTTACTTTTTTTATTGAGGTATAGTCTGTTTACAATGTGTCAGTTTCTGTCATACAGCACAATGCTTCAGTCATATATGAACATACATATATTTGTTTTCATATTCTTTTTCACTGTAAGTTACTACAAGATACTGAATATAGTTCCCTGTGCTATACAGTATGAACTTGTTTTTTATCTATTTTATATATATTAGTTAGTATCTGCAAATCTTGAACTCTCAATTTATCCCTTACCACCCTCTTCCCCCCCAGTAACCATAAATTTGTTTTCTATGTATGTGAGTCTGTCTCTGTTTTATAAATAAGTTCATTTGTCTTTTTTTCTTTAGATTCCATATATAAGTGATATAATATTGTATTTTTCTTTCTCTTTCTGGCTTGCTTCACTTAGAATGACAATCTCCAGGTCCATCCATGTTGCTGCAAATGGCATTGTTTTATCATTTTTTATGGCTGAGTAGTATTCCGTTGTATAAAAATTCCACAACTTCTTTTTCCATTCATCTGTTGATGGACATTTAGGTTGCTCCTATGTCTTAGCTATTGTAAATAATGTTGCTATGAACATTGGGGTGCATGTATCAAATGAGAAATGATGGAGAGGGTGTGGAGAAAAGGGAACCCTCCTACACTGTTGATGGGAATGTACTTTGGTACAGCCATTATGGAAAACAGTATGGAGATTCTTCAAAAGACTAAGAATAGACTTGCCATATGATCCAGCAGTCCCACTCCTGGACATATATCCAGAGATAAGGTTTATTCTACTTTAGAATTCCTTTAATTGCTAGAAGGCATCAACATCAGTCTTAAGACAATACTGGTGAGGTATAGAAGGTAAAAATTATTATAGTGGAAATCTATATATTCTTGGATCTCATATCATCTATGTAATTAATCTAAGTGAAAACATTTTTATTTAGTATACTTACAGATGTCCACCTGACATCACTATGACTTTAATAAAACCTTCAGCATTTATTCTTTCACCATCCTGTTTTTCTAATTATCATCCACTTAATTTTTATTTGGAGATTCTATTTTTCTCATTTGCCTGGTTTGAGAAAAGACAGAACTAAGTTTTTAAATGCTGTTTGGACCTCATTTTCTGATAGATAATGAGACATATTCTGAGAATCAGTTTATATGCCCTCTGGTCTATGATACTGTGATCCTATGTCTGAACTGAGTTTATGAAAAGAATTGGGAAAGTAGTATACCGTCTTCATTTTAGAGTCTTAATTAGTTTGCAGCATTTCAATGAGAAAATGATAGAGTATAATTCTCCACTAGTTCAGCACTGCAAACCTTCAGCGTGGATTTGTGGCTTAGTGTTTTATTATAGTTCTTCAATCTGGTACAGAAGTAATCATTAGACCCCTGCCATGTTCTGTAAAATAGAATAGGAATACTTTAATAGCCAGGGGATGAAGCATAGGAAAAAGGCATCAATGGTGCTTTTAAAGGGGAATGGTATGGCCTTCCTATGAGAATTACACAATCAGGGATATTTGACTGCTTTAAAAAAAAAAGTTCTGCTTTTGTAGAATTCTTCCTGAGTACAAAAATGCTTAGAAGATATTGGTGAACTCTACATGTTCTTCTAGGATCACAAATAGCACAGGGTTTGAAGGGAAAAACTGACAGTGTCATAGTTCCCACAGTAGCAGGCATGTGATTTAGACAGACAGCCTTCCCAGAGGCTTAAGCTTAAAAATTTGTTGGATTGAAAATTGTTTACTGTGGTCTGTAACTTTCAACACATTACTACCTAATAATATTAATTATTATGTGGCAGGCTCCCATCTTAGAGCTTTACGTATATCAACTGATTGTATTTTTTAAATAACCTAGGAGAATAGGAGTGCTATGAAGAAGGTACTGTTTTCAGAACAGTCCCCTAAGAAATATAAGTCCCTGTTGTACAGATGAGGACACTGAGGCACAGAACGGTCAAGTATTAGCAAACAAATGTCAGAGTAAGGATTTGAACCGGGGCCATCTGTCTCCGGAATCCATTATGCGATACTGTCTCTGAGTTACTGTTGAGGTCAGAAACCTGACCTGTTTCCCAGTTAGTGCCTGACATCTCTATGGTTTCATCACGGATGTCTGTCGGGGCATACTACACTGGGGCTGGGATGCATACTACAAAAGCATAAGCTACAGTTTCTACCTTACATCAATGTAACATCTTCCTCTTCTCATTTATTTCTTCAGCCAGAATTTGCTGAGACCTACTATGCACCAGGCATTGTGCTCAGTGTTTGATGCAATATTATAAAAGGCAAAATTCCATCTTTGGAGATTGTGCATCAAACTGCTTGGATACCTCATAAGTGTT
This sequence comes from Vicugna pacos, assembly GCF_048564905.1. Lineage (NCBI taxonomy): Eukaryota > Metazoa > Chordata > Mammalia > Artiodactyla > Camelidae > Vicugna > Vicugna pacos. The sequence goes on along the minus strand of NW_027328741.1, from coordinate 63,990,436 downwards.
GTTTTACCCAGAAGCTATTAATTACTGCATCACACATATTGTCGGTAGTTATAATGCTGGACTTTCAGCTGTTACATCAGTAAATATTTGCCGTGGAAAAACTATGCTTCCATATTTGAAACCTTGTATTAGTGTTAGAGAGTGGGACACGCTAGTTAAAGAGTTCACTCTATCCAAAATTATGAAATTTTAGGGCCTACTATGTAAGTTTCAACTCAGTTTTTGTCTGCAACAGACAATACATTTTCTATTCCTTCCTGAAAATTTGTATTTTTTCAAAGCAAACTGGATATGGCGTCAAAGCACAACCCATAAAGGAAAAGTTGACAGATTGGACTTAAATTAAAAGTTTAATTAAAAATGAAAAACTTTGCTTTGCAAAAAAATACTCTGAAGAAAATGCAAAAAACCACACAGACCATGAGCATGTATTTGTATATCACAAGTCTGACAAAGAACTTGTAACTAGAATATATGAAGAACTCTCAAAACTCAATACTATGAAAACAAACAACCTGTTTTAGCTCTGGCTACTGCAACAAAATAAGTAGACTGGGTGGCTTTTACAACAGACGTTTATTTCAAAATGTTTTTGAAGTGCAAAATCAAGGTGCCTATAGATTGTTGTCTGGTGAGGGACTGCTTCTTGGCTTGTAGACAGCTCCATTCTTGCTGCGTGTTTTTCTTCCTTTTCTTATAAGGACGCTAATCTGACAATGAGACCCCCACTCTTATGACCTTGTCTGAACCTAGTCACTTCCCAAAGGCCCCCTCTCCAAATACCACCACATAATGGGTTGAGGTTTCAGTATATGATTTTGGAGAGACACAAACATTCGATTCATAACACAGTCCAGTTTGAAAATTGAGTCAAAGATTTGCATAGACACTTTACCAACAGAGATGTAGAAATGACAAGTAAGAGCATGAAAAGAGGTTCAACATCATTAGTAATTTGGAAAGTGAAAATAAAAATTATGGAGTATTACCACTATTCACCGTAAGTATGATGAAAATTGGGGAGGAAGTTATAGCTCAGTGGTACAGCACGTGCTTAGCATGCATGAGGTCCTGGGTTCAATCTCCAGTACCTCTAAATAAATATAAATAAATAAATAGATAGATAGATAAATAGGTAAATACATACATACATACATACATACATACATACATACATACATACCGAATTACTGCTGGTAACAAGGCAGAACAACCAGAAAGCCCACACATCGTTGATGAAATGAAATATGGTGTGACCACTTTGGAAAACAGTTTGAAAGTGTCCTATAAAATCTACACTTACAGATGACTCAACAATCACCCTCCTAATTATTTACCCAAAGTAAATTAAAAGTTATATTTACACAAGAACCTGTGTATCAGCTTTATTCAGAATCACCAATACGTGGAAACAACCCAGATGTTCTTCAGTAGGAGAATACACAAAATGTGTTCTATCCATGCAGTGGAGTAATACTCAACAACAACAAAAATGGAAGGAATTATTGACATATGCAGCAACACAGGCTGTGGAATTCCATTTTGGTGACACTCTAGGGGAGAAAAAGCAAAACTGTAGAGACAGAATGGATCAGGATTTTCTAGGGGTTAAGACTGAGGGGCTGGGGCAGGTAGGGGTTGAGTCCAAAGAGGACAGCACAGAGAAATATTTGTGGTGACAGAATTGTTCTGTCTCATGGTTTTGGTAGTGGATGCAGGCTCAATGCATTTGCCAAAACCCATGGAACTGTAGCGCCCGAAGAGTGCATTTTATTGTATGTAACTTAAAAATAAATTTAAATCAAGGGTGATGATAAATAACAAAAAAAAAGGAAATTGAGATTATTTTCCATACAAGAACTTTAATGTAGTTCACATTCCTTGACTAGGATTTTCCATCTCTAGAAATTTATTCTTAGGAAAGCAATCAACGATATGGTCAAGAGTGTTCTTTGCTGTATTACTCATCACAGGGAAATTGAAAACATTTTAATTGTGCAATTAAAGTGAGGTAGTTAAGTAAATTATATTTCCCATTTATAGGCATTAAAATTATGTTCCTGAAGGTTAATTATAGAGAGGAATGATTATTCTTTACTGATATATTATCATTTTACTCTGTTGATTTCCCCAGTTTAACTTAAAATACTGATTTTCAAATATTTGAAAACTTTTAGACAACTTGAAACTTGTACTTTCTAAAGGTATACCACATATTCAATCTGGTCCAAGTCCTCTTCCTATTAGCTCAATATATAGCTGGATAGGTAGACAGGTGAGAAGAGTAATATCTCTGCCTTTATAATCATTTCAATTCCTCTTATTTTTCGAGCAAAGGCAAAATTAGGATGGAGAATATAGTATCTTTGATTCAAATCATTTTTCTATTTGGAATGCCCTTTATCCTTATTTCCACCAGTAATAAAAAGCTACATTATATATAAAGGTGCTTTGCAATTTCCAAAATATTATTTTACATTAGCCTCTTTGATCTCGAATCAGAACCGATAATGTAATTGGAGATGATAGTAGTGCCCCACCTCCTGCTTATACAAGGCATCCGAAGCCTAAAACAGCTTAATAATGTTCCAGGGTCACATTTTGGTAAGTATCAAAGGCAGAACTCAAATCCCAACTCCTCGTCAAATATTCTGTCTATTATAATGCACTGTTTATTTACTCAAAAGATTTTTTCCCTTTTGAGGAAGCATGTCTTGCATTACAAAGGACATTTATTTCATTATTGTCATTCCAGATTCACTTTTAAAAATTATACAGTTTCTCTGTTAAATTCTCATGAGAAACACGGTTTCCACACTAAGCAGATACCCTCAAATCGTGTTTTGAGCTATATCAGTGTGCTTTTTTCAGTGTTTGCTCTGTGCCTTCTTGGACAAGACCTTCTTACCACCTCCCCCACCTACCACCCCACCAAATTTCTGAGCAATCCACTGTGTACAAAAACATTAAGTTTATTATGCCTCAGATGCAAACAGACAGAACAAGTCAGTGCTCAAAAATGAAATCTTGAAGCTCATTTTCAGAAACAGTAACCCTGAAAAGCAGACTTTCATATGTAAGAGCCAGGCATATGGGAGGAAAGTGTTTTGTAAATCCCAGATAGCTCCCTCCAGATAGGAGAATGAGAGGCCAGATGACTCAGAATACAGTTTTAGCATAAGCCAGAATCCTGCATTGGCCAGTTTCCTGGATCAGAAAGGGGGGACCTAGGGAGAAGATTGAGAAGCGGCATGTGGACATGAGGATCCTTGGCCCCTCTCATTCTGCAGATGAAATATGGGACTGAAGAAATGAAACCTCTGGACATTTCAGATAGGTTAAAGGAAAAGCAAAGCAGAGTGGCCAGTATTTCATTCCTGGTTTGAGATTGTGGGACGAGATTATACACAGGGTTCCTTGCACCCCAACATAAAGAGATGGGGCTGAAATAGTGACACATGGGTGTGCTGTGTTTAGGCACAGAGTGGGTCTGAGCTAGCTGCCCAGCACCCTCCCAACCTGGTCTCCCCAGTTTATCTGTAACCTGGGGGTTTATCATGCTCCACTGTGGGACGTGGAGGTACTGACTGCCCCAGGAAACTGGAAGTAGCTTGGAGTCAGCTCTACGTGAGTATCAAGTACCTGAACTAGAAAATCAGAAGCTGTGACAGGAACCCTAGAAATTAGCAGTGGATGCAGGTGAATCATCAAAGACTAGATGATGATCCACAAAGACCAAGTTGATGGGAATAGCTCAGTAGGGAACCAGCAAATTTCAAAGGAGAGTGAGCAACAACATGGGTGTGTGTTACATTCAGCTGCCACCCAGAGAGAAAGGAAGAAGGAGAGAGGGAGAAATATAGAAAAACTGAGACCGAGTTACCTTTGAAAAGATTTAGTTGGATCATGAGGTGCTAAGTTACTTTAAATGGATATATTTCTGTCCCTTCCCCAACTCCCATCTGGCCCTGGCCACCAACCAGAAATTGGGGCTTGTGAGCAATTTGATATCATTTACAGGAAAAAAACTAACTTTTTAAGGCCACATTTTGGTAGGTGTCAAAAAACAGAACTATACAAACAGTCTCTGTTTTTTCAAACCTAGGTCAAAATGAGTAATTTTTAAACCTTTTACACATTCATAAAATAGCAGTTACTTCCCTCTGGAATATGTGACTGAGGCCAAGGAAATGTGATGTTTCAACATTAAGACATTTTGTTAGATTTTATGTGCATGTGTTTTTAAGCAATTGTAATTTGCTCGTAAATCGTACACTGTTTCTGCCCTTTCGCATCTTCTCACACCTGAGTAACACACAGAATTCATGAGCTAAAGGTGTTGGGATGCTTTACACTTGACTGATTCTCCACAGATAAGGTTTTGTGTAGCCAAGCATATAAATTGTCCTGACAGTGAGTAGAAGATATGCCTGTCGATAAAGGATTGTGTTTAAGAAATGGGCTGTCAGCACTAGGTTGCCCAGGTCCAAATTCAAGCTCTACCATTTTACCTGTGTTTGTCTTTGTATGGGTAATTTCACAAATCTAAGACTCAGTTTTCTCATATGCATAATGAGCATAATGGTAGATCTTACCTCATAGCACTGCTATGACATTTAAATGAGTTGGTATATGTAAGTCACTTAGAGTAACAAACATTGATTAATGTACATGTTTACTGTTATTGATGCTTTGAGGATTAAATGAGTTCATAAATACATATAAACTGTAACATTCTGCTGGATACATTCTCAGTGATCACAGTGTTAGCTGCTGCTGTTATATTCCGAGATGCTGAGGAGCTCATATACCTGCTCAGTCAGACCGGCTTCTGAACAAACAGCTCACCAGCCATCAGATGGAATTTCAGCTAACTTCTGGCCTTTGTGGACATGTTTACCTTGGAAATACTGATTCCCTATTTTAAGCTGTTGCTATTTTTTTAGATTTTATTTTATTGAGTTATAGTCAGTTTACAATGTTGTGTCAATTTCCAGCGTAGGGCACAATTTTTCAGTTACACATGAACATACGTATATTCATTGTCGCATTCTTTTCCACCATGAGTTACCACAAGATCTTGTATATATTTCCCTGTGCTATACAGTATAATCTTGTTTATCTATTCTATATATACCTGTCAGTATCTACAAATTTCAAAATCCCAGTCTGTCCCTTCCCATCTCCCTCCCTCCTGGCAACCACAAGTTTGTATTCTATGTCTATGAGTCTGTTTCAGTTTTGTACTAATGTTCATTTGTCTTTTTCTTTTTTTTTTGATTTTTTAACATTTTTTGTTGATTCATAATCATTTTACAGTGTTGTGTCAAATTCCAGTGTTCAGTACAATTTTTCAGTCATTCATGGACATATACACACTCATTGTCACATTTTTTTCTCTGTGATTTATCATAACATTTTGTGTATATTTCCCTGTGCTATACAGTGTAATCTTGTTTATCTATTCTACAATTTTGAAACCCCAGTCTATCCCTTCCCACCCTCTACCCCGCCCCCCACCCCGGTAACCACAAGTCTGTATTCTCTGTCCATGAGTCTATTTCTGTCCTGTATTTATGCTTTGTTTTTGTTTGTTTGTTTGTTTTTGTTTTTTAGATTCCACATATGAGCGATCTCATATGGTATTTTTTTTTCTCTTTCTGGCTTACTTCACTTAGAATGACATTCTCTGGGAGCATCCATGTTGCTGCAAATGGCATTATGTTGTCGGTTTTTATGGCTGAGTAGTATTCCATTGTATAAATATACCACATCTTCTTTATCCAGTCACCTGTTGATGGACATTTAGGTTGTTTCCATGTTTTGGCTATTGTAAATAGTGCTGCTATGAACATTGGGGTGCAGGTGTCGTCCTGAAGTAGATTTCCTTCTGGGTACAAGCCCAGGAGTGGGATTCCTGTGTCATATGGTAAGTCTATTCCTAGTCTTTTGAGGAATCGCCACACTGTTTTCCATAGTGGCTGCACCAAACTGCATTCCCACCAGCAGTGTAGGAGGGTTCCCCTTTCTCCACAGCCTCTCCAGCATTTGTCATTTTTGGATTTTTGAATGACAGCCATTCTGACTGGTGTGAGGTGATACCTCATTGTAGTTTTGATTTGCATTTCTCTGATAATTAGTGATATTGAACATTTTTTCATGTGTTTTTTGATCATTTGTATGTTTTCCTTGGAGAATTGCTTGTTTATGTCTTCTGCCCATTTTTGGATTGGGTTGTTTATTTTTTTCTTATTGAGTCGTATGAGCTGCTTATATATTTTGGAGATCAAGCCTTTGTCAGTTTCACTTGCAAAAATTTTCTCCCATTCCGTAGGTTTTCTTCTTGTTTTATTTCTGGTTTCCTTTGCTCTGCAGAAGCTTGTAAGTTTCATTAGGTCCCATTTGTTTATTCTTGCTTATATTTCTTCTAGGAGAAACTTTTTGAAATGTATGTCAGATAATGTTTTGCCTATGTTTTCCTCTAGGAGGTTTATTGTATCTTGTCTTATGTTTAAGTCTTTAATCCATTTTGAGTTGATTTTTGTATATGGTGTAAGGGTGTGTTCTAGCCTCATTGTTTTACATGCTGCTGTCCAGTTTTCCCAACACCATTTGCTGAAGAGACTGTCTTTATTCCATTGTATATTCTTGCCTCCTTTGTCGAAGATGAGTTGACCAAAAGTTTGTGGATTCATCTCTGGGCTCTCTATTCTGTTCCATTGGTCTATATGTCAGTTTTGGTACTGATACCATGCTGTCTTGATGACTGTAGCTCTATAGTATTGTCTGAAGTCTGGGAGAGTTATTCCTCCAGCCTCTTTCTTTCTCTTCAGTAATGCTTTAGCAATTCTCGGTCTTTGATGGTTCCATATAAATTTTATTATGATTTGTTCTAGTTCTGTGAAATATGTCCTGGGTAATTGGATAGGGATTGCATTAAATCTGTAGATTGCCTTGGGCAGTGTGACCATTTTAACAACATTGATTCTTCCAATCCAAGAGCATCGAATATCTTTCCATTTTTTAAATGGTTTATAATTTTCTGTGTATAATTCTTTCATTTTCTTTTCTTTATTTTTTTTAATTTTAGATTCCACATATGAGCGAGCTCATATGGTATTTTTCTTTCTCTTGCTATTGCTATTTCTTATGTAAACTATTTTCCTAATATTTGTTAGGAACATTTGTTTGTCATTTTCTTCATGCTTATTTTATTTAGTCTTTATTCTTACATTCTCTTCTTCTTGTATCAGCTGTTAGAGTTTTATTGTTTTTCTCTTTCTGAGCATCGTTACATCATGACTGTATTTTGAGCTTGTATTTGTGTGATCATGCATTGTGTGTTTTTGCTGAATGTCCATACTTTCCTGTTCCTGTTTGGCCTTGTGTTCTATCTTGTCCTTCCAATGCTCCATTTGGAATCTTCTTCATCTGTTTAACTTTCATTTTTGAAAAGTATTGCCTTATTCAGTCTTGTCTTATGATGCAATTCCCAGATAATCAAGCTGCTCCCTCCCTTGTACTTACTTATTCCAATACTAAATTTACCGACTATCTGAGAATGAATTGTGTAGAATCCCTTCTTTATGGTTTGACATCAGCTAAAAGTAATGTAACAAGAAAGACGTAGGTAAGAGATGAACCAGTAGGCAATACAGTAAATGGATAAGAATATGGCTTGTAATGTCCAGCAGGTAGATTTTCCAGTTCCAGCTCAGACACTTAAAAGCCATTATGACTTTTGACCAAGTGTTTTTTCTTAATTAAAAAATACTTTTTTATATTTTACTTTTTTTAACACCTTTATTGTGGTATGATTCCTGTACAGTAAACTACACACTTTTCAGGTGTACAATTTGATGGATTTTAATAGGTGTATACACCAATGAAACCACTACCACTATCAAGATAGCTAACATCTCCTGCCAAGAGGTGCAAATTCAGGACCTCAGGTGTAACGATAGTGACTAACTAATGATGTCAATATGAATATTCAGTAAACCGTGTGGTTTGCGCAGAGTATAGCACACTCTGTGCTTTCCCAGATATCAGATGCTGATCTTAATTTTATTTTATTGCAGTTGTTGTTTTGGTTATTATGAATATGATGATACTTAACATCAAGTTTCTTTATCTGCCTTTCTGTATGTGCAAGCTAGATAGACAAATAAACTTCATACTGTAAACTTAGCCAGCAGAAGCATTAATTGCAATGCTGCCATGGCGTTGTGGCACACAGCTTCTATTTAGCCCTTACTTCTGTTTCATATTTTGTTGGTTTGAAATATAAACATTTCCTGAGCTGATTAGGGTCCCAGTCCAGAAGTGACCAGGGGCTACTTGCCTTTAAGGAGATAACAGATAAATTAAAAAAATGGAATTAAATGTATACAAATTCCAGTAAATTTGCTATGCACTGTCCACTGACATTTTACTCAGCTGTTGGCAAGAATTTAATCAAGGTTTATTGACATTGTTTTCTGAAATTTAAATAGGACATAAAATTTTATGACATGCATAGTATTTTCAATAACTGTTTCATTATTCTCCATAGATAGTGTGATAGAATACAAGAGGAAATCTCAATAAAGCACCAAAATTGTGTTATTTTGGGAAGAGTAAGGTAGTTTGAAGTTTGTGTAATGACTGAATGCTGGTCAACTTTTAAAATCAGACTGTGGATTCGTGGATATCTGAGTTTCTCTTTCTTTTCCTATTTTGTCTATATCTTTTCTCTTTTGGATAAATGGTGTAAAGTCAGAAAACTAAGAATGATAGTTGTTTGTTGTATTGTTATAATAGATAGATGGTAGCTTATAATATTAAATTCTAGTTCTTTAGGATTATTAAAGAAAGAATGCCACAGGATATAGTATAAGTATGGTTTAAACATTAGTTTGATGTGGAAAGCCCGAAGTCTGATGGCTACATTAGTGTTAAATTTACATGGTTGCTTAACCAATAGCCATAGAGATTCTGCCATGAATTATTTTTACTTTAAGTAGCCTATTCATTTGAACTAGAATAAAAACATTTTTGGGGAATTTCAAGTTGATTCAGATGTTCAAGAATCTTTCCCTCATCTAAGAACTGTTGTTTTTAGCCAAGAATGGGCAAATATGAGAGAAGTAGAGTGAACCATGGCCAAGACCTAGTCATCTGGCTGTCAATGCCAATGTCTACAGAATCACAAACAAAACTGAGTGATGAATATATGTCCAGAATTCTACTCCTAAGTATATAGTGAAAATAATTTAAAACAGCTACTCAAACAAATACATGTCTAAGCGTGTTCTTACAGCACTATTCACAATAGCCAAAAGGTGCTCCTCGCCTTGAATGGATAAACAAATCATGGAAATACATACAGTGGAATATTACCCCATCATAAGTGGAATGAAGTAGTGGTGCATGCTACAATATCAATCATCCTCCAGAGTATTATGCTAAGTGAAAAAAGCCAGATGCAAAAGATCACAACATATATGATTCCATTAATATAAAATATTCAGAACAGATGAATCTGTAGAGATAGAACATAAATTGGTGGTTGCCAGAGTCTGAGGGAGGAATTAATGGGGAGAAACTGTTCAATGGGTAATGGGTTTTTGTTTTGTTTTTTTTTTTTAATGGAGGTACAGGGGATTGAACCCAGGACCTCTTGCTTGCTAGGCATGCACTCTACCACTAAGCTATTACCCTCCCAGGTGAAGAGTTTTTTTACTTTGAAGTAGTGAAAATGTTTTGAAGCAAGATAGAGTTGGTAGTTGCAAAAACATTGTGATTAACTAAGTGCCACTGAAGTGTTTACTCTAAAATGGTTCATTTTATGTAATGTGGATTTTGCCATTTAAAATTATTTAAAAAGTACCAGGTGACAAGGTTGGAGCAGCACCATATCCCATATTTTCAAAATCACAAATGGTTTAAATACATCTATTACATGAGGAGAGAAAGTGGCGTTTGTCATTATCCATCACTGGGAGCTTGGTGAGGACTGGAAGTAATTTTAGGGTCTTCTTGGAAGATGAATTCAATTTGCCTCTTATATATATTCAGTTTTATTATGACATTAGATTACGAGAGCTTGTGAAAATCACTTTTAATGACTTGATTCTGTGCCGTGTGCTGCTTTATTTTCCATGCTTGCCTGAGATTTTAGTTGGTCTCATCGATCCAGCCTCGAAAATGAAAACAGGAAAGTATAAATGATCCTGTTTTGAAACGTGTTCTCTCTGTGCAATGGGAAGATAATTATACCAATGTGGATGGGCAGATGAGGTTATTCAGTCTCAAGTGCTTTATTTTTGGCTCTTAAATCATTTAGAGTAGCCACATATAAATAAAATGATCTGGATAATTATAAACAGTCTTAATATATTGTGTGAACCAATCTGTGCCACTGTTGGTAGTTGTTTGCACACATCTATGCTTGGTAAAGCAGGCTCTTTCCAAGATTGTGGCGTAAATATTTAGATTTTTTAGATAAAGAACTTCATTAGGTTTTGGTGGTGTACCTCTTTGCAAACATCATTTTTTAAGGTTGTGTCTCTATATGGAATCCTCTCTGTGTTGTTGGACAGCCTTTCTGCTGTGTATGTTGCATAAGTGATTTCACATCCTTAGAATATCTGTGAAGGGTTAATGTTATTATCTCATTATTGCAAATGAGATAACTGAGGTTCGAAGAAGTTAAGCGAAACCCGCAAGAGGATCAGTGGTGTTAGGATTCATCCTCACATACTTAGGCTACCTGTGGCTGGGATCCCATTGTACAACTTTTCTTTAGCAAAACGTCTTATGCACTAGCTCATGCATGAATTGCTGAGCTTGCTTGTTGACTGTTCACTTGGCTTCCCTGAAGAATATCTTATCTGTGTGCTCACACTTCTGAGTTAGCCTGTATAGACAAGCTGTCAGAATGTTGGTGGGAATATTGACATTTAACTGCATGGTGGAAATGGGTATATCAGTTTATAGGACAGCTTAAGTTTTAAAAAAAATCATCCCAGCACCCCAAGTGAATCTAAGGGTGCTGAATGATGGATGACTGGGGAGGATGCTAAATTTGGGTCATGGGAAACCTGAAAATTTGGGAATTTAAGGAAGGCAGAAATAGAACCAAATTCATGTGTCAGTCTAAGTTTTTCAAAATTTGATGTCAGATACCTCTTCCTATACAGGCTTTCTCTCTTCCTCCTGCAGCTTCAGGATTAACTGTCTTCCACATACCTTGTGTTTTCCTATCACTATACCTTTGTTGACATTTGGATTGCCTGGAGTGCCCTCCCTGGTTGCCACTGATTCTCAGCCTTGCTCCTTCTGCTTGTTGAAAGCCTTCTGCTCTTAGGCTAGTCCCTCAGAAAGCCTCCTCTTCCTTAAACCACCATAGCAGTCTCTGTTTAAAACATCAATTTGCAGCTTGAAATTTACTTTTGGACTAGGTGTTATTTTTATGTATTTATAGCTCATCTCTGTTATTAATCATGAGCTGGGAGATGAATAATAATATCTTCACTTGTATTTATTCCATTATATGCCTTGGACTTGGTATGTGCTCATGAAATAGTAGTTGATAATTTTATAACTCTTGAAGGCAGGGTTTTCTCAAAACATATCAATAAAATACCATTTCTGGGAGAGATGCTCTCCCTAAAAGGTAGCCATTGGTCAAATAAGGTTAAAAACCACCACATACCATTTCTATCTCAGGAAGTTTACATAGTAGTTGGCATTTTCAACATCCACTGCTCTACAGTAGTGAGACTGATTTTACTATTTTAACCCGTACTTCTAAGCTCACCTTCTAATTTTTAAAATAAGAACTCTTCCAATATCTCCTATTCCTCAAAATGTTCTTAGCAAGAAACTGCTTCAAGGTCTTTTTGTATAAAAATTTTGCTCATAATAGTCACAAATGTGGAAACTGGAGTTTGATACAATCTAGTCTGTACATTTTGTTCGGCCTTTCCACATAGTACTTGGGAAGGCACCCCCCCTTAGTTGTATTGGTGTGTTTGTGTGTGTGTGTGTGTGTGTGTGTGTGTGTCTTTGCATGTCCTATACAATTTGGACTCAACCTGAAAATAGATTGAGATTGAAAAGAGAATGGTTGGAACTGGTCTTTCAGCTTGATTATCTGCTGGAATCTCTATTACTTCTCATAATATGCTTGAAAAGTTTTATTTGTACCTTAAGGGCAATGAGCCTGGCCTCATTTACAAATATGAATGCAGATGTTAGGAGGGGACTGTCTTCTCCCCCAGACTGTGTGGCTCACTGTTAGCTTGTTTTATTTACTTCCTCTGAAAAGAAATATCCATCCCTTGGAATTAGACCCAGTATTGTTAGTGGGGAAACTCAGTTTTGGAGTCAGAAAGTTTCAATTTAATTCCCAACTCAGGCCTGTGTGACCCTGAGCAGGTTTTCCTTCCAGAGCCACTGACTCATCATCTACGAAACAAGATGAGTCACTTCTGCCTCCAAGAGCATTTTACAAGGACAGTGCCTGGCCCAGGAGAGATGCTGCACAAGTATTGGTCCCTTTTTGCAGTTATTTTTTGTGTCAGGTTATGACAGGAGAGTTCCACAGGCATAAAGTCATACGGACAAAGCTGCCTCTCCCCGTTGTTGCCATTCCGCGTTTCACGGCATTTCTTCAAACCATGAATGGTGTCGCTCTCCTTCACGTCTTCTGTCTCTGTGTGGCAACTGTAGGGGTGGGCAGGGGTTAGTAAGAGTTGAATTAATATCTATAAGGGGAATATTTGAATTCTAAAAATAGTGAATAAATAACCTGAAAGAGAGTTTAAAAATTTTTTATTGTAATCATTTGAGATACGGGAAAGCAACTTACAAATGATCAGTTTAGTCTTATCATCTGTTAATTGTAAAACTCCATCCCCCCATTTTTTATATATACATATAATATATATATAATATGTGCTATATATTATTATATATAATACATGTTTATTTATTTTTATATACATTATATATAAATATTTATATATATATAAATACTTTGGTTGGAATAATTCATCACATCATTCAAAGGGGAATAGTAAATGCATTAGGAGAAACTTCCAACTTTTGTATAAATCCATTATATAATTTTGTTTTATTTTTAATTTTTATTTTTTGGGGTGGTAATTATGTTTGTTTGTTTGTTTATTGGGGGAGGTACTGGGGACTGAACCCAAGACCTTGTGCATGCTAAGCATGCACTCTACCACTTGAGCTATACCCTCCCCCCATTATATAATTTTAGCCATGGGTTCATTTCCATGTGGTTTAGGATTATATATGACTATGCACAAACAGCATAAAAGGATCATCGTGGTGACAGTCTTGCTTAAGGTTACATATTTGGAGGTGAAATCACTCAATAGAAAATTAGATTGATAATTTTGGGGAGTGAGTAGAATAGATTGTTCAACATATACTGTGGTTTTCAGGCCAACTGACTACTCTGACTCCCATTTTGCAGAAAACCATGTACTTGTTACATGTGGTTGTCAATACGTGTCAGTCCTGTCTGTCTCCAGCCATCCATGGCTAAACTGTTCCTGGGAGAAGCCCACTTGTCCCTGTGAAGGATGACAAATGGCAGCTTTGCTGCTGTATCTACCTTTCTAAATGCCGAATTCTCTCCTGGCAGGTTTTCTTGACATAAATATTATGACTGGCTTAAAAAAATCATTTTTCTGTACTTTATTGGTTTAGACACCAGGTGACGTCTTGTGAGCTAAGCTGAAGTAACAGGCAGTGATGAACCTAAAAGTTCCTTGGACTGGCTTTGTTTTTATATTCATCAGCATCTGTCTTGATCTGGTTGATTGCAGGAGATGTATCGGGGAGTCTCTGTCCAGCATCTCCTCCTCCTGAACAGATAGCTTGTGAAATTCCCTGCTGAATGGACTGTGTGGTGAGTGAGTGGACAGAGTGGTCATCCTGCTCCCAGTCTTGTTCAAATAAAAACTCAGATGGAAACAGACCAGGTCGAGGACTATACTGGCGTTGGCTGGAGAAGGTGAGTAATAGGAAAGGCTTCTGTTCCCTACATCCAAATGAACAGTTTGTTTTCCAGGTGTGCCTTTTCTCTTTGATCCTCTGCAGGTTCCCATATCGACATGAATTACTTAAGCCCATCCTATATACAGGCTGTGGCAATCAGACAGATGTTAGTTTTTGAAATAGTTTTTGGGGAAAAAAATAAAGCTGGGTTGATATACCTCCCAATTCAGATAGCTCATGCAATTGGGAACCTAATTGGAATATGTCTGGTAAAATGAGTTCCAAATTAGGAGTTAAGAGACATGGCTTCTTGAACAAGAGCCACCACTGATATTGGTAGGCTACCTGATTTGTGTGCCCTCATCTCCTGTTCTGTCAGGCTAGCCTGTGGTGAGAGGGAGAAAGATGAAGGCTGTGGAAATGGCTCTGAAGAAGCTAAAATGGTACTATGAGAATGTAAATGGGTGACATCAGAGCAAATGAGAGGAGCTACTCTTCCTATCACTTACAGCGATGGTCTCAGTCTCCAGACACATGTGTCATTTCTTTCAGGTCCTCCCTCGGCTTTGTGTGCCTACAGCTCAGTTGGAACTGTACAGTAGTATGGCTACTGGCTTTGAGGAAATTTTTAAACAAGATTCTGTTCTGTGGTCCTAAGAAATGGGGCCAGGGTCAAGATGAAGGAAGATTTTCATATTCTTAAAGTGCATTTGCTTTCTCTTCTTGTCTGTTATACTTCTGGAGGGAGAAAAAGTCAATAGTATTTAATGGGGGAAAAGAAATAACAAGAATAACAAGACCAAGGTCATAGATCTTCTCCAGCATTTGGCCCACTGAATAAAACATTATAGAGTGGAGGAGGAGGGGGAAAAAAGTCAAGACTTTAGGTAAATACCAGTTTTTACATGGATATAAAAATGGGAAAGAAAAGATAGTCATGAAATTTGGTTGTCTGACTCACCCAGGATTGTAAGGGTGCACATCTGTCTGGTCTGCCTGGCAGTGGATAACACATTGCCTGGTATTATTTCTGAGTTTAAGGATGGGCTCTCTCCTGCCAAACTTTGAGATTTCTCAATTTCTCAAATAGCAGTAAAATGCACTGCTTGATGGAGGATAGAGGTCTTAAAGTGGTTCTCTGAGAGAAAATAATAGTCTCTTAGGAAAGAAAGAGCTTATGTAGGTAATGTGTGTGTATGTGTGTATTTGACCTGATACCACTTCAAGGTCATGGGTTACTATAGCTAACTGACTAATTTGTGTAGGCATAATAATATTAAGATAAAAGCAGATTTCTTTGGAGTTTATCTCAGAAATGCATGACTCAGAGGTGGAAAGTAGAATCAATTGATTTTTTACATCTAATTGACATGCACCATTATCTGTTCTTTGGGAGAGAAGGGTGCAATGTATTGTTCTCAGGTTGTTCCTCAGGATGAAAGAACCATGACCTTCAAGTTGGAAATGGAGTGACTTGGCTCAGGCCAATGAAAGGTTGTTTCACAAAGGCCCTCTTTCTAGACCATTTAAACAGTTAAAACAACAAAAAACAAGAACGACAGTAACAACAGCAGCCACATGGCGATAACACCAGTGCCCGCTGTGTATTCTGTTTGATTTTGGTGTTTGCAAGTGGAAAGCCATGCCCCCCTAGTCAGGCCCTCCACGAGTATCGTTCATGCAATGACCATTCTTGTCTGCAACTCTACTGGGAGACAGCTCCGTGGGGCCCCTGTTCTGAAGACACATTGGTAACTGCCCTTAATGCAACCATTGGCTGGAATGGAGAAGCGACATGTGGCATGGGCATTCAGACACGGAGGGTCTTCTGTGTCAAGAGTCATGTGGGACAGGTGATGACAAAAAGGTATTATTGATAATTTATTGAAAGTACATAGGATTATGGCATAGTTGAATATTTTCAGTCAGAAGCATTTTTCAAGCCCTGAATATGTCTCAATCTGTGCTGGAGTAAGAGATTTTTGTTTTGCTTTGTTTGACTCTTCAGGACTTAAAAAATATGCCTCAACCAGAGGTAGACAATTTACTAAGTTGTAATGTGTGCATTAATTAATGGATAACAGTAAATATAATGCCCACCCATATTGAATCGTTTTGAGTAACCAGATTTTCTAGAGCTGATATCAGTATTTTTGACTCTTTTTCAGTCACATAAAGACAAGGTCCATGTGAAGGTAGGTTACACACACACTTTGAAAATACAGGGCTATGTTCACTCTTCTTTAGGTCCCGCTGCTCTTGTCTGCACTGAGTAAATCCACACGGTCATTTTAAATCAACTAATTCCTGCCCTTGAGTAGGCTTACAGTCTCATGCATGCCATACCCTGCACAGGGAGAGGTAAATTAAAAAAAAAGGAGGAGAATGTGGACATGTGGACTAGGATATAGACATCAGCAAGGATCAGGACAGTTGCAAGTGATGGAGGGAAAAAGAGCACTTGGCTGGAGGAGTTTCTTTAGACCAAATGGGGAGACATAAGTCTTCCTGCAGTCCATGCAGGAGGGCTCCTGGAAGAGAAAATGTAAGGGACCTGCCTCATGTACAGAGACTGGGTAACTGGCCTGCCATAGAGATTTCCAAGTGGCTACATGTGAATGAGTCCCCTTCCAGTGATGGAAGACTCTACTCCAGCCGCAGGGGCAGTGTGGGTCCCCAGGCTGGGCTGGTGCAAACTTGGGTCTAGGGTCACAAACTAGGCAACTTTGAGCTCTTCCCAAGGCATTTCTAAGTTGGGAAAATGATACCCTCTCTTCTTTCTGATCTTGATGCTTTGAGAGTATGAGTGGAGAGTTGACATGACTGTGCTCTCGCCTGATGGAAAAAGCAGGAGGAGAGAGTAAAATTGATGCTCAGGAAGAAGCAGAAACTGAAGCAGAACAAATCCTGGCAGCATCCAGCCCTGGTCCCATCCCCACTGAGGGAGCTGCCTTTCCTGGCAACCTGGGCAACTACATTTGCTCTCATGCCTGCTTCCATCCAGTTTGTGTTGCTGTCATGGGCAACTCAGACACCTGATTAATCTCATCTTGGGGCACCATGATGACGGACTCTGGGCCTTAGCCACATTGCCATGGAAACCGCTTGGGTTGTGTATAAGGAAAGTCATAGAACCTGAGCTGCTGATGGCAGAAATAGGGCAGACTGGCCAGATACTGTGGTGTTAGAGCATCTGAGGAGCAGATGGCTGTGCAAATACAAGAGAAGATAACTAGGGCTGGAAGTGAAGCATAGTCAAGAAGACTGAATCTCCCCCCTCCCAAATGTGGCGTTCAGTAAGCTGGGGTTGGATGATCTTCACTGTTGCCACCACAGATTTTAGCACCGTGTCTGGCATGTGGTTAGTGTCCATAAACGTTTTTAGAATTTATGAATGAATCAGACCTATGTGTAGGAAAGTAACAGGGTTTGACATGGAACAGATATGAATTGTAGAAGATTAAAGAAGCTGATGTTTATCCTTTGCTTTAAGAAAAAATATAAAATATTTAAAAATATAAAAATGTGAAATAGAAAAAGATAAAATCTACCATGATAAATTTTGGCTAAGGGGACTGACACGAAGTGTGATGTGCAGATTGTATGTATGTCCTTCTGCTCTTATTAAGTCATAAATGTTATTTCTGCTTTAGCATCTAACTCTAAGTTGCTTGTGATACTTTTTGGAATGTCAGTTTACACCAGTGTGTGTTTCAGTTTACCTGGTGGTAACAAAACACCATGCGGATCAATCGAGTCAGTGAAAGTTTTAGCCAAACATGGACAATAACGTTTGCACATCATTTGGTTCAGGACATAATCAAATTCATGAGGTTATGGTAAAATTCTGAAAGGCTTATAAAGATACCAAGCAGACAAAAGAACTCTTTTTATCTTGAGACGGATTGCAGCCTTGATAGTGTTCATTTTTATCATGTAAATTTCCAACTGCTGAAAAAAAGATGCGTGACATATTAGCTTGAATATCCAAATAAAAATTAGTATAGCTTAGATATAGGAATGGATGCTACATGAAATGCAGCAAACTATTATTCTTTACAGTGATGAGAAAATTGAGCATACTTGAAGTATGAGCTCTCTTCCAGGTAATGTTTCACCTCTGAACCACAACAGGAAAAATCTACTTGATGTGAATGCAGTTTATTTTTTTGTCTTAGCAATGGAGCATTAGAATTGAGACCGACAGCTACCAAAGACATTATCATCACATTTCAAACACTATTTGGACATGAAAAGTTGGATTATATGTTCAAACAGACCCCTATTTCCTTGTCTGGCTTTCTGATTACTATAATGACAGTTTTTTATAAAGTCTCTAAGCCCATCAGCTTATTCAAAGGTTAACTTAATGATATTTTGTCAGAAGAAAAATCACAGGGCCAACAGTTTATAGTTTAAAGCACAATTCACAAATGCATATGCATTTGTTTGATAATTTACGTGAGACTAAAAATATCATCATGACAATGAATAACCTCCAGTTTTGCTTGATTTTCCAACACAAGAAAATTAATTGCACATATGTTTTCCCTAAAACACACACACACACACATACTTTTTTTTTTTGCACTTTTAATGAGGCTGGAGACTTAACAACCTAGTTTTAGTTTTTACTGTATGTCTCCAAACAGTCCTGCTCAACAAGGGAAGCCTGCATTGACTTAAGAAAAGTTAATTAAAATTCTTGAGGTAATGAGATTAATTGAGCTAAGAAAATAATACCTAGTATCCAGTGGAGCACATAGTGAGATAGAAGATCAGCGGTAGAAAGTATCCTTTGCTCTGTCGTTTCAGAAAAATACACTTTTGCTCTTTTTGATGTGAAAGCCATTGTAGTGGAAAAAAATCCCCTCCCTTTTGTGAAATCCTGGGGGTGGGGGTGATGGCAATAGAAAGGGAAGAGGAAAATATCCTCAAGAAAGAGTGGGCTTCAGGGTAGAGAGAAAGAAGCATGTCTCCATGGACTGGATGGGCTAACATCATGTGCTCTAGCCCTAAACCCACTGCACTGGGATGTACAGAATTCCTTGCAAGTTCTTGCTTCCCTAGGGTGGTGTTTTGGTTTCCACGTAATTGTATAGGTTGCCATTGTATGTGTAATAGAATTGATTTTATCAGAAAATGAGGACTAGGGGTGTGGGTATAGCTCAGTGACAGAGCACGTGCTTAGCACTTAGCATGCATGAGGTTCAGTCTCCAATACCTCCATTAAAAAAAAAAGAAAAGAAAATGAGGACTAGCTAAGACACAACTGACACAGAGTGAGAGCTTGTTGGGATATTTTGGGACGTTTGTTTGGTTTTGTTTCACTACTCAATTTTTTTTTTCAGTTGCAATGTGCAAAAAATAATAACTAAGATTAAAATCCCACAACTCAAAGCCTTCCAAAGGTCCTAAAAGGTACTTTCTGCCATTAACATGAAAACATGGGCCCTTTTGTGAGATCTAGTAATTGAGAGCTCCGTTTACACATTTCCTGTTGAAAAAGTTGGCAGGTTGAGATGGTACGGCAGTTCCTGGGTTGGAGGACTACTCAAGGGAAGGGGTTGGAGTGCTGAGTCTGCACCATGATTGTGGACACATAACTGGAAAATGGCAGATCTCTGTAGCTCAATTTGATGCATTTCAGCACAGTGATTATAAGGAACTGAAACCTATAGGACGCCAAGAGGCAATCATCATGGAATACTCCAGTGCAAGTCCAGGAAAGTGTATGTGTTGAAATGAAATGTACTCATCCTTTTATCAAAAGTACTTCCAATCAAGGATCAGAGTGTTACAGGAGAGTAGGAAGTATGAATTTTGGCAAAAGGCAAGGAGCCATGATGTGTTTATTAACTAAAAACTGACTCTGTGTGTTTCCCTGGTTTTTAAGGCTTCAGTTTTGTTTCAGAGATGGCTGGATAAATGTGCCTAATATTCCCAGGGATTTGCCTTGTGGCTCCAACAGCATAAGTACTATTCAGTCACTCACTTCCTGTTACTAAATATATGCAATGCATTAAGATCTTCTGGCATTTTTAAGTTATGATATAAAATGGAATCCTACCGTCAAAATTAGTGTATGTACAAAGTATGCACATATATGCACACTTGTGCACACACATACCCAGAAAACCAGCAGCATGAAAGATGTCAAAAGCTATTTCTTATTCAGTGACAATAAACGATACAGAGAATAAACATTATAGTTTTTAGAAGTGGAGGATACATAAGCTGCTAATGGTCGAAGAGAATATTTTTGAAGACTAAGAGGAAATTTATGAAATTGGAAATGAGATGGTCCTTGAAGGGGTTAGACAGCATATAAATAGGAGGAAGAGGAAGTTGAACCTCTAAGGAAAACGTCTGCATTATTGGCTGAAAAAATGAACAGAAAGACAGTTTCACTGGCAAGAAAATACTTGGCTCCTCTCAGACCAGCAATCACATTTCAGGAAAGCCTTCTGTTCATGGCATCTAACCTGATAAAAGCAGTCTAACCTGAGTTTGACATATGCCTTTGAGGGGATTTTACCTTTCTCACTGGTGGACTTAGGGGAAGAACACAGAGAAAGAGGACCATGTTACGAAGTTGACCTTAGGCCTGTTGAGTGTTTGTGGTGTGTGATGCTAACAAAGTGTCAATAAACATAAGCAATATTGGTTTCCCAAAAAAGATGAACAGCTGCTCCTAACTGGAAGTGAACAAAGTGCCTGCAGATTTAGCCACTCTCTTCAGAGCACCTGAAGCCAAGCCAGCAGCACAGGCATTTCTGAGCTCTTTGTGGACATATGAGTGGGTCCTGGCTGGGTCTGTGCACCCCTAGCCCTGCCGCCCCACTGAGCACACCGGAAGTTGTCCTTCCATTTCCAGCCACATACCAGGAGAGATTGGAGAGCAGACAGAATAAAGAGCAGTTCAATTAAATTTTAGTAGACTTCAGGGTATGAGTAAAGGACTTGGGAGTGAGTTTAGTGTTTTTTGCTATCTCTGTCAAAGGATGACATAAGTCTACCATACCAGAATAGTTTGTATTATTTAAATACTATTTTCTCTAAAGACACTTTTTCATTCCATTGTTGCATTCATTGAATTCAACTACTTAATAGGTAGTTTTTATGTATATTATGGATGATTATTAATAAGACCACTAGCAATTTATTGAGCAGTTTTTTCTGTGCATATATACATTTCCACTTTAATTTATCAGTATTACAGTGTTATAAGCACCACAGTGGAAGTAAAACAATATAGAGGGACTGAGGATGGAAATCTACTACGTTTAGCATCCCACGTCCCAAATACAACCACTTTAGTAGTTTCTATTAACTATTAATAGTTATTTCTTTTCTTCCCCTCTCTTCTCTCTCTCTCTGTTTTTGCTGGGTATGCCTTCATGTGGTTCACAAGTTATAACAAAATACAAAGGGACATCTAATATATGACAATGAATTTCCTTCTACCGCTTCTGCTCCCATCCCCCGCCTCCCCACCTCCTGTCCTGCCATTGGCAGCCACTCTGCTAGTTTCTTGTCTGTCTCCACTGTGTCTTTATGTCAGTGCAGGCAAGCGCCAGGATATATCCTCATCCTCCCTCCCCTTTCCGATGTTTACCTCCTTACTCTAAATGGTGTAGTTTTCATGTATCATTCATATATCTCTTCACTGATCAATTTAAAATGTCCGTTTACACTCCTCTCCTGACTTGACTCCTCTTCCTTTGGTTGGTGCTCTGTTGGTTGGTTATGTTTGCATTTTTGATTAATTTACTTAGAACTTTCTCATTTCATTTATATGTATTGGCTCTCTGAGGACCTGCTTTGTTGGAGGAGGACATCCAAGCCTCCCTCCCCTGCCACCTCCCATCTTGCGCTCACTGTGTCTTCACCTTACGGTGACAAGAAAAATATTGTGTACATTCTGTTCACAGCCAAATTCGTGTCTTGTCTATGTATTGCTTCTAAAGTTTTAAAACTAAGAATAGGTTTTTATTTTTATAATTATGTACCTTGACAAGATTTGGCCTCAGTGAGAGTCTCCTTTTTTGTCAGGTGACCTGGCTTTCTCCCTCACCTCCCCCAGCCATTGTTACCTCTCCTCTTACCTTGGCTTGCTCTTTGCCAGTTGGACAGTTTTTGTGTCTGCACGCTGGTCATTTTGTGCACAGTTGGTAGACGTTCCACTCTGAATTGCCAGCCTTCCATCAGCTCTACGATATTTGAATCCATGATTTCCTTGTTACTTTTACTTCTTCAATTTTCTGTTCTCTTCTACTGGGAAGTCTCAATTGTCTATTTGAATTTGCCAGGTGATTTCTTTTTCTGATCGTTATTTTTCTCAAGTGTTCTGTCTCCATGTGGCTTTGGGTCCATTACTTATTATTTCAGCACCTCAGTTTATCATCTGAAAATGAAGATTATAATGCCTCTCACTGCTGTCATTAGTGATAAATGAAAGAATGTAGGCAAAGCACTTACTCACCACTGACATCTAGTACCAGACTTCCTGCTGTTAAGCTTTAGACGCAATGCATCTCTGTGCTGTATAGGAAGCTTAACGGGAAACAGAATTCAAAGATGCAGACATATGTTGCAGAGTGCTTTTCTGTTCTCCTTTTGGCATGGCACTGTTTTAGAAGATAATAAATGTGGTTTTTAGCCTTCTGTACTCTTGAAAATAAGCAAACAAGCATGCAAATAAAAACAGAATCTTGTTTGCCATGTTCTGAGACTTCAGTTCTTCCAAGTAATGATGAGTCCATTGACTCCGGTCCCCCTAAGTATGAACAGTACATTAATTCTCAGCAGCATAACAGAACTAAGATGTTTCTCCTGTCAATGCTAGTCTGTATATTTGTTCTTTGCAAGCAAACATACTCCACTTATGTCTCACTGACTCCAGCTCATCAATTTACGTGTTCTAAAGAGACACCTGTCAATTACTTAAGTAATTCTAAACCTGTGTTGAGTATCGGGGTGTGCAGTATTTTTGCATGGTCGTCAATGTTTTTTGTTTCCCAATATACCCATGTGTCACCTCGTACACTATCACTGATTTGATATATTCCTGAATAAAACACTTTTCAAAAAATTAAATCTTGTCTATTCTG
Source organism: Vicugna pacos (assembly GCF_048564905.1). Lineage (NCBI taxonomy): Eukaryota > Metazoa > Chordata > Mammalia > Artiodactyla > Camelidae > Vicugna > Vicugna pacos. The sequence continues at coordinate 63,967,307 of NW_027328741.1, read as the reverse complement.
AAAAAAAATCAAGTGTTCCTTGAATTCATGCTGACGGGGAGATACTCACTTGGCATCTGTCTTACATTAGCTTCAGGGATTTTTTTTTTCTTCTGGTCTAGTGAAAAGAATTTTGGTTTGTGGGTCAAGAGAGGTGAGGTGTGCTTCGGGCTCTCCCTCTGGCTGTGAGGCCTTGGGCACAGCACATAACTTCACCTCCCTGGGTCTCTCTCCCTTCTCTATAAAAGGTCTCAGTGATTTCAGTTCTGAAATCCGATGGTTCTGTGTTAAATTGCTTACTTTCTCCAGGAGGCACTGATGCATTCTCTTCATGTTGGCAGATGCCCAGAATCTACTCGGCCCAAAACAGTACGCCCCTGTCTCCTGTGCAAGAAAGACTGTATCGTGACCATGTTCAGCGAGTGGACGCCCTGCCCAAGGCTGTGCCAGCCAGGTAGGCGGACGCTGTTCCCTTCATGCTTTCTCTCCTTCCTGATCACCTGCTTGCTTTCCCCACTGATAAATATGCCAGAGACTGTGGAACAGAAGCTCCTGTCTTTTCCAATTGCATGTCACCCTGGGAACAAAGGTTGTAAAATTTGTAGATGAAGTCTTAGATTTCCAGATCCCACAGAACTTGGCAGGGAAAACATGATCAATTTTACATGTCGTAGTGCCTCGGGTGTGTGTTGCAGAAGTATTCGTCTTCTGTTGACCCCGTTGTGGCATTTCAATCAGCCATTCACACGTGGTCCCCCATCAGACATCCACACCATCCCATTTATCTGTGGCTCCTGTACTTAGAGCCTGACTCCAGGCATCTTCATTAGAATATAGGGCCTTAAGCGCTAAGCATGTGTCACTGATGAATTTATATTCCAGCCTGTGGAAGAAAAGAGGCAGATACATTAAAAAGTATTGAACAGGTAAGGAAATTGGCAATATATGGTAGGTACTTCTTTCCTTTTAATGGTGATGCTCTGTACCTCTGGATGTATTTGGAGGGCTGTGATCCAGGAGGCTTAATACCTAAGTTCCAATAAACACACAGGAAAACTTTTATAAAATGACTTTCTTAGAACCAGTATTTCCGCCCCACTTATTTCAGTCCCCTGATGAGGTAGTCCAGGTGGAGACACAGGAACTAGTTCCAGAGCTCCGTTTTGGCCTAAGACCTAGAGTTAATAACTTGGTCCCTCTCCCCTAGCCTCAGACCCCAGCCTCGGTTCTATGAATCTTACCATTGCCGTAGTAAGAAAAGTTACACCCAAGAAAGGGAAGGATGGAAAGAGTATTAACCCTACTGCTCGAAGCAAACTTACTCACATCCACACCCCTCTGGCCTTGTCTGGACAGCCGTGTACTCAGGCAGGGCGTGGCTCTCAGTGCATCGCTGCTCTAGCCCCCTGGAAGATCTCCAGGAGAGGAAAGCATGTGGCTCTTTGAAGAGAGAACCCATCCCAGAGATCGAGAGCACTGAACTCCTCTCCTTGGAAAATTCTGGCTCTGTGCATCTAGGATCCCCCAAAGGCTCTCTGACTCACACATCTTCATGGGAGTGACATGACAATGTGGCCAGCATTGACATAGACCTGTCTGCTGCTTCAAAGCCCTTCTCATTGATGGACGGGGGTGGGGGGTGCTGGTAGTGACTGCTTTTGAAGAATATCATCAATCAGTGTCTTAGATTGCAATGGGTTTGGGGGGTGCCTGTATGAAGGTTTTCTAACTGTGCCATTTCCTCTTCTTAAATGACCCTCTGCCCTAGAATTAACATAGTAGCATCCAGTGAACTTTGCCTGTGGATGGAATCAGAAATAAATGTACTGAATACAGAAGAACTTTGACAATACAGTGGAATGTTTATCTGATCTTTTGAGGGGTGGAGATAGCAGTCTCTTCTGGAAACCCTCCAGCACTTATTTTCCAGAATGAAAATTCAGAGTAATTGAGCCGGAGGAACAGGATTTGTTGAGTCACCTGGGGAAGGTCGTTTCCAGACAGAGTGGGATGGAAAAGCTGTGATCTCTATTCTGAACCATTTGAAGGAGGAGATTGGCTTTTGAAATTTTTGTAGTCACTTATCTGAAAAACATTCAAGCTCTTAAAGATATATATAGGAAAAATGCAAGAAGATCAAATAATCTATGCTAATAGAGGTTTATTGAAGTTCAGCTGTTTCTTTTCATTTCTTCCTCATAGGGGATTAGCATAATGCCTCTGTTAAATGGTTTTAAGAGAGGAAAGGACTGAATTAAAAAGAATACCCATGCTGGCAGCCAGATATTGGTGTTTTGAGCTGTCAGGGTCCCCTGACACCTAAGAAGGCATATTAGTTTTGTTGAGCCCATGTGCCCCAGTGGCCAGAGATTACTTCAGCTACCGCTATTGTATGCATCTACATTCAGGAAAATTCCCTCTGCTGTGTGAGCGTCTTCGTCCAGTGCCGCCTAAGGATGGAGGGATCACAGGCCATGCGAGATAACTGCTCTTCCAGCAGTTTTAGCTCTTACTCCCATTTTCAGAGATTCAATTAGTTATTTAAATGGTTGGCATTGTAGTGAAAATAGTTCTAAGCCTCTGTGGTCTCTTTTTGCCTCCAGTTTTTCAAACCTAGATGATTCTCTTCACACCCTGGCAGTCAGGGGACCTGGCAGAGCATAAATTCAATTTTTAGATTTCTTCCAGTCTTCTGCTTCCATCCTATTCACCCACATGTCTAGTTTATACTCGGGGACCAATATATTATTAAATAACCATGGGTTCGTTAGGGAAGACTATGAGAGGGAGGAGATTATTGGAGGAAATGGTAGCTCTAATCCTATGGTTCTCAGGCTTTATTGCTTCTGAATCATGTGGAAGCGTTGTTAAAATGCAGACTTTGGGCTACATGGCTAGAAATTCAGGTTCAGTAACTGTGGGCTGTTTCCCAAAATGTGTGTTGTAAGAAGCCGTCCCTGAAGGGGGATGTACTCCCCCCCTTAAAATAAAAGTGGATCATAGATCCATGAGCAAACACTGCTTGAACTCTGGACATACAGCCTGTTTTTCAGCTTCTTGCTCCAGCATTGTAGAGTGTGATGGCTGAGAACACAGACACTGGAGCCAAACAGCCAGGATTGAGCTCCAAGGTTTGCTGTGTGACAGTGGATGCATTACTTACTCTCTCTGTGTCTCAGTTTCCTCATCTGTAAAACAGGGTTAATAACCACACCTATGCATAAGGGAAATACTTAGAGCACTCATTGCCTTGCATTGGGTAGGCACCTGGCAGGCCATTGCACCTGCCTGGTGTGAGGCTGGCTGTGTTAAGTTGCCCTTCCTTCCTGCACCCTCAACCTGTATGTCCGCAGGGACCTGCTGTAGCAGCCTTTCTCCGGGAACAATGTGCTCATCTTTCAGACTACGTTTGCCCCTCTTCCCCTAGTCGCCTCACTAACTGGGTCATTCCACAGCGTCCTACACACCCCCTTTCTGACACTCCCATACATATCCTCCCTTGTTAATGTCACCTTTCCTAGATTGTAAGTGCACAAATGCGGGGACCACTTGTGTCATCTTTATCACTAAGTCCTGTAAGCCCAGGATAGCATGGGGCAGAGCTGTCACTCAGTATTTTTGAATGGACAGATGTCCTCTAATGAGGGAGAAAAGTGTGGCTTTGAATCCAGGCAGTTGATTCTCTGTTTTTGAGACTGTCCTTCAAAAGATAATTTGGGAAATAGCATTTTAAAGCAGTACTTCTCATATTTAAATGCTGCTATAAGTCCCCGGGGGATCTTATTAAAATGCAGGTTCTAATTTAGTAGTCCTGGACAGAATTTGGCATTATACCTTTCTCCAGGCTCCCAGGTGACAACTGTGTGTAGATTACAAAGCTCCAGTTTGGGGTGGGGTTAGTTAGACATTTGTGAACAAGGCAATGACATTGTCAAAGTTACAAAGTGAAAAGCATGGACTAGGGGCAGACCAGCATGTGGGGACACAGGTAGGGTGGGGTGTGGGGTGGAGGGAAATGGTTTAACCCAGACAGAGAGATCAAGAGAAGGGTGGGCCTGAGCAGGTGGCACCCCCCCCCACTAAAGAGAAGGGAGGATCTCTTTCTGCAGCTGTGGTTTTGGGTTGATTCATCAAAGTTGTGATGAGTTTGCATTCCTAATCCCCAGTGGGTCCTCCTCCAAGGCATTATGACTTTATAGTATTTTTTTATGATCAGGGAATCACTTGATTATGTGAATCCAAAACCAGATCCGTTCTAAAGCTCTCAAAAAGCCAAGGTGGTTCCCAGGGGCAGAGGGTACCAGGAGTGACTTGTGTCTTAGCAATGGATGAGTTGTATCAGGTTTTATTTGGTCCTGGCTGGGTTCATGATCAAAATCCTTACCCCTTAAAAGTGTTCTCAAGCCATGAACAGTCTCTAGCTCATAGCCAGCTTTCTGTCTTCTTACTCCTCTTCATCTGAGTCTCTCTTTAAAGGATTAATGGTAGACCCACATTCCTCTAAGCAAATCAGATAACTCTCCAGCTGTGGCCCTGTGGTGGACTCTCCAATTTGTAAGCCCCAGTAAGAAATCAGTCAAATGGCCAAGAACCATTTTTTGGTGATGTTCTTGCTATTTTCTCTAATCTTCCTTCAACCTGTGAGTCAAATGCCTGCATAAGTATCCAGTGTTGTTTGCTTAATAATGGCAACAGTTTTTTAATTGTAGAGTTTCTCAGAATCATGGAGTTTTTTCAGTGCACAGATGTCCCAGACTCACCTCATCCCATGTTAGAGTCTCTTCATGTTGGAGGGACATTTGCAATATTAAAACTCACCAGAAGTGACTCTTACAAGTCAGCAGGCAAGAGAAACACTCATTTAGTGCTTCATAATTTACAAGATATCCTCACGTGCATTTTAGCCTCCTCTAGGAGATTGCTGATAATTGTTTGCCTCATTAGTATTGGAAATTAATTATCTTCGCTGCTGATCTCATAACTATGACATCTAGTGTTTTTACTTTAAAGTCACAAATGAGTACTGACTTTCCAAGATTTCTCTCAGGCTGTCTTTAAATAGGCTCACTTTATATTGTCAAGGTTTAATAATACAAATTCCAGGCATACATCAAATACTACGATACTAATGTAAAAATATTAATGATTAATAGAACACACTCCTATGTAACCATCACCAAGTAAAAATTATCATCAATTCGTGATCACTCATGTTTTGTTTGTATACCCTTATCCCCCTTTTCATTGCCAGTGGATACTTTGTAATGGTTCCCAGATATGTATACCACTTCCCTAGAAGGGAAAAATACGTAAAGAGGAAAAGTTATTAGACACTTTATTAGATAAAATGTGGTATATTCAAAATAGTTCTTCTTGTAAATTGCTAGAAACCATGGAGCTAATGATGAATTATTTGTCATTCTTAATAATTTAAGGCTGATCGAGTTCCTTTAACTTTCATCTCTAAGGGCAGGCTGCAGAGCAGCATCATGGTAACAGGAAGGCCAAAGGCAAACTGCTGTTGAGAATTGGTAGGAAACTTCATCTGGTGGGATCCTTTGCTCCTGTGTCAAAGGTCCTGGAGTTACACCATGAGCTTCCAGTATCAAAGACAATAATGTTTTTTTAATGCCCGAGTGGTGTGCTATTGTGATGAAGAACATGGAATCTCAAGCGAGACTACCTCGGTGCAGATCCCATCTTTGCCATACAAGTCCCTTGAGACTCACTTTAAATGTTGTGTTTCAGTTTCCTCCTTCTTTTTAAAATGGCTAATAAAAGCACCCAATTCATAGTGAATTATAAGGATTCAGTGAGAATGGGACACATAGCAGGATGCCAAGTACAAGAAAATTATTATTATGTTAAGACGATGATGGTGATGATTTAAGAGCCTTAAGGTCAGGGAACTTGTCCTCTATTGTGTTGGTATCTTGCAGTTGCTAGTTGTCCATGTACTGGTCTTATGAGACTTGTTTCCATGTGTGTATTTTTCTTGAACAGATTACAGAGTCTACAGGGCAGAGATCTTCTGCTTTCACTAACGAACATCTAGTGCTTAGCACCATGTCTGGCACATAATGGACATTCAGTAATTGTCATTGAATGAATGAGTAAATGAAATCCACATCTTTTGCGTGACCAGTTCTAACTCTGAAAGGTCTTGCTTCCATTTAGGTGAAGCCAAAGCATTAACAGATTGTTCAGCACATCCAGGCCAATTAGGGGGAAAGGTATTGGTCATTCAGAATGTCAGATCGGTTCAAAATCACTTATTCTGGATTTCAGAATTTCTCCCACTCAAAGGCAGACTGGCATCAGCCTCTCTCTGTACTTAACCCTTTCAAGGACATGTGGACCCCTCCTTCTCCACACAGGCCCATCTGTACTTTTGTCCACCTGGGAAGTGGAGAGTGGAGTATAGTTTACATCCAAATACTGGAGAGTTTAAAGTGTTTGAGTATCAGGATGTGGGGCCTGGAGCACCAGCCCCCCAAATGGTGTTGAAGGCGATATAATGATCTAGTGACTTTCCTTGAGAAAGTGACTTAATCTAAATTTAAGTTACAACCTCTATAAATTTTGGATGATTTTTATTACCAGGTGTTCAAAAAACAACTAAGTAAAATAAGATGTGTATCTCACATATTCATCCCAAGCACAGCCTAACATGCAGAGGACAGGTGCCTTTGTTTTCACAGGCTCCACTGGGGGCATGGGCCCCCTTTAGTGTATGATTTATAGCCCATAGATCACCACATTGCCTCAGTACTCAATAAATATTCCTGAAAATTTAGTGGGAGAAATGAAAAACACTTGGGCTGGTAGAAATTACAGTTCTCACCCATACCTCTTCCAAACTGAAGGCTTCTGTTGATAAAATCTGTAAAAGATACTTGCCTTCAATTCATACATAGGACAAAAAAAAAAAGATGAAATTCTCTTAATTTCTTTCAATGTTTTCCTTCCATGTGGTTTTTTTTTCCCTTTAAAGTTGGCACCTTCTGCCCATCTCTATTAAAACCCAGTATGAGGTGGCTTTGATTTGGCCAAGAAATCAGATTTGGCAAAAAGAAAGGAAATTTAGAACATTTCATGATAACCTGATGACCATTCAGACGTGCAAGAGCACTGGTGGGTTATAAGGAGACCTGGTCCTCAGAGGGCAGAAATATAAATGCTGTTACCTACCCCCCCGACTTCAGAGCAAATATTAGTCCATACAGTGGTTGACACGGAAGCAGTCTATAATTTATTGATATGTGTTGTCCTATTTAATTGTTAACTCTATTTGAAAAGGACTATATAATCTCATCTTCCATACAAGGAAATAGAGGCTTAGTTCTGGGTCCCAAGGTTGCAAAACTAATGAATGGCAAAAGCACGTGGAATCCTAAGCTCTTAACCACTCCTTCAGCAGTTAATATTTGCTGAACACTCACTGTGTTTCAGGCACTGTGCTGGGTACCGTGTGTATATGTGCAGAGTGGTGGGGGAACACACTAAGCCCTCCATAGGGGAGAATGCTGGCCAGTGGAGGAAGACAGAGGCATTGAACACAGAATTACCTAAATGAATATACAGTTACAAAGTACAATATGTGCTTTGTGGAATTCAGGAAGCTAGGAGAAAAGGTAGGAAGGCAGAATCAGAATTCCTCTCTGTCTGGAATGTCTTTCTCCTCACCATTGCTGGTTGCCCATCTTATTAGATGTAAAATCCTTGCCTCCTCTGCAGAGCTGATCCTGATCCTCCTGCTAGAAATAACCACTTCTCACTCTAGAGTCTCATAACCCTTTCTGAATGGCTTGCAGTCTAGCTATTGGTTAATGTGTTTTGTGTCTCTCTGTAAAAACACAAAGTCCTGGAGGGCTAACACCTTTTCAGTTTTCATTCCCCGAAGTGCCTAGTAATGAACTTTAGACAGAATAGAATTCAGTGAAGTTGTGTCAGACAAAATGGATGCCAGTTAGAACCTACTTGCTTAAGCACACCTAACAAACTGCTGAAAGGGAAGAGGATCTGCCTTTACAACTAAATTTCCTCCACATCACACTATGACGCTGGCAGTAGAAGATGTGGGACTTAGAGATTCACATTTGTCTCTGGTTTCCTGGCAAATGTGGTTAAAAGGGAAACACATTCCATCGCTTTCATTCATTCATTCATTCATTCATTCATCCAGTCAGTTTGGTTATTAATATTTCAGTGAAGTCGTATAAGTATTGTATGGGAAACAAAGACTATTCAATTGTTAATTCCTGAAAGGCAGTTCCTACCAGAGCTCCACATTGCAACAGCACTCACAACTGAGGCCGTATATCTGTAGCGAATGCAATGATGGGTTTCCTGGAGTTTTTAATATACAATTAAAGGGTATAATGTTGAAATCCAAAATTCTGGTCACATGCAGTTTTTCAGTGGCCTAGATTGATCCAAGGGTAAAACTTAGACTAGTTTAAGCAATTTTCTGAATGTGTGGCCCATAGGCTTCCAGCTCAGAATTAACTGGGATTCTTGTTAAAACCCTAAGAGATTCTGATTTTGAAGTCAGGATCAGAGCCTCCAAATCTGCGTTTTTAAACAAATTGCCTTAGGAATTCTAAGACACATTAAAGTTTGAGAACCACTGAACTGTAGAAAATTTTAATTTAATGATGTGCCAATGGATTCTTTGAGAAATGTGTAATGTGTGTCTATTATATTGTTCTAACCAAGTCTGTTTTGGCTTTTAAGGATCAAAGGTCTTTTTACAAAGCTTACAAAGCTACATTAAGTAAAAAGGGGCTTGTTGGGAGGTTATAGCAGGAAATCTCACAGATGTCCAAAAATAAGGAAAAGACAGTTTGCGGGCATATGGGAACTAGAAAGTTAAGCAGAAACTGAGGCTTCTCCCTCCGGCTCTCAGAGCCAGTGTGGTTCCTCCCATCTCTGCTTCTCTCTGTGCACCTGCTGCCCTGCCCCTTCTAATGGGCTTCCTTTGAATCTCTGCTCTTATAACCAGCAGAAATGGGGCGCAGCAATGGCTGTCTAGTCCTAAATCTACAAACTTTTTACGTCAAGAACCCAACACCGACGGAAACTTCCTTTCCTTTGGGGATCTTTATTCAACTTACCAAGTAAAGTCTGGTGGCCGGGTTTGGGTCAGGTCCTTCAGTCACTCAGCAGCCCAGGGATCAGCCCCTCAGGTCAGGACCCATCTGGAGGTGACGGGCAGTGGTGCAGAAAGCAGCGGGAACTGACTGTGGGGGCCTTCCGCTCCGGTCAAGGCAGTGGCTCTTGACCTCCCCAGGACACCCTTGCTCAGCAATCTGGGAGAGAACTCAGAACCTGACCTCCTTCCTCCCTCTGTTCCCATCAGTCCGTCAAGGTGCTGAACTATAGGAGGTGTGGCAGAAGCTGCCAGCATCCTTCCACCACAAGAGCTTAGGTTTAGGAAGAGCGCTATTGTCAATTAAACAGAAAGATAGAAAAGGGAAATGAAGCTCCAGGGAATAGGAAGGCAGTGGAGTGACACTTCAGGTAGAACAGACACTGTGAGGAAAAAGAAGGCAGTCACCCTGTGCATGATCTGGGCCAGAGGTTTTACTTCAAACAAAAAGTGGAGTCTGTGTGCACTGGAATTTGTATCAAAGTGCCTGTGCTGTCATTCCTGTCAATAGTCTGTCATAGGGGAGAGGGTATAGATCAAGTGTTAGAGCACATGCTTAGCATGCATGAGGTTCTGGGTTCAATCCCCAGTACCTCCATTAAAATAAATAAATAAATAAATAAATAAATCAAATTGCCTCTTCTGCAAACCCCCTCCAAAAAAAACAAAAATCTATCATGAACAATATTGTCTTGGCTGTCTTAAAAAAATCAAATAAATAAACAAGCAATCAAAATAAACAAATGTAGATTTGAAGCATGGGGTTCTGTCTCTTACACCTAAAATCCACTGTGTTCCCTTCTAGTTTTTATCTAAAAGTTGCTTTAAAGCACTGTTAATCTGCGTCATTCAACAGTCAGGCCACATTAGCATAAATAAACCCCGTGGCTCACATGGATAGTTCTAATGATTTATTCTTAGTCTTGGTGGCAAAAATCTAAGTTTCTTTGAATGTAAATGCTCTTTCTTTTCAAAATGTTTCTACTTCTGGCTGGTTTCTTTCTCCTATCTCTAGAAATCTCTGCATGCAATACACTGCGACATACTATAATCCTTATTTGCTTATAGAGGTGAATGAGTTGCCTTTCAAAAACCAAGGTACTCATTCTAATTAGGGGTTTACTTTTAGCCTTTCAGTGTACTTTTTACAAAGACATAGAATAAATTAGTTTTGATTTAGCTGGGGTGTTACTTTAGGTTAATTAAATAATTTTCTGCAATTAAAAAGAAGAAATTAATTCCTTTTCACTTCCTTGGCATTGCTCCAATTTTAATGTGATTTTAAATCAGAGAGTGGTTTTAGGAAGTTTCTGATGCATTTGATTAGTTAATATGATGGTGGATTTATAAACTATTTAATTTATGTTACTAAAACAAAGCTTTGGGTTAGAGGTGGTGTTACATGTTGGGATCTTAATATGTCACTTTGGAACTACAGGTTTTATAAGAACATCAAATAATTTATGTATGGTAGCAAATCAGAAAGATATTAAAATCCATGCTGAAAATGAAGTAGATTGCTGACAGCTTAGATAAACAACTTATAAGTGCTCCCTAATAGAAAGATTGTCACTGGATATCCTGCTAATCTCTTGAAGTTTCTTCAAAATTAAGTTACTACATGGAGATGTTTCAGAGAGAGCAGCTACTGAATGACTTATTTTCATTGATAAGGAAGAAAATATCCCAAAATAAGTATGCTAGGAATGACAAATTCTCTGTTATTTGAGATCTTTCCAAGTTAAATTTCGTTTGCTCTGACATCTAAAGTACCCTTATCATAACTTTATTTGAGACCTTATAGATGGTAACGAAAGTAGGAGTGTAGACTGCATGAATTCAGTCACAAGATTTTTTTTATTAATAACTTCTTTAATCTGGAAAAGCAAATGAAAGTCTATGTTCATGTCTAGTTTGAGCCAATGATACCTCTGCCACTGCTGAATGACTCCAACAATTTTGAAGCTGATATGCTTGATTGCATCCCATTTAGCATTTAATTCTATTCTGTCTTGAGCTTCTCTCTAATTTGTTTATGTGTAGTGGAAGGAGCGTGACCTTTAGAATCTTAACACCCTTATGGTGGACTCCTGGCATTGCCACTTCTTAGCTGTGTTCTGAAATTCAGTTAACCTCTCTGAGACTCTGTATGCTTATCTTAGGATAAATATAACATGGAGCATCATAAGACAGCTTGCTTCCTCGAGTTTTCTTTTCCTACAAGAAGAGGCTAGCTCAGTGTGATCACACCCTGTTTGTCCTTCATTTCTTAGTTTGTTCCTTCTAAGTTGTATGATCCATGAGTACTCAAGCTCAAGCCGTGAAAATTAATTTTATAAACAAAAGATACTTAAGTGTGTGTGTGCATATGTGTGGGGAAAAAGGGAGAGAGAGAGAGAGACTTTCTACTAGCAGAACAATAGTCAGAGTTTAGTAAATTTATATTGTGATACATTGCATGGAATCTGAAATAACATGACCAACCAGCACACACAGGGTCTTAGACTTTGAGGAAGTCTGTCTTTTCCTACCCATTTCCCACCCATCACCCAAATTCGGTGACAATTGAGTACATCAAAGCAGAGGGAGATCAAAATATCAGCTGATTCTCACCCCCAGAATTAGACAGACTTAGCTACCTGGTCACAGGCCTTGCTGGATGACTAAAACCTTGAATGAGCGTGGCTGCAAACAGATCAGAATATGTTGCATCCTCGGAGCAGATGTGTCCTGGAGAAAGAGAAGATAAAGAAGGGAAAGTATGTCCACTCCCTTCTCCCAAAGTCATGATTTAGGTGTCACTTGTCCTTCCTGGACCACAAGTGAGGGAGGCGGTGGAGTCCAGGGATGATGAAGGCGGAGGAAATGCGTCTCCACTCACGTGGCAGGAACCATCAGGAGGGCTGCCTCCTGACAGTCTCTGGCCAAGCAACTTGTGAACTCAGTCCTGCCACCCTCTGTCTCTTCCTTTCCTCTAGCTCTGCTGGCCTCCTTTCTGACCAAGCTCGTTCTATCTTGCTCAGATTTTTCACTTGCTGCTCCTCCTCCCAGAAGTGTTCTTCTCCCAAGCTTTTGATTGGGTGCCTTTTGATCAGGACTTTGTTTTCTGTTCAGATGTCATACCTCAAAGAGTCATTCTCTGACCACCTTAAGATGTCACCTCCTTCCGCTTCTCTTTCTTGCTTATCACTGTGCTGGTTTCCTCCTGGCACTGCCCAGTCTCCCAGCTGGAATGTAACTGGCACTGTGCCTTTAGATGTGCTGAATAGTGGTTGCCATGCAGTAGTGCCTAAATGGTTACTGAAGGGATGACAATGGATGAACGTATCAGTCATTGAGTAGAGCTTTGCATAGGGCTTACTGTACCGAATTTTGTGCCGACCACTGGGAACATGAAGATGAATAAGATGAGGTTACTTTAATCAAGTGGCTTTTCATTAGGGGATTCAAGTGTGTAAGTGTATTCTTTCTAGAGCAGGAATGTGCACAGGGTATTAAGCAGCCAAAGGAGGATGTCTCGCTGTAGGTAAGCGGTTAGAGGAGGCAGGATTTGGTGGATCGGGAGTTTCCAAGTACATGGGGTCCAAGTAACTTAAAGATGGAGAAGGCCATGCTTGTAAAGAGGCTTGGCGGTGCGAGTATCCATTTTGATTCAACTAATTACAGGCAGCCTGTGATACTTAGGATGCACAAGGCATATGGGGGAGAGATAAGAAATAGGGTTAGAAAGACACGCAGGAGCCAGCTCATGAAGAGATTATGCACTCTGAGAAGTTTGGACATTATCTGAAATTCTGATAGACAATTTAAATTTTCAGCATGAGTGTGATAGAATCAGACTTGTGTTTCAGGAGAAAAAAATAGTACAGAAAATAATGAGGTTAGACAGCGCTGGAACCCGTTGGAAAGAAGTATGAGGCTGTTCAATTATCTGACCAAGAAATGAGGAGAATCTGCTTTCTTGAATAAAAGTAAATGAGAATTATAAGTAAGTGTCTAAATTTCCATAACTCGACGTTGTTTCATAGTGTGTCTTCATGACCTGATATGTACTGAGTTCTCCGCCCATCCACTGGAGGTCTCATAACTGGGTGATTATATAAACCCTCTCTCTGGCTCAAGGGATTTCAGGGCAAAGAGAGAAACACACAGTAAGCAATGGGCAGAATGGATCCAGGATGGAGCAAATCCTTCCTGGTCACCTGAGTGTGTGTGCTTCCAAGGAGTAAAATGAACCCAAAGACAAAGAGGTTCTCACTAACTCACCACGTTATCAGTGTCTGTTCTTATCAGGATCAGCAGTATAATCTGCAGGGCCCAGTGCAAAATGAAATTGTGAGTGCCTGGCTCAAAAATTACCAAGATTTTTAAGCTGCAACAGAACATTAAGTCAGAGCCCCACTGAGCCTGCGTGAACCCACATGGATCATATGCCCAGGATGCTGGTTCTGTCCTCATTGGCTTTCTCTAGGGGCCAGAATCCTAACTTTGACATTTGCTTCCTGGGAACAGTTGTCATATCCTGTGGCTAAGACACTAACCCAGATGATTGGATTAGCATTGTATTGGATCGCAGTTCTTACACTTGGCTGAGAGCATTCAAGGATCAGAAGAAATAGGAACAAGGCAGTGGTGGGGGCGGGGGCCAGGGCAGCAAAGCAGAGCAGCAGGTGAGGACACATGCTCCGGACCCAGACTGCTTGGGTTTCAAGTCTTCTCTATCACTTCAGTGGCATCTTGGACAAGGCACAAAAGCTCTCTGTGCCTCCGTTCTCTGACCTGCAAAATAGGAATGATGAGAGTAACTGGGTTTTAGGATTGTTAGGAGGACTGGATAGATGCATGGAAAACACTTGGCAAGCGACTGAAACACTGTAAGTGCTCGGGTCTTGTTTCTTATTGTTTTGGAGATTATATTCTGGAGCGTGAATCTGGCTGTTTAATATAGTACAAACTTTACCATTCAGGGTGAGGTTTGTCATTCAGTGAGCAGAGATGCTCCGTTTCAACATAGTTGAATTTACTGATCATTTACTTTATGATTTTTATTTTTGTGCTTTTAGATATTTTTCCTATCCTAAATGCAGAAAGCTTGTACCCTATCTTTTTCTTTGGAAAAGTTGACTTGTGCCTTTAATAATTCATTATATGTATGATATTAGATAGGAATCAAATGACTTTTCCCACGTGGAGACACTGACCTCCTTTTCTGTCTTCTCTATGCACCCCAGGATGCCCAATGATCTAGCCACGCTTGTCTCCCTTGCTCTTTCTAGAATTTGACTTTGGGCCTTTTACAAATATTATTCACTCTGCCTAGAATTCTCTTCCCCAGGTTATTATATAGGTGATCCCTGACCTCCTTCATGTTCTGGTTCAAATATTCTTTCTCATTGAGGCTTTGAAGTTTATTACACCCATCCCTCCTGCCCCCCACATGCATGCATTCCCTAGCCCTCCCTTCTGCATTTTGTTTTGTTCTGTTTTGTTTTGGGGCTTTGCACAGCATTTAACTGACATACAAAACACTAAATAGCTGATACTATTTTTAATTATCTTTCTGCCTCTGTTAGAATGTAAAGTGTATGAGTGCAGGGATAGTGTTTTCTTGTGTTTTGATGTATTCTCGATTTCCAAAACAGTGTCTCCTCCTTTGAGAATTTCAAATTCCTCTTCCAGAGTAATCAAGAACTCCTTTTTATAAACAGTTATGTCTTGGGTATCCTACTAGATGGAGTAATGAAAATTCCAGCTGCACCCAAGTATTAATAGAAGGCATGTGATTAGGAAATCTCCGGTGATTTTTTTTTTTGTTTATTCCTTTGGCAGTGAAGGCCAAGATAGACAAGCATCCCAACTCTGTCTCTCTGTCAGATCATGTGACTTTCTAGTCCACGCACTAAGGGAGTTAGGCTTCGTGTGTGTGTGTGTGTGTGTGTGAAGGGGGGGTGTCTCTGACCAAACCTGGCCCTGTGCACTGGCCACAGGCTTTATCACTTGTTTCCTGATTTACCGTCTTCATTAAAAGCCAGGATCTTACCACCAGCAATGGAGAATTTTCTCCAAAAGCCAGTGCTCCAAAAATTTTCCTTAGTGTTGTATTTTTAGCAGTGCATTTATGAAATGTTTTAAAAGTATTCCAATGAGAATTGCAAAGGAGACAGGAAGAAAAGGAGGAGGATCCTGTAGGACATAGCAACCAATTGTAACCCAATTGCCAATTGGTACCCAAATTGTAACCCAGTGACCATTGGGTATTTATAAGTATTTTAGGATAATTGATAGTAGTATTTCTATGTATGATAGTTTCTATGGTTATGTTTAGAAAACAAACCTTATCTTTTATCAACCTATCCTGACAAATTTACAGATGAAATTATGTGATATCTGAATGTTCTTTGAAATAATTGGGTGTGAGTGGGTGGGTATGTGTATAGTTCAAACAGGCTTGGCCATGTAATTGTTGAAGCTGATGGATGGATACATTGGGTTTATTTGATATGTTTGAAAATTTCCAAAGTTATAAAAGATAAACATTTTACATAGAACTAAAAAACAAACTTCTCCAGCAATCTATTTTTTTCTATGCTAACAGAGTTTCACCAGATGTGTACCCTGCCTCATGGGTGGAAACTCATCTCTCCCAACTCCCCATTTAAGAAAATAAGTATTTGGTCAGTGTTTGTATGTTCATGCAGTCAGGACTTTCACTCATTCATCCTTTTATTTAGTCAACAGTCATTCATTAGTTGTCTCCTTGGTACTAAGACCTGGAGAGACTCGCTGTTTGGAAGATTTCTGCTTGTCTCTTTCTGAGACAAGAAGACAGTAGGATACAGTGTGGATCTGGTGGAGGCTTGGAAGCATAAGGGGAGGGCTCCTTGGCTGAGGGTGGGATGGGAAAGACTTCTTGAAAGAGGGGACCCTCTGTTCAGTCTCAAAGGAAGCTTAGGGGTTATCTGGATAAAGGAGAAGAAGAATGTGCTTACCCCCTTCCCCACACTAACCTGTCTGCCTGCTAGCAGTTTTGTATACTTACCAGATGCCAGATGCTGAATGACCTACTTTACATCCCTTTACTTAATTCTTCATCATCAAAGTCCTCAAGTAAGGTGATCTAATTATTTACCGGGAAATAAGTAATTTTCCCAAGTTCACAAACCTGGAGTTCTAGATTCACCGATTCAAAAAAGTCATTTTATTACATCCACTCGAAGCCAAAAGAGGAATTTCAAAAGCTAGTGACAAAATAATGAAGACAGTAAGATGGGTAATAACATGAACCTCATGCATAAAGGAGATAATTAAGAGTCTTTGTCTAGATTGTGATAAAATTTAGAGTTGAAAATGAAAAACTTTATTTTAATTGGTTTGCCTTCACAGAGTTATTTTCCTTTGAGTTTTTTTACCTTTATTCCCAAACTAAAAATTTTAATATCACAGCTGATATTAATATTTGAGAGATTCCCCACACACCTTACATTCAGGTAAACCAGTCTTTCTTTACATGTAGACACATCCTGGAAGGGACATTGCAGAACATTGCAGAGAGCAGGATTTCTGTGGTTGAGCGTTGATGAGTGCTGATCCATTTGGAACATTGCAGGCTCCAGACAGCAAATGGGTGAGTGATGTTCTTCACTCCTTTGTGAAAAGATATGAGGATCTGAGATTCTGGACTTTCTAGCAGAAGTTTCGACCCGTGAAGGTTCTGTCCCTAACTTGAGTCCTTACTCTGCTATGGCCCATGAACTTGACTCAGAAGCCCTTCTGTCCTCTAGCTGTCAGCATGATCCTGGGCATGAGTATTGTCCTTTCGTGCCCACGAAAGCATGAAACATTAACAGGATAGGGAGACATGTATTATTTAAAAGGATTTTTCTAACATATAGTTCTGGATTCATGACTAATAATGATGACAACATCTTGAACTTGCATCTTAGATGACATTTGTGCCTCCTTCTCAAACCCATCTGCACAAAGTGCAGTATGGTGTGGCAGTGTATTTCAGTCTTAATGCTGACTGAGTGCCACATGTCAGCAAGCTGTAGCAGGCAGCCTCCAGACATTTTATCTGCTAAAATGAAAAGGGGTCAGGTTGTGGGGGGAATAAATCCCTGTCATTTCCTCACACACTGGCAGCAAGAAAAGACAAGTGCAATGCACCATTTTAGACAGTGTTGGTAACCGTCTGCCTTTATAGTACACATTTCCAATTATGCCCAATATGATGTATTTAGCTTGAAGGCAGGTCATGTTTTATAAAATGTGTTGAGAGCAGTAACGATTTAGTGGGTGCTCATTTGTTTCTGTTGCTTGGTTAAGCATGCTGCATTGTCTTTTTCTGTTTTACATATGGATGAATATGAGATGTTAGCTCTAAGTGTGCTAAGTCAGTGGTTCCCTACCAGGGAGATTTTTAAAATAGATCCATGCTTGGGCCCCACCCACCAGAGATTCTGATTTAAATTCTTTGGGTTGTGGGACTTTAGGAGTCTGTACATGTACCCTCTGAGATTCTAATACAGAGTCAGGGTGAAGGACCACATGGATTGAGGAGACAGCAAGATTAGCTGTGTGGGACTTAGTTGGGATATTTAAAGAGAGGAAAGGCCAGTAAGGCTAGCTATCCAAACTGGAAATGTTTGAAGAGCATTAGTGGTTGAGAATAGGAAGTAGAGGATATTGGAGATAGTCTCTAGAAATTTAACTGTTGTGTAGGCTTCAGTGAGTATGTTGTGCCTACCATAGGGACAAAAATGCTTATTTGCTCAACTGTCATCCTAGGTGGCACATATAAAAGTGAGTTGCTTCTTTTGAAATCCATAGTAAAGGCTTACATGAAGTACAGTATGTATATATGTGATTTGCAAAACACTTTAAATCTCATTCCTAACAGCTGTCCTGTTAGTTGGCTTGACATTATTGCCCACATAGGACAAGTAAGAAAATGGAAGCTCTAGAAGGTTAAGTGCTTTGCCCACGGCAGTATAGCAGTTTGATAATGAGCTGGATTCAAAATCTGAGCCCTAGGGGTCTTGTCTATTGCCCGAGCTGCTGAACTTGGCCTGTGTGGCTAAGTGAATGATGATTATGAAAAGTTAAGACTGTAGAAGACATTTTTTTCAGGCAACATTTCAAAATGAAAGATATATATGGGTATCCTGGAGCCTTTTTTCAGCAATCCTGGAAAGTTTAGCAGAAGAGCTTTGCAATTGTGTTTAATATCATCTGGATATGGATGGGCTCCATGTTCATCTGGGAGGACTTGGAG
This sequence comes from Vicugna pacos, assembly GCF_048564905.1. Lineage (NCBI taxonomy): Eukaryota > Metazoa > Chordata > Mammalia > Artiodactyla > Camelidae > Vicugna > Vicugna pacos. Next base: position 63,948,903 of record NW_027328741.1, on the reverse strand, counting down.
GTCTAGCTGGGAGGGAACTTGGGGGGAGGAGACAGCCCTTGATGTATCTGCTCTCTGCAGGGAACACCAAGATGAAGAGGAAGGAAGGATATGAAAAATTCCTCCTCGTGGTTCTTCTAGGGCTTTGCATTTTTCACCACTTAAGCCTTCCATTTCTCCTTGAGTGAAGAGAGAATGTACGGGTTCGATGGCCTTTGGATAGTAAATACAAAGTTCATATTATCATTTCTGAATGCTTATAAAACTATGGAGAACGTCTCCCATTATTCTCCATCCATCGTGTTTCACTTCTGCTTCACTGGGGAGGTTTAATAATGCACGCATGTACGCTTCAGTGTAACACACAGCACTGCATGCATCTCTTCCATATAGCAGCCACCTGATAAATATTTATCAATGGTGACAGCACTGTACGGGTCATTGCCTCCCTCTGAGAACCCAGAGTCTGGGTTCTCCAAATTTAAGTGGGACATAGTCGGTCTGGTGAATCCTGTTTTTGTACTTTTTCTACAAAGGAAATCAGCTCCGAATCTCAAAAATGGTTGCAAATAAACTAGAAAGGGGATATTCTCTTGTGTATAATTAATCAGGAGAGAGACTCTACATTTTAGGGGATTTAATGTTGAAGAAACTCAGGCTGCCTAACATCATACTGGGATCTTTGTCTGTAGCATTAACATAGAAACAGACTCCTTAATGACCATGTGGAATTTTTTGCCAAGTGAAGCTTGTTTTCACCTCATATTCATGCTCCTCTTTGATTAAATGCCAGTTCTCTTTAGTTATGTAGCATCTTTGTGATGTGTTTATTGTAAGAACACATAGAAAGTAGCTCTGGTTGATTATTTTGAGGCAAGCCCTATCTTTTTCTTTCCATTTCATTTTTAACATAAAGATTCATAAGCAAGTGTGCTCGGGGCACAAAGCAGTTTTCTTTGGATGTGTGAACTGCTATCTCAAGCAGAATTCTGTGGCAAGAAATAAAAAGGCCCAATGATCAGATTAAATAGATAATTTTAAGAACAGCAGTGCAGCCTGCCTTTTCTACACATTCGAAATGCAACCCTTCTGCTGAGGCGAGATACAAAATGTGCTTGTTTCTTGCAATCATGGGGGTGATGGTTTTTTTCTGAGTGATCATGTAATTTTTCATACAAACTGAGGACTTTCTGAAAGTGAGTAGATGAGCTCTTGTAGCCAGGAAAACAGGCATTAACTGGACTGTCCTGAGGAAACAGGATGTTTGATGACCCTACCTGTTCCTCTTCAATGATACCAGAAGGTGGCTGGTGCTAACTGCAGCTCGAGTTTAATTTACTAGAGACATGGAATGATTTTAAGCCACCCATGGTCTACTCTTAGATTTCCAGAACACAGGTAAAATCCAGCACTGAATGGAAGACCATTTTTGTCACATTTTTCTTTTATTTAGAAAGAGCCTCAACTAATGATGCTCTTCTCCTACTATTTTTTAAAATCTGTCTTCTCACCTTGTCTCTTGAATTCTTACTCTGCTGGAGGAGACTCCCTGTCCCAGGCAGTGTGGACATACTTTTCATTCAGCATCTCATTTATCCTCAAAATGATCATATGAAATAGAAACGTATATTTGGCCTACTTTACAGCCAAGGAAACTAAGGCTTAGCATGATTAGAGGGATTGTCTGAACTCTAGTAAGCACTAGTGTTGCAGCTCAACCCCAGAAAGTATTTAATGTGTGGTTGTTTCCATGATACGAATCTTAAAATATCACTGGTGCCATCCTTTGGCTTCAGGATTGATGGATTAGAGAGGAATGATCAACAGAATCTGGATTGTGTTTGTTTAGTGGTGAACTGGACTTATAAGTTGGGAGGAAGAAAGAACACTGCATGAGAGCTAAGATTGACATAGTGAAAAGTCTGGTAGGATGTTGGTGCCTTGAAGCAGATAGGTGGCTAAGTAAAAAGAAAAAAATTAAATAAAGCCATTTGCAGCAACATGGATGGACCTAGAGATTATTATACTACGTGAAGTAAGTCAGACAGAGAAAGACAAATCTCATATGATACCACTTATATATGGAATCTAAAAAAAGTGATACAAATTCTATTTACTAACCAAAAGTAGACTCACAGACATATGAAAGTAGCTATGGTTATCAAAGGGGAAAGGGGGCAGGAGGATGAATTAGGAGTTTGGGATTAACAGACACACGTTACTGTATATAAAATAGATAAACAGCAAGGACCTACTGTTTAGCACAGGGAACTGTATTCAATTTCTTGTAATAACATATATTGGAAAAGAATCTGAAAAGAAAATATATATTTATGTATGTGTATAACTGAATGACTTTGCTGTACACTGGCAACTAACATTGTAAGTCAACTACACTTCAATTAAAAAAATAATAAACCAGAAAAAAAAAAGACAGAATGGGTGGCTGAAATCTATTAGACCTGTTAGTAACCGAGACATTTGAGAAATGAGGAAAGCCAGCGCGGTCACTTTTTATAAACCTACCATCAGAATTCTGCAGATTGGTGTTGGAGTAACTTCTGTGTGTGACCAGTATGTCCCCATCCTGCACCTACTTGTCATATCCATGTGCCTTTAGGAGCCTTCCCTCTTGCATCCATCTCCAACCCTGCCTCCCTGTCAGCAAGGGCTCACATTCACCATGCTCTCACTTGCTGTACTTGCTTTTACCCTATTCTCACATTTCAAATCAATTAGAAACTTAGGGGGTCAATTCTTTACTTCAAATCATTAATTGAGTAACCCTGGTGTCAGGGCTCAATAGCCATGTCTGTTCAGTTCAGTGAAATGTGTCCCAGCTTACCTGGCCATGAATCACCCAGAGGTCATCTTTATGTGCTAATTTCCACCACCTTTGCTACCACCTTTCCGGGGAAAGTCTGGTATAGACTTTTACTGAGGGTCTATAAATATCCCTCACTGTTTGTGTCCACTCATGTGAAATATGGCTCTTGGTCTTTAAGTTGTCATCTTCGCTTAATGTTACTTCTTTGGACTGCAATTACTAACTTAAGTTTAATTATGTCTGATGACTTACTAATTATAAATTGTGCATAAGTTAAAATTGAATTTAGATTAGTTGTTTATTAGCCATAATCATGCTTGAGCAGTCATTTCTGTTTGCAAACAGGCACTTTAATTTATTGTTATTTTTCATAGACCTAATGAGGTCAGAAGCCTCACTCACAAAGCCCTACACACATTGCTTTAATTGACAGTTAAGGCCTTCTGCCAGCAGGAAGGAAGTAGTATCCACTGGGAATAGCAGAGTCACTGATGTGAACTCGTCCCTGAAATGCCCCTTTTCTTTCTCTTCATCTTACTGTAAAGTCTCTTTTATGGAAAAATCATGGGTTTTGATATCGATTTAGCTGCTGTTTTAATCCTAGCTAGATGACTTTATGGAAATTATTTTCCTCTTATACTCTCTATTTTCTGATCTGCAAAGTGGGTATAATAATAATAATAACAACAATAGTAATAAGAGCCAATCTCATAAAGTGTTGTAATAATGAGATAGCATATGCATAATGCCAAGAAGTGGATGTGACATAGATTAAAGTGATAATTCTGGAAATTTCTAACATATTTTACATACTTATTTAATAGAGTGTTTTCCACCTGCAAAAATACTGTCTTTGCCTTTCCATATTTCCTTCCCAGAAATCATTTTCTACTTGTATATTCAGGGGAAAGGGAAGCTTTGTTGGACATCACTTCCTGAGAGCTTCCACTTGGCCTTTTGCTCAACTTCTCTTGTCTGAGTTCAAATTATGATGCTGGTACTGTCAGAGGCATCCATTTCTTTTGTTGCTGGTTACCTCTCGGATTTATGGAATTATTGTCCTGGTGATACCGAACTGCTACCCATGTGCTGCCTTCAAATACAGGTCAAGTGAGAAGACCATGGACTTCATCCCAAGTGTAGAAACTGCCTATCCTTGAATTTCCCATAACATGAGCTAAATCATGTCTGTTCTGCATAACTGACTGCTGTAAGTTTGGTCATAATTTGAGGTACTTTCATTTATAGGGAGGGGAAAAATCCTTTAAAACTGAATGCAAAATTCATGAGATTTCAATGTTTAGGGGAAAAGAAACACAGACACAACCACTTACAAAGAGAAATTCTTAACAGGTATCTCACAGATCTGGTGGTGTTTCCCTGTATTATGATCCTTCCTTGTTTCTCTCTCTCTCTTCAAAGACATAAATATTTCTTTATTCCCATACAGTGCTAACCAGTTTTCTCTCTGGGAAAACCTGACCTCATTTCTAAAAGTTTGTTTGCCTGTAGAATCCATCCTTCTCAGCTTCACCTGAACATTTTTAGGGCATGATAATCAATGCAACTCCTTTTCCAAAACTTTAGATTATTTGACATGGAATTACACTATAAAGCAAATACCTCTATGTGTGTGGTGGGGGGTGTGTGTGTGTGCACGCGTGCATGTGTGTGTGTGTGTGTATGTGCATGCCTTGTGAAGGGAGAGGCATTGATCCCTGTTCTCTCTCAGGGTGGGGTAAAGTCAGCCCATTCATTTTTTTAATGTCTTCAATCTTTATTTCTGGTCTCCTTACACTTGGACAAAGCACACTCACTCTCTCTCTCTCTCTCTCTCTCACACATACACACACAGAGAAACCCACATTCATGTACACATTCTAAGGATAAACAATAATCATCAGAGTAAGTACGATGTAATTAGAATTAATTGAAAGTGGGGGAAGATACATTTTCCTAAAGGCATAATTATTTACCCACAATGTCCCCACCCAAATGAAGATAGCTTGTATATTATTATGCAGAACTGTTTTAATTACACTTTTTTTTCTATTTAGCTTTCTTTTCTCTACTCCTTACTGGGCCTTAACTACATTCAAAAAGGGGCTGATTATACCATTCCTCTCCGTCAAATAGTAGCAACCCTCCTTTGACTTTATAAGCATGCCCTGTGGGAAACAGGTAGCCACTCAAATTGGGTAACTGGGGAAAATTTAATGAAGGAACTGTTACAGAGGAGTGGACAGGGTTAATGTAAACAAACAGTGGGGCCTGGCTAGTGATGGTCCAGAGCCTGAAAGTTGACAGAGATGGGAGCAGTAGGTAGAACTCAGAGAAAGTGGCTGTAGGTCAGTGGCACTCTGTACGAACTGTGGCTTTGGGAACCAAGGGAACCAACTTTGAGTTGATTGCGAGGATTAAATCTTGTGGAATAAATACCCTCATCTCTCTCTCTGTCCTTTGTTAACTTTTTTTCCTTCCTTTGTATGCCCCAAAACACCTTTGGCCAAAGCCAGCCAGAAGCCAATGGACAAGGCTGCCACTAATAAATATCTTATATGGTCAGATCTCTGGGTATAAAGCAGGTTAAAGAAAGGAGAAAAAAAAAAGGAGCAGATGGAAAAGATCTCCTTAACTCATAGTTCAAGGTTATAAAAGTGGGTTGGTCTCCCCTTCTCATAATCACATTAAAATGGTAGAATTTAATTTTAGGAGCCCCAATTCCTAATCAAAAACAAAAGAAGAGGCCCATCCATGGATGAGAGATCTCAACTTATTTATGGTAGAGTCAGTGGACAAAGACTGAAAGATGGAGAAACTGAGGGTGCGGCACAGGGAGCAGGAAGTTGGTGGCAAGAGAAGAGGACGCTTGTCTCCCCAGGAAGGCTCTTTAGAACCATGGTGGCTGGTCTGATGGAGGGTGGGAGTGAGGAGTGGGATGGAAAAAATGTATACAGGTTATTTAAGTCTGTAAATAACCAGGAGAGGCATAAAAATAGTGATATAGTTGTAAAACGTTGAAAGGTGGTGCAAAATAAATACTCAGCCATTATAGCGAAAGGTCGATAGGTAATGTCGAACGTTAATAAATCAGGAAGAAATGACATAAACATATTATTTATCGATTTGGAGGTAACCACAGAAGAACTAAATGCACAAAGATTTCAGAATGTTCTGGGAGGAGGAGGACAGGGAATGGGCTGTAGGTCAGTTGATTCTCACTGTAGGAAGTCTTTCTGCACTAAAAATTGTTTAAAAACCATGTGAATATAGAATTTTCATAAAAGTGCCCCCTTTTTCCCCTTTTGATTTGGTCCACTTAGTTTGCTGGATTTCTAGAAATTTTCCTCTTCATATGGGTAGTTCCATTATGTGTCTCAAAACTAAAAACTAATTCAGTTTTCTCCTATGCTTCTTTCTCTCCACATTCCTTACAGCCCTCTCTGTGCTCATCCCCAGCCCCCAGAAGTGCGCTGGCATGAGCCTTATACACAACTCTGCCCCCGAACATAGTGTCTTTCTCTGTGAAGTCCACAAACCCTTCCATCTCAGTGCCTTTTCTCAAACTATTTCCTTGACCTGAAATGGCTTCAGCCTTTAAAAAAAAAGAAACCACCCTATTCAGCCTTCAAGTCCCAGAATAAAATCTGCCTTCAGGAACTGTCTTTGGTTTCCAGAGTTAAAAATGATTACGCTGTCTTCTGTCCTCTCCCAATACTGCACCACTGTCCAACGATTCTCACTCTGTAGGGTCTCATAACTTGTTGTGTAGCTGTCTAACACCTCTACTTTCTGAGTAGTTGTAAGTTCCAGAATTTGTATCTGTGTATCAAGTGCAGTATCTTATGCATAAAGATTAAAATAGTTGCAAAGCACCATGGTGGGTTTCTGTTGTTCTTGTTGACTCAGAAGGATCTAAGATGATGAAGTGAACCGCCTCCATGTTAAAGTGAACACCAGCTGTCCTTAGGTTGAGGTGCCTATTGACGCTTGTGCTGCTCAGCAAAATCACCAAGTAGACAATGTTTTGTCCTGTCTTCACCGTAGTGCCTCTTCTCTAAATGCCAGTTAGACACATATTACCTCCGGTTATGAGGAATAAGACATTTAATAAGCTAATCCCCATAAATAAATATGATACTAATGTATTAATTTTAATAAGAGTGTTTGCATAATAAAAAGTAGCCTGAAGAAGAAAGTGACTTACCTGAGGGGGAAGAATTGCTAATAGTTAAACTTCAGGCCCCTGAGCTGTTGTTTTGAGATCAAACTGGCTTTATGGAGCCTCTCAGACTACGCCATAGAACTTTTATGGCATAGGTAATATAGACTCTGATTAATTTAAAATATAATAAGGCAGTGGAATTAATAGATACACATTACCATATGTAAAATAAACAGCAAGGACCTACTGTACAGTCCAGGGAACTATATTCAATTTCTTGTAATGAGCTGTGCGTAATGGAAAAGAATCTGAAAAATATACGTGTGTATGTGTATAATTGAATTGCTTTGCTGTACACATGAAACTAACACTGTGAATCGACTACACCTCAATAAAAATAAGAATTAAAATATATTAAGACAGTGGGAAACAATTTTTGCATTTTAGAGCACGTAGGTTTGAAATCACAATTATTAAGTGCGGTGTGTCTTTCTCACGGAAGTGAGATTGAGTCCTAATCCCTGGACTTTGCTTGTTAGTCTCATTCCCCAGATAGCCTTCCCACCTACTCTTTTTTCTTCTATTCTTTTTTTTTCTTTTTTCAATTGCTCTCTCACCCTGGATTTTTCTCTGCATTCACATAAAAGAGCACTATAATTTTATTTTTCCTTTACTTTAGGAAATGCCACCATAAAACAGTCTCGATACAGGATTATCATCCAAGAAGCAGCCAACGGAGGCCAAGAATGCCCAGATACCTTATTCGAAGAGCGAGAGTGTGGAGATGTCTCATTGTGCCCCGTGTATCGGTAATTAATCACCTTCTAAAATAATCCTTAGACCTCAGCATAACTCATGACCTATTTTCTTTCACACAAGATATGGTTAATGTATGAAATATTCATAGTGAGAAATAAAAAGAGGTAATCTTGTTTATTGTCAAGTACCTCACTGTATCACCCTCTTATCTTGAATGTATTTTGAGAGAGTAAAGACTATGAAAGTCTAATTAACAGGAAAAAAACAAAACAAAACCATGGTTTGACTGTAATTAAGCTGCTGGAGTTCTGCCACCAGGCAATTAATTTTCAGGATCAGAATCCAAAGAGATTCAGGATGAGGTCCTTACCTGGAAAACACACACACACGCACACACGCACACACACACGCACACACACATGCACGCACGTGCGCACACACACACACCTTACCTCATTCTGTTGTTCTCATCCTAAAGCTTTTAATCAAGAACCAAGGACAGATTTGAACTTCTTTAATAGTTGCTTATTTTAATTTAAAAATGGTTTTGGTTCTCAATTTTAATCATATACATATTTTAAGAAATCTTAGGAAAAAAGTTTAAGTTATGTATAATATTTTTTTTTAGGAAAGAAGATGAGTAGTTTTTAAAATACATATGTTCCCTTTTGGCAAGTTGGTGATTATTATTTATAAACACAATACCTTTGTGTGCTTTGTCATTAACTTCCATTCTTTCAACATTGGATTGAAACATCACTTTAAAGTACTTTTGGATTAAATTTAATCACTACTGGGATTTGCTGATTTCAAAAATGTCTAATGTTTCTCCTGATTATTTGAGAAACTGTATGTTAAAGCTGTGGAATTCAAGGGCTAATTTACTCAGCTAATTTACTTTTGTTTTTTTGGGGGTGGTTTCCAAGAAGAATTTCCATCAACTAAAGTTTAGAATGTCATTGAAGATGTCCAAATTATTATCAGTTTCATCCTTCTTTCCTCCCATTGTTTCTATCTGATGACCAGTTTGTAGAGGAGTTGAACAAACCCTGGAATAAACCCAGATGACCAGCTTTTCCATCAACCACAGGGCCATTGTAAGAAGACTGTCAGTATCCACCTTTTTATGCCACATGTAAATAATTGAAACTTGCAAGCCCAGCAGAAGAGCTCTCAGGGAAAGTAGCCCATTGAAAACAATTAGTCAAATAAAATATTATTAGACTTTTTTTTATGAACACAGTGCCCTTATAATCAGAGAAGATTCTAGAAACTGTTGGTGAGCTCTTTCTGTTGTCTACTTTCTTTACTCTCCGGTTGTACTTCAATTTAACCACTCATGTTTGAACTAGTTTCCCCTAGTGACTTCTTGCCATTTACCCCAGAAATCAGTTCCACTGTGCATGGACTGGATCATTGTATCATTTCTCCAGATGTGTTTAGTATGTGTCCAAGTTACCAGCATGATTCTCTGCCCCTTAGTAAAGCATGCTTACGTTCTGAGCAATATGGTGCCAAGTTAGGTTTGCTTTCCCCTCATTGGTATGCTAGGAAGGCAAGTTAATGTAAACCTTTATCATTTTCTTCTGATTCATCACTCTTCCTCCCTTAAAGTGAGATATTCACAGGTTTACTGAACTAAAGCTGAATCCAAATGTCTACAGAAATTTTCCTGTGAATGTGAGCACTTCCCAGCATGTAAAGTTAGTAAGTGCTGGGGAGGAGAAGTTCCCCCTCTACCCTGTCTTGAGTTCTTGTGGTTGGACTAATAATAACACTGGCATGAGACAGATTGGCAAGAGAAAAAGAAACATTTTAATTCATGTGCATGGAGATCTCAGCGATATCAGACCTAAGGAGTGGCCAAACCAGGCAGCTTTTATACTCCTTAGACAAAGAGACAATAAATTTGTGAAGATTTGACAAGACAAAGAAATGTAGGTTTTGGGTGCTCAATCTGTGAAGAATCTAAACAGAGTTTGGGCTTAGGGTGGTAAATTAAAGAAGTAAGAAGGTTGGTTTGTATAGTCCCCAATACCCCAACTCTGGAAGAACTTTGCCCTTCTTCCTCCAGGTGCAGGGAGGGCACCTTTAATATGGGCAATTTAATTCCTGCTTTCAGGGAGACAGAAAGGAAGGTCAGGATGTCCCTCCTGCACTGGTCATTTCTTAAATAACTTTAATTCAGAATAATCAGCGTGCAGTTGAGGCACATTTTGGGGTGGCCTAGCCTGGACCCTAACATAAGCAAAAGGGAAGACACCATGTAGCCCTGTATAGACTGGGCATGAAGGTGTCACCAGGAGGCTGTGGCTGAGCGCCTGGGGACTTAGGACTGACAGCTGGCCGGCCCTGACTCGTGCAATCTCAGGCATGTCACTTCACTTCTCTGAGCCCAGTCTTACTTAAAACTGTGAGTCTAGCAGGAGAGTCCTGAAAATTTCTTCCTTCTATTTCAATCTCTGCAGCGCACTTCACTAGAATGAATTCCTTGGTCTCACTTTGGTCTAAGAAAGCCTTTTGTGAACTTGAGGGATCTGAATGAATGAAAAGTTGAAAAGCCGGATTAAACCACTTTACCAGTGCAGTTTCTGTGTTTTGGAATTATACTTAATGAGTTTATGCATCTATGAAGGAAACATGTAACTACTTGAAATTAATAGGTGGTTTCCTTAAATGTGACATGTTTTTCTATTTGGCTGTTTCCTGATTTCACCCCAATTCTTCACAATATGGAGGCCATTTGAATGAGATCAGTGATACCTTTTGTTTTTCACTTTTACATTTCAATGTACTTTGCTTGGTTCTGCAAGATGATCTGTATCTGCTGCCACTGCCTCACTTATCTCCAATTGTCCAAGAAACCTGAGACTCAATCTAAGTGGGGCAGAAGTGGTGGTGAGCACTGATGTTAATGACTGGCTCTGCCAAGCGATCTCCATGTCTTGTGTGAAGCTACATTCACATAACTAAGAGGGGCCTTTAAGGTGACTTTTCCTGAGCAAAGGAATCCTGCTTCGTGCTCTAGTATACGTTGTTTTCCTTTTGCTGAGACTTCTTTTTTAAAACACATAATGCATAATTTACCATCTTAACCATTTTCAAGTATCCAATGCAGTAGTGTTAATTGTATGCACAATGATAAACAAAAGGTCTCTAGATTTTTTTTTCATCTGGCAAAACTGGTCAATAATATTTTTACTTCATGTTTCTGTTCATTTTTTTGAAGTTGCATTTCTTACCAGAGGTATTGGCTCGTGTGAAAAAAGTATAAAAATGTCCTTAGTGAAAAAGTAGAATCTGTCCTTCCATCTAAGGTGCAAGTTTTCTGAAACATTCTGAAGACACAGGTTTAAGGGCACAGGTCATAGTCTGTCCTGTGGGTCATAAAAATAGAGAATTTTGTTGGCTTTAAAAACAAATACTGGAAAACCAGAAGGATTCCTTAGACACTGTTTCCTCTGTGGAATAGAAATATGGGTAATTCCTCAGAGACAGATCCATTCCTCTTCCCCGAGATGAGCTATTACATAAGATAGGTCCCCATGGTTCCCCACTGCCCTTTGACTTGATAATCTGTTGAGATATCTGAGTTACCCCAAAGTTCTAGGCAACAACTTATGAAGCATTTAAAGCAAAAGATCGTGTGAAGGTTTGCACCCCAAATTTTCAGATGTTCAAACCTTGATTCTCTCATGCTCCAGTGAGACATAGGGATTTTCTCTCTTTTATTTTCTTTTATTGTTTTTCTTTAGACAGTGTTAAGTTCATAAAGAGCTAAGCCCTCTAGATTTGATCTGTGTGTCAAATGTTTTTTATGATCACTTTGCTACGTAAACTAAGATGTGTGTGCAAAATATCCACATTAAAAAAAAAAGTATTGATTGCATCAACCATGGATCTGGGGCAGAGGGTCCTACTGCCATCCCTAGTGTGTGCCAGCACTTCCTTTTGTGTCCATTTTTATAGATTTGGTTTCAATTCCATCTTTATTGAAGTTCACTCTTTATGCTTTCGGATTTCCAGTTCATCTGTTTCAAGTCTTTCTTTGATATGTTTGCCCTGGTGAAATGTCTAGTCTGCTGTTCTTTGTAATCACAGGTGGAAGCCACAGAAATGGAGCTCCAGTATCTTAGAGCCCAAGTCGGTCAGGCAGGGGATAATGGGCACCAGCAATGCCTGCAGAAAGGGGGTACAAACCAGAGGTAAGGGAACTTTAAAATGTTTTTTCTCTTCAAAGGTAAGTCAACATTATGTTATTCTTATAAACTGTTGCTCTATTTTTCTGGTTGGTTAAGTTGTGATAATATTGGGTTGGATTATTTATACTTACTCGTGTTTGAATTTAAGTTTGGCATTAGTAAATGCTGCTATTAGACCATCTTTTCACCATAACTCGCTAGTGCACATAAGGACTAATGCAGTGGAAGCAAATATCTGTTCTCAGCCATTAGCACATTCTGATGCTGATGTTCCAAATGCATGTCAAATATTAGCTGAGGAATGAAGGAAATGTCAAGATTGGACCCAATAATGTATATTGTACTTCTTAGGCGTTCTTAAATATTTGTTGAATGAACTAATTAATCATTCTAATCATGGCTTAAACTTGATTGTTATAGAGGTACTTACTTTGTGTTTTGTATGTAACATGCATACAAAGGAACTATTAAAATTTCCGGAAGGCATTGTGAATAGGCTTCTGGATCTGGGTAGACAAGCCTTTTATCATCCATGTCTAGAAGGTGTGGCATATCAAAACCTCTGAAAAGCACTCAGAGACTCGTCAGATAGCTCACTTTTCTGTTTCATTCATACCAGTGATATGAGGCTTGATAAGAAGTGCTTTCTTTCTAAAATCCAATACTCTGCTGCTAAAGGGATATATGTAGCAAAATCAGACCTTGTAGGACCAACTGCATACCACCAGTCTCATAAGTCTCCTAAAAGGCATGTTTAGAATTGTTCCCTTCCTGCTGCATAGGTCATTGTGTTAGTTAGGATCAGTTACCCCAGCCAGCACTATAACTCCTTTCCTTGTTGGTTCAGAGACATGAGGAGCCCGACATGGGTGGGTGACAGTTTTAACTTCCAGTTCAGTGGAATCGTTGTTGTCTTTTAGTGGAAGCATTCCTTCTAATGGAAAGAAGACCCATAGAGTAGCATAGCCTAAGATCGCCGAGAAACAGGAAGCAGAAATCTTCCGAGTGGGTGACTAGCAGTAATAGTGAGTTGTGCCATTCTCATTCCCACCCCTGGGCTCCTAGACCTGTGAATCCTGGCTCTGGGAGAAAATAATACACCATATACTGGATGCTTCTGGAAAACTTCTCCCCAGCCCCGCAAGGTATTGCCACCTAACCAGTGTTGAAATGAGTCTCCAAAAACCTTTTAACCATTATCTCCAGTCAACTACTTCAAGATGCAGTAAATTCCATGAGCCTGGGCCCACTGCACCTCACTTGCTGTGAAGTGAGTTCCTTGATCAGAAGCAACGTGGTGAGGAATGCCATGACTGTAGATAAGCATTACGGAAGTCCGTGGGTAGTAGGTAGTTTTGGCAGAAGCACTGCGTGCAGGAAAGGCAAATTTTTATCCTATTTGAGTAAGTACCTATTCTGGTAAGAACAGGACACGGCACCTTCTATGTTGGAAATTGTATAATGTAATCAACCTGCCACCATGTAGCTGGCTGATCACCTTGGGGAACGGTGCCATCTTGAGGACTCAGCATTGGCCCCTGCTGCACAGACTGGGTGCTCAGATGTGGCTGTGGCCGAGTCTCCCTGGTGAATGGAAGTCAGTGATACTGAACCCATGCCTAAAGTTCATTTCTACCACCAGGGCCACTTTGTTCGTGAGCTCGCTGGACGATGGCATAGCTGAGGACAGAGGCTGACTGCTATCCACAGCCTGGGTTGTCCTATCCACTTGATTATTAAAATCTTCTTCAATTGAGGTCACCCTTTGGGGAGCATTCACATGGCACACAGATATTTTTCACATTTTTGCCTGTTCAGAGAAGTCTGTCCAGCTACCACTTTCCTAAATTTCCTTGCCATCAATTTTCTAATTTTTTTTTTTTTTTTTTTTGCGGTGAAGCTTGATGAACTCTTTATTAAGCTAGGGCCTACCAGGAGGACAGCTGGGTCAGGGACAGGGCCTCCCGTAGGCTGGAGGGAGGCAGGGGGCACCTGGGCAGTAGTGGGGCGCCCCAGGCGGATGCCCGGGCACTCATTGATTCTTGCTGGCTGCAGGTGTGGGGGTGGTGCCCACAGCCAACTGTTGCACCTTCTCCACCAGCCCGGCCCACTGGCGCTGCAGGTCTTCCACCAGGGGCTGGAACCAGCCCTTGAGGCGCGCCTGGAAGGTCTCGGCCTGCAGGCACATCTGGCTGGCCTACTCCTCCAACTTCGCGCGCATCTTCTCCAACTGCTCGCGCATCTTGTCCAGGCGGCCCTGGGCCCGGGTGCCCACCGCCTCCAGCCGCCCGCGCAGCTTCTGGCCCCAGGCCTCAGCGCGCTCCCGCAGTGGCTGGCTGCCAAGGGTGCTCGTGGTGGCGGTCCCCAGTCGGCCCTGCTCCACCAGGGGCACGAGGCGCTCGCGGAGGGCGCTCACGCTGTGCTCGGCGCCCTCGACGGCCCCGGCCCGGTACACGGCCAGGCGTTTCTGCATGTCCTCGGCGTCGCGGAGCAGCCACTTCCGCAGCTTCCGCATGTGAGAGGCCAGGCGGTTATGCAGCTCGTCGGTGGTCTGGCCCAGCATGGCCTGCACCTCGTTGCGGTAATGCGCCAGGCGGCTGCGCAAGTCCTCCATGTCTGTGCCCAGCCGGGCCTGCGCCGCCTGCAGCTCCTTGGACAGGCGGGCCCGGGTTTACTGGGCCACAGGGCTCAGCTGCTCCTCCAGCTCCGCCTTGTAGGCTTTCACCTCCTTCATGGTCTCCTCCATCAGCGCCGTCAGTTCCTGGGTGACCTGGGTGCTGAGCAGCTCCTCCTGCACCTGGTCAGACAGCGTCTGCACCCAGCGCAGGTAATCCCAGAGACGACCCAGAGCCAGCTCCCAGGGCTGGCTGCCCTGCCATTCGGGCTGCTCCTGCCCCAGCTGCACCTATGGCTCCGGCTCCACCTCCGCCCGGCATCCGGCCAGGAGCGTGACCACCAACGCAACCCACAGAGCCTTCTGTAGTTTTAAAAAAATCTATATTTTTAGTCATTAATTATGTTCCTTCTCAGTCCTTGACCAACCAGCAAAATCATTGGCCACAGCCTGCGGATAGGTACGTAAACATACATGTGACCATTTCTCCCTGCAGGCAAAGTGAACAGCCAGTTACACTGCTTCAAGTCCCGTCCACTGGTGAGACTTCCCTTCACCTCCATCTCTCAGGGATGTCTCAGAAAGGGGCCCTAGTGCCGCAGCTGTCCATTTAGGGGTTGTGCCGACATGTCACGCAGCACCGTCTGTAAACAAGGCCCACGTCTTCTTTTCCTGTGTCAGCTGAAGGTAGGAAACTCCCTGTGAGGACGTAGGTGCAGCTGGGAGCATAGAAGGCAGCTGGGCCACTCCTTCCTGTAACTTACTGTGCCTTCAGGGCCTCCATGGGTCGGAACACGTACATACCACTTCCATCTGATGCTGGAGTGCTGTTGTGGATGCCCCACTTTATGATTTGATGGGTCAGGTAACACCCAGTTCGTGACGGGCAGCTCAGGTTGCCTGGTAAGTCTAGTGGCCCACAGCTCAGCATTCAGTCTCTACTGACGCCCAGTAGCCAAAAGCTGTTTCTCAGGTGGAGACTAGCTGTCTGCAGAGGACAGTGGGGCACTGCTCCTCAGTCCAAGGACCTGCAGTCCACCTGTGGGCACCTGCCAAAGGCCCCAAACAGCACCATGTCCACCTGGCACTCCAGGCACCACTGGCTCTGTTGGACCCCGTGGTCTGAGTGGCAGAGCAGCCTGTGCTAGACCTGTTCCAGTCCCTTTTCTTGTTTAGGGTCCTGCTCAAAACCAGCAGCTTTTCAGATCCCTTGGCAAATGGGCTGGAATAACACACCCAGATGAGAACTGTATTGCCTCCAAAATCTGCAAAGGCACATCTGATAGAGGCTGTGTCTCTGTTTTGGTTGTAGGAGGGTCCAGGAGTAACAGCATGTTTCACCTCAGAAGGGGGATTTCAGCATGCCTCACACCGCTGGGCCTTCAGACATCTCACTGGGGTAGAGTGCCCCTGAATTTTCTCAGATTTATTTCTTATGCTCGGCCATGAGAATGTCTTGCCAGTGAGTCCAGAGTAGCTGTTTTGTCTTTCTCACTAGGTCCAGTCAGCATAATGTCACCAGGGTAATGAGCCAGTGTGATAACTTGTTGATGGAAAATGGATCAAGATTCCTGCAAACT
Organism: Vicugna pacos; assembly: GCF_048564905.1. NCBI lineage: Eukaryota > Metazoa > Chordata > Mammalia > Artiodactyla > Camelidae > Vicugna > Vicugna pacos. The sequence goes on along the minus strand of NW_027328741.1, from coordinate 63,932,777 downwards.
AATATGTGAAATAGGGCTGAAAAGTTGATAGACCCCTCGAGGTAGGACAGTGAGGATGCATCGCTAGCCTTGCCCACCGAAAGCAGACTGCCTCTGGCAGTCTTAATTTTCTCCAACTATGTTAGTATTGGGGGTCAGGGCTCCAGCATATGAATTTCAGGGATCACAGTTCGGTCCATAATAGTTACATCTTGGAAATGATGTCCCTGTCAGAACATTTGCAGGTGTAAATTTGATTTGCAAGGTAGTATGATTCAGGGCTGCTACAAAGCTAACCAGGGACTGTAAATTCATGGAAGGGACCACTTCCTGAAAACATTTTATTTTCCTATGACAGAAAATTGTTGTAATGATACCATCTTGTGATTACAAGACTTGTGCCTGATTTCTGTTGGAAAGTTGTTATAAAATATCTAGATCAGCACGATGTACGTGAATGAAGTGCTTTAAAGAAGGCACTTTTGTGCCGGGCAGAACTTAACACTGTCTAGTGACCTAGACTTCGATGCTCCATGATACTAGAATATTATAATGGTTGGTTTTGATTACAAAGCCATTTAGTACATTCTGCAGACACATTGCTCCCAAATTATATAGAATCTTACCACAAAATGGTAAATTATTTTTACTGTCTTAGACATAGTCTACTTTGGATCTCAGTTTAAACGGCGTCTAACTGGAAGGCTGTGATAGTCCTTAGACTAGGCAAGGTACCTACTTGAGTTTTCCCCAAATTATACTTCAATATTAGATAATTTCTAGTAGTTAGTTTTGGGGAAATTTGCACTTTTAAAGCAGTAGGTTCGGTCTCCAGTTTGAAGATAGTGGAGCAAAGACATTTCTACACTCGTCTTTTCTCTAAAATTATTTCAAAACCAGCAAGGAAAATAATGTTCAGTGAGTTCCCCTTTATAAAATTGCTCCCAAAAGCTCAGTCATAATGTATGATGTAGAAAGTGGATGGAGATACAAGATAAAGTACCTTGGAGAACAGGATTTTACCTAAGTGTTGGCAGAGGTGAAGGTATGGGGGCTGAAGAGAAACAGGGTGATGTGGTCTGGCCAAATCCAGAAAGGCATCACGTTCTGCAGAAGGAATTATGCAAGGTTGTGTGTGTGTGTGCATGTGTGTGTGTGTGTGTGTGTGTGTGTGTGTGTGTGTAGTGGATGGGAGGAAGGCAGAGACACCCTCCATACCTGGCCCTTCACCCTGCACAGTCAGGCTCCTACCTCTTCCTGCTCTTGTAGGAGCCTGGAGGTTTATTCTCCTTGGATATAAGACCAGAGAGGTGGTGGATTTCAGACAAGAGACAGAGGAGGGTGAGACGAGGGGCCAGGCTGAAATCAGGAGGTTCAGTTGAAAGTCTGAAGAAGGAATTATGAGACCCTCAGTCCTTCCTCCCCTGCTTTATCATACTGCTCAGACAGCTTTTACACTCTTCAGTCCCGTGGAAGCCCAAGCAGTCTGGAAATGCTTTCAATTTAAATTTCTCTTTGAGAATATTTTGAATCACAGAGGGAGCATGAACTCAGACCATATAGTCGTGGAAAGGCCAGCCGGAGGTTATAAATTCTTACAAGAGACTTTTTTCCCCTCTTCACCCAGTGTTAAATCATAGCCATTCAAGTGGCCTCGCCGAGATGTTTTGCTTGGCATGTCTATTTCCGGTGCATCCATAACCCAAGGGCCAGCCTGTGTGGTCATCATTTGCATTCTGTCTTTTATGAGATTCTCCATAGCAGGCCTTGAAGCCATGAAAGTGGAAAAGTGGGTCTCCAAGATTTAACAGAAACCCGCGGGATAAAAGTTGTCCTTCCTGTTTACCTTGCATTCCCTGCTTTTTCTTTGGTTTGTGCTTTATAGTTTCCTTTCCTCTGGGTCATCTCAGCAATCCATTTAGAAGGTAGATATTTTATCCAATGCTTTTTTTCCCCTTTTTCATTACAAAAGTCGTTTATGATTTCTAAGCCACAATACTGCCCCCAATAGAAACGTTCCTTGTTTTATCTCATTGTGTTTTTATATTGCTGACCTGGTTAATTGATTTGCAGTAAGAATACATTTATGTAATAGTCTTCTAATCAAAAAAGAAGAAAAGTAAAAGAATATAGAAGGGCAGATAGGATAACAGTAGTCATTAAACATCTATACCATGTTCAAGGAAATGGGCATTTGGGGTTCCGTTTTCCTGGCTGCCTCATACTTCAGGGACACCTGGGTCTTTTCACAGTTTTCTTGTGTTTAATCTGAACAAAGAAGCTATTGTAGCTCAGCTTCTATGGCAAATGAAAATGTAAGAGGAAGAAACAAGTGCTAATGCACTCGGATGTATCTGGCCTTAATAGGGTAAAATTTCAGTACTGAGACAGGGGACAGTGAGGATGCTGGCATTGCTGGAAGGGGACTGGATTTGTCTGTGGGCTGATATGGTCTGCTCCTTGTTTTACTCTTCACAGTGGCTACTTGCCAGTGTTTTTCTTTAGGATAGTACTTTCTTCTCATTCAAAAGTTTGTGCATACACTCTATCATAGCAGAGAGACTTGACATCCATGGCACCGTAATGGATACAGAGTAGGTATTGGAAATCGAAAGTGTGCTGCCTTAAAGACCCTGGACTCCTGTGAAGTACCCTCAATTCTCTTTTGGTTTGTTCTCACTGAAAAATGTTTATGTGGACCGAAGGAGGGAGATCTGTTATCTCTATCAAATCTTTTTGTTCTTCCTTAATTGGTTTTTGTCACCATGAGAGGTATAGCCTTCTTATACAATAGTTCTGATGGACTCTGTGTGTTTTCTTTGCATTCAAGGGAGCCCTTTATTTTTTTTATATTGAGTTATAATTAACATACACTATTATATTAGTTTCAGGTGTACAACATAGTGATTTGATATTTTTATGCCCTGTGAAATGATCACAGCACTAAGACCGGTTACCATTCATCACAGTACAGAGTTGTTGCAACATTATTGACTGCATTCCCTACATGTCCATTATGACCCCATGACATTTACTTTATAGATGACAGTCTGTACCTCTTAATCAAGGAATCCATTTAAAAGTGCTTTTCCAGAAAAATACTGGGCAAAATAATCCACTTGCAGAGTAAGTTCTGGATTACTTTTATTTTTAAAAGGCAGGGAGTTAGAAATAGGTAGGAAGAAGTTAAGCTTGCAAGTATTCTTGCATTTTAAGAGTTTAAGAAAATATCTCTGGGTGACTGGACTTTTTATCCTCCAGATAGAGGCAGTCATGTTCATTTAATCTTATGAGTTGCACAAGTTTATTGTCCGTCATGTTCATCTACATAGAAGTCATTTCAGTAGGTCCAGAGAGGAAAACAAATATATAGGATTTAACTGTGACAGAACAGCATAGTCAAAGACAAAGATAGTCACTGTCATTTCTATGTTTGTTCTGTATTTGGTGGTGGGGGGGCGAGGAAAGGTTTGCCAGGAAAGAAAGTAAAGTATCTTTTATTTGCTTCAAAGCTTGAACAAAAACAAGCTACATTAACTATGAACTGTGGGTGTTTCCAGGAGAGAATGGGGAGTACCACTAGCTCCCTCTGGGAACTCTGTCAACAGATTAATTGTTTCTTAAATGGGGAGAGACATTTGTGGATATCTTTCCTGCCCATTTCAAGAAGGAAGGGCGTGATTCCACTTGATACCGCCTGTGATCTCAAATCAACATCCTGGGGTGTCCAATCTAGGCAATGAGTGAGACTATTTTCGATAACTTATGTGATTTCATTTTTGATAATTGCATGCTCATCTCATAGGAAAAATGATCAGACTCCGGTATTCTTTGTCTTAAAGATCATCCTTGGAATGATTTCCTGGTTTCAGGTCTGACTTCAGCATGAGAATAACCAGCTGGAGGTCATCATGATCTTTATTAATTTATCTTACTAATCAGACCTGATACCAAAATGATTAATTATAAATATCTTAAGAAACTTTACATCTCTTCTAAACATAATTTTTTAAAGTATGAAAATAAAAGGAAAATCAGGTTAGAGTGAAGTAATTAAATTGACAGTGTAGGGCAATTCTCTAAGTGAAAAAATCCTTGGATTTTAACCAAAGAATAAGTTTTATACCTGAGGCATTGGTTTAGAGAGTCAAGTGTGGAATATATGGCAAAGATTGCATTTTAACAAATGAATAATGATTCTGAGAGGTATTTTTCATTTCCTTCGCATGTTTTAGAGTAGGATTAGTTTTACAGCATTCTTGGTTGCTGTGGGTAGAATATGCACATTTTTCAAAAACTGGCTATAAATTAAAAATAAATATGAAAGGAGTTGATTGATGTAAGGCATGATGCTTTAGTAGCATAATGTTAACTAAGTGCAGATTCAGAGATGTCTTGAGCCAGCCTCTCTGTTTTTTCACGTAATAAGCTATAATGCAAAGCAAAAAGTAACCATTCAGTCCAGCTTCACCCCAGCCACATCACCAGCAGGCATTTCCCTGATGAAAAGAGGGGTGGGGATGAGTAGGGGGTAATTTTTTTTTCATTTGAGGAATACAGTTACTTGCTAAACTAAGAGCAATAATTTTCTTTTCTGACTGCATGGTTCTTACAGAACCATCATCCCTTCAGGAATGTTCATATGAACTTCAAAGTCTACTGCAAAATGTGCTAACTGTAATAGGATGGTCCTTCTCTTGTCAGGAACCAGAATTCACTGTCTTCAAATAGATGCGAATCTCCTGGCTTCCCTTAGCTCTCAGGTTACTGAGGTCAACATACTCATTTCTGTTTAGCCCTCAAGCCATGTTAGGATTGTATCAGAAGGAGTTATGTTTTTACATTTTTATTTGCATTTCTAAAGAAATCAGAAACTTCAACATTCCTCTAGTAGCAGCAAGAGGAAAAGGTGCCCACACTTACTTGAGAGGCTCTAAAAAGTAACAGAGGGGCATCAAAACAGACAAACCACTGGTCTGGATTTAAATACGGTTGCCCTTGAACAACATGGGTTTGAACTGCAGGGGTCTACTTACATGCAGATTTCCATACACACACACACACACACACACACACACACACAGTTGGCTCTCAGGATACGTGGGTTTCATATCCAAGGATTCAGCCAACTGCAAATCAAATTTCAATCCATGGTTGGTTGAATCCACAGATTAGGCATCAACTGGTAGGTTTAACTGGTAGATACAGAGGGCCGACTCTACCGTGCCATTTTATATGAGGGACTTGAGCATCCGTGGATTTAGGTGCCAAATAAGGCTCCTGAAACCAAAGCCTTGCATACACCAAGGGATCGAAAAGGTGCAAAACAAGTTCCTTTTTAGGCCAGTTATGTTTTGGAGAATTCACATGGTGGGACACTATCTTTTAATCCAGACTCATGAGGAATGAGAATTAAAAATCCATTACAGCCAATTAAACTCAGTCAAGTTATAGGATGATCAACCTCCTAACAAGATACTGAAAGTAGGAGTGGAAAGTAAGAAGGTCAGGTTAGGAGGTCACCAAGGCTTTGTAATTACACCACAAAGGGTTTTCAGAGCCTCTACACCTGTAGTGCCTTTGGGAATGGATTAGAAGGGATATACATGAAAGAAATTTTATGAGAAAAATAAGGGGCACTTAATAGCTACATTTGTATACAGAGTAAAAGAAAAGTGAAGAACTGAAAAGATTCAGTGGTGTTAGGCTAATGATAATGGACCATTTGACACAAAAAATCTGACAAAATTGACATGAATAACTGACATAAAAATGGGAAGAGAGAGAAATACAGTATTTGAGTATTCTTGAAAAATAGCATCCTAAATTTGATAATCACATTGGCTTTATTAGGTGGTTTGTGAATGGGGCAGCTTCCCATCTAGGAACTAGGAGGGTGCTCCCCGGGGTGGTACAACATGGCAAGTTTATACAGGAAGAGGGATGGGGCACTGGAGCTATGAACCAAAGAAAAGAAAGGATTTTGAGCCCAGGACTTCCTCTTTTTTTAGGGGGTGGTGGTGATGGCAGAGTGTTTTCATGAAGATTGCCTCTTCTTCCTCCGGGGGTGGAGAGGGCCCTTGTCGCAGATGACTTCACTGGTGCAGGCCAGAAAATTCCAGACTGGTACATTTCTGGAGAAGAAGGTGGAAACTGCAGTCATGTTAAGTATTAAACCTGGGTTTGGTATCATGGGATTTAGCACAAGTAGCACTATTTTGGGCCTGTGTTTTTTCTCTTTAACAGTGCCCCCTTTTGATCAGACTGTCAGCCTAACTGAGAAAGACGATCAAAATTTAAGGCATTAGCATTACTCTCAGCTACTGCTTTGCAGTTTTATCGAGTGTGGTCATCGTAAGTCCTGATGATTTTGCTGAGCGCCTGTGATATTTACAGGCCACAACTTCAGATTCACAATCTCTAAGTTGGTCATTCTCATTGCTTTTCTGAGGTTCTAGTCTTAGGGAGATATTTCCCTGCTGGTCAGTGCATACAAATATACATTTAAAACTTTTGAAAGGATGCGGTGTGCCAGGGAGCCTACTGTGATTATTAAAAGCAGGAAAACTCCCTATGTTTGGAGTGCGCTTCAGAGCCATGATCCCCAAGACCCAAATCAAAGGAAAGCACTGTTGAAGGAGTCAGCCTTTTAAGCTCAGCGGTCATTGATCTTCCATGACTGAGTTTCAGCTTCCCCAGAAGCTCACACCAGGTACAGCAAGTACATCACAACACAGGCACCTCCTGGCTCAGCCAAAAGACAATCAAAAGCTATCCTGTTCTCAAAAACAAGCTTGGCCTGAGATTCCAAGGAGTTTTGTCAGACAGCGATGTCTGCAAGTGTTAAGGAAAAGTTCCTGATCGTGTCCTCATTTGTATTAACTCCTGACCAGGGAAGCAGGGCCCTGCCAAAGCAAGCAGTTCTCAAATCATGAATGCCTCCTGGCTGGCCTTTTCTAGAACCATTAGGGGCATGGTTAGTCAGCCTAAGAGGCATAGTCCAGCTGTGCTCCAGCCTTCTCAGCATTCAAAGGCCCAAGGCAAATGATAACCACCACAGACAAAGACAAGATCTGTCGGGGCCCAGCTCATTCCTCTTACGGAAGTACAGGGACTGGATTTATTCACAGGGACTGCTGTGTTTCCCTGTCCAAGCCAGGGGTCAGTCATGTTTTTAGCACATTTGGGAAGACAGTCTCCTGGCCTGAAATACAGAGTCATCCTAAATTCTAGAGGTTCCCTGCCCCCACCCTTCGCAATGCCTGGAATATTGAAATGAGGGCATTATCTTCCCAGGACAATGACAGAGAGAGGGAGAGAACAGAAGAAAGATTTTCATGTTTAGCTAAAGGAGGAAGTCTTTATTATTTATTTATTTTTATTTTTCATTGAAATATAATGATTTACAACGCTGTGTTACTTTCTGCTGCACAGCATATTGATTCAGTGTTATATATATTCACATACACACACATATACACATAATATATATAGATTCTTTTTCATTATAAGTTATTACAGGTATTGAATGTAGTTCCCTGTGCTGTACAGTAGGACCTTGCCGTTTATCTATTTTATATGTAATAGTTTGTGTCTGCTAATCCCAACCTCCTAATTAAAGGAGAAATCTTGGTCTGGCATGTTGGGTGGAAGCAGTCTACCTACACTGACATCAGCTCCGTCTCTTCCTGGTCAGTGTGATTCAGTGTCTCCAGCGTTTGTACAGGACCAGGTGTTGGGTGGAGTCCTCCTGAACTGTGAGATGTGTGTCAGTACTTTGTAGTGTGGCAGCAGTGTCAGTGCCCAGGGGTACTTGGTGACGTCCCTTCCAGTGGGGCTCTAAGCTTGCCTTTGTCCTTAGTGATTCCAGATCAGAAGGGTGGGAGAAAATTGGAAACATTAGTTTGGTGAATCATAGCTAGATATTTGGGAAAACTAGAAAAATTCAAGTTCCAAGGTTACAGATATATAACAAAACCTCAGATGTAATTAACAGGACTAACATCTAATATCTATGAAGGTGCAAACATGATTTTTCTCTCTATAGTTACCCCCATTTGTTTACCAAATATAATCACAGTAAAACTAATTTGTTTGTATAAAGCTCTGCCTGATTACTTCTACAAGTGAAGCAAGAATAATGATTGACCATATACATTATTTTTTAAGACTGCTTTGCTGAAACCGTGTAAGCAAAGTACCAGGTCGATTTTTCCAAGCAGTTTCTTGAAGCCATGTTGTTATATCTGAGTCTATGAGCATCTCTCTCAAATACGATATTCCAGTCAAAGTCATGGTAATACAGCCAATGTTTCTAATTGCATCCTGTCTCAAGAACAGATTCTTACTGAACGTATGTGAACAAATATATTGTCATGAAAATAAGAAGACTCACTGAAAGTTTCTTAATTCTCAAGGGATCAGGTAGGGAAAAAAGTAATTTTCCTTTTACTTTCCAACTTTGTTCACAAAGGTACATTTTCATTTAGAAAGTGCTCACCTTCACTCTCATGTCCCATTTTCTCCTGGAGTGTCTCTGCCTCTCTTGAATGCTTATATCCCTGTCACTGAGCATGGCTTTTCTTCCTTCACTTACATTTACATGGCCTCATCCTTCATAGTTCTCCTGTTTGCTTTTATCATCTTCATCTATAATGTCTCTCCCAATAACCCCAGCTTTTTCCAGTATTTGAGCTCTAGAGATGATCACTACATCTTTATTTCTTGGAAAAAAATCTCTCTTAACTAGAGGTTAGGATTTTCACCTGCTGAACATTAATCACCATACAGACAATAGACTGATAGTTCAAATTCAAATTCAAATTCAAAATTGTTTCCAAAGATGAATTTACTTTCTACCACGAGACGCTGAATTTTCCTTCCTGATTCTTCGATCTCAAGTAGAGTGTCAGCCATGAAATCCTGTCAGTTCCATCTTCATGAGGCCCTGGAGTCTGTTCCCTCTCTTATAGACCAGTGTTCATGTCTTCCTGGCTATCATGGTAATCTCCCATCTGTTCTCTTTGTTTCCAGGCACGTTTCTTACAAATCCATTGTTAAGTGCTGAAGCCAGGGCCATCTGTGTAGAATGAATCATCTGATTTTATCACTTACCTACCAAAGAATTTTCAGTGGTTAACCTCTTCCCATTTAAAGCCATTACTATGCGCTAAATATCCTCCTAATCTCATGTTCTGTTTCCCTTTTCCCACTATCGTCTCTCAGAGTGCCCACCAACTAGCCGCTGCCAAGGTACCACCATGATCCACAAGACACTCATGAGTTTCAAGATTCTCTTTCAGTTTGGAAATCCTCTTCTTACCTTCCTGCACTTGAGATTCTGTCCCTCCTCCTGGTCCCATCTCAGATACAAGCTTCTTCAAATAGTTCCATTCTTCCTGTTACAGTTAAGCACTTCTCAGTGTACACTCCCTATATGCATATTTAATGTTTTATAATTATATTATACCTTGAATACCCCCTTAATATAATTTTCAGCTCCTAAATGCACAGAATGCACTGTATTCATTTTTATATCACCAGTGTTCCCAAATATCCCTATACTATATACATAATAGTTGCTCAGTGCATCTTTGTGTGATAATTATCCTTACTCTGTGTACCAGAATAGGAAGTTCAGAACTTTGGCCAAATGTGATGAATCAAAGTACACGTAATGCATGTATAATTTTATTCTGTAAAGGGACAACCAGAAATTATGACATATGAAAGTTACTGTTGTAAAATATTTTATCTATTTTATTAATACTATTTAAAAATATACCCCTACAGCTTGTATCAAGTCATGGAAAAAGGAACTGCGCTTGTGAGAGTTTAGCCTCCTAGAGAGTGGGGGCTGAATCGGCTTTACTCCACAGTGTGCATACGTTACAGGTCACTTCATAAGTGTATTTCTAGTGAAAGATAATCAGGCAATGATAAAATACTGTACAAGCTGATTCTCTGATGTCAAGACCATGAGCTGAACTTGCATAGTTATCAGGCAGGTAGGTGTCTTTCCATGCATTTATGTGCAAGTGGGAGGACCTGGCCACTTCCCTGAAGCAGTGAGCAAAAGGTGTTGCTTCACTTCTCCAGAGTAGTGGTTTTCACCATCGGTGCATCTGCTCCCCACGGGACATGTGGCAACACTGGAGACATTTTTGATGGTCACCATTGGGGAGCATGAGGTACAGTTGGCCTCGTTCTGGCATGTCACTAGTGCTGAGATCAAGCAATCCTGCTTCTAGAACTGGAAGTGTATTGTTAGCTTCACTTCCTCATGATTAAACAGAGTTAATTTTAAAATACTTTTTTATTTAAAGAACTAATCAGAATGCTTCCCATATACATATTTCTTACAATTTGTGCTCATTGTTAATAATTGGTTAACTGCATGCATAACTCTAAATTCATTACAAGAGTATTTTAAGCCAGAGTCGTGCTGAGTAATTCTATAAAGAATTTGTTTCAATATGTGGATCTGGAGCACTTCAGAATTTACAGTGGGAAGGAGGATGGTACTATGACATTTGCAAAACTGCAAACTCATAATTAAACTATGAAACACTTGCGTAGACTGAAAATTTGAGTCCTATGTCTTCTTATCAGCAACTACCCTTGGAAGTCTGGGTTTTGTAGTGACATGAATGTTATAATCATACGCCATGTAAAGAGCTATTTATTCTGTGTTTATATTTTAGAACCTGCTAGGTTTAATTTGTATGGTGTTATTGTAACAATTGAATCTGCCATTAACACAGTTGGTATTTAATAAGTACTTTTTCTTCATTATATTGCCAGAAAAAAGAACTTTGTCTCCACAGCTGTTTTCTTTTACTAATGTTTCTGAAATTAGGCTATTTATTCCCTCATGCTAACTACCCATATTTGCTGGGCATAAAGACCCACATTTCCCTAAATTCCAGCAGCAATTTCACCATCCCAGTTATCTCTCGTGACTCTAGACCATGACTTCATTATGGTCCCTGCGTTGGCCTTTGTATGTGTAACGTAACTTGCTCTTCATTTATTTCATCTTCCAGGTTAAATTCGTACATTAGCACTCCATATCCCCACCAGCAACCTAATGTGAGCAGTGAGTTTTGTTATTTGTTGGCAAAACTCTGAATCAAATCGCCTGCCCTATCTTTGCCAAAGTGTGGGTGGCATGATTTCCCAGCCAGTTATCAAGGCTCTAGTCTCCTGGGTTTTGAATATTAAGTTGAATGGGCCAGTTGTGGTGTTTTCAATAGAATCTTCTTGCTATTCCGACTTAAGAGCAGCCCTAGGTTTTGTTTTATGATGTGAAATCATAATTTTTTTCTCCTGATTTCTAAAATTCCTCATATGCTTCCTTTCTCTACCTTTCTCTCTCTCTCTTCCTCTGTCTCTTCGGCTTAAGCTAACCAGACTTAGTTCTCTCGATTGCAGTTTTAAATCTCTGCCTGATATACATCTGGACACCCAACTTCTTATTCCTATTCCATATTCAAAAGAATGGTATCACTGTGAAATTATTCTGTAATCTTCCCAATTCTTAACCAACTATATCTTATTAAGCATAAGATCCCAAATTCTCCCCCAAATCTGTGATCTTCTCTCTCTTCTTCCTACTGCCAGTTTAGTTCACTGCCTCATTACCATCTCTGAACTGTATTATATTAATCTCCAAACCTATGCTGGATATTTCTGAATGGTTATTCTAGAATTCATATTTCATTATGGCATTATCTAACACTTTAAATATATCCCTGCTTACTTCAAAAACATGACATACATAGCTGTTTACAATCTGGCCCCTAATCTCATTTCTCACCATACTTACTCTACCACTCCAGTACCTAACTCAGCTACACACTGAATTTTCCCTGGATCATGTGTCCACTCTTTTTCCTTTGCTCAGACTCTTTATGGTGCCTTCAGGATAGGAGATTCTCTTCTCCCATGGCATCTTTCTTTTGGGCTCTTTTATTGCTGGTTGTAATTGTTGGTTTACTTATCTGTCTCCTAGTGGTGGGTGAACTTGTGTTTTATCCATCTCTGTACATACATAGTGTCTGGCACATTCTAGGTATCCAGTAAGTATTTAGAGCACTGGTGACTTGTTGCATGTCTTTTCTTACTGTAATTCTAACTCATGCTGACATTTTACTTTTTTATTCTGGAAGGAGCTTCAAAACTAGAATTCCTGCATACACATATACCCATATTAACTAATTATCAACATACTACTTTCATGTTTCCTTTATGCCCTCTTCTCTGCCCCTAGTATCATGGCTGATATTTACTCACACCTCTCAGATGTAATTTCTCAGCTGAGTTTCTAACTGTCTCCATTTTCTTCCCATTTTCTCATTGGAGTCACTATAGAAAAGCAACAGAGTCTGTCCAATTAAACTGCTAGCACATCCAGCAATATCATAGCAACACATGCTAAAGAAATAGTCAAAATAAACATCACAAACTGTCAGCTGAATAAATACAAATGCTTCTGTTTTATCTAGTTTATAATACTATATTAGAATGACAGATTTGTCCTTTTCTCTAAAATACGTTTAATATACACAAACAATACGCCTATCTGTTTTTCCCTTTGTATCTTTTCCATTTATAAAATTCCCCTGGGAATTTTGAACTTTGCTACATATCATGTTCTTATCCCTCAAACAGAGCACAGATGCCAAACAGACATTGAAAACTGTATCAGTGTTAAATGGAACACCTTGCCCTAGTGCAGTGAGAAAGTCCTTTTTGTTAGTACAAATTCTACCCTTACACGTTTTCAGGTGATCAGGTTCTTGTTAGCTGGTTTGTTTCCTTTAATATCTGGAGTCCCAAAATGTTTTATCTTCTGTTGGCTGAGCTAGATTAAGCTATGTAAATCCAGTCCTGCATGACCTGACTTCTTTCACTCGCTTACAGTTGAGTTCTTCCTTCTATCTTTTGATTTTCCCAAATTTATTGATGTACCAGAACCTGTTTCTTTGAGTTCTTCCTTTGATTTTTTTATGATACATGCTTTATGGCTGTCAGTAAGTCATGGTACAGTATGTTAACCCAGAACATCAAAAGTCTAATACAATCACCCTCCTGTCATAAGTAGATTAGGAGTCTTTGGAAGAAAAAAAAATCCATTTGGGTTTAAAATGACTTTTTTTCTTCATATATTCCATATAACAAACTTTTCCAAACATTTGCTATTGACCCATAAGCACCTAGACTATGAAGAGAATTTGTGCCATATTATTTGCAAATTTATTGTCATTTGTATTGTGTCAAACTAGAATTATTTTTACTGACTTTCTTCAGTTTGACTCTTACTACACTTAAAGATTACCTTTCTTTCCTTTATTTATTTATTGACAATTATCTGGTATTCCTTTCTTTGTTGCAGTGACTCAGTTTGCTGCCCAGCTAGCATACAGCTTTCTACACAAGAGAGGTACCCCACAGTGTGAGGCACTGGCCTGTGAGTTTATAAGGCACCGTTTATGAAGCTGTTGAAACTAGTTTACTGGCTCTCAGGAATGCTATAGAAGGTTTCCTTCTCCCTTCCAGATATTGTGATTAAAAGACATGTAGCTACCATAGACTCTAAACTTATGATGCCTGGAAGATTTTAAATCATTTTGTGCAGCAGCTCATAGTCAGCAGTGGTCTATTAACTCCAGTGCTACAGTTGAATGCTAAATGACAGTTTTGACAAGCAAACACTCTGTACATGTATGGACAGATAAATTGAAGCCATTTTGAAGAACCTCCCTAATTCCCTTTCCATCATCATAGTCGGCAGTAGGTGCACAGAAGCAGGAGCTGTCAGGTGCCGAATAAGGCTCCTCTCACCTGAGCCTCATCTCATTTGGGTACTGTATTTCTAAAAATTTTCTGGGGAAACAAAACCATATAGATAGAGACAGAGAGGGAGAGAGAAGAAGATTGATTGATTATAAGGAATTGATTCACGTGATTATCAAGGCTGATGTGTGCCAAGATGTGCAGTCAGCAGAGGAGACCTGGAAGAGCTAATGGCGTAAATTTGAATCTGAATACCAGAGGCTTGAGACCCAGGAAGGGCCAGAAAGAAACAACATTCTAGCTCAGGCAGTCAGGCAGGAGAAGTCCCCACTTACTCAGTCTTTCTGTTTTCAGAAAGGCTTTCGACTGATTGGGTGAAGGCTGTTCACACCAGGGAGGGCAATCCGCTTTACTCTGTCTGCCAATACAGATTTCAGTCTCATCCAGGAACACCTTCACATGCACACCCAGAACAGTATTTAATCATAGATCTGGGGACCCTGAGACCCAGTCAAGTTGACACATAAAATTAACCATAGCTCTGCCTTAAGCACAAGCTCTGGTGACTAGGAATTTGTGGATGTTATGACTTCCTTGCTCATTGCTCAGGCCATTCTGATATGCTCAGCTACTCCTTGACAACAAATAAACAAAACAACAAAAAACAACCTGTCTACTTCAAGTTGACTCCCTCATAACTGGCATAATAGATTCCTTGGCTCATGTTTACTGCTTTGTCTTTTCTATTTTTGTCTCCAGTGAATGGTTTTTATTATTATTCTTTTCATGCTCAGATTTGTGCACTGTTGTTTAGATCTGTTGCCTTTTCCAAAGAATTATAGATGTGAGGGTTGAAAGGGATCTCAGAAAATACCTAATGTGGTGACCGCACCATCATACCATCCTCTCCCTGGCCTTTCTGCATATTTTCTAGGTAAACATACTGGGTTCAACCTGATCATATTTGAAATGTTTTTAAAGCCACAAGTTTCAAGTAAGAAATACTCAGATATTTAAAAGGGACTAAATTGGTCACTAAAATGTGATTCCATAAATAAGGCAACTTAAATATTGAAAGCCAAGTTCCATCATGACTCGTTACATGACCTTGGAGATGGTATTCATCATTTTCTCCTCTCTCGCTCTTGAACTGAACCCAAAGTGCCTAACTTCTGTAGCACAGAAAATATTCTGTAGCAGTTGTACTGAACTAATCTGTTGTAGTCTTTATTTAAACATGTATAAATATACGATGAACTATAAGAGCTATTGATTTTATTTCCTCTTTGTGCTACTGAAAGGTTGCATTTAGGTTTTTCAGATCAAGTGATCTCAGAAGGCAAAGTTACAAAGTAGTAAAATTATACTGCAACCATCAGCTACTTTATTTATCTATAGAAGGATTTTGGGGAACATCTTTTATTGAAAAACATTACAGCCTTTTTAGACTTTAAAAAATATCTAAACTCGTGAGCTTAACTGGCTATGAAACCTTAGCATTACATATATTTTTAAGTTTGAATTATTATTATATCACAAGTTTTTCTCTATTCAGTATAGGAAATTGATTTGGCACCAGTGAATGATAGATATGCTTTAAACTTTCTCTATAGATTTGTTATATTTTTGAGCAATTGTTTTTACCATAAAACATGATATTGTATGCAATCTTTTACACCTGTTCTCTCAGGCAATAAAGTATTGAACAGTGTTCTTTACAAGAGCATTGCTGTGTCCCACTGTTATGTGCGTGATGAAAAATATTTTATCTGCTTTATGGAATGAATAGGAGTAGATAAAGGTTGATTATGATTTCTCAGAAATCTGTTTCATGGATGAAATTGTTCCTCTACATTTTATGTGCTAAGAGAAATCAAATAGGAACCTCACTCTTAGCATTTATAAACTGAATTCTATTTTAATTGCTTCTTTTTCCTACTTGCCCCTGTCATCTTGGAGCTTCTACACCAAAAAAAAAAAGAAAAAAAATAGTTGGCTATCCCAGCTAAAATATCCATACTGATTATTGCAATATCATTTAAACAGCTATGATGAACAACTTAACCTGGTGAGTTATTTCATAATTTACACAAGGCTATGAAAACTTAAAAGCTTGCCTGACCTCCTTCCTTCTTTCCTTGAATTATAATTGTATGGTGTATGCTTCCATTTCATCTAATCTACGTTTTTAGTGACACAACTTGGTCCAGCAATTACAGGATAAGTGCGTATGTGTGTGTGTGTCTATCTGACTGTTGTTCATGAGGACATTTCCATGTGGAAAGTGAAATTTCAAAATTTGTTACCAATTCTATGTGGGCTAGAGGGAGTAAGATGTCCGCAATGTGTAATTTGTCCTGCCTGAAAATCTAGAGATGGGAAATTTATAAAAATCTGTGAGAGGATATTTATAATCGAAGGCACATTCTGGAAAAAAGAAAAGTGAAATCAGCCAAGAAAAAACATTCGTACTTATAATGCTGGGTAGTTGATTTGATACTAGAATATGGGAAAAGTAAGAGATGGTGAGACAAATGTACACGGGAAGAAAAATTGAAAGGGCTTTTGCATTGACTGAGGACAGTAGAGGACAACCAGGCCAGTGAGGACAGAGACAGCAGGGAATGTGCAGGAAAAGGATTCAGAGCTCTAGAAACCATACTGGAAGTCGGTGTGGAGAATAAAGAGCAAGTACCTGGACCAGATAGGAAGTTCTTAATTGCAGTTCTCATCACTGACGAAAGAACTAAAGCCTTTTCATAATTGGAATTTATAACCTTTCTTATAATTCATAAAACAATATGAAAACATCCCTCCTCCTGGTTCTTCACAGAGATGACTGCACCCAGCACGGCCTCATGGCTGGCCTGTTAGCATTTACTACGGGCATTAACCCAGCTGCCCGCAGCATCCTGTGGAACTGCTGTGGTTGCTTTTCTCTTCCTGACCCTCCAGGAACTGGCTCTGGACCCCAGCTTTCAGGACACACTTCTGGCTCTTTCAGGCACAAAAATTTATTAATTCATTCACTTATTTATATATTAATTAATAAAACAAATATTTAATGGGCACCTATTATGTCATAAGCACCAATTCTAGATTCTGGTATACAACACAAAGCAAAACAAAGATCTGTTACCTCTTGGAACTTTTTTAGGGTGAAGGGAATTCAGTTATCCACAAACTGAAGGTTTATGTCGGGTGGTGATAAGTTCTGGAGAAATATGAATCAGGACAGAGGGATAGTGAATGCAGGAGTTCGGTGAAGAAAATGGTTTAATTATAAGTATGTCAATCAGGGAAAGCTCTTGCTGAGAAAGTGATATTTGAGCAAAGATTTGGAGGGGGGTATAGAGTGAATGATGTTTATATCTGGGAAATACTGAAGTCCAGAGATAGTAAAGAGCCTACTGCATTCAGGGAACAACAAAAGACTGAAATTTTAGCCAAAAAGCTAGGAGGACAAAAGGGGGGAAGGAGGCCAGAATGTTGGAGAAGAGGAAGCTAATTGGGAAGAAACTTTTTTTTTAAATTGAAGTATAGTCAGTTTACAATGTTGTGTCAATTTCTAGTGTACAGCATAATGTGTCAGTCATATATATACATATGTATATTTGTTTTCATATTCTTTTTCATCATAGGTTACTACAATATAGTTCCCTGTGCTATACAGAATAAATTTGTTTTTTATCTATTTTATGTATAGTAGTTAATCTTTGCAAATCTCGAACTCCCAGTTTATCCCTTCCCACCCCCTTCCCTCGGGTAAGCCAGAAAGAGAAAGAAAGATACCATATGATATCACTCATATGTGGAGTCATTTAAAAAAAAAAGTAAAAAGAAGACACTAGTGAACCTCTCTACAAAACAGAAACAGACTCACAGACATAAACAAACTTATGAAGAGACTTTTGATTTTTATTCTGAGCAGGATGGGCAGACATTGAAGTCCTCACGCAGAAAACTGATAGGATCTGACTTACGTGTCTGTAGAGTGGTTAGTAATCTATAAGTGGGTGGATCCAAGCAAGGAGCCAATTAGGAGGCTACTGGAATGATGTGTGGAATGAGGGTGATGCTTTTGACCAAAACACTATGATTAGTCCAATCATAAGATTTTGAATATGCTTTGAAAGCAGAGTTGTAGGGGGTCTATAAAAGGATTGGGTAAATGATAGCTTATCCTAGGATGACTGGAAGTAAAGCTTTGCAAGTTATGAGCATATAGCTGATATTTAAACCATGGAACTGGATGAGATCACCAAAGGATTCCAAGGACTGAGCCAAGGCTAAGAGATTAGGGAAGTGAGGAGTAACCAGAAAAGGAGACAGGAAAAGAGATCAGGGTACAGGAGGAATCCAGGAGAGGGTGGCGTCTTGGACACCAAGAGTAGGAAATATTTCAGGAGAAGGAGGGATTGACTGTGATAAGTATTGTTGAAAAAAAAAAGTAAGGTGGGTTGGAGAATTGTCCACAAGGTTTAACAATGTGGAGGTCATTGTTGATCTTGACAGGAACAGTTACATAAAGGTGTGGGGAGGGGTGCAAGAGCATGATGACAGTGGGTTCAAGAGATAGTTGGAGACAGTGACTGGGGAAAATGAAATAAAATTTTAAAAACTCGCAACAACTTTTGATGTGAAGGAAATAAAGAAGTGGGGTTTTTTCATTTATTTTGTTTGTTTCTAATATTGGCAACATAATAGCTGAAGAGATTGATTCAGTGGAAAGAGAAACTGGTGATAGACAAAGAGAAGAGAACGGCTGGAAGAATGTCCTTAAAGGCAAGAAGAGACGAGCTTTACTTCTGTATTCTTTTCTGTGTTAAAGAAAAAATGAAGTTATAACCATTAAAGAAGAGAGGAAAACAAAAACAATATATAAATAAATACAGTCCTTCCCCTTCAATTCCGCCAACCACAATTTCACTTCTCAAATAAAGTCAAAAGAAACTTAGTGTGTATCTGTCCAGAAGTATACGTACAAATATCCACACAGACACACAGAGAGACACTTTAAAAATATAGGTTTGTACTGTGTTACAACCTTTGCAATTTTGTTTAATATTAATAATACAAGTACATTTATGTATGATTATGTATGGAAGTTCCTCATTTGTTTTTTAAATTACATATAAGTTTTCTCTGATTATAAAAATTGATGCATATTATCAGTAAGAAAAGATAATAAGGAAAAATTTCTATATCATACACAGCAAATACTTTTATTCTAAATTCACTTCCTAGAAAAAAATCTATTAATATTTTTATTGAAAAATGTTACATATAAATTTAACAGAAAAGAAACAAACATGAGAGATTTGCTGTAATTCAAATACTTTATTTTGATTTCAAGAAAGGAATAATTTGTTCTCAAAAATTAATCTAAAGTTCAAAAGAAATTCAGAGAAACATTAATTAGTTGGAGTTATGATTTTAATTGTTTCTTAATGGCCATATGTTTATTTCCATTAATAATACTTAATCAACTGTATCTTAAAAATCAAATTATACTGCTGACATCTAAGCAGCAAACTAAATCTTCCTAAATTTTGAAAGTTAATTAAATAATTCAAGAAATATCTATTAAGTACTGTGTGCTAGGCATTATGTTAGAAAATGTAGATGCAATCATTACAGCACAGGTAGAAGCCTTGCCTAATGGAACTTACATTTACTTTAACAACAAGAAAAAAATTTCACATATAAATCTATTCATAGAAATAATAATATGGAAAGGTTAATTTAAAGACAAAATTCTTCTAAGTAATAAAATATTATTAAAAATAGTACATCGTGAGATAATTATTATACTAGTACCTTTTATAGATTAAATAAAAATGACAAATCACATGACTTTATATTCTCAGTAAGTCCCCAGATCTCTGCAGTTTCTTCACTGGTATGTGTATGCTGTTTTTCCAGAACGTTCCGGTATACACTGTTAATTGCTTCAAGTCATACCACATTTAGCTTGTTTCATCCATGAACCATGGCTCTTCATAGGATTTTTTTCTTTTCCTAAAGTTTTCTTTTTTGTTTGTTTGTTTATGTTATGCATTTTTCTTAACAACTGTGTATCTTAATTATACTTTCAGGATTTTGATTATTCAGTCCGTTTAATGGTGAATACTGCCTTTGTAAACACATATCCATGGGACTTTCTAGACCTGCTGTATGATTATAAAACTCAGATTTGAACTTAGATTTAATTCTACCTTGTTTTTCTTGGATTTATATTTCATTTTGCTTGGCTTACTTTTTGGGAGTCCTGAGGTGGTAAATTTTCTGAGATCTAATGTGTTCAAAAAGGATTTTATTTTCCCCTCAAACTGAAATGACAGTTTTATAGAGTATAGGAATTTTGGCTTTGAAATGATTTTTCCCATGTGGTGAGTCAGAAGTCTTGTGCCAGTCAGACATGTATTGTATCAGTCTAGGATCAACCAGAAAAGCAGAATCTGTAGGAAATATGGATTTATTAAGGGACTTGGCTTACACAATTGTGGAAACTGGTTAGTCAGTCTCTGTAAGGTAGTATCTGATGCTGAAGCTTAAAGTCTACAAGGTAGGCACCCAGGAAGAAGAAATCACAAGTAGCCTGGAACTCATGAGCCCTGTTTGAGAGATGAATTGAAACTCTGGTCTATCTCTCACCTTAGTTATAAGGTTATCTTGCAGAAGCTAGATGGGGTCTTGTTTTGTTTTGTTTTTGTCAGAATTAAACACACAACTTGGCCTAGGGGCCAGAAAAACTAAGAAGAGGATCCAGAGGGAGATAGAACAGTTGTAGGCTTAGCTACTGCTTCATGCCAAGGAAGCAAGTCAGCAGGTCAGTAACAATGTATATGAGCTACAAAATGCTACAGCTGCTTTTCCTCCTTTCAAATCCACGAAATATCTCCCTTATGCATCACTGTAGCCTGAATTGTACAAGTAAAAATTCTGGGGAAATGTACTAAAGTCTCTCAGAAACTAGCCAAGTTGACATGATACAAAACCATCACACGCCTTTTTAGGTAGCCTATTTTTGTGCCCTTTTATTCCCTTTTTTCCCAAACTTCTTACCAGAGTTTGCCAATGTGTTTATTATTACTATTATCTTCATTCTTATCCTCATCTATGCTATTTATTGTCAAAATAAGATATTGCTATATTGTATATTTTCTCTGTAGTTAGTGGGCAGAATTTAAAAATTTACATGTCTCTGTAGTAAAGAATTCTGTTTTATGGTGTGTATAATTGCTTTTCTTTTTTTTTTCTTTTGTATCTTTAGACAGATAGATATCTTCCATCTCCATCTTCTACACCTTAATTTTTCTCTTGTTGTCTGTCTCTTTCTTTTCTCTTTGAATTAAAAAATAGATATATTGTCCAGATCTCTGGTATGGTTTTCAGCCGTGTCTATTCTATTTTTAACATTTATTGACTATTTGTAAGTATCAATCATGCTAATTTTTTAATTCAAATATTTTCTTATTTTCTGATTGCCCCTATTTTCCAAAAGTGTCAGAAAGACATAGATGTGTAAGGAGATAGGAAGATAGGTAGGTAGATATGTTGCCAGTAGTTGTAACCAGGTTCTTGTCCCGTCCCATAAAGAATTAGAGACAAGATGTGGAGGTTAAGTAAAGTGAAGATTTATTAAGGGATGGATAGTACACTCAAGGGGATAGCGGACAGGCTCATGTGAGCAGCTGCCCCGAGTTTCTTTGGCAAGTTGGTTACATAGAGTGTAAAAATGAATGGGTGAAATATTCATTAGGATGGGAAGAGTCTGGGGCCATATTCCCTAATTTTCTGTCCCAACTCCACCTTCCCAAAGGGAGGAGGGATTTTTGTCCTTATTTAGTCTGGATTAGAAGTGTCATGGCGTTGGTGCATGATGAGTACTTCTAATCTTCGAGACTAATTTTATTTAAATGAGGGCATAATGAGCAAAAGGTCACATTCAGACACTGGAGATTTCCTGCCTTTTCCCACCTTTCTTTGTCAGCCTTCAGGCCACTTATCACCCCCAAAAGTGTGACCACTTATCAGCCCCAAGGTTCCTACTTTTCTTTCTCTGCCCAGGGACCCTTGATGCTTACATGATGTATGATTTCCTGCATTTGTTCTGTACCCCTCCTTTCTGCCCAGTTCCTGCCATTTGTCCTGAATCCCCCTTTCTCTACTCATATCTAGCTATCTGCCTGCTCTAATACATAGGTAGGGTGTGTAGGTGGGTAGATGAATGATAGATGGCACATAACAAAATTTTGAAGTACCAGCCTCTTAAAATAAGTAATGTAATGCCCTTTTAAATCTTTGAGAACAGGATTACCTTAAATTCCTTTCTGTAATCTGCATTATCTCTTCTCATCTTGGTTTCCCTCATATGTCTTGGGATTCTTCATTGTTCATTTATATTTGCTTTGAAGGACTAGTTTGAAATGTGGGCTTCTGCAGCAGCTTTACAAATTGGTGTACTCCCTTGGAAAGGAAGGATTGTTTTGGGATTAGTCCTTCTTTCAGGTTTAACAACACACAATTTCTTAACAGATGAAGAGTTCAAGTTGACTTTTTAGTCCTAATACCTTTGATGTTGGTACTCCCAGCAGACCTGTGAGAGGCTCCTTTTTCAGCCCTCCTAGCATAAACCACCTTCAGTCAAGGTAACTCCCAGAACCCCACTACGAGGGGCATGGGGAGGTGACCACAAGCAAGTGAAGAACAAAAGAGACACTGATCTTCCTAGGAATGTGTGTTGACAACTCAAGAATGAGAGGAAGCTCTGAATCAATATCAATTTCTACTTCATCCTGAATCCAAAGGTGGTATTCACTTACCTTTCGAAGACATGATGCTAGAATAGTGGTGAGAATGCTCTGGATAAATCGCAGCATTATTTATTAGAGTGTGAAAATGGCAAGCTCAAATGTCAAATATGAAACATATTCCTAAAAAAATCCTACAGGCTTTCTCTCCTAGGAAGTCATGCAGGTATTTTCATAAAAGGTAAAGAACAATGGTCATAAAGCACTGAAAATGATTTTACTATTCTGTGGGCAGCTTGGACACTGTTAGGCATAAATTGGATTTATGTTGCACAAACATAATGAAATTTGTCTCAGAGTGAATTGTAGGATTAGCATGTATGTTAGGACTTATCATTCTTGACTTTGGTGTCCTTGTCAGTCAGAGGACACCAGAATCTGACCAGCAGGGATGTCCCTCTCTGGAGACTTTCTGATGAGGGAGGAAGTCTTAGAGCTCACTCACAGGAGCTGCTGTCACCTGCCAGCAGGAGGGAAGGATTCTTCTGGAAGGTAGGGGTGCAAATAGGGCAGTATTTCCTGTCTTACAAGCTCTTAATCATTCTATCCTTGCTGTTTCATCTGATAAGCATTTGTGATGCACTGTAGGGGAAAGAGTAGAGGCTTCCCATAATCCTTTCCTCCAGGTGTTCAGTTAACACCCTCTTGTTTCTCTTACTTACCCCTAAGTAATTGACATTGCACACATCACATTTGCACAAACTCAAGCCACAGTCCCAGCTGCCATGGAGATGCCCCTGCTCTATCTGAGCTTCAAGCAGAAAAGATCACCAGGAGGAAGAGAGCGAGCCTTTTCAAACAGTGTGCGGTGATTCAGTGTGTGGTGGCTCTGAGTTTCCTGATCAAGTTCCAGACCAGCTTATTTTCTGCTTAAGCTTCTTTCATCTGTGAGTAGAGATCCAGCAGAACTGATTCTCTACTTTGAAGTTATATAGGTGTTGCAGGAAAATGGGATGCAAGGGGATGTTCATGTCCCAGGTCTTGGGCAAGTCCCTGGGATGTGCCCCACCAACTGAGGGTCCTTGGCTTT
The DNA here is from genome assembly GCF_048564905.1 of Vicugna pacos. Taxonomy (NCBI): domain Eukaryota; kingdom Metazoa; phylum Chordata; class Mammalia; order Artiodactyla; family Camelidae; genus Vicugna; species Vicugna pacos. The sequence goes on along the minus strand of NW_027328741.1, from coordinate 63,909,155 downwards.
ATGCAGAAAGGAATTCAAAAGAAAGCAAGTTTATTTGGAGAGATACACACTCCATAGGCAGTATGTGGGCCATCTCAAAAGACAAGAGGCCACGGGGTGTGGGGGTGTTTTGTTTTTATGAGCTTGGCAATTGCATATGCTAACAAGTGGGAAGATTATTCCAACTATTTTGGAGAAAGGATGAGGATTACCAGGAATTGGGCCCTGCCCACCTTTTGGCGTCTTATGGTTAGTCTTAGGACTGCCATGGTGCCTGTGGGTGTGCCATTCGGCTGATACATTGTAGTGAGTGTATAATGAGGTTCAAGGCCCACTGGAAGTCGGATCCTCCACCATCTTGGGCAGGAGGTAAGGGGTCTTCAATGGCTGTGCCCTGCCCCCTTCCCTCTTGTCTCCTAGGGGCTTTATAAGTGATGGAGTGCCTTTAGATATCACATGCCACATTTAAGAAGACCTACTTTAGATTTCATTCAGAATCATTACCAATATTTGATTTATCCTATCCCTAAATTGTCCATTAGCACACATTAACACATAGTTGTCCAGTTACAAGTTTCAGACAAGCGTCTTCTTTTTTGTTTTCATGGTTTGTTTTATATATTTATATAATTAGTTTCCAAAATATAATTTGCCTTATGATTAAAAAGTTACATACATTGGAAAAAATTCCCTTGTTTTTCAGAATTCTGTAAAAAATAATATAATAAAAATCACCTGAGGAAACCACTATTTACATTTTAGTGACAAACTTCCAAACATCTTTTTATACATACATACATGGAAACTTACCTGCCTTTTTTCCTTCTTACTAGTTCCTACTAGAGGTAGACCTTTCTAGGAGTCTTTTATTATGAATGCTGTTGACTAAAAAAAAATGCACAACCTGTAAGCTGAGAATTATGTTTTATTTGGCAGACTTTCTTATGACTCAAGTCTGGGAGGCAGCCTCTCACATAGCTCTGAGGGACTGCTCTGCAGAGGTAAAGGAGGTGCCAAGATATACAGGAGTTTTTCCAACAAAAACCAGTAGTTGGAACATCAAAAGATTACTGTTAATTAATGGAAAAACAGACATTTCAAGTTAATGAATTTAGCACTTTTCTATGGATGGGAAGGTGCAAGAGTCTGGGCTCAGTGAAATCATTCCTTTGATCAGCACCTTAATTCTCTAGGGCCAGTTTCTTGCTTTTCTCCATCCTGAATCCCCTCAAGGTGCACAGTTTTAGGGCGGCTGCAGTGGCTGATGGTGTCAGGAGGCCAGCATCCTTTGTTTACTGATATGGCAGGCAACGTTATCTGTCCACATTACAAAGCTAATGATTATATGAATGTTCCATTTTGTGGTAACAAATTTATTACTGACAGATGTGAATGTATTTCTCTGTTAGAAACAACATTCACTACAACTTTTGTGCACTTTTAACTTTAGGACTTACCTCTAGAAGTGCTGAGTCAGAGAACATGTATCTTTAAAAATTTCTGTGTCTATTCTTTACCCCTTCAGCTAATAGTAGGTCTAGCCAAGATGTTTCGTATTTGTCAGTTCTAGTTGTTAAGTGATAACTTGTTTTTGTACCTGTATCTCTTTGATTGCTAGTAGTTCTTAGTCAAATATATTCCTTTGTGAACATTGCTGCTCAAATTTCTTTGTCTATTTTTATAATGGCCCTTTGTCTTTTTGACTTTCCCTATAACTTGAAAGAGTTATTTGATATAATATGAATGGGAAGGCTTTATTTGCACCGTATTTCAAAAATATATTCCCAACTTGATATTTGCTTTTAACTTCATTTATAGGACTTTTTAAAATGTGCTTTTAAAAATTATTGGGCAGGGTTCAGGAATTGATATTCTTAATTTTTTAAACATTTTTGGTGGAGTATCTATCACTCTTCAGTTTTTAAATTTGTTGTTATAATTAGAGAAGTTCCTCTACCCAAGATTATGGGAATATCCATTTATACTTTCTTTTTCTGTTACATTAAAATGTTTAATTATTATGTTGTACTTGAATACATTTGGGTGAAAGATTGAGATAGAGATTGAATGTTTTATTTCCCAAGTAGCCAACCAGTTACCTCCAACCACTGTACAATTTGAAAACCTGCCTATCAAAATTTCTTGTTAGGGTCTGTTTCTGAGCCCTATTTTCTTTCTTTGATCCACCTATTCACACACTAGTAATTCCACTGTTGTAATATTCCTAGTGTTGTAATTTGTTTTAACGTCTACTAGGACAAATTGTTTGCATAGTACAATATTTTCAGAATTTTATATATTTGTTCTTCGTGTGCATTTTGAATCCTTTAGTAAATTTTTATTTTGATTTTTAACTTAATTTTGTGTGCATTCCATAGACTTTGATATCATGTCAGATTATTACTTGGGTTAAATTTACTACTTCAGAGGGTAAATCTGGTGGAAATAAATTGGCAGTTCAGCAAGATGTATATTATCGTAGGTATGTTAGAAGTTCTAGTGTTTGCATAGGCTGCCTTTGTGGAAAAAAAGATAGCTTAAATGGTGGCTTCAAATGAATCCTTAAAACTAAGAAGCAGTAGGACATGGTGAAGGTTAAATGATTTATCTTAACAGAATGCCAGTCTTCATTTCCATGCTAAGAATAACCTCTGACACTTAGCCAAAAAAAAAGAAAAAAAAGAAAAAGAAAGAAAAAGAAATTAAGAAACTACTGTAGCATTTTCCCTATTGGGTTTATTTCCCTTCCCCCAATTTTTTATATAATGTTTCCCAAACTGTTGGAAAAAAAAAATCTAGGTTCACAGAAGTCAGTCATCTAAATCAGGACTAGTTGCTGTGAAAAACTGATCAGATTTGTATATTTCATAACTTGAGGAGAAGGAGAGGTGGAGAGAGTAGGCCAGTAAAAGAAGCAGAATTATAATCATCAAGTGTTGTTAGCATTATATAAATGTATTACTCCCAGTGGATAATTAAGGCTGCTTAATTTTCTGGCTTGACAGGTTCTGACATAATTTGTATTTCAAGAGTAAAAGTAAAACCATAGGGGGAGTAGTCTATAGAATTTCACGTATAAATTGAAATAATTTGTAAATGTAATTGTTATTCAGAGTGTTACGCTGGTCCTTGAATGCAGTTGACAGTTTTTCCCATGTGATGTTGACACACACCTTTTCTGTATATCATGATTTTTTTTCTGTTCCTTAATCTTTGCAAAGAATTGATCAGGTATTATTTTTATCCAAAAAATGACTCTGTCCTACAGAGTAGTTTTCTGACCTATTTTTATTTTACCCAAACATTGATGAGCAGTTATTTCAAGTAGTTTCATAGATAAAATAGAGTATTCTTAATGAATGCAAGGTGTTCAGATAGTGTTTATTGATGATTATATAAGAAGTCTATTACATGTAAACCTTTTTCGTAATATGTTGTGACTGTGTTTTCTGCAGTTGCCTGCTTATAGAGGCATCTTATGAAATACAACCACTGGACTACTTATTTTAGAGGACTGAGTCATGTTAGAACACATTTGGCAGAAAAAATTACTTCTCATTAGGAATCCCTCAGTGACACTTTCTGTATGTTAGTATCTGCATGCTCAGGCTGCTTTAATCGGGGTCGTTGCTTTAAACTGCTTTGTGTTGTTCAACATTGTGTGGACTGCAAAAACACTTCAGAAAGTGTGAAGTGCTGCAAAGATGCTGTCACTGCTATTGCTGCTGTCTTCTCATTTAACAGTTTGGATTTCTCATCTGATAGTATGGTGGAGACTTCTAGCTGCCTGCGCAATTTTAATTCTCTCCTTTTTCCCTAATAACAGATCTTGACATTTTTAGGGGTTCCTGGTTTTTTAAAAAAATCATTGTTTCCCAGGCTTCCCGCAAGAAGCTTCAAAGCTAGAGTTATCAAGTGAATTATAAGCAGAAAGTACTGGGTAAGGCTTCTGGGAAATATCACTAAATGGGGCTGGCTCGACTTGCCCCTCATCTTGCTTGGCTCATAGATGAGACTGTCAGAACTCCAGCTGCCATGCTGTGCCCTAGAGGATGGAGGGCATGCACCAAGAATTACAGAGCAGAAAGACAGAAAGAGCCTCAGGGAGCTGCTCTAGCAACCGTGGACCACTTATCACTGGATTTGTTTTATAAGAGAGAATAAACTAGGAAGAGAATTTAATTAATTCAAACTGCTGTAGTTGGACTTCTGTTATTAGCAGCAGAATACAATTCCTATCTGACAGAGACTCCCATATAGACTCTTCCTTTTTGTTTTTTCTGGTCATAGTACCCATATTTTGCATATGATTTCATATAAGTTTAAAGATAAAATTAGATTAGATTATAATCATCATATATTCTGATATCATGTAGTTTTCTATACGTATCCATGTGTTTTGTTACATAGCCCAGTACTGTTCAACATTTTTTGACTACTGTATCATACTTATACTAAAAAAGTGACCCTTTTCTCCAAAAAGAATCATCCAAGTTTATTGGAAATTTTAAAAATTTTGAAATCACAAAACTTCAGTAAGATTTATTAGTCTTTGATTAAGGAAATAACATTAGATGAAGAATTTGTCCTTCATTTTGAGTTACTCTCTATATATCTAGACCATATTGAATTTGTCTGTAATGCTTGGAGTAATGTTTGAGTTGTAACTTTTTCCAAATGCCCAAGGTCATGCTTTCATGATAAATGGAAGGATTTTATGTATTATATAATATACATACAGATATATATTATGTATATGTATATACTTATGTATAAATATACACTTATGTATAAATAAAATGAATTGCTCATAAAGGTGAGCTAGAAGGAAGTATGACAAAATTAGAGGTAATTCATTCATTTTTCTCTACACCTGGCTTTGCCTTGAATACTCTTTCCCTTCTTCTTTGCCTGATGAAATCCTACTTATCCTCAAAGCCCAGAGCGGATGGCACTTGTTCTGTGAAGTCTTCCCAGCTTCCAAGACAGCAGAATTATTCCTCCTTTTCTCTTGCTTCCTAGGGCCCCACAAGAAAATGTGTTTGGGCTCTCATCCAGGCTCTCTGACTTCGAGCTTTCATGAGCCTTAGACATGTTACTGAATTTCTTTAACCCTCATGTTTCTTGTCTTTAAAAATAACCATAACAGTACCCATGCCATAAAGAAGCTATGAGATTAAATGAGGTTAGTTACATAAGGTCTTCACAAAGATGTCAACCCACATTTAACACTCAAATTATAGAATTTTTCCTCATCCTTATCTTCATTAGTCTTATGAGAATTATTCTTTTCATTTTTTTAACACTTAACGTATACTGTGCTTCGGAGCATTGTGTCTCTTAGAGGTAGAATTCTGTACTGTGTAGAGAAGGAAAAGTTTTCATTCACCTTTGAGTAGCCATGAACTAAGTGGTGAATAGGTCATTTATTGAACAGGATAAATTCAAAACAAGCATCTTTTGAATGGATGAATTAACTAGTCAATGATTGAGTTTGTGTGCTTTGTACTTTGTACTTTGTGCACAGCCACTCTGAACTATTTATAGAAGTGTTTTGTTTGTGCTACTGAATCTACAAGTTTCTTATCTGATCACCTGCTCCAGAAGGGGTGAGATACTGCATCAATTTGACACCCCAGATGGGGAAGATACTCATAATCTTGGCTTCTTTAGTCTGTCCTGCCACTGGCTGAGCCAACCAATCACAGGTGCCTTAAGAGTGAGGCAATGTGGCAGTGTGTGTAAAGTGGACTCTCCTGGAGTGAAATGCATGTGAAGTGGTTGGCAGCAGGAAAAGCGAGCCCTCAAGGGCATTCAGTTGGTGAGCAGTGCGTCCCTTTCAGCAGCCACCAAGAAATACAAATCTACCCACCAGATTGTGTTGTTTTAGTCCATGCTGAATTTCATGGAGTATAAATTCTTGTCCAATCTAAGCACATCTTTTCATAATAATTAACTTCTGTGCCTTGTGAGCAGAAAAGTGGCATCAGCTATACAGTGAAATGCATTGGCTTTATATCTGTTTGTCACAATGATTCATTGAGATGTTATAGGGAAGCAGATGCTTTTTATGCACTGCAAGCCTCTGCACTGTGGCTGCATATGCATGGCCAACACTCCTCATATGTTGAATTAAGCAGGGTTTTAAGAGTGTAGAGCAGTAAGGTAGCCAAGTGTTAAACACCACTGTGGGAATATAATTTTGAACCTTTAAAAATTCATTTGCTCACTCCAAAACTCAGTTCCCTTTTCCTCCCTGGTGTTGGATCATAATTTAAACCCTAATCTTGATTTTTTTTTTGAGTAGAAGCTTTTATAAAGTTGCAAATCACTAGACTGGAAGTTCCTGTGCAAACTTGAATTCCAGTCCCAGATCTACCACTTTCTCTGTCAAAGATAGGCAGTAACACTTTCCAAGTAGAGATGTTATGATGATTTAAATGCAGTTGTAAGCATAGTGCATGTAGCAGGGAGCCTGGCATATACTAACATTAATAGTGAACGAAAGTTACTTTCTGGCTCTGTTCTATATGGATTGGTGTATTTAGTACTCAAGAAATCCTGTAAGGTGAGTACTGTTATATTGCATGCATTTTATGGATGAGGAAACTAAATCTCAGAGAAATTAAATTTGCCAGGCTCATTCATCAAGAAAATGTGGAATCAGGATTCACTCTCATGCAGTTTTACTCCAGAGTTGGTGTCCTTAACTGTGCCCTTCTTCTCTTCATGAATTGTAGTTGACAAATCTTTGACAAAAGGTGAGAAAAATCATTTTGACCTTGCGTTGAGATTTGATCAGACATTGATTAACCATAGCCTCAGGGATGGCCATGATAAATTTAGATGGTTAGAAGAAATTCTCAAGAAGAGCCCGAAACCGTTCTGATTTCCAGACTTGGCACATGGCTGTACATCACAGGGCATAGAAACCTAGTTTGAGCTGATGTGGGAGTTGGACCCAGAGGAGGGGGTGTTTTGTCATCTCTGTCACAGTCACATCAAGTATATTGGCTGACACTCACACAGATTCTGTAAAGGAAGGTCATGGCAGAGCTCCTCTTGAAAGGGCAGCCCTTCAGCTGCTTTTGTTACTCTTTGGCTCCAGGTTCCTGACTCCTAGAAAAGCTCATTGGCTTCAGCCAGTCAACACACTCTTATACACATGATTTAGAAGCAACTCGAGGCATGTGATGAGGAAGAAGCCAAAGAGACCATGATGGATCATGTTCAATAGGAAATTTTGAATGAGAAAAACTGAGTGAACAGAAACCATGGGATTAAATATCGTCTATAAAATAGAAGACCAAAAAAAAAACCCACCAAAAACAAACAAACAAAAAAAAAAACACAGTACAGCTGACAGAGAAAGGAGTAGACTGGAGCAAATATTAATGCAGAGGCAGAGGTGGCATGACAGAAATGCTGTTCAGCCCATGAGCAAGGGAACAAACAGCCCAACCTTCTAGCTACCGTGGACTCCAGTGTTATTCTTGCACTGGAAGCTTGGTGTTCAGAGTGCCCTCTTGTGTTCCCATGAATGCACAGGAATTCAGTACATGGGGATTGAATTTTTGCCTGACAAAATAATCTGATAGCACTCTCCCCCTCCCCACTGAAATATACTAAGGACCTCTCTTATTTTCAGTCAAAAGAATGAATTAAAGTGTCTGTTCTTCACTGATTTTGCTGGAAGGGAGTGTGTGGTGAGAAGGGGAGAATTTTAGTTGCACACAGGTCTGGGCTGGCATCTCTTGACACTTATTAACTGTTGAGGGAGGGAGGGGAGCAGTTTTGATGAAGTAGTGGTGACTAGGTGAGTGTTTCGTCTCTGGCTTATATGAATGAATTTGACTGGAAACCTGATGACAAATTGATCTCCAAGCCAAACTGTAGACACACAGTAGTGAATTGATAATTTTGAAAGATATTAATTACATAAATTTCACAGATGAATATTCATCTTTTCATAGGAGAAAATTTAGGAAGATGAATGAGATTCTATTTGACAAGAATAAATGGTCCATTTCTGGCAAAGCAAAATGCTGCATTATAGTCAGCAGTAATACCTTTCATTTATTTCCATGTTTTCCCTGGGTCATAATCATTTTGCAAGTGAATTTTAAGTAGGAAAATACATCACTCTCTGAGGCTCATAGCAGTGAGTGGCCCAAAGAGACATCATCATTTTTGACTGAGTTTTATCTTTTCCCCTGTTGTCAAAACTCTCAGGAATGTAATGTGTTTGAGAGTTTGCACTGGAAAATTGACACATAATGCTATTTTTCTTTCACTCATCACACTGCTTTACAATTTTGAAATTACTTCTCTGTGTCCTAAACACCCTGAGGCAAAATCAGCCCCTTTAACACACACAGCCCTTAAGCCGTGTGTAGTTGGACACACAGTTGGCACTCAATAAATGTTTCTTCAGTTAATGGATAAAAATATAAGCAAATGATGTTATCACTTGGTTGTATTTACCATGCTAGGATTAATATTCCTGAGGAGAAAAACTCAGTCAGCCAATAATTAATGAAATCCATCATGTTTATCCCATTCAGTGAGAAATTACTAAATATTTTAGAGCCCACTCTTTCATTGCTTTAAATTTTATTAGAAATTACTAAATATTTTAGAGCCCACTCTTTCATTGCTTTAAATTTTATTTTGAAATAATAAAAAGAGAAATTTATCTCTAGAGTTCCTACCCTCAAAATGATTACAGTTAAAAGGGAAATAAGTGACATGATTACTGGTAGACTTTTTGGAGAGATTGCTACCAATTCATATTGATTCTTGAAGTGAAGTTTTTCTCCCTTTGTTAGCAGTGGACAAATATAAGAAAACAAATGTGTAGTCTTGTAGAATAACAAAAGTTCAAACATTATTGTTTTGTTTAAACCAAGGGAAATATGAATTAAATCAAGAGTATAAGGGCAGGATGGGACTAGTTCAAAGACAGAACCAAGAAGATGAATTAAAATGGAGCCAGAGCAAAAGCAAAGCTCCATATTGCTGGCCCTTTTCTGGGGAGCTTTCTTGCAGGAGGAAGAAAGTCTCAGACCTGAGTCAGCTTGATCAGTACATGCCTCTTCCTTGTGAACAGAGGGCAGCCCACTCCATCTCATAGTCAACTGCATTCCACTGGTTGCTTGGTTTTTATGATATGGTATGACAGATTTCCTCAAAGTCAGTGGTTTTATTTCTATTCCAGTCTGTGGTTTTGCCATAGGTGTTGGCTTTAAGTGGTGTGTCTATTCAAGATTTTGTTGCTGGGGAAAGAAGTTGTCAGTTGACAAGCAGATGCTGGTTAATGAGAAATCATCTCTGAATTCTTGCTGTCTTCTCCACCTCCTCTTTTATTTTTATTTATTTTTTTAAAAATCAGGTCCATGTCTGGGGCAGGGACAAAGAAAGCTCTAAACTGAAGAGAAGTCAAGCATTTGACCTTTGCTTTGTCTTGCTTTTTATCCATGAATTTTTTTTTAATTCCCCATTTTTGCTTTCCATGGAAAAGAGCAAGGACAGCAGTGAAAGCAGATCAAAAGTCCTTGTGCCCAACAAAGTGAAATTGCAGAAGGAAACCTGGTGGTGGGGTTCATCAGACCTGCACAATTTTTTCCTTCACTAGTTGCCTGACTATGGTGGTATTACATATCCTTCATCAGTTTCATAATCTTCAAAATGGAGAGAGACAATCTCAGATGATTGTGTGAGAGCTTAGTGAGATTATCTCCAAAAAAAACTAGCACAGTATCTGGCACTCAACACATGTTAGCTAAGCTTAATATCTCTAAAATGGGAATAATACTTTTTATATTTGATAATGAAATGCAATAATTGTATTTGAAAGGATTTTTCTTTTGCTGCAAAATCAGTTCAAATTATCCTACTATCCAGATGTCAAGATTTGTGTCTGCTTCATATTTTTCTGAATGTCTTGACTTTGTTCATTGCAGTCTTCACTTACTGGCTTCTCCATGACTGTACAATTCCAGACTTAACATCCATCTGTTGCCGTGCCGTCCAAAGAGAAGAGACATATCTTCCCAGTGTCCTCTCTTAAGTGCAAGGGAGCATTTTTCCTAGAAGCCCTAGAAAATCTTCCCCATGTTTCGCTGACTTAGCTTGGGTTGCAAGCCCATTCCAGAGCCAATCTGGTTAGTAAGGGAATATCAAGAACTGTTTTACTTGAGTTCTCAATCCAATTAATAGTTCAAGAACAAATTCAGACGCTTCAAGCCTTCCTTTGGCACTAGTGTGGGCCTTAACTCTTCTGAGGCACATGATCATAGTGGGGAGGGATAGATACTCAAAGGAAAGCTAGGGTTCCATCAGGAAGAAGGGGAAGAGTGAATACATAATACATAAAAACCAAACAGCATTATTACAGTAAGTGAACGAGCTGCTTCTTGGCCAGGCATGTAGTTGATGCTCAATGTAAACTTAACTAAAGAAACTTCATAGCAAGTTATACAGGACCATTTACATTAAATGATTGACAGGGAACAGTGCTCTATTTTTTAAATTTTTTTAAATCATGAAATCCATCCAAAGTCACCCCTACAGTTTCTCCTGTACTGTCCTTCTTAGTAAGAAAAATTGCTGGTTAGTCCAAGGCACTGCTTTCAGGCCTATCAAATGCAGAGCTTTTTGGAGATAATCAAAATGAATAGAAGACCCTGGAATGAACTTTCTTTAGAAACCAAATAGTTGATGAAAATGAAAATGACTTGAGTCTTCACAAACTAGCAAGTAAACCAGCACAAATCAATAGAAGAAGGTCATAAGAACACACACCTGCTTGATACTTGCAGCTAAAAAAATGTAGTTTACAAAGCTGTTTGTCAGTGTCTTAACTTGTATGTCTCCACGTGTCCTTTTTCTCTGTCAACACAAGACTTTCTAAGAGAATAAGCCAGAGAGCAGGCTCCTACACATAGCAAGCATGATTAAATATGTTTTGTGATGAATGTTCAAGGAAGAAAATAATAAAAGCATAAAATCTCTCTGTGAGTCAATGCTGGAACACTTACATTGTTGATTCTTTCCTGGAAAACACATTTATCCACACATTAAGTGGCTTTATTTCTATTTGACTAAGTCATCCTTCCTTCCTCTAGTGGCTAGTAAAGAATTGGCCATTGCCAAATGAACGCTGAGTGTCCTTTTGGCACTATTTGCCTGTTGCCTACTGAGGTCCCTGTTTTAAAGAGCAAGCAAGCATCAGGGAGAGCTGGGACAGTCCAGCCAGGCGAGGGGCTGGTAACCCCGGGCCACTGCCACTCCCGAGATATTCAGTGACTTCTGCTGAATATTGTCCACCTCTTCCTTCTTATCAGTCTTGCCCAAGAGCATTGGCCCCTACCAACTATCCTTGGATTCAGGATTTAATAGGCTAGTTTTGATTTGTTACTGTTAATATCAGAAGTATCTCATCATAGTGGGTTTTTTACTTACAGTGTGATACCAAGGAGTGGAAAGTCACAGTGTCGCCTTGCTATAATTAGTTAGCCCAATCTCTGGCTGATGCTTTTCCAGTGATGTCTTTCTCCTCTTCCTTCACCTGACTCTACTCTCCCTCCTCCTCCTTCATTTTCTCTTCTCCACCTCTACCTTCAGTCTCCTCCATCTGTCCTTCCCTTCCACCCTCTCTCTTCTTACCTTCTCTTTACTCCCTTTGTATGTGGTTCCCAGCCCCATGCCCTTCATTTCACCTCTCCCTTTCTCCATTATTAAATATTTATTGCCAGCTTATTGTGGGTAGATTGATAAATATGAGTGAGACCATTATGTTCAGCCTGTCACTTTAAGTGAGCTCTGGCTTGGAAATACGTAAAGCTAGATATAGTAAAAAGATGCTTTCAAGCAACAATTTCAGGATTGTTAGATACTGGAAATAATGATCATTTCTCATCCTACACATGTATTTCTTTATAGCACAATAGCTAAACAGCATTATTTATTTCAATCAAAAGCTGTCAGATTCTACAGATGTGGCCTTTGGAGTTTCCCAATTCTTCAGAGGCCTTTTTGTGAAAGATATGCTGACATTTTGGAAAGCAGATAGTCCAAGTTGACATTTTTTCCTCAGCTGGATGAATTTTCAAGACACCACTGAGGCAAAAAAAAAAAAATTTCAAAGCTCTCGCAACGTCTTTCCCTTATTGAAATGGGGATCTTTGCTTCCTAATTAGCTATTTAGAAGTAATTGGCATTTTTCACTGCTTCCTTTTCATAAGTGGGACATGGTTGTATAAGATTTGATGTCTTACCCTGAGAAAAACATGTATCTATCAATTAAAGAGAATGGATATTTTTTAAAACATTTGGGGTAAAAAGTCTGATTTTTATTCATTGATTTTTTTTACCCATATTCTCTACTAAAAATTAGACAGAAAAATATTCATAACCAAATGCAGTAGCCGCTTTCCAGTAGCAGCAGGGTTTGATTGCCCTCTTCCTCTAAGTCTTAATCGTATTGACTTTCATGGAGAACACTTCTGCAATTTCATATAAGACAAGGATTAAATGGGACACTGACAATGATATTATTTTTATTTTATTGTGACAAACAAACAAAATCAAAATGTTTTTATTATCAATCGAAAATGTGCATCAAGAAAACATGGTAGCGAAACATATACTAGTAGTGATTATATTTCTTCCTTTGAAAAGGGGTCTTAGTAGGTTACTCTCCAGTGATGCCTGACTCATTTTCTTTTCTCCACAGCTCTTCCCAAATCCTCATGACTCAGAGAGGTTTCCTGAGCAGCAGAATGAGTTAGATGTTCATGGAGTCATACAGTCATACACATACAAGAACTAAGGAAACCAAGTGCATCAGTTCACCATAAGTTGCCCAGAGAAATACTGGGAGGGTCTGTGTGGTAGAGGAAACAGTTATGTGAGCTGAGAAGAAGGTTAACCCAAGCTGAGAGTTTAGGAGTCATCCTGAACGTCTCTCCCCCATCATCTCCAGCCCAGCACCCCGCAAGTTCCCACACATCTGCCTTCTAAGAGCTCTCCCTCCCCACCACCACTGCCCTGGTTCAGATCGGCCTTTCAGTCCACACTCTGCTCTGCTGCTCAGATGGTGTCTTAAATGCTATCATTGCTGGCCCCAAACCCTTCAGTGATTTTCCTTTACTCTAAGGACAAAGGCACGGTCCTCACGTGGTTGGCAAAGGCATGTATGTCAGTGCTCTTTTCCAAACCCGGAAATCCTTTCCTCCCTCCGACTCCGTGCTCCAATCATACCGATGTCTTCTCAGTTCCTAGAATATATAATACTGTCTTCAGCCTCCAGCCCTTCTTCCCAAAATACTGTCCTAGGTTGGTGAAAACTTCTCTGTCCCCTAGACTGCTAAGATCTTTCTCTGACATATCATGTCTTCGTAGCACATATCACAACTTTCATTTATTAACCTGTGTGATTAGTTGATTAATACTGACTCTTTAATGAATGATGTGATGACCAGATTATAAACCCTGTGATAACTAAATGGTAAATTCATGTCCCTAGTGCCTATTCCTGATTTCCCAGTATCTAGTATCATGCTTACAAACTCTAGTTTATGTGTCTGTAAATAAATAACCACCCATGGAAGGATAGTAGAGGATAGCAGGCGTGAGATCTGATTTTTGCTATCAGGCAGACTGGAATTCCAGTCTTGGCTTCCTTGCTATCTACCTGTGTAACCTTGATCAGTTTACATAATCATTCATAGACTCAGTTTCCAACAGAGCTAATAATGTGACACATGGTGATTGTAAAGATTAGATAATGTGTCAATACACTTATTGCCAGTAATGTGCTATTATTATTATATTTGGCTCTCTGTTAATATTGCATTAATCAACATTCTAATTTCCCTTAAATGAAATTTATAGCAAGCTAGCCAAATGCTCTGTCAGTATGATGTTAAAAATGTAGTCTTTTATTGGAATTTTTTTGAAGTTCTTTGGCGCCATTAGACATTAGGAATGGAACATTATTTCTGGCTCTCTTTTCTTTAGTTGTCTAAGCTTTAAATTTTGAGGTTTGGAATTTTTGCTGCTTCTGCCTAGTTGTCTGTGCTGTAAAATTTTGGATTTTGTCTACTGTCTGGCTCTCTTTTAACTGGCTTTCTTTCATCATTGAAATGTCTCCAGGGGGTCTTTTCTTCAGCCTGTAACCACACAGAGCGTCATGAGTGTTGGCAGAACAAGCATGCAATGGAGAGCCAATATTGAAAGACAAAAGCGATGCTCAAATTTCAACATTTTCAGGATGAATTTCATAAAATGGATAAGAAACAAAAATCTTTAATAAGCATACATTTTTTCCCAGTTGAAATTTCTTGAAATTCAGGAAAATTTAGAGAGGATTTATACAAAAGAATACTTTAATCTGTACGTTCTCAGAATTTTCAAGGATGCTCACATGACTAAATTAAACCTTGTATTTTCTTGTCTCTGAGCCCTTCTGCATGAATAAATAGCTTCTGGACCTAATCCATCAATCAGCCACTCTTGATTATGTTAGCCTGTGCCTAGACTGCCAAACACCATGGAAGGCAGAAAAGACACAGAGTTCTTGCACATTAAAGAAGTTGCTGCCTAGCTGGGAAAATAAGATCCCCACATGGATTAAAAAGAGCCAGAAAATAGACAAACATCTAAAATTTCATAGCATAGACGACAACTAGATAGACAAGAGTTCAAAAGAGTCTCCATTTGACCTTTGGTAAGAAAGGTAGCTCTCCTTGGATAGCAAAAGAGACTCCATTTCCTTCTGATCTTCCAGGTACTTTCTCTCCTTCATTCTGCACTTTATACCCATGCTTATCACCCTGTATTACCCTGATCCCTCAGTCTCCCTGGTCTCCTTCATTGCATAATCCCAGTGTCATGGTAGCCTGTATCAGGACAGTGTCGTGATGATGGGGTGAAGTAGCAAGGTTGGATGGCAAAGTTCTCTCCCTTGATATGACTTTTCTTAATCCCTAAAACCATTCTCCAGTATGGGTCTAAACTAGGAGTCAGCAAACCTTTTCCGTAAAACTCCAGATAGTAGATATTTTTGATTTTGTGGACCAGATGTCTTCTCTCATAACTATTCAACTTTTCCATTTAGCACAGAAACAACTGTAGACCACATGTGGATTGATGGATGTGACTGCATTCCAATCAATTTTTTGCAATTTATAAAACAGGCATGCCATACAAATCTGACCTGTACGTTGCTCTGCACCATCCCTTTTCTACTGCAATGCTAGGGGCCGAAGGAGAAGGAGAGAAAGTGAGAAGAACGTTTGTTACATTTTATTCCACCGTCATTCTTCTTTCTTTCCCTCCTCAGATTATCCAGCCCAGCATCAGCTCCAGGAGAGATGGAATGTGGATGCAGAGAGAGAAGGGCAAGGCTGGGAGGGGGAGGGTAAACACTGCCTGTCTTTTTCTTCACTCCCAAGCCTTTCTGTCATACTCCATGTCTTGTGCCAAACTCTTCCTGACTCTTCAGCCCAGTATTAATTGCTAGCATGCCTCCCACAAATGCTTTCATCCCTTCCTATGCCCCCAGCTCTCCTGTGATGACTGAGCCAGCAGGACGTCTGGCAAGAACATGTACTCCTGGCATTCCAAAGTTACGTCTGAATGCATTGTTCCCATATAGATTGTGTTACAGAAGACAGTTAAATACACTTAAACTTGGGTTAACTAGATTTCTATCATGTATCCCAGGATTTATTTATTTATATAGATGAATACAGTAGTTATTTGGAGATTCAAATTGAGTTTATCATAACATATGAACTTTCAGAATGAAGCCATTCGTATGTTAGAAACTCTGTCTTGATCCTACTTAAGCCAAGAATTGCCTAGCGTTGGGTTTTTTTGAGTGCTCACAGATAGGGTAACCGAAGCACTGGCTGTCAATAATAGATGGCCAAGGGAGGAAGTGCCTTCCATGGGCTCTGGAAACATCTGATCTTCATCCTTCTGCCATTTTCATGAAGGGTCCATAGACCAACATTTTAGCAACCAATGCATCAATTCTTGCTGAATTTATTTCTCCCCTTTTGCAAGGAGTTTTATTTTAGCCTTTCTTTTAACCTCCCCTCTTGGAAAGAGTCTTTTTTTTTCCCTTATGCACATTGAATTTTCCTGCCAAAGTGAATAACCCATTCTCACAGCCTCTAAATAAATCAGCAGCAGTTGGTGATAATATTGGGCGAGGAAGAGAAATACTGTTTGGCGTGTATTACGTTAGTTAGACAGATAGGAACCAGATTAAGGACAGAGAGGATAGTAAGATGTTCTTGAGTTGTAATTATTGCCCTTCAGTGCACTTTGAGTAAATAGACCCAGTGCTGGTGTTTTAAGATAGCAAAAGCCTAAGAAAGGCCAGAATATTGACTTTAGGTGAATTTACCTACACAGAGAATGGTGATTAGGATTCAACTAAAGCAACTTCAGAGAAAATTTTCTTGGGTTTTAAGTGAAGAATATTGCCCTGTCAAATTTAAAATGTTTGTTTTTCTTTTCAAGTTTAGCAGTTTGTTTATTTCTGCTGCTTTATTTATTTATGTATTTTCTTAATTTACATAAGGACTTCATTCTGGTGGTAAGATATTCCACTAGTGAACCGTTAATGAGTATTATTTAATAGCCTTAACTTTCAAAGAACACAGTTGCTTACTGATTAGAGGAGTATGAAAAAAGTATAACGTATCAAAGTTTGTTGGTCTTTAGAAGTTCAGTGTTGCTTTCTTGAGACAGTAGAAGAAAGTTCTCAGTTATCAACACTAATGTGTCAGGGGAGCAGTTAATCATGATGATGAGCTCATTGAAAATATTCAAGGTGACTTTAAATATTTGGGGGCTATTTATACTTTAATATTATAATGTCTGATGTTAATAAAACTGCCTGTCAAGGCTGAAATGTAAAGAGTGGAAGAAGGAAAAGCTAGTAAATGATCTGCTTCCTCTCCATCCTCTACTTTCATTACCTTTGGAAGCTCTGCTGAAACTGGACGCTGGCATCTGAATCCACTTCAACCCACAAAACTTTAGTTACCTGTCAACTCTTTGTTCAACCTGCTATGAGCGGTGGGGCAGAGTGTTGCAGTATACAAGTAACAGCCAAAGATACACTCTGTGCATGCTCTCTACCACTGAGCTATACCCACCCCACTTCAAGAATAAAATGAAGCAACTTTGAGGTCACACCCAGTCCTTCTTCACCCTAATTTTGTGATGTATTGATATTTACTTTCAATTTAAGACAATTTTGACCTACCGAAAAGTTACAAAATCATACATTGATTTTTGTATCCCCAGTGTTCCTTTTTGTTAACATCTTACATGTAATAATATCATAGTAATCTAAACCAGGAAAGTAGTGTTGATATGATATTATTAGTAATCTTAAGACCTTACTCAAATTTCACCAGATATCCCATGGATTTCATTTTTTGTTTTGTTTATTTTTCCTGTTTCAGAGTCAATCCAGGATTCCACATGGCATTTCACTTTAGTTCATTCTCTGTTCCCTCCATCTGAGATAGTCCTTCAGTCTTTCTCTCTGGTGACCCTGACAGTTGTGAAGATCACTCATCACTTATTTTTACAGTATGTGTTCCAGATTGGGTTTGTCTGACATTTTTCTCATGATGAGATTGAGGTTATACCTTTTTGGCAAAAACAGCATCAAATCAGAGATATCTGATGTCCACATGTCTTATTACAGATACATTCTCACCACTTTGCTAACGTGGTACCTGGCAGGTTTCTCCACTGTGAAGTGGCTGTTTTTCTTTTGTAAGTAGTATATGTTTTTGTGGAAAGTTATTATCCTATTTCTCATCATTCTATTGTCTGTTAATTTTAGAAGCCATCAAAGCTTCTTAGTAGCAAAAATTACAAATGTAATATTTGCCAAGTGGTGATTTTCCATCATCCTAACTATATTTATTCATTTGAATAGTACTGATAGGAAGAACTGTCTCTTCCCCATCAATTTATTTATTCAATTATTTATATCAGTATGGACTCATGGATAGTTGTATTAGTCAGTGAGTTATAATCCATTACTATCATTATTTTGTTGCTCAGATTGTCTCAGATGTGGCCATTGGGAACTCCTTCAAGTTGGCTCCAAATATATTAATGTTTTTCTAAAGAGGGAAAAGAACATATGGATGCTGTTTTGCTTATTTAATGCTGTGTGACAAATCCATAATGGCTTAAAACAGCATTATATTATTATCTCTCATGCTTCTGGGGATGGGCTATCTGAATTTGATGTCTTTCACTTGGGATCCCTCAAACAGTTGCAGACAGACAACTGCTAAGACTGCTGAAGGCTCCATCCTTATGTGTTTGAAACCTGGCCAAAAATTGGAAAAGGTGGGGACTTCTCAGGTCTTTCTCCACATCGTTCCTTCCAATGGCTAGTTAGGCTTCTTCAGATTATGGGAGTCTCAACATAGTTGAACATCTTATATACCATGATTGGTTTTGTCTGATGTTTTTCTACCTCTGGTAGCTTCTGCCAGAGAAAATGCCCCAAGAGATCCAAGTAGAAGCTACCAGGCTCTGAGAAACCTAGCCTCAGAAGTCACGCATCATGACTTCCACCATATTCTATTGACGAAAGCAGTTATGGGCCAGTGGGTTCAAGTTTGGGAAGTTGGGAGGCCCTCAGTAGGGGAATGGCCTACACGAAATGGAGAGAAAAAATTAATGATGGCACCTTGGAGACTAGTTACCATACATACCTGGTTTTGATTTAAATTAGTTTAATTTTAATGTCATTTTTATGTCTACATATTCCTTTTTACATAATATGCCTATATATTCATATTTCCATAAGAAGATATTCTCTATGCTTACAGGACTTCTGAATTAGACAGTAATTCAAGTTATATACCAGAAATACTAAAACCCCTATGTATTTTTAATTAACAAGATTAATTTAACGTGACAGTCAACAGTGCTTCATTGAAATCAAAACTCTGCTTAGGTTGTGATATAAGTGCTGCATAGAAGGAGGTTTTGAATCTGACTCACCAGAACCTCATCACTGAAGTAATTCACAAAGCTTCTAGGTGTGCTGCACATCGTGAAATAATTAACTGACAGAGGGGGATGGATGGAAAGGAGGACAGGAGAAAATAATTCAGTCGTGTCTGTTGATGTTTATTCTTTAGCAATTTTATCAAGGTCCCTTAGCATCAGGAAGTTATCTTTTCTGTGATTCTGTAGCCACCTACTTGTATGTAGTCACAGGTGGCATACTCTCGAGGAACTTACAATCTATTTCTCTGTAACATAAGGAAGTACCAGCCCAAACTGTCTCTTAAAAACTGACAAAGGACAAACTTTTTCTTCCTGATAAATATCTTTTGAAGACAAATTAAGGACTGACCACTGGTACTTTTCTTCCAAGAACTGTGTGATCAATCAAAGTCCTGTGCTGTTAGACATGTGGTCCTTCTGTTCAAACAGGTAAGCACAACTGTTCCTGTCAGATGGCGGGCATCCAGTCCATCCAGCAATCGCTGGAGCAGGTTTTTTTGCAGTAGAGGCAAAAATAACTGGAGAAGGGCAAATGCACACAAGCTCCTTAATGCTCGACTGCATGCCGGGAGAGAAGGAAGAGTAAAAATAGCCAGAGGAAGTCTGCCTTGCCGTACTTGGGAATACAGGAAAGGATGCAGTAGAGAGACAGCACAGGACTGCGAAGGGAGGGCTTGGGAGCTGGGGTTAAAGTGGATGCCCTAATTTCTAAATTGAATTATAAACCAAAGGAAGGGCTCTTCACTTGTGGTTTGAGGTTTGGGGGAGATTTATAAGGCAGCCATTGTTAATAAATAGGTCTCTCAATGAGAGTAATGAAGGAAAATGCTTTGAGCCAAGTGATTATCATGAAGTGACTCTAGGAGCGGGGACCATCATGGGGATGAAGCCACCATAAGACTTTTATTAGGTGGCTTTGTGAGGTGTGGGACAGGCGGAAAGGCTCGCTGTTTTTCACTTACATAGACATGGGGCCCCTTCCTGCCATACCTCCCTCTTTAGCTCTTTTCTCGCTCCTTAATTTAACAATGTAGAGAGGCAGCAGTGACCTGAAGGAAGAGAATAGGTTGTTTGTTTGTTTTTTAATATCAGACAGCCCTGGGATTTTATCCCAGGTTCTCTACTAACCAACCAGGCAATATTTGGCAGGTGGTTGAGTCTTCTGAAACCCCGGTTTTCTTTCATCTAGGATAAAGGTCTAATAATTACATCATAGGATTGTTTTGAAATGGGAAATGCAAAATGTTTAGCTCCTCTGTCCCTAGATTCCAAATGCCACCTAGTTAACTGTGACAAGCACAATGCTTCTCATTTTAAAATTCTACCTAGGGAAGCACAGTGACCCTCACTTGAGAACCTCTGGGCTAGACTAGATATTTATTTATTTTTAGAAGAAAGGATATGTTTCCAGGTCTTAGGCTGAGCACATACTCTAGTGCACCACTCCCACACTTAATCCTGAGAAAGGATAGAAAAGATAATTGAACTAACACATGACTTCATTCTTTTGCAATACATTGACTCCTGGGGGGACCAGAAATTGCTGAAACGGAAGATTAGATTGTTGATGGAAGCAATGGTCTCAAATACACATGTTCAGTTTTGAAGTGCTTGATGAATAGTGTTCCGCTTTACTCCTTGAGTCCTGAAACAATTGAGAAAAAGAAAAAAGAGAAAACAATGGGCTAAGACTCAGGATTAAATATTTCACTTGTTAAACTTACATCTAGGGACAAATGAGTTTCTGAATGTGAGAATGAAACAGACTTTCCAGCCAGCCATGGCAACACAGGCTGGGGAAGACCTTCCCACATTTAGAGATGTGGTTGCTGCCCTTGTAACATCCAGTCTGGCTGAGCAGAGAACCCCTCATGACCTCTGCAGGCAGGCCCACTTTGGAATGATGAAAACAAAGTAAGGTGCTGGGTTTTGTATGCCCACATTATTCCAGATGCCCCAGTCAGTTTCCTCCCTTCCAGGGGAGGGATGATGAAAAGGAAGAGACAGATCAGAAGTGTTAACAGCTACTGAAACTTCCTTCCTGTGGAGGAAACATCACGGGTTGGGAAGAACTTTTTTCTCTAGTTATTGCATGCAAATTAAGTGCTGCCTTTGCAAGAGTGCACCATGCCTGGAAAGAGTGGGTGTAAAGGACAGAAGAGGCGTTGCTGGGTTGGGGGTGTCCAAGCACAAAAAGAAGGGAGGGTAGTTATCATTAGCCGTTGACTCTTGCTAATCTCCCTACTCCAGCCTAGGTCAAACAGTGGTGGGGCAGTACATGTTAGGAGATGGAGCCTGACACGTGGTCGCTTAAATGGGAAGGACAGGATGGTGATACCCAAGTGAAGCAGGTAGTCTCCTGTGCAGAGACTGACCCCAGGGTCGTCTTTGACTCCATATTCAGCCCCCGACTCCCTCCTTCTGAAAACAGACGTGAATACAAACCCCGGAAGCTATTTCTTGCCTTCTCTCATCTCCACCCTCAGACACGCTGTGTGTCCTGATACATCAGAATCTAACAGAAAATCTCAACTATAAACAAATGCTAGTAAGTCATTAGTCATCCAACATTTCAGATGCCAATACCAAAGCAAGGGAGAAAACTCAATAAATGGAAGAATCTTCTACAAAAAGCAGTTCATTGAGGAAGCAGACTGTGACAAAGCAGATTGTGTTGCTGGTTTTCTGATTCAGCATTCTGGCTCCACAAAAGTTAATGGAACAGTACCTCCGACAGCTAGGGAGAGACAACTTGCTACCTAGAATTTAATGCCAGATCCCACTATTCTATTCATGTGTGAAGAGAAAATAAAACTTGAAAAAAAGTAGACATGCAGGAATATGTAATGCATCTAGAAAGACACAGACCTCGCTGTGAAAAATGAAAAGATGTGCCTCAGAATGTAGAAAAAATAATTTAGGAAAATAATGGGATGTAAGAATCAATGCTGTTAAGGATATGCTCAATCAAGAATGTAGATGAAAATTTAAGGAGAGACAGGCTGGGGAGAGAGAGAGAGAGAATATGGAACCCAAGAAGTTGGAACAGTCACTGAGAAGAGCAGTTAAGAAAAGACAAGGAAAACTGGCAGTGCATGAAGCGTAGACAACAGCTAATCTAGACCAGGGGAGGGGTCAGAGGGGGCATGTAGATTCCATGTACTGGCTAAATTTGTGCGATTAGGAACAAGATCTGGGATGGAAGCAATTCAGCTGATACAAAATAAATAAATGATAGAAAGGAAAAAAAGAGTAGGAAACAGTATAAGACAAAAAAATCTAAACAAGATATTCTTTTTCTAAATTTAATTAACTCCTGTGTCTCGCCCTTGATGAAGTGTCCTGGGTTGCTTAGTGTGGTGGGAAGAGTGGGATGGGGAACTTGCCCCTTTACTTCTGTGTAAGGGTGGGGTGCTGTCAGCTGCTGTTCTGCTCGTGGACCTTCCCTTACCCCATTTATCTTTGTTCTGAGGGTGTTTTTTATTTTGGTAAGAAACACATAACATGAAATTTGCTATCTTAAACATTTTTAAGCACACGGTGTAGAGTGTTAACTGTGTACACTGTTGGGCGGCAGATCTCTAGAACCTGTCATCCTGCCCATCCAGAACATTATGCCCGGTGTCCCCTCCCCCAGCTCCTGGCAGCCACCATTCTGCTTCCTGTTCCTAAGTTTGGCTACTTTAGATACCTCGTCTAAGTGGAGTCATGCAGTGTTTGTCTTACTGTGACTTAGGTGACATAGCCTGATGTCCTCAAAGTTCATTCATGCTGAGGCATGTGACCAGATTTCCTTCTTTTTTAAGGCTGAATGATGTTCCATTGTGTGTATATGCTACATTTCCTTTATCTGTTCCTCTCGTGATGAACATTTAGGTCATTTGTACATCATGGCTATTGTGAAAGGTTCTGCAGTGAACATAGGTGTGCAAAAATCTCTTCAAGATCCTGTTTTTAGTTATTTTTGGATATAGATCCAGACATGGGACTGTGGGATCATATAGTAATTCTATCTTTAATTTTCTGAGCAATCACCATACTTTTTTCTGAATTGGATGCACCATTTTACATCCCGGCCAACAGTGCACACGGTTTCCAGTTTCTGCACATCCTCACCGACTTGTTTTTTGTCTTCTGTTTTACTGTTCTGTTTTGTTTCATTTTTTGATAGTGGCCATCTTAATGAGTGTGAGGTGATATCTCATTGTGGTTTTGATTTACATATCCCTGATTGCTAGTGATGTTGAATATCTTTTGATAGGTTTGTTGACCTCTTATGAATCTTCTTTAGAGAAATGTCTATTCAAATCCTTTACCCATTTTTTAATCAAGTCATTTGTTCTTTTTGTTGTTGAGTTGTAGGGGATTCATTTTCAAAAAACCCCACAAAAATGAAAAACGTAGCATGACTAGAGGAATCTAGGCCAGAGTTTCAAAGTAGCTGCACTTAAATTGGACCATTAATCATTTTGTTTGCATGCATTCAGCAATATGGAAACGTCTATATGCAGGCATTTGGCCCATCTTAAAGGATCTCATGTGAAGAAAGGTATTGTGAAAGAACCAGATGTAAAATTTCATGGATATCTTATTGCTGTAGACACTCAATAAAAGATATGATTAAAGCATCACCAAGAGACGATCTAAATTTAGGTTATACTAGGTAGTATCAAAAGCCAAGCATGATTTAGGAACTAAAAAGCAATTGTTCGCCAATGAATGCCTGGTGACAGTATCTGTATCTGCAAGGCCAGATGTTCAGACTCCTGCTCATGCTTGCGTTTTCTCTAGTTTTTGATTTCCTGAGTGCTGTTAATCATATGCCCTCGATACAAGTGTTCAGTCCATTTTGTTAGCCTTTTATCATTTTAAACAGTTACAGATTATGCCTCCATGGAGTAAGCTAGAAATGCCCTTATGTTGTACCAGCCTGTGCTTTATGAGATAAACATATGAGTGATTCAAGTTTTGTAGCGAGCCTGTGTGTCACATAAGGGCCCAGTCATAGTTTTTGAATTGTCTGCCTATGCACATTAAATCAAAGTGTCTATATGAACCAGTGATCATATTTCACGAGCTGGGTAGAATACTTCATTATCCTGTTTCTGTGAACACGTTTTTTCTTTCTTTCTTTCTTTTTGTTTTCCTTTTTACCTTTTCAGTTTTACTTAAGGAGTGGTGGAGCACAAAAGTTTGACTTAATCAAGGTCAGAGTCAAGGCACTGGAATCTAAATGCTGTGTTTTTTCATTCCTATTGTCTTGAAAGTTTAGAAATCTGTGCATTTAGATAGCATTTCCCTGGCTACAGAATATTATTCTTTACATTTCTTGTGGTTTTAGAAAGTGATAATAAATCTGAATTTTTCCAAAAACTCAATAGCAGTATAAAATAATTATGAAATAGTTTTCTGGCCAGCTAAAATTGTGATTTCCTGAACGTGAGAGAGTGTGTGTGTGTGTGTGTGTGTGTGTAACTACTTCCACAGACCCGGATACATTTAGGTACAGTTGGCGATACATTTTGTCCCCTGGCAAAACCCTTTATTTGACTCTGATCAAAATGGAAAATGGCTTCAGAAGCATGTGTTCAAGTCTGTTGCTTTGGGAAATCAAGCATAAGTAATCACGGGAATCTGCAAATCCAACTAACATGTTTCCTATGGAGGCATTATTTGTGATTTTTTAACAGCATTTTTACCCATTTGTCATTTCTTCGTGGAAGAAAATGATCATGAAAAGGAATATTATTAATTTGTGATACTGATTGCATTCAGTTTCAGCTGATTAAAGCCAGCTGGGTGGGACACAGTACCCCAGTGCTGTAAGAATCATGCCTGGCCTGTACAAATTTCGTGAAAATCCTTGGCAATTTGTTAAATAATGTGCCAGGTGATAGCTATAAATTTGTTATATTTTAGAAAGTTCTATCTTTAAATCATGAACCTTTCAATCGCCTTAAAAACTTATGCCAGAGGGGCAAAGCTGTCTGACCCACTTATAGTTATTGCAAACCCTGCTTCTGGTTATAGTTTCAAAGTAGGCTATTGTTGTTGCCTACTGTGTTCACCATTATATTGAGACCATTTGTCTTTGACTCTTGAATACCCAGGTAGTTCTTGTGATGGTTATTTCAAATTCCTAGTCTCTCATTTTTAAAATGAGTCCATGCTTTTTCAAACTCTTGCTCAGTGATCAGCCAACAAGAACTGTAATGTGGTAAAGTTATAACATTAAAAGAACTACCAGAGATAAAGAGGGAGAAGTGTCATTTTAAGGGTATCTATCTTGTCTACTAATTTTGAGATAAATAATAAGGTGTAGCAATGGTTAATCATAATTTGCTAGACTGAGTTTCGCATACACTTCCTAGGGCAAACACAGAGGCTGGAAAGAGTGATATTGCTTCAAATGACACTAAAACAATCTCTGAAATATTAGGTATTCTCATTAATTATTTAAAAACAGAAGTGCTGTTTGATAACCTACTGTGTACCAAGGGTAGAATGGAGAATGTGGCGCCTGCAGTGTTACCCTTCTGGATCTTTTAACTTAATGATGCAATTATGTACCAAACAAATAGATATTTTAAATAAGCCATTCTTATTCTGGTAAGTGTTATAAAGGAAAAGTTCAGAGTGAAATGAGTGAGTTTAGTAATGTTGAGTCTGGATAAAGGGAACTTGATTGGTCAGGAAATTGCCAACAAAGGAAATATTATATGTCCATCTACATGTAAGGAAGTTGTTCAGTGCATGGGAATCATTGAACTAGACCTATTGTGGCTAAATTATAGCTAGACATAGAGATTGAGACTGTCTGAAGTAAAGCTACATCAGAGGGGAGGGAAGGAAGGTCATACAGGAGCATATGAACTATGGTCATGTACTTAGACTTTATGATGAAAGCAGTGGGACCACTGCAGAGTGTTAGTCTGGAGAGTGGCATGATTAGATATATGCTTTCAGAAGATAACTCTAGAAGTAATGTGGAAAATGAGTTGGGAGGATAGAAGACTGGAATAAGGGAGACCAGGTGGAGGACAAGTTTCATAATCCAGTGAAGACATGATAGTGGCTTTGATTATCAAGATGCCAGTGGAGATGGAAAGAAAAGGGTGTGCTGCAGAGATCGTTAAAAGGTAGAATACCCAAGATTAATGGAAGAGGGGAGTAAAAAGAAGAGAAGTATTCGGGACAACACTCAGGTTTCTGGCTTGAGCAAGGACAGCATTGATGGTGACACCACTAATGAGTTAGCCTTTGGAGTGCAGGAAGATATAGAGAAGGTCATTGATAAAACTCTGGACATGTCATGTTTGCATGGGCTGCATGGAAAATATACCCTGGAGGAGATGACTCTTAGACAAGTGGGGCTAAATGGAAAGGACTGATTTACAGATTCAAGCCTGGTAATCCCTGGTGTCACCAATGGCAGTTGAATCCTTGGGACTGAATGAGATCGTCTAGACTAAGAGACAGACTACATTAGCTGAGAAGAGGTGAAGGCTTAAGACCAAGCCTCAAGGAACTCCAGCATTTAAAGTCAGATGGCAGAACATGGTATGAATTTGGGTGTCATTTAATAACTTACATAAGTAATTAACAAAGTATGTTTAATGCTGAACATCAAAGTTGTACATTTGATAGATTGTTTTTTAATCATCATCCAGTGAAGTATTGTATTTTCAGCAGGACACATACAATATTTCTGAGGCTTCAGGCAAGTCATGGCCTCTAAAGCTTCAGTTTATTTGTTAGCAAAAATTAAAGTCTACCCAACTATGCATAAGCAAGGTAGATTATCACTTTAGTGGACATTTTTACTAGGGATGGTCTCCAGCTAAGTAGAAAACAGAGTGCTGATAGAACAAGGCATCAGATAAGTTAGTCTTGATTGAGTTTAGGACATAGAGGGAAAGTGGAAGATTAACAGCACGGGACTCTGGGTAACTTGCAGCCTGAGAACACTGAACACATGGGCAGTAGAGGGAAGACCCTGGTGTAGCTAAGACAGTGAGGACACGGGCAAAGCATGGGGATAAATTTTGCCAACTGCAAGTTTTATTTAAGGATGGCCTTTTAATAATCCTGTTAGTTTTCTTGTAATTCTCCCTCAAACCACAAAGCACTAAATGGTTGCATCATTTATTCTATCTTCAAAGCAACACTTTACCTAAAAAAGAGAAAAAAAAGAAGAGGAGAAAAAGTATTTCATATAATTACAAAGGAAGATGAATTCTCAATACTAGTCAGGACAAAACAGAGACTCTTCTCTCTCTTTTCTCACCTGCCAGCATGATCCAAAGGAAGTTAAGGAACAGATGGATCACGTGGGTTGAACCACAGTTGCTTCTGAAAGTCTACGTGTTTGAATGGGTCTCTTTTTAAGGAGGGACAAAAACTTGTCACTCTTCTCACTCAAAAACAGTTTGGTTTTATGGGGACCTCAGGAAGCTGAGCTGTCTCCTGAATTGAGTGATTGAATCCTTTCAGCCTTAGAGAGTCTTTAACCAGTTTTGTTCCAAAAGTTACTGTCTCCTGGTTGATGAGGTTTACCTAGAGTGGGATCTACAGGATTCAAAATTCCCACCATGACCACAGCCCTTTTTTGAGGCCAGTGTCCACCAGTGGGTCCCGACATGTAAATTGCTGAGTAAGTGTCATGTGTCTCTGGCACTGCCCACAACTCATGGAAGCGGATCTCAGTGTTTTAGTTGGAGCCAATGAAAGCAGTGTTTCCTAAACTTAAGGTTAAGCTGTTTATGGAAGTACTTCTAAATGTTCAGAGGGATACAACATGTTCAAGACAAAAAGGCCTTATCTTTAAAGCAGATTTATTTAACAATTAAACAGAGTTAAAGAGGTTTGTTTGGTCTGAAACGTTTTAGAGCCTTCATATATCAGTCCATATTGTGAATTTCCAAGAGGTGGGTTTGGTATGCATTTTCCCTAGCTCTTTTGATAGCAGAATAAACTCTAATTATCATCTCCTAGTATCTGTCCCCTGGAATCCCATAGAAATGGTGAATTGTCCATAAAAGACACTAAATAACTATTAATTGGCCTAGTTCTGGAATTTTGTTCAATGCAGATGCTCTGTACTAGTCAGTGACTGACTCAGTCAGACTTTCAATTTTGGAAAGACAGAGCTGCAGACTTGGAAAGAAGTCAGGAGCAGGTGGAGATGTGGAGAGTAAGAAAAGTGGTCAGAAGGGAACTGAGTAGTGAGGACAGTGGAGTGCTAACTTAGGGAGATGCGGACAGTCTCACTGGAGAGTTTTGCAGCTTGTGTCAGTTAGCAGCAGTATTGTCCGCTCCTTCCTGTTGCTGTTGGTGTTTGATTGGTGGTGAAGCTTTGTCTCCATTCTCCACTAGGTCAAGTATTCAGCTATGGACAATGATGTGTGTGCCCAGCCTCCCTGTGTATCCTTCACCGCCCTATCCAACCACACTTCTTTTCCTCAAAAGCTAGAGTGTGTCCAGAGCAGGTGGTAGCTCTGGACAGGGCCATGGATTTCCCTGAAAGAATCACAGGAGTGAGGATTCATTCCTCCAGACCTCCTAGAACCCATTGTAGGTTAGGTAGTTTGTCTTCAAGCCTGGTACTCTTTAGCATTTGAATCCACCTATTCATTTTTCTAGGTAAAGTCTTATAAGTTAATACATATGAATAAAAGGATCTTATGCTTTCTTTGGCCAAATAAAACAGAAGCCTTAACCACATAGAAACCTTCCTTCAATTCAACCTTTCAGAATCCTTAATTTACATACTGCAGGAGATTCTGCACATCGTTGCAAAAGAGGTAGAGTATATTTTGGAAGAATTAGTAGGCTGTAGCTACAGGGAAAAAATACAACACATTTAAATCAATTTCTGTGTCACTTTTTATTAGAGAAGGGCCATCTCGCTGCCATATGGTCTGCTTTTCCAGCCCCCAGCTGGGTCTGATGTCTGATCTTTCTTCTCTGTCTCAGACTAATCCTGCTTGTAACTTCATGGCTGGCCCTAAAGGCAAAGCTAGTACTTCTCTCCCTTCTGCTTCCAAACAATTATATGCATGTTGCCTCTGAAATATTTCATTACATTGTTATTATAGTTCTTTGTTTATGTATTTATCTTTCCCATGAGATCATGAGCTTCTTAAGGGCTGGATAAGTATCTTACTTCTCTTTGCATTCCTGTGGCCTCATAGACCGTGGATGTTGAATACGTGAATATAATTAATGCAGTCAGAAAAGAACTCCTTACTCTGAACATCTCAATTCTAGTAAATGTATAATGCATGGCATGTTACCTTTAATTTTATTTTTTATTTTTATTATTTTTTGTTGAAGTATGGTCAATTACAATGTGTCAATTTCTGGTGTATGTTAACTTTAAAAAGTCTCTCTTTTAAGAGGAAAAGGAAATTGATTAAATACCATGTACCTTGACTGCTGGAAAGAAGCAGTAACTTGTAATCATATTCATAGTTTAGCCAAAAGGATGGGTTTTTCTTTAATACTCATATAGTGAAGTCCTCTGCTAAGCAATATAAAAATAACATACTGTTGCATTTAGATTCTTTCTGTTATAGATTTTACTATAATTAACTCATTTTATACCTTTTCCTTTTTAAATAATATAAGGTACATCTGGCAGATAGGAAATAGTCTCAGGTTAAGAGTTTTGCATCAAGTTTTATCATCGCTTGTGACTATTTAGCAATTGCCTTTATGGTTATAGATTCTATTATGAAATCCACGGTAATCTTGAATTTTTTTTGGTAGTTATGAAATTTAGAATCAAGGTGGGACTATTTTTGTGCAGAAAACAGCTCATAAACTCAGTCCTATTTTGACTGAAGTTTGAATTTTAGGTCCTTCTGGGTATCTGAGCCATCATTTTTTCTGTGTCTTGATCATCTAATCAAAAGGGAATATTCTAAATGCATTTTTATTTTGCCTGAAATTAACAGTGAGACTTGAAGTAGATGTTATGAGAGACTGGAAATAACTGTTAAATAAAAAAAAATAGCAAGGGACTACTGCAGTCGAGCAAGGAAATGGCAAAGTAAACAACAAAATTAAAAAAAAATTAGGAAGCACCCACTGTCAGTATATTTAATAGATTTATTTGGAATGATTTGAGTGTTTGATGGTTTCTGAAAGGAGTAGTCATGAATGAATTTCAGGCCTCAAATATTTATTCTTTCTTAAGAGTCACAAACTTTAAAGCTTTTTAAGTGCCTTGTGTTTTTATATGTAAGGTTTTTTGGGGGGGGATTTTTTTTGTTGTTGTTGTTGTTGTTTTTCTGGAGACAGAGCAATAAAAATAAACTAGTAGCCATCAACTGTAACTGTGAAATGTGATGGCCATTTAAATACTGAAAAGCCAGAAGATCAGAATAGCCAATCAGAATTGTGTTACCAATAAGTCATCTTATGTGATTGATATTTCTTTTACATGAAGTAAATGACACACTCATAAGCAGAAATATTTCTGTAAGACAGATTTTTAAAAAGCCAGATTTCTTCTGTATAGCACAGGGAACTATATTCAATATCTTGTAATAACCTTTAAAGAAAAAGGATATGAAAACAAATATATGTATGTATGTATATATATGACTGGGACATTGTGCTGTACACCTGAAATTGATGTTGTTACTGACTATACTTCATTAAAAAAAGAGAGAGAGAGAGAAATGTTTCCACAGGAATTAAGGGTTTCTTTTGTAAAGATATATTTTAACACCTACGTGTTCTTCTAAAAGTATCTCCAGACAGGATGAGAAGTATAAGAAATAACAGTTTTCTGTCAAGAAAAATAAGTGTATCTTTGCACAGACACAGGTATCTGTGAAGGGAGCAGAAATATGGTTAAGGTTAAAACATACTAATAGACAGTTCCCAATTCATGAATGCTTTTTAAAATCAGCATGATTTTCTTGCCTCTGTTTCCTTCTCTGTAAAATGGAAATGATAATAGAATCCAACTGCAGTGTGTAGAATAGTTCCGGGCATATAGTAAGCACTCTAAAGTCAACACCCTGCTTTTTTGCCCATCTGCTTTAACTTATTCTTTCCTGAAAATTATAGAGGTGGCAGCCTGTCATGTTCATCCAAGCAGGGAGAGAACAGGCATCTGTGAAGTCCACTGCAGGCGTGGCTTCTCAGTGATGCAGGGAGTTGTCCTTGAAGGCTAATGTGGGTTGGGGGGGTCCTGTGTATCACTGAGTATCACTGAGCTACCACGGTTCTTAAGTGTGAAGACAGTTCTACAACCCCTAGTGTGAATTTTGGCCAAGGGAACACTGTGGTGAGTTACCAATTTTGCATATCTTTATGCTCAGTACTTTTATATTTCTCACATATCCACACCTCAGAGCTGTACCTGGCCTAAGGTGTCTATTCAGAACTGAGTTCATGATCCATCAATTCATGGGTAGAATTTTGCCCCCCTCTTCTCTCTATAGGAATCAAACTTAGAGATTAGATGTCTTTTCCCTTTAAATCCTCAAACAGCAAGCATCAAATGTCATTTCTTTAGGATCCTCACAAGGCTATTTACTCATTTACTCACCCTTTTGAAGGAAAGCTTATTTCAAGTCCAAAAAGTATCAGTGCTAGAATAGTACATTAATAACTCCTAATGAATCTTACAGCCTGGTAACCTGTGTCCTTGGGACACATGTTGATTCTGTGCTTGCTCATGTGACTCACTTTGGCTAACAGGACATCTGTAAAGATGACACATAGATTTGGTAAGTGTTTGCCCACTGGAGCATGCCCTCTTGGAAGGCTCCTGCTATCTCTTGAGGAAGCCTGATAGTCCTCGAGGGAGTTGGTGAGGATGTGGAGGAAAGGCAACCTTTGTACCCTGTTGGTGGGAATGTAAATTGATGCAGCCACTGTGGAGAACAGCATGGGGAGTCCTTAAATAGCTAAAAATAGAAATACCATATGATCCAGTAAATCCATTCTTGGGTATTTATCCAAAAACAAAAAGAATACACTAATTCAGAAAGATACTTGAATCCCAATATTCATTGCAGGATTATTTACATTTGCCAAGATATGGAAGCAACCTAAGTATTCATCAAGAGATGAATGGATAAACTAATGTATCTGTGTGTACATATATGTATATACAATGGAATACTGCTCAGTCATCATTAAAAAGAATGAAATTTTGTCGTATGCAACAACATGGATGGAAATAGAGATACTGTGCTAAGTGAAACAAGTCAGAGAAAACAATACTGAATGATATCACTTACACGTGGAATCTAAAAAAATAAACTAGTGAATATAACAACAAAGAAAACATACTCACAGATCTAGAGAACAAACTAGTAGTTACAGTGGGAAGAGGGAAGGGCAAGATAGGAGTAGAGGTTTAAGAGATACAAATTACAATGTATAAAATAAATAAGCTAGGAGGATGTATAATACAACACAGGGAACATAGCTAATATTTTATAATACCTATAAATGGAGTATAACTTTTAAAAATTGTGTATCACTAGCTTGTACACCTGAAACTTACTTAATATTGTACATCTGTTCTGGGAGAGTAGTTTCTTATCTCATCACAGTGAGAATTCAGAGATGAGACACAGAGGACAAGAAAATTGAAGTGAGGATTTTTTTAAGGGATAGATAGTTCATTCCCAAGGGGAGGGAAGGCAGGCTCAGGTGAGCAGGTGCGCTGAGCTTCTTTGACAAGTTGGTTACATAGGGTGTAAAAATGAATGGGAGGGGTTTTGGCTTGTATTCCCTAATTTTCATCCCAGCTCCACCTTCCTGAGGGGAGGAAGGGTTTTTGTCCTTATTTAGTCTGGATCGGAAATGTCATGGTGTCAGTGCATGATGGGTACTTCTAATCTGCAAAAGTAATTTTATTGTAATGAGGGCATAATGTGTAAAAGGTCACATTCAGACACCGGAGACCCCTGTCTTTTCTCACCTTTCTTTGTCTGCCTCCAGGCCACCTGTCATCCCAAAATGTGTGGTTTCTTCTCAGTCCAGGGATTCTTGCTTTTCTCTCTCTGCCCAGGGACCTCTGTTGTTCACAAGATGTATGGTTTCCTGTCATTTGGCCCATGTTCCCCTTTCTCTGCTCATATCTAGCTACCTGTCTGCTCTAATACATCACCTAGTCCTTAAAAAAAAGGTTGGGCCCTCAACACCTTAGGAGTTGTTTAGTAAGTTACCTCTTCTTCCTAGTTGCATTTGCCAGTTTGAAGGCCATCTGGACTTACTTTAAATGAAACCACTGGAAAAAATTCCTGTTTGGAAAATGTATTTGGAGAAAATGGGTATTCTAATTTGTCTCTCTTTTGAGGACTAGTGCCAGCTCTGGCATTGCTAACCCACTCTGTAATCTTTTATCCTCATGTGTCAAGACATTGATCAACAGTGTTGTAGGCTGCGGCAAATAATAGTGATAAAATTACAATAGCACATGTCATAACTGTGGGAAGAGCGCTAATGATAATTTACCCTGCAGCTCACTCTTACACTTGTTAGAACATTTCAAATGGAAAGTGAGGCTTTACCCTGTGTTTCAAATACTTTCCTTCCAAGTATGCCTTTTAATCTTACCACTTTTTCACATTTCAGAGCAAATTATCTCCATTTGTTCTCTTGTGCCTTTGCCCTGATACTTTCCCTTTTTAATGGTGATTTTATTTTTTGCCTAAATGAGCATTCATGCCCTCAGGCACCAATCTGAGTTGCTGCTTATTTCAAATAACTCAGGACTAGTAAAGCAAGCTTCTTTTTCAGGTTGGAAGACTCTTTAGTCAGTTGTTTTTTTTTTTTAACCTAAAAGGAATTCTGAGATTCCCACTGGAATTTCCTTATAGACAGTGTTCCCTGGAAAAGATGCATTTTAAAAACTGGTAGCCAAGGCTCTAATGAGAACCTTATTTCTCTTTCTCTGGTTTTATAAAATGGTTTAAACAGACCTGACTTTTCCATCTCATGTAATAGCATCTGCAAGAGCATTTTTGGTCATGATTAAGGGCTGATTTAATTTGCACACAGTAGATGATTTAGATGTCAACTTTGTACAACTAGAAAAAAATGTTTATTTAAGAGTGGCTATAAATATTCCAAGTTAATTTGAAAAAATCTCTTAAACAGCACCAACCTGTTATTGATTTATGAAAGATAATGTCCCAGGAAACAAGAGAAAGGCTTTCGGGTGAGTGGCTCTCAGACAAGGAGCCTTCCTGGCAGCTGCAGTGACTTCCTATGCTCATTCTGCTTTTGGTGTCACTTGTCACCACAGGAAGGTTCAGGAAGTGTGAGAAATCAGGAATTGTGTATAGACCCATTCATTGAGAGCAGAAGCCATCTGTCATACTTCAGAAACCTTCCGTGCCAAACACAGCATCTTGGATTTAGAAGGTGCTTAGTAAATATTTTACTCAGTGGGTGACTCTTTCAGCAGGGCTTCAGTGACTTTCCAGGCATCACAACATGGATGTCATCTTTCATAAACCATTTTAATCAGTGTCATTGGTTGTCAATGCATGGATTTGTGGATTGTCTGGCGCCCGTAGCTGTTTTCAAAGAAGGCTTTTACTCACGGACATTTATCACATATCCTAAAACACATATTCCTCTGCCAAAAGCACACAAACCAAGTTTCACAGATCCCTATTTACCTATAGAGACAAGAGCCCTTAAGAGGGTACCCGGGGCCTCCCACGGTGTTACACGTGCTTAATTTTATTGTCTTATTTCCCATATGGGCTTTAGGTTTTCATCCAAGGAGGGCTAATTAGCCACACCATTCTTTCTCTGTAGGATCTCCTCCCTCTGCTTGTTACCAGACAAAATTGAAGGCACCCCTCCTGGTCCTGCTTCCTCCAGGCATCTCAGACATCTCTCACTTTGGAGGTGGGGGCAACTTCAGGGTGGGCTGGACTGGAACTTTGGCAGGTTGCACTTGAAAGAAAAGCCTTGGAGGGGCTTAGCACCAGGACACAGAAAAACTTGCTTTATCTAAAAATGGCAGGAGAGCTAAATTAAAGTGAAGTGGAGTCAGCGTCAAGACATCAGAGCAGTGGAGAAGGAGGTGAAATGTAGAGGGATTAAGTGGGGGTTTAAACCATGTCACTAGCAAGGAAAGCCACCAAAGGGCGGGGTGGTGCTTTCAGGGTAGGCTCTTTGAAGGAGGGCGGGAGGGCCGAGGGGCAGGGTGCTACCGTGGGCCTCTGGTCTGAGTGGACTCCAGATCTACATTTTAAAGAGGAGTAATAAGCCATGGGCTGTTATAACCCTAGACACGTGCAGGAACGTTCAGTCTCCTCCTGGGCTCCGTGAACTTCTAGACAAACAGGTCATGTGCCAGGTGCTACTTTGGATGTGTGTTTGGCATCTCTCCTGCTCTGCTGTAAGGTCCAGTGTAGATGGTGGGGTTCCTTCTAGACTTATCTTCCTATACCCCTACAGCCCTCTGACCCTGCACTCACAGACACTTATAAGCTCCCAAGACAAACTATTTGTATTGAAATAATGAATAAATCAATGAAGAGGTGATTCACTTGTAATATAGGAACCTTAATGTGAGATCCAGTTATGGATATAGATAAAAGTGGGCTTAAAATATATCTAGCAGGGCTACATGAACTGAGTAACTGCCACATTTTTTAAGTTTAGGTAATCAGTGCTAGAAGTTGACTTGCCCAGCAAGGACATGCTGATGTCTGTGAACTTTTTTAATGAATGTAACAGTGTCCTTAGAAGCATTAACTCCTAAAGTGTGAAATGTGGAATTGAAAGACTGCAGAAAATGTGGCTTTGTGGCCGTCTGTGTTGGACACGAGGTCTAGTGTCTGTGAGCCTCAGTTTTCTCTTCTCTGAAATGGAGATAATTCCCTGCCTCATCTGTTTTCCAGAATTGGGGGGTGGGAGCAAGTCAAATAATATGTATGAAAATTTCTTGGTAAACTGTCACATCACACAAATGTTACATTTCATTTTTACTGATATACACATTTATGGAGAAAAATTCAAGGGCCTATTATCTAGGGAATAATCCTTTGATTTTTTGCCTTTATCAGATCTTTCAACAGTTGAAAGAAAAGGCTATAAATGTCTAGGTTTTCTACTGTTTTTACTTTACTGGTTGTTTATCAATAGAATGTTTTGAGGAGAAGAAATATCAAAAGGAGGTATAGCACACAGGTTGTGTTAGAAAAACTTTTTTGAACATTGATTACAATACTTCTTTAAAATTTTATGGGGACTTAAATAATGTAGATTCAAATATAAACATTTTAATAGGTTTACTCACTCTATATTAAAATATAGAATTTCCATAATTATTTTTACTTTTTATGTTACTTCCTTTGCTCTATTATATTTTTATCTTATCTCTATTACATGTTCCTACCAAAAGACCTTTAAATTCTTTCTGAAGTCAATATTAACAGAGCTACTTCAAGGAATAAAGTATGAGAATTTTTGTCTTGCCCTTTTATTACCAAATTATGTTATTTCATTTTCAAAGTTACTATGTACTTTTTCAGAATTTATCTATCTGGGCAGATGAAGAGATAAAATAAATGACCATTTTATTTCCCTTTTTGCTTGATATTTTCCCTCAGCATCCATGCTTCAGGTAGCCGTATTACTTGCTCGTCTTATGTCCTGGTGCCGTGGTTAGCTAACATATAGCTCAGGCAGGCCGTGGAGTAGAAAGCCAGATAGCTTATCAAGAGATCTGGGTTCTAGACTCATTTTTCCACTTTAAATGCTTGCCTCAGCTTGAGCAAGTCACCTTACATCTCTGAACTCTATTTTCTTCATGTGCAAAGGAGAGGTATTATCATCATTCTAAGTGAAGTGGGCCAGAAAGAGAAAGAAAAGTGCCATATGACATCACTTATATGTGGACTCTAAAAGAAAAAGGACACAAATGAGCTACTTATTGTTTGTAACTTAGATAACTGATGTCTTGAAAATGTGTGAGCACATTTGACTGTCGTTTATGATTGGATTACCTCATTCTGTTGGGATTTTTTTTTTGTGGTTGGCTTTATTCCTTTGATGACTGTGTAAATTTAAAAAGCTAAAGCTCTAATCTGTTCTTAGAAACATATATAAACTAAAAAATATGCAGTATATTGTATATTTGTATTTATATGCAATATAAATTATATGTGCAGTCAAACTGTAATAATTCTACCTAATAAAACTGAAAAGAAAAAAAAAGAAAAAAGGAGAGGTATAAGCAGTAACCAGAGTCACAAAAATGAATCAAATTACACAAAGGTGTTATTAGGGCAAAATAATGCAATGGACACTGATGAGGCTTGTGTAAATTGCAGTTATCACCCCAAAAGTATTTTTAAGTATTTTTTTTAATTCTATGAACACCTACAAAGCAAGTCTGTAGGCTAATTCAAAAGGCCACCAATTTGAACCCTTGGTATCAATCACCTCTGAGTACCTTTCCAGCTTTAAAATTCTGTAATACGTTTAACTTGCATTAGTAAGCTCCGGCTGTCAGAGCAAAATGCTGTAGACTGGGGGTCTTAAACAACAGAAGTGCATTTTCTCACAGTTCTGGAGATTGGAGGCATGGGATCAGGATGCCAGCAGGATCAGGTTCTGGTGTGGGCTGTCTTTCTGGCATGCACATGCCACCTTACAACCGTGTCCTCTCATGGTCTTTCCTGGGGATGTACATGGGGGGAGATAGTTCTTTCTCTCTTCCTCTTATTATAAGGCAATTTATTCCATCATGAGGGCTCATCCTTATGATGTAATCTAACCATCTAACCCTGATCATCCCCCAGTGATCTCATTACCAAATTCCATCATATTGGGGGTTAGATCTTCAACATATGAATTTTAGGGAACACAAACATGCAGTCCGTAGCATGGCCCACTCAGTGCATCTGCCTGAAAGTGCTGGAAGGGGTGGGCTGTGCACTTCAGGCTTAAAGGACTCATCGCATCATTTTCCTTTGATGGTGGACGGTTGAGAAGGAAGTAACACTTTCCTCTCTCTGAGATTATGCAGAGAAGGTGAGCTCCCTGCTTTCTGTCTGTTACAGAAAGAAAAAGGAACTATCTTCCTAAATGAAAGCGGGATGAATTTAGGATGTATAAAAGAAAAGTTATATAAAAGTTAATCAAATCTCCAGATTAAAAGACAGTTATGGAATGTTCTTCTAAGGTTTCTTACTCAAAGACTATGCCATTTTTCCTCTTCCTTGCTCCCTCTTTTCTCTTAAAAAATAAATGTGGATCAGTAGCTTAGGCATTTATTTAACCCTTTGGGTTTCTCCTAGCCACATGAAAATTATGTTATCAGTAAAGAGGGTATTAGTTAAATTAATTCTGAATGTTTCAGCTAGCTTACATTTAATTATTTGTGAAAGGCTATCCTATCAACTAAGCTGATTTTAGTGCAAAGTCACTTCATCAATGATGTCATATTCAAATGATGTCAGGGTTTCATTCCAGATACATTTTTACTGTGCTAATTTAGACCATCGGAAATGAATGTGACGGAGCCAGGAGCATTTCACTGTTAAAAAAAACAGATGTAGTCAAAATTTCCACCACTAGGAAAGTAACTTATAAGGAAGCTAAATTTCCATATCCATCATTAGATATGTGTTTATTTCTATCCTATTTCATTGATTCCCAATTCTTACCTACTCAGAAAATGTGTTAATTTTGTTATTTGCATTGGAAACTCTGACCTCAAAAGACTATCATCGTGTAATCATTAGTCTTATTTAAATAACAGACATTTATTAGAACTCTGCTTGGAATTTTTCAAACTCATTCTTGTTTTGTTATAAATACCGAGTCCTCTTGGTTTCTTT
The DNA here is from genome assembly GCF_048564905.1 of Vicugna pacos. NCBI lineage: Eukaryota > Metazoa > Chordata > Mammalia > Artiodactyla > Camelidae > Vicugna > Vicugna pacos. The sequence continues at coordinate 63,870,267 of NW_027328741.1, read as the reverse complement.
TACAGTGATTCCACTTTTCCAAGAAAATAGGCTACCAGGAAACTTGAATATTAGCAATATCTAAATGTGTTCAAGTTAAGTATTTTAAGAATATTTTATCATTTTCGCACCCAGGCCACCAGGTGCTTTCTCTGATGTTTTGGTTTGCATTTGCCCATTATCCCTTCCCAGTTTTTGTTTTGTTGTGTTTTGTTTTGAAACAACTTCAGACAATATTGCCCATTTGCATTTCTTTTCCCCAAAAGGTTGCACAGTTTGGAAAGAAGCAGATACCTCAGAGTCACTAATGAGTTTGTCTTGGCTGAGAAAAGAATGAGATTACATTGGTTTGGCTTTGTTAATTGTGGCCAGCTGTCTCTCAAGTTGATTTCTGGCATCATTTGCTGTCACACACAACAGTTTGGAGGAGGACAGGATGCCATCAACAGAGGAATCTGTGTCCAGTGCCTTGGATTTGCACTGGACTATTTCTTTGTAACTTGTGAAATTAAAGGGTTACAGAAATTAAAGCTACTCTCCCAGAAAGAGAAATAGGAGCATGAAAATAAAATCTGAGATTATGTGATTTTTAAGCAAGTAATGGTCAGGGGTTGCATGGCCTGAAAAAGGCAGGAGAGTTCTAAATAAGAAAGTGAACCAATTATTTCTTCGTAAGCAGCTACCTTTGCCTTTCCAGGCAGCTCAGTAATAATTATTCTCTTTTGTAGGCTTTGGTGTTCCTGCTGGCTCTTCTCTCATTATGAGCTAATAACCATTGCATTCCATCTTCATCATTTTGACCTCTGTTATCAACAGTTTTCTCTGCATCCTGTTGTAGTTTCTCCTTTGGAAGTTAAAAGTAAATTACATCACCCATCTAACCAACCTTCTTCCCAACAAACCGCTTAAGCTGTCACAGGCCAAGGACAGGATTTCATTTTTATGTTTTTACTTCATAATGCTTAATAGAACATCTGGCACATAGTAAGCCATTAATAAATGAAATGACTACCTGTTTTGTTATTTTCACAAAGTCAGAAGCAAAAAAATATCTGCCACTTTTTTGTTCTGTTGTTTTTGTTAAGAAAGAGAATAAATAAATAGATGGAATACTAGAGTACCAAAGTATAGAATTGTGTTCCATTGTATTTTATTGGCAAAAGGAGGCAAATTGGTAAAGGTTTGCCTATAAGGAACATATTTATGATACATGATCCAGTATATCATATACTTGATTTAATATACGATTTTATATACTTGTGAGAGTATTTTAAAGATGTTAGATTTAATCTGTTTTATTCATTCACTCATTTTAATTGTAATCTTTATCAAGTGTATACATGCCCATAATTTAAAGGATCAAATAGTTCTACAACAAAAATAAAAAGTTTAAATAATTCTATGAGGTTTGCCTCCATTTGCCCCTCTTCAGAGTCAACCACTTTAATTTATTTTAGCTTAATATGTTGTTTTCTCAACTATATTGCCCAAAAATTGTGTTTAGTTTGTGGCTGCATCTATTTGCAGACTTAAGCATTAAGCATCCCCTCCCTGCTGTAAATTATAAGGATGTAGCTCTCTTGTCTCACCTACCCTCACTAGGCAGGTACCTAGTTACCCCTAATAGTTATTACGTAATTTTGTTAGGTCAGTATGTTCAGTGTTTATATTAGCATGACTGTGTAAGTGTTTTTGAAAGCCTTAACATGTGTAAGTAAACTACAATAATCATTCCTACAATGATCTGTCATGTAACATTTTATTATCCCTGGTGTTATTAATTTTCTAGATTATTTTTCTTTGTCATCTTCTCAGCACTGGGAAAAAAAAAGCAAACTTTCCACTGATTAAGTGTTTTCACTAGATAATCAGATCCATCCATTTCATATTTCAGAAAAAATCTCATGACTCTTTCTGACCTATCCAGCCTCGACTCAGTTGCTGTGTTTAGTGCCAATCTGTCACCATGGGACCTCTCTTCAGTATCATCCTCTCTTTTCACTGTCGCCTCTGCTTTTTCTTCATTTACTCTCTTCTTTTAGTGAAATTCATCCTCTAGTTTCCTGAGAAAGGATTTGGAGGTAAAGTCTTCATAACCGTGAATGTCTTGAAAACGCCTTCATTCTGTTCTCACACTTCCATAGGTGAGGTAACAAATTCTGATTTGGAAACACTTTTCCATCAGAATATTTAGATATTTTCCTTCTAGATTTTAGTAGAAGCAAGGAATTTGAAGCTTTTGAGATCTTGTTCTACATTGTTCTAAAATTTCACGACAATGTACCCTCAGATGGATCTATATTAATTGTGTTTACTAGGCATTCAGTATTATCTTTTGACTTGGAAAACTATGTTCTTGATATTTTCTTGAATGTTTTTTAATGATTTGCACCCCTACCTTTTTTGTTCCCTAGCTCTGAAACTCCTAAAATCCAGACATTAGACCTCCTGGTTAGGTTTTCTAAATCTTTTTTCTCCTAGTTCCCATCTGTTTGTCTTTTTACTCTACTTTTGAAGAAGATTTTTCTGAACTTAATTTTACACTCTATTGAGTTTCTTTTTAAGTTTCTGCTACTTTGGGCTACTTTGTTTTAATTTATATACAAAATATTTGTTAAACTTTTTTTTTCAAAATATTCACTTCCAGTCATGGTTGAAATATTATAATGATAGTCCTTTTGTTCTCAGTTTTCTTCCCCTTACAATCTGTCCAAATTTTTTTTTCCTCATGGCTTTTATTGGTTACTCTGTTTTTCATGCCATTTGCTTCAGATACCTGGTAATCCTTGGTTTTCTGCTTATCATTAGAGGTGATAAAGTTGAGTTCCATGAATTTGGGTGCCCATAGAACTGGGCTGTTCAGTTGGGAAAATTCTCGTGCCAACAGTTAAACCTTTCCCTTTGTGCTTTGTTTTTCCTAGAGAAGACTTCCAAATTGGTTACCTGCAGGAGGAAGACTTACTTGTCAGTGTTCTGGGAGCTGAGTTAGGAAGAATGTGAGGGTTTACAGTATTCAGTAGGACTGTGATTAAATAATCTTCTCAACTAGACCTTTGCCTCTTCCACCCCTTTGAGCCTATGTTATACCTTTTTTAACTACCAGTTTTTTGCAAAGGGTGGGTAGGGGAAGTCAGTATCCTTGCAGTGTGGCACAAGAGAGAGTGAGCTGGGGATCTGACACTTACACAGACAGTTTGGGCAATTTCTGATTTTTCAAGCACACCCATTTCCCCCTGTTCAATCCTACCTCCAGAGTTCCTATGATGTAAGTCAGATTAATCCTTGGATTTTGTTGATTCCACTTTAGAATTTAATATTTTCTTCAGTCTGTTTAATCCTTTACGTCTTGTCCGTGGATTTACAGCTTCCAAAATCACGACACCATCCTGTTCTTTCCCATTCTCTTAATGTGTTAAGGGTTCACAGAGTTTTAATGAAGAATTAGAAGAGAGTAGAAGTATATTCCAGTTTCCACTCTGTCCTCTTTACCTGAAAGTCCAGCTAGTTTATATTTGTTATATAAAATGCCTTTCTGCATGAAGTGTGGGATTTGTTTTTACCAAAATTATAGAATGTCTTCCATTATATTTTAGGATGCTGTGTGTATTTAACAACATGTCACTAAGGGAAATAAAAACAATTACACATAAATGCTTGCTTTAGTACCAGCTGGCTATGCTAGTCTTGCAAATTCTCAGTAGAATCATGGATTGTAACAATACACACCAGAATGCATTATACATGCTTGTACGCATAATATAAACAAGGAGTATTAGAGCTGGAAGGGATGGACCAGATCATCCTAGTCCATCTCCTTCATTTTGCATATAAATACATTTGCGTGTCAATGAGCCTAGCCCACTGGGTCATGCAGCTGTTACAGGAAGGGCCAGATCCAGGCTTCATTCTCCCGACTTGCCATGTTGCCTTCGCGGATTGTGCATGGGTCCTGGTTATTGCCATGGAACTCTGGCTGAAATAACCAGTTCCACTTGGGCACTGTGAGGACTTGAAGCAAATCTGTAAAACAATGTATTGTCAGGAGATGATCTGGTTACAGTGCCCAGTTGGCCTTGGTGGTTCAAATCATGCAGGAGGCCAATACTTCCTCAAAGTAGTTAAAGGTGTGAATTGAATGTTGCTAGTCACCTTAACATTAATTATTTTTCAGTGCTTAAAGATAAAAATAGATCAAGTTCCTGACTTCAGTCATCACTGGTAAGACACGGAAGACAGTTTTAATCTTTTTTTTTTTATTGAAGTATGGTTGGTTTACAATTTTGTGTTAATTTCTGGTGTACAGCATAGTGATTCATATATATATATATATATATATATATATATATATATATATATATGCACACACACACATATATATATATTCCTTTTAATATTATTTTTCATTGTAGGCCATTACAAGGTACTAACATAGTTCCCTGGGCTATACAGTAGGACCCTTTTGTTTATCTATTTTATATGTAGTAGTTAGTATCTGCAAATCCCAAACTCCCAATTTATCCCTCCTCACCTCTATTACTCACCTGGTAACCTTAAGTTTGTTTTCTATGCCTGTGAGTTTGTCTCTGTTTTGTAAATAAGTTCATTTGTGTCATTTTTTTCAGCTTTAATCTTAATTCAGCTACTTTTAGCAGGTAAAACAATTACACATAAGAAATTGGAGGCATTTGGTTTGGGGATATATATCACTTTAAACAAATTCAACTTCACATAAGCACAATATTGTTTGTTTACACTGAAAAATGAATCTTTGAGGTTAAGCAGCATTATTCTGGGTAGAAAGCCTTTCTGTACATAGCAGGCTTCCCTGTTAGGTTCATTTCCTTTGTGTTTCTTGCATACAGCTTTTCAGGAATCCATCTACATACTATGTGAAGTGAGTCGTTCTTCTCTAAGTCTTGGGGGAGAAACGAAGTTGTATGACCAGTGAATATTTACCATGCGTAGAATCCTCTGAATCCACCATTATTCAGACTTGTATTATGGGGTTTTATTCAGTTTGAGATACTAGTGTAACAAATTTGTTTTTCATAAAGGATGTAGCAAATGCATGGTTTCCTGAGGGACCAAAGTGGAAATGGGAATGAATAAACATAATTTCAGCAGCATCTTGGCAGCGTCTATGTGGGAGGAGACCCAAGAAAATGAAAACAAATGTCTTCTTGACATGACATCAGCTTTGTACATAACAGGCAATTTATTATAATGGCAGTGATTATGGTTTCATGTGAAGCATGAGTACCCATGGTGATCTACAAAGAGGAAATCAGGCGTGGAATAAGGAGAGCTCCTTCGAAGATGCCTTAAGTAGATAGATCCATGAGAAAATGCAGTGTGCTTGGTAAGAGGGGAAGATAAATGTGGACATTGGGCTGATTTGTTGTTTCTCTGTAGCAATGCAATAATTAATATCCTGGGTCTTTGAAGTTGATTTTCAATAGAGAACACCAAATTATTTCTAATGGGAGTTTCACGTCTCATTGGTTACTTAGTTACTGTTACTGGAATGATTTTATGACATGAAGTTTAGCCTCCTGATTAATAATACAGCACTCATTATCAAGATAGCTTATTTCATGGCAGGTATAGTTAAAATTCTTGTTTTACAAAGGCTTTTTAGACTCTTACCTCTTATACTCCGAGAGTAAGTACATTTTTGAAAAAAAATCTATAATTACTTGCTGCAGTGATTTGACCCCAGTCTTCCCTGTGCCTTTGTGAGAAGTGCAGCAGGTAACTAAACACCATCCATCTGTCAAACCCAGAGCAACTGTTAAAAAATATCCAGCCCATTTTTTCTCCTGATTTGGAATTTGGTTGCACAACAGCTGTTAGCAGAGATACAGGTGAAACTTATGTAAATACTGCCATATTCCTTTAAAAATGGAATAAATCACTTTCCACATGCTGTGTGTGAATTAGCATATTTATTCTTTCATACCTGCCAAATACACCTTCACCTTGTACAGGTACATAAAATAGGGACCAGAGGAGCATAAAGCCTCTAGCTTATTGCCTAGAGACAATATTTTTTGAGAAAGAAGTGTTTATGAATTTTTTCCCCAGATATATAAAAGCAATGCCAAAAACATTTTCATCCAGTTTGACTCGAGGACTTCATTTGGCATAAGATGCTGAATTTAGATGTGGGAGATATTTCTGAAGGAATCAGATCTGATGTCTTTTTAGTGGCTGTGAGAAATACAACTTGGACGTGCTAGAGCATATCCTCATCGGTAGTTTACTCCTCTAACGAGGCCATGACACAGAAAGAAGTCAGAAAAAGAAGAGGAGTTAGCTTATAAGGGCAGTTACATGATTTCCTACCCAACAGAGTTTTATAACATGTGAAGAACCTAACTCTAACCACCATGCAATGCTTATGTGCATTCTGAATACATCTAAATGCAGGTGGTTCATAGATATTTATGTATTTAGTGGATTTTTTCCCCACATGCTGAAAGTTGAGTATTCTGTGCAGATTATGAGCCTCTTAGGGCAGAAATTCTGTCTGATATTCGTCTGTTATGTTTCATATTTCAACTGACTATATCCTCGAAATTGTGTTCTGTAGAATCCCAACTTGGTAAGTCAGTCTAGGCAAATGTCTTCTTTATTTTTCTTAATGTAGGACAAAATTTAAAAATAAATTTCAGACATAGAAAATAAACTTATGGTTACCAAGGTGGGAAAAGGAGGGGGGTAGGGATAAATTAGGGATTTGGAATTTGCAGATACTAACTACTATATATAAAGTAGATAAACAGTAAGGTCCTACTGTGTAGCACAGGGAACTATATTCAGTACCTTGTAATGACCTATAATGAAAAAGGAGTATTAAAAGGAATATATATATATAATGTATAAATGAATCACTACACTGTACATCAGAAATTAACACAAAATTATAAACTGACTATACTTCAATAAAAAAGAAACATTTCATTATTGTGAATGACATTAATTAAAAATATAAGCGCTTTATGTTTGTTTATTTCTTTCACATATATTATCTTATTTGATCCTCTTAAACCTATATTTATTGACACCTCTTACCTTATTATTACTGTTATATTATTATCCTATAATAATAATATGCATCATGATTATATTATACCCATTTTGCAGATGAGAATCATAGCATACATAAAATTCATAATGTTAAATATGATTATAAAATAAATAACAAGATATAAAAAATAAACAGATTACAGGTCAGAATCTTGAGAAAAGAACTGCATTAAAATTAAAATCTTAATTTTATTACTAATTATTTGTAAAAGTTAATGTAAATGGTTCTGGGCATAAGTTTCAGGAGAATAATTTCTTCACCAGCTGGTAAATGCCTATAATTCTCAGGATTTCTGGAAACACAGCATCTAATTGACACAAGTTTGTGACATGCTTTTTGAACTCTTCTTCTAAAATTGTTTTTATTTATTTGAGAGTCAGAATATTTAAAGGATGAAATGTTTTTACTAGCTTCATTGAGATAAAATTCACTCTTTAAAGTGTGCAATGTGATAGTTTTTAGTATGTTTACAGAGTTGTGCAAGCATCATCACAGTCTAATTTCAAACATTTTCATCAGCCCCTAAAGAAACACTCTACTATGAGCAGTCATTCCCCACTGAGTTATTTTTAATGGAAGAAAGTCAGCTGAGATAAATGCAGTTACTCTAGGGTGTTGTAAAATCAGGGAGAGAATCACTGATGTATAAAAACCTTGGTTGCAGTGATGGCTCCTTCAGAGTCACTGTCATGGCTTAATTTAGAGTGATGGCTACCAAATGTCTTGCTGAATGTGATGATTTATATGCATTTATAAGTGGCTTTCTTCAATACAGGTTTTAGTATTTGTCGATAGGAGGCAGTCTAAATGGAAGGAAAGGCTAAGAACTTTTAAAGCTGAGTTTGCATCGCCTGATCTTTCTATTCAGGGTGTATATATTTTTTGGTCTGGTTGGGGATTAAGAGACCTGTCATGCAGCTTTGTCAACAAGTGAGCTACTCTCTGTACTTAAATCTTGATTTGGCATGCTTTCACTGTGGCTAATGGAGGCCACTGGGGGTCTAAAGCTGCTCCAGGACCCTTGTATTCATGCAGACATTGTGGTCAGGCTACCCTGTATCCTAGAGTAAAGCAATTAAATGCTTTTCTTCATTAGGTGCAGGATTCCCACTGACGACTCCTTCTCCACTTGAGTTTTTAAAGGAGCTCACACTCTTGGTCTAGAACCTCCCGATTTCCTGATTTTACCAGGTAGTCAAATTGGACCTTCTGTCTTTCCCACTCCCACCACCCACTCCCCAAGGCCCACAGCTGAGTGTGATTACTTTGCTTCCAACCATGGCTGGGTAACTTGATCACAATTCCTGACTTTCCCTTCTGGATTCTGCCACACCAGGTTAGCAGTCAGAGTTACAAGATCTCCCTTCTTCCTTCTTTGTGACTCTCACCTGTATTAGCTATTCTCTTGTTTGGTTTCTTTTTTTGTTTCTGATATAATTTATGAATCATTTGTAATTTTATTTATTTTTTTCCTGAAATCTTTATTACTTCCTGGTGTTTTTCAGTTAGGGGACAAATCCTTTGAAGCCAATAGCCGTATCGAGGTATATTTCTTCGGTTAGCTGTGAACACAGAGAGCTCCGGGGCTTTAAAAAATACCTCAGAATAAAGTGAATGGGCATTTTTAACTATTTATTTCCTGATCTTGTATTAGAAGCTAGATAAAGTGTTCCAAGCTTACCAAGGGACTAAGTATATATTATTTGCTTACTAAGCATTTCTTATTTATTTGAAATGCCTTTTTTTTCTGAGAGGGCAACAACAATAATTGGGGAATATGTTTCCAACATGCAAAATGAGTTGTATCTTTCCATAAGCAAGCTTATAATTGGGCTCCTGCAGCCACGCAACATTGCATATTGTACTTATGAGTCAATTAAAGCACCCTAACAAGTAGTTATGGGTTTATTGTTTAATTCAGTTTTCACCACTCACGCTATTCCACTCAAAATTTGCATATATGTCTTTCAGCATGTAATCATAAGCACATATTTTATTCAAATGGGAGTTTTGAAGAATGAGACCTCCAAATACTGTGCTTTCACACTGTGCTCTGCATCAGGAGAGGAAAAAAAATACAAGGGGGAAAGGAAAACCCTGGGAATATGGCCAAAACTGGCTTTTACTTCTAAATTGACTCATTTGGATAATGACAGGTGAAAATGTCTTTTCTATTGCATATAATTGTCCCTGAAATGGAATTGCTAGGGTGTCCACTGAGAGGATTAGAGCAGTTACCGTGGTTGGTTGGCATTGGCAGAGCTCAGGTGATGGACATCCAAAGGGGAAGGGCCTGGGCTTGGTCCTTGAGTGGACAGGTTAGCTTGGTCAGGATGGCAGGGGGCCCCAGTCTCTGTGCCTGGGAAATGCGATGCTAGGTGGCCTCCTTCCCTGTCCCCACCTATGCTGCTGGGGCTCCTGGCCCTGCCCCGCACCAGTGCTGGCCACCTGGGGGAAGGATTAGAGTGGTCCTTCCCTCTCCTCCATGGACAGGGTAACTAGGCCCAGACAAGCTGGGAAGACTAGTCTACACAGCATCTGAGAGCCTACATTGAATGCACCCCAACCTTGGTCAGCTTTTGGCTCACAAGCCTGGGGTGGCCTGTGGGAGTGCCTCAGGGCTATTGTCACTACGGTGGACAGGTCAGAGCAGGGTCTCCAAGATATGCTTGCTGTGAATGAGAGGTTAGAGGCAGCCTTCTTTTCTAGGACATAGAACTTCCAATTCCTTCTAGCTGTTCTCACGCTCTCTTCAATTTTGTGTATCTCTCTGAAAAGACTGTCCCTTCATGCATTCATGAAGCTGACAGTCGAAGCATTCTAGTTGGATGCGGGGAAAGTGGCATTACATATTGCATGGCTCAGACTGACCCAAATACTGGTCTTTGTCACTGAAATGCACTTCACTTTTGTTTAGCATAGATAGACATTCTTACTCATGTTTCATCTTGAATAAGAAATAAGTCTGCTTATTTTTACTCAGGACATGCAACAGAACATGGGGAGAGTAATTCTGACTTAGAGTGACTGAGGGAAGCCAGGCAGGTTATTGACAAATGAAGGAATTAATAGGAATGGCGAGGGTGGGAGGGGGGTGGGTAGAAGTCCTGCCTGGGTTTAATTCCCAGTACCTCCATAAAAATATATGTATTTTTACACCAAAAATTAACACAGCTTTGTAAACAAACTATACTTCCATAAATAAGTAAGTAAATAAATAAATAGAAAACTTAAAAAACAAAAGAAAACCAACCAGCTGTAGGAGCTGGGAATGGGGAAGTCACGGTAAACCTGATTGTGTCAACTCTGTTTTTCTTATTGGAAGCAGATGAGGTGGGCTAGGTTCTCACTCCAGTGGATGAGGCAGTGCCTGAGAGCTAGGAAGAAGTACTTTTGCCCTGTGCTGTAGGCTGGCCCAAGTCCTAATGCTCAAAATCTGTGAATATCTTACCTTACTTGGCAAAAGGGACCTCGCAGGTGTAATGGATTAAGTTAAGGAGATTGAGGTGGGGGAGGTAAGCACCCGGGATTACCCAGGTGGGTCCAATGTGGGTCCCTTATAAGAGGGAGGCCGGAAGTGCTGTGAAGCCGGAAGTAAGGAGGAGGTGGAGAGGTGGGTAGTGCTTCCCTTGGCTGTGAAGTCGGAGGGAGGCGCTAGGAGTGCAGGAAGTCGGAGGCCTCAGAAGCTGCAACAGGCAAGGTACCTGCACCTCCCTGGAGCCTCTAGAAGAACCAGTCCTGCAGACATTTTGACTGGAGCCTGGTGAACCTGTTTTCAGACTTCTAACACCTGGAATTGAAAGAAAAATGTTTCTTTTCTTTTAAGGTGCTAAATTTTTGCTAATTTGATACAGAGGCAACAGAAAAGCAGTAATACCCTGGAAACCAATTAATATTTACAAACAAACAGACCATCTCGTGGGACTTTCCTGAAACTAAAGGCCAGATGGCGTCTGGCTGTCCTCTACAGCATCTTGGCCCCTCAGCGCTTGACCCTCACCTCTCCCAAATGTGTGTTGTGCAGCAGCCCCTGCCTCCTCCTTCATGGTGGGGCTTCAGAGAGTCCATCTGTTGTATTTAGGGGTGCCTTCATATGCATCCTCTCTTACTAGGAGACACATCCATACACCAGCCCGTCACAGGCTTAGTTCACTAGGGCCTCGGCTTGTGTATGTCAGGCTTCGTATTTTTTAAATGCTTTTTAATTTGTATCCTTGATCCAATCAGCTTTCTCTGCATCCTGTCTGCCATTATGGCTTCAGGGAAAGGGAGGAGACAAATGCCACTTCAGATGGGAGATGGACTTTGTGCAGGGAAAGTATCAGTCAGAAAGAATGAAAAGCTCTCCTCCTGCCAGGGTAGGTGGTGGGTAGAAAAAGAGGGGAGATGAAAGTAGATTAGAAGGAACCCGTGTCATGGTTTTCCCTGACTCAGGGCTGATGTAGGGGTGGAGAGTTTGGCTAAGGAAAAAAGAGGAAAGCTGAAGGTTTTCTACTCTGTGTCCTGTTTGGGACTCTGGGAAGAGATGCCCTCCGGGAATGCCATTCCAGAAGGAGGGCCTTAGTGCCTCCCCAGGTGCTTCCTGAGTTTCCTGTGCTCCAGAGAGAAAGGGGCGTGGCAGCTGCCGGTGCTGGCAGGTCTCACCTGAGAACCTGCCCTGTCTCTCCCAGGGCTCTAGTCCCATGGTCCCCCAGGATCTTCCACACCAGCAGGTACCAGTGTGGGCTGAGACCTCATCAGCTAGAGGACAGTCTCTGACCGGGCTGAGCGTGAGTCATCAGCCTGAGTTGAGACTTCGCTGGTGGCCACTCTTCCTGCAGATGCTAGCAAAGACCCAGAGCACTTCTGAAAAGCCTTATGCAGATCTGAGACCCTTGCTGGCTGCTGCAGGCACCCAGATTTACCCCAAAATAATTAAATAGGAAGGAAACTCATCAAAATGGCCAAAACTGAGATACATTTTAGTTGGCATTTGTACCTTTCCTGATTACCTGCTAGGAAGGGAGTGCCTAAGGAGGGTGACACCTGTTTCTAATGAAGTAATTGGAATGGTGTGCAGCTCTCCCCCCTTAGCCTTGGGCTGAAGGGAGGTGGAGGGGGCTGCCCTGCCCTGCCCTGGCCTCTAGACCTTAGGAGTCCTTCCTCTGGCCTTCTTCCAGCCTGTTCCTTCCCACAGGTGAGGAGCCCCACAGGACCCCATGCTTCCCCATCCATTCACTTATTTAAACTCTGCCCAATTGTCAGGACCCCAGAATCCCCTGCCAAACCAATGGCCCTGAGCTAGCTTTAAGGACTTGCAGGGCCCGGCCCTGTCTTCTGAGTTTGCCTTCAGAGGAAGACTTGCACTGCCTCTCTGTATATCCTAGACCTGTGGGGTGGACAGGAGTGACTGATTCATGAATTGAGCTTTGGGGGACAGACTGTAGCGCCCACTCCTAAGTGCAGGGACGTCCCTCCAGGGGTAGAATCCAGCTGGGAGTGAGATGAGAAGGTGGACGGCAAGAGACCCGGGCCCACAACCCTTACACTGCCCCATTTCAGCCTGAAACTCCAGGTCATCCCAGAGTTTTTACTGGACCCTAATGTTCCCAGTCATGAAGACGGATACATTAAGGCAGAGTAGAACTGATCTATTACACGTTTGTGCATTTCAATTATAACTTCTCTCTCTTTCCACATGTGGTTTGTGGCCTCCTATTTTTTTTAAATATAATAACCAAACTGGTTTATTTGAAATCTGATTACTAAAAAAATTTTCAAAATTCAAGGTATTATACATTTTCTAAGGTTCACTCAGAAGAAAAAGGCTGATGGTTTACAGGGTTTGACCTAAAGGTCCACAGATGTTGTTTTATATTTACAGAGGTTTTAATCTGAAGTGACTTTTGGCAATCATGAAATAAAACATGTGGTTTGTGGTCTCCACACATGTTGGCAACCTGCATTGTATCATTGAACTAGTGACCTTGCTACACAGATGTGGAATGTGTAATTGCAAGTGTTATGAGCCTTATCTAAGGATCTTAGAATGTGCATAGCAAGGGCAGGAAGCTAGCCTGTATCATTGTTTGTTCCTCTGCACAGGCATAAGGTGTGCCAAGCACCTGGCCGGGCTCCATCTGGGCTGGGTGCATCCTACTCATTCTTCATGCGTCTCCATGGTCCAGGAAAGCTCCTGACTGCCTAGTGTCTGAGGCCCCTGGAGTTATGTTCTTGTGGGACCCTAGGTGTAGGGTACTTTTATTTCCAGATTTCTTTCATCTGGGTAGCCCAGACCACTAGTGCAAGGTCTGCCCTGTAGAGCACATTGTCTGCATGTTGATCTAGCAGTTGCTGCCCCCCTCCCCAACTAACCCTCACCTCCCTGCTCCTGGAGGTGCATGTCCCTTGAGCTCTGTATCTGAACTGAAGCAGTTCCCGATTGTAGGACAGCAAGCTAATGGAGCCCTTCTATTTTTCCTAGCATCTCACCCTTATTTCCTGGAAATCATGACCTCTTGAAAGAAATTCTTTTTGCCCTTTTTTGTCAACTATTAGAGTTGAAATCTGTAAGAAGTGACTTCAGGAAAGTGATGCGGGTGTCCTTGGTGAAGGAGATAAACATAAGCAGATCTGGGCTCTATCATTTATTTCATCTTTCCAGATAGAACATTATCATTTCTTATCATAAGGCCAGTAAACCCTGCCCTTTTCACATCATAACTGAAAAGAAGACAAACTTACCATGGCATGTGTGACTATCAGAGTTGAGAGGTGATGGGGCCAGAAAGACTAGCCATTTAGTAGTGGTTAATAATCTGCTGATTTCAGTCATCATTAAAGGCTAAGAAGGCTGCCTAACTATCCCACATAAAAGCTGCTGTATTCAAAAAATTAACTCTGAGACACACTCAGAATTCATACACATCTTTGCTATATTTATTTTGCTAAATTCTCAGATAATTTTACATTTTCTCCCAGGCCATTCCTTTTCATGCTGCTAGAATTGAAAAGAATCAGGTAACAAGGGAAAGCAATTAGTAACTTGTTTTCCTTCTTGGGTGATTTTTGCTCAGGCTGTGTCTTGATTGAGAGGAAGATAATGCTGAACTCAATTCTATATGTTACATACATTGCTAGACACTATGAATAGAAAAATGGGACCCGAGGCATCACAGAGGCTGCTGGAGAGCTCCAGATCACTGGACCCACCTACGTGGTGACTCTCCCTTAATGAGAAGACCCTGCTGTTGCAGGCAGCTACTCTGAGCTTAGGTGAGTTTCAAACAAAGCACGATGAGAATGTTCTGCAGCTCTCTGAGCTGATTTTTACATGGGAGTACAGCTTTACTCTAGTGAAGATGACAACATTTCAGGTTTAGTAAATAAAATATAATCTCTGAATTGCCACTGCTCTTGAACGATTCACCACAGGTAGAAATACATGACAGGCATGGCCAGCAGTAAATGCCTCTTCCTTGCCTGATGGAAAGCACCTTTCTCACTAGTGTGGTACAGCACTTTCAATACATAAAAGCACCAAAAGAGAACTCTTAAGATTATGACTTGTAAGTGATATGCTATGAGCCGGAAGATCTGGAAATCAGAGTTCAACTAAAAAGCAGATGTCTTATGGGTACATTCTCTGTAATGGCTTGTTTTTCCTGTCTGCCTCTTACACATCTTTTCAAGACTGAGGTACCTACTTTGGTAAACCAGGACTTCCCGATTGGTTATCGCCAGTAGGTAAACTGTAGTATTATGCTACTATTTTCTATTTACCTGCCTGTTACTGCCGCTAATGTAGCTTCTCAGAAACTGAATTATTTGTATGTACATGCATATCTGTGTACACACACAGGATGTTTTTATAATTATTCCTAGTTCTTTATATTTTTTGGGACCAAGTGAGTGGATGGAGAAATGGATGAATGAAAAAGTAGGTCAATTTCAGTAAGTATTAGGGCAGAAGATGTAGTTAATAAGGATCAATGTGTATAAGTGGTCTAAAGTCTAGGCCACCAGGGAAGTAAGTGACATTAAGAAGTTCTGTTCTCAATCCCGAGGCATAAGCTATTTTTTCTGCCTTATGTTCATTGTTCTTCTGATCAGTAATGAAACTGAAATGGTTCTAATGGTCTGAAAAGCTTTGATATATACCCCTAAATACTACTTAGGTGTTAAAATTCTCATGAATTCAGTATATTTTAGCAGAGAGGGGCGTGGCACCTGTTTCTGTGGGATATGACCACCTCAGTAAGTGAGGTGTAAATATGGACAGCACTCTGACACAAATCTTCACTCTTTTCCCATTAAACTCTATGAAAGTATTTTGATCTTGCTGCCTCTGAAAAGAATTTCCAGCAGACCCTAGATTTCTGTTTCTGACTTTTCCTGGAGTTGTGATTTTATATGGGAGCTTACATTGTAGCCTCATTTTTATAGACATTAAACACAGTGCACAGAGCTTCACTTGGAAATAAAACACAATATCCCAGGGAGGGCCACACAGTCTTTGGAAGAGGCTGCAGCGACATTATAATTTAAGGGAGGGTCCAGTCACACTTTTTAAGGGTCAAGAGAGTTTGGTGGGATTTGGAAAATTCTTCCTGACCTAAGACGAGTGATGGTGGAATCCTCTTTCCAACCACGTCTTAGGTTTCATTTCCACTAGCCTTCTTCAAAGTAATAGGTAGCTCTCCAGAAACATGTACCAAGTGCTTAGTTCTGTGCTAAGCACTTCATCGGCATCAGTTTATCATCTGATGTAGATGTTATCATTCCCATGGTATGGATGAATGAATTACCTTCAGAGAATTTACATAATTTGCCCAAGGTAACAACAATAAAAATATAAAAGCCATCCTTAGTTCTGTTAGACACCAGCCCCACAATTTGGTGGTACAGTCTACCTGCCACCTCTGATTTAGTCCTCAAAAGAAGTTATCTAACTGATGGAGTTAATACACATTTAATATTGGCCCCAGAACTATATTGTAGGTTAAAAGTAACATTTTAAAAATATCCTTTGCCCATGAGTTGCCCAGTGGAGGGGAACTGTGAATGGGTGTATTCCCACTGACTCTAAATGTCTTCTCATTTCCTTTGTATGTGTATCTGTCTCCTTTCCTCAGCTGGGTTTCTAGTCCTGCCTACCTCTCACTTGTGCTTTCTTCATTTTTTGCCTCCCCTTTAGTACAATTCAATAAATGTATATTCAATGATTCCTTTTATACTCGAATCAGTCCCAAGAAGGAAATCATTTTATTTAACTTGTTCATGTTTTTATTTCTAGTGGTTCTTTTTGCTTGTGAAAAGAAATTAGAATCTTGAACTTGAAGAAATTGAAAACCACAGGGCCTGGCCTAAACTGATGATTGCATGCTCTGTAGCTTGTCAGTTACTACTAACCCTTGAGATAAATGATCCTAGAGATACTGGTCTTCAGAGTAATATGGATCAGACTTCATGCTACAACTTTGAATGTATTCTGTGGCCCTTAGAATCCTCAAGTGTCTCCATTAGACTAGTGTATAAGTCTGTGTAGGAGTGATGGCTCAGATTTGCTCTGCATAGTCCTGTTAATGCAGTGAAAGTTTTGAGGGTGTATCTAATATATGAGTTGACTAAGGGTGATTTTAAGTGTAGTAGGCAATCAGGTGAAGATTCCCTCAGTTTTCTTTTCATCTTTATCCTTCAGATTCTGAGGATGGCCAAGGAAGAAATGTGGTGTGGCGAGCAAGAGTGTGTGTGTACCTGCTAGAACTATCAGCTTGATTTAAAACAAATATAAAGGATAATAATAGCATTTATTTGGCCCTTAGTGGGTGTGAGGCACTGTTACGAGAATTCTCACACTTTGTTGCATATGCCCTTGTTATAGTCATTTTAAAGATGAGGAGACTAAAGCATAAAGAATTTAAATAACTTAGTTCATATAATTCCCAGATGTTTTGAGTTGGAATTTGCATTCATGCCATGTGACAGCAGTATCTGTGATTTCTGTCATGTGCTGAAGCTATTCTTAATTTCTTATGCAAAATAGTTCAATATGGACTTAAATAAACCCAGTACATTCTAATTTATATGGTTTGTAGAACTTCAGAATATCATTGAATGTTTATCATAGCTTTCAAATTTTAAACTTACTCAAATGAAATTATAGAAAGTTAATATTTTATTATCATTGGAAAAAAGCTCTTCATTTGTGTATTCATAGATGTTAAATTTCAAATGGCAGTATTTTTTGAAAGTATTTAAAATTTCTCTTCGTGTTATTTAGTGTATTGTCATCTTGGGAAAAAATAAACTTGGCACAATAAAAGTCCCCTAAATTGACTCCAAATTAGTGTTCTCAATATGAAATTCAAATAACATTTGCTTGTATCCTAGTTAAGAAAATATATTGCTATATTTATCATTAATGGCTATAATATTCCCAACAAAGAAAATGCAGGTGATGTTGGCTTGATATGCAGTAAATTTTATTCCTAGGATGTGGATAAAAATAAAAACAAAAAATTATTCAAAATGAATGAATAGCTCCACCTGCCACAGAGCAGATGTACAAACTGGGAAGTATTGTATGTGCCTCCATTGTGATCTCAGCTAATTCCTAGGTCCTAAATCATTCAGTACGATTGGCTTTCACCAGTTCATAAATAATAAGTAAATGGCTGGCTGGATGGATGGGATTCAGATTGACTTGTTCTCTGTTGTGTTCAGAATAAAGAAAGGAATTCAGAATATAAGAGTAATGGGCAACTGAAAGCCCCTATGTACACTTATCCTGTATTAGAGAGGCTTATGTAAAGAGTTCTTAACAATATTGATCCAAAGCTGTGGTCTCTTTATTCCTTGTATCTTGGTAGATTTTATAGAGCTATAATAAAATGACCCTAAACTTTGGTTTCTTTAAGATGATGATCTCAGCAAATAGCCATTAACATATACCACATCCAGAGGCATCATGCCAGGTGTGGCCAGTCAGTGGGCAGACTGGGTCAGCACCACCTTTGACACTTAAAGACAAAAATATTCCTGGACTTCTCCCCCGGAGATGCTGACATAGTAGGTCTGAATTTACACCATTGAATATATTCTCATAGACGTTTTTGGTTAGGAATTGGCTTAGAAGTGTATTTTTCTACTAGGGCTGATATTTGGCAATGCCTGGAGTCATTTTTGGTTTCCAAAATTGGGAGGGTGTGTGTGTTATTGGCAACTCATGGGTGAAGGCCAGAAATGCTGCTCAATATCTTACAATGCACAAGACTCTTGGACCAACAAAAAGAAACTATTTAATCTAAAATGTCAGTAGTGCCAAGGTTGAAGCGTGCTGGTCTAGAAAATAAAGATACATCCTTAGAGTCCATAATAAGGGTGAGTAAAAGATTCACAAAAATATTATCCATTCATAATTGAATAAAGTAAATTTCATTAGCCCAAAAAATCAAGTAAAATCTCATAAATGTTTTATCTTGAGATTATTAATTACTTCATGGTATGACTAGAGACGTCCTAGTTGAAAATGTATGTGAGAAACGTGGAAGAATTGTCTGCAGTTGGTAGAATATTTGTAGTGGGGATTATCTGGATAGACTAGCTTGTAGTTGAAAAAAAATGATTTAGAATTTCTCACTGACCCTGAAATGTTAGTAAGGAAGAAGGTTACTTGTAGAGAGCAGAAATTCCTTTTTAAATACTGACTGTGAAATTAAAATAGGACCACTTCCATAAGTGCCACTTCAACAACTAAACAAAAAGATCAAATCTAGGAAAATTTTTAATGATTTTTTGATGGTTTTGTCCTTTTTGGTCTTTATATTACTGTTTTACAGATTCTGTTTTTCTAGGTTTATATCTCCTCTAGAGATCAGATGCTCAAAATGGGACATACAGTAAATTACTAAATGTTACTTTGGTTGCTGTCAATGCAGGATTTGTATTAATAATGAAACCAATTGAATTCTCAAAAACCTCCACTGGCAACAATAAACATTTAATTTCCAGAGATGAATAAGGTTAGCTATGTTGAACACCTTTTGCAATCACTGTGATAACCAAATTCTTCAAATGTTGGGAAATTCTGCTATTTTGTCAAAGAACCAGCAGCAGACTGATTTAATTAAAATAATAACAAATGTTTGTCTCTGTTTTTTTAGCTGTCTCATGTGTCTCTGATAACAACCAGTCAGCAGAAATGATGGAATGCCTCAGGCAGACAAATGGCATGCCTCCCCTTGTGCAGGAGTGTACGGTCCCATGTCGTGATGACTGCACCTTCAGTGCTTGGTCCAAGTTTACGCCCTGCTCCACGAATTGTGAAACAACTCGAAGTAGACGGCGCCAGCTCACAGGTAGGGTGTGCCTCTCACTCTTTGTCTTCAGACAAGTGATGCTCTCCTGAACCTATCAAGTTCCAGAAGGGCAGGAAATTGTATCAGGTCTCTCCCTCTCCCCGTCCCTCCCTGCCATTATGCATCCTCTTTGCCTGTGGTTGGTACCTACTACATAGTACATACTCAGTTAAATGCTTGTGAAACAAATGAAAGATGTGAATCATTCTATAGCTCTAAAGTTACTCTCTACACAGCATTATAATCTTTATAGTCATAAATGGCAATATACCCAGCAACTTTCTGGGAGTAGTTAATGGCAAATTATCTGGTGTCGTTTTCATGCCAGGATCTCAGCCAGCTTGGAAGCAGCCCCGGATTTGTAAATAACATTACAGGCAGATCTCATTCATGTCTTCATCTTTTACTATTACCTTTTAAGTAACTGGATATTTTAAAATTTTAGTAGGGGAAGGCAAAAAATTAATTGCATAAATAAATTCCATTTTGGTAATATATATTAATTAATGATTTTATTTACATCCTTGAAATTTAATGGAAATTAAAGCAATGAATAGTTTAATCAAGGTCCTAGAGAAATTGTGCCTATAATATGCAGATAATTGATACAATAATTTATCTTACTTCTTGTCTAAATAAATATGCCAGAACTTCTCTTCATTGTATGTTTTTTTTCGTATAAGCAGAAAACTTAATTCAGGGAGTGAAGAACCCAAGGAAAGATGCCAAAATAACAATTGGGATAATAAAGTTAGGGTTGACATTGAAGAATTAAGCACAGATGACATTTGTTCTCATGAGCAATTCGTGAGCTAATTCTCTTGTTTCAAGACCCCTTTTGTTGGAATGCATTACACACAAGATTGTTTTAAATTTGACTCACTCTAATGGATTGACATAATCCATGAGAGCCTTTAACAGGATTTCTGCACCCACATCAGGATCCCATTTGTAAGTACAGGTGAAACATAATCACAAATGGAAACATCAAATAAAATAAGTTATAGTTTGATCTCTCTTCTATAAAAATTTATTCATATATAATTTTATGCAATATTGCTTATGTTTCTCAGATAAAACAGATTTCTTATAGAGAAACAATATACTGGTATAGAATATATATGACAGGCATAATTCCAACTTCAGGCACAATTTAATGGAGCTTGGTTTACGTGTTCATACATAATGCTTCAAAAGTCATTATCCTAGCAACTCTCTTTGTAACTTTGAGATGAGAGAGAATTTCCTTTAAGAGGAAAGAAAGTTTTTAATTGGTGGTGATACTTTGTACGTGCAAACTGAGAATGAAAAATACTGAAAATCCTAGGATATTTATTCATTTTACAACCAGTGCAGTTTGTGTTATGAATGGTCAAAAATGTAATGGATTGGACTTTTATTTAGCATAACTTTTAATGTAAATGTTGGCAAACGATTATACTTTTTTCTGCAAACTCTATCCCAAGAATTACTCATGCTAAAGACTATTTAGAATTTCTTTTCTAGGTTATTAACTGCTGTGCTTTTGCCTAGCTAATTGATCTTTGCATGTCTTAATATCTGGATGACACCTAAACAACTGGCTGTTTTCATGAGATATAAGAGTTGTTTTAAAAATAGAATCAAATGAATTATCTAGTGCTGTTGATTGAGAGGAAAATGCACAGTGTAAGAGTTGTGAGTTAAGGTTTATGCAAGGTCTTACTGAGGACTCTAGACCTGGAGACAGCCTCTCAGATAGCTCTGAGGAACTGCTCCAAACAGGTATGGGGGAAGGCTAGCTTGCAATTTTGTTTTTGGGGAATACATGCATTAGCATACATCTTGATGAAAACTTACTGCTGGTCACAAAGAACAGGAATGATCAAGCTAAAGATCGTGATGTTTTTCCGTGTGTGGGAAGATGCAAGAAGAGGGGGTAATTACACTTCTTCCTGAAATGCGCCTAATAAGCTAAGAGTGTTTATCTAAAGCACAGAGGATCCTGTTACTGTCTTTAATTTCCTCTGCCTGAAACAGTGAGTTCACTGTCAGTCAGCCACTGCATTGAGTTAACCTTTGTAGATTTGGGCGGAGAGTAAAATGCTCTTTACTCTTCATTGTTTGCAGTGTCATTGGTGGAAAAACAAGCAGTGGAAAATGTGTGCTTCTCAAGCTTTATTTGATGTGATACTAATGCTTGTGTTTTGATTTTCCCCATGTAATTTGGTAGTAAACTTAATAAGCGGTGTCTAACACGAATGATATTGAAAGGCCTGGGCTTAGATTGCAAGGCAGTGTGACTCTCTCTTCTACACAGTCACACACACGGCAACATACAGACATAAATACAGGCCTCCCATTGTACAGGGGGCCATCTAGGCTGTTTGTTTCTTTTTTCCATTTTTGTTAACCAGAGGTTTTAATTGAATATCTGGGTGTTCTGCATTGTACGTAAAGAAGAAAATCACAGTTTTAGATTCAGTGATAATTAAAGCTGTTGTCTATACAGTACTGTAAATAATCAGCCCATCAAATAGGAGGTCTGTCTAGGTTATTCATAATTTTTTTTCAAAAATAATTGGATAACTAATACCCATTAAATATTGTAGTTTTTTGTTTTGTTTTTGTGGAATCAGTTATAAATTTCTCTGATTTAAGGGGAAAAATATCTTTAGAGCTGTAGTAGGGATTGATTTAAAAATTTTTTTAAAGTATTAGCTGGTTCTGAATCCAGAGTTCAATGCTGATTATGACTTGAATGTAATCAAAGCAAACTACTGGTAACTTGTTTCTTATTATGAGAACCATCTCTTCATTAACTGATTTGCTCAAATTCTTCAAACAGCAATGCCATGTGATTAAGAAGGATATTACAAATACAGAGACAGTGTATATATGTGCAGAATATTTGCTCTGCCAGTAACTTTTGGTTACCCTGTACGTGGATGTTTTCTTTATTTCTTTCTACTCTCTTTTCTTTCTTCCTCCTTTTTCCTTCTTTCTTAAAAACTTTCCTCAATTAATCAAGGAACAATTTTTGCTTACCACTTATTGCTCTAGGCATTACAAGGGAATAGATAGACATGACCCTGATTTAAGAGCTTACAGGCTAATGGGAGATAAGAATTTTGCTACAGAAGTCACAGTACAGTGTAGTACCTGCTACAGTAGCTGTTACAGGGTGCTGTGTGAGTCTTTTTTATTGCTTTTGTAACAAATTACCACAAATTTGGTGGCTTAAGACAACACAGATTTATTATCTTAGATTTCTGAAGGTCTGAAGTCAGACATAAGTTTTAATGCCTATAAGCAAAAGATTGGCAGGATAGCATTTTTTTCCTGAAACTCTAGGGGAAAGGGTTTTCTTTTCCACCTTCTAGAGGCTACTTACATTCCTTGGCTCATGGCTCCCTTCCAAGTCCTGAAATTCAGTAACATTGCATCTGTTGGGTTGTTCTTTCCTGGTCATATTCCCTCTGACCCTCTACTGGAGGCCAGGAAATGTTCTCTGAATTTAAGATCCTGTGATTATGTTGGACCCACCTGAATAATCCAGAATAATCTCTTTACCCCAAAATCCATACTCTTAGTCACATCTACAATGTTCTTTTTGCTGTCTAAAGTAGCACTTTCACCTGTTTCAGGGATTAGGATGTAAACATTGCTGGAGAGCCATTACTCTGCCTACCACAGGATACACAAGTACAGAAGAACACCTCTTCTAGGGCTGAGATGAAGAGTGTGTTCAAGGATGACTTTCTGGAGGGACTAATCTCTTATTCTGGACCTAAAGGGCAAGCAGTCATTAGCTAGGCTATGGAGGGAGGATAGAACTGGTAAGTTTCTGGAGTAGAACATACAAAGGCCAGAAGTTAGATGAGTGGCTTCTAGGAGCTAAAAGATGCTAGTTTGTAACCTGCTGGAGGCAGAGTGGTGCAGCACAGGCAGGAGGCAGATACTAATAAGCCCAGATCCTTTGGAGCCTTGATGACCAGGCTGAGGAGTCTAGACTTCATTCCATGAACCGTAGTTCTAAATAGATGGGTGTTGTCATCAGACTTCCAAATTTGTAGGTTGGTCCTGGCTGCAGTGTGGGGAATAGTTGGAAGGGAGGGAGGGGGTTGTGGTGGCAGTGACGTCTTGGAAGGAGCCATTGTAGTGATTTAAGCTGGGGATTTGCAGGTGGGCTAAATATGGGTGGTATCAGTCAGAGTGGATACAATGGGCTGATTCAGGAGATATTTAGGTATTTGAAATTATTTTTGTCATTAAAAGATAGAGATATGTTTCAAGTGTGACACTCCATTTTTTGACCTGGCCATATTGTTAGAACTGGGAAACACAGAAGGAGAGAGAAAAGTTGTGATGTTCAGAAGGGTGGGTTTTGTCACATTGAGTTTGACTGGTCCTTTAGTGTAGTTTTCCAGTCTGGCTCAGAGCTTGAGTAAAAAAATCTGGGCTGAAGGTAATAATTAGGGATCAAAGGCATATAGACGATTACTTAAACTCTGTGTGTGGGTGAAAGTGTAGGATCAGAAAAGAGAATCTAGGGCAGTCCCCTGAGGAAGCCCATCAGTTAAGAGAGGTAGGGTGGGAGATTGCAACAAGCAAATAAAGATGTGCCCAGGGAGATGGTAGGGGTGTGGGGTAGGGGCAAGGGACAAAAAGTTAAGGTATGATGAAACTTGGAAAGGTTATTTCAAGGATGATGATGCAGTCAGTACTCACAGCTATCACTGAATGATCAAGTCTAAAAGATAAGAAAAGATAGTTCAGGGCTTGGTTTGTTTTATTACTTTGGTGAGAGTAAGTAGTTTAAAGGAATAGGTAGACTTAGAATCTAGGGTTACATGTGTTGAGAGAGCAGAAATGGAAGAGATGGAGATAACAGTACCTTATGGGAATTCAGAAAGCACCAGAGACTTGGGCAGGTTAAATGCTGATAAGGAGCCATTCCCCACCCACTGACAGATCTCTCAACCGGTACATTCCCCAGCTGTGGTAGAAGCTGTGCCTCTCAAACTTATTCTCAGTAAGTGTCACTGATAATAGAGGTAAGTGAATAACTCCTCCCAGCAGGACACTGGTGTGGCTGAGCTTTCACAAGGTCATTTCAGGTCCTGCATTTATTGTGACCATAAGCATCACAGAAGACATAGAGCCAAGTGTCCAGGTGACAACTGTAGACTTGTGTGTAATGTAAACCATCTGCCAGTGAAAGTAGTCTATGCATCAGCTTGTATCCAGCATTTCCAAAACAGCCATAAAAACTGAAAATAGACTAATAAAGCCACCTTCTCTCCCTCCCCCCCACACAATCAGAGCCAAGGCTCTAGCTAATGACCTACTAATGAAGAAACAAAGTAAAATTATTAGATATAGGAAATCCTTTAAAAAATCTAGAGGAACTGTGTTAGTAGCTAAGTTGAGTCAAGTTGCAGGCTGTCTTGGAATCCATTGAACATGATTAGCAAGAACTCACAGCTTTGAAAAATGACTTTGCATTGTCATTACTCAAAGTTAGTATTACAGCAAAAAGGTCCATCAAAGTCAGTTGGCAAGGTAAGGTCATATTCTAAAATATTTGAGATAAAAAGGTCTCTCAAAGTGGAAGGCATACCCTTTTTCTCAGATTAAATTATCCAATGTGATTTGAGCATTTATTGCAATCTGTTGTTTCTGGCAGCATTTGTGAGCTGCCCAACAGCAGGAGCCAAAATAAGTTCCACTTTGCCCACCACCCCATGTGACACCCAGCCTGACTCCAGGGCCATTGTCTGGGAGGATACCATTTTGTTCTTTGAATACATAAACTCTTTAAAAAGCTACTTGACTAAACACAGAAGGAGTTAATATTTACAATATTTTGTTGGTTTCCCTGGCGACCATTAATTTCAAGAAAATGGAGACAAGGTAATCAATCTGTTTTTATCAGTAAATCATAGGGAAATTGATAGTAAATAAATCAACCAAGACCTTTTCTAGTTGCTGAGCCACCATAGCAAACATCTTCTAAGTATTTTCTGCCAGTATTCAACATGAAACTTTTTTCCCAAATAAATTTTAATTTCACAGATGCTCTGGGACCTGCTTCCATTGTCCTAGGATTTACTTCCGTGTGGAAAAAAAGAGTGAAAAAACTTTATTACGAACTAATAGTCTAATAGCTTTTAATACAATGTAAGTGACTTTTAACAAAACAGCAGATGTGAAATTAATACATGAATGTCTCTTGTTGGAACAGGCAAAAGCAGGAAGAAGGAGAAATGTCAAGATGCTTACCTGTACCCTCTGGTGGAAACAGAACCATGTCCTTGTGATGTGTTTATATCTCAACCTTATGGTAATTGGTCAGATTTCCTTCTTCCTGAAGGCAGAAGGGAGCCTCACAGAGGACTGCGGGTTCAAGGAGACAGCAAAGAATGTGGAAAAGGCGTGCGCTTCCGAGCAATGACCTACTCTGATAAACATGGAAGGCTGGTTGACCCCGCCCACTGCAACAGCTCTGGTAAGGAGATGGGGAGGTTTGTCCCAGGTCTAGAATTAGTAGCTTTGTTTCTTAGTAATGTTTCCCTTCTCCTCTGGCAAGAACACACTGCCTCTCATACAATATGGGCGTATGAAATGCACATATCCATATCTCACTCTTCTCCGAGAAAGCCAAAGTCCAGTACAAACAAATATATTTTATGCTTTATTGGTGCTCTGGTCATATATTTAGAAGGCATCAGGCCTTGGATTTCTTCTAAAGATGTGGACAGAATACCAAAGAATAAGTTTAATTTTAAATGTTTTACAGTGCAGTATATAAGTACACCCAAATTAATAGACTAGAACTGTAGAAAAGAAATTAGGCAATCTGGAAATGTTTTTGTGATGTTAATCTGGGTGAAGACTGTTTTTGGGGGGAGGGGATGGGGAACCTTGGGATGATTTAAAAGATATTGTTGAACAGAGAAAAGAATGATGGTTAAATATGGTCAGGGTAAACACTGATGGAAGAGGCTGAGATTAATGATTACAATGCGGCTTATGAATTTCCTCCCCTATTTTTTGGTTTTTAATTACCTTTTTAAAAAAACTAAACAAGTTAGGGATTTTACAGAAGGTATGGATAGAGAGAATTGATGTTTGAGTGACAAACTCTTAAAAAAAAAGTAGATTTTTGTCTCTGTCATCAAGGTCTTGTATTCTAATAAACTTTCTCAATAATGCCAGAAATGGCAAATTGAATTCAGTTTTTACACACAAGTCGACTAAATGATAGTTCATCTTTATTCTTTATTGCCAGTGTAACAGCTCGTTTTGCTTAGGATATTTATAGGAATGCAATTTAAGGTTTAATGATTTTTTAATTAGTATGGTTGTTGCTCTGCTTACTCAGTTAGTCTAGAGAATTTTATTCAGTAATTTTACTTTCAGAAACATTAAACACATCGTAAGCAGGTAATGGACCCATTTTACAGAGGCCAAAGTTGGTCAACTCAAATCTTTTTTTCACCTTTAATGTACATATTAGTTTATTTTTAAAATTTTTGTCTTAAAATATATTTGACTTATAGCATTGCATACATTTAAGGTGTATGACATGTTAATTCTGTACATTTGTAGGTTGTAATGTGATTGTGATTATAGTGAAAATTATTACCTGTAACACTGCATAATTACCATTCCCTTTTAGTGGCTGGAATAATTCTAGTCTCTTAGCAAGTTTGATTATAACACAATATTGTTGTCCATATTCACTGTACTGTGCATTAGATCTCTAGGACTTATTTTCTGCTAATTCCAAATTTGTATCATTAAATAACTATCCTATCCCTGTAAATCCCTTCACTCCCATTCCCTGGAAACCCCTCTTACTCTGCTTTTATGAGTTTGGCTTTTTTAGATTCCATGTATGAGTATGATGTAACAGTGATATGAGTTATGACTGAGATAACACAGTATTTGTCTTTCTCTGACTAATGTATCTCACTTCATATAATATCCTGAAGATCTTTCATATGTTCACAAGTGGCAGAATGTCTTTTTCATGGCTAAATAATATTTCATCATGTATATACTCTACATCTTTATCCATTCATCTATTGATGGACACATAGATTGTTTTTGTATCTTGGCTATTGTGAATAATGCAGCAGTAAACATGGGAATGCCTGCATCTCTTTGATATCTTGTTTTCACTTTTGGGGGATGTATACACAGAAGTAGAATTGTTGAATCATATGGTAGTTCTGTTTTTACTTTTTTGAGGAATCTGCGTATTTTACATAGTAGCCGCACCAATTTACATTTGACCAACAGTGTGCAGGGATTGCCTTTCTCTACACCCACATCAATACTTGTTGTCTCTAGTCTTCTTGATGATTACTATACTAACGGGGTCATAAGATAGCCCATGTGGTTTTGACTTGCATTTCCTTGATGATTGGTGGTGTTGAGAATCTTTTCATGCACTACTTGGCCATTTGGATGTTTTCTTCAGAAAGTCTATTTTGGTCCTCTGCTTAGTGTTTAATTGGATTGTTTGTTTTTTGTTATTGAGTTGTATACATTCTTTATATATCTTGGATATTAACCTCTTATCTAATATATGGTTTGCAAAAGTTTCCTCCCATTCTAGAGGTTGCTTATTCACTTTGTTAGTTGTTTCTATTGCTGTGCAAAATCTTAAGTTTGATGTGATTCTATTTGTCAATTTTTACTTTTATCATTTATGTTTTTGGTGTCATAACCAAAAAGTCATCGCCAAGACCATTGGTTTTTTTGTTGTTGTTTGTTTGTTTTGTTTAATAGTCTTCCTTATTTTTTAATTGAAGTATAGTCAGTTTACAGTGTATCAATTTCTGGTGTACACCATAATGTTTCAGTCATACATGCACATACATGTATTTGTTTTCATATTCTTTTTGACCATAAGTTACAAGATATTGAATATAGTCCCCTGTGCTATACAGTATAAATTTGTTGTTTATCTATTTTATATATATTAGTGTCTGCAAATCTTAAACTCCTAATTTATCCCTTCCCACCCTTTTCTCCCCCTGTTAACCGTAAGTTTGTTTTCTATGTCTGTGAGTCTGTTTCTGTTTTGCAAATAAGTTTGTCTCTTTTTTTTTATGATTCCACATAAAAGTAATATCATATGGTATTTTTCTTTCTCTTTTCTGGCTTGTTTCACTTAGAATGACAATCTGCAGGTTTATCCATGTTGCTGCAAATGGCATTATTTTATTATTTTTTTTATGGCTGAGCAGTATTCCATTATATAAATCTATCACAGCTTCTTTATCCAGTTATTGTTGATGGACATTTAGGTTGTTTCTGTGTGTTGGCTATTGTAAATAGTGCTGCTATGAACATTTGGGTGCATGTATCTTTTTGAATTAAGGTTCCCTCTGGATATATGCCCTGGAGTGGGACTGCTGGATAATATGGTAAATCTATTTTTAGTCTTTTGAGGAATCTCCATACTGTTTTCCATAATGGCTGCACCAAACTACATTCCCACAAACAGTGTAGGAGGGCTCCATTTTCTCCACAGCCTCTCCAGCATTCATCATTTGTGGACTTTTGAATGATGGCCATTCTGACTGGTGTGAGGTAGTCTCATTGTAGTTTTGACTTGCATTTCTCCAATAATTAGTTATATTGAGCATTTTTTCATGTGCCTATTGGCCATTTGTTTGTCTTCCTTGGAGAATTGCATGTTTAGATCTTCTGCCCATTTTTTGTATTGGGTTGTTTGTTTTTAAGTTGTATGAGCTGCTTATATATTCTGGAAATTAAGCTCTAGACAAGTCTCATCTTCTGCAAATATTTTCTCCCATTCCATATGTTGTCTTTTTGTTTTACTTATGGTTTCCTTTGCTCTGCAAAAGCTCATAAGTTTAATTAGGTCCTATTTGTTTGTTTTTGCTTTTGTTTCTATTGCCTGGGTAGACTGCCCTAGGACAACATTGCTAAGATTAATGTCAGCTAATGTTTTGGCCTATGTTTTCTTCTAAGAGGTTTATAGTGTCTTGTCTTATGTTTAAGTCTTTAAGCCATTTTGAGTTTGTGTGTGTGTGTGTGTGTATGGGGTGAGGGAGTATTCTAACTTCATTAATTTCCACACAGCTGTCCAGTTTTCCCAGCACCGTTTGGTCAAGAGACTGTCTTTACTCCATTGTATGTTCATGCCTCCTTTGTATTAAAAAAAAAACTGACCAAAAGTCTGTGAGTTTATTTCTGGGCTATTCTATTCCATTGATCCGTATGTCTGTTTTTGTACCAATACTATTCTGTTCTGATTACTGTAGCTCTGTAGTATTGTCTGAAGTGTGGGGGGATTATTCCTCCAGCTTCATTCTTTTTCTTCAGTATTGCTTTGGCAATTCTGGGTCTTTTGTGATTTCATTTAAATTTTAGCATGATTTGTTCTAGTTCTTGAAAAATATCCTGAGTAACTTGATAGGGATCACATTAAATCTGTAGATTCCTTTGGGTATTATGGCTATTTTAACAATATTAATTCTTCCAATCCAAGATAACTGTTGAACAGCTTCTTTTCTGCATTTTATTCTAGCAGTTTTATGGTATCAGGTCTTGTGTTTGGGCTTTGTCCATTTCAAGTTAATTTTCATGAGTAGGGTAAGATAGGGATTCAATTTAATTGTTCTATAAGTGTTTATGCAGCTTTCTGAGTACCATTTGTTGGAAAGACTATCATTTCCCCATCAGGTGGTCCCTGGCTCCTTAACTAATATTAAACAAATATTAGTTGACTGAATGTGTTGGAGTTTACTTCTGAAATCTCTAATCTGTTCCATTTGTCTATTTTTATGGTAGTACCATACTTGAAGTACTATAGCTTTATAATGCAGTGTAAAATCGGAAAATGTGATACCTGCAGCTTTGTTCTTTCTCAGGATTTCTTTATCTATTTAGCTAAATATGTATTATTCCATACAAATTTTAGCATTTGTTTTTTCTATTTCTGTGAAGAATGCCATTGGAACTTTGATAGACATTGTGTTGAGTCTGCAGATGGCTTTGGGTGATATGGATTTTTTAACAATATAAATCCTTTTTATCCATGAATACAAGATATCTTTCCATTTGTTATGTCTTCTTTAACTTCTTTCAGTGAAGTATCGTGGTTTTCATTGTACAGATCTTTCACTTCCTTGGTTAAATTTATCCTCAGGTATTTTATTGGTTTTGATGCTATTGTGAATGGGATAGTTTTCTTTATTTTTTCAGATGTTTCATTACTAGTGAGTAGAAGTACAACTGATTTCTTTTTGTTGATTTTATATCCTTAAACTTTACTGAAATCATTGATTAGTTCCAACAGTTTTTTGGTTAAATCTTTGGGATTTTCTGTATACAAAACCATATCATCTGCAAGTAGAGAGTTTTGCTTCTTCCATCCTGACTTGGATATATTTTATTGCCTTGTCTTGCCTAATTTCTCTAGCTAGGACTTCTAATGCTGTGTTAAATAAGAGTGGTGAGAATGGGCAACCTTGTTTTGTTCCTAATCTTAGAGGAAAACCTTTCAGTGTTTCACTGTTGAGTATAATATTAAGTCTGGGTTTGTCACAGATGGCTTTTGTTATGTTGAGGTATGTTCCTTTTATATGCAATCTCTTCAGGGTTTTATCGTGGAAGGAAATGTGAAAATATTTTCTTTCATTCTGTTAATGAGATGTAAAACATTTATCAATTTGCATATTGCATCTCAGGGATAAATCCTACTTATCATGGTGTGTAATCCTTTTAATGTGTTCAATTCAGTTTACTAATATTGATTTTTTTGTATTTATGTTTGTCAGTAGTATTGGTGTATAGTTTTGGGGGGTTTTTTAGTGGCCATATTTAATTTAGGTATCTGGGTAATGCTGCCCTTGTAGAATGAATTTGAAAGTGTTCCCTTCGCTTGAGTTTTTTGGAAAAGTATGGGAAGGGTTGGCATAAATTCTTCAGATGTTTGATAGAATTCACACATAGAGCCATCTGGTTATGTAGTTTACTGCTTTGGGAGGTTTTTGGTTATAAATTGTCTCCATATTCATTATTGGTCTCTTTAGATTTTCTGTTCTTCCATATTCAGTCTTGGTTGGCTGCGTGTTTCTAGAAATTTATCTTTTTCTTTCAGGTTATCTGACTTGCTGGCATATAGCAGTTCATAGTAGTCTTTTATTATCCTTTACATTTCTGTAGTATCAGTTGTAATGTCTCCTCTTTCATTTCTAATTTTGAGTCTTCTGTTTTTTGAGTCTAGCTGAGAGTTTGTCAATTTTGTTCATCTTTTTGAATATCCAGCTTAATTTCATCGATCATTTCTTTTGTTTCTCTGATTTTTTAATTTATTTTCTCCCTTATCTTTATTTGCTTTCTTCTAACTTTGGGCTGAATTTATTCTTGTGGTTTCTTGAAGTATAAAGTTAGGTAGTTCAGACTTCTAATTTCTTAACATAGCCACTTATTACTGTAAACTTTCCTCCAAGAGCTGTTTTTTGCAATATCACCTAGGATTTGATGTTTTCTTTCCTTTTTGTTTCAAGATAATTTATTTCTGTTTTCATTATTTGCCCATTGGTTGTTTAGAAGTGTGTTTAGTTTCCACATCATTGTAGATTGTCTTGTTGATTTCTAGGTTCATACCATTGTGGTCAGAAAAGATGGCTGATGTGATTTCAGTCTTAAATTTGCTAGGACACAAGATAAGTCTTATCATAATCTAATCTGGAGAATATTCTGTGAGCACTTGAAAGAATGTATTCTCTGCTGCTGTTGAATGGATACTCTATATACATCTGTTAAGTCCATTTGGTCTAAAGTATGGTTCAGTTCCAACATTTCTGCATCAGTTTTGTCTGGGTGATCTCTATTGCTGACAGAGGTATACTATTGTTGTATATGTCTCCCTTCAGATATGTTAGTACTTAATATATTTAGGTGCCCTAAGGCTGGGTGTGTATGTAGTCATGATTGTTTATATATATATATGTGTGTGTGTGTGTGTGTGTATAATGTATGTATGTATACATGTATGTATATGTATATATGAGATATGATAATATATATATGGTATAATAATATGTATCTACCTATATAGAGAGGGAGAGAGAGACTCCTTTATTATTATATAATGACCTTATTTGTGTTCATTTTTGGCTTGAAGTCTATTTTGTCTGATAAGTATGGCTATGTCTGCTTTCTTTTGGTTTCCACCTGCATGGAATGTTTTATTCTATCCTTTTACTTTGAGCCTCCATGTGTCTTTAGAACTGAAATGAGTCTCCCGTAGGCATCATATAATTGGACCCTTTTTTTTCAATCCATTCAGATATTCTTTGCTGTTTGGTGAATTCAGTTCACTTACATTTAAATGTAAGGATCTGCTACTGTCATCTTGTTTGCCTTCTGGTTGTTCTGTATGCCCATTATTTTACTCTTTTACCTGTCTTTGTAAATTGGTGGTTTTCCATGATGATGTTTTCTCTGGCCCTTTTTGATGTTTTTGTGAATCTACTCTAGATTTTTGCTTTGTGGTTACCACTCCCTCTATGAAAGAGATCAATACTCTTTAACCTCTTCTGCTGGAGAGGTAGCTACTGCCACTTCCAGAAACTTAGCCCTTGCTGCGTCACACTGGAGAGGGAGAAGCACCTCAGAAATTTTCTCCCATTCCTCTGCAACTGAACTGTTCTCTATTCCATTCCAGTGGCATTCAGGAATCTCCCCTAGGAAGCCTGTACTTCCAAACATTCTCCTGTCCATGAGTATGTGCCCAGTTTTGCCCTCTCCTTGTTCTTTCTTTTCTGATCTCGGTGAGTGGAAGTATGGCAGCTTTTTCCAACTCCTTTGTGTTCACAACCCCCACTGACATCCCCTTTGTTTATGTTTGGATGACCAGGTGGACTAGAAATCTCCAGGTCCCTTGGTGTAATAGTAGAGTTACTTTTGTTTGGTTATGGGTGTCTAGTTAGTTATTACAAAAAGGGAAGAGAAGGAATGCCTTGCCCCACCATGTATCTGATGTCACCTGCATCTTGGTTTATTTATTCATTTGATCACACCTATGTATTGAACACCTGCTGTATTCCTAGTCCTCTTCTGATTTGGGCATACAATTATGGGGAAATAAGGGACTTGGGCAGTTCATTTTCTAGTGGAATATAGAAGCAAAACAAATGAATAAAAAGGATTTCAAGTCTTGGTTAGCCCTTAGGATGATCAATAGAAAATCTGGAGACTTTAGGGGAGTCTTCAGTAAAGCAACACAAATTTGAGATGTGAAGAGTAAGTAGGTGACAACTATGTGAGAAATACACACAAGGTAATTTCAGCTAGTGGGACACACATGTCCAGATGATGTAAGGCAGGAAAGAAATACTGGCCAAAAGCAAAGGAAGCTCTGTGGTTTGAATACTAGGGAGTGAGGAGAGTTGTTTGAAATGATGTTGAAGTAGGCAGAATCTTATGGAACAAAGCAAGGAGTCTGGATCTAATTCAAGGGGAAGGGGATGGGAAGAGTTGTAGGTAATGTGATTCAATTTAAGTGTTTATAAAAATCACTATAGAATAGTGTGTATCGACTGGCTTCAAAGGGTCAAGGATGCTATTGGGAGACTGTTGAAATAACCAAGGGAAGACATGATTTTAGATCAGACTTAGGATGGCAACAATAAAGAAATAGGGGAAACAGTTTTAAGATAAAATTTGGAGATAGAAAATATATTGAAAAGGTGACTTTTATTTGGAATACTTTTGTCAATTCTATCACTCATCTCTAATTTTTCAGATGTTTGTGTGTGTATGTGTGTGTTTAATTTAGAAATAATCATTTCAGTTTTGGGGAGAGTGTAGCTCAAGTGGTAAAGTGCATGCTTAGCAAGCACAAGGTCCTGGGTGGCTCAGTCCCTGGTACTTCTAAAAATAAATAAACCTAATTACTTTACCCCACTCACAAAAAATTTTAAAAATAATCATTTCAGGTTAGAAAAGAAAATGTTCTCAAGGAAGAATTGGCACTGGAAATAGAACCAGTTAACAGAGCAATGCAAAAGCTGCTAGAGATTCTAAGAGATTTTTACCATATGAAAACAATACATTGATCAAGATTCATCAGAGATGTATATAACTTTTAATGTATTTGTGTTAAGATATTTTTATAGCACTGTTTTCAAAAAAGATAATAAGTGAAAATAGCACATTGTATCACTTCTAAGGATAAGAGACATATCCATCTATCAAGTTAAAAAAAAAAGATCTTTCAATGATCACTAACAGACACTTTTAAATTTTCCATGAGTTCCATAAGAATTCTGTTTTCATCATGGACAAACTGAAGCAGAGAGCAGTGACCTCGATCTGGAAAACTACTTTATTTACCCTTTTAAGCTGTAGCATGAGTGTTACCTTCCATCTGCATTTGGAAGGCACAAATGGGATTCCCCCAGATTGTAGCATCGAGATTTCCTCATGGGGTAATTATTCCTCATGCTGAGGTGTCCTGTGTGTCCCTTGGTGGTACATACAACTGTGCACAACACGATTGAGTAAATTCTGAATTATCAATACTAATGGCTTTCATAGAAGATTCAAACCACAGATGATCTTAGCCAGGTCTTTTTGTCTTGAGGAATATCACTGAGGAGACATGTATTAAAATTACACTTGGTTTAAAAAACAAAAAGAAAAAAACTTAAGAATGCAGTTTGTATCTGGATCCCATCAGCAACTGTTTTCTCCTCTTGAGTCCCGTGACTGCCTAGTGTCAGTGTTCAGTCTGCTCCCCCACTGTATTGACAACAGGCTGGATGTTGACTCTGATTACCTATTTCAGGCAACACCATAGCATGTGCCCAAATAAAGATACCTGAGGTGAGTTACTTCCAACTATGTCTCTTAGCCCAGTGATTTGTTTTTTGGTCACACCCAAAACACTCCATTCTTCTCTCTTCCTTTCCCTCCCTTCATCCAGGTTTCTGCTCATAGCAAGTCTTTCCCAAAGTCCCCTAATGAATTGTTTCACTTCATCACTTCCTCTCACAATTCCCAGCCTTTATCTTTCTTTGTAGTATTTAATCACCAACTAAAATATTATGTATTTACATTAAATATATGCTGATTGTCTCCCTTCTATGATTGGATGGTAAATTGCCAAGAAACAAAGAACTGCTTATATTTTTAATTTTTTTCAACTGTATTCACAGCACCTAGAATGGTGCCTGAAAGTTAGTAGGTATTCAAAACGTATTTCTGAATACATGACTGTATCATCAGGTCTTAGTAATTTTGCAGCCTAAGTCTTTCTCAAACTTTTTTCTTTTCTCTTGCTACTGCTGCACCCAGTGGTAGATGTTACAGTAGCATCTTGACCTACCAACCTGATAGCTATTATGCCGAGAGCCATCAGCCACCATATGTAAAGGCTAGTGCCGCCATGCTATGGTTCTGTTGGCAGTTTTTCCTGGTCTCTTCTTCACACCCTTCATAGGACACCAAAGGGGCTACATAATTATGGAGTCTGCCCGACATGCTCTTTGCTTTCCTTTTGTGAGACCCCTCGTTTGGGGGGATAGGACCAGGTGATGCGTGATTCGAGAGGCATTTCCCCTATTTCCACTTGGAGGGTGGGTGAAGGGATCATCTCTGAGGGTTCCCATTATTCCTCATGCTTTTCCTTATGACTTCATTGACCTTTTTTTTTTTTTAAATCCCCTTGTATCTTTATAGCTCTATTACTCATCTGGTTGTTCATTGAAATCCAGTACAGAATCAGATTTATTTCTCCATCCCAGTGCCTAACACAGGGTCTGGCCCATCACAGGCAATCAGTAAATGTTGGCTGAATGAATGAAAGACTAGTTTAGATACAGCAAGAATCAACATGCATGCCTAGATAGAAGTTCTGAATTTGTGTGTGTGTGTGTGTGTGTGTGTGTGTGTGTGTGTGTGTTACAGCTCTCTGGGTAGAACAGATGTGTGTAATGAATGCAGACCCAGAGAGAAGTGAGTTGTACAGTACATGGTCAGGCAGACACTGCAGAATATTTGGTTCTATGTTGCCCTTGATATACAGTTTGGGATTAGAGGAAATGAAATTGTACTGCTACTGGTGGACAAGGAGTGTTTTTCTGAAAGAATGGAAAAATACAGAAAAACCAATTTTTCTAGTGATCCAGTGATAACTATGTGAATAAAACTTTAATTCATCAGATTATAAAGTCAAAGTGTAATCTGTTTCATATCTGGTCCCACATAAATTATTACTGCTTTTGATAGGCAATTAATTATCTTCATTAATATTTCATTGAGAAATAACTTGGTATTTGCAGATGCATAACTCTAGTACAGCAGTTTCATTACTTTGCTGTCATATATAAGAAGGTATGGATAGCAGACAAAGCAAAATAAACTAAAGAATATTTGATTCAAAAAATAATATTTCACATATTTGCAGTTACTGGAAAAAAATGTGAATTTAATCTTAATACCCTTTAGAAAGTTTATATTTTCTGTGTATGTATTGAATTTTGCATTATTGAAAGATTTATCACAACTGTGTATGGACAAGTTTATTGTGGCCAAGATAGGAGACTGAAATTTACATCTTTATGAACTGAGTTGGTTAAGAGAGCATTTTATGAAGTGTCCTGGCAAAGACTTGTGCATGTCAAAGATTACACAAACTTTTAAACTATTTTGAACTCTCTTCATAAATCCACTGCACAGGAGGATTAAATAATTATATCTCTTGCAGAAAGATATGGAAACCCTTCAGTGATCTGAAATTTTTGCCAAATGACCTGTTTCCTAAATCTTCTGCACCTTTATGTTTCCTGGGATGTTGATAAGCTCTTCAAATCACCAATTGAGGAGAATCATAGTGCCTACTCTGGGGCAAAGAAATTTCAGTTTGACAAGATGAATATGTTTGTTCTCTCATGTTGAGATTTTGCTTCCTTTGTTTTTCATTTGTGTTTCATGTAAATGTTGCTGGAAAAAAATTCATGTGATGTCACTCCTTTAGAGATGTTTTCTATCCACCTCAGGGGCTTTCCTCCATCCCAGGGGCTCTCCCTCATGTGCTCAGACTTTTCTCACCTTTCCCTTAGGTCCACTGCAGTGGGGGCCTTTCCATTGTCCTCACTCAGCCCTTCCTTTCATCACCCTTCTGTCCCATTTCAATGAGAGCAATCTTTCCAAAGGCCCATCTGACTGTAACTCTTGTACGTTTTAAATTGTTAATATCAACCATTGCCCGGGCCCCTTAGCACGGCATTGAGGGGCCTTCATGCTTTTACCCTTTGTTTACCCCTGAAATTCCTTCTTCCTTCCCACCCACCTCGGGCTCTTGCATATCTCAGTACATAACACACACTCTTATGAGGCTTTTGCCTTCTCCACCTGGACACTGTAATCCTGCTGTGACTTTATTTTTTCCCCCTTGCAACCTAATTCTCTAGTTGATTCCTAATAACTTTTCAGGACTTAGGGTAGAAATGTCAGCTTTTCTGGGAAACTTCAGGCATACTTGCCAGTCAGCTCTCCCCCAACCCCTAGGAACTACTAGGAATTGAGTATATCTGCTTTGTGTCCATTAACAAGATACAGGTCCCCAGTCTTAGCACTTCTCATAGTTTACCTACCTTATTGCTAGTCTGTCCTGCCAGAGGGGTATGTGATCTTTGAGGGGAGGACGGTGTCTACTGCATCATTGTGTCATCACAAACATCTGGTAAAGAGTAAGCACATCAAACTTACTCAATAATTGTTAGCGAAACACAGAATAGGAATTTGTGCTTGTGTATAAAGAATTGTAATGGACATATATGTCTTAGTTTCTTATGATTGCTATAACAAAGCCGTAAACTTGGTGGCTTAAAATAATATGTATCCTCTCACAGTTCTAAAGGACAGAAGTCCACAAATGGTTTCATCTGGTCAAAATGAAGGTGTAGACAGAGCCATGTTTCCTTCAAAAGCTCTAGAGAGGAATCTGTCTCCTGGGCTTTTTCTGGATTCTAGAGCTGCAGTCCTGGACTCATGGCCTCTTGCTGTGTCTTCAGAGCCAGTGGCATAGTTTCTTGCTTCAGTGTCTTTACCTTCATTGGTGTCAGTTCTGGGCCAGTGCTCCTGGTTTCCCCCTCCTAAGGACACTTAGGGTGGCCCAGCTTGCGCTCATAATCCCGGGTAATCTTCCCACCTCAATATCCTGAACTTAATCACAACTGCGAAGTCTCTTTTTTCACAGAAGTTAACATTCAGAGGTTCCAGAGATTAGAATAGCTTTGGGGACCAGATATCTTTGGGGATCATTATTTAGCATACCATAATATGTGAAGGCTGTTCTATTTTTGAACCTAAACTTTTTAAAGATACCCAAATGAAAAAGAATTGGAAAGTTCTCAAGTATTAGAGGCACACATAGTGTTACTTTCTTTATGTCTTCATATATGTGCTGTCTACACAAGGGGATTTATGTGGACAATTGATATCATAATCTGGAAAGTTATGAGGCAAAATGTCATAATGTCTAAAATGTAACAAAGAAAGCAAATATGGCTTTTAGTTATTCATTTGAACAATATATGGAATCAGTATTTCCTTTCATTTTTTTTATTAGGGTTCAGAGTATCACCTTGTCTTTAGGGCATATATTAGCTTTATCTTGTTTATTTCTTATATTTTATGTTCCAATTTTGACCTTCTTAACAATTGCCAGAGACAAAGGCTTATGGATAAGGTTTCATTTGAAGAGAGGGTTCTGCTTCTGAAACTGTCTCAGGAAGTCCTATTCCAGGAACTCACCTAGGAAAGGGATACGTTGGGAACGGTGACTCACTTGTTTATGTATTCATTTATTCTGTTTAACAAACATCAAAGGAACATCTGGTTTCCATTAGAGTATGTAAAAGTATATAAAGATAAATAAGTAATACTCATTGGAGATATTCAGTCTAATATGCAGGACAGTTTTAGGGACTTCCGAATTTGGGATTATCTTCCCTTTCTGAGTCAGACCGTACTGTAGTTTTTGGAATTGCATTAAAACAAAAACTTCAGGACATCAATGGGTCAAATAGTTTCATATAGTCTGTGTTTCTTTTCCAGAATTATGTCCAAATATGGGATAAAGACTTCTCTCTTGGAGATTAGAGGTGGACAGTGAGAGAAGGCATGGCTAAGCCTTATAGCCTAGTACCTGTGGATTAGATTGGAGCACCTTTCTAGAAAAGGCTCTGTGTTGTAACCTTTCTTTGGAGAAATTGTGGGTCCATAATGAAATCCATGTATAATTTTATTTTAACCTAACTGAAATAAAAAATGGGATATGTTACTCTAAATCAGAAGGTAAACAGAACTCTGAAACTGATTTTTTAAAGGAATTAATGTCCGATACTCTTTTTTTTTCCTTTGAGTCAAACACATAGATATCTTATGAAATTCAAAATAACTCCCTGCCTATATTGCCTTAAAAAATAATTCAGTCTCCCTAAGGTCAGGAATAAATCAAGGATGTCTACTTTTTACTACTAATCAGCACTCTAATGGAAGTTCTAGCTAAGGCAGACAAGAAAGATAAATAATCTAGATTTAAAAGAGAAAAGTGAAACTGTATCTATTGGTAGATAACATAAGATAATCTTGTAAATAAGAAATCTTAAATAGTTTTGTCTATTGAGTTGATATAGCATAATATAATTAATACTTTCATTGGTAGATATTTTACTTCACTGCAGGGAAGAACCCCATGATTTTACCACATAAAAAAGGTCTTTAGAATTACAATTCAAGTTAAATTGAACATGTACAATTGTTTGACATCTTTATGGTAGCTAGCCTTCCAGGTACTGATATGTCTCCAAAAATGCACTTCAACAAATATTTCTTGTAGCCTAACATTCACCACTCCCTGTGATAGGTCTTAAGGATGTCTAATTGGTGGGAAACAGTCTCTAAACTTAAGAAGCCTCTAAATCAGTCACAGGTGACAGAAATCCAAAACAGTATGAGCTAGAACATATAAAAATGCAGCAAGTCTAGTAATGTGGTG
Organism: Vicugna pacos; assembly: GCF_048564905.1. Classification (NCBI taxonomy): domain Eukaryota; kingdom Metazoa; phylum Chordata; class Mammalia; order Artiodactyla; family Camelidae; genus Vicugna; species Vicugna pacos. The sequence continues at coordinate 63,829,820 of NW_027328741.1, read as the reverse complement.
TTGATGAAAACGGATGTGATAGAAAGGGCTTTGGAAAAGGTGATATTTACACAGATATCTGAAAGGGTGGTAGAAATTAGTGGCTTAGGATGAGCCTGCTCAGGCTGGTATAACAAGATACCACATATTGGGTGGCTTAAACAACAGGCACACTTATTTCCATACCATTCTGGAGGCTGGCAGTCTGATATCTAGTTGCCAACAGGCTGGTCTCTGGGAGACCTCTCTTTCTGCCTTGTAGATGATGATCTGCTCTCTGTGTCTTCATATGTCCCCTTTTTCATATGTACATGGAGAGAGACCAGGTATCTTTTCCTCTTTTGATAAAGACAGAAGTCCTGTGGGATTAGGGTCCTACCCTAATGACTTAATTTAACTAATTACCTCATAAATGTCCTATGTATGGCCACAATTACATTGGGGGTTAGGACATCATATGACATCATATGAAATTTAGAAAGACACAATTCAGTCCACAACAGATAAGCAGAAGAGTGGAGATGAGAAATTAGTTAAATCCTGAGGAAGGGAAGGGATAGATAGACAGATAGGTAGGTAAAGTTCATGAATAATACATTTAGAAAATTGTTTTAAAAATTTATAATGGGGAGAGAAGAACCTAGTAAAATAACTGCATACTGTCTTAGAGGCGATTAAATTGAAATTTCCGGCAAAATTAACAATCACAGTTTGAGCAACTCGCTTAAAACAAGACAGGAAATCAATTATTTAACAGCCTTTTTAGTTTATAGATTTGCTTGTAGTTAGGGTCAAGTATGAATAATTAACTTACTTGATTACAAAATCATTCTGAATAATCTGCTCATATTTTTAAAGATAATATGAAAACTATAATCATAAAATGTGAGAGAAGAGAATACATATATGAAAGAAGGTAGTTAACAAGAAATATGTACCTCCAACAGAGGTCTCTAAAGAAAATAAACTAAACCTTTGTCGGGGCAGGAGACTGGAATAAGATTATAGACTCAGATTCCTCTTTTGACCAATATTTGGACAAACTTGATCAGATTGATAAAGATGAAAAGATGACATCTGCCTTAAACTTATTATCTGATAATGATGTACAAATGTTTTCAAAGGCTGTCTGTATTTCAATATATGAAATCTCTTTCTGTTTTATGGGAGTTAGAGTTCAAAAAATCTTCCTTTGTGGACTCACAATATATGTTAATATGACAGCTAAGTTTTTTACATATTTTTAGAAAATGAAAGTGATTTATTAAATACAATTTTAAAAATTTGATTTATAAAAGAGCTGGAGGTGGCAACCCACAATAAATTAATCTATTGTGAATTATGAAAGTATTAATAGCTTGATGTAAACATCTGTGGTTCACAGAAATGGCCTGGAATTATTTATCAGTGTCATTTCTCCTTTCTGCCTCACCTAACTCCACTTAATGACTGGGACTCACATATCTTTGTCATTACATATGGAATAGAATATGTGCCAAAACATACAGTTCAGGGTTTAAAAGTTAAATTGCATGAATAATTATGAATACCCTGTCTAGTATGTAAAAATTCTAAATTACCTGAATGATTGAGATTTAGCATTCAACTTGACAGAGTGAGAAAATGTTCGCTTTAAATTTAAAACAAAATAACTACCATTTCTTAATCTGTTAGACTGTACTAACAGCTTTACTTCCCCTATTTAATTTAACTGTTCAAAACATTTTATTTAAAAAATACTGAAGAATGCATGGAAATGCAAATTGATGGTAAGTTATAAAGCCAGAATTTGAAATCGAGTATATCTGGTTCAAGATGCCATGTTCATTTTTCTCATCTGCAAAATTGAAAAAATATATACCATGTCCTCCTTAACTCACATTATATTGAGGTTCAAATGTAAGAGTGAAAATATTGTAAATTGTGACATCTAAATAGTTGTACAATTATTTATTTAGCTATGGGTGATGGTTGCTAGTACAAGCTAATAACAACTTAAAACTCATATATATGTGGATGGTTGAGTTAGAACGAAGTTCTTCAGTGGATTAACAGGAATTAATTGAAACTAGTTTTGTGGTTGTTGAGTTCATCAAATCATTGAAGAAGAAATGTTTGAAAAGTCCTTTAAATCGCATAAAGAAAGTAGATGTTTGATCCAATTCCAAATCAATATCCCTTCCTCCTTTAAAAATATATGTCTAATTCCCAGCTCACTTTACCAATTTTTTCAAAATCTTTCAAACCTCTATGGCATTCTTCTCTGGTGTTTCTATCTGAAAAGCTTCCTGGATGTCTGTTTTATATTGTTCTAGTACTTATCCAAATATTCATTTTTAATTAACATTTCCTATCTCTGTTTCCTAAGGTTGTTATGTAACTGTGTCTATGATACCAGAGAGATCACGGACTTTGCTTCTGTAAGTCACAAAACCCTTCAACTAATTATCCTGCATTTAGCAATGCACAATGAAGTAGTAAGTTCTTAATATTTGCTTGTGGTTAACAAGTATTATGACAATGCAATTTTCTGAAAAGATTACCAGCTCAATGGGAGTGTTTAACAACCTGGGGCCTGACATAATTGACCATATTGCATTCATATCTAACATCATGAGGCCCGCTATAATATAAATGATGAAACTAAGCAAATAGATAACTGATAGAGACTTTATGCATGGATTAATGTCTTTGAAAAATGTTTATTAGTGTATTTGTACCTCCAGTATGTCTGAAAGATGTAGGTAATAATCACCTTCTGGAACAGCACTGAATATATATATATATGTGTGTATGTGTGTATATAAATATATATATGTATATGTGTATATATATGTATGTGTATATATGTGTGTATATGAATACATTTACTTAGTTTCACATCCACAAGCAAACACACAAAATATCCATTATATATATTTGTAAACTTATATAGAGGACTACCTTTTTTATGTGTGAACTATCCACGTGGTATCTTATTTTTAAAACACATTATGCGTATAAGAAAGACTGCATTACACATATCCATATGTAGGAGCCTAAGCGATTGTTGATCTTTTTTTTAAATAGTACTATTACTCCATGATCTCTTATTTCTAAATCCAGAACTCTCTTCCCTACTATCCTGTGAAGGGGAAAGTGGAGTGTGTGTTGGAGAGCAGAAGCAGATGAGAGGCCTTAGTAAATCAAAGAATGAAAACTCATCATTTTGTCCTTAGATATGATATACAATTTAACCACATTCATCAAAGGAAAAACATTCAGGAAAAATTTTAAGTCCCCTAGATCCATTTGTTAAAGGTGATATAAGTTGATCTTTTTTATTGCTTTATGCTTTTTTTTTTTTGAAAAATGAATTTTCCTCATGGAAGAAGTTTGCCCTGCCTTGGAAAACAGCTTGCCATCAAACATGTTCACCAGATATTTACAAGCTTGATACATTAAAGGGAAGGATTTTTGCATACAAATCTTTGCAAATTTTCTTGGATGAAATGCAAGAAGGATTTGATTTGTATGAGATTCTACTTGATGGCAAACAAGGCAGAGCTATCACATGGTTCCCAGGAGGCTTACACCCAACAGCATGAAAACTTGGAAGTCTGCCTGTATTACCTTATGTGATGACTGCAGAGCTCAATCGCATTTAAGATTTAATATCATTGGCAAGATGCCTCCAGCAGCCACCGAGTAATATGGAGTAAAAATGTCTTAATCTCCAAAAGATTGCTGTCTTGTGAAGTAAATTACTCTAGTTACATTAACAAGTTAACTAGGTACAAGGTGAGAATATAAAATCTTAGAACTAAGCTCTGGTTCATATATATTCAAAAGGTAGCAGGATAAAAACAATGGATAGACTAAGAAGAAGCAGGGAGAAATTTGTGATGTTTGGACACCAAAGAAGACTGAAATTTATGAGAAAGAAGTATCAACGTAGTGTAAAAAGCCGGGTCTCCTTTGGCTCTAATACTAAGTTTGTCATTTATAAGTAGTGTGATCTTGTACAAGTAACTTAAACTCTTAATTTCTGTTTTCCTGATTGTTAAATTGGATTAATAATGAAACCTAGCTCATGGAATTATCAGGGAGGCTTAAAAGGATAAAATACATTAAGTTATTAGAACATCTAGACTTTTATACTATAGTTTGATGTTATTATCATTATCAAAGTCATTAAAATTAGGAATTAAAAGTGATCATTTTCTTTACTTTTCTATGTGTAACTTCTATTGTTACCACAATTTCTTTATTTCTTAATGCCTACATTCAGTTCAAGCTCTAAAGAGAAAAGACTAAAATTTTTCTATTATTTTAAAGGGTTAATAACACATTCTTTAGAATGGAACAAAGTCTCTTATACTTTATCCTAAAATGACCCACTAAAATGTAACCTGTGAGTTACAGAGAATTTGGTAAATCTAAAAACTCACCTTGCTTTTTATTTTAACAACATTAAATTAAGATGAATGCAAAGATTCTTTAATCTGGAAATAAAGATGAGAGATACATCAGTACATATTTGGTGATTGAAGCCAAAAAATTAGTAATTTTGGACATTAGGAAATTTAAATCCTAGGACAAACTGCTAGGCTGGCACTAAAATACAAACACTGGTGTGGAGGCTACCAATTGTAAAGCTAGTATTCATAAACACTAAGGACTTCTCTCACAATACTTTGATATATTTTTCCCTAAAGTGTGAACAAGGATAGAGTATTTATCGAGACTTAATTGTGATAAGTATCAGGATTATGTGTTTTTCTGAAATCCATCAATGAAACATAATGAAATAATCTATAACCACTGATTTAATATTTCCCCTGTTATTTGATTGTGAATATGGGGGGTGGAGAATAAAATTTAATAAAATTTCAATCACATAGATGCAATAGCATTCAATCTCAATATCCCAAACAAGTTGTTCAAAACGGATTGTCATATATCAAATCACTGATATGCTCATCCAGGACAATGACCTTAGCATTTGTCATCTTGTCACTCGTAAAAACCTTCAAGACCTCGAGGCAGAAATGTCCGTTTTCCTGCCCCCAAAGGCTTGTCTCAGATAGGTTGATTTAAATTCTCATATATTTAGAATCAATTGGAGACTTTTCAATAAAACTAAAATTATATAGCAGTTTTGAAAAGAATTTTGCTATCAGAGGAAACACAGCAGTAATGAGAGAGAGAGAAAAAACTAATAAAAAACCCCTTGAATTTACTTGGCATTAGTTTCAGCTATTTAGATTCTGCTTTCAAAGGATGTCCGTGATAATTATTTTTCTTTGTTTTCCTTCGGATTGGCTCTTCATTTGACAATGTCTGTGTAAGCTCTATGTTTTGAATAAGTGCCTGATTGACAACAGCAAAAGAGGAAGAAATGGTCACTTAACTTGAAACTCCACAGGAAAACAGGGCACTCATATAAAGATGATTTTAAGAGCTGAATATGTGTTATTCTGTTTGAAAATCATTGTACTGAGAGAATTTATATAATAATATTTATTTAATGTGCGACGAGAAGGAAGTCTGCATTTATGGTACTTGTACAATATTCGCTTTGATTTCACGTCTTTTAAAATTATATTTTCTACAGTAACATATTTGGTTCATTGACAGTCATTTATATTACTCATTAGATGATAATACATGAATGAAAATGTAGTTAAATGCATAAAATATCACTACATGAGGCAAAAATTCTAAAACAAATGTATTAAAGCTGTCTGCCATTCTGACACTCCAGTTGATCTCTGATATTTAGGTTACCATGACAACATGAAATTTGTGTACTACTTAGCATTTAAGAATTTATTTTAATTTTTATCCTTATTTGATTTTTTAATATATTAAATGATAATTTCTCATATATTTCTGTTATATATCACAATAATAAAACATTTGAGCACCTTAAAATTTTCTAATAAGTTATTATAAGTATTATTTTAATAAATTATATAGTTACTATTTATGAAGTTACAAGAAATTATATAATTAATTAAAATATATAGGTATTTAGTTTTCTGAAAAATTATTAAAATACTATAATAAAGGACACAAAAAATTATGGCAAATGCTTTGCCCTTATGGAATACTTCTTTATTCCTAATAATGCAAATAATCCTAAGAATTAACAGCATCCCTGATATTTAATAATTTAGTCCATACACACACATGCAGACACACATACACTCACACACTAACACACAAAAATCATACACTGGCCAATGTTAAGGGCTCCTTCTTAAGAAGACAGTGTCATATCTAACACTTGTTTTGTTGTTTTGGTGGTTGAAACTCTCCCAGTAGGGACTTTGCTTTATTTGTAACCCTCTTTTCCCAAAATTCCATCACAAGGAAATGATTGATTCAACTGTGGCTAAAGAGTTTATGAGTGATTTGTTCACAACTTATTTCTATTTTTCATTTTGTGAAGATCAATGGAAGTCAGCAGTTGTGATACTTAAAAATCTAAAAATCATTAAGTGCACCAACACAGAGTAGGTCCAGAAATGTTCCCATGTGTGTTTATCAGCTTTACTTATACAAAAATATACAGCAAAACTCCAAAAAAAGGACTCCATCTTTTCACCTCCTGCTCCTGGGAAGGCGGTGGGGATATTCAGCCTGAGGGGCAAATCATATTAAAATAAAAGTTAAAGAAATGAAGAACAATCTTATACAAGGCCCAAAATAATATAGACCTTGTTTAGAACTATTACCTATTAAAGGACATGTGAAAAGCAAGAACAACTACAAATAAACAAACACACTTTGATCCCAACAGTCTGTCTTTCCCTCCCACTTCTCTGTTAAAAAACACAAATAAACTTAATAAGGATATCAGTGTTTTCAGATGACACCTTATACTCAGGAAATGACCAATATTCAGCCCAATTGGCTTATTTTGCTGGAGATTGTCTTCAAAGAGAACATAAGAGAAAATACTTGGTGTTTCAGGGAACATTATTTCTTCCTGATGAAAAGGGAGAGTAGTAAGAAAGATCTCCTCTACACGCTCCTTCCTTGCTTCTTTCAGATGTTGTTAACTGAGGATGTGATGCTGAATCCCCAGCACCATCTGATGAATGGAGGAGTAACCAGACTAGTCAGCAGAATGCTTGAAAAGGATTCCATCATTCCATCACTGGAGCACCCTCTGTGAGATTCTCTTTTTCTAAAATCTCTATTAAAGGAAAGCATACAAGTGCCTACAGTAGAAGCCAAAATTATTCAGATTTTCTACAACTTGAAGACAACACATCCTCACTGAATCAGATGCCCATTTGGAAATCAGATTCAGGATTACACATATTTGTTGATTTTCTCCATTCTCTTATTTCACCAGGAAGCAGTTTTGGTTAATTTGTGAAACAAGAAAGAATTTGAAGCCATTGGAAATATATAAATTATGATGGCTTGCCCTCATTTTGTCCATTTGTAATTTTATCTGGTACCCTTCTTTTCTCTATTTCACTTACATTTACTGCTTCATTTTCATGTGCTTTATGCTATCAATTAACATCAATTCATATTACCATATTTGGTTGGGCAAGATAAGAAATTATTACCCATGCTAATCCAAATAGCATAACATTCAACTATCAGTGAGTACACATGTATAGCATATAATTTTGCGCCTTATGTTTATTTTTGCAATTATGCTCTGTTTACCATGATATTAAAATTACTTTGATGCCTTCTACTGGTGCCAATTGAGGACAGAAAGAGGACAAAGATAGAAAACATTCAGGAAAAAGTCAGAGCATACCACAAAAATGCAACAAATTAGAAAGCTAGAAGGTTAATAGTAACTATTTAATCCAGTTCCATTCATGAGAAAACTAAGATGAGAGACACAAAGCAGTATCAATCCCTTGTGGTGGTACAGTAAAGAAATGAATCCAGGTTCCTATTTACTGACATGGTCCTCTCTTAATTGCATTACATGGCATGCTTTCAAATGGAGCATCTTGGATGTCACATGATTTGCCCTGTTGATAAGCCAAGGCAAGTTAGCCTTACCTATGTAAAATGTTATGAAGGATGGATGCAGAAATGGCTAACAAAAGAGTGAAACTAAAAGAACAATTTAATTTAATTCAAAACAGTACAGATAGATTTTCTTTTTAATCCTCTCATCTCCCAATTCCCTGTTTGAATATTTCTTCTGGGCATTATCTTATTTAATTATAATTATTTGTTGATGTCTTCTTACATCTGTATGTATATTTTTTAACTCTGGCCTTTCTATTCATGTATAGGCCAGGCATTTTTTCTAGGATCTAGGAAGATTGTGTAAATAAACTGACAAATTGCCCCTTCTCATGTATCTTTCACTCTAATGTGAGAAATAAATAATAACAAATAAATATATAACTTAATATTTGGTATTTTCCATGTGCCAGGCACTGTTTTAAGCCCCTTAGATAAAGTAACATTATCACTATCAAGGTACTATTATTAGCCTCATTTTTAGGGTTATGGAAACCAGAACACAGAGTGGTAAGGTAAAATTGCTCAAGGTCACATAACTACTAAAAAGTAAAACCCAGAAAATATGGCTCCAAAAAATCTGTACTCTTAACCACTATGCTGTGACAGTTCTCCATGTAAGAAGAGTTCTGAAAACAAATTAGAGTGTAACTTGTGAAAAGAAAATAGAATGAATATTTGAAAGGTGAGAGTTTTTATTTAATTAAATAGAGGCATGCACCCCAATGTTCATAGCAGCAATATATACAATAGCCAAGACAAGGAAGCAACCTAAATGTCCATTGATAGATGACTGGATAAAGAAATTGTGGTATATTTATACAATTGAATGCCACTCAGTGATTAAAAAAAAAGAATAAAATAATACCTTTTGCAGCAACATGGATGGATCTGGAGATTGTCATTCTAAGTGAAGTAAGCCAGAAAGAGAAAGAAAAATACCATCTGATATTACTCATATGAGGAATCTAAAAAAAAAAAAAAAAGAAAAGAAAAAAGAAAAGAAAAGAAAAGAAAAAGGAAAAAGTGGGCACTAATGGTCTCATCTACAAAACAGAAACAGATTTTCAGACATAGTAAACAATCCTATGATTACTGGGGGAAATGGGTTAGGAAGGGATAAATTTGGAAGTTTGAGATTTGCAAATGTTAACAATTACATATAAAAATAGATTAAAAACAGATTTCTTTTATATAGCACAAAGAACTATATTCAATATTTTGCAATAACCTTTAATGGAAAAGAATATGAAAAAGAATATAGGTATGTATACATGCATGACTGGGACATGATGCTGTACACCAGAAACTGATACATTGTAACTGACTATACTTCAATTAAAAAAATGAAATAAAATAAAAAAATAGGAGAGCCTCAATGAGAAGATAAGGGAGTTAGCCAAGTAACTAGATGAGAAATAACTTCAAAGCAGTCTGCAAAGGTAAAGCCTTACTGTGGGATGTGCTTCCTGTGGTCAGGGCATAATCAGGAAAACACCTTGGATGATCTGCAGATAGTGGATGAGTCAATAGAGCAAGGATGACCAGATCATGTCAGACTTTTGATTGCAGTATGTTTTTTATGAGTAATGAAAATATTTTGAGGAACTCTGAGCAAATAAGTAGCATATTCAGATGAAAAGGATTAGTTAGCCTGGGAAATAGCATATAGGCACTAAAAGTGAAAGATGAAGAATCAATAAATATTTGAGCTTTAACAGCAGAGCTGATGAATGGTGGTCAGTTTTTTTTTTTTTTACATTTATAACACAATTTCCTGGACACTGGATATGAGGGGTGGAAATAGCCTAGAGTTAAGTTTGACTTCAAGTTTTTTGACCTTAGCCCACAGGTAAATGACAGTGCCAGGTAGTGTAGTTGGGAAGCCTAGGAGAGAAGCAGATTTGAGGGTAGGGTAAACATGCAATTTGTGAATCTGTAACTTTGAGACACCTGCTTTTCCTACATTGTTTTGTATGGTAGCCTCTGGTACTTAGCAGAGACCAAATTTTACATTTTATTTAATCTACTGAAGTTAAACTTAAATTTAAAGGTGCTACTCAACTCACTGAAAAATTTTCCTTGTATTTGGATCAACTTAGGTTGTGACTCTACTTTCTGAACTGTAAATTTTATAAAATCTAAATACAGATCAAGTAATTGATGAAAATCTACTATCTGAATTGGATATCTTTTAAGTGCAAAATACATGCTAGTTTTCAAAAATTTGAGTTGAGTACCCCATAAAATATTTTGTCTTCCATTCATTGGAGATATTGAGATTGGAGATACACATTTTGAAAGCATCAGTAAAAACACGATGTTGAAGTTTTGGAACTTAATCATTTGATTCAAGAGTGTGGTTAGCAAGGAGTAACATCTTCCCATGGTTTGACAATGTGATCATGGTGAGCACCTGGCTTCTTCAGAGGAGGTCTGGTTTGCTTATCTGTGTTCAGGAGTTGGAGGATGGGTGGGGAAGGAAGGGAGAGGAAGGAGAGCTTTTATCCTCTTTGTTTTCATACAATCTTAGAAATATAGCTAGATGCTTAGATTTAGTCCTTTTCACCCACCATTCTTCAGTACATCTAGACCAATTTTGGCAAGATAAAACTAACCCTCAAATCATGTAGCTAATTTTCAAAAATTTTCCCAGAAAAGTAGTGATTAAGTAAGATAAGAATTTAAATACATTTCAATGTATAATTCAGCAATGATTCCATTATCCTCAGGGTGACCAGATGCCCAGGTTTTCACAAGCCTGCTGTAGTTAGAAGCTTCTTGTTTGATTTAATTATCAATAGTGTTCCTTTTCACCCTAAACTGTTTCCTGATTCAGATGATATATTATATATTCACTCAAATTATTCTACTGTTTTTCTTTTGTCTGATGAATCAAGTGATTTTTGTTAGTTTATTTCATCTGGTTTTCTGTTTTTGCCTTTATTTTGTTTTTTGGTTTTGTGCTTTACTTTGTTTAATTTCATATTTTTATTTTATATTTCCTAATACCTGTCTTATTGTTTTCTGTTCATCTCCACCACATTACTTTATATCAGGTCAGCATCAATCCTTACTTGGATTATGCAATCAGACTCTTAACTAGTGTTCCTGCCTCCTCATCTCATTACTCTAATCCTATCAACACTGCAGGACTGATCTTTCTAAACTACTATATAGGAAGTAAATGTGAAGGATTCAGAATGGCAGGAAATGAAGAGATTGACAAAAGAAAGACAGAACTGAAGGTGAGACCAGCCTCACAATGTGCTGACATTTAAATTTGACCTTGATAAAGAGACAGACATTTCCCCATGGGGGTAAAAAGTGAAAAGAAAAGGCAGAGACTCTGATATGAAGAAAAGAAGGTAAAACCAGGAGAAGGTTGTAGACCTTCCTGACATAGGACTGTTCAATTTACGCTTTCCTGCTACAAAGCTCTTAAACATTTTTTTAATCTCTTCTCAGAAAACATTTTTTGCAGAATAATGTTTATTTTTTACATAAATGCAAACTGAATGCACTATAAAATGTGATAATTCAACAATAAGATTCCAAACAAAGACACACTCAAAAATGGAAAGAGGTTTCTAGTGACAAATTGTCTAGCTTGTACAATGTCATATGGGGCATCTTTATGTCACCTGCCATGTTTTGATGGACCCCAAGCAATTTACATTCCCCTACCTATGCCAATCAACACAAGTAAAAATGTAGCATTTTCTGCAAATCCTCTATCTGTTTTGCATATGCAATATTTCCAAGTATTTTAAAATCCTCTCTAATATAGCCTTTATCTTTTTCTAAGCATGTTTTCTGTGTTGTAACAGTATTTAAGGGCTGCTTGTTTGTTTGCCAGACTAACTGGCACACTAAAAGACTGGAAACATAAACAAAGAATAATGTAACTTTCTAAGAATGATCCCTTTGCTGCTTTTATCTACCAACCGCAAGTCATTTATTCTTTTTTTAGTGAGGCCAGCACACATTCAGTAGAATACATGTTATGGAAATAATTTTCTAATTAATAATTTGGTGTTTTAAATAATTACTTTTAGGACCAGAGATTCTTAGCATATTAAAATGATAAATGTAGCCACTTCTTCCAAAAATACACACCAGGCTCATGGCATCATTGAGGCCACTTTCACTAGGGCATGGGTGTAATGAGGTAGGCAGAGTAATTGGGAATTGGGAAATCAGAACAAGAATCTTAATTCTGCTAAGAAGATCCCCAGAATAGGGACTTTCTTTAATTTACTGCTGTGTTCTAGCATCTAGACCAAAGCCTGACTTTTATTAGCACTAAATAAGCACTGATGAATGAACTCAAGGATACCAAGCACAGCAGTTCTTCAGTTTTCTCATCTGATGTTAAAGGGTCATATCAAAGAATACTGATGTTTCTGTTGTATCCTATATTCTATAGTTCAGCTAACAAAACAATGTTAAATGTTAATTTTGTTGCCTATCATTTTCCCTATATCATTCTTTCTTGCTTCCTTTCCTTTCCTTCCTTTTCTTCTCTTTGCTTATTTCTCTTTTGTCCTCTCCATCTTTGTCTGTTTTCTTTTTTTTTCTTTCTTATTAACACCTTAAAGATAGTAGCACTGAATCTTTTCAAGTTTAAATAGCATGAGTGATCTTTGCTTAGAAGTAGATGATAAGTAGTGGTCCAGAAAAAACGAAACAAGGAGCCCTTCTCTGCCTTTCAGAGAATGCACAGAACATAGGAAACACTTCTTTTCACATAGAAAAGGAAAAGCTTTCAGCCCTGAGACACAGGGAGGTGCTGAGGTACAGGTAGAAATGACTGATTATTAACTTAATTTTTGGCCTATCTCTCCTCCCTGGAGATCAGGGGATGAGGCTGAAAGTTCCAAAATTCTGATAATGGCTTGGTCTTTCTGGCGACCAGCTCTGATGCTGAAGCTATCCAAAAGCCACCAAGAATTTACTCATTAGAACAAAAGATATTCTCATCATCCAAGAAGTTACAAGAGATTTAGAAGCTCTGTGTCAGAAATTGGCAGCAAAGACCAAATATATATCCTATGTTTCATAAATACTCATACACTCAAGATAAGAAAATGTATTTAATAATTAAAATAATATGCCTTCAATGAGCATTTTATCTGTATTGTAATGTCAATTGCCATAATCACTCATTTGGAAAGTACTATTTTAATCCTTAGTTTTACAGATAAGGAAACTAACACATAAAGGATTTAAGTTACTTGATTATATCTAGAACATGCCTGAGCCAGAATTTCAGTCCACGCACTTTACTCTAGAGTTTACTATTTTAAACATTTGTACATTAATGTAGTGATAGCTGCAATTGTTTGGATAAAATAATTATGAAATATTTTAAATAAGATTCTTTAGATAAGTGGCTTCTCATGGTTCTACTGCACATCATCATACAGTGATGTCTGAGTTTACCATATTGAATGGAAAATAATAATATTGTTTTTTAAAATCATAAGTAGAAGGTTTGCCGGAAGTGTTAATAATTTCCTGGAAGTGCTATAACACTTGAGTAAAGAAATTGTTTTGATCTATGTGCTATATTTATTACTTTACAAGAAAGAACAATTCTGAGAATATCAGAGAGTGACAATTTAATTTGGATATACCACAAAAACATACATGAGTTTGTAGATTGAAACAAATTTATGTCTGGGAGACTCATTAAAATAATTTGTTATCTTTTCCTCCTAATGAATTATATGAATAGCAATAATTACATATCCTATAGTACTACAATCAATGACAGTTCATTTTTTCTATAAAGTAATTTAAGATAAAACAGCTGATCAAAATATTCATATTAATGCAAAATTTTTTTAATGTATTAATGTCCATATGCATAAAATGAAACCTTCACATGGTATCATGTAAAGAGTAAAACATATTGAAATCAGATGTGTTTTCACACCCACAGGCTTAGTCTTCTACATTTCTAATGAAATCATCAAGACATATAAAATAAGTAAAATTTTCTATCAGCAAAATAGATTAAAATTTACTCACAGATTTGACATTTGAAAAATTAATCCCAGACAAAAACAAGTAAAGCCAGCTTCAAAAATTTGCCAACCAAAAAATCTGTAAAGCAGAATTGAACACATAGGAATCAAAGAATGATCACATTCATGACCTCCAATATCACACTAGATGAGAAAGGTTATTATTCTTATTCAGATTTATTAAGAAAATTCTCAATTGATTAGGAATCCCTGCTGGGTGCAGAAAAAAAATTCACCCATTCAGGACACAAATCTCATTGATATTCTTAGTCTAGACCAGACTTTCATCTGCTTATTTGGCTGTGAAAGGCACTATGGGATCATTTTCATGAGTTTTTGATAATGCAGGCCACTGGGCTATTAATCCCAGCTTGTGGACTTTGTTCTAGATAAATTCAATGACTTTGTCTTCAGAAAAATAAATTTTTACTGCAGGATGAATTTACCCACCTTAGCTACACCAGTATGCAGCAACTTCCTTCCTGTTCATCAGCCATTAGCCTCATCTGAGGGCTCGACAAATCAAACACCCTCAGGATGGCAGAGAAGAAAAATGAGAAGAACTGGGTCTTTGTTGATGTCACTGCATGTCAACAAATACAGTTTCATGATGTCCTGTCTCTTAATATCCTGTATACAAATAATATACATACAGTTAAATGCAAATTGTTTTGGAGTCTTCTGTTATTTGAAATCCAACAATATGTACCGGCCTGTTGTGCTTGATTCTCTAGAAAATTCCCTGATGGACTTTATTGCCTTACAATATTGTTTCTGGGATGTAGAAGGTTTGTATCTAACTCTTGAATTTTATAAACTATGGCCTAAGGCTTAAAATCTGTACCTTAATATATTCTAACTTTTATTTTCAAACAGCAAAATTTGCAGTACTGATATATGCTCCTCTAATTTTTGTACCTTCTTTATTTATTAAATACTTTGTGAAAGGAGCAAAACAAGCTGAATTAGTGATTTTCATGGTACATGTTGCAACATCAAGTAAAATATTTACTTGCAGCTTAGACTAATTATGAAAAAAATCCAAGTTTCTTGGATAAAATATAATCCTTGCCATTCAGTGGTCAGAGATAAATTTATTATGGTTACTTATGTTGTTATATTTAATTTTATCTAAACAATCTTTCAATTCTCCAAATGTGAGGCTTTTTGCTTGTGTTTTTTCTGCAATCTGACACCTATAGGTGAGAGAGAAAAACCCTACACTCATTTCTTTCTTTATACAAATTCTCTGAAAGCATTCTCAAATATATATCATGCCTCTAAAGAAAAGCATAGTACATCCTCTGAAATTTTCCTGGTTCCCTCACCAGGCACATCTCCAGCATCATGTTGATAGGCCTTTTCAGAGTGTCAGCATCAGTGATTTTATGCTTGCACTGTAGGGAAAACTGAATATGCAACCAACCTATATCCTTTAGCTTGACCATGATAATTTCAGTTAGACTTCATCAAACTATATGCACTTGGTTTTGTTCATCTAAAGCTAAAGAATAACAAAGAAATACAACATTGAATATCTTTGTAGGACAGATTTTTTTTCAGGAAAATATATGTGCTTCTTCTTCTTTTTTTGCCTGTTACAGCAGAGCCTCTAAATACTCCACAAACAATATGAAAAAAATGAAACCAATGGATTTGTCAATATCTGAAATGTCATAAGGAGAAGCCAAGAACTTAGATATATTGGGAAAGTCTTTAAAAACATGAGGAAAACAGATTAAATGGAAATACACATCTTGAATATTCCTTTATAATAAGAAAAATAGAAGAAGAAGAATACTCCAGAGGGAATGTATAGAACTATTGTGTATTCATTTTTAAAGGTTCTATTTGTTGGTTCTTTACTTAAGACTCACTCCCTAGAATTCTAACTAGAGCACTCAGCTTTTCTTTTGTGAAATGGCATTTCCATTCCACTCTCTCCTTGAGTTTGATGGGAATGATTAATCTTAAACTCCGTGAAGGACTCCCATTCTCCTAGCCACAGAATTTAGTTCTGAGATGACCATAAAATCTAATCCAGGGCATGTGACATTGAGAACACTTAGCTAAGGCAGTAAGGAAAGAAGCTCTGTCTAACTCCTTGACAACAACAGAATATTGGGCTGGTTGGAGTAGCATAGGGATTTTAGGAACACCTATGTATATTTTACTCATCATATGAGCTGTCCTAATGATGAAAGTGACTCACAGAGGAAAAAAATGCCCAAAACATCACAGAATACACAGAAATAAAGCAAAATTTCTGAGGATGTGTGAATGTGGAAATTAACATTCAAAAGAATCCAGGTCTCTTTAAGGTTTTCTGCTGTGTGATCTAATCAGTTACCTTTTTATTTAAATGAGTATATATACATTTAATTACAAATATTTCATATATTAAATATATTATGTATATAGTCATATTTAACTATAAGACTCAAATTTTTCAAAGAGCAAGTTCAAAATTGAGACTATCAGTAAGCCTTAGAAGTAAGTGAAACAATACTGAATTCAGATTTCTAATCACTTAATAATGATGAAATAACATTGCAATATCATTTATTCTAAAAATTGTACATAGTATAGTATACATATATTTTTATTTATTTTAAAATTTTGTTTAAATACATATAAACAATCAAATATTTCAAGAAGGCAATTTTGCTGAGCTTTTAATATGTCTCAAACATTGTTATAAATATTTTCACATATTAAATCATGTAATCTTTAAAACAGCACAATGAATTAGGTTTCTTTATTATCTTGATATTATAGGAAAACACACCCAAGATATTGGGCATCAGCATCCAGGAAATTAACATTTATTTGTTATATAAATAATAGTTTGATTGTGAAAAGAGATTGTAGGAGGTAAAGTATAAAACCAGTGTATCACAGGTTAAGATTTAAGTATTACCCATTAGGTTAGAATAGCTGTATTTTTGTTTTTCCTCTCACTATTGCAGACTTGTAATACAAGAATTAAGTACATATTTCCCAATTCTTCTTTCTACATGCTTTCAATATCCCCAGTTCCCCCAACAGAGATATTCTAATGCTTTGGGCATGAATAATTGAATATATGTGTCTACACACATATGTTGAATATTATGTATCCTTTTAAGTATAATGTATTTTTCTTGCATATCTTCATTGTTTACATGCATAAATGGGATTGAGAAATGATAATACAATGACATTTTATTTTTCTTCTTGTTTTTACTCAACTTCATGTTTTAAGATTCATCAAAATGCTCTGAAGATCTCTAGTTTATACATATCTGCTTTGCTATCTATTATGGCATCGTATGTATTACAAATATCCTACATTTGCATTGTTATTTTTAGTAATCACTAACAAGGATGGTTCCAATTGTTTGCTTTCACATAGAATGCTGTAATAAACATCTTGAAAATATACACTAAAGGACATATCATGTAC
Source organism: Vicugna pacos (assembly GCF_048564905.1). NCBI lineage: Eukaryota > Metazoa > Chordata > Mammalia > Artiodactyla > Camelidae > Vicugna > Vicugna pacos. Next base: position 63,812,369 of record NW_027328741.1, on the reverse strand, counting down.
AGAATATGTACAGAGTTCCCTCTTTGCTTATTAGTGAGATTTGTCTTCTTTGCATTTGGTCTCTATTGTTTTTTATTATGTTGATATAAACTTGTATAGTGTAGATGTGAAGTATTTTTCAGATACTAATTTTGCAAATACCTTCATTTCTCTATCATCTCAGCTTATTTTTCAATTGTGCCTTTGATTGAACAATATTAAATTTGCCAATACTGAACCAGAATTTTTAAATTCTGGCCTTGTATATGTGCTTTCAAATGCTTTATTAAAATCCCTTACTGAACACAATGTTGCATATAGCTTCCTTGGTTTCAGTCTATTACTTTTACAATTTTACTATTCCATATAGGTCTTTGTGTATCTTGATATGTAGAGATCAAAAGTTATAATCTTCTCTGTGATTCAGTTTTTCCAATACCTTCCCTTAAACAAGCTGCACTATGTCCAATTTTTGTGATACTTTTATCACAGAATAGATTCATTCAAATGCGTCTTATTTCTATTTTAAAAATTTCCATTTTATTCCAAGAAGCTGATTTGTTGACTGTGATGTTTATACTACATTGTTTTATTTCTTTAAAATATGACATCTTCTCAGGTAGGAAAAGACTTCCAGGTTTTTTTTTTTAAATGATTGAACTATTATTAAATAGATGCTCTTGTGTATGTATGTTGAGTATTTACTAAAAATAATTTGTCAGGAATTATAATTTAAACTTCACTGAAGTTATGATGAAATGGGTGACCTGGTCTTATTGTTAATCTTAAGAAAATATGGAATGAGCAAATGTAAACTACAATATATAAAATAGATGAGCAATAAGCATTTACTCTATAACATGGGGAATTATATCTAATATTTTGTAATAACTTATACTGGAATAAAATCTGCAAAAATACTGAATCATTATGCTGCATACCTGAAACTAGTACCAAGAATATCCATATAAAATTTTCTAATACATTTAACTTTTACAGAAAGTTATATATCATTTACAATCTTAAAATAGCTACCCTCTGTTCACTGCATTAATAGGATAATAATCTTTAAGTACTTTTATGTATCTATTTAAATATAAACAAATATGAAGCACTTTCTGAAGTTGGTGTCCCAATAGGGAAGAATAGATTTGGACTACCCCATAGAGTCTCATTCCTACAGATAGTTTATTATTATTTGGCATGGCAGCCTGCTGTAAACCCAAATTCAACAGCTTCTTTTTATTTGATATGAGTCAGAATGTAGAGTGGAAATTTTTACTCCAGGACACGTGTTAAAAATCATCAGCCATAATTGTTTAGTACCACAACTGCTTGAGCCAATAACAACAACTGGGGCAAATGGGAAGATGACCAAAAGACTTAAAAGGAAAAAATTGGAAATTAGGACATCCATAGGGGGTTTTAAATAGCTTTGATATATTCCTGAGAATGTGGAAGGTCATGTATAGGGCAGTTTTTAAGCCCAGGGGGAACTGAGAAGGTTTTAATATTTCACTTCTGGCTGATATTGAAACTCCAAAGTGAGAGATGAAGCATAGCTGTAAACTGAAGGAGCATTAAAGATGTGTCTAACATGCAGATAAAACCCCTCAGCAATATCCAGGAGACTTATTGGAACATCACATTTAAGTAAAATGTGTGAAGTTATTAGGTGACCGCTAAGCTAACAAAAGAGATAGTTCTGCTGACAAGTGATATAGAACACAGACTTCATAGATTTGTTCAGGAAATGTACCAAAAAAAAAAAAGCAGTAAGACAAAAATCTTATTTCCACAATTGTCACATTATATTACTTTAAATGTTCAGTTTAAAAAAAAACAAGTTTATGAGACATGCAAAGAATCACAAAACTATGCTACACAATAAGGAAAAAAAAGAATAAGGAAACTGTCCCTGAGAAAACTTCGATGTGGGATACACTTTACAAAGACTTTATATCAACTTCTACAAATATCTCCCAAGAACTAAAGTAAATCATGTTTCATGAACTAAAGGAAAACATGAGAGTTATGCCTTGTCAAATATAAAAATGTTTCCATATACTTATAGATGACATGTGAGTGGATACAGATATTACAAAGGATTTCACACACATTGAAACACAATTAGAAGTAACAAATGAGTTTAGCAAGTTTGTTGGATATCAAATACAGTATAAAATATTAGTTGAAATTCTATACAATAGCAGTGGACAAATTCCATACATTTATGATCTTGCATATAAAAGGATAAAATGTTTAAAATCTATTTATCAAAAGAACAACAAGACTTTTACACTGAAAACTGTAAAACCTCTTTTAAAGAAATTAAGATAAACTTACATAAGTGGAAAGGGATATCATATTCATAAATTAGCAAACAATATTTTTGAAGCATCAGTAGTTCCCAGACTGATTTAGATTCAGTGAATTCCCTATTGAAATTCTACCTAACTTTTTCACAGAAATTGATAAACTGACTGTAAAATTGATATGGAAATTCAAGGGTCCAGGATACCACAAAAATGGAAAAGATAAACAAAGGTAGAAGACTCACATTTCCCAATTTCAAAACTTTCTGTAAATTACATTATTCAAGATGGTGTGGCACTGTCAGAAGAATAGAGATCAAGTTAACATAACCCACCTCTTGAACATAATTACTAACAACTTGTGAGCCATGAAAGTATAGTACAGAATCAAATATATTGAACAAAATACAAAACACTTAAAGGAGGATATTAATTCTGAAAATGACCTATTCCATAATTTGGAAAATGTTTGGGAAATTGTTTTGAATTCTCAGAAGAATGTTATGGATTAAGTGACATGGGGAACAATTTGAAAAGGTTTCCCTGAATTCAAAGGACAAGATGAAATTAACAGAAAAAAGATGCAAGTATCTATAGAAGCTGTAAACTGGTGATTCTAAAATGCAGATTACAGGTGATTACTGATAGAACAGAACAAAAAGGGAAGAAGTGGTAGCCAAAATTATAGTGTGGATATGTTTTCTAGACAAATAAAAATGTTTAAAAATCATTGCATGTGTAATGAAATGCTCACTATGGTACATGTAATATAATTCTTAAGACACCTACATGTAAACACAGAGGAGAGATGAAGGAAATTCATCCCATAAAATATATAACAGAAAAGTCAAAGATAAAGGTTAGCTTCATACTAAAAATAGCATATAAACAAACTCATATTCCTCACATTTTCTTTTGAAACACAAAATGATAGAAGAAAAAACAAACTCACAGCATCATCCATAGTTTAATGTTGAAAATAAAAGCTTATGATCAGATATTCCTTTTCAAGATAAAATCCACTTAAAGTAAACAGGACTCAAGAAGAATTTGAACCTGTTTACTTTGCCTAAAAAAAAAATCATAAAGATCTATTTTAACCAATTGATAGAAAAATGAAAATTAATACTCATAAATAGAGATTGATTAAAATGTCTAACAATGAACAAGGCTTAGTGATAATTCAGAGATGATATAAATAATTGTTAAATTTATTAGAACTGTAATAGCAAATTATAATTAATAAGATAATATCTATAGCATATTGGGCTATTAAAACTAAAATTGATTGTGATTACTATGTATTTATTTCTTACATGGTTGTAACAAACATATACACCCCCTTTTTTTTTTTGGTTATCTATTCTTCTACTTTGTGGAAATTTCTATCAAAATGTGTCACTTACCATTCCTGAAATTAGGCACATTGAGGTTGTTTCAAACATGTTCTCAAATTCTCACAAGATATATGAGTCTTTGGAATATGGACTGGTTTATTGACTCACTTCTAATGAATATAATGTGTCAGAAGTTACATTGTATAACTTCTGACTCTAAGAAAAAGGAAACGCAGCTTCCTTCCACCTGGATCTCTTGTTCTGGAACTTTTGAGCTGACACATTAAAAGCCTGATTACCCTAAGCTTCATACTGATGTCAGGTGATGAGACCACATGGAGTAAGAGAGAGATGCCGTAGGATCCCTTTCTATTCTGTCCCTAAGCTGTCCAACTCCCTCTAACTTCAATCTGCAGACATATGAGTGAGAGAGACTTCAGATTACTTCAGACCCCTGCCTCTGAGATGCCCTGGCAGATGTCAAGTGAAGCAGACAAGGCTTCCCCACCATTTCCTGTCTGAATCACTGACCCACAGAACCAACAAGCAAAATGAATTTTCACAACTAAAGTTTTGATAATTTGTCAAGAAGCAGTCACTGCAAAACACAGAGACCAACATTTCTGTTAGAATGTATCTTCCACAGGTTGCAATTGGTTTAAGGATGATTATGTGGTTTAAGTTAAGCAAGACAGAATTGTGATTGTTTGCTTGCCTGATTGCTTGATTAATTTGATTTATCTTGATTGATTCTTTTTTCTGTGTGGTAGAAGTAGACATATATGGATTTTCAAGGTGGAATTTGGAAAGGGGGTTCTCTCTACATGTGAGGTCCTGAAAAATAAGTTCCTTGTTAAACTGGAACCCTATGAGAAGCATTCATAAAAATGAAGAGAGGGTGTCTCAGAAAGAAGTCAGAAACGAGATGCAGAAAATGATACAAGTTGCTAGTGACATATTTGAAGCCTGGAATCCATTCTCACCTTAAATAAACACTTCTCCCCTCGGTTGGCCTGCTCCCAATTCTCAGGAGTGTACTCTCTTTTAGTACCTTTTTACTTTACTAATAAACATCTTGCTTATATCACACTTTCTGTCTCTCATTAATTTTTTTTTCAGTTCACTAAGAACCATGGTAATTCTTATTTCCCTTATCACAGTATCTATCCTTCTCAATGTATGGACTGATAAGTAATCTTTTATGGCTTAAACTAGTTTGAGTCAATGTCACTTTTAACCAAACGGTTAGTGAATAATGCAGCAGTAAAACATGTTTTATTGTCCTCTTACAAATCTGATTCTCACAGATTTCTTCCAAACAGTATTCAATTTCTATCAGTGTTGTTCCTCAGTAATTCTCCAAAGGGACATAATACCCTATGAGAGCTGCCCTACATCAAAGAAAAAAAAGGCAGTTTAATTTATCTGGTTTTAATACAAATTTGGGAACACTCTTTTCTAAGGAAGTTGCTTTTTAAAAAATTTGGATCTGATACAATTGTGATTTATTACAAGTCAAAAAATCCCCAGAAAATGTCAAAAGTTTGAGCAATTGACAATGGATATTTGAAAATGGATAATTGAAAAGAGATATTTGACAGTATTTTATTTCCATACTCATAAAGGAAGACAAGAATGGTTGCAGATGCACTTTCTCATCTATTGATATTATACTACCAGATCCTAATAACATGTCTGATGTTGTATATAGTTTCAGATGCATTAGAAAGCTATTTTTAAGACATTCAAAAATTGTTGTAAGTTTATTAAAGGAATAAACTCAAAATATTTTCTTCTTTAAAATATTAAAAAATCTATTTGAGAATTAATATTTTAAGAGACTAGTTTTATTATCCATTTCAAACTTGGGGATTGTAAATAAATAGAAACAAGTATGAAACTCAGTTTTAGAAAAAAAAAAGGATAACCATATATTTTGTTCTATAATTTTCTTTTCTTTCTTGTTTTAAACCTGAAGCTGCCAGTCATGTTTTTCCATAGGACATATATTCTTCTGATTTTATTCCTTTTAAAATCTAGTTTTTCCCTTAGGGAAAAATATTTATATTTTAAAAAAGATCTGGAATTTCTCAACAGAGTCAAGGAACCATGCTGTATGAGTCAAGAGTACAAATGGTGTCTTTTTCCCTGTACTGCTCCCACCCAATCAATCTGCATGAAACATTGATGCATGGCAAATTCCAGAATATAAAAAATATAGTGTCAAAAGGAATAAAGCATGACAAAAAGAGTGACAAAAAATTCACTTTTCTGATTGTGTGCACATTCTCCATTTTCCCATTGTATTGTCATTAACTTCTCACACTATGTAACAATGCAGAGTGGCCAGAAGTTGGTGAACTATCCTTTCCATCAGAAAGCATACATGCATAAACAAACAAACAAACAAACAAAGTACAATTGCAAAACACAAACCCCAAAAATAAGGAAAGAGAAGAGGAGTAGAGGGGAGGGGAAGATCATAAGGGATAATGCTGTCAAAAACCCACTAGCATAAATATTAAACACACAGGAAAGAGAAGCAGGTGTGACCCAGAAAGAGAGCAATTGACTTAAGATACTGGAGAGATTAAGACTTGGAAGGATAACATAGAAAGAAGATTTTCCTATCACACATTTGACAGGATTGTTTAATAAATTTTAATTTCTATTTTATTTTTACAACTGTATCCTACACAGCAAAGAGTGAGAGACCATGGTAACCCTCCTCAAAGTCAGATAAGCATTGTGTCCTGGGAATTGTGGCTATTCTGGACTTAAAAGGACAATGGTGAGAAACTAATTTTAATATTTAAATTTTAGAATTACAGTATTCCAAAATGTGTAAAGGCAAAAAGGGTATAAATGAAAGACAGCTGTATGGCCGAAAATGATGATGCTCATAGAGTATTTTCCTAAGCTCTGGCTCTATTACTACACACTTCATTTGCTGCTGTGCATCATTTGTTGCTGTGCACCGTCTCTGGACCTTGCCCAGAGCTTTCTGAGCTAAAGAGATATAAGTTGTCTGATGTTGAAGTAGTTGATCAAGACAAAAGTCCAGATGAATGTAACAGTCAAGCCTTCTATCACTTGCTGAGATGACACAGTTAGAGGTTAAACAGGAAAAAGTGTAAGCTCCCATGGTGGTTCACTTTCCCCCAGGATATTGTGCAAGACAATGGTCAGGTGGATCAGTGAAAATATTTGTCTTACTTTCCAGGGAGCCCCCAAACCGAATGCTCCTCTCACGTTGGACCTGAGGTCTGTGGGGAGCCATTGGGTAAGGGCAAGGATAGCATGGAGAAAAATATTTTCAAGGGTCCCTGATAAGGTTATCTGGGCAGAGGTGCCTGAGAGCTTCCCCTGCAGTAAGACCCTGATGATGAAGCCTCCAAGAGGAGGGCCTGGGCCAGGAAATGAGGTAAGTGTAAAGGCATGCATGACTAGGGGCCTTGGGTTCTGAGACTGCAATTCATTGGCTGGGCACTGAGACTGTGTGGGCTGAGCAGCTTTCCCCTGTGAGTTTCCTCAAGTAAATCCTTTGCAATTGCCTATGGTTGGACTTAAATTAGACATAGGTTTTTGGCCTGGAGCCTGACAACCTCAATTCTGTCTATGTGAATGATAGTAGTGATAGAACATTAGCCAACTAGTTTGGATGCTTTCAAAGTGAACAGAGACCTAAGATTATGTGCTGAATAGATCATGTCAGGGAGGGAGTCTGTGTGTAGGGGAGTGCATTGTCTAACATACCAGCCAGTGAAAGTCCCCAAGGGTCAAATGTAAAAATGCCAGTGAGGAGGAAACTTCTCCTCATTGAGTAACTGGGCTGAATAGAATAAATATTTCTCACCACATAAGGAAGAGGTGTTAATATACAAGTGATTTGATTTAAGGATATTAAAGCAACATAATATTTCTTAACCTGAAAGATATTCAGCAAAAATATACCCATTATACAACTATAAATATATAACCGTGAGTATGGTATTCAGCAGAATGTTACAACCTCATGTTCACCACAAACACAGGACTTTTATTTTTTATTATTATTATTATTATTTAACAACATGTCAAGTGATAGATTTTACAAAGGGGACCTAATTTATGTTATCCCAGAAAAGACTTAATGTCTCAAGGATACATAGGAGATATTCTGAAAAGTGTATCCCAGGTCACATATATGTGGACCAAAAGATACCAAGGATCCTGGGCTGCTGGAGGGTCTAGATGAGGCCTCTCTGGGCCAAGCCTGATGGCAGGAGATAAAAGTGGAGAGGCAATCAGATATTCTTTTTTGATATAAAATTTAAAACTCTCAGAAAAAAAATCACTCATGACATTTTCTTTTATTGTACCATATGTCTCCCCCCTTATAACTATTAACCTAAGGTATAAAATATTTTTTAGTGATATGTACTAATGATTTCCTTGAAAGGCATTATAATATTTTAGTGATATGTACTAATGATTTCCTAGAAAGGCAGTATAATATAAAGTCTGGAAACCCACTAGATTACTTTTTTAAGATTTATAGTCATGACTTTTTACTGTATGATTTTTCGTGATTTTAGAAATGTGCATAAATTTTCCAAATTGTGAAAATAGTTTGATTTCCAGTTATTCTTTGCCTTCCTATTTTTCTCTGAATGTTAATCTATCATCTGAACAATGAAGCTGTCTGATCCCTCACAGCCAAAATGAAAGAGACCCTTAGAAAAGTAGTCCTTCCCTGAGAAAGCAAGAATATGCAGCTTCACTTATAAGGGAACCCAGAACATCTTAAATTTACTAACCTCACAAAGAATACACGGATGTGATATTGGAATGAATGGCTAAAAGTAATTATAAAACTTTCATCCTTACAACCCTAACAGGTTTACTCCCATTTAGAAATCTCCAATGCATGAGAAATCAGATATGTCAATGTATGAACTTTTAATTCCTTATCATTAAGGGAATATGCTTCACGTTTCATTGTAATTTACTAATTTCTTTCTGAAGCTGCATTTCATGTTCTTCTTACACCTATCTGTGAGATAAAGTGAGCAAATGTTTTAATTCCAATTTTGTACGTATGGAAATCAAAGCTGAGAGAGAAAGGAAATAATTTTCTCCAATTTTTTGAAACCAGTCAGTGACCAAATTGGGTTTCAAATCTAAGTCTTTCTTTTTCAAACACTTAATGGCCTAAATAAATAATTGGATCTGAAGTGGTGTAAAGTTAACCCAAGCAACAATAGATTTTCTCTAAGAAGCTTAATTTTCATGGGAAAATTATTGTGCACATGTGGGTAGATAATATCATCCAATGTAGCTCAAAGAAGCAGAAAGGATAGGTCAAAAAAAAACATTTAGAAATGATAAATAATCATCATTCAAGAATACTGTAAATATCTTCTTAGCTATATAAGCAAACATAAAATTGGAGAGTTGAAATTACTTAAGACTAGAAGTAGAATAAGAATCAGATGGCTTTTTTCAGGTCCTCAACATCAATTATAACTTTTTCTTTGTGATTAGTTAAAAGGATATTATTTCTTCCCATCCAACTTCTGCAAGGAGAGTTAGGCATTTTTTGCTTGTGACTCATAGTAGCTGGTAAAGAAGAGGTGCTCAACAAAAATTTCTCAAAAAAATAGTCTTAGAGAATATTTTGAGTGTTCTTCATTTTTAAAATTCTTGTTTATTCTTATCTCCAAAACAGACAGACAGCATAAAAATAAAAAAAAGTCATTGTTTTGGAATATGATGTATATTTTAGCTGTTGTGTGTGCAATTAACAGAAGAACGCTCCCCATTCTCTCTTGACCCATGAATCACAGCTGAGCCCAACATGTGGCATCACCGAGTGACACACACACACAAATCTTCATAAAATATAGTAATATATTTCTCACATAAATTATATTTATTGGCCAGTCATCAAGTCACAGGTTGTTTCCCTGAGGTTTCACAATGATTCAGGACTTGGGACAGTTTGGTTTGGGCAGCTGTTCATCATTATTGCCCTAGTTGTCAGTCATTAAATTTGCCCTGTTTTAATTAATAACCTATGTGTTCATGCACACTTGGTGTAACAATGATTAGGCCTACACTTATTCAAGTATCACATTTTTATTGTAAAATACTTCTAAATAATTTTGAAAAAAATTCACTTAACTCTTGCAACATCTCTTAATGAGGGAATCAGATCACCAGTATTGTCTTTTTTGTTTTTTTGTTTGTTTGTTTTTGTTTTGCCAATGACCAGCACTGAGAGGTTGCTGGCTTTATTTAATTTTTTTAAATTAAGGTATAGTTGATTAACAATATTGTGTTAATTTCAATTGTAAAGCATAGTGATTTAGTATATATATATATATATATATATATAATTTTTCAAACTCCTTCCCATTATTGGTTATTACAAGATATTGAATATAGTTCCCTGTGCTATACCTTGCATGTCTGTTGATCCCAGACTCCTAATTTATCCCTCTGCTGCCTTTTCCCCTTTTGTAACCATAGTTTGTTTTCTATGTCTCTAAGTCTGGTTCAGTTTTGTAAATATGTTCATTTGTATCATTTTTAGATTCAGCATATAATATGATATTTGATTTTCTCTGACTTCAGATAATATGATCATCTCTAGGTCCAAAAGTAATTAATAAAAACCATTATTATTTTCTAATCAATTCTCTCATTTGGTGGACTCAACACTTGTAGATTTTAACTTTAAATTTTTAACTCTTCCCAAGGAACCCTACAAGTTCATAGTACATAATATTCTGTATCTTAGTTATAGTGAAATTTAGATTCACAATTTCTCTTGCTGGTATGAAGAAAAATGTTTTCTAACTATAATAAATGCACATGACCATCTTGTGTAAGAATATCACTGCTTTTTCTGGTTCTTAATTCCTTGTCAATGCATAAAACTCAAGAGGAGTCCTATGAATAATATTTCCTAAGGAAATAAAAAAACAATTTTTTAAATTTTAAAATATTGAGTGAGAGAGAAAACTTCTGCCAGAAGTGAAAAGTTATGCTATGTAGATATTTTCCCATGACATACCAAATATAGTGACTTAAAAATCACATCTACCTGTTATTTTTTGCAAGGTTTTGATTCAGTTTGGAGGTCTTGCTAATCTGAATTGAGTTGGACTGACACTGCTAAAGGTTCTCTCTCCTGTATAATAAGCTTATGGGTTAGTAGTGAATGACCAGACTTGGCTGGCTTTAGCTGGGGTGACAACCCTGCTTGATGCGGTCTCTTAGCTGCCAGGAAGCTAGTCTCAGCTCATTCTCAGGTTGATGGTGAGGATTCAAGAGAGAGGAGGTCATGTCATGAACAGGACAAGCCAAAGTGCACTCTTCTATCTTCAATGAATTTTCAGCTTATATCACACTTGTTAACATTGCTTTGACCAGAGCTTGAAATGTAGAAAAGTCCATTGTCAAAGAGAAGAGCAGAAAATTACAAAGAAAATGACAGGATTTAGAAAAAAATTAATGAGACCATGAATCAAATTAGCCTACCACAAAAGGTGATTCACTTGTTAATAACACTGTTGAAGACATGTCTTCTAAGACAGGGACTGATTCTCCACTGAATGGTGAAGACAGTAATAATAATAATAATAGTAATAATAATAATAATAACAACAACAACAACAACAATAATAATGGAACAGATATAACAAAGCAGAAACAGACTCACAGATACAGAGAATGGACTGTTGGTTGTCAGGAGAGAGGGGTGTGGGGTGGGGCAAAGCTATTATAAAGGATTATGGAATACAAGCTACTATGCATAAAACAAGATACAAAAAGACCTAATGGATAGCACAAGGAAAATAGTCACTATTTTATAACAGCTTTGTATGCAGTAAAATCTATAAAAATATAGAATTTCCATGCTGTACACCTGAACTAATATATTGTAAGTCAAAAATACTTCAGTTTAAAATAAAAGAACTTAGAGAATGTAATGAGGGTCATTTGGTTTTTTACCATAAAGTAATTACCATACAATAATTACTAGCTTCCTGATCGCATTTATAATGGCTATAACTTTCAGTTAGAGGCAACCTAGGAACCTCTAAGAAGTCAAAGAAAACACATATTTTTCATGATTGACAAGTCTTTCCTTCCAAAATACACTCATACTTCAATTTAAAAAAAAAATCTTTATTGGGAGCCTGGAAATACAATTATGTTCAATTCAGAGTCATTGCAATTGAATTGGCAATTGAAATATAAAGAAATCCATGTGCCAATAGAGCTAAATACATGAATTCTATGGAGTGCTACATAATCAGAAATTAAACTTTGCCACATATATGTCTTACTTTAAAAGTCATTATTGAAATATAGAAATGATAAGACAAGTGCATAAAACTTGACTTTACAGCTTGGTGAGATTTCACAAATTGAAAGCACTGACATAACCAGCTCTGGGATGCTTTTGAATGTTTCCTCTTTGTTGTCTCTTTCTTTCCCCTTATTATTGGCAAATAGTTAGAATAGCAAGTGCATGTAGTGCAAAATGTGTGGCTCTCACTAGACCAGATGGCTGACAGTGTTTTTTTTCCAGATGCATTTTTCTTGGGAGACATTAAAATGTAATATTCTTGTTATCAGTGCATTGCCTCTCTGCTGCAAACCACCCTTAAATGACTGCTCTGAAATAATATATCTGGACCCTGTAGATGTTTCTCCTGTGGCAGATGGCATGCTTTGTTAGTAGAGAGTACCAGAGAGACAATAGATTAAGAAAGGGGTTTCTCTTCCAAGTCTGCTGTTCAGCAGAAGAACTTGGATGTTGAATTGAGCAAATGATATGGAAGGAAAAGAGAAAGCAAGTGATCATGCACAACTGATAACACGACCAGGAACCAACAAGTTCAGTGCAAGGATAGACTTTCCTCACCATCTTTTTAAAACAAGTCCTACTGGCTAAATATATGTGACCATTTTATATGCAGTTCTGTCTTCATGATGTGAATGTACAATGATCATGGTAGCCATTCTTTTATTATATTACTATGTTTTGTAAAACTTCACTTCGACTCCAGAGGATTCTTCTTAGATTTCCAAGATGACTAAGCTAAAGAAATCAATTTACATTTAAAATATTCCATGCATTTCTACCAAGGCTCACCTTCACCAGACAGCTCCCTTACCTGAAAATTATTTATGTAAATGTGCTTATAGAGCATCAGAAATTATGATTTGGTCTCATTAAAAAGCTGAGTTCAGTTAAGCTCCCTCCAAGGACAGAAAAAACTGGAAGAAGCATTGTTTCCACTCTAAAAACAACAACAACAAAACAGACTGCAAATATCACAAGGTTTCTTAAACCAATCAGAAAGCTGATGTTGCATAGCCATGAAGTAGACTTGAAATCTAAAGGTAAGACTTTCCTGGAAGAGATAGGACATGAGCCCAGGATTACCTGTGACTGAGCATGGAGGAAAGTACTCCAGGTGCTATCAGAAGTAGTGAGAATTCAGATACATTTTTAACACATGTGTAAAGGCAGAGTGCAGGTTAACAAAAAACCATGAGAGAATATAACTCTTGGAAGCTACAGACACACAGATATTTTGTTCACAGTCACAAGCCCCTCTTCAGAAGCCTTCCATGGGTGCTCACCAGAACGATCAGGACCGGGCAAGCAGACCAGGTGACATGTGCCTGGAAAGACAATTTGCCTATTTCTTATAAAATTAAATATTATAAAATTAAATGTACACTTACAATACAACTGAACGATCTCACTCGTAAGTATTTACCCATGAGAAATTAACACTTTTATTTACACAATATCCTAGATGTAAATCTTTATAGTGGTTTTTATTCATAACTACCCCAAACTAGAAACAGCATAAACATCCATTATATAGTAAATAGATAAACAAATTGTGACACTTCCATATAATGGAATAGAGGTTAACAACAGAAGGAAACACAATTCTTGTAATAGAGGAGAATAAATTTGACTCCATATTGGATCTGTTCCTTTAGTTTTAATCACTGTGCCCTGTTTTCCAGGCTTAGCCTTGCCAGCTCTGCTCCTTTTGTGAAACAATGTTGCCTTTTGCCTGAAATCAATAGGAGAGCCTATTCTTGGGGCTCTGACCTTTAAGGATGTTAGCACTGCTGCACTTACATAGAGATGGCAAGTTGCAAAATAGAGAATAACTTTTGCTTTGTTGGAGGTTTTACAGGAACACCATGACCTGAACAACCTGGACAGCTGGAAGAACAAAGGATTCCAAGAACAAACAATTCCTGCAGCAAGAAGTTTGCAACAATCAACCATACATCCTCCCTGCTTTTTTTTTTTTTGTATAAAAGAAGCCTGTAATCTGACTGGTGTAGGATGATTCTCCAAGACATTAATTAGTCTGCCATGCTCTCAGCCTGCCAGCTTTCCAAATAATGTTGCTATTCCTTGCCTCAACATCTCATCTCCCAATTTATTGGCCTGTTATCAGGCAGCAGAATGAGTTTGGACTCAGTAACATTCTGATACACTCAACAACATGGATGAAGCTCACATTCACTATATACTCAGTACAAGAAGGCAGAAGGGAAAGGGTATATACTAAAACAATTTTATTTTCATTCCATTCTAAAGAGACAAATATACAGAGAGAAAACAGATCATTGCTTTCTGTGGCTAGGGTGGTGTTAGGGTTTGACTTCAAAGAAGCATGGACACATTATTTGAGGCAATGAAACTAAACTAGTCTGCATTTTGATTGCACTAGTAGTTACAGGAGTGTAGTCATTTGTCAATATCATATCATTGTACTAAAAAGGGTGAATTTTACTCTATGTACATTACATCACAACAAAAATAGAAATAATATAATAAAACATCTTTGATGAGTGAGAAGAAATGCATGAAAAGCAATTTTAGTTTTAGAGGTCACCCAAAAACCAATGTAACATTTTTCAACATAATTCATCATAATTCTGCTCTCTTTTCTAAAACTAAGCTGTAACTGGCTGAACAGTCTATTTGGAAAACTCAATTCAAAACAGCAATTTGAAATGCCTGGGAATGCAATTTATGTCTATATGTTTAAGTTTAAATCAATATTCTAAAAATATTCTAAATGAAATACAAAACACTTTAAACAAAATATTGCATATTTATAAAAAAAGAGCAATGATTCTATACTGGATTTTTAATCAGCCTGTTTTTTTTAGGACAAATAAAAGACCTTAAATAAGTGCTTACAACCATGTAATTGTAGAAAATCTTTTCTTCATTCCAGTAACATAATGTAGAATTCAAACCAAAAAGATGGTCTGTGTTTGTGAGTGTATGCACGCACATGAGTGTGATTAGCTTACACGTCCATAAGCTGCTAACTGGGAAAACATCTCTATGGCAGATTAAAACTGCAGTGAAATGCAAACACAGACAGTGCCCTTTGTCCTCCTCAAGAATAGATACGTGTGCCATCTATAATTTTCTCTTAATTATTATGTGCACGAAGGCAGTGCAGCCAGGATTGCTGTTCTAAGTAAGGGGGATAAGAAGTATTTTCAATAATGTGCTTTCTGTCCAAACATTGAAGAAAACAGTAAAAAGAATGTCTTTGTCCCTGGTCTAGTCACAAGGGAACACTGTACCCCACCTGAAATCACAGATGTCATATGGGGAACAATTGCTTTCCACAGCGTTTAACTACTTGGCAGACTCTTCCAGAAGCAGCTGGTGAGATTAGCAGATCTTAAATTGCCTTGAGGGCTGTCATATGCCTTGGTGGTTGTTGAATTAATGGTCCTCTCAGCATTCTTGACCTCAAATGCTTTCATTTGCTCAGAGTATCAAGCTAAATGAATAAATGAATAAAAATAAAATTAAAGTGAAAGCATTTTATTATTTCATCAGTCTCACAACATTGAAAACCCACCATTCTTAGTTTGGTATTTTGTGATTGGTGCGCCATAATAAAATAACTGAACGTGAACAATTTCTTTTGCTGTTTAAGGTGATCAGGGCTATCTCTTGTATTGTTCATTTACTGAGCAAGAACTGTACACCCTCCATTGTAAAAGGCATTGAATATATACATCAGTGAACAAGGCATGGACCCTGTGCTCAAGGACTGAAAATCTAATGGGCAAGACAAACATGTAACAAAATTAATGCATCACCACCCAGTGAAGTTTGACAAATATGTGAACATGAGGCCATCAAATATAAGGAGAGGATGAGTAAGTCTCCATTATGGCATTGGAAAAAATTTCACAGAGCTTGGATATAATTGATCTGAGTCTTAAAGAGTAAATATTAATTTGCCTGGTAGAGAAAGAGAAAAAGGCATTTTTAGGCAGACAAAAGCGAGTATTTAGTAAAGGATTTGATGTTCTAGGAAAATGGTGAAGTTCTAGGAATAAAAATGGAGAGAAGTACTGAAGTTACAGGATACAAGACTGCAGAGAGTTAGCTAAAGATCAAATTGATAAATACTGTTTATTTTAGATATTTCTCTTTTGTTGCAAGGCAGAGAGAACCCTAAATAGACAAACTGAAGGAAAGGTAAAAAGAAATTTCTTTGGTTTTTAAGGACAGAAAACATAATATAGCCAAATCTCTAGTACTAGAAATCCCACCGGAATCTGTATGTTCTCTTCCTTGCTCAATAACCTCACATTCCTCCTTTTTCTGTACTTATTCCATTATTATCTTTTGATAAACATTGTCCCTTTGCATAGTCACCCTTTTATGATACCTTTTTAAAAAGGAACAAGTCAGTCATGAAATCTAAATGAACCTCATCTCTAGTATAGCTAGATAGTTAAGATACAATGTATTTGTCATTCTGTGGCCCTTTTGTATTGGCAGACTTGCAGCAGCCTTGAGCAGAGAAATTTCTCTTTTTTTTTCCTTTGATTTTTGTAGACTTTTGATCTCCATTCTTTCCCCTTAATTACCCATTAAACGTTGTTGGAAATGCTGGATTAATTATCTGTATATTGTAACTCTTTCCTTTACATCATACATCTTTGTCCTTTTGCATTTCAATTTGAGAGAATCCCTTAGGTCAATTTTCTATTGCCCCTTTAAATTTACTGATGTGTTCATTCTATTAAGTGCATCTCCTGAGGCATTTCTCCTCCTCCTCCTCCCCCTCCTCCTCCCTCTTCTCTTTCTTCTTCTTTTTAATGATTATTAGTCATGTTAAGCTATGCAATGTTGTGGTAACAAATTAACCTTGAACTTTCAGTGGCTTCATACAGTAATAAATTATTATTGACTTAATAAAATAATGCCAGTTAAGGAACTTTCCTTTATTTGGGGGCTCTGAAATCAGGCACGCAGCTTTTAGGTCATAATGTCAAGGGAGGAGAGTCTGAATAAATGCATGGAATACTATCAAGGACCAGGTGAACGTAACTTTTATTTACATCCCATTGTCTGTGACCCTGTCACTTCATCTAACTGCCAGGAAGTTTGGAGACTGGGTTCAGAAAATAAAGGAAATAAAACAATATTGGATACAGAACATGTAAGTTTGCCTCTGCCAATGCTGTAATCTCCAGATGTTTATAGGTGATACCATTGCTCGTGTATTACTCACATTTATCTAACGTTCTCTCTGGTTTCTTATATTCACTGTTACTTTCTCTGCTGCAGCAACTGAATCCCAAGGCTGTAACTGATATTCATAACCTCTTTCTACTGTTTATTTGGGATGCTGCTCACCCTCGGCCAACAATTCTGTTGATGCAGGGAGCCGGATCTTCATCCCTGGTGATATAACTCAGATCTTCATCCTGGTCACCCTGCCCTGTTAGACCTTGCCTGCTGCGATTTCCCACCTGTATTTATCACCCTGCATGAGACATTAAAGAGGAAACTCAGTGCATCCTGATTTCAGACACACTCCTCTCTATCCCAGTAACATAGCAGTCACCGTTTCACCTCAATGTAATAAATCATTGGCTTCTGCTAGAGTAGTAACTCCTTTCTTTTCCTCCTAGCGTAGGAGTGGACAAAATATCCACTGACAGTAAGACCTCCAGGCTTAACAGAACTCTTCTGTGTCCCCTGGTGGTATCCCCTCCCTCTAAAACTGGAACTCACTCAAGCAGAGCCTAAAGTTTGGAGGAAAATTGATAAAAATTACCCAAGCGAGTTGGTGGTATTCAGTGATGGTGAAAAGGATGTATTCCTACTTCTACTCTTAGACACATCTGTTCTACTGTGGAGGCTACAGTGTCATATAATAGCTGTTGGATTAAATTCAAATTCCACAAGAACTCATCCCCAAAGAGCTCAATTCAGGTGTATCTTTTATGAAGTCATTCTAATGTTCTATCAGGGAAGAGTTTCTAAATGGTGCAGTATAATGTAGGAAAAATGGCTCTCAAGTTCCTATCTTTTAATATCTCTTTCACTGTCAAAGGTTCATTAACCCAAAACTAGATTATGAAAATTCCATGATCATAAAATCAGTGCTTTGTGAGCCTGAGATAGTGATGCTAGCTGAGATGGTGAAGACAGACCTTACCCAGAAGTCATGTGAATCTCAGGAAAGACAAAGGACTTCCTACATCAGGTGATCAGATGCAACCAATTTGCCACTTCCGTGGGTGATTGTCCCCAAGGAAATACGCCACGCTGAGAGACCAGTGCTGGTCTCTGATCTTGGCAAGTCGCGTATTCACCATTACACCCGTCTAGATGACAGGAAACCCATTCCGTTATTCCAGGGCATGGTCTTCACCTTTGGCGATGTAACTAGCCCATGCATTGGCTTACTCTGAAAAATTACAGGATAGCCAAGGACCAAGGGCTGCCTGCCTGTCACTGGAAAATTTATTATTTCCATTTGCTGTTCAGTGCTTTCTCTATGGTAATTTTTGAGCATTATATATTTTTTGTTATCTACTTTATATTAGTTATCTAGTGTGGTGTAACAAATTACCCCAAGAATTAGCACCTGAAAACAACATGTATTTTCTCAAAGTTTGTGTGGGGAAATGAGCTGACATGTTGTAACTTCACCTGTTGAGAGGGCCACGTGGCAAAGAACTGATGCTCTAGCCAATAGCCCACAAGCCCCTGAGGCATGCCAACAGCTCCATGACTTACTCCTTCCTGTTGACCCAGAAATTTCAGGGGGATTTGAATGTTCAAGGTTTCAAAGCACATCCACACTTATGTTCCTCTTCTATATCTTTGTCTATCACATCTTCATCTTTACCATAAGACTGGTTAGGTCTGTAAATTCAGCTCTGCTTCTATCACAATGAGATTCTGGTCTCATTTTCAGCTCAGCCTTCCTTCTGCCCGTGGGAGATAAGGGTCTCTCTAAATAGTACTATAGATATTTTTCCATTTTTCATATCTTACCTCAAGTTGTTAATTACCTGACCTGAGTCTATATATTTTATTTTCCCTTCCTATGTTTTGATGGCTGCTAACTCAAATCCACAAGCCACACAGCCTTCGTAAGTACAGTTGTCCACATAGCTCTTAAATGTTTGTCTTTTTTTTCCCATGAGCCAGTTGGGGTAGACAGAATAATGCCCTCCAAAGATATCCACATCTTAGTCCCCAGAAATTGTGAATATGTTAGCTAACATGGAGAAAGGGAATGCACAGATGTGACTAGGTTAAGGGGCCTTGACATGATGAGAATATTTTATATTATTAGGATAGAACCAATATAATCACATGGGCTCTTAAAAGCAGGACCAATGTCGGGTCAGAGGAAAATGTGGCTATGGAAGAATGGTCAGAGACGGGCAGCATGACTGGTTTTGAAGGTAGAAGGGAGCCAAGAAATGCAGATGACCTCTTAGAAGCTGAAAAGGTGAAGAAATGGGTGCTCCCTTAGAACCGTCAGAGAAAATACAGGCCTACTGACACTTGGTAGTCTATTGGGACCTTTACTGACTTCTACAGAACTCAAAGATAATCAGTTTATGTTGTTTTAAGTCACTAAGTAGGTAATAATGTGTTATGGATGCAACAGAAAGCCAATATACCAGTGTGTTCTATTTCGTCTCTATTTTGTCTTAATTCTTCTCGGGTGAGAGCATTTGTAATTATGACGTTAAAGTGTGCCACTTCGATTGAGTTATTGGTGATGTTCTCTCTAACCACTTCGATTGAGTCATTGGTGATGTGTTCCTAGAAACTCGTTCATTGTTACTCTTTTAGTCTGAGGCTCTGTAGGACCACTTCTAGTAGAACTAGCTTAATTTGGGTTCTCCTAGACGCAGATCTTCAAAAAAATCATTAGAATGCAATTTGGGTATTTTGGACGTGATTCCAGGAAAAATCATTTAATGCAAGGAAGCAACAGAAGTCAATAAAAAGTACCTTACCATGTAAGACTGGGAGCTTAATCCTGTTGAGGAACTGAGGGAGACAGAGAAAAAGCACTTGAGAATTATCCTACTCAGGGGACAAGGGAGATGTGGGTAACGATTCAAATATTCCCATCACTCATCTGTTCAGGGATGGCTGATCCTGAGGGCTGACCCTCTAGTGCTTCTAACCTACCTATCTATCCTACCTATCCTCTGGTGGTTAGGGACAACTTCGAGGCAAAAAATCAGAGGTGTTGGCAGCTGGAATTTGGGTCAGAGTGCAGGGAGTTGGTACCTGCTGAGGGCAGATGGGTGAGTCAGTTATGGTATCTGCTATTAACCTTAACTCAAATTTGCTTTACAACAAGATATCCATTAAATCTGCTATGCTATATCCATGACTTTTTAAAATTAATTTTGTTTTTGAAGAGTGACTTTATTTAGGTTCTTTGTGGGGAGGGATGTAATTAGGTTTATTTATTTTTTTATTTATTTATTTATTTTGGAGGGAGGTACTGAGGATGGAACCCAGGACCTCGTGCATGCTAAGCATGTGTTCTATCATGTGAGCTACATCCATCCCCCAAACTATGCCTTTTGCTATTATTCTATACTTCATATATTTTTATATACTATCTGGCATCCTCTAATTAATTGGCAATTGTTTTTCCTGACTCTACTCTCTTCTCCCCTCCTTCACTAATTACGCCATTTGTGTTCTCAAACATTTTTTACTCTCAATTCTTTATCATTCTATTTATCATTCCATTCAAAATTTTGTAATCTGTCTCAAAAGCTCTCCAGGATTTCACACCACCTTTTTCCGTACTTCTCTTGTTCAAGTACCTCCAGATATTCACATATTTCCACAAACATCAGATATAATAATATGGCATTTAATGTATTTTTCAGGTCCTATGTTCTGTCATTTCCCTACTACTTCTATCCATACTGAATACTCTCCCTGATTTATTCTCTGCTTCCCAAATATATATCACAAGCTTCACTCCTCTGTATCTTTGCTCCCATAGCCTGTTATGCCTTGAGTATCTCATTTGTTATTGCCCAAACTAGCTGTCATTTCTGCGATTGTTTCCCAATTTCCTTAATAGAAGGAATTATTCCCATAACAGTGCATCCATAATACTGTTTATTCTTCTGTGTATTTGACTTGTATTAACGCTATTGTCTCTTATATCTGCCAATAAATTGTGAGCTTTTTAGAACAGGCACCTACTAAGAGCTTTATGCATAGCAGATGTCGAACAAATGGGTCTTTGGTAGCAGCTGATCAGAACTAAGTTAACTAGTCTGCAAGATGAGATAAGCTGTATTAGAGAATATAATTCCTGTTTCATAATAATAATACCCTATCAACCACTCTCAGGATTACAGACTATCTGCCCTTAGTAATCTTTTGAAACATGATACCAAAGACAATAAAAAAAATTATCAATATTGTTAAAATGGTCACACTGCCCAAGGCAATCTACAGATTTAATGCAATCCCTATCCAATTACCCAGGACATATTTCACAGAACTAGAACAAATCATAATAAAATTTATATGGAACAAAGGCCTAGAATTGCTAAAGCATTACTGAAGAGAAAGAAAGAGGCTGGAGGAATAACTCTCCCAGACTTCAGACAATACTACAGAGCTACAGTCATCAAGACAGCATGGTATTGGTACCAAAACAGACATATACACCAATGGAACAGAATAGAGAGCCCAGAAATGAACCCACAAACTTTTGGTCAACTCATCTTCGACAAAGGAGGCAAGAATATACAATGGAATAAAGACAGTCTCTTCAGCAAATGGTGTTGGGAAAACTGGACAGCACCATGTAAAACACTGAAGCTAGGACATACCCTTACACCATATACAAAAATCAACTCAAAATGGATTAAAGACTTAAACATAAGACAAGATACAATAAACCTCCTAGAGGAAAACATAGGCAAAACATTATCTGACATACATTTCAAAAATTTTCTCCTAGAAGAAATAAAAGCAAGAATAAACAAATGGGACCTAATGAAACTTACAAGCTTCTGCAGAGCAAAGGAAACCAGAAATAAAACAAGAAGAAAACCTACGGAATGGGAGAAAATTTTTGCAAGTGAAACCGACAAAGGCTTGATCTCCAAAATATATAAGCAGCTTATACGACTCAATAAGAAAAAAATAAACAACCCAATCCAAAAATGGGCAGAAGACCTAAACAAGCAACTCTCCAAGGAAGACATACAAATGATCAAAAAGCACATGAAAAAATGTTCAATATCACTAATTATCAGAGAAATGCAAATCAAAACTACAATGAGGTATCACCTCACACCAGTCAGAATGGCCGTCATTCAAAAATCCAAAAATGACAAATGCTGGAGAGGCTGTGGAGAAAGGGGACCCCTCCTACACTGCTGGTGGGAATACAGTTTGGTGCAGCCACTATGGAAAACAGTGTGGAGATTCCTCAAAAGACTAGGAATAGACTTACCATATGACCCAGGAATCCCACTCCTGGGCTTGTACCCAGAAGGAAATCTACCTCAGGATGACACCTGCACCCCAATGTTCATAGCAGCACTATTTACAATAGCCAAAACATGGAAACAACCTAAATGTCTGTCAACAGGTGACTGGATAAAGAAGAGGTGGTATATTTATACAATGGAATACTACTCAGCCATAAAAACCGACAACATAATGCCATTTGCAGCAACATGGATGATCCTAGAGAATGTCATTCTAAGTAAAGTAAGCCAGAAAGAGAAAGAAAAATACCATATGAGATCGCTCATATGTGAAATCTAAAAAACAAAAACAAAGCATAAATACAGGACAGAAATAGACTCATGGACAAAGAATACAGACTTGTGGTTACTTGGGGGGGTAGAGGGTGGGAAGGGACAGAATGGGATTTCAAAATTGTAGAATAGATAAACAAGATTACACTGTATAGCACAGGGAAATATACACAAAATGTTATGATAAATCACAGAGAAAAAATGTGACAATGAGTATGTATATGTCCATGAATGAGTGAAAAATTGTGCTGAACACTGGAATTTGACACAACACTGTAAAATGATTATGAATCAATAAAAAATGTAAAAAAAAAAAAGACCAGAAAAAAAATTAAATTTTATGATGAACATTTTCTCATGACATGAGTCTCGTTTTCTTCCTCATTTCAGGCACTGCATGTCGGCTTGATTTATTTTATTCCTTATGCTCCAGGAATATGAATTTCCCAGAATGCAAATGGGAGCCAATTGTCCTATGGTAGAAAAATGGTACCAAGTTGCTGCTGATGAACTGACTGGTATCCAGCCTAAGTGAATGGCATGGCTCCTGCAGAGTACAGTGCAGTGTTTTACATTTTCAAATGATACTGAAAAATAAGAAAAATAAATAAAACTTAAGTAGGTGCAGCAACGAGCAATAAAAATGATTAAAATTGATAGAATTAAGCCCATGTGAGAAAAGTTTAGTGGAGTAAAAGTTGTATATCAAAAAGGAAAAAAAGTACTAGATGTCACCTTACTCTTACTTTTTTTTTTTTTTTTTGAGCTGGGAAAAACCTGTACTCTTTCTCTGTTTATATTTAGTCTCACCAGATTGAATGCTTAATCTGTTCATTCTGGACCTCTGACCTCAAGTGTGTTTCTTGATCTCAACTTACTCTTTCTGCCTGGTTATCACATAAATAATCCTTTGAGTAAGTTTCCAGATCATCCTTAAACTGGTGTTTCTCTCACAAGTTTGTATCCGTCTTGAGTTATCCCCTATTGAAGCAAAACTTAGATTTGTGAACAAGATACAGAATGAAATGTCCACAGTTTACAAGTAATAATTTTCAATATCTCTTAGATACTAGGTCTTTTTTGTCAATTATTGATTCACCTGACAAGTATTTTCAGAGATTAATAACTTTTTGAAATTCAGATTTAGACCCTAAGTGGCATTTCCCTATTCCTGAGTATAAGAATCTTATCAATAAAGAAATCTGCCTATATATTACCTATAAATGTCGGCGATCATGGATTCTCTTTCTAAAATCCCAAATCATTATTTTTCAGATCTATATTTTCTAATACATACAATCAACTTTATTTCTCTGTGTTAAAAGCTAGGAAAATAGTTCCTTAGTTCAAAAATTCTATTTTTTAAATATTCCATAATTTTGGAAATTGGTTCATAAGAATTCTCTGAATTTTCTTCTTATGGCATTAATGCATACTTTTGGACTTGGAGTGTTGGATTCACTTAAAGCACCTATGAATTTTCTATAATCTTCATTTATGTATTAAAATCAAATTCCTTTCTATTCTGTTTATTCTTCTAGTTGTATTATTATCAGTACCTTTGGTGTTAAAGAAAGTCCATGGAACACATACACATTTGTGACTGACCACTTTGAAGCTTGGTGTCTTTAATCAACAATTCAGCATTGTTATCTTAAAAATTAAAAGAAAAATCTAAGTTATAGAATTGTTGGTGGAATTCTACTAACAGAGACGGGACTGCAGAAAGAATACCACTATATTAAGTCTCTCTTTAACTTGGAACATCATGAGGAAGTCTAAAGAAAGTATTAGAATTTGTTTAGTTAGTTCATTTGGACTGTAAATTCTTTAAGAACTACATTTAGTCATCTTTGCATCTTCAGAACCAGAAATAGTGCCAGGTAGACAATAAAAAAATGATTTGTTGACCTAAACTGTAATTGTACGTAAAATAGAAACAGTATTTTCTCTCTCATCATCATGTGTACTTATTGAACTTCTACCTCAACATCAGGATGAAGAATTTATTATAAGAAAGTCAATTTACACAAAATAATTCTACAAATGCCTTTTTGAAATTTTTATATTTTTTCAAAGCTTTCTCACACTGAGTATTAAATTCCTAACAATGTTCCATCAATCTCAGTCATTACTTTATATTTGACCATATCTGTGTTTCTTCTTTGACATCTTTATGTGCCTCTTCAAGGAAAGAAGAGTATTGAAGGAGAGAGGGAATGCAAACCCTGGCCTTGTCTCTCTAACACATTTGGTAACTTTGGTCTTAGTAGTTTCATTACAAAAGAGACAACATGACAATACCCTGTGTGAGCTTAAGGCAGATAATCTGTTTAGATGTCTTAGGCTAACACTGAGAATTTATTTCAGAAAAATATGATCACCCAACGAGTTCCGAACATTGGTCTTGGTTTTCTTCTAGTCAGACTTTCCATTCTCTGGTTGCTTGTGGGAGATCAGGGAAAGTCTAAGACTGAATTTCTTCAGTACCCTAATACCTTCTGAAATATGCGATACGTTGTGTCTGATTTTTAGTTTGTGACTAAAATACTCATCAATCAATGTCTGCTATTAGTCAGCAGAATCCCTCTGGGAAATCTGGTGAAAATCTCAATTCCACTATGTTCCACATTCTCCACCAAGCTTCAGCTCCTTCCAGTATTTGTTCCACGTTCCCTGAATTGGTAGACAGTGACAGAATGTCCTGAAATATTCGCTCAGCTCCAACACATCACTAGGGTGCTGACTCAACTTTTGGCTCCAGAGAAGACATAATGAGAAACTTGCCACTGCCTTTCCTGTAATCTCACAACCTTGAAGCTTTAGACCTTAATCTGGGTGGCCCCCCTTTTATGATGGTTGGACTTCACAATGGTGGGAAAGCGGTGTGCATTCAGTAGAAACCATACTTCAAAGTATGAATTTTGGTCCTTTCCCAGGCTAGTGATTTGCATTACTATACTCTCATGATGTTGGGCAGGGCAGCGAGCTGCAGCATCACAAGGGTAACCAATCAACACATTTACAACCATTCTGTATTCATACAACTGATTTATCTTTCACTTTCAGTACACTATTAAATAAATTGTATTAGATATTTGGCACTCTGCTACAAAATAGGCTTTGTGTTGGATGATTTTGTCCAACTGTAGGTTAGTGTGTGTGTTCTGAGCACGGGTAGACTAGGCTAAGTTATGACATTTGGGAGGTAGGTTAGGTGTATCAAATGCATTTTCAGCTAATGATATTTTCAACTTAATTATGAGTTTATTGGGACATAATCCTATCCTAAGTTGAGAAAAATCTGTATTATTTTTTGAATAGTGGCAGTTTAGAACTTTAATTTTTTTTTTCACCCAGGAAGCCAAAATTCAGGCTAAAATTTCCCAAACCATGGCCTTCAAATTATCTGAACCAGAATCACATGGCATTTTTATAGAAGTACAGATTCCTGTACAGTCCACCCAGACTCCTTAAATTGGTGTCTTTGAGAGTATTTCTGAAGCATTTGCTTCTTTCACAGGAAATTCAGGTGATTGTTTTTCCAACATAAAGTTTAAAACCACTGCTCTGTCCTGTGTTCCTGAGGCTGATATTTGGGGGTTTTGTAGACAAAGGGATATTAAACTTCTATTTTTCTTAAAGGAACTAAGGTAAATCTTTCCCCCAAATCTGTGAAAGGGTTGTGTGTGTGTGTTTTGAAATGGAAAATTAAAAACAGTAACCTTATGTAATATTCTGCAGTTAAACAATACACCAATTCTTGACACAAAAGACGGGGAATGGAATTAACCTACCTTATCCATTCTAACTGCATTTTGTCACCTAGATTACTTGTTTCAGGTTAAGTTCATTTGTATCCCCCAACCCCACCTCTCATTAGGGAAGGAGAGGAGGAAACTGAGGAAAGAAGAAAAAAAAGCAAAAGAATCGTAGCTGAGTGGTTTGTCCCACTTAAAAGTAGAGATATTGAATTAAACAGACTGAGTAAAGAGTAGAAACACTCAATCCTTAAAAAGTATATTAAAATAAAATAATAAAATAAACATCCGTATCAACATAATGGAAAACTTGTCTGATTTCCCTCACAGTTACAGAAGTTGTAATGAAATTCTGGCAAAAACAATGAGTTTTCTGTGTAATGACTAAGTGTAGATATTACAGAGGAAAAGAAAAAATGTATTATGAACCATGCAGAACATTTCAATATGCCAGCCATCAGACAATTTCAAGCAGATTAATGAATATTTTGAACTGATATTAAGGTAAGACAAGAGTATGTGACATTATATAAAAAGGGTAATGTTAAAAAAGCAATAAGATTTATTGCAATATATTTCCCAAAGCACTTTCTTTATATTAAAATACAGATTTATATTGTTATCAAAATCACTACATACAATAAAAGCACTACAGATTTGCTCAAAAATTAGACTTCTCTTTCCTCTTATCTTTACTCAAACCTGAACTTTCTATTTGCAAATGTGTACATATTTCCAATAATGGTATTTTTTTAATTGAAGTACAATCAGTTATAATGTGTCAGTTTCTGGTGCACAGCACAATGTCCCAGTCATGCATATACATACATATATTCATTTTCATATCCTTTTTCATTAAAGGTTATTACAAGATATTGAATACAGTTCTCTGTGCTGCACAGAAGAAATTTTGTTTTTAGAAATTTATTCTTAATGTATTTTTATATATAGTAGCTAACTTTTGCAAATCTCAAACTCCCAAATTTATCCCTTCCCACCCTAGTAACCATACGATTGTCTGTAAGTCTGGTTCTATTTTGTAGATGAGTTCATTTATGTCCTCTTTTTTCTTTTATTTTAGAATCCACATATAAGTGATCTCATATGGTATTTTTCTTTCTCTTTCTGACTTACTTCACTTAGAATGACATTCTCCAGGTCCATCCACGTTGCTGCAAATGGCATTTTTTATATTTATGGCTGAGTAGTATTCCATTGTATGACTATACTACAACTTCTTTATCCAGTCATCCATCAGTGGACATTTAGGTGCTTCCATGACATGGCTATTGTATATAGTGTTGCTACGAAGATTGGGGTTCATGTATCTTTTTGAATTAAGGTTCCCTCTGGATATGTGCCAAGAAGTGCGATTGCTGGATCATATGGTAAGTCTGTTTTCAGTCTTTTGAGGAATCTCCATCCTGTTTTCTACAGTGGCTGCATCATACATTCCCACCAGCAGTATGTTAGGGGTCCCTTTTCTCCACAGCTTCTCCAGCACTTATCATTCATGGGCTTTTGAAATGATGGCTATTCTGACTGGTGTGCAGTGATAATTCATTGCAGTTTTGATTTGCATTTCTCTGCTAATTAGTGATACTAAGCATTTTTTTTCATGTGCTTATTAGCCATTGATATGTCTTCATTGGTGAATTTCTTGTTGTATGAGCTGTTTATATCTTCTGGTAATTAACTTTCATCAGTCACATCATTTGCAATTATTTTCTTCCATTTCGTAGATTGTCATTTTACTTTGTTTATGATTTCCTTTGCTGTTCAAAAGCTTATAAATTTAACTGGGTTGCATTGGTTAAATATTTGCTTTTATTTCTATTGCCTGGGTAGTCTGCCTAAGAGAACATTGCTAAGATTTATGTCAGACGGTGTTTTGCTTGTGTTTTCTTATAGGAGGTTTAATGTGTCTTGTCATATTTAAGTCTTTAAGCCATTTTGAGTTTATTTTTGTGTACAGTGGGAGGGAGTGTTCTAAATTTATTGATTTACATGCTGCTGTCCAGTTTTCCCAACAGCACTTGCTGAATAGACTGTCTTTTCTCCATTGTATATTCTTGCTTCCTTTGTAGAAGATTAATTGACCATAGGTCTGTGGGTTTATTTGTGGGCTCTTTATTCTGTTCCATTTATTGATATGTCTGTTTTCATACCAATGCCATTCTGTTTTGATTAATGTAACTCTGTAGTATTGCCTGAAGTTTGGGAAGGTTATTCCTTCAACTTTGTTCTTTTTTTTCAGCATTGCTTTGTCAATTCTGTGTCTTTCGTGATTGCATATAAATTTTAGGATTGTGTCTTCTAGTTCTGTGAAAAATGTGTGGGGTAATTAGATAGGGATCACAATAAATTTGTAGATTGTCTTGGGCAGAATGGCCATTTTAACAGTATTGATTCTTCCAATCGAAGAGCATGGGATATCTTTTCATTTCTTTGTCATCTTTAATTTTCTTAATCAATATTTTGTAATTCTCCATGTAAGTTTTTCACCACTTTGCCCAGATTTATTCCTAAATATTTTATTATTTTGGATGCAATTTTAAAAGGGATTAATTCTTCACTTTCTTTTCCTGCAAATTCATTGTTAGTATAAAGAAATACAACTGATTTCTGTATGTTAATCTTATATCCTGGTGCCTTGTCAAGTAATTTTATCAGCTCTAGTAGGATTTGTGTTGAGCTTTCAGGGTTTTCCATATATAGTATTATGCCATCCACATATAGTGACAATTTTACCTCTTCTCTTTCAATTTGGATCCCTTTTATTTCTTTTTCTTGCCTGATTCCTATGGTTAGGACTTCCAAGACTATGTTGAATAAAAATGGTGAAAGTGGACATCCTTGTCTTGTCCCAAATTTTGGTGGGAAAGTTTTCAGTTTTTCACTGTTGAGTATTATGCTGGCTGTGGGTTTGTCATAGATTTTATATGTTGAGATATATTCCCTCTGTATCCACTTTGATAAGAGTGTTTATCATAAATGGATGTTGAATTTTATCAAATGCTTTTTCTGCATCTACTGAGATGACCTGTGATTTTTGTCCTTTCTCTTGTTGATGTGGTGTATCACGTTGATTCATTTGCATATATTGAACCATCCTTATTTCCCTGGGATGAATCCAACTTGAGCTCGGTGTATGATCATTTTTATGTGCTGCTGGAATCTATTTGCTAATATTTTGTTGAGGATTTTTGCATCTATTTCATAGTCATTTGTCTTAAACTATTTTTTAATTTCTTTTTTGATTTCATCATTGACCCCTTTTTTTTTTCTTTTTGTAGCATGTTGTTTAATCTACATGCTGTTTTTCTTTCTCCTTTGTATTTCTGTGGTTAATTTCTAGTTTGATGACATTGTGGTCAGAAAAGATGCTTGAAATAATTTGTATTCTCTTAAATTTGTTGAGGCTTCTTTTGTGCCCAAGTACGTGATTTATCCTAGAGAATGTTCCATGTGCGCTTGAAAAGAATGTAATTTTGTTTTGGATGTAATATCCTTAAAATATCAATCGAGTCCAGCTATTCTATTGTGTCATTTAGTATCTCTGTTGCTTTAATGATTTTCTGTCTGGAAGAACTGTCCAATGATGTTAATAGGGTGTTAAAGTCTGATACTTTGATTGTGCTCCCATCAGTTTTTCCCTTTATGTCTGTTAATATTTGATTTATGTATTTAGGTAATTCTATATTTGATGCATATGAGTAAACAAGTGTAATATCCTTATCTTTTATTGTTCCTTTACTCATTACATAGCATCCTTTTTTATCTTTATGGCCTTTGTTTTAAAGTCTATTTTGTCTGAAACCAATATTGCTACTCCTACTTTCTTATTATTTCCATTTGCATGAAATATCTTTTTTCTATCTTCTCACTTTCAATCTTTGTGTATCCTTCCCCTAGAATGGGTCTCTTTAATGCAGGGTATTGTAGATTTTTATTTTATTATGCAGTCTACCACTCTATGTCTTTTGATTGGGGCATTTAGTCCATTGACATTTATGGTAATTATACATAGGTGTGTATTTATTGCCATTTTGAACTTAGTTTTACAGTTGATTTGTTATTTCCTCTTTGTTCCTTTCTTTTTCTTTTTGTGGTTTAATAATTTTCTTTTGTATTAGCTTGATTTCTTTTTGTGTGTGTTTGTGATTTTATTTTATGCTTCTGATTTGTGGTTACCCTGATTTTCAAGTATATTTAACCCATTACTATATCTGTTTGCTTTAAACTGATAGTCATATAAGCTCAAACACATCCTAAAAAGAATGAAAAAAAATCTATATTTTCTTGCTCCCTCTCTCACCCTTAATGATTTTGATGTCTTCTTTCACATCCTTATGTTTGTTCTGTTTTAGTTCATTGTAGTTATTGTCTTTCCAATTATGATTTTTCTCATTTGTATAACATCCTGATTCTTTTCTATTTACAGTAGACCACCTTTCAATATTTCTTTTAGCATAAGTTTAGTATTGCTAAATTCTTTCAGTTTTTGCTTGTCTGAAATTCTTAACCTCTCTGTCTATTCTAAAGGATAGCCTTGCTGGATAGAGTATTCTAGGTTGCAGCTTTTTCTCATTCAGGAGTTAGAAGATATCTTGCCACTCCCTTCTGGCCTACAATTTTTGTGTTGAGAAATCAGCTGAAAGGTTTATGGGTATTTCCTTGTAACTCTATTTTCTCTTGCTGTGTTTAGAATCATTTCTTTATCTTTAACCCTGGCCATCCTGATTATGTTATGTCTTGGTGTGAGTCTGTTTGCATTCTTATTTGGGACCCTCTGTGCTTCCTGTACTTGGATATCTGATTCCTTCTTTAGATTTGGGAAGTTTTCATTCATGATTTTTTCAAATACTTTTTCAATCCTTTATGCTCTTTCTTGCCCTCTTGGGTCTCCTATTATGTGTTGGTTGGCATGCTTTATATTATCCTATGGGTACCTTATATTGCTTTCACTGATTTTTACTTGCTTTTTTGTCTGCTGTTCTGATTGGGTGATTTCTGTTATCCTGTCTTCTAAGTCATTTGTTCCTCTGCATTATCTGGTTTGTTTTTGAATGCCCTTAGCTTGGCTCTTCTCCCAGCCATTGAGTTTTCTGTTTTTGATTGGCTTCTCTTTATAGTTTCTATTTCCTTTTCATATTACTCTCTGTCTCTATTCATTGTTACTCACATTTCCTTCAGTGTTTTATTACCCCCTTTTTGAAGTCATGATCTAGTAGACTATCAAGGTCTATCTCATTGATTGTTCTTTCAGGGAACTTCTCATTCTTTTAATTGGAAGTTCTTTTGCTTCTTCATTCTGCCTATATCTCTCTTAGACTACGGATTATGGTGTATCAGTTATCTAATGTGGTGTTAAAGGGCTGTTTTTGTTTTTGTTTTTTTAAATTTTAATAGGATGTGTTCCTTTGTAGAATGTGCACCTCTAGCAATTTTGCCATGACATCTGTTTTTAGTATGGATGGTTGCCATGTCTTTCTTCCATGTGTGTTGGCTGTCACCCCTTTGATTGTGGATATGGCAGTTGTTTTGATGGTCAGAGGCTGCCCTGGTTGTTGAGTGGGGCCTTCTTTTTGTTCTGTGGTTGTCACAGCTCTGACAGGGGTCAAATCTCTTCCCTTTTGTCTGAATGGAGGCTTCCAGACCCATTTCTCAGCTGAGGTGTGTGGTCGGTGGGGTTGGAGCACTTTAAGTGCTCTTTGTTGATGCTGCCATTCTCCCCGCTTTAGTTGCAGGGCTGTCACTGCTCTGCTCTGCTGTTCCCAGGTTCTCTGCCCTCAGAGCTACCAGTGCAGTTCCAATGACTTCTGGGTCACACACCTGGATCTTGGCATGCAATTGGGTCACTGTCATCCCCAGGGCCAAGTGCTGCTCCTGCATTTGCTCTGCTGTGTGAACTCCGCTTATTTGTCTTAGAGGCCGGCACCAGTAGAGCCTCCAGCCCTGTAGCAATTGTGAGTTCAAGCTACCAGGTCAGCACTGTGCACAATGCTGTGGCCACCGAAGGTAGGCAGGCCCACTGGAAACGCTACACCAGCCCTCACTTCTGCTGAGTGCCACAACTCTGCTCCTTGCCCCATTTGTCTTAGGGGTGTGGTTCCACAGTCACCCTTGTAGCAAAATTGTCCCCTCTTCCTGGAGCTGTAAACAAATCTCAGTCCCACCTATGGATTCAGTTTTCAACCCCACCTCTGCCTGGGAGCTGTGCACCAGTGAATATGGTGGCTGTGGCTGAGCCATGCTTCTATTCTCCCTGCCGGTTTGCATCTAGGGCTGGGGGTCGCAGAGACCCTTCATGCCAGTTTCTCATAGTTCCATAGGCCAAGAGGCTGCTGTGTACTCTTCCAAGCCTTGAAGGTCCCCGTCCATCCCCATTGACCTCTCCATTGGAGATGGGCATCCCAGTATAAGAGCACTATACATTCTTTGCCATTCCCTTCCTTGGTGGAGGTCCTTCACTAATTTGTTTTTCCTTCTATTTCTTCTTTGTTTTTACCTCCTACCAGATTTGTGAGGAATTTTGTCTTTTGAAGAAATCAATGATCTGTCAAAGTTCAGCAGGTGTTCTGAGTGAATGGGTGGATCTGCAGATGTCTCTTTTGGTGTATTCATGGGACAGGTTGAGCTAAGAGCATCCTTCTACTCTGCTATCTTGGTTGCTCCTCCCAGTAATTGTATTAATAGCAAACACATTAGTATTTCCTATTTCATGCTTGTGATTCTAAGGACCTCCTCCTTCCCTACGGTTACTCTCAGGGAAATGTGAGACATAAGATTTTCAGTCTGTAATATGCCAATTTTAAGTCAACATATACTTCTCTAAAATGGAAGTACACATCTTAGGTTTGAGCTTACATTATGAAGTCTACAAGTAATTTCAGAGACCCTGGGGCAAATGAGTAAAGTGATGTAAAATTTTAGTCTACATAAATTTTGGCCTTTGAAACTGTTAATGTTAAAAAAAGATTTGAAAGGATTTTTATATTACAACAGGAAATTCTATGCCTTAATTAACTGCATTTTCACAGTTTTCAAATGAATGTTTCAAATGCTTAAATTCCATTGATGCCAGTTAAATTACAAAATAAATGAGTCTAAGGTTAACATCTAACAGATTTCATGCTTTACTCATGATGGTAAGTCCAGGCACCTGCCATGGCTACTTTCTGGTACTTAATGGAGAATCAAATATGTGTTAAATACTGAATAAAACATGTAGATTTATTATATTTTAGTTTCATGTACATTTTATTATTTAGTCTTCAAAAATTCTGTGATGTTTTATGCAATGAATTACATATGGTACAATATAGATTTTCAAAAATATTTATTTTTTTTTTGCTTGAGAAATTCTTTTAGATTTGTCTGGATATGAGAAGACCTATCAGTTTTACGTTAACTACTTTTTCTTCAGTGGGAGAGACAGATTACCTGCTTTAAAGATAAAACCCTTACCTAGCTAAGGACACTTAGGCACAAGGAGGGCAAGTAACTTTGCTAGGTCACAGCAGTTGATGATGGAGTAAGAATTTGACCTAGACAGTCAGAATTTTACACACACCCAAGATTTCCATCAAGTAAATTAACCAAGAATACAGCTGCATGTAATTTAGGGAGGAAGAATTTCCAGAAAGGGAAGAAAAAGGTATTTATAATGCTAACATAGCTAATCCAACAGAGCATTTGAGGACAGCAACGGCTAAGAAAAGTCCCTATAAAATTGTACAAAAGCCACTTTGCAAGAGGCTAGCATGTGAGTTGAAAGGAAGAGGAAGGCAATAAGAATAAATTATGTTTTAATGACGTTTGACAGTTAAAGAAAGAATGTTAACAGGTCAAAGAAAGACTTTCTTAAGGATAGAGGTTAAAAGTGGATGTATAGGGAAGGAAATGCTAGTGTTGAGGGAGAGATGAAAAGAAACGAGAGAGACATAAAAGAAAGCAAAGCACTGATAGAACAGTTTCTCAGAGGAGAACAAGGGTGCACCTTGGGGGAGGTGGTTACATAGGGTAGACCATTTGTCTGCATCCACCACTTAGCCATTAGATTGAACAGGTCCCTACAGTGAAAATCTGAATTTTTTAAAAATACAAATCTGTTTTTGTATTTCTAGTTATCTTGATACACCTAAGAGTTATATTTTCAGGCATAAGTTTCTGTTTTTAAGGATTTCACAGAGCACTTTTGACAGTTCCTATAAACTTCATTTATGCACCATGGAGTTAGTTAGGAAAGAGTAATAAATCTCAGTGTGAATAGTGTGGTAGGGATGAGAAATCAGCTTGTTTAAACAGAACAATAAACATTTATCTCACTGAATAGAAGAGGTATTGAAATCTTTTTCAGAGTGTCTTTTAGATGGTTTTTATGAGGGCAAGGATTCTCAGTCTTTTATCCACATAGAAAATTGGATGAATGAGTCAGTGTTCCCAAAATGTGTTATTAAAATGCACACCACACAGAGAGAGTGAATGTTTAACTTTTACAAAAATAAAAAGTAAAAGCTTGAGGGAAAGACATTTTTTTAAAAAATATTTCAGCTAACAACCATTGGAAATGTACCCTTCTCAAAAGGTAATTGATTCAAGTAACACTGCTGAACTAAAGAGTGACATGTATGTTGGTTTTCATCAGAGTGAGTACTGTATGTTTAGTGACAATTTTTGAATATTTTAATAAATCAGATTAAGAGTAAATACATGAAAATTGAATGAACTTAAATTAATGTTTGTTTTATATTATGAATGCCCTAAGAGATCCAGAAATATTGGGAAAGAATAATATTCTAAAATATTTATACACTGTTAAAAATTAGAAGAGGGTGTTATATTTGCTCTTCCTCATATATAAATAATCATCTTTTATAATAATCAAAAATTTCCTGACAAAGACAATTAAACTAGAAAGGGACAGGGTTTGTCAAACTGAAGCTCTGTTACAAAAATGCAGGAGATACAAGAATCCATCATTTGAAAAGGACATTAGAAACCATCTAATCTAAGCTGTCATTAATACAGAATTGTCTCTAAGACCCATTTCAACATACAATAAGTAGCTTCTATGTGCCAGTCACCAGGTTTGCAAAGATAAATAAAATGCTTCCTCTACCCAAGAAAATTGCAGTATAGAAATAAAAAGACCAGGCAAGTAAATTGTTTGTAAGTAATTAATACAAAATAACTTTTCCAGTAATACAACAATAACACAGAAGAAGGAATGAATAGTCATTATATGTTGGGTCAGAGAATGCCTCAGGGAGAAAGTAACACTAAGCTGAGTGCATAAAAAATATTTTAAAAATTCACCAAGAAGACAAGGCAAAGGTAGAGATCAGAAAATATCCAAGATGTGCAATAAATTGGAGTGTTTATGGAAAGCATTTTAATATTTCTGAATGGTAACACACTTGTATGTGTTTACTGCAGTAGAGACATGAGGAAAGCTGATGGGTAATGAGACTAGAAAGGTGGATAAGGGGCCAGATCATTTGAAATCTTGAATGCAAGCCAAAACATTCCAATTTCAAACTGGAAGCATCAAGAGGCAGGGGAAAAAAATTAAGTGGGAGGTCATATGACCAGACTTAGTTTTAGATGTTTCCTGGTAGCAGAGCATGTCGAAGGGAGCCA
Source organism: Vicugna pacos (assembly GCF_048564905.1). Taxonomy (NCBI): domain Eukaryota; kingdom Metazoa; phylum Chordata; class Mammalia; order Artiodactyla; family Camelidae; genus Vicugna; species Vicugna pacos. Next base: position 63,776,180 of record NW_027328741.1, on the reverse strand, counting down.
TTAAGGATGGGGGGATGGGTATGCAGGAGGTCAGTATAACAGTCCAGATACAATGGAATGATACAGTTGAGGGACATGCATGTGGTAAGAGTCTAAGAGATAGTCTTAGGTCGGTTGCAGAGCTGAAGCATGAGTTGAAGACAATACTTGATGAATGGCACAGGGCAATTTAATTGGTAATAATATATATGTAATGTTTCACACCTGAGCAGAATAGATGGTTTTAGCCATTGGTGCTCAGGGTTCTAAGTTTATGAGCTGCCTTTAATGCATATCACCCTCCTGTGACAGTTTTAACACACTCAGGATGTACTTACTTTATGGTGATAATGTCCCTTTGATGAGTGAGCACTGTCTTTTTCATAGACCTCTAGTTGTCACGTAAGTCAGCAGCGTATGTTCTTCAGTGAGCATTTGTAAATAACTCACAAATTAATCACTCCTGTTTCTCAGATACTTCTGCAGAAAGATGAATTGAAGTTGCTCTGTGGTTTCTTTGGCAAGAATGGAGAGAAATTAAACTTTATTAATTTACGTTAAGTCAGACATATATGTTCATTTTATGCTTATCATAATAATCATAATTTAAGAAAAAAATCTCTTTGGTGTTTTGGCCTAAAGCACTATACAAAACAATATTTTTGAACTGTTTAACAAATGAAGATGTTTTAAAGAATAAGAGTTATTTTGTTGATATTCATTTCCTTGAGGATTTCACACCAAATTTTACTTTATGGTTTACTCTCTGTGCTTCTATCATCTTCAGGTTAAATTTTATAGAAAATAATGACTTGGTTTTCATTTAAACCCTTTGTATACCTTTTCTGGAACTAGTTTGAACACAATCCTTGGCTAGGTGTTTTGGCTTCTGAGAAGAAAAGAAAATTATCTAAGAAGCTTTGAAATTTTATTGGTGACATTTTCTACTTTTGAATGCTTCATCTCAGGTTTTTAAAAGGAAAAATGTCTGACTTTAATTTCTGTTAGTGAATTTGACTTTCTGATGACTTCTAATTAATCCTATGTGTATTGCATCATGGACAAGGTGAAATTCACTGCTCATAAGTTGACAAGGTTTATATCATTAGCAAATCCAGTCACTGGAAAATTTTATTGAAATGTGATTTACACAAATTCAAACCCATCTGATTTAAGTATACAGTTGCTGACTTGTGAAAATTCTATAATGTTGTGTAAACACTACCATGTCCATCATTCTATAAACTTCTTCTATTTGCAGTTAATCCCCTCACTGAAATCATGGCCCTAGGCAAACAATGATTTACTTTTGGCCACAATAGTTTGACTTCTCTGGAATTTTGTATAAATGGAATCATACTGTTGTGGTCTTTTGTATTTGGCTTATGTAGCTTAGCGTTGTGTATTCAGGATTTATCCTCACTGTGGTTCTATCTATTGCTGAATGGTATTCCACAGTGTGGATAAACCAGAATTTGTTTACCCATTCAATTGCTGATAGATATTTGGGTTTCTAAAAGAATTTGACTATTACTCTGTTTTTGATTTGTAGATAAGTTCATTAGTATTCTCTTTTTTCTTTTTCGTTCTCTCTTTTTTTTTTTTTTTGATTCCATATAGGAGTGATATCATATGGTATTTTTCTTTCTCTTTCTGGCTTACTTCACTTAGAATGATGATCTCCAGGTCCATCCATGTTGCAGTAAATGACATTATTTTATTCTTTTTATTGGCTGAATAGCATTCCATTGTATAAATAGGCCACAACTTCTTTATCCAGTCATCTGTCAATGGACATTTAGGTTGCTTCCAAGTCTTGACTATTGTAAAGGGTGTTGCTGTGAACATTGGGGTGCATGTATCTTTTTGAGTTAGAGTTCTCTTTGGATATTTGCCCAAAGTGGGCTTGCTGGATCACATGGTAAGTCTATTTTTAGTCTTTTGAGGAATTTCCATACAGTAGATGTAGTAAACAATCTAGTGGCTACGTAGGAATGGATACATTTGGGAGTTTGAGATGTGCAAATGATAACCGCTATATATAAAAATAGATTAAAAACTGAATTTCTTCTGTATAGCAGAGGGAACTATATTTAATATCTTATAATAACCTTTATATATGAAAAAGAATATGAAAATGAATATATGTATATATACACGACTGGGGCTTCACACTATACACCAGAAATTGATACATTGTAACTGACTATACATCAATAAAGGAAAGAATTTGGCTATTGTGAGTATATTGCTATGATCTAAGAGGGGATGTTATGACAGAAGCAGTAGTAGGAGCAACGTGAGTAGGAATGAAAGTGGCTTCAAGAAGCTGAAAAAGGCAAGGAAGTGGATTTTTCCCTAAAGCCTCCAGAAGGAATGCAGCCCTGCCAGCCCCTTAATTTTAGACTCTGTCCTGCAGAACTCTAAAGAATAAACTAGTGTGGTCTTAAGTCACTAGGTTGTGGTCATTTGTTACAACTGCAGTAGGACTAATACAGCTTTTGGTTCATTCATGTTCTGATGTGGAAAGATGTTTTCATTTCTTTTGGGTAAATATGCAGGAACAGAAAAGCCAAGTCATACAGTGAGTGTGTAGGTATTACTTGAAATAATCAGGTCATCTTAAAACATATTGAGTGTTAAGGCAAGGAGAACTTTGTTTAATGTTCAAGTTGGTTCTCTTATGTCACTTGTCACTGAAATTAACTTTAGCACTTAGGATAAGTTAATCTTTGTGACTAAAAATAGGGGCATGGGAGTCAAACAGAACTACATTTTAGTACCTCCATAATTAAGTAATGTTGAGAAAGCTACATGGCTTCTTTAGTCTCCAATCTCCTTGTCAATTTCCTTCAATTTTCCTTATCCTTTAATATTAACATAAGAAATAATTTGCATACAAACTGAGTAGTAGAATAAGACACATTGTTCACATTAAATACCATGATTACCAGTATTTGACATTTCCAGCAAAGACACTCCTTGATACAGTGTATATGTACATGTCTACCCTAGATGGCCAACTGAAATTATGACAGAATGTGATCATGAACAGAGTTAATCATAAAAAAATTGCAAGTTTAGGTTCATATATGATCTGCCCAGTTGAGTAAAATTAATTATTACACAACTTAAAAAAATACATTTTAAACTTGTATTTGTCAGCATAAGATAAGAGCATATAATAAATAAATTCAATCACTATAATTAAATAATTGATAATATTCTTAGGTTATTTAAGAAGTACATTTGAGTGAGAGAGGTTAAGTTTGTTCAAGCCTCTGAATCTAAGCACCAACTTGTAGAAATGCAGGAAAATTGTGTATCTGTCTCTATGTCTTTGTCCATATCCATGCTTAATCTATAGTGACTCTTTATCTATGTATCTCAAGCCACAAAACTACTTCATAGATAGTGGTGTGTTCTTCCACCATGGTCTTCCATATTTGTATGTTGTCCTCAGCTACTCATGACTATTGTCTCCATCCATTTATTCCTTAGAGGCTGCAAAATGGTGATTTCCTAATTCTACCATTCTTTACTTTTATTGCTGTGAATAGTAACATAAAGAGTTAATTTTCCTCATCAACTGTATGATTGCCTTTAGATGATTATGATGAATATGAACGCCAAGATAAAGGCTTCATAATTTTCTAAATATCTAGATGGTTTGCTAACATTCTCTTAAAGTGCCACCTCTACATTTTGATGCATAATGTGAAACTAACATTATATATCCAGCTATTATCTGGATGGTGCCTGAAAAAATTGCAGAGAAATTACAGGGAAAAAATAAAATTCAATTTTCATTAGAATAGGAAAGAGTGGAGGTTAATTTTATTAAACAGTTAATTTCAGCAGTAATGGATTAAAAAAGTTTTATATATTTCAGTGATAAGAAAAATTTCAGATATGTAGGAAGATAAGTGGATTATTTTTTCAAATCTTCTAAGTAACAGTGCCTTTTAAAAATATAACTATTAATAAACAGCAAAAACACCAAACACACAAAACCTCCGAAGCTTTAATTTATCTCATTGCAATATAAACATTCTAAACCATCTTTTATGTATCTAATTCAAAATCAGAATTTTACACAAACATTCTGAAGAACTTTAATGTTAATTGCTTACAAAATGAGTTCATTTGGGGAGTTACATACTATTTAAGTCATAATAGATGCAAACTCTAAACTAGGAAAATTAAATAGTGAGGAGTAGAAACACCTCAAAATAACACATGCACTGAAGACAATGCATTGAATCTATCACATAGGATAAATACTGATTGATATTTTCAATAGGTACACCTTTTAATGAAGTAATGGTCTAGGAAATGCACATCAATGCTGCTAAAATCATGAGTGAACACTTTATGGGAAATTTATGATAATGTTGAACTTTACCTGAGTCCTCTGCTCCTGGAAAACAATGAGGAACTTATTCAGTATCTTTTAATAACTACAATGAAAAAGAATATATATATATATTATATTCTATAACTGAATCATTGAGCTATACACCAGAAACTAACACAGAATTGTAAATTAACTATACTTTGAAAAATAGAAAAAGAACTCCCTACCCCTTTTGATTTTGGGAAGCGTCTTACTGCGTGGTCACCTTTCCGCACATGACTTAAGGAAGACGCGCAGATGACCTTCTTTTTTACGAAGACAAGGCAATGTACAGACCCGCCAAGTTCCCATTCTTTGTCTTGCCGGCTGAAATGAAGTTCACAGCCTAAAAGCTGAGAGTTAGGTTTTATTCCGTGGATTTTCTTAGGACTGGAGCCCAGGACACAGCATCTCAGATTTCTCTAAGAAGCTTTCCAATGTGGCAAGGTAGAAGCCAGAACGTATGAGTTTTTGCAGCAAAGACCAGGTAGGTGGAACATCAAAAGATTACTGTTAATTGAAGAAAATCAGATATCTCAAGTTAATGAATTTAGCCCTTTTTTATCGATGGGAAGGTGCAAAGGTCCAGGCTCATGGAAATCATTACTTTGATATGTACCTAGCCATCTAGGGCCAGTGTCCTGTTCTTTCATGTCCTGAGTTCCCTCCTCTCACTGTCAGGGGGTAGCAGTAGCAGCTGACGATCTAATGGCCACAACAAATGATTTTATTTGTGATTGACTGTGTGATGGGAATACAAAGATTCTGTACACTAGTCTTCATAATGTTTGTGTGTTCTAAAATTTTCATAATAAATGTTTAAATGATGGTTTTGGATTTCTAGCATCAGTTTTGTTATGTAAAGAGCTGGGATTTCATCACTCCTGTGCTTTCAAGAAAAAAAAGCTAATCAAACTGTAAAAGTAACTTTTATTAGATTCATCAGAGAATAGAGGTCACAAGGCAAACCGGAACTGTAAAATCTGAAGAAGCGCTCAAGTGCACAGAATCCAGCCAAGTTGTCTGTTTCTTCTTGATTCAGTCTTGGTGGAATGTATGTTTCCAGAAATGTGTCCATTTCTCCTAAGTTGACCAATTTTTTTCCATATGGTTTTCCTAGTTTTAAATCCTCCAATAATAAACTATGCATATAAGATAAACTCCAAATTCTTTGGCAGCGCATACCAAACTCTCTTTAATCTATTTCTAATCCAAAATGCAATAAATTCACCATTTCCCTTTCTTCTGACAATCAAACTTACCTTCCTAGCTACAGCTGTGGGCACATGAGCAAAACCAGGCCATAATTAAACTCATTATAGCTATACATGTTGATTGATAAAGAAGTTGGCACATAACCCAAAGTGGTTCTATTAGTCTTGTCTCATAAAAACTTCTAACTCCACCTAGGGGAAAAAAATTCTTTAAAACTCTGGTCATGTAGTTAAAGAACTTGTGTACAGGGCTAAGGTCCATTTTCAAAGACCTCATTTTCCACATCACTCTCCACAGAGAGGAGAGAAAATTAGAAGTGGACACCGTAGTTCAAGTCCCTGGCTATGACTCTCCCTAATACTAGATTGTATTCACCTTATTACACTCTGTTCTTCCATTTCATCACATGATCTAATTAATTTTCTGTATTAGGGTAAACTGCGGAGTTGGGGTATTTCCATATGTAACTGAAGAGATTTGACTAATGCAAAATCCCTGGATTTAGTCTTTTTATCCCAGGCTCTCGTATTTTCTGTCACCACTTTGAAAATCTGTTTCATATCCATAGCTGCAAATTTATCCCTGGACTCCTCTTTGACATGATCCTAAGGTCAGAGTCAAAGGCCCAGCATACTCTTTTTCCTTCCTTAATTTTATTCTAGCCTTACATAAAGTTTAACTTTTCATTTTTCTGAATCCCAACAGGTAGATTATAAAGAGCTTTAGAATTCAACAGTAGCATCCTCCAGGAGCCCTGGGAGGTCATGATGGCACCAGATAGAAATAAATTTTGTTGGACAAAGCCATCTCCTGGTGGAATGGACTCTTCCAAGACAAGATAAACAAGAGGCTACCCAATGAAGGATTATTGGGAAGCAAGAAAAGTTCAAATGATGAAAATTGTCTCATAATAGCCCCAAAGTACTTACAATAAGTAAGCATTAATCTTCTTTACCTAAAGATACAAATAAGGGACCACAATGAGATGAGTAAGAGGGGCAGAATTGGGGTGATGCTGGTGAAACACTCCAGTCAGAAGGCCTTACCGTTTGCTCTGAGTCCTTGAACAAACAATATAATCTTGTTGTAATTCAGTTTCCCTTCCTATTATTGGGTGCAAATCACTTACATGGCTATATCATAATTATGGTGTGATGATTAAGCAATTAATGAATGGATAAACACTGAAAATTACACTGAATTTTGCAAATGAGAGAATTCTATAAACATAATAGCTTAAGCCAAAAGAATAAGTCTCAGATGGCAGACCATCAGATACTGAGACAGGCCGGTGGGACAAAAGACTCTTTAATCCATCACTCTCAGTCACCCTGAATAGAGGTGATATTTCCCATTTTCTTACCTATTAGCACTACCAAAAGTTAAAATAGTACCACTTTCCAAGTAATTTAACTTTCTGAAGGTAACAGAGAAAAACAGAATTTTTGGATTTCAAGGACTGGGTTCAGTAAGTAGTATAAATATGCCACTTGTGAAAGACACAGTGATTTCAATGATACTGCTAAAAATTAAACAAGAAAAATGTTACTTTGGAGATTCCTTAAGCATTTTATTTGTTTGCTTGTTTGGCTGATACTGCAAGGATTCAAGATAATTAGATTTATAAAAAAACATAGCAGAAGCATCCAATTTTAGTGTTGTGACAGGCCTATTGGTAAAACCTGCTCAAGCAGAAAAACAAGTTAGGAAATGATAGTTTATTATTCTTCTTCTCCTGGAGTAAAGGAAATACACTTAGAAACTTGAATCCATCCATCCTCTCTTAAGTGGAGAAGACATTAGCCTTTCTCTTTTATTAAAATCAGCACAAATTGAACATTCATAAATTGATTTTCTCTATTCAGTCACAGTTTGAAACTTAGCTTTCTACACATTTTAAAAGGCAGTTTTTGAGTCAGAATCTCCTGGAGACACCTTCTGAATGTAGCTCTGATCTCATGAAAGCAAAGAAAGCAGTTTCAATCTGGTAAAATCTAAACAAAATTGTAGTGCCTGCTTATAAGTACAAAAAAAAAAGCAATGACAACTATTTTTTATCATTAAATTCTAAGATTTGCAGTTTCAGCAAAATAATCAGTAGCCATTTGTTGTAAATACAAAGTTACCTAATACAACAGTTCCATTTTTTAATATTTCTGTCTTTGTGCACTACCTACAAAGCATCTACTGTGTGAAAAGCACTGAGCTGGGAATAGACATAAAAATACACAACATCAAATTCAAAAACACCTGCTTCCCTATAGTATACAATGTGGCAGGAATGATGGAGTTTGGCTCCTGAGAGTAGGTTATAAAAGACAGTGTTTGCACATATATAGAAGATGGCAGAGCAGAAGGATCCTGAACTCACCTCCTCTCACTGGCACATCAAAATTACAATTATTTACAGAACAATCACTGATGGAAAAGACTAAAACCTACTAGAAAAGATCTTCTTTATCTAAAGTTATAAAGAAGGAACCACAACAAGATGGGTAACAGGGATAGATTTGCAGTCTAGTCAAGGCACCCCCCCCAGCTAGGAGACACACAAACAGGTAAACACTTACAATTGCAGAGGTTATCTCCAGGGAGCAAGGGGTCAGAGCCCCACATCAGATGCCCAGCCCAGGGCACCTTTACTGGGTAGACAAGCCTCCAGAACACCTGGTTTTGTGGGCCAGCAGGGCTTATTTTTAAGAGACCCAGAGAACTGTGGGAAATAGACATTCCATCCTTAAAGGATGCACACAAAATCTAACATTCTCCACGACTTAGGGCAGAAGCAGTAATTTGAAAGGAGCTTGAGTCAGACCTACCTGCAGATCTTAAAGATTCTCCCACAGAGGCAGCAGAAAACTGGAGCCCACCCTAGTAACACAGACACTGGCGACAGTCACTTTGGGCAGCTCATTCTAACACATGGAAACTAGTGCCAACAAGTGCCATTTTGGAATCCTTCCTTGAGTTTATCAGCCTCAGGACCCAGCCTGTGTTTGTCCGCCAACCTGTAGACACCAGTGCTGGGTGGCCTTAGGCCAAACAACTAAATGGACAGGGACACAGCCCCACCCACCAGCAGACAGGCTGCCTTAAGACCCCTGTGCCCACAGCCATCTCTGGACATGGCCATATCCACCAGGGAACCCCAGAGCTGACCTCACACACCAACACACAGGCACCAGGGCTGGTACACACAGGGTCCTTTAGTTAGAGACACTGCACCCAGTTATGCTTGCCACTGGGCTGTTCCAGCCCCAGAAAGCCCTGGCCCAAGGCCCCATGCATGAGCAAGTCTGCTATACTCCCGGGAACAGCCTCTCCCGCTGGTGCGCAGACACCAGCACCGAGACAACCACAGCCCCTCAGATTGCTGTGGCAGGGCCCAACCCACCTACTACAGGTGAGCATAAGCCCTCAGGCCTGATCTCTTAAATCCTGGTTCTAGCCCCCAGTGAGCCAGCATTATCCTTAGGACCCCCCAGTTCACCTACCTCATGAACTGGCCCCATCAACCAGTGGGGGCTGGCAGCATATGTAGGAGGCAGGACCTGACAACCAACTGGACTGGGGGTCAGGTATGCCTACCAGACTGTCCAAAGCAGCCAGCCTGCTGTAACAGAAGGACCCAGGCAGCCCACATAGGAGGCACAGCTGGAGCATACAGCTCTGGTGACCAGAGCAGAATGTGCTGCCAGGACACACAGGACATTGCCTATAAGAGGCCACCTAATCAAGGTCAGGAGATGTAACCAACATTCCAGATATATAGAAGTAAAATTCACAGACTAGGGAAAGTGAGGAAACAGAGGAACATGTTCCAAATGAAGGACCAAGATAAAACCCCAGAAAAACTAAGTGAAGTGGAGATAGACAATCTAACCAAAAAAGAGTTCAGGATAATGATCATAAAAATGTCAAGGAACTAGGGAGAAGAAAGGATGGGCAGAGTGAGAGGTAAGATGTTTTAAATTACAAACAAGCAGAGATGAATACAACACTGCAAAGAAGAATACATTAAGAGGAAGCAAGAGTACACTAAATGTTACACAAAAATGGATAAGCATGCTGGAAGACAGAAGAGTGTAAATCAGTGAGGCTGGGAAGGAAAATGAATAAAAAGAAATTAGATCAGTTTAACAGACCTCTGAGACAACATCAAGCATTATAGGGGTTCCAGAAGGACAAGAGAGAAAGAAAGAGGCCAAGAACATACTTGAAGATATAGTAGCTGAAAACTCCACTGACCTGGGAAAGAAAACAGAGATCCAAGTCCAAGAAGTACAGAGTGTCCCAGACAGGATCAACTCAAAAAGGAGCACACAAAGACATACTGTAATTGAAGTGGCCAAAATTGAAGATAAAAAGAGATTATTAAAGGTAGCAAGTGAATACCAACAAGTAATACACAAGTATCTCTCATAAGGCAATCAACTGACTTTTCAGCAGAAAAACTTCAGGCCAGAAGGGAGTGGTATGATATATGTGGAGTCTGAAGAAAGCAGAGCAAACTAGTGAATGTAATTTTTAAAAAAAAGCAGCAGACTCACAGATATAGAGAACAAACTAGTGGTTTTCAGTAGGAGAGGGAGGGGGAGGGGCAGGATAGTGGTAGGGACTTGAGATATAAACTACGATGTACAAAATAAATAAACTATAAGGATACATTCTATTGCATGGGAAATATAACCAATGTTTTGTAATAACTATAAATGGAGTACAATCTGTAGAAATGTTTAAATCATTATGTTCTAACATTGGAACTAATATATTGTAAATCAACTGTATCTTAATATAAATGAATAAATACATGTTGAATAAATAAATATCTATCTATATAGATACACATATTTTAAATGAATTCATGAAAAGGAAAGTACTGCTTTCTTGTCCTGAGCTTGACTTTAATTTGTTTTCTGGTGCTGGGCAAGTCACTTTTTTCCCATGTCATTCATTTATTCAACACTTTTTAATTGAAAGCTTCCCAGCGGTCCATGCACCGTAAGCAAGATGGACCTGTGAAACAGACAGACCTGGTCCCAGCTTTCAGGGAGCTGATTCTATAGTGAGTAAGACAGGTATTAAAGAACTGATTGCATGTGTAAATAAATACATACACAGATTGTATAAAGTATAATAAGAAGCATTTGATGTGAAAGAATATCTAAACTTGGACGTCTGGTTTATTTCCCCAGTCTTAGAAGGCTTTTCTTAGGAAGCAAAATTGAAGCTGATACCCAAAGGAAAAGAGAACATTTTGTGCAAAGAGCAAAGGGGAAGTGTTACAGGTCTGAGGAACCTGAGGTCAAAGGGATGAAGGGCAAAGAATGCACCCTAAGAGCTAGAAACAGCCCAGATCTTGTAAGGCCTTATAGACATGTGAAGAATTCTGAAATTTATCCTAAGTGAAATTTTTAAAAAATTACTGAAAATTATTAAGCAACAGAGTGCCATAATCAAATTTATATCCTTAAAGGTTTCTTGGTCTGCATTGTACATAGCGAATAGATGGAATAAAATACAGCAGTTGGAAGAGACCATATGCATACACTAAATTGTAAATAAAGCTCCAAAAACCATAATGCTGAATAAAACAAGAAAAACAAAATGTATTCCATAGCACAATGGCATATATAAATTTTGGATACCTATTAAAAATGTAAAAATTGTTGTTCTTAAAAGGCTGCAAAATAATGGCGACAGGGGGAGGGGGTTAAGGGAATAAATAGCTGAATAAAACAAGAGAGAGGCCTTACATGGACCAGTGGGCTAGAAAATGATGGGTGTAATTAACCAGAAACCCTGTACCTGAATTCCTCCTTTGGCATACACATAGGGAGTAGGATTTGAGATGAATCTTAATGGATAAGTAGGATTTAGATAGAAAAGATGAAAAGTGTTATTTCAGGAACAATGCCAATAAAGCAAATATTTGCAAAATACGCAATATGAACAGAGGGTTTCAGTTTAGTTTGGCTGGAATATAATTATGACAATAATAAAGAGGAAAGGAGCAAAGACTGAAAATAGGGTGGGTGTAGATACTGGTAATTTTGCACCCCCAAAGGAGCTGAACTTCTGTTTAGTGATAAATTTTGAACCACTGATTTATAAACAGGAAAGTAACTGAAAATTTAGGAGGAGTATTTTAGGTCTGAATATTGCACAGGATAGATTGAATAGGGAGAGGGTAGTTAAGGAATTGGAAATCAAGAGACCAGGTTCCATATAGTAGTCCAGGAAAACTTAACCAGACAGAAAACAAACACAGAAGTCTAGGATAAAGATGATAAGGACTTAGCTGTGCCTTTCCAGGAATAGTGGGAAAAATCAGAAGTGGAAGTGTGTAAATCTCATCATCATGCTTGGCTAAAAATAAAAAGTGTTGAGGTGAGGAATTGGACAAAGCCGAAGAACTTTTGGAATTATGCATAACCAAGGGAACTGAGATCTCTTTATCAGAAAAGAAAATTAAAGCATGTAGGTGGAAATTCAATTTTGCACACATTGACTCTATATAATACTTGATTATCCAGGTAACAGTATTTAGAAGTTAAGGGAAGTATAAGATTAGAGTTAAAGACATGGACAAGACAAATATGTAATTTAATATAGAGTAGTTGGTAAGATCTTTGGAGTGCAAAACTTCGGTTTTAAATTGGTGATGATAATTTTGTGTTGTGCATTAAAGACTTTTTATAAATTTTAATCAGTTTATCTACTTAATAAATAAAAGTTATTTTAGCACCAATTACATGCAGGACAGCACTGGGAGCTGAGGATGCAGGAGTGAAGAATACAACACTATCCTTATTCTTGTCACTCTTACATTTAGAGGTTTTTTTATTCAATATTTATTGAGCACCTACTAAGTGCAGAGGACTGGGCATAAGTAGATGTATAAGATATGCCCTTTGCTGTGTCATGGGTGCAAGTAGATTTCTAGGGACATCTAGAGAAAGGAGATCTTAGGGAGAATATTGGAGCTGGACTTTGTCCATCAAACAAAATATATTAATCTATGTTAACAGTTCCTTTAATTCTGATCTTAACTCTGTGAGGGTCAAATAAATAGCACATGTTATTGGTGTATTTCTTAATGGATATTCTGAGCTATTTAGCAAGATTAATAAAAGGGTAGCTTGGTAGCTCTGTCGATCCTTGTGTTCCTCTTCCTAATTTCACTGTTTGGTTTCAAGTATGTCTTTCTAGTTAGCCCTGGGTGGAAGAACAAAAGTATTCCTTGAGAAGAGTGGTTTTTCAAGGACACCCTTGAAATACACCCTTCATACAAGTGGTATGTTTGCCAAACAAAATACACAGTTTCTAACACACTATGACTAACTCAGATAAATATATTCTCCAAAGAGAAGTCATCATTTCACTCTGTCTATATAGAGATGGATTTAGTAAACAGGTTAAAACAAAGGTCTTCTATTACCTGAGGAGATGGGTCCAAAAAGTATTGCTTTGATTTATGTACAAGAATGTCCTGCCTATGTTTTCCTCTAGGAGTTTTATAGTATCCAGGCTTACATTTAGGTCTTTAATCCATTTTGAGTTTAATTTTGTATATGATGTTAGAGAAAGCTCTAATTTCATTCATTTACAGGTAGCTGTCCCGTTTTCCCAGCACCTCTTATTGAAGAGACTGTCTTTTCTTCATCATATATTCTTGCCTCCTTTGTCATAGTTTAATCAACCATGAGTGTGTGGGCGTATTTCTGGACTTTCTATCCTGTTCCATTGATCTATGTGTCTGTATTTGTGCCAGTACAGTACTGTTTTGATTACTGTAGCTTTGTAGTATATTCTGTAGTCAGGAAGCCTACTTCTGCCAACTCTATCTCCTAGAGTAATAGAAATAAAAGCAACAAACAAACAAACAAACAACAGAGACTCAATTAAGCTTAAAAGCTTTTGCACAGTAAAGGAAACCATAAACAGAATGAAAAGAAAACCAACTAAAAGGGAGAAAATATTTGCAAACAGTGAGACCAACAATGGACTATTTTCCAAAATATACAAGCAGTTCACACAGCTCAACATCAAACAACAACAACAACAACCACCTAATCAAAAAATGGGCAGAAGATCTAAATAGTCATTTCTCCAAAGAACAAATACAGATGGCCAACACACACATAAAAAGATGCTCAACATCACTCATTATTCAAAAAATGCAAATCAGAACTACAATGAGGTATCACCTCACACCCGGCAGAATGGCCATTGGCAAAAAGCCTACAAATAGTAAACAAACACTGGAGCGGTTGTGAAGAAAAAAGAACCTTTCTACACTGTTGGAGGGAATGTAAACTGGTGCAGCCACTATGGAGAAAAGTATGGAGATTCCTTAAAAAAACAAAAAAATAGACTTAGCCTATGATCTAGGATTTTCATTCCTGAACAAATACCTAGAAAACACAAAAACTCTAGTTTGAAAAGATGCATGCACCCCAATGCTCACAGCAGCACTATTTACAACAGCCAAGACATGGAAGCAACCTAAATGGGCATCAACAGATGACTGGATAAAGAAGAAGTGATATATATATATCTCTCTCTCTCTCTCTCCATATATACATATATATGGAGAGAGAGAGAGAGAGAGAGAGCACAAGAGAGAAATACTACTCAGCCATAAAAAAGAATGAAATAATGCCATTTGCAGCAACATGGATGGACCTAGAGATTATCACACTAAGTGAAGTAAGTCTGTCAGAAAAAGACAAATATATGATATCACTTATTATGTGGACCCTTAAAAATGATACAAAGTTATCTATAAAACAGAGACTCACAGATACAGAAAACAAACATGGTTACCAGGAAAGGAAGGGAAGGGAAGGGAAGGAGCTGGTGAGAGGATTAAGTTGGAAAATTGGGATTGACAGACACAAACTATTATGTGCAGAATAGAGAAACAACAAAGTCCTACTGGACAGCACAGGGAACTATATTCAATGGCTTGTTGTAACTTGTAATGAAACAGAATATGAAAAGACTATGTATGTACATATACATGTATAACCGAATCACTATGTTATATACCAGAAACTAACATAACATTGTAAATCAACTATGCTTCAATAAAAAATGGAAAAATTAAATAAAACAAAGATCCTCTGTCAACATAATTTTCAACAGTATTATAAAGGATGGCAAACATATCTCTTTGACAAAAAACTTTCACTATCTCAGACACCAAAGAATATGCTCAAGCAAAACATTTTTGCTTAGATTCAGAGTGTTTGATATTCATATACTCTAAAGGATTTGAATTTTAGCTGAATTTAAAACTAACAGTCAACATTTAAAAGGTAAATATTATTCCCCAAATTTTGTGCTCTATTTTGCATAGCATGTGTTGTGCTTCCTAAGAAAAGAGGTGTTTTATTTTCTGATTAATTATCTACTTCCCATGGATCAGTGTTGGAAGCTTGTCAAACACAAGTCAGGGACGCCCTGTTCGGTATTCATGCAAATAGGATTCAATTATCCCCTGTAAGTTTCCAAAACTTGCATAAGTCATTAGTTTGAAAAACATGAGAATTAATGCAGGGGAATTTTGAGATGATGTCAAAGATATTTTAAAATTATTCCCGTTTAAACTTTGATTATTCATACTCAGAAAGTGCCTGATGCAGCTGATTTTAACTACTACAAACCATAATTTGCACAGTAAAAACACAACTTGCCGACTTCATTATTTTGAGCATATTTTGTCTAAAAGTTAACATTTCTTTAGATTAAGTTATGGCTATATTAGATAGCCAATGTGACTCAAATTAAATATGCCAGTGAAGTACACCTAAATCATCTCCTTAGATGCTTAATCCCATCCAATTCATGTTATAATTATGAACATAAACAGAGGCTCATTTTCTACATGTGTGGGGTGGTTTCTTCCATTTACTTGTAAAAGTTTTAGCCCTGCCTGTCCCCACAATTATACACTTATTTACATTATGCCTTCAAATATTTTAAAATTTTTTATTAATATCAAATGCCAATTGATCATTCATCAAATTCAAGGCCTACACAAGGCACTGGGTACTGAAATATGCCAGCAACCTATCAATTTGCTAAGCTCCTAGTCTGTAAAATATATTTTATTTTTATTGACAATTAGATAATCACTGTAGTGAACTGATCACTTTGATAAGCAAATCTCTGCTAAATGGTTTACTTCTCTTCACCCTTTGATAGATGAAATGATCTATTATGTTTATTATGCATTTTATCTCCTCCCACTTTGTCTATAAACCCCCTCACATCAGGTTCTCTGTCCTACTGCTCCACCAAAAATGCCCTTATGTATATTAGCAATGACCTCCACCTTATCAAACACCTTGAACTGTCAAGCCTCAGCTTTCCTGACTTAGTGGCAGCATATGACACAGTTTTTCAAGCCCTCTTCTTTAAAATAAATCCTTCAGTTCACCTAGATTCCAAGTCTTCACATTTTCCTAAATTGTCTGCCGTCCTCTGGCTGAGTCTGCCTCAGCTCCCTGACGACTAAATTTTAAAGTGATGTAGGTCTCTCAGTTTTCAATCCTTCTCGTTTGGTTTCTCTTTCTGTATTCACCCCCTTGTTTATTTTATTTATCCTTATCATGCAAATACCCACACATATACACATTTTATGGTTCTCAGATTTATAGCACTACTCCTGAACTCCAGACATGTATATCAACTATATAATTAACGTCTCCACTTTTCTGTCTAGCTCAAGTGCAAAACTTTTATTAACTTGTAGTGAAACAGAATATGAAAAGACTTGTATGTACATATACATGTATAACGGAATCAGTGTTATATACCAGAAATTAACATAACATTTTAAATCAAATATGTGTCAATAAAAAATGGAAAAATTAAATAAAACAGAGGTTCATAATAAGCTTTTGTTGTCTCCCTTACCTTCCCCTCCAATTGTCTTCCCTCTCAGTAAATGATAAATTGACCCTTCTGTTTATTTAGGTGAATTTCTTAGAAACATCCTTGACAATAAGATTTCTCTCCAAATCCACATCTGATCTATGAGCTATACCTGCCTTTAAAATATACATATATATATATATACATATATATATAAAATCTGAACAAATCTCTTCTGTTTCTACATATCTGGTCTAAAACAGAATCATCTTTCCTCAGAATTTTTCCAATTTGTTTCACTCTGCTTTTGTCTCCACCATCTACTATGTTCTACTCTCAAATCAGTTAAGAGTTATTCTTTTAAAATGTAGTCAGAAGATGTGCTAATCTACTTAAAAGCCTCAGATGGCTCCAGAACTCATTTGCTTAAACCCAAAGCTCATGAAAGGACCTCAGCATTTCCTGCGCTCCCTCAACTTCAGCCTTCTCCAACCTCATGCCAGGCTCACCCCACCACCGTGCCTGCATATTGCATTCTCTCTTCTGCCTCAGATGCTTTCACCCCAACATCAACATGCTCTACTCCCTACTTCCTTCAGTTTTCTGCTCCATGTCTGGCTGGACCAGCATCAAACATAAATGAAGCCGGCATTAGTTGAAGTGATTAGAATATATATATACATATATACACACACATATATAGTTTTTCTTTTTTTTAAGGAATTCTCAGCAAGTTAAAAGATTTACTACCATTCCGGCTTCATGTTAAGTCCACAGCCCCGGGGCTGGCCATGAGTGAGAGCATAGTCACAGGAGGACAGACCAGATGGTGAACAAACCCAGGCACCTGGCATGAGTCCATCTCTCTTCACTGGATCCCTGCTCCACGGAGCAGCTGCTGGTGAGTCCAACTCTTCAGTGTCTGCCCCACTCACCCTGGCAGTGCTCCAAGACCAAGGCAGGCAGCCTCGCCACCCCCAAGCTCACAGCTCTGAGGCCGCCTCTACCCCCTAACACTGGAGGAAACTTCTAGGGTCAAGCACGGCAGATGTGGCCCATTGGAGGGAGAAACAGTGCTGAAGGAGCTGTCTCCAGGACAAAAGGACAAGACATGAATGTTCTTACAACCAAGGTCACAAACTGGCCACCCATGAGCCAGATTTTCTGACTGACAAGTCTGTTTGACCCCTTCTGCCTGCTCAGTGTTTCAAAAAATAATTCATTGCCAATATTTAAAAATTGATTTTATGTAAAAATCTCAACTTCTGGTTTTTCTAAGGAAAAAATAAAATTGAGGATATTTGGCAATGCTGGACCCATATTTTCATGTGGTACTTACTGGCTGTAGCTCGACAGCAGCTGCTCCTATGGACTGGATGCCCCCTTTCCAACTCACCCAGTCCCCACATCCCTGATTATAATGCCAGTCGGCAGCGGCTGCCTCCAATCAGTGCTGTTACACAAAGGAACAATGGAAGACAAGCCAGATGCAGCAAGGTCGCGGTCCTCATCACTCACTGATGCCTTGTGCTTGGCCCTGCAGGGACCTGAGTTCGCAGAACTTAAACACACAGAGCATTCTCAGGTATCTCTCCTGCCACAGACTCTGCTTCTCCAGGGTACACTGGGCCCCACTGTTACCTGGGCAAGCCTAGAGAAGAACACTAAATTAATCATAGACGTTAATGGATGGATAGACACAGATCAACTGCTTTTGATCTTTCATTGAAAGATAGGGTTGGAGTAAAATGAAAACTGTTAATACTCTCATTCTGTCTTTAGGTCAGCTAGTGACACTCAAAAGTAAAATAAAACCAATGAGAAAACCATAAAGGTACTTCAGGAAGCCAAGACTGGGTCAGTCTGAACTTGGGGGCATAAGATGCGTTAGTCACATTCCTTGACTACTTATAAAACAAGTTAAGTTCTTGGAAAGCCATGTGGGTGAGGAGGAAAATGTAATGGCCAGCTCAGCAGAGGTTCTGGGCTCTCAAAGATCATCAGCCTCATTCTCCCTTAGGTTAGCGCTGCTCGTCCCTGCCTAAAAATTTTGTAGTTGGTATAAAATGACTTTCAGCGACGGAAGTGTCATCATTGTTGAAAAGGGATTGATAAAGGCCAGGGAGCAAAATTTGGCCTTCACCAACATAAAGCAGAGGAAGAGGATGCCCTCCTCACACTTCCTTCACTCTGCTGTGTCAGGGGCACCTTATCTGCCTGTCAGGGAGGCAGAGATCTTGATACAACCCAGATGCTTCCCACTGGGGCTCAGGATGCTCGGGGTCCAGAACCTCCCGGTGCCAAGCCAGCTGGGCATATCCAGGTCGGGCAGCTTGAAATCAGTCCTGGGCCTTGAATAGGTCCCTTCTTTGAAGGGATAGTGGCAGGGAAGCCCACAGGTGTGTGGGGGTTCTGGGCAGGGAGAATTAAGCTTCCAAGTATATCACAGATGTCATAAATGCAGCTCCCAATTTGTTTTACACACAGGATTTTAACCCAGAAGCCAGCCACTTCTTTCACAGGTAATCCCACCTTCTGAGGATCATCAAAGAGGACATTGGTCTTGACCTCGACACTGACAGTCAGGGTCCCAAGAGTGTTAATGGGGTCATGTTCCAGAGTTACGCTTTTATCCCTGTGGTGTCCTACCCCCCTCACATCACAGTTCCCCCAGGAAGAGCTACCAAGCCCGTTCGAGAGGATGTGTGCAGGAGCCTGCATCTGGGGGCTCCTAGCAAAGAGTGGATCCTCACCGGATTAACTACCAAAGGCAGACGTCAGGCAGTAATGTGCTGCTGCAACGGGGAAAGGAGTCCAATGTGAAGTGAACTCAACTTTGATTCGTCCAGAGTTGACTGAGCACTTTAAAGGGAGAGTGAGGGTGTGTGAAAGTGGCCTCGGTAGAACCAGGGATGTGAAAATCTACTAAACATAGGCGGGAAGGGGGGGTCGGTGTGAAACTCACCTGGGTATGCTCACCGGTGCTTACTGAGCTTAGGATTCCACCGTCTCACGGAGGCTGGAAGACAGGGTCACAATCTTCAGGCATTGGTTGCAAGGAGCAGTAAATTCTCTTGATAACCTTGAGTTTTCCTACTTAGATAGGCACTTAAGAGGGGCTAGAGGCATCTGAGGAATGCAGCCTGGAGACTGTTAGAAGCTTTGTTAGTGTTTTGTTTAAGCCTTTAGAGGCCAAAGTTAAGGCTTATTCAAGAAGGGGGATCAGGGGAGCCTGTTTGGAGTTTGGTGAAGAAGATAATCTTGCCATCAGCGCTGTGTTTAGGCTGGCGTGATTGTTACCCATCACTGAGGCAAGACAGTTCCGAATAGCCTGTTTTCTGAAGTTCCTGCCTAGAAACCCTCTCAAGGAATCCCTGGACTCACCTCACTTTTTCCAGCCACTGACGACAGATCACTGGCCTTAATTTTCAGATGTCCTGTCTTGAAACTTACTTTGTATGATATGCGTTTGTGAATGTCTGTTTCAGGGAGGAGAGTAGGTCTGGTTCCTGTTAGTCTATCTTACTTCTATTCCTTGATTTTAAATCTCTTTCATCTTACGTTAATGTAGTTACTTCAGCATTCTCTTGATTTTGGTACTTGCATGGTATGTTTGTATAATCTTTGGTTTTTCACTTCTGTACATCTGTATATTTAAAATTGGTTTCTTGGAAGATAAAGCATGCCCCCACCCCAGTTGTTGGGGGTCGTTTGGCTTCTATCTCCCCAGGAAATGTTGGCTGTGGTCAGTTGTAACAGTAAATACAACAGAATCCTAATGTAAACATAACATCATTATACTGCAGGGCTCTCTGTTGAAGGCATTGCCCAAAGGGGGGGGGGGGCGGAATCTGAGCTTTAAAAAACTTAATAATTTTTTAAATTTAAAAAAATTGGATTTTTTTAGACAATATATAGCAGTTACAAATTTTTTTCTCCAGTCTGACAATCTTTGCCTCTTAACTGACATTTTTTTCAATTTTTATTCTTTTTTAAAAATTTTTTATTTATTTTGTAGGGGGAGGTAATTAGGTTTATTTATTTATTTATGGTTTAGAGGAGGCACTGGGAATTGAACCCAGTACCTTGCGCGTGCTAACCATGCGCTCTACCCTCCCCCCTAACTGACATGTTTTAAACCTTGTTGGTATGTTTGGATATATATTTATCCTTTTTTCTTATCGTTTTCTACTTATGCCCCATATACTTTTTGCTTGTTAATTTTTTCTGCCTGGCTTTGAATCAATCAATTTGTATTTTTAGTTTATTATTAGCTTATTAGTTATATTCCTCTGCCTGAATTTTTTAGTTGTTGTCCTAGGGTTTAAAATATGCACCTTTTGTGTATTACTTCCTAACTTTAAAAAGATACTATACTACCTTGTTCACAATATAGGAGCAAACATTTTTTATTTCTGTCTCCCATTGTTTTTGTTGTGCCGTCATGTCATTTATATTTATACTCATTAAAAACATCTAATTGTTGTGTTAACTATTTACAGTTTCAACAATTAAATGCTGTTTTGAGAATTTAGGGAAAGGAAAAATGTCTTTTATATTTACCTCCATTTTTAACAATCTTTGAAATTATTACTCTTTGTGTGGATCCAAATATCTGGTATCATATTTCTTCTGCCTGAATAACTTCTCTTTACATGCCCTTTATGCAAGTCTGCTGACAGCTAATTCTATTAGATATTTCTGGTCTGAAAAAGTATTTACTTTACCTTAATTCTAAAATAATTAATAGACTTTATTTTTAGAACAGTTTTCTATTTCAAGAACAATTCAGAGATACTACAAAGAGTTCTTATATACCCCTCATCCAGTTTCCTACACACATTAGCGTAGTATATTTGTTGCAATTGATTTTCTGGTAAAAACTGAAAAAAAAACAATAGCAATGTGATGTTATTAGATAAAGTCCATAGTTTATTCATTTTATTTAGTATTTACTTAATGTTTTTTGTCCAGGATTCACTGCAGAATATCAGATTGCATGTAGTCGCCATGTCTCCTTGGTTGTTTTAGATTTTACTTGTTTTTGATGACCTTGAAAGTTTTGAGGAATTCTGGTCTTTTTTTCCTTCCATAGGAAGTAAAAGACCTTTATTTCAGAATACACATATACACACATATCATATATTTTATATATATGTGTGTGTCATGAATTAAGTACTCTGAACCTTTAAAACTAGTTTGTATATTTGGATATGAAAAGGAATATCTTTATTCATTTGAAACAAACAGAAAATTCTATATAGTACAGTTGTTAGACCACATTGAACTTGACAAAATAATCTATGTTAGGTGATATAATTTGTCTTTAAAAATGGAATGAAAGAAATCTAGAGTATTCAATAGGTAACACTGAGAGCCTACTATACAAAGATGCTAAAGAATGTTTAACATTTAAAGTCATGATATATATCTGCTCTCAAGTCCTTTACACGTAGTCTAGAAGGGGAAACATACATAAATAAGTAGTTATAACAGAGTACAGTGATTCCACATTGGAAGTTAAGTACCAAATATGGAGACAATGCAATGGAGGAAGTCGCCATCTTTATTTGAGATGGAAGAATCAAGGAGATTATACTTTGATGTCTTGAAGGATAAATAGTCGGTCATAAGGTGAAAAGTGAATGAATATTCAATGCGGAAGATGCAGCTGGTACAGAGTGAAGTACAAAGCATTTGGAAAATTATAGGTAGTTTGTTGGAACCATGTTAGTTAACTTAGATTTTAACCTGTAGCTATCATGAGATGTTGAGATACTGAATAGTTTTAGTAGGGAGATGCATAGTTGAATTACTCCAAGTCACAAGTCAAGTGCAGTACTCCAAAGAAAAGATGTTAAAAAAAAAAAAAAAGAAGCTTGAACTAGAGCCCTAGTGCTGGGCATTGGTAGGTGAAGAAAGATGGGACTCTCCTTAAAAGGTAAAATTGACAGGACTCGGTACTTTAATAATTGTGCGAGGCTGAAAAAATAATCCAAGATAATGCCCAAGTTTGTCTCAACCTGAATGGTTGGTGGTTCTAGTAATTAAGAGAGGGCACCTGGGAGAAGTAAAAGGATGAGGAAGAAGAGACTTAAGAAGGAAAATAATGAGTCAGATTTTTTTAAACACTCAGCTCGTGGGAGATTGGCATTGTGTATTCAAGCCCAAGGAGCTGATGCAAAATCAGGATTAAACAGGTAGCTTTTAACTCTTACAGCAGATATCTATTTCAGTCTCCTCTCTGATGCACTCACATTCCCCATCTTAGCTCAGCGCACCCTAACTCTGCATTTACCATCTTCCCACAGTCCCAATGCTGACAAATCGCTAAAGCCGGAAGACGCAGTAGCACTTTGAAATCACTTTGAAAGCGATTTTCGAAGTATTTTTTCCCCCAAAAGTTGGAGAAGGGAGAACATCACTAGACTCTCTGTTCATCCACTTCTTCCAATTTCACCCACCAATGACAGCTGAAGCTCTGAAGAATAGGGTGCCAGGATTTGTGAAGCATAAGGAGACGTGATGCTCTGACAGCTCTATGACAGCTTTTTGCAGGCAGGTTGCTGTCCTGTGAGCTGGAGCTACACGGAATTTTGTTCTCTTCAAAACAGAAAGTAGATGAAGAAACTCTCAGGCTTGGACAGATGGTTGAGTTGATTAAAACATCCTTTTTCCACACCAGTCTCTCATTGTTGTGACCTGAGTTACTGGCCAACATCCCCTTGCTGCAAATCTGGATTCCTGACCCTCTTGCTGTCTTTGTTAGTTTCTATAAGTTTCCAGCTGTTTTGCTTCCTGCTTTGTTTCTCTGACTTTGTGTGCATTATACTCATGCCATCCATCCTTGAGCTGACCTAAAAAAAGTCTGTCCACATGCTCTCCTGTACCTAACCTCTACCTCAACACTCAGATGACGCCAAGCAGACAAACACCCACTAAGCAAGTTCCCTTCTCAGGCTACACCCCATAATATGACTGTGGCACCAATTCTAACAGAAGCTGATCCTGGATGGTCGTGAAGAATGGCGGTACAGGTACAATCATGGCAGTTGTAAGAGCCACGATTTCCTGTGGGTCACCGACTTCCAATTTCACTTTTCATATGGTCCATGGAAGAATTCAGTTCTATTTCTTTTTTCTAACATTTGATTTTCCAGAAAAAGAAATCTACTACCTTGGAAAGAAATTGTCTGCCGAAGTCTTGGTATGAGTTGAGAGAGGTCTGACCCCTAGGGGAATACTTTCCAACTTACATTAAGGAAACTGCAAATATAAAATTCAGAAAGTCACAAAACCAGAAGTTTGATTTGGTATGGTAGCACCATGAGAGTCACTTGTGGGTATATATTATACTGTATTACTAGTTAAATTATAAAATTTTGCTGAACATAGATACAATGAAGGATATTACCTTCTCACTCAAACATCCCTCTCACTTAACTTCTATGTCCATCATATTTTAGCTTTTCCTAAAGCTTCTGGTTTTCCTAGAGTCTCTCTTCCTAAATTTTGCTGCCAATTGAATACAAGATGCATCACTTATCCAACATTTGATATGCCATATTTTTTCAAAAACATGTAAGTTTAACCTATAGTTATTATAAAGTGTTGAGGTACTTAATTTTAGTTGTATTAACAATTTTAGCAGTGTCATATAATTTTCAAAGCACATTCGTATCTTCTTTTTTGTTTGATTCTCATGTAGTTTCTTAGATTTTCAGGGTAAATATTTCTATTCTGGCCCTGAATGAAGAAATTGAGGCTTATAAGAACACGTTCCAATAATTATAAGCATTCCATAATTTAAAGTCACACACTCTGACATTTACTATTCCTCTATCTTGTAATATTATTTTTATTATTTATATTCTTTATATGTACTTTATTATTTACCACCATTTACTATACTATATATACAACTTACATACCTTATCTTTGTATACCCCCTCACACTCACACACACACACACATTAGAATGCAACTAACATAAACTCCATCAGATAAGGAGTTTAGTTTACTTTCTTTGCTTTAGTTTTCCCAGAATAAAAAAAAAAATTCTTAGAATAGTAGTAGGCACTCAATACCTATTTATTGAATAAATCAACATAAAATTGAATGGGAACCTCTTATTAGTAATAATATCCATCTGGAAATGGTGAACAGATAAACTGTAGCTAGCATTTACTGAGCACTCATCAGACGTCAAACACTGTGCGCACATCAGTGATCTCATGATGGAATATTTCCGAGTGGGTGAGAGAAAATCATCTCCATGGGCCTGAGTCACAAATTCACTCCTGTTAGCTTTGTGGCCTCAAAAAAGATACAGAATCTTTAAGATTCAGTTGCTAATTGGTAATATAAGAGTGATAAAACACCTAAACTAATAAGACTTTTTGAGGATAAAACTTGCAAACCTATGGTAATTGCTTAGTTAAGTGATGCTACTTTAAGTAATAGTAATTCTTACCACAGCGCAATGTGCTCTGTGCATTTATTACCTCTATGAACAAATGAGAAATGTGAAGTGTAGTGTGATTAACAAATTTGCTGAAAATCACGAGGTAAATTGTGACCTCATATCATTCTGACCTCCAAGCCCACACTCTTAACCTCAACAATACATTGCTATTGTGAAAACAATTTTAAAATCAGGAGAAGATAACACCCATGGCAAAAAAACAAGAACATAATATTCTACTAGCATCCTAACTGAATATTATATATGTATTTCAATTTTAAACATATGTTGTCTGTTGAATAGGATCTGAGTTACCTAAGCTGAGAACTAAGCATAGTGTATTCAAGAACTTGGTTAAATTGTCCCATTGCATGGGGCCTGCATTGCAGCAAATATTCATGGAAATAAATTGGTCTCCTACTGGGACTTATAAATAGTTTTACTGAACAGAAATTTCCATTGAAAAGGCATTTGCTACTTAGGGTTTTATCAGCATGTAATTGAAACTCCCAGTCAGGAATTTAAAACTTAAATTTGAAAAGGACACACCACATACACAGAACATATAACAATACATCAATTGCACACACATCGGCCATTATTTGGATTAATTCGCTCAGTGTACTCTCTCTCCCCTTCTCTCTCCCTATATTCCTCTCCCTCCCTCTCTCTATCTCACATTCTTTAGTTTGTCAGTTTATTAAAGTGCACACATTTCTAGGTTCTAGATTCCTAGAAACTTGAGAATATGTACATGAATGATTATTGAAATTATTTTTCCTGAGTGTATTTACAGCAATGACAGATAAAGAACAATTTCCAGATAAACACAACGCAGGCAATATTGATGTGTGGATGCACACACTCATGGTGAGGAGTGTGGAGAAAGAGTTAGAGAAGGAGTGTGGAGGGGAGAGGAAGGGGCAGAGAGGGAGAAAGTAAAATCTAGAGAGATAGAGAGTGCTAGGGCCAGTAGGGGGGAACTCTTGAGGGAAAGCATCTCTTGGGCATGTTTGCGGAAGTCTATAGCTTAGTTCCCTGAATAAACACGCTTGGCTCTTCTCTTTTCCTTTTCCCATAATAGGGTCAGTGAGGTGAGCTCTTATTTACAGAAGAAAATGGTTCCAGGAAATTGTGTAGATGGTTACAATGGACACTGTAACCTTAGCCCAAATGTTTCACATTTTATTCTTGAAGGAGAGAGAGAAAGAGCGAGACTGATTTCACGTTATTTCTTCCTACCTATATCTTCCTACCAAGAAAAAAAAAATGGACTTTACTGTTCCCTTGAAGTATATTCTCATTTGATTTAAATGTTGATTAATGTTTTCTTTTCATAAATTTCAATCAATTCTTATATGGGCATTTTTTTCCAGTGCTGTTTGTGTATTGTGACTGATTTAGCTGTATTACTAATTGTCATGAGGAATATAACCTGTCAAAAATCATTCATATATACTACATGCAAGTAAGATTTTTTTAAGTAAAAGAAAAGTCTGAATAATCAGTAACATTGTGACATTTTAACATTTAAGTGGCTTACGTAATACTTGAATAACGACTCTGTGTGTGTGCCCCATAGAAGTAATGCACACACATATGTATACATACACATACACTTGTGCACATGCATACACATATACATAAATGTGGTTGCGTGTTCATCTAAAGCCCCAAAAACACAATTACATTGTGTCCTTTGGCTTACTAAATTTATTATGCAATCTAGAATGTCACAAGAGTCTAGAATTAGGAATAAAAAAGCAAGAGGGTATTCAGTGATTCAACTTAGCAATCAGGAGTTGGATGGCACTGAATGCCCAAGGAGTGTCATTCCAGAAATATCTTAAAAAGTCCTACTCTTTGAACCTGTGTCACAAGTAGGCAATGCTATGTATAGAAAATTCAGTCCCACACAGTGATTGACAAAAGAAATACATGAAAATAATCCACTTACTACCGGTATATTCCTGGTGGTCTTTTTATATACAAATGTAACATATGAAATAGGTGATACATGCCTGACACACAGTTATCAGTTAGTAAATTCTACTTAGGGTGGAGAGTTTCACAGCAGGTAGGAGCACAAGATTGTGACTAAAATCTCAGTTTCAACGTGTATCAATTATACCAGTTTGGGCAATTTATTTAATCTTATCTAATGTCTTCTTTTTTCTTCTTAAAAATGATACTAAAAATGTCAGCCTTACAGACTTAATGTAAAAATTAAATATCTTACATGCAAGTCATTACAATCTTCTGGGTTGCAAACTGTCTCCTCCATCATCATCATCATCATTGCCATTATCAAGATGTTTTACCATTTTTTTTAGATTAGATATAGTCAGAAATCAGTTAAAACTGAAAAATACCAAAATTGAGACACCCAACATGGGCATTATTACAAAGCAAGGTCAAGAGTCAGAAACATGGGAAGATTAAGCTATAATTACATTAAGAAAATTTAAAAGGACAGGCTGGAAGTATGGTGAACACTTTTGGAGAAGGTAGAGCCAAGTGGGGACGCCATAGCAATGGCCATTGGGAGGCATGAGGCTCCCATAACTAAAGTGTGTGTCTTCAGTGACAAGAATTCCCTTCTCAGTTCAGGCATCTGCCTTCAGGTTCTCTGCCTTTCTAAATAGCTAAGCAATTTTTAGACTTCACTTACCACTGGTATATTCGTGTTGGCCTATTTATCTGCAAATACAACATCTAAAGGTTGCAAGATTTTATATGTATGATATTATACATAAAAACATTCTTTAAAAATAACTACAGTCTGCCATTTTCACTGACAATATGAAGTGTGTAAGGCATTCAATTCAGTAGACTGTTTCTGGGAACAGAAAGATACCAGGACAATACATATTCTGAAGTCTACCCTTTGGTGAATAAATTATTTAGATTGTTCTATTCCAACCAAAAAATGATCCTAGTTCTAACCATTCAAGCCCAGGCTTCCTAGACCTGACCTCTGGGGCCTTACTTCCATCATCATATTAAAGCTTGGTACCAGGTCAGACACTTTATACAAGTGTGATGAAAGAAGACGTGTACCCTCAAAGTAGGCAAATGGTCCAATTCAGCCAAGGTAAGCATTTTCCTTCTGTACATCTTTCCTTTGAAACCATAAGCTGTTTGAAGGTGTCTTTTTCTGCTATTATGGACCCTGCTTCTGATGCATATTTAATTGAAAGTGAGAATTAGATGGAAAATACAATCTACTCAACAGCCACCTTCCTTCCCACGAAGAGTATTAAGCTCCACACACAGTGACTTATGGTTATTTCATTAAATGCAGGTGATTACATCTATAAGATTATTTCTTTCTGTTAATGAAAGGAGGACAGATTCCCAAAAGAATACAGGCCATCGCTTTTAATAAAAACAGCAGACTGTAATGATCTATTTATAGAAATATCAGTGATTATAAAATGTCTGAAAGCTTTGTTCCAATCACACAAAGCATGGAAATAAATCATCTCAAGATTCACTTTTATACATTGGAAAAAAATCTTGCCAAATGATTTACAACCATTGGAATGGAGATAATCACTAAACAAAGCTGAATCATTTGGCTTTTACCAGATTAGAAACATATTTTAAACTGAGGAAATTTTGAGCAATAGAATTCCAGACACCATTTTCCTTTCTCAGGGGAATACTGTATCAAGCTGCGCTGTTGTACAGGATGATATGTGGGTGTTAAAAACAAAGCTTGGGTGTTCACAGTGAAAGAAAACAAAATTGCAATGACTTCTTCAGAGTGAGTCTACATCCTTATTCACAGTGTTGAAGAAATAGCAAAAAGGAAAATAAATGTCTTGAATGATAAAGTTCCTGCTGTGAAAAAAATCAAAATAACATGAAGTAATTGATACAATTATATTTTCTGAGCCTCTGCTTTGAAATTTGAATATCCCAACTCATAAATGGCTTTTAAATAATCCAGAAATCTGTTCAGCTCCCACAGCATACACAAAAGAAACGCACTTCATTTTGAAAGCAAAACATTTTTTTTATATCCGACAAAAGGCTAAACCTTTGAGCGGTATAATGGATCACCGTGGGAGGCTTTACTCAGAGATGCGTAAAATGTATGCATTTTTACCAAAACGGTGTTTATGAGATCCTATTCACCCTGGGTGTACATCTGTTTAGGTTATTAAAAAGTCAACGCGTCTAATGGGCCGCCGGCATGCAGCTAAGTTTTAGTCAGCGTTTTCTGTTCTGTGCTCCATAAATCACAATAAATCCAGGAAAAAGTCAATTGTTAACACCTCTCAACTCTACCACTGCCCAGTCAAGAAATGCAATAGCTTAAGAGTCCCATTAGATGAGTGAATTAAAAAGGTTTATTTTAGATAGGATTTAGATTTAACAGTTCCTTCCACACAAGCTGAAACGTTATCACACTATCTCAAAGTTCATTCCATAGCATCAGGGACTTCATTTCAGCAGTTTTAGCAACAGACTCTGCAGATTAGAAAGATCTATTATAACTGAGTTGCCTAGAGGCAAG
Organism: Vicugna pacos; assembly: GCF_048564905.1. Classification (NCBI taxonomy): domain Eukaryota; kingdom Metazoa; phylum Chordata; class Mammalia; order Artiodactyla; family Camelidae; genus Vicugna; species Vicugna pacos. The sequence continues at coordinate 63,746,717 of NW_027328741.1, read as the reverse complement.
AAAAAGGGAGACTGGAGGCTTGCATGTTCCACCATAGTATTTGGATTCAGGTTGCAAATATTTGCTTATCATTTATTTAGAGTTTTGCAGCATTTGCATTTATTTATTTGGAGGAACGATGAACTGGAACGGTGTATTAGTCAAGAGCTTCCTTTTTGTGGGCTGTTGATAAATAACCAACCTGAGTATGAAAGGAGAATTTGGCTAAAGCAAGCAGATGGCAGGAAGCAATCTGAATGTCTTCTCGCTGATTAATCTAAAGGTTTAATACGGGGCAAGATTCTGGGTGCAACAGTATTGAAGGCTTCTAAGCTTAGCCTCTGGTATTTCTTTTGAGAAAATCAGGACTACTGTGAAATCTCCCAAGCACCTATTTCTCAAGAAGGAAAGCAGAGAAACTAAGTAATGTTGGCAGTGCCTACCTCAACCTTCACCTACTTTACCTATATGTAGAGTGACATTTAAAGGCGTTGGAAATCCCATCAAAAGCATGGCAGTGTCTGCTACTTGTGATGGTGATAAAAAAAAAAAGCTGTGATGTTAATATTACAGAAGGTGCAAAACTGAATCCAAAGTTACTTCAATTCATACATCTACGATCAAATAAAATGAGAGTCTTCTCATAAAATTCCTAGAGCAATTGTTCTAAACCCTGGCATCAAGTTAGAATCACCTAGAATACTTATCTAAATTATCAATGTCCAATGCTCTTCTTGCAACAATTCTGAAATAGGTTGTCTGAGAGAGAAACCCAGCAGCAGCAAAATCTAAAAGCTTCCTGTGGAGAAGAGCTTTGACCCCAGGCGTTCTTGGGCACTACGTAGAGTGAACAAAGTTCTAGACCTTATAGAAAGTTCTAGACTTTATAGAAAGTTCTAGACCTTACAGAAAATGTAGCGCATCTGAATGTCTTCAACCTTCATTCTATTTTCTCCCTTTTGTTCTTTGCTCAGAAAATAAAGCTCTGAGAAAAGTTTATGGAATTTCATACAATTTTGACCTCCCTAATAACAACTGTGTATTTATTTCTGTATCTGAATAGTTTCCTCTGAAAGAGAGCAAATAGGTTTCCTCATTATTTTCTGCAGTATCTGAATTTAAGTACAGCATGGAGACTTTGCAACAGTAAGTGACAATATGAACTGCAAAACAAACATCGTGATTTTCTCAGGCGCACAATCTCAGCAATTAAATGCATCTGTGTGAAAGATTCTACCAATCTCAGGAGGTCCATCTTTATTTCCTATGGTTTCTTTGTACAAATCTTGCAAAAGTTGTTCATTAAAATCACCTTTGTTATAAAACTTTGCTATAAAATTTAAGGTATTTTGTATCTCTGGGTTGATGGGGTAATGGGGACTAACGGAAAGGATGTTTGCCTACCACTGTGAGATATTTGAAAGCACAAAATCTCTGATCTATTTTGAGAATTTTTTTCTTCTAGTATACAAGTACCTGAATGCCATGGAATGTTGCATACCAGCATAACTATATGAATTTATATTGAGTGATATGCCTTACCTATTTGGAAATGAAACATCAGAAGGCTCACATACGGCCTGAGCTGGAGGATATGTATGTTAGGGTGTGACTGTTAGAGGCAAAGTGATATGTTTTCCTGAGAAATTGACCCTATTTTTAATTAGATATGTCTGACTTTATCTTTGATAATACCCTCTACTTAGAATTCTGCTGTATCTGATGTTAATACAGTCATTAAAGCCTATCTATGCTTATTGTTTTGCACAATATGTCCTTTTTCAATTTACATTCAATATATCAATGCCTTTATATTTAACATACCTCTCTTATTAATATCATACAGTTTGGAAGTTATCTTTTTATCCATTCTTATAGTTTCTGCCATTTAATTAGAACTATTATAGTCCATTAACATCTGTTAAAGTTTGATGTAATTATTGATACGGTTGAATTTTATTTTATTATTTGTTTTGTTTCTATCCAGTGTTTTCCCCCACCTTTTTTTTTTCCTCCTTTCCTGTTATTTCAATTAACTGGTGGGGAGGGTGTTGGTATGAATGAGATAATTTTGTTTTCATTTATCCATTGGCCTTCTTGATGTATTTCTTGACATGACGTGTTAGTAGTTACTAAGGAATTACAATTACTTGCAATTACTTGGAGTTAATAGTGTACCATTTCAAGTAAACTTTGCAACCTATAAGTTTATCACCCCACTATCCTTTTTAGTTGTCATTTTATATATATTACCTCTACAGCTGCCTTAAAATCCAAAATAAAATGTTATAATTTTTTTCTGTGAACATTATATGTATTAAAAGAAAGTGAAGGATAAAAATAAACCTTTTAGATTTGCCCGTGTATTTTTTATTTTCAAAGATCTTCATTCCTTTCTGCGGATCCATTTTCCCTGACTGTATTTCCTTTCAGCCTGAAGAACCACCTTGATCATTTCTTGTAGAGAAGATCTTTATTTTATTTATCTAAAAAGTCTTGTTTTTGCTTTATTGTTGAGAAATGTTTTTTACTGAACATAGGATTCTGAGTTGACAGTATTTTTTTTCCTCCTCCACTTTGAAGACATTGTTCCACTGTCCTCAGGCCTTCATGGTTATGAATGACAAATCTGTAGTCATTCAATTGCCATTCTGTAGGCAACACATTTTTCTCAGGCTGCTTTTAAGATTTTCTCTTTATCTTTAGCTATCCACAGTTTAACTGTGATGTGCCTATGTATGTGGCTCCATTTATATTAATAGTCCCTCATTTTCACTGCACTTCATGGACCTATAAATTGATGTTTTCATTAAATATGGGAAATTTTAGAATTTATTTCTTCAAAAAAATTTTCTGACTTAATCTCTTTCTAATCCACTTTTGGAAATTCAATTACATGTATGCTATACTTTTTTGTATGGTTCCCACAAGTACCTAAGTTAAATCCATCTTATTTTTTCCCTCTGTACATGAGATTGGATAATTTCTTTTGATCCACCTTCAAGTTTACTAAATATTTATCTGTCGTCTCTATTCTATTGTTAAGTATATCCTGTGTGGGTTTTTTTTTTGTCATTTTAGATAATAATTTAGCAAATCTAGAACTTAGTTCACTTTTATTGTTTCTGTTTCCCATCTGAGATATTTCTGTGCATTATAGCATACTTTCCTTGATGTCCTTGAGAATCAAATGATCATTGTTTTAAAATTTTGCTAATTCAAATATCTAGGCTACCTCAAAGTTTCTGTCTCTTATTTGTCTTTTCTCTTGAGAAACTATGTTTTCTCATTTGTTCATCTTTTGAACAATTTAGAATTTTATCTTGGAAATAGTGAATTTCATGTTGTAGAAAACTCTTGATTTGCTTATGTTTCTCCAAAGAGTGTTATTATTTTTTAAACAAGCACTTAATGGGGTTGAACTAAAATTGCAAATTTTGGTACCCCTGGGATGGGTGGCAGCTTAAATACTGTATTAGTTCTTTTGGACTTAGCTGGTCTGCTTATAAGTCTGAACTGCACACTCAGAGTTCAGCATACAGGGAAATTTTTCTACATGGAATTTGGAGTGTTCCTCTGCAGTGGTATCCTTTCTATATGTTACCCTTAAAATTCCAGGAACAGTGGTTGTCCTAAAACCTAGTCTGTGGTTCTTCAAAAATACTAAAGGATTCTACTGAAATTTTAGCTGGTCCTCATGGCACTGAACAAGCCCTCAGGCTAAAAGCTGTAAAAGGTGTGAATTCAATTATTCCTTCCTTCCTCTCTTTCTTTCTTTCTTGCTTTCTATCTTTCTTTCAAATGCCAGCTTCCCTTCATTTTCTATCTGCATTCAATACCCTCCTGTGGCCTTAGTTTTTTTTTTCCAGTATTTTTTCAGTTTCTTAGAAATTGAGATATAATTGACATAGATCATTGCATTAGTTTTAGGCATAAAACATAATGATTTGATATATGTATACACTGCAAGATGATTACTACAATAAATTTGGCCAACACCACATATAACTACCATTTTTTTCTTGTGATGAGAACTTAATCTTAGCAACTTTCAAGTGTACAATATTTTTCTCTAGATTTTATGGTTGTTTTCTGCAGGAAGTTTGGTTCAACTGGAGCTAATTTTCCATATCTGAAAGTTTATATTCAGTATGTTTTTGTGACAACTAACCAGAGAGTAAGAAAATAATAAGACCACATAAATAATTCAATTGGGTAGAAAAGAAATTAATTAAATCTTAAGAATCTGTTAGGTCCTTTCACAAGTTTCTCAGCAAGAACTACTTGGGAATTTTAAGTTTATCTGAGATTATATTATTATTATCAACATAAAACAAGCAATGGATTTGGGAATTTGTTATAGAATAAAACTAATACTAAAATTATTATCTGATTGGCACTATTAATGAGTTGCAGTACACCTTTTGTCTCTGCATGCGTGTGTACTTGGTTCACTTAAATCCTAGAAAGAAAAGGGCAACCCCAAACAATTATTATGAGATACATGAGAACAAAATTGTTGTGTAAGCATTGATTTAAAGGATTTTGATATGGTATTTTTCTTTCTCTTTCTGACTACTTTACTTAGAATGACAATCTCCGGGACCACCCATGTTGCTGCAAATGGCATTTTTATCATTTTTTATGGCTGAGTAGTATTCCATTGTATACCACAACTTCTTTATCCAGTCATCTGTTGATGGACATTTAGGTTGTTTCATATGATATCACTCATATGTGGAATCTAAAAAAAGACAAATGAACTTATATATAAAACAGAAACAGACTTGCAGACATAGAATACAGGGAGAAGTGGGGTGGGAAGGGATAAACTGAGAGTTTGAAATTTGGAGATACTGACTGATATATATATATATATATATATATATATATAAAATAGATAAACAAGTTTGTACTGTATAGCACAGGGAAACTATTCAATATCTTGTAGTAGCTTATGGTGAAAAAGAATATGAAATGAATATATGTATGTTCATGTATGACTGAAGCATTGTGCTGTAAACCAGAAATTGACACAACATTGTAAAGTGACTATACCTCAATTTTAAAATAACAATAAAAAAGGACTTTGAGTCATTTTTATTTGAAATGACCATTTTCCTATCAGTTTACCCTATAATTGAGATGCATTTTTTAAACTTACAGTTTATGCAGATCTTCTTACCTCGCTCTTCAATATGAGAGCTAGAACATTTCAAGAATTCTTTTTTTAAAAGGCAGATATATTTACCCTATCAAGGAATTCCATTGTTAGTATTTTCCCTAACACAATTTTACTATTTAAAAAAAAACACATCCTCAAATAATACAAAAAGCAAAAGAAAGAAAAATATTAATTAAGCTGATAGTAAAACTGTCAGAATTTTCTTTCAAAATATTGTGATTTTCTATTTGGCCTTTGGGGCTATGAGCCAACAACTTTTGCTGCTGCTACTTTAATTTCTCAATGTTCTAATTATTTATTTTTAAGTGAAAATGCTCCCCACAAGGGAAAAGCCTGCACACTTAGACCAGTGAAGAGGACCAAGTTGTCCAGTCCTTGAATGAAGCCCCTGAGCTGCTTTCAGTCTGAAACTTCACACAGCCTTGCCCAGTAACAAAATGACAAGATCATCACAACATGATGGGAGGAAGTTAGTAACTCTGGGTATTTTAGAAAATAGCAGAGATGTTGTTGAACAATATTTCTTATAACATGACTTCCTTTGAAACATCTGTAAGGGCTTGTGTTATACCCTGTGTGTGGAGAACAAACTGTGGTATCATTGCATGTAAGTTTGTCTCACTCATGGATAAAGAGGCAAAATGCAATTAAAACATATTAGTGACATAAGAGCCCTGTGAATTAATGAGACCACGGTAACTAAGTCTAGATACTGAAACAGATTTGATTGTTTTCACTGTGCTGATTCATTGTAAATATACAATTAATTATGAAATATTTTCTAGAACAAGGAAGTCATAAGCCAGGTCTTGAGCATTGTTAAGATTATTAGATAAAAGAGAAAGAAAATTAAGAGTAACTTTCTATTTGTTGTTCATTTGTTCATTGAAATAAATAAATGAAGGCACAAAGACAAGAAACAATAGAAATCCAAGCATGGAAGACAGGTTACTAAGTGAATGAATTATGAGATCTGAACGTACAAATGTAGGGTGTATGGTCAAGAAGAAAACATTGATGAATAACTCCAATGCTAAGAGGTTACTTTCTTTTAAGAACAAGCCCAGCAGTACAAGCTTGGGCCTTCTGATTAACATGAGTTGAAAGCATGCCATGCATGTCTGGCTTTGGTTCTGTGTCAGCCAGGAAAGGTTATGCTATAGTAACAAATGACCCCAATATGTCAGTGGCTAACAATGAAGGTTTATTTATAGTATATATTACATGTCTACATTGAGGTGGATACAATTCTATTCCATATCATTTTAGCACTGACTGATGGAACAGGCTCTATTTTTAACATTGCTATTGTTCATGGCTGCAAATGATAAACCACACCATAGCTCTTAAACTTCTGCTCAGAAGTTGCATACATTAATTCTGATTACATTTCATTGGCCAAAGCAAGTCATATGGCTATACCTGAGTTTTATAGGTGGGATGTGTAATTGTCCATCACAGAGGAACACCTCAAAGAGAAACACCAAATATGGATGAACATAATAAAATATACCACAGATATAGTTGGCTGAATGTGGTTATGTAATTTAACTTACTTTTTATTCTCAAATATAGTTTTTAATTTGTGAATAAAGCTAAAATAGCAACATGAAAGATTTTTGTGAAGATTAAATATGGTAAATATTAATTGGCTGGATCAGGAACTGATGATCACAAAATGTAGTAATGTTTTATTATTATTCTATTCCATTTACCTACAAAACATTCTTACAACATGACTTCATGTTAATTAATTAATTAATTAATTAATTAATTTATTTCTTAAATTGAAGTATAGTCGACTTACGATGCTGTGTTAATTTCTGGTGTACAACATAGTGATTCACACACACACACATATACATGTCTTTTCATATTCTTTCTTATTAGAGGTCACTACAAGATATTAAATGTAGTTCTCTGTGTTATACATTAGGTCCTTGTTGTTTACCTAGTTTATATATAGTAGTTATACCTGCAATTCCTGAACTTCCAATTTAACCCTCCCCACATCCTTCCCCCCATAAGTTTGTTTTCTATGTCTGTGAGTCTATCTCTGTTTTGTAAATAACTTCATTTGTGTCCTTCTGTTTTTCTTTTTTAGATTCCACATATAAGTGATATCATATGCTATTTTCTTTCTCTTTCTGGCTTACTTTGACCTTGTGTTATTTGATGGAACTTTGTTCTAATAGCTCACACAGAGGCAGCAAAAGATTTGTTAGTCTGTGTGGCTGGCAGGCCACAATGTTGTGAAATCAGCAACTGCTCTGGCAACATTGCACATTTTTCACAATTATACATTTAAAAAAAATTTACCACAATTTATGTCGCTCAGAATGAAGCTTTTGGAGAGGAAGTTGATTGAATGATTTTATTAAGAAATAGTTCCTTTCCTGATGGGGAAGTTATGAAAAAAATTTGAAAATTTAGGATGTTAGTCAAGGGAAGTCAGTGTGATCATTCCCAATGGTTAAATTTCATCACTCCTGGCCTAAGGAAAAGTGTTCCAAGAAAAGCCTACATCAGTGGGAGGCAGTCCAGTATAGCCCATATTCCTAAGAGTCCACCAGATGTAACTAAGGATTCAGTTACTATCCCAGAATATTCAGTCATTCACCCAGGTGGCCCTAGTTTACCACTGTTTTTATCACTGAATTGGGAGTTTTGCTAAATGGACTTACAGTTTGCACTAATGAGAACGTCTGGTTCATCATAACACAAGACCCTGAAAATAACACTAACTACTCTCCAAAGTAGAATTTTCTGACAAACTTCAACTGAACAAAATCCTACACATCACTGTATGAGGAGGTGCCAGGGACTGACGGCCCCTCTCAGTCAGTTACATTCTGCTGACATCCCGGAAGACTTTCTGTGAAATTTACAATGGAATGGCCAAGGATCATTCATAAAAAAGGGATAAATCTCCTGCTGCAACTACTTTATAGCTGTAGGAAGATAGAATATGTTTAAACTAGTTGGGAAAAATAATACACTATGTGTTTTTAATTATGAATGAGTCACATAACAATCCTTGATACATCAATTATTTGACTACACAGTCGTAATCTATTCTCAGTCATACATGGATTTCCAAGTGAGAAAGAACATTAGTGACAATTTATGCAGCAAGATTCACTATTATAGCTGTGCAGTCAGAGAGTATGTTGAAGCTCTTCATCTTTTGGATCTAAGTTTCAAAGCTATCTATTCAGAGAAAAAAATCATAAATAGAAATTTCTTTCAGAAACACTAGATCTAAAACAGAGACAATCCCTTTTGGAATTCTCAGTTATACGCCCTATTTGTATGTGTGTATGGACATATGTATGTGTGTGTATATTTGTTTCCTTTTATTTTTTACTACTTGTAAGCTCCTTGAAACAGGAATTGCATTTGATTTTAAAGGTACTGAGTTTGTCATTATGCATTTGTAAAGCAAGGCTTCCTCAAATATTGTACCAAACTAGAAAACTTTAAGTTTTTCTTCTCTCTCCCCAAGGACATGTGAACCTATTATATGCTTCTCACCACTCTCTGTTTCTATCTCCACTCCTCAATCCTGTGCTTCTTAAAGTAACGTCATATTCTACAGCAAATTTAGAAATGTAAGGCAGCTCATGATGATAGTTATTTATCCAACATAAATTATGAGCTGATGCTACATATAACATCTAATTTTATTTATATTCCATAGCTGAGGTCTGTGTTCTATTTTTTACTCAATCATTAATAAACTAGCCCTGTGAAAGACCTCAGAAAAGCCATCTTACTCTTTAAAAAGGTAGCGCCCTTAGAGTATAAGCAAGCCACCATGCTCTTTAGCTTACATATGTTGGTTGGTTTAAATCTCATGACAATCATGGTATCTTATCTTTAGTTTTCATTGCCTGAGTATAAAGACTGTGGCCAACATAAACTAAGTAACTTTCCCAAGTTATAACCAAGCTATTTTAGACCTTACAATATGCAGCCCTCATTAAACCTACTTGCTTTCTTACTTGAATTAGAGTTGATTTACAAAGTGTGGGTTTCAGGTGTACAGCAAAATGATTCAGTTCTACTAATATACATCTATCCTTTTTCAGATTCTTCCCCATTATAGGTCACTACAAGATACTAAGTAGAGTTCCATGTGCTCTACAGGAGGCCCTTGTTGGTTACTTATTTTACATATGGAAGTGTGCAAATGTTAATCCTAAGTTATTTAACAACTATTTATTGGATTCCTACTGAGGATTAGTGCTGTGCTATTGGAAGAGACAAACTGAGTTCATGTCTGTGTTCTGTTAAAGTAGCAACAAGCAGAAGGCATCTAATGTGAGCTTGGGGAAAGTGATGTGTGGGATGTGCTGACATGTTTGGGCTGTATGACTCTGTCCAAAATGTGGTCCTTTGGAGAGTCAAAAGTGGAAGAGACTTGAGTCCTGAAAGACCAAAAGAGTGTATAAAGTGAGACAGAGTGGTAAATGTGAAAGATGATTCCAGTGAGAGTGTGTATATGATGCCCAGGGTCAGTGGGGGAAATGTCATGGGTAAAGGAGCCAGAAAAAATATTCTGAGAACTGCAAGTAACTCAGTGTGACTGAAATGACATGGGTAATGGGAGGAAGTGGCAGAAGCTGAGTGAGGAGAGCAAGCATTTAGAGCACCTTACAGACCACATGAGAGAGCTTTGGACTTTAGGAGATAAGGAACTATTTCAGTTTTAAATCCAGGAAACTGTATTGATCAGGGTTCAATCCAAAATACAGATGCAGCACTAGGTGTCAGAGAGTTTATCAGAGGGAGCTGGCTTCATGGGTGTTGGATAGCAGAGTGAACAAGTGAGGATGCTAAAATAATTCAAAGATAAAAACAAATGCATTCCAGAAATAACAACTGCAGGGAGAAACTACCATCCCTATGACTATCTAAATAAAGAGGCTGTAGAAATTCAAAGTGGGGAGGGGCGTTTGAATTTGGGGCTTAGAATTCTGAGGATGGGGCATGGTTTGGCAGCCGTGGTATCTTTCAGTGGACACAATGAGCCAGACACTAAGTGGAAGGAAGCTGGACACTGGGGGAAGCTGACATGCTCTTACTAGGGCAAAGTGTTGTTACTGGGACAGACCAGCAGTGAATTCCTACCTCCCTATCTGCCTCTACCACCTCCTGTTGGTAGAACTTTAAAAAAAGGAGGGGGAGGATTCAGTTGGCAAAGGAGATAGGCAGTTTGCAGATTTCCAAACCTTGCATCATAAAGCTAAGTATGGAAGGGTAGATTTGGGGCTGACAGACAATAACTTAATAGCACGGTCCACTTCTTGGCTGATCAGCCTCTGAATACCATGCTATATGGGAAGACCTGAAGTCCCAACTATTACCATAATCTGTCTCTGGGTGATGTTAATTCCTCCTTTAGTTCCATCACCATCCCACCCGAATAGTCAATAAAATAAAAGATAACTTACCTTAGGTGTTTGGCAACAGCAATCTTAATGTGAAATATGAAATAAGAAGGGGAATAAAAATTATGTATGAAATATATATAATATGTAAGTATGCATTATATATAGTAACAAAACTCTGTTCACTTGTTATCACACGATGTCTGTAAAATTGTCATAGACCACAATTCATAAATGCCTTCCGTTACTCATCCCACACACTGTCTGTCCTCAACCAGCATCTCGCCTTGCAGATTTCTTTATTGAGTTAGGTAACTCCGACTTATAATTCTGAGAAGCTTAAGATTTCCATGGCCCTCTCTTTTGATGGTTGTAGTTTTTCAATCATTTATACTATTAAACACTTTTTCCTTGGCCAGAAGCTATGTTCCAGGTGGTAGCCGGTGATCACGCTGGCGTTGTGTGAGTGCACAGACGTCAAGGCTAGCAGAAGCAATTCAGGCAAGGACCATCCAGGTGCAGAACACATGTCCCAATGAGGATAAACTGCTACCTCCTCCACAAAGGGAGAGGTCTGATAGAATCAACTGGCTGCCAGGTGTCTGCGTGATGAGGCTCCGGGACCAGTCAGGGGGTCCTCTGGTTTTGATCAGGCACTTGGCAACAGCAGCAGCCAAGTCAGCCATAGCGAGGAAAACCCCATTATATTGAAACCATGTACTGTTTCATGTTCTTCCACCAGCATCCCTGGGAAAGAAACCGACACCTTCCTGATTCCTGTCTCCTCTAATTGCATAGAATTGCAGTGTTGCCCATCAAAGGGTGTGGATGGAAGAAGGAGCCAGAAATCAGAGCTACTTCTGCTATGGACGACTGGGCACAGGTGATAAGGGCAAATCGTAAAAACTGTGTTTCTCCTCAGGAGACCCTGCATCTGGGTAGACTGACAGGGCCAGGAAACCTGAAGCAACTCATGATAACTTAGGAGTCCACACATACAAAGAAGTCTAGAAAGTGGGGTCTGAAGGGGCTGATCTCAGGAAGACAGCCAACCCACAGCTGCCCCATATTATTTGCGGACCTGGGTCTAGAATTCAAAACAGATGAGACATTGTTAAAGAAAAAAGTCTTTGAGCCCAGGAAGCTCCTATCTTATTTAATTTGGATAAATATTCTGATTTCCATAGGCAATGTAATTTATTCTTATTTATTTTTAAATTTTCTAGAGAAGTTTATTTTTAATCATCCAACTTGTTCTCGGTAACCTAAGGAGAAGATATTTGTTCACAGGTGAATTGGATAATTAAGTGTGGTGGCAGCTTCTACTCAGCTAGCAATCTGGGGAAATCTAGCAGAGTTGAGATGGGAGTAGCTTAGGGCAAAGTTTTCAATGCAACTTCGTCCCCAGTAGGAGTGTTTTCCTCTTAATTACCACTGAATTGTATTAAAAGTAATTAGTTCCTTTACTTAATAATTTTATAGTTTGTAACCATAAAAGGGAATTATTAGCTTTTTTTCATGAAAAAAGATTTGCATGTAGGCTGTGATGAGGAAGATACAATTCCATTTTGCCACGAAGTTTACTTGTTAAACTTTTACCACGAAGGAATATATTTCCTTATTTCTTTGATGATGGTAATATTTTTGTAAGATCAACCTGGCAGCTCCAAGGACATATCATTCAGTTAGAGCAGAGTCAGAATAATGATGTTTTTATATTCGTGCAGGAAGAAGATTGATATGTGAACCAGTGTGGCTGCAGTTAAACAGTAAAGATGGACAGATGTGGAAGACTCTGCTAAAGCAGAATTAATGATACTTATTAGGCTAATAGTCCCCACTCTCAGCTGAATCTGCAAAATTGCAATGCAGAAGCATCAAACGAGTTCTTCAAGGGCTTTCAACGGTAGTTACGTCTATGGAAGTGGATGAGATTGCTTTGTTTTGTTTTATTAAGAGGAATAATAACACTTCCTAACACTGGCTAATGAGTTCATTTTTCTCTTCTGCCAACTTCTGCATTGAGTGCACTTAGTAAAATTTCATCTATTGCCTATACTTGATTCTTTCTAAGAAAAATGGAAATAATTGGAATTAGGCAATGTAATCACCATAATAATTGTAATATATTAGAATTACCTAGCTCCCAGCACTCCATATTATACCATACATTCTCAATAGTCTTACCTTGCGCTAGACCATATCAGACATTACCATTCTTTTTCAATATAATAGAAAATGATAAACTTGTATGTTTTATGACTATGCTACATGTGTTAAGGACTTACGTTTTAATCATCGGTGTGTTGCATTAACTGCAAATAGTATAATCCACTTGCCTTTCCTGATGAAAAGTTGGCTCCTAACTTCATTGTTATCTAAGCAAGAAAGCCAAATGTTGTAGCCACTGACAGTTGTGTCTAACTGTGCAAGACTTCCCTTACACCAGCTGGTACTCAAACTGATGCTCTGCCAAATGTGGCATCTTATATATATATATCAAGATCAAGGCCAGCAGCGTACAACAGATGATTTCCTAAGTGTGCTAATTTTTATCAACTGACTTTGGAAAGCGTAGCCAAGCTATCTTTCATGACGTGTCCTGTCCTTAAGTGGTGTGGCACGAAATAGGTGGAACAGACCCCTAAGCCGTCCATCGTGTTGACTAATAGGCACTGGATTTAAGGTATGTGATGTCATCTAGAGATACCCACCCATAAAGTCAATGCCCATATAAAATTACTTAAGTCTATCTCAGAATCCCAAAGAATTTATTTGAAACCTTTAAATGTTTTTATAACATGAATATTCATAATACAATTGAATATCCAGGTTATAATATTCATTCATAAAATCAATTATTAATTTGTCAGGTATTAAAGAAGAATCTCTTAGGGGTAGGGAAACTTCCTCATAAACTGTCACTTCCCTGAGAACCACATCTTTGTACTTACATCCTGTAGGATCTTAAGGAAGCTGCTTCTTTTGAGCATGAGTTTGCATTGAGAACACACTATCATAAATAAAACAGAAATTATTCAAAGTCATGTTATTCCCAAACTGCCATATGAATAATCATACTCACAAAGACTATAATAATAATAATGGTGATATTATTTCTTGATATTTACTCAGTTTTGTAGTGTATATAATATACTCACATTATTTATGTGTGAAATAAAGCAAATGCTAGCTTAGAAGGTCGAAACTTATTTTCATAAATATGCATTTTTGAAACTGTTTAAATTTTTTCTTACTGCTTAAAAGTGTTATCGGAAATATACAATTATATAGAAATATTTGAATAGGTATTTGGCAGTTAAGGGCTCTCCTCACATGTATTTTCCCACGTATTTTTATGTACAAGGGACTGTGAATGTAATCTGTAATCATGATTAAACTACAAACTCTAGGCAATACTGAACACTTCTTTTATACCATGTACTATATTAATGGCTTCATTTATTATATTAATCTATTTAAATAAAATAAATATATATTTAACTTAGGCTCTCTGTGAGTTTGTTGGATTATATGTAAAATAAGGGAGCTACGTAGACAACCCCTTCATTTCTTCCTGTATCTAATATTTTATTGTTCTCAATACATTTATCCACCTGTGTACATGTGTGTTAATATGTATATATGTACGTGTTCAAACTGGCACTTCAGGCTAAACTAATTCTTGGTGTAGGTACAGTTTTCAAGTGTTGAAGAAAGTTCAGATTCAGAACAAGTATGTGCAGAAAGGGACATGTAATGAAGAGCGTCTTCCAAGGATTATAATCTAGATAGAAGGGAAAACACATGCACTCCTATAGTTAACATTTTAAAATACACGTGTGTTGTCACAAACCCGCTAATCTCACTACTGCTAGAGCTGCGTGGAAACGCAGCCTAAAAATGGCCATTTATCTGTGAACTTCTGTACCTCACCAACAGAAATCTATATTCATTAGGGTTTCCTTTTCTAAACATTGCTGTTTCCTCACTTGTCAGTAAGACCCATAGCCATTTCCTAAATTGAATTTAAGGATTAGCTCTAATACTTACTGTCAAACATTGTCTTGATAATTTCAATATTTCTATCAATGATCCTCTGTAATCATTGACTTTTCTTGATCCCATTGACTACCCGTATGTCTTAATACCTTATCAGCAGGATTACATTCAGGACCTCATTATTAATGACTTTAAAGGTCCCTAATTTGTTGTCAGCATCTCATACCACAGTGTCCTCAGATTCACCTCTCCTGTAAACTCTTACCCACTCAACCCTTAATGTAGGGACTGCTTTGCTTATATACGTGCATCTCCATTATACATTTACTATTTTCTAACTGCATACTGTATATTTTCAATTAGGTAGCCAGTGGCCCTTTCATATAGCTAAAATTTATCTCAACCCCCCCTCCAATATCTCAGTATATATGGCAAATACTAACCGACATAAAGGGTAAAACTGACAGTAACACAACAAGAACAGGGGACATTAACATCCTACTTACATCAATTTAAAGATCACCCAGAAGAAAAATGATAAGGATATATAGGTCTTAAATAACACATTAAACAAAATGGACTTATTTGATATTTATAGAGCATTTCACTTAAAAGCAGTAGAATACACATTCTTTTCAAGTGCACATGGAACATTCTTCAAGATAGATCACATGCTAGGGCATAAAATAAGCCTTGGCAAATTTAAGAAAATTGAAATCACATCAAGCATCTTTTTCAATGATAACACTATGAGACTAGAAATCAACTACAAGGAAAAAACTGCAAAAAACAAAACACGTAAAGACTAGACAATATGTTACCAAACAACAAGTGGATCACTGAAGAAATCAAAATGGAAATAAAAAATGCCTGGAAATAAAAAATAAATGCCTAGAGACAAATAAAAACAAAACACAAAGAGGCAAAATCTATGGGGTGCAGCAAAAGCAGTTCTAACAGCAATGTTTATAGCAATACAAGTCTGCCTCAGGAAACAGGAAAAATTTCAAACAAGCAATCTACCCTTACACCTAACGCAACTAAAGAAAGAAGAACAAACAAAACCCAAAGTTAGTAGAAGGAAACAAATGACAAAGATCAGAGCAGATATAAATTAATAAAAGACTTAAAACAAAACAAAACAGAAGAGATCAATAAAATCAGAAGTTGGCTTTTTGAAAAGGTAAACAAAATTGATAAAACTTTAGCCAGACTCATCAAGGAAAAAAAAGTGGGATGACCCAAATCAAGAAGTTACAACAGAAGTCACAGAAATTTAAATAAAGATCCTAAGAGACCATACAAGCAACTACAGTGCAATAAGATGGGCAACCTAGAAGAAATGGACAAATTCTTACAAAGGTGTGATCTCAAAAGACTAAACCAGGAAAAGATAGAAAATATGAATAAACCAGTTACCAGTAATGAAACTGAGTTGGTAATTAAAAAGAAAAAACACCCAACAAATAAAAGTCCAGGACCAGATGGCTTCACAGGTAAATGCTACTAAACATTTGAAGAAGACTTAGTGCCTATCCTTCTGAAACTATTCCCAAAAGTTGCAGAAGAAGGACACTTCCAAACTCATTCTGTCAGGCCACTATTACCCTGATACCAAAACCAGACAAGTATCACACACGAAAAAAGAGAATGACAGGCCATTATTACTGATGAACATAGATGCAAAAATCTTCAACAAAATGCAAACATATAGACTCCAACAATGCATTAAAAGGATCATACACCATGATCAAGTGGGTTTTATCAGAGGGATGCAAGGATATTACAAATGTTACAAATTAGTCAGTGTGATACACCACATTAAAAAATTGAAGAATAAAAATCATATGGTAATCTCAATAGATGCAGAACAAAATCAACAAAATTTAACTTTCATTTATATTAAAAACTCCCTAGAATGTGGGCATCGTGGAGACATACCTCAGCATAATAAAGGCCATATATGACAAAC
This sequence comes from Vicugna pacos, assembly GCF_048564905.1. Classification (NCBI taxonomy): domain Eukaryota; kingdom Metazoa; phylum Chordata; class Mammalia; order Artiodactyla; family Camelidae; genus Vicugna; species Vicugna pacos. Next base: position 63,730,186 of record NW_027328741.1, on the reverse strand, counting down.
CCACAGCTTACATCATACTCAAGGTGAAAAGCCAAAAAAGCTTTTCCTCTAAGAATAGGAACAAGACAAGTGTGCCTAGTCTAGCCACTTTTATTCAACCTAGTTTTGGAAATTGAGCCACAGCAATCAGAGAACAAAAGGAAATAAATGAAATACAAATTGGAATGGAAGAAATAAAACTCTCACTGTTTGCAGTTGACATTAACACTATACCTAGAAAATCCTAAATGTGCCACCAGAAGAATACTAGAATTCATCAGTGAATTAGGTAAATTTTAGGATACAAAATTAATATACAGAAATCTGTTCCATTTCTATATACTAACAACAAAATGTTGGAAAGATAACTTAAGAAATTAATGAGAACACATAATAACTGATACCACAGAGATATACAAAAAAACATAAAAGAATACTACAGGACAGTTAAATGCCAACAAATTGGACAACATAGAAGAAATGGATAAATTCCAAGAAACATACAACTTTTCAATTCTTTCTACAGGGCCACCATTAATGTATTACCAAAACCAGACAAAAACACTACCTAAAAATAAGAAAGAAAGAAAGAAAGAAAGAAAGAAAGAAAGAAAGAAAGAAAGAAAGAAAGAAAGAAAGAAAGAAAGAAAGAAAGAAAGAAAGAAAGAAAGAAAGAAAGAAAGAAAGAAAGAAAGGAAGGAAGGAAGGAAGGAAGAAAGAAATGAGGGAAGGAAGGAAGAAAAGAAGAAGGGAAGGAAGGAAGGAAAGAAGAAGGGAAGGAAGGAAGGAGGGAAGGAATTACAAGCCAATGTCTCTGATTAATATCATGAAAGAATTATCAACAAATATTAGCAAATTGAATCCAACAATACATAAAAGAGTAATAAACTATAAATAAGTTGGATTAATTCCAGTGTCACAGAGATATTTCAACATTCACAAACCAATGAATGTGATACACCACTTTAACAGCAGGAGGGATAATAATCACATGAACATCTTACTAAACACAGAGAAAAGCATTTGACAAAATTCAGTATCTATTCATTATAAATACTCTAATCAAAGTCTTTATAAATGGAAATATCCCAGCATTTTAAAGATCATTTATAATAAACTCACAGCTAACATCATAATGGTGAAAAGCTGCAAGATGTTTTTCTGAAATAAGGAAAAAGACAAGGATGTCCAGTTCTGTCACTTCTATTTAACATAGTATAGGAAGTCTTAGCCACAGCAATCAGACAAGAAAAAGAAATAAAAGGCATTCAAATTGGAAGAGAAGAAGTAAAGCTGTCACTATATGCAGATGACGTGATACCAGATATGAAAAACCATAAATTCTCCATGCAAAACTGTTAGAACTAATAAGTGAATCCAGCAAGTTTGTAGGATACAAGTATAGAGAAATTATGAACTATCAGAAAAAAAAGCAAAAAATTATCCCAGTTAAAATCACATCAAAAAGAAAAAAAAAAACACAAGAATAAACTTAACCAGGGAGGTAAATGATTTATATTTTGAAAACTATAAAACATTGATGAAGGAATTTGAAAGTGATACAAGAAATAGAAAGATATTCTATATTCTTGTATTGGAAGAATTAATATTGTTAGAATTAACCACACTACCCAAAGGAATCTGTAGATTTAATAAAATCCCATCAAATTACCCATGCCGTTTTCCACAGAAGTAGAAAAAAAAATCCTAAAATTTATATGAAAACCACAATAGACCCCAAATTACCAAAGTGTCTTGAGAAAAAAGAGCAAACCTGGATTGATCACACTCCCTGATTTTAGACTATACTACAAGCTACAGTAATGAAAACAGAATTGTACTGGCACATAAAGGGACACAGATCAATGGAACAGATTGCAAGCTAAGAAATAAATCCAGGCACTTACGGTCAATTAATCTATGACAAGGGAAGGAAGACTATACAATGGAGAAAAGATAATCTCTTTAATAAGTGGTGGTGGAAAAATTGAAGGGCTACATGTAAAAGAATGAGATTATAACATTTCCTCAGGTCATACAATGGTAAGCTAAAAATAGATTAAAGACCTAAATGTAAGACTAGAAACCATAAAACTTCTAGAAGAAAACATAGGCAGAGCACTCTTTGACATAAATTATAGCAGTATTTCTCTTAAGGCAAAATAAATAAAAGCAAAAGTAGACAAACAGGACCTAATTAAACTAAAACCTTTGGTGCAACAAAAGAAGCTATTGACTAAATGAAATGAATATTTACTTATTGGGAGAAAATGCTTGCAAATGACATGACAGGTAAAAGGTTAATATCCAAAATATGTAAACAGCACGTGCAACTCAATAATAATAATAATAATAAATAAGCAAATTAAAAAATGTGTTGAGTTCCTGAAAAGACATTTTTTCAAAGAAAACATATAGATGGTCAACCAGCATATAAAAAATACTCAGCATCACTAATTATCCGAGGAATACAAATCAAAACCACAATTGGATACCATCTCACACTCATCAGCTGGTATCATTGAAAGTCTACAAACAATATACACTGGAGAGAATGTGGAGAAAAGAGAACCCTAGTATATGGTTGGAGAGATTGTGAATTGGTGTAGCCACTGTGGAAAACAGTATTTTGTTCCTCAAAAAGTAAAAAAGAGAACTACCATATGACCCAGCAATTCTACTCCTGGGTATATATCCAAAGAAAATTAAAATGCTAATTTGATAAGAGTATGCACCCCAATGTTCACAACAGAAGTATTTACATTAGCCAAGATATGGAAGCAAACTAAGTGTTGATCAACAGATGACTGGATAAGAAGTTATTGTGTTTATGTCTGTCTGTCTATCTATCTATATCTCATTATATATGTACATATGTAAACACAATGAAATATTACTCAGTCTTAAGAAATTCTGCCATTTGCAATGATGCGGTTGGACCCAGAACATATTACACTTAGTATAATAAGTCAGATAGAGAAAAAGAAATGGTTTATTTTATCACTTACATGTGAAACCTAAAAAATAAAACAAATGAATATATATAACAAAAGAGAAACAGATTCACAGATATAGAGAACTAACTAGTAGTTACCAAAGAGGATAGGAAAGGGGAAAGGGTATGGGATTAGGAGTCACAAAATACTGTGTGTAAAATAAATAAGCAACAAGGATATGTTGTACAGCACAGGGAAATACAGTCATTATTATGTAATAACTTTAAATGGAGTATAATCTGGAAAATATTAAATCACTGTTTAATACACTGGCAGTTAATACTTCAGCACATCAATTTAATATTATAAATCAGTTATACCTCAAAAATGTTTATTTATAATCTTTTATCTTACAAATTTTTGATTTACTTGTTATTTAGAATTATGTTTAGATACTCAACATTTCATGAGACATTAGTTTATTATCTTACAGTATCTTTCTTGCTGACAAATTCTATAAAAAAGATAACACGACCTTATTTGAATTCTAATAAACCTAGATATAATAAAAGTGTTATAATTAATGCTGATAACTTTAAAGGCATGCTTCTTTGAATTAAACCAACAAAAGTAAACTAGCTTTTACTTACCAAAGATTATCTTAGATCACATGAACTTGAAGACTTTTGTGTTAGTTTCTATACTTTTGAGAGTATGTTTGATTTATATAAACCCGTGTTTTCATTTAAGCCAATTCCATAGAGCTCTTTACAAATTAATTCTGGCAATGTCATCAAGAGGTAGAAAACAATCACACATTTATGACATACATTTATAATATATTTAGACATACAGGCAGATGCAAACAAAGATCATATAGCTTTCATTTAAAAATTTCAACCATAAGACATGAAACATAATGCAAAACTCACTGGTTATCAAAGACCAGTTGGATCCAAATTATGTTTCTAGTACAATTTCTGACTAGATTTATATAACAAGTACAAACTTTTAATACTTCAAGAAATTGGGTTGCAAACTGAATGATATTCAGAGATTTTCCTACCTAACCAAATATACCATCTTCAATTTGCTTCTTTATATCATGTGAAAGATCTTCAAATTAGATAGAAATTAAAAAAATTGTTATGCTTTGTATTTAGAGCTGTGTGTCTTTGAAATGTTTTAGTAAATTCTTCCACAAAGGGTTCAGTATTTTTTTTTTTACTTCGTAGTTTTATTTCAGGTTAGGGGATAAGGCCTTACAAAATGTTTCTATTTACTCTATCAGCTCCCAACCCTGCCATCTTCTGACCTTAAAGCTACTTAAAAAAAAAAAAAAAACCTTCCAAATATTTTGTCAAGTTTCAGCAGGGAAAAACGGTAAATATTCCTGGCAGTATTAAATCACCCTTTGGAAGCAAGAGGCATCCCCAAAGATGGTGCAAATGATGCTGTCCCCTCCAGATCCATTGTGTTTGTTTGTTTGTTTATAAAATATAACGTGTTTATTTTGTACTCTCTGTTTCTCCTTAATGGAGGCATTGGGGATTTGTGCTCAGCCAGCATGTAATCCACCACTGAGCCCAGACACTAATTCCTATGTACAAATAGATAAACACAAGGTGCTATTATATAGCACAGGGAACTATATTCAATATCTTGTAATAGCCTATAATGAAAAATAACATAAAAGGAATATATATATATATGTATAACTGAATTACTATGCTGTACACTAGAAATTAACACAACATTGCAAACTGACTTTACTTCAATTAAAAAAGAAATTAGAGCCATTCCCAAAGATAACCAAAAGAACAAAAGACTTAAACAATTCCTCTGAGAGCTGGAAACATTTCAGTATGACTTTGGCTGCAAATGAAAAGCCACTCATGTTTCTATCCAGCCATATTTTGGGGACCCTTCACCTTATGATCATCAAGGATCATCAAGCCAAGTTTCCAGGACACAAAATAAGACAAACAAGAAGTCAAAACCATCCACGTCGAGGGAAAGGACTGACAATCAGTGGGTACGTGAAAGCAAAATTCACAAGTCACAATTCAAAGATCTAATTCTTACAAATGTCCTTTGCCAGCCAATCTGAATTTGGAAAGGCACAACATGACATTTTTAACTCCATCTCTTGACCAGGAGCCATAGACAGAGATCTGGGAGAGCTGACTTTGGGAAGAATTCTCACCCTTCGCTGGCTTCTGCCAATTTCCCCATGATCTCATCTGTAGGCCCTGGAGCAAGTGGAGTGGCCCAGCGGGTCTCATCCTGGTAACTAGAAACTGCAGAGGAGGAAATTTGTTCTTCGCTTTACCCTTTATGAGGACTGTGGCTGAGAACTCTTCTCCTCTAGGGCACCTCATGGATGGATAACTTATCTAAATTAACTGTTCTCCCCTGTGGCCACAGTCATTCAAAGTTATCTTTGGTAAAGTTAACTTGCTTGTTCAGCCTAAAACAAAATTTTATTCACCCAAGGCCTGCACTGGACCCAGTTCAGTGTTTTGAGCCAAACTCAATTCTACTATGGCTGGTTTCCAGACCTAGTCAGGAGAGAGAGATTCTCAAATGAGCTCTAAAAGCTCAAAATATGGAAGCTGTGGAGTTTGGATCTGAGAGGGACTTACAAAGAACCCCCTGGGGCAGCAAGAAAGCAGCCAACTCAAGGGGCTCAAAAGGTACTCATGTCTGGTTGGTCAGTGTTACTGGAGGCCTTGGTTGGGGGGTCTCCTTCAGTTCCCTCTTCTGACACCGCAACTGTTAAATGATAAACTGAGCCATATGGTCAAAATGTAAGTGTGTATTTGAACAGACATCAATTTGAATTGAGCAGCATCCAAATGAAATCAGATATAAAGGAACTGCAAATAGTGGTAAAAAAATGAGATTTCATATGCAGAAGGGAACAGAAAAAGGCGGTTTTCCTAGGCAAAAAAGCAGGTTGGTTATTGCAAAGTTCCTCTCCTTTGCAATAGATGGCAGGAGTCAGCCAGCTTGATTATGTATCTAATGCTGATCAGATGATTCCAGATGGACTGTTTTAAGATTCCATTTCTGGGAGACCTGACACCGTAATTAAGTCTCAGTTTGGTGACATGGGGCTTACCACAAGTGACTCCATTTTGAGCCTCCTTTGTTGTTTTTAACAATACTTTTTTTTCCCAAGAACACAGGTAATTAATAAAACAGGGCTGCAAAATGGGAGTCCATGACCTGAAGTTTTATTTATATTGGCTAGTGCTTAAAAATTGAATTATCGTGCCACTAATAGTGATATGCATACTCTAGTTTGCCCTTGTTACTACCATTGATGTGCCTTTACACTACCGTGTTTCATGTATCCATGTTACCAGCTCACTTGGGAAGGCATAGGCTTTTCAAGTATTGGGAAAACATATTTAAAAACAAAATCTTCTCCCAATCTAGATATTCTTTCTACAGAGGTAGCAGAGAGAGAGAATACTTCTATTATCGAAGAAGCATGAAATCAAAATGTGATACACACCACAGGAAATCTACCAAGAAATTGCAAAGGCACAAAGGAACCTCCTCCCCATAACAGCCAAGCAGATACAACCCATGTTTCCAAGATAAAAGAACAAACAAAAGAAAACAAGCAAACAAAGCAATGAAAGAACTAGTCCTTAAGAGGACTTGACGGGCACTTTTTGTCACACATATTTCACCCTGGCTTTACCTAGTAATCAGTGACTGTCTGTGTTAGCTTGTTAGATTTATGCCCAAGAAAGGCAAGTCTCATAACCTTGTATGACAGGAAGCTGCTTTGCAAATTGGAACCAAGTGCCTAGGGAAGTCGGCTTCCTCACTGGGAAAAAGGGGGGCTAAGTTCCTTAATGTTTGCATTTCAAAAAGTTGGTCTTTAAGGAAGCTATTCCTAGGTCCTGAAGCTGACAAAAGGACTAGTTTCCAAAAGGATTTACACACATTTCAAAGAGAGGAGGAAGTGCTTCCAAGGATACATTCTCAAGTAAATTCTCTCAGAGAAAGCTGCACAGAGAAGTCTCTTCCTTTATTTTTAAAAGGGGAAATTAAGCTCTTATACCTTAGTTTCATATATTCTTACAGAAAGATCACCTGAATGGGCTCTCCTAAACAAAGTAGCTTAAGAAAATATTTTTAAAGTAGTGTTTTTTGTTTTTTGTTTTGTTTTGTTTTGTTTTTTAACAATGGCAGTACCTGGCATTTGTGAAGTGATTTTAAAAGTTTGGTTTTAGGAAATTAAAGAGCTTTCTAAAATGCAGATTCTCATAGATACCGAATGTGAAGATCTGAAATTCAGTTTAAATATTCCCATTCTTAGCAGATACCACTCTGACTATTCTGAGGGAAGTTATGCTATTCTTCTCCTTAAGAAACACCACCTGAGGCTAGGCAACCGTTTTGAAAAAGGCATCTTGCATAAAGCTTTTTGACTTGTTTAATGACTTTAGAGTACTCTTAGGCTACTTGCTTACCTAATAAAATTAGTCATTTCTAATTATGCCTGGACAAATATTTTCCCTTGTTGGAAACAGAAGATATCTCCAGTTGTATAAGTGAATGGTTGCTATGGCATCAGTGATGCAGAGCATCCCCTGTGAGTACCAAACCCATACACTTTTGTGATGTGGTCCAAACACATTTTGGATTAGATATTATTTTTAAAAAGAAGAGAAAATATTATCATTTTTGTATTAATTTATAAGCCAAGAGGAAGACTAAAAATAAGGAAAATTAAATGTTTAATTTGAAATATATCTGTGGCATGGTGCTGCATTCAGTACATAATAAGCAAGTCCCTGACTTTTTAAAGTAATCAGCTGTCAGATATTTTTGTCCTTATTAGCACTAGACTAGACCCCTAAAGTCATGGCTACTTGTCTCCAACTTCAGCACTTCAGGCAATAAATATCAACACTGCTAACACAATTATGATGATTAAAATGTTCCTTTAAAAATGGTGACACTTACAATTAGTGTAAGTGACAACAGCTCTTTTAGTTATTTAAATTGAACAGTGGTCGTTTTACAATTATTGTTCTACTGTATTGAAAATTTTGTTAAGGTATTTAATAAGATTGTTGATTGAAATAAAATCACACAACATGAGAGTTGTGGGTTAAGTTTTATTTGGGGCAAAATGAGGACTATAGCCTGGGAGACAGCATCCCAGAGAGCTCTGAGGACCTGCTCCAAACAGGCAGGGGGAAAACTCAGTATTATAAATGATTTCAGTGAAGGGGGTACGTGTAGTCAATCACACACTTAGGCAGAGGCCTGCTGCTAGTCACAAGGAGCAGTTGTCAACGTAGATGAATTTATTGTTTTTCAAGATAGAAAATGTAAGAATTTGGGCTCATAAAATCTTCTCCTGAAAATAGCTAACTATCTGAAGGCATGTTCTGCTAGTTCTTCCAGAGCACAGAGCACCTCACTCCTGTTCTCTCCACCCCAAAATCCTTTCAGGGTGGTTTGAGCAGCTGCAGTGGCTCACCACCTAATCCAAGCAGAGGTGGATGGCAGGTGCCACAGTGGCTCCAATCCTTGCAGAGGCAGATGAGAACGGCCAGTTTTTAGTTGACAAGATAAATAGCAAACATAAAATATAAATAAAGGTACAGAGAAGGCTTCAAATTATCCTTTCAGGGAAAAAAAAGGTAATAATATTTTCCTCTTTAGAAATGTGTTTTGTCAAATGATAATGTAGTGATATAGTGTCATTAAAATCTTGGAAAACAGCTCTCAATCATTAACTTAAAAAAACTAATATTTGGTCATTACTTATTACAGAATTTAACAGCATAGGAAGATGTTTCCATAAGGCATTTTTAGGAAAATAACAATTATTATTTATTTTGTTAGGACAAAAGCCTACACTGTAGTTTAATAAAAACATGATGCAATTCCTGTAGGCTGTGATTCTTTTTGGCCAGCTAAGATTGTGGCTTCTGTTTTCTATTCCCAATGGCAATCTCCAATCTCCTGCCCCCTCTGTCCCACTAGCACAAAGCAAATCAAGAAACACACTGTTTTATTCCATTTATGCTTCTCTCCCTTCAAGCGCTTCAAATTCTTTAGCCAGGGAACAAATTTTAACCCTCTCATCCCACCAAAAAAACAAAAAAACAAACAAACAAAATCCCTACAATTTGACTTCTCTAGCCCTTTCTTCACTACTTTGTATCTATCCAAATCTAGACAATTTAATTATCAGTTTATTCTTCTTTTCTTTTCCTGCCACCTTGTCTTTGGTTCTGCGCTCTTCAGCACTCTTTCCTGGAAGTCTCTCGTGCGTCCTTCATCTGCCTCCTTCTCTTGCTGAATGATATTAACCTATCTTTCAAGACCCTGGTAAATGCTACCAATTCCTTGATGCTATTACATCCACAGCCAGAAATGATCATCTCTCAACTGTCCTTGCAGAATTTGTATCATCTTTTCACACAAGTGTTTATCATGTAATTGCTGAATGCCTGATATATACCTGGAAATGTACCTGAATGTTACAAGTTCGGATCTCTGACTTCATGAAACACATAGGTAGTTTTCATAGACTAAAGGGTAGTAGTCTTTCTTGCCTCTAACTATACTATTAACTCTCTAAAGGCAGGAATATTCATCTTTGCATCATCACAGCACCTTGTATGATATTGGGAATGTAGTGGATAAATAATTAATAAAATGATCTTAGTGAGTGGAGGAAAAAATTCTCTACTTTAATACAGCATGTTTGAAAGCACAGATGGCTTCTGACTTACTGGCTTACACTTTTCCTCCCTGATGTGGCTTCTTTTTGATCTTTCACCTGAACTCAGCCTCCATTATCAGAGATTTATAAATTACTGTAAAATTATGGAGATTTTAAAGAGTTGTTCTGGTGGAGTGCTTTGAGAAGGTATACAGGGAGCTGGAGATCTAGCATTTAAAAAGAAATAAACCTCTCACTGAAGCCAAAATCAATTTTCTGAAATACAAATCTGAAATTTCCAGCTATTTTGCAGCTATTTACAGAAAATATTTCCCAAGATAAAACAGAAGCTAATTAACATACCTGACCAGGGTGTCCATCAAACAGATTACTGAATAAACTTCACTTCTCCATTTTTCTGTTTGTCTAATTCCCACTTAACTTTGGTGGTTCTATTTTCTACCACAAACCACACTTCAGCTTTCCTCTTGGGAACCATACTTCCTCCATTCTTAGCCACGTGACCTGAGGGGAATTGCAGCTGATGGGCTGAAGCCATCTACGTATTCATTCCCCGAGTCAGAGTGACAATTTCAGGGACAGTGGGCACGTTAAATAGGCCTAGTTGGATCAACACTTTTCTCCATTCTTCTTCCCAACAGTGACTGGTTCAGAGTGAGAGGCAAATCACGCAGCCTCAATTAGTCCAAAAAAAGTTAAATTCATGAATTTTCCTGAGAATATTGAGATACTGAAGCCATCATGTTTTTTCAGCCTGAAATTTCTTCAATTACAGGGAAAAGACAGGACCTAGGGGTTGAGAAGGGAAAGAGAGGATGTGAAGCCTGGGTAATGGGCAGATCCAGAGGAAGCAAGGACAGGACAGAGATATGATGATGCCATTTAATTCCAGGAGTCAGCAATGACTGGGGCTTCTCTACCTTACTGCCATATTTGTCAGTAGTTTTTTAGATTTTGATGCTCTTGCTGCCAATGCAGAATTTATAGAAAGATGCTAAAAAGTATACAGGCTCACAATTGTATAATACAATACCATCATTAAGACGTTAAGTCACATAACACATAAAAAGTGCACTTATTTAAAATGTACACTTCAACGATTTTAATTCAGCTACAGAATATTTCAACCATAGTTACATTCTATTTTAGGACATTTTTGGCACCCCACGAGGAAACCCTGTACTCACTTACAGACACTCTGCAATCCCACTAAGCTCTCCAACTCCAGACAACCACTATCTACTTTCTGTCTCTATACTTTGTCTGTTTTGGATATTTTATGTGAGTGGAAATATATAACGTGCCTGTCTTTTGTGACTGTCTTTTTTCTCTTAAGAGAATGTTTTTAAAATTCATCTATGTTATAGTGCTCAATTCTTCGCATGGCTGAATAAAATACCATTGTATAGATATACACCATTTTATTTATCCATGACCATTTGGGTGTCTTCCCCCATTTAGCTGTTATGAATAACTTTGCATCAAACAGTCGTGTACAAGTTTTTGTGGGGATATATGGTTTTGATTCTCTTGCTTATGTAGTTAAAAGTTGAACTGATGGCTTAAATGTTTAGTGTGTGTTTAACTGTGTAAGAGGCTACCAATCTTTGTTTTCCAAAATGGTTTACCGTTATATATTCCCATCAAAAATGTCTGAGGGTTCTAATTTCTCCACATTTCTCCCTCTGATTTTTTTGCTAGCAATTTCTACTACCTTTGTAAACTTTAGAGCCATCCTAGTGAGTCTGAAATAATATCTTATTATGATTTTGACTGGCATTTTCCTGATGGCTAATGATATTGAACATCTTTTCATGTGGTTATCAAACTTTAGTATAACTTCTTTGGAGAGATGACTATTCAGATATTTTATCCATTTTAATTTTTTTGGTCTAATTTAAATTAGTAATTTATTTTCTTAATTTTTAAATTAGTTTTTTTTTATATTCTGGATGCAAATTTCTTACGATATATGTGATTTACAAATGTGTTATCCCAATCTGTGGGTTGTGTTTTCAATTTCTTTATGGCATTCTTTGCAGCACAGAAGTCCTCGCTGATCCTTACAGAAAAATGATGAGGGTCAACCTGAGTTTGAGGAAGGAACTCAGTTCTCCAGCCCAAAACCTGAAGAAATGGAGGTTCCTGCAGTCTAAACAACAAGAGATGGCAGAGGTGCAAAAGGTACTCAAGTTCCTGGAAGAGGTCATGGGAATCACCAAGGTTTATTTTCAAACCGTTCAGGAGACCAAACACCAAGCTCTGTTCATCTTTTTCCCAGGGGTAGGCCTAGGTAGTAGGAAATGTCTAATAAATCTCTTCCTTTTGGTGAAAAAAGGAGCATCTTCCTTTAAATTCTCCTAAGTAAAATTCTAAAGGTAATGACTTAAAAACTTTAATCGGCACATTAGAAACTGCCACCATTTGCACTGAAGTATTACTCCAAGGGAGGGAGCCTTTGATTTTGGTATGGTTTAAAACTGAAAAGGTGGCTCCTGTGTTTATTAGAGCCTTATCTGGTTCTCCCCGTACCTTTATTTCTATGTCCCCCAGAGTGAAAGAGAGATGGGGAAAGACTCCAGGTGTTTCCTCAGAGCAGCCCTGTTTTTGTTTAATTTGGGTTTCTGGTCTGAAATCTTCCTTCATTTTTCTGCAGTCCTTTATATAATAGCCTGGTTTTGTTTGTTGGTTTATTTTTTTAACAGTAAAATCAAATGTTAGATGTCTTTGTCAGTCATAGATTAGGCGGTGGTTTGTTAATTATTGACTCACCTTGATTACTTAATTAGCACAATTGGTGGTCCATAATTTTTCTAGATGTATTCCTTTCTTTCCTCCTAATGGTTTTGGAAAGTGGATCAGCCAGTGTGACAAGGGCATTTGTATATGATGCAGACCAACTTAACTTGTCTTTTATTTGGAATAGCCAATTCTTCATCTATGCCTTCTAAAAAGGCAGAGTTAAGTAAAGGGTCATTTTGGTGGTTAGAGGATGACTCACGTGTCATACCTGAATCTTGTTTAAAAGTTTTTTTTCAGACCTCTAAGGGTAATCTGAAATTGAATCATCTAGCCTTTGTTTGCATTGTTGAATAACCAATCTATGGCTTTTGGAAGAAACTCTGGGATAAATTGAGTAATTTATAGCTAATTCTTTACCTCTTATTCCTTACTCCCAACTTCATATTTAGTAAATAGATACCCTAACAACTCCTCTTTTTTTTTTTTGGAAATATTCTTTCTTTCAAGATTGAGAAATAGTAAGAAATATTTGATTTTCAATAATGACATTTAATAGCAATGTGATCTCATCAAAGTTATGTCTGTCAGATTCAATCTGAAAATGAAGACAAATATGAGTATTATGTAAAAAAGGGTTAGATATGTGATAGCACTTCCCCAAATTGTGTGTATTGCTGGGGCCATAAATTTCTAAAAGGGAGAATTGGAGGATCAGAGAAAAGACAATAACCAACTCTTTGAAATCAAGCAGTTTGGGCTGCCCAAGTGGGTCTGCAAAGGAGACCTGGTGGAAAAGATTATGGAAATCTGCTGTCTCCATTTATCTGTTGGGTCTCAGTGGCTCTTGGCCAGCAAGATTTTCATTTGGGAAGATGATGTGGGTGTGGAGCCAAAGACAGCAAGAACTAGCTAGAATCCACATGTATCTCTTTGTTTGTTACTCGTACCTCTAAAATAACAGATTTCAGATGAGCTGCTTTATTTTCCCCTTCCAAAATTTGTAAAAAGAATTTCTTATTTGGGCCAGTTAACAAAGTATCATACAGGATAGGGGATTCTTGTAAACTATTCTAGCTTAGCCAAGATGACAGTGCAAAAAATTGCTGCAAGTCAATTAATTTTCCTGTACTTTAATTTCTTTATTTCTAAAATGTTTGATTTTGCTTCAGAAACTCAGTGTCATAGTTGTTGGAATCACATGTGAATATACACTGAAAATTAGGATAATGATAAAAATTATTGTTGTTTCCAAAGTACTTGTGACAACATATTTTAAAATGATTTGCCTAAACACATCAATCTGTGAAAATAAATATTTAATAAATTTAAAAAATAGAAGCCTCTTGAAACAGTGTGGGCTTAACTTGTGTATATCTGCTTGTTCTATAGTCTATGATTGTAGATTTCAAATTTTTACAGTGCAGTACACAAAATTTACATTAAAAAATTCAATAATCATCTGTTAACTAAATCCTTACTTGTGACTTCTAAGATAATATATAAATAATTTAATGTTCATTACACATACAAAGAGGTGGATAGCTTACAAATTCTATTACATGGAATTCTGAAGTTCATGTACTACCAAGAAAATTATAAATATAGATTTGTATCTTATATAACTGCTGCTCTGATAAAATTAGTTGGAAGAAAATTCAGAGCCTTGAGTTTTTAATAGTTATTATTTTTAATAATTATTTACTTCAATTTTAGCTAATGAACAGTGGAAACCAACACACATTTAAGCCAGTAATTTCTACTTTTAGCCAGAAACACATAGGAACTGTGTATAAATAAATGCAAATGCCATTAATATATAGATTTTTAAAGTTCTACTATATTTTTCTTGGAAATGAAGAGAACTTTCAAAATTATCTTTCTTAATACTATCATTTGATAGATAAAAATAGAAAATTACCCAGATAAAGTAAGAAAAATTATATAGATAATAAATAAAATTTTTGCATAATTTACTGAACATTTCATGTGCCTGTTTTATATTATTATTGTTTTTTGTAATACAACTGACTACTTACACCAACCACTGTGGTATATATTTTACCAATTGTGCACATATTTCTATGATTCAGTCATACAAATGTTGATTATGGTGTGTTCCAAATTTATTTGGGTTTGCAAACCTAATCATAACTAAAACAACTGAGGAATTAGAAATTCACTTTAAGCAAAAATCAAAAGAGACTTTGCAAGAGACTATTCCAATCAAACCTATGGCCCTATTGCAGAAAACAGATTTTAAACAAATCTGGGCTAGGCCTTGTTATGTACATGGTATATAGACTGAGGTTCAAACCACAGTGCCTGATGTTGGGAGTATGTGGTCTTATTAAGATAGTGAAAGACATGTAGTCAGTAGTTACAGAGCAGTGCAAGTATTTGACAATGACTGTTTCATAGGGGAGACAGTGAAGAATTCATTTCTGTGTTTTCATCAGAGACATAGAGTTCAAAACAATGACTTTGGTCCTAAACTTAGGAGATTTTATACTACAATAAATAGTAGTAAGGAGGAGGTGTAGATATATTGTGTTGTGCATGTGGGGGCACACACACGCATGCCTGTTGTGGGCAAAGATATTGTGTTATTGGCAGGGTTAGCTCATTTAGCCGATACTAAAAAAAAAGGGGAGGACATAGATCCCAAGTGACTTGTGATTTTTACTACTAATAATTATAAAGAAAAACACTGGCAAAATAAGTAAAAATTACAGAATTTTTATAGTTTTTTTAATTTATTTTTTATTTTTTTAACATTTTTTTATTGATTTATAATCATTTTACAATGTTGTGTCAAATTTCAGTGTTCAGCACAATTTTTCAGTCATTCATGGACATATACACACTCATTGTCACATTATTTTCTCTGTGAGTTATCATAACATTTTGTGTATATTTCCCTGTGCTATACAGTGTAATCTTGTTTATCTATTCTACAATTTTAAAATCCCAGTCTATCCCTTCCTACCCTCCACCCCCCTGGTAACCACAAGTCTGTATTCTCTGTCTGTGAGTCTATTTCTTTTCTGTTTGGTGCAGCCACTATGGAAAACAGTGTGGAGATTCCTCAAAAGACTAGGAACAGACTTACCATATGACCCAGGAATCCCACTCCTGGGCTTGTATCCAGAAGGAAATCTACTTCAGGATGACACCTGCACGCCAATGTTCATAGCAGCAGTATTTACAATAGCCAAAACATGGAAACAGCCTAAATGTCCATCAACAGATGACTGGATAAAGAAGAAGTGGTATATTTATACAATGGAATTCTATTCAGCCATATAATCGACAACATAATGCCAATTGCAGCAAAATGGATGCTCCTGGAGAATGTCATTCTACGTGAAGTAAGCCAGAAAGAGAAAGAAAAATACCATATGAGATCGCTCATATGTGGAATATAAATCACAAAAACAAAAACAAACAAACAAACAAAAACAAAGAAATTTTCTAGTTTTTAAATCCAAAGTCTGTTTATTTTTTCAAGCAACTGTTATACTCACTGAAGGGGAGTAACAGTTCCTGCCTTTTACAGTGAAGGAACAAAGAGTATTCATGATGTGACTTTTCATTAAAATATGAAATTTTCCATCCTAAGGTCCTAGAAAATGAGTTATTCTACCCTGATCAAAAATGGTCCTCTGGGCATTGACTCATATGGGGTAATTTAATGGAAATTCACATTCTGTAATCGAGACTATATGTTCATCTAATGATGCCAAGCATATTTTAAAAACCCCTCAATACTGAAGTTTCAGTCTTCTGCCATGATTGTTCATACCTCTCAGTTGATTAGTGATTCTAAATGACAATGCAAATCAAAGTGAATTTTCATGATGTGTTTACACCATTAGTGAAAATCTAATTAAATATTTAATAATTAATGCAACTCCTTCCAGGAGAGTTAATACATCAGAGAATGTCAATGGGGAATATCCAGTGGGAATATTACCTTCATTGTTGTGTTTCTTATTGTGAATTGAGTGAATTATAGTTTATATTATATTTTATATGCATATTTTTAAAAACTGCTTGGGCAAGACAATCCAGTTCTTGGTACAATAATGTAACTTTCTTTTAGTTGGACATTATTTTATTGATAACATGTCTATGTGTCTGACACCAGGTCACCAGCCTGCTAGCCAGTAAACATTTAGAGAGTGCCTAATACATGACCAGCAGTGTGTTAAATGTCAGTGATATTGAAAGAATTAATATAGAGATCTTTTTCTAAAAAAGATCTTTTTTAAAATTACTAACCATTATAATTAAGCTTCTAATTTTCAGTGGGGAACTTTTGAGTGGAGGTCACAGAAGGTTATGGTGTGTATTAGAATATCCTTTGGCATTATATTTCCACATGTGGAGTATTTATCTTCTCCTACTTTTGGGCTTGAACTTGTAACTTGCTTTGGCCCGTAGGCTATCAGCAGATATGATGTGATGCAAGCCAAGGCTTGAAATGTGTTTATGCACTGGGCTTTCTCTCTTGTACTCTACCTCTACAATGAAGACATGCTGAGTAGGCTGATTGGTCTCAAACAAATCAAAGGCACTTAAGATTAGACCTGAACTGAACCCATGTCCTGGAAATAAACAAAAGTGAGGGCATCAGAGGTCTCAGCAGAGCTGGCCCAGTGGGTCAGCAGTTTGAGGTAGAACCCCAGCTGAACAATTAGTCAGTGCATAGGAATATATATCTTTATAAGCCTCTAAGTTTTGGGATGTTTTGTTGCAGACCCATAGCTGACAGACACAAATGAATCTGTATTTTATAGTGATTGCAATAACAGATATGTTTTTGTTTTTATATCTTGTATTTAAAAATATTTACAGGAGTATAAATATGTGTTCTCTGTTTTAAGGAAACAGAGGCTTCATCATTATTTAACTATTATTTAAGAACCAAGCATCAAAGGCAGAAACAGTGAAAACATCAATGGTATAAATGTAATAATATGAATGATTGTATTCTACCAAATGTATCCATGACAATTTCTTAAGTGATCATCAAAGTATAGGGAAATTATTCTCCTCAGAAGGCCCTGTAAGCTCCCTGTGTAGTTAACCAGTTTACATAAACATGGAAGACAGTGATGGAGTCACTTCTTGGTTTAAAAAAAAGTTGTGTCAGTGTGTTTAGATAATTTTTTAGAGTTGTGTTTGTGTTTCATCTGAGTTGGCTCAAAAAATGACAAATATGCAACGTAAATATAAAAATTCAAGGCCACTAAGAGAAAGAAATATATGCTAGACTTAAAGCCATTAATATGTAATTGTTAACTCCTTAAAATAAAGCACACTCTTATTTTATATTATACACCTCTAGTTCTTAGTGCTATATCTTTCATGATGTTGGTATATCATGTATGAGCAATAAATAGTATTACGTGATTAAAACAATTATCATACATAAATATATTACAAATGAAAAATTAAATGTTTAGGGACCTTTGTATTGTTAGTTCTTGTATAATGTACTAAATTTACTAAAACAACCTTTTCATGTACATATGTACATTAATAATAGAAAGTCATTTGGCATAAATTAACTGTGTATTTTCAGTGATTATAGTCACACCTCAAATCTCTGGAAGCAGTTATTTGGTACATTTTGACATGGACCCTTTTAAAATTAGATTAAATTATTAGTAACTCTAAAATCTCTGACAAGAATATGCTCCTTCCAGCACATTTTATATAAATATAAAATTAAAGGAAGGATGTACCCTCCTGTGAGAAAAGCAAATGTAAATATCCAGTTATGTGGATTAGGTGAAGCAAGGACCTAGCGTTCACTTTACATAGTTTTATAGTGGGCGTTTTTTCACCATGACTCTTTCATCACAGGGTGACTAAATGTGACTTGTTCATAACTCACAATTTAAATAGTTTGAGCTCATGTACCCCTTATGAAAAAAGTGAGATTCAGCATTGCATATTTAATTCTTAAAGCGTAAACTGTCTCATATTTACTATCACACAAAATAACAGAACAAAAATAGGTAAATACAGTAGAAAAATATGAATCTGTAGGCAAAATAGACCTGTAAAAATAAATGGGATTATTCCAACAATGCAAATTAGTTTGCCTGTATACAATAAATTAATGTAGTATGGCACAGTAATAGATTACATAACTACAAGGGGAAAAGCAATTGATCATTTCAGAAGATGCAGAGAAAGTGCGTGATTAAAGTCCAATACTAGTCCTGATAAAAAGCTCTTAGAAAACAAGAAATTAAAGAACTTCTTTATTCTGACAAAGAATATCTGAAAAAAAACACCCAAAGTAAACTATTGTGATCAATACAAAAAAGTAAAAACATTAACTTCAAAATTAGAAACAAGTTAAGAATATCCTCTATGACCTCTTCCATTCATCATTGTAAGGGAGGTACTTAAGAACTTAGTAAGAAACAGAATCAAATGTATTATTTACTAGAATCTGAAAGAAATAATCCAAAATGTTTATATTAAAAAATAGATAGGTATAAAAAGGGTAGTTTACAGAGACTAAATATCAGGTGTATTTCTATGCCTAGAAGCAAAATGTTTGAAATGCAATAAACAGATACAATTTTAACCACAGAAAATATGAAGAAAATAAATTCACCAAATAAAAGTCTTGCGTGCCATCAGAAAAAAAAATGACTGTGGAAATGCATTAAAGATACAAAAGTAACTGGAGAAATATAGCTTCTTCATGAATATGGAAAGCCTATATTTTAACCATATAAAATCTTACCAAAGTGATTCACAGATTTAATCTCTATGATTAAATGCTGGCAGAGGTTTGAATGGTACTCAACAAACTTACTCTAAAATTTACATGGAAAAAGACACAGCCAATGATACTCAAGTTAATCTTGAAGAAATTTAGGTGAGTGTAAATTCCAGCCATAAATATTAGACAGTAACACTTAGCAGAAAAGATAGAAAAACACTTACACAAACGTGAAACTTTAAGTTTAAACTTTAAACTTTAAGTACAAGAGATGTGGTGTTGGGACAAGGAATAGCGACTTTATTTGGAAAGCTGGCAGACCTAGAGGATGGCCGACTAATGTCTTGGAGAACCATCCAGATCCAGTCACAATACAGGCTTCTTTTATACAAAACAAAAACAAAAACAAACAACAACAACAAACAAACAAATAACTAGGGAGGGTGTATGGTTGGTTGTTGCAAACATCTTGCTGTAGAAATTCTTCATTCTTGCAGCTGTCCATGTGGGTCAGTTCATGGTGTCCCTGTAAACCTCCAACAAACAAATGTTATTCTCTATTCTACAGCTGGTTATGTTTATGTGAGTGCAAAGCTAGCAAGACTAAGCCTCGGAAACAGGGCACAGTGGTCAAAGCTAAAGGAACAGATCGAATATAGAGTCAGATTTGTTCTCCTCTATTACGTTAAATTCAGAAAATTATAATATCCTTATAAATTAAAGGTGTCAACACACGAAATCTAGCAATTTCTTTCCTAAGTTACCTTCAACCTTCTGCCTGTGTTCAGTGTGCACCAAGATAAATATACAAGTATGTTCATAACATCATTGTTTATAGTAATCAAACATTGTAAATAACTCAAATATCCACTTTTTGGAAAATGGATTAATGGAATAATTTTTAAGTTGCATTCTAAAAATTTCAGTTTTATAAAAATTAATAATTCTAAATATAAAAATTGTAGTAAAGAGAATGTTTCAGGGGAAATTAAAAAAATAACATTTAATAAATATAAATGGCAACTTAAACTAAATGATATCATTTTATTGATATATAAGTGTGTTCAAGAAATTATAAAGAAAAGCAGGAGAATGCATTTTAAAATATCAGGATACTCCATAGTGAACAAAGAGAGGTAAATAGGATAAAAATAAAAGCACATTAAGGGCTTTAATAATAAAGTATATGTATTAGTTAACGTCAAAAAGAAGGTTCATAAATTTCAGTTAGCCAATTAGCCATTTTTGTTGTTTAAATTTTATCTTACTTATTTTTATGAAAATAGTACAACTTTAGCATCATGAAATTTGTGGACACTTGCTTTCTGACTTACTATATAGTTATTTTTTGTCATTTATATATGTACGTTTAAAAATATATATTCTGTGAGGTGTACAAATTCTTAGACAAAGGTTGGAAACTCTATAAGAAAATACTCTCTGTACATTTTTTGTCTAATTAATCTAGAAATTTTCAAGGGATTAGTTGGTTTTTATTATTGTAAATCTTCTCACTTTAATTTTGAGTTTCTCATTATCCAGACATTCTTTTTTTATCAGTCTACCCTATATCTACATATATGAGAGGACCAAGACCCTGATGCAACAATCATTCTTCCCAGAGAAAGCCCATGTCCTGGGATCTATAGGACCCAGCAGCATATATAAATATATACTTATCTACACTGGCACATTATAATCACTCATAATTACCTTTGGACTCACTCTTGGTGTTGAATACTCTGTGTCTGGACAAGTGTACAGTGGTATTTACCCACTATTACATTACCACACACAATTGTTTCACTGCTCTAAAAATCATCTGTGCTTTACCTAATCAATCTTCCCTTTCTAATAACACTTAGCAACTTTTCATCTTTTTATTATCCCCATAGTATTGTTTTTTCCAGAATATCATGAGGTTGGAATCATATAATACATAGCCTTTGTAGATTGGCTTCTTTCACTTATCATTATACATTTAAGGATCTATATTATCTTTTTATGGCTTAATAGCTCATTTCTTTTCAGCACTGAATAATAATCCATTGTCTGATTGTACTATGGTTTATCCATTCTCCTACTGAAGGATATTTTTGTTGCTTCCATGTTTTGATAATTACAAACAAACCTGATGTAAATATCCTTGTGTAGGTTCTTATGTGGACATAGTTTTCAGCTCCTTTAGTAAACTGCAAAGAGTAGACTTGAAGGATTTTATGGTAAGAGCACATTTAGTTTTGTAAGAAACTGCCAAACTGCCTTCCAAACTGTTTTAATCATTTTGTATTTCCATCAGCAATAAGTAAGAGTTCCTGTTGCTCTACATCTTGGCAGGATGTTTGGTGTTGTCAGTGTTCTAGATTTGGTTAGTCTAATAGGTATGTAGTAGTATCTTCTTGTTTTAATTTGTAGTTTCCTAATGGCATATAATGCTGAACGTATTTTCATATGTTTGCTTGCTATCTGTTACCTTTTTTGGTGAGGTATCTGCTCAGGTAATTTGCTGATTTTTTAAATCAGGTTGTTTAATGTTCTATTGTTCAGCTTTTTAGAATTCTTTGTATATTTTGGCTAATAGCCTTTTATCAGATATATCTTTTGCAAATACATCCTCCCAATCTGTGGCGTCTTATCATTCTTTTGACAATGCCTTTTGCAAAGAAAACCAATTGTAATTTTTTTTAAAGTCCAGCTTAGAAATTATTCCTTTCGTTGATCATGCCTTTGGTGCTATACAAAAAGTAAAGTGAACAAAGTCAAAATATGGACTAGATAATCCTTTAAATAGCAGAAACTAATTTCCAAAGATGGAGCGAAATACCATAATGTACTTATAATATAAAAAACAGTTAACATGACTATTTTCTTGATATAAAGTAGAAAATATATAAAAAATATATAATTAGAAAAAATTTAACTATCCTTGTGTAGGATAGAATAATAACTATCAGAAAAAAACAATAAAGAGGTTGTTTTTTATATAATATTAGCAAAACTGGATTAAAGAAGACAGCTTCTTGAAATTTATGTTTTAAAGAAAAGTCATCCTGAATTTTAAATTCTAGAAATATCCAAAATATTATACAAGTATGAAATAAATGAAATTATCTTCAGTGGTATAACGAATGAGGTATTTAATGCCTGAAAAACACATCTGAAGGAAAAACAAAAGAAAGTCACTCAAAAAAAAGTAAATTAATGAACAAAGTTATATGTGGAAAACAAAATAAAGTCATAAATAAATGAGTCAATAATACATATGGATAAGCCTTAATTGAGTCAATTTTCCTATTAAAAGACATTAAAATGCATAAATTCTCAGATATTTGGGGGAAATCTCTAGGATATTTGCAAGAGGAACACTTAAACATGCTGCAAAAATAATTGAAAATAAAAATATAGAAAAAGAAACACCAGAAAGAAATACCTATTACTATAAAATGTAGTTATATCAGTTTTAGTTTTAAGCAACATAAAAAAGCAAGGGTAAATATATTGGAAATGTCATGTTTTACTTCTCAGTTTGGGTGGTAGAGTAATGGATATATATTTTATAATCATAACCTGTATGTATTAAATGTTTCATAATTTAGAAATGCAAATAAAACTATAATCAAATCTTACTGTAATGTAACAAATAAAGAATTAAACATTCTTTTTTGTATGTAATTCCTGGGTATTAGTTATGTGTGTGTATATTATATATATGTATGTTTTTGTCCTAGATTCAAATTATGCACACAATTTTGCTCTATGAACATTAGACATTCTATATTGAGAATCCCTTATGGTTTTAAAAGACTGTAAATATAATTATTAATAACAAAGAACTTTTTATTTGTGAAAACCATAAGAAATACAATTACTCAGCTTTACTGATGTTGTTACATTTTTTTTAATGCTTCACACTGGCATTTTTCTATTAAAATAACCATTCTAATATCTCTATATTTATACAATTGAAATGATTTTAACTTTGAAATTAAATTCTTAAAAATTTTTAGTGAATAATATAGATTATGAAATTTAGAAACAGAAAAAATATTACTCACAAGCCCATAATTAACTAAATTTAATCTTTGATATAGAGACTTCCAGAATGGTATCATTAAAAATATACTCATTATTTTAATCATAAATTTTGCACAGAAATTTTAAAATGTTTTACATATCCAAGAAGTCATTAACTCTGTTTTCCTTTTCTTCTTTTTCCCCACTACTTATACCTGATAGGGATAAGTCTTGAAGGGATCATCAAGAGGACATGACTACTGGAATGTGTTTGGCTTGCCTTCCCTGCAGAAGCCCCACCAAGTACTCAGCCTTGTGACAGTAATGTGCTTGTTGCCGAGACCATCGGACATTATTTTAAGGCTTATATATAAAACTTTTAAGATTCTGGTGGGGTTGCAGGGAGACTCTTGTGGCTGCTCAAGACAAGTCTCATAAGTAAGTTATCTTGCTGATAAAACCTGCTGCCCACTAAGCTGCAGGGCTCTGCTTCTTTCAATGGTCTCTCCTTCCCCTCTGTGTTGGACCAGTTCATGGATCATCAAGCAGACTGGGATGAAGTACATCCTCCAGAAATTCTCTCTCTGAAGATGTCTGGGTGTAAATTTTTTTTCATCCTTTTTATTTCTAGAAATATATTTGGTTATTACTCTCACAACTGCTAATTTGTCCAGATGCATAGTTTTAAGCTTAGAGTGATTTATCTTCCTTTCATCATGCTGAAAATGTCTCTCCTTACACAGATTCATTATCATGGTGGCCCAGGATTTTTTTTTATTTCAATTTGAAATTATATAGTCAGAGGTATCTTTTCATCAATTGTGACATCAATGCTTTGAACTATTTTAATATACATACTGTTTACTAAAATAAAATTGTATAACATGAGAGTTGTGGATTAAGTTTTATTTGGGGCAAAATGAGGACTATAATCTAGGAGACAGCACCTCAGATGGCTCTGAGGACCTTTTCTGAAGAGGCAGAGGGAAACTCAATATTATATATGTAATTTTAGTGAAGAGGAGTACGTTCAATCAAACACACATTGAGTTCTTTTGCCAGTTATGAGGAGCAGACGTCACCATTAATGAATTTAGTGCTCTTCTAGATATAAGGAGATGCAAGAATTGGGGCTTATAAAATCTTCTCCTGAAAACATCTATCTGAAGCTCTATTTTGTCAGTTTTCCCACAGCACAAAGTGCTCCATTCCTGATCTCCACTATGAACTTTTAGGGAGTGTTGAAGGTCAGCGGCTACAGTGGCTTGTGATTCGTTATAGTACCAAGCAGAGGTAGATGGCAAATGTTATAAACGATTATTCCCCTTAACATTTTTATTTGAAATCATTTTTTGCTTACTTTTTTCTCCATTATAATTTTATATTTTACTGAAAATATAAAGACTTATAATTGATAAAAATTCACTGTTTAATCTTTTATTTGTAAATATTAGAAAAGAAAGTTATTTTTGCTATCTCAACTTTTTTATAATTTTCTTTTAATTGTATCTGTGTTATTAACCATATAATAATCAATAATGCAAATTGATATAAAGTAACATGCATTTACAAAATCAAACAAGTTAGACAGAAGTATCATTTTAAGAATTACTTTTATTTATTGGCATTTATTTTGAAATATTTTCAAAATAGACGTGATCCTTATTTTGTCTACCTGTAGATTCAATACCCTTTAACATAGCATTTATATAATCACATCGTACTTCTTAAATTTTAAAAAATGTATCCTTTTCTTAGTATTTATATTTATTTTTTAGGATAAATATATAGTTACCATTCCTTCTGATTCTTTGAATGTCTTGGTATTACTTTGGCTTAACTACAAACATAACAACATTCGTGGTAACACAATTATAGAATTATAATATTTTCTCTCAAAGCTTTATAGCTATTTCCATAATATTTTTTGGCTAGTCAGTCTTTAATAGAAGAAGACAAGGCTATTCTTTGTTTTATCTATAGAAGTAATTTTGTTTAATTTTTTTTTCTGGTCCACTTTTAAATTTAACATTTTGAAATAGATATAGATATATATCTATTTTGCATTATAATTAAGCTTTAAACATGGTATATTCTTTTACTTATCTTGATATGCCTATTTCCCTGCCCTGGGAACAAATCTGGGTATCCAACAGTTTGGCACATTTTCTTGGTTGTTCTCTGATTGCTTAGAGTCAGGTCATACCCATGCTTTAGCTACTGCACTGGATGACTGAATTTCTAATGCTATTTCCGTCTTTTGAGCTGCAGTTTCATTAAATTTATGTATTATTTATTGTAGAAGCAAATAAAAGCTTATATTTGTAGGTAAATGGCATAAGTTTTAGTGGAATGTGGAGGTCACAATAGAAATGTTTAGTTGATATAGATCTTTATTCTAAATAATGATGAAATTTTTTGATGTTAAGTTGCCTTCCTGCTTTCCTTCCCTCTTCTTTTCTTTCTTTCTGATTGGGTTTTTTGGCTCTAAAATTTATTTTTGGCAAAATCTTATTTGAATTGATACAGAGATGAAGGATACACACACACACACACACACACACACACACATAAATGTCTATATAAACTCTGTAAATAATCATAAAATCTCTGTTTCTCGAATCAATTCAAAATATTTTAAGAATGCTGCTTTCCTTGAATTAAACTTAATTCTTCTCATTTATTTATTAAGCAGCATTCCTTTGTCATGCACTGACTATAGCCTTATTCTTCCACTAAGTAATTGTGTTTTATAAATTTGCAAGCAACCAGAGTGATTTCGGAATTTGTTAAAGATTTACAAAAATTTGACATGATCTTAACCACATGCTGCTATTGCCAATATGCCCGTTAGAGTGATGATTTTACTAAAGCAATGTCTAACTCCTTCCCATTCCTACAATAATGGCCTTATTATTATACTACAAAAGATGACATCTTCAAATAAAAATGTCTAACTCTATAACAATATTCCATGAATTCACTTATTACACAATATTAACAAACTACTTAAAGAATGAATCAAAACCATATAAGATATTATTTCTCATGTATTGGAAAAAATAATACGATGAAGTAAATTAAATCTAATAGTGTTAAAATATTCAAAGCCTTTCTAATGACAAAAACTTTAAATATAAAATATTCAACTTCAAAAATGCTTTCAGAGGTGTTATAAATGGTGAGAGGATTATATATCATATATAGTTTTCTGTTTATGAATTTGATTATAGCAATGGAACAGTGTAGTATTAAATTTAAAAAAAGCATATCAATTGAAGATATAAATTAACCTCAAATTTGGGTTGTAAATAATTTTATATTTAGCTTTCAGTTTTCTTTATGCTTTTTTATATAATTTCAGGAAAATAATTATCATATACAAATGTACAGATCTGAGTTTTTATCTAATATATCTCAATCTCAAGAGTTCTAAAACCCCTCCATTTCCTTCTTTCCTTCCTTCCTTCCTCTTTCCTTCTTTCCTTCCTTGGTATAAAAGTTAATTGTTGGCAATATTTTATCAGAATTTATAATGTGAATGAAGGATGAAAGATATATACATATATACACACACACATATAGTGATGATCCAACTTGGAATAAATATTTCCATATTTCTATAAAAAATATGAATGAATTTAACTATAGTATGTAATTCCTTAACATTTTTCATAATATACAGTATATGTACTTACAACTTTATACAGTGAACTTAATTGTTGAATATCAACTTTTATGCATGGAAGAGTTTTTATGTTATTATAAAGTATACTTTAATAATTGTGATAAAGGAGAATTACATGGTGTTAAGGAATCATGTTAATGTAATGGGCTTTATGAATTCACAAATTAGCTGAGCACTGAGAGTGATTGGAATTAGATAGGCAAATCTCTTGAGGGGAGTAGGGATTGACGTGTAAAAGATTATTTCTAACAGTGAGAATAGCATGTGTATGCCCCTGTAGCATGAGGGAACATAGTTAAGTACGAGGATTGTCAGAAGTATATCTATGGTAATGATCCTGAAGGTGAACAAGGAGTGATTTGAGGCTACTAACAAGGGTAAGGCCAAATATGTAACAGTCAACATTATAGCAGGCTGTCCCACGAGCCGGCCCTCCGCCCATGCCGCAGGGTGGGCAAGCGCCCCGCGGGGGTCTCGGGCTCCCAGCCCACTGCCCGGCCTCCCTGCCACATGCTATGCGTCATCCGGGGACGCCCCTCGCCGAGAGAGACCCTCAACCACAAGTCATCCGCCCTCACCACCCTCCTCACCGTGCCCTGCAACCCCGCCCCCGAACCGCCCTCCCGATCTCCGTGCAGTACCCCACCGTCCCTCGCCGGGAAGAACGCAGTGACTCCAAGAGCCGTGGTGGCTCTTTGAGCCCAAGGGGCGAGCGAGGCAGCCATTGGCGGAGGCCGCCGCCTCTGGCTGTCTATCCCGCGGCCCGGCCCCGCCCCACCGGCGGAGCGTGGCAGGACGCAGGGCCGCGGGGACTGTCGGGACGGTTCCAAGATGGCCGCGCGCCTGGGGTCCGCAACTGCTGGTGGCCCCGAGCTCCGTTCACTGCCACCGCTGCTGACCGGAGCCGCCGGTCGGCCCGGCGACTCCGGGGGCTGACCCCGCGTGGCGGGAGGCCGCCATGGTGACCCTGGTAAAGCTGGCGAAGGCCTTCGAGTCCCTCAAGTCCTTCCAGCCGCCGCCGCCGCCGCCGACTCAGCCCCTTCAGCCGGCACCGCAGCCTCAACCGCCACCGCCGCCCGCCCAGCCCCGTCAGCTGGCACCGCAGCCGCCGCCGCTTCAGCCCCTTCAGCCGGCATCGCACCCTCAACCGCCACCGCCGCCCGCCCAGCCCTCTCAGCCAGCATCGCAGCCGCCGCCGCCTCGGCCCCCTCAGCTGGCACCGCAGCCGCCGCCGCTTCAGCCCCCTCAGCCGGCATCGCAGCCTCAACCGCCACCGCCGCCCGCCCAGCTGTGGGTCAGGAGCTGCTGCACAGACGGTGAGTCCCTGCGGGCCCCTCCCCAACCCTGCGCGGGTCTCCGTCCCTCCCTCGGCCTCCCACGAAGGCCCCGATGCTGTCCGGGCCCCACGCCTCTGCTTTCCCGGCTGCGAAACTCGGGAAGGAACGGGGCTGTGTTGTGATCCGAGGCCGCGCGTCCTGTCTGGCTTCCTCTGAGCCACTCCCCACCCCTCTCCTCCTCCGGGCCAGGTGTAACATTTTGTCTTCCCTTTTCAACTGACGGTTTAAAGCAGTGTTTCAGATAACTGTCAAAACACTGTACATGCAAAATACTAGGTTAACTTAAGGGAAGGAGTAGGAGAGAAGGGGGAAAGGAGCGAAGTTCACCGGTCAATTCTGTGGGGGTGGGTTAGGTGGTCACAGTGGTGAACGCGTAACTGCTACATGGCCCCGTGCGCTTACCATCATAGTCGTTACTGTTACTAACCCCAGACAGCCCTGGTATTAAGGAGGCATGACCACAGAACATGTGCTCATTGAGCTTAATTTTACACAAACAGTAAGATTTCCACGGAATCAAGACAGGCAGTAAACGCCAGCTGCAGAGGACAGCTTGTGCAGGGCTGGGAAAGAGCATGGCATGATCAGAACTTTAGTTTGACTGGCTTGAAATGTAGAGGGAAAGGGAAACTTCACACTGATGAATCAGAGAGGAGATAGCTGTTTTTTATTAAACTAAAATGGTTGAATGAGCCTTGTTGATTAATGATTTGCCTTAGCAATGTGAATTTGGATTCTGCAAGTATTTTATAAGTTCTGTAAGAAGCTTGTTTTAAAATTTCAGAACTCTTAAGGTATTAGAAGTTCAGTTTTATTTTATAAGAATTTTAAAAAAGTGTTTATTTAACTCAATTAGAACAGAGTTCTTTTAACATAGGAGACTTTATTATCTCATGTATTAATACCCTCTAGAGGTACACAATGAAAAATGTGATTTATAAACAGATACATACAGACACAAGGAAAACAGAACATGTAGCTTCAGTAACAGTTTAAGAGAAAAGTCAGAAACAGAAATTTTCCCTGGTCAAAATATCAAAAGCACCTGGGGCTTATATCCCTTAATTGATTTGAGCTCTAAATGGACAAATACACATTTTTTAAAAAAAAAATTGCTAAGAACAAGATTCTTTTTCATGTTGAGTAATAATTTTGGAGTTTAAATAAATACCAACAATAGAGCTATGAGGGAGGAAAAATATAAAATACTGATTTTTTTATTTGATTTCACCGTAAGGTGCATTCCTTTAATACATAGGAGACAACTGTCATGATTTGCGCAACTTGCTTGCAAATAGTTCAACAGTATTAACAATGATTGAATTTAGGTGGTGGGCATATGGGAATTTATCATCCTATTAAACAGTTTTCTGTACTTCTGAGACTTATAATAAAACATTGGAAGGAACCTGTTAGACATAATGCTCTATGTGAAGTAATTTGTTCCCTTTGTGAAATTCTAGGAAGGTTAAAATGCATGTTCATAACATCAAGAAAATCACAAGCATTTACGATGTAATCAGAACTACCTGAGGATCTGTGAAACTTGGTGAGTTGGTGAATTTTTTAAAATGTCTTAAAACATTTTGTTTTTACAAAGATTACAGGAGTAAGAGAAGGTAAATCTTAATCAACTCTTAATATTTTTTTCCTGGTTGATGTGATATAATTAAATGTGGGGGAAAAAAGGTAAATTCTAAAAGGAGACACTACCTTGATGGTTTTCTATGGAGGAAACTCAAGCAGGAGGAAGTTTAATTTAAAAACATAAATTACTGCTCTTTATAATACATTCTAAGTTGTCATACTTTTGAATGCTTTCCGTTCCAGACAGATGTGTTATTCTGGGAGATCATCAGGACTTCTGCGTATTTGGAGGTATTGACCTAACCAGTGGAACTGCTGATTTATAAGAAGTTGTCCAGAATTTTGGAATACTGATTAGTAGAGGTAAATAATGTTTCCATGGCAAGTGATGACAGAAAGTGACTTCAGTGAATTTTCCTTTGTTTTTAGGCAGATGTACCTAACCATGTATGTTAACAATGATTACAAGCTGGAGACTGAGAAGAACTGCCATTTTTGCCAGCTGGGATGCAGAAAAATTTGGACTTCTGGGTTCCACAAATGGGCTGAGGTAACTAAGACAGTAAACATATCTTCTTGGTCAACATGTATCTCAGGGTAATCACAGATGTGTTCCATTACCTGATACTGTTTTAATTTAGATAAAAACAAGAAAATTTAAGAAATAGAGTTTGTTTTTGCTTTTACATCAGTTTGGCAAAACAGAAAAACCTCTTAATTCCTAAGCACAAACCAATTTTTTCATTATTTTTAAAATATTTTAGTTTCTATTTATATTTGTTTTGTGATAAGTAAGTAAAATCTGTAAGCTCAGAAAATAGTCAAACCTAGGAAGCTGCTTCTGACAAGTGAATTAGCCTATTGAAAATCTGATTTAGATCCTTGGCATTAATTTTCAAGTTTTTACAGTTTCCTTGGATTTCTTCTATCCAGGAAAACAACATGCTCTTTTTAGATGACTATACTCTGATTATAGTCTCTCCTTTATGGATTCCACACTAAATTGTAACCATAGGTATATTTTACCATTTACAAAAGTGCCTGGTTGGGAAGTGTAATACAATGATTTTGTAAATTGAATTACTCTAAAATTTCAAGGATTTATTTTTAATTCAATTATGATTAATTTTCATTTGTCACTGGCTCTTAATGCTTTATTTTAAAGTGTCTCTCATAGACCCCCTTCTTTCATCTTCTTCCCTTAGGCTCTCTGTCCAGTAACTCTAAGTTCTTACATGTTCAAGGTAGGCTTGTGTATTTTTTTAAAGGCAGGTGCACCAAAAAGCACTTTCCTGTGACTATCCTCTGTTTTGTTCATCATTTATGAGTCCAAACTTTATAGAATTGATTTAAAGAATGTCATATCTTTCTTATTATTCTGAATGGTTTTTAAAATGCTTTCCTTCTGACTCATTTCTGCATACTTTAAAATAATAATATGAATCAAATAAGTATGGGAATAAAATCACAGTTACTTGTATCACATTTGATTCCATTTATATGGCAAAGTCTTATTATTATGTTGGTGTTATGAACATGCATTTCATAATACACTTATTTAGATGAATCAGATCTTATTCATTAAGTTCATTTACTTTTAGAAATATGTAATTTCTTGTGAATACATGTATATAGAAATACATGTGTCTTTTTATAATTTAAGCACCTTAAAATACAGATAAAATAAATCCAAGATACAAGATAATATGCCTTGCATTAATTTAAATTCATGTGAGTTAAAAGACAATTTGAATATTGTTTCCCATTTTCTACTAGCTTCTTGATCATATTCGGCAGCACATTTACCTTTACATATAGTTAAGGAATCTTTTTTATTTCTACTGTAGCTCTGTCATAATTGAAACTCTGCAGCAGAATCAGCTGTTATCTATCCCATGTGGTCAAGTGCAGAGGTGAGAATTCTCATTTGTGGGATGACCACTCACAGCTTTAAATGTTTTTACTGTAACTGCTTTTATAAGGTAGCAAGCTAGAGAGAGAGAGAGAAACAGAGAGAAGAAAAGAGTTCTCTCTGCATATTCCCATGTGTGTGATGGCATTAGTCTTCTTCTGCTGTATTTTTCTAGAATGTGTGTGCGTGTGTGCATGTATGTGTGAGAAATGTCTTGCCTTTGTCCTAATAGCCACTCTTCTCTCCCTCTAGTTTTTTCTCTATCCTCCCCTCCTATATTTTTCTTTTTCATCAATATCTTCTCTTTCAAAAAATTCTTGATAAATCAAATTTCCAACTTCCCCACTTTTAATATGGTAAAGTTACTTGGATCTCCAACATCAAGGGATCTCATACTTTAATGTCTGTAAGGATTGCCAGGGACACCTTTTAAAAATACAGATTTCCAGGCCTTACTTTGAGCAATCTTCTTCCGGTAGATCCAGGGTGAGGCTGAGCATCTCCAAGCCTTCCCCCTTCATATTATGGTGCAGGGGATCAGGGGCAGTTTTCCTCTGGGTCTCCCTGCTGTTGCTATGAACAGTGGCTACAGCATCACTAATATTTTTCTTTCTTGTTTTAATTGCATTAATATTATCAACCAGTTAATAGCATTTTCTTAAAATTATGGTCAAAAGCATAGGTGTTTGATTTATAATGGTATCTGCAAACCACTCTTTTACTGAATTAATTTGTTTTGCTTGTATTTCCACAATTGTAAACGCTGTGAGTTAAGTGACTGCTTTGCTTCAACTACAGGAGAATGTGAAAACACTCCAGGAGAGAGAGGTTGCATATATCAATGCAGACTCATACACAGAAGGTAAATTTTATTTCAGATTGTCATTAAATAGTATACCAGTATTTAAGTCTATCAACTCCAACTCATAAACTAGGATTATCCTCTTTCTATGAGATGCCTCAATAATACTTCCATTTCTCCATTTTACCAGAGAGAACATTATTATGATTAAATGAATCAATATGATTCATAACTAAGCTATTGATCCTAATTTCTTTAGTCTACTTACCATTTGCCTATCTTGGATTACTACTTAAAACTTTAGTACTTTTGACATTCTTCCTGTGGAGCTATTTTTAAAAGTTGGGCTAAGATATTTCATACAGGAATAGTTCCTGTATGTATTGGAAAAACTCTGAAATAAGCACCCACTACAGACTTCCTTTTGACCCTGACATGTGGCATGTGCATCTTTAGGCTTTCATCGTATTATGGTTATTTCTAGGTAAGTATCACAGGACACATGTTAGTTACTGACATGCTCTAGTCTAAAGTCTTGATATTGAATTGAATGAATGAATAAAAACATGAACATTATGGCCTTACCACTTCCTTTGCCAAAGACCCCTAGGTACTGCTGCCATAATGAGCAATGACCCTTACTGTTACTGCAGGAGCTGCAGCCTTAGCAGCAGAGTCTGCCTCTGCAGTCTCCTATCCTGAGTGTGTGCTGCAGCCTCTCTGGCTCCTGAAGAGTTATTTCCACCTTGTGTTTTAGTTTTAGCCAGACTGTCTGCCTGTCTGTCTATTTATGTCCCTACCAATCTATCTATTCTAAAATTTTATTCATTTCTTTTTACTGAAGTACATTTGATTTGTAATATTAGTTTCAGATGTACAGCAAAGTTACTCAGTTATATACATATACATATACATATACATATACATATACATTGTTTTTAGATTCTTTTCCATTATAGGTTATTATAAGATACTGAATATAATTCCCTATACTATACAGTAGGTCCTTGTTGGTTATCTGTTTCATATATAATAGTGTATATCTGTTAATCCTGAACTCCTAACATATCTCTTCCCTTCCCCCTTTCCCCTTGGGTAACCATAGTTTCTTTTCTATGTCATGAGTCTATTTCTGGTTTGTAAATAAGTTCATTTGTATCATTTTTTTGTTTGTTTACATTCCACATATAAGTGATAGAATGTGATATTTGCCTTTCTCTGTCTGACATACTTCACTGAATATGATTATCTGTAAGGTCCACCCTATTTTTAATTCTCCAGGAATGATGCCTTCAATTTGAAATCTGTTATATATTGTTTATAATTAGAAAATAAAGTTAGAATTAAATACAGGTTTGTAGTCCATTTGGAGGTATTAAAATTCTCTCTTATCTATTTTGCAGGCAATTATACTCTCAGAGTTGACTGTACACCCCTTCTTTTCCAGTTGGTATATAAACTGACAATAGAGGTATGTAA
The DNA here is from genome assembly GCF_048564905.1 of Vicugna pacos. Lineage (NCBI taxonomy): Eukaryota > Metazoa > Chordata > Mammalia > Artiodactyla > Camelidae > Vicugna > Vicugna pacos. Next base: position 63,696,235 of record NW_027328741.1, on the reverse strand, counting down.
ATAGATCTGTCGTAATGATTTCTGATGAGTATATAAATCAATAACTTTTGTTTTCTAAATTACTAATATTTAAACTGGTGACAGACATAGCTGATTTGTATAAACAAGAAATCAGAACGAGCTTTAATACACTACTTATGTGACATAACTATGAGAACAGTAGTGCTAGTTTCTGTTCTAATAATAGTTCCTAATAATTGTATACATTTGTTAAAATGTGCAGGGTCTATTGTTTCATGGGGCAGTGTCTCTTTGATATAACAGAAAGAATACTGAGCTGGGTTGGGGAAGCCTTGGCTGTGAAGATTGCCTTGGCTATTCATTCATTCATTCAGGAAGTATTTATTGTGTGGTTACTATGTATCAGGTCCTATGAAAGGAACTCTAGCAGCAACAGTGATAAAAGGACAAGGTTACTGAATCCAAATACTTTGTAATCTAGAGAGGCCACAGACCTGTAAATGAGGACTCATACTTCACTTGAATATTGGATACTATATACAGTGGAGGACAGTTGCAGAAGAGAGAAGTTAAAATCCTGGAGTAGCTGGTGAGGTTGGAAAGCATTAGAAGGTGTTTAGAGAAGGATTAGTGGTTAGGCTGTAAAATGGAAGGATGTGAAAGTGGGGAGAATGTTTCTCCTCAGAGGACACAGGACCTAATAAAGATGTGGATGTGTGAAAGAACATTTCCTGACCTCTGGGTAATGCAATATAACCTCAATGTAAGGTGTTGGTGAAAAAGCTGGTAAGAAATGGGACCTGACACATAGGCCTAAATGTTCATAAATCTGGTGATGGTGAAATTAAATTATCATTTTTATTCATTAGAAAAATTACTCTGTATCAGTGCAGTGAATACGTTAAGCTGTAGTAAGTCTAAAAGCAAAATGGAAATAATTCCACATACTTATTTAGCACACAGGAATTTATAAATACTAGTTATTGATGTAAAAAGTACCCTGAAAATGCTACTGCATTCTGAATCTCTAAAAATTATGTGATCTACTCATTGATTATATGTGTGCTTCATTTAAATAACCCCCCATTAAAGAATTTAACTGTAGAAATATTTCTTTCAACTAGGTATCACTTAGATGACAGTGGGAAGTAGATGTCACATCTCTGTGGTCCTGTTTCCAAATCGCCCTTCATCTTGCCCTGTCCTTTTCACTGTTAGTGTCTTTAACATCTCATCCTCCCAAGTGAGCATCCTCCCATGCCCATCACAACTCCCACCATACTGGGAAGCTTAGGTCCTTGATCCTTTTATTGAAATGTCCCATAAAAACATCTAAAAGCACGCTGAAAAGACAGCCCTTGTTGGGGAATCCTTTTCAGGAGATACATTTACTCTCTGTCCTACAGAGGAGGCTCCTGCCTTTATAGGAGGGGTAATAAGAATTTTAGGGCCAAGAAGGAGAAGCTTAGGTCTATCCCCTTTGTACATTTATTTAATAAGTATTAAATGTGTAAGTGGTTACCATAGTGACAGGATAAATCAAACATATTTTCTGCTATTAGTGTGTTACCTGTGTAGCCTGGAGAGACTATGATCAAGAATTTTCAAATCCAAGATAGGGATTAAAATCACCAAAGTGTATACAGATAAAAGTGTGGGAAGCAAAAAATAAGTATCTTAGTTTATTATTTTACATGTTGGAATTAAACAGTCTGCTTAATGGGAAGTTGCAAATTTTTTCCCATTCTAAAGCCTCTTTTACGTTAATTTGAATTTAATTTTCATGCCACTTTAGATACAATATATTTGTCTTTCAGAGTTTTTGTTTTAGGTAGTTTTTTAACAGTTTAACTGGGAAATTAAAATGTATATTTAGAAGTTACATTATCAGGATGAACTAATTAATTGTCCAGAAGAGAAGAGTGAGATTTTATAATCTTCTGTGATTTGATTGTCAGCGGAAGAATCAGACATCATTCATCTGGAGAAATGCTATTGGTTGCTGAGGGCTCAATCCCAAACTGGATGATTTGATTTAGAGACATTTGGCCCATTGGCTTCACCACCAATTCGTCCATCTCTGAGTGAATGTGGGAATCCTTCTATTTTCTTCAAATGTTCTTTGCTAAACACATGAGCCTTGTTCCACCTTTGGAGCCTTGTGTAAGTCGGTTTAACTTTCTGCACTTGAATATTCTCATATATAAAATCAGTTTGACCAAGACAATCATTATGAAAGTGTGCTCCAGTGTGGTGCCTCAGCATCTGGTGCAGGGTCAGAGTGGTGGACACTGAATAGGCAAAGCTCTAGCTTCCACACATGACCCCACCTCTTCCTCAGCTGAGGAGTGTCTATTGTATTTCTTTTATATAGAAGAAGGTTCTACTGCTGTATCCTTCCCCCACCCTTAAAAAATTAAGAAACCACTAGACCATCTCTAAGGTCCCCACTTAGCTCTAAACTTTTCACTACTGTATATAAATATATATATGTATATATATATATATATATATATACATATTATATATATTAAATGATGTTTACAAGGAGCAGTTGTGGGTGATAATCACAAAAACTGTATTTGAAATCTGAAAGCTTGGGTTCTTCTTCTGATTCAGACCTTTTTAAAAAAATTTCTTACTTTTAGCAAGTCATTTAACTACTTCCTAGCTTCAATTTTCTGCTCTTTGAGGGCACATAATTAGATTCTTGAAATAGTCTGTATTCTTCAGATTTCTAGTGTGTTTTAGAAATATTTATTTGTTAGGGAAACTAGAACAGACAGGGTTTCCACTTCAGCAGTGCAGTTATGTTTTTACCTTTTTATAATTAGAGATTGAGAAATCATTTCATTTGAAAGTAAAATGATTCCATTTATTTTTTATGAAAAGTTTAAAAACCACAGGATTAGATTATAAATTGCCCTTTATTTCTGAAATTTAATATATTTAGTTATACAGATTAAGTGGTACAATGAAGACTGCAGTACAGAATTTCTGTCTCTTATAATATAGTGTGTTAGTTTTCTTGCTTCATGAAGGAGCTGTATGAAGCTCATTAATAACAATACAGTATATCTTTGATAGAGTTCAAATTTTCTTCTTCTTTTTTCCTTTTTCTTCTTAGTCTTTCCAAATTAGGATAATTGTGGTCTCTGACATTTTTCCAGTTAAATTTTTTAAATACATTTTTATTTTTTACATTCTACAATCACTTTTGACTTTTGGAATTAATATAAGATAGAGACAGGTATGCAGAGAAAACCAAACACTAAATGATAGTATTTTCTTCTAGAAAGTTAAATTTTGGTTATAATTATGCCAGGGGGAAAAAAAAAACTTCCTAAGACAGTGGAAACTACTGATAACTTTTAAAAACTAAATCAGTTTATGCGAGTCATGCCTCCTTTCATAGGCATGTCATTATTAACATGAAGTTTGTTGGCTGTGATTTATTCTGTCTGTGTTCCTATTTTACAGGTTTATTTAATGCTTTTGGTGAAAATGATGACAGCCACATAGATATTAAGGAGATATCCTGTGGGCTATCAGCTTGTTGCAGAGGACCTCTGGCTGAAAGACAGAAATGTAAGTGTGTTAAACATCACAAAATTTGGAAGCTATACAGAGAAAAAAATTAGCATCCATTCATGTAAAAAATCATCTGATTAAGGCTTGAATTTTCATCCCTTTGGCAAATAGCAATCTCTTGCTGAGGTTTTACTGAGGTCAGTGTAAAGGTTCAATCATCTATTCTTTTTTACTGTGGAGTAATTTAAGATCTTTGTTATTAATAATGGTTGATTTTCCAGATAAATGTACAATTCATGATAAATGAACTACATCAGTCATGATGTGTTTGAAAATGTTAAGCATATAGAAATTATTTTCTGGTAGTCTTTATAGAAAATTTGTCTTGCTTAACTTGAATTCCAACTTATTTTCTATCACTGTGTATATTGATATTTTATTAGCAAAATTAAATTTATGATAAAACAAGTTTATTAAATACTAAATTTATCTTTTAAACCTATCAAATATTATGGCATAATTTATAAGCATATTACATTCCTAAATCTTAACCATATTTGTTTAGGAAAATGCAGCAGTTTACATTTAATTGGAACCTAATTCTTACATATTCACTAGGGTCATTATCTCTGCATCTTTCTAAAATACAGCTTCACAAATACTGCATATTTTGGATATGATACTTAATAGTTCAATATTCTTTAGTAATGTTGTACTGTGATGCACTCAGTTAACTTAATAGCATAATTATTACATGGGTGTGTGAAGTAGATAACTATTTAATCTTAAAAATTTAGATTTCTTTTATCTTCCCTGATAGTATATCTTTACTCTAACCTGGCTTTGTGATAGCAAAGTTCTGGTATTAAAGAGGCTGAAGTCTTTGTTTCTCAATTGAGGTTAATTGTTGTCTTAATTTTTTTTTAAATTTATTTTTTTGCCAGTGGACTAGTGGAAGTTAACCAACTAGACTAACTAGCAATTTTGCTGATATTGATGTTAATTAGCAAAGTGCTGATATTTTGGATTTTTAGCTTGTTGTATATAAACTTCATTGAAGATTTGAAATTGTTCTTAGGCAAAAATATTGGGTGCACATTAATTACATTGGAGAGGCAAAATCTTTATACAGTCATCTCTCATTATCTGCTGAGGATTGGTTCTGAGACCCCCTCAGATACCAAGTCCATGGATGCTCATGCCCTTATGTAAAATGGCATAGTATTTGCATATAATCTACGCACATCCTCTCGTATACTTTAAATCATCTCTAGATTACTTTTAGTACCTAATACAATGTAATTATTTGTAAATACAATGTAAATGATATGTGAATAGTTGTCAGTGCATAGCAAATTCAAGTTTTGCTTTTGAGAACTTTCTGGGAAAATTTATATATATATATATATATTTGATATATTGTTTATACCTGTGAATGCAGAAGCAATGGATACGGGGAGCTGACTGTACCAGCTTTTTGTTGATTCTTAATGTAGATGGAATATTTTCAGCATTGTAAGAATCAACTCTGAAGTGATCAGTTATAAATATTAGAAATTAATTTAAAAGCTTGAATTACCTTCTCAAAATCTGTGAGATATTGTATAGTAACTTGGCCCTTCTTTTTCAGTTTTCAACAAATTTAACTTTAGATTTAGATGAAGGATAGAGTTCTCTAAGCTGGCTAATGATATAAGGAGAGAGACTTGTGAAGTGTACAGGAATTCCTACAAGTTCAAAGGACTTTAATGACACAATCTCCTCCAAATAAGAACTTAATCCAGAATGTAGTTGTTTGAGGAACTAAGTAATTTCACTAGGGCAGGTTGTAATAAAATATATTATACTTCAGAATATAAAAGTAATTTTCCTCCATAAGAGTTTCTTTTCTTTAGTTTGCTTCAAGGTATTTGATGTTGATGGTGATGGAGTTCTCTGTAGGGTTGAACTGAGAGACACGTGGTTGCACAGAGGTCTGGAAGGACAACTGCACCGATGATACCCTGGTAAAGTCTGATTGTATACATCTTCTTGCATGTAAACTTCCAACAGGAACATAGAGTGAAGAATTTTTTAAAGAGGTTGAGAAAAAGATTTCTTACTACTTCTAGGTTCTATATTATGCTACTCAAAATATTCATAGCCAAAGATGCAAAATTGGGAAGAGAATTTGCCTTAGAAAATTTAATAAACTGAATGTATTATGTAAAAAAATAAATGAAACCACTGGAAAATTGTCATAAATTTTTAAGGCAAACAAGCAATCTATTTCTGGAATTAAAAAAAAGCAAACTTGACCGAAAAAATATTTTATACTTCAGCTACTGTCTAATAAAAATGATACCTTCTCTTTCCTAACTACTGATTTGGGTTTCTGGTTTTAAAGGAATTACTTGTGGATCTATCCAACATTGTAGAAGACACATAGAATGCACATGACACCACAAAGGTGAGTCTAGCAGAGACTAACTTATTCTTTTCTAAAAATACATTATATTCTGAATTGGTATAATACCTTACATATACATACTTGAATCTCTTCTGCATCATCCCTGCTAAATGCTTATTTGGACCTGTGGTTACAATAACTCCAAGTTGTCCCTAAGGAAAGCCCATTCGACCTTTAAACAACTGCATTAAGTGTTATTTACATAAAAACATTATATTTTATAAGCTAGGCATTTTGTAAAAATTAAGTAGAGACAGCCCTTGCCATCTGTAGTTTATAATCTTTACTTCTTACAGTTTAATACATTATGGTAAGACAAAACTTATATTGAGCAAAAGAAGCCACAGAATAAAAGAACACATTGTACAATTTAATTTATATGAAGTTCTAGAACAGAGACAGAACTAATGTTAATAAGTGTTACAATAGTGATTTTGGAGATGGGTGATTTAACTGAGAAGGACCATAGGATATCTGGGATGATGGAAATTATTTTTCATCTCAATCTGGGTGGTGTATATAGTTTTTAAATTTTTTTTCAATAATATTGGTGAGGATCTGTCCTAAGTTCTTTAATAGCAGCCAGAATAAGTGTATAATAGCAGAAACAAGCATGTACTTTACAAAGAATAAAGCCTTGAATTTTTTTAGTTTCACAACATTTATTAAAGATATTATAATAGGTTTGCCTTAATGTCTATGTATCCCTGTGAAACTGAAGATAATCCATATATGTGAGACACATATGAGTTAATTTGACCCTTTCTATTCAAATGTTGACATGTACCAAGTTGCAGATGGTAGGATGTAGACCATAGTGGCCTTACACAGGCTTAGAAAAATAAGTAACATTTTTTTCAATCACAAATCCAGAAGAAATCATCATAGTCTTATTAACTGACATTCAATAGAAATAAATAATAGAAATGAATTTCTCAGGGCTTGATCTTTGTTTGGCAATTCAGATAACCGTCTTCATTTACTTTTCTGCCCAAAACTAAGGTAGCCATTTCTATTTGGTATATATGAAAACAGAAACACAGGAAAGTTTCTATTAGGAAATACCTTCTGTAGAGATACAATTTCCATCGCCTTTCTTCTGGGTGATTGATAAGTATGGAGGTTATCATTGCTGTCTATTTTTATATACGACCGAGTTTCTTCTTATGGCTGTACTTTTGAACATTAAAAAAAAGATCATTTAGCTGCTCCATCTCCGTGTAATCATAGTAATGAAATGGTAAAAATTTAGAATAGATTTTGTACCTTTCAAACAAACCTGTTACCCATATTCACTGGTGAATAGACGGTGACAATATTACCCATTATTTTGTACCATTATGTTGGTGTTAATATAATTCAATGGAAGTTGCATCATGAAAGCCAATAATTACCATCACAGTGCTTTAAAATCTTTTCTCATAATAAATGGTAATATATATTGAATGAATACATGAATATCATTAATAATAAATATTATTAAATACCATTAAATAATAAATCATTAGATAATAAAATATAATTAAGTAATAAAAGCTAAGAACATTATTATTCATCTAGGATTGTTAAGGTGATTGTTCAAAACATGAAGTAAGAAGCATTTGGTTATATTTTTGCCTGCCAAGAAATATTGTCTACTGTATATAAATGTAATTTTTGGTACACTTTGACACCAAAAAAAAAAAAATACTGCTTTACTCAACTTGTGAACGTAATGTTACATTTTATTTTGAGGAAATGTTAATATAGATACTCATTTATTATATATATTTAGTTCTTTTAAATCTCTTAAGCAGTCTAATAATATTGCCAGATGTTTTAAAGATCTTAGAAAATTGTTAGGTCAAAGGGCATAATCCAAAGAGTTTGGAAAAATGCTTTCAAAGTTAGTAAACAGTCCTTTTTCTCTACCCAGAACCTTTTGTGGGTTCTGTTAGTAAACTTCACCTTGAACCAGAAGATACTGTGAGTTATTTCCCAGGTCTTACTGGAGGAAGATTTTTGGTGATAAATTGCCCACGTTATGACTGACTACTTCAGAGTTTGGTTACTTTTGAACTTATTCTTGCTGGCCTACTTTCAGATGAATACATAGCATCTACCTTAAATCATTAGTTTTCTTTCAGACAAATGACCATTGAAAGTTTAATAAAACAAATTTAATTCAAATAATATAAGAAAATGAAGATTTAAGATATTCTTAAATATTGTTTCTCTTTCAGAATGGCCATCTTAACTCTAGAAGAATATCAGATCTGGAGTGTGAAAAATGTTCTTGCCAATGAGTTTTTGAATCTACTTTTCCAGGTATGTTTAAGGTAAATGACAGAGACCGAGGGCAGTGGTACCAGTAGTTCTACATCTTTTCCATTATGTAGTAGTTAGACAACTAGACTACAAAACCATATATTGTCAAAAGAACTGCTTTAACCTGTACACCACCTGCAGATGGTAAGTTAGAGCGTGCGTGCTTCTCAGAGTCACAATGTGCATGATAGGAAAGTAGAGTATAGCTGATAATGTCTATCTTAATAACTCATGATAGAGCAGATTGTAGACACATAGAAAAGAATTTAAAATGTAAAAGCCATTATAATTTGCTATTTTTCTTTACTTTTTTTTTTAAGACCCTCCCTAACAAGTAAGGCAGTGTGGACAGAGACATAGATCATAAGTTGGCAGCTGTAAATTTTTCACAAAGTATACCATCTTTCCAGTTCGGAGGTTATTTTACATGCAGAGCTGTTTCTTAATTTTCTTTCTTTCTTTCTTTTTTTCTTTTTTGTAATTTAATTCTTTAGAAGGTCCAATAAAGATTGAAGGAGAAAGGAGGAAAGAAAAGCTGTCAGGGGTGAACATGAAATCATAAAACTTGCCAGATTTTAAGTATTTTCCCAGTTAAACTAGTTCTCTTTGCTCCAACTTAAAGAAACAACTTATAGTTTCCCATTTTTCATAGTTCTTCAAAAATATATGTTGATTTAATAGTATTTTACAGGGGGGAGGGGTGTGAGTAGGGACAGACTGGAAGTTCAAGATTTGTAAATACTGACAGGTATATATAGTATAGATAAACAAGCTTATACTGTATAGCACAGGGAAATATATTCAAGAATTTTTAGTAGCTCATGGTGCAAAAATATGAAAACAAATATACGTATATTCATAAAGGACTGAAAAATTGTGCTGTACACGAGAAATTGACACAACATTGTAAATGGACTATAACTCAGTTAAAAAATAGAAGATATAACTGTTAGAACACTATAAAAAAAAGTAGTATTTTAGATTTTTCTTATTTTATTCTCCTTTTCTTATAAAAGCACCCCTATGAAGATCAATAAGGCTTGATATCTTCATATCTATCATGATCCTTCATTGTGAACACAGAGTAACCTGCCTGTGGCACAGCTATGTTAGATTAAATGAAAATTGAACTCTTCCTGACAGCTAATAACTAATGTATATTTAAATCATATGAAATCTGATAAGCCTGTGATGCCCATTTAAATCAATCAGTTGGTCCACTGTCAGTTATCTGCCAGGATCTAAGTTGATATGTCTTTATAAAATATAAATACATATAAAAATAATATAAACCTACTATAAACAGAAATGATTTGCTTAGTAATATGAAAATTGAGCAGCTATTTTTATCTCATTTAAAATGATGCCCTCAATTACTTTAAGTTATCATTATTTATATAGATATTTTGACCACTTAAGTTTGTGTCTGAGTCATCTTGCAGCTCTTACATAGCAAAGCATTTTGAACTTTTATATTGCCTTTCCTATTTTCTCATGCTTATCATGGACTTGCATAGGCACTATTTTTTCTATGACTCTATAAACAGATGTATGCCTGAAATTTTCTTTTGTGTCTCAGGGTTTCTAGCATTATATTACTGACAGATTTTTATTGGTTACCAATCTAATTTTTTTCTTGGTATATATAGTCCTTTCAGTCCTTTCAAAAAAAAAATATATATATATATATATAGTCAGTTTTCAATGTTGTATCAATTTCTGGTGTGCAGCACAATGCTTCAGTCATACATGAACATACATATATTCATTTTCATACTCTTTTTCACCATAAGTTACTACAAAACAGTATTGGATATAGTTCCCTGTGCTATACAGTATGAACTTGTTTATAAATTGGGAGTTTGAGATTTCCAGTTACTAAATATTAACATTACATTTTATGATGCTCACTTTATCCCATATTCAGACATGCTTTTAAAACTTTATTTTCACTTAATATATAAGTAAGCAGACTTACTCTAAATTGTTTTATTTTCTGTCTGTTTCTAAAATAGAATTAGCTAATAAATTCAGTGATAAAAGCTTGAATTATACTTTTATTTTATTTGCCAAGATCCCACTCCTGGCTGACCATTTTGGGTATTTAAGTATAAAGTAAGTAAATGTCAGTAGAATTAGGAAACCATTCCTATGGTAATATTATTTTCAGTCCTTTCAAATAAACTCAGTGCCCAATATTTTGCAGAGGAAGCATTCTAAACATGATCAGGATCTTCTATCTTATACGTTTGTCAGAAAGCATCAAATGTTAAACAGTTTGATAAACAGAATAGTGCACCACACTGACCCCTACCTATATCCATGTTCTAATCCTGAAATCTGTGAATATGTTATTTTACATGGCAAAGGGTATTTTGCAGATGTATCAGGTTAAGGACTCTGAGACAGGGAGATTAGCCTGGATTATCTACATGGGCCTAGTCTAACAACAGGAGTCCTTAAAAATTGAAAATCTTTCCCAGATGTGGTCAGAAAGATATGACTTTGGAAGAAGGATTAGAAAGCTGTAAAGCTGTTAGCTTTGAAGATAGAGGAAGGGTCATGGGTAAAGAAATGTGGGTGAACACTAGAAGCCGGAAAAGACAAGGAAATATATTCTTCCTTTGACTTACAGAAGGGCATACAGCCCTGCTGACATCTTGATTTTTAGCCAAGTGATACCTGTTCCTGACTTGACCTACAGAACCATAAAATAATAAGTTTGTGTTGCTTTAAGCTGCAAAATTTGTGATAATTTGTAACAGCAGTGATAAAAATAAGTATAGGGGAGGTAACCCAAATTTATGGATTGGAGGGCTCAACATTTTAAAGAAGTCAGTTCCCCTTCAACTGATTCAAAGATTTATATGTGCACATCAAAATCCCCAAAACTTAATTGTTGTTACTGTTTTTTTGTAGAACTTGACAAGCTGATTCTAAATACATAGAGAAGCTTGAAGAGCCAACAATAGCCAAGATGATATTAAAGAACAATGTTAAAGAACTTATTATAAAACAATATTAAGTCTATGTGATAACTACCTAAAGCTAGACATATAGACCAATGGAACAGTATTGAATTAAACCCTGTACCATACATGAACAGTAATTTTAGATAGATTATAAATCTAATAAATTTGAAACAAAAAGCAAAGCATCTGGGGGAGGGTAAAGCTCAGGTGGAATGTGTGCTTAGCATGCATAAGGTCTTGGGTTCAACTCCCAGTACCTCCATTAAAATAAATAACCTAATCCCCCACCAAAATAAAGCATCTAGAAAATAGTGTAGGAGATATTTTAATGACTTTGAAGTGGCAAAGAGTTCTTAAACAGGACACAGCACTAAACATAAAAGAAGAGTTTTAAGTTGGACTTCAGTAAAATTAAGAATTATTTTTATCAAGAGATACCATTAAGAAAGTGAAAAGCCACATGGTGGGAAAATATATTTGCTATGTCTATATCCAACAAAAGACTTGTATCTAGGGCATATAGAGAACAAAAACCAGTGGAGAAAAAGGCAAAACCTCAATATTAAAATGTGCAAAGAAATTGAACAGGTGCTTCACACACAAAAAGAAAAATCCAAATAAGCTATGAAAAGTGGCTGAGCTCTTTAGTAATAATAAAAATACGTACTAAAACCACACTTGGAACACCATTAGACATCCACTAGAATAGTTAGTTGTTAAGTGATATGAAGATTGGTGAGGGTAACATGCAATGGGGACTCTTACACATGGCCAGTGGGAATATAAATTCTTACAAATACTTTGAAAGTAGGCTTTTTGAATGAAAGTTATATATGTATATGTTTGTGTGTATATATGTACACACACACACATATACATACATACACACACACACTTCCTGTGTACCCTTCAGAAGCTTCTACATCTGAGCACAAAAGGACATCCAGAAAATTCTCATAATCACTATTTGTTATAGTCCCAAATAGAAAATGACCCAAACACCTGTAAACAATAAATACATAACCATAAGTGGTGGCACATGCATACAAGTTGTATACTTTAAAGCAATAAAAATAAATATACTAGTTTACAGAAAACACTAGTGGATGAATCTTACGTAATGTTGAGTGGAATGTACGGGACTAAAAATTTCAAAGGAAAAAAAACCAATCCATGGTGGCTGAATTTAGGATGGTGAATCCATCAAAGGGGTGCCATAGTATCTGGGAAGAAACCCAAAGTGGAACAGCAATGTTCTGTTTCTTGACTGGATGAAGGTTACATAGATGTGTTTACTTTGTGAAAAATCACTGAGCTGTATACTTAAGATATGTTCACATTTAAGCATGTATATTATATTTGCATTTTTTAAAAAAAGTTTGCTTGCAAAAAAAGATATCCAAAGCCTAAGTATTTATCAGTAGGAGAATGGATAAAACAAATGATAGTATATTCAAACAATTGAATACAATTCAACAATAAAAAAGAATCAACTACTGATACAAGGATGAACCTCAAAAGCCTAATTTATACATTTCATTGTCAGGTAAATTTTAACCCAGAAGGTAAACAAAACTATAAACAAGCATGTGCCCTGGGGTGAGGGGTGCTGAAGCCTTTGTCTCTCAGACCTGTGCCATTACTGGCACATCTCGCAAGAAGAGAGGCAGGGCTCAGCCACAGCTACCATCTCCTCCTGTGCCTAGTGCCCAGGTGGGGGCGGGGCTGAGACCTGAATCTGCACGTGGGGGCCCCACAACCTCTTAGGTAGGACTGAGACTTGTTTATGGCCCGAGGCAGAGAGGATTTTTCTATCCTGACACCTCAGAGAACTTGTGCTGCCAAGGGAAACAAGGAACTCAGATTTGGCACAGAGTGTAGGTGGGGCTGTTCCGTGGTCTTCCCTGAGCCCACCTACAGACCACCTACCCGAGGCAGAGCAGGCAGCTGCACAGAGCAGCGGAGCGACCAGCACCAGGAGAGGGCAGGTGGGCAGCCACCCACCTTCCTGGCAGGAACAAAGCACCTGACCATGGTGCTGGGATGGGGTGTGATCTGCCCACCTACTTCCCCCCAAGCACAGCATCTGACTGTGGCATCAGGAGGGGGAGTGACCTGCCCACCCACTGGATAAGATCTCAGCTCCTGACCTAGTGTTAGGAGGGGGCACAGTCTGCTGGCCAACAGCCACTGAGAGCAGCACAGATGAGGGTGCCAACAGAAGGCCTATGAAACAGCAAGCTCAGTTCATGAAGCAGGGCAAAGACACAAAGACCTCTCGATAAAATCATTAAGGGCACACCATCTCCAGGATAAGTAGGTAACTGCTACTCCTTAAGCCACGGTGCCAGAGAGATATGAGCAATGTGAAGAAGCAGAGAAACCACTCCCAATGAAAAGATCAAGAGAAATCCCCTGAAAGCATGATCAAGGAAATAGACATTGATGGTCTATTAGATCAAGATTTCAAAAAAGAGTGATCAAAGTACTGAAGGAACTTAAAGAAATAGTGTTTAGGTATGTAAAATGTATCAAAAATGAAATAGAAACTATAAAGAAGAACTAGGTAGGATTAGTAAACTCATTGGCTGAGATGAGAGCTGACCTAAAGGCTGTGCAAAGCAGACAAGAAAATACAGAAGAATAAATAAGTGACCTAGAAGACAGGACAACAGAAAGCACCCAATCAGAACAGCTGAGAGAAAAACAAATGAAAAACAAAACAATATACGGGACCTATGGGGTAATATAAACTGTGCCAATGTATGCATAATAGGAGTTCCAGAAGGGGAAAAAGAACAAAGCGGATTGAAAAGGTATGGGAAGGATTCATGACTGAAAACTTCCCAAACCTAAAGAAGGAATCATATCCAAGCACAGGAGGCTCAGATGGTCCCAAGCAGGAAGAACCGAAACAGACCCACACCAAGGCATATCCTAATCAAGATAGCCAGATTCAAGGATAAAGAAATGATCCTAAAGGTAGCAAGAGAAAAACAAAGAGTGAGTTACAAGGGAACACCCTTAAGGTTTTCAGCTGATTTTTCTAAACTATTTACAACAGCTAAGACATGGAAACAGCCTAAAATGTCCATCAACAGATGACTGGATAAAGATGTGGGATATTTATATGATGGGATACTATTCAGCCACAAAAAATGACTACATAACGCCATTTGCAGAGATATGGATGCTCCTGAAGAATGTTATTCTAGGTGGAGCAGAACAGAAAGAGAAAGAGGAATACCATGTGAGATCACTCATGTGTGGAATCTTAAATATATGCAAGATCTTGTGGCAACTCACAGCAAAAAAAAAGTGGCAATGAATATATGTACGTTCATGTATAACTGAAAAATTGTGCTCTACACTGGAATTTGTCATAACATTGTAAAATGACTATTACTCAATAAAAAATGTTTAAAAATAAGTAAAATAAAATATAACCTTTAAAATACTGTATAATGAGAGGTGTGATGTTCTAGTATCTGTTCTAAGAAGTACGTTAGACACACATAAGAATAGCCAATGGTCAGAAAGATCACATGTTATCAGCTACCATCCCATGCAAATTAATGGCATTTAGCAGATATTCATGTATGTGTGTAAATATATAAAATAGGTATTAGTCTATATGTAAATCAAATCAAATATTATATTATAATCTAATGTAAAATCATATCAGCAAAAGCACTGTGCTGACATAAGTGTCTTGGTGTAAACAGATTACAATTTTTTATTGAGTTGTCATAATGGGGTAATATTGTGAACCAAGTGGAAATTGTAAAAAAGAAAGTTATCCAAAAAAAAAAAGTCCTGACTACATGAAAAGATGCACAGTTACTATAAGGCCTCTCCCATTATTTACTATCAGTGTCAGAAAGTCTTGGAATAAGTTAGGAGAATTAAAAACTCTAACAAGACACAAGAATGCACTCTCTGTTAAAGAAAATAAACCAAAAGAATAAAACAAATGAATAGACAATTAAGGTCCTACAGATAAAAATACCAATTTTTATGGGAAATAGCCTTAAAATAAAAAATAAGGAGATTATATTCTAATTTCACCTTTTGAATAAAGATATACAAAATTTAGCTGAATACCTTCGTATTTTGCACTTATGAAGAAAAAAATGTATTTGCAATGAAAAAGCAGCCATTATCCTGCCTTTTGAGTATTCTAAAGTTTTAGGTTTTAATATATTTCATCTTAAATGATCTTAAGCACTATGCAGTGGTTGGTGCTTTAAAAATACCACTGTGTGTGGAACTTCTAAAAGTGCTCCAAAAAATTTATATTTTTGTAATAATTTAGTAATGGCCTGGATATTATTTTTAACAAGACAACTCACCATGGAACACTGCAAGATTTTTTCAATGAGTTTATATTCACACATGTTTAAGATTGTCACTGTATTATGAGAAAATGTCAACCGTGGCAGTATTTTGACTTGAAAATGAGATAAGCTGAGAAGCAAATTTTAAGTGTAAACTAAATGATTGCATTCCTTTAAAGACAAGAAAGTAAAAGCATGATAAACTCTGACTTTGACACACTTAAAATATAAAAATTAACATAATGTGATTTTACACACTTCTCTTTAACTCTCAGTACTTTCTCAGCCCCTTTCCCATTACACCCGCGTCCCCGCTTCTGACCCTTGGTGTACACACCTCCATTCACACGGAGGAAGGGGGGACCCGGGCGGTGAGGATCAGGGGCGCAGACACCCCAGCGGCCCCGATGGACAGGAACACTCACCCGCTCCCAGCGGGCTAGGAGAATAGTCGAAGAGGGCCCGCCAGCGCACACGTCCCTTCCTGCCCTGCTGGCCGGGGCCCGAGCTCGGTCAGGTCCACACACACCCCAGCAGGAAGCGAGCTCAGGCTGTGGGAAACCGGAGTAACTTCAGACAGAGAGCGGGGAGCATCCTCCCGCAGACACGCAGGCAGCGGTGTCCCGGAGCTTCCTTGGCGCCACCCGCTCAGCCCTGAGGAAAGCAAGCTCCGCCCCCAGGGAAGACGCTGGCTGCTGACGCGGACTGCGCATGCTCACCGCCACCTAAGACACGCTGGCTTCGTGCGCCCCCTGCAGGTCCTCGAGGGCGGTGCAGGATACTCGGAACTTACTGTAGAACACATGACCCCTCCCAGCCATGATGCTAAATCACTGGAAATCTCAGTGCCCTGGACTCTTTTTTAATGGCACTGGTGATGCTCTCATCCAGCTATGCCTGCTCTCTTGCCTGGCACATGCCTCAGTCCTTGGAATCCCGCCTGAATCAGATTCTGTTCTGGAGGAAGGACAGGTGCAGAAGAATATCAAAATTCCAGACTTAGAAGATGACCAGGAACCCAAACTCAACTCTGTCAACTCCCTGGGGTCCCCTAAGGAGTGTGGTTTTCTCAGAACCATCTGCCCTGTGTCAGGAGCAGACCAAGCCTCAGGTAGCTTAGAGAGGCTATCATGCAGCACATGCTTTGGATGGTTCTCAGTTCTGACCTGCATGATCTTGAGACCCTTTTGTAACTCCTAACACTCTGTTTTCTCAAACCTATAGTGATATAGATATATATAGATGACGACTGAGTTAATCCTCTTACAATGCTGAGGTGCTATTTTTCCTTGGATAACAGAATATTTTGAAGGGATCAACTGTTTTATCACTTCCCCCTAGTGAAGTATGTTTTTAAAACTAGAAATGTTTCAGGGGCACTCAGGTCCTCCTCTTGCACCAGTTCCTGAGGTGTTGGCAGTTTCTGCTCTGAGCTCCAGATCCTGATCCTGCCGATGGTCTATGGTGATGCCAGTGTGTACATGGTCTTCCTTTTGCACCGGTATGGAAAGGAGACAGCCCTTCCCCTACATGAGGCTGCAACATGCTGACACTCAAAGCAGGCACAATGAAGAACCAGCTAGAGTCCCCGGTACCAGCTGTCCCAGGTAGAAACATCACCTTCACCACAGTGTTCCTGTGCTCCTATCAGGCCTTCACTACTCCCAGCAGGCCATGCATGAGCAGTGTGACAGGTGACTGTCTGTCCCAGCATGGCATGGTGGTGATGATCCCACCTTATCTGTTTGTTTTTGGAATGTCCCCACACCTCTCTGAGCTTCACTTTGCTCTTCTCACAGGCAGAGTTGTACAGGCATGAACCTCACAGGGTTATGGTAGGTAGTCACGGTAGCTGCTCACCCAGTGACATTCTCTGCCGAGAGGGCTGCTGGGAGTGCTGTGTGTCTTCACACTTGTCCTTCACTCTCCCCAATGAAAACACTCTTGGCCTTATACTTCCCTGGCCTGCGGCCTTTCTGTGCTTGCAAATGAACATGGAAACAATCTGCAAAGAAGTTTTGAGGTTCTGTCCATCTGGTCCAGGAAATGCTGACTTTGCTAGATGTGCTGTTGGGTGGGCTCTCATGGGAGGCTCTCATGGGCAGGACTTCCCTTTGCAATAAGCTGCCCCACCCAGGCCTTTCCATGATCCAGACTCCTGGGACCAGGGTGCAAATCCCCAGCTCCCCACTTGTCAACCATGTGACCTGGACAACTTTCTCAAACCCAAGCTTTGTCCACCCAAGGTCAGCAGAGATGGGGGATAACAGGATGTCCCGCACAGAGTGTCTGTGCAGATTAAGTGAGGTAGAACAGACAGAACAGTGGTGGGGCCTGGCCCATTGGTTGGCAGAAGGGAGCTCACCATGTGCAGCAAGTTCCACGGGTCACCCAGCAATCTGCCCAGAGGCTTAGCCACTCCATCGCTATCATGCATCTGAAGTCCACTTAACCACAAGGGAGAGAAACAAACACATATTCTGAGTGTAGCTGCCACAGGGAAAATTGCATCTGAGCGGGGAGTAATACCAGAGGGTGATCAGGATGGCAGAAGATGCCCCCTGGGTTTGAGCAGACTGGAGCTGCCCTCCAGAGCCTGGGGTTAGTGAGGATGGGCTTGTAGAAATGCCCCTCTCCTTTACCCATCAATGCTGGGTCCTGCGGGTACTGAGTCCCACAATCGGTGTGCTGCTAGTGCCCTCAGCACAGAGAAAAACCCAGGGGTTCCCACAAGGCTTCGGCCACGTCCTCTGCTTCCTGAACTCCCACTCTGGTGACCCCACCTGGGATGCAGAGATGAGGTGAGGCAGGGACCTGTGCTGTCAACATCACTGCTCTACCCTGGGAATCTGGCACACAGTAGGTGCTTGGTAAGTCATTGTTGAATGAACAGCAATACTGGGCCAAGTTTCTGTGGGTGTCTGTGCCCCCAGATCAGGGACCCCTCAGGGCCCACCTCACAAGTGACATGAAAATAATGATCCCACCAGGAGCAATAACAGTTCCGCAGAATAAATGGGCTTTTCCAAGCACTCTCCACCTGTTGCAAAGGCCTCCCAGCAGGGAAGTGGGCTGTCAGGGGCAGCACTGCACTCTCCACTGTAACAAGGAGAAAGCCAAGGGCCACAGAGAGGAGTGCCTTTCCAGTGTCACTGCTCACTTTCCCACCTTTTGGGAGACCAGGAGGCTTTTCTACTACATTCTGGCTCTGAAGCCCCAATACTGTGTGGACATGCCTCCCTCCCTGGAGCAAGGAACCACTAAGTGACCTGTCACTTGTCACCAAGCAGACAGGCTCATTCCAGCTCATTGTGCCACCAGCAGGTTGTGCTAGAAGCAGGATCCTCTGGGAGACATCACACTCTCCCAAGCTGGAAACACGTGAACAGCTCACAGGTTTCCTGGAGAGGATGGTCACATGGCCTTGATCTGGCCGATCAGCATTTTCCATCCTCCCTGGCCACTGTGATTGGCTCAGGGCTGGGCACCAGCCCAATCAGGCTCCACGGAGGTCAGGCCTAGTTGCTGGAATCCTGGGAGCAGAGAAGTTCTATTTCAGTTGGGAGTTGAGGGGTGGTGATGTCAGACTGTGGCAGTTGGTGACTATCTTGCTTTCATAAAGGCAGAGCCATGTGAAGATGTCACCAGTGGCAGAGCCCAGAGGTGGGGAAGGATGACTTCTGTTGTTGTCACTGAGCACCAGGTACAGACCTGCCTGAAGCTATCTCCCTTTGGACGTCTCAGTTAGGTAAGTCATTCTCTCCTGCCCTGTTTGCTTCTTTAAGCCACTTTGGTTTTCTGTCACTGGTTTTAAGAAAAAGTTTGACTATTCCTTCAAGCTGGCTAAATGGAGACCCTGGAACTACAACAGTGAGGTGACAGGCAACAATGTGGCTAATAGACCCCAGAGGCCTCTGTTCAAACAGGGGATTGTAAATGACAAGGGAGAGTACACATGGCCTCAGTGAACAGATTTGCTACTGGTAGCTCCCAGTTCCTGGATATTAGAGTGCATGCACTCAGCCAAGACTCAGCTCTGCTGTCACACCTGCTAACCCACACCTCTCCTCTCCCACCTGCCGGGCCTAGGGGGGCTGGACACCCCCGGGCACCTGAAACAGCCCAGGGCTTTGTGTTGTAATTTACACAGGCTGCCCCCAGTTCTGAGGGTGAGGGTGACTGGGTTCCAGTTTACAGAGAAAACAGACTAGACGGTCTCACTGGTGAGATGTGGGGGTGGGACCCCAATCTACCATCTGACCTATGACTTCAGAGTGGACAGCCTCCCCACCCTCAGCCAGGATGCTTGCTAACCCTAGGGGCTCAGGAGTCCTGCTCCCTCCAGCACCCCTCCTGGAGGTGAGAGTGGGGGGCTCTTCTCTATACAACATTCACCCCTGCAGGGGCACACGTGTGACCTCACAGTCTGTCATCCCTTTCTTATGACCTGGACCTCCTTGATGTGTGAGCACTGCAGATCATGGGTGCACACGTGGGCATGTGCACCATGACTGAGAGGACAGCACTCCAATTTAAGCCCCCTCCATGCTCAGATGATTACATCCTGGAATTGAGGGGTTCCCAGGGGTCAGGTGGCCAATTCTGGCCTTAGGGGAAAATTCTTATCACCCAGGGGGCTAATTTTTAAATTAAATTACACATTTAAAATTCAATAGTCAAGCCCCTTTCTAGGCAGCCTTGTAGCCTCTCAGCTTTTACCCCTCGCTGTGACCATGTTCTTAGCTTCAAATTGAGTGCCATTATGGACATGAACATGTTCCTGTCATGTGTCACCTTCACAGTAATCGGCCACCCCAAACTCCCCTCCCTTCCCCTTGTCGATATCCCCACACAGGGAGTAGGGCCCTTTTGATGCAGTTGTGCAAATGTGTGAGCTAAGGGTTTAGAATGTCCAGGCTAGGAGGGGTCTGCCCCACATGGCAGGGCAGGTGGGCTGGCAGGGGGTGATGGTTCACTTGTAAAACCTCAGCTGGTTTCAGGCAGTGACAACAGACTGGCAGCCAAGGGCTCAGCTGGTGCAGAGTAAGCGGATTAAATGTGTTCACCCAGACGCCTTGGGGGTGGCAGCCCTGGAGTACGACTACAAGTGAGGAAGGTGGAGGGTCCCCAGTGCCTGGACCTCCACCTTCTAAAAATCAGGACTGAGATGTGGCTCTGAAGTCAGAACACTGGAGTTCAAAGCTTCCCCCACCACTTTGTCAATAATTCAAAGCAAATGAGCCTCAGTTTTCTCATGTGTAAAATGAGAACTTTGAAGCCTCTCCCTCTGAGGGTGTGGAGGGAAGTAAATGCGGTGACAGCAGAGCACAGGAGCTGTCTGGGCTGAGCCTGCATACAGGCAGGCCGTTGTTGCTGCCATGACCACTGTCTTCCAGGGCAGGGTCTGCACTCTCTCCCTGTGAAGGTCCAGACAGTAAACATTCTAGGCTTTGAGGGACCTACAGTCCCTGTCACAACTACCACCCTCTGCTGTTGGAGGGCAAAGACAGCTCCTGCAGTAGGTAGTCCAGTCTCGCACCCCCGCTTCCTGACATAAGTATTCCTGAGATACAGTTTTCACATAACTTTGTTGGCTTTAGGTGTGCAGCATAATGACTTTTTACATGTGCATATTGTGAAATGATCAGTGCATTAAGTTTACCTGACATCTGTCATCACCCATAGTCACACACTATTTTCCTTGTGATGAGAAATTTTAAGAGGTACTCTCTTAACTATCAAATGCACAATGCAGTGCTGTTAACTACAGTCACCTTGCAGTACATTATGTCCCCAGGACTTGTTTATCTTCTAACTGGAAGTTTGTACATTTTGATTATCTTTCCGAATTTCAATCATCCCCTGACTCACCTCTGGCAACCACCAACCTGATATCTGTTTCTATGTGTTTCGGTTTATTTTGTAGATTCCACATATAAATGAGATCATAGGTATTTGTCTTTCTGTCTTATTTATTTCACTTAGCATAATACCCTGAAGGTCCTCCCAAGTTGTCACAAATGGCAGGATTTCACTTTTATAATGTCTGAATAAGATTCCATTTTATATACATATATATGCATCACGTTTTCTGTACCCATTCATCTGCTGATGGACACTTAGGTTGTTTACATGTCTTGGTTATTGTAAATAATGATACAGTGAACATGAGGGTGCAGTTGTCTCATTGACATAGTGATTTCATTTCCTTTGGATATATTCCCTGCAGTGGACTTGCTGGATCATATGGAAGTTCTAATTTTAAATTTTGGGGGAGCCTTCATACTCTTTTCCCGAGTGATGGCACCAATTTACATTCCCACCAACATTGCACAAGTTTCCCTTTTCTTCACACCACCACCATCACATGTTGTCTCTTATATTTTGATGACACCCACCCTGAAAGGTGAGAGGGGGTATCTCATCTCATTGTGGTTTTGATTTGCATTTCCCTGATGGTGAGTGATGTTGAGCACCTTTTCATGTACCTGTTAGACATCTGTGTGCCTTCTTTGGAAAAATGTCTATTCAGTTCCTCTGCCCACTTTTTAAATCACATTGCTTTTTTTTTTTGCTGTTGAATTGTAAGAGTTCTTTATATGTTTTGAGTGTTAACCCCTTATCAGATATATAGTCTGAAAGTACTTTCTCCCCTTCTGTCTGTTACCCTACCCTCTGCTTTCTGGATGACAGGGGTCCAGGCACTTGGGAATCTCTGCTTCTCACGTGTTTCCAATGTTGGTTGGGTGAGGGCTGTGTTCTGATAAAAGTGTGCACAACCGTGGGTCACTACCCCTTATTTTAGAAGGTGGGCTCTGAAGAGTGCAGTGTGGGCAGGGATGTTTCCCTGAAGTCATCATTTGGATGGTCATGTGCTCTGGAACTCACATCAACTAGCCCGGATGTGATGGGGCAATTTGCAAAGGGAGGACCTTGCAGCTAAGACACAGACCAGGTGCTCTTGTGTCTTGTTGGAAGGACCTGGAAACAAAGTTGTGTGGAACAGGGAATCCTCCAGGTCACAAGGCTCAGTTCAGACTTCTGGGATGCAGAGACCTGCTCTGAGCCACTGTCACTGAGGAGCAAAGGGCCTCAGGCAGGAGGGAGGAGTTGCTGGATTTCACTTGCCCTGTGTGTCAAGTTTCAGCTCTGGTGATGTGTGGAACATGGGCTTAGCTTTGGGAATGTAAGAGGAGAGGTTCCTGGGGAAGGGCTGGCTTTTTCCTTTGATTGAGGTCCTACTGTGTGCCAAGCACAGCAGTCCTCTGAGTCAGGGCTGGAAAGCCAGGCACAGAGAGGTCAGGGAGTTTCCAGGTCACACAACATTAGGCGCATCATTAGGGTCTGATGCAGACCTGACGCCCAGCCCACATTCTCTCTCCTTTCCCAGGACCATCATGATCCCACATGTCAGAATCACCCAGAGAGGCCCAGGTATGGGCACTGGGACCTTTCCTGCCTAACATGCAAGGAGCCTTAAGAGGGACGGCAAGGCACTTCCTGAGTCCATGATGCCCAGAGGCTGCTCTTAGCAAGAGGCTCAGCACACACTCTTGGATGAATCCTAGCTCTGTCCTGAGTCACTCTGTCCTCCCTGCCTCAGTTCTTCTGCCCACATGGGGCTGGAAACAGCAGCCACTTCACAAGGGTCTAAGGAACCTCCAGGATCCTGGAAGCAGCACCCTCACACAGGGAGCACGGTCTCCTTAACTTTTCCTCACCTCTTTGCTGGATGTAGAGTCCCAGCGGGGCCCTGGCTTGTCCCAATTCTCACCCCAGATCAGGGTCCAGCAGGGGGTGGTGTCCAGGCTGGACTCTGTCCTCTGCCCCTTTTGGGGACCCTCATTCATCGCACCTTGGCTGCCTAGACACTGTCTTCCAGGGGCCACTCTGTGCCTCCCACACCTACCTAGCATCCACCCACCCTGGGTTACTCCAGCGCCCTCTGGCCCTTGGACACACACCTACTCCGTGTTGAGTGGAAATGAGGTGACCGACATGCTGGGCCTCCTGGACAGTCTGGAGGAGCCCGATATCCCCAACCTGCCCACCACCCCAAGAGCCCAAGATGGGGAGAGAGTGTGCCTCCATTCATACTCTGATTTGCTCAGATTCTCAGCACCTACTTTGCTGGGTGGATATGGGGACAGAGGTATGATATAAAAGCAGGAGACCTGGACAGCAGACCATGAGAAGGGGGCTAGCCCAGGCTGGTCTCATAACCCCCTTAGCTTTGGCTTTATCATCTTTAAAGTGGGACAGACTCTTGTGAGGTGAGCAGGATCCTGACCCATAGCCAAGCACTGTCCTACACGCCTTAGAGAAGCTCACTGACTCCTCACGAAAATCTGTGGGGCAGGGACAGGCATTATCACCCATTTCTGCAGAAGTAACTGAGGCAGATAGAGAACAGCTGAGGTGACCACCCCAGATTACAGAGCCCAGGTCATCTGGTTCCAGTGTCCAGGCTCATGGTCAGTGCCCACTCTGGGTTTTCCTCCTCCCTTCATCCTCCACTGGGACCCATGGCCGCAGCCTCATCTCAGTGTGATTGTTCATGGGGAGCAGGATGGGTGCACTGAGGGCCCGTTTCTCTGAGGACTGCTTTCCCAGAAGGCTCAAGGGGTTGACTGTATTCACTACTGGACACCCAGGCCTGGGTCCAGACCAGCCACACTGCAAAGCCTGAATCAATGATTGTTGAGTGAATACCTGAACCTCTGCCTATACCTGCATGTTGCCCCCATTTCCTCATCTCCACAGCTGGCTACCCGGCCAAAACCTCGTGTAATCAGGCCTGGGCCAGGGACAATCAAGGGGACCAGAGCTGCTCAGCTGGTGACAGGAAGCCTCAGGGGCCCTGTGGCTGTCCCAAGCATCTCCTGGGGCAATTCACAGAGAAGCCCAGCCAGCTTCCAGGAACAGCAATCAGGTCCCAATCCCAGTGGTATAGGGTAGGTCTTGAGGGGTGTTTCCTGAGACTGACTTTGTGTATGAAGGGGGCCTGGGGGTCAGGCTGCTTTCAACGTCCATTCCAGGCCCACACCCCTACTGGCAGCATGGAGCTAGTCATAAAGGACACAGGCCATGGGGCCAAGGCTATAGCAGGGCTCTGCTCCCTCTCTGTGGCTCAGTGTCCTCATCTGTAACAGAGAACTAGTAACAGGGCCATGGGAGGGCTCACTGAGACCCTCCTCTGTGGCTTTGGTTGGACACTGCCCTCTCTCTGCTCAGTGCCCTTCTCTGTAATAGAGAACTAGTAACATTTTTCTTAGCCCCTTTTGGCCCCATTTTTCTGAGTCTCTTTCTACATTGGGCCCAGGGCTTTCACAGAGATCACAGACTTGGGATGTAATCAGTGTGGTCACAGCCCTAGTGGTCCCAACTGAGGCCAGGGGAGCTTCAAGGGGGGTGGGAATCCAGAACTGCTTCATGGAGGAGGTGAGATCTGAGCTGTGTCCCCAAGGATGAGCTGTCATCTAGCTGAGGCCTGGCACTGAGCAGGACCCATGTACATGGTTAATGAGGGTGTGAATGAATGAAATGGCACCCCTCTAACAGAGAGTGAGGGGGGGAGTCCCCTAGGCCAAAGCAGGAAACACAGGGCACCCTGGGGGAGCAGAGGGCGTGGCTGCAGTGTGATGCCACCACTTTAGCGTGTGTTCTGGTGGATTGGGAGCCCTTTTCTCTCCTCTGCTACAGTATCCTGCTCTTCATTCCCAGCAACACCCGCCTGTGTCACCTCAGTGTCCCCAGGTGGACCTGGACCTGTCTTGTGGGAGATTGTGAAGAGGGATTTGGTGTGCATCCCAAGACTGAAGTGGGAGGGAGAGGATAATAGGGACCTCCAGAGGGGATCATGGGCTGGGAGACATCGGAGGGGTGGGGAAGGCAGAGCCTCAGAGATGTAGGATCCTGCTAGTGGTGGCTCCTTCACGAGGGGCTTCACAGGGAGGAAGCAATCATGGGGTAAAGGCTGAGCTCAGTTTGGGGCTTGCTGACATGGAACAGCTCATCACAGAGACGTCCAGAGGAGCTGGATGTAGGGAATGAAGATGCCACTGATGTCAGGGTCAAAGCCTGAGACCCAGATGAGGTGGGGCGGTGGTGCAGGGGAAGGGGCTTGAGGATATCAAGATGTTCATTCATTGGGGTCCTCAGGGTGGGGACCTTCATGTTCATTTCACAGCCACCTGGTGCCTGACAGAGCTAGGCTAAGGGAGGTCACTGAGTAGACACGTGCCGACAACCTAGATTCTCCTCTTTCCACAGAAAGTCCCTGGTGTGAAGCCAGCAGGCACTCTTCAGAGTCATACACCCTCACCCCTGGGCTCTCTGTGTGCCTAGAGCCCAGTGGCCCCTTACCTCCCACTCCCCACTGCAGGACCCTTTGCACACCTGCATTTCCACAAGCTATAAAACATCTTCTCTTGCTGTGTGTTTACCCTATGAAACCTCATTGCCCCAGGAAGAGAGGCCTCACATCCTTCCCTTATTAAATTGGTAAAGCCTTTTGTTCAGAGAAGCCCCTGACAGATCTCACAACCAACCAGGTACCTGTGCATGAATTGATCATGCAGCCCCCTCCTCCTTGTGTGCACAGCACCCCCCCCAATAACAGACCCCACACACTCAACCGTGGCGCTCGTGTAGGCACCTCTTGCCTGTGTGGCCTGATGTTGTCTATAGCAGTGTCTCTATTGAACTTTCCTAAACCCTTCTCAGACGCTGGTAATTCTTTACCAACCCAAGTAGTTAGCCTGCCATTGTGCCCAGAACACCTGAAACAGAGTTGGCTAAAATATGCAGATTGATGATGCAGGTTAATTTGCTATAAAGGTGAAATCAAGGTTTACAAATAAAAGCAAGATACATACTCAAGGCAGGACTAAGAACTCACACGGATAACTAAGACCCTCCACATACATCCCACTTTGCACTTAGGGCCTTTGCGATGGCTGCTCTTTCAGCCGGGATCTCTCTCCGCCTGCTTCTTAAACATCTCCAGGAATCTGCTCAAATGTCCTCCCTGACCCTATTTTTCTCCATGGAACATATCACCTCCGGACATTGTGTATATTTTACTTAATTTTCTCTGTGTCCCCCACCAGGCTGTCTGCTGCATGAGGATGGAGACCTGACTGCTTCACTACCTGCTGTGCCCAGTATCTGGAACCCACCCAACACACAGTAGGACCTCAGAGATTGTGTGACGGGTTTGTGATCACTGTAGGCCACAGACAAAAGTCTTCCCAGCAGTCATGGTAAGAGTCATTCATTCTCTACTTACTGAGCCCTACTGTGTGTTGGATACTGACCTGGGTGGGAGGCATGCAGTGGATTAGACACAGTGAGCACACACAGCATGTTAGGAGGGACATGTGCTCTGGAGAGCACACAGGGCTCGGGGAAGTCAGGAGTGCAGGAGTGGAGGAGAAGAGGGCCAGGTGGAGACACTGGTGGCAGAGGAGACAGAGAGGTGGGGCCCAGGTCATGCAGGGCTTTATGGCTCCTGTGAGGGCTTTTCCTCAGGGCAGCGGAACCATGACTGGTTACGGAGCAGGGGCCCGGGTCCTGAATGCTATGCAGGAAATGGAGCAGGTGTCTGCTGGGGAGATGTGCGTGAAGGAGGCTGTCCCTGTAGACTGTGCAGGCAGAGAAGGCTCCTCTGAGGAGGTGACATCTGAGCTGAGCCCTTGTATGGACCGTGTTTCCACCTTCTGTAGACTAGCTTTCATCTGCCCTGCAGCCCTATGCAGGACACACTCTGTTCTCAGTCACCTGGACTTGGCCTCCTGCCTCCCTTGTGGGCCCTCCCACCCCAGAAGGAGTCCTTCTAGATCTAACTCACTACCTCCTCCACTGGACTTGGGCTCACACTGAGCCACTGTCCACCTGCCCAACTCACCCAGAGTCAAGTACAGACTCTTGGGGGACCCCCTCCACCCCAGAGCCCATGAACTTACTCAAATGGCCAGTCCTCAGCCTGCTCACATGCCTCACACTCCCCTCCTGCAGAAACCCTGTGACAGATCATGTCCACAGCACCCTGCTCCTCTGATCCTGACCCCAGGCTTTCCCATGGGGTGTGACCAAGCATGGGTTGCAGTCCCCTCCTCCAGTCTGGTGAGTAGAAACTACCTTTTCTTTTTTCTTTTGTTAATATATTTATTTTTTAATTTTTATTTTATTGAGTTATAGTCAGTTTGCATTGTTGTGTCAATTTCCAGCATAGAACATAATATTGTCAATTGTGTTTACTCTTTCAGGAAACCATCTCTTGGCTTGATTTTTTCAAATGTTCCTTATATCTCTATTTTATTTATTTCCTCCCTGATCTTTATTATTTCCTTCCTTCTGCTTACTTTTGTTATTTTTGCTCTTCTTTTTCTAATTCTTTTAGGTGGTAAGTTTGATTGTTTATTGCAGTTGTTCCTCGTTTTTGAGGTAGACCTGATTCTCTCGCTATAAACTTCCCTCTAAGCACTGCCTTTTCTGGATCCCATAGGTTCTGTGTGGTTGTGTTTTCATCATCATTTGTCTCAATGTGTTTTTTATTGCTTCTTTGATTTCATCATCCACCTTTTTTTTTAAAGTAGTATGTTGTTTAACCTCCATATTGTCATTTATTTCTCCTTTATTTTTCTGTAGTTAATTTCTAGTTTCATGGTATTGTGGTCAGAAAAAGTTGCTTCAAATATTTTCTATCTTCTTCAAATTGTTAATGCTTCTTTTGTGCCAAAGTATATGATCTATCCTAGAAAATGTGGTATGTGCACTTGAGAAGAATGTATGTTCTATTTTAGGGAAATATAATGTTCTGAAAATATTACCCAAGAGAAATTGTTCTATTGTATCATTTAATTTCTATGTTGTCTTATTAATTTTATGTATGGAAGATCTGTCCAGTGATATTAATGGATTGTTAAATTCTTCTACCATGATTGTATTCCGATCAAATTTTCCCTTTTTATCTCTTAGTATTTTCTCTTTATCTGTTATGTATTTAGGTGCTCCTATGTTGTGTTCATATATGTTAATGAGTGTAATATCTTCATCTATGACTCCTTTAATCATTATAAAATGTCCTTCTTAATCTTTCTTTATAATCTTTGTTTTAAAGTCTATTTTATTTGAAATCACTGTTGATATTCCTGCTTTCTTGTCATTTCCATTTGTGTGGAATATCTTTTTCAATCCTCTCACTTTCCATCTATGTGTGTCCTTCTCCCTAACGTGGGTCACTTGTATACAGCGTATTGTAGATACTTGCTTTATTATCCACTCTGCACTCTATGTCCTTTGATTAAAGCATTTAGTCCATTGACATTTATAGTAATTATTGATAGAAATGAGTTTATTACATTTTGAACTTTGTTTTGCAGTTCATTTTGTATTTCCTCTTTGTTTCTTACTTTTTCTTTTTGTGGTTTGATAATTTTCCTTTTTATTATCTTGGTGTCTTTTTAGTTTTGTGACTCTATTGTAACTTTTTGGCTTGTGGTTACCCTACTTTGTACATATATTAACCCATTACTATATCTGTTTGTTTTAAACAGATAGTAATATAAGCTCAAACCCATCCTACCAAGAACAAAAAAGAGAGACAGAGAGAAAGAGATAGAGAGAGAAACCTGTATATTTTCTTGCTCGCCTCTCCCACCCTTAATGATTTAGATGCCCTCCTTTATGATTTCATGTTTATTCTGTTGTAATTCATTGTAGCAATCACCTTTCCAATTATGGTTTTCTCCTTTTTGTAGCATCCTGCTTCTTTTCTATTTAGAGTAGGTCTTTCAATATTTCCTTTAGCATAGGTTTAGTGTTGCTAACTTCTTTTAGTTTTTGCTTGTCTATGAAGTTCTTTATCTCTCCTTCTATTCTAAAGGATACCCTTGCTGGATAAAGTATCCTAGGCTGCATCATTTTTTCATTCAGGACTTTGAATATACCTTGCTTCTCCCTTCTGGCCTGTACTGTTTTTGTAGAGAAATCAGCTGAAAGTCTTATGGGGGTTTCCTTGTATCTCATCCTTTGTTTTTCTCTTGCTGCCTTTAGAATCATTTCCCATTCTCAACCCTGGTTATCCTGATTGTAATATGTCTTGGTGTGGGTCTGTTTGGGTCCTCCTTGTTTGGGACGCTCTTTGTTTCCTGTGTTTGGTTATCTGATTCCTTCTTTAGGTTTGGGAAGTTTTCAGTCATGGTTTCTTCAAATATCTTTTCAATCTCCTTTGTTCTTTCTTCTCCTTCTGGGACCCCCATTATGAGTAGGTTGGCATGCTTTATGTTACTCCATAGGTCCCTTATATTGCTTTCATTGGTTTTTATTTGTTGTCTCTCAGCTGTTTTGTTGTCCTGTCTTCTAAGTCACATATTCATTCCTCTCAATTATCCAGCCTACATTTTACAGCCTTTACCTCAACTCTCCTCTCAGCAAATGAGTTTTCCAATTTTCACTGGCTCCTCTTTAGAGTTTCAATTTCGTTTTTTGACATATTCTCTGTCTCTATACACAATCTCTTTTAGTTCCTTCAGTACTTTGATCACTCCTTTTTTGAAATCATCTAGTAGACTATCAATGTCTATTTCATTGATTGTTCTTTCAGGGGGTTTATCTTGTTCTTTTAATTGAGACAGGTTGCTCTGCTTTTTTATCTTGCTTATATCTCTTTGGCACTATGGCTTATGGGGTATCAATTATCTACTGTGGTCTTTCAAGAGTTTATTTATTTATATAAAGTGGATGCAGAAATAAAACTAAGCACAAAGAAATTAGTTTTAAAAGCAGTATAATCAATAACAGAAGAACATATTGAAACAAGATAACAATTGAGTTGGGATGAATTTTTAAAATATTAAAGGAAGAAAAAATATTTGAGAACAGAGTATAATCACAACAGAAGAACAAAACAAGGATAAAAATGAAATTGAACAAATTGAAAGATAATAATAAAAGTATTTTAAAAGAAAATTTAAAAGGGATTAAAATAGAAATATAAAAATTATTTAAGAAGTAACATTTAAAAAGTAAAAGAAAATGGAACAGAAAAAGAAAAGAGTATGTTCCCGTGGAGATTGTGTGCCCTTAGTAATTTTATCAAGAGGTCCTTCTTAAATATGTGTGGTTACCAAGACTTACTTCTGTGCCTTTTGTCTGTTATCCCTTTGATTAATGATATGGCCATTAACCTGTTAACCAGAGCCTATCCTGGCTATTGAATGGGGACTCCTCTTTGTTTTGTGGTTGTCACAGCTCCTGCCCTTGCCTTGCTTCATGAACTCAGCTCGTTGTTTCCAGAGACCCTCTGGTCACACCCTTGGTCTGTGCTGCTCCCAGTGCCTGTAGGTAGACATGTCACATCTCCTCCCAGTGCTGCATCTTGGTGCTGCACTCCTGCATGTTAGGTGGGCAGGTTGTGCCCCTTCCCAATGCCATGTCCAGGTGCAGCAGTCCTCCACAGTAGTTGGGTTGGTTGCTCCCCTATTCAGTGCTACTCCCCACTCCACATCTGTTCCACACTCTGTGGGTGGGCTTGAGGCAAATGGCCACACCAGCCCTAGTCCCTGCTCTTTGCCAGAACGTTGCTCCTTGTTCATTTGTCTTAGAGGTGTGAGTTCGTAGAGGCACCAGGACAGAAACGTCCTATATGTCTGGGGATGTAAACAAGTCTCAGTCCCACCTATGAGGTTGCAGAACTGCCAGGTATATATTCAGGTTTCAACCCCATGTCTGCCTGGGTGGGTATGATGGCTATTGCTGAGCCTCATCTCTCTTATTCTGAGAAAACACCAGTTATGTTGCCGTGAGTCAGCAGAAACAAAGGACGAAACACCCTTCCCCCAGGCAAGCCAGCAATATTGCTTTGCTTTATTTTTTTTCTTATTTTATGGGAGGCCCAGGCTGTTCTGATCTGTATACAATCCAAGCAGTTGTCCACAGCACACTGCAGTCCCCCAGGGTTACCTATGTACAGTCAACCAGAGTCTGCCTGGATCCAGCAGCCTGTCCCTTCCCATCCCTGATTCACTTCTAGGTTTGGGGGTTGTTGACACACCTTGTGCCCATTTAACTTAATTCTGTCAATCAAGGGTGGTTCTGTACACATCTGAGCCTCAGAGGTTCCCTGTCCATCCTGCTGACCTCTCCGTTGGAAAGAGGGAGACCCAGTCAACCAGCACTATCCCTCCTTTGCTGCTCCCTCTTCAAAGGACCAACCCCAAGCCATTTTGCATTTTCTTCCTTCTTTTTTCCTTTTCTCCTACCAGATTGGTGGCACATTTTGTCTTTTGAAGATGGCAATGTTTTATCAAAGTTCAGCAGATGTCCTGAGTGGATGGGTGTGTCTGTGAATGTCAGTCTTGGTGAATTTATTGGAGAGGATAAGATACAAGCATCCTTATACTCCACTATCTTGGCCTTTCTCCAAGAATATACACTCTTAATAATTTTGTCATAAGGTTATTTTTAACTATGGGTGGTTGCCAAGTCTTCCTTCTACGACTTTTGCCTGTTATCCCCTTTGTTGGTGGTGTGGCTGGTGTTCTGGTGGCCTGAATCTGCCCTGGCTATTGAGCAGGAGCTACTTTTTGTCCTGTGGTTGTCACACTCCTGCCCATATCCTGCTGTGAAAACTCCACTTGCTGGTTCCAGAGGCCTTCCAGTCTTGCCCCTGGTCTGTGTCCCAGCATCATTAAATGGGTGGTCTGCACCCCCCACCAGATGCCTGGTCCCAGGACCACACTTGTGCAAGGTAGTTGGCAGGTAGCTCCCCTGCCGCATTAGGTCCATGCTTTGTAGGTGGACTCAGAGGAAACTGCTGCACTAGCCCTCACCTCTGCTCTGTTCCAGAACACTGCTTCTTGTGCATTTGTCTTAGAAGAGCCAACTCAGAGAGGCATCGGTGTGTAATGGTCCCTTCTTCTTGGGACTGTAAACAAATCTCAGTCCCACCTATGAGGTTGTGGAGCCCCTAGGTAAAGATGCGGGTTTTGACCCCTCCTCTACCTGGGAACCATGCACCAGAAAATCTGGTGGCTATGGCTGAGCCTTGACTCTCTTCTCCCAAGAAGTCTCCAATAATGGTACTGTGGGTCTGCGGACACAAAGACTATGGCTCCCCTTCCCCCCAGGGCACACCAGCAGTGTTTTTTGCCTTTTTTTTTTTTTGT
This sequence comes from Vicugna pacos, assembly GCF_048564905.1. NCBI lineage: Eukaryota > Metazoa > Chordata > Mammalia > Artiodactyla > Camelidae > Vicugna > Vicugna pacos. Next base: position 63,663,507 of record NW_027328741.1, on the reverse strand, counting down.
ATTTTATGGGGGACCCAGGCTGTTCTGTATACTCTCCAAGCCATGGCACACAGAACATTGCAGTCCCCCAAGGTTTCCTCTGTAGAGTCAGCCCGAGTCCTCTGCTCAACTCAGACAGCCTGTCCCATCCCACCCCTGCTGGTTCGTGTCTAGGGCTGGGGATCGTTGGGACCCTTTATGCCCAATTAACTTAGTTCTGTCAGTCAAAGTCTATTCTATACAGATCTGAGCCTCTGAGGTTCCATCTCCATCCTGCTGAACTCGCCATTGGAGTTGGGGAGACCCAGTGTATTAATGCTATTCCTCCTTTGCAGCTCCCTCCCCATTGGAATGGTCCAGAACTATTTTCCTTTTTCTTCTTTTCTCCTGTTCTCCCACCAGATTTGTGGAAAATTTTATCTTTTGAAGAAGCCAATATTCTGTCAAAGTTCAGCAGGTGTTCTGGGTGGTGGGTGTGTCTGTGGATGTCACTCTTGGTGAATTTGTGGGAGAGGGTGAGCTCTGAGCATCTTTTTTACTCCACCTTCTTTCCTCCTCCTTCACTCTTTTTCTTTTGATTGGAACATTTAGTCCATTGACATTTATAGTAGTTATTTTATAGATGTGGGTTTATAGCCATTTTGAAATTTGTTTTCCAGTTGATTTTGGTATTTATTTGTTTCTTTCTTTTAATTATTTTTATTTTTGTGATTTGATAAATTCCTTTTCTATTAGCTTGGTTTCTTTTTGGGTTTTATGACTCTATTATATACTTCTGATTTGTGGTTATCTTGTCATTCAAGTATGGTAACCCCTTACTTCATCTGTTTGGTTTTAGTTGATAGTCATGTGGGCTCAAGTGCATCCTAAAAAGAAAGAAGACAAAGAGAAAAAAGAAAAAAAAGAGAAAAAAATATATATTTCTCTTGCTCTCCTCTTCCACCTTTTATGATTTTGCTATTCTCTCTTGTTTGCTTTCTTGTTTTCTTTATTGACTTACTGACTTATTTATATCCTCATGTTTTCCCTTGCAACTCACTGTATTTATCGCATTTCCAATTATGGTTTCTTAATGTCTATAGCTTCCTGTTTATTTTTTATTTAGATTAGAACTTTCAAATTTTTTTTTAGCATAGATTTAGTACTGCTGAATTCTTTTAGTTTTTGCTTGTCTGTGAAATTCTTTCTTTCTGTTCTAAAGGATAGTCTTTCTAGATAGAATATCCTAGTTTGCAGCCTTTTTTATTAAGGACTTTGAATATATCTTGCCACTCCCTTCTGGCCAGAAGTTTTTAGGTAGTGAAATCTGCTGAAAGCTTATGGGACTCCATTGTAACAAACACTTTGTTTTTCTCTCACTGCCTTTAGAATATTTTATTTAACTTTAACCATTTTAACTATAATATGTCTTGGTGTAGGTCTGTTTGGATTCTCCTTGTTTGGGACCCTGTGTGCCTCCTATACTTGGATAATTCTTTCCTTCTTAAGGTTTGGAAAGTTTTCAGTCATGATTTCTTTAACTATCTTTTCAATCCCCCTTTCTCTTTCTTCTCCTTCTGGGACTCACCATTATGCATAGGCTGGCACACTTTATATTATCTTGCTTTAATTGGTTTTTATTGACTTTTCTGTCTGCTGTTCTTTTTGGGTTATTTCTTTTATCTTGTCTCCTAAGTCATTTATTCATTCCTCTGCGTTATCTAGTCTTCTTTTGATTGCCTGTAGTTGAATTTTCTATTTTTAACTAGCTCTTCTTTATAGTTTAAGTTTTCTTTTTAAAGTTATCTGTCTTTATTGATAGTCTCTTTTAGTTCTTTCAGTGAGTTGATCATTCCCTTTTTGAAGTCTAGTAGACTATCAAAGTCTATTTTACTGATTGTTCTTTCAGGGGATTTCTCTTGTTCTTTTAATTGAAAGTGGTTCCTTGGCTTCTTTATTTTACTTATATTTCTCTGGCTCTATGTATTTCTTCTAGACCCGTTTCTGAGCTGTGATATGTAGTAGGCAGGGTTGGAGCACTTCAGTTGTGAAGAAAAATAGGCAGAAGATGTTCACTGGGGAGTTCTCTCTGTGGTGTTGCCTGTCACTTGTTATGCAAACTTACAAAGTACTATTGGTTGATGTTGGCTTTATCCCTGCCTTAGCTATGGGGATGTCAGGCACCTACTCTGGTGCCCCTCAGGTTCTGAGCCCCAGGAAACATCATGCAGATCCAGCAGTGTCAGTCCCTTGGACCTGCCTTAGCAAGTGTGCAGTCACACACAGAATTTGTGGTCCACTACAGGTTCAGCTCAAACCCCAATCCCGCTCCCACATATGAAACCATACACCACCCTGTTGTAAATACCCTCACTGACCACCCTTCTTGAGTCAGAACTCCACTTACTGCCTGTAAGTCTCAGAGGTGTGGATCCACAAACTTACCAGATACAGCAAATCCACCCTCTCTGCCTGGGGCTGTAAACAAATCTCAGTCCCGCCTGTGAAGTTGCAATGGCACAGGGTATGGAGTCAACATTCAGCTCTGCCTTTGTGCAGCAGTGTTGGCTATCACCAAGCCCCATTTCTCTTCTCATGAGAACACACCAACAATGGAGCCAAGTGGAGAAAGTGACTTTGGCACAGCTGTGTTTCATTCCTCCCCCATTATACCAACATTGGTGCTTTTTTATGAGAGTTTCAGTCTGTTCTGTTCCACACACACACACACACACAGCCAGAGCTCACACTGCCCTCTAGTTTCCTGAGGCTGCCTCTCTGCAGTGTGACCCAGCCCTCTGCCTGGGCTCTTCACTGACTCCAGTAGCCAGTTCTGGCTCATCCCTGCTAGCTCATGTCTGGGGCTGGTCATCACAGGGACCCTCTGTGTCAGTTTTCCCCAGTTCTGCCTGCCATGCAGTTGCCACTGTCTCCTCCAAACCTTGGAAGCTCTGCTTCTTTCCTAGCTGATCTCCCAGCTAGAGAGGTTGTGTCCCAGTGTGAGGGTGCCTTTCTTCCTATGCTACTCTTTCCCTGCAGGATCAGTCCTGCACTGAATTTTTCTTTTCTCTTTTTATTCCTTACCATATTTTGTGAGAATCTTCCAGTATTTCAAAATAAGAGACACTCTACCAAAGTTCAGGAGGTTTCTGTGCAATTCAATGTTTTTGTAGATGTAATTCTTTGAGTATTAGTGGGAGAGGTCAAGCTGTGAGTCTGTCTACTCTGCCATTTTGGCTCCTTCAAATTTTAAAATAGGGCTAGGTCTTTCTTAATTACTCTTAACAAGCTGTTGTAGTTTTCAGCGTACATGTCTTGTAATTTTTCCTTGCCTCTATTGGATGCTGATTCAGAACATACACAACCTTCTGGAGAAACCTGTCCCACCCTGCCATTTACTGCCAACTAGCTGGCCTGTGTCTGAATCACCAAAAGATTTTGTTCTTTATCTGATTCTTTATTCTTTAGAATTTATCATTTTACTCTCATAAATGCTGATTGTACTTGTAACAGATATTTTAAAATAAAAATAATAAACTTTATTCTATAGATGAAATATGAATGAATCTCAAGTAACATATGCTTTTAATACCTTAGAATTAGTAAAGCAATATAGATACATTATAAACGCTTGAAATGTTGCCTAAAGGAAAAGTGCAGAGATTTGCAAATCCCACTCCCAGAAGTGACCGTCATTAATGGTTTGGTGAACATCTCTCAGTCTCTATCTCTCTCATTCTCTCTGCCTCTGTCTCTCACACACCACAAGATTCATTTACATCTATTATGATTTGACACATATGTGGTCATATAGATGGCATCTGGGATGTAGATGATGGATTAACAGGCATCCAAACTGAGGGCTTCCTTGACATCAGGTAAAGACCTAGCACTCATTTTTCCAGCTGCACAACATTCATTCCTCCATGTGAACCAGAACTGATGAATCCCACCCCCTCTCCATGAACATTAATGTTGCTTCCATTTCCCTAGTAGTTTAACCAGGACTGTGATGAACATCCTTGAAAAGACATCTTTGAAAAATTGTGCAAGAATTTTAGTATGATCAACACTAAGCATCAGCACTGCTCGGAAAGTGGTGCACTTGTGGAACTGTGATGCATCCTGCATACTGTTCTCCCAGAGCGGAGAGTCTGCTCACTCTTCCCTCCAGGGGATCTACTGTGGCCTCTGCCTCCTCATGTTGTCACTAGAGCTGGTTGTCACCAGGCTAAAGGCCTGCCAGTGTGATGTTGACCAATGCTGTCTCTGAAGTGTGAACATCTTCGTGCATCCTCACTTGAGAGGTCGAGGATCTCTAATATACACTGGCCACCTGCATTGCCTCTTGTTGGAATTGCATGTGTTTGTTCTGTTTCTGTTTAGAACACAGTGTTTCAAAATATTTTTGGACCACAGGGATGTGAAACCTTTCTCTGACTTTAGGTTATGAAAAATGATTTTTCCATGTTGTGGTTTGTCTTTCATGGATTTTGATTATTATTATTTTTTTATTTTGTTAGGTTATGTTTTGCCACAGGAAGAGCTAAGCATCTCCCTCCTGGCTCTGGTTTCACACATAGAATAGCAGTGCCTATCTCGAGATTATGCACATAGTTACTAAAAATATTCATTTTGTACATCTCATCTTTAATCCACCTGGCTTTCCCTTTCAAATAACCAAAATGCTACTTCAAGTAAAAATAAAAACACCAATCCCTTATTAAAATATGAGAGCAGACACAAACAGCCACCTTTTGTATGATTTCATTGATAGGGAACATCCAGTGTAGGGAAAGACACACAGAGAGAAAGAGGATTAGGGCTTGTCAGGGGTTGAGGGAGGGAGAAAAGAGAATGTGTGCTTTGGATACGAGGTTTTATTTTGAGGAAAGAAACAGTCTGAAACTAGACAGTGACGATGGTTACACAGCATTGTGAATGCACTTAATGCTCCTGAATTGCACAATTTAAAATGGAAAAACATCTAAATTTTATTATGGTAAACTTAAAACATAAAAATAGATGGTACTCTAAATGACATGAAAGAAAACAAGGAAATGACAGAAAAAACAAACAAAAATGATGCCAGGAGAAGGGAAGTAAAGTTCGGGTCTGGGAGTGGGTTGATTCTTAGAATTAGATGACAGTGTTGGTGGTTGCAGAGACATCTCAGCCCGTAGGGGTGTTGATGCCTGAATTGGCTCTGGGTCTCATAGAAGTATGTGTGTAGGTGCAGGGGGAGCTACAAGATCAGGCTCAGGGTCTCCCTGCAGGACTGGTAATGTAACCTGTCTCTAGGTCTCCTGTAGGGCTAGTCTTACAGTCTGCAGAGCTGGTGGGATGTGACACGGTTCTGTGTGTTTTGCAGGTGCAGGCTCGGGTTCCCCAGCAGGGTTGTTGAAATGGGACCCAGTCCTGGGTCTCCTGCAGGAGCCAGCTCAGGATCTCATGCAAGACCAGGCTCAGGGTATCCTTGTAAGGCTTGTGGAATGAGACCCCATCATTTTTCTCCTGCAGCAGCAGATTCAGGGTGTCCCTGCAAGGTTTTTCAATTTCATCCTGCTCTATATCTCCTGCAGGAGCAGGCTTGGACTGTCCCTGCTGGGTTGTTGGAATATGACCCATCTCTGATTCTCTTTCAGAAGCAGGCTCAGGGTCCCCCTACAGGGCTAGTCGATTTTGTTCCAGTCTTAGGTCCTTTGCAGGTGCAGGACTGGGGTCTCCCTTCAGGGCTGAAATGTGACTCAGCTGTTTGTCTCTTGCAGAAACAGGCAGAGTTTCTCCCTGCAAGCCTTGTGGAATGAGACCCAGTGCTGGGTCTCCTACAGGAGCATGCTCGGGGTCTACATGCAGGGCTAGTGGAATTGGACCTGGCTAATGGTGTCCCTGCAGTGCTGCTGGAATTGTTCCAATTCTTGGGTGTCTTGAAGGTGTAGGCTCTAAGTCTCCCTACATTGCTAGTGAAATGTGACCCAGTTGTGGTTCTCCTGAAGGGACAGTCTCAGGGTTTCCCTGCAGGGCTGGTGGATGGGACATATTCCTGGGTCTCCTGGAGGAGCAGTCTCATGATGCAACATGACCAATCTCAGGTTCTCCTGCAGGAGTAGGCTCGGGGCCTTCCTGCAGGGCTAGTGGAATTGGACATGGCTCATGGTCTCCCTGCAGTGCCATTGGAAGTGGTCCAATTCTTGGGTCTTTTGAAGGTGTAGGTTGCAGGCTGATAAATTACCTGTAGGGCTGTTAGAATGTGACATTGCTCTTAGTGTAATGCTAGAGCTGATTCAGGGTCTTTCCACAGGGTTGGTAGAATTGGTCCCAGGCCTGGGTCTCCTGCATGTGCAGGCTCTGGTATCCCTGTAGTGCTTGTGGAATGTGACTGGGTTTCTGTTTCCTACAGGGGCAGGCTCAGAGTCTCCTTGCAGTGTTGCTGGAATGGCACATGGTTCTGAGTTTCCTGCAACGGCAGGCTTACGTTCTTCCTGCATGGCTAGTTGAATATGACTCAGACCTTGGTCACTTGCAGGAGCAGGCTAGTTTTCTCACTGCTGGGATGGTGGAATCAGACCCTATCCTGAGTCTTCTGCAGAAGCAGCTCCAGGTCTTCCTGCAGGGCTGTTGGAACATGACCCATCACTGGTTCTGCTTCAGGAGTAGGCACAGAGTCTCCTTGCAAGGATAGTGTAATTGGACCCAGCTCAGGGGTCACTTCAGGGCTGATGAAATGTGTCCTGGCTCTGTGGTTCCTGCAAGTGTAGATTCTGTGTCTCCCTTCAGGGTTGGTTTAGTGGGACCCATTCCTGGGTCTCCTGTAGTAGTAGGCTCAGAGTCTCCCTGCAGGGCTGGTGGAATGGGCCCCTTCTCTAAGTCACCTGCCAGAACAGATTTGGACTCTGCCTTCAGGCTGGTGGAATTGGGCCTGTTCTTGCATCTCCTGCAGGAGCAGGCCTTGGGTCTTCCTGGAAGAATACTGTAATATGACCCATCTCTGGTTCTCTTGCAGGAGAAGCTCATGGTCTCCCTAGAAGGTTAGCAGAATTTGTCTCATTCCTTGGTCCAAGGCTCAGGGTATCCCTGCAAGGTTGGTGGAATGGGACCTAGTCCTGTGTCTCCTGCAGTAGCAGGTTCTGTTCTCTTTGCAGGGCTGGTGGATTGTGACTCCACCCTGTGGTTCTTTTGCAGATGCAGGCTCAGGGACCCCACCAGAACTGATGGCTTTTAGTCTCCTATGGGAGCAGGTGAGGAATTCCCTGGAGAGCTGTTGGAATTGGTCCCAGTCCTGGGTCTCATACAATTGCAGGCTCAGTGTCTCCCTGCAGGGTTTGTGGAATACGACTTGGCTGTGGTTATGCTGCAGGAGCAAGCTCAGTGTTTCCATGCAGGGTTGGTGGAATGGGATCTAGTTCTGTCTCTCCTGCAGGAGGAGGCTGGGGTTCTCCCTGGAGAGGCTGATGGAATTGGACTGGGATGTCTGTCTCCTGCAGGAACAAGCCTACAGATTACCTGCAGAGCTGGTAGAATGTCACACAACTCTTGTTCTTCTGCAGGAGCTGGCTCATGTTCTCTGTGAATGGCTTGGTCCCCCCCAGAAGCAGGTTTGTAGTCTCACTACAGGTGTGTTGTTACGTGACCCGCACTGTGTTTTCTGCAGATGCAGTCTTAGTGTTGGACTGCAGGTTTGGTGGAATGGGACGAAGTTCTCGGTTTCCTGGAGTAGCAGTCTCATGGTCTCCCTTCTGGGGTATTGGAATGTGACCCAGTCATGTGTTTCCTGCCGAAGTGGCCTCAGGATATCCCTGCAGGGCTGTTGGAATTGTACCTCACTGTGTATCACCTGCAGGATCAGGTTTGTGCTCTTCCAGCAAGGCTGGCGTATTTGGACCTATTCCTGGGTCTCCTGCAGAAGCAGACTTTCAGTCTTCCTGCAGGGCTTCTGGAATATGACATATCTCTAATTTTCCTGCAGGATCAGGCTTGTGGGTCACCCAGCAAGGCTAGTGGAATTGGACCCACTTCAAGGTCTTAGTGCATGATTGATGGAATGGGACCCAGTCCTGGGTCTCCTGCAGGAATTGGCTCAGAGTCTTCCTGCAGGACTGGTGAAATTGGACCAATTCCTGAGTCTCCGGCAGGAGGAGGCCCTGCATCTTCCTGGAGGGATGGTGGAATATGACAGAGATCTGTTTCTCCTGCAGGAACAGGCTCAAGGTGTCCGTACAAGGCTAGTGTAATTGGACACATTCCTGGATCCATTGCAAGTGAAGGCATGATGGTCTTCCTACACAGCTGGTGGAATGTGATTCGGCTCTGAGTCTCCTGCAGGAGTAGGCTTAGGGTCTCCTTGAAAGATTGGTGAAATGGGACACAGTTCTGTGTATCCTGCAGTAGCAGGCTCAGGTTCTCCTTACAGTATTGGTAAAATTGGACCTGGCTCTAATTCTCCTGCAGTAGCAGACTGAGGTTATACCTGCATGGCTGGTTGAGTGTGAAGGAACAGCAAGTCTTAATACATTGGCCCACTCCTGGGAAAAGGATAAACAGGGCTTGGTGCATGGTCTCTTGTATTGTCTGAAAAAGCCCCTTGAGATGTGTTGATTCTGATGACCTTGTCCAAGAACTTGAACACTTTTAGAATCTCTGCCCATTCATCTTGTTTAGACTGAAGGAATCTGCCTTTCATCAGTTCTTGGAATAGAGATCAACACAAAAGGAAAGAGGGAAGAAAAAAATACCAATCTATCTGTTGAGAAATCAGCTGAAGACATTAAAAAGTTCTCTTGCAATGCACTTGTTTCTATTTTGGTGCATTTAGAATCATTTCCTTATTATCAATTTTGGCCATTTAAATTAGAATACATATTGTTGTAGGCCTACTGGGGTTCATTATGCTTGGACGCTCTGTGCTTGCTGTGTTGAGATAGCCGGTTCTATATTTGGTTTAAGAAAATTTCAGTCTGATTTCTTCAAATACCTTTTCAAACCATTTGTCTTTATTCTTTTCCATGTGGGATCCCTATGAGTCATACACTGGTATGTTTTCTCTTATCCCAGGTTTCAGTTGCATGGCTTGCATTGGTTTTCACCTGCTTTTCTATGTCGTGTTCTGACTGAGTGATTGCAGTTATCCTGTTTTCTAAGTCATTTATTTGTTCCTGTGCATTATCTAGTCCGATTTGGACTGTCTTTAGCTTAGCTATTCTCACCATTGAGTTTTCTGATTATATTTGGCTCATCTAAAGTGTTTCTCTTTCCATTTATACTAGCCTGCATTTGTATTCATAGACTCAAGATTTCCTTCAGTGTTTTTATGTCCTCCCTTTTCAAGTCATGTTCTAGTAAATTTTGGGGGTCTAATACATTGGATGTTCTTTCAGGAGACTCCTGTCTTTTGAAAATTTGGAATAGTTCTTTTAACTTTATTATATCTCTCTATCGCTATGGGTTAAGGATTATCAGTTATCTATTACAGACTTGAATGGCTTTTGTAAGTGAAATCATTTCTGTGCACATTTAGTTTTAATGCTGTGAGGATTGTTTTTGGTATGTAATGATGCCATGCATTCCTTCTGTGTCCGTTGCCTGTTATATCTATGATTGCTACTGTGGTTTTTGTTGTGGTGAATATAACATATTCTAGTAAAGTTAGCAGAGTGTCATTTTGGTTAAAAGTTTATCATAGCTCTGACAGTGCTGGGACAAGTAATTTTTGCTGGAATAGGTTTCCAAATGGTTTCTGGGCTGCAGGCTGGATATGTGGAGAGGGAATGGTTCCAATACACTCTCATGAAAGTGCATTCGTCCTTACAGTTGCCACGGAAAAGTCAAAATTTTATAATGGGTTCCCTCAGGTTCTCTCCAAGCAAAAACAAAAGTGGAAACAAATCTAATGATGTCACACATTAGAACCTGCTGAAACAATCCTGCAGTGCCACAATCGGGTCCTTAGTGTAGTACTGGGTCAGCACCACAACTATAGTTGCATTAGCATGTGGTAGGCAAGGTTGATGGAAAGGCTTCAAATTCCCCTATTTTTCAGCAGATCTCTGCTCCAAAAACTCTTGTCAATAAGGCATGGGAACTCAAAGGCAAGCATGGAGCATTTCAAAAACCTCTGCTTTGGACAATAAGAAATTTCAATCCTGCCTATGAAAGTTGCAGATCTTTTGGCTATAGAATCTTATTTCAACACTAAATTGCCCTGGATTCTAGAAACCGGATAAAGATGGCTCTGATTGAGACCATTTCTCCTTTATGGAGAAAATGAGCAATTATACTGTGGATGTGAAAAGGCTGTGACTAAGGCCCTGGGTTACTAAGCTAATCCACAACACATATGCCAGCAGATTTAATATTAAGAGAGGACCCAGGCAGATCTGTTCTCTAGATAGTACCAACCACAGCCCAAAACAATCTCGAAATCCCTGGGAATAAATTTGAGACATCAGCCACACCCGTAACACACAGATTCCACAGGCACTCCTAGCTCAAAATTGGCAGATGCAGTCTTGGTCTGGGAATCAATTGCAGAGAAATTTTGTGATTATTGCTTTCAGTTATGTCAATCAAACTCCACTAGGCACTGTTTTAACCCTCAGCGCATCGTCTTCCATCTTAAATGACCTGTCCACTTTAGAGTGTGCATCCCAGTAAAACAGTTTCCCCTTTACTGCTCCTTCCCCCAAGTTCAGGTCCTGCACTGATTTCCATTCTCTACTTTGCCTTCTACTCTTTCCAGGTTATGTGAGAATTCTTTCTGACTTTTGAAGTAAGAGATGTTTGGCCATTATTCAGCAGGGATCCTGAGCCAAGGGCCGGGAGAGTGGATGTTTATCTTGCTGTATATATGGGAGAGAGTGAGCGAAGTTTGCGCTGGTACTCTGCCAGTTTGACATAGATAAATTAGCACAATTTAGACATAACTCACAGACACTTGATCCTTGTTTAGATATTTTTCTCTATATCAATGGTGGAAGGATGTGTTCGAAGATTCCAAGTCTGACAATGTGTACATACCTCCATTGCAGACTTTCAAATAGTTAACAGACTTTCAAATAGTTAACCAAAAGTCATGAAGGAGGCAGGTCAACACTTTTCTCTTGGTGCTTCCAACACTAAGAAAAACAATGAAATAATTCTTAGAATCATTAACAACCACAACCATGGGTTTCCATTGTTCATGTGGTGCCCTTTCCTAATAATGGCACATACTGGTCAATGTTGGCGATACAAGGGGCAACATTAATATTTAGGAAAGCACAAAGAAACCCAAACAATGTATTTTTATATAGGCTTGGTTTCAATAGCACTTAGAGACGTTATAGATATGAGAACACTGCTGCAGTTTTGCTAGGCTATTGAGAATCATGTGCTCTTCTATGAAAGATGAGAATGTTTAATCGTCCAATTATGTTGAGAAACACAAACCCGACAAATATGGCAACCACATTATATCCTGCAGCCGGTACTTGACTGAAGGGAAAAGATGGTCCACAAAAAATGTGTCACTACATATCTATGCCAACAATTACACTTAATTTCAATAACAGAATTATAATAGTTACAAATACTTTTTTGAAAAACTGAGGATAAATAAATATTCAAATTCAGGCAAAGAATCCACTCACTTACAAAACACCCTTCACACCAAAGTAGATAAAACCCCAGCATGATCTGAATCTGGGGGAAGGTCATCATTTCACAGTGTGAGCTAAGAATTCAAACCAACCTATTTTAGTCAAGAGTAGTTGACCATGGAGGAGTTCACTGTTGTGCACAGAATGTGAAGGTGGAGGAACTCTGATTCTAGGAGGGGCTTCCTGTGCTCCTACTGGCTTCTATGCAGTTCAAGGACTGATTCTCTGAAATGGATAACTGAGTGAAGGGGAGGGAAAAGCAAGTGCTTGAGAGCAAGGCACAACCCTGGGGAAAGGCTTACCGGGGCTTGGTTCTTGGTCGTCTGAGTGGTTTGTAAATGCCCCGTGGGACGTTTGGAATTTCAGGACATCTTCCAAGAACATGAGAGCTTCTATCATTTCTACCTTCTCTTCTGTTTTGGACGGAAGCAATATTGGACCCGTACTTGGAGCAGAGAATTTAGTACATTCCTCAAGTGCATGTTCACATTCCACATGTTACTGACAGTATCAACGAGGCACAATATGTCCATGAATGTCTTCCAAGCTTGGTATTCTCTACAGCTGTCTCCATGACAGTATTCTTCATGTAGCAGAACAACTCAAATCAATGTGTTCGCATCTCTCCTCAATCCGTGCAGACAGCTTTTCTGCCAGATTCTCTTCCTGTCTCCTATAAAGTCAAATTCTAAAGGACTGGGCAATTCTGAAAGTACCTCGGAGACTCACCAGTGAGCTGATGACAGGCATTACTTTCACTGTCTGCTCTTTAAGTTTCTGAAAACTGACCCGTGAACACAAGCCATTGGGCAGAAGCAGTATCTCGAACTTACAAAGCTTCCCAAAATAGAGACCTAAGAGAAGCTCCACAGAGGGCGGTAGCCCCTCCATCACACTGATCCACCCACAGGGCTCTGCCCAGTTACCATGGATCCACAGGCCACAACAAGCCTCGTGGAACACACCAAAATTCCACCTGGAATTAAACAGGCAACTGCCATCCACAAAGGTGGCTGCATTTTGTCAGTGTTGGGAGAGGGGCTGCATGAGACAAGTAGCTCCAAAGGAAAATGTGATTCTATCCACTAGCGTCCTATGGGCTTTTTCTTCCCTTTTCCTTTTGCTCAGATCTGTATGCACAGTACAAACGGAGGGAAGTGTGCCCATTTATAGTTTATGATTTCAAACGTCTTTAAACGTTCTAACAGTTCACAGTACAAAGAGAACCCACTAAAGGAAAATTCTATTTCTGTAATATCCATACACCCAAAATACATATCCGTCAGATGTATTCTGTTGAAACACCCACACTCTAAGGACATGGATCCATTTATATCATGGGGACTGAAATTCCTATGAATGAAACCAATCCCAATGTGCACTTTACTGTCTGTCTCTTTTGACTTAGTACAATTTTGCAGAGCTACTTGTCTTTGTTATAGGCTTATGCCATTTCTTCTTGACGTAGGGTAGAATATGGCATACATTCATCCTGTTGGAAGACATGCAAGTCTATATCACGGATTAGGAATCCATTCGATTCCAAATCGGCATTTGGGGAAGGTCACCATATGCTTTTATGAATCAATATTTATGAATATAAATGTACACCTCTGATTTCGGAAAACAAGGGTGCTGAGTACACGCAAGACGCTATACTGGGCCGATGCGTGCTGAATGATCCTTGACATCACTTTGAGTATTTTCTTTTGAATAATCATGGTTCCCTTGGTATATGTCAGCCAAACGTACCCTTTTGGTGCTTGTTTGCTTGTTTGATTCTTTGTTGGTCTGCTTCTCGTTTGTTTTGCAAAGATGTCAGGCCATGCATCTCTCCGTTCGCTTCCAACAGAGACTCAAATAATCTGATTCACTTAAGATAGTGCTTCCAATTACCTACGATTTCATGCTTCCCTCTACAACTTTTAGGTTTTTGATGTCCTCCTTGCCTTCTTGTTTCTTATTTACCACTCATGCTCTTTTTGCATTTCCAATACTGGTTTTCTTCTTTCCATTTCATCTTGCTGCTTTTCTATTCAGGGGAGAATTCTAAACTTTTATTTTAGGATAAGTTTTGAACTGCAGAATTCTTTTAAGATTTGTCAGTCTGTGGAATTCTCTAGCTCTGCTGTTATTAGAAATGGCGGTCATGTGGCATAGGCTACCTTACATGGCAACATTTTGACCTTCAGGATAAGGTCTATGTCCTAGCACTCCTCCCTGTCTTGCAAAATTTCTGCCGAGATATCAGCTGAAACTCCTCTGGAGGTTCTCTTGTGACTATGTTTTTTTCTCTAGGCACATTTTAAATCACTGTGATGCTCATGAACTTTATTGGATTGAATCATACAGCTGCTGGTAGGTCTATTGGGATTCCACCTCCTTTGGACGCTGTGTACTTCCTGAATTTGCATAGATGATTCTTTCTTGGCTTTCAGCTAGTTTCAGTCTGATTTTTCTACAGATAACGTTTCAGACATTTTTTGTTCCTTTAACTCTTACTTTTCCATCTGGGACTCTTTCGGATCCTAGTCTTTCATGCCTTGTCTTACCCAGGATTCAACAGCAATGTTTTCATTGGTTTGCACTTGCTTCCCCTATGTCTGCTTCTGACCGAGGGATTTCTGATCCCCTGTATTCACAGTCATTCACGGGTCCCTCCGCATTATCTAGTCTGCTTAGGCCTGAATTTTAGCCCTGATATTATCTCATCCACTGAGTTTTCTGATAATATTTGGCTCGTCTTAAGGCTTTCTCTTCCCCTTTTCTGGTATTCTGCCTTTTGTGATTCTGAGACACTGTTGTTCTTCAGTGTTTCCCTCACCTCCGTTTTCAATACTTGCTCTGGATAGCGTTTTGCAGTCTAGTTGTTTGAAAGCTTATCTTTTGGGCCTTCAACCTCATTGGAATTGAAAATGGTACTTCCTGTTTCTTTTACTGTACTTCTTCATCTCTACTGGTCAGGTAATTTCAGGTATCTAATGTAGACTTCTAGGGTTTTGTTAAGAGAAATTTTAGACTCTTGGCTCTACGCAATTCCATGGGATTTCTGCGAGGACAATTTCTGCTAGACATTGATGCCATGTCCTGTTCCTGAGTGTGTTGTCTGGTATTTCTCCAATTGCTTGTGTTGCCTTTGTTGTGATGAACACCCCATACAATTTCGATTAGCATAACCTCATTTTCATTACGCTTATCTCACAAATCTGAATGTTCACAGGACACATCCTCTGGTGGAAATGAAGCTTCTAAAGGCTCTCAGCTCTGCATTCTGCTCTATGTCATTTTGGAGTGATTCCAAAACAGCAAACTGAGAGTGCGCTTGTGCTTTATAATGCCACGGGAATGTCCCAATGAAACCAGTTCTTCCCAGAACTTCGCTGTCTACAGAAACACCTGTGGAATCATATGTATGGATGTCACACTTCAGGGCCTGCTGGAAAGATCCCGCAGACTGATCTTGGTGTCCTCGGTGCAGTACCGTGCCTGTGCCATTCAAAACGTAGCATCTGCTTTTGGGAGATAATGCTGGAGGAAATACTTCATCTTCTCACGCGGTGGACTTGGACCACTCTTCCTTGTCCTCTCATCCTTGTGGCACGGGTGCACGGAGGCAACCACAGAGTTGTTGTGCATCCTGTGCCTCAAACAAATCCATAATCCTAGCCCAGGTTATGAATGAAGAAGATCCTAAGGCTTTTCATTCTGATTTCAAACCCAAGGCCCCCTGGATCCCTCAGACCCGATGCACGATATCTCTGATTCAGCCCCACACGTGCTCTATTGGCAAAATGTCCAATTGGTCTCTGGTCCTGCAGATGCACTGGGTGTGGCCATGAGACATATCGGTAATCTCAACCGCGCGCGCCAGTGTGGTTGCTTTCTCATTGGCGTCACGGGTCGGTTTGCTCTCTTGATAGGACCCACCACATCCCACAACGCACTCCAGATCCCTGAGACTCAGCGTGTGCCATCATCCGTAGCCCTATCCCTCACTGACCGCTGCCTCTGCTACCTCAAATTTGGCAGCTCAGATCTTGGTCTCAGAATCAACTGTGGGGATATTTTGCGCTGGTCTCTTGGAGTTCTGTCAGCCAAGCATCTGCTGTGCACTCTTCTAACACTCAGCGCATCACCTTCAATCCCATGTCTCCTGTCCTCTTGAGAGTGTGCGTCCAAGTTAAAGAGAGTTTCACCTTTGCTGCTCCATCACCAGGGGTTAGACCCTGCACTGGTTTCCATTCCCTGCATTGCCTTTTCCTGCTTCCAGGGGTTCTGAGGCCTCATCCTGTCCTTGGAAATAACAGACCTCTCTTCGGCAAGTGTCCTGTGCCAAGGGCTGTGTGAGTGGATTTTTCCATTGCTTTGTACATGGGAGCATGTGAGCGCAGGTTGCACTGCTCCTCTGCCAACTGGGCATCGATGAATCAACACTTTCCAGATACATTTCACAGAAATGTGATTTTTGTTTAGCTCTTTGTTTCTATACAGCCGTGGTGGGAGGAATTGTCCGAAGACTACAGTTTTGACATTGTGTTGATATCTCATTTGCAGTCTTTAAAAAGTTTAATAGAATTGATTTACATGTTTTGGCAGTTAACGAAAATAAAGTTAGTTTTGAAACGTACTAAATGGACCTAGAAACCAGAATTGTCAATTTCGGTAACATTTTGTCAGCTGTAAGGAAAACATAGACAGATAGAATGCAAAGTAGCAGTCCAAACTGCTAAAGGGGTCATGTCAACTCTTTCCTGTTGAAGCCTCCGAAAGCAACAGGAACCATGAAATATCTATTGGAAACATGAAATAACCCCCAACCTTGGATTCACTTGTGCATGTGCTGCCCTTTACTCCCAATGACACCTACAGGCCAATGTTGGCATTTCAAGGGGTTACATCCCTCTCTTGGAAAATACAAATGAAAACAAACCAAATATATACATTTAGGTTTGAATGCAAAATCACCTAGAAGCATTGTAGCTATGAGAACCCTGCTGCAGCCATGCTAGTCTACTGAGAGCCAGGTGTTCTTCTATCAGTGATGAGAACGCTTAATCATCCGATCATGTTGGGTAAAGCAATTTAACGGAACCAAGTCTGCAACCCCCATGCTATAGAGCTCCCGGGGGCTTGACTCAACTGAAAGACGGTCCTCATAATCTGTATCTTTAATGTCATTGGCGACTTTTACTCTTCAGTTCCCTATCTGACTTTTAATATTTACCTATAATGTCTTGAAAAATGGAGGCCTAATACATATTCAAGTTCAGTCAAAGATTCCCCTCACTTACCACACTCCATTCACCCCAGAGAAGGCATAAACCCAGCATTTGCTGAATCTAGCAGAAGGCTATCGTTTCTTTGTTTGAGCAAAGTATTCAATTCCTATCTATTGCAGTCGAGACTATTTGACCTTTAAGGTGTTCACTGATGTTCACAGAGTGTGAAGCTGGAGGAACTCTTATTGTAGGAGGGGCTTGCTCTTCTCGTGCTGGCTTCATAGCAGCTCAGGTAGTGATCCTTCAAAATGGATGCCTGAGTGGAGGGGAGGGAAGAGCAAGTGCTTGATAGCTAGGCCCAAACCTGGGAAAAGGCTTACCTGGGCTTGCTGCACTTTGGTATGAATGGCTTGGAAATGCCCCTTGGGATGTGTGGATTCTCAAGACCTCTTCCAAGAACTTCAGCGTTTCGATCACCTCTGCCATCTCTTCTCTTTTAGACGTCAGGGATCTTGGACCCGTTCTTGGAGCAGAGAATTGAGGAACTTCCTCAAGTCCACGTTGGCACTCCGTATGTTTCTGCCAGTGTCAGCGAGGTTCAATATGTCTCATGAAAGCCTTTGGAGCCTGGTATCCTCTACAGCTGTCTCCAGGCCAGTATTCTCCACTGTAGCACAACATCTCTCATCAGTGTGTTCGCATCTCTCCTCAATCCGTGCAGCCAGCTTTTCGGCCAGCTTCTCTTCGTGTCTCCCATAAAGTCGACTTCAACAGGACTGGGCAAGCCTGAAAGTACCTCGGAGCCTCACCAGTAAGCTGATGACAGGCAGATCTTCCACTGTCTGCCCTTTCAGGTTCTGGAAACTGACCCGTGAACTCAGGTCTTTGGGCAGCAGCAGTATCTCGAACTGACACAGCTTCCCGGAACAAAGAGCTAAGCCAAGCTCCACAGAGGGCGGCAGCCCCTCCATCACACTGATCCACCCACAGAACTCTGCCCGGTTACCTAGGATCCACCAGCCACAACAAGCCTCGCGGTACACACCAACATTCCACCTGGAATCCAACCGCTAACTGCCATCCCCAATGGCTGCTGCATCTTGTCAGTGTTGGGGGAGGGGCTGCATCCGACGAGCGGTTCCTAAGGTAAATGTGATTCTACCCACTAGCGTCCCATGGGCCTTTGTTCTTCCCTCTCTCCTTCTCTTCAGATCTGTATGCACAGTACCAACGGAGGGAAGTGTGTCCATTTTCAGTTGATTTATTTCACACGTCTTTAAACTTTCTAACCGTTCACAGTACACAGAGACCCACTAAAGGAAACTTATGTTCCTGTAATATCCGGACACCCGGAATACATATCCATCGGTCGATTTCTGCTGAATCCCCCGCACTCTCAGGACATGGATAAACTGGTTTCATGGGGGCTGAAATTCCTAGGAATGAATCCAACCCCAATGTGCACTTTACTGTCTGTCTCTTTTGCTCTTAGTACACTTTTGCAGAGCTACTTGTCTTTGTTATAGGCTTATGCCATTTCTTCTCGACGTAGGCTAGAATATGGCATTCATTCATCCTGTTGGAAGACTTGCAAGTCTATATCACGGACTAGGAATCCATTTGATTCCAAATCGGCATTTGGGGTAGGTCACGATTTGCTCATATCAATCAATATTTACGAATATAAATGCACGCCTCTGATTTCCGAATACAAGTGTGCTGAGTACATTGAAGCCGCGAAACTGGCTCAATGGGTGCTGAAACATCCTTGACATCACCTTGGGTATTTTCTTTTGAATAATCATGGTTCCCTTGTTATATGTCAGCCAATCGTACCATTTTGGTGCTTTTTTGTTTGTTTGATTCTTTGTTGCTCTGCTTCTCGTTTGTTTTGCTGACACGCCAGGCCATGCATCTCTCCGTTCGCTTCCATCAGACAGTTATATAAGCTGATTCACTTAAGATAGTGCTTCCAATCACCTAGGATTTCCTGCTTCCCTCTCCCATCTTTAGGGTTTGGATGTCCTCCTTGCCTTCTTCTAGTTTCTTCTTTGCCACTCATGCTCTTCTTGCATTTCCAATACTGGTTTTCTTCTTTCCATTTCATCTTGCTGCATTTCTATTCAGGGGAGAATTCTCATCCTTTCTTGTAGGATAAGTTTCGAACTGCTGAATTCTTTTAAGATTTGCCGGTCTGTGGAAATCTCTTGCTCTGCCGTTATTAGAAATGTCGGTCATATGGCATAGGCTACCCGAGATGTCAGCATTGTGCCATTCAGGTTATGGTCTATGTCCTGGCACTCCTCCCTGTCCTGCAATATTGCTGCCCGAGATATCAGCTGAAACCCCTCTGGAGGTTCTCTTGTGACTCTGGTGATTTTTTCCAGGCGCGTTTTAAATCACTGGGATGCTCATGAACTTTGTTGATTTGAATCCTACAGCTGCTGGTAGGTCTACTGGGATTCCACCTCCTTTGGACGCTGTGTACTACCTGAATTCGCATAGATGATTCTTTCTTAGCTTTCAGCAAGTTTCAGTCTGATTTTTCTACAGATAACGTTTCAGACATTTTTTGTTCCTTTATCTCTTACTTTTCCATCTGGGACTCTTTCGGATCCTAGTCTTTCATGCCTTGTCTTACCCAGGATTCAACAGCAATGTTTTCATTGGTTTACACTTGCTTTCCTATGTCTGCTTCTGACCGAGGGATTTCTGATCCCCTGTATTCACAGTCATTCACGTGTCCCTCCGCATTATCTAGTCTACTTAGGACTGAATTTTAGCCCTGATATTATCTCATCCACTGAGTTTTCTGATAATATTTGGCTCGTCTTAAGGCTTTCTCTTTCCCTTTTCTGGTATTCTGCCTTTTGTGATTCTGAGACACTGTTGTTCTTCAGTGTTTCCCTCACCTCCGTTTTCAATACTTGCTCTGGATAGCGTTTTGCAGTCTAGTTGTTTGAAAGCTTATCTTTTGGGCCTTCAACCTCATTGGAATTGAAAATGGTACTTCCTGTTTCTTTTACTGTACTTCTTCATCTCTACTGGTCAGGTAATTTCAGGTATCTAATCTAGACTTCAAGGGTTTTGTTAAGAGAAATTTTAGACTCTTGGCTCTACGCAATTCCATGGGATTTCTGCGAGGACAATTTCTGCTAGACATTGATGCCATGTCCTGTTCCTGAGTGTGTTGTCTGGTATTTCTCCAATTGCTTGTGTTGCCTTTGTTGTGATGAACACCCCATACTATTTCGATTAGCATAACCTCATTTTCATTACGCTTATCTCACAAATCTGAATGTTCACAGGACACATCCTCTGGTGGAAATGAAGCTTCTAAAGGCTCTCAGCTCTGCATTCTGCTCTATGTCATTTTGGAGTGATTCCAAAACAGCAAACTGAGAGTGCGCTTGTGCTTTATAATGCCACGGGAATGTCCCAATGAAACCAGTTCTTCCCAGAACTTCGCTGTCTACAGAAACACCTGTGGAATCATATGTATGGATGTCACACTTCAGGGCCTGCTGGAAAGATCCCGCAGACTGATCTTGGTGTCCTCGGTGCAGTACCGTGCCTGTGCCATTCAAAACGTAGCATCTGCTTTTGGGAGATAATGCTGGAGGAAATACTTCATCTTCTCACGCGGTGGACTTGGACCACTCTTCCTTGTCCTCTCATCCTTGTGGCACGGGTGCACGGAGGCAACCACAGAGTTGTTGTGCATCCTGTGCCTCAAACAAATCCATAATCCTAGCCCAGGTTATGAATGAAGAAGATCCTAAGGCTTTTCATTCTGATTTCAAACCCAAGGCCCCCTGGATCCCTCAGACCCGATGCACGATATCTCTGATTCAGCCCCACACGTGCTCTATTGGCAAAATGTCCAATTGGTCTCTGGTCCTGCAGATGCACTGGGTGTGGCCATGAGACATATCGGTAATCTCAACCGCGCGCGCCAGTGTGGTTGCTTTCTCATTGGCGTCACGGGTCGGTTTGCTCTCTTGATAGGACCCACCACATCCCACAACGCACTCCAGATCCCTGAGACTCAGCGTGTGCCATCATCCGTAGCCCTATCCCTCACTGACCGCTGCCTCTGCTACCTCAAATTTGGCAGCTCAGATCTTGGTCTCAGAATCAACTGTGGGGATATTTTGCGCTGGTCTCTTGGAGTTCTGTCAGCCAAGCATCTGCTGTGCACTCTTCTAACACTCAGCGCATCACCTTCAATCCCATGTCTCCTGTCCTCTTGAGAGTGTGCGTCCAAGTTAAAGAGAGTTTCACCTTTGCTGCTCCATCACCAGGGGTTAGACCCTGCACTGGTTTCCATTCCCTGCATTGCCTTTTCCTGCTTCCAGGGGTTCTGAGGCCTCATCCTGTCCTTGGAAATAACAGACCTCTCTTCGGCAAGTGTCCTGTGCCAAGGGCTGTGTGAGTGGATTTTTCCATTGCTTTGTACATGGGAGCATGTGAGCGCAGGTTGCACTGCTCCTCTGCCAACTGGGCATCGATGAATCAACACTTTCCAGATACATTTCACAGAAATGTGATTTTTGTTTAGCTCTTTGTTTCTATACAGCCGTGGTGGGAGGAATTGTCCGAAGACTACAGTTTTGACATTGTGTTGATATCTCATTTGCAGTCTTTAAAAAGTTTAATAGAATTGATTTACATGTTTTGGCAGTTAACGAAAATAAAGTTAGTTTTGAAACGTACTAAATGGACCTAGAAACCAGAATTGTCAATTTCGGTAACATTTTGTCAGCTGTAAGGAAAACATAGACAGATAGAATGCAAAGTAGCAGTCCAAACTGCTAAAGGGGTCATGTCAACTCTTTCCTGTTGAAGCCTCCGAAAGCAACAGGAACCATGAAATATCTATTGGAAACATGAAATAACCCCCAACCTTGGATTCACTTGTGCATGTGCTGCCCTTTACTCCCAATGACACCTACAGGCCAATGTTGGCATTTCAAGGGGTTACATCCCTCTCTTGGAAAATACAAATGAAAACAAACCAAATATATACATTTAGGTTTGAATGCAAAATCACCTAGAAGCATTGTAGCTATGAGAACCCTGCTGCAGCCATGCTAGTCTACTGAGAGCCTGGTGTTCTTCTATCAGTGATGAGAACGCTTAATCATCCGATCATGTTGGGTAAAGCAATTTAACGCAACCAAGTCTGCAACCCCCATGCTATAGAGCTCCCGGGGTCTTGACTCAACTGAAAGACGGTCCTCATAATCTGTATCTTTAATGTCATTATCGACTTTTACTGTTCAGTTCCCTATCTGACTTTTAAAATTTACCTATAATGCCTTGAAAAATGGAGGCCTAATACATATTCAAGTTCAGTCAAAGATTCCCCTCACTTACCACACTCCATTCACCCCAGAGAAGGCATAAACCCAGCATTTGCTGAATCTAGCAGAAGGCTATCGTTTCTTTGTTTGAGCAAAGTATTCAATTCCTATCTATTGCAGTCGAGACTATTTGACCTTTAAGGTGTTCACTGATGTTCACAGAGTGTGAAGCTGGAGGAACTCTTATTGTAGGAGGGGCTTGCTCTTCTCGTGCTGGCTTCATAGCAGCTCAGGTAGTGATCCTTCAAAATGGATGCCTGAGTGGAGGGGAGGGAAGAGCAAGTGCTTGATAGCTAGGCCCAAACCTGGGAAAAGGCTTACCTGGGCTTGCTGCACTTTGGTATGAATGGCTTGGAAATGCCCCTTGGGATGTGTGGATTCTCAAGACCTCTTCCAAGAACTTCAGCGTTTCGATCACCTCTGCCATCTCTTCTCTTTTAGACGTCAGGGATCTTGGACCCGTTCTTGGAGCAGAGAATTGAGGAACTTCCTCAAGTCCACGTTGGCACTCCGTATGTTTCTGCCAGTGTCAGCGAGGTTCAATATGTCTCATGAAAGCCTTTGGAGCCTGGTATCCTCTACAGCTGTCTCCAGGCCAGTATTCTCCACTGTAGCACAACATCTCTCATCAGTGTGTTCGCATCTCTCCTCAATCCGTGCAGCCAGCTTTTCGGCCAGCTTCTCTTCGTGTCTCCCATAAAGTCGACTTCAACAGGACTGGGCAAGCCTGAAAGTACCTCGGAGCCTCACCAGTAAGCTGATGACAGGCAGATCTTCCACTGTCTGCCCTTTCAGGTTCTGGAAACTGACCCGTGAACTCAGGTCTTTGGGCAGCAGCAGTATCTCGAACTGACACAGCTTCCCGGAACAAAGAGCTAAGCCAAGCTCCACAGAGGGCGGCAGCCCCTCCATCACACTGATCCACCCACAGAACTCTGCCCGGTTACCTAGGATCCACCAGCCACAACAAGCCTCGCGGTACACACCAACATTCCACCTGGAATCCAACCGCTAACTGCCATCCCCAATGGCTGCTGCATCTTGTCAGTGTTGGGGGAGGGGCTGCATCCGACGAGCGGTTCCTAAGGTAAATGTGATTCTACCCACTAGCGTCCCATGGGCCTTTGTTCTTCCCTCTCTCCTTCTCTTCAGATCTGTATGCACAGTACCAACGGAGGGAAGTGTGTCCATTTTCAGTTGATTTATTTCACACGTCTTTAAACTTTCTAACCGTTCACAGTACACAGAGACCCACTAAAGGAAACTTATGTTCCTGTAATATCCGGACACCCGGAATACATATCCGTCGGTCGATTTCTGCTGAAGCCCCCGCACTCGCAGGACATGGATCCATTGGTTTCATGGGGGCTGAAATTCCTAGGAATGAATCCAACCCCAATGTGCACTTTACTGTCTGTCTCTTTTGCTCTTAGTACACTTTTGCAGAGCTACTTGTCTTTGTTATAGGCTTATGCCATTTCTTCTCGACGTAGGCTAGAATATGGCATTCATTCATCCTGTTGGAAGACTTGCAAGTCTATATCACGGACTAGGAATTCATTTGATTCCAAATCGGCATTTGGGGTAGGTCACGATTTGCTCATATCAATCAATATTTACGAATATAAATGCACGCCTCTGATTTCCGAATACAAGTGTGCTGAGTACATTGAAGCCGCGAAACTGGCTCAATGGGTGCTGAAACATCCTTGACATCACCTTGGGTATTTTCTTTTGAATAATCATGGTTCCCTTGTTATATGTCAGCCAATCGTACCATTTTGGTGCTTTTTTGTTTGTTTGATTCTTTGTTGCTCTGCTTCTCGTTTGTTTTGCTGACACGCCAGGCCATGCATCTCTCCGTTCGCTTCCATCAGACAGTTATATAAGCTGATTCACTTAAGATAGTGCTTCCAATCACCTAGGATTTCCTGCTTCCCTCTCCCATCTTTAGGGTTTGGATGTCCTCCTTGCCTTCTTCTAGTTTCTTCTTTGCCACTCATGCTCTTCTTGCATTTCCAATACTGGTTTTCTTCTTTCCATTTCATCTTGCTGCATTTCTATTCAGGGGAGAATTCTCATCCTTTCTTGTAGGATAAGTTTCGAACTGCTGAATTCTTTTAAGATTTGCCGGTCTGTGGAAATCTCTTGCTCTGCCGTTATTAGAAATGTCGGTCATATGGCATAGGCTACCCGAGATGTCAGCATTGTGCCATTCAGGTTATGGTCTATGTCCTGGCACTCCTCCCTGTCCTGCAATATTGCTGCCCGAGATATCAGCTGAAACCCCTCTGGAGGTTCTCTTGTGACTCTGGTGATTTTTTCCAGGCGCGTTTTAAATCACTGGGATGCTCATGAACTTTGTTGATTTGAATCCTACAGCTGCTGGTAGGTCTACTGGGATTCCACCTCCTTTGGACGCTGTGTACTACCTGAATTCGCATAGATGATTCTTTCTTAGCTTTCAGCAAGTTTCAGTCTGATTTTTCTACAGATAACGTTTCAGACATTTTTTGTTCCTTTATCTCTTACTTTTCCATCTGGGACTCTTTCGGATCCTAGTCTTTCATGCCTTGTCTTACCCAGGATTCAACAGCAATGTTTTCATTGGTTTACACTTGCTTTCCTATGTCTGCTTCTGACCGAGGGATTTCTGATCCCCTGTATTCACAGTCATTCACGTGTCCCTCCGCATTATCTAGTCTACTTAGGACTGAATTTTAGCCCTGATATTATCTCATCCACTGAGTTTTCTGATAATATTTGGCTCGTCTTAAGGCTTTCTCTTTCCCTTTTCTGGTATTCTGCCTTTTGTGATTCTGAGACACTGTTGTTCTTCAGTGTTTCCCTCACCTCCGTTTTCAATACTTGCTCTGGATAGCGTTTTGCAGTCTAGTTGTTTGAAAGCTTATCTTTTGGGCCTTCAACCTCATTGGAATTGAAAATGGTACTTCCTGTTTCTTTTACTGTACTTCTTCATCTCTACTGGTCAGGTAATTTCAGGTATCTAATCTAGACTTCAAGGGTTTTGTTAAGAGAAATTTTAGACTCTTGGCTCTACGCAATTCCATGGGATTTCTGCGAGGACAATTTCTGCTAGACATTGATGCCATGTCCTGTTCCTGAGTGTGTTGTCTGGTATTTCTCCAATTGCTTGTGTTGCCTTTGTTGTGATGAACACCCCATACTATTTCGATTAGCATAACCTCATTTTCATTACGCTTATCTCACAAATCTGAATGTTCACAGGACACATCCTCTGGTGGAAATGAAGCTTCTAAAGGCTCTCAGCTCTGCATTCTGCTCTATGTCATTTTGGAGTGATTCCAAAACAGCAAACTGAGAGTGCGCTTGTGCTTTATAATGCCACGGGAATGTCCCAATGAAACCAGTTCTTCCCAGAACTTCGCTGTCTACAGAAACACCTGTGGAATCATATGTATGGATGTCACACTTCAGGGCCTGCTGGAAAGATCCCGCAGACTGATCTTGGTGTCCTCGGTGCAGTACCGTGCCTGTGCCATTCAAAACGTAGCATCTGCTTTTGGGAGATAATGCTGGAGGAAATACTTCATCTTCTCACGCGGTGGACTTGGACCACTCTTCCTTGTCCTCTCATCCTTGTGGCACGGGTGCACGGAGGCAACCACAGAGTTGTTGTGCATCCTGTGCCTCAAACAAATCCATAATCCTAGCCCAGGTTATGAATGAAGAAGATCCTAAGGCTTTTCATTCTGATTTCAAACCCAAGGCCCCCTGGATCCCTCAGACCCGATGCACGATATCTCTGATTCAGCCCCACACGTGCTCTATTGGCAAAATGTCCAATTGGTCTCTGGTCCTGCAGATGCACTGGGTGTGGCCATGAGACATATCGGTAATCTCAACCGCGCGCGCCAGTGTGGTTGCTTTCTCATTGGCGTCACGGGTCGGTTTGCTCTCTTGATAGGACCCACCACATCCCACAACGCACTCCAGATCCCTGAGACTCAGCGTGTGCCATCATCCGTAGCCCTATCCCTCACTGACCGCTGCCTCTGCTACCTCAAATTTGGCAGCTCAGATCTTGGTCTCAGAATCAACTGTGGGGATATTTTGCGCTGGTCTCTTGGAGTTCTGTCAGCCAAGCATCTGCTGTGCACTCTTCTAACACTCAGCGCATCACCTTCAATCCCATGTCTCCTGTCCTCTTGAGAGTGTGCGTCCAAGTTAAAGAGAGTTTCACCTTTGCTGCTCCATCACCAGGGGTTAGACCCTGCACTGGTTTCCATTCCCTGCATTGCCTTTTCCTGCTTCCAGGGGTTCTGAGGCCTCATCCTGTCCTTGGAAATAACAGACCTCTCTTCGGCAAGTGTCCTGTGCCAAGGGCTGTGTGAGTGGATTTTTCCATTGCTTTGTACATGGGAGCATGTGAGCGCAGGTTGCACTGCTCCTCTGCCAACTGGGCATCGATGAATCAACACTTTCCAGATACATTTCACAGAAATGTGATTTTTGTTTAGCTCTTTGTTTCTATACAGCCGTGGTGGGAGGAATTGTCCGAAGACTACAGTTTTGACATTGTGTTGATATCTCATTTGCAGTCTTTAAAAAGTTTAATAGAATTGATTTACATGTTTTGGCAGTTAACGAAAATAAAGTTAGTTTTGAAACGTACTAAATGGACCTAGAAACCAGAATTGTCAATTTCGGTAACATTTTGTCAGCTGTAAGGAAAACATAGACAGATAGAATGCAAAGTAGCAGTCCAAACTGCTAAAGGGGTCATGTCAACTCTTTCCTGTTGAAGCCTCCGAAAGCAACAGGAACCATGAAATATCTATTGGAAACATGAAATAACCCCCAACCTTGGATTCACTTGTGCATGTGCTGCCCTTTACTCCCAATGACACCTACAGGCCAATGTTGGCATTTCAAGGGGTTACATCCCTCTCTTGGAAAATACAAATGAAAACAAACCAAATATATACATTTAGGTTTGAATGCAAAATCACCTAGAAGCATTGTAGCTATGAGAACCCTGCTGCAGCCATGCTAGTCTACTGAGAGCCTGGTGTTCTTCTATCAGTGATGAGAACGCTTAATCATCCGATCATGTTGGGTAAAGCAATTTAACGCAACCAAGTCTGCAACCCCCATGCTATAGAGCTCCCGGGGTCTTGACTCAACTGAAAGACGGTCCTCATAATCTGTATCTTTAATGTCATTATCGACTTTTACTGTTCAGTTCCCTATCTGACTTTTAAAATTTACCTATAATGCCTTGAAAAATGGAGGCCTAATACATATTCAAGTTCAGTCAAAGATTCCCCTCACTTACCACACTCCATTCACCCCAGAGAAGGCATAAACCCAGCATTTGCTGAATCTAGCAGAAGGCTATCGTTTCTTTGTTTGAGCAAAGTATTCAATTCCTATCTATTGCAGTCGAGACTATTTGACCTTTAAGGTGTTCACTGATGTTCACAGAGTGTGAAGCTGGAGGAACTCTTATTGTAGGAGGGGCTTGCTCTTCTCGTGCTGGCTTCATAGCAGCTCAGGTAGTGATCCTTCAAAATGGATGCCTGAGTGGAGGGGAGGGAAGAGCAAGTGCTTGATAGCTAGGCCCAAACCTGGGAAAAGGCTTACCTGGGCTTGCTGCACTTTGGTATGAATGGCTTGGAAATGCCCCTTGGGATGTGTGGATTCTCAAGACCTCTTCCAAGAACTTCAGCGTTTCGATCACCTCTGCCATCTCTTCTCTTTTAGACGTCAGGGATCTTGGACCCGTTCTTGGAGCAGAGAATTGAGGAACTTCCTCAAGTCCACGTTGGCACTCCGTATGTTTCTGCCAGTGTCAGCGAGGTTCAATATGTCTCATGAAAGCCTTTGGAGCCTGGTATCCTCTACAGCTGTCTCCAGGCCAGTATTCTCCACTGTAGCACAACATCTCTCTTCAGTGTGTTCGCATCTCTCCTCAATCCGTGCAGCCAGCTTTTCGGCCAGCTTCTCTTCGTGTCTCCCATAAAGTCGACTTCAACAGGACTGGGCAAGCCTGAAAGTACCTCGGAGCCTCACCAGTAAGCTGATGACAGGCAGATCTTCCACTGTCTGCCCTTTCAGGTTCTGGAAACTGACCCGTGAACTCAGGTCTTTGGGCAGCAGCAGTATCTCGAACTGACACAGCTTCCCGGAACAAAGAGCTAAGCCAAGCTCCACAGAGGGCGGCAGCCCCTCCATCACACTGATCCACCCACAGAACTCTGCCCGGTTACCTAGGATCCACCAGCCACAACAAGCCTCGCGGTACACACCAACATTCCACCTGGAATCCAACCGCTAACTGCCATCCCCAATGGCTGCTGCATCTTGTCAGTGTTGGGGGAGGGGCTGCATCCGACGAGCGGTTCCTAAGGTAAATGTGATTCTACCCACTAGCGTCCCATGGGCCTTTGTTCTTCCCTCTCTCCTTCTCTTCAGATCTGTATGCACAGTACCAACGGAGGGAAGTGTGTCCATTTTCAGTTGATTTATTTCACACGTCTTTAAACTTTCTAACCGTTCACAGTACACAGAGACCCACTAAAGGAAACTTATGTTCCTGTAATATCCGGACACCCGGAATACATATCCGTCGGTCGATTTCTGCTGAAGCCCCCGCACTCGCAGGACATGGATCCATTGGTTTCATGGGGGCTGAAATTCCTAGGAATGAATCCAACCCCAATGTGCACTTTACTGTCTGTCTCTTTTGCTCTTAGTACACTTTTGCAGAGCTACTTGTCTTTGTTATAGGCTTATGCCATTTCTTCTCGACGTAGGCTAGAATATGGCATTCATTCATCCTGTTGGAAGACTTGCAAGTCTATATCACGGACTAGGAATTCATTTGATTCCAAATCGGCATTTGGGGTAGGTCACGATTTGCTCATATCAATCAATATTTACGAATATAAATGCACGCGTCTGATTTCCGAATACAAGTGTGCTGAGTACATTGAAGCCGCGAAACTGGCTCAATGGGTGCTGAAACATCCTTGACATCACCTTGGGTATTTTCTTTTGAATAATCATGGTTCCCTTGTTATATGTCAGCCAAACGTACCCTTTTGGTGCTTTTTTGTTTGTTTGATTCTTTGTTGGTCTGCTTCTCGTTTGTTTTGCAAACACGTCAGGCCATGCATCTCTCCGTTCGCTTCCAACAGAGAGTCACATAAGCTGATTCACTTAAGATAGTGCTTCCAATCACCTAGGATTTCCTGCTTCCCTCTCCCATCTTTAGGGTTTGGATGTCCTCCTTGCCTTCTTCTAGTTTCTTCTTTGCCACTCATGCTCTTCTTGCAATTCCAATACTGGTTTTCTTCTTTCCATTTCATCTTGCTGCATTTCTATTCAGGGGAGAATTCTCATCCTTTCTTGTAGGATAAGTTTCGAACTGCTGAATTCTTTTAAGATTTGCCGGTCTGTGGAAATCTCCTGCTCTGCCGTTATTAGAAATGGCGGTCATGTGGCATAGGCTACCCGAGATGGCAGCATTTTGCCATTCAGGTTATGGTCTATGTCCTGGCACTCCTCCCTGTCCTGCAATATTGCTGCCCGAGATATCAGGTGAAACCCCTCTGGAGGTACTCTTGTGACTCTGGTGATTTTTTCCAGGCGTGTTTTAAATCACTGGGATGCTCATGAACTTTGTTGATTTGAATCCTACAGCTGCTGGTAGGTCTATTGGGATTCCACCTCCTTTGGACGCTGTGTACTTCCTGAATTCGCATAGATGATTCTTTCCTGGCTTTCAGCTAGTTTCAGTCTGATTTTTCTACAGATAAATTTTCAGACATATTTTGTTTCTTTATCTCTTGCTTTTCCTTCTGGGACTCTTTCGAATCCTAGTCTTCCATGCTTTGTCTTACCCAGGATTCAACAGCAATGTTTTCATTGGTTTGCACTTG
The DNA here is from genome assembly GCF_048564905.1 of Vicugna pacos. NCBI lineage: Eukaryota > Metazoa > Chordata > Mammalia > Artiodactyla > Camelidae > Vicugna > Vicugna pacos. Next base: position 63,633,403 of record NW_027328741.1, on the reverse strand, counting down.
CTTTCCTATATCTGCTTCTGACCGAGGGATTTCTGTTCCCCTGTCTTCACTGTCATTCACGCGTCCCTCCGCATTATCTAGTCTGCTTAGGACTGAATTTTAGCCCTGATATTATCTCATCCACTGAGTTTTCTGATATTATTTGGCTCGTCTTAAGGCTTTCTCTTCCCCTTTTCTGGTATTCTGCCTTTTGTGATTCTGAGACACTGTTGTTCTTCAGTGTTTCCCTCACCTCCGTTTTCAATACTTGCTCTGGATAGCGTTTTGCAGTCTAGTTGTTTGAAAGCTTATCTTTTGGGCCTTCAACCTCATTGGAATTGAAAATCGTACTTCCTGTTTCTTTTACTGTACTTCTTCATCTCTACTGGTCAGGTAATTTCAGGTATCTAATGTAGACTTCTAGGGTTTTGTTAAGAGAAATTTTAGACTCTTGGCTCTACGCAATTCCATGGGATTTCTGCGAGGACAATTTCTGCTAGACATTGATGCCATGTCCTGTTCCTGAGTGTGTTGTCTGGTATTTCTCCAATTGCTTGTGTTGCCTTTGTTGTGAGGAACACCCCATACTATTTCGATTAGCATAACCTCATTTTCATTACGCTTATCTCACAAATCTGAATGTTCACAGGACACATCCTCTGGTGGAAATGAAGCTTCTAAAGGCTCTCAGCTCTGCATTCTGCTCTATGTCATTTTGGAGTGATTCCAAAACAGCAAACTGAGAGTGCGCTTGTGCTTTATAATGCCACGGGAATGTCCCAATGAAACCAGTTCTTCCCAGAACTTCGCTGTCTACAGAAACACCTGTGGAATCATATGTATGGATGTCACACTTCAGGGCCTGCTGGAAAGATCCCGCAGACTGATCTTGGTGTCCTCGGTGCAGTACCGTGCCTGTGCCATTCAAAACGTAGCATCTGCTTTTGGGAGATAATGCTGGAGGAAATACTTCATCTTCTCACGCGGTGGACTTGGACCACTCTTCCTTGTCCTCTCATCCTTGTGGCACGGGTGCACGGAGGCAACCACAGAGTTGTTGTGCATCCTGTGCCTCAAACAAATCCATAATCCTAGCCCAGGTTATGAATGAAGAAGATCCTAAGGCTTTTCATTCTGATTTCAAACCCAAGGCCCCCTGGATCCCTCAGACCCGATGCACGATATCTCTGATTCAGCCCCACACGTGCTCTATTGGCAAAATGTCCAATTGGTCTCTGGTCCTGCAGATGCACTGGGTGTGGCCATGGGACATATCGGTAATCTCAACCGCGCGCGCCAGTGTGGTTGCTTTCTCATTGGGGTCACGGGTCGGTTTGCTCTCTTGATAGGACCCACCACATCCCACAACGCACTCCAGATCCCTGAGACTCAGCGTGTGCCATCATACGTAGCCCTATCCCTCACTGACCGCTGCCTCTGCTACCTCAAATCTGGCAGCTCAGATCTTGGTCTCAGAATCAACTGTCGGGATAATTTGCGCTGGTTTCTTGGAGATCTGTCTGCCAAGCATCTGCTGTGCACTCTTCTAACACTCAGCGCATCACCTTCAATCCCATGTCTCCTGTCCTCTTGAGAGTGTGCGTCCAAGTTAAAGAGAGTTTCACCTTTGCTGCTCCATCACCAGGGGTTAGACCCTGCACTGGTTTCCATTCCCTGCTTTGCCTTCTCCTGCTTCCAGGGGTTCTGAGGCCTCATCCTGTCCTTGGAAGTAACAGAACTCTCTTCGGCAAGTGTCCTGTGCCAAGGGATGTTTGACTGGATGTTTCCATTGCTTTGTACATGGGAGCGTGTGAGCGCAGGTTGCACTGCTTCTCTGCCAACTGGGCATCGATGAATCAACACTTTCCAGATACATTTCACAGAAATGAGATTTTTGTTTAGCTCTTTGTTTCTATACAGCCGTGGTGGGAGGGATTGTCCGAACACTACAGTTTTGACATTGTGTTGATATCTCATTTGCAGTCTTTAATAAGTTTAATAGAATTGATTTACATGTTTTGGGAGTTATACGAAAATGAAGTTAGTTTTGAAACGTACTAAATGGACCTAGAAACCAGAATTGTCAATTTCGGTAACATTTTGTCAGCTGTAAGGAAAACATAGACAGGTAGAATGCAAAGTAGCAGTCCAAACTGTTAAAGGGGTCATGTCAACTCTTTCCTGTTGAAGCCTCCGAAACCAACAGGAACCATGAAGTATCTATTGGAAACATGAAATAACCCCCAACCTTGGATTCACTTGTGCCTGTGGTGCCCTTTACTCCCAATGACACCTACTGGCCAATGATGGCATTTCAAGGGGTAACATCCCTCTCTTGGAAAATATAAGAGAAAACAAACCAAATATATACATTTAGGTTTGAATGCAAAATCAAATAGAAGCATTGTAGCTATGAGAACCCTGCTGCAGCCATGCTAGTCTACTGAGAGCCAGGTGTTCTTCTATCAGTGATGAGAACGCTTAATCATTCGATAATTTTGGGTAAAGCAATTTAACGCAACCAAGTCTGCAAACCCCATGCTATAGAGCTCCCGGGGGCTTGACTCAACTGAAAGACGGTCCTCATAATCTGTATCTTTAATGTCATTGGCGACTTTTACACTTCAGTTCCCTATCTGAGTTATAATATTTACCTATAATGTCTTGAAAAACGGAGGCCTAATACATATTCAAGTTCATTCAAATATTCCCCTCACTTACCACACTCCATTCTCCCCAGAAAAGGCATAAATCCAGCATTTGCTGAATCTAGCGGAAGGCTATCGTTTCTTTGTGTGAGCAAAGTATTCAATTCCTATCTATTGCAGTCGAGACTATTTGACCTTTAAGATTTTCACAGATGTTCACAGAGTGTGAAGCTGGAGGAACTCTTATTGTAGGAGGGGCTTGCTCTTCCCGTGCTGGCTTCATAGCAGCTCAGGTAGTGATCCTTCAAAATGGATGCCTGAGTGGAGGGGAGGGAAGAGCAAGTGCTTGATAGCTAGGCCCAAACCTGGGAAAAGGCTTACCTGGGCTTGCTGCACTTTGTTATGAATGGCTTGGAAATGCCCCTTAGGATGTGTGGATTCTCAAGACCTCTTCCAAGAACTTCAGCGATTCGATCACCTCTGCCATCTCTTCCTTTTAGACGTCAGGGATCTTGGACCCGTTCTTGGAGCAGAGAATTGAGGAACTTCCTCAAGTCCACGTTGGCACTCCGTATGTTTCTGCCAGTGTCAGCGAGGTTCAATATGTCTCATGAAAGCCTTTGGAGCCTGGTATCCTCTACAGCTGTCTCCAGGCCAGTATTCTCCACTGTAGCACAACATCTCTCTTCAGTGTGTTCGCATCTCTCCTCAATCCGTGCAGCCAGCTTTTCGGCCAGCTTCTCTTCGTGTCTCCCATAAAGTCGACTTCAACAGGACTGGGCAAGCCTGAAAGTACCTCGGAGCCTCACCAGTAAGCTGATGACAGGCAGATCTTCCACTGTCTGCCCTTTCAGGTTCTGGAAACTGACCCGTGAACTCAGGTCTTTGGGCAGCAGCAGTATCTCGAACTGACACAGCTTCCCGGAACAAAGAGCTAAGCCAAGCTCCACAGAGGGCGGCAGCCCCTCCATCACACTGATCCACCCACAGAACTCTGCCCGGTTACCTAGGATCCACCAGCCACAACAAGCCTCGCGGTACACACCAACATTCCACCTGGAATCCAACCGCTAACTGCCATCCCCAATGGCTGCTGCCTCTTGTCAGTGTTGGGGGAGGGGCTGCATCCGACGAGCGGTTCCTAAGGTAAATGTGATTCTACCCGCTAGCGTCCCATGGGCCTTTGTTCTTCCCTCTCTCCTTCTCTTCAGATCTGTATGCACAGTACCAACGGAGGGAAGTGTGTCCATTTTCAGTTGATTTATTTCACACGTCTTTAAACTTTCTAACCGTTCACAGTACACAGAGACCCACTAAAGGAAACTTATGTTCCTGTAATATCCGGACACCCGGAATACATATCCGTCGGTCGATTTCTGCTGAAGCCCCCGCACTCTCAGGACATGGATCCATTGGTTTCATGGGGGCTGAAATTCCTAGGAATGAATCCAACCCCAATGTGCACTTTACTGTCTGTCTCTTTTGCTCTTAGTACACTTTTGCAGAGCTACTTGTCTTTGTTATAGGCTTATGCCATTTCTTCTCGACGTAGGCTAGAATATGGCATTCATTCATCCTGTTGGAAGACTTGCAAGTCTATATCACGGACTAGGAATCCATTTGATTCCAAATCGGCATTTGGGGTAGGTCACGATTTGCTCATATCAATCAATATTTACGAATATAAATGCACGCCTCTGATTTCCGAATACAAGTGTGCTGAGTACATTGAAGCCACGAAACTGGCTCAATGGGTGCTGAAACATCCTTGACATCACCTTGGGTATTTTCTTTTGAATAATCATGGTTTCCTTGTTATATGTCAGCCAATCGTACCCTTTTGGTGCTTTTTTGTTCGTTTGATTCTTTGTTGGTCTGCTTCTCGTTTGTTTTGCAAACACGTCAGGCCATGCATCTCTCCGTTCGCTTCCAACAGAGAGTCATATAAGCTGATTCAATTAAGATAGTGCTTCCAATCACCTAGGATTTCCTGCTTCCCTCTCCCATCTTTAGGGTTTGGATGTCCTCCTTGCCTTCTTCTAGTTTCTTCTTTGCCACTCATGCTCTTCTTGCATTTCCAATACTGGTTTTCTTCTTTCCATTTCATCTTGCTGCATTTCTATTCAGGGGAGAATTCTCATCCTTTCTTGTAGGATAAGTTTCGAACTGCTGAATTCTTTTAAGATTTGCCGGTCTGTGGAAATCTCTTGCTCTGCCGTTATTAGAAATGGCGGTCATGTGGCATAGGCTACCCGAGATGGCAGAATTTTGCCATTCAGGTTATGGTCTATGTCCTGGCACTCCTCCTGTCCTGCAATATTGCTGCCCGAGATATCAGCTGAAACCCATTTGGAGGTTCTCTTGTGACTCTGGTGATTTTTTCCAGGCGCGTTTTAAATCACTGGGATGCTCATGAACTTTGTTGATTTGAATCCTACAGCTGCTGGTAGGTCTATTGGGATTCCACCTCCTTTGGACGCTGTGTACTTCCTGAATTCTCATAGATGATTCTTTCTTAGCTTTCAGCTAGTTTCAGTCTGATTTTTCTACAGATGACTTTTCAGACATATTTTGTTTCTTTATCTCTTGCTTTTCCTTCTGGGACTCTTTCGAATCCTAGTCTTTCATGCTTTGTCTTACCCAGGATTCAACAGCAATGTTTTCATTGGTTTGCACTTGCTTTCCTATGTCTGCTTCTGACCGAGGGATTTCTGTTCCCCTGTTTTCACAGTCATTCACGCGTCCCTCCGCATTATCTAGTCTGCTTAGGACTGAATTTTAGCCCTGATATTATCTCATCCACTGAGTTTTCTGATATTATTTGGCTCGTCTTAAGGCTTTCTCTTCTCCTTTTCTGGTATTCTGCCTTTTGTGATTCTGAGACACTGTTGTTCTTCAGTGTTTCCCTCACCTCCATTTTCAATACTTGCTCTGGATAGCATTTTGCAGTCTAGTTGTTTGAAAGCTTATCTTTTGGGCCTTCAACCTCATTGGAATTAAAAATGGTACTTCCTGTTTCTTTTACTGTACTTCTTCATCTCTACTGGTCAGGTAATTTCAGGTATCTAATGTAGACTTCTAGGGTTTTGTTGAGAGAAATTTTAGACTCTTGGCTCTACGCAATTCCATGGGATTTCTGCGAGGACAATTTCTGCTAGACATTGATGCCATGTCCTGTTCCTGAGTGTGTTGTCTGGTATTTCTCCAATTGCTTGTGTTGCCTTTGTTGTGAGGAACACCCCATACTATTTCGATTAGCTTAACCTCATTTTCATTACACTTATCTCACAAATCTGAATGTTCACAGGGCACATCCTCTGGTGGAAATGAAGCTTCTAAAGGCTCTCAGCTCTGCATTCTGCTCTATGTCATTTTGGAGTGATTCCAAAACAGCAAACTGAGAGTGCGCTTGTGCTTTATAATGCCACGGGAATGTCCCAATGAAACCAGTCCTTCCCAGAACTTCGCTGTCTACAGAAACAGCTGTGGAATCATATGTATGGATGTCACACTTCAGGGCCTGCTGGAACGATCCCGCATACTGATCATGGTGTCCTCGGTGCAGTACCGTGCCTGTGCCATTCAAAACGTAGCATCTGCTTTTGGGAGATAATGCTGGAGGAAATACTTCATCTTCTCACGCGGTGGACTTGGACCACTCTTCCTTGTCCTCTCATCCTTGTGGCATGGGTGCACGGAGGCAACCACAGAGTTGTTGTGCATCCTGTGCCTCAAACAAATCCATAATCCTAGCCCAGGTTATGAATGAAGAAGATCCTAAGGCTTTTCATTCTGATTTCAAACCCAAGGCCCCCTGGATCCCTCAGACCCGATGCACGATATCTCTGATTCAGCCCCACACGTGCTCTATTGGCAAAATGTCCAATTGGTCTCTGGTCCTGCAGATGCACTGGGTGTGGCCATGGGACATATCGGTAATCTCAACCGCGCGCGCCAGTGTGGTTGCTTTCTCATTGGGGTCACGGGTCGGTTTGCTCTCTTGATAGGACCCACCACATCCCACAACGCACTCCAGATCCCTGAGACTCAGCGTGTGCCATCATCCGAAGCCCTATCCCTCACTGACCGCTGCCTCTGCGACCTCAATCTGGCAGCTCAGATCTTGGTCTCAGAATCAACTGTCGGGATAATTTGCGCTGGTTTCTTGGAGTTCTGTCAGCCAAGCATCTGCTGTGCACTCTTCTAACACTCAGCGCATCACCTTCAATCCCATGTCTCCTGTCCGCTTGAGAGTGTGCGTCCAAGTTAAAGAGAGTTTCACCTTTGCTGCTCCATCACCAGGGGTCAGACCCTGCACTGGTTTCCATTCCCTGCTTTGCCTTCTCCTGCTTCCAGGGGTTCTGAGGCCTCATCCTGTCCTTGGAAGTAACAGAACTCTCTTCGGCAAGTGTCCTGTGCCAAGGGATGTTTGACTGGATGTTTCCATTGCTTTGTACATGGGAGCGTGTGAGCGCAGGTTGCACTGCTTCTCTGCCAACTGGGCATCGATGAATCAACACTTTCCAGATACATTTCACAGAAATGAGATTTTTGTTTAGCTCTTTGTTTCTATACAGCCGTGGTGGGAGGGATTGTCTGAACACTACAGTTTTGACATTGTGTTGATATCTCATTTGCAGTCTTTAATAAGTTTAATAGAATTGATTTACATGTTTTGGGAGTTATACGAAAATGAAGTTAGTTTTGAAACGTACTAAATGGACCTAGAAACCAGAATTGTCAATTTCGGTAACATTTTGTCAGCTGTAAGGAAAACATAGACAGATAGAATGCAAAGTAGCAGTCCAAACTGTTAAAGGGGTCATGTCAACTCTTTCCTGTTGAAGCCTCCGAAACCAACAGGAACCATGAAGTATCTATTGGAAACATGAAATAACCCCCAACCTTGGATTCACTTGTGCATGTGGTGCCCTTTACTCCCAATGACACCTACTGGCCAATGATGGCATTTCAAGGGGTAACATCCCTCTCTTGGAAAATATAAGAGAAAACAAACCAAATATATACATTTAGGTTTGAATGCAAAATCAACTAGAAGCATTGTAGCTATGAGAACCCTGCTGCAGCCATGCTAGTCTACTGAGAGCCAGGTGTTCTTCTATCAGTGATGAGAACGCTTAATCATTCGGTAATGTTGGGTAAAGCAATTTAACGCAACCAAGTCTGCAACGCCCATGCTATAGAGCTCCCGGGGGCTTGACTCAACTGAAAGACGGTCCTCATAATCTGTATCTTTAATGTCATTGGCGACTTTTACACTTCAGTTCCCTATCTGAGTTATAATATTTACCTATAATGTCTTGAAAAACGGAGGCCTAATACATATTCAAGTTCAGTCAAATATTCCCCTCACTTACCACACTCCATTCTCCCCAGAAAAGGCATAAATCCAGCATTTGCTGAATCTAGCAGAAGGCTATCGTTTCTTTGTGTGAGCAAAGTATTCAATTCCTATCTATTGCAGTCGAGACTATTTGACCTTTAAGATTTTCACAGATGTTCACAGAGTGTGAAGCTGGAGGAACTCTTATTGTAGGAGGGGCTTGCTCTTCCCGTGCTGGCTTCATAGCAGCTCAGGTAGTGATCCTTCAAAATGGATGCCTGAGTGGAGGGGAGGGAAGAGCAAGTGCTTGATAGCTAGGCCCAAACCTGGGAAAATGCTTACCTGGGCTTGCTGCACTTTGGTATGAATGGCTTGGAAATGCCCCTTGGGATGTGTGGATTCTCAAGACCTCTTCCAAGAACTTCAGCGATTCGATCACCTCTGCCATCTCTTCCTTTTAGACGTCAGGGATCTTGGACCCGTTCTTGGAGCAGAGAATTGAGGAACTTCCTCAAGTCCACGTTGGCACTCCGTATGTTTCTGCCAGTGTCAGCGAGGTTCAATATGTCTCATGAAAGCCTTTGGAGCCTGGTATCCTCTACAGCTGTCTCCAGGCCAGTATTCTCCACAGTAGCACAACATCTCTCTTCAGTGTGTTCGCATCTCTCCTCAATCCGTGCAGCCAGCTTTTCGGCCAGCTTCTCTTCATGTCTCCCATAAAGTCGACTTCAACAGGACTGGGCAAGCCTGAAAGTACCTCGGAGCCTCACCAGTAAGCTGATGACAGGCAGATCTTCCACTGTCTGCCCTTTCAGGTCCTGGAAACTGACCCGTGAACTCAGGTCTTTGGGCAGCAGCAGTATCTCGAACTGACACAGCTTCCCGGAACAAAGAGCTAAGCCAAGCTCCACAGAGGGCGGCAGCCCCTCCATCACACTGATCCACCCACAGAACTCTGCCCGGTTACCTAGGATCCACCAGCCACAACAAGCCTCGCGGTACACACCAACATTCCACCTGGAATCCAACCGCTAACTGCCATCCCCAATGGCTGCTGCATCTTGTCAGTGTTGGGGGAGGGGCTGCATCCGACGAGCGGTTCCTAAGGTAAATGTGATTCTACCCACTAGCGTCCCATGGGCCTTTGTTCTTCCCTCTCTCCTTCTCTTCAGATCTGTATGCACAGTACCAACGGAGGGAAGTGTGTCCATTTTCAGTTGATTTATTTCACACGTCTTTAAACTTTCTAACCGTTCACAGTACACAGAGACCCACTAAAGGAAACTTATGTTCCTGTAATATCCGGACACCCGGAATACATATCCGTCGGTCGATTTCTGCTGAAGCCCCCGCACTCTCAGGACATGGATCCATTGGTTTCATGGGGGCTGAAATTCCTAGGAATGAATCCAACCCCAATGTGCACTTTACTGTCTGTCTCTTTTGCTCTTAGTACACTTTTGCAGAGCTACTTGTCTTTGTTATAGGCTTATGCCATTTCTTCTCGACGTAGGCTAGAATATGGCATTCATTCATCCTGTTGGAAGACTTGCAAGTCTATATCACGGACTAGGAATCCATTTGATTCCAAATCGGCATTTGGGGTAGGTCACGATTTGCTCATATCAATCAATATTTACGAATATAAATGCACGCCTCTGATTTCCGAATACAAGTGTGCTGAGTACATTGAAGCCACGAAACTGGCTCAATGGGTGCTGAAACATCCTTGACATCACCTTGGGTATTTTCTTTTGAATAATCATGGTTCCCTTGTTATATGTCAGCCAAACGTACCCTTTTGGTGCTTTTTTGTTCGTTTGATTCTTTGTTGGTCTGCTTCTCGTTTGTTTTGCAAACACGTCAGGCCATGCATCTCTCCGTTCGCTTCCAACAGAGAGTCATATAAGCTGATTCACTTAAGATAGTGCTTCCAATCACCTAGGATTTCCTGCTTCCCTCTCCCATCTTTAGGGTTTGGATGTCCTCCTTGCCTTCTTCTAGTTTCTTCTTTGCCACTCATGCTCTTCTTGCATTTCCAATACTGGTTTTCTTCTTTCCATTTCATCTTGCTGCATTTCTATTCAGGGGAGAATTCTCATCCTTTCTTGTAGGATAAGTTTCAAACTGCTGAATTCTTTTAAGATTTGCCGGTCTGTGGAAATCTCTTGCTCTGCCGTTATTAGAAATGGCGGTCATGTGGCATAGGCTACCGGAGATGGCAGCATTTTGCCATTCAGGTTATGGTCTATGTCCTGGCACTCCTCCTGTCCTGCAATATTGCTGCCCGAGATATCAGCTGAAACCCCTTTGGAGGTTCTCTTGTGACTCTGGTGATTTTTTCCAGGCGCGTTTTAAATCACTGGGATGCTCATGAACTTTGTTGATTTGAATCCTACAGCTGCTGGTAGGTCTATTGGGATTCCACCTCCTTTGGACGCTGTGTACTTCCTGAATTCGCATAGATGATTCTTTCTTAGCTTTCAGCTAGTTTCAGTCTGATTTTTCTACAGATGACTTTTCAGACATATTTTGTTTCTTTATCTCTTGCTTTTCCTTCTGGGACTCTTTCGAATCCTAGTCTTCCATGCTTTGTCTTACCCAGGATTCAACAGCAATGTTTTCATTGGTTTGCACTTGCTTTCCTATGTCTGCTTCTGACCGAGGGATTTCTGTTCCCCTGTCTTCACAGTCATTCACGCGTCCCTCCGCATTATCTAGTCTGCTTAGGACTGAATTTTAGCCCTGATATTATCTCATCCACTGAGTTTTCTGATATTATTTGGCTCGTCTTAAGGCTTTCTCTTCCCCTTTTCTGGTATTCTGCCTTTTGTGATTCTGAGACACTGTTGTTCTTCAGTGTTTCCCTCACCTCCGTTTTCAATACTTGCTCTGGATAGCGTTTTGCAGTCTAGTTGTTTGAAAGCTTATCTTTTGGGCCTTCAACCTCATTGGAATTGAAAATCGTACTTCCTGTTTCTTTTACTGTACTTCTTCATCTCTACTGGTCAGGTAATTTCAGGTATCTAATGTAGACTTCTAGGGTTTTGTTGAGAGAAATTTTAGACTCTTGGCTCTACGCAATTCCATGGGATTTCTGCGAGGACAATTTCTGCTAGACATTGATGCCATGTCCTGTTCCTGAGTGTGTTGTCTGGTATTTCTCCAATTGCTTGTGTTGCCTTTGTTGTGATGAACACCCCATACTAGTTCGATTAGCATAACCTCATTTTCATTACACTTATCTCACAAATCTGAATGTTCACAGGGCACATCCTCTGGTGGAAATGAAGCTTCTAAAGGCTCTCAGCTCTGCATTCTGCTCTATGTCATTTTGGAGTGATTCCAAAACAGCAAACTGAGAGTGCGCTTGTGCTTTATAATGCCACGGGAATGTCCCAATGAAACCAGTCCTTCCCAGAACTTCGCTGTCTACAGCAACACCTGTGGAATCATATGTATGGATGTCACACTTCAGGGCCTGCTGGAAAGATCCCGCATACTGATCATAGTGTCCTCGGTGCAGTACCGTGCCTGTGCCATTCAAAACGTAGCATCTGCTTTTGGGAGATAATGCTGGAGGAAATACTTCATCTTCTCACGCGGTGGACTTGGACCACTCTTCCTTGTCCCCTCATCCTTGTGGCACGGGTGCACGGAGGCAACCACAGAGTTGTTGTGCATCCTGTGCCTCAAACAAATCCATAATCCTAGCCCAGGTTATGAATGAAGAAGATCCTAAGGCTTTTCATTCTGATTTCAAACCCAAGGCCCCCTGGATCCCTCAGACCCGATGCACGCTATCTCTGATTCAGCCCCACACGTGCTCTATTGGCAAAATGTCCAATTGGTCTCTGGTCCTGCAGATGCACTGGGTGTGGCCATGGGACATATCGGTAATCTCAACCGCGCGCGCCAGTGTGGTTGCTTTCTCATTGGGGTCACGGGTCGGTTTGCTCTCTAGATAGGACCCACCACATCCCACAACGCACTCCAGATCCCTGAGACTCAGCGTGTGCCATCATCCGAAGCCCTATCCCTCACTGACCGCTGCCTCTGCTACCTCAAATTTGGCAGCTCAGATCTTGGTCTCAGAATAAACTGTGGGGATATTTCGCGCTGGTTTCTTGGAGTTCTGTCAGCGAAGCATCTGCTGTGCACTCTTCTAACACTCAGCGCATCACCTTCAATCCCATGTCTCCTGTCCCCTTGAGAGTGTGCGTCCAGGTTAAAGAGAGTTTCACCTTTGCTGCTCCATCACCAGGGGTCAGACCCTGCACTGGTTTCCATTCCCTGCTTTGCCTTCTCCTGCTTCCAGGGGTTCTGAGGCCTCATTCTGTCCTTGGAAGTAACAGAACTCTCTTCGGCAAGTGTCCTGTGCCAAGGGATGTTTGACTGGATGTTTCCATTGCTTTGTACATGGGAGCGTGTGAGCGCAGGTTGCACTGCTTCTCTGCCAACTGGGCATCGATTAATCAACACTTTCCAGATACATTTCACAGAAATGAGATTTTTGTTTAGCTCTTTGTTTCTATACAGCCGTGGTGGGAGGGATTGTCTGAACACTACAGTTTTGACATTGTGTTGATATCTCATTTGCAGTCTTTAATAAGTTTAATAGAATTGATTTACATGTTTTGGGAGTTATACGAAAATGAAGTTAGTTTTGAAACGTACTAAATGGACCTAGAAACCAGAATTGTCAATTTCGGTAACATTTTGTCAGCTGTAAGGAAAACATAGACAGATAGAATGCAAAGTAGCAGTCCAAACTGTTAAAGGGGTCATGTCAACTCTTTCCTGTTGAAGCCTCCGAAACCAACAGGAACCATGAAGTATCTATTGGAAACATGAAATAACCCCCAACCTTGGATTCACTTGTGCATGTGGTGCCCTTTACTCCCAATGACACCTACTGGCCAATGATGGCATTTCAAGGGGTAACATCCCTCTCTTGGAAAATATAAGAGAAAACAAACCAAATATATACATTTAGGTTTGAATGCAAAATCAACTAGAAGCATTGTAGCTATGAGAACCCTGCTGCAGCCATGCTAGTCTACTGAGAGCCAGGTGTTCTTCTATCAGTGATGAGAACGCTTAATCATTCGATAATGTTGGGTAAAGCAATTTAACGCAACCAAGTCTGCAACGCCCATGCTATAGAGCTCCCGGGGGCTTGACTCAACTGAAAGACGGTCCTCATAATCTGTATCTTTAATGTCATTGGCGACTTTTACACTTCAGTTCCCTATCTGAGTTATAATATTTACCTATAATGTCTTGAAAAACGGAGGCCTAATACATATTCAAGTTCAGTCAAATATTCCCCTCACTTACCACACTCCATTCTCCCCAGAAAAGGCATAAATCCAGCATTTGCTGAATCTAGCAGAAGGCTATCGTTTCTTTGTGTGAGCAAAGTATTCAATTCCTATCTATTGCAGTCGAGACTATTTGACCTTTAAGATTTTCACAGATGTTCACAGAGTGTGAAGCTGGAGGAACTCTTATTGTAGGAGGGGCTTGCTCTTCCCGTGCTGGCTTCATAGCAGCTCAGGTAGTGATCCTTCAAAATGGATGCCTGAGTGGAGGGGAGGGAAGAGCAAGTGCTTGAGAGCTAGGCCCAAACCTGGGAAAATGCTTACCTGGGCTTGCTGCACTTTGGTATGAATGGCTTGGAAATGCCCCTTGGGATGTGTGGATTCTCAAGGCCTCTTCCAAGAACTTCAGCGATTCGATCACCTCTGCCATCTCTTCCTTTTAGACGTCAGGGATCTTGGACCCGTTCTTGGAGCAGAGAATTGAGGAACTTCCTCAAGTCCACGTTGGCACTCCGTATGTTTCTGCCAGTGTCAGCGAGGTTCAATATGTCTCATGAAAGCCTTTGGAGCCTGGTATCCTCTACAGCTGTCTCCAGGCCAGTATTCTCCACTGTAGCACAACATCTCTCTTCAGTGTGTTCGCATCTCTCCTCAATCCGTGCAGCCAGCTTTTCGGCCAGCTTCTCTTCGTGTCTCCCATAAAGTCGACTTCAACAGGACTGGGCAAGCCTGAAAGTACCTCGGAGCCTCACCAGTAAGCTGATGACAGGCAGATCTTCCACTGTCTGCCCTTTCAGGTTCTGGAAACTGACCCGTGAACTCAGGTCTTTGGGCAGCAGCAGTATCTCGAACTGACACAGCTTCCCGGAACAAAGAGCTAAGCCAAGCTCCACAGAGGGCGGCAGCCCCTCCATCACACTGATCCACCCACAGAACTCTGCCCGGTTACCTAGGATCCACCAGCCTCGCGGTACACACCAACATTCCACCTGGAATCCAACCGCTAACTGCCATCCCCAATGGCTGCTGCATCTTGTCAGTGTTGGGGGAGGGGCTGCATCCGACGAGCGGTTCCTAAGGTAAATGTGATTCTACCCGCTAGCGTCCCATGGGCCTTTGTTCTTCCCTCTCTCCTTCTCTTCAGATCTTTATGCACAGTACCAACGGAGGGAAGTGTGTCCATTTTCAGTTGATTTATTTCACACGTCTTTAAACTTTCTAACCGTTCACAGTACACAGAGACCCACTAAAGGAAACTTATGTTCCTGTAATATCCGGACACCCGGAATACATATACGTTGGTCGATTTCTGCTGAAGCCCCCGCACTCTCAGGACATGGATCCATTGGTTTCATGGGGGCTGAAATTCCTAGGAATGAATCCAACCCCAATGTGCACTTTACTGTCTGTCTCTTTTGCTCTTAGTACACTTTTGCAGAGCTACTTGTCTTTGTTATAGGCTTATGCCATTTCTTCTCGACGTAGGCTAGAATATGGCATTCATTCATCCTGTTGGAAGACTTGCAAGTCTATATCACGGACTAGGAATCCATTTGATTCCAAATCGGCATTTGGGGTAGGTCACGATTTGCTCATATCAATCAATATTTACGAATATAAATGCACGCCTCTGATTTCCGAATACAAGTGTGCTGAGTACATTGAAGCCACGAAACTGGCTCAATGGGTGCTGAAACATCCTTGACATCACCTTGGGTAATTTCTTTTGAATAATCATGGTTCCCTTGTTATATGTCAGCCAAACGTACCCTTTTGGTGCTTTTTTGTTCGTTTGATTCTTTGTTGGTCTGCTTCTCGTTTGTTTTGCAAACACGTCAGGCCATGCATCTCTCCGTTCGCTTCCAACAGAGAGTCATATAAGCTGATTCACTTAAGATAGTGCTTCCAATCACCTAGGATTTCCTGCTTCCCTCTCCCATCTTTAGGGTTTGGATGTCCTCCTTGCCTTCTTCTAGTTTCTTCTTTGCCACTCATGCTCTTCTTGCATTTCCAATACTGGTTTTCTTCTTTCAATTTCATCTTGCTGCATTTCTATTCAGGGGAGAATTCTCATCCTTTCTTGTAGGATAAGTTTCGAACTGCTGAATTCTTTTAAGATTTGCCGGTCTGTGGAAATCTCTTGCTCTGCCGTTATTAGAAATGGCGGTCATGTGGCATAGGCTACCCGAGATGGCAGCATTTTGCCATTCAGGTTATGGTCTATGTCCTGGCACTCCTCCCTGTCCTGCAATATTGCTGCCCGAGATATCAGCTGAAACCCCTTTGGAGGTTCTCTTGTGACTCTGGTGATTTTTTCCAGGCGCGTTTTAAATCACTGGGATGCTCATGAACTTTGTTGATTTGAATCCTACAGCTGCTGGTAGGTCTATTGGGATTCCACCTCCTTTGGACGCTGTGTACTTCCTGAATTCGCATAGATGATTCTTTCTTAGCTTTCAGCTAGTTTCAGTCTGATTTTTCTACAGATGACTTTTCAGACATATTTTGTTTCTTTATCTCTTGCTTTTCCTTCTGGGACTCTTTCGAATCCTAGTCTTCCATGCTTTGTCTTACCCAGGATTCAACAGCAATGTTTTCATTGGTTTGCACTTGCTTTCCTATGTCTGCTTCTGACCGAGGGATTTCTGTTCCCCTGTCTTCACAGTCATTCACGCGTCCCTCCGCATTATCTAGTCTGCTTAGGACTGAATTTTAGCCCTGATATTATCTCATCCACTGAGTTTTCTGATATTATTTGGCTCGTCTTAAGGCTTTCTCTTCCCCTTTTCTGGTATTCTGCCTTTTGTGATTCTGAGACACTGTTGTTCTTCAGTGTTTCCCTCACCTCCGTTTTCAATACTTGCTCTGGATAGCGTTTTGCAGTCTAGTTGTTTGAAAGCTTATCTTTTGGGCCTTCAACCTCATTGGAATTGAAAATCGTACTTCCTGTTTCTTTTACTGTACTTCTTCATCTCTACTGGTCAGGTAATTTCAGGTATCTAATGTAGACTTCTAGGGTTTTGTTGAGAGAAATTTTAGACTCTTGGCTCTACGCAATTCCATGGGATTTCTGCGAGGACAATTTCTGCTAGACATTGATGCCATGTCCTGTTCCTGAGTGTGTTGTCTGGTATTTCTCCAATTGCTTGTGTTGCCTTTGTTGTGATGAACACCCCATACAATTTCGATTAGCATAACCTCATTTTCATTATGCTTATCTCACAAATATGAATGTTCACAGGGCACATCCTCTGGTGGAAATGAAGCTTCTAAAGGCTCTCAGCTCTGCATTCTGCTCTATGTCATTTTGGAGTGATTCCAAAACAGCAAACTGAGAGTGCGCTTGTGCTTTATAATGCCACGGGAATGTCCCAATGAAACCAGTCCTTCCCAGAACTTCGCTGCCTACAGCAACACCTGTGGAATCATATGTATGGATGTCACACTTCAGGGCCTGCTGGAAAGATCCCGCAGACTGATCTTGGTGTCCTCGGTGCAGTACCGTGCCTGTGCCATTCAAAACGTAGCATCTGCTTTTGGGAGATAATGCTGGAGGAAATACTTCATCTTCTCACACGGTGGACTTGGACCACTCTTCCTTGTCCTCTCATCCTTGTGGCACGGGTGCACGGAGGCAACCACAGAGTTGTTGTGCATCCTGTGCCTCAAACAAATCCATAATCCTAGCCCAGGTTATGAATGAAGAAGATCCTAAGGCTTTTCATTCTGATTTCAAACCCAAGGCCCCCTGGATCCCTCAGACCCGATGCACGCTATCTCTGATTCAGCCCCACACGTGCTCTATTGGCAAAATGTCCAATTGGTCTCTGGTCCTGCAGATGCACTGGGTGTGGCCATGGGACATATCGGTAATCTCAACCGCGCGCGCCAGTGTGGTTGCTTTCTCATTGGGGTCACGGGTCGGTTTGCTCTCTTGATAGGACCCACCACATCCCACAACGCACTCCAGATCCCTGAGACTCAGCGTGTGCCATCATCCGAAGCCCTATCCCTCACTGACCGCTGCCTCTGCTACCTCAAATCTGGCAGCTCAGATCTTGGTCTCAGAATCAACTGTGGGGATATTTTGCGCTGGTTTCTTGGAATTCTGTCAGCCAAGCATCTGCTGTCCACTCTTCTAACACTCAGCGCATCACCTTCAATCCCATGTCTCCTGTCCCCTTGAGAGTGTGCGTCCAGGTTAAAGAGAGTTTCACCTTTGCTGCTCCATCACCAGGGGTCAGACCCTGCACTGGTTTCCATTCCCTGCTTTGCCTTCTCCTGTTTCCAGGGGTTCTGAGGCCTCATCCTGTCCTTGGAAGTAGCAGACCTCTCTTTGGCAAGTGTCCTGTGCCAAGGGCTGTTTGACTGGATGTTTCCAATGCTTTGTACATGGGAGCGTGTGAGCGCAGGTTGCACTGCTTCTCTGCCAACTGGGCATCGATGAATCAACACTTTCCAGATACATTTCACAGAAATGTGATTTTTGTTTAGCTCTTTGTATCTATACAGCCGTGGTGGGAGGGATTGTCCGAACACTACAGTTTTGACATTGTGTTGATATCTCATTTGCAGTCTTTAATAAGTTTAATAGAATTGATTTACATGTTTTGGGAGTTATACGAAAATGAAGTTAGTTTTGAAACGTACTAAATGGACCTAGAAACCAGAATTGTCAATTTCGGTAACATTTTGTCAGCTGTAAGGAAAACATAGACAGATAGAATGCAAAGTAGCAGTCCAAACTGTTAAAGGGGTCATGTCAACTCTTTCCTGTTGAAGCCTCCGAAACCAACAGGAACCATGAAGTATCTATTGGAAACATGAAATAACCCCCAACCTTGGATTCACTTGTGCATGTGGTGCCCTTTACTCCCAATGACACCTACTGGCCAATGTTGGCATTTCAAGGGGTAACATCCCTCTCTTGGAAAATATAAGAGAAAACAAACCAAATATATACATTTAGGTTTGAATGCAAAATCAACTAGAAGCATTGTAGCTATGAGAACCCTGCTGCAGCCATGCTAGTCTACTGAGAGCCAGGTGTTCTTCTATCAGTGATGAGAACGCTTAATCATTCGATAATGTTGGGTAAAGCAATTTAACGCAACCAAGTCTGCAACGCCCATGCTATAGAGCTCCCGGGGGCTTGACTCAACTGAAAGACGGTCCTCATAATCTGTATCTTTAATGTCATTGGCGACTTTTACACTTCAGTTCCCTATCTGAGTTATAATATTTACCTATAATGTCTTGAAAAACGGAGGCCTAATACATATTCAAGTTCAGTCAAATATTCCCCTCACTTACCACACTCCATTCTCCCCAGAAAAGGCATAAATCCAGCATTTGCTGAATCTAGCAGAAGGCTATCGTTTCTTTGTGTGAGCAAAGTATTCAATTCCTATCTATTGCAGTCGAGACTATTTGACCTTTAAGATTTTCACAGATGTTCACAGAGTGTGAAGCTGGAGGAACTCTTATTGTAGGAGGGGCTTGCTCTTCCCGTGCTGGCTTCATAGCAGCTCAGGTAGTGATCCTTCAAAATGGATGCCTGAGTGGAGGGGAGGGAAGAGCAAGTGCTTGAGAGCTAGGCCCAAACCTGGGAAAATGCTTACCTGGGCTTGCTGCACTTTGGTATGAATGGCTTGGAAATGCCCCTTGGGATGTGTGGATTCTCAAGACCTCTTCCAAGAACTTCAGCGATTCGATCACCTCTGCCATCTCTTCCTTTTAGACGTCAGGGATCTTGGACCCGTTCTTGGAGCAGAGAATTGAGGAACTTCCTCAAGTCCACGTTGGCACTCCGTATGTTTCTGCCAGTGTCAGCGAGGTTCAATATGTCTCATGAAAGCCTTTGGAGCCTGGTATCCTCTACAGCTGTCTCCAGGCCAGTATTCTCCACTGTAGCACAACATCTCTCTTCAGTGTGTTCGCATCTCTCCTCAATCCGTGCAGCCAGCTTTTCGGCCAGCTTCTCTTCGTGTCTCCCATAAAGTCGACTTCAACAGGACTGGGCAAGCCTGAAAGTACCTCGGAGCCTCACCAGTAAGCTGATGACAGGCAGATCTTCCACTGTCTGCCCTTTCAGGTTCTGGAAACTGACCCGTGAACTCAGGTCTTTGGGCAGCAGCAGTATCTCGAACTGACACAGCTTCCCGGAACAAAGAGCTAAGCCAAGCTCCACAGAGGGCGGCAGCCCCTCCATCACACTGATCCACCCACAGAACTCTGCCCGGTTACCTAGGATCCACCAGCCTCGCGGTACACACCAACATTCCACCTGGAATCCAACCGCTAACTGCCATCCCCAATGGCTGCTGCATCTTGTCAGTGTTGGGGGAGGGGCTGCATCCGACGAGCGGTTCCTAAGGTAAATGTGATTCTACCCGCTAGCGTCCCATGGGCCTTTGTTCTTCCCTCTCTCCTTCTCTTCAGATCTGTATGCACAGTACCAACGGAGGGAAGTGTGTCCATTTTCAGTTGATTTATTTCACACGTCTTTAAACTTTCTAACCTTTCACAGTACACAGAGACCCACTAAAGGAAACTTATGTTCCTGTAATATCCGGACACCCGGAATACATATCCGTCGGTCGATTTCTGCTGAAGCCCCCGCACTCTCAGGACATGGATCCATTGGTTTCATGGGGGCTGAAATTCCTAGGAATGAATCCAACCCCAATGTGCACTTTACTGTCTGTCTCTTTTGCTCTTAGTACACTTTTGCAGAGCTACTTGTCTTTGTTATAGGCTTATGCCATTTCTTCTCGACGTAGGCTAGAATATGGCATTCATTCATCCTGTTGGAAGACTTGCAAGTCTATATCACGGACTAGGAATCCATTTGATTCCAAATCGGCATTTGGGGTAGGTCACGATTTGCTCATATCAATCAATATTTACGAATATAAATGCACGCCTCTGATTTCCGAATACAAGTGTGCTGAGTACATTGAAGCCACGAAACTGGCTCAATGGGTGCTGAAACATCCTTGACATCACCTTGGGTAATTTCTTTTGAATAATCATGGTTCCCTTGTTATATGTCAGCCAAACGTACCCTTTTGGTGCTTTTTTGTTCGTTTGATTCTTTGTTGGTCTGCTTCTCGTTTGTTTTGCAAACACGTCAGGCCATGCATCTCTCCGTTCGCTTCCAACAGAGAGTCATATAAGCTGATTCACTTAAGATAGTGCTTCCAATCACCTAGGATTTCCTGCTTCCCTCTCCCATCTTTAGGGTTTGGATGTCCTCCTTGCCTTCTTCTAGTTTCTTCTTTGCCACTCATGCTCTTCTTGCATTTCCAATACTGGTTTTCTTCTTTCCATTTCATCTTGCTGCATTTCTATTCAGGGGAGAATTCTCATCCTTTCTTGTAGGATAAGTTTCGAACTGCTGAATTCTTTTAAGATTTGCCGGTCTGTGGAAATCTCTTGCTCTGCCGTTATTAGAAATGGCGGTCATGTGGCATAGGCTACCCGAGATGGCAGCATTTTGCCATTCAGGTTATGGTCTATGTCCTGGCACTCCTCCCTGTCCTGCAATATTGCTGCCCGAGATATCAGCTGAAACCCCTTTGGAGGTTCTCTTGTGACTCTGGTGATTTTTTCCAGGCGCGTTTTAAATCACTGGGATGCTCATGAACTTTGTTGATTTGAATCCTACAGCTGCTGGTAGGTCTATTGGGATTCCACCTCCTTTGGACGCTGTGTACTTCCTGAATTCGCATAGATGATTCTTTCTTAGCTTTCAGCTAGTTTCAGTCTGATTTTTCTACAGATGACTTTTCAGACATATTTTGTTTCTTTATCTCTTGCTTTTCCTTCTGGGACTCTTTCGAATCCTAGTCTTCCATGCTTTGTCTTACCCAGGATTCAACAGCAATGTTTTCATTGGTTTGCACTTGCTTTCCTATGTCTGCTTCTGACCGAGGGATTTCTGTTCCCCTGTCTTCACAGTCATTCACGCGTCCCTCCGCATTATCTAGTCTGCTTAGGACTGAATTTTAGCCCTGATATTATCTCATCCACTGAGTTTTCTGATATTATTTGGCTCGTCTTAAGGCTTTCTCTTCCCCTTTTCTGGTATTCTGCCTTTTGTGATTCTGAGACACTGTTGTTCTTCAGTGTTTCCCTCACCTCCGTTTTCAATACTTGCTCTGGATAGCGTTTTGCAGTCTAGTTGTTTGAAAGCTTATCTTTTGGGCCTTCAACCTCATTGGAATTGAAAATCGTACTTCCTGTTTCTTTTACTGTACTTCTTCATCTCTACTGGTCAGGTAATTTCAGGTATCTAATGTAGACTTCTAGGGTTTTGTTGAGAGAAATTTTAGACTCTTGGCTCTACGCAATTCCATGGGATTTCTGCGAGGACAATTTCTGCTAGACATTGATGCCATGTCCTGTTCCTGAGTGTGTTGTCTGGTATTTCTCCAATTGCTTGTGTTGCCTTTGTTGTGATGAACACCCCATACAATTTCGATTAGCATAACCTCATTTTCATTATGCTTATCTCACAAATATGAATGTTCACAGGGCACATCCTCTGGTGGAAATGAAGCTTCTAAAGGCTCTCAGCTCTGCATTCTGCTCTATGTCATTTTGGAGTGATTCCAAAACAGCAAACTGAGAGTGCGCTTGTGCTTTATAATGCCACGGGAATGTCCCAATGAAACCAGTCCTTCCCAGAACTTCGCTGTCTACAGAAACACCTGTGGAATCATATGTATGGATGTCACACTTCAGGGCCTGCTGGAAAGATCCCGCAGACTGATCTTGGTGTCCTCGGTGCAGTACCGTGCCTGTGCCATTCAAAACGTAGCATCTGCTTTTGGGAGATAATGCTGGAGGAAATACTTCATCTTCTCACACGGTGGACTTGGACCACTCTTCCTTGTCCTCTCATCCTTGTGGCACGGGTGCACGGAGGCAACCACAGAGTTGTTGTGCATCCTGTGCCTCAAACAAATCCATAATCCTAGCCCAGGTTATGAATGAAGAAGATCCTAAGGCTTTTCATTCTGATTTCAAACCCAAGGCCCCCTGGATCCCTCAGACCCGATGCACGCTATCTCTGATTCAGCCCCACACGTGCTCTATTGGCAAAATGTCCAATTGGTCTCTGGTCCTGCAGATGCACTGGGTGTGGCCATGGGACATATCGGTAATCTCAACCGCGCGCGCCAGTGTGGTTGCTTTCTCATTGGGGTCACGGGTCGGTTTGCTCTCTAGATAGGACCCACCACATCCCACAACGCACTCCAGATCCCTGAGACTCAGCGTGTGCCATCATCCGAAGCCCTATCCCTCACTGACCGCTGCCTCTGCTACCTCAAATCTGGCAGCTCAGATCTTGGTCTCAGAATCAACTGTGGGGATATTTTGCGCTGGTTTCTTGGAATTCTGTCAGCCAAGCATCTGCTGTGCACTCTTCTAACACTCAGCGCATCACCTTCAATCCCATGTCTCCTGTCCCCTTGAGAGTGTGCGTCCAGGTTAAAGAGAGTTTCACCTTTGCTGCTCCATCACCAGGGGTCAGACCCTGCACTGGTTTCCATTCCCTGCTTTGCCTTCTCCTGTTTCCAGGGGTTCTGAGGCCTCATCCTGTCCTTGGAAGTAGCAGACCTCTCTTTGGCAAGTGTCCTGTGCCAAGGGCTGTTTGACTGGATGTTTCCAATGCTTTGTACATGGGAGCGTGTGAGCGCAGGTTGCACTGCTTCTCTGCCAACTGGGCATCGATGAATCAACACTTTCCAGATACATTTCACAGAAATGTGATTTTTGTTTAGCTCTTTGTATCTATACAGCCGTGGTGGGAGGGATTGTCCGAACACTACAGTTTTGACATTGTGTTGATATCTCATTTGCAGTCTTTAATAAGTTTAATAGAATTGATTTACATGTTTTGGGAGTTATACGAAAATGAAGTTAGTTTTGAAACGTACTAAATGGACCTAGAAACCAGAATTGTCAATTTCGGTAACATTTTGTCAGCTGTAAGGAAAACATAGACAGATAGAATGCAAAGTAGCAGTCCAAACTGTTAAAGGGGTCATGTCAACTCTTTCCTGTTGAAGCCTCCGAAACCAACAGGAACCATGAAGTATCTATTGGAAACATGAAATAACCCCCAACCTTGGATTCACTTGTGCATGTGGTGCCCTTTACTCCCAATGACACCTACTGGCCAATGTTGGCATTTCAAGGGGTAACATCCCTCTCTTGGAAAATATAAGAGAAAACAAACCAAATATATACATTTAGGTTTGAATGCAAAATCAACTAGAAGCATTGTAGCTATGAGAACCCTGCTGCAGCCATGCTAGTCTACTGAGAGCCAGGTGTTCTTCTATCAGTGATGAGAACGCTTAATCATTCGATAATGTTGGGTAAAGCAATTTAACGCAACCAAGTCTGCAACGCCCATGCTATAGAGCTCCCGGGGGCTTGACTCAACTGAAAGACGGTCCTCATAATCTGTATCTTTAATGTCATTGGCGACTTTTACACTTCAGTTCCCTATCTGAGTTATAATATTTACCTATAATGTCTTGAAAAACGGAGGCCTAATACATATTCAAGTTCAGTCAAATATTCCCCTCACTTACCACACTCCATTCTCCCCAGAAAAGGCATAAATCCAGCATTTGCTGAATCTAGCAGAAGGCTATCGTTTCTTTGTGTGAGCAAAGTATTCAATTCCTATCTATTGCAGTCGAGACTATTTGACCTTTAAGATTTTCACAGATGTTCACAGAGTGTGAAGCTGGAGGAACTCTTATTGTAGGAGGGGCTTGCTCTTCCCGTGCTGGCTTCATAGCAGCTCAGGTAGTGATCCTTCAAAATGGATGCCTGAGTGGAGGGGAGGGAAGAGCAAGTGCTTGAGAGCTAGGCCCAAACCTGGGAAAATGCTTACCTGGGCTTGCTGCACTTTGGTATGAATGGCTTGGAAATGCCCCTTGGGATGTGTGGATTCTCAAGACCTCTTCCAAGAACTTCAGCGATTCGATCACCTCTGCCATCTCTTCCTTTTAGACGTCAGGGATCTTGGACCCGTTCTTGGAGCAGAGAATTGAGGAACTTCCTCAAGTCCACGTTGGCACTCCGTATGTTTCTGCCAGTGTCAGCGAGGTTCAATATGTCTCATGAAAGCCTTTGGAGCCTGGTATCCTCTACAGCTGTCTCCAGGCCAGTATTCTCCACTGTAGCACAACATCTCTCTTCAGTGTGTTCGCATCTCTCCTCAATCCGTGCAGCCAGCTTTTCGGCCAGCTTCTCTTCGTGTCTCCCATAAAGTCGACTTCAACAGGACTGGGCAAGCCTGAAAGTACCTCGGAGCCTCACCAGTAAGCTGATGACAGGCAGATCTTCCACTGTCTGCCCTTTCAGGTTCTGGAAACTGACCCGTGAACTCAGGTCTTTGGGCAGCAGCAGTATCTCGAACTGACACAGCTTCCCGGAACCAAGAGCTAAGCCAAGCTCCACAGAGGGCGGCAGCCCCTCCATCACACTGATCCACCCACAGAACTCTGCCCGGTTACCTAGGATCCACCAGCCACAACAAGCCTCGCGGTACACACCAACATTCCACCTGGAATCCAACCGCTAACTGCCATCCCCAATGGCTGCTGCATCTTGTCAGTGTTGGGGGAGGGGCTGCATCCGACGAGCGGTTCCTAAGGTAAATGTTATTCTACCCGCTAGCGTCCCATGGGCCTTTGTTCTTCCCTCTCTCCTTCTCTTCAGATCTGTATGCACAGTACCAACGGAGGGAAGTGTGTCCATTTTCAGTTGATTTATTTCACACGTCTTTAAACTTTCTAACCGTTCACAGTACACAGAGACCCACTAAAGGAAACTTATGTTCCTGTAATATCCGGACACCCGGAATACATATCCGTCGGTCGATTTCTGCTGAAGCCCCCGCACTCTCAGGACATGGATCCATTGGTTTCATGGGGGCTGAAATTCCTAGGAATGAATCCAACCCCAATGTGCACTTTACTGTCTGTCTCTTTTGCTCTTAGTACACTTTTGCAGAGCTACTTGTCTTTGTTATAGGCTTATGCCATTTCTTCTCGACGTAGGCTAGAATATGGCATTCATTCATCCTGTTGGAAGACTTGCAAGTGTATATCACGGACTAGGAATCCATTTGATTCCAAATCGGCATTTGGGGTAGGTCACGATTTGCTCATATCAATCAATATTTACGAATATAAATGCACGCCTCTGATTTCCGAATACAAGTGTGCTGAGTACATTGAAGCCACGAAACTGGCTCAATGGGTTCTGAAACATCCTTGACATCACCTTGGGTAATTTCTTTTGAATAATCATGGTTCCCTTGTTATATGTCAGCCAAACGTACCCTTTTGGTGCTTTTTTGTTCGTTTGATTCTTTGTTGGTCTGCTTCTCGTTTGTTTTGCAAACACGTCAGGCCATGCATCTCTCCGTTCGCTTCCAACAGAGAGTCATATAAGCTGATTCACTTAAGATAGTGCTTCCAATCACCTAGGATTTCCTGCTTCCCTCTCCCATCTTTAGGGTTTGGATGTCCTCCTTGCCTTCTTCTAGTTTCTTCTTTGCCACTCATGCTCTTCTTGCATTTCCAATACTGGTTTTCTTCTTTCCATTTCATCTTGCTGCATTTCTATTCAGGGGAGAATTCTCATCCTTTCTTGTAGGATAAGTTTCGAACTGCTGAATTCTTTTAAGATTTGCCGGTCTGTGGAAATCTCTTGCTCTGCCGTTATTAGAAATGGCGGTCATGTGGCATAGGCTACCCGAGATGGCAGCATTTTGCCATTCAGGTTATGGTCTATGTCCTGGCACTCCTCCCTGTCCTGCAATATTGCTCCCCGAGATATCAGCTGAAACCCCTTTGGAGGTTCTCTTGTGACTCTGGTGATTTTTTCCAGGCGCGTTTTAAATCACTGGGATGCTCATGAACTTTGTTGATTTGAATCCTACAGCTGCTGGTAGGTCTATTGGGATTCCACCTCCTTTGGACGCTGTGTACTTCCTGAATTCGCATAGATGATTCTTTCTTAGCTTTCAGCTAGTTTCAGTCTGATTTTTCTACAGATGACTTTTCAGACATATTTTGTTTCTTTATCTCTTGCTTTTCCTTCTGGGACTCTTTCGAATCCTAGTCTTCCATGCTTTGTCTTACCCAGGATTCAACAGCAATGTTTTCATTGGTTTGCACTTGCTTTCCTATGTCTGCTTCTGACCGAGGGATTTCTGTTCCCCTGTCTTCACAGTCATTCACGCGTCCCTCCGCATTATCTAGTCTGCTTAGGACTGAATTTTAGCCCTGATATTATCTCATCCACTGAGTTTTCTGATATTATTTGGCTCGTCTTAAGGCTTTCTCTTCCCCTTTTCTGGTATTCTGCCTTTTGTGATTCTGAGACACTGTTGTTCTTCAGTGTTTCCCTCACCTCCGTTTTCAATACTTGCTCTGGATAGCGTTTTGCAGTCTAGTTGTTTGAAAGCTTATCTTTTGGGCCTTCAACCTCATTGGAATTGAAAATCGTACTTCCTGTTTCTTTTACTGTATTTCTTCATCTCTACTGGTAAGGTAATTTCAGGTATCTAATGTAGACTTCTAGGGTTTTGTTGAGAGAAATTTTAGACTCTTGGCTCTACGCAATTCCATGGGATTTCTGTGAGGACAATTTCTGCTAGACATTGATGCCATGTCCTGTTCCTGAGTGTGTTGTCTGGTATTTCTCCAATTGCTTGTGTTGCCTTTGTTGTGATGAACACCCCATACAATTTCGATTAGCATAACCTCATTTTCATTACGCTTATCTCACAAATCTGAATGTTCACAGGGCACATCCTCTGGTGGAAATGAAGCTTCTAAAGGCTCTCAGCTCTGCATTCTGCTCTATGTCATTTTGGAGTGATTCCAAAACAGCAAACTGAGAGTGCGCTTGTGCTTTATAATGCCACGGGAATGTCCCAATGAAACCAGTCCTTCCTAGAACTTCGCTGCCTACAGAAACACCTGTGGAATCATATGTATGGATGTCACACTTCAGGGCCTGCTGGAAAGATCCCGCAGACTGATCTTGGTGTCCTCGGTGCAGTACCGTGCCTGTGCCATTCAAAACGTAGCATCTGCTTTTGGGAGATAATGCTGGAGGAAATACTTCATCTTCTCACACGGTGGACTTGGACCACTCTTCCTTGTCCTCTCATCCTTGTGGCACGGGTGCACGGAGGCAACCACAGAGTTGTTGTGCATCCTGTGCCTCAAACAAATCCATAATCCTAGCCCAGGTTATGAATGAAGAAGATCCTAAGGCTTTTCATTCTGATTTCAAACCCAAGGCCCCCTGGATCCCTCAGACCCGATGCACGCTATCTCTGATTCAGCCCCACACGTGCTCTATTGGCAAAATGTCCAATTGGTCTCTGGTCCTGCAGATGCACTGGGTGTGGCCATGGGACATATCGGTAATCTCAACCGCGCGCGCCAGTGTGGTTGCTTTCTCATTGGGGTCACGGGTCGGTTTGCTCTCTTGATAGGACACACCACATCCCACAATGCAATCCAGATCCCTAAAAATCAGCGTGTGCCATCATCCGAAGCCCTATCCCTCACTGACCGCTGCCTCTGCTACCTCAAATTTGGCAGCTCAGATCTTGGTCTCAGAATCAACTGTGGGGATATTTTGCGCTGGTTTCTTGGAATTCTGTCAGCCAAGCATCTGCTGTGCACTCTTCTAACACTCAGCGCATCACCTTCAATCCCATGTCTCCTGTCCCCTTGAGAGTGTGCGTCCAGTTTAAAGAGAGTTTCACCTTTGCTGCTCCATCACCAGGGGTCAGACCCTGCACTGGTTTCCATTACCTGCTTTGCCTTCTCCTGTTTCCAGGGGTTCTGAGGCCTCATCCTGTCCTTGGAAGTAGCAGACCTCTCTTTGGCAAGTGTCCTGTGCCAAGGGCTGTTTGACTGGATGTTTCCAATGCTTTGTACATGGGAGCGTGTGAGCGCAGGTTGCACTGCTTCTCTGCCAACTGGGCATCGATGAATCAACACTTTCCAGATACATTTCACAGAAATGTGATTTTTGTTTAGCTCTTTGTATCTATACAGCCGTGGTGGGAGGGATTGTCCGAACACTACAGTTTTGACATTGTGTTGATATCTCATTTGCAGTCTTTAATAAGTTTAATAGAATTGATTTACATGTTTTGGGAGTTATACGAAAATGAAGTTAGTTTTGAAACGTACTAAATGGACCTAGAAACCAGAATTGTCAATTTCGGTAACATTTTGTCAGCTGTAAGGAAAACATAGACAGATAGAATGCAAAGTAGCAGTCCAAACTGTTAAAGGGGTCATGTCAACTCTTTCCTGTTGAAGCCTCCGAAACCAACAGGAACCATGAAGTATCTATTGGAAACATGAAATAACCCCCAACCTTGGATTCACTTGTGCATGTGGTGCCCTTTACTCCCAATGACACCTACTGGCCAATGATGGCATTTCAAGGGGTAACATCCCTCTCTTGGAAAATATAAGAGAAAACAAACCAAATATATACATTTAGGTTTGAATGCAAAATCAACTAGAAGCATTGTAGCTATGAGAACCCTGCTGCAGCCATGCTAGTCTACTGAGAGCCAGGTGTTCTTCTATCAGTGATGAGAACGCTTAATCATTCGATAATGTTGGGTAAAGCAATTTAACGCAACCAAGTCTGCAACGCCCATGCTATAGAGCTCCCGGGGGCTTGACTCAACTGAAAGACGGTCCTCATAATCTGTATCTTTAATGTCATTGGCGACTTTTACACTTCAGTTCCCTATCTGAGTTATAATATTTACCTATAATGTCTTGAAAAACGGAGGCCTAATACATATTCAAGTTCAGTCAAATATTCCCCTCACTTACCACACTCCATTATCCCCAGAAAAGGCATAAATCCAGCATTTGCTGAATCTAGCAGAAGGCTATCGTTTCTTTGTGTGAGCAAAGTATTCAATTCCTATCTATTGCAGTCGAGACTATTTGACCTTTAAGATTTTCACAGATGTTCACAGAGTGTGAAGCTGGAGGAACTCTTATTGTAGGAGGGGCTTGCTCTTCCCGTGCTGGCTTCATAGCAGCTCAGGTAGTGATCCTTCAAAATGGATGCCTGAGTGGAGGGGAGGGAAGAGCAAGTGCTTGAGAGCTAGGCCCAAACCTGGGAAAATGCTTACCTGGGCTTGCTGCACTTTGGTATGAATGGCTTGGAAATGCCCCTTGGGATGTGTGGATTCTCAAGACCTCTTCCAAGAACTTCAGCGATTCGATCACCTCTGCCATCTCTTCCTTTTAGACGTCAGGGATCTTGGACCCGTTCTTGGAGCAGAGAATTGAGGAACTTCCTCAAGTCCACGTTGGCACTCCGTATGTTTCTGCCAGTGTCAGCGAGGTTCAATATGTCTCATGAAAGCCTTTGGAGCCTGGTATCCTCTACAGCTGTCTCCAGGCCAGTATTCTCCACTGTAGCACAACATCTCTCTTCAGTGTGTTCACATCTCTCCTCAATCCGTGCAGCCAGCTTTTCGGCCAGCTTCTCTTCGTGTCTCCCATAAAGTCGACTTCAACAGGACTGGGCAAGCCTGAAAGTACCTCGGAGCCTCACCAGTAAGCTGATGACAGGCAGATCTTCCACTGTCTGCCCTTTCAGGTTCTGGAAACTGACCCGTGAACTCAGGTCTTTGGGCAGCAGCAGTATCTCGAACTGACACAGCTTCCCGGAACAATGAGCTAAGCCAAGCTCCACAGAGGGCGGCAGCCCCTCCATCACACTGATCCACCCACAGAACTCTGCCCGGTTACCTAGGATCCACCAGCCTCGCGGTACACACCAACATTCCACCTGGAATCCAACCGCTAACTGCCATCCCCAATGGCTGCTGCATCTTGTCAGTGTTGGGGGAGGGGCTGCATCCGACGAGCGGTTCCTAAGGTAAATGTGATTCTACCCGCTAGCGTCCCATGGGCCTTTGTTCTTCCCTCTCTCCTTCTCTTCAGATCTGTATGCACAGTACCAACGGAGGGAAGTGTGTCCATTTTCAGTTGATTTATTTCACACGTCTTTAAACTTTCTAACCTTTCACAGTACACAGAGACCCACTAAAGGAAACTTATGTTCCTGTAATATCCGGACACCCGGAATACATATCCGTCGGTCGATTTCTGCTGAAGCCCCCGCACTCTCAGGACATGGATCCATTGGTTTCATGGGGGCTGAAATTCCTAGGAATGAATCCAACCCCAATGTGCACTTTACTGTCTGTCTCTTTTGCTCTTAGTACACTTTTGCAGAGCTACTTGTCTTTGTTATAGGCTTATGCCATTTCTTCTCGACGTAGGCTAGAATATGGCATTCATTCATCCTGTTGGAAGACTTGCAAGTCTATATCACGGACTAGGAATCCATTTGATTCCAAATCGGCATTTGGGGTAGGTCACGATTTGCTCATATCAATCAATATTTACGAATATAAATGCACGCCTCTGATTTCCGAATACAAGTGTGCTGAGTACATTGAAGCCACGAAACTGGCTCAATGGGTGCTGAAACATCCTTGACATCACCTTGGGTAATTTCTTTTGAATAATCATGGTTCCCTTGTTATATGTCAGCCAAACGTACCCTTTTGGTGCTTTTTTGTTCGTTTGATTCTTTGTTGGTCTGCTTCTCGTTTGTTTTGCAAACACGCCAGGCCATGCATCTCTCCGTTCGCTTCCAACAGAGAGTCATATAAGCTGATTCACTTAAGATAGTGCTTCCAATCACCTAGGATTTCCTGCTTCCCTCTCCCATCTTTAGGGTTTGGATGTCCTCCTTGCCTTCTTCTAGTTTCTTCTTTGCCACTCATGCTCTTCTTGCATTTCCAATACTGGTTTTCTTCTTTCCATTTCATCTTGCTGCATTTCTATTCAGGGGAGAATTCTCATCCTTTCTTGTAGGATAAGTTTCGAACTGCTGAATTCTTTTAAGATTTGCCGGTCTGTGGAAATCTCTTGCTCTGCCGTTATTAGAAATGGCGGTCATGTGGCATAGGCTACCCGAGATGGCAGCATTTTGCCATTCAGGTTATGGTCTATGTCCTGGCACTCCTCCCTGTCCTGCAATATTGCTCCCCGAGATATCAGCTGAAACCCCTTTGGAGGTTCTCTTGTGACTCTGGTGATTTTTTCCAGGCGCGTTTTAAATCACTGGGATGCTCATGAACTTTGTTGATTTGAATCCTACAGCTGCTGGTAGGTCTATTGGGATTCCACCTCCTTTGGACGCTGTGTACTTCCTGAATTCGCATAGATGATTCTTTCTTAGCTTTCAGCTAGTTTCAGTCTGATTTTTCTACAGATGACTTTTCAGACATATTTTGTTTCTTTATCTCTTGCTTTTCCTTCTGGGACTCTTTCGAATCCTAGTCTTCCATGCTTTGTCTTACCCAGGATTCAACAGCAATGTTTTCATTGGTTTGCACTTGCTTTCCTATGTCTGCTTCTGACCGAGGGATTTCTGTTCCCCTGTCTTCACAGTCATTCACGCGTCCCTCCGCATTATCTAGTCTGCTTAGGACTGAATTTTAGCCCTGATATTATCTCATCCACTGAGTTTTCTGATATTATTTGGCTCGTCTTAAGGCTTTCTCTTCCCCTTTTCTGGTATTCTGCCTTTTGTGATTCTGAGACACTGTTGTTCTTCAGTGTTTCCCTCACCTCCGTTTTCAATACTTGCTCTGGATAGCGTTTTGCAGTCTAGTTGTTTGAAAGCTTATCTTTTGGGCCTTCAACCTCATTGGAATTGAAAATCGTACTTCCTGTTTCTTTTACTGTACTTCTTCATCTCTACTGGTCAGGTAATTTCAGGTATCTAATGTAGACTTCTAGGGTTTTGTTGAGAGAAATTTTAGACTCTTGGCTCTACGCAATTCCATGGGATTTCTGCGAGGACAATTTCTGCTAGACATTGATGCCATGTCCTGTTCCTGAGTGTGTTGTCTGGTATTTCTCCAATTGCTTGTGTTGCCTTTGTTGTGATGAACACCCCATACAATTTCGATTAGCATAACCTCATTTTCATTATGCTTATCTCACAAATATGAATGTTCACAGGGCACATCCTCTGGTGGAAATGAAGCTTCTAAAGGCTCTCAGCTCTGCATTCTGCTCTATGTCATTTTGGAGTGATTCCAAAACAGCAAACTGAGAGTGCGCTTGTGCTTTATAATGCCACGGGAATGTCCCAATGAAACCAGTCCTTCCCAGAACTTCGCTGTCTACAGAAACACCTGTGGAATCATATGTATGGATGTCACACTTCAGGGCCTGCTGGAAAGATCCCGCAGACTGATCTTGGTGTCCTCGGTGCAGTACCGTGCCTGTGCCATTCAAAACGTAGCATCTGCTTTTGGGAGATAATGCTGGAGGAAATACTTCATCTTCTCACACGGTGGACTTGGACCACTCTTCCTTGTCCTCTCATCCTTGTGGCACGGGTGCACGGAGGCAACCACAGAGTTGTTGTGCATCCTGTGCCTCAAACAAATCCATAATCCTAGCCCAGGTTATGAATGAAGAAGATCCTAAGGCTTTTCATTCTGATTTCAAACCCAAGGCCCCCTGGATCCCTCAGACCCGATGCACGCTATCTCTGATTCAGCCCCACACGTGCTCTATTGGCAAAATGTCCAATTGGTCTCTGGTCCTGCAGATGCACTGGGTGTGGCCATGGGACATATCGGTAATCTCAACCGCGCGCGCCAGTGTGGTTGCTTTCTCATTGGGGTCACGGGTCGGTTTGCTCTCTTGATAGGACCCACCACATCCCACAACGCACTCCAGATCCCTGAGACTCAGCGTGTGCCATCATCCGAAGCCCTATCCCTCACTGACCGCTGCCTCTGCTACCTCAAATCTGGCAGCTCAGATCTTGGTCTCAGAATCAACTGTGGGGATATTTTGCGCTGGTTTCTTGGAATTCTGTCAGCCAAGCATCTGCTGTGCACTCTTCTAACACTCAGCACATCACCTTCAATCCCATGTCTCCTGTCCGCTTGAGAGTGTGCGTCCAGGTTAAAGAGAGTTTCACCTTTGCTGCTCCATCACCAGGGGTCAGACCCTGCACTGGTTTCCATTCCCTGCTTTGCCTTCTCCTGTTTCCAGGGGTTCTGAGGCCTCATCCTGTCCTTGGAAGTAGCAGACCTCTCTTTGGCAAGTGTCCTGTGCCAAGGGCTGTTTGACTGGATGTTTCCAATGCTTTGTACATGGGAGCGTGTGAGCGCAGGTTGCACTGCTTCTCTGCCAACTGGGCATCGATGAATCAACACTTTCCAGATACATTTCACAGAAATGTGATTTTTGTTTAGCTCTTTGTATCTATACAGCCGTGGTGGGAGGGATTGTCCGAACACTACAGTTTTGACATTGTGTTGATATCTCATTTGCAGTCTTTAATAAGTTTAATAGAATTGATTTACATGTTTTGGGAGTTATACGAAAATGAAGTTAGTTTTGAAACGTACTAAATGGACCTAGAAACCAGAATTGTCAATTTCGGTAACATTTTGTCAGCTGTAAGGAAAACATAGACAGATAGAATGCAAAGTAGCAGTCCAAACTGTTAAAGGGGTCATGTCAACTCTTTCCTGTTGAAGCCTCCGAAACCAACAGGAACCATGAAGTATCTATTGGAAACATGAAATAACCCCCAACCTTGGATTCACTTGTGCATGTGGTGCCCTTTACTCCCAATGACACCTACTGGCCAATGTTGGCATTTCAAGGGGTAACATCCCTCTCTTGGAAAATATAAGAGAAAACAAACCAAATATATACATTTAGGTTTGAATGCAAAATCAACTAGAAGCATTGTAGCTATGAGAACCCTGCTGCAGCCATGCTAGTCTACTGAGAGCCAGGTGTTCTTCTATCAGTGATGAGAACGCTTAATCATTCGATAATGTTGGGTAAAGCAATTTAACGCAACCAAGTCTGCAACGCCCATGCTATAGAGCTCCCGGGGGCTTGACTCAACTGAAAGACGGTCCTCATAATCTGTATCTTTAATGTCATTGGCGACTTTTACACTTCAGTTCCCTATCTGAGTTATAATATTTACCTATAATGTCTTGAAAAACGGAGGCCTAATACATATTCAAGTTCAGTCAAATATTCCCCTCACTTACCACACTCCATTCTCCCCAGAAAAGGCATAAATCCAGCATTTGCTGAATCTAGCAGAAGGCTATCGTTTCTTTGTGTGAGCAAAGTATTCAATTCCTATCTATTGCAGTCGAGACTATTTGACCTTTAAGATTTTCACAGATGTTCACAGAGTGTGAAGCTGGAGGAACTCTTATTGTAGGAGGGGCTTGCTCTTCCCGTGCTGGCTTCATAGCAGCTCAGGTAGTGATCCTTCAAAATGGATGCCTGAGTGGAGGGGAGGGAAGAGCAAGTGCTTGAGAGCTAGGCCCAAACCTGGGAAAATGCTTACCTGGGCTTGCTGCACTTTGGTATGAATGGCTTGGAAATGCCCCTTGGGATGTGTGGATTCTCAAGACCTCTTCCAAGAACTTCAGCGATTCGATCACCTCTGCCATCTCTTCCTTTTAGACGTCAGGGATCTTGGACCCGTTCTTGGAGCAGAGAATTGAGGAACTTCCTCAAGTCCACGTTGGCACTCCGTATGTTTCTGCCAGTGTCAGCGAGGTTCAATATGTCTCATGAAAGCCTTTGGAGCCTGGTATCCTCTACAGCTGTCTCCAGGCCAGTATTCTCCACTGTAGCACAACATCTCTCTTCAGTGTGTTCGCATCTCTCCTCAATCCGTGCAGCCAGCTTTTCGGCCAGCTTCTCTTCGTGTCTCCCATAAAGTCGACTTCAACAGGACTGGGCAAGCCTGAAAGTACCTCGGAGCCTCACCAGTAAGCTGATGACAGGCAGATCTTCCACTGTCTGCCCTTTCAGGTTCTGGAAACTGACCCGTGAACTCAGGTCTTTGGGCAGCAGCAGTATCTCGAACTGACACAGCTTCCCGGAACAAAGAGCTAAGCCAAGCTCCACAGAGGGCGGCAGCCCCTCCATCACACTGATCCACCCACAGAACTCTGCCCGGTTACCTAGGATCCACCAGCCTCGCGGTACACACCAACATTCCACCTGGAATCCAACCGCTAACTGCCATCCCCAATGGCTGCTGCATCTTGTCAGTGTTGGGGGAGGGGCTGCATCCGACGAGCGGTTCCTAAGGTAAATGTGATTCTACCCGCTAGCGTCCCATGGGCCTTTGTTCTTCCCTCTCTCCTTCTCTTCAGATCTGTATGCACAGTACCAACGGAGGGAAGTGTGTCCATTTTCAGTTGATTTATTTCACACGTCTTTAAACTTTCTAACCTTTCACAGTACACAGAGACCCACTAAAGGAAACTTATGTTCCTGTAATATCCGGACACCCGGAATACATATCCGTCGGTCGATTTCTGCTGAAGCCCCCGCACTCTCAGGACATGGATCCATTGGTTTCATGGGGGCTGAAATTCCTAGGAATGAATCCAACCCCAATGTGCACTTTACTGTCTGTCTCTTTTGCTCTTAGTACACTTTTGCAGAGCTACTTGTCTTTGTTATAGGCTTATGCCATTTCTTCTCGACGTAGGCTAGAATATGGCATTCATTCATCCTGTTGGAAGACTTGCAAGTCTATATCACGGACTAGGAATCCATTTGATTCCAAATCGGCATTTGGGGTAGGTCACGATTTGCTCATATCAATCAATATTTACGAATATAAATGCACGCCTCTGATTTCCGAATACAAGTGTGCTGAGTACATTGAAGCCACGAAACTGGCTCAATGGGTGCTGAAACATCCTTGACATCACCTTGGGTAATTTCTTTTGAATAATCATGGTTCCCTTGTTATATGTCAGCCAAACGTACCCTTTTGGTGCTTTTTTGTTCGTTTGATTCTTTGTTGGTCTGCTTCTCGTTTGTTTTGCAAACACGTCAGGCCATGCATCTCTCCGTTCGCTTCCAACAGAGAGTCATATAAGCTGATTCACTTAAGATAGTGCTTCCAATCACCTAGGATTTCCTGCTTCCCTCTCCCATCTTTAGGGTTTGGATGTCCTCCTTGCCTTCTTCTAGTTTCTTCTTTGCCACTCATGCTCTTCTTGCATTTCCAATACTGGTTTTCTTCTTTCCATTTCATCTTGCTGCATTTCTATTCAGGGGAGAATTCTCATCCTTTCTTGTAGGATAAGTTTCGAACTGCTGAATTCTTTTAAGATTTGCCGGTCTGTGGAAATCTCTTGCTCTGCCGTTATTAGAAATGGCGGTCATGTGGCATAGGCTACCCGAGATGGCAGCATTTTGCCATTCAGGTTATGGTCTATGTCCTGGCACTCCTCCCTGTCCTGCAATATTGCTGCCCGAGATATCAGCTGAAACCCCTTTGGAGGTTCTCTTGTGACTCTGGTGATTTTTTCCAGGCGCGTTTTAAATCACTGGGATGCTCATGAACTTTGTTGATTTGAATCCTACAGCTGCTGGTAGGTCTATTGGGATTCCACCTCCTTTGGACGCTGTGTACTTCCTGAATTCGCATAGATGATTCTTTCTTAGCTTTCAGCTAGTTTCAGTCTGATTTTTCTACAGATGACTTTTCAGACATATTTTGTTTCTTTATCTCTTGCTTTTCCTTCTGGGACTCTTTCGAATCCTAGTCTTCCATGCTTTGTCTTACCCAGGATTCAACAGCAATGTTTTCATTGGTTTGCACTTGCTTTCCTATGTCTGCTTCTGACCGAGGGATTTCTGTTCCCCTGTCTTCACAGTCATTCACGCGTCCCTCCGCATTATCTAGTCTGCTTAGGACTGAATTTTAGCCCTGATATTATCTCATCCACTGAGTTTTCTGATATTATTTGGCTCGTCTTAAGGCTTTCTCTTCCCCTTTTCTGGTATTCTGCCTTTTGTGATTCTGAGACACTGTTGTTCTTCAGTGTTTCCCTCACCTCCGTTTTCAATACTTGCTCTGGATAGCGTTTTGCAGTCTAGTTGTTTGAAAGCTTATCTTTTGGGCCTTCAACCTCATTGGAATTGAAAATCGTACTTCCTGTTTCTTTTACTGTACTTCTTCATCTCTACTGGTCAGGTAATTTCAGGTATCTAATGTAGACTTCTAGGGTTTTGTTGAGAGAAATTTTAGACTCTTGGCTCTACGCAATTCCATGGGATTTCTGCGAGGACAATTTCTGCTAGACATTGATGCCATGTCCTGTTCCTGAGTGTGTTGTCTGGTATTTCTCCAATTGCTTGTGTTGCCTTTGTTGTGATGAACACCCCATACAATTTCGATTAGCATAACCTCATTTTCATTATGCTTATCTCACAAATATGAATGTTCACAGGGCACATCCTCTGGTGGAAATGAAGCTTCTAAAGGCTCTCAGCTCTGCATTCTGCTCTATGTCATTTTGGAGTGATTCCAAAACAGCAAACTGAGAGTGCGCTTGTGCTTTATAATGCCACGGGAATGTCCCAATGAAACCAGTCCTTCCCAGAACTTCGCTGTCTACAGAAACACCTGTGGAATCATATGTATGGATGTCACACTTCAGGGCCTGCTGGAAAGATCCCGCAGACTGATCTTGGTGTCCTCGGTGCAGTACCGTGCCTGTGCCATTCAAAACGTAGCATCTGCTTTTGGGAGATAATGCTGGAGGAAATACTTCATCTTCTCACACGGTGGACTTGGACCACTCTTCCTTGTCCTCTCATCCTTGTGGCACGGGTGCACGGAGGCAACCACAGAGTTGTTGTGCATCCTGTGCCTCAAACAAATCCATAATCCTAGCCCAGGTTATGAATGAAGAAGATCCTAAGGCTTTTCATTCTGATTTCAAACCCAAGGCCCCCTGGATCCCTCAGACCCGATGCACGCTATCTCTGATTCAGCCCCACACGTGCTCTATTGGCAAAATGTCCAATTGGTCTCTGGTCCTGCAGATGCACTGGGTGTGGCCATGGGACATATCGGTAATCTCAACCGCGCGCGCCAGTGTGGTTGCTTTCTCATTGGGGTCACGGGTCGGTTTGCTCTCTAGATAGGACCCACCACATCCCACAACGCACTCCAGATCCCTGAGACTCAGCGTGTGCCATCATCCGAAGCCCTATCCCTCACTGACCGCTGCCTCTGCTACCTCAAATCTGGCAGCTCAGATCTTGGTCTCAGAATCAACTGTGGGGATATTTTGCGCTGGTTTCTTGGAATTCTGTCAGCCAAGCATCTGCTGTGCACTCTTCTAACACTCAGCGCATCACCTTCAATCCCATGTCTCCTGTCCCCTTGAGAGTGTGCGTCCAGGTTAAAGAGAGTTTCACCTTTGCTGCTCCATCACCAGGGGTCAGACCCTGCACTGGTTTCCATTCCCTGCTTTGCCTTCTCCTGTTTCCAGGGGTTCTGAGGCCTCATCCTGTCCTTGGAAGTAGCAGACCTCTCTTTGGCAAGTGTCCTGTGCCAAGGGCTGTTTGACTGGATGTTTCCAATGCTTTGTACATGGGAGCGTGTGAGCGCAGGTTGCACTGCTTCTCTGCCAACTGGGCATCGATGAATCAACACTTTCCAGATACATTTCACAGAAATGTGATTTTTGTTTAGCTCTTTGTATCTATACAGCCGTGGTGGGAGGGATTGTCCGAACACTACAGTTTTGACATTGTGTTGATATCTCATTTGCAGTCTTTAATAAGTTTAATAGAATTGATTTACATGTTTTGGGAGTTATACGAAAATGAAGTTAGTTTTGAAACGTACTAAATGGACCTAGAAACCAGAATTGTCAATTTCGGTAACATTTTGTCAGCTGTAAGGAAAACATAGACAGATAGAATGCAAAGTAGCAGTCCAAACTGTTAAAGGGGTCATGTCAACTCTTTCCTGTTGAAGCCTCCGAAACCAACAGGAACCATGAAGTATCTATTGGAAACATGAAATAACCCCCAACCTTGGATTCACTTGTGCATGTGGTGCCCTTTACTCCCAATGACACCTACTGGCCAATGTTGGCATTTCAAGGGGTAACATCCCTCTCTTGGAAAATATAAGAGAAAACAAACCAAATATATACATTTAGGTTTGAATGCAAAATCAACTAGAAGCATTGTAGCTATGAGAACCCTGCTGCAGCCATGCTAGTCTACTGAGAGCCAGGTGTTCTTCTATCAGTGATGAGAACGCTTAATCATTCGATAATGTTGGGTAAAGCAATTTAACGCAACCAAGTCTGCAACGCCCATGCTATAGAGCTCCCGGGGGCTTGACTCAACTGAAAGACGGTCCTCATAATCTGTATCTTTAATGTCATTGGCGACTTTTACACTTCAGTTCCCTATCTGAGTTATAATATTTACCTATAATGTCTTGAAAAACGGAGGCCTAATACATATTCAAGTTCAGTCAAATATTCCCCTCACTTACCACACTCCATTCTCCCCAGAAAAGGCATAAATCCAGCATTTGCTGAATCTAGCAGAAGGCTATCGTTTCTTTGTGTGAGCAAAGTATTCAATTCCTATCTATTGCAGTCGAGACTATTTGACCTTTAAGATTTTCACAGATGTTCACAGAGTGTGAAGCTGGAGGAACTCTTATTGTAGGAGGGGCTTGCTCTTCCCGTGCTGGCTTCATAGCAGCTCAGGTAGTGATCCTTCAAAATGGATGCCTGAGTGGAGGGGAGGGAAGAGCAAGTGCTTGAGAGCTAGGCCCAAACCTGGGAAAATGCTTACCTGGGCTTGCTGCACTTTGGTATGAATGGCTTGGAAATGCCCCTTGGGATGTGTGGATTCTCAAGACCTCTTCCAAGAACTTCAGCGATTCGATCACCTCTGCCATCTCTTCCTTTTAGACGTCAGGGATCTTGGACCCGTTCTTGGAGCAGAGAATTGAGGAACTTCCTCAAGTCCACGTTGGCACTCCGTATGTTTCTGCCAGTGTCAGCGAGGTTCAATATGTCTCATGAAAGCCTTTGGAGCCTGGTATCCTCTACAGCTGTCTCCAGGCCAGTATTCTCCACTGTAGCACAACATCTCTCTTCAGTGTGTTCGCATCTCTCCTCAATCCGTGCAGCCAGCTTTTCGGCCAGCTTCTCTTCGTGTCTCCCATAAAGTCGACTTCAACAGGACTGGGCAAGCCTGAAAGTACCTCGGAGCCTCACCAGTAAGCTGATGACAGGCAGATCTTCCACTGTCTGCCCTTTCAGGTTCTGGAAACTGACCCGTGAACTCAGGTCTTTGGGCAGCAGCAGTATCTCGAACTGACACAGCTTCCCGGAACCAAGAGCTAAGCCAAGCTCCACAGAGGGCGGCAGCCCCTCCATCACACTGATCCACCCACAGAACTCTGCCCGGTTACCTAGGATCCACCAGCCACAACAAGCCTCGCGGTACACACCAACATTCCACCTGGAATCCAACCGCTAACTGCCATCCCCAATGGCTGCTGCATCTTGTCAGTGTTGGGGGAGGGGCTGCATCCGACGAGCGGTTCCTAAGGTAAATGTTATTCTACCCGCTAGCGTCCCATGGGCCTTTGTTCTTCCCTCTCTCCTTCTCTTCAGATCTGTATGCACAGTACCAACGGAGGGAAGTGTGTCCATTTTCAGTTGATTTATTTCACACGTCTTTAAACTTTCTAACCGTTCACAGTACACAGAGACCCACTAAAGGAAACTTATGTTCCTGTAATATCCGGACACCCGGAATACATATCCGTCGGTCGATTTCTGCTGAAGCCCCCGCACTCTCAGGACATGGATCCATTGGTTTCATGGGGGCTGAAATTCCTAGGAATGAATCCAACCCCAATGTGCACTTTACTGTCTGTCTCTTTTGCTCTTAGTACACTTTTGCAGAGCTACTTGTCTTTGTTATAGGCTTATGCCATTTCTTCTCGACGTAGGCTAGAATATGGCATTCATTCATCCTGTTGGAAGACTTGCAAGTGTATATCACGGACTAGGAATCCATTTGATTCCAAATCGGCATTTGGGGTAGGTCACGATTTGCTCATATCAATCAATATTTACGAATATAAATGCACGCCTCTGATTTCCGAATACAAGTGTGCTGAGTACATTGAAGCCACGAAACTGGCTCAATGGGTTCTGAAACATCCTTGACATCACCTTGGGTAATTTCTTTTGAATAATCATGGTTCCCTTGTTATATGTCAGCCAAACGTACCCTTTTGGTGCTTTTTTGTTCGTTTGATTCTTTGTTGGTCTGCTTCTCGTTTGTTTTGCAAACACGTCAGGCCATGCATCTCTCCGTTCGCTTCCAACAGAGAGTCATATAAGCTGATTCACTTAAGATAGTGCTTCCAATCACCTAGGATTTCCTGCTTCCCTCTCCCATCTTTAGGGTTTGGATGTCCTCCTTGCCTTCTTCTAGTTTCTTCTTTGCCACTCATGCTCTTCTTGCATTTCCAATACTGGTTTTCTTCTTTCCATTTCATCTTGCTGCATTTCTATTCAGGGGAGAATTCTCATCCTTTCTTGTAGGATAAGTTTCGAACTGCTGAATTCTTTTAAGATTTGCCGGTCTGTGGAAATCTCTTGCTCTGCCGTTATTAGAAATGGCGGTCATGTGGCATAGGCTACCCGAGATGGCAGCATTTTGCCATTCAGGTTATGGTCTATGTCCTGGCACTCCTCCCTGTCCTGCAATATTGCTCCCCGAGATATCAGCTGAAACCCCTTTGGAGGTTCTCTTGTGACTCTGGTGATTTTTTCCAGGCGCGTTTTAAATCACTGGGATGCTCATGAACTTTGTTGATTTGAATCCTACAGCTGCTGGTAGGTCTATTGGGATTCCACCTCCTTTGGACGCTGTGTACTTCCTGAATTCGCATAGATGATTCTTTCTTAGCT
This sequence comes from Vicugna pacos, assembly GCF_048564905.1. NCBI lineage: Eukaryota > Metazoa > Chordata > Mammalia > Artiodactyla > Camelidae > Vicugna > Vicugna pacos. Next base: position 63,591,148 of record NW_027328741.1, on the reverse strand, counting down.
TTCAGCTAGTTTCAGTCTGATTTTTCTACAGATGACTTTTCAGACATATTTTGTTTCTTTATCTCTTGCTTTTCCTTCTGGGACTCTTTCGAATCCTAGTCTTCCATGCTTTGTCTTACCCAGGATTCAACAGCAATGTTTTCATTGGTTTGCACTTGCTTTCCTATGTCTGCTTCTGACCGAGGGATTTCTGTTCCCCTGTCTTCACAGTCATTCACGCGTCCCTCCGCATTATCTAGTCTGCTTAGGACTGAATTTTAGCCCTGATATTATCTCATCCACTGAGTTTTCTGATATTATTTGGCTCGTCTTAAGGCTTTCTCTTCCCCTTTTCTGGTATTCTGCCTTTTGTGATTCTGAGACACTGTTGTTCTTCAGTGTTTCCCTCACCTCCGTTTTCAATACTTGCTCTGGATAGCGTTTTGCAGTCTAGTTGTTTGAAAGCTTATCTTTTGGGCCTTCAACCTCATTGGAATTGAAAATCGTACTTCCTGTTTCTTTTACTGTATTTCTTCATCTCTACTGGTAAGGTAATTTCAGGTATCTAATGTAGACTTCTAGGGTTTTGTTGAGAGAAATTTTAGACTCTTGGCTCTACGCAATTCCATGGGATTTCTGTGAGGACAATTTCTGCTAGACATTGATGCCATGTCCTGTTCCTGAGTGTGTTGTCTGGTATTTCTCCAATTGCTTGTGTTGCCTTTGTTGTGATGAACACCCCATACAATTTCGATTAGCATAACCTCATTTTCATTACGCTTATCTCACAAATCTGAATGTTCACAGGGCACATCCTCTGGTGGAAATGAAGCTTCTAAAGGCTCTCAGCTCTGCATTCTGCTCTATGTCATTTTGGAGTGATTCCAAAACAGCAAACTGAGAGTGCGCTTGTGCTTTATAATGCCACGGGAATGTCCCAATGAAACCAGTCCTTCCCAGAACTTCGCTGTCTACAGAAACACCTGTGGAATCATATGTATGGATGTCACACTTCAGGGCCTGCTGGAAAGATCCCGCAGACTGATCTTGGTGTCCTCGGTGCAGTACCGTGCCTGTGCCATTCAAAACGTAGCATCTGCTTTTGGGAGATAATGCTGGAGGAAATACTTCATCTTCTCACACGGTGGACTTGGACCACTCTTCCTTGTCCTCTCATCCTTGTGGCACGGGTGCACGGAGGCAACCACAGAGTTGTTGTGCATCCTGTGCCTCAAACAAATCCATAATCCTAGCCCAGGTTATGAATGAAGAAGATCCTAAGGCTTTTCATTCTGATTTCAAACCCAAGGCCCCCTGGATCCCTCAGACCCGATGCACGCTATCTCTGATTCAGCCCCACACGTGCTCTATTGGCAAAATGTCCAATTGGTCTCTGGTCCTGCAGATGCACTGGGTGTGGCCATGGGACATATCGGTAATCTCAACCGCGCGCGCCAGTGTGGTTGCTTTCTCATTGGGGTCACGGGTCGGTTTGCTCTCTTGATAGGACACACCACATCCCACAATGCAATCCAGATCCCTAAAAATCAGCGTGTGCCATCATCCGAAGCCCTATCCCTCACTGACCGCTGCCTCTGCTACCTCAAATTTGGCAGCTCAGATCTTGGTCTCAGAATCAACTGTGGGGATATTTTGCGCTGGTTTCTTGGAATTCTGTCAGCCAAGCATCTGCTGTGCACTCTTCTAACACTCAGCGCATCACCTTCAATCCCATGTCTCCTGTCCCCTTGAGAGTGTGCGTCCAGTTTAAAGAGAGTTTCACCTTTGCTGCTCCATCACCAGGGGTCAGACCCTGCACTGGTTTCCATTACCTGCTTTGCCTTCTCCTGTTTCCAGGGGTTCTGAGGCCTCATCCTGTCCTTGGAAGTAGCAGACCTCTCTTTGGCAAGTGTCCTGTGCCAAGGGCTGTTTGACTGGATGTTTCCAATGCTTTGTACATGGGAGCGTGTGAGCGCAGGTTGCACTGCTTCTCTGCCAACTGGGCATCGATGAATCAACACTTTCCAGATACATTTCACAGAAATGTGATTTTTGTTTAGCTCTTTGTATCTATACAGCCGTGGTGGGAGGGATTGTCCGAACACTACAGTTTTGACATTGTGTTGATATCTCATTTGCAGTCTTTAATAAGTTTAATAGAATTGATTTACATGTTTTGGGAGTTATACGAAAATGAAGTTAGTTTTGAAACGTACTAAATGGACCTAGAAACCAGAATTGTCAATTTCGGTAACATTTTGTCAGCTGTAAGGAAAACATAGACAGATAGAATGCAAAGTAGCAGTCCAAACTGTTAAAGGGGTCATGTCAACTCTTTCCTGTTGAAGCCTCCGAAACCAACAGGAACCATGAAGTATCTATTGGAAACATGAAATAACCCCCAACCTTGGATTCACTTGTGCATGTGGTGCCCTTTACTCCCAATGACACCTACTGGCCAATGATGGCATTTCAAGGGGTAACATCCCTCTCTTGGAAAATATAAGAGAAAACAAACCAAATATATACATTTAGGTTTGAATGCAAAATCAACTAGAAGCATTGTAGCTATGAGAACCCTGCTGCAGCCATGCTAGTCTACTGAGAGCCAGGTGTTCTTCTATCAGTGATGAGAACGCTTAATCATTCGATAATGTTGGGTAAAGCAATTTAACGCAACCAAGTCTGCAACGCCCATGCTATAGAGCTCCCGGGGGCTTGACTCAACTGAAAGACGGTCCTCATAATCTGTATCTTTAATGTCATTGGCGACTTTTACACTTCAGTTCCCTATCTGAGTTATAATATTTACCTATAATGTCTTGAAAAACGGAGGCCTAATACATATTCAAGTTCAGTCAAATATTCCCCTCACTTACCACACTCCATTCTCCCCAGAAAAGGCATAAATCCAGCATTTGCTGAATCTAGCAGAAGGCTATCGTTTCTTTGTGTGAGCAAAGTATTCAATTCCTATCTATTGCAGTCGAGACTATTTGACCTTTAAGATTTTCACAGATGTTCACAGAGTGTGAAGCTGGAGGAACTCTTATTGTAGGAGGGGCTTGCTCTTCCCGTGCTGGCTTCATAGCAGCTCAGGTAGTGATCCTTCAAAATGGATGCCTGAGTGGAGGGGAGGGAAGAGCAAGTGCTTGAGAGCTAGGCCCAAACCTGGGAAAATGCTTACCTGGGCTTGCTGCACTTTGGTATGAATGGCTTGGAAATGCCCCTTGGGATGTGTGGATTCTCAAGACCTCTTCCAAGAACTTCAGCGATTCGATCACCTCTGCCATCTCTTCCTTTTAGACGTCAGGGATCTTGGACCCGTTCTTGGAGCAGAGAATTGAGGAACTTCCTCAAGTCCACGTTGGCACTCCGTATGTTTCTGCCAGTGTCAGCGAGGTTCAATATGTCTCATGAAAGCCTTTGGAGCCTGGTATCCTCTACAGCTGTCTCCAGGCCAGTATTCTCCACTGTAGCACAACATCTCTCTTCAGTGTGTTCACATCTCTCCTCAATCCGTGCAGCCAGCTTTTCGGCCAGCTTCTCTTCGTGTCTCCCATAAAGTCGACTTCAACAGGACTGGGCAAGCCTGAAAGTACCTCGGAGCCTCACCAGTAAGCTGATGACAGGCAGATCTTCCACTGTCTGCCCTTTCAGGTTCTGGAAACTGACCCGTGAACTCAGGTCTTTGGGCAGCAGCAGTATCTCGAACTGACACAGCTTCCCGGAACAATGAGCTAAGCCAAGCTCCACAGAGGGCGGCAGCCCCTCCATCACACTGATCCACCCACAGAACTCTGCCCGGTTACCTAGGATCCACCAGCCTCGCGGTACACACCAACATTCCACCTGGAATCCAACCGCTAACTGCCATCCCCAATGGCTGCTGCATCTTGTCAGTGTTGGGGGAGGGGCTGCATCCGACGAGCGGTTCCTAAGGTAAATGTGATTCTACCCGCTAGCGTCCCATGGGCCTTTGTTCTTCCCTCTCTCCTTCTCTTCAGATCTGTATGCACAGTACCAACGGAGGGAAGTGTGTCCATTTTCAGTTGATTTATTTCACACGTCTTTAAACTTTCTAACCTTTCACAGTACACAGAGACCCACTAAAGGAAACTTATGTTCCTGTAATATCCGGACACCCGGAATACATATCCGTCGGTCGATTTCTGCTGAAGCCCCCGCACTCTCAGGACATGGATCCATTGGTTTCATGGGGGCTGAAATTCCTAGGAATGAATCCAACCCCAATGTGCACTTTACTGTCTGTCTCTTTTGCTCTTAGTACACTTTTGCAGAGCTACTTGTCTTTGTTATAGGCTTATGCCATTTCTTCTCGACGTAGGCTAGAATATGGCATTCATTCATCCTGTTGGAAGACTTGCAAGTCTATATCACGGACTAGGAATCCATTTGATTCCAAATCGGCATTTGGGGTAGGTCACGATTTGCTCATATCAATCAATATTTACGAATATAAATGCACGCCTCTGATTTCCGAATACAAGTGTGCTGAGTACATTGAAGCCACGAAACTGGCTCAATGGGTGCTGAAACATCCTTGACATCACCTTGGGTAATTTCTTTTGAATAATCATGGTTCCCTTGTTATATGTCAGCCAAACGTACCCTTTTGGTGCTTTTTTGTTCGTTTGATTCTTTGTTGGTCTGCTTCTCGTTTGTTTTGCAAACACGCCAGGCCATGCATCTCTCCGTTCGCTTCCAACAGAGAGTCATATAAGCTGATTCACTTAAGATAGTGCTTCCAATCACCTAGGATTTCCTGCTTCCCTCTCCCATCTTTAGGGTTTGGATGTCCTCCTTGCCTTCTTCTAGTTTCTTCTTTGCCACTCATGCTCTTCTTGCATTTCCAATACTGGTTTTCTTCTTTCCATTTCATCTTGCTGCATTTCTATTCAGGGGAGAATTCTCATCCTTTCTTGTAGGATAAGTTTCGAACTGCTGAATTCTTTTAAGATTTGCCGGTCTGTGGAAATCTCTTGCTCTGCCGTTATTAGAAATGGCGGTCATGTGGCATAGGCTACCCGAGATGGCAGCATTTTGCCATTCAGGTTATGGTCTATGTCCTGGCACTCCTCCCTGTCCTGCAATATTGCTCCCCGAGATATCAGCTGAAACCCCTTTGGAGGTTCTCTTGTGACTCTGGTGATTTTTTCCAGGCGCGTTTTAAATCACTGGGATGCTCATGAACTTTGTTGATTTGAATCCTACAGCTGCTGGTAGGTCTATTGGGATTCCACCTCCTTTGGACGCTGTGTACTTCCTGAATTCGCATAGATGATTCTTTCTTAGCTTTCAGCTAGTTTCAGTCTGATTTTTCTACAGATGACTTTTCAGACATATTTTGTTTCTTTATCTCTTGCTTTTCCTTCTGGGACTCTTTCGAATCCTAGTCTTCCATGCTTTGTCTTACCCAGGATTCAACAGCAATGTTTTCATTGGTTTGCACTTGCTTTCCTATGTCTGCTTCTGACCGAGGGATTTCTGTTCCCCTGTCTTCACAGTCATTCACGCGTCCCTCCGCATTATCTAGTCTGCTTAGGACTGAATTTTAGCCCTGATATTATCTCATCCACTGAGTTTTCTGATATTATTTGGCTCGTCTTAAGGCTTTCTCTTCCCCTTTTCTGGTATTCTGCCTTTTGTGATTCTGAGACACTGTTGTTCTTCAGTGTTTCCCTCACCTCCGTTTTCAATACTTGCTCTGGATAGCGTTTTGCAGTCTAGTTGTTTGAAAGCTTATCTTTTGGGCCTTCAACCTCATTGGAATTGAAAATCGTACTTCCTGTTTCTTTTACTGTACTTCTTCATCTCTACTGGTCAGGTAATTTCAGGTATCTAATGTAGACTTCTAGGGTTTTGTTGAGAGAAATTTTAGACTCTTGGCTCTACGCAATTCCATGGGATTTCTGCGAGGACAATTTCTGCTAGACATTGATGCCATGTCCTGTTCCTGAGTGTGTTGTCTGGTATTTCTCCAATTGCTTGTGTTGCCTTTGTTGTGATGAACACCCCATACAATTTCGATTAGCATAACCTCATTTTCATTATGCTTATCTCACAAATATGAATGTTCACAGGGCACATCCTCTGGTGGAAATGAAGCTTCTAAAGGCTCTCAGCTCTGCATTCTGCTCTATGTCATTTTGGAGTGATTCCAAAACAGCAAACTGAGAGTGCGCTTGTGCTTTATAATGCCACGGGAATGTCCCAATGAAACCAGTCCTTCCCAGAACTTCGCTGTCTACAGAAACACCTGTGGAATCATATGTATGGATGTCACACTTCAGGGCCTGCTGGAAAGATCCCGCAGACTGATCTTGGTGTCCTCGGTGCAGTACCGTGCCTGTGCCATTCAAAACGTAGCATCTGCTTTTGGGAGATAATGCTGGAGGAAATACTTCATCTTCTCACACGGTGGACTTGGACCACTCTTCCTTGTCCTCTCATCCTTGTGGCACGGGTGCACGGAGGCAACCACAGAGTTGTTGTGCATCCTGTGCCTCAAACAAATCCATAATCCTAGCCCAGGTTATGAATGAAGAAGATCCTAAGGCTTTTCATTCTGATTTCAAACCCAAGGCCCCCTGGATCCCTCAGACCCGATGCACGCTATCTCTGATTCAGCCCCACACGTGCTCTATTGGCAAAATGTCCAATTGGTCTCTGGTCCTGCAGATGCACTGGGTGTGGCCATGGGACATATCGGTAATCTCAACCGCGCGCGCCAGTGTGGTTGCTTTCTCATTGGGGTCACGGGTCGGTTTGCTCTCTTGATAGGACCCACCACATCCCACAACGCACTCCAGATCCCTGAGACTCAGCGTGTGCCATCATCCGAAGCCCTATCCCTCACTGACCGCTGCCTCTGCTACCTCAAATCTGGCAGCTCAGATCTTGGTCTCAGAATCAACTGTGGGGATATTTTGCGCTGGTTTCTTGGAATTCTGTCAGCCAAGCATCTGCTGTGCACTCTTCTAACACTCAGCACATCACCTTCAATCCCATGTCTCCTGTCCGCTTGAGAGTGTGCGTCCAGGTTAAAGAGAGTTTCACCTTTGCTGCTCCATCACCAGGGGTCAGACCCTGCACTGGTTTCCATTCCCTGCTTTGCCTTCTCCTGTTTCCAGGGGTTCTGAGGCCTCATCCTGTCCTTGGAAGTAGCAGACCTCTCTTTGGCAAGTGTCCTGTGCCAAGGGCTGTTTGACTGGATGTTTCCAATGCTTTGTACATGGGAGCGTGTGAGCGCAGGTTGCACTGCTTCTCTGCCAACTGGGCATCGATGAATCAACACTTTCCAGATACATTTCACAGAAATGTGATTTTTGTTTAGCTCTTTGTATCTATACAGCCGTGGTGGGAGGGATTGTCCGAACACTACAGTTTTGACATTGTGTTGATATCTCATTTGCAGTCTTTAATAAGTTTAATAGAATTGATTTACATGTTTTGGGAGTTATACGAAAATGAAGTTAGTTTTGAAACGTACTAAATGGACCTAGAAACCAGAATTGTCAATTTCGGTAACATTTTGTCAGCTGTAAGGAAAACATAGACAGATAGAATGCAAAGTAGCAGTCCAAACTGTTAAAGGGGTCATGTCAACTCTTTCCTGTTGAAGCCTCCGAAACCAACAGGAACCATGAAGTATCTATTGGAAACATGAAATAACCCCCAACCTTGGATTCACTTGTGCATGTGGTGCCCTTTACTCCCAATGACACCTACTGGCCAATGTTGGCATTTCAAGGGGTAACATCCCTCTCTTGGAAAATATAAGAGAAAACAAACCAAATATATACATTTAGGTTTGAATGCAAAATCAACTAGAAGCATTGTAGCTATGAGAACCCTGCTGCAGCCATGCTAGTCTACTGAGAGCCAGGTGTTCTTCTATCAGTGATGAGAACGCTTAATCATTCGATAATGTTGGGTAAAGCAATTTAACGCAACCAAGTCTGCAACGCCCATGCTATAGAGCTCCCGGGGGCTTGACTCAACTGAAAGACGGTCCTCATAATCTGTATCTTTAATGTCATTGGCGACTTTTACACTTCAGTTCCCTATCTGAGTTATAATATTTACCTATAATGTCTTGAAAAACGGAGGCCTAATACATATTCAAGTTCAGTCAAATATTCCCCTCACTTACCACACTCCATTCTCCCCAGAAAAGGCATAAATCCAGCATTTGCTGAATCTAGCAGAAGGCTATCGTTTCTTTGTGTGAGCAAAGTATTCAATTCCTATCTATTGCAGTCGAGACTATTTGACCTTTAAGATTTTCACAGATGTTCACAGAGTGTGAAGCTGGAGGAACTCTTATTGTAGGAGGGGCTTGCTCTTCCCGTGCTGGCTTCATAGCAGCTCAGGTAGTGATCCTTCAAAATGGATGCCTGAGTGGAGGGGAGGGAAGAGCAAGTGCTTGAGAGCTAGGCCCAAACCTGGGAAAATGCTTACCTGGGCTTGCTGCACTTTGGTATGAATGGCTTGGAAATGCCCCTTGGGATGTGTGGATTCTCAAGACCTCTTCCAAGAACTTCAGCGATTCGATCACCTCTGCCATCTCTTCCTTTTAGACGTCAGGGATCTTGGACCCGTTCTTGGAGCAGAGAATTGAGGAACTTCCTCAAGTCCACGTTGGCACTCCGTATGTTTCTGCCAGTGTCAGCGAGGTTCAATATGTCTCATGAAAGCCTTTGGAGCCTGGTATCCTCTACAGCTGTCTCCAGGCCAGTATTCTCCACTGTAGCACAACATCTCTCTTCAGTGTGTTCGCATCTCTCCTCAATCCGTGCAGCCAGCTTTTCGGCCAGCTTCTCTTCGTGTCTCCCATAAAGTCGACTTCAACAGGACTGGGCAAGCCTGAAAGTACCTCGGAGCCTCACCAGTAAGCTGATGACAGGCAGATCTTCCACTGTCTGCCCTTTCAGGTTCTGGAAACTGACCCGTGAACTCAGGTCTTTGGGCAGCAGCAGTATCTCGAACTGACACAGCTTCCCGGAACAAAGAGCTAAGCCAAGCTCCACAGAGGACGGCAGCCCCTCCATCACACTGATCCACCCACAGAACTCTGCCCGGTTACCTAGGATCCACCAGCCTCGCGGTACACACCAACATTCCACCTGGAATCCAACCGCTAACTGCCATCCCCAATGGCTGCTGCATCTTGTCAGTGTTGGGGGAGGGGCTGCATCCGACGAGCGGTTCCTAAGGTAAATGTGATTCTACCCGCTAGCGTCCCATGGGCCTTTGTTCTTCCCTCTCTCCTTCTCTTCAGATCTGTATGCACAGTACCAACGGAGGGAAGTGTGTCCATTTTCAGTTGATTTATTTCACACGTCTTTAAACTTTCTAACCTTTCACAGTACACAGAGACCCACTAAAGGAAACTTATGTTCCTGTAATATCCGGACACCCGGAATACATATCCGTCGGTCGATTTCTGCTGAAGCCCCCGCACTCTCAGGACATGGATCCATTGGTTTCATGGGGGCTGAAATTCCTAGGAATGAATCCAACCCCAATGTGCACTTTACTGTCTGTCTCTTTTGCTCTTAGTACACTTTTGCAGAGCTACTTGTCTTTGTTATAGGCTTATGCCATTTCTTCTCGACGTAGGCTAGAATATGGCATTCATTCATCCTGTTGGAAGACTTGCAAGTCTATATCACGGACTAGGAATCCATTTGATTCCAAATCGGCATTTGGGGTAGGTCACGATTTGCTCATATCAATCAATATTTACGAATATAAATGCACGCCTCTGATTTCCGAATACAAGTGTGCTGAGTACATTGAAGCCACGAAACTGGCTCAATGGGTGCTGAAACATCCTTGACATCACCTTGGGTAATTTCTTTTGAATAATCATGGTTCCCTTGTTATATGTCAGCCAAACGTACCCTTTTGGTGCTTTTTTGTTCGTTTGATTCTTTGTTGGTCTGCTTCTCGTTTGTTTTGCAAACACGTCAGGCCATGCATCTCTCCGTTCGCTTCCAACAGAGAGTCATATAAGCTGATTCACTTAAGATAGTGCTTCCAATCACCTAGGATTTCCTGCTTCCCTCTCCCATCTTTAGGGTTTGGATGTCCTCCTTGCCTTCTTCTAGTTTCTTCTTTGCCACTCATGCTCTTCTTGCATTTCCAATACTGGTTTTCTTCTTTCCATTTCATCTTGCTGCATTTCTATTCAGGGGAGAATTCTCATCCTTTCTTGTAGGATAAGTTTCGAACTGCTGAATTCTTTTAAGATTTGCCGGTCTGTGGAAATCTCTTGCTCTGCCGTTATTAGAAATGGCGGTCATGTGGCATAGGCTACCCGAGATGGCAGCATTTTGCCATTCAGGTTATGGTCTATGTCCTGGCACTCCTCCCTGTCCTGCAATATTGCTCCCCGAGATATCAGCTGAAACCCCTTTGGAGGTTCTCTTGTGACTCTGGTGATTTTTTCCAGGCGCGTTTTAAATCACTGGGATGCTCATGAACTTTGTTGATTTGAATCCTACAGCTGCTGGTAGGTCTATTGGGATTCCACCTCCTTTGGACGCTGTGTACTTCCTGAATTCGCATAGATGATTCTTTCTTAGCTTTCAGCTAGTTTCAGTCTGATTTTTCTACAGATGACTTTTCAGACATATTTTGTTTCTTTATCTCTTGCTTTTCCTTCTGGGACTCTTTCGAATCCTAGTCTTCCATGCTTTGTCTTACCCAGGATTCAACAGCAATGTTTTCATTGGTTTGCACTTGCTTTCCTATGTCTGCTTCTGACCGAGGGATTTCTGTTCCCCTGTCTTCACAGTCATTCACGCGTCCCTCCGCATTATCTAGTCTGCTTAGGACTGAATTTTAGCCCTGATATTATCTCATCCACTGAGTTTTCTGATATTATTTGGCTCGTCTTAAGGCTTTCTCTTCCCCTTTTCTGGTATTCTGCCTTTTGTGATTCTGAGACACTGTTGTTCTTCAGTGTTTCCCTCACCTCCGTTTTCAATACTTGCTCTGGATAGCGTTTTGCAGTCTAGTTGTTTGAAAGCTTATCTTTTGGGCCTTCAACCTCATTGGAATTGAAAATCGTACTTCCTGTTTCTTTTACTGTACTTCTTCATCTCTACTGGTCAGGTAATTTCAGGTATCTAATGTAGACTTCTAGGGTTTTGTTGAGAGAAATTTTAGACTCTTGGCTCTACGCAATTCCATGGGATTTCTGCGAGGACAATTTCTGCTAGACATTGATGCCATGTCCTGTTCCTGAGTGTGTTGTCTGGTATTTCTCCAATTGCTTGTGTTGCCTTTGTTGTGATGAACACCCCATACAATTTCGATTAGCATAACCTCATTTTCATTATGCTTATCTCACAAATATGAATGTTCACAGGGCACATCCTCTGGTGGAAATGAAGCTTCTAAAGGCTCTCAGCTCTGCATTCTGCTCTATGTCATTTTGGAGTGATTCCAAAACAGCAAACTGAGAGTGCGCTTGTGCTTTATAATGCCACGGGAATGTCCCAATGAAACCAGTCCTTCCCAGAACTTCGCTGTCTACAGAAACACCTGTGGAATCATATGTATGGATGTCACACTTCAGGGCCTGCTGGAAAGATCCCGCAGACTGATCTTGGTGTCCTCGGTGCAGTACCGTGCCTGTGCCATTCAAAACGTAGCATCTGCTTTTGGGAGATAATGCTGGAGGAAATACTTCATCTTCTCACACGGTGGACTTGGACCACTCTTCCTTGTCCTCTCATCCTTGTGGCACGGGTGCACGGAGGCAACCACAGAGTTGTTGTGCATCCTGTGCCTCAAACAAATCCATAATCCTAGCCCAGGTTATGAATGAAGAAGATCCTAAGGCTTTTCATTCTGATTTCAAACCCAAGGCCCCCTGGATCCCTCAGACCCGATGCACGCTATCTCTGATTCAGCCCCACACGTGCTCTATTGGCAAAATGTCCAATTGGTCTCTGGTCCTGCAGATGCACTGGGTGTGGCCATGGGACATATCGGTAATCTCAACCGCGCGCGCCAGTGTGGTTGCTTTCTCATTGGGGTCACGGGTCGGTTTGCTCTCTTGATAGGACCCACCACATCCCACAACGCACTCCAGATCCCTGAGACTCAGCGTGTGCCATCATCCGAAGCCCTATCCCTCACTGACCGCTGCCTCTGCTACCTCAAATCTGGCAGCTCAGATCTTGGTCTCAGAATCAACTGTGGGGATATTTTGCGCTGGTTTCTTGGAATTCTGTCAGCCAAGCATCTGCTGTGCACTCTTCTAACACTCAGCACATCACCTTCAATCCCATGTCTCCTGTCCGCTTGAGAGTGTGCGTCCAGGTTAAAGAGAGTTTCACCTTTGCTGCTCCATCACCAGGGGTCAGACCCTGCACTGGTTTCCATTCCCTGCTTTGCCTTCTCCTGTTTCCAGGGGTTCTGAGGCCTCATCCTGTCCTTGGAAGTAGCAGACCTCTCTTTGGCAAGTGTCCTGTGCCAAGGGCTGTTTGACTGGATGTTTCCAATGCTTTGTACATGGGAGCGTGTGAGCGCAGGTTGCACTGCTTCTCTGCCAACTGGGCATCGATGAATCAACACTTTCCAGATACATTTCACAGAAATGTGATTTTTGTTTAGCTCTTTGTATCTATACAGCCGTGGTGGGAGGGATTGTCCGAACACTACAGTTTTGACATTGTGTTGATATCTCATTTGCAGTCTTTAATAAGTTTAATAGAATTGATTTACATGTTTTGGGAGTTATACGAAAATGAAGTTAGTTTTGAAACGTACTAAATGGACCTAGAAACCAGAATTGTCAATTTCGGTAACATTTTGTCAGCTGTAAGGAAAACATAGACAGATAGAATGCAAAGTAGCAGTCCAAACTGTTAAAGGGGTCATGTCAACTCTTTCCTGTTGAAGCCTCCGAAACCAACAGGAACCATGAAGTATCTATTGGAAACATGAAATAACCCCCAACCTTGGATTCACTTGTGCATGTGGTGCCCTTTACTCCCAATGACACCTACTGGCCAATGTTGGCATTTCAAGGGGTAACATCCCTCTCTTGGAAAATATAAGAGAAAACAAACCAAATATATACATTTAGGTTTGAATGCAAAATCAACTAGAAGCATTGTAGCTATGAGAACCCTGCTGCAGCCATGCTAGTCTACTGAGAGCCAGGTGTTCTTCTATCAGTGATGAGAACGCTTAATCATTCGATAATGTTGGGTAAAGCAATTTAACGCAACCAAGTCTGCAACGCCCATGCTATAGAGCTCCCGGGGGCTTGACTCAACTGAAAGACGGTCCTCATAATCTGTATCTTTAATGTCATTGGCGACTTTTACACTTCAGTTCCCTATCTGAGTTATAATATTTACCTATAATGTCTTGAAAAACGGAGGCCTAATACATATTCAAGTTCAGTCAAATATTCCCCTCACTTACCACACTCCATTCTCCCCAGAAAAGGCATAAATCCAGCATTTGCTGAATCTAGCAGAAGGCTATCGTTTCTTTGTGTGAGCAAAGTATTCAATTCCTATCTATTGCAGTCGAGACTATTTGACCTTTAAGATTTTCACAGATGTTCACAGAGTGTGAAGCTGGAGGAACTCTTATTGTAGGAGGGGCTTGCTCTTCCCGTGCTGGCTTCATAGCAGCTCAGGTAGTGATCCTTCAAAATGGATGCCTGAGTGGAGGGGAGGGAAGAGCAAGTGCTTGAGAGCTAGGCCCAAACCTGGGAAAATGCTTACCTGGGCTTGCTGCACTTTGGTATGAATGGCTTGGAAATGCCCCTTGGGATGTGTGGATTCTCAAGACCTCTTCCAAGAACTTCAGCGATTCGATCACCTCTGCCATCTCTTCCTTTTAGACGTCAGGGATCTTGGACCCGTTCTTGGAGCAGAGAATTGAGGAACTTCCTCAAGTCCACGTTGGCACTCCGTATGTTTCTGCCAGTGTCAGCGAGGTTCAATATGTCTCATGAAAGCCTTTGGAGCCTGGTATCCTCTACAGCTGTCTCCAGGCCAGTATTCTCCACTGTAGCACAACATCTCTCTTCAGTGTGTTCGCATCTCTCCTCAATCCGTGCAGCCAGCTTTTCGGCCAGCTTCTCTTCGTGTCTCCCATAAAGTCGACTTCAACAGGACTGGGCAAGCCTGAAAGTACCTCGGAGCCTCACCAGTAAGCTGATGACAGGCAGATCTTCCACTGTCTGCCCTTTCAGGTTCTGGAAACTGACCCGTGAACTCAGGTCTTTGGGCAGCAGCAGTATCTCGAACTGACACAGCTTCCCGGAACAAAGAGCTAAGCCAAGCTCCACAGAGGACGGCAGCCCCTCCATCACACTGATCCACCCACAGAACTCTGCCCGGTTACCTAGGATCCACCAGCCTCGCGGTACACACCAACATTCCACCTGGAATCCAACCGCTAACTGCCATCCCCAATGGCTGCTGCATCTTGTCAGTGTTGGGGGAGGGGCTGCATCCGACGAGCGGTTCCTAAGGTAAATGTGATTCTACCCGCTAGCGTCCCATGGGCCTTTGTTCTTCCCTCTCTCCTTCTCTTCAGATCTGTATGCACAGTACCAACGGAGGGAAGTGTGTCCATTTTCAGTTGATTTATTTCACACGTCTTTAAACTTTCTAACCTTTCACAGTACACAGAGACCCACTAAAGGAAACTTATGTTCCTGTAATATCCGGACACCCGGAATACATATCCGTCGGTCGATTTCTGCTGAAGCCCCCGCACTCTCAGGACATGGATCCATTGGTTTCATGGGGGCTGAAATTCCTAGGAATGAATCCAACCCCAATGTGCACTTTACTGTCTGTCTCTTTTGCTCTTAGTACACTTTTGCAGAGCTACTTGTCTTTGTTATAGGCTTATGCCATTTCTTCTCGACGTAGGCTAGAATATGGCATTCATTCATCCTGTTGGAAGACTTGCAAGTCTATATCACGGACTAGGAATCCATTTGATTCCAAATCGGCATTTGGGGTAGGTCACGATTTGCTCATATCAATCAATATTTACGAATATAAATGCACGCCTCTGATTTCCGAATACAAGTGTGCTGAGTACATTGAAGCCACGAAACTGGCTCAATGGGTGCTGAAACATCCTTGACATCACCTTGGGTAATTTCTTTTGAATAATCATGGTTCCCTTGTTATATGTCAGCCAAACGTACCCTTTTGGTGCTTTTTTGTTCGTTTGATTCTTTGTTGGTCTGCTTCTCGTTTGTTTTGCAAACACGTCAGGCCATGCATCTCTCCGTTCGCTTCCAACAGAGAGTCATATAAGCTGATTCACTTAAGATAGTGCTTCCAATCACCTAGGATTTCCTGCTTCCCTCTCCCATCTTTAGGGTTTGGATGTCCTCCTTGCCTTCTTCTAGTTTCTTCTTTGCCACTCATGCTCTTCTTGCATTTCCAATACTGGTTTTCTTCTTTCCATTTCATCTTGCTGCATTTCTATTCAGGGGAGAATTCTCATCCTTTCTTGTAGGATAAGTTTCGAACTGCTGAATTCTTTTAAGATTTGCCGGTCTGTGGAAATCTCTTGCTCTGCCGTTATTAGAAATGGCGGTCATGTGGCATAGGCTACCCGAGATGGCAGCATTTTGCCATTCAGGTTATGGTCTATGTCCTGGCACTCCTCCCTGTCCTGCAATATTGCTCCCCGAGATATCAGCTGAAACCCCTTTGGAGGTTCTCTTGTGACTCTGGTGATTTTTTCCAGGCGCGTTTTAAATCACTGGGATGCTCATGAACTTTGTTGATTTGAATCCTACAGCTGCTGGTAGGTCTATTGGGATTCCACCTCCTTTGGACGCTGTGTACTTCCTGAATTCGCATAGATGATTCTTTCTTAGCTTTCAGCTAGTTTCAGTCTGATTTTTCTACAGATGACTTTTCAGACATATTTTGTTTCTTTATCTCTTGCTTTTCCTTCTGGGACTCTTTCGAATCCTAGTCTTCCATGCTTTGTCTTACCCAGGATTCAACAGCAATGTTTTCATTGGTTTGCACTTGCTTTCCTATGTCTGCTTCTGACCGAGGGATTTCTGTTCCCCTGTCTTCACAGTCATTCACGCGTCCCTCCGCATTATCTAGTCTGCTTAGGACTGAATTTTAGCCCTGATATTATCTCATCCACTGAGTTTTCTGATATTATTTGGCTCGTCTTAAGGCTTTCTCTTCCCCTTTTCTGGTATTCTGCCTTTTGTGATTCTGAGACACTGTTGTTCTTCAGTGTTTCCCTCACCTCCGTTTTCAATACTTGCTCTGGATAGCGTTTTGCAGTCTAGTTGTTTGAAAGCTTATCTTTTGGGCCTTCAACCTCATTGGAATTGAAAATCGTACTTCCTGTTTCTTTTACTGTACTTCTTCATCTCTACTGGTCAGGTAATTTCAGGTATCTAATGTAGACTTCTAGGGTTTTGTTGAGAGAAATTTTAGACTCTTGGCTCTACGCAATTCCATGGGATTTCTGCGAGGACAATTTCTGCTAGACATTGATGCCATGTCCTGTTCCTGAGTGTGTTGTCTGGTATTTCTCCAATTGCTTGTGTTGCCTTTGTTGTGATGAACACCCCATACAATTTCGATTAGCATAACCTCATTTTCATTATGCTTATCTCACAAATATGAATGTTCACAGGGCACATCCTCTGGTGGAAATGAAGCTTCTAAAGGCTCTCAGCTCTGCATTCTGCTCTATGTCATTTTGGAGTGATTCCAAAACAGCAAACTGAGAGTGCGCTTGTGCTTTATAATGCCACGGGAATGTCCCAATGAAACCAGTCCTTCCCAGAACTTCGCTGCCTACAGAAACACCTGTGGAATCATATGTATGGATGTCACACTTCAGGGCCTGCTGGAAAGATCCCGCAGACTGATCTTGGTGTCCTCGGTGCAGTACCGTGCCTGTGCCATTCAAAACGTAGCATCTGCTTTTGGGAGATAATGCTGGAGGAAATACTTCATCTTCTCACACGGTGGACTTGGACCACTCTTCCTTGTCCTCTCATCCTTGTGGCACGGGTGCACGGAGGCAACCACAGAGTTGTTGTGCATCCTGTGCCTCAAACAAATCCATAATCCTAGCCCAGGTTATGAATGAAGAAGATCCTAAGGCTTTTCATTCTGATTTCAAACCCAAGGCCCCCTGGATCCCTCAGACCCGATGCACGCTATCTCTGATTCAGCCCCACACGTGCTCTATTGGCAAAATGTCCAATTGGTCTCTGGTCCTGCAGATGCACTGGGTGTGGCCATGGGACATATCGGTAATCTCAACCGCGCGCGCCAGTGTGGTTGCTTTCTCATTGGGGTCACGGGTCGGTTTGCTCTCTTGATAGGACCCACCACATCCCACAATGCACTCCAGATCCCTGAGACTCAGCGTGTGCCATCATCCGAAGCCCTATCCCTCACTGACCGCTGCCTCTGCTACCTCAAATCTGGCAGCTCAGATCTTGGTCTCAGAATCAACTGTGGGGATATTTTGCGCTGGTTTCTTGGAATTCTGTCAGCCAAGCATCTGCTGTGCACTCTTCTAACACTCAGCGCATCACCTTCAATCCCATGTCTCCTGTCCCCTTGAGAGTGTGCGTCCAGGTTAAAGAGAGTTTCACCTTTGCTGCTCCATCACCAGGGGTCAGACCCTGCACTGGTTTCCATTCCCTGCTTTGCCTTCTCCTGTTTCCAGGGGTTCTGAGGCCTCATCCTGTCCTTGGAAGTAGCAGACCTCTCTTTGGCAAGTGTCCTGTGCCAAGGGCTGTTTGACTGGATGTTTCCAATGCTTTGTACATGGGAGCGTGTGAGCGCAGGTTGCACTGCTTCTCTGCCAACTGGGCATCGATGAATCAACACTTTCCAGATACATTTCACAGAAATGTGATTTTTGTTTAGCTCTTTGTATCTATACAGCCGTGGTGGGAGGGATTGTCCGAACACTACAGTTTTGACATTGTGTTGATATCTCATTTGCAGTCTTTAATAAGTTTAATAGAATTGATTTACATGTTTTGGGAGTTATACGAAAATGAAGTTAGTTTTGAAACGTACTAAATGGACCTAGAAACCAGAATTGTCAATTTCGGTAACATTTTGTCAGCTGTAAGGAAAACATAGACAGATAGAATGCAAAGTAGCAGTCCAAACTGTTAAAGGGGTCATGTCAACTCTTTCCTGTTGAAGCCTCCGAAACCAACAGGAACCATGAAGTATCTATTGGAAACATGAAATAACCCCCAACCTTGGATTCACTTGTGCATGTGGTGCCCTTTACTCCCAATGACACCTACTGGCCAATGTTGGCATTTCAAGGGGTAACATCCCTCTCTTGGAAAATATAAGAGAAAACAAACCAAATATATACATTTAGGTTTGAATGCAAAATAAACTAGAAGCATTGTAGCTATGAGAACCCTGCTGCAGCCATGCTAGTCTACTGAGAGCCAGGTGTTCTTCTATCAGTGATGAGAACGCTTAATCATTCGATAATGTTGGGTAAAGCAATTTAACGCAACCAAGTCTGCAACGCCCATGCTATAGAGCTCCCGGGGGCTTGACTCAACTGAAAGACGGTCCTCATAATCTGTATCTTTAATGTCATTGGCGACTTTTACACTTCAGTTCCCTATCTGAGTTATAATATTTACCTATAATGTCTTGAAAAACGGAGGCCTAATACATATTCAAGTTCAGTCAAATATTCCCCTCACTTACCACACTCCATTCTCCCCAGAAAAGGCATAAATCCAGCATTTGCTGAATCTAGCAGAAGGCTATCGTTTCTTTGTGTGAGCAAAGTATTCAATTCCTATCTATTGCAGTCGAGACTATTTGACCTTTAAGATTTTCACAGATGTTCACAGAGTGTGAAGCTGGAGGAACTCTTATTGTAGGAGGGGCTTGCTCTTCCCGTGCTGGCTTCATAGCAGCTCAGGTAGTGATCCTTCAAAATGGATGCCTGAGTGGAGGGGAGGGAAGAGCAAGTGCTTGATAGCTAGGCCCAAACCTGGGAAAATGCTTACCTGGGCTTGCTGCACTTTGGTATGAATGGCTTGGAAATGCCCCTTGGGATGTGTGGATTCTCAAGACCTCTTCCAAGAACTTCAGCGATTCGATCACCTCTGCCATCTCTTCCTTTTAGACGTCAGGGATCTTGGACCCGTTCTTGGAGCAGAGAATTGAGGAACTTCCTCAAGTCCACGTTGGCACTCCGTATGTTTCTGCCAGTGTCAGCGAGGTTCAATATGTCTCATGAAAGCCTTTGGAGCCTGGTATCCTCTACAGCTGTCTCCAGGCCAGTATTCTCCACTGTAGCACAACATCTCTCTTCAGTGTGTTCGCATCTCTCCTCAATCCGTGCAGCCAGCTTTTCGGCCAGCTTCTCTTCGTGTCTCCCATAAAGTCGACTTCAACAGGACTGGGCAAGCCTGAAAGTACCTCGGAGCCTCACCAGTAAGCTGATGACAGGCAGATCTTCCACTGTCTGCCCTTTCAGGTCCTGGAAACTGACCCGTGAACTCAGGTCTTTGGGCAGCAGCAGTATCTCGAACTGACACAGCTTCCCGGAACCAAGAGCTAAGCCAAGCTCCACAGAGGGCGGCAGCCCCTCCATCACACTGATCCACCCACAGAACTCTGCCCGGTTACCTAGGATCCACCAGCCACAACAAGCCTCGCGGTACACACCAACATTCCACCTGGAATCCAACCGCTAACTGCCATCCCCAATGGCTGCTGCATCTTGTCAGTGTTGGGGGAGGGGCTGCATCCGACGAGCGGTTCCTAAGGTAAATGTGATTCTACCCGCTAGCGTCCCATGGGCCTTTGTTCTTCCCTCTCTCCTTCTCTTCAGATCTGTATGCACAGTACCAACGGAGGGAAGTGTGTCCATTTTCAGTTGATTTATTTCACACGTCTTTAAACTTTCTAACCTTTCACAGTACACAGAGACCCACTAAAGGAAACTTATGTTCCTGTAATATCCGGACACCCGGAATACATATCCGTCGGTCGATTTCTGCTGAAGCCCCCGCACTCTCAGGACATGGATCCATTGGTTTCATGGGGGCTGAAATTCCTAGGAATGAATCCAACCCCAATGTGCACTTTACTGTCTGTCTCTTTTGCTCTTAGTACACTTTTGCAGAGCTACTTGTCTTTGTTATAGGCTTATGCCATTTCTTCTCGACGTAGGCTAGAATATGGCATTCATTCATCCTGTTGGAAGACTTGCAAGTCTATATCACGGACTAGGAATCCATTTGATTCCAAATCGGCATTTGGGGTAGGTCACGATTTGCTCATATCAATCAATATTTACGAATATAAATGCACGCCTCTGATTTCCGAATACAAGTGTGCTGAGTACATTGAAGCCACGAAACTGGCTCAATGGGTGCTGAAACATCCTTGACATCACCTTGGGTAATTTCTTTTGAATAATCATGGTTCCCTTGTTATATGTCAGCCAAACGTACCCTTTTGGTGCTTTTTTGTTCGTTTGATTCTTTGTTGGTCTGCTTCTCGTTTGTTTTGCAAACACGTCAGGCCATGCATCTCTCCGTTCGCTTCCAACAGAGAGTCATATAAGCTGATTCACTTAAGATAGTGCTTCCAATCACCTAGGATTTCCTGCTTCCCTCTCCCATCTTTAGGGTTTGGATGTCCTCCTTGCCTTCTTCTAGTTTCTTCTTTGCCACTCATGCTCTTCTTGCATTTCCAATACTGGTTTTCTTCTTTCCATTTCATCTTGCTGCATTTCTATTCAGGGGAGAATTCTCATCCTTTCTTGTAGGATAAGTTTCGAACTGCTGAATTCTTTTAAGATTTGCCGGTCTGTGGAAATCTCTTGCTCTGCCGTTATTAGAAATGGCGGTCATGTGGCATAGGCTACCCGAGATGGCAGCATTTTGCCATTCAGGTTATGGTCTATGTCCTGGCACTCCTCCCTGTCCTGCAATATTGCTCCCCGAGATATCAGCTGAAACCCCTTTGGAGGTTCTCTTGTGACTCTGGTGATTTTTTCCAGGCGCGTTTTAAATCACTGGGATGCTCATGAACTTTGTTGATTTGAATCCTACAGCTGCTGGTAGGTCTATTGGGATTCCACCTCCTTTGGACGCTGTGTACTTCCTGAATTCGCATAGATGATTCTTTCTTAGCTTTCAGCTAGTTTCAGTCTGATTTTTCTACAGATGACTTTTCAGACATATTTTGTTTCTTTATCTCTTGCTTTTCCTTCTGGGACTCTTTCGAATCCTAGTCTTCCATGCTTTGTCTTACCCAGGATTCAACAGCAATGTTTTCATTGGTTTGCACTTGCTTTCCTATGTCTGCTTCTGACCGAGGGATTTCTGTTCCCCTGTCTTCACAGTCATTCACGCGTCCCTCCGCATTATCTAGTCTGCTTAGGACTGAATTTTAGCCCTGATATTATCTCATCCACTGAGTTTTCTGATATTATTTGGCTCGTCTTAAGGCTTTCTCTTCCCCTTTTCTGGTATTCTGCCTTTTGTGATTCTGAGACACTGTTGTTCTTCAGTGTTTCCCTCACCTCCGTTTTCAATACTTGCTCTGGATAGCGTTTTGCAGTCTAGTTGTTTGAAAGCTTATCTTTTGGGCCTTCAACCTCATTGGAATTGAAAATCGTACTTCCTGTTTCTTTTACTGTACTTCTTCATCTCTACTGGTCAGGTAATTTCAGGTATCTAATGTAGACTTCTAGGGTTTTGTTGAGAGAAATTTTAGACTCTTGGCTCTACGCAATTCCATGGGATTTCTGCGAGGACAATTTCTGCTAGACATTGATGCCATGTCCTGTTCCTGAGTGTGTTGTCTGGTATTTCTCCAATTGCTTGTGTTGCCTTTGTTGTGATGAACACCCCATACAATTTCGATTAGCATAACCTCATTTTCATTATGCTTATCTCACAAATATGAATGTTCACAGGGCACATCCTCTGGTGGAAATGAAGCTTCTAAAGGCTCTCAGCTCTGCATTCTGCTCTATGTCATTTTGGAGTGATTCCAAAACAGCAAACTGAGAGTGCGCTTGTGCTTTATAATGCCACGGGAATGTCCCAATGAAACCAGTCCTTCCCAGAACTTCGCTGTCTACAGAAACACCTGTGGAATCATATGTATGGATGTCACACTTCAGGGCCTGCTGGAAAGATCCCGCAGACTGATCTTGGTGTCCTCGGTGCAGTACCGTGCCTGTGCCATTCAAAACGTAGCATCTGCTTTTGGGAGATAATGCTGGAGGAAATACTTCATCTTCTCACACGGTGGACTTGGACCACTCTTCCTTGTCCTCTCATCCTTGTGGCACGGGTGCACGGAGGCAACCACAGAGTTGTTGTGCATCCTGTGCCTCAAACAAATCCATAATCCTAGCCCAGGTTATGAATGAAGAAGATCCTAAGGCTTTTCATTCTGATTTCAAACCCAAGGCCCCCTGGATCCCTCAGACCCGATGCACGCTATCTCTGATTCAGCCCCACACGTGCTCTATTGGCAAAATGTCCAATTGGTCTCTGGTCCTGCAGATGCACTGGGTGTGGCCATGGGACATATCGGTAATCTCAACCGCGCGCGCCAGTGTGGTTGCTTTCTCATTGGGGTCACGGGTCGGTTTGCTCTCTTGATAGGACCCACCACATCCCACAACGCACTCCAGATCCCTGAGACTCAGCGTGTGCCATCATCCGAAGCCCTATCCCTCACTGACCGCTGCCTCTGCTACCTCAAATCTGGCAGCTCAGATCTTGGTCTCAGAATCAACTGTGGGGATATTTTGCGCTGGTTTCTTGGAATTCTGTCAGCCAAGCATCTGCTGTGCACTCTTCTAACACTCAGCACATCACCTTCAATCCCATGTCTCCTGTCCGCTTGAGAGTGTGCGTCCAGGTTAAAGAGAGTTTCACCTTTGCTGCTCCATCACCAGGGGTCAGACCCTGCACTGGTTTCCATTCCCTGCTTTGCCTTCTCCTGTTTCCAGGGGTTCTGAGGCCTCATCCTGTCCTTGGAAGTAGCAGACCTCTCTTTGGCAAGTGTCCTGTGCCAAGGGCTGTTTGACTGGATGTTTCCAATGCTTTGTACATGGGAGCGTGTGAGCGCAGGTTGCACTGCTTCTCTGCCAACTGGGCATCGATGAATCAACACTTTCCAGATACATTTCACAGAAATGTGATTTTTGTTTAGCTCTTTGTATCTATACAGCCGTGGTGGGAGGGATTGTCCGAACACTACAGTTTTGACATTGTGTTGATATCTCATTTGCAGTCTTTAATAAGTTTAATAGAATTGATTTACATGTTTTGGGAGTTATACGAAAATGAAGTTAGTTTTGAAACGTACTAAATGGACCTAGAAACCAGAATTGTCAATTTCGGTAACATTTTGTCAGCTGTAAGGAAAACATAGACAGATAGAATGCAAAGTAGCAGTCCAAACTGTTAAAGGGGTCATGTCAACTCTTTCCTGTTGAAGCCTCCGAAACCAACAGGAACCATGAAGTATCTATTGGAAACATGAAATAACCCCCAACCTTGGATTCACTTGTGCATGTGGTGCCCTTTACTCCCAATGACACCTACTGGCCAATGTTGGCATTTCAAGGGGTAACATCCCTCTCTTGGAAAATATAAGAGAAAACAAACCAAATATATACATTTAGGTTTGAATGCAAAATCAACTAGAAGCATTGTAGCTATGAGAACCCTGCTGCAGCCATGCTAGTCTACTGAGAGCCAGGTGTTCTTCTATCAGTGATGAGAACGCTTAATCATTCGATAATGTTGGGTAAAGCAATTTAACGCAACCAAGTCTGCAACGCCCATGCTATAGAGCTCCCGGGGGCTTGACTCAACTGAAAGACGGTCCTCATAATCTGTATCTTTAATGTCATTGGCGACTTTTACACTTCAGTTCCCTATCTGAGTTATAATATTTACCTATAATGTCTTGAAAAACGGAGGCCTAATACATATTCAAGTTCAGTCAAATATTCCCCTCACTTACCACACTCCATTCTCCCCAGAAAAGGCATAAATCCAGCATTTGCTGAATCTAGCAGAAGGCTATCGTTTCTTTGTGTGAGCAAAGTATTCAATTCCTATCTATTGCAGTCGAGACTATTTGACCTTTAAGATTTTCACAGATGTTCACAGAGTGTGAAGCTGGAGGAACTCTTATTGTAGGAGGGGCTTGCTCTTCCCGTGCTGGCTTCATAGCAGCTCAGGTAGTGATCCTTCAAAATGGATGCCTGAGTGGAGGGGAGGGAAGAGCAAGTGCTTGAGAGCTAGGCCCAAACCTGGGAAAATGCTTACCTGGGCTTGCTGCACTTTGGTATGAATGGCTTGGAAATGCCCCTTGGGATGTGTGGATTCTCAAGACCTCTTCCAAGAACTTCAGCGATTCGATCACCTCTGCCATCTCTTCCTTTTAGACGTCAGGGATCTTGGACCCGTTCTTGGAGCAGAGAATTGAGGAACTTCCTCAAGTCCACGTTGGCACTCCGTATGTTTCTGCCAGTGTCAGCGAGGTTCAATATGTCTCATGAAAGCCTTTGGAGCCTGGTATCCTCTACAGCTGTCTCCAGGCCAGTATTCTCCACTGTAGCACAACATCTCTCTTCAGTGTGTTCGCATCTCTCCTCAATCCGTGCAGCCAGCTTTTCGGCCAGCTTCTCTTCGTGTCTCCCATAAAGTCGACTTCAACAGGACTGGGCAAGCCTGAAAGTACCTCGGAGCCTCACCAGTAAGCTGATGACAGGCAGATCTTCCACTGTCTGCCCTTTCAGGTTCTGGAAACTGACCCGTGAACTCAGGTCTTTGGGCAGCAGCAGTATCTCGAACTGACACAGCTTCCCGGAACAAAGAGCTAAGCCAAGCTCCACAGAGGACGGCAGCCCCTCCATCACACTGATCCACCCACAGAACTCTGCCCGGTTACCTAGGATCCACCAGCCTCGCGGTACACACCAACATTCCACCTGGAATCCAACCGCTAACTGCCATCCCCAATGGCTGCTGCATCTTGTCAGTGTTGGGGGAGGGGCTGCATCCGACGAGCGGTTCCTAAGGTAAATGTGATTCTACCCGCTAGCGTCCCATGGGCCTTTGTTCTTCCCTCTCTCCTTCTCTTCAGATCTGTATGCACAGTACCAACGGAGGGAAGTGTGTCCATTTTCAGTTGATTTATTTCACACGTCTTTAAACTTTCTAACCTTTCACAGTACACAGAGACCCACTAAAGGAAACTTATGTTCCTGTAATATCCGGACACCCGGAATACATATCCGTCGGTCGATTTCTGCTGAAGCCCCCGCACTCTCAGGACATGGATCCATTGGTTTCATGGGGGCTGAAATTCCTAGGAATGAATCCAACCCCAATGTGCACTTTACTGTCTGTCTCTTTTGCTCTTAGTACACTTTTGCAGAGCTACTTGTCTTTGTTATAGGCTTATGCCATTTCTTCTCGACGTAGGCTAGAATATGGCATTCATTCATCCTGTTGGAAGACTTGCAAGTCTATATCACGGACTAGGAATCCATTTGATTCCAAATCGGCATTTGGGGTAGGTCACGATTTGCTCATATCAATCAATATTTACGAATATAAATGCACGCCTCTGATTTCCGAATACAAGTGTGCTGAGTACATTGAAGCCACGAAACTGGCTCAATGGGTGCTGAAACATCCTTGACATCACCTTGGGTAATTTCTTTTGAATAATCATGGTTCCCTTGTTATATGTCAGCCAAACGTACCCTTTTGGTGCTTTTTTGTTCGTTTGATTCTTTGTTGGTCTGCTTCTCGTTTGTTTTGCAAACACGTCAGGCCATGCATCTCTCCGTTCGCTTCCAACAGAGAGTCATATAAGCTGATTCACTTAAGATAGTGCTTCCAATCACCTAGGATTTCCTGCTTCCCTCTCCCATCTTTAGGGTTTGGATGTCCTCCTTGCCTTCTTCTAGTTTCTTCTTTGCCACTCATGCTCTTCTTGCATTTCCAATACTGGTTTTCTTCTTTCCATTTCATCTTGCTGCATTTCTATTCAGGGGAGAATTCTCATCCTTTCTTGTAGGATAAGTTTCGAACTGCTGAATTCTTTTAAGATTTGCCGGTCTGTGGAAATCTCTTGCTCTGCCGTTATTAGAAATGGCGGTCATGTGGCATAGGCTACCCGAGATGGCAGCATTTTGCCATTCAGGTTATGGTCTATGTCCTGGCACTCCTCCCTGTCCTGCAATATTGCTCCCCGAGATATCAGCTGAAACCCCTTTGGAGGTTCTCTTGTGACTCTGGTGATTTTTTCCAGGCGCGTTTTAAATCACTGGGATGCTCATGAACTTTGTTGATTTGAATCCTACAGCTGCTGGTAGGTCTATTGGGATTCCACCTCCTTTGGACGCTGTGTACTTCCTGAATTCGCATAGATGATTCTTTCTTAGCTTTCAGCTAGTTTCAGTCTGATTTTTCTACAGATGACTTTTCAGACATATTTTGTTTCTTTATCTCTTGCTTTTCCTTCTGGGACTCTTTCGAATCCTAGTCTTCCATGCTTTGTCTTACCCAGGATTCAACAGCAATGTTTTCATTGGTTTGCACTTGCTTTCCTATGTCTGCTTCTGACCGAGGGATTTCTGTTCCCCTGTCTTCACAGTCATTCACGCGTCCCTCCGCATTATCTAGTCTGCTTAGGACTGAATTTTAGCCCTGATATTATCTCATCCACTGAGTTTTCTGATATTATTTGGCTCGTCTTAAGGCTTTCTCTTCCCCTTTTCTGGTATTCTGCCTTTTGTGATTCTGAGACACTGTTGTTCTTCAGTGTTTCCCTCACCTCCGTTTTCAATACTTGCTCTGGATAGCGTTTTGCAGTCTAGTTGTTTGAAAGCTTATCTTTTGGGCCTTCAACCTCATTGGAATTGAAAATCGTACTTCCTGTTTCTTTTACTGTACTTCTTCATCTCTACTGGTCAGGTAATTTCAGGTATCTAATGTAGACTTCTAGGGTTTTGTTGAGAGAAATTTTAGACTCTTGGCTCTACGCAATTCCATGGGATTTCTGCGAGGACAATTTCTGCTAGACATTGATGCCATGTCCTGTTCCTGAGTGTGTTGTCTGGTATTTCTCCAATTGCTTGTGTTGCCTTTGTTGTGATGAACACCCCATACAATTTCGATTAGCATAACCTCATTTTCATTATGCTTATCTCACAAATATGAATGTTCACAGGGCACATCCTCTGGTGGAAATGAAGCTTCTAAAGGCTCTCAGCTCTGCATTCTGCTCTATGTCATTTTGGAGTGATTCCAAAACAGCAAACTGAGAGTGCGCTTGTGCTTTATAATGCCACGGGAATGTCCCAATGAAACCAGTCCTTCCCAGAACTTCGCTGCCTACAGAAACACCTGTGGAATCATATGTATGGATGTCACACTTCAGGGCCTGCTGGAAAGATCCCGCAGACTGATCTTGGTGTCCTCGGTGCAGTACCGTGCCTGTGCCATTCAAAACGTAGCATCTGCTTTTGGGAGATAATGCTGGAGGAAATACTTCATCTTCTCACACGGTGGACTTGGACCACTCTTCCTTGTCCTCTCATCCTTGTGGCACGGGTGCACGGAGGCAACCACAGAGTTGTTGTGCATCCTGTGCCTCAAACAAATCCATAATCCTAGCCCAGGTTATGAATGAAGAAGATCCTAAGGCTTTTCATTCTGATTTCAAACCCAAGGCCCCCTGGATCCCTCAGACCCGATGCACGATATCTCTGATTCAGCCCCACACGTGCTCTATTGGCAAAATGTCCAATTGGTCTCTGGTCCTGCAGATGCACTGGGTGTGGCCATGGGACATATCGGTAATCTCAACCGCGCGCGCCAGTGTGGTTGCTTTCTCATTGGGGTCACGGGTCGGTTTGCTCTCTTGATAGGACCCACCACATCCCACAATGCACTCCAGATCCCTGAGACTCAGCGTGTGCCATCATCCGAAGCCCTATCCCTCACTGACCGCTGCCTCTGCTACCTCAAATCTGGCAGCTCAGATCTTGGTCTCAGAATCAACTGTGGGGATATTTTGCGCTGGTTTCTTGGAATTCTGTCAGCCAAGCATCTGCTGTGCACTCTTCTAACACTCAGCGCATCACCTTCAATCCCATGTCTCCTGTCCCCTTGAGAGTGTGCGTCCAGGTTAAAGAGAGTTTCACCTTTGCTGCTCCATCACCAGGGGTCAGACCCTGCACTGGTTTCCATTCCCTGCTTTGCCTTCTCCTGTTTCCAGGGGTTCTGAGGCCTCATCCTGTCCTTGGAAGTAGCAGACCTCTCTTTGGCAAGTGTCCTGTGCCAAGGGCTGTTTGACTGGATGTTTCCAATGCTTTGTACATGGGAGCGTGTGAGCGCAGGTTGCACTGCTTCTCTGCCAACTGGGCATCGATGAATCAACACTTTCCAGATACATTTCACAGAAATGTGATTTTTGTTTAGCTCTTTGTATCTATACAGCCGTGGTGGGAGGGATTGTCCGAACACTACAGTTTTGACATTGTGTTGATATCTCATTTGCAGTCTTTAATAAGTTTAATAGAATTGATTTACATGTTTTGGGAGTTATACGAAAATGAAGTTAGTTTTGAAACGTACTAAATGGACCTAGAAACCAGAATTGTCAATTTCGGTAACATTTTGTCAGCTGTAAGGAAAACATAGACAGATAGAATGCAAAGTAGCAGTCCAAACTGTTAAAGGGGTCATGTCAACTCTTTCCTGTTGAAGCCTCCGAAACCAACAGGAACCATGAAGTATCTATTGGAAACATGAAATAACCCCCAACCTTGGATTCACTTGTGCATGTGGTGCCCTTTACTCCCAATGACACCTACTGGCCAATGTTGGCATTTCAAGGGGTAACATCCCTCTCTTGGAAAATATAAGAGAAAACAAACCAAATATATACATTTAGGTTTGAATGCAAAATAAACTAGAAGCATTGTAGCTATGAGAACCCTGCTGCAGCCATGCTAGTCTACTGAGAGCCAGGTGTTCTTCTATCAGTGATGAGAACGCTTAATCATTCGATAATGTTGGGTAAAGCAATTTAACGCAACCAAGTCTGCAACGCCCATGCTATAGAGCTCCCGGGGGCTTGACTCAACTGAAAGACGGTCCTCATAATCTGTATCTTTAATGTCATTGGCGACTTTTACACTTCAGTTCCCTATCTGAGTTATAATATTTACCTATAATGTCTTGAAAAACGGAGGCCTAATACATATTCAAGTTCAGTCAAATATTCCCCTCACTTACCACACTCCATTCTCCCCAGAAAAGGCATAAATCCAGCATTTGCTGAATCTAGCAGAAGGCTATCGTTTCTTTGTGTGAGCAAAGTATTCAATTCCTATCTATTGCAGTCAAGACTATTTGACCTTTAAGATTTTCACAGATGTTCACAGAGTGTGAAGCTGGAGGAACTCTTATTGTAGGAGGGGCTTGCTCTTCCCGTGCTGGCTTCATAGCAGCTCAGGTAGTGATCCTTCAAAATGGATGCCTGAGTGGAGGGGAGGGAAGAGCAAGTGCTTGATAGCTAGGCCCAAACCTGGGAAAATGCTTACCTGGGCTTGCTGCACTTTGGTATGAATGGCTTGGAAATGCCCCTTGGGATGTGTGGATTCTCAAGACCTCTTCCAAGAACTTCAGCGATTCGATCACCTCTGCCATCTCTTCCTTTTAGACGTCAGGGATCTTGGACCCGTTCTTGGAGCAGAGAATTGAGGAACTTCCTCAAGTCCACGTTGGCACTCCGTATGTTTCTGCCAGTGTCAGCGAGGTTCAATATGTCTCATGAAAGCCTTTGGAGCCTGGTATCCTCTACAGCTGTCTCCAGGCCAGTATTCTCCACTGTAGCACAACATCTCTCTTCAGTGTGTTCGCATCTCTCCTCAATCCGTGCAGCCAGCTTTTCGGCCAGCTTCTCTTCGTGTCTCCCATAAAGTCGACTTCAACAGGACTGGGCAAGCCTGAAAGTACCTCGGAGCCTCACCAGTAAGCTGATGACAGGCAGATCTTCCACTGTCTGCCCTTTCAGGTCCTGGAAACTGACCCGTGAACTCAGGTCTTTGGGCAGCAGCAGTATCTCGAACTGACACAGCTTCCCGGAACCAAGAGCTAAGCCAAGCTCCACAGAGGGCGGCAGCCCCTCCATCACACTGATCCACCCACAGAACTCTGCCCGGTTACCTAGGATCCACCAGCCACAACAAGCCTCGCGGTACACACCAACATTCCACCTGGAATCCAACCGCTAACTGCCATCCCCAATGGCTGCTGCATCTTGTCAGTGTTGGGGGAGGGGCTGCATCCGACGAGCGGTTCCTAAGGTAAATGTGATTCTACCCGCTAGCGTCCCATGGGCCTTTGTTCTTCCCTCTCTCCTTCTCTTCAGATCTGTATGCACAGTACCAACGGAGGGAAGTGTGTCCATTTTCAGTTGATTTATTTCACACGTCTTTAAACTTTCTAACCGTTCACAGTACACAGAGACCCACTAAAGGAAACTTATGTTCCTGTAATATCCGGACACCCGGAATACATATCCGTCGGTCGATTTCTGCTGAAGCCCCCGCACTCTCAGGACATGGATCCATTGGTTTCATGGGGGCTGAAATTCCTAGGAATGAATCCAACCCCAATGTGCACTTTACTGTCTGTCTCTTTTGCTCTTAGTACACTTTTGCAGAGCTACTTGTCTTTGTTATAGGCTTATGCCATTTCTTCTCGACGTAGGCTAGAATATGGCATTCATTCATCCTGTTGGAAGACTTGCAAGTCTATATCACGGACTAGGAATCCATTTGATTCCAAATCGGCATTTGGGGTAGGTCACGATTTGCTCATATCAATCAATATTTACGAATATAAATGCACGCCTCTGATTTCCGAATACAAGTGTGCTGAGTACATTGAAGCCACGAAACTGGCTCAATGGGTGCTGAAACATCCTTGACATCACCTTGGGTAATTTCTTTTGAATAATCATGGTTCCCTTGTTATATGTCAGCCAAACGTACCCTTTTGGTGCTTTTTTGTTCGTTTGATTCTTTGTTGGTCTGCTTCTCGTTTGTTTTGCAAACACGTCAGGCCATGCATCTCTCCGTTCGCTTCCAACAGAGAGTCATATAAGCTGATTCACTTAAGATAGTGCTTCCAATCACCTAGGATTTCCTGCTTCCCTCTCCCATCTTTAGGGTTTGGATGTCCTCCTTGCCTTCTTCTAGTTTCTTCTTTGCCACTCATGCTCTTCTTGCATTTCCAATACTGGTTTTCTTCTTTCCATTTCATCTTGCTGCATTTCTATTCAGGGGAGAATTCTCATCCTTTCTTGTAGGATAAGTTTCGAACTGCTGAATTCTTTTAAGATTTGCCGGTCTGTGGAAATCTCTTGCTCTGCCGTTATTAGAAATGGCGGTCATGTGGCATAGGCTACCCGAGATGGCAGCATTTTGCCATTCAGGTTATGGTCTATGTCCTGGCACTCCTCCCTGTCCTGCAATATTGCTCCCCGAGATATCAGCTGAAACCCCTTTGGAGGTTCTCTTGTGACTCTGGTGATTTTTTCCAGGCGCGTTTTAAATCACTGGGATGCTCATGAACTTTGTTGATTTGAATCCTACAGCTGCTGGTAGGTCTATTGGGATTCCACCTCCTTTGGACGCTGTGTACTTCCTGAATTCGCATAGATGATTCTTTCTTAGCTTTCAGCTAGTTTCAGTCTGATTTTTCTACAGATGACTTTTCAGACATATTTTGTTTCTTTATCTCTTGCTTTTCCTTCTGGGACTCTTTCGAATCCTAGTCTTCCATGCTTTGTCTTACCCAGGATTCAACAGCAATGTTTTCATTGGTTTGCACTTGCTTTCCTATGTCTGCTTCTGACCGAGGGATTTCTGTTCCCCTGTCTTCACAGTCATTCACGCGTCCCTCCGCATTATCTAGTCTGCTTAGGACTGAATTTTAGCCCTGATATTATCTCATCCACTGAGTTTTCTGATATTATTTGGCTCGTCTTAAGGCTTTCTCTTCCCCTTTTCTGGTATTCTGCCTTTTGTGATTCTGAGACACTGTTGTTCTTCAGTGTTTCCCTCACCTCCGTTTTCAATACTTGCTCTGGATAGCGTTTTGCAGTCTAGTTGTTTGAAAGCTTATCTTTTGGGCCTTCAACCTCATTGGAATTGAAAATCGTACTTCCTGTTTCTTTTACTGTACTTCTTCATCTCTACTGGTCAGGTAATTTCAGGTATCTAATGTAGACTTCTAGGGTTTTGTTGAGAGAAATTTTAGACTCTTGGCTCTACGCAATTCCATGGGATTTCTGCGAGGACAATTTCTGCTAGACATTGATGCCATGTCCTGTTCCTGAGTGTGTTGTCTGGTATTTCTCCAATTGCTTGTGTTGCCTTTGTTGTGATGAACACCCCATACAATTTCGATTAGCATAACCTCATTTTCATTACGCTTATCTCACAAATCTGAATGTTCACAGGGCACATCCTCTGGTGGAAATGAAGCTTCTAAAGGCTCTCAGCTCTGCATTCTGCTCTATGTCATTTTGGAGTGATTCCAAAACAGCAAACTGAGAGTGCGCTTGTGCTTTATAATGCCACGGGAATGTCCCAATGAAACCAGTCCTTCCCAGAACTTCGCTGCCTACAGAAACACCTGTGGAATCATATGTATGGATGTCACACTTCAGGGCCTGCTGGAAAGATCCCGCAGACTGATCTTGGTGTCCTCGGTGCAGTACCGTGCCTGTGCCATTCAAAACGTAGCATCTGCTTTTGGGAGATAATGCTGGAGGAAATACTTCATCTTCTCACACGGTGGACTTGGACCACTCTTCCTTGTCCTCTCATCCTTGTGGCACGGGTGCACGGAGGCAACCACAGAGTTGTTGTGCATCCTGTGCCTCAAACAAATCCATAATCCTAGCCCAGGTTATGAATGAAGAAGATCCTAAGGCTTTTCATTCTGATTTCAAACCCAAGGCCCCCTGGATCCCTCAGACCCGATGCACGATATCTCTGATTCAGCCCCACACGTGCTCTATTGGCAAAATGTCCAATTGGTCTCTGGTCCTGCAGATGCACTGGGTGTGGCCATGGGACATATCGGTAATCTCAACCGCGTGCGCCAGTGTGGTTGCTTTCTCATTGGGGTCACGGGTCGGTTTGCTCTCTTGATAGGACACACCACATCCCACAATGCAATCCAGATCCCTAAAAATCAGCGTGTGCCATCATCCGAAGCCCTATCCCTCACTGACCGCTGCCTCTGCTACCTCAAATTTGGCAGCTCAGATCTTGGTCTCAGAATCAACTGTGGGGATATTTTGCGCTGGTTTCTTGGAATTCTGTCAGCCAAGCATCTGCTGTGCACTCTTCTAACACTCAGCGCATCACCTTCAATCCCATGTCTCCTGTCCCCTTGAGAGTGTGCGTCCAGTTTAAAGAGAGTTTCACCTTTGCTGCTCCATCACCAGGGGTCAGACCCTGCACTGGTTTCCATTCCCTGCTTTGCCTTCTCCTGTTTCCAGGGGTTCTGAGGCCTCATCCTGTCCTTGGAAGTAGCAGACCTCTCTTTGGCAAGTGTCCTGTGCCAAGGGCTGTTTGACTGGATGTTTCCAATGCTTTGTACATGGGAGCGTGTGAGCGCAGGTTGCACTGCTTCTCTGCCAACTGGGCATCGATGAATCAACACTTTCCAGATACATTTCACAGAAATGTGATTTTTGTTTAGCTCTTTGTATCTATACAGCCGTGGTGGGAGGGATTGTCCGAACACTACAGTTTTGACATTGTGTTGATATCTCATTTGCAGTCTTTAATAAGTTTAATAGAATTGATTTACATGTTTTGGGAGTTATACGAAAATGAAGTTAGTTTTGAAACGTACTAAATGGACCTAGAAACCAGAATTGTCAATTTCGGTAACATTTTGTCAGCTGTAAGGAAAACATAGACAGATAGAATGCAAAGTAGCAGTCCAAACTGTTAAAGGGGTCATGTCAACTCTTTCCTGTTGAAGCCTCCGAAACCAACAGGAACCATGAAGTATCTATTGGAAACATGAAATAACCCCCAACCTTGGATTCACTTGTGCATGTGGTGCCCTTTACTCCCAATGACACCTACTGGCCAATGATGGCATTTCAAGGGGTAACATCCCTCTCTTGGAAAATATAAGAGAAAACAAACCAAATATATACATTTAGGTTTGAATGCAAAATCAACTAGAAGCATTGTAGCTATGAGAAACCTGCTGCAGCCATGCTAGTCTACTGAGAGCCAGGTGTTCTTCTATCAGTGATGAGAACGCTTAATCATTCGGTAATGTTGGGTAAAGCAATTTAACGCAACCAAGTCTGCAACGCCCATGCTATAGAGCTCCCGGGGGCTTGACTCAACTGAAAGACGGTCCTCATAATCTGTATCTTTAATGTCATTGGCGACTTTTACACTTCAGTTCCCTATCTGAGTTATAATATTTACCTATAATGTCTTGAAAAACGGAGGCCTAATACATATTCAAGTTCAGTCAAATATTCCCCTCACTTACCACACTCCATTCTCCCCAGAAAAGGCATAAATCCAGCATTTGCTGAATCTAGCGGAAGGCTATCGTTTCTTTGTGTGAGCAAAGTATTCAATTCCTATCTATTGCAGTCGAGACTATTTGACCTTTAAGATTTTCACAGATGTTCACAGAGTGTGAAGCTGGAGGAACTCTTATTGTAGGAGGGTCTTGCTCTTCCCGTGCTGGCTTCATAGCAGCTCAGGTAGTGATCCTTCAAAATGGATGCCTGAGTGGAGGGGAGGGAAGAGCAAGTGCTTGATAGCTAGGCCCAAACCTGGGAAAATGCTTACCTGGGCTTGCTGCACTTTGGTATGAATGGCTTGGAAATGCCCCTTGGGATGTGTGGATTCTCAAGACCTCTTCCAAGAACTTCAGCGATTCGATCACCTCTGCCATCTCTTCCTTTTAGACGTCAGGGATCTTGGACCCGTTCTTGGAGCAGAGAATTGAGGAACTTCCTCAAGTCCACGTTGGCACTCCGTATGTTTCTGCCGGTGTCAGCGAGGTTCAATATGTCTCATGAAAGCCTTTGGAGCCTGGTATCCTCTACAGCTGTCTCCAGGCCAGTATTCTCCACTGTAGCACAACATCTCTCTTCAGTGTGTTCGCATCTCTCCTCAATCCGTGCAGCCAGCTTTTCGGCCAGCTTCTCTTCGTGTCTCCCATAAAGTCGACTTCAACAGGACTGGGCAAGCCTGAAAGTACCTCGGAGCCTCACCAGTAAGCTGATGACAGGCAGATCTTCCACTGTCTGCCCTTTCAGGTTCTGGAAACTGACCCGTGAACTCAGGTCTTTGGGCAGCAGCAGTATCTCGAACTGACACAGCTTCCCGGAACAAAGAGCTAAGCCAAGCTCCACAGAGGGCGGCAGCCCCTCCATCACACTGATCCACCCACAGAACTCTGCCCGGTTACCTAGGATCCACCAGCCACAACAAGCCTCGCGGTACACACCAACATTCCACCTGGAATCCAACCGCTAACTGCCATCCCCAATGGCTGCTGCATCTTGTCAGTGTTGGGGGAGGGGCTGCATCCGACGAGCGGTTCCTAAGGTAAATGTGATTCTACCCGCTAGCGTCCCATGTGCCTTTGTTCTTCCCTCTCTCCTTCTCTTCAGATCTGTATGCACAGTACCAACGGAGGGAAGTGTGTCCATTTTCAGTTGATTTATTTCACACGTCTTTAAACTTTCTAACCGTTCACAGTACACAGAGACCCACTAAAGGAAACTTATGTTCCTGTAATATCCGGACACCCGGAATACATATCCGTCGGTCGATTTCTGCTGAAGCCCCCGCACTCTCAGGACATGGATCCATTGGTTTCATGGGGGCTGAAATTCCTAGGAATGAATCCAACCCCAATGTGCACTTTACTGTCTGTCTCTTTTGCTCTTAGTACACTTTTGCAGAGCTACTTGTCTTTGTTATAGGCTTATGCCATTTCTTCTCGACGTAGGCTAGAATATGGCATTCATTCATCCTGTTGGAAGACTTGCAAGTCTATATCACGGACTAGGAATCCATTTGATTCCAAATCGGCATTTGGGGTAGGTCACGATTTGCTCATATCAATCAATATTTACGAATATAAATGCACGCCTCTGATTTCCGAATACAAGTGTGCTGAGTACATTGAAGCCACGAAACTGGCTCAATGGGTGCTGAAACATCCTTGACATCACCTTGGGTAATTTCTTTTGAATAATCATGGTTCCCTTGTTATATGTCAGCCAAACGTACCCTTTTGGTGCTTTTTTGTTCGTTTGATTCTTTGTTGGTCTGCTTCTCGTTTGTTTTGCAAACACGCCAGGCCATGCATCTCTCCGTTCGCTTCCAACAGAGAGTCATATAAGCTGATTCACTTAAGATAGTGCTTCCAATCACCTAGGATTTCCTGCTTCCCTCTCCCATCTTTAGGGTTTGGATGTCCTCCTTGCCTTCTTCTAGTTTCTTCTTTGCCACTCATGCTCTTCTTGCATTTCCAATACTGGTTTTCTTCTTTCCATTTCATCTTGCTGCATTTCTATTCAGGGGAGAATTCTCATCCTTTCTTGTAGGATAAGTTTCGAACTGCTGAATTCTTTTAAGATTTGCCGGTCTGTGGAAATCTCTTGCTCTGCCGTTATTAGAAATGGCGGTCATGTGGCATAGGCTACCCGAGATGGCAGCATTTTGCCATTCAGGTTATGGTCTATGTCCTGGCACTCCTCCCTGTCCTGCAATATTGCTCCCCGAGATATCAGCTGAAACCCCTTTGGAGGTTCTCTTGTGACTCTGGTGATTTTTTCCAGGCGCGTTTTAAATCACTGGGATGCTCATGAACTTTGTTGATTTGAATCCTACAGCTGCTGGTAGGTCTATAGGGATTCCACCTCCTTTGGACGCTGTGTACTTCCTGAATTCGCATAGATGATTCTTTCTTAGCTTTCAGCTAGTTTCAGTCTGATTTTCTACAGATGACTTTTCAGACATATTTTGTTTCTTTATCTCTTGCTTTTCCTTCTGGGACTCTTTCGAATCCTAGTCTTTCATGATTTGTCTTACCCAGGATTCAACAGCAATGTTTTCATTGGTTTGCACTTGCTTTCCTATGTCTGCTTCTGACCGAGGGATTTCTGTTCCCCTGTCTTCACAGTCATTCACGCGTCCCTCCGCATTATCTAGTCTGCTTAGGACTGAATTTTAGCCCTGATATTATCTCATCCACTGAGTTTTCTGATATTATTTGGCTCGTCTTAAGGCTTTCTCTTCCCCTTTTCTGGTATTCTGCCTTTTGTGATTCTGAGACACTGTTGTTCTTCAGTGTTTCCCTCACCTCCGTTTTCAATACTTGCTCTGGATAGCGTTTTGCAGTCTAGTTGTTTGAAAGCTTATCTTTTGGGCCTTCAACCTCATTGGAATTGAAAATCGTACTTCCTGTTTCTTTTACTGTACTTCTTCATCTCTACTGGTCAGGTAATTTCAGGTATCTAATGTAGACTTCTAGGGTTTTCTTGAGAGAAATTTTAGACTCTTGGCTCTACGCAATTCCATGGGATTTCTGCGAGGACAATTTCTGCTAGACATTGATGCCATGTCCTGTTCCTGAGTGTGTTGTCTGGTATTTCTCCAATTGCTTGTGTTGCCTTTGTTGTGATGAACACCCCATACAATTTCGATGAGCATAACCTCATTTTCATTACGCTTATCTCACAAATCTGAATGTTCACAGGGCACATCCTCTGGTGGAAATGAAGCTTCTAAAGGCTCTCAGCTCTGCATTCTGCTCTATGTCATTTTGGAGTGATTCCAAAACAGCAAACTGAGAGTGCGCTTGTGCTTTATAATGCCACGGGAATGTCCCAATGAAACCAGTCCTTCCCAGAACTTCGCTGTCTACAGCAACACCTGTGGAATCATATGTATGGATGTCACACTTCAGGGCCTGCTGGAAAGATCCCGCAGACTGATCTTGGTGTCCTCGGTGCAGTATCGTGCCTGTGCCATTCAAAATGTAGCATCTGCTTTTGGGAGATAATGCTGGAGGAAATACTTCATCTTCTCACACGGTGGACTTGGACCACTCTTCCTTGTCCTCTCATCCTTGTGGCACGGGTGCACGGAGGCAACCACAGAGTTGTTGTGCATCCTGTGCCTCAAACAAATCCATAATCCTAGCCCAGGTTATGAATGAAGAAGATCCTAAGGCTTTTCATTCTGATTTCAAACCCAAGGCCCCCTGGATCCCTCAGACCCGATGCACGATATCTCTGATTCAGCCCCACACGTGCTCTATTGGCAAAATGTCCAATTGGTCTCTGGTCCTGCAGATGCACTGGGTGTGGCCATGGGACATATCGGTAATCTCAACCGCGTGCGCCAGTGTGGTTGCTTTCTCATTGGGGTCACGGGTCGGTTTGCTCTCTTGATAGGACCCACCACATCCCACAACGCACTCCAGATCCCTAAAAATCAGCGTGTGCCATCATCCGAAGCCCTATCCCTCACTGACCGCTGCCTCTGCTACCTCAAATTTGGCAGCTCAGATCTTGGTCTCAGAATCAACTGTGGGGATATTTTGCACTGGTTTCTTGGAATTCTGTCAGCCAAGCATCTGCTGTGCACTCTTCTAACACTCAGCGCATCACCTTCAATCCCATGTCTCCTGTCCCCTTGAGAGTGTGCGTCCAGGTTAAAGAGAGTTTCACCTTTGCTGCTCCATCACCAGGGGTCAGACCCTGCACTGGTTTCCATTCCCTGCTTTGCCTTCTCCTGTTTCCAGGGGTTCTGAGGCCTCATCCTGTCCTTGGAAGTAGCAGACCTCTCTTTGGCAAGTGTCCTGTGCCAAGGGCTGTTTGACTGGATGTTTCCAATGCTTTGTACATGGGAGCGTGTGAGCGCAGGTTGCACTGCTTCTCTGCCAACTGGGCATCGATGAATCAACACTTTCCAGATACATTTCACAGAAATGTGATTTTTGTTTAGCTCTTTGTATCTATACAGCCGTGGTGGGAGGGATTGTCCGAACACTACAGTTTTGACATTGTGTTGATATCTCATTTGCAGTCTTTAATAAGTTTACTAGAATTGATTTACATGTTTTGGGAGTTATACGAAAATGAAGTTAGTTTTGAAACGTACTAAATGGACCTAGAAACCAGAATTGTCAATTTCGGTAACATTTTGTCAGCTGTAAGGAAAACATAGACAGATAGAATGCAAAGTAGCAGTCCAAACTGTTAAAGGGGTCATGTCAACTCTTTCCTGTTGAAGCCTCCGAAACCAACAGGAACCATGAAGTATCTATTGGAAACATGAAATAACCCCCAACCTTGGATTCACTTGTGCATGTGGTGCCCTTTACTCCCAATGACACCTACTGGCCAATGATGGCATTTCAAGGGGTAACATCCCTCTCTTGGAAAATATAAGAGAAAACAAACCAAATATATACATTTAGGTTTGAATGCAAAATCAACTAGAAGCATTGTAGCTATGAGAACCCTGCTGCAGCCATGCTAGTCTACTGAGAGCCAGGTGTTCTTCTATCAGTGATGAGAACGCTTAATCATTCGATAATGTTGGGTAAAGCAATTTAACGCAACCAAGTCTGCAACGCCCATGCTATAGAGCTCCCGGGGGCTTGACTCAACTGAAAGACGGTCCTCATAATCTGTATCTTTAATGTCATTGGCGACTTTTACACTTCAGTTCCCTATCTGAGTTATAATATTTACCTATAATGTCTTGAAAAACGGAGGCCTAATACATATTCAAGTTCAGTCAAATATTCCCCTCACTTACCACACTCCATTCTCCCCAGAAAAGGCATAAATCCAGCATTTGCTGAATCTAGCGGAAGGCTATCGTTTCTTTGTGTGAGCAAAGTATTCAATTCCTATCTATTGCAGTCGAGACTATTTGACCTTTAAGATTTTCACAGATGTTCACAGAGTGTGAAGCTGGAGGAACTCTTATTGTAGGAGGGTCTTGCTCTTCCCGTGCTGGCTTCATAGCAGCTCAGGTAGTGATCCTTCAAAATGGATGCCTGAGTGGAGGGGAGGGAAGAGCAAGTGCTTGATAGCTAGGCCCAAACCTGGGAAAATGCTTACCTGGGCTTGCTGCACTTTGGTATGAATGGCTTGGAAATGCCCCTTGGGATGTGTGGATTCTCAAGACCTCTTCCAAGAACTTCAGCGATTCGATCACCTCTGCCATCTCTTCCTTTTAGACGTCAGGGATCTTGGACCCGTTCTTGGAGCAGAGAATTGAGGAACTTCCTCAAGTCCACGTTGGCACTCCGTATGTTTCTGCCGGTGTCAGCGAGGTTCAATATGTCTCATGAAAGCCTTTGGAGCCTGGTATCCTCTACAGCTGTCTCCAGGCCAGTATTCTCCACTGTAGCACAACATCTCTCTTCAGTGTGTTCGCATCTCTCCTCAATCCGTGCAGCCAGCTTTTCGGCCAGCTTCTCTTCGTGTCTCCCATAAAGTCGACTTCAACAGGACTGGGCAAGCCTGAAAGTACCTCGGAGCCTCACCAGTAAGCTGATGACAGGCAGATCTTCCACTGTCTGCCCTTTCAGGTTCTGGAAACTGACCCGTGAACTCAGGTCTTTGGGCAGCAGCAGTATCTCGAACTGACACAGCTTCCCGGAACAAAGAGCTAAGCCAAGCTCCACAGAGGGCGGCAGCCCCTCCATCACACTGATCCACCCACAGAACTCTGCCCGGTTACCTAGGATCCACCAGCCACAACAAGCCTCGCGGTACACACCAACATTCCACCTGGAATCCAACCGCTAACTGCCATCCCCAATGGCTGCTGCATCTTGTCAGTGTTGGGGGAGGGGCTGCATCCGACGAGCGGTTCCTAAGGTAAATGTGATTCTACCCGCTAGCGTCCCATGGGCCTTTGTTCTTCCCTCTCTCCTTCTCTTCAGATCTGTATGCACAGTACCAACGGAGGGAAGTGTGTCCATTTTCAGTTGATTTATTTCACACGTCTTTAAACTTTCTAACCGTTCACAGTACACAGAGACCCACTAAAGGAAACTTATGTTCCTGTAATATCCGGACACCCGGAATACATATCCGTCGGTCGATTTCTGCTGAAGCCCCCGCACTCTCAGGACATGGATCCATTGGTTTCATGGGGGCTGAAATTCCTAGGAATGAATCCAACCCCAATGTGCACTTTACTGTCTGTCTCTTTTGCTCTTAGTACACTTTTGCAGAGCTACTTGTCTTTGTTATAGGCTTATGCCATTTCTTCTCGACGTAGGCTAGAATATGGCATTCATTCATCCTGTTGGAAGACTTGCAAGTCTATATCACGGACTAGGAATCCATTTGATTCCAAATCGGCATTTGGGGTAGGTCACGATTTGCTCATATCAATCAATATTTACGAATATAAATGCACGCCTCTGATTTCCGAATACAAGTGTGCTGAGTACATTGAAGCCACGAAACTGGCTCAATGGGTGCTGAAACATCCTTGACATCACCTTGGGTAATTTCTTTTGAATAATCATGGTTCCCTTGTTATATGTCAGCCAAACGTACCCTTTTGGTGCTTTTTTGTTCGTTTGATTCTTTGTTGGTCTGCTTCTCGTTTGTTTTGCAAACACGCCAGGCCATGCATCTCTCCGTTCGCTTCCAACAGAGAGTCATATAAGCTGATTCACTTAAGATAGTGCTTCCAATCACCTAGGATTTCCTGCTTCCCTCTCCCATCTTTAGGGTTTGGATGTCCTCCTTGCCTTCTTCTAGTTTCTTCTTTGCCACTCATGCTCTTCTTGCATTTCCAATACTGGTTTTCTTCTTTCCATTTCATCTTGCTGCATTTCTATTCAGGGGAGAATTCTCATCCTTTCTTGTAGGATAAGTTTCGAACTGCTGAATTCTTTTAAGATTTGCCGGTCTGTGGAAATCTCTTGCTCTGCCGTTATTAGAAATGGCGGTCATGTGGCATAGGCTACCCGA
Organism: Vicugna pacos; assembly: GCF_048564905.1. Lineage (NCBI taxonomy): Eukaryota > Metazoa > Chordata > Mammalia > Artiodactyla > Camelidae > Vicugna > Vicugna pacos. The sequence continues at coordinate 63,548,999 of NW_027328741.1, read as the reverse complement.
GATGGCAGCATTTTGCCATTCAGGTTATGGTCTATGTCCTGGCACTCCTCCTGTCCTGCAATATTGCTGCCCGAGATATCAGCTGAAACCCCTTTGGAGGTACTCTTGTGACTCTGGTGATTTTTTCCAGGCGTGTTTTAAATCACTGGGATGCTCATGAACTTTGTTGATTTGAATCCTACAGCTGCTGGTAGGTCTATTGGGATTCCACCTCCTTTGGACGCTGTGTACTTCCTGAATTCGCATAGATGATTCTTTCTTAGCTTTCAGCTAGTTTCAGTCTGATTTTTCTAGAGATGAATTTTCAGACATATTTTGTTTCTTTATCTCTTGCTTTTCCATCTGGGACTCTTTCGAATCCTAGTCTTTCATGCTTTGTCTTACCCAGGATTCAACAGCAATGTTTTCATTGGTTTGCACTTGCTTCCCTATGTCTGCTTCTGACCGAGGGATTTCTGTTCCCCTGTCTTCACAGTCATTCACGCGTCCCTCCGCATTATCTAGTCTGCTTAGGACTGAATTTTAGCCCTGATATTATCTCATCCACTGAGTTTTCTGATATTATTTGGCTCGTCTTAAGGCTTTCTCTTCTCCTTTTCTGGTATTCTGCCTTTTGTGATTCTGAGACACTGTTGTTCTTCAGTGTTTCCCTCACCTCCGTTTTCAATACTTGCTCTGGATAGCGTTTTGCAGTCTAGTTGTTTGAAAGCTTATCTTTTGGGCCTTCAACCTCATTGGAATTGAAAATCGTACTTCCTGTTTCTTTTACTGTACTTCTTCATCTCTCCTGGTCAGGTAATTTCAGGTATCTAATGTAGACTTCTAGGGTTTTGTTGAGAGAAATTTTAGACTCTAGGCTCTACGCAATTCCATGGGATTTCTGCGAGGACAATTTCTGCTAGACATTGATGCCATGTCCTGTTCCTGAGTGTGTTGTCTGGTATTTCTCCAATTGCTTGTGTTGCCTTTGTTGTGATGAACACATCATACTATTTCGATTAGCATAACCTCATTTTCATTACGCTTATCTCACAAATCTGAATGTTCACAGGGCACATCCTCTGGTGGAAATGAAGCTTCTAAAGGCTCTCAGCTCTGCATTCTGCTCTATGTCATTTTGGAGTGATTCCAAAACAGCAAACTGAGAGTGCGCTTGTGCTTTATAATGCCACGGGAATGTCCCAATGAAACCAGTCCTTCCCAGAACTTCGCTGTCTACAACAACACCTGTGGAATCATATGTATGGATGTCACACTTCAGGGCCTGCTGGAAAGATCCCGCAGACTGATCTTGGTGTCCTCGGTGCAGTACCGTGCCTGTGCCATTCAAAACGTAGCATCTGCTTTTGGGAGATAATGCTGGAGGAAATACTTCATCTTCTCACACGGTGGACTTGGACCACTCTTCCTTGTCCTCTCATCCTTGTGGCACTGGTGCACGGAGGCAACCACAGAGTTGTTGTGCATCCTGTGCCTCAAACAAATCCATAATCCTAGCCCAGGTTATGAATGAAGAAGATCCTAAGGCTTTTCATTCTGATTTCAAACCCAAGGCCCCCTGGATCCCTCAGACCCGATGCACGATATCTCTGATTCAGCCCCACACGTGCTCTATTGGCAAAAAGTCCAATTGGTCTCTGGTCCTGCAGATGCACTGGGTGTGGCCATGGGACATATCGGTAATCTCAACCGCGCGCGCCAGTGTGGTTGCTTTCTCATTGGGGTCACGGGTCGGTTTGCTCTCTTGATAGGACCCACCACATCCCACAACGCACTCCAGATCCCTGAGACCCAGCGTGTGCCATCATCCGAAGCCCTATCCCTCACTGACCGCTTCCTCTGCTACCTCAAATCTGGCAGCTCAGATCTTGGTCTCAGAATCAACTGTGGGGATATTTTGCGCTGGTTTCTTGGAATTCTGTCAGCCAAGCATCTGCTGTGCACTCTTCTAACACTCAGCGCATCACCTTCAATCCCATGTCTCCTGTCCGCTTGAGAGTGTGCGTCCAGGTTAAAGAGAGTTTCACCTTTGCTGCTCCATCACCAGGGGTCAGACCCTGCACTGGTTTCCATTCCCTGCTTTGCCTTCTCCTGTTTCCAGGGGTTCTGAGGCCTCATCCTGTCCTTGGAAGTAGCAGACCTCTCTTTGGCAAGTGTCCTGTGCCAAGGGCTGTTTGACTGGATGTTTCCAATGCTTTGTACATGGGAGCGTGTGAGCGCAGGTTGCACTGCTTCTCTGCCAACTGGGCATCGATGAATCAACACTTTCCAGATACATTTCACAGAAATGTGATTTTTGTTTAGCTCTTTGTATCTATACAGCCGTGGTGGGAGGGATTGTCCGAACACTACAGTTTTGACATTGTGTTGATATCTCATTTGCAGTCTTTAATAAGTTTAATAGAATTGATTTACATGTTTTGGGAGTTATACGAAAATGAAGTTAGTTTTGAAACGTACTAAATGGACCTAGAAACCAGAATTGTCAATTTCGGTAACATTTTGTCAGCTGTAAGGAAAACATAGACAGATAGAATGCAAAGTAGCAGTCCAAACTGTTAAAGGGGTCATGTCAACTCTTTCCTGTTGAAGCCTCCGAAACCAACAGGAACCATGAAGTATCTATTGGAAACATGAAATAACCCCCAACCTTGGATTCACTTGTGCATGTGGTGCCCTTTACTCCCAATGACACCTACTGGCCAATGATGGCATTTCAAGGGGTAACATCCCTCTCTTGGAAAATATAAGAGAAAACAAACCAAATATATACATTTAGGTTTGAATGCAAAATCAACTAGAAGCATTGTAGCTATGAGAACCCTGCTGCAGCCATGCTAGTCTACTGAGAGCCAGGTGTTCTTCTATCAGTGATGAGAACGCTTAATCATTCGATAATGTTGGGTAAAGCAATTTAACGCAACCAAGTCTGCAACGCCCATGCTATAGAGCTCCCGGGGGCTTGACTCAACTGAAAGACGGTCCTCATAATCTGTATCTTTAATGTCATTGGCGACTTTTACACTTCAGTTCCCTATCTGAGTTATAATATTTACCTATAATGTCTTGAAAAACGGAGGCCTAATACATATTCAAGTTCAGTCAAATATTCCCCTCACTTACCACACTCCATTCTCCCCAGAAAAGGCATAAATCCAGCATTTGCTGAATCTAGCGGAAGGCTATCGTTTCTTTGTGTGAGCAAAGTATTCAATTCCTATCTATTGCAGTCGAGACTATTTGACCTTTAAGATTTTCACAGATGTTCACAGAGTGTGAAGCTGGAGGAACTGTTATTGTAGGAGGGTCTTGCTCTTCCCGTGCTGGCTTCATAGCAGCTCAGGTAGTGATCCTTCAAAATGGATGCCTGAGTGGAGGGGAGGGAAGAGCAAGTGCTTGATAGCTAGGCCCAAACCTGGGAAAAGGCTTACCTGGTCTTGCTGCACTTTGGTATGAATGGCTTGGAAATGCCCCTTGGGATGTGTGGATTCTCAAGACCTCTTCCAAGAACTTCAGCGATTCGATCACCTCTGCCATCTCTTCCTTTTAGACGTCAGGGATCTTGGACCCGTTCTTGGAGCAGAGAATTGAGGAACTTCCTCAAGTCCACGTTGGCACTCCGTATGTTTCTGCCGGTGTCAGCGAGGTTCAATATGTCTCATGAAAGCCTTTGGAGCCTGGTATCCTCTACAGCTGTCTCCAGGCCAGTATTCTCCACTGTAGCACAACATCTCTCTTCAGTGTGTTCGCATCTCTCCTCAATCCGTGCAGCCAGCTTTTCGGCCAGCTTCTCTTCGTGTCTCCCATAAAGTCGACTTCAACAGGACTGGGCAAGCCTGAAAGTACCTCGGAGCCTCACCAGTAAGCTGATGACAGGCAGATCTTCCACTGTCTGCCCTTTCAGGTTCTGGAAACTGACCCGTGAACTCAGGTCTTTGGGCAGCAGCAGTATCTCGAACTGACACAGCTTCCCGGAACAAAGAGCTAAGCCAAGCTCCACAGAGGGCGGCAGCCCCTCCATCACACTGATCCACCCACAGAACTCTGCCCGGTTACCTAGGATCCACCAGCCACAACAAGCCTCGCGGTACACACCAACATTCCACCTGGAATCCAACCGCTAACTGCCATCCCCAATGGCTGCTGCCTCTTGTCAGTGTTGGGGGAGGGGCTGCATCCAACGAGTGGTTCCTAAGGTAAATGTGATTCTACCCGCTAGCGTCCCATGGGCCTTTGTTCTTCCCTCTCTCCTTCTCTTCAGATCTGTATGCACAGTACCAACGGAGGGAAGTGTGTCCATTTTCAGTTGATTTATTTCACACGTCGTTAAACTTTCTAACCGTTCACAGTACACAGAGACCCACTAAAGGAAACTTATGTTCCTGTAATATCCGGACACCCGGAATACATATCCGTCGGTCGATTTCTGCTGAAGCCCCCGCACTCTCAGGACATGGATCCATTGGTTTCATGGGGGCTGAAATTCCTAGGAATGAATCCAACCCCAATGTGCACTTTACTGTCTGTCTCTTTTGCTCTTAGTACACTTTTGCAGAGCTACTTGTCTTTGTTATAGGCTTATGCCATTTCTTCTCGACGTAGGCTAGAATATGGCATTCATTCATCCTGTTGGAAGACTTGCAAGTCTATATCACGGACTAGGAATCCATTTGATTCCAAATCGGCATTTGGGGTAGGTCACGATTTGCTCATATCAATCAATATTTACGAATATAAATGCACGCCTCTGATTTCCGAATACAAGTGTGCTGAGTACATTGAAGCCACGAAACTGGCTCAATGGGTGCTGAAACATCCTTGACATCACCTTGGGTAATTTCTTTTGAATAATCATGGTTCCCTTCTTATATGTCAGCCAAACGTACCCTTTTGGTGCTTTTTTGTTCGTTTGATTCTTTGTTGGTCTGCTTCTCGTTTGTTTTGCAAACACGCCAGGCCATGCATCTCTCCGTTCGCTTCCAACAGAGAGTCATATAAGCTGATTCACTTAAGATAGTGCTTCCAATCACCTAGGATTTCCTGCTTCCCTCTCCCATCTTTAGGGTTTGGATGTCCTCCTTGCCTTCTTCTAGTTTCTTCTTTGCCACTCATGCTCTTCTTGCATTTCCAATACTGGTTTTCTTCTTTCCATTTCATCTTGCTGCATTTCTATTCAGGGGAGAATTCTCATCGTTTCTTGTAGGATAAGTTTCGAACTGCTGAATTCTTTTAAGATTTGCCGGTCTGTGGAAATCTCTTGCTCTGCCGTTATTAGAAATGGCGGTCATGTGGCATAGGCTACCCGAGATGGCAGCATTTTGCCATTCAGGTTATGGTCTATGTCCTGGCACTCCTCCCTGTCCTACACTATTGCTGCCCGAGATATCAGCTGAAACCCCTCTGGAGGTTCTCTTGTGACTCTGGTGATTTTTTCCAGGCACGTTTTAAATCACTGGGATGCTCATGAACTTTGTTGATTTGAATCCTACAGCTGCTGGTAGGTCTATTGGTATTCCACCTCCTTTGGACGCTGTGTACTTCCTGAATTCGCATAGATGATTCTTTCTTAGCTTTCAGCTAGTTTCAGTCTGATTTTTCTACAGATGACTTTTCAGACATATTTTGTTTCTTTATCTCTTGCTTTTCCTTCTGGGACTCTTTCGAATCCTAGTCTTTCATGCTTTGTCTTACCCAGGATTCAACAGCAATGTTTTCATTGGTTTGCACTTGCTTTCCTATGTCTGCTTCTGACCGAGGGATTTCTGTTCCCCTGTCTTCACAGTCATTCACGCGTCCCTCCGCATTATCTAGTCTGCTTAGGACTGAATTTTAGCCCTGATATTATCTCATCCACTGAGTTTTCTGGTATTATTTGGCTCGTCTTAAGGCTTTCTCTTCTCCTTTTCTGGTATTCTGCCTTTTGTGATTCTCAGACACTGTTGTTCTTCAGTGTTTCCCTCACCTCCGTTTTCAATACTTGCTCTGGATAGCATTTTGCAGTCTAGTTGTTTGAAAGCTTATCTTTTGGGCCTTCAACCTCATTGGAATTAAAAATGGTACTTCCTGTTTCTTTTACTGTACTTCTTCATCTCTACTGGTCAGGTAATTTCAGGTATCTAATGTAGACTTCTAGGGTTTTGTTGAGAGAAATTTTAGACTCTTGGCTCTACGCAATTCCATGGGATTTCTGCGAGGACAATTTCTGCTAGACATTGATGCCATGTCCTGTTCCTGAGTGTGTTGTCTGGTATTTCTCCAATTGCTTGTGTTGCCTTTGTTGTGATGAACACCCCATACAATTTCGATTAGCATAACCTCATTTTCATTACGCTTATCTCACAAATCTGAATGTTCACAGGGCACATCCTCTGGTGGAAATGAAGCTTCTAAAGGCTCTCAGCTCTGCATTCTGCTCTATGTCATTTTGGAGTGATTCCAAAACAGCAAACTGAGAGTGCGCTTGTGCTTTATAATGCCACGGGAATGTCCCAATGAAACCAGTCCTTCCCAGAACTTCGCTGTCTACAGAAACACCTGTGGAATCATATGTATGGATGTCACACTTCAGGGCCTGCTGGAAAGATCCCGCATACTGATCATGTTGTCCTCGGTGCAGTACCGTGCCTGTGCCATTCAAAATGTAGCATCTGCTTTTGGGAGATAATGCTGGAGGAAATACTTCATCTTCTCACGCGGTGGACTTGGACCACTCTTCCTTGTCCTCTCATCCTTGTGGCATGGGTGCACGGAGGCAACCACAGAGTTGTTGTGCATCCTGTGCCTCAAACAAATCCATAATCCTAGCCCAGGTTATGAATGAAGAAGATCCTAAGGCTTTTCATTCTGATTTCAAACCCAAGGCCCCCTGGATCCCTCAGACCCGATGCACGCTATCTCTGATTCAGCCCCACACGTGCTCTATTGGCAAAATGTCCAATTGGTCTCTGGTCCTGCAGATGCACTGGGTGTGGCCATGGGACATATCGGTAATCTCAACCGCGCGCGCCAGTGTGGTTGCTTTCTCATTGGGGTCACGGGTCGGTTTGCTCTCTTGATAGGACCCACCACATCCCACAACGCACTCCAGATCCCTGAGACTCAGCGTGTGCCATCATCCGAAGCCCTATCCCTCACTGACCGCTGCCTCTGCTACCTCAAATCTGGCAGCTCAGATCTTGGTCTCAGAATCAACTGTGGGGATATTTCGCGCTGGTTTCTTGGAGTTCTGTCAGCGAAGCATCTGCTGTGCACTCTTCTAACACTCAGCGCATCACCTTCAATCCCATGTCTCCTGTCCGCTTGAGAGTGTGCGTCCAAGTTAAAGAGAGTTTCACCTTTGCTGCTCCATCACCAGGGGTCAGACCCTGCACTGGTTTCCATTCCCTGCTTTGCCTTCTCCTGCTTCCAGGGGTTCTGAGGCCTCATCCTGTCCTTGGAAGTAACAGAACTCTCTTCGGCAAGTGTCCTGTGCCAAGGGCTGTTTGACTGGATGTTTCCATTGCTTTGTACATGGGAGCGTGTGAGCGCAGGTTGCACTGCTTCTCTGCCAACTGGGCATCGATGAATCAACACTTTCCAGATACATTTCACAGAAATGTGATTTTTGTTTAGCTCTTTGTTTGTATACAGCCGTGGTGGGAGGGATTGTCCGAACACTACAGTTTTGACATTGTGTTGATATCTCATTTGCAGTCTTTAATAAGTTTAATAGAGTTGATTTACATGTTTTGGGAGTTATACGAAAATGAAGTTAGTTTTGAAACGTACTAAATGGACCTAGAAACCAGAATTGTCAATTTCGGTAACATTTTGTCAGCTGTAAGGAAAACATAGACAGATAGAATGCAAAGTAGCAGTCCAAACTGTTAAAGGGGTCATGTCAACTGTTTCCTGTTGAAGCCTCCGAAACCAACAGGAACCATGAAGTATCTATTGGAAACATGAAATAACCCCCAACCTTGGATTCACTTGTGCCTGTGGTGCCCTTTACTCCCAATGACACCTACTGGCCAATGATGGCATTTCAAGGGGTAACATCCCTCTCTTGGAAAATATAAGAGAAAACAAACCAAATATATACATTTAGGTTTGAATGCAAAATCAACTAGAAGCATTGTAGCTATGAGAACCCTGCTGCAGCCATGCTAGTCTACTGAGAGCCAGGTGTTCTTCTATCAGTGATGAGAACGCTTAATCATTCGATAATGTTGGGTAAAGCAATTTAACGCAACCAAGTCTGCAAACCCCATGCTATAGAGCTCCCGGGGGCTTGACTCAACTGAAAGACGGTCCTCATAATCTGTATCTTTAATGTCATTGGCGACTTTTACACTTCAGTTCCCTATCTGAGTTATAATATTTACCTATAATGTCTTGAAAAACGGAGGCCTAATACATATTCAAGTTCATTCAAATATTCCCCTCACTTACCACACTCCATTCTCCCCAGAAAAGGCATAAATCCAGCATTTGCTGAATCTAGCGGAAGGCTATCGTTTCTTTGTGTGAGCAAAGTATTCAATTCCTATCTATTGCAGTCGAGACTATTTGACCTTTAAGATTTTCACAGATGTTCACAGAGTGTGAAGCTGGAGGAACTCTTATTGTAGGAGGGGCTTGCTCTTCCCGTGCTGGCTTCATAGCAGCTCAGGTAGTGATCCTTCAAAATGGATGCCTGAGTGGAGGGGAGGGAAGAGCAAGTGCTTGATAGCTAGGCCCAAACCTGGGAAAAGGCTTACCTGGGCTTGCTGCACTTTGGTATGAATGGCTTGGAAATGCCCCTTGGGATGTGTGGATTCTCAAGACCTCTTCCAAGAACTTCAGTGATTCGATCACCTCTGCCATCTCTTCCTTTTAGACGTCAGGGATCTTGGACCCGTTCTTGGAGCAGAGAATTGAGGAACTTCCTCAAGTCCACGTTGGCACTCCGTATGTTTCTGCCAGTGTCAGCGAGGTTCAATATGTCTCATGAAAGCCTTTGGAGCCTGGTATCCTCTACAGCTGTCTCCAGGCCAGTATTCTCCACTGTAGCACAACATCTCTCTTCAGTGTGTTCGCATCTCTCCTCAATCCGTGCAGCCAGCTTTTCGGCCAGCTTCTCTTCGTGTCTCCCATAAAGTCGACTTCAACAGGACTGGGCAAGCCTGAAAGTACCTCGGAGCCTCACCAGTAAGATGATGACAGGCATATCTTCCACTGTCTGCCCTTTCAGGTCCTGGAAACTGACCCGTGAACTCAGGTCTTTGGGCAGCAGCAGTATCTCGAACTGACACAGCTTCCCGGAACAAAGAGCTAAGCCAAGCTCCACAGAGGGCGGCAGCCCCTCCATCACACTGATCCACCCACAGAACTCTGCCCGGTTACCTAGGATCCACCAGCCACAACAAGCCTCGCGGTACACACCAACATTCCACCTGGAATCCAACCGCTAACTGCCATCCCCAATGGCTGCTGCCTCTTGTCAGTGTTAGGGGAGGGGCTGCATCCGACGAGCGGTTCCTAAGGTAAATGTGATTCTACCCACTAGCGTCCCATGGGCCTTTGTTCTTCCCTCTCTCCTTCTCTTCAGATCTGTATGCACAGTACCAACGGAGGGAAGTGTGTCCATTTTCAGTTGATTTATTTCACACGTCTTTAAACTTTCTAACCGTTCACAGTACACAGAGACCCACTAAAGGAAACTTATGTTCCTGTAATATCCGGACACCCGGAATACATATCCGTCGGTCGATTTCTGCTGAAGCCCCCGCACTCTCAGGACATGGATCCATTGGTTTCATGGGGGCTGAAATTCCTAGGAATGAATCCAACCCCAATGTGCACTTTACTGTCTGTCTCTTTTGCTCTTAGTACACTTTTGCAGAGCTACTTGTCTTTGTTATAGGCTTATGCCATTTCTTCTCGACGTAGGCTAGAATATGGCATTCATTCATCCTGTTGGAAGACTTGCAAGTCTATATCACGGACTAGGAATCCATTTGATTCCAAATCGGCATTTGGGGTAGGTCACGATTTGCTCATATCAATCAATATTTACGAATATAAATGCACGCCTCTGATTTCCGAATACAAGTGTGCTGAGTACATTGAAGCCACGAAACTGGCTCAATGGGTGCTGAAACATCCTTGACATCACCTTGGGTAATTTCTTTTGAATAATCATGGTTCCCTTGTTATATGTCAGCCAAACGTACCCTTTTGGTGCTTTTTTGTTCGTTTGATTCTTTGTTGGTCTGCTTCTCGTTTGTTTTGCAAACACGCCAGGCCATGCATCTCTCCGTTCGCTTCCAACAGAGAGTCATATAAGCTGATTCACTTAAGATAGTGCTTCCAATCACCTAGGATTTCCTGCTTCCCTCTCCCATCTTTAGGGTTTGGATGTCCTCCTTGCCTTCTTCTAGTTTCTTCTTTGCCACTCATGCTCTTCTTGCATTTCCAATACTGGTTTTCTTCTTTCCATTTCATCTTGCTGCATTTCTATTCAGGGGAGAATTCTCATCGTTTCTTGTAGGATAAGTTTCGAACTGCTGAATTCTTTTAAGATTTGCCGGTCTGTGGAAATCTCTTGCTCTGCCATTATTAGAAATGGCGGTCATGTGGCATAGGCTACCCGAGATGGCAGCATTTTGCCATTCAGGTTATGGTCTATGTCCTGGCACTCCTCCCTGTCCTGCAATATTGCTGCCCGAGATATCAGCTGAAACCCCTTTGGAGGTTCTCTTGTGACTCTGGTGATTTTTTCCAGGCGCGTTTTAAATCACTGGGATGCTCATGAACTTTGTTGATTTGAATCCTACAGCTGCTGGTAGGTCTATTGGGATTCCACCTCCTTTGGACGCTGTGTACTTCCTGAATTCGCATAGATGATTCTTTCTTAGCTTTCAGCTTGTTTCTGTCTGATTTTTCTACAGATGACTTTTCAGACATATTTTCTTTCTTTATCTCTTGCTTTTCCTTCTGGGACTCTTTCGAATCCTAGTCTTTCATGCTTTGTCTTACCCAGGATTCAACAGCAATGTTTTCATTGGTTTGCACTTGCTTTCCTATGTCTGCTTCTGACCGAGGGATTTCTGTTCCCCTGTCTTCACAGTCATTCACGCGTCCCTCCGCATTATCTAGTCTGCTTAGGACTGAATTTTAGCCCTGATATTATCTCATCCACTGAGTTTTCTGGTATTATTTGGCTCGTCTTAAGGCTTTCTCTTCTCCTTTTCTGGTATTCTGCCTTTTGTGATTCTGAGACACTGTTGTTCTTCAGTGTTTCCCTCACCTCCGTTTTCAATACTTGCTCTGGATAGCATTTTGCAGTCTAGTTGTTTGAAAGCTTATCTTTTGGGCCTTCAACCTCATTGGAATTAAAAATGGTACTTCCTGTTTCTTTTACTGTACTTCTTCATCTCTACTGGTCAGGTAATTTCAGGTATCTAATGTAGACTTCTAGGGTTTTGTTGAGAGAAATTTTAGACTCTTGGCTCTACGCAATTCCATGGGATTTCTGCGAGGACAATTTCTGCTAGACATTGATGCCATGTCCTGTTCCTGAGTGTGTTGTCTGGTATTTCTCCAATTGCTTGTGTTGCCTTTGTTGTGATGAACACCCCATACTATTTCGATTAGCATAACCTCATTTTCATTACACTTATCTCACAAATCTGAATGTTCACAGGGCACATCCTCTGGTGGAAATGAAGCTTCTAAAGGCTCTCAGCTCTGCATTCTGCTCTATGTCATTTTGGAGTGATTCCAAAACAGCAAACTGAGAGTGCGCTTGTGCTTTATAATGCCACGGGAATGTCCCAATGAAACCAGTCCTTCCCAGAACTTCGCTGTCTACAGAAACACCTGTGGAATCATATGTATGGATGTCACACTTCAGGGCCTGCTGGAAAGATCCCGCATACTGATCATGGTGTCCTCGGTGCAGTACCGTGCCTGTGCCATTCAAAACGTAGCATCTGCTTTTGGGAGATAATGCTGGAGGAAATACTTCATCTTCTCACGCGGTGGACTTGGACCACTCTTCCTTGTCCTCTCATCCTTGTGGCACGGGTGCACGGAGGCAACCACAGAGTTGTTGTGCATCCTGTGCCTCAAACAAATCCATAATCCTAGCCCAGGTTATGAATGAAGAAGATCCTAAGGCTTTTCATTCTGATTTCAAACCCAAGGCCCCCTGGATCCCTCAGGCCCGATGCACGCTATCTCTGATTCAGCCCCACACGTGCTCTATTGGCAAAATGTCCAATTGGTCTCTGGTCCTGCAGATGCACTGGGTGTGGCCATGGGACATATCGGTAATCTCAACCGCGCGCGCCAGTGTGGTTGCTTTCTCATTGGGGTCACGGGTCGGTTTGCTCTCTTGATAGGACCCACCACATCCCACAACGCACTCCAGATCCCTGAGACTCAGCGTGTGCCATCATCCGAAGCCCTATCCCTCACTGACCGCTGCCTCTGCTACCTCAAATCTGGCAGCTCAGATCTTGGTCTCAGAATCAACTGTGGGGATATTTCGCGCTGGTTTCTTGGAGTTCTGTCAGCGAAGCATCTGCTGTGCACTCTTCTAACACTCAGCGCATCACCTTCAATCCCATGTCTCCTGTCCGCTTGAGAGTGTGCGTCCAAGTTAAAGAGAGTTTCACCTTTGCTGCTCCATCACCAGGGGTCAGACCCTGCACTGGTTTCCATTCCCTGCTTTGCCTTCTCCTGCTTCCAGGGGTTCTGAGGCCTCATCCTGTCCTTGGAAGTAACAGAACTCTCTTCGGCAAGTGTCCTGTGCCAAGGGCTGTTTGACTGGATGTTTCCATTGCTTTGTACATGGGAGCGTGTGAGCGCAGGTTGCACTGCTTCTCTGCCAACTGGGCATCGATGAATCAACACTTTCCAGATACATTTCACAGAAATGTGATTTTTGTTTAGCTCTTTGTTTGTATACAGCCGTGGTGGGAGGGATTGTCCGAACACTACAGTTTTGACATTGTGTTGATATCTCATTTGCAGTCTTTAATAAGTTTAATAGAGTTGATTTACATGTTTTGGGAGTTATACGAAAATGAAGTTAGTTTTGAAACGTACTAAATGGACCTAGAAACCAGAATTGTCAATTTCGGTAACATTTTGTCAGCTGTAAGGAAAACATAGACAGATAGAATGCAAAGTAGCAGTCCAAACTGTTAAAGGGGTCATGTCAACTGTTTCCTGTTGAAGCCTCCGAAACCAACAGGAACCATGAAGTATCTATTGGAAACATGAAATAACCCCCAACCTTGGATTCACTTGTGCCTGTGGTGCCCTTTACTCCCAATGACACCTACTGGCCAATGATGGCATTTCAAGGGGTAACATCCCTCTCTTGGAAAATATAAGAGAAAACAAACCAAATATATACATTTAGGTTTGAATGCAAAATCAACTAGAAGCATTGTAGCTATGAGAACCCTGCTGCAGCCATGCTAGTCTACTGAGAGCCAGGTGTTCTTCTATCAGTGATGAGAACGCTTAATCATTCGATAATTTTGGGTAAAGCAATTTAACGCAACCAAGTCTGCAAACCCCATGCTATAGAGCTCCCGGGGGCTTGACTCAACTGAAAGACGGTCCTCATAATCTGTATCTTTAATGTCATTGGCGACTTTTACACTTCAGTTCCCTATCTGAGTTATAATATTTACCTATAATGTCTTGAAAAACGGAGGCCTAATACATATTCAAGTTCATTCAAATATTCCCCTCACTTACCACACTCCATTCTCCCCAGAAAAGGCATAAATCCAGCATTTGCTGAATCTAGCGGAAGGCTATCGTTTCTTTGTGTGAGCAAAGTATTCAATTCCTATCTATTGCAGTCGAGACTATTTGACCTTTAAGATTTTCACAGATGTTCACAGAGTGTGAAGCTGGAGGAACTCTTATTGTAGGAGGGGCTTGCTCTTCCCGTGCTGGCTTCATAGCAGCTCAGGTAGTGATCCTTCAAAATGGATGCCTGAGTGGAGGGGAGGGAAGAGCAAGTGCTTGATAGCTAGGCCCAAACCTGGGAAAAGGCTTACCTGGGCTTGCTGAACTTTGGTATGAATGGCTTGGAAATGCCCCTTGGGATGTGTGGATTCTCAAGACCTCTTCCAAGAACTTCAGTGATTCGATCACCTCTGCCATCTCTTCCTTTTAGACGTCAGGGATCTTGGACCCGTTCTTGGAGCAGAGAATTGAGGAACTTCCTCAAGTCCACGTTGGCACTCCGTATGTTTCTGCCAGTGTCAGCGAGGTTCAATATGTCTCATGAAAGCCTTTGGAGCCTGGTATCCTCTACAGCTGTCTCCAGGCCAGTATTCTCCACTGTAGCACAACATCTCTCTTCAGTGTGTTCGCATCTCTCCTCAATCCGTGCAGCCAGCTTTTCGGCCAGCTTCTCTTCGTGTCTCCCATAAAGTCGACTTCAACAGGACTGGGCAAGCCTGAAAGTACCTCGGAGCCTCACCAGTAAGCTGATGACAGGCAGATCTTCCACTGTCTGCCCTTTCAGGTCCTGGAAACTGACCCGTGAACTCAGGTCTTTGGGCAGCAGCAGTATCTCGAACTGACACAGCTTCCCGGAACAAAGAGCTAAGCCAAGCTCCACAGAGGGCGGCAGCCCCTCCATCACACTGATCCACCCACAGAACTCTGCCCGGTTACCTAGGATCCACCAGCCACAACAAGCCTCGCGGTACACACCAACATTCCACCTGGAATCCAACCGCTAACTGCCATCCCCAATGGCTGCTGCCTCTTGTCAGTGTTGGGGGCGGGGCTGCATCCGACGAGCGGTTCCTAAGGTAAATGTGATTCTACCCACTAGCGTCCCATGGGCCTTTGTTCTTCCCTCTCTCCTTCTCTTCAGATCTGTATGCACAGTACCAACGGAGGGAAGTGTGTCCATTTTCAGTTGATTTATTTCACACGTCTTTAAACTTTCTAACCGTTCACAGTACACAGAGACCCACTAAAGGAAACTTATGTTCCTGTAATATCCGGACACCCGGAATACATATCCGTCGGTCGATTTCTGCTGAAGCCCCCGCACTCTCAGGACATGGATCCATTGGTTTCATGGGGGCTGAAATTCCTAGGAATGAATCCAACCCCAATGTGCACTTTACTGTCTGTCTCTTTTGCTCTTAGTACACTTTTGCAGAGCTACTTGTCTTTGTTATAGGCTTATGCCATTTCTTCTCGACGTAGGCTAGAATATGGCATTCATTCATCCTGTTGGAAGACTTGCAAGTCTATATCACGGACTAGGAATCCATTTGATTCCAAATCGGCATTTGGGGTAGGTCACGATTTGCTCATATCAATCAATATTTACGAATATAAATGCACGCCTCTGATTTCCGAATACAAGTGTGCTGAGTACATTGAAGCCACGAAACTGGCTCAATGGGTGCTGAAACATCCTTGACATCACCTTGGGTAATTTCTTTTGAATAATCATGGTTCCCTTGTTATATGTCAGCCAAACGTACCCTTTTGGTGCTTTTTTGTTCGTTTGATTCTTTGTTGGTCTGCTTCTCGTTTGTTTTGCAAACACGCCAGGCCATGCATCTCTCCGTTCGCTTCCAACAGAGAGTCATATAAGCTGATTCACTTAAGATAGTGCTTCCAATCACCTAGGATTTCCTGCTTCCCTCTCCCATCTTTAGGGTTTGGATGTCCTCCTTGCCTTCTTCTAGTTTCTTCTTTGCCACTCATGCTCTTCTTGCATTTCCAATACTGGTTTTCTTCTTTCCATTTCATCTTGCTGCATTTCTATTCAGGGGAGAATTCTCATCGTTTCTTGTAGGATAAGTTTCGAACTGCTGAATTCTTTTAAGATTTGCCGGTCTGTGGAAATCTCTTGCTCTGCCATTATTAGAAATGGCGGTCATGTGGCATAGGCTACCCGAGATGGCAGCATTTTGCCATTCAGGTTATGGTCTATGTCCTGGCACTCCTCCCTGTCCTGCAATATTGCTGCCCGAGATATCAGCTGAAACCCCTTTGGAGGTTCTCTTGTGACTCTGGTGATTTTTTCCAGGCGCGTTTTAAATCACTGGGATGCTCATGAACTTTGTTGATTTGAATCCTACAGCTGCTGGTAGGTCTATTGGGATTCCACCTCCTTTGGACGCTGTGTACTTCCTGAATTCGCATAGATGATTCTTTCTTAGCTTTCAGCTTGTTTCTGTCTGATTTTTCTACAGATGACTTTTCAGACATATTTTCTTTCTTTATCTCTTGCTTTTCCTTCTGGGACTCTTTCGAATCCTAGTCTTTCATGCTTTGTCTTACCCAGGATTCAACAGCAATGTTTTCATTGGTTTGCACTTGCTTTCCTATGTCTGCTTCTGACCGAGGGATTTCTGTTCCCCTGTCTTCACAGTCATTCACGCGTCCCTCCGCATTATCTAGTCTGCTTAGGACTGAATTTTAGCCCTGATATTATCTCATCCACTGAGTTTTCTGGTATTATTTGGCTCGTCTTAAGGCTTTCTCTTCTCCTTTTCTGGTATTCTGCCTTTTGTGATTCTGAGACACTGTTGTTCTTCAGTGTTTCCCTCACCTCCGTTTTCAATACTTGCTCTGGATAGCATTTTGCAGTCTAGTTGTTTGAAAGCTTATCTTTTGGGCCTTCAACCTCATTGGAATTAAAAATGGTACTTCCTGTTTCTTTTACTGTACTTCTTCATCTCTACTGGTCAGGTAATTTCAGGTATCTAATGTAGACTTCTAGGGTTTTGTTGAGAGAAATTTTAGACTCTTGGCTCTACGCAATTCCATGGGATTTCTGCGAGGACAATTTCTGCTAGACATTGATGCCATGTCCTGTTCCTGAGTGTGTTGTCTGGTATTTCTCCAATTGCTTGTGTTGCCTTTGTTGTGATGAACACCCCATACTATTTCGATTAGCATAACCTCATTTTCATTACACTTATCTCACAAATCTGAATGTTCACAGGGCACATCCTCTGGTGGAAATGAAGCTTCTAAAGGCTCTCAGCTCTGCATTCTGCTCTATGTCATTTTGGAGTGATTCCAAAACAGCAAACTGAGAGTGCGCTTGTGCTTTATAATGCCACGGGAATGTCCCAATGAAACCAGTCCTTCCCAGAACTTCGCTGTCTACAGAAACACCTGTGGAATCATATGTATGGATGTCACACTTCAGGGCCTGCTGGAAAGATCCCGCATACTGATCATGGTGTCCTCGGTGCAGTACCGTGCCTGTGCCATTCAAAACGTAGCATCTGCTTTTGGGAGATAATGCTGGAGGAAATACTTCATCTTCTCACGCGGTGGACTTGGACCACTCTTCCTTGTCCTCTCATCCTTGTGGCACGGGTGCACGGAGGCAACCACAGAGTTGTTGTGCATCCTGTGCCTCAAACAAATCCATAATCCTAGCCCAGGTTATGAATGAAGAAGATCCTAAGGCTTTTCATTCTGATTTCAAACCCAAGGCCCCCTGGATCCCTCAGGCCCGATGCACGCTATCTCTGATTCAGCCCCACACGTGCTCTATTGGCAAAATGTCCAATTGGTCTCTGGTCCTGCAGATGCACTGGGTGTGGCCATGGGACATATCGGTAATCTCAACCGCGCGCGCCAGTGTGGTTGCTTTCTCATTGGGGTCACGGGTCGGTTTGCTCTCTTGATAGGACCCACCACATCCCACAACGCACTCCAGATCCCTGAGACTCAGCGTGTGCCATCATCCGAAGCCCTATCCCTCACTGACCGCTGCCTCTGCTACCTCAAATCTGGCAGCTCAGATCTTGGTCTCAGAATCAACTGTGGGGATATTTCGCGCTGGTTTCTTGGAGTTCTGTCAGCGAAGCATCTGCTGTGCACTCTTCTAACACTCAGCGCATCACCTTCAATCCCATGTCTCCTGTCCGCTTGAGAGTGTGCGTCCAAGTTAAAGAGAGTTTCACCTTTGCTGCTCCATCACCAGGGGTCAGACCCTGCACTGGTTTCCATTCCCTGCTTTGCCTTCTCCTGCTTCCAGGGGTTCTGAGGCCTCATCCTGTCCTTGGAAGTAACAGAACTCTCTTCGGCAAGTGTCCTGTGCCAAGGGCTGTTTGACTGGATGTTTCCATTGCTTTGTACATGGGAGCGTGTGAGCGCAGGTTGCACTGCTTCTCTGCCAACTGGGCATCGATGAATCAACACTTTCCAGATACATTTCACATAAATGTGATTTTTGTTTAGCTCTTTGTTTGTATACAGCCGTGGTGGGAGGGATTGTCCGAACACTACAGTTTTGACATTGTGTTGATATCTCATTTGCAGTCTTTAATAAGTTTAATAGAGTTGATTTACATGTTTTGGGAGTTATACGAAAATGAAGTTAGTTTTGAAACGTACTAAATGGACCTAGAAACCAGAATTGTCAATTTCGGTAACATTTTGTCAGCTGTAAGGAAAACATAGACAGATAGAATGCAAAGTAGCAGTCCAAACTGTTAAAGGGGTCATGTCAACTGTTTCCTGTTGAAGCCTCCGAAACCAACAGGAACCATGAAGTATCTATTGGAAACATGAAATAACCCCCAACCTTGGATTCACTTGTGCCTGTGGTGCCCTTTACTCCCAATGACACCTACTGGCCAATGATGGCATTTCAAGGGGTAACATCCCTCTCTTGGAAAATATAAGAGAAAACAAACCAAATATATACATTTAGGTTTGAATGCAAAATCAACTAGAAGCATTGTAGCTATGAGAACCCTGCTGCAGCCATGCTAGTCTACTGAGAGCCAGGTGTTCTTCTATCAGTGATGAGAACGCTTAATCATTCGATAATTTTGGGTAAAGCAATTTAACGCAACCAAGTCTGCAAACCCCATGCTATAGAGCTCCCGGGGGCTTGACTCAACTGAAAGACGGTCCTCATAATCTGTATCTTTAATGTCATTGGCGACTTTTACACTTCAGTTCCCTATCTGAGTTATAATATTTACCTATAATGTCTTGAAAAACGGAGGCCTAATACATATTCAAGTTCATTCAAATATTCCCCTCACTTACCACACTCCATTCTCCCCAGAAAAGGCATAAATCCAGCATTTGCTGAATCTAGCGGAAGGCTATCGTTTCTTTGTGTGAGCAAAGTATTCAATTCCTATCTATTGCAGTCGAGACTATTTGACCTTTAAGATTTTCACAGATGTTCACAGAGTGTGAAGCTGGAGGAACTCTTATTGTAGGAGGGGCTTGCTCTTCCCGTGCTGGCTTCATAGCAGCTCAGGTAGTGATCCTTCAAAATGGATGCCTGAGTGGAGGGGCGGGAAGAGCAAGTGCTTGATAGCTAGGCCCAAACCTGGGAAAAGGCTTACCTGGGCTTGCTGCACTTTGGTATGAATGGCTTGGAAATGCCCCTTGGGATGTGTGGATTCTCAAGACCTCTTCCAAGAACTTCAGCGATTCGATCACCTCTGCCATCTCTTCCTTTTAGACGTCAGGGATCTTGGACCCGTTCTTGGAGCAGAGAATTGAGGAACTTCCTCAAGTCCACGTTGGCACTCCGTATGTTTCTGCCAGTGTCAGCGAGGTTCAATATGTCTCATGAAAGCCTTTGGAGCCTGGTATCCTCTACAGCTGTCTCCAGGCCAGTATTCTCCACTGTAGCACATCTCTCTTCAGTGTGTTCGCATCTCTCCTCAATCCGTGCAGCCAGCTTTTCGGCCAGCTTCTCTTCGTGTCTCCCATAAAGTCGACTTCAACAGGACTGGGCAAGCCTGAAAGTACCTCGGAGCCTCACCAGTAAGATGATGACAGGCAGATCTTCCACTGTCTGCCCTTTCAGGTCCTGGAAACTGACCCGTGAACTCAGGTCTTTGGGCAGCAGCAGTATCTCGAACTGACACAGCTTCCCGGAACAAAGAGCTAAGCCAAGCTCCACAGAGGGCGGCAGCCCCTCCATCACACTGATCCACCCACAGAACTCTGCCCGGTTACCTAGGATCCACCAGCCACAACAAGCCTCGCGGTACACACCAACATTCCACCTGGAATCCAACCGCTAACTGCCATCCCCAATGGCTGCTGCCTCTTATCAGTGTTGGGGGAGGGGCTGCATCCGACGAGCGGTTCCTAAGGTAAATGTGATTCTACCCACTAGCGTCCCATGGGCCTTTGTTCTTCCCTCTCTCCTTCTCTTCAGATCTGTATGCACAGTACCAACGGAGGGAAGTGTGTCCATTTTCAGTTGATTTATTTCACACGTCTTTAAACTTTCTAACCGTTCACAGTACACAGAGACCCACTAAAGGAAACTTATGTTCCTGTAATATCCGGACACCCAGAATACATATCCGTCGGTCGATTTCTGCTGAAGCCCCCGCACTCTCAGGACATGGATCCATTGGTTTCATGGGGGCTGAAATTCCTAGGAATGAATCCAACCCCAATGTGCACTTTACTGTCTGTCTCTTTTGCTCTTAGTACACTTTTGCAGAGCTACTTGTCTTTGTTATAGGCTTATGCCATTTCTTCTCGACGTAGGCTAGAATATGGCATTCATTCATCCTGTTGGAAGACTTGCAAGTCTATATCACGGACTAGGAATCCATTTGATTCCAAATCGGCATTTGGGGTAGGTCACGATTTGCTCATATCAATCAATATTTACGAATATAAATGCACGCCTCTGATTTCCGAATACAAGTGTGCTGAGTACATTGAAGCCACGAAACTGGCTCAATGGGTGCTGAAACATCCTTGACATCACCTTGGGTATTTTCTTTTGAATAATCATGGTTCCCTTGTTATATGTCAGCCAAACGTACCCTTTTGGTGCTTTTTTGTTCGTTTGATTCTTTGTTGGTCTGCTTCTCGTTTGTTTTGCAAACACGCCAGGCCATGCATCTCTCCGTTCGCTTCCAACAGAGAGTCATATAAGCTGATTCACTTAAGATAGTGCTTCCAATCACCTAGGATTTCCTGCTTCCCTCTCCCATCTTTAGGGTTTGGATGTCCTCCTTGCCTTCTTCTAGTATCTTCTTTGCCACTCATGCTCTTCTTGCATTTCCAATACTGGTTTTCTTCTTTCCATTTCATCTTGCTGCATTTCTATTCAGGGGAGAATTCTCATCGTTTCTTGTAGGATAAGTTTCGAACTGCTGAATTCTTTTAAGATTTGCCGGTCTGTGGAAATCTCTTGCTCTGCCATTATTAGAAATGGCGGTCATGTGGCATAGGCTACCCGAGATGGCAGCATTTTGCCATTCAGGTTATGGTCTATGTCCTGGCACTCCTCCCTGTCCTGCAATATTGCTGCCCGAGATATCAGCTGAAACCCCTTTGGAGGTTCTCTTGTGACTCTGGTGATTTTTTCCAGGCGTGTTTTAAATCACTGGGATGCTCATGAACTTTGTTGATTTGAATCCTACAGCTGCTGGTAGGTCTATTGGGATTCCACCTCCTTTGGACGCTGTGTACTTCCTGAATTCGCATAGATGATTCTTTCTTAGCTTTCAGCTTGTTTCTGTCTGATTTTTCTACAGATGACTTTTCAGACATATTTTCTTTCTTTATCTCTTGCTTTTCCTTCTGGGACTCTTTCGAATCCTAGTCTTTCATGCTTTGTCTTACCCAGGATTCAACAGCAATGTTTTCATTGGTTTGCACTTGCTTCCCTATGTCTGCTTCTGACCGAGGGATTTCTGTTCCCCTGTCTTCACAGTCATTCACGCGTCCCTCCGCATTATCTAGTCTGCTTAGGACTGAATTTTAGCCCTGATATTATCTCATCCACTGAGTTTTCTGGTATTATTTGGCTCGTCTTAAGGCTTTCTCTTCTCCTTTTCTGGTATTCTGCCTTTTGTGATTCTGAGACACTGTTGTTCTTCAGTGTTTCCCTCACCTCCGTTTTCAATACTTGCTCTGGATAGCATTTTGCAGTCTAGTTGTTTGAAAGCTTATCTTTTGGGCCTTCAACCTCATTGGAATTAAAAATGGTACTTCCTGTTTCTTTTACTGTACTTCTTCATCTCTACTGGTCAGGTAATTTCAGGTATCTAATGTAGACTTCTAGGGTTTTGTTGAGAGAAATTTTAGACTCTTGGCTCTACGCAATTCCATGGGATTTCTGCGAGGACAATTTCTGCTAGACATTGATGCCATGTCCTGTTCCTGAGTGTGTTTTCTGGTATTTCTCCAATTGCTTGTGTTGCCTTTGTTGTGATGAACACCCCATACTATTTCGATTAGCATAACCTCATTTTCATTACACTTATCTCACAAATCTGAATGTTCACAGGGCACATCCTCTGGTGGAAATGAAGCTTCTAAAGGCTCTCAGCTCTGCATTCTGCTCTATGTCATTTTGGAGTGATTCCAAAACAGCAAACTGAGAGTGCGCTTGTGCTTTATAATGCCACGGGAATGTCCCAATGAAACCAGTCCTTCCCAGAACTTCGCTGTCTACAGAAACACCTGTGGAATCATATGTATGGATGTCACACTTCAGGGCCTGCTGGAAAGATCCCGCATACTGATCATGGTGTCCTCGGTGCAGTACCGTGCCTGTGCCATTCAAAACGTAGCATCTGCTTTTGGGAGATAATGCTGGAGGAAATACTTCATCTTCTCACGCGGTGGACTTGGACCACTCTTCCTTGTCCTCTCATCCTTGTGGCACGGGTGCACGGAGGCAACCACAGAGTTGTTGTGCATCCTGTGCCTCAAACAAATCCATAATCCTAGCCCAGGTTATGAATGAAGAAGATCCTAAGGCTTTTCATTCTGATTTCAAACCCAAGGCCCCCTGGATCCCTCAGACCCGATGCACGATATCTCTGATTCAGCCCCACACGTGCTCTATTGGCAAAATGTCCAATTGGTCTCTGGTCCTGCAGATGCACTGGGTGTGGCCATGGGACATATCGGTAATCTCAACCGCGCGCGCCAGTGTGGTTGCTTTCTCATTGGGGTCACGGGTCGGTTTGCTCTCTTGATAGGACCCACCACATCCCACAACGCACTCCAGATCCCTGAGACTCAGCGTGTGCCATCATCCGAAGCCCTATCCCTCACTGACCGCTGCCTCTGCTACCTCAAATCTGGCAGCTCAGATCTTGGTCTCAGAATCAACTGTGGGGATATTTCGCGCTGGTTTCTTGGAGTTCTGTCAGCGAAGCATCTGCTGTGCACTCTTCTAACACTCAGCGCATCACCTTCAATCCCATGTCTCCTGTCCGCTTGAGAGTGTGCGTCCAAGTTAAAGAGAGTTTCACCTTTGCTGCTCCATCACCAGGGGTCAGACCCTGCACTGGTTTCCATTCCCTGCTTTGCCTTCTCCTGCTTCCAGGGGTTCTGAGGCCTCATCCTGTCCTTGGAAGTAACAGAACTCTCTTCGGCAAGTGTCCTGTGCCAAGGGCTGTTTGACTGGATGTTTCCATTGCTTTGTACATGGGAGCGTGTGAGCGCAGGTTGCACTGCTTCTCTGCCAACTGGGCATCGATGAATCAACACTTTCCAGATACATTTCACAGAAATGTGATTTTTGTTTAGCTCTTTGTTTGTATACAGCCGTGGTGGGAGGGATTGTCCGAACACTACAGTTTTGACATTGTGTTGATATCTCATTTGCAGTCTTTAATAAGTTTAATAGAGTTGATTTACATGTTTTGGGAGTTATACGAAAATGAAGTTAGTTTTGAAACGTACTAAATGGACCTAGAAACCAGAATTGTCAATTTCGGTAACATTTTGTCAGCTGTAAGGAAAACATAGACAGATAGAATGCAAAGTAGCAGTCCAAACTGTTAAAGGGGTCATGTCAACTGTTTCCTGTTGAAGCCTCCGAAACCAACAGGAACCATGAAGTATCTATTGGAAACATGAAATAACCCCCAACCTTGGATTCACTTGTGCCTGTGGTGCCCTTTACTCCCAATGACACCTACTGGCCAATGATGGCATTTCAAGGGGTAACATCCCTCTCTTGGAAAATATAAGAGAAAACAAACCAAATATATACATTTAGGTTTGAATGCAAAATCAACTAGAAGCATTGTAGCTATGAGAACCCTGCTGCAGCCATGCTAGTCTACTGAGAGCCAGGTGTTCTTCTATCAGTGATGAGAACGCTTAATCATTCGATAATTTTGGGTAAAGCAATTTAACGCAACCAAGTCTGCAAACCCCATGCTATAGAGCTCCCGGGGGCTTGACTCAACTGAAAGACGGTCCTCATAATCTGTATCTTTAATGTCATTGGCGACTTTTACACTTCAGTTCCCTATCTGAGTTATAATATTTACCTATAATGTCTTGAAAAACGGAGGCCTAATACATATTCAAGTTCATTCAAATATTCCCCTCACTTACCACACTCCATTCTCCCCAGAAAAGGCATAAATCCAGCATTTGCTGAATCTAGCGGAAGGCTATCGTTTCTTTGTGTGAGCAAAGTATTCAATTCCTATCTATTGCAGTCGAGACTATTTGACCTTTAAGATTTTCACAGATGTTCACAGAGTGTGAAGCTGGAGGAACTCTTATTGTAGGAGGGGCTTGCTCTTCCCGTGCTGGCTTCATAGCAGCTCAGGTAGTGATCCTTCAAAATGGATGCCTGAGTGGAGGGGCGGGAAGAGCAAGTGCTTGATAGCTAGGCCCAAACCTGGGAAAAGGCTTACCTGGGCTTGCTGCACTTTGGTATGAATGGCTTGGAAATGCCCCTTGGGATGTGTGGATTCTCAAGACCTCTTCCAAGAACTTCAGTGATTCGATCACCTCTGCCATCTCTTCCTTTTAGACGTCAGGGATCTTGGACCCGTTCTTGGAGCAGAGAATTGAGGAACTTCCTCAAGTCCACGTTGGCACTCCGTATGTTTCTGCCAGTGTCAGCGAGGTTCAATATGTCTCATGAAAGCCTTTGGAGCCTGGTATCCTCTACAGCTGTCTCCAGGCCAGTATTCTCCACTGTAGCACAACATCTCTCTTCAGTGTGTTCGCATCTCTCCTCAATCCGTGCAGCCAGCTTTTCGGCCAGCTTCTCTTCGTGTCTCCCATAAAGTCGACTTCAACAGGACTGGGCAAGCCTGAAAGTACCTCGGAGCCTCACCAGTAAGCTGATGACAGGCAGATCTTCCACTGTCTGCCCTTTCAGGTCCTGGAAACTGACCCGTGAACTCAGGTCTTTGGGCAGCAGCAGTATCTCGAACTGACACAGCTTCCCGGAACAAAGAGCTAAGCCAAGCTCCACAGAGGGCGGCAGCCCCTCCATCACACTGATCCACCCACAGAACTCTGCCCGGTTACCTAGGATCCACCAGCCACAACAAGCCTCGCGGTACACACCAACATTCCACCTGGAATCCAACCGCTAACTGCCATCCCCAATGGCTGCTGCCTCTTGTCAGTGTTGGGGGAGGGGCTGCATCCGACGAGCGGTTCCTAAGGTAAATGTGATTCTACCCACTAGCGTCCCATGGGCCTTTGTTCTTCCCTCTCTCCTTCTCTTCAGATCTGTATGCACAGTACCAACGGAGGGAAGTGTGTCCATTTTCAGTTGATTTATTTCACACGTCTTTAAACTTTCTAACCGTTCACAGTACACAGAGACCCACTAAAGGAAACTTATGTTCCTGTAATATCCGGACACCCGGAATACATATCCGTCGGTCGATTTCTGCTGAAGCCCCCGCACTCTCAGGACATGGATCCATTGGTTTCATGGGGGCTGAAATTCCTAGGAATGAATCCAACCCCAATGTGCACTTTACTGTCTGTCTCTTTTGCTCTTAGTACACTTTTGCAGAGCTACTTGTCTTTGTTATAGGCTTATGCCATTTCTTCTCGACGTAGGCTAGAATATGGCATTCATTCATCCTGTTGGAAGACTTGCAAGTCTATATCACGGACTAGGAATCCATTTGATTCCAAATCGGCATTTGGGGTAGGTCACGATTTGCTCATATCAATCAATATTTACGAATATAAATGCACGCCTCTGATTTCCGAATACAAGTGTGCTGAGTACATTGAAGCCACGAAACTGGCTCAATGGGTGCTGAAACATCCTTGACATCACCTTGGGTAATTTCTTTTGAATAATCATGGTTCCCTTGTTATATGTCAGCCAAACGTACCCTTTTGGTGCTTTTTTGTTCGTTTGATTCTTTGTTGGTCTGCTTCTCGTTTGTTTTGCAAACACGCCAGGCCATGCATCTCTCCGTTCGCTTCCAACAGAGAGTCATATAAGCTGATTCACTTAAGATAGTGCTTCCAATCACCTAGGATTTCCTGCTTCCCTCTCCCATCTTTAGGGTTTGGATGTCCTCCTTGCCTTCTTCTAGTTTCTTCTTTGCCACTCATGCTCTTCTTGCATTTCCAATACTGGTTTTCTTCTTTCCATTTCATCTTGCTGCATTTCTATTCAGGGGAGAATTCTCATCGTTTCTTGTAGGATAAGTTTCGAACTGCTGAATTCTTTTAAGATTTGCCGGTCTGTGGAAATCTCTTGCTCTGCCATTATTAGAAATGGCGGTCATGTGGCATAGGCTACCCGAGATGGCAGCATTTTGCCATTCAGGTTATGGTCTATGTCCTGGCACTCCTCCCTGTCCTGCAATATTGCTGCCCGAGATATCAGCTGAAACCCCTTTGGAGGTTCTCTTGTGACTCTGGTGATTTTTTCCAGGCGCGTTTTAAATCACTGGGATGCTCATGAACTTTGTTGATTTGAATCCTACAGCTGCTGGTAGGTCTATTGGGATTCCACCTCCTTTGGACGCTGTGTACTTCCTGAATTCGCATAGATGATTCTTTCTTAGCTTTCAGCTTGTTTCTGTCTGATTTTTCTACAGATGACTTTTCAGACATATTTTCTTTCTTTATCTCTTGCTTTTCCTTCTGGGACTCTTTCGAATCCTAGTCTTTCATGCTTTGTCTTACCCAGGATTCAACAGCAATGTTTTCATTGGTTTGCACTTGCTTTCCTATGTCTGCTTCTGACCGAGGGATTTCTGTTCCCCTGTCTTCACAGTCATTCACGCGTCCCTCCGCATTATCTAGTCTGCTTAGGACTGAATTTTAGCCCTGATATTATCTCATCCACTGAGTTTTCTGGTATTATTTGGCTCGTCTTAAGGCTTTCTCTTCTCCTTTTCTGGTATTCTGCCTTTTGTGATTCTGAGACACTGTTGTTCTTCAGTGTTTCCCTCACCTCCGTTTTCAATACTTGCTCTGGATAGCATTTTGCAGTCTAGTTGTTTGAAAGCTTATCTTTTGGGCCTTCAACCTCATTGGAATTAAAAATGGTACTTCCTGTTTCTTTTACTGTACTTCTTCATCTCTACTGGTCAGGTAATTTCAGGTATCTAATGTAGACTTCTAGGGTTTTGTTGAGAGAAATTTTAGACTCTTGGCTCTACGCAATTCCATGGGATTTCTGCGAGGACAATTTCTGCTAGACATTGATGCCATGTCCTGTTCCTGAGTGTGTTGTCTGGTATTTCTCCAATTGCTTGTGTTGCCTTTGTTGTGATGAACACCCCATACTATTTCGATTAGCATAACCTCATTTTCATTACACTTATCTCACAAATCTGAATGTTCACAGGGCACATCCTCTGGTGGAAATGAAGCTTCTAAAGGCTCTCAGCTCTGCATTCTGCTCTATGTCATTTTGGAGTGATTCCAAAACAGCAAACTGAGAGTGCGCTTGTGCTTTATAATGCCACGGGAATGTCCCAATGAAACCAGTCCTTCCCAGAACTTCGCTGTCTACAGAAACACCTGTGGAATCATATGTATGGATGTCACACTTCAGGGCCTGCTGGAAAGATCCCGCATACTGATCATGGTGTCCTCGGTGCAGTACCGTGCCTGTGCCATTCAAAACGTAGCATCTGCTTTTGGGAGATAATGCTGGAGGAAATACTTCATCTTCTCACGCGGTGGACTTGGACCACTCTTCCTTGTCCTCTCATCCTTGTGGCACGGGTGCACGGAGGCAACCACAGAGTTGTTGTGCATCCTGTGCCTCAAACAAATCCATAATCCTAGCCCAGGTTATGAATGAAGAAGATCCTAAGGCTTTTCATTCTGATTTCAAACCCAAGGCCCCCTGGATCCCTCAGACCCGATGCACGCTATCTCTGATTCAGCCCCACACGTGCTCTATTGGCAAAATGTCCAATTGGTCTCTGGTCCTGCAGATGCACTGGGTGTGGCCATGGGACATATCGGTAATCTCAACCGCGCGCGCCAGTGTGGTTGCTTTCTCATTGGGGTCACGGGTCGGTTTGCTCTCTTGATAGGACCCACCACATCCCACAACGCACTCCAGATCCCTGAGACTCAGCGTGTGCCATCATCCGAAGCCCTATCCCTCACTGACCGCTGCCTCTGCTACCTCAAATCTGGCAGCTCAGATCTTGGTCTCAGAATCAACTGTGGGGATATTTCGCGCTGGTTTCTTGGAGTTCTGTCAGCGAAGCATCTGCTGTGCACTCTTCTAACACTCAGCGCATCACCTTCAATCCCATGTCTCCTGTCCGCTTGAGAGTGTGCGTCCAAGTTAAAGAGAGTTTCACCTTTGCTGCTCCATCACCAGGGGTCAGACCCTGCACTGGTTTCCATTCCCTGCTTTGCCTTCTCCTGCTTCCAGGGGTTCTGAGGCCTCATCCTGTCCTTGGAAGTAACAGAACTCTCTTCGGCAAGTGTCCTGTGCCAAGGGCTGTTTGACTGGATGTTTCCATTGCTTTGTACATGGGAGCGTGTGAGCGCAGGTTGCACTGCTTCTCTGCCAACTGGGCATCGATGAATCAACACTTTCCAGATACATTTCACAGAAATGTGATTTTTGTTTAGCTCTTTGTTTCTATACAGCCGTGGTGGGAGGGATTGTCCGAACACTACAGTTTTGACATTGTGTTGATATCTCATTTGCAGTCTTTAATAAGTATAATAGAGTTGATTTACATATTTTGGGAGTTATACGAAAATGAAGTTAGTTTTGAAACGTACTAAATGGACCTAGAAACCAGAATTGTCAATTTCGGTAACATTTTGTCAGCTGTAAGGAAAACATAGACAGATAGAATGCAAAGTAGCAGTCCAAACTGTTAAAGGGGTCATGTCAACTCTTTTCTGTTGAAGCCTCCGAAACCAACAGGAACCATGAAGTATCTATTGGAAACATGAAATAACCCCCAACCTTGGATTCACTTGTGCCTGTGGTGCCCTTTACTCCCAATGACACCTACTGGCCAATGATGGCATTTCAAGGGGTAACATCCCTCTCTTGGAAAATATAAGAGAAAACAAACCAAATATATACATTTAGGTTTGAATGCAAAATCAACTAGAAGCATTGTAGCTATGAGAACCCTGCTGCAGCCATGCTAGTCTACTGAGAGCCAGGTGTTCTTCTATCAGTGATGAGAACGCTTAATCATTCGATAATGTTGGGTAAAGCAATTTAACGCAACCAAGTCTGCAAACCCCATGCTATAGAGCTCTCGGGGGCTTGACTCAACTGAAAGACGGTCCTCATAATCTGTATCTTTAATGTCATTGGCGACTTTTACACTTCAGTTCCCTATCTGAGTTATAATATTTACCTATAATGTCTTGAAAATCGGAGGCCTAATACATATTCAAGTTCATTCAAATATTCCCCTCACTTACCACACTCCGTTCTCCCCAGAAAAGGCATAAATCCAGCATTTGCTGAATCTAGCGGAAGGCTATCGTTTCTTTGTGTGAGCAAAGTATTCAATTCCTATCTATTGCAGTCGAGACTATTTGACCTTTAAGATTTTCACAGATGTTCACAGAGTGTGAAGCTGGAGGAACTCTTATTGTAGGAGGGGCTTGCTCTTCCCGTGCTGGCTTCATAGCAGCTCAGGTAGTGATCCTTCAAAATGGATGCCTGAGTGGAGGGGCGGGAAGAGCAAGTGCTTGATAGCTAGGCCCAAACCTGGGAAAAGGCTTACCTGGGCTTGCTGCACTTTGGTATGAATGGCTTGGAAATGCCCCTTGGGATGTGTGGATTCTCAAGACCTCTTCCAAGAACTTCAGCGATTCGATCACCTCTGCCATCTCTTCCTTTTAGACGTCAGGGATCTTGGACCCGTTCTTGGAGCAGAGAATTGAGGAACTTCCTCAAGTCCACGTTGGCACTCCGTATGTTTCTGCCAGTGTCAGCGAGGTTCAATATGTCTCATGAAAGCCTTTGGAGCCTGGTATCCTCTACAGCTGTCTCCAGGCCAGTATTCTCCACTGTAGCACAACATCTCTCTTCAGTGTGTTCGCATCTCTCCTCAATCCGTGCAGCCAGCTTTTCGGCCAGCTTCTCTTCGTGTCTCCCATAAAGTCGACTTCAACAGGACTGGGCAAGCCTGAAAGTACCTCGGAGCCTCACCAGTAAGCTGATGACAGGCAGATCTTCCACTGTCTGCCCTTTCAGGTCCTGGAAACTGACCCGTGAACTCAGGTCTTTGGGCAGCAGCAGTATCTCGAACTGACACAGCTTCCCGGAACAAAGAGCTAAGCCAAGCTCCACAGAGGGCGGCAGCCCCTCCATCACACTGATCCACCCACAGAACTCTGCCCGGTTACCTAGGATCCACCAGCCACAACAAGCCTCGCGGTACACACCAACATTCCACCTGGAATCCAACCGCTAACTGCCATCCCCAATGGCTGCTGCCTCTTGTCAGTGTTGGGGGAGGGGCTGCATCCGACGAGCGGTTCCTAAGGTAAATGTGATTCTACCCACTAGCGTCCCATGGGCCTTTGTTCTTCCCTCTCTCCTTCTCTTCAGATCTGTATGCACAGTACCAACGGAGGGAAGTGTGTCCATTTTCAGTTGATTTATTTCACACGTCTTTAAACTTTCTAACCGTTCACAGTACACAGAGACCCACTAAAGGAAACTTATGTTCCTGTAATATCCGGACACCCGGAATACATATCCGTCGGTCGATTTCTGCTGAAGCCCCCGCACTCTCAGGACATGGATCCATTGGTTTCATGGGGGCTGAAATTCCTAGGAATGAATCCAACCCCAATGTGCACTTTACTGTCTGTCTCTTTTGCTCTTAGTACACTTTTGCAGAGCTACTTGTCTTTGTTATAGGCTTATGCCATTTCTTCTCGACGTAGGCTAGAATATGGCATTCATTCATCCTGTTGGAAGACTTGCAAGTCTATATCACGGACTAGGAATCCATTTGATTCCAAATCGGCATTTGGGGTAGGTCAAGATTTGCTCATATCAATCAATATTTACGAATATAAATGCACGCCTCTGATTTCCGAATACAAGTGTGCTGAGTACATTGAAGCCGCGAAACTGGCTCAATGGGTGCTGAAACATCCTTGACATCACCTTGGGTAATTTCTTTTGAATAATCATGGTTCCCTTGTTATATGTCAGCCAAACGTACCCTTTTGGTGCTTTTTTGTTCGTTTGATTCTTTGTTGGTCTGCTTCTCGTTTGTTTTGCAAACACGTCAGGCCATGCATCTCTCCGTTCGCTTCCAACAGAGAGTCATATAAGCTGATTCACTTAAGATAGTGCTTCCAATCACCTAGGATTTCCTGCTTCCCTCTCCCATCTTTAGGGTTTGGATGTCCTCCTTGCCTTCTTCTAGTTACTTCTTTGCCACTCATGCTCTTCTTGCGTTTCCAATACTGGTTTTCTTCTTTCCATTTCATCCTGCTGCATTTCTATTCAGGGGAGAATTCTCATCCTTTCTTATAAGATAAGTTTCGAACTGCTGAATTCTTTTAAGATTTGCCGGTCTGTGGAAATCTCTTGCTCTGCCGTTATTAGAAATGGCGGTCATGTGGCATAGGCTACCCGAGATGGCAGCATTTTGCCATTCAGGTTATGGTCTATGTCCTGGCACTCCTCCTGTCCTGCAATATTGCTGTCCGAGATATCAGCTGAAACCCCTCTGGAGGTTCTCTTGTGACTCTGGTGATTTTTTCCAGGCGCGTTTTAAATCACTGGGATGCTCATGAACTTTGTTGATTTGAATCCTACAGCTGCTGGTAGGTCTATTGGGATTCCACCTCCTTTGGACGCTGTGTACTTCCTGAATTCGCATAGATGATTCTTTCTTAGCTTTCAGCTAGTTTCAGTCTGATTTTTCTACAGATGACTTTTCAGACATATTTTGTTTCTTTATCTCTTGCTTTTCCTTCTGGGACTCTTTCGAATCCTAGTCTTTCATGCTTTGTCTTACCCAGGATTCAACAGCAATGTTTTCATTGGTTTGCACTTGCTTTCCTATGTCTGCTTCTGACCGAGGGATTTCTGTTCCCCTGTCTTCACAGTCATTCACGCGTCCCTCCGCATTATCTAGTCTGCTTAGGACTGAATTTTAGCCCTGATATTATCTCATCCACTGAGTTTTCTGGTATTATTTGGCTCGTCTTAAGGCTTTCTCTTCTCCTTTTCTGGTATTCTGCCTTTTGTGATTCTGAGACACTGTTGTTCTTCAGTGTTTCCCTCACCTCCGTTTTCAATACTTGCTCTGGATAGCATTTTGCAGTCTAGTTGTTTGAAAGCTTATCTTTTGGGCCTTCAACCTCATTGGAATTAAAAATGGTACTTCCTGTTTCTTTTACTGTACTTCTTCATCTCTACTGGTCAGGTAATTTCAGGTATCTAATGTAGACTTCTAGGGTTTTGTTGAGAGAAATTTTAGACTCTTGGCTCTACGCAATTCCATGGGATTTCTGCGAGGACAATTTCTGCTAGACATTGATGCCATGTCCTGTTCCTGAGTGTGTTGTCTGGTATTTCTCCAATTGCTTGTGTTGCCTTTGTTGTGATGAACACCCCATACAATTTCGATTAGCATAACCTCATTTTCATTACGCTTATCTCACAAATCTGAATGTTCACAGGGCACATCCTCTGGTGGAAATGAAGCTTCTAAAGGCTCTCAGCTCTGCATTCTGCTCTATGTCATTTTGGAGTGATTCCAAAACAGCAAACTGAGAGTGCGCTTGTGCTTTATAATGCCACGGGAATGTCCCAATGAAACCAGTCCTTCCCAGAACTTCGCTGTCTACAGAAACACCTGTGGAATCATATGTATGGATGTCACACTTCAGGGCCTGCTGGAAAGATCCCGCATACTGATCATGGTGTCCTCGGTGCAGTACCGTGCCTGTGCCATTCAAAACGTAGCATCTGCTTTTGGGAGATAATGCTGGAGGAAATACTTCATCTTCTCACGCGGTGGACTTGGACCACTCTTCCTTGTCCTCTCATCCTTGTGGCACGGGTGCACGGAGGCAACCACAGAGTTGTTGTGCATCCTGTGCCTCAAACAAATCCATAATCCTAGCCCAGGTTATGAATGAAGAAGATCCTAAGGCTTTTCATTCTGATTTCAAACCCAAGGCCCCCTGGATCCCTCAGACCCGATGCACGCTATCTCTGATTCAGCCCCACACGTGCTCTATTGGCAAAATGTCCAATTGGTCTCTGGTCCTGCAGATGCACTGGGTGTGGCCATGGGACATATCGGTAATCTCAACCGCGCGCGCCAGTGTGGTTGCTTTCTCATTGGGGTCACGGGTCGGTTTGCTCTCTTGATAGGACCCACCACATCCCACAACGCACTCCAGATCCCTGAGACTCAGCGTGTGCCATCATCCGAAGCCCTATCCCTCACTGACCGCTGCCTCTGCTACCTCAAATCTGGCAGCTCAGATCTTGGTCTCAGAATCAACTGTGGGGATATTTCGCGCTGGTTTCTTGGAGTTCTGTCAGCGAAGCATCTGCTGTGCACTCTTCTAACACTCAGCGCATCACCTTCAATCCCATGTCTCCTGTCCGCTTGAGAGTGTGCGTCCAAGTTAAAGAGAGTTTCACCTTTGCTGCTCCATCACCAGGGGTCAGACCCTGCACTGGTTTCCATTCCCTGCTTTGCCTTCTCCTGCTTCCAGGGGTTCTGAGGCCTCATCCTGTCCTTGGAAGTAACAGAACTCTCTTCGGCAAGTGTCCTGTGCCAAGGGCTGTTTGACTGGATGTTTCCATTGCTTTGTACATGGGAGCGTGTGAGCGCAGGTTGCACTGCTTCTCTGCCAACTGGGCATCGATGAATCAACACTTTCCAGATACATTTCACAGAAATGTGATTTTTGTTTAGCTCTTTGTTTCTATACAGCCGTGGTGGGAGGGATTGTCCGAACACTACAGTTTTGACATTGTGTTGATATCTCATTTGCAGTCTTTAATAAGTATAATAGAGTTGATTTACATGTTTTGGGAGTTATACGAAAATGAAGTTAGTTTTGAAACGTACTAAATGGACCTAGAAACCAGAATTGTCAATTTCGGTAACATTTTGTCAGCTGTAAGGAAAACATAGACAGATAGAATGCAAAGTAGCAGTCCAAACTGTTAAAGGGGTCATGTCAACTCTTTTCTGTTGAAGCCTCCGAAACCAACAGGAACCATGAAGTATCTATTGGAAACATGAAATAACCCCCAACCTTGGATTCACTTGTGCCTGTGGTGCCCTTTACTCCCAATGACACCTACTGGCCAATGATGGCATTTCAAGGGGTAACATCCCTCTCTTGGAAAATATAAGAGAAAACAAACCAAATATATACATTTAGGTTTGAATGCAAAATCAACTAGAAGCATTGTAGCTATGAGAACCCTGCTGCAGCCATGCTAGTCTACTGAGAGCCAGGTGTTCTTCTATCAGTGATGAGAACGCTTAATCATTCGAAAATGTTGGGTAAAGCAATTTAACGCAACCAAGTCTGCAAACCCCATGCTATAGAGCTCCCGGGGGCTTGACTCAACTGAAAGACGGTCCTCATAATCTGTATCTTTAATGTCATTGGCGACTTTTACACTTCAGTTCCCTATCTGAGTTATAATATTTACCTATAATGTCTTGAAAAACGGAGGCCTAATACATATTCAAGTTCATTCAAATATTCCCCTCACTTACCACACTCCATTCTCCCCAGAAAAGGCATAAATCCAGCATTTGCTGAATCTAGCGGAAGGCTATCGTTTCTTTGTGTGAGCAAAGTATTCAATTCCTATCTATTGCAGTCGAGACTATTTGACCTTTAAGATTTTCACAGATGTTCACAGAGTGTGAAGCTGGAGGAACTCTTATTGTAGGAGGGGCTTGCTCTTCCCGTGCTGGCTTCATAGCAGCTCAGGTAGTGATCCTTCAAAATGGATGCCTGAGTGGAGGGGAGGGAAGAGCAAGGGCTTGATAGCTAGGCCCAAACCTGGGAAAAGGCTTACCTGGGCTTGCTGCACTTTGGTATGAATGGCTTGGAAATGCCCCTTGGGATGTGTGGATTCTCAAGACCTCTTCCAAGAACTTCAGCGATTCGATCACCTCTGCCATCTCTTCCTTTTAGACGTCAGGGATCTTGGACCCGTTCTTGGAGCAGAGAATTGAGGAACTTCCTCAAGTCCACGTTGGCACTCCGTATGTTTCTGCCAGTGTCAGCGAGGTTCAATATGTCTCATGAAAGCCTTTGGAGCCTGGTATCCTCTACAGCTGTCTCCAGGCCAGTATTCTCCACTGTAGCACAACATCTCTCTTCAGTGTGTTCGCATCTCTCCTCAATCCGTGCAGCCAGCTTTTCGGCCAGCTTCTCTTCGTGTCTCCCATAAAGTCGACTTCAACAGGACTGGGCAAGCCTGAAAGTACCTCGGAGCCTCACCAGTAAGATGATGACAGGCAGATCTTCCACTGTCTGCCCTTTCAGGTCCTGGAAACTGACCCGTGAACTCAGGTCTTTGGGCAGCAGCAGTATCTCGAACTGACACAGCTTCCCGGAACAAAGAGCTAAGCCAAGCTCCACAGAGGGCGGCAGCCCCTCCATCACACTGATCCACCCACAGAACTCTGCCCGGTTACCTAGGATCCACCAGCCACAACAAGCCTCGCGGTACACACCAACATTCCACCTGGAATCCAACCGCTAACTGCCATCCCCAATGGCTGCTGCCTCTTGTCAGTGTTGGGGGAGGGGCTGCATCCGACGAGCGGTTCCTAAGGTAAATGTGATTCTACCCACTAGCGTCCCATGGGCCTTTGTTCTTCCCTCTCTCCTTCTCTTCAGATCTGTATGCACAGTACCAACGGAGGGAAGTGTGTCCATTTTCAGTTGATTTATTTCACACGTCTTTAAACTTTCTAACCGTTCACAGTACACAGAGACCCACTAAAGGAAACTTATGTTCCTGTAATATCCGGACACCCGGAATACATATCCGTCGGTCGATTTCTGCTGAAGCCCCCGCACTCTCAGGACATGGATCCATTGGTTTCATGGGGGCTGAAATTCCTAGGAATGAATCCAACCCCAATGTGCACTTTACTGTCTGTCTCTTTTGCTCTTAGTACACTTTTGCAGAGCTACTTGTCTTTGTTATAGGCTTATGCCATTTCTTCTCGACGTAGGCTAGAATATGGCATTCATTCATCCTGTTGGAAGACTTGCAAGTCTATATCACGGACTAGGAATCCATTTGATTCCAAATCGGCATTTGGGGTAGGTCACGATTTGCTCATATCAATCAATATTTACGAATATAAATGCACGCCTCTGATTTCCGAATACAAGTGTGCTGAGTACATTGAAGCCACGAAACTGGCTCAATGGGTGCTGAAACATCCTTGACATCACCTTGGGTATTTTCTTTTGAATAATCATGGTTCCCTTGTTATATGTCAGCCAAACGTACCCTTTTGGTGCTTTTTTGTTCGTTTGATTCTTTGTTGGTCTGCTTCTCGTTTGTTTTGCAAACACGTCAGGCCATGCATCTCTCCGTTCGCTTCCAACAGAGAGTCATATAAGCTGATTCACTTAAGATAGTGCTTCCAATCACCTAGGATTTCCTGCTTCCCTCTCCCATCTTTAGGGTTTGGATGTCCTCCTTGCCTTCTTCTAGTTTCTTCTTTGCCACTCATGCTCTTCTTGCATTTCCAATACTGGTTTTCTTCTTTCCATTTCATCTTGCTGCATTTCTATTCAGGGGAGAATTCTCATCGTTTCTTGTAGGATAAGTTTCGAACTGCTGAATTCTTTTAAGATTTGCCGGTCTGTGGAAATCTCTTGCTCTGCCGTTATTAGAAATGGCGGTCATGTGGCATAGGCTACCCGAGATGGCAGCATTTTGCCATTCAGGTTATGGTCTATGTCCTGGCACTCCTCCTGTCCTGCAATATTGCTGCCCGAGATATCAGCTGAAACCCCTTTGGAGGTTCTCTTGTGACTCTGGTGATTTTTTCCAGGCGCGTTTTAAATCACTGGGATGCTCATGAACTTTGTTGATTTGAATCCTACAGCTGCTGGTAGGTCTATTGGGATTCCACCTCCTTTGGACGCTGTGTACTTCCTGAATTCGCATAGATGATTCTTTCTTAGCTTTCAGCTAGTTTCAGTCTGATTTTTCTACAGATGACTTTTCAGACATATTTTGTTTCTTTATCTCTTGCTTTTCCTTCTGGGACTCTTTCGAATCCTAGTCTTCCATGCTTTGTCTTACCCAGGATTCAACAGCAATGTTTTCATTGGTTTGCACTTGCTTTCCTATGTCTGCTTCTGACCGAGGGATTTCTGTTCCCCTGTCTTCACAGTCATTCACGCGTCCCTCCGCATTATCTAGTCTGCTTAGGACTGAATTTTAGCCCTGATATTATCTCATCCACTGAGTTTTCTGGTATTATTTGGCTCGTCTTAAGGCTTTCTCTTCCCCTTTTCTGGTATTCTGCCTTTTGTGATTCTGAGACACTGTTGTTCTTCAGTGTTTCCCTCACCTCCGTTTTCAATACTTGCTCTGGATAGCATTTTGCAGTCTAGTTGTTTGAAAGCTTATCTTTTGGGCCTTCAACCTCATTGGAATTAAAAATTGTACTTCCTGTTTCTTTTACTGTACTTCTTCATCTCTACTGGTCAGGTAATTTCAGGTATCTAATGTAGACTTCTAGGGTTTTGTTGAGAGAAATTTTAGACTCTTGGCTCTACGCAATTCCATGGGATTTCTGCGAGGACAATTTCTGCTAGACATTAATGCCATGTCCTGTTCCTGAGTGTGTTGTCTGGTATTTCTCCAATTGCTTGTGTTGCCTTTGTTGTGATGAACACCCCATGCTAGTTCGATTAGCATAACCTCATTTTCATTACACTTATCTCACAAATCTGAATGTTCACAGGGCACATCCTCTGGTGGAAATGAAGCTTCTAAAGGCTCTCAGCTCTGCATTCTGCTCTATGTCATTTTGGAGTGATTCCAAAACAGCAAACTGAGAGTGCGCTTGTGCTTTATAATGCCACGGGAATGTCCCAATGAAACCAGTCCTTCCCAGAACTTCGCTGTCTACAGAAACACCTGTGGAATCATATGTATGGATGTCACACTTCAGGGCCTGCTGGAAAGATCCCGCAGACTGATCTTGGTGTCCTCGGTGCAGTACCGTGCCTGTGCCATTCAAAACGTAGCATCTGCTTTTGGGAGATAATGCTGGAGGAAATACTTCATCTTCTCACACGGTGGACTTGGGCCACTCTTCCTTGTCCTCTCATCCTTGTGGCACGGGTGCACGGAGGCAACCACAGAGTTGTTGTGCATCCTGTGCCTCAAACAAATCCATAATCCTAGCCCAGGTTATGAATGAAGAAGATCCTAAGGCTTTTCATTCTGATTTCAAACCCAAGGCCCCCTGGATCCCTCAGACCCGATGCACGATATCTCTGATTCAGCCCCACACGTGCTCTATTGGCAAAATGTCCAATTGGTCTCTGGTCCTGCAGATGCACTGGGTGTGGCCATGGGACATATCGGTAATCTCAACCGCGCGCGCCAGTGTGGTTGCTTTCTCATTGGGGTCACGGGTCGGTTTGCTCTCTTGATAGGACCCACCACATCCCACAACGCACTCCAGATCCCTGAGACTCAGCGTGTGCCATCATCCGAAGCCCTATCCCTCACTGACCGCTGCCTCTGCTACCTCAAATCTGGCAGCTCAGATCTTGGTCTCAGAATCAACTGTGGGGATATTTCGCGCTGGTTTCTTGGAGTTCTGTCAGCGAAGCATCTGCTGTGCACTCTTCTAACACTCAGCGCATCACCTTCAATCCCATGTCTCCTGTCCGCTTGAGAGTGTGCGTCCAGGTTAAAGAGAGTTTCACCTTT
The DNA here is from genome assembly GCF_048564905.1 of Vicugna pacos. Classification (NCBI taxonomy): domain Eukaryota; kingdom Metazoa; phylum Chordata; class Mammalia; order Artiodactyla; family Camelidae; genus Vicugna; species Vicugna pacos. Next base: position 63,509,824 of record NW_027328741.1, on the reverse strand, counting down.
GCTGCTCCATCACCAGGGGTCAGACCCTGCACTGGTTTCCATTCCCTGCTTTGCCTTCTCCTGTTTCCAGGGGTTCTGAGGCCTCATCCTGTCCTTGGAAGTAACAGAACTCTCTTCGGCAAGTGTCCTGTGCCAAGGGCTGTTTGACTGGATGTTTCCATTGCTTTGTACATGGGAGCGTGTGAGCGCAGGTTGCACTGCTTCTCTGCCAACTGGGCATCGATGAATCAACACTTTCCAGATACATTTCACAGAAATGTGATTTTTGTTTAGCTCTTTGTTTCTATACAGCCGTGGTGGGAGGGATTGTCCGAACACTACAGTTTTGACATTGTGTTGATATCTCATTTGCAGTCTTTAATAAGTATAATAGAGTTGATTTACATATTTTGGGAGTTATACGAAAATGAAGTTAGTTTTGAAACGTACTAAATGGACCTAGAAACCAGAATTGTCAATTTCGGTAACATTTTGTCAGCTGTAAGGAAAACATAGACAGATAGAATGCAAAGTAGCAGTCCAAACTGTTAAAGGGGTCATGTCAACTCTTTTCTGTTGAAGCCTCCGAAACCAACAGGAACCATGAAGTATCTATTGGAAACATGAAATAACCCCCAACCTTGGATTCACTTGTGCCTGTGGTGCCCTTTACTCCCAATGACACCTACTGGCCAATGATGGCATTTCAAGGGGTAACATCCCTCTCTTGGAAAATATAAGAGAAAACAAACCAAATATATACATTTAGGTTTGAATGCAAAATCAACTAGAAGCATTGTAGCTATGAGAACCCTGCTGCAGCCATGCTAGTCTACTGAGAGCCAGGTGTTCTTCTATCAGTGATGAGAACGCTTAATCATTCGATAATTTTGGGTAAAGCAATTTAACGCAACCAAGTCTGCAAACCCCATGCTATAGAGCTCCCGGGGGCTTGACTCAACTGAAAGACGGTCCTCATAATCTGTATCTTTAATGTCATTGGCGACTTTTACACTTCAGTTCCCTATCTGAGTTATAATATTTACCTATAATGTCTTGAAAAACGGAGGCCTAATACATATTCAAGTTCATTCAAATATTCCCCTCACTTACCACACTCCATTCTCCCCAGAAAAGGCATAAATCCAGCATTTGCTGAATCTAGCGGAAGGCTATCGTTTCTTTGTGTGAGCAAAGTATTCAATTCCTATCTATTGCAGTCGAGACTATTTGACCTTTAAGATTTTCACAGATGTTCACAGAGTGTGAAGCTGGAGGAACTCTTATTGTAGGAGGGGCTTGCTCTTCCCGTGCTGGCTTCATAGCAGCTCAGGTAGTGATCCTTCAAAATGGATGCCTGAGTGGAGGGGAGGGAAGAGCAAGTGCTTGATAGCTAGGCCCAAACCTGGGAAAAGGCTTACCTGGGCTTGCTGCACTTTGGTATGAATGGCTTGGAAATGCCCCTTGGGATGTGTGGATTCTCAAGACCTCTTCCAAGAACTTCAGTGATTCGATCACCTCTGCCATCTCTTCCTTTTAGACGTCAGGGATCTTGGACCCGTTCTTGGAGCAGAGAATTGAGGAACTTCCTCAAGTCCACGTTGGCACTCCGTATGTTTCTGCCAGTGTCAGCGAGGTTCAATATGTCTCATGAAAGCCTTTGGAGCCTGGTATCCTCTACAGCTGTCTCCAGGCCAGTATTCTCCACTGTAGCACAACATCTCTCTTCAGTGTGTTCGCATCTCTCCTCAATCCGTGCAGCCAGCTTTTCGGCCAGCTTCTCTTCGTGTCTCCCATAAAGTCGACTTCAACAGGACTGGGCAAGCCTGAAAGTACCTCGGAGCCTCACCAGTAAGCTGATGACAGGCAGATCTTCCACTGTCTGCCCTTTCAGGTCCTGGAAACTGACCCGTGAACTCAGGTCTTTGGGCAGCAGCAGTATCTCGAACTGACACAGCTTCCCGGAACAAAGAGCTAAGCCAAGCTCCACAGAGGGCGGCAGCCCCTCCATCACACTGATCCACCCACAGAACTCTGCCCGGTTACCTAGGATCCACCAGCCACAACAAGCCTCGCGGTACACACCAACATTCCACCTGGAATCCAACCGCTAACTGCCATCCCCAATGGCTGCTGCATCTTGTCAGTGTTGGGGGAGGGGCTGCATCCGACGAGCGGTTCCTAAGGTAAATGTGATTCTACCCACTAGCGTCCCATGGGCCTTTGTTCTTCCCTCTCTCCTTCTCTTCAGATCTGTATGCACAGTACCAAAGGAGGGAAGTGTGTCCATTTTCAGTTGATTTATTTCACACGTCTTTAAACTTTCTAACCGTTCACAGTACACAGAGACCCACTAAAGGAAACTTATGTTCCTGTAATATCCGGACACCCGGAATACATATCCGTCGGTCGATTTCTGCTGAAGCCCCCGCACTCTCAGGACATGGATCCATTGGTTTCATGGGGGCTGAAATTCCTAGGAATGAATCCAACCCCAATGTGCACTTTACTGTCTGTCTCTTTTGCTCTTAGTACACTTTTGCAGAGCTACTTGTCTTTGTTATAGGCTTATGCCATTTCTTCTCGACGTAGGCTAGAATATGGCATTCATTCATCCTGTTGGAAGACTTGCAAGTCTATATCACGGACTAGGAATCCATTTGATTCCAAATCGGCATTTGGGGTAGGTCACGATTTGCTCATATCAATCAATATTTACGAATATAAATGCACGCCTCTGATTTCCGAATACAAGTGTGCTGAGTACATTGAAGCCACGAAACTGGCTCAATGGGTGCTGAAACATCCTTGACATCACCTTGGGTAATTTCTTTTGAATAATCATGGTTCCCTTGTTATATGTCAGCCAAACGTACCCTTTTGGTGCTTTTTTGTTCGTTTGATTCTTTGTTGGTCTGCTTCTCGTTTGTTTTGCAAACACGTCAGGCCATGCATCTCTCCGTTCGCTTCCAACAGAGAGTCATATAAGCTGATTCACTTAAGATAGTGCTTCCAATCACCTAGGATTTCCTGCTTCCCTCTCCCATCTTTAGGGTTTGGATGTCCTCCTTGCCTTCTTCTAGTTTCTTCTTTGCCACTCATGCTCTTCTTGCATTTCCAATACTGGTTTTCTTCTTTCCATTTCATCTTGCTGCATTTCTATTCAGGGGAGAATTCTCATCGTTTCTTGTAGGATAAGTTTCGAACTGCTGAATTCTTTTAAGATTTGCCGGTCTGTGGAAATCTCTTGCTCTGCCGTTATTAGAAATGGCGGTCATGTGGCATAGGCTACCCGAGATGGCAGCATTTTGCCATTCAGGTTATGGTCTATGTCCTGGCACTCCTCCTGTCCTGCAATATTGCTGCCCGAGATATCAGCTGAAACCCCTTTGGAGGTTCTCTTGTGACTCTGGTGATTTTTTCCAGGCGCGTTTTAAATCACTGGGATGCTCATGAACTTTGTTGATTTGAATCCTACAGCTGCTGGTAGGTCTATTGGGATTCCACCTCCTTTGGACGCTGTGTACTTCCTGAATTCGCATAGATGATTCTTTCTTAGCTTTCAGCTAGTTTCAGTCTGATTTTTCTACAGATGACTTTTCAGACATATTTTGTTTCTTTATCTCTTGCTTTTCCTTCTGGGACTCTTTCGAATCCTAGTCTTCCATGCTTTGTCTTACCCAGGATTCAACAGCAATGTTTTCATTGGTTTGCACTTGCTTTCCTATGTCTGCTTCTGACCGAGGGATTTCTGTTCCCCTGTCTTCACAGTCATTCACGCGTCCCTCCGCATTATCTAGTCTGCTTAGGACTGAATTTTAGCCCTGATATTATCTCATCCACTGAGTTTTCTGGTATTATTTGGCTCGTCTTAAGGCTTTCTCTTCCCCTTTTCTGGTATTCTGCCTTTTGTGATTCTGAGACACTGTTGTTCTTCAGTGTTTCCCTCACCTCCGTTTTCAATACTTGCTCTGGATAGCATTTTGCAGTCTAGTTGTTTGAAAGCTTATCTTTTGGGCCTTCAACCTCATTGGAATTGAAAATCGTACTTCCTGTTTCTTTTACTGTACTTCTTCATCTCTACTGGTCAGGTAATTTCAGGTATCTAATGTAGACTTCTAGGGTTTTGTTGAGAGAAATTTTAGACTCTTGGCTCTACGCAATTCCATGGGATTTCTGCGAGGACAATTTCTGCTAGACATTAATGCCATGTCCTGTTCCTGAGTGTGTTGTCTGGTATTTCTCCAATTGCTTGTGTTGCCTTTGTTGTGATGAACACCCCATGCTAGTTCGATTAGCATAACCTCATTTTCATTACACTTATCTCACAAATCTGAATGTTCACAGGGCACATCCTCTGGTGGAAATGAAGCTTCTAAAGGCTCTCAGCTCTGCATTCTGCTCTATGTCATTTTGGAGTGATTCCAAAACAGCAAACTGAGAGTGCGCTTGTGCTTTATAATGCCACGGGAATGTCCCAATGAAACCAGTCCTTCCCAGAACTTCGCTGTCTACAGAAACACCTGTGGAATCATATGTATGGATGTCACACTTCAGGGCCTGCTGGAAAGATCCCGCAGACTGATCTTGGTGTCCTCGGTGCAGTACCGTGCCTGTGCCATTCAAAACGTAGCATCTGCTTTTGGGAGATAATGCTGGAGGAAATACTTCATCTTCTCACACGGTGGACTTGGGCCACTCTTCCTTGTCCTCTCATCCTTGTGGCACGGGTGCACGGAGGCAACCACAGAGTTGTTGTGCATCCTGTGCCTCAAACAAATCCATAATCCTAGCCCAGGTTATGAATGAAGAAGATCCTAAGGCTTTTCATTCTGATTTCAAACCCAAGGCCCCCTGGATCCCTCAGACCCGATGCACGATATCTCTGATTCAGCCCCACACGTGCTCTATTGGCAAAATGTCCAATTGGTCTCTGGTCCTGCAGATGCACTGGGTGTGGCCATGGGACATATCGGTAATCTCAACCGCGCGCGCCAGTGTGGTTGCTTTCTCATTGGGGTCACGGGTCGGTTTGCTCTCTTGATAGGACCCACCACATCCCACAACGCACTCCAGATCCCTGAGACTCAGCGTGTGCCATCATCCGAAGCCCTATCCCTCACTGACCGCTGCCTCTGCTACCTCAAATCTGGCAGCTCAGATCTTGGTCTCAGAATCAACTGTGGGGATATTTCGCGCTGGTTTCTTGGAGTTCTGTCAGCGAAGCATCTGCTGTGCACTCTTCTAACACTCAGCGCATCACCTTCAATCCCATGTCTCCTGTCCGCTTGAGAGTGTGCGTCCAAGTTAAAGAGAGTTTCACCTTTGCTGCTCCATCACCAGGGGTCAGACCCTGCACTGGTTTCCATTCCCTGCTTTGCCTTCTCCTGCTTCCAGGGGTTCTGAGGCCTCATCCTGTCCTTGGAAGTAACAGAACTCTCTTCGGTAAGTGTCCTGTGCCAAGGGCTGTTTGACTGGATGTTTCCATTGCTTTGTACATGGGAGCGTGTGAGCGCAGGTTGCACTGCTTCTCTGCCAACTGGGCATCGATGAATCAACACTTTCCAGATACATTTCACAGAAATGTGATTTTTGTTTAGCTCTTTGTTTCTATACAGCCGTGGTGGGAGGGATTGTCCGAACACTACAGTTTTGACATTGTGTTGATATCTCATTTGCAGTCTTTAATAAGTATAATAGAGTTGATTTACATATTTTGGGAGTTATACGAAAATGAAGTTAGTTTTGAAACGTACTAAATGGACCTAGAAACCAGAATTGTCAATTTCGGTAACATTTTGTCAGCTGTAAGGAAAACATAGACAGATAGAATGCAAAGTAGCAGTCCAAACTGTTAAAGGGGTCATGTCAACTCTTTTCTGTTGAAGCCTCCGAAACCAACAGGAACCATGAAGTATCTATTGGAAACATGAAATAACCCCCAACCTTGGATTCACTTGTGCCTGTGGTGCCCTTTACTCCCAATGACACCTACTGGCCAATGATGGCATTTCAAGGGGTAACATCCCTCTCTTGGAAAATATAAGAGAAAACAAACCAAATATATACATTTAGGTTTGAATGCAAAATCAACTAGAAGCATTGTAGCTATGAGAACCCTGCTGCAGCCATGCTAGTCTACTGAGAGCCAGGTGTTCTTCTATCAGTGATGAGAACGCTTAATCATTCGATAATTTTGGGTAAAGCAATTTAACGCAACCAAGTCTGCAAACCCCATGCTATAGAGCTCCCGGGGGCTTGACTCAACTGAAAGACGGTCCTCATAATCTGTATCTTTAATGTCATTGGCGACTTTTACACTTCAGTTCCCTATCTGAGTTATAATATTTACCTATAATGTCTTGAAAAACGGAGGCCTAATACATATTCAAGTTCATTCAAATATTCCCCTCACTTACCACACTCCATTCTCCCCAGAAAAGGCATAAATCCAGCATTTGCTGAATCTAGCGGAAGGCTATCGTTTCTTTGTGTGAGCAAAGTATTCAATTCCTATCTATTGCAGTCGAGACTATTTGACCTTTAAGATTTTCACAGATGTTCACAGAGTGTGAAGCTGGAGGAACTCTTATTGTAGGAGGGGCTTGCTCTTCCCGTGCTGGCTTCATAGCAGCTCAGGTAGTGATCCTTCAAAATGGATGCCTGAGTGGAGGGGAGGGAAGAGCAAGTGCTTGATAGCTAGGCCCAAACCTGGGAAAAGGCTTACCTGGGCTTGCTGCACTTTGGTATGAATGGCTTGGAAATGCCCCTTGGGATGTGTGGATTCTCAAGACCTCTTCCAAGAACTTCAGTGATTCGATCACCTCTGCCATCTCTTCCTTTTAGACGTCAGGGATCTTGGACCCGTTCTTGGAGCAGAGAATTGAGGAACTTCCTCAAGTCCACGTTGGCACTCCGTATGTTTCTGCCAGTGTCAGCGAGGTTCAATATGTCTCATGAAAGCCTTTGGAGCCTGGTATCCTCTACAGCTGTCTCCAGGCCAGTATTCTCCACTGTAGCACAACATCTCTCTTCAGTGTGTTCGCATCTCTCCTCAATCCGTGCAGCCAGCTTTTCGGCCAGCTTCTCTTCGTGTCTCCCATAAAGTCGACTTCAACAGGACTGGGCAAGCCTGAAAGTACCTCGGAGCCTCACCAGTAAGCTGATGACAGGCAGATCTTCCACTGTCTGCCCTTTCAGGTCCTGGAAACTGACCCGTGAACTCAGGTCTTTGGGCAGCAGCAGTATCTCGAACTGACACAGCTTCCCGGAACAAAGAGCTAAGCCAAGCTCCACAGAGGGCGGCAGCCCCTCCATCACACTGATCCACCCACAGAACTCTGCCCGGTTACCTAGGATCCACCAGCCACAACAAGCCTCGCGGTACACACCAACATTCCACCTGGAATCCAACCGCTAACTGCCATCCCCAATGGCTGCTGCCTCTTGTCAGTGTTGGGGGAGGGGCTGCATCCGACGAGCGGTTCCTAAGGTAAATGTGATTCTACCCACTAGCGTCCCATGGGCCTTTGTTCTTCCCTCTCTCCTTCTCTTCAGATCTGTATGCACAGTACCAACGGAGGGAAGTGTGTCCATTTTCAGTTGATTTATTTCACACGTCTTTAAACTTTCTAACCGTTCACAGTACACAGAGACCCACTAAAGGAAACTTATGTTCCTGTAATATCCGGACACCCGGAATACATATCCGTCGGTCGATTTCTGCTGAAGCCCCCGCACTCTCAGGACATGGATCCATTGGTTTCATGGGGGCTGAAATTCCTAGGAATGAATCCAACCCCAATGTGCACTTTACTGTCTGTCTCTTTTGCTCTTAGTACACTTTTGCAGAGCTACTTGTCTTTGTTATAGGCTTATGCCATTTCTTCTCGACGTAGGCTAGAATATGGCATTCATTCATCCTGTTGGAAGACTTGCAAGTCTATATCACGGACTAGGAATCCATTTGATTCCAAATCGGCATTTGGGGTAGGTCACGATTTGCTCATATCAATCAATATTTACGAATATAAATGCACGCCTCTGATTTCCGAATACAAGTGTGCTGAGTACATTGAAGCCACGAAACTGGCTCAATGGGTGCTGAAACATCCTTGACATCACCTTGGGTAATTTCTTTTGAATAATCATGGTTCCCTTGTTATATGTCAGCCAAACGTACCCTTTTGGTGCTTTTTTGTTCGTTTGATTCTTTGTTGGTCTGCTTCTCGTTTGTTTTGCAAACACGCCAGGCCATGCATCTCTCCGTTCGCTTCCAACAGAGAGTCATATAAGCTGATTCACTTAAGATAGTGCTTCCAATCACCTAGGATTTCCTGCTTCCCTCTCCCATCTTTAGGGTTTGGATGTCCTCCTTGCCTTCTTCTAGTTTCTTCTTTGCCACTCATGCTCTTCTTGCATTTCCAATACTGGTTTTCTTCTTTCCATTTCATCTTGCTGCATTTCTATTCAGGGGAGAATTCTCATCGTTTCTTGTAGGATAAGTTTCGAACTGCTGAATTCTTTTAAGATTTGCCGGTCTGTGGAAATCTCTTGCTCTGCCGTTATTAGAAATGGCGGTCATGTGGCATAGGCTACCCGAGATGGCAGCATTTTGCCATTCAGGTTATGGTCTATGTCCTGGCACTCCTCCCTGTCCTGCAATATTGCTGCCCGAGATATCAGCTGAAACCCCTTTGGAGGTTCTCTTGTGACTCTGGTGATTTTTTCCAGGCGCGTTTTAAATCACTGGGATGCTCATGAACTTTGTTGATTTGAATCCTACAGCTGCTGGTAGGTCTATTGGGATTCCACCTCCTTTGGACGCTGTGTACTTCCTGAATTCGCATAGATGATTCTTTCTTAGCTTTCAGCTTGTTTCTGTCTGATTTTTCTACAGATGACTTTTCAGACATATTTTCTTTCTTTATCTCTTGCATTTCCTTCTGGGACTCTTTCGAATCCTAGTCTTTCATGCTTTGTCTTACCCAGGATTCAACAGCAATGTTTTCATTGGTTTGCACTTGCTTTCCTATGTCTGCTTCTGACCGAGGGATTTCTGTTCCCCTGTCTTCACAGTCATTCACGCGTCCCTCCGCATTATCTAGTCTGCTTAGGACTGAATTTTAGCCCTGATATTATCTCATCCACTGAGTTTTCTGATATTATTTGGCTCGTCTTAAGGCTTTCTCTTCTCCTTTTCTGGTATTCTGCCTTTTGTGATTCTGAGACACTGTTGTTCTTCAGTGTTTCCCTCACCTCCGTTTTCAATACTTGCTCTGGATAGAATTTTGCAGTCTAGTTGTTTGAAAGCTTATCTTTTGGGCCTTCAACCTCATTGGAATTAAAAATGGTACTTCCTGTTTCTTTTACTGTACTTCTTCATCTCTACTGGTCAGGTAATTTCAGGTATCTAATGTAGACTTCTAGGGTTTTGTTGAGAGAAATTTTAGACTCTTGGCTCTACGCAATTCCATGGGATTTCTGCGAGGACAATTTCTGCTAGACATTGATGCCATGTCCTGTTCCTGAGTGTGTTGTCTGGTATTTCTCCAATTGCTTGTGTTGCCTTTGTTGTGATGAACACCCCATGCTAGTTCGATTAGCATAACCTCATTTTCATTACACTTATCTCACAAATCTGAATGTTCACAGGGCACATCCTCTGGTGGAAATGAAGCTTCTAAAGGCTCTCAGCTCTGCATTCTGCTCTATGTCATTTTGGAGTGATTCCAAAACAGCAAACTGAGAGTGCGCTTGTGCTTTATAATGCCACGGGAATGTCCCAATGAAACCAGTCCTTCCCAGAACTTCGCTGTTTACAGAAACACCTGTGGAATCATATGTATGGATGTCACACTTCAGGGCCTGCTGGAAAGATCCCGCAGACTGATCTTGGTGTCCTCGGTGCAGTACCGTGCCTGTGCCATTCAAAACGTAGCATCTGCTTTTGGGAGATAATGCTGGAGGAAATACTTCATCTTCTCACACGGTGGACTTGGACCACTCTTCCTTGTCCTCTCATCCTTGTGGCACGGGTGCACGGAGGCAACCACAGAGTTGTTGTGCATCCTGTGCCTCAAACAAATCCATAATCCTAGCCCAGGTTATGAATGAAGAAGATCCTAAGGCTTTTCATTCTGATTTCAAACCCAAGGCCCCCTGGATCCCTCAGACCCGATGCACGCTATCTCTGATTCAGCCCCACACGTGCTCTATTGGCAAAATGTCCAATTGGTCTCTGGTCCTGCAGATGCACTGGGTGTGGCCATGGGACATATCGGTAATCTCAACCGCGCGCGCCAGTGTGGTTGCTTTCTCATTGGGGTCACGGGTCGGTTTGCTCTCTTGATAGGACCCACCACATCCCACAACGCACTCCAGATCCCTGAGACTCAGCGTGTGCCATCATCCGAAGCCCTATCCCTCACTGACCGCTGCCTCTGCTACCTCAAATCTGGCAGCTCAGATCTTGGTCTCAGAATCAACTGTGGGGATATTTCACGCTGGTTTCTTGGAGTTCTGTCAGCGAAGCATCTGCTGTGCACTCTTCTAACACTCAGCGCATCACCTTCAATCCCATGTCTCCTGTCCCCTTGAGAGTGTGCGTCCAGGTTAAAGAGAGTTTCACCTTTGCTGCTCCATCACCAGGGGTCAGACCCTGCACTGGTTTCCATTCCCTGCTTTGCCTTCTCCTGTTTCCAGCGGTTCTGAGGCCTCATCCTGTCCTTGGAAGTAGCAGACCTCTCTTTGGCAAGTGTCCTGTGCCAAGGGCTGTTTGACTGGATGTTTCCAATGCTTTGTACATGGGAGCGTGTGAGCGCAGGTTGCACTGCTTCTCTGCCAACTGGGCATCGATGAATCAACACTTTCCAGATACATTTCACAGAAATGTGATTTTTGTTTAGCTCTTTGTATCTATACAGCCGTGGTGGGAGGGATTGTCCGAACACTACAGTTTTGACATTGTGTTGATATCTCATTTGCAGTCTTTAATAAGTTTAATAGAATTGATTTACATGTTTTGGGAGTTATACGAAAATGAAGTTAGTTTTGAAACGTACTAAATGGACCTAGAAACCAGAATTGTCAATTTCGGTAACATTTTGTCAGCTGTAAGGAAAACATAGACAGATAGAATGCAAAGTAGCAGTCCAAACTGTTAAAGGGGTCATGTCAACTCTTTCCTGTTGAAGCCTCCGAAACCAACAGGAACCATGAAGTATCTATTGGAAACATGAAATAACCCCCAACCTTGGATTCACTTGTGCATGTGGTGCCCTTTACTCCCAATGACACCTACTGGCCAATGTTGGCATTTCAAGGGGTAACATCCCTCTCTTGGAAAATATAAGAGAAAACAAACCAAATATATACATTTAGGTTTGAATGCAAAATCAACTAGAAGCATTGTAGCTATGAGAACCCTGCTGCAGCCATGCTAGTCTACTGAGAGCCAGGTGTTCTTCTATCAGTGATGAGAACGCTTAATCATTCGATAATGTTGGGTAAAGCAATTTAACGCAACCAAGTCTGCAACGCCCATGCTATAGAGCTCCCGGGGGCTTGACTCAACTGAAAGACGGTCCTCATAATCTGTATCTTTAATGTCATTGGCGACTTTTACACTTCAGTTCCCTATCTGAGTTATAATATTTACCTATAATGTCTTGAAAAACGGAGGCCTAATACATATTCAAGTTCAGTCAAATATTCCCCTCACTTACCACACTCCATTCTCCCCAGAAAAGGCATAAATCCAGCATTTGCTGAATCTAGCAGAAGGCTATCGTTTCTTTGTGTGAGCAAAGTATTCAATTCCTATCTATTGCAGTCGAGACTATTTGACCTTTAAGATTTTCACAGATGTTCACAGAGTGTGAAGCTGGAGGAACTCTTATTGTAGGAGGGTCTTGCTCTTCCCGTGCTGGCTTCATAGCAGCTCAGGTAGTGATCCTTCAAAATGGATGCCTGATTGGAGGGGAGGGAAGAGCAAGTGCTTGATAGCTAGGCCCAAACCTGGGAAAATGCTTACCTGGGCTTGCTGCACTTTGGTATGAATGGCTTGGAAATGCCCCTTGGGATGTGTGGATTCTCAAGACCTCTTCCAAGAACTTCAGCGATTCGATCACCTCTGCCATCTCTTCCTTTTAGACGTCAGGGATCTTGGACCCGTTCTTGGAGCAGAGAATTGAGGAACTTCCTCAAGTCCACGTTGGCACTCCGTATGTTTCTGCCAGTGTCAGCGAGGTTCAATATGTCTCATGAAAGCCTTTGGAGCCTGGTATCCTCTACAGCTGTCTCCAGGCCAGTATTCTCCACTGTAGCACAACATCTCTCTTCAGTGTGTTCGCATCTCTCCTCAATCCGTGCAGCCAGCTTTTCGGCCAGCTTCTCTTCGTGTCTCCCATAAAGTCGACTTCAACAGGACTGGGCAAGCCTGAAAGTACCTCGGAGCCTCACCAGTAAGCTGATGACAGGCAGATCTTCCACTGTCTGCCCTTTCAGGTCCTGGAAACTGACCCGTGAACTCAGGTCTTTGGGCAGCAGCAGTATCTCGAACTGACACAGCTTCCCGGAACAAAGAGCTAAGCCAAGCTCCACAGAGGGCGGCAGCCCCTCCATCACACTGATCCACCCACAGAACTCTGCCCGGTTACCTAGGATCCACCAGCCACAACAAGCCTCGCGGTACACACCAACATTCCACCTGGAATCCAACCGCTAACTGCCATCCCCAATGGCTGCTGCCTCTTGTCAGTGTTGGGGGAGGGGCTGCATCCGACGAGCGGTTCCTAAGGTAAATGTGATTCTACCCACTAGCGTCCCATGGGCCTTTGTTCTTCCCTCTCTCCTTCTCTTCAGATCTGTATGCACAGTACCAACGGAGGGAAGTGTGTCCATTTTCAGTTGATTTATTTCACACGTCTTTAAACTTTCTAACCGTTCACAGTACACAGAGACCCACTAAAGGAAACTTATGTTCCTGTAATATCCGGACACCCGGAATACATATCCGTCGGTCGATTTCTGCTGAAGCCCCCGCACTCTCAGGACATGGATCCATTGGTTTCATGGGGGCTGAAATTCCTAGGAATGAATCCAACCCCAATGTGCACTTTACTGTCTGTCTCTTTTGCTCTTAGTACACTTTTGCAGAGCTACTTGTCTTTGTTATAGGCTTATGCCATTTCTTCTCGACGTAGGCTAGAATATGGCATTCATTCATCCTGTTGGAAGACTTGCAAGTCTATATCACGGACTAGGAATCCATTTGATTCCAAATCGGCATTTGGGGTAGGTCACGATTTGCTCATATCAATCAATATTTACGAATATAAATGCACGCCTCTGATTTCCGAATACAAGTGTGCTGAGTACATTGAAGCCACGAAACTGGCTCAATGGGTGCTGAAACATCCTTGACATCACCTTGGGTATTTTCTTTTGAATAATCATGGTTCCCTTGTTATATGTCAGCCAAACGTACCCTTTTGGTGCTTTTTTGTTCGTTTGATTCTTTGTTGGTCTGCTTCTCGTTTGTTTTGCAAACACGTCAGGCCATGCATCTCTCCGTTCGCTTCCAACAGAGAGTCATATAAGCTGATTCACTTAAGATAGTGCTTCCAATCACCTAGGATTTCCTGCTTCCCTCTCCCATCTTTAGGGTTTGGATGTCCTCCTTGCCTTCTTCTAGTTTCTTCTTTGCCACTCATGCTCTTCTTGCATTTCCAATACTGGTTTTCTTCTTTCCATTTCATCTTGCTGCATTTCTATTCAGGGGAGAATTCTCATCGTTTCTTGTAGGATAAGTTTCGAACTGCTGAATTCTTTTAAGATTTGCCGGTCTGTGGAAATCTCTTGCTCTGCCGTTATTAGAAATGGCGGTCATGTGGCATAGGCTACCCGAGATGGCAGCATTTTGCCATTCAGGTTATGGTCTATGTCCTGGCACTCCTCCTGTCCTGCAATATTGCTGCCCGAGATATCAGCTGAAACCCCTTTGGAGGTTCTCTTGTGACTCTGGTGATTTTTTCCAGGCGCGTTTTAAATCACTGGGATGCTCATGAACTTTGTTGATTTGAATCCTACAGCTGCTGGTAGGTCTATTGGGATTCCACCTCCTTTGGACGCTGTGTACTTCCTGAATTCGCATAGATGATTCTTTCTTAGCTTTCAGCTAGTTTCAGTCTGATTGTTCTACAGATGACTTTTCAGACATATTTTGTTTCTTTATCTCTTGCTTTTCCTTCTGGGACTCTTTCGAATCCTAGTCTTCCATGCTTTGTCTTACCCAGGATTCAACAGCAATGTTTTCATTGGTTTGCACTTGCTTTCCTATGTCTGCTTCTGACCGAGGGATTTCTGTTCCCCTGTCTTCACAGTCATTCACGCGTCCCTCCGCATTATCTAGTCTGCTTAGGACTGAATTTTAGCCCTGATTTTATCTCATCCACTGAGTTTTCTGGTATTATTTGGCTCGTCTTAAGGCTTTCTCTTCCCCTTTTCTGGTATTCTGCCTTTTGTGATTCTGAGACACTGTTGTTCTTCAGTGTTTCCCTCACCTCCGTTTTCAATACTTGCTCTGGATAGCATTTTGCAGTCTAGTTGTTTGAAAGCTTATCTTTTGGGCCTTCAACCTCATTGGAATTGAAAATCGTACTTCCTGTTTCTTTTACTGTACTTCTTCATCTCTACTGGTCAGGTAATTTCAGGTATCTAATGTAGACTTCTAGGGTTTTGTTGAGAGAAATTTTAGACTCTTGGCTCTACGCAATTCCATGGGATTTCTGCGAGGACAATTTCTGCTAGACATTAATGCCATGTCCTGTTCCTGAGTGTGTTGTCTGGTATTTCTCCAATTGCTTGTGTTGCCTTTGTTGTGATGAACACCCCATGCTAGTTCGATTAGCATAACCTCATTTTCATTACACTTATCTCACAAATCTGAATATTCACAGGGCACATCCTCTGGTGGAAATGAAGCTTCTAAAGGCTCTCAGCTCTGCATTCTGCTCTATGTCATTTTGGAGTGATTCCAAAACAGCAAACTGAGAGTGCGCTTGTGCTTTATAATGCCACGGGAATGTCCCAATGAAACCAGTCCTTCCCAGAACTTCGCTGTCTACAGAAACACCTGTGGAATCATATGTATGGATGTCACACTTCAGGGCCTGCTGGAAAGATCCCGCAGACTGATCTTGGTGTCCTCGGTGCAGTACCGTGCCTGTGCCATTCAAAACGTAGCATCTGCTTTTGGGAGATAATGCTGGAGGAAATACTTCATCTTCTCACACGGTGGACTTGGACCACTCTTCCTTGTCCTCTCATCCTTGTGGCACGGGTGCACGGAGGCAACCACAGAGTTGTGCATCCTGTGCCTCAAACAAATCCATAATCCTAGCCCAGGTTATGAATGAAGAAGATCCTAAGGCTTTTCATTCTGATTTCAAACCCAAGGCCCCCTGGATCCCTCAGACCCGATGCACGATATCTCTGATTCAGCCCCACACGTGCTCTATTGGCAAAATGTCCAATTGGTCTCTGGTCCTGCAGATGCACTGGGTGTGGCCATGGGACATATCGGTAATCTCAACCGCGCGCGCCAGTGTGGTTGCTTTCTCATTGGGGTCACGGGTCGGTTTGCTCTCTTGATAGGACCCACCACATCCCACAACGCACTCCAGATCCCTGAGACTCAGCGTGTGCCATCATCCGAAGCCCTATCCCTCACTGACCGCTGCCTCTGCTACCTCAAATCTGGCAGCTCAGATCTTGGTCTCAGAATCAACTGTGGGGATATTTCGCTCTGGTTTCTTGGAGTTCTGTCAGCGAAGCATCTGCTGTGCACTCTTCTAACACTCAGCGCATCACCTTCAATCCCATGTCTCCTGTCCCCTTGAGAGTGTGCGTCCAGGTTAAAGAGAGTTTCACCTTTGCTGCTCCATCACCAGGGGTCAGACCCTGCACTGGTTTCCATTCCCTGCTTTGCCTTCTCCTGTTTCCAGGGGTTCTGAGGCCTCATCCTGTCCTTGGAAGTAGCAGACCTCTCTTTGGCAAGTGTCCTGTGCCAAGGGCTGTTTGACTGGATGTTTCCAATGCTTTGTACATGGGAGCGTGTGAGCGCAGGTTGCACTGCTTCTCTGCCAACTGTGCATCAATGAATCAACACTTTCCAGATACATTTCACAGAAATGTGATTTTTGTTTAGCTCTTTGTATCTATACAGCCGTGGTGGGAGGGATTGTCCGAACACTACAGTTTTGACATTGTGTTGATATCTCATTTGCAGTCTTTAATAAGTTTAATAGAATTGATTTACATGTTTTGGGAGTTATACGAAAATGAAGTTAGTTTTGAAACGTACTAAATGGACCTAGAAACCAGAATTGTCAATTTCGGTAACATTTTGTCAGCTGTAAGGAAAACATAGACAGATAGAATGCAAAGTAGCAGTCCAAACTGTTAAAGGGGTCATGTCAACTCTTTCCTGTTGAAGCCTCCGAAACCAACAGGAACCATGAAGTATCTATTGGAAACATGAAATAACCCCCAACCTTGGATTCACTTGTGCATGTGGTGCCCTTTACTCCCAATGACACCTACTGGCCAATGTTGGCATTTCAAGGGGTAACATCCCTCTCTTGGAAAATATAAGAGAAAACAAACCAAATATATACATTTAGGTTTGAATGCAAAATCAACTAGAAGCATTGTAGCTATGAGAACCCTGCTGCAGCCATGCTAGTCTACTGAGAGCCAGGTGTTCTTCTATCAGTGATGAGAACGCTTAATCATTCGATAATGTTGGGTAAAGCAATTTAACGCAACCAAGTCTGCAACGCCCATGCTATAGAGCTCCCGGGGGCTTGACTCAACTGAAAGACGGTCCTCATAATCTGTATCTTTAATGTCATTGGCGACTTTTACACTTCAGTTCCCTATCTGAGTTATAATATTTACCTATAATGTCTTGAAAAATGGAGGCCTAATACATATTCAAGTTCAGTCAAATATTCCCCTCACTTACCACACTCCATTCTCCCCAGAAAAGGCATAAATCCAGCATTTGCTGAATCTAGCAGAAGGCTATCGTTTCTTTGTGTGAGCAAAGTATTCAATTCCTATCTATTGCAGTCGAGACTATTTGACCTTTAAGATTTTCACAGATGTTCACAGAGTGTGAAGCTGGAGGAACTCTTATTGTAGGAGGGGCTTGCTCTTCCCGTGCTGGCTTCATAGCAGCTCAGGTAGTGATCCTTCAAAATGGATGCCTGAGTGGAGGGGAGGGAAGAGCAAGTGCTTGAGAGCTAGGCCCAAACCTGGGAAAATGCTTACCTGGGCTTGCTGCACTTTGGTATGAATGGCTTGGAAATGCCCCTTGGGATGTGTGGATTCTCAAGACCTCTTCCAAGAACTTCAGCGATTCGATCACCTCTGCCATCTCTTCCTTTTAGACGTCAGGGATCTTGGACCCGTTCTTGGAGCAGAGAATTGAGGAACTTCCTCAAGTCCACGTTGGCACTCCGTATGTTTCTGCCAGTGTCAGCGAGGTTCAATATGTCTCATGAAAGCCTTTGGAGCCTGGTATCCTCTACAGCTGTCTCCAGGCCAGTATTCTCCACTGTAGCACAACATCTCTCTTCAGTGTGTTCGCATCTCTCCTCAATCCGTGCAGCCAGCTTTTCGGCCAGCTTCTCTTCGTGTCTCCCATAAAGTCGACTTCAACAGGACTGGGCAAGCCTGAAAGTACCTCGGAGCCTCACCAGTAAGCTGATGACAGGCAGATCTTCCACTGTCTGCCCTTTCAGGTCCTGGAAACTGACCCGTGAACTCAGGTCTTTGGGCAGCAGCAGTATCTCGAACTGACACAGCTTCCCGGAACAAAGAGCTAAGCCAAGCTCCACAGAGGGCGGCAGCCCCTCCATCACACTGATCCACCCACAGAACTCTGCCCGGTTACCTAGGATCCACCAGCCTCGCGGTACACACCAACATTCCACCTGGAATCCAACCGCTAACTGCCATCCCCAATGGCTGCTGCATCTTGTCAGTGTTGGGGGAGGGGCTGCATCCGACGAGCGGTTCCTAAGGTAAATGTGATTCTACCCGCTAGCGTCCCATGGGCCTTTGTTCTTCCCTCTCTCCTTCTCTTCAGATCTGTATGCACAGTACCAACGGAGGGAAGTGTGTCCATTTTCAGTTGATTTATTTCACACGTCTTTAAACTTTCTAACCGTTCACAGTACACAGAGACCCACTAAAGGAAACTTATGTTCCTGTAATATCCGGACACCCGGAATACATATCCGTCGGTCGATTTCTGCTGAAGCCCCCGCACTCTCAGGACATGGATCCATTGGTTTCATGGGGGCTGAAATTCCTAGGAATGAATCCAACCCCAATGTGCACTTTACTGTCTGTCTCTTTTGCTCTTAGTACACTTTTGCAGAGCTACTTGTCTTTGTTATAGGCTTATGCCATTTCTTCTCGACGTAGGCTAGAATATGGCATTCATTCATCCTGTTGGAAGACTTGCAAGTCTATATCACGGACTAGGAATCCATTTGATTCCAAATCGGCATTTGGGGTAGGTCACGATTTGCTCATATCAATCAATATTTACGAATATAAATGCACGCCTCTGATTTCCGAATACAAGTGTGCTGAGTACATTGAAGCCACGAAACTGGCTCAATGGGTGCTGAAACATCCTTGACATCACCTTGGGTAATTTCTTTTGAATAATCATGGTTCCCTTGTTATATGTCAGCCAAACGTACCCTTTTGGTGCTTTTTTGTTCGTTTGATTCTTTGTTGGTCTGCTTCTCGTTTGTTTTGCAAACACGTCAGGCCATGCATCTCTCCGTTCGCTTCCAACAGAGAGTCATATAAGCTGATTCACTTAAGATAGTGCTTCCAATCACCTAGGATTTCCTGCTTCCCTCTCCCATCTTTAGGGTTTGGATGTCCTCCTTGCCTTCTTCTAGTTTCTTCTTTGCCACTCATGCTCTTCTTGCATTTCCAATACTGGTTTTCTTCTTTCCATTTCATCTTGCTGCATTTCTATTCAGGGGAGAATTCTCATCCTTTCTTGTAGGATAAGTTTCGAACTGCTGAATTCTTTTAAGATTTGCCGGTCTGTGGAAATCTCTTGCTCTGCCGTTATTAGAAATGGCGGTCATGTGGCATAGGCTACCCGAGATGGCAGCATTTTGCCATTCAGGTTATGGTCTATGTCCTGGCACTCCTCCCTGTCCTGCAATATTGCTCCCCGAGATATCAGCTGAAACCCCTTTGGAGGTTCTCTTGTGACTCTGGTGATTTTTTCCAGGCGCGTTTTAAATCACTGGGATGCTCATGAACTTTGTTGATTTGAATCCTACAGCTGCTGGTAGGTCTATAGGGATTCCACCTCCTTTGGACGCTGTGTACTTCCTGAATTCGCATAGATGATTCTTTCTTAGCTTTCAGCTAGTTTCAGTCTGATTTTCTACAGATGACTTTTCAGACATATTTTGTTTCTTTATCTCTTGCTTTTCCTTCTGGGACTCTTTCGAATCCTAGTCTTTCATGCTTTGTCTTACCCAGGATTCAACAGCAATGTTTTCATTGGTTTGCACTTGCTTTCCTATGTCTGCTTCTGACCGAGGGATTTCTGTTCCCCTGTCTTCACAGTCATTCACGCGTCCCTCCGCATTATCTAGTCTGCTTAGGACTGAATTTTAGCCCTGATATTATCTCATCCACTGAGTTTTCTGATATTATTTGGCTCGTCTTAAGGCTTTCTCTTCCCCTTTTCTGGTATTCTGCCTTTTGTGATTCTGAGACACTGTTGTTCTTCAGTGTTTCCCTCACCTCTGTTTTCAATACTTGCTCTGGATAGCGTTTTGCAGTCTAGTTGTTTGAAAGCTTATCTTTTGGGCCTTCAACCTCATTGGAATTGAAAATCGTACTTCCTGTTTCTTTTACTGTACTTCTTCATCTCTACTGGTCAGGTAATTTCAGGTATCTAAAGTAGACTTCTAGGGTTTTGTTGAGAGGAATTTTAGACTCTTGGCTCTACGCAATTCCACGGGATTTCTGCGAGGACTATTTCTGCTAGACATTGATGCCATGTCCTGTTCCTGAGTGTGTTGTCTGGTATTTCTCCAATTGCTTGTGTTGCCTTTGTTGTGATGAACACCCCATACAATTTCGATTAGCATAACCTCATTTTCATTACGCTTATCTCACAAATCTGAATGTTCACAGGGCACATCCTCTGGTGGAAATGAAGCTTCTAAAGGCTCTCAGCTCTGCATTCTGCTCTATGTCATTTTGGAGTGATTCCAAAACAGCAAACTGAGAGTGCGCTTGTGCTTTATAATGCCACGGGAATGTCCCAATGAAACCAGTCCTTCCCAGAACTTCGCTGTCTACAGAAACACCTGTGGAATCATATGTATGGATGTCACACTTCAGGGCCTGCTGGAAAGATCCCGCAGACTGATCTTGGTGTCCTCGGTGCAGTACCGTGCCTGTGCCATTCAAAACGTAGCATCTGCTTTTGGGAGATAATGCTGGAGGAAATACTTCATCTTCTCACACGGTGGACTTGGACCACTCTTCCTTGTCCTCTCATCCTTGTGGCACGGGTGCACGGAGGCAACCACAGAGTTGTTGTGCATCCTGTGCCTCAAACAAATCCATAATCCTAGCCCAGGTTATGAATGAAGAAGATCCTAAGGCTTTTCATTCTGATTTCAAACCCAAGGCCCCCTGGATCCCTCAGACCCGATGCACGATATCTCTGATTCAGCCCCACACGTGCTCTATTGGCAAAATGTCCAATTGGTCTCTGGTCCTGCAGATGCACTGGGTGTGGCCATGGGACATATCGGTAATCTCAACCGCGTGCGCCAGTGTTGTTGCTTTCTCATTGGGGTCACGGGTCGGTTTGCTCTCTTGATAGGACCCACCACATCCCACAATGCAATCCAGATCCCTAAAAATCAGCGTGTGCCATCATCCGAAGCCCTATCCCTCACTGACCGCTGCCTCTGCTACCTCAAATTTGGCAGCTCAGATCTTGGTCTCAGAATCAACTGTGGGGATATTTTGCGCTGGTTTCTTGGAATTCTGTCAGCCAAGCATCTGCTGTGCACTCTTCTAACACTCAGCGCATCACCTTCAATCCCATGTCTCCTGTCCCCTTGAGAGTGTGCGTCCAGGTTAAAGAGAGTTTCACCTTTGCTGCTCCATCACCAGGGGTCAGACCCTGCACTGGTTTCCATTCCCTGCTTTGCCTTCTCCTGTTTCCAGGGGTTCTGAGGCCTCATCCTGTCCTTGGAAGTAGCAGACCTCTCTTTGGCAAGTGTCCTGTGCCAAGGGCTGTTTGACTGGATGTTTCCAATGCTTTGTACATGGGAGCATGTGAGCGCAGGTTGCACTGCTTCTCTGCCAACTGGGCATCGATGAATCAACACTTTCCAGATACATTTCACAGAAATGTGATTTTTGTTTAGCTCTTTGTATCTATACAGCCGTGGTGGGAGGGATTGTCCGAACACTACAGTTTTGACATTGTGTTGATATCTCATTTGCAGTCTTTAATAAGTTTAATAGAATTGATTTACATGTTTTGGGAGTTATACGAAAATGAAGTTAGTTTTG
Source organism: Vicugna pacos (assembly GCF_048564905.1). Taxonomy (NCBI): domain Eukaryota; kingdom Metazoa; phylum Chordata; class Mammalia; order Artiodactyla; family Camelidae; genus Vicugna; species Vicugna pacos. The sequence continues at coordinate 63,488,191 of NW_027328741.1, read as the reverse complement.
AAACGTACTAAATGGACCTAGAAACCAGAATTGTCAATTTCGGTAACATTTTGTCAGCTGTAAGGAAAACATAGACAGATAGAATGCAAAGTAGCAGTCCAAACTGTTAAAGGGGTCAACCAACAGGAACCATGAAGTATCTATTGGAAACATGAAATAACCCCCAACCTTGGATTCACTTGTGCATTTGGTGCCCTTTACTCCCAATGACACCTACTGGCCAATGATGGCATTTCAAGGGGTAACATCCCTCTCTTGGAAAATATAAGAGAAAACAAACCAAATATATACATTTAGGTTTGAATGCAAAATCAACTAGAAGCATTGTAGCTATGAGAACCCTGCTGCAGCCATGCTAGTCTACTGAGAGCCAGGTGTTCTTCTATCAGTGATGAGAACGCTTAATCATTCGATAATGTTGGGTAAAGCAATTTAACGCAACCAAGTCTGCAACGCCCATGCTATAGAGCTCCCGGGGGCTTGACTCAACTGAAAGACGGTCCTCATAATCTGTATCTTTAATGTCATTGGCGACTTTTACACTTCAGTTCCCTATCTGAGTTATAATATTTACCTATAATGTCTTGAAAAACGGAGGCCTAATACATATTCAAGTTCAGTCAAATATTCCCCTCACTTACCACACTCCATTCTCCCCAGAAAAGGCATAAATCCAGCATTTGCTGAATCTAGCAGAAGGCTATCGTTTCTTTGTGTGAGCAAAGTATTCAATTCCTATCTATTGCAGTCGAGACTATTTGACCTTTAAGATTTTCACAGATGTTCACAGAGTGTGAAGCTGGAGGAACTCTTATTGTAGGAGGGGCTTGCTCTTCCCGTGCTGGCTTCATAGCAGCTCAGGTAGTGATCCTTCAAAATGGATGCCTGAGTGGAGGGGAGGGAAGAGCAAGTGCTTGAGAGCTAGGCCCAAACCTGGGAAAATGCTTACCTGGGCTTGCTGCACTTTGGTATGAATGGCTTGGAAATGCCCCTTGGGATGTGTGGATTCTCAAGACCTCTTCCAAGAACTTCAGCGATTCGATCACCTCTGCCATCTCTTCCTTTTAGACGTCAGGGATCTTGGACCCGTTCTTGGAGCAGAGAATTGAGGAACTTCCTCAAGTCCACGTTGGCACTCCGTATGTTTCTGCCAGTGTCAGCGAGGTTCAATATGTCTCATGAAAGCCTTTGGAGCCTGGTATCCTCTACAGCTGTCTCCAGGCCAGTATTCTCCACTGTAGCACAACATCTCTCTTCAGTGTGTTCGCATCTCTCCTCAATCCGTGCAGCCAGCTTTTCGGCCAGCTTCTCTTCATGTCTCCCATAAAGTCGACTTCAACAGGACTGGGCAAGCCTGAAAGTACCTCGGAGCCTCACCAGTAAGCTGATGACAGGCAGATCTTCCACTGTCTGCCCTTTCAGGTCCTGGAAACTGACCCGTGAACTCAGGTCTTTGGGCAGCAGCAGTATCTCGAACTGACACAGCTTCCCGGAACAAAGAGCTAAGCCAAGCTCCACAGAGGGCGGCAGCCCCTCCATCACACTGATCCACCCACAGAACTCTGCCCGGTTACCTAGGATCCACCAGCCACAACAAGCCTTGCGGTACACACCAACATTCCACCTGGAATCCAACCGCTAACTGCCATCCCCAATGGCTGCTGCATCTTGTCAGTGTTGGGGGAGGGGCTGCATCCGACGAGCGGTTCCTAAGGTAAATGTGATTCTACCCACTAGCGTCCCATGGGCCTTTGTTCTTCCCTCTCTCCTTCTCTTCAGATCTGTATGCACAGTACCAACGGAGGGAAGTGTGTCCATTTTCAGTTGATTTATTTCACACGTCTTTAAACTTTCTAACCGTTCACAGTACACAGAGACCTACTAAAGGAAACTTATGTTCCTGTAATATCCGGACACCCAGAATACATATCCGTCGGATGATCTCTGCTGAAGCCCCCGCACTCTCAGGACATGGATCCATTGGTTTCATGGGGGCTGAAATTCCTAGGAATGAATCCAACCCCAATGTGCACTTTACTGTCTGTCTCTTTTGCTCTTAGTACACTTTTGCAGAGCTACTTGTCTTTGTTATAGGCTTATGCCATTTCTTCTCGACGTAGGCTAGAATATGGCATTCATTCATCCTGTTGGAAGACTTGCAAGTCTATATCACGGACTAGGAATCCATTTGATTCCAAATCGGCATTTGGGGTAGGTCACGATTTGCTCATATCAATCAATATTTACGAATATAAATGCACGCCTCTGATTTCCGAATACAAGTGTGCTGAGTACATTGAAGCCGCGAAACTGGCTCAATGGGTGCTGAAACATCCTTGACATCACCTTGGGTAATTTCTTTTGAATAATCATGGTTCCCTTGTTATATGTCAGCCAAACGTACCCTTTTGGTGCTTTTTTGTTTGTTTGATTCTTTGTTGGTCTGCTTCTCGTTTGTTTTGCAAACACGTCAGGCCATGCATCTCTCCGTTCGCTTCCAACAGAGAGTCACATAAGCTGATTCACTTAAGATAGTGCTTCCAATCACCTAGGATTTCCTGCTTCCCTCTCCCATCTTTAGGGTTTGGATGTCCTCCTTGCCTTCTTCTAGTTTCTTCTTTGCCACTCATGCTCTTCTTGCATTTCCAATACTGGTTTTCTTCTTTCCATTTCATCTTGCTGCATTTCTATTCAGGGGAGAATTCTCATCCTTTCTTGTAGGATAAGTTTCGAACTGCTGAATTCTTTTAAGATTTGCCGGTCTGTGGAAATCTCCTGCTCTGCCGTTATTAGAAATGGCGGTCATGTGACATAGGCTACCCGAGATGGCAGCATTTTGCCATTCAGGTTATGGTCTATGTCCTGGCACTCCTCCCTGTCCTGCAATATTCTGCCCGAGATATCAGCTGAAACCCCTCTGGAGGTTCCCTTGTGACTCTGGTGATTTTTTCCAGGCGCGTTTTAAATCACTGGGATGCTCATGAACTTTCTTGATTTGAATCCTACAGCTGCTGGTAGGTCTATTGGGATTCCACCTCCTCTGGACGCTGTGTACTTCCTGAATTCGCATAGATGATTCTTTCTTAGCTTTCAGCTAGTTTCAGTCTGACTTTTCTACAGATATCTTTTCAGACATTTTTTGTTTCTTTATCTCTTGCTTTTCCATCTGGGACTCTTTCGAATCCTAGTCTTTCATGCCTTGTCTTACCCAGGATTCAACAGCAATGTTTTCATTGGTTTGCACTTGCTTTCCTATGTCTGCTTCTGACCGAGGGATTTCTGTTCCCCTGTCTTCACAGTCATTCACGCGTCCCTCCGCATTATCTAGTCTGCTTAGGACTGAATTTTAGCCCTGATATTATCTCATCCACTGAGTTTTCTGGTATTATTTGGCTCGTCTTAAGGCTTTCTCTTCCCCTTTTCTGGTATTCTGCCTTTTGTGATTCTGAGACACTGTTGTTCTTCAGTGTTTCCCTCACCTCCGTTTTCAATACTTGCTCTGGATAGCGTTTTGCAGTCTAGTTGTTTGAAAGCTTATCTTTTGGGCCTTCAACCTCATTGGAATTAAAAATCGTACTTCTTGTTTCTTTCACTGTACTTCTTCATCTCTACTGGTCAGGTAATTTCAGGTATCTAATGTAGATTTCTAGGGTTTTATTGAGAGAAATTTTAGACTCTTGGCTCTACGCAATTCCACGGGATTTCTGCGAGGACAATTTCTGCTAGACATTGATGCCATGTCCTGTTCCTGAGTGTGTTGTCTGGTATTTCTCCAATTGCTTGTGTTGCCTTTGTTGTGATGAACACCCCATACAATTTCGATTAGCATAACCTCATTTTCATTACGCTTATCTCACAAATCTGAATGTTCACAGGGCACATCCTCTGGTGGAAATGAAGCTTCTAAAGGCTCTCAGCTCTGCATTCTGCTCTATGTCATTTTGGAGTGATTCCAAAACAGCAAACTGAGAGTGCGCTTGTGCTTTATAATGCCACGGGAATGTCCCAATGAAACCAGTCCTTCCCAGAACTTCGCTGTCTACAGAAACACCTGTGGAATCATATGTATGGATGTCACACTTCAGGGCCTGCTGGAAAGATCCCGCAGACTGATCTTGGTGTCCTCGGTGCAGTACCGTGCCTGTGCCATTCAAAACGTAGCATCTGCTTTTGGGAGATAATGCTGGAGGAAATACTTCATCTTCTCACGCGGTGGACTTGGACCACTCTTCCTTGTCCTCTCATCCTTGTGGCACGGGTGCACGGAGGCAACCACAGAGTTGTTGTGCATCCTGTGCCTCAAACAAATCCATAATCCTAGCCCAGGTTATGAATGAAGAAGATCCTAAGGCTTTTCATTCTGATTTCAAACCCAAGGCCCCCTGGATCCCTCAGACCAGATGCACGATATCTCTGATTCAGCCCCACACGTGCTCTATTGGCAAAATGTCCAATTGGTCTCTGGTCCTGCAGATGCACTGGGTGTGGCCATGGGACATATCGGTAATCTCAACCGCGCGCGCCAGTGTGGTTGCTTTCTCATTGGGGTCACGGGTCGGTTTGCTCTCTTGATAGGACCCACCACATCCCACAACGCACTCCAGATCCCTGAGACTCAGCGTATGCCATCATCCGTAGCCCTATCCCTCCCTGAACGCTGCCTCTGCTACCTCAAATTTGGCAGCTCAGATCTCGGTCTCAGAATCAACTGTGGGGATATTTTGCGCTGGTTTCTTGGAATTCTGTCAGCCAAGCATCTGCTGTGCACTCTTCTAACACTCAGCGCATCACCTTCAATCCCATGTCTCCTGTCAGCTTGAGAGTGTGCGTCCAAGTTAAAGAGAGTTTCACCTTTGCTGCTCCATCACCAGGGGTCAGACCCTGCACTTGTTTCCATTATCTGCTTTGCCTTCTCCTGCTTCCAGGGGTTCTGAGGTCTCATCCTGTCCTTGGAAGTAACAGACTTCTGTTCGGCAAGTGTCCTGTGCCAATGGCTGTGTGAGTGGATGTTTCCATTGCTTTGTACATGGGAGCGTGTGAGCGCAGGTTGCACTGTTTCTCTGCCAACTGGGCATCGATGAATCTACACTTTCCAGATACATTTCACAGAAATGTGATTTTTGTTTAGCTCTATGTTGCTATACAGCCGTGGTGGGAGGGATTTTCCGAACACTACAGTTTTGACATTGTGTTGATATCTCATTTGCAGTCTTTAAAAAGTTTAATAGAATTGATTTACATGTTTTGGGATTTATACGAAAATGAAGTTAGTTTTGAAACGTACTAAATGGACCTAGAAACCAGAATTGTCAATTTCGGTAACATTTTGTCAGCTGTAAGGAAAACATAGACAGATAGAATGCAAATTAGCAGTCCAAACTCTTAAAGGGTTCATGTCAACTCTTTCCTGTTGAAGCCTCTGAAACCAACAGGAACCATGAAATACCTACTGGAAACATGAAATAACCCCCAACCTTGGATTCACTAGTGCATGTGGTGCCCTTTACTCGCAAAGACACCTACTGGCCAGTGTTGGCATTTCAAGGGGTAACATCCCTCTCTAGGAAAATACAAGAGAAAGCAAACCAACTAAATACATTTAGGTTTGAATCCAAAAGCACATAGAAGCATTATAACTCAGGGAACCCTGCTGCAGCTGTGCTAGACTATTGAGAACCAGGTGTTCTCCTATCAGTGATGAGAAACCTTAATCATCCGATCATGTTGGGTAAAGCAATTTAACGCAACCAAGTCTGCACCCCATGATATAATGCCCCCGGCGGCTTGACTCAATTGAAAGACTGTCCACATAGCTGTGTCTTTAATGTCATTGGCGACTTTTACAGTTCAGTTCACTATCTGATTCTAATATTTACCTAGACTGTCTTGAAAAACGGAGGCATAATACATATTCAAGTTCAGTCAAAGATTCCCCTAACTTACCACACTCCCTTCACCCCAGAGAAGACATAAACCCAGCATTTGCGGATTCTAGTGGACGGCCATCGTTTCTTTGTGGGAGGTAAGTATTCAATCCCTATATATTTCAGTCGAGACTATTTGACCTTTAAGGAGATCACTGTTGTTCACAGAGTGTGAAGCTTGAGGAACTCTGGTTCTAGGAGGGGCTTGCCATTCTCGTACTAGCTTCATTGCAGCTCAGGTTCTGATCCTTCAAATGGATGCCTGAGTGGAGGGGAGGGAAGAGCAAGTGCTTGATAGCTAGGCCCCAACCTGGGAAAAGGCTTACCTGGGCTTGGTGCATTTTGGTCTCAAGGGCTTGGAAATGCCCCTTGGGACGTGTGGATTTTCACGACCTCTTCCAAGAACATGAGCGTTTTGATCATCTCGGCCATCTTTCTCTTTTAGACGTCAGGGATCTTGGACCCGTTCTTGGAGCAGAGAATCGAGGAACTTCCTCAAGTCCACGTTGGCACTCCGTAGGTTTCTGCCAGGATCAGCGAGGTTCAATATGTCTCATGAATGTCTTTCGAGCCTGGTATCTTCTACAGCTGTCTCCAGGCCAGTATTCTCCACTGTAGCACAACATCTCTCATCAGTGTGTTCGCATCTCTCCTCAATCCGTGCAGCCAGCTTTTCGGCCAGCTTCTCTTCGTGTCTCCCATAAAGTCGACTTCACCAGGACTGGGCAAGTCTGACAGTACCTCGGAGCCTCACCAGTAAGCTGATGACAGGCAGATCTTCCACTCTCTGGCCTTTCAGGTTCTGGAAACTGACCCGTGAACTCAGGTCTTTGGGCAGCAGCAGTATCTCGAACTGACACAGCTTCCCGGAACAAAGACCTAAGCCAAGCTCCACAGAGGGCGGCAGCCCCTCCATCACACTGATCCACCCACAGAACTCTGCCCGGTTACCTAGGATCCACCAGCCACAACAAGCCTCGCGGTACACACCAACATTCCACCTGGAATGCAACAGCTAACTGCCATCCCCAATGGCTCCTGCATCTTGTCAGTGTTGGGGGAGGGGCTGTACCCGACGAGCGGTTCCTAAGGTAAATGTGATTCTACCCACTAGCGTCCCATGGGCCTTTGTTCTTCCCTCTTCCCTTTTGTTCAGATCTCTATGCACACTACCAACGGAGGGAAGTGTTTCCATTTTCAGTTGATGGTTTCACACGTCTTTAAACTGTCTAACAGTTCACAGTACACAGAGACCCACTACAGGAAACTATTGTTCCTGTAACATCCGGACACCCGGATTACATACACGTCGATTGATTTCTGCTGAAAACCCCGCACTCTCAGGACATGGATCCATTGGTTTCATGGGGGCTGAAATTCCTAGAAATGAAACCAACCCCAATGTGCACTTTACTGTCTGTCTGTTTTGCACTTAGTACACTTTTGCAGAGCTACTTGTCTTTATTATAGGCTTATGCCATTTCTTCTCGACGTAGGCTAGAATATGGCATTCATTCATCCTGTTGGAAGACTTGCAAGTCTATATCACGGACTAGGAATCCATTTGACTCCAAATCGGCCTTTGGGTAGGTCACGATATGCTCTTATGAATCAATATTTACGAATATAAATGCACGCCTCTGATTTCCGAATACAAGTGTGCTGAGTACATGCAAGCCGCGATACTGGGTCGATGCGGGCTGAATGATACTTGACATCACCTAGAGTATTTTCTTTCGAATAATCATGGTTCCCTTGGTATCTGTCAGCCAACCGTACCCTTTGGGTGCTTGTTTGTTGGTTTGATTCTTTGTTGGTCTGCTTCTCGTTAGTTTTGCAATCACGTCAGGCCATGCATCTCTCCGTTCGCTTCCAACAGAGAGTCATATAAGCTGATTTACTTAAGGTAGTGCTTCCAATCACCTAGGACTTCCTGCTTCCCTCTCCCATCTTTAGGGTTTTGATGTCCTCCTTGCCTTCTTCTTGTTTCTTTTTGCCACTCATGCTCTTCTTGCATTTCCAATACTGGTTTTCTTCTTTCCTTTTCTTCTTGCTGCTTTTCTCTTCAGGGGAGGATTCTCAACCTTTCTTTTAGGATAAAGTTGGAACTGCTGAATTCTTTTAAGATTGGCCGGTCTGTGAAATTCTCTAGCTCTGCCGTTATTAGAAATGGCGGTCATGTGGCCTAGGCTACCCTAGATGGCAGCATTTGGCCATTCAGGATGTGGTCTATGTCCTGGCACTCCTCCCTCTCCTGCAATATGGCTGCCGATATATAGGCTGAAACCCCTCTGGAGGTTCTCTTGGGACTATGTGGTTTTCCTCCAGGCACATTTTAAATCACTGGGATGCTCATCAACTTTGTTGATTTGACTCCTTCAGCTGCTGGTAGGTCTATTGGGATTCCACCTCCTTTGGATGCTGTGTACTTCCTGAATTCGCATAGATGATTCTGTCTTGGCTTTCAGCAAGTTTCAGTCTGATTTTTCGACAGATCACTTTTCAGAAATTTTGTGTTTCTTTCTCTCTTGCTTTTCCATCTGGGACTCTTACGAATCCTAGTCTTTCATGCCTTGTCTTACCCCAGGATTCAACAGCAATGTGTTCATTGGTTTGCACTTGCTTTCCTATGTCTGTTTCTGACGAGGGATTTCTTTCCCCCTGTCTTCACAGTCATTCACGCGTCCCTCTGCATTATGTAGTCTGCTTAGGACTGAATTTTAGCCTTGATATTATCCCATCCATTGAGTTTTCTGATATTTGGCTCGTCTTTCGACTTTCTCTTCCCCTTTTCTGGCATTCTGCCTTTTGTGATTCTGAGACACTGTTGTTTTTCAGGGATTCCCTAACCTCCGTTTTCAATACTTGCTCTGGATAGAGTTTTGCAGTCTAGTTGTTTGAAAGCTTATCTTTTGGGCCTTCAATCTCTTTGGAACTGAAAATGGAACTTCCTGCTTCTTTTACTGTACTTCTTCATCTCCACTGGTCAGGTAATATCAGGTATCTAATGTAGACTTGTAGGGCTTTGTTAAGTGAAAACGTTAGACTCTTTGCTCTGCGCAATTCCATGGGATTCCTGTGAGGACAATTTCTCCTAGACATTGATGCCATGTCCTGTTCCTGTGTGTGTTGCCTGTTTCCCCTCCAATTGCTGGTGTTGCCTTTGTTTTGATGAACACCACATACTATTTCGATTAGCATAAACTCCTTTTGATTACGCTTATCTCACAATTCTGAAAGTGCACAGGACACTTCCTCTTGTGGAAATGAAGCTTCTAAAGTTCTCAGCTCTGCATTCTGCTCTGTGACATTTTGGAGTGTTTCCAAAACAGCCAACTGAGTGTGCGTTTGTGCTTTGTAGTGCCACGGGAATCTCCCAGTGAAACCAGTCCTTCCCAGAGCTTCTCTGTCTACAGAAACACCAGTGGAAGCAGATCTATGGATGTCACACATCAGGGCCTGCTGGAAAGATTCCGCAGACCGACCTTGGTGTCCTCGGTGCCGTACCGTGCCGGTGCCATCCAAAATGTAGCATCGGCTTTTGGGAGATAATGCAGAAGGAAATGCTTCCACTTCTCACGCTGTGGACTTGGACCTCTCTTTCTTGTCCTCTCGTCCTTGTGGCACGGGTGCACGAAGGCAACCAGAGAGCTGTTGCGCACCCTGTGCCTCGAATCAAACCATAATCCTAGAGCAGGTTATGAATGTAGCAGATCCTAAGGCTTTTCATTCTGATTTCAAATTGAAGGCCCCCTGGATCCCTCAGGCCCGATGCATGATATCTATGATTCAGCCCCACACGTGCTCTATTGGCCAAATGCCCAATTGGTTCCTGATCCTGCAGATTCACTGTGTGTAGCCATGGGACATATAGATAATCTCAACCGCGCACGCCAGTGTAGTTGCTTTCTCATTGGTGTCACTGGTGGGTTTGCTCTCTTGATAGACCCACCACATCCCACAACCCACTCTAGATCCCTGAGAACCATCGTGTGCCATCATCCATAGCCCTATTCCTCACTGACCGCTGCCTCTGCTACCTCAAATTTGGCAGCTCGTATCTTGGTCTCAGAATCAACTTTGGGGATATTTTGTGCTGGTTTCTTTGAGTTCTGCCAGCCAAGCGTCTGCTGTGCACTCTTCTAACACTCAGCACATCACCTTCAATCCCATGTCTCCTGTCCGCTTGAGAGTGTGCGTCCAAGTTAAAGAGAGTTTCACCTTTACTGCTCCATCAACAGGGCTCACTGGTATCCACTCCGTGCTTTTCCTTCTCCTGCTTCCAGGTGTTCTGAGGCCTCATCCTGTCTTTGGAAGTAACAGACCTCTCTTCGGCAAGTGTCCTGTGCCAAGGGCTGGGTGAGTGGATATTTCCATTGCTGTGTACATGGGAGCGAGTGTGCGCACGTTGCACTGCTTCTCTGCCAACTGGGCATCGATGAATAAACACTATCCAGATTCATATCACAGAAATGTGATTTTTGTTTTGCTCTTTGTTTCTATACAGCCATGGTGGGAAGGATTGTCCGAAGACTCCAGTTTTGACATTGTGTTGACATCTCATTTTCAGGCTTTAACAAGTTTAATAGAATCGGTTTACATGTTTAGGGAGTTATACGAAAATGAAGTTAGCTTTTGAAAAATACTAAATCGACCTAGAAGCCAGACTTGTCAATTTTGGTACCATTTTGTCAGCACTAAGGAAAACCTAGACAGATAGAATGCAAACTAGCGGTCCAAACTGTTAAAGGGGTCATGTCAACTCTTTCCTGTTGAAGCCTCCGAAACCAACAGGAACCATGAAATACCTATTGAAAAATAGGAATAACCCCCAACATTGGATTCACTTGTGCATGTTGTGCCCTTTACTCCCTATGACTCCTACTGGCCAGTGTTGGCATTTCTAGGTGTATCATCCCACTCTAGGAAAATACAAAAGAAAACAAACCAAATATATACATTTAGGTTTGAATCCAAAACCACCTAGAAGCATTATATTTATGAGAACCCTGCTGTGGCTATGTTAGGCTATTGAGAAACAGGTGTTTTTCTATCAGTGATGAGAACGCTTAATCATCCGATCATGTTGGTTAAAGTCATTTAACGCAACCAAGTCTGCTCCCCCATGATATAGTGCCCCGAGGGCTTGAATCAAGTGAATGACTCTCCACATAAGCTGAATCTTTAATGTCTTTGTCGACTTTTACAGTTGAGTTCACTTTCAGACTTATAATATTTACCTATACTGTCTTGAAAATATGAGGCCTAGTACATATTCAAGTTCAGTCAAAGATTCCCCTCACTTACCACATTCCCTTCACCCCAGAGTTGACATAAACCCAGCATTGGCTGAATCTAGAGGAAGGACAGTGTTTCTTCGTGTGAGTGAAGTTTTCAATTCCTAGCTATTTCAGTCGAGAGTATTTGACCTTTAAGGAGTTCACTGTTGTTCACAGAGTGTGAAGCAGGAAGAATTCTGATTCTAAGAAGGGCTTGCATTTCTCGTACTGGCTCATTGCAGGTCAGGTACTGATCCTTCAATATGGATGCCTGAGTGGAGGGGATGGAAGAGAAAGTTCTTGCTAGCTAGGCCCGAACCTGGAATAAGGCTTACCTGTGATTGGTGCATTTCGGTCTGAATGGCTTGGAAATGCGCCTTGGGAAGTGTGGATTCTCACGACCTCTTTCAAGAACATGAGCGTTTTGATCATCTCTGCCATCTCTTCTCTTTTAGACGTCAGGCATCTTGGACCCGTTCTTGGAGCAGAGAATTGAGGAACTTCCACAAGTCCACGTTGGCACTCTGTATGTTTCTGCCAGTATCAGCAAGGTTCAATATGTCTCATGAATGTCTTTTGATCCTGGTATTGTCTACAGCTGTCTCCAGGCCAGTATTCTCCATTGTAGCAGAATATTTCTAATCAATGTGTTCGCATCTCTCCTCAGTCCGTGCAGCCAGCTTTTCAGCCAGCTTCTCTTCGTGTCTCCCATAAGGTCGACTTCAACAGGACTGGGCAAGTCTGAAAGTACTTCGGAGCCTTACCAGTAAGCTGATGATAGGCTGATCTTCCACTGTCTGCCTTTCAGGTTCTGGAAACTGACCCTTGAACTCAGGTCTTAGGGGAACAGCAGCAGTATCTCGAACTTACACAGCTTCCCAGACCAAAGAACTAAGCCAAGCTCCACAGAGGGTGGCAGCCCCTCCATCACCCTGATCCACCCACAGAACTCTGCCCGGTTACCTAGGATCCACCAGCCACAACAAGCCTCGCGGTACACACCAACATTCCACCTGGAATCCAACCGCTAACTGCCACCCCCAAAGCCTGCTGCCTCTTGTTATTGTTAGGGGAGTGGCTGCACCCGACGAGAGGTTCCTAAGGCAAATGTGATTCTACCCACTAGCGTCCCATGGGCCTTTGTTCTCCCCTGTATCCTTTTGTTCAGATTTGTATGCACAGTACCAAAGGAGGGAAGTGTGTCCATTTTCAGTTGATGGTTCCACACGTGTTTTAACTTTCTTACACTTCACAGTACACAGAGACCCAATAAAGAATCTTATGTTCCTGTAATACCCGTACATCCGGGATACATATACGTTGGTTGATTTCTGCTGAAACCCCCACAATCTCAGGACATGTATCCATTGGTTTCATTGGGCTGAAACTCCAAGAAATGAAACCAACAACAATGTGCACTTTAATGTCTATCCCTTTTGCTCTTGGTACACTTTTGCAGAGCTACTTGTCTTTGTTATAGGCTTATGCCATTTCTTCTCTATGTAGGCTAGAATATGGCATTCATTCATCCTGTTGGAAGACTTGCAAGTCTATATCACGGACTAGGAATCCATCTGATACCAAATCGACATTTGGTTTAGGTCACAATATGCTCTTATGAATCAATATTTATGAATAGAAATGCACGGCTATTATTTACAAAACAAGTGTGTTGAATATATGCAAGCCACGATACTGGGTTGATGCGTGCTAAATGATCCTTCACATCACCTTCAGTATTTTCTTGTGAATAATCCTGGTTCCCTTGTTATATGTCAGCCAACCATACCCTTTTGTTACTTGTTTGTCTGTTTGATTCTTTGTTGGCCTGCTTCTCGTTTGTTTAGCAAAAATGTCATGCCATTCATCTCTCCGTTCACTTCAAAGAGAGAGTCATATAAGCTGATTTACATAAGAAAGTGCTTCCAATCACCTACGATTTCCTGCTTCCCTCTCCCATCATTAGGGTTTTGATGTCCTCCTTGCCTTCTTGTTTCTTCTTTGCCACTCAAGCTCTTCTTGCATTTCCAATAATGGTTTGCTTCTTTTCCATTTCATCTTGCTGCTTTTCTATTCAGGGGAATATTCTCAACCTTTCTTTTAGGAAAAGTTTTGAACTGCTGAATTCTTTTAAGATTTGCCGGTCTGTGGAATTCTCTATCTCTGCCATTATTAGAAATGGGGGTCATGTGGCATAGGCTACCAGAGATGGCAGCATTTTGCCATTCAGGATGTGGTCTATGTCCTGTCACTCCTCCCTGTCCTACAATATTGCTGCCGATATATCAGCTGAAACCCCTCTGGATGTACTCTGTTGACTATGTTGTTTTCCTCCAGGTGCAATTTTAATCACTGCGGTGCTCGTGAACTCTGTTGATTTGAATCATACCACCGCTGGTAGTTCTATTTGTATTCCACCTCCTTTGGACGCTGTGTACTTCCTGAATTTGAATAGATGATTCTTTCTTGGCTTTAAGCATTTTCAGTCAAATTTTTTTTCAGATATCTTTTCAGATATTTTTTTCTCTTTATCTCTTGCTTTTCCATCTGGGACTCTTATGAGTCCTTGTCTTTCATGCCTTTTCTTACCCAGGATTCGACAGCAATGTGTTCATTGGTTTGAACTTGCTTTTCTATGTGTGCTTGTGACCGAGGGATTTCTGTTCCCCTGTCTTCACAGTCATTCACGCATCCCTCTGCATTATCTAGTCTGCTTAGGACTGAATTTTTGCCCTGATATTATCTCATCCACTGAGTTTTCTGATAGTGTTTGGCTCGTCTTGAGACTTTCTCTTCCCCTTTTCTGATTTTCTGCCTTTTGTGATTCTGAGACCCTGTTGTTCTTCAGTGTTTCCCTCACCTCTGTTTTCAATACTTGCTCTGGTAGCGTTTTGCAGTCTAGTTGTTTGAAAGCTTATCTTTTGGGCCTTCAGTCTCTTTGGAACTGAAAATGGTACTTCCTGTTTCTTTTACTGTACTTCTTCATCTCTACTGGTCAGGTAATATCAGGTATCTAATGCAGACTTCTAGGGGTTTGTTAAGTGAAAATTTTAGACTCTTGGCTCTATGCAATTCCATGCTATTTCTGTGAGGACAATTTCTCCTAGACATTGATGCCATGTCCTGTTCCTGTGTGTGTTTTCTGGTATATTTCCAATTGCTGTTGTTTCCTTTGTTTGTGATTAACCCCCCATACTATTTCGATTAGCATAACCGCACAATTATTATGCTGATCTCTCAATTCTGAAAGTGCACAGGACTCTTCCTCTTGTGGAAATAAAGCTTCTAAAGGTTCTCAGCTCTGCATTCGGCTCTATTTCATTTTGGAGTGTTACCAAAACTGCAAACTGAGAGTTTGCTTGTGCTCTCTAGTTTCATGGGAATGTCCCAATGAAACTAGTTCTTCCCAGAACTTGTCTGTCTACAGAAACACCAGTGGAAACATACCTATGGATGTCATACATCAGTGCCTGCTGGAATGATCCCGCAGACCGACCTTGGTGTCCTTGGTGCCGTACCATTTCTGTGCCATCCAAAATGTAGCATCTGCTTTTGGGAGATAATGCTGAGAGGAATGCTTCAACTTCTCATGCTGTGGACTTTGACCACTGTTCCTTGTCCTCTCATCCTTGTGGCCCGGATGCACGAAGACAACCACAGAGCTGTTGTGCATCCTGTGCCTCAAACCAAACCATCCCAGCCCAGGTTATGAATGTAGAAGTACTACTTCCCAAAACAGTATATACATTCTTTTCCAGTGCAGATGGTACATTTTCTAGGATTGACTCAGGCAAAGAAGAAGCCTCAACAAATTTAAGAAGATAAAAATTATTTTAGGCAACTCTTCTGAGTATAATACCATGAAACTAGAATTCTATCACCGAAAAATTGTGAGAAAATATGAAAACATGGACATTAAAAAATGTGATTCTATTCCAAGGGGGGGAGGTGATGAAGTAAAAGAAGTAATTAAAAAATATCTTGACAATTATGACAAAACACTACACAAATTCTATGGAATACAGTTAAAGCTGGCTTAAGAGGGAAGTTGAAAGTGACACGGCCCTCTTCAATGTAGAACAGCAATTACAAATAAATAATCTTACGTTCTATGTAAACTAATCATGAAAAGAAGATTAAACAAAGCCAAAGGTCAGCACAAAGTGGGAAATAAGAAAGATCAAGGAAGAAAAATTGAAATACAGATTAGAAAATAGAAAAAATCAATCAAACTCTTTTTTGAAATAGCAAACAAAATTGACAAAACTCTGGACAGACCCACCAACAAAAAAAGAGAGAGAACGCAATTAATATAATAAATGAAAATGGAGAAACTAAAACATGTACAACAAATTTGCATAATATCATAAGTGAATACCATGAGCAAATGTATGGAAACAAACTGGATAACCAGGAAATAATGGAGAAGTTTTTGGAAATATTCAGCCCACCTATATTGCATCAAGAAGAAATTAACCATTTGAACAGTCTGATCACCAGAAATCGAAAAAAATTATCAATAAAATAAAAAATCTCTGCAATCAAATTCAGACCCAAATAGCTTCACTTCGGAATTGGAACAAACATACAAAGAATAATACATATCAGCCCTCCTCAAACTCTTCCAAAAGATTGATATAGAGAGAGTATTCCCAAACTCACACTGTAAGGCCAACTTCAATCTGATACCAAAACCAGACAGAGACACTGCCCCAAGAGAAATCTATAGGCAAATATCATTGATAAACATAAATGTAAATGTCCTTAAGAAATTATTACATACTGAATCCAACAGCATGTAGAAAAAGATTATACACCGTAGTCAACTTAGGTTCATCCCAGTAAAAAAATGATGGTTTATCATACGTAAATCAATCAATCAATTGTGATACACCATATCAACAACAGAGAGGACAAAACACCACATGAGCATCTCAGTAGATGCAGAGAAAGCATTTGATAAAATTTAACACCTATTTGCAATAAAAGTTTTTATCACAGTGGGAATAGAGGGACCATATCTCAACATAATAAAAGCTAATTATGACAAATATATAGCCAGCAAAATACTCAATTGTGAAAAACTGAAACCTTCCCACAAAATCCTGAGACAAGACAAGGTTGCCCATTCTCACAATTTCAATTCAATATAGTCTTGGAATTCCTAGCCACAACGATCAGGCAAGAAAAAGAAATTAAATGTTCAGACTGGAAAAGAAGAGGTAAATTTTCACAATATGCACACACGACACTATATATAGAAAAATATAAAAGCTTCACAAAAAATTACTAAGGCTAAAAAAGGAACAGGGCAATGTACCCAGAGTAAGGTCAAATACCAATCTGATTTCTTTACACTACCATTGAATCAACAGGAAAACAAAGTGTAGAAACAACCGCTTTAATAACTGCACTGAAAATAATAAAATGCTTAAGAATAAATATGACCAGAGAGGTGAATGAATTATACATGGAGAACTAGAAAAGATTGATTGAAGAAATCAAAAAACATTTGAAGTATTGAAAAGATACCCAATGGTCTTGTAATGGAATAAACATTATGGTTGAAATGGTCACAATGCCCAAGGCAGTCCACAGACTTAATGTGATTTCCTATCAAATTATGCAAAACATTTCTTTTAAGGACTGAAACAAATGATGCTAAGATTTACATAGAGTCATAAAAGATCCATAATTTCCAAAGCAATATTAAAGAAAAAGAAAGAGGCTGGAAGAATTAACCACCAGGTCTCCATAGAGTATTGCAGAGTTATAATAATCAAAATGACATGACATTGGTACAGAAATAGGCATATGGACCAATGGAACAGAATAGAGGGCCTAGGAAGAAATCTACAGGCCTATGTTCAATTAATCTTTGACAGAGTAGAAAGGAAAATGACAAAGAATGACGATCCCTTCACCAACTGGCGTTGGGAAAACTGGATAGCAGCATGCAGAGCAATGGAGTTAGAACACTCCACCACTCCATACACAAGAATAAACTCAAAATGGCTTGAAGACTTAAATGAAAGGCAAGACACAGTTAAACTCCTAGAAGAAAACATAGGCAATACACTCTGAGATAAATCTCAGCAATGATCTCCTAGAAGAACCTACCTATGTAATTGATGTAAGAGCAAAATTAATAAATGGGACCTAATTAAACTTATAAGCTTTTGCACAGCAAAGGGAACCATAAAAAATGCAAAATGACAAACAACAGGATTAAAGAAAATATTTAGAAGTGATGCAACTGACAAAGTCTTAATTTCTAAAATATAAAGACTTCATACATCCTAATAGTAATAAAAAAATAAAAACAAGAAACCCAATCTGAAAATGGGCAGAAGCCCTAAACAAGCCATTCTCCAATAGAGACACACAAACGCCACATACAAATATGAAAAAGAAAATTGCTCACTATCATAATCAGAGAAGGGTTATTCAAAACTATAATGAAGTATCACCTCACAATAGTCACAATGGCCATCATTCAAAAGTCCACAAACTTTAAATGCTGGGGTAGTTGTGGAGAAAGTGAACCCTCCTACACTTTTGGAAGGAATGTAGTTTGGTGCAGTCATTGTGGAAACCAGGATGGGGATTCCTCAAAAGAATGAAAATAGACTTAAGATACGATCCAGCAATTCCACTTCTGGGTATATATCAAAGGGAACCCTAATTCAAAAAGATACCTGCACCGCAATGTTCTTCACAGTGCTATAAACAACAGCCATGACATGGAAGCAACATAATTCCCAAAAACAGATGACAGTATTCAGAAATCATGTCATATTTATACAATGGAATAATATTCTGCAATGAAAAATGATAAAACAATGACTTTTCCAGCAAAATGGATGTTCCCAAAAAGTGTCAAGCTAATTGAAGTTAGACAGAAAGAGAAAGAAAAATAATACAAGACATGACATATGTGGAACCTTAGAAAATATTTGGGTGAGAACACTATGATTTCATCTACAAAACTGAAACACACTCGCAGATCTACTAAACAATTTTATGATTACTGTGGAAAGGGGCTGTGAGAGGATATATTTGGGAGCTGTAGATTTAAAAATGTTATCCACTATATATAAAAATAGATTTTTTTCAAAATTTCTCCTGTAAGACACAGGGCAATAATTTAAATATCGTGAGGTAATGTTTAATAGGCACTCAATTATATGCATGTACGGGACACTGTGTTATACACCACAGATTGACACATTGTAAATGGCAGTAATTCAATGATAAATAAATGAAAAAATATGTAAATAAATAAATAAATAATAAATAAATAAAAATATATAATAATAAATGATATACAAAGATACACAATACTTAACTTCACAACTCAAGAATCTAGGAAACAACAGAAAGAATAAAGAAGAAAATTGAATGAATGGGAGTAAGACAAATAACAACAGAAACAATTGAAAAGATAAAAAAGAAAATACCTAAGTCTGTTTCTTTTCAACATAAACTGGACAAATTTTAGGTTGGCTAAGAAAATAAAGACTCAAAAAAATTAGAAATTAAAGAGAAGATATTACCACTGATGTTGTAGAGATGCAAAGCATCAAAAGAAATTACCACTAGTCAACGATTTGAATGACTTAGAACAAAAGACAAATTCCCAGAAACATATGTCTTCCAATCCTGAATCAAGAAGAAATTAGAAAGTAAAATAGAGCAAAAGAGTGTTTGAGTAAATCATTAATCCCAACTTCCCAAACCAGAAAAAATTTACAAGACTAATTTACTGGTGAATTCTGTCATATATTTGAAATCAAATTTTCACCAATTCTTCCCCAAATCATCCCAGAATTTGAAGGGTGTGAAAGATTCCAAACATGTTTTATGATGTGAGCTTTATTTGCACTAAAATGCTAGAAAGGACATTAGATGTAATATATACAATATTATCCCTGATGAACATATATGCCAAAATTCTCAACAAAAAACAAGCAAAATGAATTCGACAACACATTTAATGTATCATACACATACATAAGTAAAGGGATTTATCCCTTGGTTTAACAATACTTCAAAATATTCAAATCAATAAAGGTGACATGCCACACTAATAGAATGAGAAATAAAACTCACAATCGTCTCAAAAGGTGCAGAAATTGTATTGTATACAATGCAACATCCTTTTATGATACTCCCAACAAATTAAATTAATCCTGTCACTGGCACGATATCATTTACACACAAACACTGTGTGGAGAGAAGCAAAGCAGTTCTCTGTTTATTGATTCTTAGAAGAAGGGTTTATATAGGACTTGCACAATGACTCACATATCATCTAAGTTATAACAATGATAATAATCTTAAGCTATTTATGTCCCCATGCTCCTGCAGTAAGCGCAGGATGTTAAATGATCAAGGATTGTTTTAAAGTTCATCATGGAACTTCATTAAGTAGGCCACCTCTTATCCAGCCGGCTTTGCCTGACTTAGGTTGTCCTCCTCTGAGGATCTTACCCAGCATTGGCTATCCAGTCATCCATACTGGATACATTGAGTAGGCCATTTCTTATCCAGCCTGGATATGTGAATTCCTCACAGCTTATTTATCAGTTCAGCCCATGGGCTTATTCCCTAGAGCATTCAGACAGGGGCCTACAAACTCGACATCCCTTGACAGAAAAATGGATGATGAAAATTTGATGTATATATGCAATGGAATCAATATTTTGCATTCCTATCAACAGTGTGCATGGTGTTCCTTTTTCTCCACAATCTCACCAACATATATATATTTTCTTTTTGTTGAGAGCTTTCTGACAATTGTGAGGTCTTGTCTCATTTTTGGTTTATGACTTTCCTAATAATTTAAAACTCTGAACATATTTTCATGTGTCATTTAGCCAACTGTATGTTTTCTACAGATAATTGATTCAGATCTATCTATTCAGTTCCTTATGGACATTTTCTTTTATTTGGATTCTTTGGTCTGTTCATTTTTGTTTGGGGTAAGAGTTTGCCATATATTTTGGATATTAACACTTGATTGGAAAATATCACTTGAAAATATATTCTCCCATTGTGTTGGTTGACTTTTCACTTCATTGATCATTTCTTCTTCAGTGTAAATCTGTTTAGAGTGATCTAATCATATTTTGTTAGTTTTGCTTCTGCTTCCCTTGCCAGAGGAGACATATAAAGAATCAAATTAAGTCAAGTGTACTTCTTATGTTTTACCCTAGGATTCTTTGTTTTCAGATTTATATTTTATATGTCCAGGAGTGAGATTGCTGGGTCATAGGCTAGGTCTATTTTTATTATTTAAAGGAACTTCCATACTGTTTCCAAAGTGGTTGCACAAATTTTCATTCCCACCAGCAGCATTGGAGAGTCCCTTTTCTCCACAACCTCCCCAGTCTTTATTATTTGTAGATATTTGAATGACAGCCCTTCTCACTAGAGTGATGTATAACATCATTTTATTTTTGCCTTGCCTTTGTATAATGATTAGCAATGTGTGCACAGTTTTATGTTCCTGTTTGTCATCTGTGTGTCTTTTTTAGGGAATTGTCTTCTGCTCATTTTCTGGCTGAGATGTTTGTAGATTTTTGAAATGGAGTTGAATGAACGATTTGAGTATTTTAGAAATTAGCCAATTTTTGATTGCATTGTTTCCTAATGTTTTCTGCCATTTGGAACTTCAACTTTCATTCTATTTATTTTGCTGTGTAGAAGCTTTTAAGTTTAATTAGGACCTATTTGTTTAGTTTGCCTTTATTGTTTTCAGCTTGGGATTGTGACATGAGAAAATTTTGCTACGATTTTTGTCTTGTTTTGCCTATGTTAGTTTCCAGGAGTTTTATTCTGTTATGTATTAGATTCATATATTTAAAACATTTTGAGTTTATCTTTATACAGTGTGATGGAGTGTTCTTATTTCTTTGATTTACATGTAGCTGTCTAGCTTTCTCAACATCACTTGCTGAAGACTGTCTTTAAGGCATTGTCTATTTTTGTTTCCTTTCTCATAGTTTAGTTGACCATAGGTGTGATGTTATATTTCTGCCTCTGTGTTCTGTTCCATTGATATAGATGTTTGTTTGTTATCCAGTATTGTGCTGTTTTGATTACTGTATTTTTGTAATATAGTCTGAGATCTGGGAGGGTTATGGGTTATGCCTCCAAATTTGTTCTTTTTCCTCATTCTTTCCTTGGCAGTTCAGTTTCTTTTGCAGTTCCATACAAATCATAGGACTGTTTTTACTTCTGTGGAAAATATCATGTAGTTCGATCTGAACCACATTATATCTGTAGACATACTGTAGTGTGTAAATGTTAACATTATTAATTCCTCTAATCTAAGACTTTGAGATTTCTTTCCATTTCTTTGCATCATCTTCAAATTTTTTATCAGTGCCCTATAGATTTTATTATCTTGGATTTTCCATAGAGTTTTCATTTTATGATCTGATTTCATATGGATTTTTTAAAATTGGAATATTTCATTGTTAGTGTAAAGAAATGTGACAGTTTTTGTATATTAATCATGAATCATGCAACTTTGCTAAATCTCTTTATTAGATTTAGTTGTTTTGGTTTGGAGAATCTTTAGGGATCTCTATATATATTATCATGTCATCTAAAATAATAACAGTTTTACTTCATTCATTCCAACTTGAATAAATTTTTTTCTTGTCCGACTGCTGTTGCTAGGACTTCCCATACTGTGTTTAATAGAATTGGTGAGATTGGGCAACCTTGTCTTATTCCTCAATTTGGCTTTCAGTTTTTCATTCTGGCATATTATGTTGTCTGTGGGATTGTAATTAATGACTTTAGTTATGTTGAGATATATTTCCTGAATTCTACTCATGTAAGAGGTTTCTGTTGTTGCTGTTTTTGTTGTTGTTGCTGTTATTACTGTTTTAATGAACAAATGTTGAATGTTGTGAAATACTTTTTATGGATTTATTGGGATGACCACGTCATTTTCTCTTTTCCTTTTGTTAATGTGATGTATCAAACAGATTGATTTGTGTATTTGAAAATCTCTTGTGACCCTTCAATGAATCCAAGTTGACCATGGTTTATGATTCATTTTAGGTATTGCTGAATATAGTTTGCTAATAATATTTTGTAGAATTTTTGCTTCTAAATCTATCAAATTTACTGGCTTGAAGTTCCCTTTGCCTCTACTTTGTTTGCTGAGTTTGCTATCAGGGTGATGAAAGTTACATAGAATTTTGTAGTTTCCCACATCTTCAATATTTTTGAATAGTTTGAAGAGTATAAGTTCTGCTTTGTATTTTTGTACAGTTCTCCATGGGAGTTTCTTAAATCTGCACTTCTATTTAACGATTTTTTAAAATGCAGATTCTATCTTTCTTCTAGTAAACAGTTTATTCAAATTACTTGTTTCTCCTTATCTCTGTCTCTTTCTAGACACTTGTCTATTTCTTCTAAGTTGTCCAGTTTATTGGCATGTAAGTGTTGACAAATTATCCCTTTTTTGTATACCTGTGGGAATAGTTGTTATTTCTTTTCTTTTATTTATTCCTTTATTTCTTTGGAGCATCTCTCTTTTCTTCATGATGCACCTGGCTAGAGGTTTTTTGATTTTGCTTATCTTAAAAAAAATAAAAAATCTTTGATTTTACTGCTCTTTTGCATAGTTTTATTTTTCTCTCTATTTTATATTTACACCTGTAATATTTAGGATCATGTTTTTTTCTGTTTCTAAGTTTTTTTATTGATTTACAGTCATTTTACAAAGTTGTCTCCAATTCCAGCGTACAGCACAATTTTCCAGTTGCAATGAACATATATAAATTTATTGTCCCATTTTTTTCCTCTGTGGGTGGCCGTAAGATCTTTTATATATTTCCCTGTGCTATATAATTCAATCCTGTTTATCTATTCTACAACATAGAACTCCCAGTCTATCTATTCCCAACCCCCGCCACCTTGGCCACCAAAACTTTTTATTATATGTCTGTGTGTCTATTTCTGTTTTGTATTTGAGTTTTCTTGTTTTGTTTTGTTTTGTTTTGGATTCAATATATGAGCAATCTCATATGGTATTTTTCTTTCTCTTTCTGGCTTACTTCACTTAGACTGATTTTCTCCAGGAGCATCCATGTTGCTGAAAATGGCATTATGTTGTTGGTTTATATGGCTGACCAGTACTCCATTGTAAAAATATATGAACTCTTCTTTATCCAGTTAACTTTCGATGGCCATTTAGGCTGTTTCCATGTCTTGGCTATTATAAATAGTGCTGGCTATGAAAATTGGGGTGCAGGTGTCATCCTAAAGTAGGGTTCCTTCATGATTTATGGTCAGGAGCGGGATTCCTCAGTCATATGGTACATCTATTCCAAGATTTTTGAGGAATCTCCATCCTGTTTTCCACAGTGGCTGCACCAAACTGCATTGCCCCCAGCAGTGAAGGACGGTTCCCTTTTCTCCACAGCCTCTCCAGCATTTGTCATTTGTGGATTTTTGGATGATGGCCTTTCTGTCTGGTGTGAGTTGATACCTCATTGCAGTTTTGATTTGCATTTCTCTGATAATCAGTGATATTGAGTACTTTCTGATGTGCCTTTTGATCATTTGTATGTCTTCCTTGGAGAATTGCTTGTTTAGGTCTTCTGCCCATTTTTGCATTGTGTAGCTTATTTTTTCTTATTCAGTTGGATGAGCTGCTTATATACTCTGGAGATCAAGCCTTCGTCGGTTTGATATTCAAATTTTTTCCCATTCCGTAGGTTGTCTTTTTGTTTTAGTTCTGGTTTCTTTACTGTGCAGAAGCTTTAAGTTTCATTAGGTCTCATTTGTTTATTCTTGCTTTTATATTTTCTACGAGAAAATTTACGAGACATATGTCAGATACTGTTTTGCCTATATTTTCCTCTAGGAGGTTTATTGTATCTTCTCTTATGTATAAGTCTTTGATCCATTCTGAGTTTATTTTTGTGTATGGTGTTCTAGCTTCATTGGGAGTGCTCTAGCTTCTTTGATTTACATGATGCTGTCCAGTTTTCCCAACACCAGATCCTGAAGGGCCTGCCTCTATTCCATTGTATTTCCTTGCCTCCTTTGTTGAAGATTAATTGACCAAAAGTTTGTGGGTTCATTTCTGGGCTCTCTATTCTGTTCCATTGGAATATATGTATCTTTTCCTACCAATACAGTGCTGTCATGTTGACTTAAGCTCTATAGTATTATCTGAATCTTTAGTGTAAAAAATGCCACTGATTTTTGAACCTTAATCTTGTAACCTGCTGCATTGATGAATTCTTTGATCAGCTGTGGGAGTGTTTGTCTGGATCTTGTAGGGTTTTCTATATATAGTAACATTATCTGCATATCATGAGATTTTTACCTCTTCCTTTCCAATTTGCATTCCTTTTACTTCTTTCTCTTGTTTGATTGCTGTGGCTAGGACTTCCAAGTCTATGTTGAGTAGGAGTGGTGATAGTGTGCATCCTTGTCTTGTCCCAGATTTTATTGGGAAGATTTTAACTTTCTCACCATTGAGTACTATGCTGGCTGTAGGTTTGTAATCTATAGCATTCATGATGCTGAGATATGTTGCCTCTATTCCCACTTTGGTGAGACTATCTATTGTAAGTGTGTGTTGAATTTTATCAAATGCTTTTCCTGCATCTTTTGAGATGATCATGGGGTTTTGTTCCTTTCACTTGTTGATGTGCTGCATTACATTGATTGATTTGCATATGTTGAACTACCCCTTTGTCCCTGGCATGATCCCCACTTGGTCATGATGTATAATCTTTTTTCTGTGTTGTTGGATTATATTTGCTAATATTTAGGTGAGAATTTTGGCATCTGTGTTCATCAGTAATATTGGCTTCTAATTCTCTTATTTGGTAGTGTCTTTTCCTGGTTGTGGTATCAGGGTGATTGTGGATCCAAAGAATGACTTTGGGAGTATTCCTCCCTTTTCAATCTTCTGGAAGAGTTTGAGAAGTACTGGTATGAGTTCTTCTCTGCATGTTTGGTAGAAATCCACAGTGAAGCCATCCGGTCCTAGACTGTTATTTGTAGGGAGGTTTTATATTGCTATTTTGATTTCATTTCTCATGCTCTGTTTGTTCAAGGGGTCAGTTTCTTCTTAATTCAGTCTTGGTGGACAGTATGTTTCCAGAAACTTGTCCATCTACTCTAGGTTATCCAGTTTGTTTCCACATAAATTTCATAATATTCTCATATGATATTCTGTATTTCTATTTTATTAGTTGTAATTTCTCAATTCTCCTACGTTATTTTGCTAATTTGTGCTGTCTCTGTATTCTTCTTTTTGAGTTTGGCCAGAGGTTTGTCGATTTTACTTGCTTTTTTGAAAAACCAGCCTTTGGATTGGTTGAATTTTTCCTATGGTCTTTTTAAACTCTATTTTATCCATTTCCTCCCCAATATTTATGATTTCCTTCCTTCTGACGCCTTTTGGGGTTTTTTGTCCTTCTTTTTCTAGTTCATTCTCCTGATGGGTTAAATTGTTTATTTGTGATTTTTCTTCTTATTTAAGGAAGGCCTGTATCACTATTAACTCCCTTCTCAATACTGCTTTTGCTGTGTCCCATAAGGTTAGTGTGGTTTTTCTTTAATATTCTTTTGTCTCAAAGTACTTTTTCATTTCAGGTTTGATTTCTTCTTTGACCCATTTGTTTTTTTATAACATTTTGTTTAATCTCCATGTTTTCCTTTTGTTCTCCTTTGTTTCTCTGTTGTTGATTTCTAGCTTCATGGCATTGTGGTCAGTAAATATGCTTGAGGTAATTTCTGTCTTCTTAAAATTGCTGAGGTTTCTTTTGTACCCAAGTATATCATGAATCCTGGAAAATGTCCCATGTGCACTTGAAAGGAATATATATACTATTTTGTGGGGGGTGCAATGCTGTGAATATATCCACCAAGTGTAATATTTCTATTGTATTATTTAAATTCTCTATTGCCTAATTTATTTTCTGTATCGATGATAAGTCCAGTGATTTAAATGCAGTGTTGAAATCTCCAACAATTATTAGTTCCCCATCACTATCCCCCTTATATCTGTTAGTAATTATTTTATGTACTTTGGTAGTCCTCTATTTGGTGCATATGTATTAATGAGTGTGCTATCCTCATCTTGTATCACTCCTTCAATCATTATAAAATGTCCTTCTTTATCATTCTTTATGGCCTTTGCTTTAAAGACTGTTTTCTCTGAAGTCAGTACTGCAACACCTGCTTTTCTGGCTTTTCCATTTGTATGGAATAACCATTTCCATCCTGTCACTCTCAATCTATGTGTTTCCTTCTCTCTGAAGTGGGTCTCTTGTATTCAGCATATTGAAGATTCTTGTTTTATTATCCAGCCTATCACTCAATGATTTGACAGGAGCATTTAGTCCATTAACTTTTAAAATAATCGATGATATGTTTGTGTTTATTGCCATTTTGACCTTATCTTTGCTGCTGATTTTGTATTTCCACTTTGTTCGTTTCATCTTCCTATTTTGGTTTGGTCATTTTCCTTTTTATTATCATGAAATTTATTTAGTTTCAGTGACTCCAGGAATAAATTTTTGCCTTGTTTTTACCCTTTTATATAAGTCTGTTAGACCATTACTATAACTGATTTTATTAAACTGATAATAATATGATCTCAATACCATCCTACTGAGAACAAAATATTTTAAAAGGAAAGACCAAAAAAATTTTTTTCTCTATTTTCCTGCCTACCTTTCTCACTCTCAATGATTTGTATGTGTTGTTTAAAACTTTGTGTTTATTTTAATTGTAGTTCATGAGTTTTCACCTTTCCAGCTATGAGTTTCACATATTTGTAGCATCCTGCTGCTTTACTTTTTAGAGTAGATCTTTCAATATTACTTTTAGCATGGGTCTAGTGTTGCTAGACTCTTGTAGATTTTTTTGTCTGTGAAATTCTTTATGTACCCTTCTACCATACAGGATAGCCTAGCTGGTTAAAGTATCCTAGTTTATATCATTTTTTCATTCAGGACTTTGAATATATCTTTCCACTCCCTTCTGGCCTTTAGTATTTGTGTTGTGAAATCAGCTGTGAGCCTATTGTAATTCCCTTGTAACTCACTCTTTGCTAATCTCTTGCTGCCTTTAGGATCATTTCTTTATCCTTGACTCTGGTCGTCTTAATTATGTCTAGGTGTGGGTTTATTTGGATTCTTCCTGTTTGGGACACTCTGAGCTTCCTGTACTTGGATATCTGATTCCTTCTTTAAGTTTGGGAAGTTCTCAGTCATGATTTCTACAAAAACCTTTGCAATCGCCTTTGATCATTCCTCCCCTTCTGGGAATTCTATCCTGCAAAATTTGGAATGCTTTCTGTTATCTCATATGTCTCTTATGCTTTTTTCTTTTGTCTCTCATTGTTTCTCTTGTAACTCTTCTGATTGGGTGCTTTCTATTGTCCTGTCTTCTAGGTCACTAATTCATTCCTCTGCGTTACGTAGCCAGGTTTGTGACACCTTTAGATCATTTCTCATCTCATTCAACGGTTTTACCTATTCTACTCGGATCTTCTTTATAGCTTCATTTTTCTCACATTTTTCATTTTTATCACATTTTATATCTCTAAACACTATCTTTTATTTCCTTCAGTAATTTGATCAATCCTCTTTTGAAATCTTGATCTAGAAGGCTATCGATATCTATTTTTCTGATCGTTCTTTCAGGGGATTTCTCCTGTTCTTTTTATTGGGAATGGTTTCTCTGCTTTTTCATCTTGTTCCTACCTCTCTGGGACTGTGATTTATGGAGTATCAGTTACCTACTGTGGTACTAAATGAGTTTATCTACCTAATGCCTAATTATTAATACAACTAAAAAAGAGAAAAAAGAGTGAGGGAGACAAAGAATTTTAAAGAAGGGGAAATAAATGTTTGAAGACATTCTATAATACATAATAGAAGAGCAAGTTGAAGCAGAATTTAGAAAAATAATAATAATAAAAATATTTTTAAAAATTGAAATGGGATTTAAATGGGGGTATAAATATTTGCTTAAGAAGTAAAAATTAAGAGAGTAATAGAAAATGGAAAAGGAAAAATCAGATTAAACCTAGGGGGTGGTCAGTGTCCTCCTGGAGACTGTGTAATTTTAAAGTGAAGTCTTTCTGAATTCATCCTGTTTTGGAAGCTCAGCTTGCTTTTTCCAGAGGCCCTCCATTGGAGCCCTTATCTGTGCTGCTCCCAGGGCCTGTCGGCAAGCAGATCACTCCTTCTCCCAACACTTGTTCCAGTGAAGCTCTCTTTATTAAGTACTGGCTTGTCACTGACCTGACTAATGCCTCAGTCAGATGTTTCAGAATGACAAGGCAGGATTGGACATCACACCATCTCCCAGCCACATGGTCAGGGGCTGCGTTCCATCCCAAAAGGTGGGGGGCCAATAGCACCCTGAGGGTGCCGGTCTCTATACTGCACTATGCCCTGTCACTGATCTGGGCCAAAACCCATCTCCTTGTTTGTCCTGGTGGAGCAAGTTCTCTGAGGAAATAGGACGGAATGATCTTATCTGCCTCAGGCTGTAGACAAGTACCCATCTGGCACTTGAGTCTAAGTCCTTAGGAGTGAATGCAGGTTTTGCTCTCGCTGCTGCCTGGGTACAAAACACCAGAGAGCATGGTGGCTGTGTCTGAGCCCAAGCTCTCTTGTCCTAGAAACTTTTATGGATTTTCAGAGATGGGGAATGTACCCTTCCCGTCCCAGGGAACGTCTGCCCTGTTGCTAAATGGAGGGCCCAAGATGTCCTGCCCTGTGCACCCACAGGAATGGCACACAGTCCCGTCCATTCACCCAGGGTGCCCCAGAACAGCCATCCCCATTTTCCACCCAGCTTGGGCAGCATGGCCCTGCCACCAGCTGCCTAGATTCATATTGGGGTGGGTGTCACAAGGATTCTCTGTGCCTGTTTAACTTAGTACTGTCAGTCAACTTATAGTCTGTAGAGGTCTAATCCTTGGAGGCTCCCCCTCCATCATACCGACCTATCAGTTGGAGAGGGGAGACCCAGTGAATGAGCGCCAGTCCTTCTTTGCTGCTCCCTCACTGTGGGACTTGTCCCAATCTGTTTTGCCTTTTCTTCTTTCTTTCTTCATTTTCTCCTACCATATTTTTTGCATCTTTATCTTTTGAAGAGGACAATGCTGTATCAGAGTCTTGCAGGTTCTCTGGTTAGCCGAGTGGGTCTCTGGATGAGTCTTGGTGCATTTGTGGGAAAGGGTTAGCTATGAGGATCCTTTGGCTCCACCATCTTGCATTCCCCCACAAAAAGTCTCACTTTATGGTGGAAAATAAAAGCAACCAGTAAAAAGATGGAAAAGATATTCCATGGAAATGACAAGAAAGTGCAGATTGCAATGCTCAACTCATAGAAAATACGTTTTAAAATAAGGGCCACAATGAAATATAAATATGAGATTATATACAGAAGAAGAGATCAATATAAAAATAGAGCTTTACACTCATTGAATTATATATGAACCCAACAATGTAGATCCTAAGTATAAAAAGATATATTAGTAGACATGAAGGAATTAATTCATTATAAAATAATAATAGTAGATGAGTTTAACACCTCACTATTCTGATAGACATATCATCCAGAAAGAGTATCTGTAAGGAAACAGAGGTCTTATTGGCAAATTATATCATTTGAACCTGAGATATTGTACACTGCATCAGAAAAGGGGAACACATAATTTCTCAATTGTGCACAGGATGTTATCTTAGGAATTAACCACATATTATGTCATGAAATGAGCCTTAGGAATTTTAAGCAAATATATATTACAGCATGTATTTTTCAATACACAATATTATGAAACTATGCATCAACTGTAGAAAGAAGAACAGGAAAAGCACAAACATGAGATTAAACCACATCCTTTAAAATATAACATAAAATAAGGTCAATGATTAAATCAAAGAAGTAATAAAATCATACCTGGAGACAAATTACAATGAAAACACAGCTTCAAAAAATGTATGGGATGCAGCAAATGCAAATCTAAGAGGGAAGTTTAGAACAATTCTGGCCTTCTACTAGGAAAAAGGAAACCCTCACACAAAGGACAAACATGCCACCAAAAATAACTAGACATATGAACAAACAAAACCCAAAGTGAGTAGAATGAGAAATCTTTAATGATTAGGTTGAGAATAAATAAAATAAAAATTAACATATAAATTAAAATTCATAAAATCAACAGCTTTTGTTTCTTAAAAATATTAACAAATTGATAATCATTTAGCCAGGCTTATCAAGAAATACAGAGTGGAACCATGCAAAATAAGAAATGAAACAGAAGAAATAATATCTGATAGCACAGAAATGCAAACAAAGATTTTGAAAGCACTTTGAGCAGTTATGTGACAAAAACTGGACGACCTTAAATAAATGGACAAATTTCTTGAAATGTACAGCCTGTCAACACTGAATAAAGAGCAAACAGAAAACTTGAAAAGAGCAATCAGTATAAGTTAAATATAATCTATAATGTTAAAAACACCACTTGAACAAAATGCCTGGATGTCTTCACTAAAAACTCTTTCCTCTCATCTATTTCAAAAAATGTAGGAAGAAGGAACATTCCCAAAGTTATTCTATGAGTCCACCAATACCATGATAACATAACCTGTCAAAGACACTACCAAAAAAAACAAAAGAAAATGTAAAGCCAATATCCTTGATGAATATACATTAAAAATCCAAAATACATCAACAAATTAATCCAGCAATTCATAGAAAGGATTATACACAATGATCAATTTGATTCCTTCCAGAGTCACAGGGATGGCTCAACATACACAAGTCAATCAGCAAGACACATTTTTAATAATGGAAGGACTAAATTAACAGGACCATATCAATACACACAGAAAAAGCATTACACAAAATTCAACATACATTAATGATCAGAACTCTCATGAAAGAGAATACAATGGGAACATCTCTCAACATACTAAAGGACATTTATAAAAATTTATAATACTTTGGGGAAAAGCAGAAAGACTTCTGGGTAAATTCAGGAACATGACAAGGATTCCTACTCTCAGAACTTCTGTTCCATAGTAAAAGAAGAAAGGAAAAGGAAAGAAAAAGAAGTAAAAGAAATGCAAAATGGAGAGAAAAAGGCAAAATTGTCACCAGTACTGATGACATAACAATCTACATAGAGTCCTAAGGGCTCCACACAGATTAATATGAACAATAAATAATTTCAACAAGGGAGCAGGGTGCAAGATTAATGTAAAGTAGTCTCTTGCATTTCTACACATTAATCATGAGATACCCTAAAATGGACGTTGAAAACAATATTATTTAAAATCCCTTCCCCCCAAATACCTTGGAATAAATGTAACCATATATATGAAAGATCTACACACTGAAAATTAAAAAACATTGACAAAGAAATTAAAAATGATTCAAAAAATTAGAAAGATGTCTTGTGCTCTTGGATTGAAGGTGTTAACATTGTTAACATTGCCGTACTACGCATAGAAAACTACATATTTAGTGAAATTCCTGTTACAAAGATGTAGTATTTCCCACAGTACCAGAAAATAAATAACTCTAAGTTTTACATGAAACCATTAAAAATTCTCCAAATGATCTTGAGAATAAACAACAAATCTGGAGGTATAAAATTCCCAGATTCCTTACTATACAACAAAGCTACAGTGATAAATACAGCATGGCATTTGCACAGAGATATAATCAATAAAATCAGATAGACAGCCTAGAAATAATTCCACACACCTATGAGCAATGAATCAATGATAAAAAAGGCAAGAGTACACAATGGAGAAAAGACAGTCTCGTCAATGGATGTTGTTGAGAAAGCTGGATATCTACATGTAAAACAGTGAAATGAGAGGCATTCCCTGACATCATATACAAAAATAAACTCCAAGTGTATTAAGGACCTAAATGTAAGACCTGATACTATAACACTGCTAGAAAGGGATATAGTGATACCCTATTGGATATATATCATAGGAATATTTTATTATATCAGTCTCCTAAGGTAAAAGAAATAAAAGCAAAAATAAGCAAGTGGGACCTAAATAAACTTGAAAACTTCTGCACAGCTAATGACACTTTGAATGAAATGAAAACACTGCCTGTGTAATTGAAAAACATATTTGCAAACAATGCAAGTGACCAGGGGTTAATAGATGTAGGTTAATAGATGTAACATGAATTTAGGTTACACAACTCAACATGAAAAACAAAAACCCAATCAAAAAATGAGCAGAGTATCTGAGTTAATATTTTTCCAATGGAAATATGCAGATGAGTAACATGCAAGTGATAAAAATGATCATTACTAATTTTTAGTTAATTTCAGTTCAAAACCACAATGAGGTATCACTTCACACTGGCCACATGGCTATTATCAAAAGTTCTACAAATAGAAAGTATTGGAGATGATGTTGAGGAAACAAATCTCTTGTATACTCTTGGTAGGAATGTAAATTGGTACAACTTCTATGGAAAAGAGTATTCAGATTTGTTCAAATCCTAAAACAGAATTACCAAATGAAGCAGTAATAACTCTCCTAGGAAAAATCTGGGGAAAAAACCCTAAATTGAGAAGAACCAATGTTCACAACAGCACTGTTTATAATATGCAAGACAGGGAAGCATTCCAAGAGTCCACAGTAGACTATGGACTTACGAAGATATGATGTTTCTATAAATATGCAATGGAATATTTCTCAGCCATGAAAAAGTATAACACATTGCTATTTCAGCATCATGAATGGACCTAGTAAGTATTGTTCTTAGTGAAGTAACTTAGACAAATACAAAAATATATAATATAATCTATAAGTGGAATCTAAAGAATAACAAATATCTGTGTACATCTATCTATAGCTATCTATTGATAGATGAGTGATAAATAGATACATAGAAGGAAAGATACATAGATACATGATAGATAGATAGGTAGACAGACAGACAAATAGATAGATATATAGATACATAGATAGATGATAGATAGATAAATAGATAGATAGATTGATTGATAGATAGATAGATTGATTGATTGATAGAGACATGGTAGAGAGATATAGAGTTTAGATAGGCAAGACTGAAGCAGACTGAAAAATACGGGAAAACATTTGTGTTTACCAAAGTGGAAGGGATAGACAATTAAATGGTAGGACACTGACAGACAAAAATTAGTATACGTAAAGGAGATAAGCAACAAAGATGATCTGTATAGATCAGGGAATTACACACAATAACTTATAATCATTGTATGTTACAATTATTGTAATAAATTATAATGAAATACAATCAACAAAGTGGTTGGAATCACTATGTTGTACATCTGAATCTACATATCATAGTTCATCAAATCTACTTTAATTAAAAATAAAACATCGCTTGTATAATTTAGACCTTTCTCTGCTGATAGCAACTTCCTTTAATTTTGTTTTTTTTTTACTCTTTTCCTTTTATTATTACTGACTCAAATTATTTCTGTTTCTTTTGTGAACATGTTACCAGATAGATGTATCTATATTTATTGCAACTGATTTCCTATATTTCTCTCTTTAATTCATATAGAAGATTAGCATTTAAAAACATACCCAAATAAACAGTTTCAAATTCCTGGTGGTCTCTGCTTAGTATTTTGCTCAATGTTTTGCGTATATTTGCCATTTTATTTTTCTTAGAATACCTCTTTTCTGCACCTCTTTTAAGGTGCCTCGGTTTTGTTTTTTACATCTCACTCAGGTTAGTTTTTCTGGTAAAGTCTTTATTTTCACTTTATATCTAAGTGATAACTGTGTAAAGTAGAGTATTCTTGGGTGAGATATTTCTTATTTCAGTAGTTTGAAAATGTCATTTTAATTACCCTTGGCATCTGTTTTCTTCTCAGCAATATGCTGATAGCCTAATGGGGGCTTCTTTGTAGATTATCATAACTTTCTTTGGCTGCCTTTTAAATTTTACTCTGTCATTGACTTGCCAATTGTCATATGACGTATCTTGAAGGAGGTGTCTTTGTCTTAAAGTTGTTGGTGTTTTGTTGGCTCACGGACTTGTATATCAGTTCCTTACCCAGGTTCGGGAAGTAATCAACTATTACTTCTTTAAATAAACCATCAGCTGCCTTCTAACTTTCTTCTCCCTCCAGAATTTCACTCTAATGTGCACTTCCTGAAGAAGTCTGATGGCTATTGTAGAATTTCCTCACTTTTTATTATCTTGTATCGTTGCCCTCTCCTATCATTCCTGGTATTGTATTGGTGAGTTTGCTAATCTCTCTTCCACAAAGACAGTCTTCTTACAGTGCTTTCTGTTGCATTGTTCATCTCATTTATTAAGTTCATCTGGTCTTCCAATAATGTTTATTTGTTTTATAGATTCAGTCTCTTAGGTAATGTATACCTTATCAAGATTTATTTTATTCCTGATCTCACTAAACTGCTTTCTGAGTTTTGTTTTTTATATTGAGTTTCTTTATGACAGCTCTTTGGATTCTGTATTAGTTATATGTCAATATTCCATGACTTTAAGTTTGTTCCCTGCAGGGTTGACATTCGGTGTGTGCGTGAGCGTGTGTGTGTGTATGTGCCTGTGCGAGTGTGTCTGTGTCGGTGTCTGTGTGTTTGTATCTGTGTGTGTGCATGCCCTATAATGTTACTGTGATTGGTCATGATCCTGGTGAATTATTGCTCTGCTGACAGCAAAATCAGATTGGAATTTGGAGTCCTTGCTTTTGTTTTTGGTAGTTTGTAATATTACACAATTTTTGGTTTTACTTACCTGAGCTACCTCTGATAATATTTCAAAATGGCACATTCAAGTCGCAATTGTCTGGATAAAAGATTGCTTACATTATCACTTCTTAGAAATCTCTGGTAGTTAATGCCACTGTTGTCACTGGGCCTGTGAACCCTTCCTTTTATCTTATATCCCTTAAGATTCAGTGCACACATTGAGGAATGGTGTAAAACAGGTGGGTAGTTGGAATCAGGAAATCGCCTTTGCCATGTCCAATGTTGCAAGGTACATTGTCTCTACCACTGTGAATGGGGATTAAGGAGAGTATCATGAATGTCTTAGTGTCTAAAGGATGGAAATTCTGTCTGCATTGCGGCTCCCTCCAAGTTAATTTTGACCATGAATACTGGTGCACTTGGAGGCTGAATCTGTGTGAACCACTGAGACCCTGTTTCTACATGTTACTCTGAAACTGTGGGCTCAGATACCATAGTAAGTGGACCTTGGTGGCAGTCACCAACTCTGCTCTTCCCTCATTTCAGCCTAATTTATGTGTTTTAGCCCACCAAACTTCAGATGTACATATATGTTCTGGAGTATTGTTTTGTGTTGTAGTAATTTTTGTTGAGATGTGATCATTTCACTGACTGTAGATTTAAAGAGAGAGACAAATAGTTTAAACTTATGTCACTTTATTCAAAGTCTGTAATTTTTCATTTAAAAGCTTAAATTCTAATAAGGACATTATAAAACAGTAAAGAAAGTGAATAAATCACTTCCCTTTATATCAGAGTACTACAAAATATTTTGTTTTTCCTGGGTTCTTTTCTTCAATGTTTTTCCCACATGCATGCACATTTTAGTATAATATATGCCTATAGTCTCTTTAAAATCTTTTAAATTATTAAAATATTTCTCTGTGCGGTAAATATAGCCCTGTTGCTTCACTAATATATAACTAGTAGCTTGCATATTTCTGTCTTCCTGATCCTTCTTCCCTGTCCCCAATGGAAACCACTAATTGGTACACTACACATATATATGTGATTCTGTTTCTGGTTTTTTTATGATTATTTCTCTTATATCTTTAGTTTCCTCATGTAAGTGGTAATGTAGAGAGTTTTTCTCTGTATGACTTATTTTCCTATGTGCAACACATTCTGGGTCCAGTCACATTGTTTCAAATAGCAGAATTTTATTTTTTGATATGACAATTGCTAAGTATTTATTATGTTATCTATATCTCACATCTACTTCAGCCAATCATCTGTTGATGGGCAGTTGAGTTGTGCTTCTCTCCTTGGCTATTATAAATGATAATGTTAAGAACATTTGGGGTAATATATCCTTTAATGTTTATGTTTTCATTTTATTCGGAATTATATCAAAAAATGGAATTGCTGTAAAATATAATGCTTCTATTTCTAGTTTTCTTCACACAGTCCACTCTTTTATAATAGTGGATGCATCAATTTATATTTCCACCAACAGTGTACCTGACTTCCCTTTTATCAACATTCTTATTAATGTTTGTCATTTGAAGACTTTTTTTAATAGCAATTTTGGTTGCTGTGAGATTATATTTCATTCTGGTTTTTAGTTATGTTTTCCTAATGAATAGCAACGTTATGTTTCTTTTTATGTGCATGAAAATCATACACATGTCTGTTTTTGAAAAGTTTCCATGAAGATCCTTCAACTGTTTTTAAGTGGGGTCTTTGTTTTTAAATATTTACTCTAATGTGCTATATATACAAGATGGATATTAACACCTTGTTGTTTTCATTGTCTGAAATTCTTCCTTCAATTCTCTGTATTGTCATAAGTCTTGCTGAATGTTTCCTTTGCTCTGCAAAAGATTTTGCACTTCACACTTATACAAGAAGTGGAATCCCTGTATCACATAATACACCTATTATTTCCTCAGTAAAATTAAAAACTGTTATGGTTAGTTTTCCTCTTTTTTTTTTACTTAGGAAATAGATCAAAAATAAATATTGCTATGATTTATCTCAAAGGCAGTTCTGCTCCTGTTCTTGGTCAGAAATTTTAAACTTTCAGGTTTTACCTTTAGGAAATTAATCAATTTCTCTCTTATTTTGTATACTATGGAAGAAAGTGCTCTTACATCTTCATTTTACATGTACTGTCCATTTTTCCCAGAACTAATTGTTGAAGAGACTGCCTTTTTCCATTGTATACTCTTGCATGCTTCATTGTAGACTAATTGACCATATGTGTGTGGGTTTATTTTAGGACTATTTATTTTGTTCCATTGATCTATGTGACTCTTTAGTGATATATTTTGATGTTTTGATTACTGTAGCTTTGTAGTAAGTTCTAAAGTCAGGGAGGATAATACACACAGTTTTGTTCATTTTTCAAAGATAACTAGAAAATTTTGGTCATTCAGAATTTTGTATAAATTTTATTATTTTTCTCCTTGCTTTGTGAAGAAACATACGGCTTCTATGAGAACTGAAGTTTACTAAAAGGAAAAGCCTGAGAAAAATTGTAAAATGTGGAGGATAAATCATACAATATAAAACAACAAATGGATTGCTGCATAAATCAAAGATAAAATACATAAAGAAATATGACAACAAAAACAAAGTCCATGGAGTATAGCAAAAGCAGTATTAATAGGGATGCTTATAGCAAAATAATCCCACTTATACAAATAAGAAACATCTCTCTCTTATAACAT
Source organism: Vicugna pacos (assembly GCF_048564905.1). Taxonomy (NCBI): domain Eukaryota; kingdom Metazoa; phylum Chordata; class Mammalia; order Artiodactyla; family Camelidae; genus Vicugna; species Vicugna pacos. The sequence continues at coordinate 63,450,512 of NW_027328741.1, read as the reverse complement.
AATCTTACAAACAACGATGTAGCAAAATAATAAGTGAACTTGTTAGTAGAAGGAAAGACAGCAGAAAGGTAGAAACATAAATAAATAAAATAAAGGTTAAAAATAGAAACATCTAAACAAACTACATAATGGCTTTTGAAAGATAAATATAACTGATAAAATTTAACAAGACTCATGAGCAAAAAAGAGAGTACAGATAAAAAAGATCCAAAATAAATGAGAAGTTACAGCTTATATGAAAGTAACACAAAGCATCATAAGATGATACAACAAATTATATGACATAAAATTGGAATCCCTTGAAGAAATGGACAATTTATTAGAAAGACCAAAATTCCAGGATGGAATGAGAAATAGAAAATATTAACAGATTTTCACTAATGAAATTGAATAAGTAATTATACAGAATCTCCAAAGAAACAAAATTCCAAGACTAGACAGCTTCTCAGGTGACTTCTTCCAAACATTTAGAGAAGAGCTATCACCTATGCTTCTCAGAGAATTCCAAAAATTTGCAGAGGAAGGAAGGCTTCCTACCCCAAATTACTGTATCACACTACTACTAAAACTGGAACAAATACCTAATAAAAGTACAGGTTAGATACTACTGATAAGCATAGATGCAAAAATCATCACTAAAATGTTAGCAAAGCAAACAATAGATTAAGAGGATTATACAGTATGTTTAAGTCTCTTTTATTCCAGGGATGCAAAAGTGATACATTACCCACAAATTAATCAATATGATACACCCAACTAACAAATTGAAAAATAAATACTGTATGGTCACCTCAAAAGAGTCATAAAATATATTGACAAATTCAGCATCCATTTATGCTTATATTTCTCCTCAAAGTGGGCATGAGGAAACATACCTCAACACAGTCAAGGTCATACATGAAATAAGAACTCAGTTAATATGACACTCACTGATTAAAAACTGAAAGCATCTCCAATAAGAGCAGGAAGAAGACAAGAATGCTCACTCTTACCACTGTTATTCAGTATAGTATTGGAAATTCTACACATAGCTTTCCAAAATAAAAGTAAATACAATATAGCTATTTCAGAAAAGCAGTAAAAGAATCTGTTTGTAGATGAAATACTTTAAACAGAAATCCTAAAGAAGACACCACAAAACTACTGGGGTTTATCAATGCATTTGGTAAAATTTCAGAATGTAAAATTAACATACAGAAATCTTGCATTTCTACACACTAACAAGAAGCTAACAGATAGAGAAATTGGGGGAACTGTCTCATTTACAGTTGCATTACAAAAAAAAATCAAGAAATGTATCCAACCAAGGAGGTAAAATACCTGTACTCAGGAAACTACAATGTATTTACAAAAGAAATTGAAGATAATGCAAACACATGAAAGGATATACTGTGTTCATAGATTAGGAAAAAATATTGTTTAAATGACAGAACAAGCCAAGAAAATACATCAATTAAAATCAGTGCCTATCAAACTAGCAAGGGCATTTTCAGACACTTACAAAAAACAATTCTAAGATTTACATGTAAACACAAAAGAGTTGAAATCACTAAAAAAATAAGAAAGAAAGGAAAACAAACTAAAAACACTAACAACTTTGACAAAGAACGAAGAGGATGTATCACTGTCCCTGATTTTAAACTATAATACAAGAAACAGTAATGAAAAGAATATGGTAGTGGCGCAGAACAAACAGAATAATGTAAAACAAAGAAAGCCTGAAAATGAAATCAGACAGTTATGGTCACTTAGCCCATTACAAAACATGAATTTACAGTGGGGTAAATGTAACCAACAAGCATATGAACCCCATCAACATCACTAAACATCAGAAAAATGCAAGTCCATAACACAGTGAGATTTTATGTCACTCCTGTCAGAACGACTATTATCAAAAAGAAAACAAACTTAACTATTGGTGAGGATGTAAGAAAAACGACCCTGATGCACTGCTGGAGTGAATGTATATATGTGCTGCCACTGTGGAAGACAACATGGAGCTTTATCTAAAAATTAAAAATGAAATATTATCCAACATTTCCATAACTGGATACTTATTCCAAGAAAATAAAAACACTAATTAGAAAAGATATATTCAACCATATATTCATTGCAGCATTATTCACAATAGACAGGATATAGAAGCAAATTAATTGCACATCAATAGATGATGAATAAAGAAGATGTGTGTTTATACTATATATATCTACACAGCTTAATTACAGATTTATCTATATTTATGTATATATATACACACACTATATATAGGCATTTTATAAATATATATATATGCACACACACACATAAAATACAATGGGTTATTACTCAGCTCTAAAAAGAATAAGTTCTTGTCATTTGCAGCAAATGGGTAGACCAAGAAGGTAATAGGCTAAGTGAAATATCTCAGAAATTGAATGACAATTCTTGAATGATTTTACTTATAATTAGAATTTAAAACAAATGGACATAACAACACTGAGAAGCAAATATAGATATAGAAAGAAACAGGTTTTTCACAAGAAAGAGAGAAATGGGGTGAGGAAAAGAAAAAGTTGAGGATAATGAAGAGAGAAAAATTTCCAGTTGCAAATAAAATGAGTCAGGGACAAGAAATTTACTGTATGGGGAGTAGTCAATAAGAATGAAATATCTTTAAATAGCAACATATCCATACTAGATATATTCTGATGATCAGTTGGAAATGTAATAAAAATAGCAAACAGTATGTTGTGTAAGAGAAACTAAGACAGTGTTATAGATTAAAGTACACTTCAAAAACAAAGAAACATACTTATAGAAAAAATAGATTTGTAGTTAACAGAGGCAGGGGTTGGTAAATGAGAATTTGATTAATACACTTGAAAGCTCCAAATCTCCAGCCGTAAAATAAACGTGTTCTAGGGATGCCCCATAGTAACATGAAAATTATAATTAATACTGCTTTATGTTCTATATGAATGTTGATAAGAGTGTAGACCATAAGTTTCCACATCGCAACAAAAAGACAAATTGTATTTCTTTAAAATTGTATCTAAAAGAAATAATGAATTCTCCCTAAAGTTGCCATGATAGTTATTTCATGATACGTGTAAATCAAATCACTATCCTGTGCACCAAAACTTACACAATGTTTTATGCCAATTAAACCTCAATAAATGCAAAAGGAAAAATGAAAATTCAATGGTCATTTTTTCCCATGTCATTTCTCATGATTGTTTTTGTAGCAAGTAAACTTGAGTCATGGTATACTTATCCTAGGTAAAGATACTAATAAATAAGTGATTCTAATAAATTATACATAAAGATAAAAATAAAATTAGTGTTTTACCATGCCTTAAACTTTCTTCATGTAAACAGCCCACTGCTTCTATAGTCATCAAAATTTCCCTGTGTGTATTCATCTGAGATTAGGGAATGGATACAAATTTAAAACTGGCTGCTCTTGCTGTGAGTGATAAAGTTCACTGTCTCTGAACCGTGGTCTCATCTCCCCGACAGCATCTGTAGGAAATGAACATGCTAGGTTGCTAAAAATCTCAGCATGGTAAAATCTCAGAACTCCTACAATTGTTAACTGTTTTGCAATGGGAATGCAATACTGACAAAAGCTTGATTTTGGATAAAGATGTGAAGTTTTCTCATGTTTGCATTAGGGGATGTGAGGATAATCCCTGAGATCCACAACAAACATTCTTGTTCAAGTCCTGGGCAAAGAAGTGTAAAGGTTCTGCATTATTAGGACTGAGGACTGCTTTCAAAATGATGACTATGCTCACTCTATTACAGGTAGTCCAAGGAAAGGAAGGTTATTGCAATTTCTGGATGAATGGGAATAAGTCAGAGTTTCAGTCTCTATAAATTAGTCAACGGGTGTTCAAAGCCAAAATAAGTTATGCCAACAATCAGAATTTAAAGCAAAAATACTTAGACATAAGCTTAAATTAAAAAGGTGACACAGTCCTGCACTGGGCTCTGGGGAATGGGGAATGTATATGCCTCAGTCCAATTCCAGTGTTCAGTGGCTTGTCCCTAGCATCAGCTTGAGATTCAATGTAAAGTTAACAATTAGTATTGTGGGAGAAATATAATCTACCTCTCCCTGATCTGAAGAAAATCTGGTGGCTCAATAAATCTCTTAATTCACAGAGAATCTGCCAGATGCAGGGGAATAATTCACTGATGATTCAAATAAGACAAACTTAGTTACTGCCTAACAATCCATCTTCACACAAACACACAGTGGTAGACAGATTTGTAGTATTTAGTGGGAAGAATTCAGTGGGCAGAGCTCAGAGAATAGTTTTCAATGCAACAGCCAACTTTTGTACTTTAGTCAATAGTCTAGCTTCTCCCAGGTAGAAAACTACAAATGGACAAACAAACAATATTCTCCTTTAGGATTTTTAATTTTGAAAGTAAACTGTAGCTTGTGACTTATCAGTATAGAACCTTGTTAAGATGTTCACGGTAAGACCCATTCTCTGATAAGAGAGCTGGAAACTTGCTGCTGAACCAGCCCATCTGAACCCCAGACTGCTAATGTAAGCAACAACATAGCCACCATCAGAGATGAGCTGACAAACTTAAAATCTTGATGTTTCTGTTGTAGGAACAACCACTGCTCTCCAGAAAGAGTTCTCCTGCTGCAAGTGGGCTCATTTCTTCTCTTGGTAAAGGTCATATTGGTGGGATGTTGCTAGAGTTTACCCTGGCCAATTTGCCCATTCTCCAGATTATAAAAGGCTTTCTTCACAATTGGTGACACATATTAAGGACTCATATTTGCCATTCCAGTCTTATCAGATGACACTGGCTGCAAGATTGTGAGCAGAAGTCTTAGGTTCCCTGACATTGACTACAAATTTTCCAGCATTTCAGAGCATTTCACACTCTGAAAATGCTATACCTATTATTTTAGATTAATGGGAAATTGTCAAAGCCTTCCATGAATATTTTATATTTCATAATATCTGCAGAAATTTGGTATTCTTGCATTCGGACAAATTTTTTATTCTACTACCCACACCTCCTTCTAGTCCACACATTATAGATTGCAATTTGGTTACTGGATACCACCACCATAACCAAGGGGCTAGTACCACTTAGATACTTCCATTGTGAAGGTTAGAAGGGGCACAAATTATGTGGTGTGTATAAACCTATATTAAATGTTTGCAATGACAATTTCTCTTCTGGAGAAAGCTCTAATTCTAAGAAGTAAATTAATTAAAGGCAGTATAGTTATTGGTATGGGGAAGAGAATCAGCTATTTTGGGGTGGGTGGGTGATGAAGAGACAGGAAAAAATCCAGCAAATGAGAATGGAATGCTTTAGGCCTCTGGAGGCATGAATTAAGAAGAAAATAATACCTGTATCTTGTACCTACCTCCACTTACTGTCTTGAGTGACTAGTCCTTGGTCTATGAAAAGAGCTAGTTTGTGGTGAAGAGTAAAGACCGTAATGAAATAGTTTGAAAACCATGAAAGTTTTGTTGTTTCTGGAAAGTAGACTTTGCTTAAAGTCAACATGTATTTCTCATTGACTAAATATTAAAATGCATCCTGTGGCATGTGCTGTGCTTACTGTGCTGGTATCCAAGTTAGACAAGGAAAGGGGGATAGACAGGAAACATCTGGAAGAGGTGGTTTCTGTGCTGAGACTCGGAAAGTCTAAGTAGGTAAAAGGAGGACACCCAAAGTCCAAGGATGAGCTGGAGCAAAAGTGGTGAGTTTGCAGCTGAAATAGTTGACAATCATTTGCCTGGATATATCTCCAGATACAGTGAAACTTAAAGATATGCCAAGGTAATCAGATGCCAGATTTATAAAGAAATGACTAAACTAATTTGAGCTTGTGTGCTTAGATTTAGAAAGATATTAAATGCCACCCTGAAGACGTAAGCTTTTCTTTCGCTGGAAGATAAATGCAACATAAACTATTGAGTAGAAAATATAGTGTAGACTCTTGAGGGCAGGAAATGAAAGCACCAATTAGAATGCTTTGATAACAGCACAAAGAAGACCATAGATAAAATTACTTCTTAAATTCTACCACATGCTGAATGTGCCATCTGAGACTACATCATGTGACCTTTATGACTCCAGGGATGACATAATAGAGAAATGATCCCTGGGCTGGTTCCTGCATTAATCTCCTGTTGCAACCTATCTTAACTTAACTCTTTTAATACTTTCCACGATGAACTAGAAACCATTTAGTACTTTTCCCTCTCTCCATGTTTTAGTGTTTTTCCAAATTCTTCCATTTTCTCTTCTTTCTTACAAGAAAGCACTAAAATTTACTCCCATTATTTTCCATCAAATGATCATATCAATCAAATATCTTTTTTTAAATGGTATCTTTGTCTCCCGTTTAACTCTTAACTCTATTTAAAAAGAAAATAAATAAAATGAAGGTACACAACTATGTTAATTTTTCAAATAACAAAATTGCAGATATTTGTCGACATTTGCCAACATCAATTTTAATCTTTTTTATTCTACATAATATGGTAGTCCTCTGGCAGATAAGTTGTAATTAGAATGACGTTTATAAACTGAAGATGGCTGATGAGTTGGCCTTGAAAGAGAGGTGGCTGATGTATCAGCTCTCACTGGCATGGGAAACCGTGCGTTGCTCCCTAGTTGAAGTTTAGAAAAACGACCTTCATTGGCAGATATGTTGTGATATCTATTTGGAAAGTTACAAGGTTCCACCATCAGTCCAAAATAATTGCTCTGTATGGGAGACAAGATGCTGTCCTGGAAATAGAAGTTGTAGTTGTAATGAAGTTCACAACACGACCATTTGCTTCAGTGTAGCTGCTTTGAGAGTGCCCGTGGACAGTGGTCAACCAATTTAAAAGAGCACTTTGATACACTGCAATTTGTTCTGGTGGTCTAAATGACATTGATGATGGAGGAGAAATATCACCTCTGATCAGGGTAGTGGTATCTCCAATTATGTGGCTAGTTGAGGGCTTTCTTATTAGAGGCATGTTTAAATTTGCAGAATGTAAAAATGCACTTTCACCACTAGTGTCAGCCACAAAAACAGAATTATAATTATCCACATTACCCCCTCCTTTAAAGTGATTCTTTTTGAAATCTTCAACCAATGAAGATACCAGAGAGGCATTTGTAATCGCAACCCTTCTTTTTATTCTCACAAAAAGTGGGAGAAAGCCTCATTTAAAATTTGGATTTTGATAGAACTGCAGCTAAAACCAAAGGAGAAATATTTTAGTAATATTTTAAACCAAAATACAATAAGTGAAATGTATAAAACCTCTTATTTCATGTTTACTATGCACAGCTGACGATATTTTGATATTCTGTATTTGGAAAATACACACTTTAAAAGTATAGACATCAAATTTAAGAAGTTAGCATTTGCAGTAATGGTGAATGCCAATTTTCAAAAGCAGCTTTAATACATTTATTTAGATTTCTGTTAAGATTCGTAGTTCCACGCAAAGTTTCTTATAATCTTGAATACTTATGGCACTGTCCTCTTTTTTTAGAAAAAAATAAAGGATTTAACTTTGGAGTTTTATACAATTTTCAAAATCTAGCTTTACATTTATATTACCATAGATTGATATATAAAATAAAATTTTATATATAAGTTAACACGTGGTAACTAAAATTACTGAATATGTTGCTTAAAACAGAGACATCTTTTCTTTTGCCAGAAAGTCAGCTAGACAGGCAGATCTTTGAAAATTCTGCTGCACTTTACTAAACCCATAAAGGTTAAGCAGTCTAAGTAAACTTTTCATACTTCCAGTTTCAAATATTATAAAAAGGGTTTTTTTTCCAAAACTTCCTTCTTAAAGACATCTTCATCAATCACTATGGAAGTTCCATTATCATCCCACCAGATGGATTTAAATTGGTCACTCCCAGCCATTTTCGAGTGTTTTATTAGAAATATCAGAGAACAAAAATCATTATCTTCATCTGGTTCAGAGGCACAAAGTGTGTAACATGGTCTTTTTATCAAGGATTCTTCAGACAAAGTCTGAAAAGCAATTTGTTCAATCATAGACCTCAAATCCAAGTCCCCAGAGAATGTTTGATCACACAATAGAGATCTGCCGGAGTTTCCTGAACCAGTTGGTCCATCTTTACGAGACACATCTTGAATTTCTGAAGAAATATGTGCCATTTCAAATAACTTTTTCTACAGCCACTTTTCTAATCTGCATAATTTTGAGCACTGCAGCTTCAAATGCTGCTTTGGCAGGCCTGCACAGATAAACTGCTAGGCCGTCACAATGTTTCTCACCCTGAGAAGCTGTGACATCACAAAATGCCTGGTCTCCTAGAAACTCAAGTGTAACATTCAGCCAGTGTTTACTTCTCATTCATCCAGTTAAATTGAAATATATAGGATGCTTATTTTTATAGTGTTATCTGCAAATATTATCCCCACAAAATCTTTTTAAATAATTTAATTTTAGTGTCTGTGAAATAAAACAAATCTCCATTCTTTTATACAGAAATTTATACTTGATTTGTGAACAGAGTATAAATAATGCCAAAAATATATAAAATAAATTTTAAGTTTTGGAATTTAAAGTGAAATTTGTGTAAAACCTGTTCAGAGAATGTATAACTATTTTATTATAATTTGTAATTAAAGTGAAACATAATTTGATTTGGAAATGGAAGTAGTTATTTATCTGTGTACTTTACAATAAGTAGCTCTATATTCAAAACATGGGCAGAATAAATATCAGTTTATCTGGTATGTTTATAAATAAATGGTAAATATTTCTGAAATAAAATGAGATTAATATAATCAATCAAATTTAAGAAATCCCAAAGGGGGGAATTTTTGTTTTAAATTCTAATTCAGTGCTATATTTAAAACAATTGTAATTTAATATTCTACTTTAAAATTACAAAAGAGCCAACCTTATTGTATATTTACAAATGTTTATTTTTGCCATTCTTTCACTCAGAGGTTTTAAGTCCTTAGAAGAATAAATTTTCTTGTCATCTTTATAATCCATACTCTTGTGGCTTCTGTTATGTTTTCCAAAATGATGTTGATAAATACACTTATGCACAAGATCCTGGGTTCTATAAGCATTGATGCCATTAAGGGGCAAACAAACAATCAAAAAACAAAGAAATAACAGTATATGTAGGTTGGGGTGGAAAAGACCACGTTATGCATTCTAGGAAGCATTATGTTTCTCAGACCTGAAACAGTTGGCATTGTTAGCAAAATATGACATTTTGAGGCAAGTGATTTGTTCACTTATTTTAAACAATAGCTATATTTTGTATCAGTTAACTGTAGTAAATCAAGTTCTACCAAATGTTATATTCTGTATTTATAAATAAATTCCATTAAGGATAAGCCAAATTCAAAATGAGAGATAAAATTTTAAATAAATAAATATAAACTCAAGCCACAATGTAAATTTTTCCTTCAGTATGTGTATATTCCATTCTAAATCAACATTAGCAACATGAAATCATGCATAATATAAGTATTAGAAACTATAGTTAAGTTGCATTTAGTACTGATTCATAAATATTATTTAATGTATGCAAATCAATATATGTCATACCATCCCTTAAAACACAGAGAATTCAAAAACAAAAATCTCAAAATATGTAGGAAAATTATTGACAGATCTGATCTTAATTTTTTATAAAAATATTCTTAACAAATTCACTTTAGACAGAATGTAACTAAACATAATAAAAACAATTTATGAAAAACCCATGTCTATCATTAAGTTCAATGTAAACTTTCAGGTAGGTTTTCCTCTGGTCCAGGAATAAGAAAAAGTAGCTCATTCTCACTTGTCCTAAATTACACTACAAGAAGTCCTAGCCAGAACAACTAGTCAATACAAAATATAAAAGGTATCCAACTTGCAAAAAAGCAGTAAAATTTTTACAGTTGACATAATTATACATAGATGGAAAAGTCCATATACTCCTCCAGTGACTGTTAGAAATAATGAACAAACTTAGTAAACTTGCAGAATACAAAATCAATATACAAATATCCGTTACATTTTTATATAGTAACAACATATTGTCAGAAAGGGAAATTAGGAAAACAATTGTGTATATATTTATACAAAAAAGAATAAAATAGGAATACATTTGATAATTGAAATAAAATAAATAAACATAGATCAATAAATTGCAGGGGCAAGAAATATAAGTAAACAAAATAATTAGAAAGATATTCTGTGCTTATGGATTGCATACAATTTGTGGAGCTATTCTAATCTATCTTTTACATGTTCAATCACCCCAGCACTACTTATTGAGGAGAATGTCTTTTCTTTTATACACTTTCTTTATACACTTGCTTCATTTTTCATGGGTTAATTGATCAGACGTGTGAGGGATTATATCTGGTTGCTCTACTCTCTTCTATTGATTGGCGTCTGTTTTTGTGCCAGTATCATGTTGTTTAAATTACTAAAGTTTGTAGGGCTGTTTGACATCATAGAAATTTACACCATTAGATTTAATACACTATTTTCAAGATTATTTTCGCAACACATGGTCTTTGTGAATACATATAAATTTTGAAATTATCTGTTCTATTAAATGGAAAATCTCATGGGTGTTTTGACATGAATCACACGAAATGTAGATTGCTTTGTGTAGTATGGTTGTTTCAACCACATTGTTTCACATCATTAACATAAGAGATCTTTTCATTTCTTTGGATCAATTTTAATTTCCTTCATAGATGTTTTTTATTTTTTAATGTAAAAGTTTTCTCCTTATTTGTTAACTTCATTTCTAGGTATTCTTTACATATATATATAATTATATATATTTATTTGTAAACACGTTTCCTACGCAAATACAAGTGGCAGAAGGCAGTGACAAGACATATTCAAAGTCCTGAATGAAAGAAAGCTGTAATCTAAGATAATTTATCTAGCAAGGCTATCCTTTAGAATAGAAGGAGAGATAAATAACTTCCACAAAAGCAAATACTAAAAGAATTTTGCAACAGAAAAAGAAATAATGAAAGGTTTACCCTAAAAAAAAAAAAAGAAGCAGGATACTACAGAAGGGAGAAAGGCATAATTAGAAAGGCAATAGCTGCAATGATTTACAACAGATTAAACATGATGTTGTAAAACAGGACATGAAAATGTTTAAGGGTCAGAAAGTGAAACAAGACAATACAGAGTATTTTCTTCTTGTTTCTGTTCTCTGTAGAATGGGATAGAGTTTGTATTCCTATCAGTTAAAATAAACAAATGTAGTAACAGGTCAATATACATGCAAAACATGGTAACCATAAGTCAACAGCTTAAAATGAAGTCACAAAGCCAAAAAGAAACCAAGATAATTAAAGAAAACTTATAAAGCCACAAAAAGAAAAAGAAATGAAAAAAAGGAAATACCAAGTCAACTGGAAAAAGAAGTTCAAAATGGAAATAAACACCAGTCTCCGAATAATTGTTGCAAAAGTTAATACACTAAGTGGTTCAATCAAAAGATATATATTGTCATGTGGGATAATATAACAAGACCCTACATTATGAAGCATTCTAGAGACCCACTTTAGAAAGAGGAACACACATCAATTGAAATTCAGAAGATGGAAAAATATATTCCATACAAATGGACATAACAAGAAAGCAGGACTAGCAGTACTGACTTCACACAAAATAGACTTTACACCAAAGACCATAGAGAAAGATAAACAGGGACATGATATAATGATTAAAGAAGCAATACAAAATGAAGTTATTATACTCATTAAGATATATGCACTCAATATAGGAGCACCTTAATACATAAAGCAAATACTAATAGATAAAAATGGAGAAATCGATGGGAACACACTCACAGAAGTAGACTATGACTCCCCATTACCATTACTAGACTGGGCTTACAGAAAGAAAGTTAACAAGGGAACAAAGATACTAAATGTTACAAAAAAATAATTGATGATGGTTGATATTTTCAAAACAGTACTTCTTCCCAAAACAGAATATACTTTCTTTTCCAGTGCACATGGAACATTTCCTAGGATAGTTTATGTACTCAGGCACAGAAGAAGCCTCAACAATATTAAGAAGATAAAAATAATTTCAAGCATCTTTTCTGAGTATAATACCATGAACCTAGAAATCAATCACAGAAAAACAGGGAGAAAAATGACAGTGTGGAGATTAAACAACATGGTACTAAAATAAGGGGGGAGGTGAAGAAGTAAAAGAAGAAATGAAAAAAAAAATCTCGAGAAATATGACAAAACACTAATCAAAGTCTATGGAATACAGTTAAAGCAGGCTTAAGAGGGAAGTTCAGAGTGACAAGTTCCTCCTCAAAGTAGAAGAGCAATTTCAAATAAATAATCTAACATTCTATGTAAACTAATCATGAAAAGAAGAGCAAACAAAACCAAAAGTCAGCAGAAAGAGGGAAATGAGAAAGATCAAGGAAGAATTGAAATGAAAATTAAAAAATAGAAAAAATCATTAAAACTCTTTTTTGAAATAGTAAACAAAATTGACAAAACTCTGGACAGGCTCACCAATAAGAAAAGAGAAAGAACACAAATAACATAAGAAATGAAAATGGAGAAACTACAAAGAGTACAATAAATTTGCATAATATCATAAGGGAATACCATGAAAAACTGCATGGAAACAAACTGAATATCCAAGGAGACATGGAGAAGTTTCTGGGAACATTAGCCAACCATTATTGCATCGAGAAGAAATTGACCATTTGAACAGACAGATCACCAGAAATGGAATGGCATTATAAATAAAAAAAAAAAATCTCTGAAAACAAAATTCAGACCCAAGTAACTTCACTGTGGAATTTGACCAAACATACAAAGAAAAATCCATACCAGTCTTCCTCAATCTCTCCCAAAAGATTGATACGGAGAGTACTCCCAAACTCACACCATAAGGCCACCAACATGGTATCAAAACCAGACAAAGACACTTCCCCAAGAGAAAATTTTAGGCCAATATCATTGATAAACCTAGATGTAAATGTCCTTAAGAAACTATTAACAAACAGAATCCAACAGCATGTAAAAAAAGATCATGCACCATGGTCAAGTTACGTTCACCCCAGGAATACAAGGATGGTTTAACATATACAAATCAATCAATCAACTGTTATACACCATATCAACAACAGAGAGGACAAAAAACTACATGATCATCTCAGTAGATGCAGAGAAAGTATTTGATAAAATTTAACCCCTTTTTGCAATAAAAGTTCTTATCACAGTGGGAATAGAGGGACCATATCTCAACATTATGAAAGCTATTAATGACAAACATATAGCCAGCAAAATACTCAGTGGTGAAAAACTGAAACCCTTCCCACAAAAACCTGAGACAAGTCAAGGTTGCCCATTCTCACAATTTCAATTCAATATAGTCTTGGAAGTCCTAGCCCCAATGATCAGGCAAGAAAAAGAAGTAAAATTTCAGACTGTAAAAGAAGAGGTAAAATTGTCACGATATGCAGACATGACACTATATATAGAAAAGTGTAAAATCTTCACAAAAATTTGCTTAGGCTGAAAAGGGAACTGGGCAAGGTACCCATAGTAATGTACAAAAACCAATTGCATTTCTTTACACTAACATTGAATCAACAGGAAAACAAAGTATAGAAGCAACCGCTTCTATAACTGCACCCAAAACTATAAAATGCTTAAGAATAAATCTGATCAAAGAGGTGAATGGCTTATACATGAAGAACAAGAAAACATTGAGGAAATCAAAAAAGATTTGAAGAATTGGAAAGATATCCAATGATCTTGTAATGGAAGAAACAATATTGATAAAATGGCCATACTGCCCAAGGCAATCCACAGACTAAATGTGATTTCCTATCAAATTATGCAAAATATTTCTTTTTAGGACTGAAACAAATGATCCTAAGATATACATAGATTCATAAAAGATACATAATTCCCAAAGCAATATTAAAGAAAAAGAAAGAGTCTGGAGGAATAAACCACCATGACTCCATAAACTATTGCATGGTTAGAATAATCAAAATGACATGATATTGGTACAGATACAGGCATGTTGACCAATGGAACAGAATAGAAGGCCTAGGAATAAATCTACAGGCCTATGTTCTATTAATCTTTGACAGAGTAGCCAGGAATATGACAGAGAAAAGAGGATCTCTTCACCAACTGGTGTTGGGAAAACTGGATAGCAGCATGCAGAGCAATGGAGTAGAACTCTCCTTCACTCCATACACAAGAATAAACTGAAAATGGCTTGAAGATTTAAATGTAAGGCAAGACAAAATAAATCTCCTAGAAGAAAACATACACAAAACTCTTTGAGGTAAATCTCATCAATGATCCCCTAGAACTGACTACCCAGGTAATGGATGTAAGAGCAAAATTAATAAATGGGACCTAATTAAACTTAAAAGCTTTTGCAGAGAAAGGGAACCATAAACAAAGCAAAATGACAAACTACATGATTAAAGAAAATATTTAGAAGTGATGCAACTAACAAAGTCTTAATTTCTAAAATATAAATACTTCATAAAACCTAAAAAAAAAGAAACCCAATCTGAAAATGGGCAGAAGCCCTAAACAAGCAATTCTCAAATAGAGACATAGAAATGCCACATAGCAATATGAAAAAAAATAATTTCTCACTATCATTATCAGAGAAGGGCAATTCAAAATTATAATGAAGTATCACCTCACAATAGTCTCAATGGCCATCATTCAAAGTCTACTGACAATAAATGCTGGGGAAGCTGTGGAGAAAGGGAACCCTCCTACACTGTGGGAAGGAATGTAGTTTGGTGCAGTCATTGTGGAATACAGGATGGGTATTCCTCAAAAGAATAAAAATTGACAATATACATTCCAGCAATCCCACTTCTGGGTATATATCAAAGGGAACAGTAATTCAAAAAGACACCTGCACCCTGATGTTCTTAGCACTGCTGTATACAACAGCCATGACATGGAAGCAAGGTCATTTTCCAAAAACAGATGAGAATATTCAGAAGTTATGTCGTATTTACACAGTGGAATAATATTTTGCAATAAAAAATGATAAAACAATGACATTTGCAGCAAATTGATGTCCCCATAAAGTGTCATTCTAATTGAAGTTATCCAGAAAGAGAAAGAAAAATAATACATGACAAGACATATGTGGAGCCTTAAAAAAAATTTGGATGATTTCATCTTCAAAACTGAAACACACTCGCAGATATGCTAAACAATTTTATGATTACTGCGGAAAGGGTCTGTGAGAGGATATATTTGGGAGTTGTAGATTTATAAATGTTATCCATTATATATAAAAATAGATTTTTTCAAAATTTCTCTTCTATGACACAGGGCAGTAAGTTAAGTATCGTGAAGTAATCTTTAATAGGCACAAAAATATATGCGTTTACGGGGACACTGTGCTCTACACTACAGATTGACACATTGTAAATGGCAGTCCTTCAAAGATAAATAAATTATTATGTAAACAAATAAATAAACAAATAAATAAATTAATACTAAATGAATAAATAAAATTTAATAATAAAAGAAATAAAAAGATTCACACTACTTAACTTTACACATGAAGAATTTAGGATAAAACAGAAAGAATAAACAAGAAAATTGAATGAATGAGATTAAGGCAAATAATAAGAGAAACAATTGAAAAGATGAAAATTTTATACCTAAGTCTGTTTCTTTTTAACAAAAAGTGGACAAAGGTTTAGGTTTGCTAAGAAAATTAAGACTCAAATAAAATTAGAAATAAAAGAGAAAATATTACCACTGATGTTGTAGAGATGCATAGCATCATAAGAAATTACCACTAGCCAATGGTTTTAATGACCAAGAACTAATGACAAGTTCCCAGAAACATGTGTCTTCCAATACAGAATGAAGAAGAAATTATAAAGTGAAATAGAACAAAAGTGTGTATGAGTAAATCAGTAATCCAAACATCCCAAATCAGAAAAAATTTACAAGATGACTTTACTGGTGAATTCTGTCATATATTTGTAGACAATTTTTCACCAATTCTTCCCCAAATCTTCCAAGAACTTGAAGGGGGTGAAAGACTCCAAACTTGTTTTATGATGCCAACATTATTTGCATAACAATGCTAGAAAAGACATTATATACAAAATATAGCATATTATCCCTGATGAATATATGTGCCAAAATACTCAACAAAACACAAGCAAAATGAATTAAAAAACACATTTGATGTATCATACACTTACATGAGTAAAGGGATTTATCCCTGGGTTTAAGGATACTTCAAAATATTCAAATCAATAAAGGTGACATGCCACACTAATAGAATGAGAAATAAAACTCACATAATCATCTCAATAGGTGCAGAAAGGACATTGTATATAATGCAACATCCTTTTAAGATACTCCCAACAAATTAAATTAACCCTGTCAGTGGCACGATATCATATACACACAAACACTGTGTGGAGAGAAGCGAAGTAGTTATCTGTCTATTGATTCATAGAAAAAGGGTTTATAGGACATGCACAATGCCTCACATATCATCTAAGTTATAACAATGTTAATAATCTTAAGCTCTTTACGTCCCCATGCTTCTGCAGTAAGCACAGGATGTTAAATGATAAAGGAAGGCTTTAAAGATCATCACGGAACTTCATTAAGTAGGCCATCTCTTCTCCAGCCGGCTGTGCCTGTCTTATGTTGTCCTCCTCTGAGGATCTTACCGAGAATAGGCTATCCATCCATCCATAGTGGAAACATTGAGTAGGCCATTTCTTCTCCAGCCTGGATATGTGACATTCCTCACAGCTTGTTTATCAGTTCAGCCCATGGGCTTATACTCTAGAGCCTTTAGACAGGGTCTTGCAAACCTAACATCCCTTGACAGACAAATGGATGAAGAAAATTCGATGTATATATGCAATGGAATCAATACTTTGCATTCCTATCAGCAGTGTCCACGGTGTTCCTTTTTCTCCACAATCTCACCAACATCTATTTCTTTTCTTTTTAAAGAGAGCCTTCTGACAAATGTGAGGTTTTGCCTCATTTTTGGGTTATGACTTTCCTAATAATTTATAACTCTGAATATATTTTCATGTGTCATTAAGCCAACTGCATGTATTCCACAGAAAATTGATTCAGATCTATCTATTCAGTTCCTATGGACAATTTTTTCAATTGGATTGCTTGGGGTTTTTTATTGTTGTGGCGTATGAGTTTACCATATATATTAGATATTAACACTTGATTGGAAAATATCACTTGCAAATATATTCTCCCATTGTGTTGGCTGACTTTTCATTTTATTGATCATTTCTTCTGCAGTGTAAATCTGTTTAAACTGATGTAATCATCTTTTGTTAATTTCTTCTGCTTCCCTTGACAGATGAGAGATATGAAAAATCAAATTAAGTCAAGTGTACTTCTTATGTTTTACCCTTGGATTCTTTGTTTTCAGGTTTTATGTTTTATATGCCCAGGAGTAGGATTGCCGGGTGATATGATAGGTCTATTTTTATTATTTAAAGAACTTCCGTACTGTTTCCAAAGTGTTTGCACAAATTTTCATTCCCACCAACAGCGTTGGAGAGTCCCTTTTCCTATGCAACCTCGACAGTCTTTATTATTTTTAGACATTTGGGTGACAGCCCTTCTCACTAGTGTGAAGAAAAACATTATTTAATTTTTGTCTAGTCTTTGTATAATGATTAGCAATGTGTGCATGTTTTTATATTCCTGTTTGTCATCGGTGTGTCTTCTTTTGGGAATTGTTTTCTGCTCGTTTTCTGGCTGAGTTGTTTGTAGATTTTTGAAATGGAGTTGAATGAATGATATGTGTAATTTTAGAAATTAGCCTCTTATTGATTGAATTGTTTCCTAATGTTTTTTCCCATTTGGAAGTTCATCTTTTCATTCAGTATATTTTGCTGTGTACAAGCTTTTAAATTTAATTAGGACCTATTTGATTATTTTGCTTTTACTGTTTTCAGCTTTGGAGAGTGACATAAGAAACTTTCATGACATTTTATCTCTTTTTTTGCCTATGTTAATTTCCAGGAGTTTCATTGTCTCATGTATTAGATTCAGATATTTAAAATATTTTGATTTTATTTTTGTACAGTGTGAGGGAGTGTTCTAATTCCATTGATTTACATGTAGCTGTCTAGTTTTCTCAACATAACTTGCTGAAGACTGTGTTTTAGGCATTGTATGTTTTTGTTTCCTTTGTCATAGTTTAGTTGACCATAGGTGTGATGTTTTATTTCTGCATCTGTGTTATATTCCAGTGATATACATTGTTTTTTTTTCCAGTATTGTGCTGTTTTAATTACTGTATTTTTGTAATAAAATCTGGGATCTGGGAGGGGTGTGGGTTATGCATCCATCTTTGATCTTTTTCCTCATTGTTCCTTTTGCAGTTCTGGTTCTTTTGCAGTTCATTATAAATCTTTGGACTTTTTTTGTTTCTGTGGAAAATATCATGTATTTTGATATGAATCACTTTATATTTGTAGACATCTTTTGTAGTATATATATTTTAACAATATAATTCCTCTAAACTAAGACCTTGAGATTTCTTTCCATTTCTTTGCATCATCTTCAAATTTGTTTTTCAGTTTCCTATTGAATTTATTATCTTGGTTTTTCCATATATTTTTCATTTTTTGATTTGATTTCATATGGATTTTTTAAAATTATGAAATATTTCATTTTTAGTTTAAAGAAATGTGATAGTTTTTGTACATTAATCATGAATCATGGAAGTTTGCTAAATGTCTTTATAGTTTTAGTTGTTCTGGTGTGGAGAATTTTTAGCGTTCTCTATATAGACTATTGTGTCATCTAAAATAATAACAGTTTTACTTCATTCAATCCAACTTTAATAAATTTTCTTCTACTACGATTGCTTTTTCTCGGACATCCCATACTGTGTTTAATAGAAATGGTGAGAATTGGCATCCTTGTTTTATTCCTTAATTTGGCTTTCAGTTTTTCACTTTTGCATATTATGTTGTCTGTGGGTCTGCAATTAATGACTTTAGTTATGTTGAGAGTTATTTCCTGTATACTACTTTGGTAAGAGGTTTCTGTTGTTGTTGTTGTTGTTGTTGCTATTGTGCTGTATTAATTAATCAATATTGAATTTTGTGAAATAATTTTTATGGATTTATTGGGATGACCAAGTCATTTTCTTTTTCTTCTCTTAATATGGTGTATCAAACTGATTGATTTGTGTATGTTGAACCTCTCTTTTGATTCTGCAATGAATCCAAGTTGATCATGGTGTATGATTCATTTTATGTATTGCTGGATTTAGTTTGCTAATAATATTTTGTAGAATTTTTGCATCTAAATCAATCAAATATATTAGCTTGAAGTTCTCTTTGCATGTACTTTGTTGGCTTTTCTATCAGGATGATGAAATCTTCATAAAATTAATTTGAGAGTTTCCCACATCTTTAATATTTTTCAATACTTTGAAGAGTATAAGTTCTGCTTTGTATTTTTGAACAGTTCTCCACGGGAGCTGTTTAAATCTGCACTAGTGTTTAACGATTTTTTTTAATTGCAGATTCTATCTTTCATCTAGTAATCAGTTTGTTCAAATTGTTTGTTTCTCCTTATCTCTGTCTCTTTCTAGACATTTGTCTATTTCTTCTAAGTTGTCCAGTTTTTCGGCTTGTAATTGTTGACAAAATGTTCCCTTTTTTGTATATCTGAGGTAACAATTGTTATTTCTCTTCTTTTATTTCTTACTTTATTTCTTTGGAGCATCTCTCTTTTCTTCATGATGCACATGGCTAGAGGTTTTTTGATTTTGTTTATTTTAAAAAGAAATCTTAAAACAAAATCTTTGGTTTTATTACTCTTTTGTATTGTTTTTTTCTCTCTAATTTATATTTACACCTGTAATATTTAAGATTATGTTTTTTAACTTTTTTATTGATTTAGAGTCATTTTACAAAGTTGTCTCAAATTCCAGCGTTGAGCACAATTTTGCAGTTACAATGAACATATATACACTTGTAGTCCCATTTTTCCTCTGTGGGCTGCCGTAAAATCTTTTATATATTTCCCTGTGCTATAAAATACAATCCTGTTAACTATTCTACAATTTTGACCTCCCAGTCTATCTCTTTCCACCCCCAGCCCCATGGCAACCAAACTTTGTATTCTATGTCTGCGAGTTTATTTAGTTTTGTATTTCTGTTTTGTTTTGTTTTGTTTTGTTTTTAGATTCCACTGAAGAGCCATCTCATATGGTATTTTTCTTTCTCTATCTGGCTTACTTCACTTAGACTGATTTTCTCCAGGAGCATCCAGGTTGCTGAAAATGGCATTATGTAATAGGTTTATATGGTTATCTAGTGTTCCATTGTATAAATATACCGCCTCTTCTTTATCCAGTCAACAGTCGATGGACATTTAGGTTTTTTCCATGTCCTGGCTATTGTAAATAGTGATGGCTATGAACATTGGGGTGCAGGTGTCATCCTGAATTAGGGTTCCTTCTGTATTTATGCCCTGGGGCGGGATTCCTGAGTCATACGGTCAGTATATTCCTAGGCTTTTGAGGAATCTCCATCCTGTTTTCCACAGTGGCTACACCAAACTGCATTGCCACCAGCAGTGAAGGACTGTACCCTTTTCTCCAAAGACTTTCCAGAATTTGTCATTTGTGTATTTTTGAATGATGACCATTCTGACTGTTATGAGGTGATACCCACTGTAGTTTTGATTTGCATTTCTCTGAAAATCAGTGATATTGAGCATTTTCTGATGTGCCTTTTGATCATTTTTATGTCTTCCTTGGAGAATTGCTTATTTAGGTCTCCTGCCCATTTTTCCATTGGGTGGTTTATTTTTTCTTGTTCAGTTGGATGAGCTGCTTATATACTCTGGAGATCAAGCCTTTTTTGGTATCATATTCAAATTTTTTCCCATTCCGTAGGTTGTTTTTTTGTTTCACTTCTGGTTTCTTTACTGTACAGAAGCTTGTAAGTTTCATTAGGTCTCATTTGTTTTTTCTTGATTTTATTTCTTCTATGAGAAAATTTTTGAGACTTATGTCAGATAATATTTTGCCTATATTTTCCTCTAGGAGGTTTATTTTATCTTGACTTATGGTTAAGCCTTTGTACCATTCTGAGTTTATTTTTGGGTATGGTGTTCTAGCTTCATTGGGATTGTTCTAGTTTCATTGATTTTCATGCTGCTCTCCAGTTTTCCCAACACCAGTTGCTGAAGGGACTGTCTCTATTCCATTGTATTTTCTTGCCTCTTTGTTCGAAGATTAATTTACCAAAAGTTTGTGGGTTATTTTCTGGGTTCTCTATTCTGTTCCATTGGCCTATATGTCTGTTTTCCTTCCAATACATTGCTGTCATTTTGACTGTAGCTCTATAGTATTATCTGAATCATTAGCATAAATAATGCCACTGATTTTTGAACCTTAGTCTTGTAACCTGCTACCTTGCTGAATTCTTCTATCAGCTGTAGAAGTTTTTGTCTGGATCTCGCAGGGTTTTCTATATATAGTGACATACTATCTGCATATAGTGAGACTTTTTCCTCTTCCTTTCCAATTTTCATCCCTTTTATTTCTCTCTCTTGTTTGGTTGCTGTGGCTAGGACTTCCAAGTTTATATAGAGTTGGAATGGCGATAGTGTGCATCCTTGTCTTGTCCCAGATTTTAGTGGGAAGATTTTAACTTTCTCACCATTGAGTACTATGCTAGCTGTAGGTTTTCTATCTATAGCTTTCATGATGCTGAGATATGTTCCCTCTATGCCCACTTTGGTGAGTTTTTATCATACGTTGGTGTTGAATATTATAAAATGCTTTTCCTGAGAAGATTATGTGGTTTTGGTCCTTCCTCTTGTTGATGTGCTGTATTACATGGATTGATTTGCATATGTTGAACCATCCCTGTGTCCCTGTCATAATCCCCACTTGGTCATGATGCATAATCTTTTTTCTGTGTTGTTGGATTCTCTTTGCTACTGTTTTGATGAGGATTTTGGCGTCTGTGTTCATCAGTGATATTGGCCTATAATCCTCTTTTTTAGTAGTGCCTTCTGATTGTGGTCTCAGGGTGATTTTGACTTCATAGAATGGCTTTGGGAGTATTCCTTCCTTTTCAATCTTCTGGAGGAGTTTGAAAAGGAATGGTATGAGCTCTTCTTTGTATGTTTGGTAGAATTCCACAATGAAGCCGTCCGGTCCTTGACTATTATTTGTAGGGAGGTTTTATATTGCTATTTTGATTTCATTTCTAGTGCTCTGCTTGTTCAAGGGGTCAGTTTCTTCTTCATTCATTCTTGGTGGACAGTATTTTTCCAGAAACTTGCTCATCTCCTGTAGGTTATCCAGTTTGTTTCCACATACTTTTCATAATATTTTCGTATGATATTCTGTGTTTCTTCTTTATTTGTTGTAATTTCTCCATTCTCCTTTTTATTTTGCTAATTTGTGCTCTCTCTCTTTTCTTCTTTTTGAGTTTTGCCAGAGGTTTGTCGATTTTACTTACTTTTTCAGAAAACCAGCTTTTGGATTGGTTGAATTTTTTCCTATAGTCTTTTAAATCTCTATTTTATTTATTTCCTCACCAATATTTGTGATTTCCTTCCTTCTGCTGCCCTTCAGGTTTTTTTTCCTTCTTTTTCTAGTTCATTCTGCTGGTGGGTTAAATTGTTTATTTGTGATTCTTCTTCTTTTTTGAATAAGGCCTATATCACTCTAAACACCCATCTCAGCACTGCTTTTGCTCTGTCCCATAAATTTTCTGTGGTTTTGCTTTCATTTTCTTTTGTCTCAAGGTACTTTTTCATTGCAGCTTTGATTTCTTCATTGACCCATTTGTTTTTTAATAACATATTGTTTAATCTCCATGTCTTCCTTTGTTCTCCTTTGTTTCTCTGTTGTTGATTTCTAGCTTCATGTCATTGTGGTCAGTAAAGATGCTTGAGGTAGTTTCTATATTCTTAAAATTGCTGAGGTTTCCTTTGTGCCCAACTATATCATGAATCCTGGAAAATATCCCATGTGCACTTGAGAAGAATGTATGTACTATTTTGTGGGGGCTGCAATGCTCTGAAAATATCCACCAAGTTTAATATTTCTATTGTATTATTTCAGTTCTCTTTTGCCTAATATATTTTCTGTTTCGGTGATCTGTACAGTGATGTTAATGCAGTGTTGAAATCTCCAGCTGTGATTAGAATCCCATTGCTATCCCCCTTTATATCTGTTAGTAATTATTTTATGTGCTTAGGTGCTCATCTATTTGGTGCATATGTATTAATGAGTGTGCTATCCTCATCTTGTATCACTCTTTCAATCATTACAAAATGTCCTTCTTTATATTTCTTTATGGTATTTGTTTTAAAGAATATTTTCTCTGAAATCAGTACTGCAACCCCTGCTTTTTTGGCTTTTCCGTTTGAATGGAATACACTTTTCCATCCTTTCACTCTCAATTTATATGTGTCCTTATCTCTGAAGTGGGTCTCTTGTATGCAGCATATTTAAGGTTCTTGCTTTATTATCCAACCTGCCACTCTATGACTTTGACTGGAGAATTTAGCCCTCTAACATTTACAATAATTGATGATATGCTTGTGTTTATTGCCAATTTGACCTTATTTTTGCAGTTGATTTGGTATTTCCTCTTTGTTCCTTTCATCTTCCTTTTATGGTTTGGTCATTTTCTTCTGTATTATCATGAATTTTATTTAGTTTTAGTGACACCCTGATAAGTTTTTTTCTTCTTGTTACCCTTTTTATAAGTCTTTTAGAGAACTACTATAACTGCTTTTATTAAACTGATAGTAACATGGTCTCAAACCCATCCTGCCGAGAACAAAAAATTTTAAAACGAAAGACCAAAAAAAATTCTCCCTTTTCCTGCCTCCCCCTAACATTCTCAATGATTTGGATGTCTTATTTTAAAATTTTGTGTGTGTTTTATTTGTAATTCATGAGTTATCACGTTTCCAGCTATGAGTTTCACATTTCTGAAGCATTCTGCTGCTTTTGTATTTAGAGTAGACCTTTCAATATTTCTTCTAGCATGGGTCTAGTGTTGCTAAACTCTTGTAGTTTTTCTTGTCTGTGAAAATCTTTATGTCTCCTTCTACCAAAAAGGGCAGCCCTGCTGGTTAAAGTATCCTAGTGTATATCAGTTTTTTCATTCAGGACTTTGTATATATCTTTCCAGTCCCTTCAGGCCTGTAGTATTGTTGTAGTGAAATCAGGTGTGAACCTTAAGGGAATTCCTTTGTAACTCAATGTATACTTTCTCTTGCTTCCTTTTGGATTATTTCTTTATACTTGACTATGACCATCTTAATTATATGTCTTGGTGTGGCTGTATTTGGATTCTTCCTGTTTGAAACACTCTGAGCTTCCTGTAGTTGGATATCTGATTCCTTTTTTATGTTTGGGAAGTTCTCAGTCATCATTTCTTCAAACACCTTTGCAATTCCCTTTGATCTATCCTCCCCTTCTGGGACTTCTATCATGCCAAGATTGACATGCTTTATATTATCCCATAGGTCTCTTATGATTTTTTCATTTGTTTCCCATTGTTTCTCTTCTAGCTCTTCTGATTGGATGCTTTGTACTGTCCTGTCTTCTAAGTCACTAAGTAGTTCCTCTGCATTGTCTTGTCAGCTTTGTGATGCCTTTAGTTAATTCCTCATCTCAGTCAAAGGGTTTACCTATTTTACTCGACTCTTCTTTATAGCTTCCATTTCATTTTTAACATATTTTATATCTCTAAACCCTATCTTTTATTTACTTCAATAATTTGATCTCTCCTTTTTTGAAATCATGATGTTGTAGGCTATCAATCCTATTTCACTGTTCATTCTTTCAGGGGATTTCTCTTGTTCTTTTAATTGCAACTTGTTTCTCTGCTTATTCATCTTGCTCCTACCTCTCTGGCACTGTGGTTTATGGAGTATCAGTTATCTACTGTGGTCCTAAAAGTGTTTATCAACCTAATTCCTATGTAGTAATACAACTAAGAAAAGACAAAATTGAGAGAGAGAGATAAAGAATTTTAAAGAAGGGAGAAATAAAGATTTGAAGACATTGTATAATAAATAATATGAAAGCAAGTTGAAGCACAATTTTGAAAAATAATAATAATAAAAATATTTTTATAAATTTCAAAGGGATTAAAACGGGGGTATTTATATCTGCAGAAAAATTAAAAATTAAGAGGGTAATAGAAAATGGAACAGGTGAAAACATTAAAACAAGGGGGTGTTCAGTGTCCTCCTGGATATTGTGTACTTTTAATGTGAACTCTTTCTCTATTCATCCTGTTTTGGAAGCTCAACTTGCTTTTTCCATTGGCCCTCCATTGGAGCCCACCTCTGTGCTGCTCCCAGGGCCTGTCAGCAAGCAGATCTCTCCTACTCCCAACACTTGTTCCCAAGCAGCTCTCTTTACTGTGGGCTGGCTTGTCACTGCCCTACCCGATGTTACAGTCAGATGTTTCAGACTGACCAGGCAGGATTAGGCATCAAGACCTCTCACAGCCACGTGGTCAGGGGCTGCATTCCATCCCAAAAGGTGGGGGTCCAACAGCCCCTCAGGTTGCCAGTCTCTCCACTGCTCTTTACCACTCTATGCTCCGCCTCAGGTTTGCACACCGGATTGGGCTCAGGGTAGACTAAGGAACTTCCCTGTCACTGTTTGCACCAGAACCCAGCTTCTTGTTTATCTTGGTAGAGCACATTCTCTGTGGAAATAGGACGGAAGTATCCTATCTGCCTTATGCTGTAGACAAGTCCCCGTCATGCTCTTGAGGCTACTAAGTCCTTAGGAGTGGATGCAGGTTTTACCCCCACTGCCACCTGTGTGCAAAGCTCCAGAGGGTATGGTGGCTGTGTCTGAGCCCCAGCTCTCTTCACCTAGAAAATTCTGTGGGTTTTCAGAGATGGGGAATGCACCTTTCCTCTCCCAGGGCATGTCTGCCCTGTTGTTTTATGGAAGGCCTAGGTTTTTCTGCCCTGTGGGCCCATAGCAATGGCACACAGACCCCTCCATTCCCCTGGGCTGCCTCAGTGCAGCCATCCCCATCTTCCACCTTGCTCGTGAAGCATGGCCCTGCCCTCAGCTGATAGGATGCATATTGGTCTGGGTGTCACAAGGATCCTCTGTGCCTGTTTAACTTGGTTCTGTCAATCAACTTATACTCTGTAGAGATCCAATCCTTGGAGGCTTCCTCTCCGTCCTGCCGAACCCCCAGTTGGAGAAGGGAGACCCAGTGAATAAGCATCAGTCCTTCTTAGCTGCTCCCTCCCTGTGGGAACTGTCCCAATCTGTTTTGCCTTTTCTTCTTTCTTTCTTCCTTTTCTCCTACCAGATATTTTGCATCTTTATCTTTTGAAGAGGACAATGTTCTATCAGAGTTCTGCAAGTTCTCTGGTTAATTGAGTGGGTCTGTGGATGAGTCTTGGTGCATTTGTGAGAAAGGGTGAGCTACAAGCATCCTTCTCCTCCACGATCTTGGCATCCCACCCCAAAATTTCTCACTTTATGGTGGAAGATAAACACAGCCAGGAAATAGATACAAAAGATATTTCATGGAAATGACAAGAAAGTGCAGATTGCAATGCTCAAATCATACAAAATACATTTTAAAATAAGGGTCACAATGAAAGGTAAATATAAGAATACATAAAGAAATAAGAGATCAACATTAAAAAAGAGTATTACACTCATTAAATTATATATGGATCCAAAAGTGTAGATCATATGTATAAAAAGATATATTAGTAAACATGAAGTAATTAATTCAGTATAAAACAATAATAGTAGATGAATTTAACACCTCACTATTCTGATGGCCAGATCACCCAGAAAGAATATCTTTAAGGAAACAGAGGTCTTAATAACATATTAGATCATTTTAGCCTAAATGAGTTATTGGACACTGCATCAGAAAAGAAGAACACATAAGCTTCTCAAGTGTGCACAGGATGTTTTCTAAGGAATTAACCACATACTATGTCATGAAAAGAGCCTCAGGAACTTTAAGCAAATATAGTTTACAGCAAGTATTTTTCCATACAAAAAAAGTATGAAACTATGCATCAACTCTAGAAAGAAGAACATGAAAAGCACCAACATGAGATTAAACCACATCCTTTAAAAAAATAAAATAAAACAAGGTCAATGATGAAATCAAAGAGGTAATAAAGTCATACCTCGGAACAAATTACAGTGAAAACACAGCTTCATAAAAGGTATAGGATGCAGCAAAAGCAAATCTAAGTGGGAAGTTTAGAACAATTCAGGCCTTCTACAAGGAAAAAGAAAAACCTGACACAAAGGACCAAGCTTACCTCCAAAAATAACTACAAATTAGAACAAACAAAACCCAAAGGCAGTAGAATGAGAAATCTTTAATGATTAGGTTCAAAATAAATAAAAAATTAAAAAATAAATTAAATGTCATAAAATCAACAGCTTTAATTTTTCTTAAAAATATTAACAAACTGATAAGCATTTAGCCAGGCTTATCAAGAAATACAGAGTGGACACAAACAAAATAAGAAATGAAACAGTTGAAATAACATCTGATATTACAGAAATGCAAACAAAGATTATGAAAGCACTCTGAGCAGTTACGTGACAAACAACTGGACCTTAAAGAAATGGACAAATTTCTTGAAACGTACAGCTTGCCAACACTGAATAAAGAGAAAACAATAAACTTGAAAGAGCAATCAGTATAAGTTAAATAATATCTATAATTTTAAAAACACCCCTTGAAAAAAATGCCTGGATGCATTCACTAAAACCTCTTTCCTCCCAACTATTTCAAAAAATGATGGAGGAAGGAAAATTCCTTCAGTTATTCTATGAAGCCACCAATACCATGAAAACAAAACCAGTCACAGACACTACAAAAAAAAATGAAAATGTAAAGCAAATATCCTTGATGAATATATATTAAAAAATCCTCAACAGAACATCAACAAATTAATCCAGGAATACATAGAAAGGATTATACACAAGGATCAGTTCGATTCCTTCCAGGGTCACAAAGATGGTTCAACATACATAAGTCAATCAGCATGACAAAAATTTAATATGGAAGGACAAAATTCACAGGAACATGTCAATACACACAGAAAAATCATTAGACAAAATTTGACATACATTCATGATCAGAACTCTCCTGAATGTGATTACATTCGGAATATCTCTCAACATACTAAAGGCCATTTTTTAACAATTTATAATACCCAGGGGAAAGGCTGAATGTCTTCTGGGTAAATTCAGGAACAACACAAGTATTTCTACTCTCAAGACTTCTGTTCCAGAGTAAAAGAAGAAAGGAAAGGAAAGAAAAAGAAGTAAAAGAAATGCCAAATGGAAAGAAAGAGGCAAAATTGTCACCAGTACTGATGACATAACAATCTACACAGAGTCCTAAGTGCTCCACAGAGACTATTATGAACAATAATTTCAGCAACAGAGCAGGGTACAAGATTAATGTAAAGTAGTCTCTTGCATTTCTACACATTAATCATGAGATACCATAAAATGGCCATTGAAAGCAATACTATTTAAAATCCCATCCCACCAAACATCTTGGAATAAATGTAACCACATATATGAAAGACCTACACACTGAAAATTAAAAAAAAATTGACAAAGAAATTAAAAATGACTCAAAGAAATGAAAAGATGCCTTGTGCTCTTGGATTGAAGGAGTTAATATTGCTAACATGGCCGTACTACACAAAGAAACCTATAGATTTATGGCAACTCCTGTTACAAAGCTGTAGTATTTCACACAGAACCAGAAAATAAATAACTCTACGATTTACATGAAACCATTAAAAATTGCCAAAGTTGTCTTTAGAAAAAACAACAACTCTGGAGGTATAAACCTGCCGGATTCCTTAGTATATTATAAGCCTACAGTAATAAAAACAGCATGGCATTGGCACAGAGATATAATCAATAAAAACAGATAGAGAGCCTAGAAATAATTCCACACACCTATGAGTAATGAACCAATGATAAAAGAGGCAAGAGTACACAATGGAGAAAAGACAGTCTCGTCAATGAATGGTGTTGGGAAAGCTGGACATCTACATGTAAAACAGTGATATTAGAGCATTCCCAGACATCATATACAAAAATAAACTCCAAGTTTATTAAGGACCTAAATGTAAGACCTGATACTATAAAACTGCCAGAATATTATATAGGTGATACTCAATTCGATATATATCATAGGAACACTTTCTTATATCAGTCTCCTAAGGCAAAAGAAATAAAAGCAAAAATAAGCAAGTGAGACATAAACAAACTTGAAAACTTCTGCACAGCTAAGGGCACTATCAATGAAATGAATTCATTGCCTGTGTAATTGGAGAACATATTTGCAAACAATGCAAGTGACCAGGGGTTAATAGATGTAGGTTAATAGATGTAATATGGATTTAAGTTACCCAAATCAATGTGAAAAAAAACCCAATCAAAAAAAGAGCAGAGTACCTTAGTTAATATTTTTCCAAAGAAAACATACAGATGAGTAATAGGCAAGTGATAAAAATGCACAACAATAATAATTATTGGTAATTGCAGTTCAAAACCACAATGAGGTATCATTTCACACTGGTCAAATGGCTATTATCAAAAAGTCTTCAAATAGAAAGTGTTGGAGACGATGTGGAGGAAACAAATCTCTTGTATACTTTGGTAGGAATATAAATTGGTACAAATTCTATGGAAAACAGTATTCAGATTTTTTAAAAAGTTAAAATAGAACTACCATATGAAACAGTAATACCTCTCCTAGGAGAAATCTCGGGAAAAACATTAAATTGAGAAGAACCAATGTTCACAACAGCACTGTTTATAATATGCAAGGCACGGAAGCAATCCAAGAGTCCACTGTTGAATATGGACTTAAGAATATGTGATGTTTCTATAAATATGCAATGGAATATTACTCAGCCATGAAAAAGTATAACACATTGCTATTTCAGCATCATAAATGGGCTTAGTAAATATTGTGCTTAGTGAAGTAACTTAGACAAAGACAAAAGTAAATAATATAATTTATATGTGGAATCTAAATAATAACAAATATCTGGGTACATCTATTTATAGATATCTATTGATAGATGACAGATCAATAGATACATAGAAAGATAGATACATAGATACACAATAGATAGATAGATAGATAGATAGATAATAGATGACAGATCGATAGATAGATTGATTGAGATATGGTATAGAGATAGAGAGATTAGATAGACAAGACTGAAGCAGACTGAAAGATATGGAAAAAATTTATGTTTACCAAAGGGGAAGGGAAACAGTATTTAATGGTAGGCATTGACAGATTCAAAGAAGTATACATTAAGGAGATAAGCAACAAGGATAATCTCTATAGATCAGGGAATTATACACAATAACATATATTAATTGTATGTTACAATTATTGTAATAAATGATAATGCAATATAATCTACAATGTGGTTGGAATCACTATGCCGTACATATGAAACAAGACAATATAGTACATCTACCATATGTCAATTAAAAATAAAACATCTCGTGTATAATTTAGTCCTTTTTCCACTGATAGCATCTTCCTTTAATATTGTTTTATTTTCACTCTTTTCCTTTTATGAATACTGACTCAAATTATTTCTTTAACTTTTGTGAACATCATACCAGATTGATGTATCTACATTTATTGCAAATGATTTCCTATTTTCCTCTCTTTAATCCATATAGAATAGTAGCGTTTAAAAACATACCCAAAGAAACAGTTGCAACTTTCTCGTGGTCTCTACTTAGTAGTTTGTTCAATGTTTTGCATATTTTTGCCATTTTATTCTTTTTAGGAGAGCTTTTTTCTGCACCTCTTGTAAGGTGTCTCGGTTTTGTTTTATATCTCATTCAGGTTTTGTTTGTCTGGTAAAGTTTTTATTTTCACTTTACACCTAAGTGATAACTGTGCAAAGCAGAGATTTCTTTTTTTCTCTGTGATTTATCATAACATTTTGTGTATATTTCCCTGTGCTATACAGTGTAATCTTGTTTATCTATTCTACAATTTTGAAATCCCAGTCTATCCCTTCCCACCCTCTACCCCCCCCCGGTAACCACAAGTCTGTATTCTCCGTCCATGAGTCTATTTCTGTCCTGTATTTATGCTTTGTTTTTGTTTGTTTGTTTGTTTTTGTTTTTTGATTCCACATATGAGCGATCTCATATGGTATTTTTCTTTCTCTTTCTGGCTTACTTCACTTAGAATGACATTCTCTAGGAGCATCCATGTTGCTGCAAATGGCATTATGTTGTCGGTTTTTATGGCTGAGTAGTATTCCATTGTATAAATATACCACATCTTCTTTATCCAGTCACCTGTTGATGGACATTTAGGTGTTTCCATGTTTTGGCTATTGTAAATAGTGCTGCTATGAACATTGGGGTGCAGGTGTCATCCTGAAATAGAATTCTTTCTGGGTACAAGCCCAGGAGTGGGATTCCTGGGTCAAAGGTAAGTCTATTCCTAGTCTTTTGAGGAATCTCCACACTGTTTCCCATAGTGGCTGCACCAAACTGCATTCCCACCAGCAGTGTAGGAGTGTTCCCCTTTCTCCACAGCCTCTCCAGCATTTGTCACTTTTGGATTTTTGAATGATGGCCATTCTGACTGGTGTGAGGTGATACCTCATTGTAGTTTTGATTTGCATTTCTCTGATAATTAGTGATATTGAACATTTTTTATGTGCTTTTTGATCATTTGTATGTCTTCCTAGGAGAGTTGCTTGTTTAGGTCTTCTGCCCATTTTTCGATTGGGTTGTTTATTTTTTTCTTATTGAGTCATATGTGCTGCTTATATATTTTGGAGATCAAGCCTTTGTCAGTTTCACTTGCAAAAATTTTCTCCCATTCCGTAAGTTTTCTTCTTGTTTTATTTCTGGTTTCCTTTGCTCTGCAGAAGCTTGTAAGTTTCATTAGGTCCCATTTGTTTATTCTTGCTTTTATTTCTTCTAGGAGAAAATTTTTGAAATGTATGTCAGATAATGTTTTACCTATGTTTTCCTCTAGGAGGTTTATTGTATCTTGTCTTATGTTTAAGTCTTTAATCCATTTTAAGTTGATTTTTTTATATGGTGTAAGGGTGTGTTCTAGCTTCATTGTTTTACATGCTGCTGTCCAGTTTTCCCAACACCATTTGCTGAAGAGACTGTCTTTATTCCATTGTATATTCTTGCCTACTTTGTCGAAGATGAGTTGACCAAAAGTTTGTGGGTTCATTTCTGGGCTCTCTATTCTGTTCCATTGGTCTATATGTCTGTTTTGGTACCAATACCATGCTGTCTTGATGACTGTAGCTCTGTAGAATTGTCTGAAGACTGGGAGAGTTATTCCTCCAGCCTCTTTCTTTCTCTTCAATAATGCTTTAGCAATTCTAGGTCTTTGATGGTTCCATATAAATTTTATTACGATTTGTTCTAGTTCTGTGAAATATGTCCTGGGTAATTGGATAGGGATTGCATTAAATCTGTAGATTGCCTTGGGCAGTGTGACCATTTTAACAATATTGATTCTTCCAATCCAGGAGCATGGAATATCTTTCCATTTTTTAAAGTCTTCTTTAATTTCCTTCATCAATGGTTTATAGTTTTCTGTGTATAATAATTTCGCCTCCTTGGTTAGATTTATTCCCAGATATTTTATTACTTTGGGTGCTATTTTAAAGGGGATTGTTTCTTTACTTTCTTTTTCTGTTGATTTATCGTTAGTGTAAAGAAAGGCAACTGATTTTTGAACATTAATTTTGTAACCTGCTAACTTGCTGAATTCTTCGATCAGCTCTAGTAGCTTTTTTGTGGACCTTTTAGGATTTTCTATATATAGTAACATGTTGTCAGCATATAATGACACTTTTACCTCTTCTCTTCCAATTTGGATCCCTTTTATTTCTTTCTCTTGACTGATTGCTGTGGCTAGGACTTCCAGGATTATATTGAATACGAGTGGTGATAGTGGGCATTCTTGTCTTGTCCTAGATTTTAGTGGGAAGCTTTTGAGTTTTTCACCGTTGAGAACTATGCTGGCTATAGATTTGTCATATATAGCTTTTATTATGTTGAGATATGTTCCCTCTATACCCACTTTGGCGAGAGTTTTTATCATAAATGGGTGTTGAATTTTATAAAATGCTTTTTCTGCATCGATTGAGATGATCATGTGGTTTTTGTCCTTTCTCTTGTTGATGTGACGTATTACATTGATTGATTTCCGTATGTTGAACCAGCCTTGTGTCCCAGTGATGAACCCCACTTGATCATGATGAATAATCTTTTTTATGTGTTGTTGGATTCTATTTGCTAAAATTTTGGTGAGGATTTTGGCCTCTATATTCATCAGTGATATTGGCCTTTAATTCTATTTTTTTGTAGTGTCTTTGCCTGGTTTTGGTATCAGGGTGATGGTGGCTTCATAGAATGAGTTTGGGAGTATTCCCTCCTTTTCAATCGTCTGGAAGAGTTTGAGAAGGACTGATATGAGTTCTTCTTTGTATGTTTTGTAGAATTCCCCGGTGAAGCCATCCGGTCCTGAACTTTTATTTATAGGGAGGTTTTTAATTGCTATTTCTATTTCCTTTCTAGTGATCGGAATTTTCAAGTGTTCAGTTTCTTCTTGATTCAGTTTTGGTGGACAGTATATTTCCAGAAACTTGTCCATCTCCTCTAGGTTATCCAGTTTGGTTCCATATAGTTTTTCATAATATTCTCGTATGATATTCTGTATTCCTATTTTGTTTGTTGCAATTTCTCCATTTTCCTTTCTTAGTTTGCTAATTTGTGCTCTCTCTTTTTTCTTCTTTGTGAGTTTGGCCAGAGGTTTGTTGATTTTATTTACTTTTTCAAAAAACCAGCTTTTGGTTTGGCTGATTTTTTCTATGGTCTTGTTAATCTCTATTGTATTTAATTCCTCTCTGATCTTTATTATTTCCTTCCTTCTGCTGCTTTTTGGGGCTTTTTGTTCTTCTTTTTCTAATTGATTCAAGAGGTGTGTTAACTTGTTTATTTGAATTGTTCTTCTTTTTTGAGGAAGGCCTGTATCGCTATAAACTTCCCCCTTAGCACTGCCTTTGCTGTTTCCCAAAGGTTTTGAGTGGTTTTGCTTTCATTATCATTTGTCTCAACGTATTTTTTAATTTCAGCTTTGATTTCCTCATTGATCCATTGTTTTTTCAATAACATATTGTTTAATCTCCATGCTTTTCTTTTTTTCTCCTTTGTTTCTCTGTTGTTGATTTCCAGTTTCATGGCATTGTGGTCAGTAAAGATGCTTGAGATAATTTCTATCTTCTTAAATTTGTTGAGGTTTCTTTTGTGTCCAAGTACAAGATCGATCCTGGAAAATGTTCCATGTGCACTTGAAAAGAATGTATATTCTATTTTTGGGGGGTGTAAATCTCTGAAAATATCCACCAAATGTAGTTTTTCTATTGTAGTGTTTAATTTCTCTGTTGCCTTGTTTATTTTCTGTCTGGAAGATCTGTCTAGTGATGTTAATGCAGTGTTAAAATCTCCAACTATGATTGTATTCCCATCAATATCCCCCTTTATCTCTGTTAGTAATTCTTGTATGTACTTAGGTGCTCCTATATTGAATGCATATATATTAACGAGTGTAATATCTTCATCTTGTATCACTCCTTTAATCATTATAAAATGTCCTTCTTTATCTTTCTTTATGGCCTTTGTTTTAAAGTCTATTTTGTCTGAAATCAGTACTGCAACACCTGCTTTTTTGGCTTTTCCATTTGCATGGAATATCCTTTTCCATCCTTTCACTCTCAATCTATATGTGTCCTTCACCCTAAAGTGGGTCTCTTTTATACAGCATATTGAAGGTTCTTGCTTTATTATCCACTCTGCCACTCTATGTCTTTTGACTGGAGCATTTAGTCCATTAACATTTACAGTAATTAATGATAGATATGTGTTTATTGCCATTTTGAACTTATCTTTGCAGTTGAATTGGTATATCCTCTTTGTTCCTTTCTTCTTCCTTTTGTGGTTTGGTAATTTTCCTTTGTATTATCATGGATTTATTTAATTTTTGTGACTCCCTTGTAAATTTTTGACTTGTGGTTACACTTTTTTGTAAATCTATTAACCTATACCTGTTTTTATTAAACTGATAATAACATGATCTCAAACCCATCCTACTGTTAAAAAAATTTAAAAAAGAAAGAAAAAAATTGTATATTTCCCTGCCTCCCTCTCCCACTTTCAGTGATTTGTTTGTCTTCTTTTATAATTTCGTGTTTTCTTTATTTGGAATTCATGAGTTATCACCTTTCCAGTTGTACGTTTCTCATTTCTGTAGCATCCTGCTGCTTTTCTATTTAGAATAGCCCTTTCAATATTTCTTTTAGCATGGGTTTAGTGTTGCTAAACTCCTGCAGCTTTTTTTTGTCTTTGAAACTCTTTATTTCTCCTTCTCTCCTAAAGGATAGCCTTGCTGGATAAAGTATCCTAGGCTGCATCTTTTTTTCATTCAGGGCTTTGTATATATCTTGCCACTCCCTTCTGGCCTGTAGTGTTTGTGTAGAGAAATCAGCTGAGAGCCTTATGGGGGTTCCCTTGTAATTCACTCTTTTCTTTTCTCTTGCTGCCTTTAGAATCATTTCTTTATCCTTGACTCTGGCCATCTTCATTATGATATGTCTTGGTATGGGTCTATTTGGGTTCTTCCTGTTTGGGACCCTCTGAGCTTCCTGTACTTGTATATCTGATTCCTTCTTTAAGTTTGGTAAGTTTTCAGTCATGATTTCTTCAAAAACCTTTTCAATCCCCTTTGATCCTTCTTCCCCTTCTGGGACCCCTATTATGCAAAGATTGGGGCGCTTTATATTATCCCATAGGTCCCTTATGCTATTATCATTATTTTTTATTTGCTTATCTTGTACTTCTTCTGAATGGGTGCTTTCTGTTGCCCTGTCTTCTAGATCACTAATTCGTTCCTCTGCATTAACTAGTCGGCTTTGTACAGCTATTAGATCATTCCTCATCTCTGTCAATGAGTTTACCCATTCTACTTGGCTCTTCTTTATAGCTTCAATTTCATTTTTGACATATTTTATATCTCTAAACACTATCTCTTTTAATTCCTTCAGCAATTTGATCACTCCTTTTTTGAAATCTTGATCTAGTAGGCTATCGATGTCTATTTCATTGATCTTTCTTTCAGGGGATTCCTCTTGTTCTTTTAATTGGGAAAGG
This sequence comes from Vicugna pacos, assembly GCF_048564905.1. Classification (NCBI taxonomy): domain Eukaryota; kingdom Metazoa; phylum Chordata; class Mammalia; order Artiodactyla; family Camelidae; genus Vicugna; species Vicugna pacos. The sequence continues at coordinate 63,414,192 of NW_027328741.1, read as the reverse complement.
ATTCTCTGCTTCTTCATCTTGCTCATACCTCTTTGGCACTGTGGTTTATGGAGTATCAGTTGTCTATTTTGGATCTTAAGGATTTTATCTATCTAATGCCTATTTAGGAATAGAACGTAGAAAAAAACACAAAGAAAAAAAGAGAGAGAGAGAAAGATTTTTAAAAGAAGGGACAAAGAGGGTTTGAAAACAGTGTATAATGAATAATAGAAGAGCGAGTTGAAGCAGAGTATTAATCAGGTTGAGTCGTCCTTTTTTAAACCTTTTAAAAAAGGGGGGACGGGGAGATGAATAGATGTATTTGAAACCTGTTTCTAATCAATAACAGGACATCAAAACCCAAGAGAAATAGAAATGAATTAAGAAGTAAAAATTAAGAGAGTAATTGAAAATATAACAGGTAAAAGCAGATTTAAAAAACAAAACAAAACAAAAAAAAAGGGGGTTGTCGGTGTTCTCCTGGAGTCTGTGTGCTTTTAATGTGAAGTCCTTCTGTCTTCGTCCTGTTTTGGAAGCTCAGTTTGTTTTCATAGGCCCTCCGTTGGCGCCCTCTTCTGTGCTGCTCCCAGCACCTGTGGGCAAGCAGATTTCGCCTCCTCCTAACACGGGGTCAGATGCAGCTCTCCTCTGCTGCGGGCGGGCGGGTCACTGCCCCTCCGGATGCCGCAGTCAGATGTTGCAGACTGGCCAGTCAGGAGGGCGGGTCGTGTCCTCTCCCAGCACCTCGGTCAGGGGTTGTGTTCCTGCCCGAAAGGCGGGGGGCCGCTCGGTGAGAGATTTCTTATTTCAGTATTTTGATAATGTCATTTTATTTACACTTGGCATATGTTTTCTGCTCAGAAAACTGCTGATAGCCTAATGGGGGTTCCTTTGTAGATTATCATAACCTTTTTTGGCTGCATTTAAAATTTTACTCTGTCATTGACTTGCCAATTTGCATATCACATATATTGAAGGAGGTCTCTTTGTCTTAAAGTTATTGGTGTTTTCTTGGCTCACACACTTGTATATCAGTTCCTTACCCAGGTTTGCGAATTTATCAACTATTACTTCTTAAAATAAACCATCAGCTGCCATCTAAGTTTCTTCTCCATCCAGAATTTCACTCTAATGTGCACTTCTTGAAGAAATCTGATGGCTATTATAGAATTTCCTCACTTTTCAATATCTTGTATCTCTGCCATCTCCTTTCATTTCCAGTTTTGTATTGGGGAGTTTGCTAATCTCTCTTTCACGAAGACAGTCTTCTTCCAATGCTTTCTGTTGCATTCTTCATCTCATTTACTAAGTTCATCTGGTCCTCCAATAATGTTTGGTTATTTTATAGTTTCAATCTCTTAGGTAATGTATACCTTATCATCATTTATTTTAATCCAGAGCTGAGTAAACTGCTTTCTGGGTTTTGTTTTTTGTATTGAGTTTCTGTATGATATGTCTCTGGATCCCCTATTAGTTATATGGCAATATTCCATAACTTTAAGTTTGTTGCAGTGTTGAAATTGTGTGTGTGTGTGTGTGCGTCTGTTTCGATTTCTGTGTGTGTGTATCTGTGTGTGTGTGTGTGCGTTATAATGTTACTGTGATTGGTCATGGTTTTAGTAAATTTTTGCTCTGATGACGCTAAATAACAGATTGGGAGTTGGAGTCTTTCCTGTTGTTATCTGGTAGTTTGTAATATTGCACAATTTTTGGTTTTACTTACCTGATCTACCTCTGATAATATTTCAAAATGGCACTTTCCAGTCGCTCCTTTTTGGATAAAACATGTGCTTTCATTGTAACTTCTTAGAATTCTATGGAGGTTAATGCCACTGTTGTCCCTGGGACAGCAAACCCTTCCTTTTATTTGATATCCCTTGAGACTCAGTGTACACAATGAAGAAAGGTGTAAACACAGGTGGGTAGTTGGATTCAGGCAAGTGCCTTTGCCATATCCAGTGTTGCAAGGTACTTTTTCTCCACCACTTTGAATGGGGAGTAGGGACAGTGTCATGAATGTCTGAGTGTCTGAAGGATGGAATTTCTGTCTCCATTGTGGCTCCCTCCTAGTTACCTGTGACCATGTGTACTGGTGAACTTGGAGGCTAAAACTGTGTGAATCACTGAGACCCTGTATCTACTGGGTACTCTGAATCTGTGGGCTCAGATACCCTAGTCAGTGGGCTTTGGACGCAGGCAACAACCCTGCTCTTCCCTCAGTTCAGCCACCTTTATGTGTTTTAGCCCACCAAACTTCAGCTGTACACATGCGTTCTGGAGTATTGTTTTGTGTTGTAGTTATTTTTGTTGAGATGTGATCGTTTCACTGATTGTTGATTTAAGGGGAGAGACAGAAATAAATTTAATATATATCACTTTTTCAAAAGTATATGCTTTTTCATTTAAAAGCTTAAATTCTACTATGGAAATTTTAAGAACATTAAAGAAAGTGAACAAAACACCTCCCTTACTATCAGAGTTCTACACAATATTTTGTTTTTCCTGGGGTCTTTTCTTCAATGCTTTTCCCACATACATGCACATTTTACTATAGTATATGACTATAATCTCTTTAAAGTCATTTAATATATTAAAATATATTTCTATGCTGTAAATACAGCCCTGTTGCTTCTCTAATTTATAACTAGTAGCTTGCACATTTCTGTCTTCTCCATCCTTCTTCCCTGTCCCCACATGATACCACTACTTGGTACACTACACATATATATGTGATTCTGTTTCTATTTTTTATGATTATTTCTCTTATATCTTTAGTTTCCTCATGTAAATGATAACGTAGAGTGTTTTTCTCCGTATGACTTATTTTCCTATGTGTAACACTGTCTGGGTCCAGTCTCATTGCTCTGAAAGGCAGAATTTTATTTTTTGATATGACAATGACTAAGTATTTATTATGTTATCTATATTTCACATCTACTTCAGCCAATCATCCATTGATGGGCATTTGAGTTGTGCATCTATCCTTGGCTATTATAAATGATGTTGTTAAGAACATTGAGGTTAATATATCCTTTAAATTTAATGTCTTCATTTTTTCAGATTTGTACCAAAACTTGAATAGTTGCAAGAAATAATGTTTCTATTACAAATTTTCTGGGCACTCTCCATACATTTTTTAAAGTGGATGTATCAATTTATATTTCCACCAAAATTGTACGTGGGTTCCCTCTTATCGACTTTCTTATTAATGTTTGTCATTTGAAGAATTTTTTTAATAACCATTTTGGTTGCTGTGAGATTATATTTCATCCTGGTTTTGATTTACAATTTCCTAATGAGTAACGTTACGTTTCTATGTATGTGCATGAAAATCATCCACATGTGTGTTTTTGAAAATTTTCCATGAAGATCCTTAAACTATTTTTAACTTGTGGCCTTTGTTTTTAAATATTGAGTCTGATATGCTACATATTGAAGCTTTCATTTGCTCTGCAAAAGGTTTTGCACTTCACACTTATACAAGAAGTGGAATCTCAATAACACATAGTACATCTATTGCTTCCTCAGTAAACTAAAAATTGTTATTTTTACTTTTCCTTTTTTTCTACTTAGGAGGTAGATCAAAAACAAATATTGCCTTGATTTATCTCAAAGTCAGTTCTGCTCCTGTTTTTGGTCAGAAATTGTATAGTTTCAGTCTTTCCATTTAGGAAATTAATCCATTTTTATCTTATTTTATATATTATGGAAGGAAGTGCTCTTGCACCTTCATTTTACATGTACTGTCCAGTTTTCCCATAACTACTTGTTGAAGAGACTGCCTTTTTTCCATTGTATACTCTTGCCTCCTTCATTGTAGACTAATTGACCATATGTGTGTGTGTTTATTTTAGGACTCTTTATTTTGTTCCATTGATGTATGTGTTTCTTTTAGAGCAATATTTTGATGTTTTCATTACTGTAGCCTTGTAGTATGTTCTAAAGTCAGGGAGGATAATACCCACAACTTTGTTCATTTTTGAAAGATAATTTTAGAAAACTTGTGCATTTCATATTTTTGTATAAATTTTAGTATTTTTCTCCTTGTTTTTTGAAGAAACTTATGGATTCTGTGAGAATAGAAATTTACTAAAAATAGAAACCTGGGAAAAATAGTAAAGTGTGGAGGATAAATCATACAATATTAAACAACAAATGGATTGCTGTATAAATCAAAGAAAAAATATATAAAGAAATATGACTACAAAAACAAAGTCCATGGGGTATAGCCAAAGGAGTATTAATAGGGATGCTTATAGCAAAATAATCCCACTTATACAAAGAAGAAACATCTCTCTTAAATAACATAATCTTACAAACAAAAGATGTAGCAAAATAATAAACAAACTAGTAATTAGAAGGAAAGACAGCTGAAAGGTCAGAACATAAATTAATAAAATAAAGATTAAAAATAGAAACATCTAATCAAACTAAATAATGCCTTTTGAAAGAAAAATAAAATTGATAAACTGTAACTAGACTCATGAGCAAATTAGAGAGTACAGATTAATAAGCTCCAAAATAAATGAGAAGTTTCAGCTTATATCAAACTAACACAAAGCATCACAAAGAAGACAGAACAAATTACATGCCAATAAAAATGGATAACCTAGAAGAAATGGACAATGTCTTAGAAACACTTAATCTCCAGGATGGAATGAGAAATAGAAAATATGAACAGATTATCACTAATGAAATTGAATAAGTAATTAAATAAAATCTCCCATGAAACAAAATTCCAGCCCTACTCAGCTTCACAGGTGACTCCTGCCAAAAATTTAGAGAAGAGCAATCAAAAATACGTCTCTGAGAATTCCAAAATTTTGAAGAGGAAGGAAGGATTCCTACACCACCTATCTGTATCACACTATTATCACTAAAATGTTAGCAAAGCAAACAATACATTAAAAGGTTTATACATTATGATTAAGTCCATTTCCTTCCAGGCATGCAAAAGTAATTCATTACCCAGAAATTAATTAATATGATACATCACACTAACAATTTGAAGAATAAATATTACATGGTCACCTAGAAAGAGTCATAAAATATTGTGACATATTCAGTATCTATTTAAGATTATATTTCTCCTCAAAGTGGGCATAAGGAAACATACTTCAACACAGTTAAGGTCATATATGATAAGAACTCATCTAACATGACACTCACTGATTAAAAGCTGAAGGCATCTCCTTTAAGAGCAGGAGGAAGTCAAGAATGCTCACTCTTACCACTTTTATTAAGTATCGTATTGGAAATTCTAGCCATAGCTATCCAAAATAAAAGTAAATAAAATTAGCTATTTCAGAAAAGGAGTAAAAGAATGTGTTTGCAGAGGAAATACTTTAAAAAGAAATCCTAAATAAGATGCCACTATACTACGAGGGCTTATCAATGCATTTGGTAAAATTTCAGAATGTAAAATTAACATACAGAAATCTTGCATTTCTACACACTAACAACAAGCTAACAGACAGAGAAAGTAAGGGAACTGTATCATTTAGAGTTACATTACAAAAAAATCAAGAAATGTATCCATCCAAGGAGGTAAAGGACTAGTCTCAAAAAGCTATAAAATATTTATAACACAAATTGAACGTAATGCAAACAGATGAAAGGATATACTCTGTTAATAGATTAGGAAAAATATTGTTTAAGTGACAGTACTAGACAAGAAATTACACAAATTAAATTAAGAGCCTTTTAAAATACCAAGGGCATTTTCAGACACTTAAAATAATTAATTCTTAAATTTACATGTAAACACAAAAGAGTTGAAATCACAGAAAAAAGAAAAGGAAAGAAAACAACCAAACTAAAAACACAAACAACTTTGACATAGTACAAAGAGGATGTATCACTGTCCCTATTTTTAATCTATAATACAAAGCAACAGTACTAAAAAGAATATGGTAGTGGCACGGAAGAAACAGAATAATGGAACACAACGCAATGCCTAAAAATGAAGTCAGAGAGTTATGGTCATTTAGACCATTTTAAAAATGAATATTCAGTGGGGGAAAGTAACAAACAGGCACATGAAATCAGTAAATATAACTAACCATCTGAAAAATGCAAGTCCATAACACAATGAGATTTTATGTCAGTCCTGTCAGAATGACTATTATCAAAAAGATAAAAATATAAGTTTTGGTGAGGATGTAAGTAAAAGCACCCTAATTCACTACTTGAGTGAATGTAAATTTGTGCTGCCACTGTGGAAAACAGTATGGAATTTTATCTAAAAATTAAAAATGAAATATGATCCAACATTTCCATATCTGGATACTTATTGCAAGAAAATAAAAACACTAATCAGGAAAGAAAAATTCAAACCTATATTCACTGTGGCATTATTTACAATAGCCAGGATATAGAAGAAAATTAATTGCTCATCAATAGATGATGGGTAAAGAAGATGTGTGCTTATAGTATATATATCAACCCATCTATTAACTAGAGATTTATATATATATATAATATATAAACACACTAAATATATATATATATATTAATATATCTATATAATTCAGTGGGTTATTACTTAGCTCTAAAAAGAATAAGTTCTTGTCATTTGCAACAAATGGGTAGACTAAGAGGGTAATACGCTAAGTTAAATAAGTCAGAGAGAGAATGACAAATGCTGAATGGTTTTACACATATTTGGAAATTAAAACAAATGAACATAACAAAACAGAAATGGAGATATAGATATAGAAAAAACAGGTTGTTCACAAGAAGGAGGGAAATGTGGTGAAGAAAAAGAAATAGTTGAGGATAATTAAGAGAGAAAATTTTCCAGTTGCAAATTAAACGAGTCAGGGAAGAGAAATATACAGTATGGGGAATAGTCAATAACTATGAAATATTTTAAATAGCAAAATATAATAAATAGATTTAATATTGTGATCAGTTTTAAATGTATTAAAAATAGCAAACAGTATATTATGTAAGAGAAACAAACAGTTTTATACATTAAAGTACACTTCAAAAACAAACAAACATACTTATAGAAAAAAAATTTGATTTGTAGTTAACAGAGTCGGGGTTGGGAAAGGAGAAATTGATTCAGGCACTCAAATGCTACACACCACCAGCCGAAAAATAAACGTGTTCTAGGGATGAATCATAGTAACATGAAAATTACAATTAATACTGCTTTATGTTCTATATGAAAGTTGTTAAGAGATTAGACCATATGTTTTCTCATCACAACAAAAATACAAAATGTATTTCTTTGAATTTGTATCTAAATGAGATAATGAATTCTCCCTAAAGAAGCTATGATATTTATTTCATGATACTTATAAATCAAATCACTATCCTGTGCACCTAAACTTACACAATGTTTTATGCTAATTATATCTCAATAAAAGCGGAAGGAAAAATGGAAATTCAATGGTCATTTTTTCCCATGTCATTTCTCATGATTGTTTTTGCAGTAAGTAAACTTGAGTCATGATATACTTATCGTAGGTAAAGATAATAATAAGTAAGTGATTCTAATAAATTATGCATAAAGATAATAATAAAATTAGTGCTTTAACATGCCTTAAATTTTCTTCATGTTAACAGCCCACTCTTTTTGCAGGCATCAAAATTTCACTCTGTGTATTCATCTGAGATTAGGGAATGGATTCAAATTTAACCCTGGCTGCTCTCGCTCTGAGTGACAAAGTTCACTGTCTGTGACCGATGGTCTCATCTCCCTGATATCATCTGTAGGAAATGAATATGCAAGGTTGCTAAAAATCTCAGCATGGAAAAATCTCAGAACTCCTACAATTCTTAACGGTTTTGCAATGGGAATGCAATACTGACAAAGACTACATTTTGGAAAACAATGTGGTGTTTTCTCATGGTTGCATTAGGGGATGTGAGGATAATCCCTGAGATCTAAAACAATAATTCTTGCTCAAGTGCTGGGCAAAGAAGTGTAAAGTTTCTGCATTATTAGGACAGAGAACTGCTTTCAAAATTATGACTATGCTCACTCTATTCCAGGTAGTCATAGGAAAGATAGGTTATTGCAATTTCTAAGTGAACAGGAATAAGTCAGTGGTTCAGTCTCTATAAATTAGCCAATGGGTGTTCAAAGCCAAAATAAGTTGTGTCAACAATGAAAATAAGAGAAAAAAATTAGACATAAGCTTAAATTAAAAAGGAGACACAGTCCTGTGCTCTGTTCTGGGGACTGGAAAATGTATATGCCTCAGTCCAATTCAAGGGTTCAGTGGCTTGGCCCTAGTATCAACTCGGGATTCAATGAACAGATAACAATTAGAATACTGGAAAAAATATAATCTCTCTCTCCCTGATCTGAAGAAAACCTGGTGGTTCAATGAATCTCTTATTTCACAGAGATTCTGCCAGATGCAGGGGAATAATTCGCGGATGACTAAACTAAGACAAACTTAGTTACTGCTTAACAATCCATCTTCATACACACACAGTGGTAGACAGATTTGTAGTATTTAGTGGGAAGAATTCAGTGGACAGAGCTCAGAGTATAGTTTTCAAACACCAGCCAACTTTTGTACTTTTGCAAATAGTCTAGCTTTACCCTGGTAGAAAATTACAGATGGACAAATAATATTCTTCCTTAGAATTTCTAATTTTGAATTTAAACTGCAGCTTTTGACTTATCAGTATAGAACCTTGTTAAGATGATCACATTAAGACACACTTTCTGATAAGAGAGATGGAAACTAGCTACTGAACCAGCCCATTTGAACCCTTGACTGCTAATGTAAGCAACAAAATTTCCACCATTAGGGTTGTGTTGACAAATATAGAAGCTTGATGTTCCTGTTGTAGTAACAGCCACTGCTGTCCAGACAGAGTTCTCCAGCTGCAAGTGGGCTCTTTTCTTCTTTTGGTAAAGGTCATATTGGTGGGATGTTGCTAGAGATTACCCTGGCATATTTTCAAGTTCTCCAGATTATCAAAGGCTTTCTTCACAATTGATGACACAGTTTCAGGACTCAATGTTGCCATTTCAGTCTTATCAGATGACACTGGCTGCATCATTGTGAGAAGAAGCCTTATGCTCCCTGACCTTGCCTACAATTTTCCAGCATATCTTGGCATTTCACATTCTGAAAATGCTTCACCGTTTATTTTAAATCAATGGGAAATAGTCAAAGTCTTCCATGGATATTTTATATTTCCTAGTATCTGCAGAAATTTGGTATTCTTGAAGTTGGACAAATTTTTAATTCTACCATCCTTGCCTCCTAGTAGTTCACACATTTTAGACTGCAATCTGGTTACTGAATATGACCACCTCATCCAAGGGGCTAATACCTCTTAGATACTTACTGTGTGAATGTTAGAATCGGCACAAGTTATGTGGGGTGTATAAACCTAAATTAAATGTTTGCAATGGCAATGTCTCTTCTGGACAAATCTCTAATTCTAAGAAGTAAATTAATTAGAAGGCAGTAGATTTATTGGTATGTGGAAGAGAATCAGATTATTTGGGGTGGATGGGTGATGAAGAGACAGGAAAAATTCCAGCAAATGAGAATGGAATGCTTTAGGCCTCTGGAGTCAGGAATTAAGAAGAAATAATACTTTGTCTCCTTACCTACTTCTATTTACTATCTTGAGTGACTAGTCCTTGGGCTATGAAAACAGCTAGTTTGTGGCAAAGAGTAAAGAACATAACAAAATAGTTTGAAATCCATGAGAGTTTTGTTGTTTCAGGAAAGAAGATTTTGCTTTAAGTCAACATGTGTTTTTCATTCACTAAATACTAAAATGCATCCTGTGGCATGTACTGTGCTTAGTGTCCTGGTATCCATGTTAGACAGGGAAAGGGGAATAGACAGAAAAATTCTAAGTAGGTAAAAGGAGGACACCCAAAGTCGAAGGATGAGTTGTTGAAATGTGGTGAGGTTGCAGCTAAAATAGCTGACAAGCATTTGCCTGCATGGATCTCCAGATACAGTGAAACATAAAGACATGCCAAGGTAGTCAGATGCCAGATTTATAAAGAAATGACTAAACTAAGTTGAGTTGTGGTCTTAGATTTGGAAAGGCATTAAGAGACACCCTGAGGATGTAAGCTTGTCTTTGGCTGGAACATAAAAGCAACAGAAAGTATTGACTAGAAAATATAGTGTAGGCAGTTGAGGGCAGGAATTGAAAGCACCAATTGGAATGCTTTGAGAACAGCACAAAGAAGACCATAGATAAAATTACTTCTTATATTCTACCACATGATGAATGTGCCATCTGAGACTATATCATGTGACATTTATGATTCCAGGGATGACATTATAGAGACCATGATCCCTGGGCAGGTTCCTGCATTTATCTCCTGTTCCAACCTATCCTAACTTAACACTTTTAACACTTTCCCGGATGAACCAGAACCACTTAGTACTTTTCCTTCTCTCCATGTTTCAGTCTTTTTACAAATTCTTCCATTTTCTCATCTTCCTTACAAGAAATTATTTAAATTTACTATATTTTTCCATCAAATGATCATATCAATAAAATATCTCTTTTTTCTTTAAATGGTAACTTAGTCTCCCTTTTAACTCTTAATTCTATTTAAAAATAAAGTAAAGAAAATAGTGGTACACAACTATGTTTATTGTTCAAATAAGAAATTTGCAGGTATTTGTTGATATTTGCCAACATCAGTTTTAATCTTTGTTATTCTGCATAAACTGGTAGTCATCTGGTAGATCATTTGTAATTGGGATGACGTTCATAAACTGAAGATGGCTGATGAATTGTCGTTGAAAGAAAGGTAGCTGATGTATCAGATATCACTGGCACTGTAAACCGTGGGTTGCTCCCTTGTTGAACTTTCGAAAAATGACCTTCATCTGCAGATATGTTGTGATATCTATTTGGAAAATTTGAAGGCTCCACCATCAGTCCATTATAATTGCTCAGTATGGGAGACAAGATCCTGTACTGAGAAGTAGAAGCTGTAGTTGTAATGAAGTTCAAAACACGGCCATTTGCTTCCGTGTAGCTGCTTTGAGAGTGCCCGTTGACAGTGGTCAACTGATTTAGAATAGCACGTTGATCCTCTACAATTTGTTCTGGTGGTCTTACTGACATTGATGATGGAGGAGAAAAATCACCTCTGATTGGGTTATTTATACCACATATTATGTGGCTAGTTGAGGGCTTTCTTATTAGAGGCATGTTTAAATTTGTAGAAAGTAAAAATGCACATTCTCCACTAGTGTCAGCCAGAAAAATAGAATTATTATTATCCACATTACACCCTGCTTTAAAGTGCTTCTTTTTGGAAACTACAGCCAATGAAGATAACAGAGAGGCATTTTTAATCTCAACTCTTCTTTTTATTCTCACTAAAAGCTGGGGACAGGCTCGTTTAAAATTTGGATTATGATAGAAGTGCAGCTACAACCAAAGGAGAAAGATTTTAGTAATTTTTATCCAAAATAGAAGGCTACAATAAGCCTAACCTATAAAACCTCAGATTTCACGTTTACTATGCAAAGATAATATCATCAGAATATGAACATTGCTGACGATATTTTGAAGTTCCTTGTTTGGAAAATGCATATTTAAATATTATACTCATGAAATTTTAGGAGTTAGCATTTGCAGTAATGGTGAATGCCACTTTTTAAAAGCAGCTTTTCTACCTATATTTAGATTTCTGGTAAGATTCATAGTTGCAAGCAAAGTTTCTCATAATCTTGACTACTTAAGGCACTGTCCTCATTTTTCAGAAAAAAATAATGGATTTAAACACTAGTAGTTTTATACAATTTTCAAAATCCAGCTTTGCATTCATATTACCGAAGATTGATGTATAAAATAAAATTTTATATATAAGTTACCAATTGGTAACAAAAATTTCCAAATACCTTGCTTAAAACAGAGACTTCTTTTGCTTCTGCCAGAAAGTCAGCTAGACAAGCAGACCTTTGAAAATTCTGCTGCACTTACTAAACCTATAAAGATTAAGCTGTCTAACTAAACTTTTCATACTTCCAGTTCCAAATATTCTGAAAGGGGGCTTTGTTTCCAAAACTTCCTTCTTAAAGACATCTTCATCAATCACTATGGAAGTTCCATTATCATCCCACCAGATGGATTTAAATTGGTCATTCCCAGCCATTTTCCAGTGTTTTTTTATAAATCTCAGTGAACGAAAATCATTATCTTCATCTGGTTCAGAGACACAAAGTGCCTAACATGGTGTTTTTATCAAGGATTCTTCAGACAAAGTCTGAAAAGCATTTTCTTCAAACATAGATCTCAAGTCCAAGTCCCCAGAGAATGATTGATCACACAATAGAGATTTACCAGAGTTTTCTGAACCTGTTGGTCTAAATTTACTAGACACATCCTGAATTTCTGAAGAAATATGTGCCATCTCAAATAACTTTTTCTACAGCTTCTTTCCTAATCTGCATGATTTTGAGCACTGCAGCTTCAAATGCTGCTTTGGCAGGCCTGCACAGATAAACTGCTAGTCTATAACAATGGTTCTCAACCTTAGTAGATGTGACATCTCAAAACGAGTTGTCTCCTAGCAACTCAAGTGTAACATTCAGCTAGTGTTTACTTCTCATTCATCCAGTTAATATGAAACATATAGGATGCTTATTTTTATAGTGTGATATGCAAATATTATCCACACAATATCTTTTTAAATAATTTAATTTTGGGGTCTATGAAATAAATCCAATCTCCATACTTTTGTACACAAATTTATACCAGATCCGTGAACAGAGTATAAATAATGCACAAAATATATAAAATAATTTTAAAGTTATGGAATTTAAAGTGAAATTTGTGCAAAACCTGTACAGAAAATGTAAAACTATTTCATCATCATTTGTAATTAAACTGAAATATAATTTGATTTGGAAATGGAAGTAGGTATTTATCTGTGTTGATTACAATAAGTAACTATATTCAAAACATGAGAAGAATAAATATCAGTTTATTTGGTATGTTTATAAATAAATGTTAAATATTTATGAAATAAAATTAGATTAAAATAATAAATCAAATGTAAGAAATTCCAAACGGGTCAATTTTTGTTTTAAATTGTAATTCAGTGCTATTAGTAATAAATGTAATTTAATATTCTACTCTAAATTACAGAAGAGCCAACCTTATTGTATATTTACAAATGTTTATTTTTTGCCATTCTTTCACTCAGAGGTTTCTCAGTCCCTATAAGGAAAAATTTTTCTTGTCATCTTTATAATCCATTTTCTTGTGGATTCTGTTAAGTGTTTCAAAATGATGTTGATAAATACAGTTATGGACAAGGTCCTGCATTCTATCAGCATTGAATCCATTAAAGGGCAAAGAATCAAAAAACAAAGAAATAACAGTATATGTTGGTTGACGTGCAATGACCAGGTAATGCATTTTAGGAAGCAATATGTTTCCCAGTCCTTAAACAGTTGGCATTGTAAGTATAATACAGCAATTTAAGGGAAGTGCTTTGTGTACTAATTGTAAATAATAGCTATGTTCTGTATCAGTAAACTGTAGTAAATCCAGTTCTTCCAAAATTTATATTCTTTATTTAGAAATAAATTCCATTAATTATAAGCCAAATTCAAAATGAGTGATAAAATTTTTAAATAAATAAATATACACTCAAACTACAATGTAAAATTTTCCTTCACTATCTGTAAATTCCATTCTAAATAAATAATAGCAACCAGACTTCATGGCATATTATAAGTATTATTAAGTATAGTTAAGTTGGATTTAGTGCTCATTCATAAATATTATTTAACATACAAAAATGAATATATGTTACACCACCATTAAAAAAGAAAGAATTAAAAAATAACAATCTCAATAAATGTAGGAGAATTATTGACAGATCAGATCTTAATTTTTTATAAAAATATTCTTTACAAATTTGCTCTAGATAGAATGTAACTAAACATAATAAAAGCCTTATAGGAAAAACCCATGACTAACATCAAGTTCAATGTTAACATACAGGAAGCTTTTCCTCTGGTCTAGTGATAAGAAAAAGTAGCTCATTTTGACAAGTCCTAAATTACACTACTAGAAGTCTTAGTCAGAAAAACTAGTCAAGAAAAATATAAAAGGCATCCAACTTGTAAAAAAGCAGTAAAGTTTTTACAGAAGACATAATTCTGCATAGATAGAAAACTCCATAGGCTCCTCCAGTGACTGTTAGAACCAATGAACAAACATAGTAAACTTGCAGAATACAAAATCAATATACATATATATGTTGCATTTTTATATAGTAACAACAAATTATCAGAAAGATAAATTAGGAAAACAATTGTGTGTGAATTTATACCAACAAGAATAAAATAGGAATAAATTTGTTAAGTGAAATAAAAGAACTTAACATAGATGTATAAATTACAGGGGCAAGAAATATATGTAAACAAAATAAATAGAAAGATATTCTGTGCTCATGGACTGTGTACAATGTGAGGAAATATTCTAATCAAGTTTTTACATGTTCAATCTCCCCAGCACTAATTATTGAGGAGAATGTCTTTACTTCATTTTATACTCTTGCTTCCATTTTCATGGGTTAATTGATCATAGGTGTGAAGGATTATATCTGGTTGCTCTATACTCTTCTATAGATTGGTGTCTGTTTCTGAGCCAGTATCATGTTGTTTTAATTACTAAAGCTTTGTAGGACTGTTTAACATCAGAGATCTTTACACCATTAGTTTTAATACTCTTTTTCAAGATTATTTTGGCAACTCATGTTCTTAGTGGTTACATATAAATTTTGAAATTATTTATTCTACTTAATGGAAAAATCTCATAGGTATTTTGACATGAATCACACTAAATATAGATTCCTTTGATTAGTATGTTTGTTTCAACCACATTGTTTCACAACATTAACATAAGAGATCTTTTCATTCCTTTGGATCAGTTTTAATTTCCTTCACCAATATTTTCTGTTTTTTAACGTATAGGTTTTCACCTTACTTGTTACCTTCATTTCTAGATGTTCTTAACATATATATATAATTATATACATAATATTTTTAAACTCCTTTCCTACACAAATACAGCAGGCAGAATGCAGTGGCAAGACATATTCAAAGTCCTGAATGAAAGAAAATTTTAATCTAAGATACTTTATCAAGCAAGGCGATCTCTTAGAATAGAAGGAGAGATAAATAACTTCCACAAAAGGAAATACTAAAAGAATTTAGAAAGAGAAAAAGAAATAATGAAAGATCTACTCTAATTTAAAAGGAAGCAGGATGCCATAGAAAAGAGAAAAATATAATTAGAAAGGCAATAACTAAAATGACTTACAACAGAATAAATATGATGTTGTAAAACAGGACATCAAAATTTTTAAGGGCCAGAGAGTGAAACAGGACAATACAGAGTATTTTCTCCTTCTTTCTGTTTTCTGTAAAATGGGTAAGAGTTTGTATTCTTATCAGTTAAATTAAACAGATATTGTACGGGTCAATATAAATACAAAACAATATAACCATAAGTCAAAATCTTACAATGAAGTCACAAAGCCAAAAGGAAATCAAGATAAAAGAAAACTTATCAAGCCACAAAAAGAAAAAGAAATGAACAAAAAGGAAATACCAAATCAACTGGAAAATGAAGTTCAAAATGGAAATAAACACCAGTCTATCAATAATTATCACAATGGTTAATGGACATTGTGGTTCAATCAAAAGATATATATTGTCAGGTGGGATAATATAACAAGACCCTACATTATGAAGCATACAAGAAACCTACTTTAGAAAGAGGAACAGATATCAATTGAAAGTCAGAAGATGGAAGAATATATTCCATGCAAATGCACATAACAAGAAAGCAGGACTAGTAGTACTGACTTCACACAAAAGAGACTTTACAAGAAAGGACATAGACAAAGATAAACAAGGACATGATATAATGATTAAAGGAGCAATACTAAATGAGGGTATTATACTCATTAAGATATATGCACTCAATATAGGAGCACCTAAATACATAAAGGAAATACTAATAGATAATAAGAGAGAAATCACTGGGAACACAATCACAGTAGGAGACTATAACACCACATTACCATCAATGGAATGGTCTTTCACACAGAAAATTAATAAGGGAAAAAAGATACTAATAGACATGATTAAATAATTGGAGTTGGTTGATACATTCAAAGCATTACTTCTACCCAAAACAGAATATACATTCTTTTCCAGTGCGTATGGTGCATTTTCTAGGAAAGATTATGAACTCAGGCACTGAAGAAGTCTCAACAAATTTAAGAAGATAAAAATTATTTCAAACAACTTTTCTGTGTATAATACCATGAAAAAAGAAATCAAACACAGAAAAACAGGGAGAAAAATGTCAGCATCCAGATTAAAAAACATGGTACTAAAACAAGTGGGGGGGTAATCAAGTAAAAGAAGAAAATATAAAATATCTTAAGAAATATGACAAAACACTACACAAAGTCTAAGGAATACAGTTAAAGCAGACTTTAGAGGGAAGTTCATAGTGACAAGGCCCTCCTCAAAGTAGAAGAACAATTGCAAGTAAATAATCTAATGTTCTATGTAAACTAATCAAGAAAAGAAGAGCAAACAGAACCAAAAGTCAGCAGATAGAGGGAAAATTTAAAAAAGAAAGAAGAAATAATTGAAATAGAGATTAAAAAATAGAAAAAAAATCAATCAAACTATTTTTGAAATAGTAAACAAAATTGACAAATCTCTGGACAGACTCACCAACAAGAAAAGAGAGAGAACACAAATAATATAAAAATGAAAATGGAGAAACTACAAAGTGTACAACAAATTTACAAAATATCATAGGGGAATTACATGAGCAACTGCATGGAAACAAACTGGATAACCAGGAAGTAATGGATAAGTTTTTGGAAATATTCAGCCCACCAATATTGCATCTAGGAAAAAGTAACCATTTGAAAAGACAGATCACCAGAAATGGAATAAAATTATCAATAAAATAAAAAAAATGTCTGTAAACAAAATTCAGACCCAAATAGCTTCACTGGGGAATTTGACCAAACATGCAAAGAAAAATCCATACCAGTCCTCCTCAAACTCTTCCAAAAGATTGATATGGAGAGAGTACTCCCAGACTCACACCATAAGGCCAAAATCAACCTGATAAAGAAACCAGACAAAGACACTACCCCAAAAAGAAAACTATAGGCCAATATCATTGATAAACATAGATGTAAATGTGCGTAAGAAATTATTAACAAACAGAATCCAACATCACGTAAAAAAAAATCATGCACCATGGTCAAGTTTGGTTCATCCCAGGAACACAAGGATGGTTTAACATATGCAAATCAATCAATCAATTGTGATACACCATATCAACAAAAGAGAAGACAAAAATGATATGATCATCTCATTAGATGTAGAAAAAGGATTTGATAAAATTTAACACCTATTTGCAATAAAATTTCTTATCACAGTGGGCATAGAAGGACCATATCTCAACATAATGAAAGCTATTTATGAAAAAAATATAGCTAGCAAAATACTCAATGGTGAAAATCTGAACCCCTTCCCAAAAAAACCTGAGACAAGACAGGATGCCCATTCTCACAATTTCAATTCAATATAGTCTTGGAAGTCCTAGCCACAACGTTCAGGCAAGAAAAAGAAATAAAAGTTTCAGACTGGAAAAGAAGAGGTAAAATTGTCACGATATGCAGACATGACACTATATACAGAAAAGTGTAAAAGCTTCACAAAAAATTACTTAGGGTAAAAAAGGAACTGGGCAAGGTACCCAGAGTAATGTATAAAAACCAATTGTATTTCTTTACACTAACGTTGAATCAACAGGAAAACAAATTATAGAAACAACCCCTTTTATAACTGCACCAAAAACTATAAAATATTAAGAATATCTCTGACCAAGTAGGTGAATGACTTATACATGGAGAACAAGAAAACATTGATTGAGGAAATCAAAAAACATTTGAAGAATTGAAAAGATACCCAATGGTCTCATAATGGAATAAATAATATTGTTAAAATGGCAATACTGCCCAAGGCATTCCACAGACTTAATGTGATTTCCTATCAAATTATGCAAAACATTTCTTTTTAGGACTGAAACAAATGATCCTAAGATTTATATAGAAACAAAAAAGATCCATAATTTCCAAAACAATACTGAAGACAAATAAAGAGGCTGCAGCAATAACCCGCCTGGTCTCCATACACTATTGCAGAGCTACAATAATCAAAATGACATGATATTGGTACAGAAACAGGCATATTTACCAATGGAACAGAATAAAGAGCCTAGGAATAGATCTACAGTCCAATGTACAATTAATATTTTACAGAGTAATCAAGAATATGACAGAGAAAAGACCATCTCTTCACCAACTGTTGTTGGGAAAACTGGATAGAGGCATCAGAGCAATGGAGTTAGAACACTCCATCACTCCATACACAAGAAGAAACACAAAATGGCCTGAAGAGTTAAATATAAGGCAAGACACTGTAAATCTCCTAGAAGAAAACATACACAAACACTCTGAGATAAATCTCAGCAATGATCTCCTAGAACAGCGTATCCAGGTAATGGATGTAACAGCAAAATTAATAAATGGGACCTAATTAAACTTATAAGCTTTTGCACAGCAAAGAGAACCATAAACAAACGAAAATGACAACCTACAGGATTAAAAAAAATATTTAGATGTGATGAAACTGACAAAGTCTTAATTTCCAAAATATAAAGACTTCATACAACCTAATAATAATAATAAAAATCAAGAAACCCTATCTGAAAATGGGCAGAAGCCCTAAACAAGCAATTCTCCATTAGAGACATATAAATGTCACATAGAAATATGAAAAAAATTGCTCACTGTCATTATCAGAGAAGTGCTATTTAAACCTATAATGAAGTATCACCTCACGATAGTCACAATGGCCATCATTCAAAGTCCACAGACAATAAATTCTGGGGAAGCTGTGGAGAAAGTGAACCCTCCTACACTGTTGGTACAAGTGTAGTTTGGTGCTGTCATTGTGGAAAACAGGATGGGGATTCTTCCAAAGAATAAAAATAGACTTAACATAAAATCCAGAAATCTCACTTCTGGGTATATATCAAAGAGAACACTAATTAAAAAGTCACCTGCACCCCAATGTTCTTAACAGTGATATATACAACAGCCACGAAATGGAAGCACCCTAATTGTCCATCAACAGATGGCAGTATGCAGAATTCATGCCATATTTACACAATGGAATAATATTCTGGCATAAAAAATGATACAGGAATGACATTTGCAGCAAAATGGATGTCCCTAAAAAGTGCCATTCTGATTGAATTATGCCAGAAAGAGAAAGAAAAATAACACATGACATGATATATGTAGAACCTTAAAAATAAATTTGGATGAGAACACTATGATTTGATCTACAAAACGGAAACACCCTTGCAGATCTACTTAATAATCTTATGGTTTCTACAGAAAGGGGATAGGACAGAATATATTTGGGAGCTGAAGATTTATAAATGTTATCCATTATATATAAAACTAGATTGTTTCAAGACGTCATTTGTATGACACAAGGCAGTATGTTAAATATCGTGAAGATAAATTTAATAGGAACACAAATATATGCATGAAGTGGAACACTGTGCTATACACCACAGATTGACACATTGTAAATGGCAGTATTTCAATGATAAATAAATGAATAAATAAGTAAATAAATAAGTAAATAAATAAATAGATAGATAACATTTAATAATAAAAGAAATACAAAGATTCACACTACTTAACATTCACCTCAAGAATCTAAGAGTAAACAAAAAATAAAGAAGAAAATTGAATGAATGAGAGTAAGGCAAATAACAAGAGAAACAATTGAAAAAATAAAAAAAAACCTAAGTCTGTTTCTTTTAAACATAAAGTGGACAAATGTTTAGGTTCATTAAGAAAATAAAGACTGAAATAAAATTAGAAATAAAAGAGAAGATATTACCACTGATGTTGTAGAGATGCAGAGCATCATAAGAAATTACCACTAGCCAACAAATTGAATGACCTAGAACAGAAGACAAATTCCCAGAAACATATGTCTTCCAATACTAAATCAAGAAGAAATTAGCAAGTAAAATTGTGCAAAAGTGTGTATGAGTAAATCAGTAATCCAAATCTCACAAACCAAAAATTATTTACAAGAAGACTTTACCGGTGTATTTTGTCATACATTTGAAGACAATTTTTCACCAATTCTTCCCCAAATCTTCCAAGAATTTGAAGGGGGTGAAAGTTTCCAAACTTGTTTTATGATGCCAGCTTTATTTGCATAACAATTTTAGAAAGGACACTATACGCAAAATATTGAATATTAGCCCTGATGTACGTTTGTGCCAAAATTCTCAACAAAACACAAGCAAAATGAATTCAACAACACATTCAATATATCATACACATACATGAGTAAAGAGATTTATCCCTGGGTTTAAGGATACTTCAAAATATTCAAATCAATAAAGGTGACATGCCACACTAATAGAATGAGAAGTAAAACTCACATAATCATCTCAGTAGGTGCAAAAAGAGCATTGTATATAATACAACACCCTTTTAAGATACTCCCAACAAATTAAACTAACCCTGTCAGTGGCAAGATATCATATACACACAAACACTGTGTGGAGAGAAGCGAAGAAGTTCCCTGTTTATTTATTCTTAGAAGAAGCATTTATACAGGACATGCACAATAACTCACATATCATCTAAGTTATAACAATGTTAATAAAATTAAACTATTTATGTCCCCATGCTCCTGCAGTAAGCACAGGATGTTATATGATAAAGGATTCTTTTAAAGTTCATCACGGAATTTCATTAAGTAGGCCATCTCTTATCCAGCAGGCTGTGCCTGTCTTAGGTTGTCTTCCTCTGAGGATCTTACCCAGCATAGGCTATCCAGCCATCCATACTGGATACATTTAGTAGGCCATTTCTTCTCCAGCCTGGATATGTGACATTCCTCACAGCTTGTTTACCAGTTCAGCCCATGGGCTTATTCTCTAGAGCCTTCTGACATGGGCCTACAAACACAACATCCCTTGACAGAAAAATGGATGAAGAAAATTTGATGTATATATGCAATGGAATCAATACTTTGCATTCCTATCAGCAGTGTCCACGGTGTTCCTTTTTCTCCACAATCTCACCAACATCGATAACTTTTCTTTTTGAAGAGAGCCTTCTGACAAGTGTGAGGTCTTGTCTCAGTTTTGGCTTATGACTTTCCTAGTAATTAAATCTGTAAACATATTTTCATGTGTCATTTAGCCAACTTTATGTTTTCTACAGAAAATTGATTCAGATCTATCTATTCAGTTCCTATGGACATTTTGTTTAATTGGATTGTTTGGTCTTTTTTGTTGTTGTGGTGTATGAGTTTGCCATTTATTTTGGATATTAACATGAATGGAAAATATCTCTTTCAAATATATTCTCCCATTTTGCTGGTTGAATTTTAATTTTATTGATCATTTCTTCTGCAGTGTAGATGTGTTTAGACTGATACAATAATCATTTCTTAGTTTTGCTTCTGCTTCCCTTGGCAGAGGAGACATATGAAAAATCAAATTAAGTCAAGTGTACTTCTTATATTTTACCCTAGGATTCTTTGTTCTCAGGTTTTAAGTTTTATATATCCAGGAGTGGAATTGCTGGGTGATATGATAGGCCTATATTTATTATTTAAAGGCACTTCCATACTGTTTCCAAAGTGGTTGCACCAATTTTCATTCCCAACAACAGCGTTGGAGAATCCCTTTTTCTCTACAACCTCCAAAGTCTTTAATATTTGTAGACATTTGGATGACAGCCCTTCTCAATAGTGTGATGTAAAACATTGTTTAATTTTTGTCTTGCCTTTGTATATTGATTAGCAATGTGAGCATATCTTTATGTTCCTGTTTGTCATCTGTGTGTCTTCTTTGGAGAACTGTCTTCTGCTCATTTTCTGGCTGAGTTGTTTGTAGATATTTGAATTGGAGTTATATGAACGATTTGTGTATTTTAGAAATTAGCCTCTTGTTGATTGCATTGTTTCCTAATGTTTTCTCCCATTTGGAAGTTCATATTTTCATTGTGTTTATTTTGATGTGTTGAAGCTTTTAAGTTTAATTAGGATCTATTTGATTATCTTGTTTTTAATGTTTTCAGATTTGGAGAGTGACATAAGAAAACTCTATGACAATTTATCTCTTGTTTTGCCGATGTTAGTTTCCAGGAGTTATCTTGTGTCATTTATTTGATTCAGATATTTAATACATTTTGAGTTTATTTTTGTACAGTGCGAGGGAGTGTTCTTATTTCATTGATTTACATGTTGCTGTCTAGTTTTCTCAACATCACTTGCTGAAGACTGTGTTTTAGGCATTGTATATTTTTGTTTACTTTGTCATAGTTTAGTTGACCATAAGTGTGATGTTATATTTCTGCCTCTGTGTTCTGTTCCATTTATATCGCTGTTTGTTCATTTTCCAATATTGTGCTGTTTTGATTACTGTATTTTTGTAATAAAGTCTGGTTTCTGGAAGGGTTATGGTTTATGCCTCCAACTTTGTTCTTTTTGCTCATTGTTTCTTTTACAGTTCTGTTTCTTTTGCAGTTCCTTACAAATCTTAGGACTTTTTTTATTTCTGTGGAAAATATCATGTAGTTCGATCTGAATCACTTTATATCTGTAGACATCATTTGTAGTATGTATATTTTAACCATATTAATTCCTCTAAAGTAAGACCTTGAGATTTCATTCCATTTCTTTGCATCATCTTCAAATTTCTTTTTCAGTGTCCTATTGATTTTATTATCTTGGATTTTTCATAGGTTTTTCATTTTTTGATCTGATTTCAAATGTATGTTTTAAAATTATGTTATATTTCATTGTTAGTGTAAATAAATGTGACAGTTATTGTATATTAATCATGAATCATGCTACTTTGCTAAATGTCTTTATTAGTTTTAGTTGTTGTGGTGTGGAGAATAATTAGGGTTCTCTATATAGATTATTATGTCATCTAAATTAAAAACAGTTTTACTTCATTCAATACAACTTGAATAAATTTTTTTCTAGTACGATTGCTGTTGTTGGGACATCCCATAGTGTGTTTAATAGAAATGGTGAGTGTGGGCATCCTTGTCTTATTCCTTAATTTGGCTTTCAGTTATTCACTTTTGCATATTATGTTGTCTGTGGTTCTGTAATTAATGACTTTAGTTATGTTGAGATATATTTCCTGAATCCTACTTTGGTAAGAGGTTTCTGTTGTTGTTGTTGCTGTTGTTGTTGTTGTTGCTGCTGTGCTTTTGTAATGAATAAATGCTGAATATTGTGAAATGGTTTTTATGGGTTTTTTGGGATGACCACCCATTTTCTCTTTTTCTTTTATAATGTGTTGTATCAAACTGATTGATTTGTGTATGTTGAACTTCTCTTGTGACCCTGCAATGAATCCAATTTGTTTATGGTGTATGATACATTTTAGGTATTGCTGGATTTAGTTTGCTAATAATATTTTGTAGAATATTTGAATCTAAATTAATCAAATGTATTGGCTTGAAGTTCTCTTTACCCGTACAATATTGGTTTTGCTATTAGGGTGATGAAATCTTCATAGTATTAATTTGGGGGTTTCCCACATCTTCACTATTTTTGAATAGTGTGGAGAGTATAAGTCCTGCTTTGTATTTTTGAACAGTTATCCAATGGAGCTGTTTAAATCTGCACTAATGTTTAAAAATTTTTTTAAATGCAGATTCTATCTGTCTTCTAGTAATCAGTTTGTTCAAATTATTTTTTCTCCTTATCTCTTAGTTTTTCTAGACATTTGTCTATTTCTTCTAAGTTGTCCAGTTTATTGGCATGTAAGTGTTGACAAAATGATCCTTTTTTTGTATATCTGAGGTAATAATTGTTATTTCTCTTTTTTTATTTCTTACTTTATTTCTTTGGAGCATCTCTCTTTTCTTCATGATGCACCTGGATATAGGTTATTTGATTTTGCTTATCTTAAAAGAAAACATAAAACAAAATCTTTGGTTTTACTACACTTTTGCATATTTTTTCTCTAATTTATATTTACACCTGTAATATTTAGGATCATGTTTTTTTTCTTTTTTTAACTTTTTTTATTTGTTTAGAGTCATTTTACAAAGTTGTCTCAAATTCCAGCATAGAGCACAATTTTGCAGTTCCAATGAACATATATACATTTGTTATCCCATTTTTTCTTCTGTGAGCTGCTGTTAGATCTTTTATATATTTTCCTGTGCTATATAGTTCAAACCTGTTTATCTATTCTATAATTTTGACCTCCCAGTCTATCTCTTCGCGCCCCTCACCACATTGGCAACCAAAATTTTGTTTTCTATTTCTGCGAGTCTTTTTCTCTTTTGTATTTGTGCTTTTTTTGTTTTGTTTTGTTTGTTTTTAGATTCCACTGATAATCCATCTCATATGGTATTTTTCTTTCTCTTTCTGGCTTACTTCACTTAGACTGATTTTCTTCAGGGGCATCCATGTTGCTGAAAATGGTGATATGTTGTCAATTTATATGGCTGACTAGTATTCCATTGTATAAATATACCACCTGTTCTTTATCCAGTCAACTGTCGATGGACATTTAGGCTGTTTCCATATCTTGGCTATTGTAAATAGTGCTGGATATGAAAATTGGGGGGCAGGTGTAATCCTGAAGTGGGGTTCCTTCTGGATTTATTCCCAGGAGCGTTATTTCTGGGTCATATTGTAAGTCTATTCCTAGGCTTTTGAGAAATCCCATCCTGTTTTCCACAGTGGCTGCACCAAACTCTATTGCCACGAGCAGTGAAGGGCGGTTCCCTGTTTCCCACAGCCTCTCCAGCATTTGTCATTTGTGGATTTTTGAGTAATGGCCATTGTGACTGGTGTGAGATGATACATCATTGCAGTTTTGATTTGCATTTCTCTGATAATCAGTGATACTGAGCATTTTCTTATGTGCATTTTGAACATGTGTATGTCTTCCTTGGAGAATTGCTTGTTTAGGTTTTCTGCCCATTGTTGAATTGCATTGTTTATTTTTTCTTATTCAGGTGAATGAGCTGCTTATATACTCTGGAGATCAAGCCTTTGTCTTTTTCATATGCAAATTTATTTCCCATTCCGTAGGTTGTCTTTTTGTTTCACTTCCGGTTTCTTATTTTGCAGAACTTTGCAAGTTTCATTTTGTCTCATTTATTTACTCTTGCTTTTATTTCTTCTATGAGAAAATTTTAGAGACATATGTCACATAATATTTTGCCTATATTTTCCTCTAAGAACTTTATTTTATATTGTCTTATGTTTAAGCCTTTGATCCATTCTGAGTTTATTTTTGTTTATGGTGTTCTAGCTTCATTGGGAGTGTTCTAGTTTCATTTACGTGCTGCTGTCCAGTTTTACCAACACCATTTGCTAAATGGACTGTCTCAATTCCATTGTATTTTCTTGACTACTTTGTCTAAGTTTAATTGACTAAATGTTTGTGGGTTCATTTCTGGGCTGTCTATTCTGTTCCATTGGCCTATATGTCTGTTTTCCTACAAATATAGTGCTGTCATGTTGACTGCAGCTCTTTACTATTATCTGTTTCGTTAGCACAAAGAAATGCCACTGATTTTTGACCTTAATCTTGTAACGTGCTGCATTGCTGAATTCTTCGATCAACTCTAGTAATTTTTGTCTGGATCTTGAAGGGTTTTCTATGTATAGTAACATATTATCTGTATTTAGTGACTTTTACCTCTTCCTTTCCAATTTGCATCCATTTACTTCTCCCTCTTGTTTGATTGCTGTGGCTAGGACTTCCAAGATTATATTGAGTTGGAGTAGTGATTGTGTGTATCCTTGTCTTGTCCCAGATTTTAGTGGGAAGATATTAACTTTCTCACAATTGATTACTTTGCTGGCTGTATGTTTGTCTTCTATAGCTTTCATGATGCTAGATATGTTCCTTCTATGCCCACTTTGGTGATAGTTTTCATCATCGGTGGGTGTTGAATTTTATCAAATGCTTTTCCTGCATTTATTGAGATAATCATGTGGTTTTGGTCCTTCTTCTTGTTGATGTGCTGTATTACATTTATTGATTTGCATATGTTGAACCACCCCTGTGTCCCTGGCATGATCCCCAATTTGCCATGATGTATAATCTTTTTTCTGTGTTGTTGGATTCTATTTGCTACTATTTTGTTGAGGATTTGATGTCTGTGTTCATCAGAGATAGTGGCCTATAATTCTCTTGTTTGGTAGTGTCTTTGCCTGGTTGTGGTATGAGGGTGATTTTGGCTTCATAGAATCACTTTGGGAGTATTCCTTCCTATTTACTCTTCTGGAGGATTTTGAGAAGTACTGGTATGAGCTTTTCTTTGTATGTTTGGTAGAATTCCGCAGTGAAGCCGTCCGGTCCTGGACTTTTATTTGTAGGGAGGTTTTATACTGCTATTTTGATTTCATTTCTAGTGCTCTGCTTGTTCAAGGGGTCAGTTTCTTCTAGATTCATTCTTGGTGGACAGTATGTTTCCAGAATATTGTCCGTCGCCTCTAGGTTATCCAGTTTGTTTCCATATAATTTTCATAATATTTTCATATGTTATTCTGTATTTCTTTTTTATTTGTTGTAATTTCTCCATTCTCCTCTCTTATTTTGCTTATTTGTGCTCTCTGTCTATTCTACTATTTGAGTTTGGACAGAGGTTTTTCGATTTTAGATAGTTTTTCCAAAAACCAGATTTTGGATTGGTGGAATTTTTTCCCATGGTCTTTTTAATCTCTATTTTATTTATTTCCTCCCCAATATTTATGATTTCCTTCCTTCTGCTGCATTTGGGGTTTTTTCTTCTTCTTTTTCTAGTTCATTCTGCTAGTGGGCTAAATTGTTTATTTGTGATTGTTCTTCATTTATGAGGAAGGCCTGCATTGCTATAAACTCCCCTCTCAGCACTGCTTTTGCTGTGTCCCATAAATTTTGTATTGTTTTGCTTTCATTTTCTTTTCAAGGTACGTTTTCATTGCAGCTTTGATTTCGTCATTGACCCATTGGTTTTTTAATAACATATTACTTAATCTCCATGTTTTCCTTTGTTTTCTTGTTTCTCTGTTGTTCATTTCTAGCTTCATGGCATTGTGGTCAGTAAAGGTGCTTGAGTTTATTTCTATCTTCTTAAAATTGCTGAGGATTCTTTTGTGCCCAAGTATATCCTGAAACCTGGAAAATGTCCCATGTGCACTTGAAAAGAATGTATATACTATTTTGTGGGGGGTACAATGTTCTGGAACTATCCACCAAGTGTAATATTTCTATTGTATTATTTAAATTCACTGTTGCCTAATTTATTTTCTGTCTCAGTGATCTGTCCAGTGATGTTAATATAGTGTTGAAATCTCCAACTATGATTAGATTTCCGTCACTATCCCCCTTTATATCTGTTAATAATTATTTTATGTATTTAGCTGCCCCTCTATTTGTTGCATATGTATTAACGAATGTGCTATCCTCATCTTGTATCACTCCTTCAATCATTATAGAATGTCCTTCTTTATCTTTCTTTATGTCCTTTGTTTTTAAGACCATTTTGTCTGAAATCTTTACCGCAACACCTGCTTTTTTGGCTTTTCCATTTGAATTGAAAACCTTTTTCCTTCCTTTCACTCTCAATCTTTATGTGTCCTTACCCTTAAAATTTGTCTCTTGTATGCATCATATTGAATGTTCTTGCTTTATTATCCAGCATGCTACTCTATGACTTTCGACTGGAGCATTTAGTCCATTAACATTTACAATAATCGATGATATGTTTGTGTTTATTGCCATTTTGACCTTTTATTTGCAGTTGATTTGATATTTCCTCTTTGTTCCTTTCATCTTCCTTTTATGGTTTGGTCATTTTCCTCTGTATTATCATGAATTTTATTTTGTTTCAGTGACTACCTGATAAGTATTTGTCTTGTTGTTACCCTTTTTTATGTCTTTTAGACCATTATTGAAACTGTTTTTATTAAACTCATAGTAACATGATCTCAAACCCATCATACCGAGAATAAAAATTTTAAAAGGAATGACCAAAAAAATAAATTCTCTATTTTCCTTCCTCCCTCTCCCACTCTCAATGATTTGTATATGTTGTTTTAAAATATTGTGTGTATTTTATTTGTTATTCATGAGTTATCACGTTTCCAGCTGTGAGTTTCACATTTCTGAAGGATCCTGCTGCTTTTCTATTTAGAGTAGACATTTCAATATTACTTCTAGCATGGGTCTATTGTTGCTAAACTCTTGTAGCGTTTTCTTGTCTGTGAAATACTTTATGTCTCCTTCTACTATAAAGGATAGGCTTGCTGTTTAAAGTATTCTAGGGTATATCACTTTTTCATTCAGGAATTTGAATATCTTTCCACTCCATTCTGGCCTTTAGTATTAGTTCAGTGAAATCAGCTGGGAGCCTTATGGGAATTCCTTTGTAACTCACACTTTGTTATTCTTTTGCTGCCTTTAGGATCATTTCTTTATCCTTGACTCTGGCCGTATTAATTATATGTCTTGGTGTGGGCCTATTTGTTTTCTTCCTGTTAGGGACACTCTGAGCTTACTGTACGTGGATATCCGATTCCTTCTTTAAGTTTGGGAAGTTCTCAGTCATGATTTCTTCAAACACCTTTGCTATCCCCTTTGATCTTTCCTCCTCTTCTGGGACTTGTAACATGCCAGATTGGCATGCTTTATATTAGCCCATAGGTCTCTTATGCTTTTTTCATTTGTTTCTCATTGTTTCTCTTGTAGCTCTTCTGATTGAAAGCTTTCTCTTTTCCTGTATTCTAAGTCACTAATTCATAACTCTGTGTTGTCCAGTCAGCTTTGCGAAACCATTTGATCATTTCTCATCTCAGTGAACGTGTTTACCTATTCTACTCGGCTCTTCTTTATACCTTCCATTTCATTTTTAAAATATTTTATATCTATAAACACTATCTTTTATTTCCATCAATAAGTAGATCACTCCTTTTTTGAAATCTTGATCTAGCAGGCAATCGATATCTATTTCACTGATTGTTCTTTCAGGGGATTTCTCTTATTCTTTTAATTGGGAATGGTTTCTCTGCTTCATCTTGCTCCTACCTCTCTGACACTGTGGTTTATGGAGCATCAGTTATCTACTTTGGTCCTAAAGGAGTTTATCTACCTAATGCCTATATAGTAATACAACTGAGAAAAAAGAAAAAAGAGAGAGAGAGATAATAAATTTTACAGAAGGGAGAAATAAAGGTTTGAAGACAATGTATAATGAATAATAGAAAAGCAATTTGAAGCAGAGTTTTGAAAGATAATAATAATAAAAATATTTTTTAAAATGTAAACAGGATTAAAATGGGGGTATGTATAATTGCCTAAGAAGTAAAAATTAAGAGTGTAATAGAAAATGGAAGAGGTAAAAACAGATTAAAACAAGGGGGTGGTCTGTGTCCTCCTGGAGACTGTGTACTTATAATGTGAACTCTTGCTGTATTCATCCTGTTTGGAAGCTGAGCTTGCTTTTTCCAGAGGCCCTCCATTGATGCCCTTATTTGTGCTGCTCCCAGGACCTGTCAGCAAGCAGATTGCTCCTACTTCCAACACATGTTCTGGAGCAGCTCTCTTTACTGTGGGCTGGCTTGTCACTGCCCTGCCTGATGCTGCAGTCAGATGTTTCAGACTGACCAGGCAGGAGTGGGCATTATGCCCTCTCCCATCCACATGGTCAGTGGCTCCATTCCAGCCCAAAATGTGGGGGTCATCAGTCCCCTCAGAGTGCCAATCTCTCCTCTGCTCTGTGCCACTGTACTGTCTGCCTCAGGTTGGCAAACAGGAATTGGGCTCAGGGTAGACTGAGGAACATCCTTGTCCCTGTTTTGTGACAAAACTCAGATTCTTGTTTGTCTTGGCAGAGCAAGTTCTCTGAGGAAATAAGACGGAAGTATCCTATATGCCTCAGGCTGTAGACAAGTCCCCATCTTGCGCTTGAGGCTGCTAAGTCCTTAGGAGTGGATGCAGGTTTTGCCCCCACTGCCACCTGGATGCAAAGCACCAGAGACTACGGTGGCTGTGTCTGAGCCCCAGCTCTCTAAACCTAGAAAGTTTTGTGGATTTTCAGAGATGGGGAATACACCTTTATGCTCCCAGAGCACTTCTGCCCTCTTGTTTTGTGGAGGGCCCAGGTTGTTCTGCCCTGTGCACCCACAGCAATGGCACACAGCCCCCTCCATTCCCCGAGCTGTCTCAGTGCAGCCATCCCCATTTTCAACCCAGCTTGTGCAGCATGGCACTGCCCTCAGCTGCCTGGATGCATCTTGGGCTGGATTTCACACAGAACCTCTGTACCTTTTTATCTTAGTTCTGTCAGTCAACTTATACTCTGTAGAGATCCAATCCTTGGAGTCTCCCCTTCCATCATGCCGAACTCTCAGTTGGAGAGGGGCGAACCAGTGAATGAGAACCAGTCCTTCTTAGCTGCTTCCTCCCTGTGGGACCTATCCCAATCTGCTTTGCCTTTTCTTCTTTCTTTCTTCCTTTTCTCATACCAGATTTTTTGCATCTTTATCTTTTGAAGGGGACAATGTTCTATCAGAGTTCTGCAGGTTCTCTGGTTAGCTGAGTGGTTCTGTGGATGAGTCTTGTTTCATTTGTGGGAAAGGGTGAGCTACAAGCATCCTTCTATTACACCATCTTGCCCTCCACCCCCAAAAACTTTCACTATATGGTGGAAGATAAACACAGCCTGGAAATAGACTGGAAAGATATTTCATGGAAATGACAAGAAAGTGCAGATTTCAATGCTCATATTATGCAAAATACATTTTAAAATAAGGGTCAGAATGAAAGAGAAATATGAGATTACATAAAGTTAAAGAGATCAATATAAAAATAGAGTATTACACTCATTAAATTATATATTGAACCAACACTGTAGATCCTAAGTATATAAAGAAATATTAGTAGACATGAAGTAATTAATTCATTATAAAACAATATTATTAGATGAGTTTAACACCTCAATATTCTGATGACCATATCATTCAGAAAGAATATCTGTAAGGAAACAGAGACCTTAATGTCATATTAGATCGTTTGAACCTTAATGAGCTATTGGAAATTGTATCAGAAAAGGAGAACTCATAAGCTTCTCAAGTGTGCACAGGATGTTTTCTAAGGAATTAACAACAAATTATGTCATGAAATGAGCCTCAGGATCTTTAAGCAAATACAGTTTACAGCAAGTATTTTTCCATACACAAAATTATGAAACTATGCATCAACTCTAGAAAGAAGAACAAGAAAAGCACCAACATGGGATTTAACCACATCATTTAAAAAAATAAAATAAAACAATGTCAAAGATGAATTCAAAGTGGTAATAAAACCATACCTCGGAACAAAGTACAATGAAAACACAGCTTCATTAAATGTATGAGATGAAGTAAAGGCAAATCTAAGAGGGACGTTTAGAACAACACAAGATTTCTACAAGGAGAAAGAAAAACCTCACACATAGGACCAAGCATACCACCCAAAATAACTAGAAATAAGAACCAACAAAACCCAAAGGCAGTAGAATGAGTAATCTTTAATGATTAGGTTGAAAATAAATATAATAAAAATTAAAAAATAAATTAAAAATCATAAAATCAAAAGTTTTATTTTTTCTTAAATATATTAACAAATTGATAAGCACTTAATCAGGCTTATCAAGAAATACAGAGAGTGGACCTATACAAAATAATAAATGAAACAGTAGAAATAACATCTGATATTACAGAAATACAAACACAGATTATGTAAGCACCCTGAGCAGTTACGTGACAAACAACTGGACGACCTTAAAGAAATAGAAAATTTCTTGAATCGTACAACCTGCCAAAACTGAATAAAGAGAAAACAGAAAACTTGAAAAGAGCAATCAGTATAAGTTAAATAAAATCTATAACTTTAAAAACACCCCTTGAACAAAATGCCTGGATGCCCTCACTAAAATCTCTTTCCTCCCAACTATTTCAAAAAATGAAGGAGGAAGGAAAATTCCCAAAGTTATTCTTTGAGGCCACCAATTCCATGATAACAAAACCAGTCACAGACACTACAAAAAAAAAGTAACCAAAATGTAAAGCCAATATCCTTGATGAATATACTCTCAAAATTCCCCAAAAATCATCAACAAATTAATCCAGCAGTTCATAGAAAGTATTATACACGATGATCAGTTGGATTCCTTCCAGAGTCACAAGGATGATTCAAAATACACGAGTCAATCAGCATGACTCATTTTTAATAAAGGAAGGACAAAATTCACAGGGCCATGTCAATACACACAGAAAAACCATTAGACAAAATTCAACATACATTCATGATCAGAAGTCTCATGAAAGTGATTACATTAGGAAAATCTCTCAACTTACTAAAGGCCATATATAATAAATTTTAATACTCAGGGGAAAGACTAAAGACTTCTGGGTAATTTCGGGAAAAACAGAAGGATTCCTACTCTCAACACTTCTGTTCCGTGGTAAAAGAAGAAAGGAAAAGGAAAGAAGAAGAAGTAAAGAAAGGCAAAATGGAAAGAAAGAGACAAAATTGACACCATTAATGATGACATAACAATCTACATAGAGTCCTAAGGGCTCTACACAGACTATTATGAACAATAAAAAATTTCAGCAAGGGAGCAGGGTATAAAATTAATGTAAAGAATTCTCTTGCGTTGCTACACATTAATCATGAGATACCCTAACATGTACGTTGAATGCAATACTATTTAAAATCCCATCCCACCGAATATCTTGGAATAAATGTAACCACATATATGAAATATCTACACACGGAAAATTAAAAAGCATTGACAAAGAAATTAAAAAAGATTCAAAGAGTTGGAAAGATGTCTTGTGCTCTGGATTGAAGGAGTTAACATTGTTAACATGGCCTTACTAAACAAAGAAACCTATAGATTTATTGCAACTCGTGTTATGAAGCTTTAGTATTTCCCACAGAACCAGAAAAATATAACTCTAAGTTTTACATGAAACTATTAAAAATTGCCAAAATAATCTTCAGGTAAAACAACAAATCTGGAGGTATAAATCTCCCGGTTACCTTACTATAATACAAACCTACAGTAATAAAAACAGCATGGCATTGGCACAGAGATATAATCCATAAAAACATATAGAGAGCCTAGAAATATTTCCACACACCTATGAGTAATGGATGAATGATAAATGAGGCAAGAGTACACAATGGAGAAAAGACAGTCTCGTCAAAGGATGGTGTTGGGAAAGCTGGACATCTTCATGCAAAACAGTGAAATTAGAGCATTCCCTGACATCATATACAAAAATAAACTCCAAGTGTTTTAAGGACCTAAATGTAAGGCCTGATACCTTAATTCTGCTAGAAAGGAATATAGATGATACCCTATTGGATATATATCATAGGAATATTTTCTTATATCAGTCTCTATGGTAAAAGAAATAAAAGCAAAACTAAGCAAGTGGGACCTAAACAAACTTAAAAACTTCTGCACAGATAAGTACACTATCAATGAAATGAAAACATTGCCTGTGTAATTGGAAAACATATATGCAAACAATGCAAGTGACCAGGGGTTAATAGATGTAGGTTAATAGATGTAACATGGATTTAGGTTACCCAACTCAAGGTGAAAAACAAAAGTCCAATCAAAAACAATAGCAGAGTACCTGAGTTAATATTTTTCCAAAGAAAACATATAGATGAGTAACAGGCAGGTGATAAAAATGCTCAACATTACTAATTACTAGGTAATTGCAAATCAAAACCACAATGTGTTATCACTTCACACTGGTCAAATGGCTATCATCAAAAAGTCTACTAATAGTAAGTGTTGGAGACAATATGGAGGAAACAAATCACTTGTATACTTTGGTAGGAATGTAAATTGGTACAAATTCTATTTAAAACACTATTCA
Source organism: Vicugna pacos (assembly GCF_048564905.1). Taxonomy (NCBI): domain Eukaryota; kingdom Metazoa; phylum Chordata; class Mammalia; order Artiodactyla; family Camelidae; genus Vicugna; species Vicugna pacos. Next base: position 63,380,176 of record NW_027328741.1, on the reverse strand, counting down.
GATTTCTTTAAAAAGAAAAAAGAGAACTACAATATTACACAGTAATAACTCTCCAAGGATAAATCTGGGGAGAAACACTAAATTGAGAAGAACTAATGTTCACAACAGCACAGTTTATAATATGCAAGACAGGGAAGCAATCTAAAAGTCCACAGTAGACTATGGACTTAAGAATATATGATGGTTCTATAAATATGCAATGGAATAATACTCAGCCATGAAAAATTATAACACATTGCTATTTCAGCATCATGAATGGACCTAGTATATACTTTGTTTAGTGAAGTAATTTAGACAAAGACAAAAGTATATAATTTAATTTATATGTGAAATCTAAATAATAACACTTATCTGTTTACATCTATCTAAAGCTATCTATTGATAGATGATAGATAAATAATTAGATAGAAGGATATATACATAGGCACATGATAGATAGATAGGTAGATAGATAAATAGATAGATTGATAGAAACATGGTAGAAGGATAGAGAGATTTGATAGACAAGACTGAAGCAGACTGAAAGAAACCAGTAAACATTTATGTTTACCAAAGATGAAGGGAAAGGCAATTTAATGGTAGGACATTGACAAATACAATGTAATATACATAAAGGAGATAAACAACAAGGATAATCTGTATAGATCACTGAGTTATTCACAATAACATAAAATAATTGAATGTTACAATTATTGTAATCATTTATAATGCAATATAATCTACAAAGATGTTGGAATCACTAAGCTGTACATCTGAAACTACACAATATAGTACATCTACTGTACTTCAATTAAAATTAAAACATCTCATGTATAATTTAGTCATTTTTGTGCTGATAGCATCTTCCTTTAATATTGTTTTATTTTTACTCTTTACATTTTATGACTACAGATTAAAATTGTTTCTTATACTGTTGTGAACAACTTACCAGATTGATGTATCTATATTTTTTGCAACTGATTTCCTATTTTTCTCTCTTTAATCCATATAGAATAGTAGCATTTAAAAACATACCCAAAGAAACAGTTACAAATTTCTTGTGGTCTCTGCTTAGCATTTTGTTCAATGTTTTGTGTATTTTTGCCATTTTATTTTTCTTAGAATAGCTCTTTTCTTCACCTCTTGTAAGATGTGTCTGTTTTGCTTTTTTAAACCTTTCAGGTTTTGTTTGTCTGCTAAAGTCTTTATTTTCACTTTATATCTAAGCGATAACTGAGCAAGGTAGAGTATTCTTAGTTGAGAGATTTTTTATATCAGTAGTTTGAAAATGTCATTTTATTTACCCTTGACATATGTTTTCTGCTCAGAAATCTGCTGATAGCCTAATGGGGGTTCCTTTCTAGATTATCATAACTTTCTTTCACTGTCTTTAAAATTTTACTCTGTCATTCACTTGCCAATTAGCATATGACATATCTTGAAGGAGGTCTCTTTGTCTTAAAGTTATTGGTGTTTTGTTGGCTCACAGACTTGTATATCAGTTCCTTACCCAGGTTCGGGAAGTAATCAACTATTACTTCTTTAAATAAACCATCAGCTGCCATCTAATTTTCTTCTCCATCCAGGATTTCACTCAATTGTACACTTCCTGAAGAAGTCTGATGGCTATTGTAGAATTTCCTCACTTTTTAATATCTTGAATTTCTGCCCTCTCCTATCATTTCTAGTTTTGTTTTGGTGACTTTGCTAATCTCTCTTCCACAAAGACAGTCTTCTTCCAATGCTTTCTGTTGCATTCTTCATCTCATTTACTAAGTTCATCTGGTCCTCAAACAATGTTTGGTTATTTTACAGTTTCAGTCTATTAGGTAATGTTTTACTTACCATCATTTATTTTAATTCTGAGCTCACTAAACTGCTTTCTGAGTTTTGTTTTTGTATTGAGTTTCTGTATGACACCTATTTGGATTCTCTATTAGTTATATGGCAACATTCCATGACTTTATCTTTGTTTACTGCAAGGTTGACATTGTGTGAGTGTGTGTGTGCGTGTGTGTCTGCATCTGTGTCGGTGTCCGTATGTTTGTATCTGTGTGAGTGTGTGCCCTAGAATGTTACTGTGATTGGTCATGATCTTGGTAAATTATTGCTCTGATGACACTAAATAACATAGAGGGAGTTGGAGTCCTTGCTTTTTTGTTCTGGTAGTTTAAATTACTGCACAATATTTGGTTTTATTTACCTGAGCTACCTCTGATAATAATTGAAAATGGCACTTTCCAGTCGTTACTGTCTGGATAAATAATTGCTTATATTGTCAATTCTTGGACATCTCTGGTAGTTAATGCCACTGTAGTCACTGGGAAGGTGAACCCTTCCTTTTATCTGTTATTCCTTGAGACTCAGTGTACACATTGAGGAAAGGTGTAAAGACAGGTGGGTAGATGGAATCAGACAAGTGTCTTAGCCATGTCCAGTGTTGCAAGGTACCTTGTCTCCACCACTGTGAATGGGGAGTAGGAAAAGTGTCATGAATGTCTGAGTGTCTGAAGGATGGAATTTCTGTCCCCATTGTGGCTCCCTCTTAGTTACCTGTGACCATGAGTACTGGTGCAGTTGGAGACTGAAGTTGTGTGAGCCACTGAGACCCTGTTTCTACTGGGTACTCTGAACCTGTGGGCTCAGATACCCTAGTCAGTGGGACTTGGATGCAGGCACCAACACTGCTCTTCCCTCAGTTCAGCCTCCTTTATTTATTTTACCCCATCAAACTTCAGCTGTACACATGCGTTCTGGAGTATTGTTTTGTGTTGTACTTATTTTTGTTGAAATGTGATCATTTCACTGACTGTAGATTTAAGTGGAGAGGCAGAAATAGCTTAAACTTATGTCACTTTTTTAAAACTGTATGCATTTTCATTAAAAAGCTTAAATTCTACTAAGGACATTATAAGAACAGTAAAGAAATTGAACATATCACCTCCCTTAATTTCAGAGTACTACAAAATATTTTGTTTTTCCTGGGTTCTTTTCTTCAATGTTTTTCCCACATACATGCACATTTTACTATAATATATGCCTATAATCTCCTTAAAATCATTTAAATTATTAAAATATTTCTCTGTGCTGTAAATATACACCTGTTGCTTCTCTAATTTATAACTAGTAGCTTGCACATTTCTGTCTTCTATATCCAAATTCCCTGTTCCCAGAGGAAACCACTACTTGGTACACTACACATATATATGTGATTCTGTCTCTGTTTTTTATGATTATTTCTCTTATATCTTTAGTTTCCTCATGTAAGTGATAACATAGAGTGTTTTTCTCTGTATGACTTATTTTCGTATGTGCAACACACTCTGGGTCCAGTCACATTACTCAGAATGGCAGAATTTTATTTTTTGATATGACAATGACTAAGTATTTATTATGTTATCTATATCTCATGTCTACTTCAGACAATCATCTGTTGATGGGCAGTTGAGTTGTGCATCTATCCTTGACTATTATAAATAATGATGTTAAGAACATTTGGGGTAATATATACTTTAAAATTAATGTTTTCATTTTTTTCAGATTTATACCAAAACCTGGAATTGCTGCAACATATAATGCTTCTATTTCTACCTTTTATGGGCACTGTCCACACTTTTATAATAGTGGATGCATCAATTTATATTTCCACCAAATGTGTACCTGAGTTCCCTTTTATCAACATTCTTATAAATGTTTGTCATTTGAAGACTTTTTATTAGCAATTTTGGTTGCTGTGAGATTATATTTCATTCTGGTTTTTATTTACATCTTCCTAATGAATAGCAACGTTATGTTTCTTTTTATGTGCATGAAAATCATCCACATGTCTGTTTTTGAAAGTTTCCAAGAAGATCCTTAAACTGTTTTTAAGTTGGGGTCTTTGATTTTTAAATAATGTGCCTTATATACTATATATATATTATTGATATTAACAAAATGTTGGTTTCATTGTCTGAAATTCTTGCTATTCTGTGTTTTGTAATAAGTCTTGCTGAAGGTTTCCTTTGCTCTGCAAAAGATTTTGCACTTCACCCTTTTACAAGAAGTGGAATCCCTGTATCACATACTATATCTATTTTTTCCACAGTAATCTAAAAACTGTTATTGTCAGTTTTCCTTTTTTTTCACTTAGGAGTTAGAAGAAAAATAAATATTGCTATGATTTATCTCAAAGTCAGTTCTGCTCCTGTTCTTGGTCAGAAATTGTATAGTTCCAGGTTTTACATTTAGGAAATTAATCAATTTTTATCTTATTTTTATATTATGGAAGGAAGTGCTCTTACATCTTCCATTTACATGTACTGTCCAGTTTTCCCAGAACTACTTGTTGAAGAGACTGCCTTTTTTCCATTGTATACTCTTGCCCCCTTCATTGTAGACTAATTGACCATATGTGTGTGAGTTTATTTTAGGACTCTTTATTTGTTCCATTGATCTGTGTGTCTCTTTTAGTGCCATATTTTGATGTTTTCATTACTATAGCTTTGTTGTATGTTCTAAAGTCAGGGAGGATAATAACCACAGCTTTGTTCATTTTTCAAAGAAAATTTTAGAAAATTTGGCTCTTTCATATTTTTGAATAGGTTTTAGCATATTTCTCCTTGTTTTGTGAAGTAACATGGCTTCTGTGAGAATAGAAATTTACTTAAAGATAAAACCTGGGAAAAATAATAAAGTGTAGAGGATAAATCATACAATATTAAACAACAAATGGATTGCTGTATAAATCAAAAATTATATATGAAAATATAACTACAAAAAAATTCCATGGGGTATAGCAAAAGCAGTATTAATAGGGATGCTTATAGCAAAATAATCCCACTTATACAAATAAGAAACATCTCTCTCTTTTAACATAATCTTACAAACAAAAGATGTAGCAAAATATTAAACAAACTTATTAGTAGACAGAAAGACATCTGAAAGGTCAGAACATAAATAAATAAAATAAACATTAAATTAGAAACATCTAATCAAACTAAATAATGGCTTTTGAAAGAAAAATAAAGTTGATAAACTTTTACCAGACTCATCAGCAAAATAAACAGTACAGATTAATAAGCTAAAAAAATGAATAAGAAGTTACAGCTTATATCAAAGTAACACAAAGCATCATAATGAGATAAAAAATACATGGCAATTAATATGCAAACCCTAGAAGAATTGGACTATTTGTTAGAAAGACATAATCTCCCGGATGGAATGAGAAACAGAAAATATGAACAGATTATCACTAATGAAATTGAACATGTAGTTAAATAAAATCTCCCAAGAAACAAAATTCCAGGCCTAGACAGCTTCACAGGTGACTTCTGCCAAACATTTAGAAAAGAGCTATCACCTATACTTCTCAGAGAATTCCAAAAATTTGCAGAGGAAGGAAGGCTTCCTACCCCAATATTCTGTATCACACTACTACTAAAACTGGAACAAATACCTCATAAAAATGCAGGTTAAATACTATTGATAAGCATAGATACAAAAATCATCACTAAAATGTTAGCAAAGCAAACAATACATAAAAAGGATTATAAATTATGAATAATTCCATTTATTCCAGGGATGTAAATGTGATTCATTATGAACAAATTAATTAATATGATATACACCTAACAAATTGAAGAATAAAAATTATATGGTCACCTCAAAAGAATCATATTATATTTAGGCCAATTCAGTATCTATTTATGATTATATTTCTCCTCAAAGTGGGCATAAGGAAACATACCTCAACACACTTAAGGTCATATATGACAAGAACTCAGCTAACATGACTCTCACTGATTAAAAGCTGAAAGAATCTCCTTTTGGAGCAGGAAGAAGGCAAGAATGTTCTCTCTTACTACTTTTATTCAGTATTGTATTGGAAATTCTAGCCATAGCTATCCAAAATAAATATAAATATAATACAGTGAATTAAGAAAAGAAGTAGACGTATCTGTATGCAAATGAAATAATTTAAATTGAAATCCTAAAAATGATGCCACAGAACTACTAGGGATTATCAATGCATTTGGCAAAATTTCAGAATGTAAAATTAACATACAGAAATCTTGCATTCCTACTTACTAACAACAAGTTAACAGATAGAAAAATTGAGGGAACTGTCTCATTTACTGTTGCATTCCAAAAAAAAAAAAAAATCAAAAATATATCCAACCGAGGAGGTAAAAGACCTGTACTCAGAACACTATAAAATATTTATAACAGATATTGAAGATAATGAAAACAGATGAATGGATATACTCTGTTCATAGAGTAGGAAAACAATATTGTTTAAATGACAGTAGTAGACAACAAAATACATAAATTAAATTCAGTCCCTATTAAAATACCTAGTGCATTTTCAGACACTTACAAAAAATAATTATTAAATTTACATGTAAACACAAAAGAGTTGAAATCACTAAAAAAAATAAAAGAAAAGAAAACAAACTATAAACCCAAACAACTTTGACAAAAACAAAGAGGATGTATCACTGTCCCTGATTTTAAACTATAATACAAAGCTACAGTAATGTATATGGTAGTGGCACAGAACAAATAGAATAATGGAACACAACGGAATGCCAAAAAATGAAATCAGACAGTTATGGTCATTTAGCCCATTACTGAAATGAATATACAGTGGGGGAATGGGAACCAACAGGCACATGAAATCGGTCAACATCACTAACCATCAGAAAAATGCAACTCCAAAACACAATGAGATTTTATGTCAGTCCTGTCATAATGATTATTATCAAAAAGATAACAAATATGTGTTGGTGAGAATGTAAGAAAAAGAACCCTGATGCACTGATTGAATGAATGTAAATTTGTGCTGCCACTGTGGAAAAAAGTATGGAGTTTTATCTAAAAATTAAAAATGAAATATGATCCAACATTTCTATATTTGGATACTTATTCCAAGAAAATAAAAACACTAATCAGAGAAGATATAGTCAGTCCTATATTCACTGTGGCATTATTTAAAATAGCCAGGATATGGAAGCATATTAATTGCTCATCAATAGATGATGGATAAAGAAGATATGTGTTTATAGTATATATATTGACCCATCTATTAACTAAAGATTTATCTATATATATATACACACACACTAAATATATATATATGTATATTTATTATTATGTACAAACACACATAAAAATACAATGGGGTATCACTCAGATCTAAAATGAATAATTTCTTGTCATTTGCAACAAATTGGTAGACTAAGAGGGTTATATGCAAAGTGAAATAATTCAGGTAGAGAATGACAAATGCTGAATTGTTTTACTCATAATTGGAATTTAAAACAAATGAACACAACAAAACAGAAAAGGAGTTACACATAAAGAAAAAAAGAGTTCGTTCAAAAAAAGGAAGGAAATGTGGTGAAGAAAAAGAAATAGTTGAGGAAAATTAAGAGAGAAAATTTTCAATTTGCAAACTAAATGAGTCAGTGAAAAAAATGTACTCTATGGGGAATAGTCAATAACTATGAAATATCTTTAGATAGCAACATATCATAACTAGATTTATTCTTCTGATCAGTTTGAAACATATTAAATATAGAAAAGAGTATGTTGTGTAAGAGAAACTAACACAGTGTTATACATTAATGTACACTTCAAAAACAAAGAAACATACTTATAGAAAAAAGATTACATTTGTAGTTAACAGAGGCAGGGGTTGGGAAAGGAGAATTTAATTAATGCACTCAAAAACTACAAACATCCAGTAGTAAAATAAACCTGTTATGGGGATGCCCCATAGTAACATGAAAATTACAATTAATACTGTTCTATGTTCTATATGAATGTTGCTAAGAGATTAGACCATATGTTTTCTCATCACAACCAAAAGACAAATTGTATTTCTTTAAAATTGTATCTAAATGAGATAATGAATACTCCCTAAAATTGCTATGATATTTATTTCATGATATTTGTAAATCAAATCACTATCCTGTGCACCTAAACTTTCACAATGTTTTTTGCCAGTTATATATCAATAAAAGCTGAAGGAAAAATGGAAAGTCAATGGTAATTATTTCCCATGTCATTTCTCATGATTGTTTATGCAGCAAGTAAACTTGAGTCATGATATAGTTATCCTAGGTAAAGATACTAAAAAATAAGTGATTCTAATAAATTATTCATAAAGATAATATTAAAATTAGTGTTTTACCATGCCTTAAACTTTCTTCATGTTAACAGCCCACTGTTTCTGAAGGCATCAAAATTTCACTCTGTGTATTCATCTGAGATTAGGGAATAGATACAAATTTAATAATGGCTGCTCTTGCTGTGAGTGATAAAGTTCTCTGTCTCTGAATGATGGTCTCATCTCCCTGACAGCATCTGTAAGAAATGATCATGCTAGGTTGCTAAAAATCTCAGCAAGGTAAAATCTCAGAAATCCTACAATTCTTAACTGTTTTGCAATGGGAATGCAATATTGACAAAGACTTGATTTTGGATAAAAATGTGGTGTTTTCTCATGGTTTAATTAGGGGATGTGTGAATAATGCCAGAGATCCAAAACAAACATTCTTGCTCAAGTGCTGGGCAAAGATGTGTAAAGATTCTGCATTATTAGGACTGAGGACTGCTTTCAAAATGATGACTACACTCACTCTATTCCAGGTAGTCCAAGGAAAGAAAGGTTATTGCAATTTGTAGTTGAACAGGAATAAGTCAGTGGTTCAGTCTCTATAAATTAATCAACGGGTGTTCAAAGACAAATTAAGTTATGTCAACAATGAGAATTAAAAGAAAAAAGCTTGGATATATACTTAAATTAATAAGAGACACAGTCCTGTGCTGGGCTCTGGGGACTGGAGTATGTATATGCTTCAGTCCAATTCAAGGGTTCAGTGGCCTGGCCCTAGCATCAGTTCGGGATTCAACGAACAGGTAACAAATTGTATACTGGGAGAAATATAATCTACCTCTCCCTGATCGGAAGAAATTCTGGTGGCTCAATGGAACTCTTAATTCACAGAGATACTGCCAGATGCAGAGGAATAATTCACTGATTACTCAGCTAAGAAAAAGTTACTGCTTAACAATCCATCTTCACACACACACAGTGGTAGACAGATTTGCAGTATTTAGTGGGAAGAATTCAGTCGGCCGATCTCATAATAATTTTCAAAGCACAACCCCACTTTTGTAATTTTGCCAATAGTCTAGATTTCCCTGGTAGAAAACCACAGATGGACAAACAAACAAAATTCTTCTTTAGAATTTCTAATTTTGAAAGTAAACTGTAACTTTTGACTTATCAGTATAGAACCCTGTTAAGATGATCATGGTAAGACCCATTGACTGATAAGAGAGCTGGAAACTAACTATTGAATCAATCCATCTGAGCCCCAGAATGCTAATGTAAGCAACAACATAGCCACCATCAGATTTGAGCTGACAAATATAAAAGTTTGATGTTTCTGTTGTAGGAACAACCACTGCTGTCCAGACACAGTTCTCCTGCTGCAAGTGGGCTCTTTTCTTCTCTTGGTAAAGGTCATATTGCTGGGATATTGCTAGAGATTACCCTGGCCCATTTGCCCATTCTCCATATTATCAATGGCTTTCTTCACAACTGATGACACATTTTTCAGGACTCAAAGTGCCATTCAATTATTATCAGCTGGCACTGGCAGCATGATTGTGAGCAGAAGCCTAAGGCTCCCTGACATTGCCTACAATTTTTCCAGCATTTCAGTGCATTTCACATTCTGAAAATGCTTCACATTTTATTTTAAATTAATGGGAAATTGTCAAATCTTCCATGAATATTTCATATTTCCTAATATCTGCAGAAATTTGGTATTCTTGCAGTTGAACAAATTTTTAATTCCACAACCCTCACCTCCTTCTAGTCCTCACATATAAGATTGCAATTTTGTTACTGAATATGACCACCACATACAAGGGTCTAGTACCTATTAGATACTCCCTTGGTAAAGGTTAGAAGGGGGAAGGTTTTGTGGGTTGTACAAACGTTCATTAAAGGTTTGCAATGGCACTGTCTCTTCTGTACAAAGCTCTGATTCTAAGAAGTAAATTAAATAGAAGTCAGGATAGTAATTGGTATGGGGAAGAAATTCAGCTATTTTGGGGTGGGTGGGTGATGAAGAGACAGGAAAAAACCCAACAAATGAGAATGGAATGCTTTAGTCCTCTGGAGGCATGAATTAAGAAGAAACTCATACTTTGTCTCCTGGACCTGCCTCCAATTACTGTCTTGAATGACTAGTATTTGGGCTATGAAACGAGCTATTTTGTGGTGAAGAGTAAAGACCATAACGAAATATTTTGAAAACCATGAGAGTTTTGTTGTTTCAGGAAAGTAGATTTTGCTTAAAGTCAACATGTATTTTTCATTCACTAAATACTAAAATGTATCAGGTGGCATGTGCTTTGCTTACTGTGCTGGTATCCAAGTTAGACAAGGAATGGGGAATAGATAGAAAATATCTGGAGGAGGTGGTTTCTGTGCTGACACTGGGAAAGTGTAAGTAGGTAAAAGGAGGACACCGAAATTCCAAGGATGAGCTGGAGCCAAAGTGTTGAGTTTGCAACTTAAATTGTTGACAAGCATTTGCCTGGATGTATCTCTAGATACAGTGAAATGTAAGGATATGCCAAGGTAGTCAGTTGCCAGATTTATAAATAAATGACTAAACAGAGTTAAGTTTGTGGGCTAAGAGTTTTTAAGGAATTAAGTGCCACCCTGAGGACGTACGAATGTATTTGGCTGGAACATAAAAGCAAAATAAAGTATTGACTAGAAAATATAGTGTAGAATCTTGAGGGCAGGAAATTAAAGCACCAACTGGAATGCTTTGAGAACAGCACAAAGAAGACCATAGATAAAATTACTTCTTAAATTGTACCAAATGCTGAATGTGCCATCTGAGACTACATCATGTGAGCTTTATGATTCCAGGGATGACATAAGAGAGATCATGATACCTGGGCCAGTTCCTGCATTTATTTCCAGTTCCAACCTATCCTAACTTAACACTTTTAATTCTTTCCAGGATGAACCAGAAACCACTTAGTAATTTTCCCTCTCTCCATGTTTTAGTCTTTTTCCAAATTCTTCCATTTCTTCTTCTTCCTTACAAGAAATTATTTAAATTTACTCCCATATTTTTCCATCAAATGATCATATCAAATATCTATTTTTGTGTTTAAATGGTAACTTAGTCTCCCATTTAACTCTTAACTCTATTTAAAATAAATAAGGAAAATACAGATACACATCTATGTTTATTGTTCAAATAAGAAAATTGCAGATATTTGTCGACATTTGCCAACATCAATTTTAATCTTTGTTATCCTGCATAATCTGGTAGTCCTATGGTAGATCAGTTGTAATTTGATTGACGTCCATAAGCTGAAGATGGCTGATGAGTTGGCCTTGAAGGAGAGTTAGCTGATATATCAGCTATCACTGGCACTGGAAACCGTGTGTTGCTCCCTGGTTGAAGCTGAGAAAATCGACCTTCATTGGCAGATATGTTGTGATATCTATTTGGAAAAGTAGAAGGCTCCAACATCTGTCCAAAATAATTGCTCTGTGTGGGAGACAAGATGCTGTACTGAGAAGTAGAAGTTGTAGCTGTAATGAAGTTCACAACATGGCCATTTGCTTCAGTGTAGCTGCTTTGGGAGTGCCCGTGGACAGTGGTCAACTGATTTAAAATAGCACGTTGATCCACAGCAATTTGTTCTGGTGGTCTAACTGACATTGATGATGGAGGAGAAAAATTACTTCTGATCCGGGTAGTTGTATCACCAATTATGTGGCTAGTAGAGGGCTTTATTATTAGAGGCATGTTTAAATTTGCAGAAGGCAAAAATGCATTTTCTGCACTAGTGTCAGTCACAAAACCAGAGTTATGATTATCCACATAATCCCCTGCTTAAATGTGCTTCTTCTTGAATTCTTCAGCCAATGAAGATATCAGAGGGGCATTTTTAATCCCAACTCTTCTTTTAATTCTCACTAAAAGCTGGGGACAAACTAGTTTAAAATTTGGATAATGATAGAACTGCAGCTAGACCCAAAGGAGAAAGATTTTAGTAAAATTTAAACCAAAATACAAGACTACAATAAGCCTAACCTATAAAATCTCAGATTTTAAGTTTACAATGCAAAGATAATATTATCAAAATATGAACATTGCTGACAATATTTTGAAGTTCCTTATTTGGAAAATACACATTTAAATAGTATAGTCATCAAATTTAAGGGTTAGCATTTGCAGTAACTGTGAATGCCACTTTTAAAAAGCAGCTTTAATAACTTTATTTAGATTTCTGATAAGATTCATGGTTGCAAGAAAAGTTTCTCATAATCTTGACTACTTAAGACACTGACCTAATTTTTTAGAAAAAATAAAGTATTTTAGCCTTAGTAGTTTTATAAAATTTTCAAAATCTAGCTTTACATTTACATTACCATAGATTGGTGTACAAAATAAAATTTTATATATAAGTTACCAAGCGGTAACTAAAATATCGGAGTACCTTGCTTAAAACAGAAACTACTTTTTCTTCTGCTAGAAAGACATCTATACAAGCAGATCTTTGAAAATTCTGCCACTCTTTACTAAACCCATAAAGTTTAAGCTGTGTAACTTAACTTTTCATACTTCCAGTTTCAAATATTCTGAAAGAGGCGTTTCTTTCCAAAACTTCCTTCTTAAAGACATCTTCATCAATCACTATGGAAGTTCCATTATCATCCCACAAGATGGATTTAAATTGGTCACTCCCAGGCATTTTCCAGAGTTTTCTTGGAAATGCCAGAAAACAAAAATCATTATCTTCATCTGGTTTAGAGACACAATATTTGTACAGTGTTCGTTATATCAAGAATTCTTCAGACAATGTCTGAAAAGCATTTTCTTCAGTCATAGACTTCAAGTCCAAGTCATCAGAGAATATTTGTTCACACAGTAGAGATCTACTGGAGTTTACTGAACCAGTTGATCCATATTTATGGGACACATCTTCAAATTCTGATGAAACTTTTGCCATTTAAATAACTTTTTCTACAGCTACATTTCTAATCTGTGGGATTTTGAGCACTGCAGATTCAAATGATGCTGCAGCAGGCCTGTAAAGATAAACTGCTAGGCCATCATAATGGTTCTCACCCTGAGTAGATGTGACATCACAAAACGACTGGTATCCTAGCAAATCAAGTGAAACATTCAGCCACTGTTTACTTCTCATTCATTTACTTAAAATGAAGCATATATGATGGTTACTTTTATAGTTTTCAGTAAATATTGTCCCCACAAAATCTTTTTAAATAATTTAATTTTGGGGTCTATGAAATAAAACCAATCTGCAACCTTTTGTACACAAATTTATACCAGATTGGTGAACAGAGTATAAATAAAGAACAAAATATATAAAATAATTTTAAAGTTTTGGAATTTAAAGTGAAACTTGTGTAAACTTGTACAGAAAAGGTATACATATTTCATTATAATTTGTAATTAATGTGAAACTAAATTTGATTTGGAAATGGAAGTAGTTATTTATCTGTGTACTTTACAATAAGTAGCTCTATATTCAAAACATGAGCAGAATAATTATCAGCTTATTTGGTATGTTTATAAATAAATGGTAAATATTTATGAAATAAAACTAGATTAAAAAAATGAATCAAATTTAAGAAATCCCAAAGGGGGGAGTTTTTGTTTTAAATTGTAATTCAGTGCTCTATGTAAAACAAAAGTAATTTAGTATTCTACTTTAAAATTAAAAAAGAGATAATCTTATAGTATACTTACTAAAGTTTATTTTTACCGTTCTTTCATTCAGAGGTTTTTCAGTCCCTAGAAGTAATAAACTTTCTTGTCATCTTTATAATCCATACTCTTGTGGCTTCTGTTAAATATTCCAAAATGATGTTGATAAATACACTTATACACAAGATCCTGGGTTCAATAAAATGTGCCTCCATTAAGGAGCAAACAAACAAACAATGAAAAAACAAAGAAATAACAATATATGTGGGTTGGGATGGAAAATACCAGGTAATGCAATTTAGGAAGCAATATGTTTCTCAGTCCTGAAACAGCTGGCAATGTTACTATAATGCGGCATTTTAAGGCAAGTGTTTTGTGCACCAGTTGTTAATAATAGCTATGTTCTGTATCAGTAATCTGTAGTAGATCCAGTTCTAAAAAATTTGTATTATTTATTTAGATATAAATTCCAATAAGCATAAGCCAAATTCAAAATGAGTCATAGAATGTTTCAATAAATAAGTGTTCACTCAAGCTACAATGTAAATTTTTCCTTCAGTATGTGTATATTCCATTCAAAGTAAATATTAGCAAGCTGAATTCATGGCATATTATAAGTATTATAAAGTATAGTTAAGTTGGATTTAGTCCTGATTCATAAATTTTATTTAACGTATGAAAATCTATAAATGTGATCCATCCCTTAAAAAACAAAGAATTGAAAAATAACAATCTCAATATATGTAGGAATATTTTTCACAGATCTGATCTTAACATTTTTATAAAAAATTCTTAACAAATTCGCTCTAGATATAATATGACTAAACATAATAAAAGCCATATATGAGAAACCCATGACTCACATCAAGTTCAATGTTAACATACAGGAAGGTTTTCCTCTGGTCCTATAATAAGAAAAAGTAGCTCATTCTCACAAGTCATAAATTACACTACTAGAAGTCCTAGCCAGAACAACTAGTCAAGAAAAAATATAAAATGCATACAACTTGCACGCAAGCAGTAAAATTTTTAAAGATGACCTATTTATACATAGATAACAAACTTCATAGTCTCCTCCAGTGACTGATAGAAATAATGAACAAACCAAGAAAACTTGCAGAATATAAAATTAATATGCAAAATATCCATTGCATTTTTATATAGTAACAACACATTATCAGAAAGAGAAATTAGGAAGACAATTGCGTGTAAATTTATACCAAGAAGAATAACATAGGAATATATTTGATAAGTGAAATAAATTATCTAAACATAGATCTATAAATTACAGCTGCAAGAAATATAAGTAAACAAAATATATAAAAGATATTCTGTGCTTACTGATTGTATACAATGTGAGGAAATATTGTAATATATATTTCACTTGTTCAATCTCACCAGCACAACTTTTTCAGGAGAATCTCCTTTCTTCATTTCATACTCTTGCTTCCTTTTTCATGGGTTAATTGATCATAGGTGTGAGGGATTATATCTGGTTGCTCTATTCTCTTTTATTGATAGGTGTCAGTTTTAGAGCCAGTATCATATTGTTTAAATAACTAAAGCTTTGAAAGACTGTTTAACATCTGAGAATTTACACTATTAAATTTAATACTCTTTTTCAAGATTATTTTGTCAACTCATGATTTTTGTGTTTACATTAAAATTTTTGAAATTATTTCTTCTATTTAATGGAAAAATCTCATGGGTATTTTAACAAGAATCAAATTAAATATAGATTCCTTTGGGTAGTATGGTTGTTTCAAACACATTGTTTCACAACATTAACATAAGAGATCTTTTAATTTCTTTGGAACAGTTTTAAATTCTACAATCAATTTTTTCTATTTTTTATTATAAACGTTTTCTCCTTATTTGTTAACTTCATTTGTAGGTATTCTTTACATATATATATATATAATTATATACATTATATTTAGAAAAACGTTTCCCACACAAATACAACAGACAGAAGGCAGTGGCAAGACATATTCAAAGTCGAGAATGAGAGAAAGCTGCTATCTAAGATAATGTATCAAGCAAGGCTATCCTTTAGAATAGAAAGAGAGATAAATAACTTCCACACAAGCAAATACTAAAAGAATTTAGCAACAGAAAAAGAAATAATGAAACATCTTCTCTAAAAATGAAGAAGCAGGATGCTATAGAAATGAGAAAGTAATAATTAGAAAGGCAATAGCTACAATGACTTACAACAGAATAAACATGATGTTGTAAAACAGGACATCAAAATTTTTAAGTGTCAGAGAGTGAAATAGGAGAATACAGAGTATTTTCTTCCTGTTTCTCTTCTCTGTAGGATGGGTTTGTGTTTGTATTCCTTTCAGTTAATATAAACAGTTATAGTAACGGGTCAATATACATACAAAACAGGGTAGCCATAAGTCAAAATCTTACAATGAAGTCACAAAGCCAGAAAAAAAACAAGATAAAAAAGAAAACTTATCAAGCCACAAACAGAAAAAGAAATGAACAAAAGAGAAATACCAAATCAACTGGAAAATTAAGTTCAAAATGGAAATAAACACCAGTTTATAAATAATTTTTACAAATGTTAATGGACTTAGTGCTTCAATCAAAAGATATATATTGTCAGATTGGATAATATAACAAGACTCTACATTATGAAGTATACAAGAGACCCACTTTAGTAAGAGGAACACCCATCAATTGAAAGTCAAAAGATGGAAAAGTATATTCCATGCAAATGGAAATGACAAGAAAGCAGGAATTGCAGTACTGACTTCACACAAAATAGACTTTGCAAGAAAGGCCATAGAGAAAGATAAACAAGGACATGATATAATAATTAAAGGAGCAATAAAAATGAGGGTATTATACTCATTAAGATATATGCACTCAATATTGGAGCACCTTAATACAGAAAGCAAATACTAATAGATAAAAAGTGAGAAATCAATGGGAACACAATCACAGTAGGAGAATATAACTCCCAATTACCATCACTAGACTGGTCTTTCAGACAGAAAATTAATTAGGGAACAAAGATTCTAAAAGATACGATAAAATAATTGGAGTTGGTTGATGTTTTCAAAACAGTACTTCTCCCCAAAACAGAATATATATTCTTTTCCAGTGCACATGGAACATTTCCTAGGATAGTTTATGTACTCAGGCACAGAAGAAGCCTCAACCAATTTAAGAAGATAAAAATAATTTCAAGCATCTTTTCTGAGTATTATACCATGAAACTAGAAATCAATCACAGAAAATGGAGAAAATATGACAACATGTAAATTAAAAAACATGGTACTAAAACAAGGGGGGAGGTGTTGTAGTAAAAGAAGAAATTAAAAAAATCTTGAGAAATATGTCACAACACTTTACAAAGTCTATGGAATACAGTTAAAGCAGGCTTAAGAGGGAAGTTCATAGTGACAAGTTCTGCCTCAAAGTAGAAGAGCAATTTCAAGTAAATTATCTAACGTTCTATGTAAACTAATCATGAAAAGAAGAGCCAACAAAACCAAAAGTCACCAAAAAGTGGGAAAATAAAGATCAAGGGAGAAAGAATAGAAATAAAAATTAAAAAATAGAAAAAATCAATCTTATTGTTTTTTGAAATAATCAACAAAACTGAAAAAACTCAGGACAGCTCACCAACAAGAAAAGAGAGAGCACACAAATAACATAAGAAATGAAAATGGAGAAACTACTAAGAGTAAAACAAATTTGCATAATATCATAAGGGATTACCATGAGCAACTGCATGGAAACAAACTGGATAACCTAGAAGAAATGGAGAAGTTTCTGGAAATATTCAGCCCACCTTTATTGCATCAAGAAGAAATTGACCATTTGAACTGACAGATCACCAGAAATGGAATAGAGTTATCAATAAAATAAAAAATCTCTGCAAACAAAATTTCAGACCCAAATAGCTTCACAGGGGAATTTGACCAAACATACAAAGAAAAATACATAACAGTCCTCCTCAAATACTTCCAAAAGATTGATATGGAGCTAGAACTCCCAAACTCACACCATAAGGCCAACATTAACCTGATAACTAAACCAGACAAAGACACTACCTAAAAAGAAAACTATAGGCCAATATCTTTGATAAACATATATGTAAAATTCCTTAAGAAATTATTAACAGAATCCAACAGCATGTAAAAGATCATGCACCATTATCAAGTTAGGTTCATCCCAGGAACGCAAGGATGCTGTAACATATGCAAATCAATCAATCAATTGTGATACACCATATCAACTAAAGAGACGACAAAAAAGCACATGATCATCTCAGTAGATGCAGAAAAAGCATTTGATAACATTTAACACCTATCTGCAAAAAATTTCTTATCCCAGAGGGAACAGAGGCACCATATCTCAACATAATAAAAGGTATTTATGACAAATATGTAGCCAGCAAGCTACTCAATGGTGGAAAAACTGAAACCCTTCTCACAAAAATCTGAGACAAGATAAGGTTGCCCATTCTCACAATTTCAATTCAATATAGTCTTGGAAATCCTAGCCACAATGATGAGGCAAGAAAATTTGATTTCCTATCAAATTATGCAAAACATTTCTTTTTAGGACTGAAACAAATGATCTTAAGTTTTAAATAGATTCATAAAAGATCCATAGTTTCCAAAGCAATATTGAAGTAAAAGAAAGAGGCTGGAGGCATAACCCATCAGGTCTCCATACACTATTGCAGAGCTACAATAATGAAAATGACATCATATTGGTAAAAAACAGGCATATGGACCAATGGAACAGAATAGAGAGCATAGGAATAAATCTACAGGTCTATGTTCAATTAATCTTTGACAGAGTAGCCAGGAATATGAGAGAGAAAAGACCATCTCTTCACCAGCTGGTGTTGGGAAAACAGGATAGAAGCATGCAGAGCAATGGAGTTAGAACAATCCTTCACTCCATAAACAAGAATAAACTCAGAATGGCTTGAAGACTTAAGTATAAGCAAGACACAGTAAATCTCCAAGAAGAAAACAGGCAAAACACTCTGAGATAAATCTCAGCAATGATGTCCTAGAATAGACAACCCAGGTAAGGGCTGTAAGAGCAAAATTAATAAATGGGACCTAATTAAACTTATAAACTTTTGCACAGCAAAGGGAATCATAAAAGAAGCCAAATGACAACCTACAAGATTAAAGAAAATATTAAGAATCGATGCAACTGATAAAGTCTTAATTTCCAAAATATAACGTCTTCATACAACCTAATAAGAATTAAAAAAAAAAAACAAGAAACCCGATCTCTAAATGTGCAGAAGCCCTAAATAAAGAAATCACAATAGAGACATTCAAATACCACACAGATATATGAAAAAAATTACTCACTATCATTATCAGAGAAGGGCAATTCAAAACTATAATGAAGTATAACTTCACAATAGTCACAATGGTCATCATTCAAAAGTCCACAAACAATAAATACTGTGGAAGCTGTGGAGAAAGGGAACCCTCCTACACTGTTGGTAGGAATGTAGATTGGTGCAGTCATTTTGGAAACAAGGATGGGGATTCCTATAAAGAATAAAAATAAGCAAAATATATGATCCAGCCATCCCACTTTTGGGTATATATCAAAGGGAACCCTATTCCAAAAAGACACCTGCACCCCAATGTCCTTAGAAGTGCTATGTACAAGAGTCACAACATGCAAGCAACCTAATTGCCCAACAACAGATGACAGTATAAAGAAGTTATGCCATATTTACAAATTGGAATAATATTCTGGAATAAGAAATGATAAAACAATGATATTTGCAGCAAAATGGATGTCCCCCAAAAGTGCCATTCTAATTGAAGTAAGCCAGAAAGAGAAAGAAATATAATACATGACATTACATATGAAGAAGCTTAAAAAAATATTTGGATGAAAACACTATGATTTCATCTACAAAACTGAAACACACTAGCAGATCTGCTAGAAATTTTATGATTACTGCGGAAAGGGGCTGCCAGAGGATATATTTGGGAGCTGTAGATTTATAAATGTTATCCACTATATATAATAAAATATTTTTTCAAAATTTCTTTTGTATGACACAGCACAGTAAGTTAAATATCATGAAGTAACGTTTAATAGGCACAGAATTATACACATGTACGGGGACACTATGATGTACACCACAGATTGACACATTGTTAATGGCATACTTCAATGATAAATAAACGAATAAATATGTAAATAAATAAATAAATGACATTTAATAATAAAAGAAAAACAAAGATTCACAATACTTAACTTTACACATCAAGAATCTAGGAGAAAACAGAAAGAATAAAGAAGAAAATTGATTCAATGAGAGTAAGGCAAATAACAAGAGAAACAATTGAAAAGATAAAATAAATACCAGTCTCTGTTTTTTTTAAAAATAAAGTGGACAAACATTTAGGTTGGCTAAGAAAATAAAGACTCAAATAATATTAGAAATAATAGATAAGATATTAGCTCTCATGTTGTAGAGATGCATAGCATTATAAGAAATTACCACTCGCCAAAAATTTGAATGACCGAGAACAAAAGACAAATTCCCAGAAACATATGTCTTCCCATACTGAATCAAGAAGTAATTAGAAAGTTAAATAGAGCAAAAGTGTGCATGAGTAATTTAGTAATCCATACCTCCCAAACCAGAAAATATTTACAAGATGACATTACTGTTGAATTCTGTCATACATTTGAAGACAATTTTTCACCAATTCTTCCCCAAATCTTCCAAGAATTTGAAGGGGGTGAAAGATTCCAAACTTGTTTTATGATGCCAACTTTATTTGCATAACAATGGTAGAAAGAACATTAGATGCAAAATATGGAATATTAACCCTGATGAACACATGTGATATAATTCTCTACAAAACAGAAGGAAAATGAATTCAACAACACATTTAATGTATCATACACATGCATGAGTAAAGGGATTTATCCCTGGGTTTAAGGATACTTCAAAATATTCAAATCAATAAAGGTGACATTCCACACTAATAGAATGTGAAATAAAACTCACATAATCTTCTCAATAGGTGGAAAAAGAGCATTGTATATAATGCAAAATTCTTTTAATATACTCCCAACAAATTAAACTAACCCTGTCAGTGGCAAGATATCATATACACACAAACACTGTGTGGAGAGAAGCGAAGAAGTTCCCTGTTTATTTATTCTTAGAAGAAGCATTTATACAGGACATGCACAATAACTCACATATCATCTAAGTTATAACAATGTTAATAATCTTAAGCTATTTATGTCCCCATGCTCCTGCAGTAAGCACAGGATGTTAAATTATCAAGGATTGCTTTAAAGTTCATCACGGAAATTCATTAAGTAGGCCATCTCTTAACAAGCCGGCTGTGCCTGTCTTAGGTTGTCCTCCTCTGAGGATCTTACCCAGCATAGGCTATCCAGCCATCCATACTGGATACAATGAGCAGGACATTTCTTATCCAGCCTGGATATGTGACATTCCTCACAGCTTGTTTATCAGTTCAGCCCATGGGCTTATTCTCTAGAGCCTTCAGACAGGGGCCTACAAACCCAACATCCCTAGAGAGAAAAATGGATGAAGAAAATTTGATGTATATATGCAATGGAATCAATACTTTGCATTCCTATCAACAGTGTCCATGGTGTTACTTTATCTCCACAATCTCACCCACATCTATTTCTTTTCTTTTTGATGAGAACCTTCTGACAAGTGTGAGGTCTTGTCTCATTTTTGGTTTATGACTTACCTAATAGTTTATAACTCTGAATATATTTTCATGTGTCATTTAGCCAACTGGATGTTTTCTACAGATAATTGATTCCGATCTATCTATTCAGTTCGTATGGACACTGTTTTTATTTGGATTGTTTGCCCTTTTTTGTTGTTGTTGTCGGGTAAGAGTTTGCCATATATTTGGATATTAACACTTGATTGGAAAATATCACTTGAAAATATATTCTCCCAGTGAGTTGGTTGACTTTTAATTTTATTGATCATTTCTTCTGCAGTGTAAATCTGTTTAGAGTCATACAATCGTATTTTGTTAGATTTGCTTCTGCTTCCCTTGCCAGAGGGGACATATGTAGAATCAAGGTAAGTCCATTTTCAGAGTGTACTTCTTAAGTTTTACCTTAGGATTCTTTGTTTTCAGGTTTTATGCTTTACATGCGCAGGAGTGGGATTGCTGGATCATATGATAGTTCTATCTTTATTATTTAAAGGAACTTCCAAAATGTTTCCAAAGTGCCTTCACCAATTTTCATTCCCACAAACAGCGTTGGAGTGTCCCTTTTTCTCCACAACTTTCCCAGTCTTTATTATTTGTAGAGATTTGGATGACAGCCCTTCTCACTTGTGTGAGGTAAAACATTATTTTATTTTTGTCTTGCCTTTGTATAATGATTAGGAATGTTAGCATGTTTTTATGTTTCTGTTTGTTATCTGTGTGTCTTCTTTGGAGACTTGTCTTCTGCTCATTTACAGGCTTAGTTGCTTGTAGATTTTTGAAATGGTGTTGTATGAACGATTTGTGTATTATAGAAATTAGCCTCTTATTGAATGCATTGTTTCCTAATGTTTTCTCCCATTTGGAAATTCATCTTTTCATATTGCTTATTTTGCTGTTTAGAAGGTTTTAATTTTTATTAGGACCTATTTGTTTATTTCGCTTTTACTCTTTTCAGCTTGGGAGCTGGACATTTGAAAAATTCGCTGCAATTTATGTTTTGTTTTGCATCTGTTAGTTTCCAGGAATTTTATTGTGTCAAGTATTAGATTGAGATATTAAAAACATTTTGAGTTTATTTTTATACAGTGTGAGGTAGTGTTCTAATTTCATTGATTTACATGTAGCTCTTTTGCTTTCTCAACATAACTTGCTGAAGACTGTGTTTTAGGCATTGTATGTTTTTGTTTCCTTTGTCATAGTTTAGTTGACCATAGGTGTGATGTTTTATTTCTGCCTCTGTGTTCTGTTCTAGTGATATAGATGTTTGTTCATTTTCCAGTATTGTGCTGTTTTGATTACTGTTTATATAATATAGTCTGAGATCTGGGAGGATTATGGTTTATGCCTCAAACTTTGTTCTTTATCCTCATAGTTCTTTTGCCTTTCTGGTTCATTTGCAGTTCCATACAAATCTTAGGACTGTTTAAATTTCTATGAAAAATATCATGTAGTTCGATCTGAATCACTTTATATCTTTTGACGATCTTTTGTAGTATGTATATTTTAACAATATTAATTCCTCTGTACTAAGACCTTGAGATTATTTTCCATTTCTTTGCATCATCTTCAAATTTATTTATCAGTGTCCTATAGATTTTATTATCTTGGTTTTTTTCTTAGGCTTTTCATTTTTGATCTGATATAACATGGATTTTTTAAAATTATGGAATATTTCATTGTTAGTGTAAAGAAATTGACTGTTTTTGTATATTAATCATGAATCATGCTACTTTGCTAAATGTGTTTATTAGATTTAGTTATTTTGGTGTGGAGAATCTTTAGGGTTCTCTGTATAGATTATCATGTCATCTAAAATAATAACAGTTTTACTTCATTCAGTCCAACTTGAATAACTTATTTTCTTGTCTGATTGCTGTTGCTAGGACCTCCCATACTGTGTTTAATAGAAATGGTGAGAGTGGACATCCTTTTATTATTCCTTAATTTGCCTTTCAGTTATTCACTTTTGCATATTATGTTGTCTGTGGGTCTGTAATTAATGACTTTAGTTATCTTGAGATATATTTCCTGAATCCTACTTTGGTAAGAGTTTTCTGTTGTTGTTTCTGTTGTTCTTGTTGTTGTTGCTGTTGTTGCTGCTATTTAATGAATAAAATTTGAAGTTTGTGAAATGCTTTTTATGGATTTATTGGGATGACCACATCATTTTCCCTTTTGGTTTGGTTAATGTGGTGTATCAATCTGATTGATTTCATGTAATTTCATCCTCTCTTATGACCCTGCAATGAATTAAAATTTACATGGTGTATAATTCATTTTAGATTTTGCTGGATTTAGTTTGCTAATGATATTTTTTAAAATGTTTGCATCTATATCAATTAAAGATATTGACTTGAAATTCTCTTCGCCTGTATTTTGTTTGTTGGCTTTGCTATCAGGGTGATGATAGCTTCATAGAATTAATTTGTGAGTTTCTCACATCTTCACTATTTTTGAATAGTTTGAAAAGTATAATTTCTGCTTTGTATTTCTGTACGGTTTTGCATGGGAGCTGTTTAAATCTGCACTAACGTTTAACGATTTTTTAAATGCAGATTCTACCTTTTTTCTAATAATCAGTTTGTTCAAATTATTTGTTTCTCCTTATCCCTGTCTCTTTCTAGACATTTGTCTATTTCTTCTAATTTGTCTAGTTTATTGGAATGTAAGTGTTCACAAAATGATCCTTTTTGTATATCTGAGGAAACAATTGTTATTTCTCTTCTTTTATTTCTTACTTTATTTCTTTGGAGCATCCATATTTTCTTCATGATACACCTGGCTAGAGGTTTTCTGATTTTGTTTATGTTAAAAAGAAAACAAAAACAAAATTTTTGGTTTTACTACTCTTTGCATGGTTGTTTTTTCCCTCTAATATATATTTGCACCTGTCATATTTAGGATCATGTTTTTTCTTTTTAAACTTTTTTTAATTGATTTTTAATCATTTTACATATTTGTCTCAAATTCCATTGTAGAGCACAACTTTGTAGTTACAATGAACATATAAACATTTGTCCCATTTTTTTCCCCTGTGAGCTGCCGTAAGATCTTTTATATATTTCCCTGTGCTATAAAGTAAAATCCTGTTTATCTATTCTACAATTTTGACCTCCCAGCCTATCTCTTCCCACACCCCAGCCGCTTGGCAACCAAAACTTTGTATTCTCTGCCTGCGAGTCTATTTCTGTTTTGTATTTATGCGTTATTTATTTGGCTTTGTTTTGTTTTTAGATTCCACACATGTGCCATCTCATATGGTATTTTCCTTTCTCTTTCTGGCTTACTTCTCTTAGACTGATTTTCTCCAGGACCATCCATGTTGCT
This sequence comes from Vicugna pacos, assembly GCF_048564905.1. Taxonomy (NCBI): domain Eukaryota; kingdom Metazoa; phylum Chordata; class Mammalia; order Artiodactyla; family Camelidae; genus Vicugna; species Vicugna pacos. The sequence goes on along the minus strand of NW_027328741.1, from coordinate 63,355,362 downwards.
GAAAATGGCATTATGTTGTCAGTTTATAAGGCTGACTACTAGTCCATTGTATAAATATACCACCTCTTCTTTAGCTAGTCAACTGTCGATGGACATTTAGGCTTTTTCAATGTCTTGGCTATTGTAAGTAGTGCTGGCTATGAACATTGGGGTGCAAGTGTCATTCTGAAGTGGGGTTCCTTCTGGATTTATACCCTGGAGCGGGATTCCTGGGTTATATGATAAGTCTATTCCTAGCATTTTGAGGAATCTCCATCCTGTTTTCCACAGTGGCTGCACCAATCTGCATTGCCACCAGCAGTGAAGGACGGTTCCTTTTACTCCACAGCCTCTCCAGCATTTGTCATTTGTGGATTTTTGAATGATGGCCATTCTGACTGGTGTGAGGTGAAACCTCATTGCAGTTTTGATTTGCATTTCTCTGATAATCAGTGATATTGAGCATTTTCTGATGTGCCTTTTGATCATTTGTATGTCTTCCTTGGAGAATTGCTTGTTTAGGTTTTCTGCCCAATTTTGGATTGGGTTGTTTATTTTTTTTTATTCAGTTGGATGTGCTACTTATATACTCTTGTGATCAAGCCTTTGACGGTTTCATATGCAAATTTTTCCCATTCCGTGGGTTGTCTTTTTGTTTTAGTTCTGGTTTCTTTACTGTGCAGAAGATTGTAAGTTTCATTAGGTCTCATTTGTTTATTCTTGCATTTATTTCTTCTACAAGAAAATTTTTGAGACGTATGTCAGATAATGTTTTACCTATATTTTCCTTTTGTAAGTTTATTGTATCTTTTCTTATGTTTAAGTTTTGATCCTTTCTGAGTTTATTTTTGTGTATGCTGTTCTAGCTTCATTGGGAGTGTTCTAGGTTCATTGAATTACATGCTGCTGTCCAGTTATCCCAACACCAGTTGCTGAATGGACTATCTCTATTCTATTGTAATTTCTTGCCTCCTTTGTCTAAGATTAATTGACCAAACGTTTGTGGGTTCATTTCTGGGCTCTCTATTCTGTGTCATTGGCCTATATGTATGTTTATCTACCAATACAGTGCTGTCATGTTGAACGTAGCTGTATAGTATTATCTGAATCATTAGCGTAATGAAATGCCACTGATATTTGAACCTTAAACTTGTAACCTGCTTCCTTACTGAATTCTTTGATCAGCTGTAGTAAATTCATTCTTTATCTTGTGGGATTTCTATAAATAGTAACATATTATCTGCATATAGTGAGACTTTTATCTCTTCCTTTCCAATTTGCATACCTTTTACTTCTCTCTCTTGTTTGATTGCTGTGGCTAGGACCTCCAAGTCTATCTTGTGTAAGAGTCATGATAGTGTGCATCCTTTTACTTTCCCAGATTTTAGTAGGAAGAATTTGACTTTCTAACTGTTGAGTACTATGCTGGAAATAGGTTTGTTATTTATAGCTTTCATGACGCTGTGATATAATCCCTCTATGCCCACTTTGGTGAGTTTTCTTATCATACATGGGTGTTGAAATTCATCAAACGCATTTCCTGCATCTATTGAGATGATCATGTTGTTTTGGTCCTTTCTCTTGTTGATGTGCTGTATTACACTGATTCACTTGCATATGTTGAACCACCCCTGTGTCCCTGGCATGATCCCAACTTGGTCATGAAGTATATTCATTTTTCTGTGCTGTTGGATTCTATTTGCTACTATTTTGGTGAGGACTTTGTGTCTGTGTTCATCTGTGATATTGGCCTATAATCCTCTTTCTTGGAAGTGTCTTTGCCTGGTTGTGGTATCAGGGTGATTGTGGATTCATAGAATGACTTTGGGACGATTCCTTCCTTTTCAAACTTCTGGAAGAATTTGAGAAGAAATGGTATGAGTTCTTCTTTGTACGTTTGGTAGAGTTCCTCAGTGAAGCCGTCCGGTCCTGGATTGTTATTTGGAGGGAGGTTTTATATTGCTATTTTGATTTCATTTCTAGTGCTCTGATTGTTCAAGTGGTCAGTTTCTTCTTGATTAAGTTTTGGTGGACAGTATGTTTCCACAAATGTGTCCATTTCCTCTAGGTTATCCAGTTTGTTTCCATAAACTTTTCATAATATTCTTGTATGATATTCTGTTTTTATATTATATTAGTTTGTAAATTCTCCATTCTCCTTTCTTATTTTCCATATTTGTGCTCTCTCTCTTTTCTTATTTTTGAGTTTGGCCAGTGGTTTCTCGATTTTACTAGCTTTTTCGAAAAAGCAGCCTTTGGATTGGTTGATTCTTTTCCTAGGGTCTTTTTAAACACTATATATTTTATTTCCTCCCCATTATTTATGATTTTCTTCCTTCTGCAGCCTTTGTGGTTTTTTGTTCTTCTTTTTCTAGTTCATTCTCCTGATGGGTAAAATTGTTAATTTGTGATTGTTCTTCTTTTTTGAGGAAGGCCTGTATCTCTTTAAACTCCTCTCTCAACACTGCTTTTGCTGTGTCCCATAAATTTAGTGTGGTTTTGCTTTCATTTTCTTTTTTCTCAAGGTATATTTTCATTTCAGCTTTGATTTCTTCATTGACCCTTTGGTTTCTTAATAACATATTGTTTAATCCCCATGTTTTGCTTTTGTTCTCCTTTGTTTCTCTGTTGTTGATTTCTAGCTTCATGGCATTGTGGTCAGTAAAGATGCTTGAGGTAATTTCTATCTTCTTAAAATTGCTGAGCTTTCTTTTGTGCCCATGTATATCATGAATACTGGAAAATGTCCCATGTGCACTTGAAAAGAATGTATATACTATTTTGTGGGGGTGCAATGCTCTGAAAATATCCACCAAGTGTAATATTTCTATTGTATTATTTAACTTCTATGTTGCCTAATTTATTTTCTGTAACTATGACAAGTCCAGTTATGTTAATGCAGTGTTGAAATCTCCAACTATGATTAGATTCCCAACACTATCCCCTTTTATATCTGTTAGTAATTATTTCATGTACTTAGGTACTCCTCTATTTGTTGCATATGTATTTATGAGTGTGCTATCTTCATCTTGTATCACACCTTCAATCATTATAAAATGTCCTTCTTTATCTTTCTTTATGGCGTTTGATTTAAAGATTATTTTGTCTGAAATCAGTACTGCAACACCTGCTTTTCTGGCTTTTCCATTTGTATGAAATACGCTTTTCCATCCTTTCACTCTCAATCTATATGTGTCCTTCTCTCTGAAGTGGGTCTCCTGTATGCAGCATATTGAAGGTTCTTGCTTTATTATCCAGCCTACCACTCAATGACTCTGACTGGAGCATTTAGTCCATTAACACTTACAATAATCGATGATATGTTTGTGTTTATTGCCATTTTGACCTTAACTTTTCAGTTGATTTGGTATTTCATCTTTGTTTGTTTCATCTGCCTTTTTTGGTTTGGTCATTTTCCTTTGTATTGTCATGAAATTTATTCAGTATTAGTGACTCCCTGAATAAGTTTTTGTCTTGTTTTTACCCTTTTTTATGTCTATTAGACCATTGGTATAACTGATCTTATTAAACTGATAGTATCATGATCTAAAAACCATCCTACTGAGAACAAAATATTTTAAAAGGAAAACCCCCCCAAAAAATTCTCTATTTTCCTTCTTCCCTTTCCCACTCTCAATGATTTGTATCTCTTGCTTTCAAGTTTTGTGTTTATTTTATTTGTAATTCTTGAGTTATCACGCTTCCAGCCGTGAGTTTTATATTTCTGTAGCATCCTGCTGCTTTTCTTTGTAGAGTACAATTTTCAAAATATCTTTTAGCATGGGTCTAGTGTTGCTAAACTCTAGTAGCTTTTCTTTTCTGTGAAATTCTTTATGTCTCCTTTTACCATAAATGATAGCCTAGCTGGTTAAAGTATCCTAATGTATATAATTGTTTTCATTCAGGACTTTGAATATATCTTGCCACTCCATTCTGTTCTGCAGTATTTTTTTGTGAAATCAACTGTGTGCCTTATAGGGATTCCCTTGTAACTCACTCTTTGCTATTCTCTTTCTGCCTTTAGTATCATTTCTTTCTCCTTGTCTCTGGCCATCTTAATTACATGTCTTGTTGAGGGTTTATTTGAGTTCTTCCTGTTTGGGACACTCTGAGCTTCCTGTATTTGGATATCTGATTTCTTCTTTAAGTTTGGGAAGTTCTCAGTCATGATTTTTTCAAACACCTTTGCAATCCACTTTGGTCTTTCCTCCCCTTCTGGGAAATTTATCATGCCAATATTGGCATGCTTTCTATTATCCAATAGGTCTCTTATGCTTTTTTCATTTGTTTCTCATTGTTTCACTTGTAGCTCTTCTCATTGTCTGCTTTCTATTGTCCTGTCTTCTAAGTCACTAATTCATTCCTCTGCATTGTTTAGTCAGTTTTGTGACATCTTTAGATCATTCCTCATCTCAGTCAACGGTTTTACCTTTTCTACTCAGTTCTTCTTTATAGCTTCCATTTCATTTTTAACATATTTTATATGTCTGAACACTATGTTTTATTTCCTACAGTAATTTGATCACTTCTTTTTTGAAATCTTGATCTAGTAGGATATTGATGTCTATTTCACTGATCATTCTTTCAGGGGATTTCTCTTGCTCTTTTAATTGGGAATGGTTTGTCTGCTTCTTCATCTTGCACCTACCTCTCTGGCACTGTGGTTTATGGAGTATCAGTTATCTACTGTGGTCCTAAAGGAGGTTATCTACCTAATGTCTATTTAGTAATACAACTAAAAAAGAGTTAAAAGAGAGAGGGAGACAAAGAATTTTAAAGAACGGGAAATAAATGTTTGAAGACATTGTAAAATACATAATAGAAGAGCAAGTTGAAGCAGAGTTTTGAAAAGTAATAATAATAAAAATATTTTTGAAATTTCAATGGGATTTGAAAGGGGGTATTTACAATTGCCTAAGAAGTAAACATTAAGAGGGTAATAGAAAATGGAACAGGAAAAATCAGATTAAAACAAGGGGGTGGTCAGTGTCCTCCTGGAGACTGTGTAATTTTAATGTGAACTCTTTCTGTATTCATCCTGGTTTGGAAGCTCAGCTTGCTTATTCCAGTCGCCCTCCATTGGGGCCCTTATCTGTGCAGCTCCCAGGGCCTGTCGGCAAGCAGATCACTCCTACTCCCAACAGTGGTTCTGGAGCAGCTCTCTTTATTGTTGGCTGTCTTGTCACTGCCGTGACCGATGCCTCATTCAGAAGTTTCAGACTGACCAGGCAGGAGTGTGCATCAATCCCTCTCCCAGCCACATGGTCAGGGGCTGCCTTCCAGCCCAAGTGTTCAGTGGCCAACAGCCCCCTCAGGGTGCCAGTCTCACCACTGTTATGTACCCTGTCACTCATCTGGACCAAAACCCAGTGCCTTGTTTGCCTTGGCAGAGCAAGTTCTCTGAGGAAATAGGACAGAAAGATCTTATCTGCCTCAGGCTGTAGACAAGTCCCCATCTGGTGCTTGAGGCTGCTAAGTCCTTAGGAGTGAATGCAGGTTTTGCTCTCGCTGCTGCCAGGGTGCAAAACACCAGAGGCTATGGTGGCTGTGTCTGAGCCCCAGGTTTCTTGTCATAGATAGTTTTGTGGCTTTTCAGAGATGGGGAATGCACCTTTCCCCTCCCAGTACACGTCTGCCCTGTTGTTAAATGGAGGGCCCAGGTTATTCCCCCCTGTGCACTGACAGCAATGGCACACAGCTCCCTCCATTCCCCTAGGCTGCCTCAGTGCATCCATCCTCATCTTTCACCCAGATCAGGCAGCATGGCCCTGCCCCCAGCTGCCAGGATGCATCTTGCATTCGGGGTCACAGGGATCTTCTGTGCCTGTTTAACTTAGTATTGTCAGTCAACTTATACTCTGTAGAGGTCCAATCCTTGGAGGTGCTCCCTCCATCCTGCAAACCTCTCAGTTGGAGAGGGGAAACCCAGTGAATGAGTGCCAGTCTTTCTTTGCTGCTCCCTCCCTGTGGGAACTGTCCCAATCTGTTTTGCCTTTTCTTCTTTCATTCTTCATTTTCTTCTACCAGTTTTTATGCATCTTAATCTTTTGAAGAGGACATTGTTCTATCAGAGTTTTGTAGGTTCTCTGGTTAGCTGAGTGGGTCTGTGGATGTGAGTCTTGGTGCACGTATGGGAAAGGTTGAGCTACGAGCATCCTTCTGATCCATCATCTTGGCCTCCCCCACAATAAGTCTCACTATATGGTGGAAGATAAACACGCCAGGAAATACATGGAAAAGATGTTTCTTGGGAATGATAAGAAAGTGCAGTTTGCAATGTTCAGCTCATACAAAATACGTTTTAAAATAAGGGCCACAATGAAAGATAAATATGAAATTATATAAAGAAAAAGAGATCAATATAAAAATAGAGTATTACACTCATTAAATTATATATGGACCCAGCACTGTAGATCCTAAGTATAAAAAGAAATATTAGTAGACATGAAGGAATTAATTCATTATAAATCAGTAATAGTAGATGGCTTGAACACCTCACCATTCTGATGGCCATATCATCCAGAAAGAATATCTGTAAGGAAACAGAGTTCTTAATGGCATATTAGATCATTTGAGTCTAACTGAGCTATTGGACACTGCATCAGAAAAGGAGAACACAATAATTTCTCAAGTGTGCACAGGATGTTATCTAAGGAATAAACCACATATTATGTCATGAAATGAGCCTCAGGAACTTTAACCTATTACAGATTACAGCAAATATTTTCCATACACAAAATTATGAAACTATGCAACAACTCAAAAAAGAACAGGAAAAACACAAACATGAGATTAAACCTCATCCTTTAAAAAAATAAAATAAAACAAGGTCAATGATGAAATCAAAGAGGTCATAAAATCATACCTGGGGAAAAATTGCAATGAAAACACAGCTTCATCAAATGTATGGGATGCAGCAAAGGCAAATCTAAGAGGGAAGTTTAGAACAAATCTAAGAGGGAAGTTTAGAACAGTTTCTACAAGGAAAAAGAAAAACCTCACAAAAAGGATAAAGCTTACCACCAAAAATAACTAGAAATAAGAAGAAACAAAACCCAAAGGCAGTAGAATGAGAAATCTCTGATGATTAGTTTGAAAATAAATAAAATAAAAATTAAAAAAGAAATTAAAATTCATAAAATCAACAGCTATTTTTTCATAAATATTTTTACATATTGATAAGCATTTAGCAAGGCTTATCAAGAAATACAGAGTGGACCCAAACAAAATAAGAAATGATACAGTAGAAATGATTTCTGATAGTACAGAAATGCAAACAAAGATTATGGAAGCACTCTGAGCAGTTACGTGACAACCAACTGGACTACCTTAAAGAAATGGACAAATTTCTTGAAACGTACTGCCTGCCAACACTGAATAAAAAGAAAACTGAAAACTTGAAAAGAGCAATCAGTTAAGTTAAATAAAATCTATAATTTTAAAAACATGCCTTGAATAAAATGCCTAGATGCCTTCAATACAAACTCTTTCCTCTCAACTATTTCAAAAATTGTAGGAGGAAGGAAAATTCCCAAGGTTATTCTATGAGGCCACTAATACTATGATAACAAAGCCAGTCAAAACACTACCAAAAAAAAACCCAAAAAATGTAAACACAATATCCTTGATGAATATATATTCAAAAATCCCCCCAAAACATCATCAAATACATAGAAAGGATTATAAATGAGGATCATTTGGATTCCTTCCAGAGTCACAGGGATAGTTCGACATACACAATTCCATCAGCATGACACATATATAATAAAGGAAGGGCAAAATTCAGAGGACCATGTCAATACAGAATGAAAAAGCATTGGACATAATTCAACATACATTCGTGATCAGAACTCTCATGAAAGAGAGTACAATGGGAACATCTCTCAACACACAAAAATTCATTTATAACAACTTATAATACTTAGGGGAAAAGCTGAAAGCCTTCTGGGTAAATTTGGAAACAAGACAAGGATTCCTACTCTCAGCACTTCTGTTCCATAGTAAAAGAAGAAAGGAAAAGGAAAGAAAAAGAAGTAAAAGAAACGCAAAATAGAAAGAAAGAGGCAAAATTTTCACCAGTACTGATGACATAACAATCTACATAGAGTCCTAAAGCCTCCACAGAGACTAATATCAACAATAAGTAATTTCAACAAGGGAGCAGGGTACAAGATTAATGTAAAATTGTCTGTTGCATTTCTTCACGTTAAACATGAGACACCATAAAATGGACATTGGAAGCAATGCTATTTAAAATCCCACCCCCCGAATACATTGGAATTAATGCAACAAATATATGAAAGCTCTATATACTTAAAATAAAAAAAAATTGACAAAGAAATTAAAAATGATTCAATAAAATGGAAAGATGTCTTGTGCTCTTGGATTGAAGGAGTTAATATTGTTAACATGGCCGAACTACACAAAGAAACCTACAGATTTAGTGCAATTCCTGTTACGAAGATGTAGTATTTCCCACAGAACCAGAAAATAAATAAATCTGTTTTACATAAAAACATTAAAAATTGTCAAAATGATCTTGAGAAAAAACAACAAATCTGGAGATATAAACCTCCCTGATTCCTTACTATACTACAAAGCTACAGTAATAAAAACAGCATGGCATTGGCACAGAGATATAATCAATAAAATCAGATAGAGAGCCTAGAAATAATTCCACACACCTATGAGCAATGAATCAATGTTAAAAGAGGCTAGATTACACAATGGAGAAAAGACAGTCTTGTCAATGGATGCTGTTTGGAAAGTTGGACATCTACATGTAAAACAGTGAAATGAGAGCATTCCCTGACATCATGTAAAAAAATAAACTCCAAGAGTATTAAGGACCTAAATGTAAGACCTGATACTATAAAACTTCTAGAAGGGGATATAGGTGATACACTATTGGAAATATATCATAAGAATATTTTCTTGTATCAGTCTCCTATGGCTGAAATAATAAAAGCAAATATAAGCAAATGGGACCTAAATAAACTTGAAAACTTCTTCACAGCTAAGGACACTTGAATGAAATGAAAACACTGCCTGTGTAATTGGAAAACTTATCTGCAAATAGTGCAAGTGACCAGGGGTAAATAGATGCAGATTAGAAGATGTAACATGGATTTAGGTTACCCAACTCAATGTGAAAAACAAAAACCCAATCAAAAAAAGAGCAGAGTACCTGAGTTAATATTTTTCCAAAGGAAACATAGAGAAGGGTAACATGCAAGTGATAAAAATGCTCAACATTACTAATTATTAGTTAATAGCATTTCAAAACCACTTTTTAATATCTTATATCTCTGCCCTCCCCTATCATTTCTTGTTTTGTATTGGTGAGTTTGCTAATCTCTCTTCCAAAAGGCAGTCTTCTTCCAATGCTTTCTGTTGCATTATTCATATCATTTATTAAGTTCGTCTCATCCTCCAATAATGTTTGTTTGTTTCATAGTTTTAGTCTCTTAGGTAATGTAATCTGTATCATCATTTATTTTATTCATGAGCTAGCTAAACTGCTTTCTGAGTTTTGTTTATTGTATTGAGTATCTGTATGACATCTGTTTGGATTCTCTATTAGTTATACGGCAATATTCCATGACTTTAAGTTTGTTTCCTTCAGGGTTGATATTGTGTGTGTGTGTGTGTGTGTGTGTGTGTGCGTTTGCCTGTGCGTGTGTGTCTGTGACTGTGTCTGTGTCTGTGTCGGTGTCTGTGCCTGTATCTCTGTGTGTGCGTGCCCTATAATATTACTGTGATTGGTCATGATCTTGGTAAATTATTACTCTGATGACACTAAAACACAGATTGGGATTTGGAGTCCTTGCTTTTGTTTTCTGGTAGTTTGCAATATTGCACAATTTTTGGTTTTACCTATCTGAGCTACCTCTGATAATATTTCAAAATGGCACTTTCCAGTCGCTACTGTCTGGATAAAAGATTGCTTACATTGTCACTCCTTACACAACTCTGGTAGTTAATGCCACTGTTGTCACTGGGCCGTTGAATCCTTTCTTTTATCTGATATCCCTAAAGACTCTGTGCACACACTGAGGAATAGTGTAAAGACAGGTGGGTCATTGGAATCAGGCAAGTGCCTTTGCCATGTCCAATGTTGCAAGGTACAATGTCTCTACCACTATGAATGTGGAGTAGGGAGAGTGTCATGAATGTGTGAGTGTCAAAAGGATGGAAATTCTGTCTGCATTGTGGCTCCCTCCTAGTTACCTGTGACCGTGAGTACTGATGCAGTTGGAGGCTGAAGATTTGTGAACCACTGAGACCCTGTTTCTACTGAGTTCTCTGAAACTGTGGGCTCAGATACCCTAGTAAGTGGGCCTTGGTTGCAGGCACCAACACTGCTTTTCCCTCATTTAAGCCAACTTTATGTGTTTTAGCCCACCAAACTTCAGCTGTACACATGTGTTCTCTAGTATTGTTTTGTGTTGTAGTTATTTTGGTTGAGATGTGATTGTTTCACTGACTGTAGATTTAAGGGTAAAGACAGAAATAGTTTAAACTTATGTCACTTTATTCAAAGTCTATAATTTTTCATTTAAAAGCTTAAATTCTAATAAGGACATTATAAGAACAGTAAAGAAAGTGAACAAATCACCTCCCTTAATAACAGAGTGCTACAAAATATTTTGTTTTTCCTGGGTTTATTTCTTCAAAGTTTTTCCCACATGCATGCACATTTTAGTATAATATATGCCTATAATCTCTTTAAAATCATTTAAATTATTAAAATATTTCTCTGTGCTGTAAATATAGCCCTGTTGCTTTTCTATTTTTTAACTAGAATCTTGCATAATTCTGTCTTCCCCATCCTTCTTCCCTGTCCCCAGTGTAAACCACTACTTGGTACACTACACATATATATGTGATTCTGTTTCTTCTTTTTATGATTATTTCTCTTATATATTTAGTTTCCTCATGTAACTGGTAACATAGAGTGTTTTTCACTGTATGTCTTATTTTCCTATGTGCAACACTCTCTGGGTCCAGTCACATTGTTTCAAATGGTAGAATTTTATTTTTTGATATGAGAATGACTACGTATTTATTATGTTATCTATATCTCACATCAACTCAGCCAATCATCTGTTGATGGGCAGTTGAGTCGTGCTTCTATCCTTGGCTATTATAAATGATGTTGTTAAGAACGTTGTGGGTAATATATCCTTTAAAGTTAATGTTTTCATTTTTTTCAGATTTATATCAAAAACTGGAATTGCTGCAACTTCTATTTCTAGCTTTCTTAGCACTGTCCCCACTTTTATAATAGTGGATGCATCAATTTATATTTCTAACAACAGTCTACTTGGGTTCCATTTTATCGACATTCTTATTAATGTTTGTCATTTGAAGAATTTTTTTAATAGTCATTTTGGCTGCTGTGAGATTATATTTCATTCTGGTTTTGATTTATGATTTCCTAATGAATAGCAACATTATGTTTCTTTGTGCATGAAAATCATCCACATGTCTGTTTTTGAAAAGTTTCCATGAAGATCCTTCAACTGTTTATAAGTTGGTGTATTTGTTTTTTAAATATTGAGTCTAATATGCTATATATACATTATGGATATTAACATCTCATTGGTTTCATAGTCTGAAACTCTTCCTTCTATTCTGTGTGTTGTCATAAGTCTTGCTGAAGGTTTCCTTTGCTCTGCAAAAGGTTTTCATTTCACACTTATACAAGAAGTGGAATCACTGTATCACATAGTACATCTATTTTTTCCTCAGTATAATTAAAAACTGTTATTGTTAATTTTCTTTTTTTTACTTAGGAGATAGATCAAAAATAAATATTCCTATGATTTATCACAAAGGCAATTCTGCTCCTTTTCTTGGTCGGAAATTGTATAGTTTCAGGTTTTACATTTAGGAAATTAATCCATTTCAGTTTTATTTTGTATAGTATGGATGGAAGTGCTCTTACATCTACCTTTTACATGTACTGTCCAGTTTTCTCAGAACTAATTGTTGAAGAGACTGCCTTTTTTCCATTGTATACGCTTGCCTCCTTCATTGTAGACTAATTGACAATATACGTGTGTGTTTATTTTAGGACTCTTTATTTTGTTCCATTGATCTATGTGACTCTTTTAGTGATATAGTTTGATGTTTTGTTTACTGTAGCTTTGCAGTATGTTCTAAATTCAGGGAGGATAATACCTACAGCTTTGTTCATTTTTCAAAAGTAATTTTAGAAAATTTGGGTCTTTCACAATTTTGTATAAATTTTATTATTTTTCTCCTTGTTTTGTAAAGAAACATATGGATTATGTGAGAATAGTAATTTACTAAAAGAAGAAAACCTGAGAAAAATTGTAAAGTGTGGAGGATAAATCATACAATATTAAGCAACCAATGTATTCCTGCATAATTCAAAGAAAAATACATGAAGAAATATGACAACAAAAACAAAGTCCATGTGATATAGCAAAATCAGTATTAATAGTGAAGCTTATAGCAAAACAATCTCATTTATACAAGTAAGAAACATCTCTCACTTATAACATAATCTTACAAACAAAAGATGTTGCAAAATAATAAACAAACTTGTTAGTAGAAAGAAAGACAGCTGAAAGGTCAGAATATAAATAAATAAAATAACGATTAAAAAAAGGAACATCAAAACAAACTACATAATGGCCTTTGAAAGATAAATATAACTGATAAACATTAATGAGACTCATGAGAAAAAATAGAGTACAGTTTAATAAGCTCCAAAATAAATGAGAAGTTACAGCTTATATCAAAGTAACACAAAGCACCATAAGATGATACAACAAATTATATACCAACTGAAATGGAATCCCTAGAAGAAACGGAAAATTTCTTAGAAAGACAAAATCTCAGAATGGAATGAGAAGTAGAAAATATTAACAGATTATCCTTAATGAAATTGAATTAGTAATTAAACAAAATCTCCCAAGAAACAAAATTCCAGGCCTAGACAGCTTCACAGGTGACTTCTGCCAATCATTTAGAGAAGAGCTATCACAAATACTTCTCAGAGAATTCCAAAAATTTGCGGAGGAAGGAAGGCTTCCTACCCCGCATTGCTGTATCACACTAGCACTAAAACAGGAACAAATACCTCATAAAATTTCAGTTTAAATACTACTGATAAGCATACATGCAAAAATCATCAATAAATATTAGCAAAGCAAACAAAACATTAAAAGGATGATACAGTATGATTAACTCCCTTTTATCCCAGTGATGTAAAATTGATTCATTACCCACAAATTAATCAATATGATACACGAAACTAACAAATTAAAAAATAAAAATTGTATGGTCACCTCAAAAGTGTCTTAAAATCTTTTGACAAATTCAGTATCTATGATTAAATTTCTCCTCAAAATGGGTATGAGGAAACGTACCTCATTACAGTTAAGGTCGTATAAGACAAGTACTCAGCTAACATGACACTCACTGATTAAAAGCTGAAAGCATCCCCTGTAAGAGCAGGAAGAAGACAAGAATGTTCACGTTTACCACTATTATTCAGTATTTTGTTGGAAATTCTAGCCATAGATTTCCAAAATAAAAGTAAATACAATATAGCTATTTCAGAAAAGGAGTAAAAGAATCTGTAAGCAGATGAAATACTTTAAACAGAAATCATAAGAAGATGCCACAATACTACGAGGGCTTATCAATGCATTGGTAAAATTTCAGAATATAAAATTAACATACAGAAATCTTGCATTTTTACACACTAACAACAAGCTAACAGATAGAGAAAGTGAGGGAACTGTTTCATTTACAGTTGCATTATAAAAAAAAATCAAGAAATGTATCCAACCAAGGAGGTAAAAGACCTATACTCAGAAACCTATAAAATATTTATAATAGAAATTGAAGATAATGCAAACAGATGAAAGGATATACTGTGTTCATAGATTAGGAAAAAAATATCTTTTAAATGACAGAACTAGCCAAGAAAATACACAAATTAAATTCAGTGCCTTTCAAAATACAAATGGCATTTTCAGACACTTACAAAAAATAATTATTAAATTTGCATGTAAACACAAAAGAGTTGAAATCACTTAAAAAAAAAGAAAAGAAAACAAACTTAAAGCACAAACAACTTTGACAAAGAACAAAGAGGATGTAACACTGTCCTTGATTTTAAATTATATTACAAAGCTACAGTAGTGAATATGGTAGTGGCACAGAACAAACAGAATAATGGAACAAAACAGAATGCCTAAAAATGAAATCAGAAAGTTATAGTCATTTAGCCCATTACCAAATAATGAATATACAGTGGGGGAAAGGTAATCAACAGGCACATGAAAATGGTCAACAGAACTAACGATCAGAATAAAGCAAGTCCAAAACCCAATGAGATATTATGTCACTCCTGTCAGAATCACGATGATCAAAAAGATAACAAATATAAATATTGGAGAGGATGTAAGAAAAAGCACCCTGATGCACTGCTTGAGTGAATGTAAATTTGTGATGCCACTGTGGAAAACAGTATGGAGTTTTATCTAAAAATTAAAAATGAAATATGATTCAACATTTCCATATATGGATACTTATTCCAGGAATGTAAAAACATAATCAGAAAAGATAAATTCTATCCTGTATTCACTGTGGCATTATTTACAATACCCAGGCAATAGAAGCAAATTAATTGCTCATCAATAGATGATGGATAATGAAGATGTGTGTTTATAGCATATATATCAACCCATCTATTAACTGTAGACTTATCTATATTTATTTATATATACAAATAAAATAAATATATATATATGTATATTTATATATATGCACACACACACATAAAAATACAATGGGTTTTTACTCAGCTCTAAAAAGAATAAGTTCGTGTCATTTGCAACAAATGGGAAGACCAAGAGGATAATATGCTAAGTGAAATAAGTCAGAGAGAGAATGACAAAGGCAGAATGGTTTTACTCATATTTGGAATTTAAAACAAATGGATACAACAAAACAGAAAAGGAGTTATAGATATAGCAAGAAACAGGTTGCTCATAAGAAGGAAGGAATTGTGGTGAAGAAAAAGAAATATTTGAGGAAATTTAAGAGACAAAATTTTCCATTTGCAAATTAAATGAGTCAGGGACAAGAAATGTACTGTATGTGGAATAGTCAATAACTGTGAAATATGTTTAAATAGCAACATATCATAAATATATCTATTCTTGTGATCAGTTTGAAATGTATCAAAAATGGCAAATAGTATGTTATGTAAGAGAAAATGCCACAGAGTTATAGACTAAAGTATGCTTCAAAAACAAACACACACACTTATAGAAAAAAAAATTAGATTTGTAGTTAACACAGGCAGGGTTTGTGAAAGGAGAATTTGATTAATGCACTCAAAAGCTACAAACCAACAGCCGTAAAATAAACGTCTTCTAGGGATGCCCCATAGTAACATGAAAATTAAAATTAATACTGCTTTATGCTCTATATGAATGTTGTTAAGAGAGTTGACCATAAGTTTTCTCATCACAACCAAAACACAAATTGTATTTCTTTAAAATTGTATCTACATGAGATAACGAATTCTCCCTAAACTTGCTATGATATTTATTTCATGATACTTATAAAACAAATCACTATTCTGTGCACCTAAACTTACACAATGTTTTATGCCAATTATATCTCAATAAAAGCAGAAGGAAAAATGGAAATTCAATGATTATTTTTTCCATGTAATTTTTCATGATTGTTTTTGCAACAATTAAACTTCATTCATGATATACTTATCCTAGGTAAAGATACAAATAAATAAGTGATTCTAATAAATTATACATAAAGATACTAATAAAATTAGTGTTTTACCATGCCTTAAACTTTCTTCATGTTAAAAGCCCACTGCTTCTGTAGGCATCAAAATTTCATTCTGTGAATTCATCTGAGTTTAGAGAATGGAATACAAATTTAAAACTGGCTGTTCTTGCTGTGATTGATAATGTTCAATGTCTCTGACCGATGGTCTCATCTCCCGACAGCATCTGTTAGAAAGGAACATGCTAGGTCGCTAAAAATCTCAGTTTCGTAAAATCTCAGAACTCCTACAATTTTTAACTTTTTCAATGGGAATGCAATACTGACAAAGACTTGATTTTGGATAACAATGTGTTTTTTACTCATGGTTGCATTAGGAGATGTGAGGACAAACCCTGATATCCAGAACAAACATACTTGCTCAAGTGCTGGGCAAAGAAGTGTAAAGGTTCCCCATTATTAGGACTGAGGGCCGCATTCAAAATGATGACCACGCCCACTCTATTCCAGGTAGTCCAAGGAAAAATGTTTATTGCAATTACTAGGTGAACAGAAATAAGTCAGTGGTTCAGTCTCTATAAATTATTCAAAGGGTGTTCAAAGCCAAAATAAGTTGTGTCAACAATGAGAATTTAAAAAAATGAAAACATAGACATAAGCTTAAATTAAAAAGGAGACACAGTCCAGTGCTGCGTTCTGGGGACTGGAGAATGTATATGCTTCAGTCCAATTCAAGGGTTCATTGGTTGGCCCTAGCATCAGCTCGGGATTCAATGAAGAGTTAACAATTAGTATACTGGGAGAAATATAAACTACCTCTACCTGATCGGAAGAAAATCTGGTGGCTCAATAAAACTCTTAATTCACAGAGATTCTGCCAGATGCAGAGGAATAATTGACTGATGACTCAACTAAGACAAACTTAGTTACAGCTTAACAATCCACCTTCACTCACACACACACTGGTAGACAGATTTGTAATATTTAGTAGGAAGAATTCAGTGGGCATAGCTCGGACAAAAGTTTTCAAAGCACAGGCCAACATTTGTACTTTTGCCAATGGTCTAGTTTTCCCAGTTAGAAAATTACACATGGACAAATAATATTCTTCCTTAGAATTTCTAATTTTGAAATTTTACTGTAGCTTTTGACTTATCAGTATAGAACCTTGTTAAGATGATCATGTTAAGACCCACTGTCTGATAAGAGAGCTGGAAACTAGCTGCTGAACCAGCCCATATGAACCCCAGACTGCTTATGTAGGCAAAAACATAGCCACTATCAGTGTTGAGCTGATAAAATTAAAAGATTGATGTTTCTGTTGTAGGAAAAACCACTGCTGTCCAGACACAGATCTCCTGCTGCAAGCGGGTTCTTTTCTTCTCTTGGTAAGGGCCATACTGGTGGGATGTTGCTAGAGCTTACCCTGGCCCATTTGCCCATCTTCCAGATAATCAAAGGTTTTCTTCACAACTGGTGACAAATTTTCAGGACTCAGTGTTGCCATTCCACTCTTTTCAGCTGACAATGGCTGCACTATTGTGAGCAGAAGCCTTAGGCTACCTGACATTGCCTACAATTTTTCCAGCATATCAGGGCATTTCACATTCTGAAAATGCTTCACCTTTTATTTTAAATTAAAGGGAAATAGTCAAAGTCTTCCATGAATATTTTATATTTCCTAATATCTGCAGAAATTTGGTATTCCTACAGTTGGACAAATTTTTAATTTCACCACCCTCACCTCCTTCTAGTCCACACAATTTAGATTGCAATTTGGTTCCTGAATATGACCACCACTACAAAGGGTCTAGTTTCAATTAGGTACTTACTTTGTGAAGTTTAGAAGGGTCACAAATTATGTGCGGTGTATAAACATACATTAAATATTTGCAATGGCACTGACTCTTCTGGACAAAGCTCTGATTCTAAGAAGTAAATTAATTAGAAGGCAGTGTAGTTATTGGTATGGGGAAGAGAATCATCTATTTTGGGTTTGGTGGGTGTTGAATAGACAGGAAAAAATCCAGCAAATGAGAATGGAATGCTTTAGGCCACTGGAAGCATGAATTAAGAAGAAAATAATATTTTGTCTCCTGTACCTACCTCCTCTTACTGTCTTGTGTGACTAGACATTGGGCTATGAAAAGAGCTAGTTTGTGGTGAAGAGTAAAGACCATAACGAAATAGTTTGAAAAACATGAGAGTTTTGTTGTTTCAGGAAAGTATATTTTGCTTAAAGTCAACTTATATTTTTCATTCAATAAATAGTAAAATGCATCCTTTGGCATGTGCTGTGCTTACTGTGCTGGTATGCAAGTTAGACAAGGAAAGGTGGATAGACAGAAAATATCTGGAGGAGGTGGTTTCTGTTCTGAGACTGGGAAAATCTAAGTAGGTAAAAGGAGGATATCCAAAGTCCAAGGATGAGCTGGAGTAAAAGTGGTGAGGTTGCAGCTAACATAGTTGACAAGCATTTGCCTGGATGTATCTCCAGATACAGTGAAACATAAAGATATGCCAAGGTAGTAGATGCCAGATTTAGAAGAAAATGAATAAACTAAGTTAAGTTTGTGGGCTTAGATTTGGAAAGGCATTAAGTGCCACCCTGATGATGTAAGCTTGTTTTTGTCTGGAACATAAAAGCAACATGAAGTATTGACTAGAAAATATAGTGTAGACACTTGAGGGCAGGAATTGAAAGCATCAATTGGAATGCATTCAGAACAGCACAAAGAAGACCATAGATAAAATTAGTTCATTAATTCTACCACATGCTGAATGTGCAATCTGAGACTACATCTTGTGACCTTTATGATTCCAGGGATGACATAAGAGAGACCATGATCCCTGGGCAGGTTCCTGCATTTATCTCCTGTTCCAACCTATCCTAACTTAACACGTTTCATACTTTCCAGAATGAAACAGAAACTACTTAGTACTTTTCCCTCCCTACATATTTTAGCCTTTTTCCAAATTCTTCCATTTACTCTTCCTCCATACAAGAAATTATTTAAATTTACTCCCATATTGTTCCATCAAATGATCATATCAATCAAATATCTCTTTTTTTCTTTAAATGGTAACTTAGTCTCCCATTTAACTCTTAACCCTATTTAAAAATTATAAGGAAAATACAGGTACACATCAATGATTATTGTTCGAATAAGTAATTTGCAGATATTTGTGGACATATGCCAACATCAATTTTAATCTTTGTTATCCTGCATAATCTGGTAGTCCTCTGGTAGATCAGTTGTAATTAGGTTGACGTTCATAAACTGAAGATTGCTGATGAGTTGACCTTGAAAGAGAGGTAGCTGATGTATCAGCTGTCACTGGCACTGGAAACAGTGCGTTGCTCCCTGGTTGAAGTTTAGAAAGTCGGCCTTCATTGGCAGATATGTTGTGATATCTATTTGGAAAAGTAGAAGTCTCCACCATCAGTCCAAAGTATTTGCTCTGTATATGAGACAAGATGCTGTACTGAGAAGCAGAAGTTGTATTTGTAATGAAGTTCACACACGGCCATTTGATTCAGTGTAGCTGCTTTGAGAGTGCCTGTGGACAATATTCAACTGATTTAAAATAGCACGTTGATCCACTGCAATTTGTTCTGGTTGTCTAACTGACACTGATGATGGAGGAGAAAAATCATCACTGATTGGGGTAGTTGTATCACCAATTATGTGGCTAGTAGAGGGCTTTCTTATTAGAAGCATGTTTAAATTTGCAAAAGGTAAAAATGCTCTTTCTCTACTAGCGTCAGCCACAAAACCAGAATTATGATTATCCACATTAACTCCTGCTTTAATGTGCTTCTTATTGAAATCTTCAGCCAATGGAGATACCAGAGAGACATTTTTAATCACAACTCTTCTTTTTATTCTCATTAAAAGCTGGGGAAAGCGTCATTTAAAATTTGAATTATGGTAGAACTGCAGCTACAACCAAAGGAGAAATATTTTAGTAATATTTTAAACCGAAATACAAGACTACAATAAGCCTAACCTATAAAACCTCAGATTTCACGTTTACAATGGAAAGATAATATCATCAAAAGATGAACATTGCTGACTATATTTTGAAATTCCTTATTTGGAAAATACACATTTAAATAGTATAGTCATCAAATTTAAAATTTAGTATTTGCATTAATGGTGAATGTCACTTTTCAAAAGCAGCTTTAATACATTTATTTAGATTTCTGATAAGATTGATGATTGCAAGCAAAGTTTCTCATTATCTTGAATACTAAATTTACTGTCCTCATTTTTGGAAAAATGAAGAAATTAAGCCTTAGTAATTTTATACAAATTTCAAAATCTAGCTTTACATATATATTACCATAGATTGATGTACAAAATAAAACTTTATATATAAGTTACCAAGTGGAAACTAAAATTTCTGAATACCTTGGTTAAAGTGGAGACTTCTGTTTCTTCTGCCAGAAAGTCAGCTAGACAAGCAGATCTTTGAAAATTCTACCGCAATTTACTAAACTCATAAAGGTTAAGCTGTCTAACTAAACTTTTCAGACTTCCAGGTTCAAATATTCTGAAATGGGCCTTTCTTTCCACATTTTCCTTCTTAAAGACATCTTCATCAATCACTATGAAAGTTCCACTATCATCCCAACAGATTGAATTATATTCGTCATTCCCAGCCATTTTCTGGAGTTTTCTTGGATATGTCAGAGAACAAAAATCAGTATGTTCATCTGGTTCATAGACACAATGTGTGTAACATGGTTTTTTTATCAAGGATTCTTCAGACATAGTCTGAAAAGCATTTTCTTCAGTCATAGACTTCAAGTCCAAGTCCCCACAAATTATTTGATCACACAATAGACATCTACCAGAGTTTCCTGAACCTGTTGGTCCATCTTTACGAGACACAAGTTGAATTTCTGAAGAAACTTGTGCCATCTCAAATAACTTTTTCTATGGCTACTTTTCTAATCTGCATGATTTTGTGCACTGTAACTTCAAATGCTGCTCTGGCAGGCCTGCACAGATAAACTGCTAGGCCATCACAATGTTTCTCAACCTGAGTAGCTATGACATCACAAAAAACTCTTCTCCTAGCAACTCCAGTCTAACATTCAGCCAGAGTTTACTTCTCATTCATCCAGTTAAATTGAAACATATAGGATGCTGATATTTATAGTATGCTCTGCAAATATTATCCCCACAAAATCTTTTTAAATAATTTAATTTTGGGGTCTATGAAATAAAACCAATCTCCATACTTTTGAACACAAATTTATACCAGATTTGTGAACAGAGTATAAATAATGCACATTATATATAAAATAAATTCAAAGTTTTGTAATTTAAAGTGAAATTTGTGTAAAACCTGTACATAAATAGTATAACTATTTCATGATGATTTGTAATTAATGTGAAACATAATTTGATTTGGAAATGGAAGTAGGTATTTATCTGTGTACCTTAAAATAAGTAGCTCTATATTCATAACATGAGCAGAATAAATATCAGTTTATCTGGTATGTTTATAAATAAATGGTAAATATTTATGAAATAAAATGATATTAAAATAATCAACTTTTAGAAATCCCAAAGTTGGGAATTTTTGATTTAAATTGTAATTCAGTTCTATAAGTAAAACTAATGTAACAAAATATTCTACATTAAAATTACAAAAGAGACAATCTTATTGTATATTTACAAATGTTTATTTTTGCCATTCTTTCACTCAGAGGTTTTTCCGTCCCTAGAAGTAATAAATTTTCTTGTCATCTTTATAATCTATACTCTTGTGGCTTCTGCTAAGTGTTCCAAAATGAGGTTGATAAATACACATATGCACAATATCCTGTGTTCAATAAGCAGTGCCTCCATTAAGGTGCAAACAAACAAGTAATCAGAAAACAAAGAAACAACAGTATATATGTGTTGGGGTTGAAAAGACCAGGCAATGCATTTTAGGAAGCAATATGTTTCTCAGTCTTGAAACAGTTGCCATTGTTAGAACAATATGGCATTTTAAGGCAAGTGATTTGTTCACTATTTGTAAATGATAACTATGTTCTGTATCAGTAAACTGTAGTAAGTCCAGTTCAACCAAAATTATATTCTTTATTTAGACATAAATTCCAGTAAACATAAGCCAAATTCAAAATGAGAGATAAAATTTTTAAATAAAAAAATGTAAAATCAAGCTACAATGTAAATTTTTCCTTCAGTATCTGTAAATTTCATTCTAAATAAATTTTAGCAACCTGAATTCATGGGATATTATAAGTATTATAAACTATATTTAAGTAGGATTTAGACCTGATTCATAAATATTATTTAAAATATGCAAATTAATATATGTGATGACATCCCTTAAAATACAAAGATTTTTTAAAAAATTTCAAAAAATGTAGGAAAATTATTGAGAGATGTGATCTTAACTTTTATATAAATGTATTCTTAACAAATTAGCTCTACATAGAATGTAACAAAACATAATAAAAGCCATATATGAAAAACCCATGAGTAACTTCAAGTTCAATGTTAACATACAGGAACGTTTTCCTCTGGTATAGTAATAAGAAAAAGTAGCTCATATTCACAAGTCCTAGAATTCCTAGCCAGAACAACTATTCAAGAAAAAATATAAAGGTATACAACTTGTAAAAAAGCAGTAAAGTATTTACAGATGACATAATTATACATAGATAGAAAACTCCATAGACTCCTCTAGTGACTGTTAGAAATAATGAACAAACAATACATTTGCAGAATAGAAAATCAATATACAAATATCCGTTGCATTTTTGTATAGTAACAACAAATTATCATAAATATAAATCAGGAAAACAATTGTGTGTAAATTTATACCAAAAAGTATAAAATAGGAATACATTTGGTGAGTGAAATAAAAGATCTAAACATAGATTTATAAATTACAGATGTAAGATATATAAGTAAAAAATTTAAATAGAAAGATATTCTGTGCTCATGGATTGTATAAAATGTGAGGAAATATTCTAATGTATCTTTTCAATGTTCAGTCTCCCCAGCACTAATTATTGAGCAGAATGTCTTTTCTTCATTTTATACTCTTGTTTTCTTTTTCATGGGTTAATTGATCATAGGTGTGAGGGAATATATCTGGCTGCTCTATTCTCTTATATTGAATGGTGTCTGTTTCTGAGCCAGTATCATGTTGTTTTAATTACTAAAGATTTCTAGGACTATTTAACATCAGAGAACTTTACACCATTAGATTTAATACCCTTTTTCAAGATAATTTTGGTAACTCATGATCTTTGTGGTTACATATAAATTTTGAAATAATTTGTTCTATTTGAAGGAAAAATCTCATAGGTATTTTGATATTAATCACACTAAATGTAGATTCCCTTTAGTAGAATGGTTGTTTCGACCACATAGTTTCACATCATTAACATAAGAGGTCTTTTCATTTCTTTGGATCAGTTTTAATTTCCTTCACCAATATTTTCTGTTTTTAATGTATAGGTTTACAACTTATTTGTTAACTTCATTTCCAGGTGTTCTTTACATATATATAATTATATACATAATATTTGTAAACTCCTACACAAATACAGCAGTCAGAAGGCAGTGGCAAGATCTATTCAAAGCCCTGAATTAAAGAAAGCCATAATCTAAGATAAATTATCAAGCAAGTCTATCCTTTAGAATACAAGGAGAGATAAATAACTTTCACACAAGCAAATACTAAAAGAATTTAGCCAGAGAAATAGGAATAATGAAAGTTCTTCTCTAAATAAAAAAGAAGCAGGATGCTATAGAAACGAGAAAGGCATAATTAGAAAGGCAATAGCTACAATGACTTACAACAGAATTAATATGATGTTGTAAAACAGGACATAAAAATTTTTAGGTGTCAGAAAGTGAAACAGGACAATACAGAGTGTTTTCTTCTTGTTTGTCTTCTCTGTAGGATGGATTTGAGTTTGTATTCTAATCAGTAAAATTAACAGATATAGTACGGGTCAATATAAATACAAAACAAGGTAACCATAATTCAAAAGCTTACAATGAAGTCACAAAGACAAAAAGAAACCAAGATAATAAAAGAAAACTTATCAAGCCACAAAAAGAAAAAGAAATGAACAAAAAAGAAATACCAAATCAACTGGAAAATGAAGTTTAAAATGGAAATAAACACTGGTCTATCAATAATTATCAGAAATGTTAACGGACATTGTGGTTCAATCAAAAGATATATATTGTCAGATGGGATAATATAACAAGACCCTACATTATGAAGCATACAAGAGACCCACTTTAGTAACAGGAGAACACATCAATTCAAACTCAGAAGATGTAAGATTATATTCCATGCAAATGCACATGACAAGAAAGAAGGACTAGCAGTATTGACTTTACACAAAATAGACTTTATAAGAAAGGCCATGGAGAAAGATAAACAAGGACATGTTATAATGATAAAAGGAGCAATACAAAATAAGGGTTTTATACCCATTAAGATATGTGCACTCAATATAGGAGCACCTAAATTCATAAAGCAAATACTAATAGATAAAAAGAGATTAATCACTGGAAAAACAATCAAAGTAGGAGATTATAACACCTCATTATCATCATTGGACTGGTCTTTCACACAGGAAATTAATAAGGGAACAAAGTTACTAAAAGACATGATAAAATATTTGGAGATGGTTGATACTTTCAAAACAGTACTTCTCCCAAAAACAGAATATACCTTCTTTTCCAGTGCACATGGAACATTTTGAACGAAAGATCATGTAATCAGGCACAGAAGAAGCCTTAACAAATTTAAGAAGATAAAAGTTATTTCAAGCATTTTTTCTGAGTATAATACCATGAAACTCAAAATCAATCCAAGAAAAACAGGGGAAAAAAATGACAGCATTCAGATTACAAAATATGGTACTATAACAAGGGGGGAATTGATGAAGTAAAATAACTAATTAAGAAATATCTTGAAAAATATGACAAAACACTACACAAATTCTATGGAATACAGTTAAAGCAGGCTTAAGAGGGAAGTTCATAGTGACAAAGCACTCCTCAAATTAGAAGTGCAATTTCAAATAAATAATCTAACGTTCTCTGTAAACTAATCATGAAAAGAAGAGCACACAAAACCAAAAGTAAGCAGAAAGGGGGAAAAATAAAGATCAAGGAGGGAAGAATTAAAATAGAGATTAAAAAATAGAAAATAATTATCAAACATTTTTTGAAATTTTAAACAAAATTGACAAATCTCTGGACAGGATCACCAACAAGAAAAGAGAGAGAACACAAATAATATAAGAAATGAAAATGGAGAAACTAGAAAGATTTCAACATATTTACAAAATATCATAAGATAACACCATGAGCAACACTATGGAAACAAATTGGAAAACCAGGAAGAAATGGAGAAGTTTATGGAAACATTCAGACCACCAATATTGCATCAAGAAGAAATTAACCATTTGAACAGATAGATCACCAGAAATAGAATAGAATTATCAATAAAATAAAAAATCTCTGCAAACAAAATTCAGACCCTAATACCTTCACTGGGGAATTTGAACAAACATAGAAAGAAAAATCCATACCAGTCCTCCTCAAACTCTTCCAAATTTTGATATGGAGAGAGTACTCCCAAACTCAAACCATAAGGCCAACATCAAACAGAAACCAAAACCAGACAAAGCAACTACCCCAAAAAGAAAACTATAGGCCAATATCATTGATAAACATAGATGTAAAAGTCCTTAAGAAATTATTAACAGACAGAATCCAACATCATTTAAAAAAAAGAACACGCACCAATGTCATGTTAGGTTCATCCCAGGAACACAAGGATGGTTTAACATATGCAAATCAATCAATCAATTGTGATACACCATATCAACAAAAGAGACGACAAAAACGATATGATCATCTCAGTAGATGCAGAAAAATCATTTGATAAAATTTAACATCTATTTGCAATAAAAGTTCTTATCACAATGGGCATAGAGGGAATATATCTCAACATAACAAAAGCTTTTTATGACAACCATATAGCCAGCAAAATAATCAATGGTGAAAAACTGAAATCCTTCCCACAAAAACCGGAGACAAGACAAGGATGCCCATTCTTACAATTTGGAAGTCCTAGCCACAACGATCAGGCAAGAAAAAGAAATAAATTCAGACTGTAAAAGAAGAGGTAAAATTGCCATGATATGTAGACATGACAGTATATATAGAAAACTGTAAAAGCTTCACAAAAAATACTTAATGTATAAAGGAACTGGGCAAGGTAGCAAGAGTAATGTACAAAAACCAATTACATTTCTTTACACTACCATTGAAGCAACAGGAAAACAAAATATAGAAACAACCCCTTTTATAACTGCACCCAAAACTATAAAATGCTTAAAAATAACTCTGACCAAGGTGTTCAATTACTTATACATTGAGAACAAGAAAACATTGATTGAGGAAATCAAGAAAGATTTGAAGAATTGAAAAGATACCCAATGGTCTCATAATGGAAGAAATAATATTGTTAAAATGGCCATACTGCCCAAGGATATCCACAGACTTAATCTGAGTTTTAATCAAATTATGCAAAACATTTCCTTTTAGGACTGAAACAAATGATCATAAGATTAATATAGAATCAAAAAAGATCCATAACTTCCAAAATTATATTGAAGACAAAGAAAGAGGCTGGAGCAATAACCCGCCTGGTCTCCATACACTATTGCAGAGATACAATAATCAAAACGACATGATATTGGTACAGAAACAGGCATATGGACCAATGGAACAGTATAGAGAGCTTGGGAATAAATCTACAGTCGTATGTTCAATTAATATTTTACAGAGCAGCCAAGAATATGACACTGAAAAGACCATCTCTTCACCAACTGGTGTTGGGAAAACTGGATAGCAGCATCAGAGCAATGGAGTTAGAAAAATCCTTCACTCCATACACAAGAATAAACACAAAATGACTTAAAGACTTCAATGTAAGTCAAGACATAATAAATCTCCCAGAAGAAAACATAGGCAACACACTCTGAGATAAATCTCAGCAATGATCTCCTAGAACAGCCTATCTAGGTAATGGATGTAAGAGCAAAATTACTACATGGGACCTAATTAAACTTATAAGCTTTTACACATCTAAGGCAACCATAAACAAAGAAAAATGACAACCTACAGGTTTAAAGAAAATATTTAGTAATGATGCAACTGACAAAGGCTAAATTTCAAAAATATAAAGACTTCATACAAACTAATAATAATAATAAAAAGAAACCCAATCTGAAAATGGGCAGAAGCCCTAAACAAGCAATTCTCCAATAGAGACATACAAATGCCACGCATATATATGAAAAAAAAATTACTCACTGACATAATCAGAGAAGGGCAATTCAAAACTATAATGAAGTATCACTTCACAATATTCACAATGGCCATCATTCAAAAGTCCACAAACAATAAATGCTGGCAAAGCTGTGGAGAAAGGGAACCCTCCTACACTGTTGGTAGGAATGTAGTTTGGTGCAGTCATTGTGGAAATCAGGATGAGGATTCCTCTAAATTATAAAAGTAGAATTAACATATGATCCAGCAATCCCACTTCTGGGTATATATCAAAGGGAACCCTAATTCAAAAAGACACCTGCACCCCAATGTTCTTAGTAGTGCTATATACAACAGCCACGACATGGAAGCAACCTAATTGTCCAACAACAGATGACAGTATACAGAACTTATGCTGTATTTAAACAATGGAATAATATTCTGCAATAAAAAGTGATAACACAATGACATTTGCAGCAAAATTGATGTCCCAAAAATGTGTCATTCTAATTGAAGTATGACAAAAGAGAAAGAAAAATAAAACATGACATGACATATAGAAACTTAAAAAAATAATTTGTATGAGAACACTATGATTTCATCTACAAAACTGAAACACACTTGCAGATCTAGTTAATAATCTTATGGTTACTGCAGAAAGGGACTGGTAGGGGACATATTTTGGAGCTGTAGATTTATAAATGTTATCCACTATATATAAAAATAGATGTTTTCAAAATTTCTTTTGTATGACACAGGGCAGTAAGTTAAATATCGTGAAGTAACCATTAATAGGAACATAAATATATGCATGTACAGGGACACTGTGCTATACACCACAGATTGACACATTGTAAATGACTGTAATTCAATGATAAATAAATTAATAAATATGTAAATAAATAAATAAATAAATAATACTTAATAATAAAAGAAATACAAAGATTCACACTGCTTAACGTTAAACATCAATAATGTAGGAGAAAACAGAAAGAAAATGAAGAATATTGATTCAATGAG
The DNA here is from genome assembly GCF_048564905.1 of Vicugna pacos. Taxonomy (NCBI): domain Eukaryota; kingdom Metazoa; phylum Chordata; class Mammalia; order Artiodactyla; family Camelidae; genus Vicugna; species Vicugna pacos. Next base: position 63,327,226 of record NW_027328741.1, on the reverse strand, counting down.
AGTAAGGCAAATAACAAGAGAAACAATTGAAAAGATAAAAAAAAAATACCTAAGTCTGTTTCTTTTGAACATAAGTGGACAAACGTTTAGGTTGGCTAAGAAAATAAAAACTCAAATAAAATTATAAATAAAAGAGCTGATCTTACCACCGATGTTGTAGAGGTGCATAGCATCATAAGAAATGACTAGGCAACTATTTGCAAGACCTAGAATAAAAGACAAATTCTCAGAAAGATCTGTCTTCCAATACTGAATAAAGGAGAAATTAGAAAGTTAAATAGTGCAAAAGTTTGTATGAGTAAATCAGTAATCCAAACCTCCCAAACAGAAAATTTTACAAGATGACTTTACTGGTGAATTCTGTCATGCATTTGAAGACAATTTTTCACCAATTCTTCCACAAATCTTTCAAGAATTTGAAGGGGGTGAAAGATTCCAAACTTGTTTTATGATGCCAGCTTTATTTGCATAACAAAGCTAAAAAGGACATTAGATGCAAACTATGGAATATTATCCCTGATGAACATATGTGCCAAAATTCTCAATAAAACCCTAGCAAAATGAATTCAACAACACATTTAACGTATCATACACATACATGAGTAAAGGGATTTATCCCTGGGTTTAAGGATACTTCAAAATATTCAAATCAATAAAGATGACATGCCACACTAATAGAATGAGAAATAAAACTCACATAATCATCTCAATAGGTGCTAAGAGAGCATTATATATAATGCAACATCCTTTTAAGATACTCCCAAAAATTTAAATTAACCCTGTCACTTGCACGATATCATATACACACAAACACTGTGTGGAGAGAAGCGCAGCAGTTCACTCTTTATTGATTCTTAGAAGAAGGGTTTATCTAGGACATGCACAATGACTCACATATCATCTAAGTTATAACAATGTTAATAATCTTTAACTATTTATGTCCCGTTGCTCTTGCAGTAAGCACAGGATGTTATATGATAAAGGATTGTTTTAAAGTTCATCACAGAAATTCATTAAGTAGGTCATCTTTTATCCAGCTGGCCATGCCTGTCTTAGGTTGTCCTCCTCTGAGGATCTTACCCATCATATACTATCCAGGCATCCATACTGGTTTCATAGAGTAGGCCATTTCTTATCCAGCCTGGATATGTGACATTCCTCACAGCTTGATTATCAGTTCACCCCATGGGCTTACTCTCTAGAGCCTTCAGACAGGGGCCTACAAACCCAACATCCCTTGACTGAAAAATGGATGAAGAAAATTTGATGTATATATGCAATGGAATCAGTACTTTTCATTTCTATCAAAAGTGTCCACAGTGTTCCTTTTTCTCCACAATCTCACCAACATATATTTCTTTTCTTTTTGATGGGAGCCTTCTGAAAATTGTGAGGTCTTGTCTCATTTTTGGTTTATGACTTTCCTAATAATTTATAACTCTGAACATATTTTCATGTGTCATAGAGCCAACTCTATGTTTTCTACAGAAAATTGATTCAGATCTAACTATTCAGTTTGTACGGACACTTTATTTAATTGGATTGTTTGGTCTTTTTTGTTGTGGTGGTGGTGTATATGTTTGCCATGTAGTTGCATATTAACACTTGATTGGAAAATATCACTTGCAAATATATTCTCCCATTGTGTTGGTTGACTTTTCATTTTATTGTTCATTTCTTCTGCAGCGTAAATCTGTTTAGAGTGATACAATCATATTTTATTAGTTTTGCTTCTACTTCCCTTGCCAGAGGAGACATATGTAGAATCAAATTAAGTCCAATATCAGAGTGTACTTCTTATGTTTTACCATAGGATTCTTTGTTTTCAGGTTTTATGTTTTATATGCCCAGGAGTGGGAATGCTCTGTCATGTGATAGATCTATTTTTAATATTTAAAGCAACTTCGATACAGTTTCCAAAGTGGTTGCACCAATTTTCATTCCCACCAACAGCATTGGAGAGTCCCTTTTTCTCCACAACCTCCCCAGTCTTTGTTATTTGTAGACATTTGAATGACAGCCCTTCTCAGTAGTGTGAGGTAAAGCATTATTTTATTTTTGTCATGCATTTGTGTAATGATTAGGAATGTGAGCACATTTTTATTTTCCTGTTTGTCGTCTGTGCGTCTTCTTTAGAGAATTGTCTTCTGCTCATTTTCCGTCTGAGTTGTTTGTAGATTTTTGAAATGGAGTTGTATGAACGATTTGTGTATTTTAGAAATTAGCCTCTTGTTGATTCCATTGTTTCCTAATGTTTTCTCCCAATTGGAAATTCATCTTTTCATTCTGTTTATTTTGCTGTATAGAATCTTTAAGTTTTGTTAGAACCTATTTGATTATTTTGCTTTTATTGTTTTCAGCTTGGGAGTGTGACATAAGAAAATTTCGCTACAATTTATGTCTTCTTTTGCTTATGTTACTTTCCAGGATTTTTATTGTGTCATGTGTTAGATTCAGATATTTAAAGCATTTTGAGTTTATTTTTGTACAGTGTGAGGGAGTGTTCTAATTTCATTAATTTACATGTAGCTGTCTAGCTTTCTCAACATAACTTGCTGAAGACTGTCTTTAGGCATTGTATATTTTTGTTTCCTTTGTCATAGTTTAGATGACCATAGGTGTGATGTTTTATTTCTGCCTCTGTGTTCTGTTCCAGTGATATAGTTGTTTGTTGTCCAGCATTATGCTGTTTTGATTACTGTTTTTGTCATATTGTCTGAGATCTGGGAGGGATGTGGGTTTTTCCTCCAACTTTGTTCTTTATCCTCATTGTTTCTTTTGCAGTTCTGGTTCATTTGCAGTTCTGTACAAATCATATGACTGTTTTTAGTTCTGTGGAAAATATCATGTAGTTCGATCTGAATCATTTTATATCTGTAGACATCATTTGTAGTATGTATATTTTAACAATATTAATTCCTCTAAACTAAGACCTTGAGATTTCTTTCCATTTATTTGCATCATCTTCAAATTTCTTCATCAGTGTCGTATTGATTTTTTATCTTGGTTTTTTCATAGGTTATTAATTTTTTGATCTGATTTCATATGGATTTTTTAAAATAATGGAGTATTTCATTGTTAGTGTAAATTAATGTGACAGTTCTTGTATATTAATCATCAATCATGCCACTTTGCTAAATATCTTTATTAGTTTTAGTTGTTTTGGTATGGAGAATCTTTAGGGTTCTTTATATAGATTATCATGTCATCTAAATTAATAACACATTTACTTCTTTCAATCCAACTTGAATAACGTTTATCTTGTCCGGTTGCTGTTGCTAGGACTTCCCATACTGTGTTTAATAGAAATGGTTAGAGTGGGCATCCTTAATTTATTCCTTAATTTGGCTTTCATTTATTCATTTTTGCATATTATGTTGTCTGTGTGTCTGTAATTAAACACTTTAGTTATGTTGAGATATATTTCCTGAATCCTCCTTTGGTAAGAGTTTTCTGTTTTATTGATTCTGTTTTTCTTGTTGTTGTTATTGTTGTTGCAGCTTTTTAATGAATAAAATTTAAAGTTTATGAAATGCTTTTTATCGATTTATTGGGATGACCACATCATTTTCCCTTATCCTTGGGTTAATGTGGTGTATCAAACTGATTGATTTCTTGTAATTTCAACCTCTCTTATGACCCTGCAATGAATTAAAGTTGATCATGTTGTATGATTCATTTTAGGTACTACTGGATTTAGTTTTCTAATAAATTTTTTTAAATTTTTGCATCTATAACAAAGATATTGGCTTGAAATTCCCTTTGCTTGTACTGTGTTTCTTTGCTTTGCTATCAAGGTGATGAAAGCTTCATAGAATTAATTTGGGAGTTTCCCACATCTTCATTATTTTTGAATAGGTTAAAGAGTATAAGTTCTGCTTTTTATTTTTGTACAGTTCTCCACAGAAGCTGTTTAAATCTGCACTATTTTTAAACTTTTGTTGAATGCAGATTCTAACTTTCTTCTAGTAAACAGTTTGTTCAAATTAATTGTTTCTCCTTATCCCTATTTGTAGATATTTGTCTATTTCTTCTAAGTTGTCCAGTTTATTGGCATGTAAGTGTTGACAAAATGATCACTTTTTCGTATATCTGATGTAACAATTGTTATTTCTTTTTTTTTATTTCTTACTTTATGTCTTTGGAGCATCTCTCTTGTCTTCATGATGCACCTGGGTAGAGGTTTTTTGATTTTGCTTATATTAAAAGGAAACAAAAACAAAATCTTTGGTTTTACTACTCTTTGCATTTTTCTCTCTAATTTATATTTACACCTGTAATATTTAGGTTCATATTTTTTTTCTTTTTTTAAATATTTTTTAATCATTTTACAATGTCATCTCAAATTCCATTGTAGAGCACAACTTTTTAGGTACAATGAACATATATACATTTGTTGTCCCATTTTATCCCCTTTGAGCTGCCGTAAGAACTTTTATATATTTTATATATTTTATTAATTAAAATTATTAAAATATTAATATATTTTATATATTTCCCTGTGCTATATAGTACAATCCTGTTTATCTATTCTACAGTTTTGACCTCCCAGCCTATCTCTTCTCACACCCCATCCCTTGGCAACCTAAACTTTCTATTCTCTGCCTGCGAGTCTATTTCTTTTCTTTATTTATGTGTTCTTTGTTTGGATTGGTTTTGTTTTTAGATTCCACACATGAGCCTTCTCATTTGGTACTTTCCTTTCTCTTTCTGGCTTAGTTCACTTAGACTGATTTTCTTGAGGACTGTCCATGTTGCTGAAAATTGCATTATGTTGTCAATTTATAAGACTGACTACTATTCCATTGTATAAATATACCACCTCTCTTTATCCAGTCAACTGTCGATGGACATTTAGGCTGTTTCAATGTCTTGGCTATTGTAAATAATGTTGGATATAAACATTTGGTTGCAGGTGTCATCCTGAAGTAGGGTTCCTTAAGGATTTATTCCATAGAGCGGGATTTCTGGGATATATGGTATGTCTATTCCTAGGGTTTTGAGGAATCTCCATCTTGTTTTCCACACTGGTTGCACCAAACTGCATTGCAACCAGCAGTGAAGGACATTTCCCTTAATTCTACAGCCTCTCCAGCATTTGTCATTTGTGGATTTTTGAATGATGGCCATTCTGACTGGTGTGAGGTGATACGTCATTGCAGTTTTGATTTGCATTTCTCTGATAATCAGTGATATTGAGCATTTTCTGATGTGCCTTTTATCATCTGTATGTCTTCCTTGGAGAATTGCTTGTTTAGGTCTTTTGCCCAATTTTGGATTGGGTTGTTTATTTTTTCTTATTCAGTTGGATGAGCTGATTATATACTATGGTGATCAAGCCTTTGACGGTTTCATATGTAAATTTTTTCCCATTCTGTAGTTTATCTTTTTGTTTTATTTCTGGTTTCTTTACCTTGCAGAAGATTGTAAGTTTCATTAGGTCTTATTTGTTTATTCTTGCTTTTATTTCTTCTATGAGAAAATTTTCGAGAAATATGTCAGATACTGTTTTGCCTATATTTTCCTCTTGGAGGTTTATTGTATCTAGTCTTATGTTTAAGTGTGTTATCTATTTTGAGTTTATTTTTGTGTATCGTGTTCTAGCTCCATTGGGAGTGTTCTAGCTTCATTGAATTACATGCTGCTGTCCAGTTTTCCCAACACCAGTTGCTGAAGAGACTATCTCTATTCCATTGTAATTTCTTGCCTCTTTGTCTAAGATTAATTGACCAAACATTTGTGGGTCCATTTCTGAGCTCTCTGTTCTGTTCCATTGATCTATATGTATGTTTTTCTGCCAATACAGTGCTGTCATATTGACTATAGCTCCATAGTATTATCTGAATCATTAGCGTAAATAAATGTCACTGATTTTTGAACCTTAATCTTGTAACGTTCTACATGATGAATTCTTTGATCATGTGTAGTAAATTTTGTCTGGATCATGTAGGGTTTTCTATATATAATAACATATGATCTGCATATAGTGAGACTTTTACCTCTTCCTTTCCAATTTGCATCCCTTTTACTTCTCTCTCTTGTTTGATTGCTGTGGCTAGGACTTCCAAGTCTATCTTGAGTGGGAGTAGTGATAGTGTGAATTCTTTTACTGTCCCAGATTTTAGTGGAAAGTATTTGACTTACTCACCATTGAGTAGTATGTTTGCTAGGTTTGTTATCTATAGCATTCATGATGTTGAGATATATTCCATCTATGCCCTCTTTGGTGAAAATTTTTATCATACGTGGGTGTTGAATTTTATGAAATGCTTTTCCGGCATCTATTGAGATTATCATGTGGTTTTGGTCCTTTCTCTTGTTGATGTGCTGTATTACAGTGATTGATTTGCATATGTTGCACCACCCCTGTGTCCCTGGCATGATCCCCACTTGGTCATGTTGTATTACCTTTTTTCTGTGTTGTTGGATTCTTTTTGCAACTATTTTGGTGAGGATTTTGGCGTCTCTTTTCATCAGTGATATTGACCTATAATCCTCTTTTATGGTAGTGTATTTGCCTGGTTGTGGTATCAGGGTGATTTTGGCTTCATAGAATCACTTTGGGGGTATTTCTTCTTTTCAATCATCTGGAAGATTTTGAGAAGGACTGGTATGAGTTCTTCTTCTATGTTTGGTAGAATTCTTCTGTGAATCCGTCTGGTCCTGGACTGTTATTTGTAGGGAGGTTTTATATTGCTATTTTGATTTCATTTCTAGTGCTCTTCTTGTTCAAGGGGTCAATTTCTTCTTGATTTAGTCTAGGTGGACATTATTTTTCCAGAAACTTGTCCATCTCTTCTAGGTTATACAGTTTGGCTCCATATTCTTTTCATAATAATCTCATATGATATTCTATATTTCTATTTTATTTGTTGTAAATTCTCCATTCTATTTTCTTATTTTGGTAATTTGTGCTAACTCTCTTTACTTCTTTTTGTTTGGCCAGAGGTTTTCCGATTATACTTACCTTTTGGAAAAACCAGCTTTGGGATTGGTTCATTTTTTAGTATGGATTTTTTAATCTCTATTTTATTTATTTCCTCCCCAATATTTATGTTTGTCTTCCTTCCGCTGCCTTTGGGGTTTTTCTTCTTCTTTTTCTAGTTCATTCTGCTGCTGGTTTAAGTTTTTTGGGGGGGTTGTTCTTCTTTTATGAGGATTGCCTGTATCACTATAAACCCCTCTCTCAGCACTGATTTACTGTGTCCCATAAATTTGGTTTTGCTTGCATTTTCATTTGTCTCAAGGTACATTTTCATTTCAGCTTTGATTTCTTCATTGACCTACTGGTTTTTGAATAACATATTGTTTAATCTCCATGTTTACCTTTTATTCTCCTTTATTTCTCTGTTGTTGATTTCTAGCTTCATGGCATTGTGATCAGTAAAGATGCTTGGGGTAATTTCTATCTTCTTAAAATTGCTGAGGTTTCTTTTGTGTCCAAGTACATTATGAATCCTGGAAAATGTTCCACTTGCACTGGAAAAGAATGTATATCCTATTTTGTGGGGGGTGCAATGCTCTGAAAATATCCACCAAGTGTAATATTACTATTACACATATTCTATTATTTAACGTCTCTGTTGCCTATTTTATTTTCTGTCTCGATGATCTGTGCAGTGATGTAAATGCAGTGTTGAAATCTCCAAATATGAATCCCCCTTTATATCTGTTAGTAATTATTTTATGTACTTAGGTGCTCATCTATTTGTTGCATATGTATTAATGTGTGTGCTATCCTCATAATGTATCACTCCTTCAATCATAATAAAATGTCCTTCTTTATCTTTCTTTATGGCCTTTGTTTTAAAGGCTACTTTGTCTGAAATCTGTTCTGCAACACCTGCTTTTTGGCTTTTCAAATTGTATGTAATAACCTTTTCTGTCCTTTCACTCTCAATCTATGTGTGTCCTTCTCACTGAAGTGGGTCTCTTGTATGCAACATATTGAAGGATCTTGCTTTTTTATCCAGCCTGCCACTCTATGACTTTCAACTGGAGAATTTAGGCCATTAACATTTACAATAATTGATGATACGCTTTGGTTTATTGCCAATTTGACATTATATTTGCAGATGATTTGCTATTTCCTCTTTGTTCCTTTCATCTTCCTTTTAAGTTTTGGTAAGTTTATTTTGTATTAGCATGAATTTTATTAATTTTTAGTGACTCCCTGATAAGTATTTGTCTTCTTGTTTCCCTTTTTTATAAGCCCATTAGACCATTAGTATAACTGCTTTTATTAAATGGATAGTAACATGATCTCAAAGCCATCCTACCGAGAAGAAAAAATTTAAAAATAAAGACCAAAAAAAAATTCTTATTTCCTGTCTCCCTCTCCCATTCTCAATGATTTGTATGTCTTGTTTTAAAATTTTGGGTTTATTTTATTTGTAATTCATGAGTTATCACCTTTAAAGCTTTGAGTTTCACATTTCTGTAGCATCCTGCTACTTTTCTTTTTAGAGAAGAAATTTCATTAATACTTTTAGCAAGGGTCTAGTGTTACTGATCTCTTGAAGATTTTTCTTGTCTGCGAAATTCTTTATGTCTCCTTCTACCAAAAAGAATAGCATTGCTGGTTAAAGTATCCTAGGGTTTATCTTTTTTTTTTTTCATTCAGGATTTTGAATACATCTTGCACTCCCTTCTGGCCTGTAGTATTTCTATAGTGAAATCTGCTGGGAGCCTTAGGGGAATTCCCTTGTAACTCACTCTTTGCTATTCTCTTGCTGTCTTTAGAATCATTTCTTTCTCCTTGACTCTGGCCATCTTAATTATATGTCTTGGTATGGGTGTATATATGTTCTTCCTTTTTCAGACACACTGAGCTTCCTGTATTGGATATCTGATTTCTTCTTTAAGTTTGGGACGTTCTCAGTCATGATTTCTACAAAAAACTTTGCAATCCCCTTTGATCTTTCTTCCCCTTCTGGGACTTCTATCATGCCAAGATTGGCATGCTTTCTATTACCCATGGGTCCCTTATGCTTTTTTCATTTGTTTCTTGTTGTTTCTCTTGTAGCTCTTCTGATTGGATGCTTTCTATTGTCCTGTATTCTAAGTCACTAATTCTTTATTCTGTGCTATATATTCAGCTTTGCTACCCCTTTAAATCTTTCCTCATCTCAGTCAATGAGTTTACCTGTTCTATTTGGCTTTTATTTATAGATTCCATTTCATTTTTGACATATTTTGTATCTCTAAACTTTATCTGTTTTATTTCATTCAGTATTTTGATCACTCCGTTTTTGAAACCTTGATCTAGTTGGATATCAATGTCTATTTCACTTATTCTTTCAGGGGATTTCTCTTGTTCTTTTAATTGGGAATGGTTTCTCTACTTCTTCATCTTTCTGCTGTCTCTCTGGGACTGTAGTTTATGGAGTATCAGTTATCTACTCTGGTCCTAAAGTAGCATATCTACCTAATGCCTATGTAGTAATACAACTTGGGAAAGAGAAAAAAGAGAGAGAGATAAAGAATTTTTAAAAAGGGAGAAATAAAGCTTTGAAGACATTGTATAATGAATATTAGAAAGCAAGTTGAAGCAGAGATTTGAAAAATAATAATAATAATAAAAATATTTATCAAAATTTCAAAGGGATTAAAATGGGGTTATTTATAATTGAATAAGAAGTAAAATTTAAGAGGGTAATAGAAAATGGAACAGGTAAAAACAGATTAAAACAAGGGGTCGTCTGTGTCCTCCTAGAAACTGTGCACATTTAATGTGAAGTTTTTCTGTATTCATTCTGTTTTGGAAGCTCATCTTTCTGTTTTCAGAGGCCCTCCATTGGAGCCTTCATTTGTGATGCTCCCAGTGCCTATCCGCAAGCAGATCGCTCCTGCACACATCACTGCACCTGGAGCAGCTCTCTTTACTGTGGGCTGCTTGTCACTGCCCTGCCCGATGTTGCAGTGAGATGTTGCAGACTGACCAGGCAGGAGTGTGCATCATGCCCTCTCCCAGCACCATGGTCAGGGACTGCATTCCAGCTCAAAATTTGAGGGGCCACCCGCCCCCTCAGGTTGCTGATCACTCTGCTCCTCTGTGCCACTGTACGCTCTGCCTCAGATTTGCCCACCAGAAGTGGGCTTATGTAAGAATGAGGAACAGCTGTGTCCCTGGTCTGGGCTAAAACCCAGCTCCTTGTGTGTCTTGGCAGACAAGTTCTCTGAGGAACCAGGACAGTAGGATACTATTTGCCTCAGGCTGTAGACAAATCTCTGACTGGACCTTGAGGCTGCTAAGTCCTTAGGTGTAGATGCAGGTTTTGCCCCCACTGCCACTTGGGTGCAAAGCTCCAGAGGCTATGGTGGCTGTGTCTGAGCCCCAGCTCTCTTCACCTAGAAACCTTTGTGGATTTTCAGAGATGGGGATTGCACCCTTCCCCCACAGGGCACATCTGCCCTCTTGTTTAATGGAGGGCCCAGGTTGTCCTGCCCTGTGCACCCACAGCCATGGCACAAAGCCCACTCCACTTCCCTGGGCTGCCACAGTTTAGCCATTCCCATCTACCACCGAGCTCGGGCAGCATGGCCCTGCACCCAGCTTCATGTCTGCATCTTCGGCTGGGTGTCACAGGGATCCTCTTTACCTGTTTAACTTAGTTCTGTCAGTCAACTTATACTATGTACAAGTCCAACCCTTGTAGGCTTCCCCCTCCGTCCTGCATAACACTCAGTTGGAGAGAGGAGATGCAATGAATGAGCACCAGTCCTTCTTCACAGCTCCCTCCCCATGGGACCTGTCCCACTCTGTTTTGCCTTTTCTTCTTTCTTTCTTCCTTTTCTCCTACCATATTTTTCACATCTTTATCTATTGAAGAGGACAATGTTCTGTCAGACTTCTGTAGGTTCTCTGGTTTGCTGAGTGGGTCTGTGGATGTGAGTCTTGGTGCTTTTGTGGTAAGTGTGAGCTACGAGCATCTTTCTACTCCACCATCTTTGCCACCCCCCCAGAAAGTCTCACTTTATGGAAGTGGATTATAGTATGGAAAAAATGTAAAAGATATTCCATGGAAATGACAAATAAGTGCAGATTGCAATGCTCAACTCATACAAAATACGTTTTAAAATAAGACCGAAATGAAAAAAATATGAAATTATATAAAGAAAAAGAAATCAATAAAAAATAGGGTATTACACTCATTAAATAATATATGGACCCAACACCATAGATCATAAGTGTAAAAAGAAATTTTAGTAGACAATATGAAAGAATTAATTCATTATAAAACAATAATAGTAGATGAGTTTTGCACCTCACTTTTCTGATAGCCAGATCATCCAGAAAGAATATCTGTAAGGAAACAGAGGTCTTAACAGCATATTAGATCATTTGAACCTAACTGAGCTATTAGACACTGCATCAGAAAAGCAGAAAACACAAACTTTTCAAGTGTGCACAGGATGTTATCTAAGGAATTAACCACATATTATGTCATGAAATGAGCCTTAGGGACTTTAAGCAAATATAGATTACAGCAAGTATTTTTCCATATACAAAAGTAGGATGCTATGCATCAACTCTAGAAAGAAGAATAGGAAATGCACAAACATGAAGTCAAATAACATCCTTTAATAAAATAAAATAAAACAAGGTCAATGATAAAATCAAAGACGAGATGAAATCAAAGAGGTAATAAAATCATACCTGGAGATAAATTACTATGAAAACACAGCTTCATAAAACATGGAATGCAGCAAAGACAAATCTAAGAGGGAAGATGAGAACAAATCAGGACTTCTAGAAGGAACAAGAAAAACCTCATAGAAAGGACCTAGCATACCACACAAAACAACAAGAAATAAGAGCAAAACCCAAAGGGAGTAGAATGAGAAATCTTTAATGATTATGTTGAAAATAAATAAATTAAAAGTTGAAAAATAAATTACAAATCGAAAAATCAACAGCTTTAAATTTTCTTAAAAATATTAACGAACAGGTAAGCATTTAGCCAGGCTTATTAAGAAATACAGAGCCTGGACCCAAACAATATAAGAAATGAAACAGTAGAAATAACATCTGATATTACAGAAATACAAAAAGATTATGAAAGCATTATGAGCTGTTACATGACAACCAAATGGACGACCTAAAAGAAAAAGCCACATTTCTAGAAATATACAGACTGCCAACCCTGAATAAAAAGAAAACTGAGAACTTGAAAAGAGCAATCAGTATAAGTTAGATAAAATCTATAATTTTAAAAACACCCCTTGAACATAATGCCTGGTTGCCTTCACTAAAACCTCTTTCCCCAAAACCATTTTAATAAATGAAGGAGGAAGGACAATTCCCAAATTTATTCTATGAGGCCACATTTACCCTGATAAAAATACTAGTCAAAGACACTACTTAAAAAAAAATGAAAATGAAAATCCAGTATCCTTGATGAATATACATTCAACAATCCTCGAAAAACATCATCAAATGAATCCACCAATATATAGAAAGGATTATACATGATGATCAGTTGGATTCCTTCCAGAGTCACAAGGATGGTTCAACATACACAAGTCAATCAGCATAAAACATATCTAATAAAGGAAGGACAAAATTCACAAGACCATGTCAACACACAAAGAAAAAGCATTTGACAAAATTCAACATACATTCATCATCAAAACTCTCATAAAATTGAGAACAATGGGAACACCCCTCAACATACTAAAGGCCATTTATTACAATTTATAATACACATGGGAAAGCCTGAAAGCCTTCTGGGTAAATTCGGGAACAACACAAGGATTCCTACTCTCACCACTTGTGTTCAATATTAATAGAAGAAAGGAAAAGGAAAGAAAAAGAAGTAAAAAAAAAATGCAAAATGGAAAGAAAGAGGCAAAACTGTCACCAGTACGGCTGGCATAACATTCTACATAGAGAGTAATAAGGGCTCCACACTATTATGAACAATAAATAATTTCATCAAGGGAACAGGGTACAAGATTAATGTAAAGAAGTCTCTTGCATTTCTACACATTAATCATGAGATACCATAAAATGGACGTTGAAAGCGAAAGTATTTAAAACCCCATTCCCCCGAATATCTTGGAATAAATGTAACCACTTATGTGAAAGATCTAAACACTGTAAATTATAAAATATTGACAAAGAAATTTAAAAATGATTCAAAGAAATGGAAAGATCCCTTGTTCTCTTGGATTGAAAGAGTTAACATTGTCAACATGGCCGTACTACAAAAAGAAACCTACAGACTTAGTGAAATTCCTGTTACGAAGATGTAGTATTTTCCACAGAACCAGAAAATAAATAACTCTAAGTTTTACATGAAACCATTACAAATTGCCAAAATGATATTGGGAAAAAACAACAAATCTGGAGGTATAACCCTCCCAGATACCTTACTATACTGCAAACCTACAGTAATAAAAACAGCATGGCATTGGCACAGAGATATAAACAATAAAAACAGATAGAGAGCCTAGAAATAATTCCACACACCTATGAGCAATGAATCTGTGATAAAAGATGCAAGAGTACACAATGGAGAAAAGACAGTCTCGTCAATGGATGGTGTTTGGATAGCTGGACATCTACATGTAAAAGAATGAAATGAGAGCATTCCCTGACATCATATACAAAAATAAACTCCAAGTGTATTAAGGACCTAAATGTAAGACCTGATTCTATTAAACTGCAAGAAAGTAATATAGATGATACCCTATTCGTTATATATCATAGGAATATTTTCTTATATCAGTCTCCTAAGGCAAAAGAAATAAAAGCAAAAATAAACAAGTGGGACCTAAACAAACTTGACAATTTCTACACAGCTAAGGACACTATCAGTGAAATGAAAATACTGCCTGTGTAATTGGAAAACATATTTGCAAACAATGCAAGTGACCAGGGGTTAATAGATGTAAGTTAATAGATGTAACATGGATTTAGGTTACGCAACTCAAGGTGATAAACAAAAACCCAATCAAAAACAAGAGCAGAGTACCTGAGTTAATATTTTTCCAAAGAAAACATACATATGAGTAACAGGCAAGTGATAAAATTGCTCAACATTACTAATTATTACATAATTGCAAATCAAATCCACAATGAGGTGTCACTTCACACTTGTCTAACGGCTATTATCAAAAAACCTACAAATAGTAAGTGTTGGAGACGATGTGGAGGTAAGAAATGTCTTATATACTCTTGATAGGAATGTAAATTGGTACAACTTCTAAGGAAACATTATTCAGATTTGTTTAAAAACTAAAATTTAACTACCATAAGACGCAGTAATAACTTTGCTAGGAAAAATCTGGGGAAAACACCCTAAGTTCAGAAGAACCAATGTTCACAACAGCACTGTTTATAATATGCAACACAGGGGAGCAATCCAAGTGTCCTCAGTAGACTATGGACTTAAGAAGATATGATGTTTCTATAAATATGCAGTGGAATATTGCTCAGTCATGAAAAAGTATAACAAATTGCTCTTTCAGCATCATGAATGGACCTACTAAATATTGTGCTAGGTGAAGTAACTTAGACAAAGACAAAGTTTATAATATAGTTTATATGTGGTATATAAAGAATAACACATATCTGTGTACATCTATCTATAGCTATCTATTGATAGATGACAGATAAATAGATAGAAGTATAATACATGATAGATAGATAAATAGATAGACAGATAGATAGATATATACATGATAAATAGATAGGTATATAGATTGAGACATGATGGAGAGGTAAAGAGATTACATAGACCAGACTTAAGCAGACTCAAAGATATGGGAAAAAATTTATGTTTACCAAAGGGGAAGGGAAAGAGAATTTAATGGTAAAAAATTGAAAGATAAAAATTAGTATACATAAAGGACGGAAGCAACATGGATAATCTGTATAGATCATGGAATTATACATATTAGCTTAAAACAATTGCATGTTACAATCATTGTAATAATTCATAATGCAATATTATCTACAAAGTGGTAAGAATAACTATGCTGTACATCTGAAACTACACAATATAGTACATCTAGTGTACTTCAATTAAAAATAAAATGTCTCATGTATAATTTAGTCATTTTTCCGCTGATAGAAGCTTCCTTTAATATTGTTTTATTTTTACTCTTAACCTTTTATGATTACTGACTGAAATTATTTCTTTTACTGTTGTTAACATGTTACCAGTGTGAAGTATGTATATTTATTGCCCCTGGTTCCCTATTTTTCAATCTTTAATCCATATAGTATAGTAGCATTTAAAAACATAACCAAAGAAACAGTTGCAAATTTCTCATGGTTTCTCCTTAGGATTTTGGTCAATGTTTTGCATATTTTTGCCATTTTATATTTCTTAGAAGACTTGTTTTCTACACCTCTTATAAGATATCTCGGTTTTGTTTTTTGCATTTTCAGGGTTTTTTTGTCTGGTAAAGTCTTTACTTTCACTTTATATCTAAGTGATAACAGTGTAAGTATTATTGGGTGAGTTGTTTCTTATTACAGTAGTTTAAAAATGTAATTTTATTTACCCTTGGCCTATATTTTCTGCTCAGACATGTGCTGATGGCCTAATGGGGGTTCCTTTGGAGATTATCATAACTTTTTTTGGCTGCCTTTAAAATATTTTCTCTGTCATTGACTTGCCAATTTGCATATGACGAATCTTGAAGGAGGTCCCATTCTTAAATTTATTGGTGTTTTGTTGGCTCACAGACTTGTATATCAGTTCCTTACACAGGTTCAGGAAGTTATCAACTACTAATTCTTTAAAAAACCATCAGCTGCCTTCTAACTTTCTTCTCCCTCCAGGATTCCACTCTAATGTGCACTTCCTGTGGTAGTCTGATGGCTAATGTTTAATTTCCCCACTTTTTAATATCTTGTATCTCTGCCTTCTCCTATCATTTTTAGTTTTGTAGTGCTGAGTTTGCTAATCTCTCTTCCACAAAGACAGTCTACTTCCAATGCTTTCTGTTGCATTCTTCATCTCATTTATTAAGTTCTCCTGGTCCTCCAACAATGTTTGGTTTTATTATAGTTTCAGTCTCTTTGGTAATGTATACCTTATCATCTTTTCATTTATTCCTGGGCTCACTAACCTGCTTTCTTAGTAATGTTTTTTGTATTGTATTTCTGTATGACACATATTTGGATTCTTTATTTGTTATATGGTAATATACCATGACTTTAAATTTGTTAGCTGCAGGGTTGACATTGTGTGTGTGTGTTCAGGTGTGTGTGCATGTGTGTCTTTGTCTGTGTAGGTATATTTGTCTGTGTATCTTTGTGTGTGCGTGCCCTATAATTTTACTGTGATTGGTCGTGGTTTTGATAAATTATTGCTCTGATGACACTAAATAACAGATTGGGAGTTGGAGTCCTTGCTTTTATTTTCTGGTAGTTTGCAATATTGTGCAATTTTTGGTTTTACTTACCTAAGCTACCTCTGATAATATTTCAAAATGGCACTTTCCAGTAAATACAGTCTGGATAAAATATGTCCTTTCATTGTCATTTCTTAGACTTCTCTGTTAGTTAATGCCACTGTTGTCACTGGGACGTTGAACCCTACATTTTATCTGATATCCCCTGAGAGTGCACACATTGAGAAAATTTGTAAAGACAGATGGGTATTTGGAATTAGGCAAGTGCCTTTGCTATGTCCAGTGTTGCAAGGTAGCTTGTCTCCACCACTGTGAATGGGGAGTAGGGACAGTTTCATGAATGTCTGAGTGTCTGAAGGATGGAATTTCTGTCTCCATTGTGGCTCCCTCAAGGTACATATGACCATGAGTACTGTTGCAGTTGGGGGCTGAAGCTGTATGAACCACTGAGATCCTGTTTCTGCTGGGTTCTCTGAACTTGTGTACTCAGATATCCTAGTCAGGGGGCCTTGGTTGCAGACACCAAATCTGCTCTTACCTCACTTTAGCAACCTTTGTCTGTTTTAGTCCACCAAACTTCACCTGTTCACATGTGTTCTGGAGTATTGCTTTGTGTTGCAGTTACTTTTGTTGAGATCTGAACTTTTACTGACTGTAGATGTAAGGGGAGAGAGAAAAATTGTTTAAACTTATGTCACATATAAAAGTAAATCCTTTTTCAATTAAAAGTTTAAATTCTACTAAGGACATTATAAGAAAGCTGAAGAAAGTGAACAAATCACCTCCCCTAATACCATAGTACTACAAAATACTTTGATTTCCTGGGTTCTTTTCGTCAAAGTTTTTCCCACCTACATGCACATTTTACTGTAATATATCCCTATAATCTCTTTAAAATCAATTAAATTATTAAAATATTTCTCTGTGCTGTAAATATAGCCCTGTTGGTTCTCTAATGTATTACTAGTAGCTTGCACATTTCTGTCTTCTCCATCCTACTACCCTGTCCACACAGGAAACCACTACTTAGTACAGTACACATATATATGTGATTCTGTTCCTGTTTTTTATGATTATTTCTCTAATATCTTTATTTTCCTCATTTAAGTGACAACATAGACTGTTTTTCTCTGCATGACTTATGACTTATTTTCCTATGTGCAACACTCTCTGAGTCCATTCACATTGTTCCAAATGGCAGAATATTATTTTTTAATATGGCAATGACTAAATATTTATTATGTTATCTATATCTCACATCTACTTCAGTGAATCATCTGTTGATGGGCAGTTGATTTGTGCATCTATCCTTGGATAATATAAATGATGATGTTAAGAATATTGGTGGTAATATATCCTTTAAGTTAATGTTTTCATTTTTTCTGAGATTTATACCAAAAACTGGAATTGCTGCAACATATAATGCTTCTATTTCTAGTTTTCTGAGCACTGTCCACAATTTTATAATAGTGGATGCATTAATTTATATTTCCACCAACAGTGTACCTGGGTTACCTTTTATTGACATTCTTATTAATGTTTGTCATTTGAAGACTTTTGTTATTAGCCATTTTGGTTTCTGTGAGATTATATTTCATTCTGGTTTTGATTTATGAATTCCTAATGAATAGCAAAGTTAAGTTTCTTTTTATGTGCATGAAAATCATCCACATGTCTGTTTTTGAAAAGTTTGAATAAACATATTTCAACTGATTTTAAGTTGGGGTCTTTTTTTTAAAATATTGATTCTAATATACTATATATATATATTATGGATATTAACAAAATGTTGATTTAATTGTCTGAAATTCTCCCTTTTATTCTGTGTGTTGTCATAAGTCTTGCTGAAGGTGTCCTTCACTCTGTATAAGGTTTTGCACTTCACACGTATTCAAGAAGTGGAATCCATGTATCACATAGTTCATCTATTTTTTCCTAGTATAATTAAAGTCTGTTATTGTTGATTTTCCTTTTTTTTAATTAGGAGATAGATCAGAAATAAATATTGCTATGATTTATCACAAAGGCAGTTCTGCTCCTGTTCTTGGTCAGTAATTGTATAGTTTCAAGTTTTACATTTAGGAAATTAATCCATTTTTATCTTATTTTGTATACTATGGAAGGAAGTGCTCTTACATATTTCTTTTACATGTACTGTTCAGTTTTCCCAGAACAACTTGTTGAAGAGAATGCCCTTTTTCCATTGTATACTCTTGTCTCCTTCATTGTAGACTAACTGACCATATGAATGTGGGTTTATTTTACATTTATTTTGTTCCATTGATCTATGTGACACTTTTAGTGATATATTTTGATGTTTTGATTACTGCAGCTTTGTAGTATGTTCTAAACTCAGGGAGGATAATACCCACAGCTTTGTTCATTTTTCGAAGATAATTTTAGAAAATTTGGGTCTTTCACAATTTTGTATAAATTTTATTATTTTTCTCCCTGTTTTGTGAAAAAACATATGAATTCTGTGAGAATAGAAATTTACTAAAAGGAAAAACCTGAGAAAAGTTTTAAAGTGTGGAGGATAAATCATACAACATTAAGCAACCAATGGATTGCTGCATAAATCAAAGAAAAATATATAAAGAAATATGACAACAAAAACAAAGTCCATGGGGTATAGCAAAAGCAGTACTAATAGGGATGCTTATAGGAAAATAATCCCACTTATACAAATTAGAAACATCTCTCTCTTAAAACATAATCTTACAAACAAAAGATGTAGAAAAATAATAAACAAACTTGTTAGTAGAATGAAAGACAGCTGAAAGGTCAGAAAATGAATTAATAAAATAAAGATTAAAAATAGAAACATCTAAACAAACTAAATAATGCCTTTTGAAAGATAAATATAACTGATCAACTTTAATGAGACTCATGAGCAAAAAAGAGAGAACAGATTAAAAAGCTCCAAAATAAATGAGAAGTTATAGCTTATATCAAAGTAACACAAAGCCTCATAAATAATACAAAAAATTATATGCCAATTAAAATGGAATCCCTAGAAGAAATGGACAATTTCTTAGAAAGACTAATCTCCAGGATGGAATGAGAAATAGATAATTTTAACAGATTTTCACTAATCAAATAGAATAAGTAATTAAACAAAATCTCCCAAGAAACATAATTCCAGGCCTAGACAGCTTCACAGGTGACTTCTGCCAAACATTTAGAGAAGAGCTATTACCTATACTTTTCAGAGAATTCCAAATATTAGCAGAGCGAAGAAGGCTTCCTAGCCCACATTTCTGTATCACACTACTACTAAAACAGGAACAAATAACCATAAAATTACAGGTTAAATACTACTGATAAGCACAGATGCAAAAATCATCACTAAATTGTTAGCAAAGTCAACAAAACATTAAAAGGATTATACAATATGATTAAGTCCATTTTATGCCAGGTATGCAAAACTGATTCATTACCCACAAATTAATCAATATGATACACCAAACTAGCAAATTGAAAAATAAAAATTATATGGTCACCTCAAAAGGGTCATAAAATGTTTTGACTAATTCAGTATCTATTTATGATTACATTTCTACTCAAAGTGGGCATGAGGAAACATACCTCAACACAGTTAAGTTCATAAATGACAAAAACTCAGGTAACATGACACTCAATGATTAAAAGCAGAAATCATCTCCTGTAAGAGCAGGAAGAAGACAAGAATGCTCACTCTTACCACTGGTATTCAGTGTAGTATTGGAAATTCAAGCCATAGATTTCCAAAATAAAAGTAAATAAATTATAGCTGTTTCAGAAAGGGAGTAAAAGAATCTGTTTGCTGATGAAATACATTAATCAGAAATCCCAAAGAAGATGCCACAAAACTACTAGGGCTTATCAATGCATTTGGTAAAATTTCAGAATGTAAAATTAACATACAGAAATCTTGCATTTCTACACACTAACAGCAAGCTAACAGATAGAGAAAGAGAGTGAACTGTCTCATTTAGAGTTGCATTCCAAAAAAAAATTCAAGAAATCTATCCAACCAAGGAGGTAAAAGACCTGTACTCAGAAAACTATTAAATATTTTAAACAGAAATTGAAGATAATGCAAACAGATGAAAGGAAATAATCTGTTCATATATTAGGAATTGAATATTGTTTAAATGACAGTACTAGCCAAGAAAATACACAAATTAAATTCAGGGCCTATCAAAATACAAAAGGCATTTTCAGACACAAAAAATAATTCTTAAATTTACATGTAAACACAAAAGTGTTGAAATCACTAAAAAAGAAAAGAAAAGAAAACAAACAAACTAAAAACACAATTTCTTTGACAAAGAACAAAGAGAAAGTATCACTGTCCCTGATTTTAAACTATATTACAAGGCTGCAGTAATGAATATGGTAGTGGCACGGAACAAACAGAATAATGGAACACAAAGAATGCCTAAAAATGAAATCAGACAGTTATGGTCATTTAGCCCATTACCAAAAAATGAATATACAGTTGGAGATAGATAATAAACAGGCACATGAAAATGGTCAAGATGACTAACCTTCAGAAAAATGCAAGTCAATAACACGAGATTTTATGTCACTCCTGTCAGAATGACTATGATCAAAAAGATAACAAATATAAATATTGGTGAGGATGTAAGTAAAAGAATCCTGATGCAATGCTTGAGTGAATGTAAATTTGTACTGCCACTGTGGAAAACACTCTGGAGTTTTATCTAAAAATTAAAAATGAAATATGATCCAACATTTCTATAACTGGATTCTTATTCCAACATAAAAAAACACTAATCAGAAAAGATAAATTCAACCCTATATTCACTGTGGCATTACTTAAAATAGCCAGGATATAGAAGCAAATTTATTGCTCATAAATAAATAATGAATAAAGAAAATGTGTGTTTATAGTATATATATCTACTCATCTATTAACTACAGATTTATCTATATTTGTATATATATATATACACACACTAATAAATATATATGCACACTATATATATATATGCACACACACACATAAAATTTCAATGGGTTTTTACTCAGCTCTAAAAATTATAAGTACTTGTCAGTTGCAACAAATAGGTAGACAAAGAGGGTAATTTTCAAAGTGAATAATTCAGACAATGACAAAAGCTAAATGATTTAACTCATATTTGGAATTTAAAACAAATGAATATAACAAAACAGAAAAGTAGTTATAGATAAAGAAAGAAACAGGTTGCTCACAAGAATTAGGGAAATGTGGTGAAGAAAATGGAATAGTTGAAGAAAACTAAGAGAGAAAATTTCCAAGCTGCAAATTAAATGAGTCAGGGACAAGAAATGTACTGTATGGGGAATAGTCAATAACTATGAAATATATTTAAATAGCAACATATCATAACAAGATTTATTCTTGTGATCAGTTTGAAATTTATTAAAATTTGCAAACAGTATGTTATGTAAGAGAAACTAACACAGTGTTATACATTAAATTACACTTCAAAAACAAACAAACATACTTATAGGAAAAAAAACAGATTTGTAGTTAACAGAGGAAGGAGATGGAAAAGGAAATTTAGATTAATGTACTAGAAAGATACAACTTCCAGCTGTTAAATAAACGTGTCCAAGGGATGGTACCCATTAACATGATAAATACAATTAATACAGCTTTATGTTATATATGGATGCTGTTAAGGGAGTAGACCATAAGATTTCTCATCACAACCAAAAGAAAAATTGGATTTCTTTAATATTTTATCTGAAAGAGAAAATGAATTCTCCCTAAAGTTGCTCTAATATTTATTTCATGATACATGTAACTAAAATATCTACCCTGTGCACCTAAACTTACACAATGTTTTATGTCAATTACATCTCAATAAAAGCAGAAGGAAAAATGGAAAGACAATGATCATGGTTTCCCATGCCATTTCTCATGATTGTTTTTGTAGCAAGTAATCTTGAGTCATGATAGACTTATCCTAGGTAAAGATACTAATAAATAAATGATTCTAATAAATAATGCATAAAGATATTAATATAATTAGTGTTTTACCATGTCTTAAACTTTCTTCATGATAACAGCCCACTAAATCTATAGGCATCAAAATTTTACTCTGTGTATTCATCTGAGATTAGGGAATGGTTACAAAAGTAACAATGGCTGCTTATGCTGTGAGTGATAAAGTTCACTGTCTCTGACCAAAGTTCTCATTCCCCCAATAGAAACAGTAAGAAAGGAACATGCTAGGTTGCTAAAAATCTCAGCATGGTAAAATCTCAGAACTCCTTCAATTCTTAACTGTTTTGCAATGGGAATGCAATACTGACAAAGACTTGATTTTGGATAACAATATAGTGTTTTCTCATGGTTGCATTAGGGGATGTGAGGATAATCCCTGAGATCCACAAGAAACATTCTCGCTCTAGTGCTGGCAAAGTAATGTAAATATTCTGCATTATTAGGACTGAGGACTGCTTCCAAAATGATGACTTTGGTCACTCTAATCCAGGTAGTCCAACGAAAGAAAGGTTATTGCAATGTGTAGTTGAACGGGAATACATCATGGTTCAGTCTCTATAAATTAGTCAATGGGTGTTCAAAGCCAAAATAAGTTGTGTCAACAATGAGAATTAAAACAAGAAAATACTTGCACATAAGCTTAAATTAAAAAGGAGACATAGTCCTGTGCTGGGCCCTGGTGACAGGAGTATGTATATGCTGCAGTCCAATTCAAGGTTTCAGTGTAATGACCCTAGCATCAGCTCGGGATTCAATGAACAGGCAACAATTAGTACACAGGGAGAAATATAATCTACCTCCCCATGATCGTAATAAAATCTGGTGGCTCATTGAAACTCTTAATTCACAGAGATTCTGCCAGATGCAGAGGACTAATTCACTGATGACTCAAATAAGACAAACTTAGTTACTGCTTAACAAATCATCTTCACACACACACAGTGGTAGACCGACTTGTAGTATTTAGTGGGAAGAATTCAGTGGGCAGAAATCAGAGACTAGTGTTCAAAGCAACAGCCAACTTTTGTACTTTTGCCAATAGTCTAGTTTTCCCAGGTAGAAGTCTACACATGGACAAACAATATTCTTCTTTAGGATTTCTAATTTTGAAAGTAAACTGTAGCTTTTGACTTATCAGTGTAGAACCATGTTATGATGATCACGGTAAGACCCACTGTCTGATAAGAGAGCTGGAAACTAGCTGCTGAACCAGCCCATCTGAACCCCAGACTGCTAATGTAAGCAACAACATAGCCATCATCAGAGTTAAGCTGACAAATTTAAAGCTTGATGTTTCTGTTGTAGGAACAACCACTGATGTACAGACACAGATCTCCTGCTGCAAGTGGGCTCTTTTCTTCTCTTGGTAAAGTCATTGATATGATGGTGCTAGAGTTTACCGTGGCCCATTTGCCCATTCTCCAGATTATCAAAAGCTTTCATCACAACTGGTGACACATTTTCAGGACTCAATGTTTCCATTCCAGTCTTATCGGCTGACACTGGCTGCATGATTGTGAGCAGAAGCCTTAGGCTCCCTGACCTAGCCTACAATTTTTCCAGCATTTCAGGGCATATCACATTCTGAAAATGCTTCACCATATATTTTAAATTAATGGGAAATAGTCAAAGTCTTCCATGAATATTTTATATTTCTTAATATCTGCAGAAATTTGGTATTCTTGCAGTTGGACAAATTTTTAATTCTACCGCCCTCACCACTTTGTAGTCCACACAGTTTGGATTGCAATTTGGTTACTGAATATGACCACTGCAACCAAGGGGTTAGTACCTCTTTGATACTTACTGCGTGAAGGTTAGAAGGGGCACTAGTTTTGTGGGGTACATAAACCTACATAAAATGATTGCAACATCACTCTCTCTTCTGGATAAACCTCTGATTCTAAGAAGTAAATTAATTAGAAGGCAGTATAGTTATTGGCATGGGGAAGAGAATCAGCTATTTTGGGGTGGGTGGGTGATAAAAAGACAGGAAAAAATCCAGCAATTGATAATGGAAAGCTTTAGGGCTCTGGAGGCACGAATTAAGAAGAAAATAATACTTTGTCTCCAGCACCTACCTCCAATTACTGTCTTGATTGACAAGGACTTGGGCTATGAAAAGAGCTAGTTTGTGGTGAAGAGTAAAGACAATAATGAAATAGTTTGAAAACCATGAGAGTTTTGTTGCTTCAGGAAAGTAGATTTTGCTTAAAGTCAACATGTATTTTTCATTCACTAAATACTAAAATGCATTCTGTGGCATGTGATGTGCTTACTGTGATGGTATCCAAGTAAGACAAAGAAAGGGGGATAGACAGAAAATATCTGGAGGAGGTGATTTTTGTGCTGAGACTGGGAATGTCTAAATAGGTAAAAGGAGGATATCCTAAGTCCAAGGCTGAGCTGGAGCAAAATATGTGAGGTTGGATTTAATACGGTTAACAAACATTTGCCTGGATGTATCTCCAGAAGCATAGAAACATAAAGATATGCCAAGGTTGTCAGATGCCAGATCTATAAAGAAATTACTAAACTATGTTGAATTTGTCGGCTTAGATTTGGAAAGGCATTAAGTGCCACCCTGAGGAATTAAGCTTGTCTTTGGCTGGAACATAAATGTAACATAAAATATTCACTTGAAAATATAGTGTAGAGTCTTGAGGGGAGGAAAAGAAAGCTCCAATTGGAATGCTTTGAAAACAGCACAAAGAAGACCATAGATAAAATTACTTCTTAAATTCTACCACATGCTGAATGTGCCATCTGAGACTACATCATGTGACCTTTATCATACCAGGGATGACAAATTAGAGACCATGATCCTTGGGCCTGTCCCAGTATTTATTTCCCGTTCCAACCTATCGTAACTTACACATTTAATACTTTCCAGGTTGAACTAGAAAACACTTAGTAATTTTCCCTCTCTCCATGTTTTAGTCTTTTTCCAAATTCTTCCATTTTGTCTTATTCCTTAGAAAAATTATTTAAATTTTCACCCATATTGTTCCATCAAATGATCATATCAATCAAATATCTCTTTTCTTCTTTGAATGGTAGCTTAGTCTCCCATTTAACACTTTACTGTGTTTTAAAAAAATATAAGGAAAATGCAGGTACACATTTATGTTTATTGTTCAAATAAGAAAATTGCAGATATTTGTCAACATTTGCCAACATCAATTTCAATCTTTGTTATCCTGCATAATCTGGTAGTCCTCTGGTAGATAATTTGTAATTAGGCTGATGTTCATAAACTGAAGATGGCTTATGAGTTGGCCATGAAAGAGAGGTAGCTGATGTATCAGCTATCACTGTCACTGGGAACCATGGGTGGCTCCATGGTTGAAGTTTAGAAAAACGACCATCATTGGCAGATATTTTGTGATATCTATTTGGAAAAGTAGAAGGCTCAACCATCAGTCCAAATTAATTCCTCTGTATGGGAGACAAGATGCTGTACTGAGAAGTAGAAGGTGTAGTTGAAATGAAGTTCACAACACAGCCATTTGTTTCAGTGTAGCTGCTTTCAGATTGCTCGTGAAAAGTGGTCCACTGATTTAAAACAGCACGTTGATCCACTGCAGGTTTTCTGGTGGTCTAACTGACACTGATGATGGAGGAAAAAAATCACCTCTGATCGTGGTATTTGTATCACAAATATTGTGGCTAGTAGAGGGCTTTCTTATTAGAGGCATGTTTAAATTTGCAGAAGGTAAAAATGCACTTTCTCCACTAGTGTCAGCACAAAATCACAATTATTTTTTACCACATTTCCCCCTCCTTTAAATTGCTTCTTGTTAAATTCTTTAGCCAATAAAGATACCAAAGAGGCATTTTTAATCCCAACTCTTCTATTTATTCTCTCTAAAAGCAGGGGAAAGCCTAGTTTAAAATTTGGATTATGGTAGATCGGCAGCTACAACAAAATGATAAAGATTTTAGTAATATTTAAATCAAAATACAAGACTAAAATAAGCCTAACCTATAAAACCTCAGATTTCACTTTTACTATGCAAAGATAATATCATCAAAATATGAACATAGCTGATGATATTTTGAAGTTCCTTATTTGGAAAATACACATTTAAATAGTATAGTCATCAAATTTAAGAAGTTAGCATTTGCAGTAACGGTGAGTGCCACTTTTGAAAAGCAGCTTTAATATCTTTATTTAGGTTTCAGATAAGATTTATATTTGCTAGCAAAGTTTCTCATAATCTTGAATACTTAAGGCACTGTCCTCATTTTTAGAAAAAATAAAGAATTTTAGCCTTAGTAGATTTATACAATTTTCAAAATCTAGCTTTACATTTATATTACCATATATTCATGTAGAAAATAAAATTTTATATATAAGTTACCAAGTCATAACTAAAACTTCTGAATTCCTTGCTTAAAACATAGACTTCTTTTTCTTCTGCCAGAAAGTCAGCTAGACAATCAGATCACTGAAAATTCTGCCGCACTTTACTAAACCCATAAAGGTTAAGCTGTCTAACTAAACTTTTCATACTCCCAGCTTCAAATATTGTGAAAGGGGCCTTTCTTTACAAAACTTCCTTATTAAGGACATCTTCATCAATCACTATGGAAGTTCCATTATCATCACACCAGAGGGATTTAAATTGTCCACTCCCAGCCATTTTCCACAGTTTTCTTGGAAATGTCAGAGAACGAAAATAATTATCTTCATCTGGTTCCTAGACACAATGTGTGTAACATGTTTTTTTTATCAAGGATTCTTCAGACTAAGTCTGAAAATCATTTTCTTCAATCATACACCTTAAGTCCAAGTCCCCAGAGAATGTTTGATCACACAATAGAGATCTACTGGAGTTTCCTGAACCATTTCATCCATCTGAAGGAGACAAATCTTGAATTTCTGAAGAAATATGTGCCATCTCAAATAACTTTTTCTACAGCTACTTTTCAAGTTATCATGATTTTGAGCACTGCAGCTTCCAATGCTGCTTAGGCAGGCATGAACAGTTTAACTGCTAGGCCATCAAAATGGTTCTTAACCTGAGTAGCTGTGACATCACAAAACGACTGGTCTCCTAGCAAACCAAGTGTAAAATTCAGCCAGTGTTTCCTTCTCATACATCCAGTTAAAATGAAACATATAGGATGAATATTTTTATAGTGTGATATGCAAATATTTTCCCCTCAAAATCTTTTTAAATAATATAATTTTGGGGTTTTGAAATGAAACCAATCTACTTCCTTTTGTACAAAAATTTATACCAGATTTGTGAACAGAGTATAAATAATGCACAAAATAAAAAAAAAGTTAAAGTTTTGGAAATAAAGTGAAATTTGTGTAAAACATTACAGAAAATGTAAAACAATTTCTTGATCATTTGCAATTAAATTGAAACATAATTTGATTTGGAAACGGAAGTAGTTATTTATCTGTGTACTTTACATTAAGTAGATCTATATTCAAAATATGAGCAGAATAAATATGTTTATTTGGTATGTTTATAAATAAATGGTAAATATTTATGAATTAAAATTAGATTAAAATTATCAATCAAATTTAAGAAATTCCAAAGGAGGGAAATTTTGTTTTAAATTGTAATTCAGTGCTATAAGTAAAACAAATGCAATTTAATATACTACTTTAAAATTACAAAAGAGAAAATTTTATTGTACACTTACAAATGTTTATTTTTGCCATTCTTTCATTCAGAGGTTTTTCAGTCCCAAGAAGGAATAAATTTTCTTGTCATCTATATAATCCATACTCTTATGGTTTCTGTTAAGTGTTCCAAAATGATGTTGATAAATACACTTATACACAAAATCCTGGATTCAATAAGCAGTGACTTCATTAAGGATGAAATAAACAAACAAACAAAAAGCAAATAATATAATTATATGTGGGTTGGGGTGGAAAAGACCAGGTAATCACTTTAGGAAGCAATATGTTTCCCAGTACTGAAACAGTTGGCATTGTTAGTATATTATGGCATTTTAATGCAAGTGCTTTGTGCACCTATTGTAAATAACAGCTATGTTCTGTATCAGTAAACTGTAGTAAATCCATTTCTACCAAAATTTATATTCTTTATTTAGAAATAAATTCCATTAAACATAAGCCAATTTCAAAATGATTGATAAAATTTTTAAATAAATAAATGTACACTCAAGCTACAATGTAAATTTTTCCTTCAGTATGTGTATATTCCATTCTAAATAAATATTAGCAACCTGAATTCATAGCGTATTATATGTATTACAAAATATAGTTAAGTATGATTAATTCCTGATTCATAAATATTATATAACATATGCAAATCAATAAATGTGATACCATCCCTTAAAAAACAGAGAATGCAAAAGTAACAATCTCCAAAATGTAGGAAAAGTATTGACAGAACTGATCTTAACTTTTGTATACAAAAAATTGTTAATAAATTCGCCCTAGAAAGAATATATCTAAAGGTAATAAAAGCCATATATGAAAAACCCATGACTAACATCAAGTTCAATGTTAAAATACAGGAAGGTTTTCCTCTGGTCCAGTAATATGAAAAATTAGCTCATTTTCACAAGTCCTAAATTACACTACTAGAAGTCCTAGCCATAACAACTAGTCAGTAAAAAATATAAAAGGCATCCAACTTGTAAACAAGCACTAAAATTTTTACAGATGACATAATTATACATAGATGGAAAACTCCATATTCTACTCCAGTGACTGCAAGAAATAGTCAACAAAATTAGTAAACTTGCAGAATACAAAATCAATATACAAATATCCCTTGAATTTTTATATACTAACAACACATTATCAAAAATAGAAATTAGGAAAACAATTGTGTGTAGATTTATACCAAAAACATTAAAATAGGAATAAATTTGATAAGTGAAATAAAATATCTAAACATAAATCTATAAATTTAAGGTGCAAGAAATATAAGTAAACAAAATAAATAAAAGACATTCTGTGCTCATAGATTGTGTGCAATGTAAGGAAATACTATATTCCATCTTTCACATGTTCAATCTCCCCAGCATTACTATTTGAGGAGAATGTCTTTTCTTAATTTTATACTCTTGTTTCCTTTTTCATGGGTTAATTGATTATAGGTGTGAGGGATTATATCTGGTTACTCTATTCTCTTCTATTGATTGGTGTCTTGTTTTGAGCCAGTACCATGTTTTTTAATTACTAAAATTTTGTAGGACTGTTTAACATCAGAGTACTTTACATTATCAGAATTAATTCTCTTTTTCAAGATTATGTTAGCAACTCATGATCTTTGTTGTTCCATACAAATTTTGAAATTATTTGTTCTATTTAATGGAAAAATCTCATGGGTATTTTGACATGAATCACACTAAATGTAGATTGCTTTGGGTAGTAAGTTTGTCTCAACCACATAGTTTCACATCATTAACATAAGAGATCTTTTAATTTCTTTGGGTCAGATTTAATTTCCTTCATCTATGTTTTCTATTTTTTCACGTATAACTTTTCATCTTATTTGTCAACTTGATTTCTAGGTATTCTATACATATATATATATATATATATATAATTATTTACATTATATTTGTAAACACATTTCCTACACAAATACAACAGGCAGAAGGCAGTGGCAAGACATATTCAAAATCCTGAATGAAAGAAACTGTAATCTAGGATAATTTATCAAGCAAGGCTATCCTTTAGAATAGAAGGAGAGGTAAGTAACTTCCATAAAAGCAAATACTAAAAGAATTTAACAAGTGATAAAGAAATAATGAAAGATCTACTCTAAAGAAAAGAAGCAGGATGCTATAGAAAGGAGAAAGGCATAATTAGAAATGCAATAGCTGCAATGACATACAATAGAATATACATGATATTGTAAAACAGTACATCAAAATTTTTAAGGGTCAGAGAGTGAAACAGGACAATACAGATTATTTCCTTCTTGTTTCTGTTCTCTGTAGGAGGGGTTAGAATTTGTATTCTTATCAGTGAAAATAAACAGATATAGTAACGGTTAAATATACATACAAAACAGTGTAACCATACATCAAAAGCTTACAATGAAGTCACAAAGCCAAAAAGAAACCAAGATAATAAAAGAAAACTTATCAAGCCACAAAAAGAAAATGAAATGAACAAAAAGAGAATATAAAATAAACTGGGAGATGAAGCTCAAAATTGAAATAGACACCAGTCTATCAATAATCATCACAGTTGTTAATAGACTAACAGCTGCAATCAAAAGATATATATTGTCAGATGGGATAATATAACAAGACCATACATTATGAAGCATACAAGAGACCCACTTTAGTAAGAAGAACACACATCAATTGAAAGTCAGAAGATGGAAAAATATTTTCCATACAAATGGACATTACAAGAAAGCAGGACTAGCAGTACTGATGTCACACTAAAGAGACATTAGAACAAAGGCCAAAGAGAAAGATAAACAAGGACATGATATAATGATTAAAGGAAAAATATAAAATGAGGGTATTATACTCATTAAGATATATGCACTCAAAATAGGAGCACCTAAATACGTAAAGCAAATACTAATAGATAAAAAGGAAGAAATCGGTGGGAACACAATCACAGTAGGAGAGTATTATTCCCCATTACCATCACTAGACTGGTCTTTCAGACAGAAAATTAATAAGGGAATCAAGATACTAAAAACACAATGCAAAGATTATGGAATACAGATAAAGCAGGCTTAAGAGGGAAGTTCATAGCGAGAAGGCCCTCCTCAAAGTAGAAGAGAAATTTCAAGTAAATATTCTAACGTTCTATGTACACTAATCATGAAAAGAGGAGCAAAAAAAACCAAATGTCAGCAGAAAGCGGGAAATAATGAAGATCAAAGAAAAAATAATTGAAATAGAGTTTAAAAATAGAAAAAATCAAACTCTTTTTTGAAATAGTAAACAAAATTGACAAAGCTCTGGACAGAATCATCGACAAGAATAGAGAGAGAACACAAATAACATAAGAAATGCCAATGCAGAAACTTCAAAGAGTACAACAAATTTGCAAAGTATCATAAGGAAATACCATGAGCAACAGTATGGAAACAAACTGTATAACCAGGAAGAAATGCAGAAGTTTCTGGAAACATTCAGCCAACAATTTTTGCATTAAGAAGAAATTAACCATTTGAACAGACAGATCACCCAAAATGGAATAGAATTATCAATAAAATAAAAAATCTCTGCAAACAAAATTCAGACCCAAATACCTTCACTGGGGAATTTGAGAAAACATACAAAGAAAAATCCATACCACTCCTCCTCAGGCTTTTCCAAAGTTTGATATGGAGAGAGTACTCCCAATCTCACACCATAAGGCCAACATAAACCTGATACCAAAACTACACAAAGACACTACCCAGAAAAGAAACCTATAGGCCAATATCCTTGATAAACATAGATGTAAAAGTCTTAAGATATTATTAACAAACCGAATCCAACAGTATGTAAAAAAGATTATATACCATGGTCAAGTTAGGTGCATACCAGGAACACAAGGATGGTTTAACATATGCAAATCAATCAATCCATTGTGATACACCATATCAACAAAAGAGATGACAAAAACGATATGAACATCTCAGTAGATGCAGAAAAATCATTTGATAAAATTTAACATCAATTTGCAATAAAAGTTCTTATCACAGTGGGCATAGTGGGACCATATCTCAACATAATGAAAGCTGTTTATGACAAATATATAGCCAGCAAAATACTCAATGGTGAAAAACTAAAATGCTTCCCACAAATACCTTAGACAACAAGGTTGCCAATTCTCACAATTTCAATTCAATATAGTCTTGGAAGTCCTAGCCACAATGATCAGGCAAGAAAAAGAAATAAAAGTATTCAGACTGGAAAAGAAGAGGTAAAATTGCCACGATATGCAGACATGACACTATATAGAGAAAACTGTAAAAGTTTCACAAAAATTACTTAGGGGAAAAAAGGAACTGGGCAACGTACCCAGAGTAATGTACAAAAACAAATTGCATTTCTTTACACTATCATTGAATCAACAGGAAAACAAAGTATAGAAAGAACCACTTTTATATCTGCATCCAAAACTATTAAATGCTTAAGAATAAATCTGACCAAGGAGGTGAATAACTTATATATGGACAACTAGAAAACATAGAGGAAATCACAAAAGATTTCAAGAATTGAAAAGATACCCAATGGACATGAAATGGAAGAAACAATATTGTTAAAATGGCCACATTGCCCAAGGCAATCTACAGACTTAATGTGATTTCCAATGAAATTATGCAAAAAAATTTTTTAAGGACTGAAACAAATGATCCTAAGATTAACACAGACTCATAAAAGATCCATAATTTTCAAAGCACTATTAAAGAAAAAGAAAGAGGATGGAGGAATAAACCACCAGGTCTCCTTACACTCTTGCAGAGCTGCAGTAATCAAAGTGACAAGATATTGGTACAGAAACAGGTATTTGGACCAATGGAACAGAATAGAAGGCCTAGGAATAAACCTAAAGGCCTATGTTCAAGTAATCTTTGACAGAGTAGCCAAGAATATGACAGAGAAAAGACAATCTCTTCATCAACTGGTGTTGGGAAAACTGGAAAGCAGCATCAGAGCAATAGAGTTAGAACACTCCTTCACTCCATACACAAGGATAAACTCAAAATGGCTTGAAGACTTAAATGTAAGGCAAGACACAGAAAATCTCCTAGAAGAAAACATAGGTAAAATACTCTGAGATAAATCTCAGCAATGATATCCTAGAACAGCCTACCCAGGTAATGGATGTAAGAGCAAAATTAATTAATGGGACCTAATTAAACTTATAAGCTTTTGCACAGCAAAGGGAACCATAAACAAAGCAAAATGAAAACCTACAGGATTAAAGAATAATTTTAGAAATGATGCAACTGACAAAGACTTAATTTCCAAAATATAAGACTTCATACAACCTAATAATAATAAAAAAAAAAGAAACCCAATCTTAAAATGGGCAGAAGCCCTAAACAAGCTATTCTCCAATAGAGATATACAAATGCCATACAGATATATGAAAAAAAATTGCTCACTATCATTATCACAGAAGGGCAATTTAAAACTATAATGAAGAATCACCTCACAATAGTCACAATGGCCAGCATTCAAAAATCCACAAGCAATAAATGCTGGGGAAGCTGTGGAGAAAGGGAACCCTCCTACACTGATGGAAGGAATGCAGTTTGGTGCAGTCATTGTGGAAACCAGGATGGGGCTTCCTCAAAAGAATAAAAATAGACTTAACTTACGATCCAACAATCCCACTTCTGGGTATGTATCAAAGAGAACTCTAATTCAAAAAGACACCTGTACCCCAATGTTCTTAGCAGTGCTATATACAACAGCCACGACATGGAAGCAACCTAATTGTCCAACAACAGATGACAGTATTCAGAAGTTATGCCGTATTTACACAATGGAAAAATATTCTGCAATAAAAAATGATAAAACAATGACATTTGCAGCAAAATGTATGTCCCCAATAAGTGTCATTCTAATTGAAGTAAGCTAGAAAGAGAAAGAAAAATAATACATGACATGAAACATGTGGATCCTTAAAAAAAATTGGATGACAACACAATGATTTCATCTACAAAACTGAAGCACACTCGCAGATCTACTAAACAATTTTATGATTACTGTGGAAAGGGGCTTTGAGAGAATATATTTGGGAGCTGTAGATTTATAAATGATATCCACTATATATAAAAATAGAGTTTTTTTCAAAATTTCTTTTGTATGACACAGGGCAGTAAGTTAAATATCTTGAAGAATCATTTATTAGGCCCACAAATGTATGCATGTACAGGAACACAGTGCTATACATCACAGATTGACACATTGTAAATGGCAGTACTTCAATGATAAATAAATGAATAAATATGTAAATATATTAATAACTAACTAACTAACTAACTAGCTAACTAAATAAATAATATCTAAATAAAACTATTTAGTAGCAAATGAAATACAAAGATTCACACTACTTAAATTTGCACTTGAAGAATCTAGGAGAAAACAGAAAGAATAAAGAAGAAAATTGAATGAATGTGAGTAAGGAAATTAACAAGAGAAACATTTGAAAAGATAAAAAGAAAACCTAAGTCTGTTTCTTTTAAACATAAAGTAGACAAATTTTAGGTTGGCTAAGGAAATAAAGACTCAAATAAAATTATAAATAAAAGAGAATATTTTAACACTGATGTTGTAGAGATGCAAAGCTTCATTAGAAGTTACCACAAGCCAACGATTTCAATGACTTAGAACAAAAGACAAATATCCAGTAACATATGTCTTCCAATACTGAATCAAGAAGCAATAAGAAACTTATATAGAGCAAAAGTGTGTATGAGTAAATCAATAATCCAAACTTCCCAAACCAGAAAAATTTACAACACGATTTTACTGGTGAATTCTGTCATACATTTCAAGACAATTTTTCACCATTTCTTCCCCAAATCTTCCGAGAATTTGAAGAGGGTGAAAGATTACAAACATGTTTTATGATGCCAGCTTTATTTGCATAACAATGGTAGAAAGGACATTATATGCAAAATATAGAATATTATCCCTGATGAACATATGTGCCAAAATTCTCAAAAATCACAAGCAAAATGAATTCAACAACACATTTAATGTATCATAAACATACATGACTAAAGGGATTTATCACTGGGTTTAAAGATTCTTCAAAATATTCAAATCAATAAAGGTGACATGCCAAACTAATAGAATGAGAAATAAAACTCACATAATCATCTCAATAAGTGGGGATATAATGCAACATACTTTAAAGATACTCCCAACAAATTAAATTTACCCTGTCAGTGACACGATATCATATACACCCAAACACTGTGTAGACAGAAGCGAAGTAGTTCTCTGTTTATTGATTCTTAGAAGAAGGGTTTATATAGGACATGCACAATACCTCACATATCATCTAAGTTATAACAATGTTAATAATCTTAAGCTGTATATGTACCCATGCTCCTGCAGTAAACACAGGATGTTAAATGATCAAGGATTGTTCAAAAGTTCATCATGGAACTTCATTAAGTAGGCCATCTCTTCTCCAGCCGGCTGTGCCTTTCTTAGGTTGTCCTCCATTGAAGATCTTACCCAGCATATTCTATCCAGCCATAATTGATACATAGAGTAGGCCATATATTACCCAGCCTGGATATGTGACATTCCTCACAGATTGTTTATCAGTTCAGCCCATGGGCTTATTCTCTAGAGCCTTAAGACAGGAGCCTACAAACCCAGCATGCCTTGACCGAAAAATGGATGAAGAAAATTTCATGTATATATGCAATGGAATCAATACTACGCATTCCTATCAACAGTGTCCATGGTGTACTTTCTCTCCACAATCTCACCCACATCTATTTCTTTTCTTTCTGATGAGAGCCTTCTGACAAGTGTGAGGTCTTGCCCCATTTTTGGTTTATGACTCTGAACATATTTATAATTTAATTTATAACTCTGAACATATTTTCATGTGTCATTTAGCCAAATATGTTTTCTACAGAAAATTGATTCAGATCTATCTATTCAGTTCCTATGGACTTTTTTTTAGTTGCATTGTTGGGTCTTTTTTGTTATTGTTGTGGGGTCAGTGTTTGCCATATATTTTGGATATTAACACTAGATTGGAAAATATCACGTGAAAATATATTCTCCCATTCTGTTTGTTGACTTTTCATTTTATTGATCATTTCTTCTGCAGTGCAAATTTGTTTAGAGTGATACAATCATATTTTATTAGATTAGCTTCTGCTTCCCTTGCCATGGAGACATATGTAGAATCATATTAAGTCCAATGTCAGAGTGTACTTCTTATATTTTACTCTAGGATTCTTTGCTTTCAGGATTTATGTTTTATATGCCCAGGTGTGGGATTGCTGTGTCATATGATTGGTCTATTTTTATTATTTAAAGGAACTTCCATAAAGTTTCCAAAGTGATTTCACCAATTATCATTCCCACCAACAGCGTTGGAGAGTCCCTATTTCTCCACAGCCACTCCAATCTGTATTATTTGTAGACATTTGGATGACATCCCTTCTCAATATTGGGAGGTAGAACATTATTTTATTTTTGTATTGCCTTTGTATTATGATTAGCAATGTAAGCATGTTTTTCTTTTCCTGTTTGTCATCTGTGTGTCTTCTTTAGAGAAATGTCTTCTCATTTTCTGGCTGAGTTGTTTGTAGATATTTGAAATGGAGTTGTATGAAAGATGTGTGCATTTTTGAAATTAGCCTATTGTTGATTGTATTGTTTCCTAATGTTTTCTCCCATTTGGAAATTCATCTTTTCATTTCGTTTACTTTGCTGTATAGAAGCATTCAAATTTATTTAGGACCTTTTTGTTTATTTTGTTTTTATTGTTTTCAGCTTGGGAGAGTGACATAAGAAAATTTTCCTACAATTTATGTCTTGTTTTCTCTATGTTAGTTTCCAGGAGTTTTATTGTGTCATGTTTTAGATTCAGATATTTAAATCATTTTGAGTATATTTTTGTACAGTTTGAGGGAGTGTTCTAATTTCATTGATTTACATGTAGCTGTCTAGCTTTCTTACCATCCCTTGCAGAAAACTGTCTTAAAGGCATTGTATATTTTTATTTCCTTTGTCATAGTTTAGTTCCCCATACATGTGATATTTTATTTTTGCCTCTGTGTTCCATTCCAGTGATATAGATGTTTGGTTGTTTTCCAGCATTGTGCTGTTTTGATTACAGTAATTTTGTAATATAGTCTGAGATCTGGGAGGGTTATTGGTTATGCCTCCAACTTTGCTCTTTTTCCTCATTGTTTCTTTTGCAGTTCTGGTTCTTTTGCAGTTCCATACAAATCATAGGACTCTTTTTAGTTCTGTGGAAAATATCATGTAGTTCGATCAGAATCAATTTATATCTGTAGACATAGTTTGTAGTTGGATATTTTAACAATATTAATTCCTCTAAACTAAGACATTGAGATTTCTTTCCATTTATTTACATCATCTTCAAATTTCTTTATCAGTGTTCTAATCATTTTATTATGTTCGTTTTTTCATAGGTTTTTCATTTTTTGGTCTGATTCATATAGATCTTTTAAAATTATGGAATATTTCATTGTTAGTGTAAAAAATGTGACAATTTTTGTATATTAATCATGAATCATGCTACTTTGCTTAATGTGTTTATTACTTTTAGTTGTTTTAGTTTGGAGAATCTTTAGGGATCACTATATAGATTATCATGTCATCTAAATTAATAACA
This sequence comes from Vicugna pacos, assembly GCF_048564905.1. Classification (NCBI taxonomy): domain Eukaryota; kingdom Metazoa; phylum Chordata; class Mammalia; order Artiodactyla; family Camelidae; genus Vicugna; species Vicugna pacos. The sequence goes on along the minus strand of NW_027328741.1, from coordinate 63,289,541 downwards.
GTTTTACTTCATTCAATCCAACTTGAATAATTTTTTCCTTGTCCAATTGCTGTTGCTAGAACTTCCCATACTGTGTTTAATAAAAATGGTGAGAGTGGGCATCCTTGATTTATTCCTTAATTTGGATTTCAGTTTTTCACTTTTGCATATTATGTAGTCTGTTGGTCTGTAATTAATGACTTTAGATATGTTGAGATATATTTCCTGCATCCTAATTTGCTAAGAGGTTTCTGTGATTGTTGATGTTGTTGTTGTTGTTGTTGTTGTTGATGTTGTTGCTGTCTCAATGAAAAAATGTTGAATTTTATGAAATGCTTGTTATGGATTTATTGGGAAGACCATGTCATTTTCTATTTTTCTTTTGTTAATGTGGTGTATCAAACTGATTGATTTGTGTATGTTGAACCTATCTTATGACACTGCAATGAATCCAAGTTGATCATGGTGTATGATTCATTTTAGGTATTGCTGGATTTAGTTTGCTAATAATATTTTATAGAATTTTTGCTTCCAAATCTATCAAATATAATGGCTTGAAGTTCCCTTTGCCCGTACTTTATTTGTTGGTTTTGCTATCAAGGTGATGAAACTTCATAGAATTAATTTGGGAGTTTCCCACATCTGCACTATGTTTGAATACTAAGAATTGAATAAGTTCTGGTTTGTATTTTTGTACAGTTCTCCACAGGAGCTTTTGAAATCTACACTTCTATTCAAAAATTTTTTAAAATGCAGATTCTATCTATCTTCTAGTAAACAGTTTGGTCAAATTATTTGTTTCTCCTTATCTCTGTCTCTTTCTAGACATATGTCTATTTCTTCTAAGTTGTCCAGTTTATTGGCATGAAATTTCTGACCAAATGAACACTTTTTTGTACATCTGGGGTAACAATTGTTATTTCTCTTCTTTTATTTCTTAATTTATTTCTTTGTAGCATCTACCTTTTTTTCATGATGCACCTGGATAGTGGTTTTTTGATTTGCTTATCTCAAAAGGAAAACATAAATCAAAATATTTGGTTTTATTACTCTTTTGCATAGTTTTTTTTCTCTATAATTTATATTTACTCCTGTAATATTTAGAATAATGTTTTATCTTTTTTTAACTTTTTTATTGATTTAAATACATTTTACAAAGTTGTCTCCAATTCCAGCGTAGAGCACAATTTTTCAGTTACAAAGAACATATATACATTTGATGTCTCATTTTTAATTTTTGAGATGCCGTAAGATCTTTTATACATTTCCCTGTGCTATACAGTACAATCCTGCTTATCTATTCTACAATTTTGACCTCCCAGTCTATCTCTTCCCACCCCCAGCCATATGGAAACCAAAATTTTATATTCTATGACTGCAAGTCTATTTCTTTTTTTTATTTGTCCTTTTTTTGTTTTGTTTTGTTTTGTTTTTTGATTCCACTGATGAGCCATTTCATATGGTATTTTTCTTTGTATTTCTTGCTTACTTCACTTAGACTGATTTTCCCCAGGATCATCCATGTTGCTGAAATAGGTGTTATGTTGTCGGTTTATATGGCTGGCTTGTATTCCATTGTATAAATATACCAACTCTTCTTTATCCAGTCAACTGTCGATGGACATTTAGACTGTTTACATGTCTTGGCTATTGTAAATAGTGCTGGCTATGAACATTGGGGTGCAGATGTCATGCTGAATTAGGGTTCCTTCTGGACTTATGCCCAGGAGTGGGATTCCTGGGTCATATGGTAAGTCTATTCCTTGGCTTTTGAGGAATCTCCATCCTGTTTTCCACAGTGGCTGCACCAAACTGCATTGCCACCAGCAGTGAAAGATGGTTCCCTTTTGTCCACAGTCTCTCAAGCATTTGACATTTGTGGATTTTTGAATGATGGCCATTCTGTCTGGTGTGAGGTGATACATCACTGTAGTTTTGATTTGCATATCTCGGATAATCAGTGATATTGAGCATTTTCTGATGTGCCCTTTAATCATTTGTATGTCTTCTTTGAAGAATCGCTTGTTTAGGTTTTCTGTCCATTTTTGGATTGGGTTGTTTATTTTTTCTTATTCAGTTGGATGAACTGCTTATATACTCTGAAGATCAATCCTTTGTCGGTTTCATAGGCAAATTTTTTTTCCCATTCCGGATGTTGTCTTTTTGTTTTGCTTCCGGTTTCGTTACTGTGCAGTAGCTTGTAAATTTCATTATGTCTCATTTGTTTATTCTTGCTTTTATTTCTTCTACGAGAAAATTTTCGAGAATTATGTCAGATAATCTTTTGCCTGTATTTTCCTCAAGGAGGTTTATTGCATCTTGTCTTATGTTTAATTCTTTGATCCATTCTGAGTTTATTTTTGTGTGTGGTGTTCTAGCCTCATTGGGAGTGTTCTAACTTCATTGATTTACATGCTGCTGTCCAGTTTTCCCAACATTTGCGGAAGAGTCTGTCTCTATTCCATTGTATTTTCTTGCCTCCTTTGTCAAAGTTTAAATGACCAAAAATTTGTGGGTTCATTTCTGGGTTCTCTATTCTGTTCCATTGGTCTATATGTCTGTTTTCCTAAAAATACAGTACTGTCATGTTGACTGTAGCTCTATAGCATTATCTGAATCGTTAGCATAAAGAAATTCCACTGATTTTTGAACCTTAATCTTGTAACCTGCCACCTTGCTGAATTGTTTGATCAGCTACAGTAATTTTTGCCTGGATCTTGAAGGGTTTTCTATATATAGTAACATACTTTCTGCATATAGTGAGAGTTTTACCTCTTCCTTTCCAATTTGCATCCCTTTTACTTCTCTCTCTAGTTTGATTGCTTAGGCTAGGACTTCCAAGTTTATATTGAGTTGGAGTGGTGATAGTGTGCATCCTTTCCTTTTCCCAAATTTTAGTGGGAAGATTTTAACTTTCTCACCATTGAGTACTATGCTAGCTGTAGGTTTGTTATCTATAGCTTTCATGATGCTGAGATATGTTCCCACTATGCCCACTTTGTTGAGAGTTTTTATCATATGTGGGTTTTGAATTTTATCAGATGCTTTTCCTGCATCTATTGAGATGATCATGTGGTTTTGATCCTTTCTCTTGTTGATGTGCTGTATTACATTGATTGATTTGCATATGTTGAAACACCCCTTTGCCCCTGGCATAATCCCCACTTGGTCATGATGTATAATCTTTCTTCTGTGTTGTTGGATTCTATTTCCTACTATTTTGGTGAGGACTTTGGCGTCTGTTTTCATCAGTTAATTTGGACTATAATTCTCTTTGTTGGTAGTGTCTTTGCCTGGTTGTGGTATCAGTGTGATTGTGGCTTCATAGAATCCCTTTGGGAGTATTCCTTACTTTTCAATATTCTGGAAGAGATTGAGAAATACTGGAATGAGTTCTTCTTTGTATGTTAGGTAGAATTACACAGTGAATCTGTCCAGTCCTGGACTGTTAAATTTAGGGAGGATTTATATTGCTATTTTGATTTCATTTCTAGTGCTCTGCTTGTTCAAGGGGTCAGTTTCTTCTTGATTAAGTCATGGTTGACAGTATGTTTCCAGAAACTTGTCCATTTCCTCTAGGTTATCCAGTCTGATTCCATAAACTTTTTATAATATTCACGTATGATATTCTGTATTTCTATTTTATTTGTTGTAAATTCTCCATTATCCTAACTTATTTTGCTAATTTGTGATCTCTCTCTTTTCTTTCTTTTGAGTTTTGAAAGAGGTTAGTTGATTTTACTTACTTTGTCAAAAAACCATCTTTTGGAATGGTTGATTTATTTCCTATAATGTTTAAATCTCTATTCAATTTATTTTCTCCACAATATTTATCATTTCTTTCTTTCCGCTGCCATTTGGGTTTTTTCCTTCTTCTTTTTCTAGTTCATTCTGCTGTTGGGTTAAATTGTTTCTTTCTCATTGTTCTTTTTTAAGGAAGGCCTGTATCACTATAAACACCCCTCTGAGCACTGCTTTTGCTGTGTCCCTTAAATTTTGTGTGGTTTTGCTTTCATTTTATTTTGTCTCAAAATTTCATTTCATTTCAGCTTTGATTTCTTCATTTACCCATTGGTTTTTTACTAACATATTGTTTAATCTCCATGTTTTCCTTATGTTCTCACTTGTTTCTCTATTGTTGATTTCTAGCTTGATGGCATTGTGGTCAGTAAAGATACTTGGGGTTATTTCTATATTCTTAAATTTGCTGAGATTTCTTTTGTATCCAAGTACATCATGAATCCTGGAAAATGTTCCAAGTGCCCTGGAAAAGAATGTATATCCTATTTTGTGGGGGGTGCAATGCTCTGAAAATATCCACCAAGTGTAATATTACTATTACACATATTCTATTATTTAACTTCTTTGTTGCCTATTTTATTTTCTGTCTCGATGATCTGTGCAGTGATGTAAATGCAGTGTTGAAATCTCCAAATATGAATGCCCCTTTATATCTGTTAGTAGTTATTTTATGTACTTAGGTGCTAATCTATTTGTTGCATATGTATTAATGAGTGTGCTATCCTCATAATGTATCACTCCTTCAATCATAATAAAATGTCCTTCTTTATCTTTCTTTATGGCCTTTGTTTTAAAGGCTATTTTGTCTGAAATCAGTTCTGCAACACCTGCTTTTTGGCTTTTCAAAACGTATGGAATACCTTTTCTGTCCTTTCACTCTCAATCTATGTGTGTCCTTCTCTCTGAAGTGGGTCTCTTGTATGCAACATTTTGAAGGATCTTGCTTTATACCCAGCCTGCCACTCTATGACTTTCAACTGGAGCATTTAGGCCATTAACATTTGCAATAATTGATGATACCCTTGGGTTTATTGCCAATTTGACATTATATTTGCAGATGATTTGGTAATTCCTCTTTGTCCTTTCATCTTCCTTTTATGGTTGGTAAGTTCCTTTTGTATTATCATGAATTTTATTTAGTTTTATTGACTCCATGATAAGTACTTGTCTTCTTGTTTCCCTTTTTTATAAGTCCATTAGACCATTACTATAACTGCTTTTATTAAATGGATAGTAACATGATATGAAACCCATCCTACCGAGAATAAAAAATTTAGAGAGAAAGATCAAAAAACAGATTCTTTATTTCCTGCCTCCCTCTCCAATTCTCAATAATTTGTATGTCTTGTTTTAAAATTTTGGGTTTATTTTATTTGTAATTCATGAGTTATCACCTTTAAAGCTGTGAGTTTCACATTTCTGTAGCATCCTGCTGCTTTATTTTTAGAGGAGAATTTTCAATAATTCTTTTAGCATGGGTCTAATGCTGCAAATCTCTTGAAGATTTTTCTTGTCTGTGAAATTCTTTATGTCTCCTTCTACCATAAAGATAGCATTGCTGGTTAAAGTATTCTAAGGGTTATCATTTTTTTTCATTCAGGACTTTGAATATATCTTGCACTCCCTTCTGGCCTGTAGTATATGTGTTGTAAAATCAGCCAGGAGTCTTAAGGGGATTCCTTTGTAACCCACTATTTGCTATTCTCTTGCTTCCTTTAGATCATTCCTTTATCCTTGACACTGGCCATATTAATTATATGACTTGCTGTGGGTGTATTTGGGTTCTTCCTGTTTGGGACACACTGAGCATCCTTTACTTGGATATCTGATTCCTTAAGTTTGGGAAGTTCTCAGTCATGATCTCTTCAAACATCTTTGCAATCCCATTTGATTTTTCCTCCCCTCCTGGGACTTCTATCATGCCACGATTGGCATGCTTTCTATTAACCCATAGGTCCCTTATGCTTTTTTCATTTGTTTCTCATTGTTCCTCTTGTAGCTCTTCTGATTTCTATTTTCCTGTCTTCTAAGTCACTAATTCATTCCTCTGCATTATCTAGTCAGCTTTGTGCTGCCTTTAGATCATTCCTCATCTCAGTCAATGGTTTACCTATTCTACTCGGCTCTTCTCTATAGCTTCCATTTCATTTTTAACATATTTTATATCTCTAAACACTATCTTTTATTTCCTTCTGTAATTTGATCACTCCTTTTTTGAAATCTTGTCCTAGTAGGCTATCGATGTCTATTTAACTGATCTTTGTTTCAAGGGATTTCTCTTGTTCTTTTAATTGGGAATGGTTTCTCTGATTCTTCATCTTGCTCCTACCTCTCTGGCACTGTGGTTTATGGAGCATCAGTTATCTACTGTGGTCTTAAAGGAGTTTATCTACCTAATGCCTATGTAGTAATACAACTTAGAAAAGAGAAAAAAGAGAACAAGAGACAAAGAGTTTTAAAGAAGGGGAAATAAATATTTGAAGACACTTTATAAGGCATAATGGAAGAGCAAGTTGAAGCAGAGTTTTGAAAAATACTAATAATTAAATTATTTTTAAAATATTTCAAAGGGAATAATATGGGGCTATATATAATTGCTTAAGAAGTAAAAATTAAGAGAGTGATAGAAAATGTAACAGGTAAAAAGAGATTAAAACAAGGGGGTGATCAATGCCCTCCTGGCGACTGCATAATGTTAATGTGAATTCTTTCTCTATTTATCCTGTTTGGAAGCTCATCTCCCTGCTTTCTGAGGCCCTCCATTGGAGCCCTTGTCTGTGCTGCTCCCAGTGCCTGTTGGCAAGCAGATCGCTCCTACACCCAACACTGCATCGGGAGCAGTCTTCTTTACTATGGGCTGCTTGTCACTGCCCTGCCCATTGCTGCAGTCAGCTGTTGAATACTCACCAGTCAGGAGTGGGCATCATGTCCTCTCCCAGTACCATGGTCAGGGGCTGCATTCCAGCCCAAAATTTGAGGGGCAACATGCCCCCTCTGTGTGCCGGTCACTCCACAGCTTTGTGCCACTGTATGGCCTGCCTCGGGTTTGCACACTGGAAGTAGGCTCAGGGAAGACAGAGGAATGGCCCTGTCCCTAGTCTGGCCCGAGGCCCAGCTCCTTGTTTGTCTTGTTGAAGCTAGTTCTCTGAGGAACCAGGACAGAAGGATCCTGTCTGCCTCAGGCTGTGGAGAATTCTCTGTCTGGCCCATAAGGCTTCTAAATCCTTAGGAGTGGATTCAGATTTTGCCCCAGCTGCTGCCTGAGTGCAAAGCACCATAGGGTATGGTGGCTGTGTCTGAACCCCGGCTATCTTCATCTAGAAACTTTTGTGGATTTCCAGACAAGGGTATGCACCCTTCCCCCCAGAGGGCACATCTGCCCAGTTGTTTTATGGAGGGCCCGGGATGTTCTGCCCTGTGCACCCACAGCCATGGCACACAGCCTCCTCCATTCCACCAGACTGCCTCAGTGCACCCAACCCCATCATCCACCCAGCTCATACAGCATGGCCCTGCCCCCAGCTTATGGGCTGCATCTTGGGCTGGGTGTCTGTGCCTGTTTACTTAGTTCTGTCAGTCAACTTTTACTTTGTACAGATCCAAGCCTTGAAGGCTACCCCTCCATCCTGCTAACCTCTCAGTTGGAAGGGGGAGACACAGTGAATGAGCACCATTACTTCTTAGCTGCTCCCTCCCTGTGGGACCTGTTCCAATATGTTTTGCCTTTTCCTCTTTCTTTCTTCCTTTTCTCCTACCAGACTTTTTGCTTCTTTATCTTTTGAAGAGGACAATGTACTATCAGAGATCTGCAGGTCCTCTCGTGAGCTGAGTGGGTCTGTGATGAGTCTTGGTGCATACGTGGGAAAAGGTGAGCTATGAGTATCCTTCTCCTCCACCATCTTGGCCTCCACCCCAATAATTCTCATTTTATGGTGGAAGATAAACACAGCCAGGAAATAGATGGAAAAGATATTTCATGGAATTGACAAGAAAGTGCAAATTGCACTGCTCAACTCATACAAAATATGTTTTAAAATAAGAGTCACAATGAAAGATAAATATGAGATTACATAAAGAAAAAGATCAATATAAATATGGAGTATTACATTCATTAAATTATATATGGACCCAACACTGTAGATCATAATTATAAAAAGAAATATTAGTAGACATGAAATAATTAATTCATTATAAAACAACAATAGTAGATGAGTTTAACACCTCACTATTCTGATGGCCATTTCTTCCATAAAGAATATCTGTAAGGAAACAGAGGTCTTAATGACATATTGGATCATTTGAACCTAAATGAACTATTGGACACTGCATCAGAAAATGAGAATACATAAGCTTCTCAAGTGTGCACAGGATGTTTTCTAAGGAATTAACCACATGTTATGTCATGAAAGGGGCCTCAGGAACTTTAAGCAAATATAGTTTACAGCAAGTACTTTTCCATAAACAAAAGTGTGAAAGAATGCATCAAATCTAGAAAGAAGAACAGGAAAGCACCAACATGAGATTAAACAACATCCTTTAAGAAAATACAATGAAACAAGGTAAAAGATGAAATCAAAGAGGTAATACAATCATACCTGGGAACAAATTACAATGAAAATACAGGTTCATAACATGTATGGGATGCAGCAAATGCAAATCTAAGAGGGAAGTTTAGAACAATTATAGCCTTTTACAAGAAATAGAAAAACTCACACAAAGGACCAAGCTTACCACCCAAACTAACTATAAATAAGACCAAACAAAACCCAAAGTCAGTAAAATGAGAAATCATTAATGATTAGGTTGAAAATAAATACAATAAAATTAAAAAATAAATTAAAAATCATAAAATCAACAGCATTTATTTTCTTAAAAATATTAACAAATAGATAAGCATTTAGACAGGCTTATCAAGAAATATAGAGAGTGGACACAAACAAAATAATAAATGAAACAGAAGAAATAATATCTGAAAATGCACAAATACAAACAAAGATTATGAAAGCACTCTGAACAGTTACATTACAACCAACTGGTCGACCTTAAAGAAATGGACAAATTTCTTGAAACGTACAGCCTGCCAACACTGAATAAAGAGAAAACTTACAACTGGAAAAGAGCAATCATTATAAGTTAAATAAAACCTATAATTTTAAAAACACCCCTAAAACAAAATGCCTGGATGCCTTCACTAAAACCTCTTTCCTCCAAACTATTTTATAAAATGAAGGAGGAAAGAAAATTCCCAAAGTTATTCATTGAGTCCAACAATACCATGATAATAAAAACCAGTGAAATACACTATCAAAAAAAGTATGAAAATGTAAAGCCAATATCCTTGATGAATATACATTCAAAAATCCTCAAAAAACATCAACAAATTAATACAGCAATACATATAAAGGATTGTTCATGATGATCAGTTGGATTCCTTCCAGAGTCACAAGGATGGTTCAACATACACAGTCAATCAGCATGACACATATCTAATAAAGGAAGGACAATTTTCACAGGACAATGTCAATACACACAGAAAAATCATTAGACAAAATTCGACATACATTCATGACCAGAACTTTCATGAAAGTGAGTACATTGGGAACATCTCTCAACATACTAAAGGCCACTTATAACAATTTATAATACTTAGGGGAAAGGCTGAAAGCTTTCTGGGTAATTTCGGGAACAATACGATTCCTACTTTCAGCTCATCTGTTCCATAGTAAAAGAAGAAAGGAAAAGGAAAGAAAAAGAAGTAAAAGAAATGCAAAATGGAAAGAAAGAGGCAAAATTCTCACCAGTACTGATGACATAACTATCTACATAGAGTCCTAAGGTCTCCACACAGACTATTATGAACAATAAAATATTTCAGCAAGGGAGCAGGGTACAAGATTAATGAAAATAAGTCTCTTGCATTTCTACACATTAATCGTGAGATACCATAAAATGGACGTTGAAAGCAATACTATTTAAAATCTCATCTCCCCAAATATCTTGGAAGAAATGTAACCACATTTATGAAAGATCAACACACTGAAAATAAAGAAACATTGACAAAGAAATTAAAACTGAGTCAAAGAAATGAAAAGATGTCTTGTGCTCTTGGATTGAAGGAGTTAATATTGTTTACATGGCAGTACTACACAATGAAACATATAGGTTTAGTGCAATTCCTGTTAAGAAAGTGTGGTATTTCTCACAGAACAAGAAAATGAATAACTCTAGGTTTTACATGAAACCATTAAAAATTGCCAAAATGATGTTGAGAAAAACAACAAATCTGAAGGTATAACCTCCCGGATACCTTACTATACTACAGTCATTCAGTAATAAAAACAACATGGCATTGACACAGTGATATAATGAATAAAAACAGATACAGAGCCTAGAAATAATTCCACACACCTATGAGTAATGAATCAATGATAAAAGAGGCAAGAGTACACAATGGAGAAAAGACTGTCTCATCAATGGATGGTGTTGGGAAAGCTGGACATGTACATGTAAAACAGTGAAATTAGAACACTCCTTGACATCATATACAAAAATAAACTCCAAGTGTATTAAGAACCTAAATATAAGACCTGAAACTATAAAACTGCTAGAAAGGGATATAGGTGATACTCTATTGGCTATATATCATAGGAATATTTTCTTATATCAGTCTCCTAAGGCAAAAGAAATAAAAGCAAAACTAAGCAAATCGCACCTAAACAAACCTGAAAACTTCTGCACAGTTAAGGACAATATCATTGAAATGAAAACACTGCCTGCGTAATTGGAGAACATATTTGCAAACATTGCAAGTGACCAGGGGTTAATAGATGTAGGTTAATGGATGTAAAATGGATTTAGGTTACCCAACTCAATATGAAAAAAAAACCCAATCAAAAAAAGAGCAGAGTACCTGAGCTAATATTTTTCTAAAGAAAACATACAGATGAGTAACAGGCAAATGATAAAAATGCCCAACATTACTAATTTTTGGTAATTGCAAATCAAAACCACAATGAGGTATCATTTCACACTGGTCAAATGGCTATTATCAAAAAGTCTACAAATAGAAAGTGTTGGAGAAGATGTGGAAGAAACAAATCTCCTGTATACTCTTTGTAGGAATGTAAATTGGTACAACTTCTATGGAAAACAGTATACAGATAACTTTAAAAATAAAAAGAGAACTACCATACGACCCAGTAATACCTCTCCTAGGAAAAATCTGGGGAGAAACACTAAATTGAGAAAAACCAATGTTCACAACAGCACTGTTTATAATATGCCAGACAGGAAAGCAATTCAAGAGTCCACAGTAGACTATGGACTTAAGAAGAAATGATGCTTCTATAAATATGCAATGGAATATTACTCAACCATGAAAAATTATAACACATTGCTATTTCAGCATCATTAATGTGCTTAGTGAAGTATCTTATACAAAGACAAAAGAATATAATATAACTTATGTTGAATCTAAAGTATAACAAATATCTGTGTACATATATCGATAGCTATCTATTGATAGATGACAAATAGAAAGAAGTATAGATACATAGATACATGTTAGATAGATAGATAGTTAAAAAGATAGGTATATAGATAGATAGACAGACAGATAGATAGAGAAATGGTAGAGAGATAGAGAGATTAGATAGGCAAGACTGAAGCAGACTGAAAGATACGGGAAAATATTTATGTTTACCAAAGTGGAAGGGAAAGACAATTTAATGGTAGGACATTGACAAATACAAAGTAGTACACATAAAGGAGATAAGCAACAAGAATAACCTGTATAGATCAGGGGATTATACATAATAACATATAATAAATTTATGTTACAATTATTGTAATAATTTATAATGAAATATAATCTTCAAAGTGGTTGGAATAACTATGCTGTAAATCTGAAACAACACAATATAGTCCATCGACTTTACTTCAAATAAGAATAAAATATCTCATGTATAATTTAATCCTTTTTCTGCGGATAGCATCTTCTTTTAATATTGTTTTATTTTTACTCTTTACTTTTTATGAATACAGATTCAAATTATTTCTTTTAATGTTGTGAACATCTTACAAGATTGATGTATCAATATTTATTGCAACTGATTCCCTAGTTTTTCTCCCTTTAAACCATATAGAATAGTAACGTTTAAAAACATACCCAAAGAAACAGTTGCAACTTTCTCGTGGTCTCTGCTTAGTATTTTGTTCAATGTTTTGTGTATTTTTGCCATTTTATTTTTCTTAGAAGAGCTCTTTTGTGCACCTCTTGTAAGGAATCTCGGTTTTGTTTTTTTATCTCATTCAAGTATTGTATCTCTGGTAAAGTCTTTATTTTCACGTCACAACTAAGTGATAACTATGCAAGGTAGAGTATTTTTAGGTGAGAGATTTCTTAATTCAGTAGTTTGAAAATGTTATTTTATTTACCCTTGGCATATGTTTTCTGCTCAGAAATTTGCTGATAGCCTAATGGGAGTCCCTCTGTAGATTATCATAAGGTTTTATGGCTCCCTTTAAAATTTTACTTTGTCATTGACTTGCCAATTTGCATATGACGTATCTTGAAAGAGGTCTCTTTGTCTTTAAGTTATTGGTGTTTAGTTGGCTCACAGACTTGTATATCAGTTCCTTACCCAGGTTCGGGAATTTATCAACTATTACTTCTTTAAATAAACCATCAGCTGCCTTCTAACTTTCTTCTCCGTCCAGGATTTCACTCTAGTGTGCACTTCCTGAAGAAGTCTGATGGCTATTGTTGAATTTCCTCACTTTTTAATATCTTGTATCTCTGCCATCTCCTATCATTTTTATTTTGTATTTGTGAGTTTGCTAATCTCTCCTCCACAAAGATGGTCTCTTCCAATGCTTTCTGTTGCATTCTTCATCTCATTTACTCAGTCCATCTGGTCTTCCAATAATGTTTGGTTATTTTATAGTTTGAATCTCTTAGGTAATGTATTCCTTATCATCATTTATTTTAATCCCGAGCTCACTAAACTTCTTTCTCAGTTTTGATTTTTGTATTGAGGTACTGTATGACATGTCTCCGGATTCTCTATTACTTATATGGCAATATTCCATGACTTTAAGTTTGTTTGCTGCAGGGTTGTCATTGTGTGTGTGTGCACGTGTGTGTGTACGTGTGCGTGTGTCTGCATCTGTGTCGGTGCCTGTGTGTGTGTATCTGTGTGTGTGCATGCTCTATAATGTTACTGTGATTGGTCATGATCTTGATAAATAATTGCTATGATGACACTAAAAAACAGATTGGAAGTTGGAGTTCTTACTTCTGTTTTCTGGCAGTTTGAAATATTGCACAATATTTGATTTTACTTACATGAGATACCTCTGATAATAATTCAAATTGGCACTTTCCAGTCGCAATTGTCTGGATAAAAGATTGCTTACATTGTCACTTCTTAGACATCTCTGGTAGTTAATGCCACTGTTTTCACTGGGCCAGTGAACCCTTCCTTTTTTTGTGATATCTATTGAGACTCAGTATACACATTGAGGAAAGTTGTAAAGACAGGTGGGTCGTTAGAATCATGAAAGTGCCTTTACCATGGCCAAAGTTGCAAGGTACCTTGTCTCCACCACTGTGAATGGAGAGTAGGGACAGTGTCATGAATGTCTGAGTGTCTGAAGGATGGAATATCTGTCTCCATTGCGGCTCCCTCCTGGTTACCTGTGACCATGAGTACTGGTGCATTTGGAGGCTGAAGCTGTGTGAACAACTGAGACCCAGTTTCTACTGGGTACTTTGAAGCTCTGGGCTCAGATACCCTAGTCAGTGGGTCTTGGACGCAGGCACCAACTCTGCTCTTCCCTCAGTTCAGCCACCTTTATGTGTTTTAGCCCACCAAACTTCAGCTGTACATATGCGTCCTAGAGTATTGTTTTGTGTTCTAGTTATTTTTGTTGAGATGCGATTGTTTCACTAACTGTAGATTTAAGGAGAGAGACAGAAATATTTTAACCTTATGTCACTTTTTTAAAAGTATATGCTTTTTCATTTAAAAGCTTAAATTCTACAAAGGACATTAAAAAACAGTAAAGAAACTGAACAAATCACCTCCCTTAATATCAGAGTACTACAAAATATTTTGATTTTCCTGGGTTCTTTTCTTCAATGTTTTTCCTACATACATGCACATTTTAGTATAATATATGCCTATAATCTCTTTGAAATCATTTAAATTATTAAAATATTTTTCTGTGGTGTAAATATAGCCCTTTTTCTTCTCTAATATATAACTAGTTGCTTGCACATTTCTATTTTCTCCATTTTCCCTGTCCCCACAGGAAACCACTATTGGTACACTATACATAAATATGTGATTCTATTTCTGTTTTTTATGATTATTTCTCTTATATATTTACTTTCTTCATGTAAGTGATAACACAGAGTGTTTTTCTCTGTATGACTTATTTTCCTATGTGCAACACTTTCTGGGTCCATTCTCATTGCTCCAAAAGGCAGAATTTTATTTTTTGATATGACAATGACTAAGTATTTATTATATTATCTATATCTCACATCTACTTCAGCCAATCATCTGTTGATGGGCAGTTGAGTTGTGCATCTATCCTTGACTATTACAAATGATGTTGTTAAGAACATTGTGGGTAATATAGCCATTAAAGTTAACGTTTTCATTTTTTTCAGATTTATATCAAAAACTGGAATTGCTGCAACATATAATGCTTCTATTTCTAGTTTTCTGGTCACTGTCCGCACTTTTATAATAGTGGATGCATCAATTTATATTTCCACCAACTGTGTACCTGAGTTCCATTTTATCGATATTCTTATTAATGTTTGTCATTTGAAGACTTTTTTAATAGCCATTTTGGTTGCTGTGAGATTATATTTCATTCTGGTTTTGATTTATGTTTTCCTAATGAATAGCAATGTTATGTTTCTTTTTATGTGCATGAAAATCATTCACATGTCTGTTTTTGAAAAGTTTCCATGAAGATCCTTAAACTTTTTTAAATTGGTATGTTTGTTTGTTAAATCTTGGGTCTAATATGTTATTTATATATTATGGATATTAACAAAATATTGGTTTCATTGTCTGAAATTCTTCATTCGATTCTGTGAGTTGTCATAGTCTTACTGAAGGTTTCATTTGCTCTGCAAAAGGTTTTGCACGTCTCTCATACAACAAGTGGAATCGCTTTATCACATATTACATCTATATTTTCCTCAGTAAAATTGTAAACTGTTAATGTTAGTTTCCTTTTTTTTCTACTTAGGAGTTAGATCAAAAATAAATATTGCTATGATTTATCTGAAAGGCAGTTCTGCTCCTCTTCTTGGTAAGAAATTGTATAGTTTCATGTTTTACATTTAGGAAATTAATCCATGTTTTATCTTATTTTTTATACTATAGAAGGAAGTGCTCTTACATCTCCGTTTTATAAGTACTGTCCATTATTCCCAGAACTACTTGTTGAAGAGACTGCCTTTTTTCCATTGTATAATCTTGTCTCCTTCATTGTAGGTTAATTGACCATGTGTGTGTGGATTTATATTAGGAGACTTCATTTTGTTCCATTGTTCTACATTTCTCTTTAGTGCCATTTTTTGATGTTTTCATTACTGTTGCTTTGTAGTATGTTCTAAAGTCAGGGAGGATAATACCCACAGTTTTGTTGGTTTTTCAAAGATAATTTTAGAAAATTTGGGTCTTTCATATTTTTGAATAAATTTTATTATTTTTCTCCTTGTTTTGTGAAGAAACATATGGATTTTGTTAGAAAAGAAATTTACTAAAAGGAAAAACCTGGGAAAAATTGTAAAGTGTGGAGGATACAATATTAAACAACAAATGGATTACTGTATAAATCAAAGAAAAAAATATATAAAGAAATATGACTACAAAAACAAAGTCCATGGGGTATAGAAAGTGCAGTATTAATAGGGATGCTTATAGCAAAATAATCCCACTTATACAAATAAGAAACATCTCTCTCTTATAATAGAATCTTAAAAAAAAAGATGTAGCAAAATAATAAACAAACATGTTAGTAGAAAGAAAAACAGCTGAAAGGGCAGAACATAAATAAATAAAATAAAGATTAAAAATAGGAACATCTAATCAAACTAAATAATGGCTTATGAATGAAAAATAATATTGATAAACTTTAACCAGACTCATGAGCAAAATAGACAATACAGATTAATAAGTTCCAAAATAAATGAGAAGTTACCATTTATATCAAAGTAACAAAAAGCATCATAAGAATATACCACAATTTATATGCCAATTGAAATGGAAACACTAGAAGAAATGGACAATTTCTTAGAATGACATAATCTCCAGGATGGAATGAGAAATAGAAAATATGAACAGATTTTCACAAATGAAATTGAATAAGTAATTAAACAAAATCTCCCAAGAAACAAAATTCCAGGCCTAGAGAGCTTCACAGGTGACTTCTGACAAACATTTAGAGAAGAACTATCACCTATAATTCTCAGAGAATTCCAAAAATTTGCAGAGGAAGGAAGGCTTCTTACCCCACCTTTCTGTATCACACTACTACTAAAACTGGAACAAATACCTGATAAAATTACAGGTAAAATACTATGGACATGCATAGATGCAAAATTCATTACTAAAATGTTAGCAAAGCAAAAAATACATTAAAAGGATTATAGTTTATTATTAAATTCATTTTATTCTAGGGATGAAAAAGTGATATATTAACCAAAATTTAATTAATATGATAAAACACACTAACAAATTGAAGAATAAAAATTATATGGTCACATCAAAAGAGTCATAAAATTTTATGAAAAATTCAGTATCTATTTATATTTCTCCTCAAAGTGAGCATAAGGAACATACCTCAACAGACTTAAGTGCTCATATGACAAGAACTCAGCTAACATGACACTCACTGATTAAAAGCTGAAAGCATCTCCTTTAAGAGCAGGAAGAAGACAAGAATGCTCACTCCTAACACTTTTATTCAGTATAGTATTGGAAATTCTAGCCATAGCAATCCAAAATAAATGTAAATATAATATAGCTAATTACGAAAAGGAGTAAAAGTATCTGTATGCAGATGACATAGTTTAAATTGAAATCCTAAAGAAGACGCCACAAAACTATTTGGGCTTATCAATGCATTTGGTAAAATTTCAATGTAAAATTAACATACAGAAATCTTGCATTTCTACACACTAAAAACAAGCTAACATATAGAGAAAATGAGGGAACTGTCTGATTTACAGTTGCATTACAAAACAAATCAAGAAATGTATGCAACCAAGGAGGTAAAAGATCTGTACTCAGAAACATATAAAATAACTATAACAGGAGTTGAAGATAATGCAAACAAATGAAAGGATATACACTTTACATAGATTACAAAAAAAATTGTTTAAATGACAGTACTAGACAACAATATACACAAATTAAATTCAGTACCTATCAAAATACCAAGGGCATTTTCAGACACAAAAATTAATTATTAAATTTACATATAAACACATAAGTGTTGAAATCACTAAAAAAAAAGACAAGAAAAGAAAACAAACAAACTAAAAACACAAACAACTTTGACAAAGTACAAACAGGATGTATCACAGTCCCAGATTTTAAGCTATCATACAAAGCTGCAGTATTAAAAAGAATATGGTAGTGGCACAGAACAAACAGAATAATGGAACACAAGAGAACGTCTAAAAATGAAATCAGAGTGTTATGGTCAATTAGCCCATTATAAAAATGAATATACAGTGGGGAAAATGTAAGCAACAGGCACATGAAATCGGTCAACATCACTAACCATCAGAAAAATGCAAGTCCAAAACACAGTGAGGTTTTATGTCACTCCTGTCAGAATGACTATTATCAAAAAGATAACAAATATAAGTGTTGGTGAGGATGTAAGAAAAACAACCCTGATGCACTGCTGGAGTGAATGTAAATTTGTGCTGCCACTGTGGAAAACAGTATAGAGTTTTATCTTAAAATTAAAAATGAAATATGATCCAACAATTCCATATCAGTGTACTTATTCCAAGAAAACAAAAACACTAATCAGAAAAGATAAATTCAACCCCATATTCATTGTGGCATTATTTACAATAGCCAGGATATAGAAGCAAATTAATTGCTCATTAATAGATAATGGATAAAGAATATGTGTGTTTATAGTATATATATCTACACATCTATTAACTACAGATTTATCTATATTTATATATATATATACACACAAATAAAAATATGCACACACACACATTAAATACAATGGGTTATTACTCAGCTCTAAAATGAATAAATTCTTGTTATTTGCAACAAATGGGTAGACAAAGAATATAATATTCTAAGTGAAATAAGTCAGAAAGGGAATGACAAATTCTAAATGGTTTTACTCATACTTGTAATTTAAAATAAATGAAAATAACAAAACAGAAAAGGAGTTATAGATATAGAAATAAACAGGTTGTTCACAAGAAAGAGGGAAATGTGGTGAAGAAAAAGAAATAGTTGAGGAAAATTAAGAGAGAAAATTTTCCAGTTGCAAATTAAATGAGTCAGGTACAAGAAATATGCTGTATGGGGAATAGTCAATAACAATGAAATATCTTTAAATAGTAACATAACAAAACTAGATTTATTTATGTGATCAGTTTGAAATGTATTAAAAATAGCAAACAGTATGTTGTGTAAGAGAAATTAACACACTGTTATAGATTATAGTACACTTCAAAAACAAACAAACATACTTATAGAAAATAAAATTAGATTTGTATTTAACAGAGGCAGGGGTTGGGAATGGAGAATTTGATTAATGCACTCAAAAGCTAAAACCTCCAGCCGTAAAACAAACGTATTCTAGGGATGACCCATAGTAACATGAAAATTAAAATTAATACTGCTTTATGTTATATATGAATGTTGTTAAGAGAGTAGACAATAAGTTTTCTCATCACAACCAAAAGACAAATGGTATTTCTTTAATATTTTATCTAAATGAGATAATGAATTCTCCCTAAAGTTGCTACGATATTTATTTCATGATACTTGTAAATCAAATCACTGTCCTATCCACCTAATCTTACACAATGTTCTACGCCAATTATATCTCAATAGAAGCAGAAGGAAAAATGGAAAGTCAATGGTCATTTTTTCCCATGTCATTTCTCACTATTGTTAGTGCAGTAAGTAAACTTGAGTCATAATATACTTATCCTTGGTAAAGATACTAATACCTAGGTGAATCTATTAAATAATACATGAAGATACTAATATAATTAGTGTTTGAACATGCCTTAAACTTTATTCATGTTAACAGCCCACTGCGTCTGTAGGCATCAAAATTTCACTCTGTGTATTCATCTGAGATTGGGGAATGGATACAAATGTTAACCCTGGCCACTCTTGCTGTGACTGATAAAGTTCACTGTCTCTAACTGATGGTCTCATCTCCACAACAGCATCGATAAGAAAGGAGCATGCTATGTTGCTAAGCATCTCAGCATGGTAAAATCTCAGAACTCCTACAATTCTTAACTGTTTTGCAATGGGAATACAATACTGACAAAGACTTTATTTTGGATAACAATGTGGTGTTTTCTCATGGTTGCATTAAGGGATGTGAGGATAATCCCTGAGATCCAAAACAAATATTCTTCTTCAAGTACTGGGCAAAGAACTGTAAAGGTTCTGCATTATTAGGACTGAGGACTGCTTTAAAAATGATGACTATGCTCACTCTATTCCAGGTAGTCCAAAGAAAGAAGGTTATTTCAATTTCTAGGTGAATGGGAACAAGTCAGTTGTTCAGTCCCTATAAATTAGTCAACGGGTGTTCAAAGCCAAAATAAGTTGTGTCAACAATGAGAATTAGAAGATAATAAATTAGACATAAGCTTAAATTGAAAAGGAGACACAGTCCTATGCTGGGCTCCGGGGACTGGAGAATATATATGCCTCAGTCCAATTCAAGTGTTCAGTGGCTTGGCACTAGGATCAGCTTGGGATTCAATGAAAAGATAACAATTAGTATACTTGGAGAAATATAACCTACCTCTCCCTGATCAGAAGGAAATCTGGTGGCTCAATTAAAATCTTAATTCACAGAAATTCTTCCAAATGCAGGGGAATAATTCATTGATGACTCAACTAAGACAAACTTAGTTACAGCTTAACAATCCATTTCACACACACACACAGTGGTAGACAGATTTGTAGTATTTAGTGGGAAGAATTCAGTGGGCAGAGCTCAGAGAATAGTTTTCAAAGCACCAGCCAACTTTTGTACTTTTGCCAATAGTCTAGATTTTTCCAGGTAGAACACTGCAGATGGACAAACAAATAATATTCTTCCTCAGAATTTCTAATTTTGAAAGTAAACTGTAGATTTTGACTTGTCAGTATAGAACCCTGTTAAGATGATCATGGTAAGACCCACTGTCTAATAAGAGAGCTGGAAACTAGCTGCTTAACCAGCCCTTCTGAACCCCAGACTGCTAATGTAAGCAACAACATAGCCACCATTAGAGTTGAGCTGACAAACTGAAAAGCTTGATGTTTCTGTTCTAGGAAAGTCCACTGCTGTCCAGAAAGTGTTCTCCTGCTGCAAGTGGTCTCATTTCTTCTCTTGGTAATGGTCATATTGGTGGAATGTTGCAAGAGCTCACCCTGACGCATTTGCCCTTTCTCCAGATTATCAATGGCTTTCTTCACAACTGGTGACATATTTTTAGGACTCAATGTTGCCATTCCAGTCTTATCAGCTGACATTGGCTGCATGATTATGAGCAGAAGCCTTAGACATCCTGACCTTGCCTACAAATTTTCCAGCATTTCAGGGCATTTCACATTCTGAAAATGCTTCACCATTTATTTTAAACTAATGGGAAATTGTCAAAGTCTTCCATGAGTGTTTTATATTTCCTAATATCTGCAGAAATTTGGTATTCTTGCAGTTAGACAAATTTTTAATTCCACCACCCTCACCTCCTTCTAGTCCACACATTTCAGATTGCAATTAAGTTACTGAATACGACCACCCCAACCAAGGGGCTAGTACCTCTTATATACTACCTGTGTGAAAGTTAGAAGGGGTACAAGTTATGTGGGATGTATAAAGCTACATTAAATGTTTGCAATGGCACTCTCTATTCTGGACAAAGCTTTGATTCTAAGAAGTAAATTAATTAGAAGTCAGTATAGTTAATGGTATGGGGAAGGAATCAGCTATTTTGGGGAGGGTGTGTGATGAAGAGACAGCAAAATATCCAGCAAATGAGAATGGAATGCTTTAGGCCTCTGGAGGCATGAATTAAGAAGAAAATAATACTTCGTCTCCTGTAGCTACCTCCACTTACTGTCTTGATTGAGTAGTCTTTGGGCTATGAAAAGAGCTAGTCTGTAGTGAAGAGTAAAGACCATAATGAAATAGTTTGAAAACCATGAGAGTCCTGTTATTCCAGGAAAGTAGATTTTGCTTAAAGTCAACATGTATTTTTCTTTCACTAAATACTAAAATGTATCCTGCGGCGTGTGCTTTGCTTACTGTGCTGGTATCCAAGTTAGACAAGGAAAGGTTTCAGAGACACAATGTGTGTAACATGGTGTTTTTATCAAGGATTCTTCAAAGTCTGAAAAGCATTTTCTTCACTCATAGACCTCAAGTCCGAGTTCACAGAAAATGTTTGATCACACAACAGAGTCTACCAGGGTTTCCTGAACCAGTTGGTCCATCTTTACGAGACACATCTTGAATTTCTGAAGAATCATGTGCCATCTCAAATAAATTTTCTACAGCAATTATCCTAATATGCATGGTTTTGAGCACTGCAGCTTCAAATGCTTCTTTGGTAGGCCTGCAGATAAACTGCTAGGTCTTCTCAATGATTCTCAACTTGAGAAGCTGTGACATCACAAAATGACTGGTCTCCCAGCAACTCAAGTGTAACATTCAGCCAGTGTTTCCTTCTCATTTATCCAGTTAAAATAAAACATATAAGATGTTTATTTTTATAGTGTGATCTGCAAATATTATCCCAATGAAATCTTTTTAAATAATTTAATTTTGAGGTCTATGAAATAAAACAAATCTCTATTCTTTTGTACAGAAATTTATACCAGATTTGTGAACAGAGAATTAATAAGGCAAAAATATATAAAATAATTTTAAACTTTTGGAATTTAAAGTGAAATTTGTGTAAAACGTGTTCAGAAAAATGTATGTTTATTTCAAAATCATTTGTAATTAAAGTGAAACATAATTTCATTTACAAATGGAAGTAGGTATTTATTTGTGTACTTTATAATAACTAGCTGTATATTCAAAACATGAGCAGAATAAATATCAGTTTATTTGTTTTGCATATAAATAAATGGTAAATTATTATGAATGAAAATTCGATAAAAATAATGAATCAAATTTAAAAAATCCGAAAAGGCGGAATTTTTTTAAATTGTAATTCAGTTCTATAAGTAAAACAATTGTAATTTAATATTCTACTCTTAAATTACAAAAGAGAAAATCTTATTGTATATTTACAAATGCTTATTATTGCCGTTCTTTCACTGAGAGGTTTTTCAGTCATCTTTATAATCCATACCCTCATGGCTTCTGTTAAGTGTTGCAAGATGATGTTGATAAATACACTTACGCACAAGATCCTGGGTTCAATAAGCAGTGCCTCCATTAAGGGGCAAACAATCAAAACAATCAAAAAACAAATAACACTATATGTGTGTTCGGGTGGAAAAGACCAGATAATACATTTTAGGAAGCAATATGTATCTCAGCCTGAAACATTTGACATTGTTTGTAAAATATGGCATTTTAAGGCAAGTGCTTTGTTCACTAATTGTAAATAATAGCTATGTTCTGTATCAGTAAACTGCAGTAAATCCAGTTCTACAAAAAGTTATATACTTTATTTAGAAATAAATTCCATTAAACATAAGCCAAATTCAAAATGAAGGATAAAATTATTAAATAAATAAATGTACACTCAAGCTACAATGTAAATTTCTCTTTCAGTATGTGTACATTCAATTCTAAATAAATATTAGCAAACTTAATTCATTACATATTATAAGTATTATAAACTATAGTTAAGAGGGATTTAGTCCTGATTCATAAATATTACTTAACATATGCAAATCAATATATGTATTACAATCCCTTAAAAAGCAGTGAATTCAAAAACAACAATCTCAAAAAATGTAGGAAAATTATTCACAGATCTGATCTTTACATTTTTATAAACATATTTTAACAAATTCACTTTAAATAGAATGTAACTAAACATAATAAAAGCCACATATGAAAAACCCATGTCTAACATCAAGTTCAATGTTAACGTACAGGAAGGTTTTCCTTTGGTCCAGTAATAAGAAAAGTTAGCTCATTCTCACAAGTACTAAATTACACTACTAGAAGTCTTAGCCAGAAAATCTAGTCACGAGAAAATAAAAAAGGCATCCAACTTGTAAAAAAGCATTAAAATTTTTACAGATGACATAATTATGCATAGATGGAAAACACCATATACTCCTCCAGTGACTGTTATGAATAATGAACAAACATAGTATACTTGCAGAATACAAAAACAGTATACATATGTCCAATGCATTTTTATATAGTAATAAAACATTATCAGAAAGAGAAATTAGGAAAACAATTGTGTGTATATTTATACCAAAAAGAATAAACTAGGAATACATTTCATATGTGAAATAAAAGATCTAAACATAGATCTATAAATTACAGGTGCAAGAATTATAAGTAAACAAAATAAATATAAAGTTATTCTCTGCTTATCGATTGTATACACTGTTAGGAACTATTCTAATCTATCTTTTGTATTTTCAATCTCCCCTGCATTTCTTATTGAGGAGAGTGTCTATTCATTTTATACTCTTGCTTCCTTTTTCATAGGTTAATTGATCATAGGTGTGAGGGATTATATCTAGTTTCTCTATTCTCTTCTATTGATTGGTGTCTGTTTTTGAGCCAGTATCATGTTGTTTAAATTACTAAAGCTTTGTTGGACTGTTTAACATCAGAGAACTTTACACTATTAGATTTAATACAATTTTTCAAGTTTATTTTGGCAACACATGATCTATGTGGTTACATATAAATTTTTAAATTATCTGTTCTATTAAATGGAAAAATCTCATGGGTACTTTGATATGAATCACACTAAATGTAGATTGATTTGGGTAGAATGGTTGTTTCAACCACATTGTTTCACATCATTAACATTAGAGATATTTTCATTTCTTTGGATCAGTTTTAATTTCCTTCATCAATGTTTTCTATTTTCCATTATATATGTTTTCTCCTTATTTGTTAACTTCATTTCTATATATTCAATTCATATATATATAATTATATATATTATGTTTGTAAACCCGCTTCCTACACAAATACTACAGGCAGAAGGCAGTGGCAAGTCATACTCAAATTTCTGAATGAAAGAAAACTGTTATCTGAGATAATTTATCAAGTAAGGCAATCCTTTAGAATAGAAGGAGATATAAATAACTTCCACAAAAGCAAATACTAAAAGAATTTAGCAAAAGAAAAAGAAATAATGAAAGATCTACTCTAAATAAAAAAGAAGCAGGATGCTATAGAAAGGAGAAAGCCATAATTAGAAAGGTATAACTACAATGTCTTACAATACAATAAACATGATGTTGTAAAACAGAACATCAAAATTTTTAAGGCTCAGAGAGTGAAACAAAACAATACAGTGTATTTTCTTCTTGTTTCTGTTCTCTATAGGTGGGGTTAGAGTTTGTATTCCTATCAGTTATAATAAAATTTATAGTAATGGGTCAATATACATACAAAACTGGGTAACCATAAGTCAAAATCTTACAATGAAGTAAAAAAGCCAAAAAGAAACAAAGATAATAAAAGAAAACATATCAAGCCACAAAAAGAAAATGAAACGAACAAAAAGGAAATACCAAATCAACTGGAAAATGAAGTTCAAAATGGAAATAAACACCAGTCTATCAAAAATTATCACAAATGTTAATGGACTTAGTGCTTCAATCAAAATTATATATTGTCAGATGGGATAATATAACAAGACCCTACATTAAAAACCATACAAGAGTCCCTCTTTGGTAAGAGGAACACACATTAATTGAAAGTCAGAAGATGGAAAAGTATATTCCATGCAAATGGACATGACAAGAAAGCAGGACTAGCAGTACCGAGTTCACACAAAATAGACTTTATAACAAAAGGCCATAGAGAAATATAAACAAGGACATGATATAATGATTAAAGGAGCAATACAAAATGAGGGTATTAAACTCATTAAAATATATGCGTTCAATATATGAGCATCTAAATACATAAAGCAAATACTAATAGATAGATACGGAGAAATGGATGGGAGCACAATCACAGTAGGAGACTATAACTCCCCATTACTATCACTAAACTGGTCTTTCTGAAAGAAAATTAATAAGGGAACAAAGATACAAAAAGATATGATAAAATAATTGGAGTTGGTTGATATTTTCAAAACAGTACTTCTCCCCAAAACAGAATATACATTCTTTTCCAGTTCACATGGAGTATTTTCTAGAAAAGATTATGTACTCAGGCTCAGAATAAGCCTCAACAAATTTAAGAAGACAAAAATTATTTCAAGCATTTTTTCTGAGTATAATATCATGAAACTTGAAATCCTTCACAGAAAAGCAGGGAGAAAAAATAACAGCACCCAGATTAAACAACATGGTACTATAACAAAGGGGGGAGTTGTTGAAGTAAAAGAAGAAATTAAAATATATCTTGAGAAATATGACAAAACAGTACACAATGTCTATGGAATACAGTTAAAGCAGGTTTAAGAGGGAATTTCATACTGACAAAGCCCTCCTCAAAGTAAAAGTACAATTTCAAATAAATAATCTAATGTTGTATGTAAATTAATCATGAAAAGAAGAGCAAACAAAACCCAAAGTCATCAGAAAGAGGGAAAATTAATGATCAAGGAGGAAAGAATTGAAATACAGATTTAAAAATAGAAAAAAAATTAATCAAATACTTTTTTTGAAATTTTAAACAAAATTGACAAATCTCTGGACAGGATCACTAACAACAAAAAAGAGAGAGAACACAAATAATATAAGAAATGAATATGGAGAAACTACAAAGAATACAACAAATTCACAAAATATCTTAAGGGATTACCATGAGCAACTGTATGGAAAAAAATGGATAACCAGGAAGAAATGGAGATGTTTTTGGAAACATTCAGCCCACCAATATTGCATCAAGAAGAAATTAACCATTAGAACAGACAGATAATCAGAAATGGAATAGAATTATAAATAAAATAAAAATTCTCCGCAAAAAAAATTCAGACCCAAATAGCTTCACTGGGGAATTTGACCAAACATACAAAGAAAAATCCATACCAGTCCTCCTCAAACTCTTCCAAAAGATTGATATGGAGAGAGTACTCCCAAACTCACACCATAAGGCCAAAATCAACCTGATATGAAAACCAAAGACACTACCCCAAAAAGAAAACTATAGGCCAATATCATTGATAAACATAGATGTAAAAGTCCTTAAGAAATTATTAACAAACAGAATCCAACATCATGTAAAAAAAAGATCATGCACCATGAACAAGTTAAGGTCATCCCAGGAACACAAGAATAGTTGAACATATGCAAATCAATCAATCAATTGTGATACACCATATCAACAAAAGAGAAGACAAAAACGATATGATCATCTCAGTAGATGCAGAAAAAGCATTTGATAAAATTTAACATCTATTTTCAATAAAAGTTCTTATCACAGTGGGCATAGAGGGACCATATATCAACATAATAATAGCTATTTATGACAGATATATGGCCAGCAATATACTCAATGGTGAAAAACTGAAACCCTTCCCACAGAAACCTGAGACAAGACAAGGATGTCCATTCTCACAATTTCAATTCAATATAGTCTTGGAATTCCTAGCCACAATGATCAGGCAAGGAAAATAAGTAAAACTATTGAGAATGGAAAAGAACAGTTAAAATTGTCATGATATACAGACATGACACTATATATAGAAAACTCTGAAGCTTCACAAAAAAAATACTTAGGCTATAAAAGGAACTGGGTAACGTAGCCAGATTAATTTACAAAAACCAATTACATTTCTTTACACTACCATTGTATCAACAGGAAATCAAAGTACAGAAACAACCCCTTTTATAACTGCACCCTAAAGGATATAATGATTAAGAATAGCTCTAACCAAGGTGGTGAATGATTTATACATGGAGAAGAATAAAACATTGATTAAGGAAATCAAGAAAGACTTGAACAATTGAAAAGATACCCAATGGTCTTGTAATGGAAGAAATAATACTGTTTAAATAGCCATACTGCCCAAGGGAATACATAGACTTAAACTGAGTTCCTATCAAATTATGAAAAACATTTCTTTTTAGGACTGAAACAAATGATCATAAGATTTATATAGAATCTAAAAGATCCATAATTTCCAAAACAATATTGAAGACAAATAAAGAGGCTGGGGCAATAACCCGCCTGTTCTCCCTACAGTATTGCAGAGCTACAATAATCAAAATGACATGATATTGGTACCGAAACAGGCATATGGTCCAATGGAACAGAATAGAGAGCCTATGAATAAATCTACAGGCCTATGTTCAATTAAAATTTTAAAGAGTAGCCAAGACTATGACAGAGAAAATATCATCTCTTCACCAACTGGTGTTGGGAAAAATGGATAGCAGCATCAGAGCAATGGAGTTAGAACAATCCTTCACCCCATACACAAGAATGAACTCAAAATGACTTGAAGACTTAAATGTAAAGCAAGACACAGTAAATCTCCTAGAAGAAAACATATGGAAAACACTCTGAGATAAATCTCAGCAATGATCTCCTTGAACAGCCTATCCAGGTAATGGATGTAAGAGCAAAATTAATAAATGGGACCTAATTAAACTTATAAGCGTTTGCACAACAAATGGAACCATAAACAAGACAAAATGACAACCTAGAGGATTAAAGAAAATATTTAGAAATGATGCAACTGACAAAGGCTAAATTTCCAAAATATAAAGACTTCATACAAACTAATAATAATAATAAAAAGAAACCCTATTTGAAAATGGGCTGAAGCCCTAAACAAGGAATTCTCCAATAGAGACATTCAAATGCCACACAGATTTATGAAAAAATAATTTCTCACTATCATTATCAGAGAAGGGCAATTCAAAAGTATAATGAAGTATCACTTCACAATAGTCACAATGGCCATCATCCAAAAGTCAAAAAACAATAAATGCTGGGGAAGCTGTAGAGAAAGGGAACCCTCCTACACTGTTGGTAGGAATGAAGTTTGGTGTAGTCACTGTGGAATACAGGGTGGGGATTCCTCTAAAGTATAAAAATAGACTTAACATATGATCCAGCAATCCCACTTCTGAGTATATATCAAAGGGAACCTTATTTCAAAAAGACAACTGCACCCCAATGTTCTTAGCAGTGTTATATACAACAGCCAAGACATAGAAGCAACCTAATTGTCCAACAAGAGATGACAGTATACAGACGTTATGCATTATTTACACAATGGAATAATACTCTGCAATAAAAAATGATAAAACAATGACATTTGCAACAAAATGGATGTCCCCAAAAAGTGTCATTCTAATTGAAGTTAGCCAGAAAGAGAAAGAAAAATAACACAGGACATGACATATGTAGAACCTGAAAAAAATAATTTGCATGTGAACACTATGATTTCATCTGCAAAACTGAAACACACTTAAAGATCTACTTAATAATCTTATGGTTACTGCAGAAAGGGACTGGTTGAGGATATATTTGGGAGCTGTATATTTCTAAATGTTAT
The DNA here is from genome assembly GCF_048564905.1 of Vicugna pacos. Classification (NCBI taxonomy): domain Eukaryota; kingdom Metazoa; phylum Chordata; class Mammalia; order Artiodactyla; family Camelidae; genus Vicugna; species Vicugna pacos. The sequence goes on along the minus strand of NW_027328741.1, from coordinate 63,260,833 downwards.
CCACTATATATATAAAAATAGATGTTTTCAAAGTTTCTTTTGTATGACTCAGGGCAGTAAGTTAAAAATCATGAAATAAAGTTTAATAGGCACAGAAATTTATGCATGTACGGGGACACTGTGCTATACACCACAGATTGATACATTGTAAATGGCATATTTCAAAGATAAATAAATGAATAAATACGTAAATAAATAAATAAATAAGTAAAAAATAATATTTAATAATAAAAGAAATACAATGATTCACACTACTTAACTTTACACATCAAGAAACTAGGAGAAAACAGAAAGAATAAAGAAGAAATTTGAATGAATGAAAGCAAGGCAAATAACAAGAGAAACAAATGAAAAGATAAAAATATTATACCTAAGTCTGTTTACTTTCAACATAAAGTGGACAAAAGTTTAGGTTGGCTAAGAAAATAAAGACTCAAATAAAAGTAGAAATAAAAGAGCTGATATTGCCACTCATGTTGTAGAGATGCATAGCATGATAAGAAATTAACACTAGCCAACGATTTGAATGACCTAGAACAAAAGACATATACCCAGAAACACATGTCTTCCAATACTGAAGCAAGAAGTAATTAGAAAGCTAAATAAAGCAGAAGTGTGTATGAGTAAATCAGTAATCCAAAACTCCCAAACCAGGAATAATTAACAAGATGACTTTACTGGTGAATTCTATCATACACTTGAAGACAATTTTTCACCAATTCTTCCCCAAATCTATCAAGAATTTGAAGGGGGTGAAAAATTCCAAAGTTGTTTTATGATGCCAGCTTTATTTGCATAACCAATCTAGAAAGGACATCATACGCAAAATATAGAAGATTATGCCTAATGAATATATGTGCCAAAATTCTCAACAAAACACAAGCAAAATGAATTCAACAACACATTTAATGTATCATAAACATACGTGAGTAAAGGGATTTATCCCTGGGTTTAAGGATACTTCAAAATATTCAAATGAATAAAGGTGACATGCCACAGTAGTAGAATGAGTAAAAGATCTCACATAATCATCTCAATAGGTGCAGAAATAGCCTTATATATAATGAAACATCCTTTTAAGATACTCCCAAAAAATTAAATTAACCCTCTCAGTGGCATGATATCATATACACACGAACACTGTTTGGACAGAAGCGAAGCAATTCACTGTTTATTGATTCATAGAAAAAGGTTTTATATAGGACAGGCACAATGCCTCACATATCATCTAAGTTATAACAATGTAAATAATCTTAAACGATTTATGTCCCCATGCTCCTTAGTAATCACAGGATGTTAAATGATCAAGGATTGTTTTAAAGTTCATCACGGAATTTCATTAAATAGGCGATCTCTTATCCAGCCGGCTGTGCCTGTCTTAGGTTGTTCTCCTCTAAGGTTATTACCCAGCATAGGCTATCCAGCCATCCATACTGGATACATTGAGTAGGTCATTTCTTATCCAGCCTGAATATGTGACATTCCTCACAGTTTGTTTATCAGTTCAGCCCATGGGCTTATTCTCTAGAGCCTTCAGACAGGGGCCTACAAACCCAAGATCCCTTGACAGGAAAATGGATGAAGAAAATTTGATGTATATATGCAATGGTAACAATATTTTGCTTTCCTATCAACAGTGTCCATGGTGTTACTTTTTCTCCACAATCTCACCAACATCTATTTCTTTTCTTTTTGATGAGAACCTTCTGACAAGTGTGAGGTCTTGTCTCATTTTTGGTTTATGACTTTCCTTATAATATATAACTCTGAACATATTTTCATGTGTCATTTAGTCAACTGTATGTTTTCTACAAAAAATTGATTCAGATCTATCTATTCAGTTCCTACGGATATTTTATTTAATTGGATTGTTTGGTCATTTTTGTTGTTGTTATGATGTATGAATTTGCCATATATTTGCATATTAACACTTGATTGGAAAATATCACATGCAAATATATTCTTCCAATGTGTTGGTTGACTTTTCATTTTATTGATCATTTCTTCTTTAGTGTAAATCTGTTTAGAGTGATACAATCATATTTTGTAAGTTTTGCTTCTGCTTCCTTTGCCAGAGGAGACATATGTAGAATCAAATTAAGTCCAATGTCAGAGTGTACTTATATTTTACACTAGGATTCCTTGTTTTCAGGTTTTATGTTTTATATACCCAGGAGTGGGATTGCTGTGTCATATGATATGTCTATTTTTATTATTGAAAGAACTTCCATACTGTTTCCAATGTGGAAGCACCAATTTTCATTCCCACCAACAGCATTGGAGAGTCCCTTTTTGTCCACAACCTCCCGAGTATTTATTATTTGCAGACATTTTGATGACAGCCCTTCTCAGTAGTGTGAGTTAATACATTATTTTATTTTTGTCCTGCATTTGTATAATGATTAGCAATGTGAGCACGTTTTTATGTTCCAGTTTGTCATCTGCGTGTCTCCTTTAGAGACATGCCTTCTGCTCATTCTCTGGCTGAGTTGTTTGTAGATTTTTGAAATGGAGTTGTATGAACGATGTGTGTATTTTAGAAATTAGCCTCTTGTAGATTGCATTATTTCCAAATGTTTTCTCCTTTTTGGAAGTTCATCTTTACATATTGTTAATTTTGCTGTGTAGAACCTTTTAAGTTTAATTAGGACCTATTTGTTTATTTTGCTTTTATAGTTTTCAGCTTGGGAGAGTGACATAAGAAAATTTTGCTTCAATTTTTGTCTTGTTTTGCATATGTTAGTTTCCAGGAGTTATATTGTGTCATGTATTAGATTCAGATATTTAAAACATTTTGAGTTTATTTTTATACAGTGTGAGGGAGTGTTCTAATTTCATTGATTTACATGTAGCTGTTTAGCTTTCTCAACATCTCATCCTGAAAGCTGTAATTAAGGCATTGTATATTTTTGTTTCCTTTGTCATAGATTAGTTGACCATAGGTGTGATGTTTTATTTCTGCCTCTGTGTTCTGTTCCAGTGATATACATGTTTGTTTGTTTTCCAGTATTGTGCTGTTTTAATTACTGTTTTTGTAATATAGTCTGAGATAGGAAGGTTGTGGTTTTGTTCTTTTTCCTCATTTGTTTCTTTTGCAGTTATGGTTCTTTTGCAGATCCATACAAATCTTAGGACTGTTTTAATTTCTGTGGAAAATATCATGTACTTCGATCTGAATCACTTTATATATGTACACACCTTATGTAGTATGTATATTTTAACAATATTAATTCCTCTAAACTAAGACCTTGAGACTTCTTTCCATTTCTTTGCAACATCTTAAAATTTCTTTATCAGTTTCCTATTGATTGTATTATCTTGGGTTTTTCATAGGTTTTTAATTTTGATCTGATTTCATATGGGTTTTTTAAAATTATGGAATATTTCATTGTTAGTGTAAACAAATGTGACAGTTTTTGTATATTAATCATGAATCATGCTGCTTTGCTAAATGTCTTTATTAGTTTTAGTTGTTTTGGTGTGGAGAATCTTTAGGGTTCTCTCTATAGATTATCATGTCATCTAAAATAATAACAGTTTAACTTCATTCAATCCAACTTGAATAATTTTTTTCTTGTCCGATTGCTGTTGCTAGGACTTCCCATACTGTGTTTAATTGAAAGGGTGAGAGTGGGCATCCTTGCTTTATTCCTCAACTTAGCTTTCAGTTATTCACTTTTGCATATTGTGTTGTCTGTTGTTCTGTAATTAATGAGTTTAGTTATGTTGAGATATATTTCCTGAATCCTACTTTTGTAAGTGGTTTCTGTTTTTGTTGATCCTATTGTTCTTGTTGTTGGTGATGTTGCTGCTGTTTTAATGAATAAAAGTTGAAGTTTGTGAAATGCTTTTTATCAATTTATTGGGATGACCACATAATTTTCCCTTTTTCTTTTGTTAATGTGCTGTATAAAACTGATTGATTTCATGTAATTTCAAACTCTCTTATGACCCAGTAATGAATTAAAGTGGATCACGTAGTATGATTCATTTTAAGTATTGCTGGATTTAGTTTTCTAATAATATTTTTTTTGAATTTTTGCATCTATATCAACCAAAGTTTTTGGCTTGAAATTCTCTTTGCTTGTACTTTGTTTGTTGGCTTTGCTTTCAGGGTGATGTAAGCTTTATAGAATTAATTCGTGAGTTTCCCACATTTTCACAATTTTTGAATAGTTGAAGAATATAAGTTCTGCTTTGTATTTTTGTACAGTTCTCCACGGGAGGTGTTAAAATCTGCACTAATATTCAACGAATTTTTTAAATGCAGAGTCTATCTTTCTTCTAGAAATCAGTTTGTTCAAATTATTTGTTTCACCTTATTCCTGTCTATTTCTAGACATTTGTCTTTTTTTTTCTAAGTTGTCCAGTTTATTGCCATGTTAATCTTGACAAAATGTTCCCTTTTTTGTATATCTGAGGGAACAATTGTTATTTCTCCACTTTTAATTCTGACTTTGTTATTTTGGAGCATCTCTCTTTTCTTCATGATGCACTTTTCTAGAGGTTTTTTGAATTTGCTTATCTTAAAAAGAAAACAAAAACAAAATCTTTGGTTTTACTACTCTTCTGCATAGTTGTTTTTTCTCTATAATTTATATTTACACCTGTAATATTTAGGATCATGTTTTTTCTTTTTTTAACTTTTTAAATTGGTTTTTAATCATTTTACAAAGTTGTCTCAAATTCCATTTTAGAGCACAATTTTTTATGTACAACGAACATATATACATTTGTTGTCCCATTATTTCCCCTGTGAACTGCCGTAAAATCTTTTATATATTTCCCTGTGCTATATAGTACAATCCTGTTTACCTATTCTACAATTTTTACCTCCCAGCCTATATCTTCCCACACCACAACCCTTGGCAACCAACACTTTGTATTCTCTGCCTGCGAGTCAATTTCTGTTTTGTATTTATGCCTTTTTTGTTTGGTTTGGTTTTGCGTTTTGATTCCACAAATGAGCCATCACATATGGTATTTTTCTTTCTGTTTCTGGCTAACTTCACTTAGACTGATTTTCTCTTGGACCATCCATGTTGCTGAAAATGGCATTATGTTGTCAGTTTATAAGAGTGACTACTATTCCATTGTATAAATATACCTCCTCTTCTTTATCGAGTCAAATGTCAATGGACATTTATGCTGTTTCCATGTCTTGGCTATTGTAAATAGTGCTGGGTATGAACATTGGGGTGTAGGTGTCTTCCTGAAATTGGGTTCCTTCTGGCTTTATGCCCAGGTGCGGGATTCTTGTGTTATATGGTAAGTCTATTCCAAGGCTTTTGAGGAATCTTCATCCTGTATTCCACAGTGGCTGCACCAAACTGCATTGCCACCAGCAGTGAAGGACGGTTCCGTTTATTCCACAGCCTCTCCAGCATTTGTCATTTGTGGATTTTTGAATGATGGCCATTCTGACTGGTGTGAGGTGATACCTCACTGTAGTTTTGATTTGCATTTCTCTGATAATCAGTGATATTGAGCATTTTCTGATGTGCCTTTTGATCATTTGTATGTCTTCCTTGGAGAATTTCTTGTTTAGTTCTTCTGCCCAGTTTTGGATTGGGTTGTTTATTTTTTCTTATTCAGTTGGATGAGCTGCTTATATACTCTGGAGATCAAGCCTTTGACGGTTTCATATGCAAATTTTTCCCTTTCCGTAGGTTGTCTTTTTGTTTTACTTCCGGTTCCTTTACTGTGCAGAAGCTTGTAAGTTTCATTAGGTCTCATTTATTTATTCTTGTTTTTTCTCTTCTACGAGAAAATTTTCCAGACATATGTGAGATAACGCTTTGCCTTTATGTTTCTCTTGGAGTTTTATTGTATCTTGTCTTATGTTTAAGTGATTTTTCTATTTTGAGTTTATATATTTTGTATGGTGTTCTAGCTTCATTGGGAATGTTCTAGCTTTATTGAATTACATGCTGCTGTCCAGTTTTCCCAACACCAGTTGCTGAAGAGACTATCTCTATTCCATTGTAATTTCTTGCCTTCTTTGTCTCAGATTAATTGACCAAACTTTTGTGGGTTCATTTCTGGGCTCTCTATTCTGTTCCATCGACCTATATGTATGTTTTTCTACCATTAGAGTGCTGTCATGTTGACTATAGCTCTATAGTATTATGTGAATCTTTTGCGTAAAGAAATGCCACTGATATTTGAAGCAAAATCTTGTAACCTACTACCTTGCTGAATTCTTTGATCAGCTGTAGTAAATTTTGTCTGGATCTTTAAGAGTTTTCTATATATGGTAACGAATTCTGTGCATATAGTGAGACTTTTACCTCTTCATTTCCAATTTTCATCACTTTTACTTCTCTCTCGTTTGATTGCTGTGGCTAGGACTTCCAAGTCTATCTTGAGTAGGAGTCGTGATAGTGTGCATTCTTTTACTTTCCCAGATTTTAGTGGGAAGAATTTGACTTTCTCACCATTGAGTACTATGCTGGCTGTAGGTTTGTTATCTATAGCTTTCATGATGTGGAGATATATTCCCTCTGTGCCCAATTTGGTGAGAATTTTTATCATACATGGTTGTTGAATTTTATCAAATGCTTTTCCTTCATCAATTGAGATGATCATGTGGTTTTGGTTCTTTCTCTTGTTGATGTGCTGTATTACATTGAATGATTTCCATATGTTGAACCACCCCTGTGTCCCTGGCATGATCCCCACTTGGTCATGATGTATAATCTTTCTGTGTTGAATTCTATTTGTTACTATTTTGGTGAGGATATTGGCGTCTGTATTCATCAGTGATATTGGCCTATAATCCTGATTTTGTTAGTGTATTTGCCTGGTTGTGGTATTGATGTTTCACAGAGTGACTTTGGGAATATTACTTCCTTTTCAATCGTCTGGAAGTGTTTGAGAAGGACAGGTATGAGTTCTTCTTTTATGTTTGGTAGAATTCCACAGTGAATCCGTCCAGTCCTGGACTGTTATTTGTAGGGAGGTTTTATACTGCTATTTTGATTTCATTTCTAGTGCTCTGCTTTTTCAAGGGATCAGTTATGTCTTGATTTAGTCTTGGTGGACAGTATGTTTCCAGAAACTTGTGCATCCCTTCTAGGTTTTACAGTTTGTTTCAATATACTTTTCATAATATTCTCATATGATATTTTGTATTTCTAATTTTTTGTAGTAATTTTTACATTCTCCATTCTTATTTTGGTAATTTGTACTCTCTCACTTTTCTTCTTTTTGTGTTTGGCCAGAGGACTGTCGATTTTACTTACATTTTGGAAAAACCAGCTTTGAATTGGTTGATTTTTCCTATGGTCTTTTTAATCTCTATTTTATTTATTTCCTCCCCAATATATATGATTTCCTTCCTTCTGCTTCCTTTTGGGGATTTTTGTTCTCCTTTTTCTTGTTCATTCTGCTGGTGGGTTAAATTGTTTATTTGTGATTGTTCTTCTTTTTTGAGGATGGCCTGTATCACTATAAACACCCCTCTCAGCACTGCTTTTACTGTGTCCCATAAATTTTGTGGGGCTTTGCTTTAATTTTCTTTTGTCTCAAGTTAATTTTACATTTCAACTTTGATTTCTTCATTGACTCATTGGTTTTTGAATAACATATTGTTTAATCCCCATGTTTTCCTATTGTTCTCCTTTGCTTCTCTTTTGTTGATTTCTAGCTTCATGGCATTGTGGTCAGTAAAGAAGCTTGTGGTAATTTCTATCTTCTTTGAAATGCTGAGGTTTCTTTCCTGCCCAAGTACATCATGAATTCTGGAAAATATCCCACATGCACTTGAAAATAATGTATATCCTATTTTGTGGGGGGTGCAATACTCTTAAAATATCCACCAAGTGTAATATTTCTATTGTATTATTTAAGTTTTCTGTTGCCTAATTTATTTTCTGTCTCGATGATCTGTCCAGTGATGTTAATGCAGTTTTGAAATCTCCAAATATGAATCCCCCTTTATATCTGTTAGTAATTATTTTATGTACTTAGTTGCTCCTGTATTTGGTGCATATGTATTAATGAGTGTTTTATCCTCATATTGTATCAATCCTTTAATCATTACAAAATGTCCTTATTTATCTTTCTTTATGGCCTTTGTTTTAAAGACTATTTTGTCTGAAATCAGTTCAGCAACACCTGCTTTTAGGCTTTTCAAATTATATGGAAAACCCTTTTCCAACCTTTCACTCTCAATCTATATGTGTCCTTCTCTCTGAAGTGAGTCTCTTGTATGCAGCATATTGAAGGTTCTTGCTTTATTATCCAGCCTGCCACTCAATGAGTTTTGACTGGAGCATTTAGTCCATTAACATTTACAATAACTGATGATAGGCTTTTGTTTATAGCCAATTTCACCTTATCTTTGCAGTTCATTTGCTATTTCCTCTTTGTTCCTTTCATGTTCCTTTTATTGTTTGGTCATTTTCCTTTGTATTATCATGAATTTTATTTCGATTTTGTGACACCCTGGTAAGTTTTTGTCTTCTTGTTACCCTTTTTTATAAGTCCATTAGACCATTACTATAACTGATTTTATTAAACGGATAGTAAGATGATCTCAAACCCATCCTACCGAGAACAAAATATTTTAAATGGAAAGACCAAAAAAATAAATTCTCTATTTTCCTGCCTCCCTCTCCCACTCTCAATGATTTGCAAGTCTTGTTTTAAAATTTTGTGTTTATTTTATTTGTAATTCATGAATTATCACCTTTCCAGCTGTGAGTTTCACATTTCTGTTGCATCCTGCTGCTTTTCCTTTTAGAGAAGACATTTCAATAATTCTTTTAGCATGGGTCTAGTTTTGTTGAACTTTTGAACATTTTTCTTCTGTGTGAAATTCTTTATGTCTCCTTCTACCAAAAAGAATAGCCTTGCTAGTTTAAGTATCCTAGGGTATACAATTTTTTTCATTCAGGACTTTGAATATATTTTGCCACTCCCTTCTGGCCTGTAGTATTTGTGCAGTGAAATCAGCTGGGAGCCTTATGGGGATTCCCTTGTAACACACTCTTGGTGTCTTTTGGATCATTTCGTTATCCTTTACTCTGGGAGTCTTAATTATATGTCTTGGTATGGGTGTATTTGGGTTCTTCCTGTTTGGGGCACTCAGAGCTTCCTGTATTGGATATCTGATTCCTTCTTTAAGTTTAGGAAGTTCTCAGTCATGATATCTACAAAAACCTTTGCAATCCACTTTGATCTTTCTTCCCCTTCTGTGACATTTATCATGCCAAGTTTGGCATGCTTTTATTATCCCATTGGTTCCTTATGGTTTTCTAATTTGTTTCTTGTTGTTTCTCTTGTAGCTCTACTGATAGGCTGCTTTTTATTGTCCTGTCTTATAAGTCACTAATTCGTTCCTCTGCACTAAATTGTCAGCATTGCTACACCTTTAAATCATTCCTCATCTCAGTCAACAGGTTCTATTCTACCCGGCTCTTCCTTATAGCTTCCATTTCATTTTTGACATATTTTATATCTCTAAACACTATCTCTTTTATTTCCTTCAGTACTTAGATCACTGCATTTTTGAAATCTGCATCTAGTAGGTTTTTGATGTCTATTTCAATGATCATTCTTTCAGGGGATTTCTCTTGTTCTTCTAATTGGGAATGGCTTCTCTGCTTCTTCAATTTTCTACTACCTCTCTGGCACTGTGGTTTATGGAGTATCAGTTATATACTGTTGTCCTAAAGGAGTATATGTACCTAATGCCTATGTAGTAATACAACTTAGAAAATAGAAAAAAAGAGAGAGAGGTAAAGAATATTAAAGAAGAGAGAAATAAAGCTTTGAAGACATTGTATAATGAATAATATTAAAGTAAGTTGAAGCAGAGTTTTGAAAAATAATAATAGTTAATGTATTTTAAAAAATTTCAAAGGGATTAAAATGGGGGTATATATAATTGAATAAGAAGTAAAAATTAAGAGGGTAATAGAAAATGGAACTGGTAAAAACAGATTAAAACAAGGGGGTTGTCTGTGTCCTGCTGGAGAGTGTGAATTTTAATGTGAATTCTTTCTGTATTCATCCTGTTTTTGAATCTCAGCTTGCTGTTTCCAGAGGCCCTCCATTGGAGCCCTCATCTGTGCTGCTCCCAGGGCATGTTGTCAAGCAGATCGCTCCTACACCCTACACTGCTTCAGGTGCAGCTCTCTTTACTCTGGGCTGGCTTGTCACTTTCCTGCCGATGCTGCAGTCAGATGTTGCAGACTGACCAGGCAGGATTGGGCATCATGCCCTCTCCCAGCACCATGGTCAAGGGCTGCATTTCAGCTCAAATTTGAGGGTACACCCACCCCTTCAGGGTGCAGATCATTCTGCTGCTCTCTGCCACTGTACGCTCTGCATCGGGTTTGCACACCAGAAGTGGGCTCATGGTAGACTGAGGAACAGCCCTGTCCCTGGTCTGGGCCAAAATCCAGCTCCTTGTTTGTCTTGGCAGACAAGTTATCTGAGGAACCAAGGCAGTAGGATCATATTTGCCTCATGCTGTCAACAAGTCTCAGTCTGGCCCTTCTTGCTGCCAAGTCCTTAGGTGTAGATGTAGGTTCTTCCTCCACTGCCAACTGGGTACAAAGCACCAGAGGCTATGGTGGCTGTGTCTGAGCCCAGCTCTCTTCACCTAGAAACTTCTGTGGATTTTCAGAGATGCGAATTGCACCCTTCCCCACACAGGGCACATTTGCCCTGTTGTTTTATGAAGGGCCCAGGTTGTTCTGTGCTATTCACCCATAGCAATGGCACAAAGCCCACTCCATTCTCCTGGGCTGCCACAGTGCAGCCATTTCCCATCTACCACCCTGCTCGGGCAGCATGGCCCTGCCCCTAGCTTCTGGGGGTTTTCATCTGGGTGTCACAGGGATTCTCTGTGCCTGTTTATCTTAGTTCTGTCAGTCAACTTATACTCTGTACAGGTCCAAGCCTAGGAGGCTCCCCCTCCAACCTGCCGATCTCTGAGTAGGAGAGGGGAGACACTGTGAATGAGCATCAGTCCTTCTATGATGCTCTCTCCCCGTGGGACCTGTCCCACTCTGTTTTGACTTTTCTTCTTCTTTTTTCCTTTTCTCCCACCAGATTTTTCACATAGTTATCTATTGAAGAGGACGATGTTCTGTCAGAGTTCTGCAGGTTCTCTGGTTAACTGAGAGGGTCTGTGGATGTGACTCTTAGTGCATTTGTGTGAAAGAGTGAGCTACGAGCATCTTTCTTCTCCACCATCTTTGCATCCCCCACAGAAAGTCTCACTTTATTGTGGAAGATAATCATAGTCTGGAAAAAATGGAAAAGATATTCCATGGAAATGACAAGAAAGTGCAGATTGCAATGCTCAACTCATTCAAAATATGTTTTAAAATAAGGGCCAAAATGAAAAAAATATGAGATTATATAAAGAAAAATAGATAAAATAAGGGTATTACACTCATTAAAATATATATGGACCCAACACCATAGATACTAAGTATAAAAAGAAATTTTAGTAGACAAGAAAGAATTAATTCATTATGAAACAATAATAGTAGATGAGTTGAACACCTCACTATTCTGATGGCCAAATCATCCAGAAAGAATATCTGTAAGGAAACAGAGGTCTTAACAGCATATTAGATCATTTGAACCCAAGTGAGCTATTGGACTCTGCATCAGAAAAGCAGAACACATAAACTATTCAAGTGTTTACAGGATGTTATCTAAGGAATTAACCACATATTATGTCATGAAATGAGCCTCAGGGACTTTAAGCTAATATAGATTACAGCAAATATTTTTCCATACACAAAAGTATGATACTGTGCATCAACACTACAAAGAAGAATAGGAAAATCACAAACATGAAATCAAACCACATCCTTTAAAAAATAAAATAAAAATGTCCATGATGAAATCAAAGAGGTGATGAAATCAGACAGGTAATAAAATCATACCTGGAGACAAATTACAATGAAAACACACTTTCATAACACGTATCAGATGCAGCAATCACAAATCTAAGAGGGAAGATGAGAACAAATCATGTATTCTACAAGGAACAAGAAAAACGTCATACAAAGGACAAAGCATACCACACAAAATAACAAGAAATAAGAATAAACAAAACCCAAAGGCAGTAGAATGAGATATCTTTAATAATTATGTTGAAAATAAATAAAATAAAATTTGAAAAATAAATTAAAAATCAAAAAATCAACAGCTTTAATTTTTCTTAAAAATATTAACAAACAGTTAAGCATTTAGCCAGGCTTATCAAGAAATACAGAGACTTGACTCTAACAAAATAAGAAATGAAACAGTAAAAATAACATCTGATATTACAGAAATACAAAAAATGATTATGAAAGCAGTATGAGCTATTACATGACAACAAATTGGACGACCTAAAAGAAATGGACAAATTTCTAGAAATGTACAGCCTGACCACAATGAATAAAAGAATACTGAGAACTTGAAAAGAGCAATCGGTATAAGTTAAGTAACATCTATAATTTAAAAAACACCCCTTGAACAAAATGCCTGGATGCCTTCACTAAAACCTCTTTACCCCCAAGTATTTTAAAAAATGATGGAGGAAGGAAAATTCCCAAAGTTATTCTATGAGGCCACCATTACCCTGATAACAAAATCAGTCAAAACACTAACAGAAAAGGATGAAAATGAATATCCAATATCCTTGATTAATATACACTCAAAAATCCTTGAAATACATCAACAAATGAATCCAGCAATACATAGAAAGGATTATACATGATGATCATTTGGATTCCTTCCAGAGTCACTAGGATGGTTCAACATACACAAGTCAATGAGCGTGACACATATCTAAAAAATGAAGGACAAAATTCACAAGATGCTGTCAATACATAAAGAAAAAACATTTGACAAAATTCAACATACATCCATCATCAGAAATCTCATGAAAGTGAGTACAATGGGAACATCTCTCAACATACTAAAGGCCATTTATAACAATTTATAATACTCAGGGGAAAAGCTGAAAGCATTCTGGGTAAATTCGGGAACAGGAAAAGGATTCCTACTCTCAGCACTTGTGTTCAATAGTAATAGAAGAAAATAAAAGAAAAAGAAAAAGAAGTAAAAGAAATGCAAAATGGAAAGAAAGAGGCAAAATTGTCACCAGTACTGATGGTATAACAATCTACATAGAGAGTCCTTAGGGCTCCACACTGACTATTATGAACAATAAATAATTTCATCAAGGGAGCAGGGTAAAAGTTTAATGTAAAATAGTCTCGCATTTCAACATATTAAACATGAGATACCATATAATTGACCTTGAAAGCAATAATATTTAAAACACTATACCCCGAATAACTTGGAATAAAGTAACCACATATGTGAAAGATCAACACACTGAAAATTATAAAACATTGACTAAGAGATTAAAAGTGATTCAAAGAAATGGAAAGATGTCTTGTGCTCTTGGATTGAAAGAGTTAATATTGCTAACATGGCCGAGCTACACAAAGAAACCTACAGATTTAGTGCAATTCCTGTTACGAAGCTGTAGTATTTTCCACAGAACCAGAAAATAAATAAGTTTTATGTGAAACCATTAAAAATTGCCAAAATGATCTTGAGTAAAAACAACAAATCTGGAGGTATAACCCTCCCAGATACCTTACTATACTACAAACCTACAGTAATAAATACAGCATGGCATTTGCACAGAGATATAATCAATAAAATCAGATAGAGAGCCTAGAAATAATTCCACACACCTATGAGCAATGAATCTATGATATAAGAGGCAAGAGTACACAATGGAGAAATGACAGTCTCGTCAATGGATCGTGTTTGGAAAGCTGGATATCTACATGTAAAACATTGAAATGAGAGCATTCCCTGACATCATATACAGAAATAAACTCCAAGTGAATTAAAGACCTAAATATAAGACCTGATACTATAAAACTTCTATAATGGAATATATGTGATACCCTATTGTATATATATCATAGGAATATTTTCATATTTCAGTCTCCTAAGGCAAAAGAATCAAAGCAAAAATAAACAAGTGGGACCTAAATAAACTTGAAAATTTCTTCACAGCTAAGGACACTATATGTGAAATGAAAACACTGCCTGTATAATTGGAGAACATATTTGCAAACAATGCAAGTGACCAGGGGTTAATAGATGTAGGTTAAAAGATGTAACATGGATTTAGTTTACACAACTCAAGGTGAAAAACAAACATCCAATCAAAAACAAGAGCAGAGAACCTGAGTTAATATTTTTCCCAAGAAAACATACAGATGAGTAACAGGCAAGTGATAAAATTGCTCAACATTTCTAATTATTAGGTAATTGCAAATAAAAACCACAATGAGATATCACTTAAAACTGGTCAAATGGCTATTATGAAAAATTCTACTAATAGAAAGTGTTGGAGACGATGTGGAGGTAACCAATCTTTTGTATACTCTTGGTAGGAATGTATATTTTTGTAACTTGTATGGAAAACAGTATTCAGATTTGTTTAAAAACTAAAAAGTTAACTACCACATGACACAGTAATACATCTCCTAGAAAAAATCTGGTGAAGAAAACCTAAATTGAGAAGAACCAATGTTCAAAACAGCACTGTTTATAATATGCAAGACAGGGAAGCAATCCTAGTGTCCACAGTAGACTATGGACTTAAGAAGATATGATGTTTCTATAAATATGAAATGGAATATTACTCAGACATGAAAAAGTTTAACACATTGCTATTTCAGCATCATGAATGGACCTACAAAATATTGTACTTAGTGAAGTAACTTAGACAAAGACAAAAGAATATAGTTCAATTTATATGTGGAATACAAAGAATAACAAATATCTGTGTACATCTATCTATAGCTATCTGTTGATAGATGACAGATAAACAGATAGTTAGAAGGATAATACATGTTAGAAAGCTAGATAAATAGATGATAGATAGATAGATAGATGAGAGATAAATGGAAAGTTAGATAGATAGATAGAAAGATAGATAGATAGATAGATAGAGACATGATAGGGTGGTTAAGAGATTA
Source organism: Vicugna pacos (assembly GCF_048564905.1). Lineage (NCBI taxonomy): Eukaryota > Metazoa > Chordata > Mammalia > Artiodactyla > Camelidae > Vicugna > Vicugna pacos. Next base: position 63,245,807 of record NW_027328741.1, on the reverse strand, counting down.
GATAGACAAGACTTAAATAGACTTAAATATATGGGAAAAAGCTTATGTTTACCAAAGGGAAAGGAAAGAGAATTTAATGGTAGAACATTGACAGATAGAAGTAGTATACATAAAGGAGAGAAGCAAAAAGGATAATCTGTATAGATCATGGAATTATACACAATAGCTTAAAATAATTGTATGTTAAATTCATTTCAATAATTCATAATGAAATATAATCACCAAAGTGGTTAGAATACCTATGCTGTACATCTGAAACTACACAATATAGTACATTTACTGTACTTCAATTAAAAATAAAACACCTCATGTATTATTTAGTCATTTTTTAGCTGATAGCAGCTTCCTTTAATATTGATTTATTTTTACTCTTTTCCTTTTATGATTACTGACTCAAATTATTTCTTTTACTTTTGTAATCATGTTACCAGTTTGAAGTATCTATATTTATTGCCCCTGATTTCCTATTTTTCTCTCTTTAATCCATGTAGTATAGTAGCATTTAAAAACATACCCAAAGAAACAGTTGCAAATTTCTCCTGGTATCCCCTTAGCATTTTGATCAATATTTTGCATATATTTGCCATTTTATATTTCTTAGAAGATTTCTTATCTTCATCTCTTATTAGGTGTCTCGGTTTTGTTTTTTTCATCATATTCAAGATTTCTTTGTCTGGTAATGTCTTTGTTTTCACTTTATATCTAAGTGATAACTGTGTAAGTATTACTGGGTGAGTTATTTCTTATTTCAGAAGTTTGAAAATGTAATTTTATTTACCCTTGCCCTATGTTTTCCAATCAGAAATCTTCTGAGAGCCTAATGGGGGTTCCTTTGTAGATTATCATAATTTTTTTGGCTGCCTTTAAAATTTTTTCTCTGTCATTGACTTGCCAATTTGCATATGACTTATCTTGAAAGAGGTCCCTTTGTCTTAAAGTTATTGGTGTTTTATTGGCTCACGGACATGTATATCAGTTCCTTACACAGTTTCAGGAATTTATCAACTATTACTTCTTTAAATAAACCATCAGCTTCCTTCTAATATTCTTCTCCCTCCAGGATTCCACTCTAATGTGCACTTCCAGAAGAAGTCTGATGGTTACTGTAGAATTTCCTCACTTTTTAATATCTTGTATCTCTGCCCTCTCTTATCATTTCTAATTTTGTATTGGTGAGTTTGCTAATCTCTCTTCCGCAGAGACAGTCTACTTCCAATGCTTTCTGTTGCATTCTTCATCTCATTTATTAAGTTCTCCTGGTCCTCAAACAATGTTTGGTTATTTTATAGTTTCAGTCTCTTTGGTAATGTATTCCTTATCATCATTTCATTTATTCCTGAGCTCACTAAACTACATTCTTAGTATTGTTTTTTGTATTGAGTTTCTGAATGACACCTATTTGGATTCTCTATTAGTTATATGGCAATATACCATGACTTAAGTTTGTTTGCTGCATGGTTGACATTGTGTGTGTGTGTGTGTGTGCACGCACAGGTGCGTGTGCATGTGTGTGTCTGTGTCTGTCGGTGTCTGTGTCTGTGTATCTGTGTGTGTTCATGCCCTATAATGTTACTGAGATTGGTCGTGATCTTGATAAATTATTGCTCTGATGACACTAAATAACAGATTGGGAGTTGGAGTCCTTGTTTTGTATTCTGGTAGTTGGCAATATTGCACAATTTTTGGTTTTACTTACCTGAGCTACCTCTGATAATATTTCAAAATGGCACTTTCCAGTCACTACTGTCTGGATAAAAGATGTGTTTTCATTGTCACTTCTTAGACTTCTCTGGTAGTTAATGTCACTTTTGTCACTGGGAAGGCGATCTTTTCCTTTTATCTGATATCTCTTGAGACTCAGTGTACACATTGAGGAAAGTTGTAAAGACTGGTGGGTATTTGGAATCAGGCAAGTGCCTTTGCTATGTCCAGTGTTGCAAGGTACCTTGTCTCCACCACTGTGAATGGGGAGAAGTTACAGAGTCATGAATGTCTGAGTGTCTGAAGGTTGGAATTTCTGTGTCCATTTTGTCTCCCTCCTAGTTACATGTGACCATGAGTAATAGTGCAGTTGGGGGCCGAAGCTGTGTGAACCACTGAGACCGTGTTTCTGCTGGGTTCTCTGAACTTGTGGACTCAGATATCCTAGTCAAGGGGCCTTGTTGCAGACACCAAATCTGCTCTTCCCTCACTTCAGCCTCCTTTGTGTGTTTTACTCCACCAAATTCACATGTTCACATGTGTTCTGGAGTTTTGTTTTGTGTTGTATTTCTTTTTGTTGAGATGTGAAAGGTTTACTGACTGTAGATATAAGGGTAGAGACAAAAATAGATTAAACTTATGTCAATTTTTAAAGTATATACTTTTTCAATTAAAAGCTTAAATTCTACTAAGAACATTATAAGAACACTAAAAAAAGTGAACAAATCACCTCCCCTAATGTCATAGTACTACAAGATATTTAGATTACCCTGGGTTCTTTTCTTCAATGTTTTTCCCACCTTCATGCACATTTTACTATAAAATATCCCTGTAATCTCTTAAAAATCAATTAAATTATTAAAATATTTCTTTGTGTTGTAAATATAGCCCTGTTGGTTCTCTAATTTATTACTAATAGCTTACACATATCTGTCTTCTCCATCCTTCTTCCCTGTCTGAACAGGAAACCACTACTTGGTACAGTACACATATATATGTGATTCTGTTCCTGTTTTTTTTAAGATTGTTTCCCTTATATCTTTAGTTTCCTAAGGAAAGTGGTAACATAGAGTGTTTTTCTGTGTATGACATATTTTCCTATGTGCAACACTCTCTGGGTCCAGACACATTGTTCCAAATGGCAGAAATTTACTTTTTAATATGACAATGACTAAGTATTTATTACTTTATCTATATCTCAAATCTGCTTCATCCGATCATCTTCTGTTGGGCAGTTGAGTTGTGCTTCTACCCTTGACTATTATAAATGATGATGTTAAGAACATTGGGGCTAGTATATCCTTTAAAGTTAATGTTTCCATTTTTTTTGAGATTTATACCAAAAACTGGAATTGCTGCAAAATATAGTGGTTCTATTTCTAGTTTTCTGAGCAGTGTCCACACTTTTATAATAGTGGATGCATAAATTTATTTTTCCACCAACAGTGTACCTGGGTTCCCTTTTATCGAAATTCTTATTAATGTTTGTCTTATGTAGACTATTTGTTAATAGCCATTTTGGTTGCTGTGAGATTATATTTCATTCTGGTTTTGATTTAGGATTTCCTAATAATAGCAAAGCTATATTTCTTTTTATGTGCATGAAATCATCTACATGTCTGTTTTTGAAAAGTTTCGATGAAGATCTTTGAACTCTTTTTAAGTTGGGGTCTTTGTTTTTTAACTCTTGATTCTAATATGCTATATATATACTATGGATATTAATACTTTGTTGGTTTCATTGTCTGAAACTCTTTCTTCTATTCTGTGTGTTGTCATACATCTTGCTGAACGTTTCCTTTGCTATGCAAGATGTTTTGCACTTCACACTTACACAAGTAGAATCCCTTTATCACAAAGTAAATCTATTATTTCCTCAGTAAAATTAAAAACAGTTATTGTTAGTTTTCCTTTTTTTTTTTACTTAGGAGATAGATCAAAAGTAAATATTGCTATGATTTACCTCAAAGGAAGTTCTGCTCCTGTTCTTGGTCAGAAATTTTGTAGTTTCAGGTTTTACATTTAGGAAATTAATCCATTTTTATCTTATTTTGTATAATATGGAAGGAAGTGCTCTTACATCTTCCTTTTACATGTACTCTCCAGTGTTCCCAGGACTACTTGTTGAAGAGACTTCCCTTTTTCCATTGTATACTCTTGCCTCCTTCATTGTAGACTAACTGACCATATGAGTGTGGGTTTATTTTAGGACTCTTTATTTTGTTCCATTAATCTATGTGACTCTTTAAGTGATATATTTTGATGTTTTGATTAGTGTAACTTTGAAGTATATTCTTAAGTCAGGGAGGATAATACCCACAGGTTTGTTCATTTTTCAAAGATAATATTAGAAAATTTGGATCTTTCACAACTTTATATAAATTTTATTATTTTTCTCTGTGTTTTGTGAAGAAACATATGGATTCTGTGAGAAAAGAAATTTAATGAAAGGAAAAACCTGAGAAAAATTGTAAAGTGTGGTGGATAAATCATAGAATATTAAACAAAAATGGATTGCTGTAAGAATCAAAGGAAATATCTGTAAAGAAATATGACAACAAAAACAAATTCCATGGGGTATAGCAAAAGAAGTATTAATAGGGATGCTTATAGCAAAATAATCCCACTTATACAAATAAGAAACATCTCTCTCTCTTATAACATAATCTTACAAAGAAAAGATGTAGAAAAATAATAAACAAACTTGTTAGTTGATGGAAAGACAGCTGAAAGGTCAGAATATATATTAAAAAATATTAAAAATAGAAACATCTAATCAAACTACATAATTGCTTTTGAAATATAAATATAACTGATAAGCTTTAATGAGACTAACATGCAAAAAAGAGAGTACAGATTAAAAAGCTCAAAAATGGATGAGAAGTTACAGCTTATATCAAAGTAACACAAAGCATCATAAGATGATACAACAAATTATATGCCAATTAAAATGGAAAACCTAGAAGAAACGGACAATTTTTTGAAAGACGTATTCTCCAGGATGGAATGAGAAATAGAAAATATTAACAGATTAGCACTAATGAAATTGAATTAGTAATTAACAAAATCTCCCAGGAAACAAAATTACAGGCCTAGACATCTTCACAGGTGACTTCTGCCAAAAATTTAGAGAAGAGCTATCACCTATACTTCTTAGAGAATTCCAAAAATTTGCAGAGGAAGGGAGGCTTCCACATTTCTGTATCACACTACTACTAAGGCAGGAACAAATATCTCATTAAATTACAGGTTAAATACTACTGATAAGCATACATGAAAAAATCATCACTAAATTGTTAACAAATCAAACAACACATTAAAAGTATTATACAGTATGATTAAGTCCCTTTTATTCCAGGGATGCAAAAGTGATTCATTACCCACAAATTAATCAATATGATACACCAAACTAACAAACTGAAATATACAAATTATATGGTCTCCTCAAAAGTGTCATAAAATGTTTTACAAATTCAGTATCTATTTATGATTATATTTCTCCTCAAAGTGGGCATGAAGAAACATACCTCAACACAGTTAAGGTCTTATATGACAAGAACTCAGCTAACATGACACTCACTGATTAAAATCTGAAAGCATCTCCTGTAAGAGCAGGAAGAAGACAAGAATGCTCATTTTTACCACTGTTATTCAGTATAATATTGGAAATTCTATCCATAGCTATCCAAAGTAAAAGTTAATAAAATATAGCTATTTCAGAAAAGGAGTAAAAGTATCTGTTTGCAGATGAAATACTTTAAAAAGAAATCCTAAATAAGACGCCACAAAACTACTAGGGCTTATCAATGCATTTGGTAAAATTTCAGAATGTTAATTAACATACAGAAATCTTGCATTTATACACACTAACAACAAGCTAACAGATAGAGGAAGTGAGGGAACTGTCTCATTTACAGTTGCATTACAAAAAAAAGTCAAGAAATGTATCCAACCAAGGAGGTAAAATACCTGTACCCAGAAAACTATAAAAAATTTATAAAAGAAATTGAAGCTAATGCAGACAGATGAAAGGATATACTGTGTTCATACATTAGGAAAAATATATTGTTTAAATGACAGTACTAGCGAAGAAAATACACAAATTAATTTCAGTGCCTATCCAAATACAAAGTGCATTTTCAGACACTTACAAAAAAATAATTCTTAAATTTACATGTAAACACATAAGAGTTGAAATCACTAAAAAGAAAAGAAATGAAAAGAAAGCAAACTAAAAACACAAACAAATTTTACAAAGAACAAAGAGGAAGTATCACTGTCCGTGATTTTAAACCTTAATACAAAGATACAATAATGAATATGGTAGGGGCACAGAACAAAGAGAATAATGGAACACAACAGAATGCCTATAAATGAAATCAGACAGTAATGGTCATTTAGCCCATTACAAAAAAAATGAATATATAGTGGGGGAAAGGTAATTAACAGGCACATGAAATGGTCAACATCACTAACCATCAGAAAAATGCAAGTCCATAACACAATGAGAAATTATGTCACTCCTGTCAGAATGACAGTGATCAAAATGATAAAAAATATAAATATTGGTGAGGATGTAAGGAAAAGGACCCTGATGCAATGCTTGAGTGAATGTAAATTTTTACTGCCACTGTGGAAAACACTCTGGAGTTTTATCAAAAAAAATGAAATATGATCCAACATTTCCATATCAGGATACTTATTCCAAGAGAATAAAAACACTATACAGAAAAGATAAATTCAACCCTTTATTCACTGCAGCATTATTTACAATAGCCAGGATATAGAAGTAAACTAATTGCTCATCAATAAATGATGGATAAAGAAAATGTCTGTTTATAATATATATATCTAACCATCTATCAACTAAAGATTTATCTATATTTATATATATATGCACATACACTAAATATATATATGTACAGTATATATATATATATGCACACACACACATAAAATTTCAATGGGTTATTACTCAGCTCTAAAAAGTATAAGTTCTTGTCTTTTGCAACAAATGGGTAGACCAAGAGGATAATACGCTAAGTGAAATAATTCAGACAGATAATGACAAATGCTAAATTATTTTACTCATATTAAAATTTAAAACAGATTAACATAACAAAACAGAAAAGGAGTTAGAGATATAGTAAGAAACAGGTTGTTTACAAGAAGGAGGGAAATGTGGTGAAGAAAAAGAAATAGTGAGGAAAATTAAGAGAGAAAATTTTCCACTTGCAAATTAATTGAGTCAGGGACCAGAAATGTACTGTATGGGGAATAGTCAATAACTATGAAATATCTTTAAATAGCAACAAATCATAACTAGTTTTATTCTTGTGATCAATTTGAATTGTATTAAAATTTGCAAACATTATGTTATGTAAGAGAAATGAACACAGTGTTATACATTAAACTACACTTCAAAAACAAACAGACATACTTATAGAAAAAAACAGATTTGTAGTTAACAGAGGAAGGGGTTGGAAAAGGAGATTTAGATTAATGCACTCTGAAGATACAAACCTCCAGCCATAAAATAAACGTGTTCAAGGGATGCTACGTTTTAACATGATAAATACAATTAATAATGCTTTATGTTATATATGAATGTTGTTAAGAGAGTAGACCATAAGTTTTCTCATCACAACAAAAAGAGTAATTGTATTTCTTTAATATTGTATCTAAATGATATAATGAATTCTCCCTAAAGTTGCTATAATATTTACTTCATGATAATGTAACTCAAATATCTACCCTGTGCATCTAAACTTACACAATGTTTTATGTCAATTATATCTCAATAAAAGCAGAAGGAAAAATGGAAAGACAATGATCATTGTTTCCCAAGTCATTTCTCATGATTGTTTTTGCAGCAAGCAACCTTGAGTCATGGTAGACTTATCTTAGAGAAAGATACTAATAAATAAGTGATTCTAATAAATTATACATAAAGATACTAATATAATTAGGGTTTTATCATGCTTTAAACTTTCTTCATGATAACAGCCCACTGATTCTGTAGGCGTCAAAATTTCACTCTGTGTATTCATCTGAGATTAGTGAATGGATACAAATGTTAACCATGGCTGCTTTTGCTGTGAATGGTCAAGTTCACTGTCTCTGACCAAAGGTCTCATCTCCCCAACAGCATCAGTAAGAAAGGAACATACTAGGTTGCTAAAAATCTCAGCATGGTAAAATCTCAGAACTCCTACAATTCTTAACTGTTTTGCAATGGGAATGCAATACTGACAAAAACATTATTTTGGATAACAATATGGTATTTTCTCAAGGATGCATAAGGGGATGTGAAAATAATACTTGAGATCCATAAGAAACATCCTCGCTCAAGTGCTGGCAAAGAAATGTAAAGATTCTGCATTATTAGGACTGAGGACTGCTTTCAAAATGATGACTATGCTCACTGTATTTCAGGTAATCTAATGAAAGAAAGGTTATTGCTATTTGTAGATGAACGGGAACACATCAGCTGTTCAGTCCCTATAAATTAGTCATTGGGTGTTCAAATACAAAATAAGTTGTGTCAACAATGAGAATTAAAAGAAAAATAAACTTGGACATAAGCTTAAATTAAAAAGGAGACACAGTCTTGTGTTGGGCTCTGGGGATTGGAGAATGTATATGACTCAGTCCAATTCAAGGGTTCAGTGGCTTGGCCCTAGCATCAGCTCGGGATTCAATGAACAGGTAACAATTAGTATACTGGGAGAAATATAATCTACCTCTCCCTGATTGGAAGAAAATCTGGTGGCTCAATGAAACTCTTAATTCACAGAAATTCTGAAACATGCAGAGGAATAATCCACTGATGACTCAACTAAGACAATCTTAGTTACTGCTTAAAAATCCATCTTCACATACACACACAGTGGTAGACAAATCTGTAGTATTTAATGGGAAGAATTCAGTGGGCAGAGCTCAGAGAATAGTTTTCAAAACACCAGCCAACTTTTGTACTTTTGCAAATAGCCTACTTTTCCCAGGTAGAAAACTATAGATGGACATACAAACAATATTTTTCTTTAAGATTTCTTATTCTGAAAGTAAGCAGTAGCTTTTGACTTATCAGTGTAGAACCTTGTTATGATGATCACGGTAAGACCCACTGTCTGATAAGAGAGCTGGTAATTAGCTGCTGAACCAGCCCATCTGAACCCGAGACTGCTAATATAAGCGAAAACATAGCCACCATCAGAGTTGAGCTGACAAATTTAAAAGCTTGATATTTGTGTTATAGGAACACCCACTGCTGTCCAGACACAGGTCTCCTGCTGAAAGTGGGCTCTTTTCTTCTCTTGGTAAAGGTCATATTGGTGGGATGTTTCTAGAGCTTACCCTGATCCATTAACCCATTTTCCAGATTATCGAAGTCTTTCTTCACAACAGGTGACACATTTTCAGGACACAATGTTGCCATTTCAGTCTTATCCACTGACACTGGCTGCATGATTGTGAGCAGAAGCCTTAGGCTCCCTGACCAAGCCTACACTTATCCCAGAAATTCAGCTCATTTCACATTCTGAAAATGTTTCACCTCTAATTTTAAATTAATGGGAAATAGTCAAAGTATTCCATGAATATTTTATATTTCCTAGTATCTGCAGAAATTTGATATTCTTGCAGTTGGACAAATATTTAATTCTACCACCCTCACCTCTTTTTAGTTCACACAGTTTAGATTGCAATTTAGTTTCTGAATTCACCCACCCCAACCAAGGGTCTAGTACCTCATAAATACTTCCTGTGTGAAGGTTAGAATGGCACAAGTTATGTGGGGTGTATAAACGTACATTAAATGTTTGCATTGGCACTGTCTCTTCTGGATAAACTCTGATTCTAGGAAGTCAATTAATTAGAAATCAGTATACTTATTGGTATGCGGAAAAGAATCAGCTCTTTTGGGATGGGTGGGTGATGAAGAGACAGGAAAATATCCAGCAAATGAGAATGAAATGCCTTAGGCCTCTGGAGGTATGAATTAAGAAGAAAATAATACTTTGTCTACTGTACATACCTCCAATTACAGTTTTGAGTGACTAGTCCTTGGGCTATGAAAAGAGCTAGTTTGTGGTGAAGAGTAAAGAACATAACGAAACAGTTTTAAAACTATGATAGTTTTGTTGTTTCAGGAAAGTAGACTTTGCTTAAAGTCAACATGTATTTTTCTTTCACTAAATACTAAAATGCATCCTGTGGCATGTTCTGTGCTTACTGTGCTGGTATCCAATTTAGACAAGGAAAGGGGGATAGACAGAAAATATCTTGAGGAGGTGATTTCTCTGCTGAGACTACGAAAATATAGGTAAAATGAGGACATCCTAAGTCGAAGGAAGAGCTGGAGCCAAAGTTGTGAGGTTTTATTTAATATGGTCCATAAACATTTGCCTGGATGTATTTCCAGAAACAGTGAAACATAAAGATATGCCAAATTAGCAAGATGTCAGATCTATAATGAAATGACTAAACTATGTTGAGTTTGTGGGCTTAGAGTTGGAAAGGCATTTAGTGCCACCTTTAGGATGTAAGCTTGTCTTTGTCTGGATCATAAAAGTAACTTAAAATATTCACTTGAAAATATAGTGTAGATTCTTGAGGGGAGGAAAAGAAATCACAAATTGGAATGCTTTGAAAACAGCACAGAGACGACCATAGATAAAATTGCTTTTAAATTCTATCACATGCTTAATGTGCCATCTGAGTCTATATCATGTGACTTTTATGATACCAGGCATGACATAATAGAGACCATGATCCCTGGGCCAGTTCCTGCATTATCTCCTGTTCTAATGTATCCTAACTTAACTCTTTTCATACTTTCCAGGATGAACCAGAAACCACTTAGTTATTTACCCTATCTCCATGTTTTAGTTTTTTACAAATACTTCAATTTTTTTCTTCTTCCTTAGAAATTATTTAAATTTATACCCATATGTTGCATTAAATGATCATATCAATCAAATACCTCTTTTATTCTTTAAATGGTAACTTAGTCTCACGTTTAACTTTTTACACTATTTTAAAAAAAATAAGGATATTAAAGTTACACATCTAAGTTTATTGTTCAAATAAGAAAATTGCAGAAATTTGTCGACATTTACCAACATCAAATTTAATCTTTGTAATCCTGCATAATCTGGTTGTCCTCTGGTAGATCAGTTTTAATTAGGATGACATCCATAAACTGAAGATGGCTGATGAGTTGGCCTTGAAAGGGAGGTAGCTGATGTATCAGCTATCACTGTCATTGGAAACCGTGGGTTGCTTCCTGGTTGAAGTTTAGAAAAATGACATTTATTGGCAGATATGTTGTGATATCTATTTTGAAAAGTAGAAGGCTTCACCATCAGTCCAAATTAATTGCTCTGTATGGGAGACAAGATGCTCTACTGAGAAGTAGAAGTTGTAGTTGTAATGAAGTTCAAAACACAGCCATTTGCTTCAGTGTAGCTGCTTTGAGAGTGCCCGTGGACTGTGGTCAACTCATTTAAAATAGCACGTTGTTCCACTGCAATTTGTTCTGGTGGTCTAAATGACATTGATGTTGGAGGAGAAAAATCACTTCTGATCGGGGTAATTGTATCACCAATTATGTGGCTAGTAGAGGGCTTTCTTATTAGAGGCATGTTTAAATTCGGAGAAGGTAAAAATGCACTTTCTCAACTAGTGTCAGCCATAAAATCAGAATTATGTTTACAAACATTACCTCCTCTTTTAAAGTGCTTCTTGTTGACATTTTGAGCCAATGAAGATACCAGAGAGGAATTTTTAATCCCAATTCTTCATTTTATTCTCTCTAAAAGCAGGGGAAAGCCTCATTTAATATTTGGATTATGATAGAACTGAAACTACAACCAAAGGAGAAAGATTTTAGTAATATTTTAAACCAAAACACAAGACTATAATAAGAATAACCTATAAAACCTCAGATTTCACTTTTACTATGCAAAGATAATATCATCAAAATATGAAAACTGATAACGATATTTTGAAGTTCCTTATTTGGAAAATACACATTTAAATAGTATAGTCATCAAATTTAAGAAGTTAGCATTTGCAGTAACGGTGAATGCCAATTTTGAAAAGCAGCTTTAATACCTTTATTTAGCTTTCTGCTAAGATTTACAGTTGCTAGCAAAGTTTCTCAAAATCTTGAATACTTAAGGCACTGTTCTCATTTTTAGAAAAATAAAGAATTTTAGCCTTTGTAGTTTTATACAATTTTCAAAACCTACCTTCATATTTATATTACCACAGAGTGATGTACAAAATAAAATTTTATACATCAGTAATCAAGACGTAACTAAAATTTCTGAATATCTTGCTTAAAACAGAGACTTCTATTTCTTCTGCCAGAAAGTCAGCTAGACAAGCAGATCTTTGAAAATTCTGCCGTACTTAACTAAACCCATAAAAGATAAGCTGTCTAACTAAATATTTCATACTTCCAGTTTCAAATATTCTGAAAGGGGTCTTTCTTTCCAAAACATCCTTCTTAAAGACATCTTCGTCAATCACTATGGAAGTTCCATTATCATCCCAACAGATGGATTTAAATTGGTCACTCCCAGCCATTTTCCAGAGTTTACTTGGAAGTGTCAGAGAATGAAAATCATTATCTTCATCTGGTTACGAGACACAATGTGTGTAACATTGTCTTTTTATCAAGGATTCTTCTGACAAAGTCTGAAAAGCATTTTCTTCAATCATACACCTCAAGTCCAAGTCCTCAGAGAATGTTTGATCACACAATAGAGATCTACCAGAGTTTCCTGAACCAGTTTGTCCATTTTTACGAGACACATCTTGAATTTCTGAAGAAATATGTTCCATCTCAAATAACTTTTTCTATAGCTACTTTTCTAATCTGAATGATTTTGAGCACTGCAGCTTCAAATGCTGCTTTAGCAGGCCTGCACATTTAAACTGCTAGGCCATCAAAATGGTTCTCAACTTGAGTGGTTGTGACATCACAAAATGACAGGTCTCCTAGCAACCAAAGTGTAACATTCAGCGAGTGTTTCCTTCTCATTCATCCAGTTAAAATGAAACATACAGGATGTTTATTTTTATAATGTGATGTGCAAATATTTTCCCCACAAAATCTTTTGAAATAGTTTAATTTTGGGTTCTTTGAAATAAAACCAATCTCCTTCCTTTTGTACACAAATTTATACCAGATTGGTGAACAGAGTATAAATATGCACAAAATAAATAAAATAATATTAAAGTTTTGGTATTTAAAGTGAAATTTCAGTAAAACCTTTACCGAAAAGGTATAACAATTTCATTATCATTTGTAATTAAAGTGAAACAAAATTTAATTTGGAAACGGAAGTATTTATTTCTCAGTGTACTTTAAAATAAGTATCTCTATATTCAAAACATCAGCAGAATAAATATCAGTTTATTTGTTATGTTTGTAAATAAATGGTAAATATTTATGAATTAAAATTAGATTAAAATAGTCAATCAAATTTAAGAAATCCCAAAGGGGGGAATTTTTGTTTCAATTTGTAATTCAGTGCTATAATTAAAACAAATGTAATTTAATTTTCTACTTTAAAATTACACAAGAGAAAATCTTATTGTACATTTACAAATGTTTATTTTTGACATTCTTTCATTCAGAGGGTTTTCAGTCCCTAGAAGGAATAAATTTTCTTGTCATCTTTATAATCCATACTCTTGTGTCTTCTGTTAAGTGTTCCAAAATGATGTTAATAAATTCAGTTATGCAAAATATCCTGGGTTCTATAAGCAGTAACTTCATTAAGTGGCAACCAAAAAACAATCAAAAAACAAAGAAATAACATTATATGTGGGTTGGGATGGATAAGACCAGGTAATGCATTTTAGGAAGCAATATGTTCCCAAGTCCTGAAACAGTTGGCATTGTTATTATAATACGGTGTTTTAAGGGAACTGCTTTGTGCACTAATTGCAAATAATAGCTATGTTCTGTATCAGTAAACTGTAGTAAATCCAGTTCTAGCAAAATTTATATTTATTATTTAGAAATAAATTCCATTAAACATAAGTCAAATTCAAATTGAGTGAAAATTTTTTTAATAAATATATGTACATTCAAGCTACAATGTAAATTTCTCATTCAGTATGTGTATATTCCATTCTAAATAAATATTAGCAACCTGAATACATTTCATATTTTAAGTATTATAAACTATAGTTAAGTTGGATTTAGTCCTGATCCACAAAATTTATTTAACATATGCAAATCAATAAATGTGATACCATCCCTTAGAAAACAGAGAATTCAAAAGAAAGAATCTCAAAAAATGTAGGAAAATTATTGACAGAACTGATCTTAACTTTTGTATACAAAAAATTCTTAACAAATTCTCTCTGGATAGAATATAACTAAAGATAAAAAATGCCATTTATGAAAAACCCGGGACTAATATCAAGTTCAATGTTAACATACAGGAAGGTGTTCCTCTGGTCCAGTAATAAGAAAAAATAGCTTATTCTCACAAGTCCTAAATTATGGAAGTCTTAGCCAGAAAATCTAGTGAAGAAAAAATATAAAAGGCATCCAACTTGTAAACAAGCAGTAAAATTTTTACAGATGACATAATTATACATAGATGGAAAACCCCATAGACTTCTCCAGTGAGTGTTTGTAACAGTCAACAAACTTAGTAAACTTGCAGAATACAAAATCAATATACAAATATCTATTGCATTTTTATATACTAACAACAAATTAGGAAAACAATTATGTGTACACTTATTCTAAAAAGAATAAAATGGGAATAAAATTGATAAGTGAAATAAAAGATCTAAACATAGATCTCTAAATTAAAGATGCAAGAAATATAAGTAAACAAAGTAAATGAAAGATATTCTGTGCTCATGGATTGTATACAATGTGAGGAAATACTCTAATCTATTTTTCACATGTTCAATCTCCCCAGCACTACTTACTGAGGAGAATGTCTTTTCTTCATTTTATACTCTTGGTTCCTATTTCATGGGTTAATTGATCATAGGTGTGAGAGATTATATCTGGTTGCTCTATTCTCTCCTATTGATTGCTCTCTGTTTTTGATTCAGTATCATGTTGTTTAAATTACAAAAGCTTTATAGGACTCTTTAACATCAGAGTATTTTACACTATTAGATTTAATACTATTTTTCAAGATTATTTTGGCAACTCATGATTTTGTGGCAACATATAAATTTTGAAAATATTTGTTCTATTTAATGGAAAAATCTCATGGGTATTTTGACATGAATCACAGTAAATGTTGATTGCTTTGGGTAGAATGTTTTTTCAACCACATACTTTCACATCATTAACATAAGAGATCATTTCCTTTCTTTGGATAAGATTTAATTTCATTCATCAATGTTTTCTATTTTTTAATGTAGAGGTTTTCATCTTATTTTTTAGCTTCATTTCTAGGTATTCTTTACATATATACATATATATATATAATTATATACATTATATTTGTAAACACGTTTCCTACACAAATATAAGGCAGAAGGCAGTGTCAAGACATATTCAAAGTCCTGAATGAAAGAAAGCTGTAATCTAAGATAATTTATCAAGCAAGGCTATCCTTTAGAATAGAAGGTGAGATAAATACCTTCCATAAAAGCAAATACTAAAAGAATTTAGCAACAGGAAAAGAAATAATGAAAGATCTACTCTAAAGAAAAGAAGCAGGAGGCTATAGAAAGGAGAAAGGCATAATTAGAATGGCAATAGCTGCAATGACATACAATAGAATACATGATGCTGTAAAACAGGACGTCAAAATTTTTAATTCTCACAGAGTGAAACAGGACAATACATAGTATTTTCTTCTTGTTTCTATTCTCTGTAGGAGGGGTTAGAATTTGTATTCTTATCAGTCAAATAAACATATATAGTAACGGGTCAATATACATACAAAACAGGGTAACCATATATCAAAAGCTTACAATGAAGTAACAAATCCAAAAAGAAACCAAGATTATAAATGAAAACTTATCATGCCACAAAAAGAAAAAGAAATGAACAAAAAGGATATACAAAATCAACTGGGAAATGAAGCTCAAAATGGAAATAAACAGCAGTCTATCAATAATTATCACAATTGTTAATAGAGTAACTGCTTCGATCTAAAGATATATATTGTCAGATGGGATAATATAACAAGACCCTACATTATGAAGCATACAAGAGAACCAATTTAGTAAGAGGAACACACATCAATTGAAAGCCAGAAGATGGAAAAATATATTCCATGCAAATGGACATGACAAGAAAGCAGGACTAGCAGTATTGACTTCACACAAAATAGACTTTACATGAAAGGCCATAGAGAAAGATAAACAAGGACATGTTATAATGATGAAAGGAGCAATAAAAAATGAGGGGAATTATACTCATTAAGATATATGTACTCAATATAGGAGTACCTAAATACGTAAAGCAAACACTAATAGATAAAAAGGGAGAAGTTGGAGGGAACGCAATCACAGTAGGAGACTATAATTCCCCATTACCATCACTAGACAGGTCTTTGAGTCAGAAAATTAAATAGGAAACACAGATATTAAAAGATAGAATGAAATAATTGGAGTTCGTTGATATTTTCAAAACAGTACTTCTCCCCAAAACAGAATATACATTCTTTTCTAGTGCACATGGAACATCTTCTAGGAAAGATTATCTACTCAGGCACAGAAGAAGCCTCGACAAATTTAAGAACATAAAAATTATTTCAAGCTAGTTTTCTGAGAATAATACAATGAAAGTAGAAATCAATCACAGAAAAACAGGGAGAAAAAAATAACAGCATTTAGATTAAACAACATGGTATTAAAACAAGTAGGGGAGTTGAAGAAGTAAAATAAGAATTAAAAAATATCGAGAAATATGACAAAACCCTATGCAAAGTTTATGGAATGCAAATAAAGCAGGCTTAAGAGGGAAGTTCAGACTGACAAGGCCCTCCTCAAAGTAGAAGAGCAATCTCAAATAAATAATCTAATGTTCTATGTACACTAATCATGAAAAGAAGAGCAAACAAAACAAAAAGTAAGCAGAAAGATGTAAATAATAAAGATCAAGGAAGAAAGAATTGAAATAGAGTCTAAAAAATAGAAAAAAATCAAACTCTTTTTTGAAATACTAAACAAAATTGACAAAACTCAGGGCAGGCTCACCAACAAGAAAAGAGAGTGAACACAACATAAGAATTGAAATTGGGGAAACTACAAAGAGTACATCAAATTTGCAAAATATCATAAGGGAATACCATGAGCAACTCTATGGAAACAAACTGGAAAACCTAGAAGAAATGGAGAAGTTTCTGGATACATTCAGCCCAACAATATTGCATCAAGAAGAAATTGACCACTTGAACAGACAGATCACCAGAAACGGAATAGAATTGGCAATAAAATAAAAAATTTCTGCAAACACAAATTCAGACCCAAATAGCATCACTGTGGAATTTGACCAAACATACAAAGAAAAATCCATACCACTCCTCCTCAAATTCTTCCAAAAGATTGATAGGGAGAGAGTACTCCCAAGCTTACACCATAAGGCCAACATAAACCTGATAACAAAACCACACAAAGACACTACCTAAAAAGACAGCTATACGCCAATATCATTGATAAACATAGATGTAAAAGTCCTTAAGAAATTATTAAAAAGCAGAATCCAACAGCATGTAAAAAAAGATCATACACCATGGTCAAGTTAGGTTCATCCCAGAAACACAAGGATGGTGTAACATATGCAAATCAATCAATCAATTGTGATACACCATATCACCAAAGAGAGGACAAAAAACCACATGATAATCTAAGTTGATGCAGAAAAATCATTTGATCACATTTAAAACCTATCTGCAAATAAATTTCTTATCACAGAGGATACAGAGAGACCATATCTCAACATAATAATAGCTATTTATGACAAATATATAGCCAGCAACATACTCAATGGTGAAAAACTGACACCCTTCTCACAAAAACCTGAGACAAGACAAGGTTGCCCATTCTCACAATTTCAATTCAGTATAGTCTTGGAACTCCAAGCCACAACGTTCAGGCAAGAAAATTTGATTTCCTATCAAATTATGCAAAATATTTCTTTTTAGGACTGAAACAAACGATCAGAAGATTTACATAGAGTCATATAAAATACATAGTTTCCAAAGAAATATTGAAGTAAAAGAAAGAGGCTAGAGGAATAACCCACTAGGTCTTCATACACTATTGTAGAGCTACAATAATGAAAATGACATGATATTGGTTTAGAAACAGGCATATGGACCAATGGAACAGAAAAGAGAGCCTAGGAATAAATCAACAGCCCTATGTTCAATTAACCTTTGACAGAGTAGCCAAGAATATGACAGAGAAAAGACCATCTCTTCTCCAACTGGTGTTGGGAAAACTGGATAGCAGCATCAGAGCAATGGAGTTAGAACACTCCTTCACTCAATACACAAGAATAAACACAAAATGGCTTGAAGACGTAAATATAAGGAAGACACTGTAAATCACCTAGAAGAAAACATAGGCAAAACACTCTGAGATAAATCTCAGCAATGATCTCCTAGAATAGACTACCCAGGGAAGGGATGTAAGAGCAAAATTAATAAATGGGACCTAATAAAACTTATAAGAATTTGCACAGCAAAGGGAACCATAAACAAAACAAAATGACAACTTACAGGTTTAAAGAAAATATTAAGAAGTGATGCAACTGACAAAGGCTTAATTTCCAAAATATAAAGACTTCATGCCACTTAATAATAATTAAAAAAAGACAAGAAACCCAATCTGAAAATGTGCAGAAGCCATAAACAAGCAATTCTCCAATAGAGACATTCAAATGCCACATAGATATATGAAAAAAGAATTGCTCACTATCATTGTCAGAGTAGAGCAATCCAAAAGTATAATGAAGTATCACTTCACAGTAGTCACAATGGTCATCATTCAAAAGTCCACAAACAATAAATGCTGGGGAAGCTTTGGAGAAAGGGAACCTTCCTACACTGTTGGTAGGAATGTAGTTTGGTTCAGTCATTTTGGAAACCAGTATGGGGATTCCTCTAATGGATAAAAATAAACTTAACATACGAACCAGCAAACCCACCTCTGGGTATATATCAAAGGGAACCCTATTTCAAAAAGACACATGCACCCCAATGTCCTCAGCAGTGCTGTATACAACAGCCACAACATGGAAGCAAACTAATTGTCCAACAACAGATGACAGTATACAGAAATTATGCCATATTTACACAATGGAAAAATATTCTGCAATAAAAAATGATAAAACAATGACATTTGCAGCCAAAAGGATGTCCCCAAAAATTGTCATTCTAAATGACATTAGACAGAAAGAGAAAGAAAAATAACACATGACATGAAATATGTGGAATGTTAAAAAAAATTTGGATGAGAACACAATGATTTCATCTAAAAATTTAAGCACACTCGCAGACCTACTAAACAATTTTATGATTACGGCAGAAAGGGGCTGTGAGGGGATATACTTGGGATATTTAGATTTATAAATGTTATGCTCTATATATAAAAATACATTTTTTAAACATTTCTTTTGTATGACACAGGGCAGTAAGTTAAATACCATGAAGTAACTTTTAATAGGTACACAAATGTTAGCATGTACGGGAACACTGTGCTATACACCACAGAATGACACACTGAAAATGGCAGTAGTTTAATGATAAATAAATGAATAAATATGTAAATAAATAAATAAATAAATATATAAATAAAAAATAAACATATAAATAAATAGTATCTAAATAAAAATATTCAGTAATAAATGAAATACAAAGATTCACAGTACTTATCTTTTCACCTCAAAATGTAGGAGAAAACAGAAAAAATAAAGAGGAAAATTGAATGAATGAGAGGAAGGCAAATAACAAGAGAAACATTTGTAAATATAAAAAAAATACTTAAGTCTGTTTCTTTTAAACATAAAGTGGCAAACGTTTACGTTGGCTAAGAAAATAAAATTAGAAATAAAAGAGAATATATTACCACTGATGCTGTAGAGATGCAAAGCATCATAAGTAGTTACCAATAGACAATGATTTGAATGACTTAGAACAAAAGACACATTCCCAGTAACATATGTCTTCCAATACTGAATCAAGAAGATATAAGAAATTTAAATAGAGCAAAAGTGTGAATGAGTAAATCAGTAATTCAAACTTCCCAAACCAGAGAAAATTTCAAGACGACTTTACTGGTGTATTCTGTCATACGTTTGAAGACAATTTTTCACCAATACTTCTGTAAATCTTCCAAGAATTTGAAAGGGGTGAAAGATTCCAAACAAGTTTTTTGATACCAGCTTTATTTGCATAAAAATGAGAGAAAAACATTATATGCAAAATATAGAATATTATCCCTGATGAACATATGTGCCAAAATTCTCAACATAACACAAGCAAAATGAATTCAACAACACATTTAATGTATCATACACATACATGAGTAAAGGGATTTATCCCTGGGTTTAAGGATACTTCAAAATATTCAAATCAATAAAGGTGACATGCCACACTAATAGAATGAGAAATAAAACTCACATAATCATCTCAAATGGTGCAGAAAGAGCATTGTATATAATGCAACATCCTTTTAAGATACTCCCAACAAATTAAATTAACCCTGTCATTGGCAGGATATCATATACACACAAGCACTGTGTGGAAAGAGGCGAAGCAATTCTCTGTTTATTGATTCTTAGAAGTAGGGTTTATATAGGACTTACACAATGCCTCGCATATCATCTAAGTTATAACAATGTTAATAATCTTGTTATTTATGTCCCCATGCTCCTGCAGTAAGCACAGGGTTTTAAATGACCAAGGATTGTTTTAAAGTTCATCACGGAACTCCATTAAGTAGGCCATCACTTATCCAGCCGGCTGTGCCTGTCTTAGGTTGTCCTCCTCTGAGGATCTTACCCATCATAGGCTATCCAGCCAACCATGCTGGATACATTCAGAAGGCCATTTCATATCCAGCCTTGATATGAGACAATCCTCATAGCTTGTTTATCAGTTCAGCCCATGGGCTTATTCTCTAGAGCCTTCAGACAGGGGTCTATAAACCCAACATCCCTTGACACAAAAATGGATGAGGAAAATTTGATGTATATATGCAATGGAATCAATAATTTGCATTCCTATCAACAGTGTCCATGATGTTCCATGTTCTCCACAATCTCACCAATATCTATTTGTTTTCTTTTTGACGAGAACCTTCTGACAATTGTGATGTCTTGTCTCATTCTTGGTTTATGACTTTCCTAATAATTTAAAACTCTGAACATATTTTCATGTGTCATTTAGCCAACTCTATGTTTTCTATAGAAAATTGATTCAGATAAATCTATTCGGTTCCTATGGACATTTTTTTAATTGGATTGTTTGGTCGTTTTTGTTGTTGTTGTGGAGTTAGACTTTGCCATATATATTGGATATTAACACTAGATTGGAAAATATAATTACAAATATATTCTCCCATTGTGTTTCTTGACTTTTCATTTTATTGATCATTTCTTCTGCAGCGTATATCTGTTTAGAGTGATGCAATAATATCTTGTTAGTTTTGTTTCTGCTTCCCTTGCCAGAGGAGACATATGTAGAATCATATTAAGTCCAAAGTCAAAGTGTAATTCTTATGTTTTTCTCTAGGATTCTTTGTTTTCAGGATTTATGTTTTATATGCCCAGAAGTTGGATTGCTGTGTCATATGATAGGTCTATATTTATTTTTTAAATGAACTTCCATACAGTTTCCAAAGTGGTTTCACCAATTTTCATTCCCACCAACAGCGTTGGAGAGTCCCATTTTCTCCACAACCACCTCATTCTTTATTACTTGTAGACATTTGTATGACAGCCCTTCTCAATATTGTGATGTAAATCATTATTTTATTTTTGCCTTTTATTTTTGTATAATGATTAGCAATGTGAGCATGTTTTCCTTTTCCTCTTTGTCATCTCTGTGTCTTCTTTAGAGAATTGTCTTCTGCTCATTTTCTGTCTGAGTTGTTTGTAGATTTCTTAGTGGAGTTGTAAGAAAAATGTGTGTATTTAAGAAATTAGCCTCTTGTTAATTGCATAGTTTCCTAATGTTTTCTCCCATTTGGAATTTCATCATATTTGCAAAATATACAAAATGAAGCTTAGAAGTTCAGAAGCTTTTAAATTTAATTAGGACCTTTTGTTTACATTGTTTCTATTGTTTTCACATATTTCACAGAGTGACATAAGAAATTTTTGCTACAAATTATGTCTTGTTTTGCTTATGTTAGTTTCCAGAAGTTTTTTGTGTTATGTATTAGATTCAGATATTTAAATCATTTTGAGTTCATTTTTGTACAGTGTGAGGGAGTGTTCTAATTCCTTTGATTTACATGTAGCTGTCTTGCTTTCTCAACATCACTTGCTGAAGGCTGTCTTTAAGGCATTGTATATTTTTGTTTCCTTTGTCATAGTTTAATTGACCATAGGTGTGTCGTTTTATTTCTGCCTCTGTGTTCCATTTCAGTGATAAAGATCTTCGGTTGTTTTCCAGCATTGTGCTGTCGGATTACTGTATTTTTCTAATATAGTCTGAGATCTGGGAGGGTAATGGGTTATACCTCCAACTTTGTTCTTTTTTCTCATTGGTTCTTTTGCAGTTCTGGTTCTTTTGCAGTTCCATACAAATCATAGGACTCTTTTTAGTTCTGCAGAAAATATCAAGTATTTCTATCTGAATCAATTTATATCTGTAGGCATATTTTCTAGTATGTGTATTTTAACAATATTAATTCCTCTAAACTAAGACCCTGAGATTTCTTTCCATTTCTTTGCATCATCTTCAAATTTATTTATCAGTGTCCTATTCATTTTATTATGTTGGATTTTTCATAGGTTTTTCATTTTTTCATCTGATTTCATATGGATCTTTTAAAATTATTGAATATATCATTGTTTGTGTAAAAATGTGACAGTTTTTGTATATTAATTATGAATCATGCTACTTTGCTAAATGTCTTTATTAGTTTTAGTTGTTTTGGTTTGGAGAATCTTTAGGTTTCACTATATAGATTATCATGTCATCTAAAATAATAACAGTTTTACTTCATTCAATTCAACTTGAATAACATTTTTCTTGTACAATTGCTGTTGCTAGAACTTCCCATACTGTGTTTAATAGAAATGGTGAGAGTGGGCATCCTTATCTTATTCCTTAATTTGGCTTTCAGCTTTTCACTTTTGCATATTATGTTGTTGGTGGGTCTGTAATTAATGACTTTAGATATGTTGAGATATATTTCCTGAATCCTACTTTGCTAAAAGGTCTCTGTCGTTGTTGCTGTTGTTGTTGTTTTTGTTGTTGTTGCTGTTGTTGCTGTCTTAATAAATAAATGTTGAATTTTATGGAATGCTTTTTATGGATTTATTGGGATGACCATGTATTCTCTTTTACTTTTGTCAATGTGGTGTATCAAACTGATTGATTTGTGTATGTTGAACCTCTCTAGTGACACTGCAATGAGTCCAAGTTGATCATGGTGTATGATTCATTTTAGTTATTGCTGGATTTTGTTTGCTAATAATATTTTGTAGAATTTTTGCCTGTAAATCTATCAAATATAATGGCTTGAAGTTCCCTTTGTCCGTACTATTTTTTGGTTTTGCTATCAGGGTTATGAAAGCTTCATAGAATTAATTTGGGAGTTTCCCACATCTTCACTATGTTTGAAGTGTTTGAAGAGTATAAGTTCTGCTTTGTATTGTTGTACAGTTCCCCACGGGAGCTGTTTAAATCTGCACTTGTATTCAACAATTTTTTTAAATGCAGATTATATCTTTTTTCAGGTAAAAAATTTGTTCAAATTATTTCTTTCTCCTTATCTCTGTCTCTTTCTAGACATTTGTATATTATTTCTAATTTGTCCAGTTTATTGGCATGTAAGTGTTGACAAAAAGATCCCTTTTTTGTACATCTGAGGTAAAATTAGTAATTTCTCTTCTTTTATTTCTTAATTTATTTCTTTGGAGCATCTACCTTTTCTTCATGATGCACCTGGCTAGAAGTTTTTTGAATTGTTTATCTCAAAAAGAAAACATAAAACAAAGT
This sequence comes from Vicugna pacos, assembly GCF_048564905.1. NCBI lineage: Eukaryota > Metazoa > Chordata > Mammalia > Artiodactyla > Camelidae > Vicugna > Vicugna pacos. The sequence continues at coordinate 63,221,925 of NW_027328741.1, read as the reverse complement.
CTTTGGTTTTATTACTCTTTAGCAAAGTTTTTTTCTTTATAGTTTATATTTACACCTGTAATATTTAGGATAATGTTTTTTCCTTTTTTAACTTTTTTTATTTATTTTTAATGATTTTACAAAGTTGTCTCCAATTCAAGCGTAGAGAAAAATTTTTCAGTTACAATGAACATATATATATTTGTTGTCCCATTTTATCGTCTTTGAGCAGCCTTAAGATCTTTTATACATTTCCCTATGTAATACAGTAGAATCCTGTTTATCTATTCTACAATTTTGGCCTCCCAGTCTATTTCTTCACACCCCCTGCCCCATGGCCTCCAGAACTTTGTATTCTATGTCTGCCAGTCTATTTCTGTTTTGTATTTGTGCCCTTTTTGTTTTGTTTTTCTTTGTTTTTAGATTCCACTAATGAGCCATCTCATATGGTATTTTTCTTTCTCTTCCTGGCTTACTTTACTTAGACTGATTTTCTCCAGGAATATCCGTGTTGCTGAAAATGGCATTATGTTGTCATTTTATATGGCTGACTAGTATTCCATTGTATAAATATACCACCTCTTCTTTATCCAGTCAACTGTCGATGGACTTTTAGGCTTTTTCCATGTCTTGGCTATTGTAAATATTCCTGGCTAAGAACAATGGGGTGCAGGTGTCATTCTGAAGTAGGGTTTCTTCTGGATTTATGCCCAGGAGTGGGATTCCTGGGTCAAATGGTAAGTCTATTCCTAGGCTTTTGAGTAATCTCCATCCTGTTTTCCACAGTGGCTGCACCAATCTGCATTGCCACCAGCAGTGAAGGACGGTTCCCTTTTCTCCACAGCCTGTCCAGTTTTGTCATTTGTGGATTTTGGAATTATGGCCATTCAGACTGGTGTGAGGTGATAACTCATTGTAGTTTTGATTTGCATTTCTCTGATAATCAGTGATATTGACCATTTTCTGATGTGCCTTTTGATCATTTGTATGTCTTCCTTGGAGATTCGCTTGTTTAGGTTTTCTGCCCATTTTTGGATTGGGTCATTTATTTTTTCTTATTCAGTTGGATGACCTGCTTATATACTCTGAAGATCAAGCCTTTGTCGGTATCATATGCAAATTATTTTCCCATTCTGTTAGTTGTCTTTTTGTTTTATTTCCGGTTTCTTTACTGTGCAGAAGCTTGTAAGTTTCATTAGGTCTCATTTGTTTTTTCTTGCTTTTATTTCTTCTACGAGAAAATTTTCAAGACTTATGTCAGATAATATTTTGCCTAAGTTTTTCTCAAGGAGGTTTATTGTATTTTGACTTATGTTTAAGTCTTTGATCCATTCTGATTATATTTCTGTGTGTAGTGTTCTAGCTTCATTGTGAGTGTTCTAGCTCCATTGATTTACATGCTGCTGTCCAGTTTTCCCGACACCATATGCTGAATTGTCTGTCTCAATTCCATTGTATTTTCTTGCCTCCTTTTTCAAAGATTAATTGACCAAAAGGTTGTGGGTTCATTTCTGGGCTCTCTATTATGTTCCATTGGCCTATATGTATGTTTTCCTACCGATACAGTGCTGTAATGTTGACTATAGCTCTATAGTATTACTGAATCATATGCGTAAAGAAATGTCACTAATTTTTGAAGCTTAATCTTGTAACCTGCTACCTTGCTGAATTCTTTGATCAGCTATATTAGTTTTTGTCTGGATCTTGTAGTGTTTTCTGTATTTAGTAAGATATTATCTGCATATAGTGAGACTTTTACCTCTTCCTTTCCAATTTGCATCCCTTTTAATTCTCTCTCTTGTTTGATTTCTGTGGCTAGGAATTCCAAGACTATCTTGAGTTGGAGTGTTGATAGTGTGCATCCTTGTGTTGTCCCAGATTTTAGTGGGAAGGTTTTAACTTTCTCACCATTGAGTGCTATGCTAGCTGTATGTGTGTTATCCATAGCTTTCATGATGCTGGTATATGTTCCCTCTATGCCCACCTTGTTGAGACTTTTTATCATACATGGGTGTTGAATTTTATCAAATGCTTTTCCTGCATCTATTTTGATGATCATATGGTTTTGGTCTTTTTCTTGTTGATGTGCTCTATTACATTGAATGACTTGCATATGTTGAAAAACCCCTGTGTCCCTGACATGATCCCCACTTCTCCATGATGTATAAAATTTTTATCTGTTTTTGGATTCTATTTGCTACTATTTTGGTGAGGATTTTTGTGTCTGTGTTCATCAGTGATATTGCCCTATATTTCTTTTGTTTGGTAGTGTCTTTTCCTGGTTGTGGTATCAGAGTGATTGTGGCTTCATAGAATGACTTTGGGAGTTTTCCTTCCTTTTCAATCTTCTGGAAGAGTTTCAGAAACACTGCTATGAGTTCTTCTTTGTATGTTCGGTAGAATTCCTCATTGAATCCGTCCGGTCCTGGACTGATATTTGTACGGAGGTTTTATATTGCTATTTTGATTTCATTTCTACTGCTGTGCTTGTTCAGTGGGTCATTTGTTCTTGATTCATTCTTGGTGGACAGCATTTTTTCCAGAAAATTGTCTGTCCCCTCTAGGTTATCCAGTTTGGTTCCATAAACTTTTCATAATTTTCTCATGTGATATTCTGTATTTCAATTTTATTTGTTGTAATTTCTCCATTTTCCTATCTTATTTTGCTAATTTGTGTTCTCTCTCTTTTCTTCTTTTTGAGTTTGGCCAGAGGTGTTTTGGAATTACTTACTTTTTTAAAAAACCAGCTATTTGATTGGTGATTTTTTTGCTATGGTTTTTTAAATCTCTATTATAATTATTTCCTCCACAATATTTATGATTTCCATCCTTCTGTTGCCTTTTGGGTTTTTTTGTTCTTCTTTATCTTGTTCATTCTGGTGGGTTAAATTGTTTATTTGTGATTGTTCTTCTTTTTTGAGGAAGGCCTGTATCACTTTAAACTTCCTTCTCAGCACTGCTTTTGATGTGTCCCTTAAATTTTGTGTGGTTTTGCTTTCATTTTCTTTTGTCTCAATGTACTTTTTCATGACAGCTTCGATTTCTTCATTGACCGATTGGTTTTTTAATAACATATTGTTTAATCTTCATGTTTTCCTATTGTCCTCCTTTGTTTTTCTGTTGTTGATTTCTAGCTTCATGGTGCTGTGGTCAGTAAAGATGCTTGAGGTAATTTCTACCTTCTTAAAATTGCTAAGGTTTCTTTTGTGCCCAACTATATCATGAAACCTGGGAAATGTCCCATGTGCACTTGGAAAGAATGTATATACTATTTTTGGGGGGGTACAATGTTCTGAAAATATCCACCTTGTGTAATATTTCTATTGTATTACTTACGTTTGCTGTTGCCTAATTTCTTTTCTGTCTCGATGATCAGTCTAGTTATGTTAATGCAGTGTTGAAATCTCCAACTATGATTAGATTCCCATCACTATCCCCCTTTATATCTGTTAGTAATTATTTTATGTACTTAGGTGCTCCTCTATTTGGTGCCTATATATTAACGAGTGACTTATCCTCATTTTGGATCACTCCTTCAATCATTATAAAATGTCTTTCTTTATCTTTCTTTATGGACTTTGCTTTAAAAACTCTTGTCTGAAATCAGTACTGCAACACCTGCTTTTTTGGCTTTTCCATTTTTATGAAATACCTTTTTCTATCCTTTCACTCTCAATCTATATGTGTCCTTCTCACTGAAGTGGGTCCTTTGTATGCAGCATACTGAAGGTTCTTGTTTTATTATCCAGCCTGCCACTCTATGACTTTTGACTGTAGCATTTAGTCCATTAACACTTACAATAATCTATGATATGTTTGTGTTTATTGCCATTTGACCTTATCTTCGCTGTTGATTTGGTTTTTCCTCTTTCTTCATTTCATCTTCCTTTTACCGTTTGGTCATTTTCCTTGAAATTATCATGAAATTTATTTAGTTTTAGTGACACCCTGATAAGTTAATGTCTTCTTGTTACCCTTTTATATAATTATTTTATACCATTATTATAACTGCTTTTATTAAACTGATAGTAACAAGATCTCAAACCCATCCTACTGAGAACAAAAATTCTAAATGGAAATACAAAAAAATAAACTCCCTTTTCCTGCCTCCCTCTCCCTCTCTCAATAATTTGTATGTCTTGTTTTAAAATTTGGTGTTTATTTTATTTATAATTCATGAGTTGTCACCTTTCCAGCTGTGAGATTCATATTTCTGTAGCATCCTGCTGCTTTTCTTTTTAGAGTAGAGCGTTCAATAATTCGTTTAGCATGGGTCTAGTGTTGCTAAACTCTTGTAGCTTTTTCTTGTCTGTGAAATCCTTTATGTCTCCTTCTACCATAAAATATAGCCTTTCTGGTTAAATTATCCTAGGGTATATCATTTTTTCATTCAAGGCTCTGAATATATCTTGCCACTACTTTATGTCCTGTAGTATTTGTGTAGTGAAATCAGCTGGGAGCCTTATGGGGATTCCCTTGTAACTCACTCTTGCTATTCTTTTGCTGCCTTTAGGATCATTTCTTTATCCCTGACCCTGGCCATCTTAATTTTATGACTTGCTGTGGGTGTATTTGGGTTCTTCCTGTTTGGGGCATTCTGAGTTTCCTGTACTTGGATATCTGATTCCTTCTTTAAGTTTGGGAAGTTCTCAGTCATGATTTCTTCAAACACCTTTGCAATCCCCTTTGATCTTTTCTCCCCTTCTGGAACTTCTATTATTCCAAGATTGGCATGCTTTCTATTATCCCATGGGTGCCTTATGCTTTTTTCATTTGTTTCCCATTGTTTCCCTTGTAGCTCTTCTGATTGAGTGCTTTCTATTTTACTGTCTTCTAAGTCACTAATTCATTCCTCTACATTATCTAGTCTGCTTTGTGACACCTTAATATCATACCTCATCTCAGTCAATGAGTTTACTTATTCTACTTGGCTCTTCTTTATAGATTACATTTCATTTTTAACATGTTTTATATCTCTAAACACTATCTTGAATTTCCTTCTGTAATTTGATCACTCCTTTTTTTAATTATTGATATAGTAGGTTATCAATACCTATTTCACTAATCGTTCTTTCAGGGGATTTCTCTTATTCTTTTAATTGGGATTGGTTTCTCTGCTTCTTCATCTTGCTCCTACCTCTCTGGCACTGTGGTTTATGGAATAACAGTTATCTACTCTGGTCCTTAAGGAGTTTCTCTATCTAATGTCAATGAATTAATACAACTTAAAAAAGAGAAAAAAGAGAGAGAGACAATGAATTTTAAAGAAGGGGAAATAAATATTTGAAGACATTGTATAATGTATAATAGAAGAGCAAGTTGAAGCAGATTGTTGAAAAATAATAATAATAAATATATTTTTAAATATTTCAAAGGGATGAAAATAGGTGTATATATAATTGCCTAAGAAGTAAAAATTATAGGGTAACAGAAAATGGAACACGTAAAAACAGATTAAAATAAGGCAGTTGTCTGTGTCCTCCTGTAGACTGGGTACATTAAATGTGAAGTCTTTCTGTATTCATCTTGTTTTGGATGCTCATCTTCCTGTTTTCAGAGGCCCTCCATTGGAGCCCTCAACTGTGTTGCTCCCAGTTCCTCTCAGCAAGCAGATCGCTCCAACACCCAACACTGCATCTGGAGCAGCTCTCTTTACTCTGGGCTGGCTTGTCACTGCCCTGCCTGATGCTGCAGTCAGCTGTTGCAGACTGACCAGGCAGGAGTGGGCATCACGCCCTCTCCCAGCACCATGGTCAGGGGCTGCATTCTAGCAGCAAAGTTGGGGGGCCACACGGACCCTCAGGGTGCCAGTTACTCCATCGATCTGTGCCACTATAAGGTCTGCCTCGGGTTTGCATACCAGAAGTGGGCTCAGGGAAGACTGAGGAACAGCACTGTCCCTGGTCTGGCCCAAAATCCAGCTCCTTGTTTGTCTTGGTGAAGCAAGTTCTCTGAGGAACCAGGACAGAATGATCCTATCTGTCTCAGCCTGTAGAGAAGACTGCGTCTGTCCCTTAAGGCTGCTAAGTCCTTAGACGTGGATGCCGATATTGCCCCTGCTGCTGCCTGGGTGCAAAACACCAGAGTGTATGGTGTCTGTGTCTGAGCCCCAGCTCTCTTCACCTAGAAACTTTTGTGTATTTTCAGACATGGTTATGCACCCTTCCACCCACAGGGCACATCTGCCCTGTTGTTTTATGGAGGGCCCAGGTTGTTCTGCCCTGTACACCCACAGCAATGACACAAGACCCCTCCATTCCCCCAGACTGCCTCAGTGCAGCCATCCCCATCTTCCACCCAGCTCATGCAGCATGGCCCTGCCCCCAGCTTCCGGGCTGCACCTTGGGCTGGGTGTCTGTGCCTGTTTTAACTTAATTCTGTCAGTCAACTTATACTCTGTACAGATCCAAGCGTTGGAGGCTCCTCCTCCGTCCAGCCGAACCCTCAGTTGTAGAGTGGAGACCCAGTGAATGAGCGCCAGTCCATTTTTGCAGCTCCTTCCCTGTGGGACCTGTCCCACTCTGTTTTGCCTTTTCTTCTTTCTTTCTTCCTTTCATCCTACCAGATTTTAAGCATCTTTACCTATTGAAAAGGACAATGTTCTGCCAGATTTCTGCAGGTTCTCTGGTTAGCTGAGTGGGTCTGTTGATGTGAGTTTGTTGCATTTGTGGGAAAGGGTGATTATTGAGCATTCTTCTACTCCACAATCATGGCCTCCACCACAAAAGGTCTAACTATATGGTGGAAGATAAACACATCCTAGAAATAGATGGAAGAGTTATTTCATGGAAATGATAAGAAAATGCAGATTGCAATGCTCAACTCATACAAAATACGTTTCAAAATAAGGGCCACAATGAAAGATATATATGAGATTATATAATGAAAAAGAGATCAATGTTAAAATAGGGTATTGCACTCATTAAATTATATATGGACCCAACACCATAGATCCTAACTATATAAAGAAATATTAGTAGACATGAAGGAATTAATTGATTATAAAAGAAAAATTGTAGGTGAATTTAACACCTCACTATTCTGATAGCCAGATCATCCAGAAAGAATATCTGTAAGGAAATAGATGTCTTAATAATATATTAGATCATTTGAACCTATCTGGGTTTTTGGACACTGCATTAGAAAAGCAGAACACATAAACTTTTCAAGTGTGCACAGGATGTTATCTAAGGAAATAACCATTAATTATGTCATGAAAAGTGCCTCAGGAACTTTAAGCAAAGATAGATTACAGCAAGTATTTTTCCATACACATAAGTATGAAACTATGCATCAACTCTAGAAAGAAGAACAGGAAAAGAACAAACATGCGATTAAACCACATCCTTTAAAAAAATAAAATAAAACAAGGTCAATGATGAAATCAAAGAGGTAATAAAATCATACCTAAAGACAAATTACAACGAAAGCACAGCTTCATAAAATGTATGGGATGCAGCAAAGACAAATCTATGAGGGAAGTTTAGAATGATTAAGGCCTTCTACAAGGAACAAGAGAAACCTCACAGAAAGGACGAAGCATACCAACAAAAATAACTAGAAATAAGAACAAACAAAACCTAAAGGCATTAGAATGAGAAATCTTTAATTAATAGGTTGAAAATAAATGATATAAAAATCAAAAATAAGTTAAAATTCCTAAAATCATGAGCTATATTTTTTCTTAAAAATATTAACAAACTGTTAAGCATTTAGCCAGTCTTATCAAGAAATACACAGGGTGGGCCCAAACAAAATAAGAAATGAAACAGTAGAAATAACATCTGATATTACAGAAATAAAAAAAGTTTATGAAATCACTATGAGCAGTAGTGTGACAACCAATTGGATGCCCTAAGATTAATGGACATATTTCTAGATATGTACAGCTTACAAACACTGAATAAAGAGAAAACAGAAAACTTGAAAAGAGCAATCAGTATAAGTTACATGAAATGTATAATTTTGAAAACACCCCTTGAACAAAATGCCTGGTTGCCTTCACTAAAACCTCTTTCCTCCCCAGTATTTCAAAAAATGAAGTAGGAAGGAAAATTCCCAAAGTTATTCTATGAGGCCAACATTATCTTGATAACAAAATCAAAGACACTACCAAAAAATAAGTGAAAATGAAAAGCCAATATCCTTGATGAATATACATTCAAAAATCTTCAAAAGAAAAATTACAAATTAATCCAGCAATATATAGAAAGGATTATGCACGATGATGAGTTGAATTCCTTCCAGAGTCACAAGGATGGTTCAACATACACAAGTCAATCAGCATGAAACATATCTAATAAAGGAAGGACAAATCTCACAGGACCATGTCAATACACACAGAAAAAGCATTTGACAAAATTCAACATACATTCATGACCAGAACTCTCATGAAAGTGAGTATAATGGGAACATCTGTCAGCATAATATAGGAAATTTATAACAATTTATAATAATCAGGGGGAAAAGTGAAAGCATTCTGGGTAAATTAGGGAACAACAAAAAGACTCCTACTCTCACCACTTCTGTTTCATAGTAATACAAGATAGGAAAAGGAAAAGAAAAAGAAGAAAAAGAAACACAAAATGGAAAGAAAGAAGCAAAATTGTCACCAATACTGATGGCATAACAATCTACACAGAGAGTCCGAATGGCTCCAAACTGACTGTTATGAATAATAAATAATTTAAGCAAGAGAGCAGGGTACAAGATTAATGTAAAAAGTCTCCTGCATTTCTGCACATTAATCATGAGATACCCAAAAATGAACGTTGAAAGCAATACTATATAAAATCCCATTCCCTAGAATATCTTGGAATCAATGTAACCTCATATGTGAAAGATCTACACACTGAAAATTATAAAACATTGACAAAGTATTTAAAAATGATTGAAAGAAATGGAAAGATGTCTTGTGCTCTTGGATTGAAAGAGTTCATATTGTTAACATGGCTGTACTACACAAAGAAACCTACAAATATAGTGCAATTAATGTTATGAAGCTGTAGAAATTTCCAAAGAAGCAGAAAAAAATAACTATAAGTTTTAAATGAAACCATTAATAATTGCCAAAATGATCTTGACAAAAAACAAGAAATCTGGAGATATAACCCTCCCAGATACATTACTATATTAAAAAACTACAGTAATAAAAACAGCATGGCATTGGCACAGAGATATAATCAATAAAAACAGAGAGCCTAGAAACAATTCCACACACCTATGAGCAATGAATCTATGATAAAAGAGGCAAAGGTACACAATGGAGAAAATACAGTCTCGTCAATGGGAGGTGTTGGGAAAGCTGGATATCTACATGTAAAACAATGAAATGAGAGCATTCCCTGACAACATATACAAAAATAAACTACAAGTGTATTAAGGACCTAAATGTAAGACCTAATAAATATAAAACTGCTAGAAAGGAATATGGGAGATACACTATTGGATAAATATCATAGGAATATTTTCTTATAACAGTCTCCTAAGGCAAAACATATAAAGCAAAAATAAGCAAGTGAGACCTAAACAAACTTGAAAATTTCTGCACAGCTAAGGACACAATCAATGAAGTGAAAACACTGCCTGTGTAATTGGAGAATATATTGGCAAATAATGCAAGTGACCAGGGTTTAATAGATGTAGGTTAATAGATGTAACATGGATTTAGGTTACACAACTCAATGTGAAAAGTAAAAACCCAATCAAAAACAAGAGCAGAGTAACTGAGTTAATATTTTTCCAAAGAAAACTTACAGATGAGTAACGGGCAGGTGATAAAAATGCTCAACATTACTAATTATTAGGTAATTGAAAATCAAAACCACAATGAGGTATCACTTCACACTGTTCAAGTGGCTATTATAAAAAAGTCTACAAATGGAAAGTGTTGGAGATGATGTGGAGGTAAGAAATCTCTTGTATACACATGGTAGGAATATAAATTGGCAGATCTTCTATGGAAAACAGTATTCATATATCTTTAAAAACTAAAACAGAACTACCATATGAAGCAGTAAGACCTCTCCTAGGAAAAATCTGGGGAAAAAACCCTAAATTGAAAAGGACCAGTGTTCACAACAGCACTGTTTTTAACATGCAAGACTTTGAAGCAATCCAAGAGTCCACAGTAGAGTATGGACTTAAGAAGATATGATGATTCTATAAATATGCAATGGAATATTAGTCAGCCATGAAAAAGTATAACACATTGCTATTTCAGCATCCTGAATGGACATAGTAAATTTTGTGCTTAGTGAAGAAACTTAGACAAAGACAAAAGTATATCATATATTTTATATGTGGAATCTAAAGAATAACAAATATCTATGTACTTCTATCTATAGCTATCTATTGATAAATGACAGATAAATAGAAGGATAGATACATAGATACATGGTAGATAAAAAGATAGATGGATCGATAGATAGACAGATAGATTTTTTTATTGATAGAGACATGGAAGAGAGATAGAGAGTTTAGATACACAAGACTGAAACTTACTGAAAGATATGGGAAAAAATTTATGTTTACCAAAGTGGAAGGGAAGGACAATTTTATGGTACAATATTGAGAGATATAATGTAGTATAAATAAAGGAAATAAGCAACAAGTATAATCTGTATAGATCAGGGAATTATACACAATAACTTATAATAATTGAATGTTAAAAGTACTGTAATAGTTTATAATGCAATATACTCCACAGAGTGGTTGGAATCTCTATGCTGTACATCTGAAACTACAAAATACAGTACATCTACTGTGCTTCAATTAAAAATAAAACATCTCATGTAAAATTTAGTCCTTTATCCGCTGATAGCAGCTTCCTTTAATATTGATTTACTTTTTACCTTTTATGATTACTGTCTCAAATTATTTCTTTTACTCTTGTGAAAATGATACCAGTTTGATGTATATATATTTCTTGCCCCTGATTTCCTATTTTTCTATCTTTAATCCATAGAGTATAGTAGCATTTAAGAACATACCCAAAGAAACAGTTGCAAATTTCTCATGGTGTCTGCTTAGCATTTTCTTCAATGTTTGCATATATTTGCCATTTTATATTTCTTAGAAGACCTCTTTTCTGCACCCCGTGTAAGGTGTCTCAGCTTTGTTTTTTTCATCTCATTCATGTTTTGTTTGTCTGGTAATGTCTTTATTTTCACTTTATATCTAAGTGATAACTGTGCAAGGTAGAGTATTCTTAGGTGAGAGACTTCATATTTCAGTAGTTTGAAAATGCCATTTAATTTACCCTTGGCCAAAGTTTTCTGCTGAGAAATCTGCTGAAAGTCTAATGGGGGATCATTTGTAGATTATCATAATATTTTTTAACTGTCTTTAAAATTTTACTCTGTCATTGACTAGCCAATTTGCATATGACGTATCTTGAAGAAGGTCTCTTTGCCTTAAAGTTATTGGTGTTTTGTTGGCTCACGGATTGTATATCTGTTCCTTACACAGGTTCGAGAAGTTATCAACAATTACATCTTTAAATAAACCATCAGCTACCTTCTAACTTTCTCCTCCCTCCAGGATTTCACTCTAAAGTGCACTTCCTGAAGAAGTCTGATGGCTATTGTAGAATTTCCTCACTTTTTAATATCTTGTATCTCTGCGCTCCTCTATCATTTCTAGTTTTGTATTGGAGAGTTTGTTAAACTCTCTTCCACAAAGGCAGACTGTTCCCAATGCTTTCTGTTGCATTCTTCATCTCAGATATTAAGTTCATCTGGTCCTCCAATAACGTTTGGTTATTTTTTAGTTTCAATCTCTTTGGTAATGTATTCCTTATCAGCGTTTAATTTATTCCTATGCTCACTAAACTGCTATCTGAGTTTTGTTTTTGTATTGAGTTTCTGTATGACATCTATTTGAATTCTCTATTAATTATATGGCAATATACCATGACTTTAAGTTTGTTTGCTGCAGGGTTGATATTATGTGTGTGTGTGCGTGTGCGTATACGTGTGTTTCTGTGTCTTTTTCGGTGTCTGTGTCTGTGTATCTGTGTGTGTGCATGCACTATAATGTTACTGTGATTGGTCATGATCTTGGTAAATTATTGCTCTAAGGACACTAAATAACCGTTTTTGAGTTGGAGCCCTTGTTTTGTTTCCTGGTAGTTTGCAATATTGCACAATTTTCGGTTATACTTACCTGAGCTACCTCATAATATTTCAAAATGGCACATTCCAGTCACTACTGTCTGGATAAAAGATGTGTTTCATTGTCACTTTTTAGACATCTCTGGTAGTTCATGCCACTGTTGTCACTGGTATGGTGAACCCTTCCTTTTATCTGATATCCTTTGAGACTCAGTATACACATTGAGGAAATGTGTAAAGACAGGTGGATAGTTGGAATCAGGCAAGTGCCTTTCCCATGTCCAGTGTTGCAAGGTAACTTGTCTCCACCAATATGAATGGGGAGTTAGGACAGTGTCATGAATGTCTCAGAGTCTGAAGGATGGAATTTCTGTCTCCATTGTGGCTCCCTCCTAGTTACTTGTGACCATGAGTGCTGGTGCATTTGGAGGAAGAAGCTGTGTGAACCACTGAGACCCTGTTTCTACTGGGATCTCTGAGCCTGTGGGCTCAGATACTCTAATAATTGGACCTTGGTTGTAGGCACCAAATCTGCTCTTCCCTCATTTGAGCCTCCATGGTGTGTTTTAGCCCACCAAACTTCAGCTTTACACATGAGTTCTGGAGTTTTGTTTTGTGTTCTAGTTATTTTTGTTGAGATATGAATGTTTTACTTACTGTAGATTTAAGGGGAGAGACAAAAATTGTTTAAACTTATGTCACTTTTTCACAGAATATACTTTTTCATTTAAAAGCTTAAATTCTAATTAGGACATTATAAGAAAAGTAAAGAAAGTGAACAAATCACCCCCCTTAATGTCATAGTACTACAAAATATTTTGATTTTCCTGGGTTATTTCCTTCATTGTTTTCCCCAAATACATGTAAATTTTACTAAAATATATGCCTATAATCTCTTTAAAATCATTTAAATTATTAAAATATTTCTCTGTGTTGTAAATATAGCCCTGTTGCTTCTCTAAATTATAACTGGTAGCTTGCATATTTCTGTCTTCACCATCCTTCTTGTCTGTCCCGAAAGGAAACCACTACTTGGTACACTACACATATATATGTGATTCTGTTCCTGTTTCTTTATGATTATTTCTCTTATATCTTTAGTTTCCTCATATAAGTGATAACTTGGAGTGTTTTTCTCTGTATGACTTATTTTCATATGTACAACACTTTCTGAGTCCAGTCACATTTTTCCAAATGGAAGAATTTTATTTTTTAATATGACAGTGACTAAGTATTTATTATGTTATCTATATCTCACATCTACTTCAGTCAATCATCTGTTGATGGGCAGTTGAATTGTGCATCTATCCTTGGCTATTATAAATGATGGTGTTAAGAACAATGGGGGTAATATATCCTTTAAAGTTAATGTTTTCTTGTTTTTACAGATTTATATCAAAAACTGGAAAAGCTGCAACATATATTGCTTTTATTTCTAGTTTTCTGTGCACTGTTTACACTTTTATAATAGTGGATGCATCAATTTATATTTCCACAAAATGTATACCTGGGTTCCCTTTTATCGACATTCTTATTAATGTTTGTCATTTGAAGCCTTCTTTAATAGCCTTTTTGGTTGCTGTGAGATTATATTTCATTCTGGTTTTGATTTAAGATTTCCTAATGGATAGCAACGTTATGTTTCTTTTTATGTGAATGAAAATCATCCACATGTCTGTTTTTGAAAAATTTCTGTGAAGATCCTTAAACTGTTTTAAAGTTGGGGCCTGTGTTTTAAAATACTTAGTCTAATATACTACATATATATTATGGATATTAACACCTTGTTGGTCTCATTGTCTGAATTTTTTTCCTTCTATTCTGTGTGTTGTCATATGTCTTGTAGAAGGTTTCCTTTGCTCTGCAAAAGGTTTTGCACTTCACACTTATACAAGAAGTAGAATCCCTGTATTACGAAGTAAATCTAATATTTCCTACATAAACTTAAAACTGTTATTGAAAATTTTCTTTTTCTTTTTTTACTTGGGAGACAGATCACCAATAAATATTGCTATGATTTATGTCAAAGTCCATTCTCCTCATGTTTTTGGTCAGAAATTGTATAGTTTCAGGTTTTACATGTAGGAAATTAATCCATTGTTATCTTATTCTGTAGTCTATGAATGGAAGTGCTCATAAATCTTCCTTTTACATGTACTGTCCAGTTTTCCCAGAATTACTTGTTGAAGAGACTGCCTTTTTTCCATTGTATACTCTTGCCTCCTTCATTGTAGACTAATTGACTATATGTGTGTGGGTTTATTTTTGGACTCTTTATTTTTTTCCATTGATATATATGTCTCTTTTAGTAATATATATTGATGTTTTGATTACTCTAGCTTTGTAGTATGTTATAAATTCAGGGAGGATAATACCCAAAGCTTTGTTCATTTTTCAAAGTTAATTTTAGAAAATTTGGTTCTTTCCTATTTTTGTATAAATTTTATTATTTTCTACTTGTTTTGAGAAGAAACATATAGATTCTGTGAGAATAGAAATTTATTAAAAGTAAAAACTTAAGAAAAATTGTAAAATGTGCAGGATAAATCATACAATATTAAAGAACATATGGATTGCTGTAAAAATCAAAGGAAATATATATAAAGAAAAATGACAATAAAAACAAAGTCCATTGGGTATAGCAAAAGCAGTAATAATAACGATTCTTATAGCAAATAATCCCACTTATACAAATAAGAAACATCTCTCTCTTATAATCTTACAAAGATATAGCAAAATAGGAAAAAAAATTGTTAGTAGAAAGAAAGACAGTTGAAAATTCAGAACATAAATAATGTAATGATTAAAAATAGAAACATTCAATCAAACTAAATAATGGCTTTTGAAAGATAAATTAAAATTGATAAACTTTAAACAGACTCATTAGTAAAAAAGAGTACAGATTAATAAGCTCAGAAATAATTGAGAAACTACAGCTTATATCATAGAAATACAAAACATCATATGAAGATACAACAAATTTTATATAAATAAAACATAAACCCTAGAAGAACTATACAATTTCTGAGAAAGACATAATCTCCAGGATGGAATGAGAAATAGAAAATTTGAACAGATTAACACTAATGAAATTGAATATGTCATTAAACAAAATCTCCCAACAAACAAAATTCCAGGCCTAGACAGCTTCACAGGTGAATTCTGCCAAACATTTAGAGAAGAGCTATCACCTATACTTCTCAGAGAATTCCAAAAATTTGGAGAGGAATGAAGGCTTCCTACCCCACCTTTCTGTATCACACTACTACTAAAACTGGAACAAATACCTGATAAAATTACAGGTAAAATACTACTGATAAGTATTGATGTAAAAATCATCACTGAAATGTTAGCAAAGCAAAAAATACATTAACAGGATTATATATTATGATTAAGTCCATTTTAATCCAGGGATGCAAAAGTGATTCATTACCTGCAAATTAATCAATATGATATACTACACTAACAAATTTAAGAATAAAATTTTATAGTCACATCAATAGGGTCATAAAATGTTTTGACAATTCATTAACTATTTAAGATTATATTTTTCCTCAAATTGGGCATGAGGAAACATACCTCAAAACAGTTAAGGTCATATATGACAAGACGTCATCTAACATGACAGTCACTGATTAAAACTGAAAGCATCTCCTGTTAGAGCAGTAAGAAGTCAAGAATGCTCACCCTTACCACTTTTATTCAGTATAGTATTGGTAATTCTAGCCATAGCTATCCAAAATAAAAGGAAATATAATATAGCTAATTAAGAATAGGAATAAAAGTATCTGTTTGCAGATGACATATGTTAAACAGAAATCCTATAGATGGCACCTCAAAACCACTAGGCCTTATCAATGCATTTGGTTAAATTTCAGAATGTGAAATTAACATACAAAAATTTTGCATTTCTGCACACAAGCAACTAGCTAACAGATAGAGAAAGTGAGGAAAATGTCTCAATTAGAGTTGCATTGCAAAAAAAATTCTAGAAATATATTGAACCAAGGAGGTAAAAGACCTGTACACAGAAAACTATAAAATATTTATAACAGAAATTGAAGATAATGCAAACAGATAAAAGGATATACTGTATACATTAATGAAGAAAAAAATATTGTTTAAATGACAGTACTAGCCAAGAAAATACATTAATTAAATCCAGTGCCTATCAAAATACGAAGGGCATTTTCAGAATTTATAATAAATAATTTTAAAAATTACATTTAAACACAAAAGAATTGAAGTCACTAAAAATAAAAGAAAAGAAAGAAAACAAACAATAAACACAAACATATTTGACAAAGAACAGAGAAGATGTATCACTTTCCCTATTTTAAAACTATAATAAAAAGCTACAGTAATAAAAAGGATATGGTAGTGGCACAGAACAAAGAAAATAATGGAACACAAAAATGCCTGAAAATGAAATCAGACACTTATGGTCACTTAGCCCATTACTAAAAATGGATATAGAGTGGGGAAAGGTAATCAACAGGAATATGAAACCGGTCAACATCACTAACCATCAGAAAAATGCAAGTCCAAGGCACAAAAGATTGTATATCAGTCCTGTCATAATGAATATTATTGAAAAAATTACACATAAATATGTTGGTGCGGAGGTAAGAAAAACAACCCTGATGCACTGCTGGATTGAATGTAAATTTGTGCTGCCACTGTGGAAAACAGTATGCAGTTTTATCTACAAATTCAAAATGAAATATAATCCAACATTTCCATATCTGGATACTTATTCTAAGAAAATAAAAACAAAAACCAGAAAAGATAAATTCAAACCTATATTCACTGCAGCATTATTTACAATAGAGAGGATATAGAAGCAAATTAATTGTTCAGCAATAGATAATGGATAAAGAAAGTGTGTGTTTATAGTATATATATCTACCAATGTATAATTTTTATTTTTATATTTTATAGACTATCTATATTTATATATATATACATATATATATATATATACATATATGCACACACAGATAAATATACTTTGGGTTATTACTCAGCTATGAAAAGAATAAGTTCTTCATTTGCAAAAAGAGGGTAGACCAAGAGGGTAATATGCTAAGTGAAATAATTCAGAAAGAGAATGACAAATGCTGTATGATTTTACTCTTATTGGAATTTAAAGAAATGAACATAACACAACAGAAAAGGACATATAGATATACAAAGAAACAGGTTGTTCACAAGAAGGAGGAAAAAGGTGTAAGGAAAAACAAATATTTGACGGAAATTAAGAGAGAAAATTTTCCAGTTGCAAATTAAATGAGTCAGGGGCAAGAAATGTGCTGTATGGGGTATAGTAAATAAATATGAAATATCTTTAGATAGCAACATATCGTAACTAGATATATTCTTGTGATCAGTTTGAAATTTACTAAATATAGCAAACAGTATGTTGTGTAAGAGGAACTAAAACAGTTTATAAATTAAAGTACACTTTAAAAACTAACATTCTTTTAGAGAAAAAATTAGATTTGTAGTTAACAGAGGCAGGGGTTGGGAATGGTGGATTTGATTAATGCACTCAAAAGCCACAAACCGCCAGCTGTAAAACAAATGTGTCCTAGGGATGCCCCAAATTAACATGAAAATTACAATTAATACTGCTTTATGTTATATATGAATGTTGTTAAGGGACTAGACCCTATGTTTTCTCATCACAACAAAAAGGCAAATTGTATCTCTTTAAAATTGTATCTAAATGAGATAATGAATTCTCCCTAAAGTTGCTATGATATTTATTTCATGAAACTTGTAAATCAAATCACTATCCTGTTCACCTAAACTTACACAATATTCTACACAAATTATATCTCAATAGAATCAGAAGGAAAAATGGAAAGTCAATATTGAATTATTCCCATAACATTTCTCATGATTTCTTCTGCAGCAAGTAAACTTGAGTCATGATATACTTATCCAAGGTAAAGATACTAATAAATAAGTGATTCTAATAAATAATATATAAAGATACTAATAAAATAAGTGTTTTACCATGACTTAAACTTCCTTCATGTTAGCCTACTGCTCCTGTAGGCATCAAAATTTCACTTTGTGTATTCATCTGAGATTAGGAAATGGATACAAATTTTTAACTGGCTGCTCTTTCTCTGAGATATAAAGTTCACTATCTCTGACCGATGGTCTCATCTCCCCTAAAGCATCTGTAAGAAATGAACATACTAGGTTGCTAAATATCTCAGTATGGTAAAATCTCACAACTCCTAAAATTCTTAACTGTTTTACTATGGGAATGCAATAATGACAAAAACATGATTTTGGATAACAATGTGGTGTTTTTTCTCATGGTTGCATTATGGGATGTGAGGATAATCGCTGAGATCCACAACAAACATTCTTACTCAAGTGCTTGGCAAAGAAGTATAAAGGTTCTGGTTTATTAGGACTGAGGACTGCTTTCAAAATGATGACTATGCACACTCTATTCCAGGTAGTACAAGGAAAAAAGGTTTTCGCAATTTCTAGGTGAACGGGAATAAGTCAGTTGTTCAGTCACTCTAAATTAGTCAACGGGTGTTCAAAGCCAAAATAAGTTGTGTCAACAATGAGAATTAGAAGAAAAAAGAAATTAGACATAAGCTTAAATTAAAAATGAAACACAGTCCTGTGCTGGGCTCTGGGGACTGGAGAATGTATATGCCTCTGTCCAATTCAAGGTTCAGTGGCTTGGCCCTCGCATCAGCTCAGGATTCAATGAACAGGTAACAATTAGTATACTGGGAAATATAATATACCTCTCCCTGACTGGAAGAAAATCTGGTGGCTCAATGAACCTCTTAATTCACAGATATTCTGCCAGATGCAGAACAATAATTTAATGATGACTCAACTAAGAAAAACGTAGTTACTGCTTAACAATTCATCTTCACACACACACAAAGTGGTAGACAGATTTGTAGTATTTAGTGGGAAGTGTTTTGTGTGCCGAGCTCAGAGAATAGTTTTCAAAGCACCAGCCAACTTTTGTACTTTTGCCAATAGTCTAGATTTTCCCAGGTAGAAAACTACAGATGGACAAACAAACAATATTCTTCCTTAGGGTTTCTAATTTTTAAAGTAAACTGTAGCTTTTGAGTTATCATAATAGAACCTTGTTCAGATGATCACGGTAAAATCCACTGTCTGATAAGAGAGCTGGAAACTAGCTGCTGAACCAGCCCATCTGAACTCCAGACTGCTAATGTAAACAACAACATAGCCACCATCAGAGTTGAGCTGACAAACTTAAAACTTGATGTTTCTGTTGTAGGATAAACCACTGCTGTCCAGACACAGATCTCCTGCTGCAAGTGGTCTCCTTTCTTCTCTTAGTAAAGGACAAATTGATGGGATGTTGCAAGAGCTTACCCTGGACCTTTTGCCCTTTCTCCAGATTATCAAAGGCTTTCTTCACAACTGGTGACATGTTTTCAGGACCCAATGTTGCCATTCCAGTCTTATCCGCTGACATTGGCTGCATGATTATGAGCAGAAGACTTAGAAACCCTTAACTTGCCTACAATTTTTCCAACACTACAGGTCATTTCACATTCTGAAAATGCTTCACCTTTTATTTTAAATTAATGGGAAATTGTCAAATTCTTCCATGAATATTTTATATTTCCTAATATCTGCAGAAATTTGGTATTCTTGCAGTTGAACAAATTTTTAATTCCACAAGCCTCACCTCTTTCTAGTCCACACATTTTAGATTGCAATTTGGTTGCTGAATATGACCACCCCAACCAAGTTTCTAGTACCTCTTAGATACTACCTGTGTGAATGTTAGAAGGGGCACAAGTTATGTGGGGTGCATAAACCTACATTAAATATTTGCAATAGCAGTGTCTCTTATGGACAAAGCTCTGATTCTAAGAAGTAAATTAATTAGAAGTCAGTATAGTTATTGGTATGGGGAAGAGAATCAGCTATTCTGCGGTGGGTGGGTGATGAAGAGACAGGAAAAAATGCAGCAAGTGAAAATTGAATGCTTTAGGCCTCTGGAGGCATGAATTAAGAAGAAAATAATACTTTGTCTCCTGTACTTACCTCCACTTACTGTCTTGAGTGACTAGTCCTTGGGCTATGAAAAGAGCTAGTTTGTGGTGAAGAGTAAAGACTATAACAAAATAGTTTGAAAACCATGAGAGTTTTGTTGTTTCAGGAAAGTAGATTTTGCTTAAAGTACACATGTATTTTTCATTCACTAAATACTAAAATGCATCCTGTGACATGTACTGTGCTTACTGTGTTGGTATCCAAGTTAGACAAGGAAAGGCGGATAGACAGAAGACATCTGAAGGAGGTAGTTTCTGTGTTGAGACTTGGAAATTTATGTAGGTAAAAGGAGGACACCCAAAGTCCAGTGATGAGCTGGATCAATAGTGGTGAGGTAGCAGCTAAAATAGTTGACAAGTATTTGTCTGGATGTATCTCCAGATACAGTGAAACATAAAGATATGCCAAGGAACTCAGATGCCAGATTTATAAAGAAATGACAAAACTAACTTGAGTTTGTGTGCTTAGAGTTGGAAAGGCATTAATTGCCACACTGAGGATGTAAGCTTGTCTTTGGCTGGAACATAAAAGCAACATTAAATATCGACTAGAAAATATAGCGTAGACTCTTGAGGGCAGGAAATGAAAGAACCAATTTGAATGCTTTTAGGACAGCACAAAGAAGACCATAGATAAAATTACTTCTTAAATTCGACCATAGGCTGAAAGTGCCATCTGAGGCTATATCATGTGACCTTTATGATTTCAGGCATGACATAAGAGAGACCATGATCCCTGGGCTGGTTCCTGCATTTATCTTCTGTTCCAACCCATCCTAATTTAACACTTTTAATCCTTTCCAGGATGAACCAGGAACCACTTAGTACTTTTCCCTCTCTCCATGTTTTAGTCTTTCTCCAAATTCTTCCTTTTTTTCTTTTTCCTTACAAGAAATTATTTAAATTAACTCCAATATTGTTCCATCAAATGATCATATCAATCAAATAACTCTTTTTTATTTAAATAGTAAATTTGTCTCCCATTGAACTCTTAACACTATTTTAAAAAAAATAAGATAAATACAGGTACACATCTATTTTTATTGTTCAAATAAGAAAATTACAGATATTTGTTGACATTTGCCAACATCAATTTTAATCTTTGTTTTCCTGCATAATCTGTTAGTCCTCTGGTAGATCAGTTGTAATTAGTATGACGTTCATAAACTGAAGATGTCTAATGAGTTGGCCTTGAAAGAGAGTTAGCTGATGTATCAACTATCACTGGCAAGGAAACCATGGGTTGATCCCTGGTTTAAGTTTAGAAAATCGACCTTCATTGGCAGATATGTTGTGATATATATTTGGAAAAAAAGAAGGCTCCACCATGTGTCCAGAATAATTCCTCTTTATGGAGACAAGATGCTGTACTGAGAATTAGAATTTGTAATTGTAATGAAGTTCAAAACACGGCCATTTGCTTCAGTGTAGCTGCTTTGAGAGGGCCCGTGGACAGTGGTCATCTGATTTAAAATAGCACATTGATCCAATGCAATTTGTTCTGGTGGTCTAACTGACATTGATTATGGAGGAGAAAAATCACCTCTCATCGGGTTACTTGTATCACCATTTCTGTGGCTAGTAGAGGGCTTTATTATTAGAGGCATGTTTAAATTTGCAGAAGGTAAAAATGCACTTTCTCCACTAGTGTAAGCCACAAAACCAGAAATATGATTATCCAAATTACCCACTGCTTTATAGTGCTTCTTGTTGAAATCTTCAGCCAATGAAGATACCAGGGAGGCATTTTTAATCCCTACTTTTCTTTTTATTTTCACTAAAATCTGGGGACAGCCTCGTTTAAAATTTGTATTATGATAGAACTGCAGCTACAACCAAAGTAGGAAGATTTAAATAATAGTTTAAACCAAAATACAACACTACAATAAGCCTAACTTATAAAACCTCAGATTTCACGTTTACTATGCAAAGATATTATAATCAAAATATGAATATTGCTGATGATTTTGAAGATCCTTTTTGGAAAATACACATTTAAATAGTATAGTCATTAATTTAAAGGATTAGCATTTGCAGTAACAGTGAATGCCACTTTTGAAAAGCAGCTTTGATACCTTTATTTAGATTTCTGTTAAGATTCATAGTTGCCAGCAAAGTTTCTTATCATCTGAATGCTTTAGCCACTGTCCTCATTTTTTAGAAAAAATAAAGTATTTTAGCCTTAGTAGTTTCATATAATTTTCAAAGTTTATCTTTACATTTATATTACCATAGACTGATGTACAAAATAAAATTTTATATATAAGTTACCATGTGGTAACTAAAGTTTCTGAATACTTTGCTTAAAACAGAGACTTATTTTCTTCTGCCAGAAACTCTGCTAGACAAGCAGATCTTTGAAAGTTCTGCCACAATTTATTAAAACCATAAAGGTTAAGCTGGCTAACTAAACTTTTCATACTTCCAGTTTCAAATACTTTGAAAGGGACCTTTCTTTCCAAAACTTCCTTCTTCAAGACATCTTCATCAATCACTATGGAAGTTCCATTATCATCCCACCAGACAGATTTAAATTGGTCACTCCCAGCCATTTTCCAGAGTTTTCTTGGAAATGTCAGAGAACGAAAATCATTATCTTCATCTGATTCAGAGACAGAATTTGTGTAAAATGGCCTTTTTATCAAGAATTCATAAGACAAAGTCTGAAAAGCATTTTCTTCAATCATAGATCTCAAGTCCAAGTCTCCAGAGATTGTTTGATCACGCAATAGAGATCTACCGGAATTTCCTGAACCACTTGGTCCGTCTTTACGAGACACATCTTGAATTTCTGAAGAAATGTGTGTCATTATATATAAATTTTTCTACAGCTACTTTTCTAATCTGCATGATTTTGAGCACTGCAGCTTCAAATGCTGCTTTGGCAGGCCTGCACAGATAAACTGCTAGGCCATCAAAATTGTTCTCAACCTGAGTAGCTGTGACATCACAAAATGACTGGTCTCCTAGCAACTCAAGTGTAACTTTCAGCCAGTGTTTACTTCTCATTCATCCAGTTAAAATGAAGCATATATGATGCTTATTTTTACACTTTGATCTGCAAATTTTACCAAACAAAATCTTTTTAAATAATTTAATTTTGGGGTCTATTAAATAAAATCTATCTCCATACATTTGTACACAAATTTATAACAGATTGGTAAACAGAGAATAAATAATGCAGAAAATATATAAAATAATTTTAAAGTTTTGGAATTTAGAGTGAAATTTGTGTAAAACCTGTACAGAATATGTATAACTATTTCCATCATCATTTGTAAATAAACTGAAACATAATTTAATTTGGAAATGGAAGTAGGTATTTATCTGTGTACTTTACAATAAGTAGCTCTATATTCAAAACATGAGTTGAATAAATATCAGTTTATGTGTTATGTTTATAAATAAATGGCTAATATTTATGAAATAAATTTAGATTAATCTAATCAATCAAATTTAAAAATCCCACAGGGGGAAATTTTGTTTTAAATTGTAATTCAGTGCTATAATTAAAACCAATGTAATTTAATATTCAACATTAAAAATGCAAAAGAGACAATCTTATTGTATATTTACAAATTTTTTTTGTTTGCCATTCTTTCACTCAGAAGTTTATCAGTCCCTAGAAGTAGTAAATTTTCTTGTCATCTTTGTAGTACATACTCTTGGGGTTTCTGTTAAGTGTTCCAAAACGATATTGAAAAATAGACTTATGCAAAAGATCCTGGGTTCAATAAACGTTGCCTCCATTTTGGGGCAAACAAACAATCAAAAAACAAAGATGTAACACTATATGTCGTTTGGGGTGGAAAAGACCAGGTCTTGCATTTTAGGAAGCAATATGTTTCTCAGTCCAGAAACAGTTGACTTTGTTAGTATAATACGGCATTTAAAGGCAAGTGTTTTGTGCACTAATTGTAAATAATAGCTATGTTCTGAATCAGTTAACTGTAGTAAATCCAGTTCTACCAAAATTATATATTTATTTAGAAATAAATTCCACTAAAATTAAACCAAATTCAAAATGAGAGATATAATTTTTAAATAAATAAATGTACCTTCAAGCTACAATGTAAAGTTTTCCTTCAGTATCTGTAAATTTCATTCTAAATAAATATTAGCAACCTGAATTCATGGCATATTATACGTAGTATAAACTATTGTTAAGTTGGATTTAGTCCTGATTCATAAATACTATTTAACATATACAAATGAATATATGTGATACCATCCCTTTAAAAAACAAAGAATTCAAAAATAACATTCTTAAAATATGTAGGAAAATTATTGACAGATCTCATCTTAACTTTTTTATAAAAATATTCTTAAATTCACTCTAGATAGAATGTAACTAAGAATAATATAAGCCATATATGGAAAATCCATGACATATCAATTTCAATGTTAACATGCAGGAAGGTTTTCCTCTGGTCCAGTAATAAGAAAAAGTAGCTCATTTTCACAAGTCCTAAATTACACTACTAGTAGTCCTAGCCAGAACAACTAGTCAAGAAAAAATATAAAATTCATACAACATGTAGTAAAGCAGTGAAGTTCTTACAGATGACATAATTATGCATAGATAGAAAACTCCATAGACTCCTCCATTGACTGTTTGAAATGATGAACAAACTTAGTAAACTTGCAGAACACAAAATCAATATACAAATATCCGTTGAATTTTTGTATAGTAACAACACATTATCAGGAAGAGAAATTAGGAAAACTATTTTGTGTAAATTTATGTTAAAAAGTATAAAAGAGGAATACATTTGGTAAGTGAAATAAAAGATCTAAACATAGATCTATAAATTAAAGGTGTAAGAAACATAAGTAAACCAAAATAAATAAAAGATATTCTGTGCTCATTGATTGTATATAATGTGAGGAAATACTTTAATCTATCTTTCATATGATCAATCTCCCCAGCACTACATATTGAGGAGAATGTCTTTTCTTCATTTTATACTCTTGCTTCCTTTTTCATGGGTTAATTGATCATTCATGTGAGGGATTATATCTGGTTGCTCTATTCTCTTCTTTTGATTGGTGTCTGTTTTTGAGCCAGTATCATGCTGTTTTAATTATTAAAGCTTTGTAGGACAGTTTAACATGGGAGAGGTTTACACCATTACATTTAATACTCTTTTTAAAGTTTATTTTGGCAACTCATGATCATTGTGGTTACATATAAACTTTAAAATTATTTGTTCTATATATTGGAAAATCTCATGGGTATTTTGACATGAATCACACTAAATGTAGATTGCTTTGTGTAGTATAGTTGTTTCAAACACATTGTTTCACAGCTTTAACTTAAGAGATCATTTCATTTCTTTCGACCAGTTTTAATTTCCTTTATGAATGTTTCCTGTTTTTTAACGTATAAGATTTCACCATATTTGTTATCTTCATTTATAGGTGTTCTTTACATTTATATATAATTATATACATATTTGTAAACTCGTTTCCTACACAAAAACAGCAGGCAGAAGACAGTGGCAAGACATATTCAAAGTCCTGAATGAAAGAAAGCTGTAATCTAAGATACTTAATCAAGCACGGCTATCTTTTAGAATAGAAGGAGAGATAAATAACTTCCACACAAGCAAATACTTAAAGAATTAGCAAAAGAAAAGAATTAAAGAAAGATCTACTCTAAATAATAAAGAAGCAGGATGCTATAGAAAAGAGAAAGGCATAATTATAAGGCAATATCTACAGTGACTTACAACAGAAAAAATATGATGTTGTAAAAAAGGACATCAAAAATTTTAAGGGTCAAAGAGTGAAACAGGAACATACAGAGTGTTTTTGTCTTGTTTCTGTTCTCTGTAGGATGGGTTTGAGTTTGTGTTCTTATCAGTTAAAATAAACAAATATAGTACGTGTCAATATACATACAAAACAAGGTAATGATAAGTCAAAAGCTTACAATGAAGTCACAAAGACATAAAGAAACCAAGGTAATAAAATGAAACTGATCAAGCCACAAAAACAAAAAGAAATGAACAAAAAGAAAATATCATATCAACTGGAGAATGAAGTTCAATATGGAAATAAACACCAGTCTATCAATAATTATCACAATTGTTAATGGACTTAGTGCTTCAAACAAAAGATATATAGTCATATGTAATAATATAACAAGACCCTACATTATGAAGCATAGAGGAGACCCACTTTAGTAAGAGGAACACACATCCATTGAAAGTCAGAAGGTGGAAAAATATATTCCAGCAAATGCACATGACAAGAAAGCAGGACTAGCAGTATTGACTTCACAAAAAGAGACTTTACAAACTGACCATAGAGAAAGATAAACAAGGACATGATATAATGATTAAAGGAACAAATCAAAATGAGGGTATTATACTCATTAAGATATATGCACTCAATATAGGAGCAATTAAATACATAAAGCAAACACTAATAGATAAAAATAGAGAAATCCCTGGGAACACAATCAAATTAGGAGACTATAACCCCCCATTACCATCACTGGACTGGTCTTTCACACAGAAAATTAAAAAGGGATCAAAGATACTAAAATAAATTATAAAATAATTGGAGATGCTTGATAATTTCAAAACAGTACTTCTCCCCAAAACAGAATATACATTCTTTTCCTGTGCACAAGGAACATTTCCTATGAAAGATTATGTACTCAGGCACTTAAGAAGCCTCAACAAATTTAAGAAGATAAAAATTATTTCAAGCATCTTTTCTGAGTATAATACCATGAAACTAGAATTCAATCACAGAAAAACAGGGAGAAAAAATGACAGCATCCAGATTAAAAAACATGACACAAAAACAAGGGGGGAGGTGATGAAATAAAAGTAGAAATTAAAAAATATCTTCGGAAATATGAAAAAACACTGCACAGATTCTATGGAATACTGTTAAAACAGGCTTAAGAGGGAAGTTCATAGTGACAAGGCCCTCCTCAAATAGAACCAGAATTTCAAATAAATAATCTAACGTTCTAGGTAAACTAATCAAGAAAAGAAGAGCAAACAAAACCAAAAGTCAACAGAAAGAGGGAAAAAATAAAGATCAAGGAAGAAATAATTGAAATAAAAAATAGAAAAAATCAATCAATCTCTATTTTGAAATAGTAAACAAAATTGACAAATCTCTGGACCCGCTCACTAACAAGAAAGAGAGAGAACACAAATAAATTAGAAATGACAATGGAGAAACTATGAAGAGTACAACAAATTTACAAAAAATCATAAGGGAATACCATGAGCAACTGTATGCAAACTGGATACCCAGGAAGAAATGGAGAAGTTTTTGAAAACATTCAGCCCACCAATATTGCATCAAGGGGAGAAGTTACACACTTGAACACACAGATCACCAGAATTGGAATGGAATTATCAATAAAATAAAAAAAAATCTCTGCAAACAAAATTCAAACGCAAATAGCTTCAATGGTGATATTGATGAAATATACAAAGAAAAATCCATACCAGTCCTCCTCAAACTCTTCCAAATGATTGATAGGGAGATAGTACTCCCAAACTCACACCATAAGGCCAAGAGCAACTTGATACCAAAACCAGACAAAGACACTACCCAAAAAGAAAACTATAGACAAATATCATTGATAAACATAGAAGGAAAATCCTTGAGAAATTATTAACAAACAAAATCCAAGCGCATGTAAAAAAAAGACCATGAACCATCGACAAGTTAGGTTCATCCCAGGAACACAAGGATGGTTGAACATATTCAAATTAATCAATCAATTGTGATACTCCGTATCAAAAAAAGAGAAGACAAAAATGATATGATCATATCAGTAGATGCAGAAAAAGCATTTGACAAAATTTAACATCTATTTGCAATAAAAGTTCTTATCACAGTGGGTATAGAGGGACCATATCTCAACATAAAGAAAGCTATTTATGACAAACTTATACCCAGCAAAATACTCAGTGTTGAAAAACTGGAACCCTTCCCACAAAAACCTGAGACAAGACAAGGATGCCCATTCTCTCAATTTCAATTAAATATAGTCTTGGAATTCCTAGCCACAATGATCAGGCAAGAAAAGCAAATAAAAGGATTCAGACTGGAAAAGAAGAGGTAAAATTGTCATGATATGAAGACATGACACTATATATAGAAAACTGTAAAAGCTTCACAAAAAATACTTAGGCTAAAAAAGGAACTGGGCAAGGTAGCCAGATTAATGTACAAAAACCAAATACATTTATTTACACTACCATTGAATCAACAGGAAAACAAAGCATAGAAACAACCCATTTTATTACTGCACCCAAAATTTTAATATGCTTAAGAATATCTCTGACCAAGGAGGTGAATGACTTGTACTTGGAGAACAAGAAAACATTGATTGAGGAAATCAAGAAAGATTTGAAGAATTGAAAAGATACCCAAAGGTCTCACAATGGAAGAAATAATATTGCTAAAATGGCCATACTACCCTAGGCAATCCACAGACTTAATCTGAGTTCCTATCAAATTAATCAAAACATTTCTTTTTAGGACTGAAACAAATGATCATAAGAATTATATACATAAAATAAAGATCCATAATTTCCAAAACAATATTGAAGACAAAGTAAGAGGCTGGAGCAATAACCTGCCTGGTCTCCATACACTATTGCAGAGCTACAATAATAAAAACGACATGATATTGGTACCGAAACAGGCATATGGATCAGTGGAACAGAATAGAGACCCTACAAATAAATGTGCAGGCCTAAGTTGAATTTAATCTTTGACCGAGTAGCCAAGAATATGACACAGAAAAGGCCATCTCTTCACCAACTGGTGTTGGGAAAACTGGATAGAAGCATGCAGAGTAATAGGGTTAGAACACTCCTTCACTCCATACACAAGAATAATCTCAAAATGACTTGAAGACTTAAATGTAAGGCAAGACACAGAAAATATCCTATGAGAAAACATACGCAAAACACTCTGAGATAAATCTCAGCAATGATCTCCTAGAACAGCCTACCCAGGTAATGGAAGTAAGAGCAAAATTAATAAATAGGACCTAATTAAACTTATAAGCTTTTGCACAGCAAATGGAAACATAAACAATGTAAAATGACAACCTAAAGGATTAAAGAAAATATTTAGAAGTGATGCAACTGACAAAGGCTAAATTTCCAAAATATAAAGGGTTCAAACAACCTAATAAAAATACTTAAAAAAAAGAAACCCAATCTGAAAATGGGCAGTAGCCCTAAACAAGCAATTCTCCAGTAGAGACATACAAATGCCACACAGATATATGAAAAAAAATTGCTCACTATCATTATCAGAGAAGGGTAATTCAAAACTCTAATGAAGTATAACCTCACAATAGTCAAAATGGCCATCATTCAAAAGTCCACCCACAATAAATGCTGAGGAAGCTGCAGAGAAAGTGAACCCTCCTAGACTGTTGGTAGGAATGTAGTTTGGTGCAGTCACTGTGGAAAACAAGATGGGAATTCCTCAAAAGAATAAAAATAGACTTAACATAAAATCCAGCAATCCCACTTCTGGGTATATATGAACGAGAACCCTGATTCAAAATGTCACCTGCACCCCAATGTTTTAAGCAGTGCTATATACAACAGCCACGACATGGAAGCACCCTAATTGTCCATCAACAGATAACAGTATACAGAATTTATACCATATTTACACAATGGAATAATATTCTGCCAGAAAAAATGACAAAACAATTATGTTTGCAGCAAAATGGATGTCCCCATAATGTGTTTATCAAATTGAAGTAAGCCAGAAAGAGAAAGAAAAATAATACACGACATGAAGTATGTAGAACCTTAAAAAAAATTTGGATGAGAACACTAT
Source organism: Vicugna pacos (assembly GCF_048564905.1). NCBI lineage: Eukaryota > Metazoa > Chordata > Mammalia > Artiodactyla > Camelidae > Vicugna > Vicugna pacos. Next base: position 63,191,903 of record NW_027328741.1, on the reverse strand, counting down.
GATTTCATCTACAAAACTGAAACACACTTGCAGATCTACTTAATCATCTTATGATTACTGCTGAAAGGGGCTAGGAGAGGATATATTTGAGAGCTGTAGAATTATAAATGTTATCCACTATGTATAAAAATAGATTTATTCAAAATGTCTTTTGTATGACACAGGGCAGTATGTTAAATATTGTGAAGTTAAATTTAATGGGCACACAAATATATGCATGAAGTGGGACACTATGCTATACACCAAAGATTGACACATTGTAAATGGCAGTACTTCAATGATAAACAAATGAATAAATAAGTAAATAAGTAATTTAAATAAATAAATAAATAAATAGTATTTAATGATAAAAGAAATACAAAGAATCACACTACTTAACTTTACATATCAAGAATCTAGGAGAAAACAGAAAGAATAAAAAAGAAAACTGAATGAATGAGAGTAAGGCAAATAACAAGAGAAACAAATGAAAAGATAAGAAAAAAATACCTAAGTCTGTTTGTTTTAAACATAAAGTGGACAAACGTTTAGTTTGGCTAAGAAAAAAAAGACTCAAATAAAATTAGAAATAAAAGAGAAGATATTACAACTGATGTAGTGATGCATAGCATCATAAGAAATTACCACTAGCCAACAATTTGAAAGACCTAGTACAAAAGACAAATTCCCAGAAACATATCTCTTCCAATATTGAATCAAGAAGAAATTAGAAATTTAAGTAGAGTAAAAGTTTGTATGAGTAAATCAGTTATCCAAACCTCTCAAACCAGAAAATATTTACAAGATGACTTTACTGGTTAATTCTGTCATACATTTGAAGAAAATTTCTCACCAATTCTTCCCCAAACCTTCCAAGAATTTGAAGGGGATGAAAGTATCCCAATTTGTTTAATGATGCCAGCTTTATTTGCATGAAAATGCTAGAAAGGACATTATAAGCAAAATATAGAATATTTTCTCTGATGTACATATGTACCAAAATTCTAAACAAAATACAAGCAAAATGAATTCAACAACACATTTAACGTATCATACATATACATGAGTAAAGGGATTTATCCCTGGGTTTAAGGATACTTCAAAATATTCAACTCAATAAAGGTGACACACCACACTAATTCAATGAGAAATAAAACTCACATAATCATCTCAATAGGTGCAGAAATAATATTATACATAATGCAACATCCTTTTAAGGTACTCAAAATAAATTAATTAACCCTGTCAGTGGCACGATAACATATACACACAAACACTGTGTGGAGAGAAGTGAAGCAGTTCTCTCTTTATTGATTCTTAGAAAAAGGGTTTATATAGGACTTGCACAATGCCTCACATATCATCTAAGTTATAACAATGTTAATAATCTTAAGCTGTTTTTGTCCCCATGCTCCCGCATAAGCACAGAAAGTTAAATGATAAAGGATTGTTTTAAAGTTCATCACGGAACTTCATTAAGTAGGACATCTCTTATCCAGCTGGCTGTGCCTGTCTTTCGTTGTCCTCCTCTGAGGATCTTATCCAGCATAGGCTATCCAGCCACCCACACTGGGTGCATTGAGTAGGCCATTTCTTATCCACCCTGGATATGTGACATTCCTCACAGTTTGTTTATCAGTTCAGCCCATGGGCTTATTCTCTAGAGCCTTCAGGCAGGGGCCTACAAACCCAACATCCCTTGACAGAAAAATGGATGAAGAAAATTTGATGTATATATGCAGTGGAATCAATACTTTGCATTCCTATCAACAGTGTCCACGGTGTAATATTTCTCCACAATCTCACCAACATCTATTTCTTTTCTTTTTGATGAGAGCCTTCTGACAAGTGTGAGGTCTTGTCTCATTTTTGGTTTATAACTTTCTTAAAAGTTTATAACTCTGAAAATACTTTCATGTGTCATTTAGCCAACTCTATGTTTTCTACAGATAATTGATTCAGATTGATCTATTCAGTTCCAATGGACTTTTTTTTTTGAATAGATTGTTTGGTCTTTTTTGTTGTTGTTGTGTGAGTTTGCCCTGTATTTTGGATATTAACACTTGAATGAAAAATATCACTTGCAAATATATTCTCCCATTGTGTTGGTTGAGTTTTCATTTTATTGGTCATTTCTTCTGCAGTGTAAATCTGTGTAGACTGATACAATCATATTTTGTTAGTTTTGCTTCTGCTTCCCTTGCCAGAGGAGACATATGTAGAATCATATTAAGTCAAGTGTACTTCTTATGATTTATCCTAGGATTCTTTGTCTTCAGGTTTTATGATTTATATGCCCAGGAGTGGGATTGCTGGGTCATATGATAGGTCTATTTTTATTATTTGAAGGAAAATCCATACTGTTTCCAAAGTGGTTGCACCAATTTTCATTACCACCAAGAGCGTTGGAGTGTCCCTTTCTCTCTACAACCTTCACAGTCTTTATTATTTGTAGACATTTTGATGACAACCCTTCTCAATAGTGTGAGGTAAAACATTATTTTATTTTTGTCTTGCCTTTGTATAATGATTAGCAATGTGAGCAAGTTTTTAGGTTCCTGTTTGTCATCTGTGTGCCTTTTGTAGAGAATAGACTTCTGCTCATTTTCTGGCTGAGTTGTTTGTAGATTTTTGAAATGGAGTTGTATGAACGATGTGTGTATTTTAGAAATTAGCCTCTTGTTGATTGCATTGTTTCCTAATGTTTTCTCCCATTTGGAAGCTCATCTTTTGACTCTGTTTATTATGCTCTGTAGAAGTTTTAAGTTTAATTAGGACATATTTGATTATTTTGCTTTTATTGTTTTCAGCTTGGGAGAATGATATAGGAAAATTTTACAATTTATCTATTGTTTTACCTATGTTAGTTTCCATGTGTTTTATTGTGTCATGTATTAGATTCAGATATTTAAAACATTTTGAGTTTATTTTTGCACAGTGTGGTGAGTGTTCTTATTTCATTGATTTATATGTAGTTGTCTAACTTTCTCAACATCACTTGCTGATGACTGTATTTTTGGCAATGTATATTTTTGTTTCTTTTGTCATAGTTTAGTTGACCATATGTGTGATGTTTTATTTCTGCCTCTGTGTTCTGTTCCAGTGATAAAGATATTTGTTTGTTTTCCAGTATTGTGCTGTTTTGATAACTGTATTTTTGTAATATATTCTGAGATCTAGGATGGTTATGCTTTTTGTCTCCAGCTTTGTCCTTTTTCCTCATTGTTCCTTTTGCAGTTCTGGTACTTTTGCAGTTCCATACAAATCTGAGGATTGTTTTAATTTCTGTGGAAAATATCATGTAGTTTGATCTGAATCACTTTATATCTGTAGACATATTTGTAGTATGTAGATTTTAACAATATTAATTCCTCTAATCTAAGACCTTGAGATTTATTTCCATTTCTTTGCATCATCTTCAAATTTCTTTATCAGTGTCCTTTCAATATTATTATCTTGGTTTTTTCATAGGTTTTTCATTTTTTGATCTGATTTCATATGGATTTTTTAAAATAATGGAATATTTAATTTTTAGTGTAAAGAAATGTGACAGTTTTTGTATATTAATCATGAATCATGCAACTTTGTTAAATGTCTTTATTAGTTTTAGTTGTTCTGGTGTGGAGAATCTTTAGGGTTCTCTATATAGATTATTAGGTCATCTAAAATAATAACAGTTTTACTTCATTCAATCCAACTTGAATAAGTTTTTTTCTATTCCGATTGCTGTTGTTAGTACTTCCCATACTGTGTTGAATGGAAATGGTGAGAGTGAGCATTCAGGTCGTATTGCTTAATTTGGCTTTTAGTTTTTCACTATTGCATATTATTTTGTCTGTGGTCCTGTAATAAATGACTTTAGTTTTGTTTAGATATATTTCCTGAATCCTACTTTGGTAAGAGGTTTCTATTTTTGTTGTTGATTTTGTTGTTTTTGTTGCTGTTGTTGCCGTGGTTGCTGTTATAATGAATAAATTTTGAATTTTGTGAAATGCTTTTGATGGATTTATTGGGATAGCCACGCCATTTTCTCATTTTCTTTTGTTTATGTGGTGTATCAAACTTATTGATTTGTGTATGTTGAACCTCTCTTGTGGCCCTACAATGAAACCAAGTTGATTATGCTGTATGATTCATTTTTGGTATTGCTGGATTTAGTTTGCTAATAATATTTTGTTGAATATTTGCATCAAAATCAATCAAGTATATTGGCTTGAATATCTCTTTGACTGTACTTTGTTTGTTGGCTTTGCTATCAGGGTAATGAAATCTTCATAGAATTAATTTGGGTGTTTCCCACATCTTCAATATTTTTGAATATTTTGAAGAGTATAAGTCCTGCTTTGTATTTTTGCACAGTTCTCCACGGGAGCTGTTTAAATCTGCCCTAATTTTTAAAGATTTTTTTAAATGCAGATTCTATCTTTCTTCTAGTAATCAGTTTGTTCAAATTATTTGTTTCTCCTTATCCCTGTCTCTTTCTAGACATTTGTTTATTTCTTCTAATTTGTCCAGTTTATTGGCATATAAGTGTTGACAAAATGAACACTTTTTTCTATAACTGAGGCAACAGTTGTTATTTCTCCACTTTTATTTGTGACTTTATTTCTTTTGTGCATCTCTCTTTTATTCATGATGCACCTGGCTAGAAGTTTTTTGATTTTGCTTATCTTAAAAAGAAAACATAAAACAAAATCTTTGGTTTTATTACACTTTTTCATATTTTTTTCCTCTGTAATTTATATTTGCACCTGTAATATTTAGGGTCTTTTTTTTTCTTTTTTTTACTTTTTTTATTGGTTTAGAGTCATTTTAAAAGTTGTGTCCAATTCCAATGCAGAGCACAATTTTTCAGTTTCAATGAATATATATACATTTGTTGTCCCATTTTTCCTTCTTTGAGCTGCTGTAAGATCTTTTATATATTTCCCTGTGCTATACAGTACAATCCTGTTTAGCTATTCTACAATTTTGACCTCCCAGTGTATCTCTCCCGCCCTCCACCCCTTGACAACCAAAACATTGTATTCTATATCTGCGAGTCTATTTCTGTTTTGAATTTGGGTTTCTTTTTGTTTTGTTTTATTTTATTTTTAGATTCCACTGATGAGCCATCTCATATGGTATTTTTCTTTCTCTTTCTCGCTTACTTCACTTAGACTGATTTTCTCCAGGAGCACCCATGTTCCTGAAAATGACATTATGTTGACATTTTATATCGCTGAATAGTATTCCATTGTATAAATATACCACCTCTTCTTTATCTAGTCAACTGTTGATGGACATTTAGGCTGTTTCCATGTCTTGGCTAATGTAAATATTGCTGGCTGTGAGCATTGTGGTTCAACTGTCATCCTGAAATAGGGTTCCTTCTGGATTTATGCCCAGAAGTGGGACACCTGAGTCAAATGTTAAGTCTATTCCTAGGCTTTTGAAGAATCATCATCCTGTTTTCCACAGTGGCTGACCCAAACTGCATTGCCACCAGAAGTGAAGGACAGTACCCTTTTCTCCACAACCTCTTCAGCATTTGTCATTTGTGGATTTTTGAATGATGGCCATTCTGACTAGTGTGAGGTGATACCTCACTGTAGTTTTGATTTGCATTTCTCTGATAATCAGTGATAGTAAACATTTTCTGATGTGTCTTTTGATCATTTGTATCTCTTCCTTGGAGAAACGCTTGTTTAGATTTTCTGCCCAATTTTGGATTGTGTTGTTTATTTTTTCTTATTCAGTAGGATGAGCTGCTTATATACTCTGAAGATCAAGCCTTTATCTGTTTCATATGCAAATTTTTTTCCCATTCCGTAGGTTGTCTTTCTGTTTCACTTCCAGTTTCTGTACTGTGCAGAAGCTTGTAAGTTTCATTATGTCTCATTTGTTTATTCTTGTTTGCATTTCTTCTACAAGAAGATTTTCGATACGTATGTCAGATAACGTTTTGCCTTTATTTTCCTCAAGGAGGTTGATTTTATCTTGGCTTATGTTTAAATCTTTGATCCATTCTGAGTATTTTTGTCTATGGTGTTCTAGCTTCATTGGGAGTGTTCTTGCTTCATTAATTTCCATGCTGTTGTCTAGTTTTCCCAACACCATTTGCTGAAGAGACTGTCCCAATTCCATTGTATTTTCTTGCCTACTTTGTCAAAGATTAATTGACCAAAAGTTTCTGTGTTCATTTCTGCACTCTCTATTCTGTTCCTTTGGCTTACATGTCTGTTTTCCTACCAACACAGTGATGTCATGTTGACTGTAGCTCTATACTATTATCTGAATCGTTAGCGTAAATATATACCACTGATTTTTCAACCTTAATCTTGTAACCTGCTACTTTGCTGAATTTTTCGATCAGCTCTAGAAGTTTTTGTCTGGATCTCGCAGGGTTTTCTATATATAATAACATATTATCTGTATATAGTGAGACTTTTACCTCTTCTTTTCCAATTTACATCCGTTTTAATTCTCTCTCTTGTTTGATTGCTGTGGTTAGGACTTCCAAGATTATATTGAGCTGGAGTGGTGATTGTGTGAATCCTTGTCTTGTCCCAGATTTTAGTTGGAAAATTTTGACTTTCTCACCATTGAGTACTATGTTGGCTGTAGGTTTGTTTCCTATAGTTTTCATGATGCTGATATATATTCCCTCTATGTCCACTTTGGTGAGAATTTTTATCATACGTGGATGTTGAATTTTAACAAATGCTTTTCCTGCATCTATTGAGATGATCATGTGGTTTTGATCCTTTCTCTTGTTGATGTGCTGTATTACACTGATTGATTTGCTTATGTTGAACCACACCTGTGTCCCTTGCATGATCACCAATTGGTCATGATGTATAATCTTTTATCTGTGTTCTTGGATTCTACTTGCTATTATTTTGGTGAGGATTTTGGCATCTGTGTTCATAAGTGATATTGGCCTATAATTCTATTTTTGGTAGTGTCTTTGCCTGGTTGTGGTATCAGGGTGATTGTGGCTTCATCTTTGACTTTCAGAGTATTCCTTCCTTTTCAATCTTCTGGAATAGTTTGAGAAAGAATGGTATGAGTTCTTCTTTGTATCTTTTGTAGAATTCCTCCGTGAATCTGTCCGGTCCTAGACTGCTTTTTGTAAGGAAATTTTATATTGCTATTTTGATTTCATTTCTAGTGCTCTGCTTGTTCAAGGGGTCAGTTTCTTCTTGATTCTGGTGGACAGTATGTTTCCAGAAAATTATCCATCTCCTCTAGGTTTTCCAGTTTATTTCCATATACTTTTAATAATATTTTTGTATGATATTCTGTATTTCTTTTTAATTAGTTTTAATTTCTCCATTCTCCTTCCTTATTTTGCTCTTAGTGCTCTCTGTCTTTTCTTTTATTTGAGTTTGGACAGAAGTTTGTTGATTGTACATACTTCTTAGAGAAACCAGCATTTGGTTTCGTTGAATTATTCCCTATGGTGTTTTTAATATCTGTTTTATTTATTTCCTCCCCAATATTTATGATTTCCTTTATTTTGCTGCCTTTTGTGGTTTTTTGTTCTTTTTCTAGTGCATTCTGCTGGTGGGTTAAATTGTTTATTTGTGATTGTTCTTCTTTTTTGAGGAAGGCCTGTATCACTATAAACTACACTCTCAGCACTGCTTCTGCTGTGTCCCATAAATTTTGTGTGGTTTTGCTTTCATTTTATTTTGTCTCAAGGTACTTTTTCATTTCAGCTTTGATTTCTTCATTGAACCATTGGTTTTTTAATAACATATTGTTTAATCTCCATGTTTTCCGTTTGTTCTCCTTTGTTTCTCTGTTGTTCATTTCTAGCTTAATGGCATTGTGTTCAGTAAAGTTGCTTGAGGTAATTGAAAAATTCTTAAAATTGCTAAGGTTTCTTTTCTGCCCAAGTACATCATGAATCCTGGAAACTTTTCCACGTGCACTTCAAAAGAATGTATATCCTATTTTGGGGGTTGCAATGCTCTGAAAATATCCACCAAGTGTAATATTTGTGTTGTGTTATTTAACTTCTCTTTTGCCTGATTTATTTTCTGTATCGATGATCTGTCCAGTGATGTTAATGCAGTGTTGAAGTCTCCAAATATAAATCCCCCTTTATATCTGTTAGTAATTATTTTATGTACTTAAGTGCTCCTGTATTTGGTGCGTATGTAGTAACTTGTGTGCTATCCTCATATTGTATCACTGTTTCAATCATCATAAAATGTCCTTCTTTATCTTACTTTATGGCCTTTGTTTAAAAAACTATTTTTTCTTCAATCAGTACTGCAACACCTGCTTTTTTGGCTTTTCCAATTTTATGGAAAACCTTTTTCTATCCTTTCACTCTCAATTTACATGTGTCCTTTTCTCTGAAGTGGGTCTCTTTTATGCAGCATATTGAAGGTTCTTGCTTTCTTATCCAGCATGCCACTCTATGACTTTCGACTGGAGCATTTAGTCAATTAGCATTTACATTAATCGATGATAGATGTGAGTTTATTGCCATTTTCACCTCATTTTCCAGTTGATTTAGTATTTCCTCTTTGTTCTTTTCATTTTCGTTTAATAGTTTGGTAATTTTCCTTTGTATTATCATGAATTTTATTTAGTTTTATTGACTCTCTGATAACTTTTTGTATTCTTGTTACCCTTTTTTATGTCTTTTAGACCTTATTATAACTGCTTTTATTAAAACCATAGTAACATTATCTCAAACCCATCCTACTGAGAACAAAAAATTTTAAAATGAAAGACCAAAAAAAAATTCTCTATTTTCCTGCCTCCCTCTCCCACTCTCAAAGATTTGTACATCTCCTTTTAAAATTAAGTGATTTTTTATTTGAAGTTCATGAGTTATCACCTTTCCAGCTGTGAGTTTCATATTTCTGTAGCATCCTGCTTCTATTCTTTTTAGACAAAACCTTTCAATATTTCTTTAAGCATGAGTCTAGTGTTGCTAAACTCTTGAAGCTTCTTCTAGTCTTGAAATTCTTATGTCTCCTTCTAACATAAAGGTTAGCCTTGCTGGTCATAATATCCTATGGCATATCATTTGTTTCATTCAGGACATTGAATATATCTTGCCACTCCCTTCTGACCTGTAGTATTTGTGTAGTGAAATCAGCTGTGAGCCTTACGGGGATTCCCTTGTAACTCACTCTTTGCTATGCTCTTGTTGCCTTTAGGATGATTTTTTTATCCTTGACTCTGACCATTTTAATTATATAATTTTGGTAGTTATATTTGCATTCTTCTTGTTTGGGACACTCTGAGCTTACTGTACTTGGATATCTGATTCCTTCTTTAAGGTTGGGAAGTTGTCAGTCATGATATCTTCAAACAACTTTGCAAACCCCTTTGATCTTTCCTCCCTTTCTGGGACTGACTTCTATCACGCCAAGATTGGCATGCTTTCTATTATCCCATAGGTCCCTTATGCTTTTTTCATTTGTTTCTCATTGTTTCTCTTGTAGCTCTTCTGATTGGGTGTTTTCCATTGTCCTGTCTTCTACGTTAGTAATTCATTCATATTTGTTATCTAGTCAGCATTGTGATGCCTTTAGATCATTATTCATCTCAGTGCACGTGTTTACCTATACTATTCGGCTCTTCTTTAAAGCTTCCATTTCATTTCTGACATATTTTATATTTCTAAACACTATCTCTTTTATTTCCATCACTACTTTGATCACTCCTTTTTTGAAATCTTGATCTAGTAGGATATCACTGTCTATTTCACTGATCATTCTTTCAGGGAATTTCTCCTGTGCATATAATTGGGAATGGTTTCTCTGTTCCTTCATCTTGCTCCTACCTCTCAGGCACTGTGGTTTTTGGAGTATCAGTTATCTACTGTGGTCCTAAAGGAGTTTATCTACCTAATGCTTAAGTAGTAATACAACATAGAAAAGAGAAAAGGGAGTGAGAGGTGAAGAATTTTAAAGAAGGGATAAAAAAAGTTTGAAGACATTGTATAATGAATAATAGAAAAGCAAATTGAAGCAGAGTTTTGAAAAATAATAGTAATAAAAATATTTTTAAAAATTTCAAAGGGATTTAAATTAGGGTTTATATAATTGCATAAGAAGTAGAAATTAGGGGGATAATAGAAAAGGGAACTGGTAAAAACAGATTAAAACATGGGGGTGGTCAGTGTCCTCCTGGAAACTGTGTACTTTTAATGTGAACTCTTTCTGTATTCTTCCTGTTTTGGAAGCTCAGCTTACTGTTTCCAGAAGCCCTCCATTGGAGCCATCATCTATGCTACTCCCAGGGCATGTCAGCAAGCAGATCATTCCTACATCCAACACTGGGTCAGGTGCAGTTCTCTTTACTTTGGGCTGGCTTGTCACTGCCCTGCCCGATGCTGCATTCTGATGTTGCAGACGGACCAGGCAGGATTGAGCATCATGCCTTTTCCCAGCACCATGGTCAATGGCTGCATTCCAGCCCAAAATGTGGGGGGCCACATGCCCCCTCAGTGTGTCTATCACTCTGCTGCTCTGTGCCACTGTACACTCTGCCTCAGGTTTGCACACCGGCAGTGGTCTCAGGGAATACTGAGGGACAGCCCTGTCCCTGCTCTGGGCCAAAATCCAGCTCCATGTTTGTCTTCGCGGACAAGTTCCCTGAGGAATCATTACAGTAGGATCCTATCTGCCTCAGGCTATAGACAAGTCTCCGTCTGGCCCTTGAGGCTGCTAAGTCCTTAGGTGTAGATACAGTTTTTGCCCACACTGCCACCTGGATGCAAAGCACCAGAGGGTATGGTGGCTGTGTCTGAGCCAAAGCTCTCTTCACCTAGAAACTTTTGTGGATTTTCAGAGATGGGGAATGCACACTTCCCCCCACAGGGCACATCAGCCCTGTTGTTTTATGTAGGGCCCAGGTTGTTCTGCCCTGTGCACCGACAGCCATGGTACAAAGACCACTCAATTTCCCCGGGCTGACACTGTGCCGCCATCCCCATCTACCACCCAGCTTGGGCAGCATGGCCCTCCCCCAGCTTCCAGGCTGCATCATTTGCTGTGTCTCACAGGGATCCTCTGTACCTGTTTAACTTAGTTCTGTCAGTAAACTTATACTTTGTACAGGTCCAAGCCTTGGAGGCTCCCCCTCCCTCCTGCCAGACTCTTAGTTGGAGAGGGGAGACACAGTGAATGAGCATCCAGTCCTTCTTTGCTGCTCCTTCCCCTTGGTACCTGTCCCACTCTGTTTTGCCTTTTATTCATCTTCTTCCCTTTCTACTACCAGATTTCTCGTATTTTATCTATTGAAGAGGACAAGGTTCTGTCACAGTTCTGCAGGTTCTCTGGTTAGCTGAGTGTCTCTGTGGATGTGAGACTTTATGCATTCATGGGAAAGGTTGAGCTATGAGCATCATTTTTCTCCACTCTCTTTGTTTCCCCCTCAAAAAGGCTCAGTTTATGGTGAAAGAAAACATAGTCTGGAAATAAATGGAAAAGTTATTCCACGGAAATGACAAGAAAGTGCAGATTGCAAAGCTCAACTCATACAAAATACGTTTGAAAATAAGGGCCAAAATGAAAGAAATATTAGATTATATAAAGGAAAAGAGATCGATAAAATAAAAGTGGGAATTACACTCATTAAATTATATATGGTGCAACACCATAGATCCTAAATATAAAAAGAAATTTTAGTAGACATGAAAGAATTAATTCATTATGAAACAATAATAGTAGGTGAGTATAACACCACACTATTGTTATGATCAGATCATCCAGAAAGAATATCTGTAGGGAAACAGAGGTCTTAATAGCATGTTAGATCATTTGAACCTAAGTGAAATATTGGACACTGCATTAGAAAAGCAGAACACATAAACTATTCAAGTGTGTACAGGATGTTAACTAAGGAATTAACCACATATTATGTCATGAAATAAGCCTCAGGAACTTTAAGCAAATATAGATTTTAGCAAGTATTTTCCATACACAAAAGTATGAAACTATGCATCAACTCCTGAAAAAAGAATAGGAAAAGCACGAACATAAGGTCAAACCACATCTTTTAAAAAAATACAACAAAACAAGGTCAATGATGAAATCAAAGAGGTAATAAAATCATACCTGGAGACAAATTACAATGTAAACACAGCTTCATAAAATGTATGGGATGCATGAAAGACAAATCTACAAGGTAAGTTTAGAACAATTAACGCCTTCTACAAGGAACAAGAAAAACCTAACACAAAGGACCAAGCATACCACCCAAAATAACAAGAAATAAGAACAAATAAAACCCATGGCAGTAGAATGAGAAATCTTTAATGATTAGGTTGAAAATAAATAAAATAAAATTTGAAAATTAAATTGCAAATCATAAAATCAAAAGCTTTAATATTTCTTAAAATAGTAACAAACAGGAAAGCATTTAGCCAGGCTTATAAAGAAATACAGAGACTGGACCCAAACGAAATATGAAATGAAACAGTAGAAATAATATCTGATATTACAGAAATACAATAAAAGATTATGAAAGCACTCTGAGCTGTTACATGACAACCAACTGGACGACCTGAAAGAAATGAACAAATTTCTAAAAATGTACATCCTGCCAAGACTGAATAAAGATAAAACTGAGAACTTGAATAGAGCAATTAGTATAAGTTAAATAAAATGTACAATTTTAAAAACACCCCTTGAACAAAATGACTAGATTCCTATATTGAAACCTCTTTACCCCCAACTATTTTAAAAAATGAAGGAGGAAGGAAAATTCTCAAAGTTATTCCATGAGGCCACCATTACCATTATAACAAAACCAGTCAAAGACACTACCAAAAAAAAAAGAAATGTAAATGAAAATCCAATATCCTTGTTGAATATAGATTCAAAAATCCTCGAAGAACTTCATCCAGCAATACATAGAAAGGATTATACACGATGATCAGTTGGATTCCTTCCAGAGTTACAAGGATGGTTCAAAATACAGAAGTCAAACAGCTTGACACATATCTAATAAAGGAAGGACAAAATTCAAAGACCATGTCTATACACAAAGAAAAAGCATTTGACAAAATTCAATATACTTTCATCATCAGAACTCTCATGAAAGTGAGTAAAATGGGAACATCTCTCAACATACTAAAGGCCATTTATAACAATTTATAATACTCAAGGGAAAGGCTGAAAGTCTTCTGGGTAAAATCGGGAACAAGTCAAGGATTCCTAATCTCACCACTTCTGTTCAATAGTATTAGAAGAAAGGAAAAGGAAAAGAAAATGATGTAAAAGAAACACAAATGGAAAGAAAGAGGCAAAATTGTCACTAGTAATGAAGGAATAAAAATCTACACAGAGAGTCCTAAGGGCTCCACACTGACTATTATGAACAATAAATAATTTCATCAAGGGAGCAGGGTACAAGATCAATGTAAAGATGTCTCTTGCATTTGTAAATATTAATCATGAGATATCATATAATGGACATTGAAAGCAATAATATTTAAAACCCCATTCCCCCAAATATCTAGGAATAAATGTAAACACATATGTGAAAGATCTACACACTGAAAATAAAAAAATTGACAAAGAAATTAAAAATGATTCAAAGAAATGGAAAGATGTCTTGTGGTCTTGGATTGAAAGATTTCATATTGTTAACATGGCCACACTGCACAAAGAAACCTAAGGATTTAGTGAAATTCCTTTTACGAAGCTGAAGTATTTTCCACAGAACCAGAAAATACATAACTCTGAGTTTTACATGAAACCATTAAAAATTACCAAAATGGCCTTGAGAAAAAACAACAAATCTGGAGGTATAACCCTCCTGGATAACTTACTATACTATAAACCTACAATAATAAAAAGAGTATGGCATTGTCACAGAGATATAATAAAAAAGCAGATAGAGAGCCTAGAAAAACTTCCACACCCCTATGAGCAATGAATCTATAATAAGAGAGGCAAGAGTTCACATTAGAGAAAAGGCAGTCTCGTCAATCGATGGTGTTGGGAAAGCTGAACATCTACATGTAAAACAGTGAAATGAGAGCATTCCTTGACATCATATACAAAAAAAAAACCTCCAAGTGTATTAAGGACATAAATGTAAGACCTGATACTATAAAACTGCTAGAAGGGAATATAGGTGATACACTATTGGATATACATCATAGGAATATTTTCTTATATCAGTCTCCTAAGGCAAAAGAAATAAAAGCAAAAATAAGCAAGTGGGACCTAAACAAACTTGAAAATTTCTGCACAGCTAAGGGCACTACCAATGAAATGAAAACACTGCCTGTGTAATTGGAGGACATATTTGCAAACAATGCAAGTGACCAGGGGTTAATAGATGTAGGTTAATAGATTTAACATGGATATAGGTTACACAACTCAATGTGAAAAACAAAAACCCAATCAAAAACAACAGCAGAGTACCTGAGTTAATATTTTTCCAAAGAAAATATTCAGATGAGTAACAGGAAATTGATAAAATTACTCAACATTATTAATTATTAGGTAATTGCAAATCAAAACCACAATGATGTATCACTTCACAATGGTCAAATGGCTATTATCAATTAGCCTACAAATAGTAAGAGTTGGAGATGATGTGGAGGTAAGAATTCTCTTGTTTACTCTTGGTAGAGATGTAAATTGGTACAATTTCTAAGGAAAAGAGTATTCAGATTTGTTTAAAAAATAAAGTTTACTACCTTATAACCGAGTAATACCTCTCCTAGGAAAAATCTGGGGAAAACACCCTAAATTGAGAAGAGCAAATAATCACAAAACCACTGTTTATAATATGCAAGACATGGGAGCAATCCAAGAGTCCACAGTAGACTATGGACTTAAGAAGATATGATGTTTCTATAAATAAAAGTGGAATATTACTCAACCATGAAAAAGTATAACACATTGCTATTTCAGCATCATGAAAGACTAAGTAAATATTGTGCTTAGTGAAGGAACTTAGACAAAGACAAAGTATATAGTATAATTTATATGTGGAATATAAAGAATAACAAATATCTGTGTACATCTATGTATAGCTATATTTTGATAGATGACAGATAAATAAATAGAAGGATAGATATATACATACATGATATATCAATAGATAGATCAATAAATAGATAGATAGATAGATAGAGACATGATGGAGAGGTAAAGAGATTAGATAGACAAGACTTAAGCAGACTCAAAGATTTGGGAAAAAATTAATGTTTACCAAAGTGGAAGGGAAAGAGAATTTAATGGTAGGACATTGACAGATACAAATTAGTATACATTATGTAAAGAAGCAACAAGGATTATCTGTATAGATTAGGGATTTATACACAATAGCTTAAAATAATTGTATGTTACAATTATTGTAATAATTCATAATGCAATATAATCTACAAAGTAGTTGGAATCACTATGATGTACATCTGAAACTGCACAATATTGCACATCTACTGTACTTGAATAAAAAATAAAACATGTATAATTTAGTCCTTTTTCTGCTGATAGCATCTTTCTTAAATATTGTTTTATTTTACTCTTTACTTTTTATGATTACTGTTTCAAATTATTTCTATTACTCTTGTGAACATGATACCAGTTTGAAGTATCTATATTTATTGCCCCTGATTTCCTATTTTTCTCTCTTTAATCCATAAAGTATAGTAGCATATAAGAACATACACAAAAAAACTGTTGCATCTTTCTCGTGGTCTCTCCTTAGCATTTTGTTCAATGTTTTGCTTATGTTTGCAATTTTATATTTCTTAGAAGACTTCTTTTCTACACCTCTTACAAGGTGTCTCGGTTTTGTTTTTTCATCTCATTCAGGTTACGTTTTTCTGTTAATGTCCTTACTTTCACTTTATATCTAAGTGATAACATTGTAAGTATTATTGGGTGAGTGATTTCTTATTTCAGAAGTTTGAAAATATAATTTTATTTACCCTTGGTGTATGTTTTTGGCTCAGAAATATGCTGAGAGCCTAATGGGGGTTCCTTTGCAGATTATCATAACTATTTTTGGCTGCCTTTAAAATTTTACTCTGTCATTGACATGCCAATGTGCATATGACGTATCTTGAAGGAGGTCCCTTAGTCTTAAATTTATTGGTGTTTTGTTGTCTCACAGAAATGTATATCAGTTCCTTACACAGGTTTGGGAATTTATCGACTATTTCTTCTTTAAATAAACCATCAGCTGCCTTCTAACTGTCATCTCCCTCAAGGATTCCACTCTAATGTGCAGTTTCTGTGGAAGTCCAATGCCTACTGTTGAATTACCTCACTTTTTAATATCTTGTATCTCTGCCCTCTCATATCATATCTAGTTTTGTATTGGTGAGTTTGCTAATCTCTCTTCCACAAAGACGCTCTACTTCCAATGCTTTCTGTTGCATTCTTCATCTCATTTATTAAGTTCTCCTGGTCCTCCAATAATATTTGGTTATTTTATAGTTTCAGCCTCTTTCGTAATGTATTTCTTATCATCATTTATTTTATTCCTGAGCTCACTAAACTGCTTTCTTAGTATTGTTTTTTGTATTGAGTTCCTGTATGACATCTATTTGGATTCTCTATTAGTTATATGGCAATATACCATGACTTTAAGTTTGTTTGCTGCAGGGTTGACATTGTGTGTGTGTGTCTGCAGGTGCGTTTGCGTGTGTGTCTGTGTCTGTGTTGGTGTCTGTGTGTGTCTATCTGTGTGTGTGCGTGCCCTATAATGTTACTGTGATTGATCATAATCTTGAAATATTATTGCTCTTATGATACTAAATAACACAATGGGAGTTGGAGTCCTTGCTTTTGTTTTCTGGTAACTTGCATTATTGCACAATATTTGGTTTTACTTACCTGAGATACCTCTGATAATATTTCAAAATGGCACTTTCCAGTCACTAATATCTGGATAAAAGGTGTGCTTTCATAGTCACTTCTTAGACTTCTCTGGTATTTAATGCCACTCTTGTCACTGGGAGAGCGAACCCTTCCTTTTTTCTTACATCCATTGAGAATCAGTGTACACATTGAAGAAATGTGTAAAGGCAGGTGGGTATTTGTAATCAGGCAAGTGCCTTTGCCATGTCCAGTGTTGCAAGGTAGCTTGTCTCCACCACTGTGAAAGGGGAGTAGGGACAGTTTCATGAATGCCTGAGTGTCGGAAGGATGGAATTTCTGACTCCATTATAGCTCCCTCCTAGTTACCTGTGATTATGAGTACTGGTACAGTTGGGGGCGGAAACTGTGTGAACCCCTGAGACCCTGTTTCTTCTGGGTTCTCTGAAATTGTGGACTCAGATATCCTTTTCAGGGGACCTTGGCTGCAGACACCAACTCTGCTCTTCCCTCAATTCAGCCTCCTTTGTGTGTTTTATTCCACTGAACTTCACCTGTTCACATGCGTTCTGGAGTATTGTTTTGTGTTGTAGTTATTTTTGTTCAGATGTGAATGTTTTACTGACTGTAGATGTAAGGGGAGAAACAAAAATAGTTTAAACATTTGTCACTTTTAAAAATATATACTTTTTCAATTAAAAGCTTAAATTCTACTAAGGACATTATAAGAACACTAAAGAAAGTGAACAAATCACCTCCCTTTTTATCATAGTACTACAAAATATTTTGATTTTCAAGAGTTCTTTTCTTCAATGTTTTTACCAGCTACATGCACATTTTACTAAAATATATCCCTATACTCTCTTTAAAATCAATTAAATTATTAAAATAATTCTCTGTGCTGTAAATATAGCCCTGTTGGTTCTCTAATTTATTACTAGTAACTTGCACATTTCTGTCTTCTCCATCCTTTATCCCTTTCCCCACAGGTAACCACTACTT
Organism: Vicugna pacos; assembly: GCF_048564905.1. Lineage (NCBI taxonomy): Eukaryota > Metazoa > Chordata > Mammalia > Artiodactyla > Camelidae > Vicugna > Vicugna pacos. The sequence goes on along the minus strand of NW_027328741.1, from coordinate 63,174,123 downwards.
GGTACAGTACACATATATATGCGATTCTTTTTCTGTTTTTTTATGATTATTTCGCTTATATCTTTATTTTCCTCATTTAAGTGACAATGTAGAGTGGTTTTTCTCTGTATGACTTATTTTCCTATGTGCAACACACTCTGTGTCCTGTCACATTGTTCCAAGTGGCAGAAATTTATTTTTTAATATACAATGACTTTGTATTTATTATGTTATCTATATCTCACATCTACTTCAGCCAATCATCTGTTGATGGGCAGTTGACTCGTGCTTCAACCCTTGGCTACTGTAAATAATGATGTTATGAACATTGGGGGTAATATGTCCTTTAAGATAATCTTTTCTTTTTTTTCAGATTTATACCGGAAACTGGAATTGCTGCAACATATAATGCTTCTATTTCTAGTTTTCTGAGCACTGTCCACACTTTTATAATAGTGGATGCATCAATTTATTTTTCCACCAACAGTATACCTGGGTTCCCTCTTATCGACATTCTTATTAATATTTGTCATTTGTAGACATTTTGTTAACAGCCATTTTGGTCGCTATAAGTTTATATTTCATTCTGGTTTTGATTTATGTTTTCATAATATATAGCAACGTTATGGTTCTTTTCATGTGCATGAAAATCATCCACATGTCTGTTTTTGAAAAGTTTCCATGAAGATCCTTCAACTGGTTTTAAGTTGGGGTCTTTATTTTTTAAATATTGAGTCTAATATGCTATATATATAATTATGGATATTAATTTCTTGTTGGTCTCATTGTCTGAAATTTTTCCTTCTATTCTGTCTGTTATCATATGTCTTGTTGAAGGTTTCCTTTGCTCTGAGAAAGTTTTGCACTTCACACTTATACAAGAAATAAAATCCCTGTATCACATATAACATCTACATTTTCCTCAGTAAAGTAAAAACAGTAATTGTTAGTTTTCCATTTTTTTCTAATTTGGAGAGAGATCAAAAATAAAGATTGCTATGATTTATCTCAAAGTCAATTCTGCTCCTGTTCTTGGTCAGAAATTGTATAGTTTCAGGCTTTACATTTAGGAAATTAATCCATTTTTATCTCATTTTTTATACTAAGGAAAGAAGTGCTTTTACATCTTCCTTTTACATGTACTGTCCTGTTTTCTCAGAACTACTTGTTGAAGAGACTGCCTTTTTTTCATTGTATACTCTTGCCTCCCTCTTTGTAGACTAATTGACCATATGTGTGTAGGTTTATTTTTGGAATCTTTATTTTGTTCCATTGATCTATGTGTTTCTTTAAGTGCCATATTTTGATATATTGATTACTGCAGCTTTGTAGTATGTTCTAAACTCAGGGAGGATAATATCCTCAGCATTTTACATTCTTCATAATAATTTTAGAAAATTTGGGTCTTTCAGATCTATGTATAAATTGTATTATTTTTCTCCTAGTTTTGTGAAGAAACATGGATTCTGTGAAAAGAGAATTTTACTAAACAAAAAAACCTGTAAAAAATACTAAATTGTGGATGAGAAAACATACAGTATTAACAACAAATGGTTTGCTGTATAAATCAAAAAAATATATAAAGAATAATGACAAAAAAAATCCATGGGGTATAACAAAAGCAGTATTAATAAGGATGCTTACAGCAAAATAATCCCACTTATAAAAATAAGAAACATTTCTCTCATAAAATATTCTTACTACCAAAAATGTAACAAAATAATAAAAAAAATTCTTAGTAGAAGGAAAGACAGCTGAAAGACAGAACATATTTAAATAAAATAAGGATTAAAAATATAAACATTTAATCAAACTAAATAATGGCTTTTGAAAGATAAATACAGTTGATAAACTTTAACCAGACACATGAGCAAAAAAGAGAGTTACAGATTACTAAGCTCAGAAATAAATGCGAAGTTGCAGCTTATATCAAAGAAATACAATGCATCATAAGATGATACAACAAATTATATGCCAATAAATTGGAAACCCTAGAAGAAATGGACCATTTCTTAGAAAGACTTAATCTCCAGAATGGAATGTGAAAGATAATATGAATAGATTATCACAAATGAAATTGAATAAGTATTTAAAGAAGTCTCCCAAGAAACAAAATTCCAGGCCTAGAGAGCTTCACAGGTGATTTCTACCAAACATTTAGAGAAGAGCTATCACCTATACTTCTCAGCATATTCCAAAAGTTTCGAGAGGAATGAAGGCTTACTACCCCACATTACTGTATCCCACTACTACTAAAACTGGAAGAAATACCTCAAAAATTACTACTGATAAGCATAGATGCAAAAATAACCACTAAATTGTTAACAAATCCAACAATACATTAAGAGGATTATACAATATGGTTAAGTCCATTTTATTCCAGGGATGCAAATGTGATTCAATACCCACAAATTAATCAGTATGATACACCACAGAAACAACCTGAAGAATAAAAATTATATGGTCACCTCAATAGAGTCATAAAATATTTTGAGAAATTCAGTATCTATTTATGAATATATTTCTCCTCAAAGTGGGCATGATCAAACATATCTCAAAATAGTTACAGTCATATATGACAAGAACTCAGCTAACATGACACTCACTGATTAAAAGCTGAAAGTATCTCAAATAAGAGCAGGAAGAAGAAAAGAATGCTCACTCTTACCACTTTTATTCAGTATAATCTGGAAATTTTAGCCATAGCTATCCAAAATAAAAGGAAACAAAATATAGCTAATTAAGAAAAGGAGTAAAAGTATCTGTTTTCAGATGACATAATTCAAACAGATATCCTAAAAATGGTGCCACAAAACTACTAGGGCTTATCAATGCATTTGGTAAAATTTCAGAATGTAAAATTAACATACAGAAATCTTGCATTTCTACACACTAACAACAAGCTAACACATAGAGAAAGTGAGGGAACTGTCACATTTACAGTAGCATTACAAAAAAAAAATCAAGAAATGTTTCCAACCAAGGAGGTTAAAGACCTGTACTCAGAAAACTATAAAATATTTATAACAGAAATTGAAGTTAATGAAAACAGATGAAAGGGTATACTTTGTTCATAGATGAGGAATAAAATATTGCTTAAATGACAGTATTAGCCAACAAAATACACAAATTAAATTCAGTGATTTCAAAATACCAAGGGCATTTTCAGACACTTACAATAAATAATTCTAAAATTTACATGTAAACACAAAAGAGATGAAATCACTAAAAATAAAGAAAGGAAAGAATACAAACAAACTAAAAACACAAACAACTTTAACAAAGAAAAAAGAGGATGTATCACTGTCCCTGGTTTTAAATGAATACAAAGCTACAGTATTAAAAAGAATACGATAGTGGCACAGAACAAACAGAATAAAGGAACACAGCAGAATGTGAAAATAAAATCAGACAGATATGGTCATTAAGCCCATTACAAAAGATGATGGTACAGTGGGGGAAAGGTAACCACCAGGAACATGAAACCGATGAACCTCACTTACCATCAGAAAAATGCAAGTCCCACTATCACCACTCTTATTCAATGTAGTCCTGGAAGTCCTAGCCACAGCAATCAGGCAAGAGAAAGAAATAAAAGGGATCCAAATTGGAAAAGAAGAGGTAAAAGTGTCATTACATGCTGATGACATGTTACTATATATAGAAAACCCTAAAAGGTCCACAAAAAAGCTACTAGAGCTGATTGAAGAATTCAGCAAGGTAGCAGGTTACAAAATTAATGTTCAAAAATCAGTTGCCTTTCTTTACACTAACGATAAATCAACAGAAAAAGAAAGTAAAGAAACAATCCCCTTTAAAATAGCACCCAAAGTGATAAAATATCTGGGAATAAATCTAACCAAGGAGGCAAAAGAATTATACACAGAAACTATAAACCATTGATGAAAGAAATTAAAGAAGACTTTAAAAAATGGAAAGATATTCCATGCTCTTAAATTGGAAGAATCAATATTGTTAAAATGGTCACACTTCCCAAGGCATTTTCAGATTTAATGCAATCTCTATCCAATTAACCAGGACATATTTCACAGAACTAGAACAAATCATAATAAAATTGATATGGAACCATCAAAGACCTAGAATTGCTAAAGCATTACTGAAGAGAAAGAAAGAGGCTGGAGGAATAACTCTCCCAGACTTCAGACAATACTATAGAGCTACAGTCATCAAGACAGCATGGTATTGGTACCAAAACAGACATATAGACCAATGGAACAGAATAGAGAGCCCAGAAATGAACCCACAAACTTTTGGTCAACTCATCTTCGACAAATGAGGCAAGAATATACAATGGAATAAAGACAGTCTCTTCAGCAAATGGTGTTGGGAAAACTGGACAGTAGCATGTAAAACAATGAAGCTAGAACACACCCTTACACCATATACAAAAATCAACTCAAAATGGATTAAAGACTTAAACATAAGACAAGATACAATAAACCTCCTGGAGGAAAACATAGGCAAAACATTATCTGACATACATTTAAAAATTTTTCTCCTAGAAGAAATAAAAGCAAGAATAAACAAATGGGACCTAATGAAACTTACAAGCTTCTGCAGAGCAAAGGAAACCAGAAATAAAACAAGAAGAAAACTTACGGAATGGGAGAAAATTTTTGTAAGTGAAACTGACAAAGGCTTGATCTCCAAAATATATAAGCAGCACATACGACTCAATAAGAAAAAAATAAACAACCCAATCCAAAAATGGGCAGAAGGCATAAACAAGCAACTCTCCAAGGAAGACATACAAATGACCAAAAAGCACATGAAAAAATGTTCAATATCACTAATTATCAGAGAAATGCAAATCAAAACTACAATGAGGTATCACCTTACACCAGTCAGAATGGCCATCATTCAAAAATCCAAAAATGACAAATGCTGGAGAGGCTGTGGAGAAAGGGGAACACTCCTACACTGCTGGTGGGAATGCAGTTTGCTGCAGCCACTATGGAAAACAGTGTGGAGATTCCTCAAAAGACAAGGAATAGACTTACCATTTGACCCAGGAATCCCACTCCTGGGCTTGTACCCAGAAGGAAATCTACTTCAGGATGATACCTACACTCCAATGTTCATAGCAGCACTATTTACAATAGCCAAAACATGGAAACAACCTAAATGTCCATCAACGGGTGACTGGATAAAGAAGATGTGTTATATTTATACAATGGAATACTACTGAGTCATAAAAACAGATAACATAATGCCATTTGCAGCAACATGGATGATCCTAGAGAATGTCATTCTAAGTGAAGTAAGCCAGAAATAGAAAGAAAAATACCATATGAGATAGCTCATATGTGGAATCTAAAAACAAAAACAAACAAACAAACAAAAACAAAGCATAAATACAGGACAGAAATAGACTCATGGACAGAGAATACAGACTTGTGGTAACCGGGGGGTGGTAGAGGGTGGGAAGGGATAGACTGGGATTTCAAAATTGTAGAATAGATAAACAAGATTACACTGTATAGCACAGGGAAATATACACAAAATGTTATGATAAATCACAGAGAAAAAAATGTGACAATGAGTTTGTATATGTTCATGAATGACTGAAAAATTGTGCTGAATACTGGAATTTGACATAACACTGTAAAATGATTATGAATCAATAAAAAATGTAAAAAAAAATGCAAGTCCAAAAAACAATGAGATTTTATGTCACTCCTGTCAGAATGAGTATTATCAAAAAGATAACAAACATAACTGTTGGTTAGGATGTAAGAAAAACAACACTGATCAACTGCTGGAGTGAATGTAAATATGTGATGCCACTGTGGAAAACAACATGGAGTTTTATCTTAAAATTAAAAATGAAATATAATCCAACATATACATATGGGGATACTTATGCCAAGAAAATAAAAACACTAATTAGAAAAGATAAATTCAACCCTATATTCAGTGCAGCATTATCCACAATAGACAGGATACAGAAGCCAATTAATTGCTCATCAATAGACGATGGATAAAGATGTTTGTTTATAGTTTATATACCTACACATCTTATGTACAGACTTATGAGTATATATATATACACATATATTTTATATATATGCACTATATATATATACACACATATATTTTATATATATATGCACTATATATATATATATATGCACACACACACATAAAAATGCAATGGGTTATTACTCAGCTCTAAAAAGAATAAGTTCTTGCCATTTGCAAAAATGGGTTGTCCATCGGGTAATTTGCTAAGTGAAATAATTAAGAAAGTGAATGACAAATGCTGAATTATTTTACTCATATTTAGAATTTATAACAAATGAACATAACAACACAGAAAAGGATTTATACATATAGAAAGAAACAGGTTGTTCACAAGAAGGAGGGAAATGTGGTGAGGAAAAGAAAAAGTTGAGGATATTAAGAGAGAAAATTTTCCAGTTGCAATTTAAATGAGTCAGGGACAGGAAATGTACTGTATGGGGAATAGCCAATAACTATTAAATATTGTTAAATAGCAACATATCATAACTAGATATATTCTGGTGATCAGTTTGAAATTTATTAAAAACAGCAAACTGTATTGTGTAACAGAAACTAACACAGTGTTATATATAAAAGTACACTTCAAAAACAAGCAAACATACATATAGAAAAAAATTAGATTTGTAGTTAACATAGGGAGGGGTCGGGAATGGAGAATTTGATTAATGCACTCAAAAGCCAGAAATCTCCAGCCGTAAAATAATCGTGTCCCAGGGATGCCCCATAGAAACATGAAAATTAAAATTAATACTGCTTTATGTTCTATATCAATGTTGTTAAGAGAGTAGACCATATTATTTCTCAAAAAAAAAGACAAATTGTATTTGTTTACAATTTTATCTAAATGAAATAATGAATTCTCCCTTAAGTTGCAATGGTATTTATTTCATGGTACTAGTAAATCAAATCACTATCCTGTGCACCTAAAATTACACAGTGTTTTATGCCAATTATATCTCAATAAAATTGGAAGAAAAAATGGAAAGTCAATGGTCACTCTTTCCCATGACATTTCTCATGATTGTTTTTGCAGCAAGTAAACTTGAGTCATGACATACTTATCCTAGGTAAAGAAACAAATAAATAAGTGATTCTAATAAATTATACATAAAGATACAAATAAAATTAGTGTTTTATCATGCCTTAAACTTTCTTCATGTTAACAGCCCACTGCTTCTGTAGGCATCAAAATTTCACTTTGTGTATCCATCCGAGATTAGGGAATGGATACAAATTTTAATCCTGGCTGTTTTCCTGTGAGTGATAAAGTTCACTGTCTCAGAACGAAAGTCTGATTTCCACGAGAGCATTTGTAAAAATGAAACAGGTTGCTAAAAATTTCAGAATGGTAAAATCTCAGAAATCCTACAATTCTTAACTGTTTTACAATGGGAATGCAATACTAACAAAGACTTGATTTTGGGTAACAATGTGGTGTTTTCTCATGATTGAATTATGGGATGTGAGGATAATTCCTGACATCCAGAACAAACATTCTCTCTCAAGTGCTGGGTAAAGAACTGTAAAGTTTCTGCATTTTTAGGACAGAGGACTGCTTTCAAAATGATGATATGCTCACTCTATTCCAGGTAGTCCAAGGAAAGAAAGGTTATTGCAATTTGTAAATTAAAGGGAATAAATCAGCAGTTCAGTCCCTATAAATTAGTCAAGGGGTGTTCAAAGACAAAATAAGTTGTGTCAACAATGAGAATTAAAAGAAAAAAATTAGACATAAGCTTATATTAAAAAGGAGACACAGTTCTGTGCTGGACTCTTGGGACTGGAGAATGTATATGCCTCTGTCCAATTCAAGGTTTCAGTGGCTTTGCCCTAGCATTAGCTTGGGATTCAATGAAAAGGTAACAATTAGTATACGTGGAAAAATATAATCTACCTCTCCCTGATCGGAAGAAAATCTGGTGGCTAAATGAAACTCTTAATTCACAGAGATTCTGCCAGATACAAAGGAATAATTCACTATTGACTCAACTAAGACAAACTTAGTTACTGCTTAACAATCCATTTTCACACACACACACAATGGTAGAGAGATTTGTAGTATTTAGTGGGAAGAATTCATTGGGCAGAGCTCAGAGAACAGTTTTCAAACACCAGCTAACTTTTCTACTTTGCCAGTAATATAGATTTTGCCAGGTAGAAAACTACAGATGGACAAACAAATAATATAATTCTTTAGGATTTCTAATTTTGAATGTAAAGTGTAGATTTTGACTTATCAGTATAGAACCTTGTTATGATGATCACAGTAAGACCCAGTGTGTGATAATAGAGCTGGAAGCTAGCCGCTGAACCAGCCCTTCTGAACCCCAGACTGCTAATGTAAGCAACAAAATAGTCACCATCATAGTTGATCTGACAAATTTAAAAGCTTGATGTTTTTGTTTTAGGAAATCAACTGCTGTCCAGACACAGATCACCTGCTGCAAGTGGGCTCTTTTCTTCTCTTGGTAAAAGTCATATTGGTGGGATGTTGCTAGAGCTTACCCTGACCCATTAACCCATTCTCCAGATTATCAAAGTCTTTCTTCACAACAGGTGACACATTTTCAGGACTCAATGTTGCCATTCCAGTCTTACCAACTGACACTGGCTGCATGATTGTGAGCAGAAGCCTTAGGCTCCCTGACTTTGCCTACAATTTTCCAGCATTTCAGGGCATTTCACATTCTGAAAATGCTTCAACTTTTATTTTAAATTAATGGGAAATAGTCAAAGTCTTCCATGAATATTTTATATTTCCTAATATCTGCAGAAATTTGGTATTCTTGCAGTTGGACAAATTTTTAATTCTACCAACCTCACCTCTTTTTAGTCCACACAATTTGATTGCAGTTTGGTTACTGAATACGACCACCCCAACCATGGGTCTATTACCTCTAAGATGCTTCCTTTGTGAAGGTTAGAAAGGGCACAATTTTTATGGAGTGTATAATCCTACATTAAATGTTTTCAATGACACTGTCTCTTCAGGATAAAGCTCTGATTCTAAGAAGTAAATTAATTAGAAGTCAGTATATTTATTGTTATGGGGAAGAGAATCAACTATTTTGGGGTTCGTGGGTGATGAAGAGACAGGAAAAAGTTAAGCAAATGAGAATGGAATGCTTTAGGCCTCTGGAGGCATGAATAAAGAAGAAAATAATACTTTGTCTCCTGTACCTACCTCCAATTACTGTCTTGAGTGACTAGTCCTTGGGCTATGAAAGAGCTAGTCTGTGGTGAAGAGTAAAGACCATAACGAAATAGTTTGAAAACCATGAGAGTTCTGTCGTTTCAGAAAAGTAGATTTTGCTTAAATTCATCATGTATTTTTCATTCACTCAATAATAAAATGCATCCTGTGGCATGTGATTTGCTTGCTGTGTTTGTATTCAAGTTAAACAAGGAAAGGGGGATAGACAGAAAATATCTGCAGGATGTGGTTTCTGTGCTGAGACTGGGAAAATCTATTTAGGTAAAAGGAGGTCATCCTAAGTCCAAGGATGAGCTGAAGCAAAAGTTGTGAATTTGGAGCTAACATAGTTGAAAAGCATTTGCCTGGATATATCTCCAGATACAGTGAATCATAAAGATATGCCAAGGTAATCAGATGCCAGATCTATAAAGTAATGACTATACTATGTTGTGTTTGTGGGCTTAGAGTTGGAAAGGCATTAAATGCCACCCTGAGGATGTAAGCTTGACTTTGGCTGGAATATAAAAGTAACATTAAGTATTGACAAGAAAATATAGTATAGAATATTGAGGGGAGGAAAAAAAGCACCAATTGGAATGCTTTGAGAACAGCACAAAGAAGACTATAGACAAAATTAATTCTTAAATTCTTCCACATGCTTAATGTGCCATCTGAGACTACATCATGTGATCTTTATGATTCCAGGGATGACATAATAGAGACCATGATCCCTGGGCCGGTTCCTGCATTTATCTTCTGTTCCAAACTATCCTAACTTAACACTTTTAATACATTCCAGGATGAACCAGAAACCATTTAGTACTTTTCCCTCACTCCATGTTTTAGTATTTTTCCTAATTCTTCCATTTTCTCTCCTTCCTTCCAAGAAATTATATAAATTTTCAAACATATTTTTCCATCAAATGATCATATCAATTAAATATCTCTTTTTTCTTTAAATGGTAATTTTGTTCCCGTTTAACTCTTTACTCTTTTTTTAAAAAAAGTAACTAATATACAGGTACAAATCAATGTTTATTTAAAAAAGAAAATTGGACTCAGTTGTCGACATTTGCAAACATCAGTATTAATCTTTGTTTTCCTTCATAATCTGGAAGTCCTCTGGTATATCAGTTGTAATAAGGATGACGTTCATAAACTGAAGATGACTGATGAGTTGGCCTTGAAAGAGAGGTAGCTGATGTATCAGCTATCACTTTCACTGGAAACCGTGTGTTGCTCCCAGGTTGAAGTTTAGAAATACGACCTTCATGGGCACATATGCTGTGATATTTATTTGTAAAATTTGAAGGCTCCACCATTACTCCAAAATAATTGCTCTGTATGGGAGACAAGTTGCTGTACTGAGAAGTAGAAGTTGTAGTTGTAATGAAGTTCACAACACGGCGATTTGCTACAGTGTAGCTGCTTTGAGAGTGCTCGTGGACAGTGGTCAACTGATTTAAAACAACACGTTGATCCACTGCAATTTGTTTTGGTGTTCTAACTGACATTGATGATGGAAGAGAAAAATCACCTCTGATCGGGGTAGTTGAATCACCAATTATGTGGCTAGTAGAGGGCTTTATTATTAGAGGCATGTTTAAATTTGCAGAAGGTAAAAATGCACTTTCTCCACTAGTGTCAGCCACAAAATCAGAATTATGATTTTGCACATTCCCCCCTGCTTTAAAGTGCTTCTTTTTGAAACCTTCAGCCAATGAATATACCAGAGAGGCATTTCTAATCCCAACTCTTCTTTTTGTTGTCACTAAAAGCTGGGCACTTCCCCGTTTAAGATTTGGATTATGGCAGAACTGCAGCTACAACTATAGGAGAAAGATTTTAGTAATATTTTAAACAAAATACAAGACTACAATAAGCCTAACCTATAAAACCTCAGATTTCATGATTAATATGCAAAGATAATATCATCAAAATATGAACATTGTTGACTGTGTTTTGAAATTCCTTATTTGGTATATACACATTTAATTAGTATAGTCATGAAATTTAAGAAGTTAGCATTTGCAGTATTGGTGAAAGCGACTTTTTAAAAGCAGCTTTAATACCTTTATTTAGATTTCTTGTAAGATTCATAGTTGCTAGGAACGTTTCTCATAATCTTGAATACTTAAGGCACTGTCCTCATTTTTAGAAAAAATAAAGAATTTTAGCCTTTTTAGTTTTATACAATTTTCAAAATCTATCTTTATATTTATATTACCATAGTTTGATGTACAAAATAAAATTTTATATATACGTTACCAAGTCGTAACTACAATTACTGAATACCTTGCTTAAAACAGAGACTACTTTTTCTTCTGCCAGAAAGTCAGCTAGACAAGTAGATCTTTGAAAATTCTGCCACACTTTACTAAACCCGTAAATGTTAAGCTGTCTATGTAAACTTCATATTTCAAGTTTCAAATATTCTGAAAGGGTCCTTTCTTTCCAATACTTCCTTCTTAAACACATTTTCATCAATCACTATGGAAGTTCCATTATCATCCCAACAGATGGATTTAAATTGGTCATTCCCAGCCATTTTCCAGAGTATTCTTGGAAATATCAGAGAACGAAAATCATTATCTTCATCTGGTTCACAGACACCATGTGTGTAGCATGGTCTTTTTATCAAGGATTCTTCAGACAAATTCTGAAAATCATTTTCTTCCATCATACACCTCAAGTCCAAGTCCCCAGAGAATGTTTGATCACACAATAGAGATCTACCAGAGTTTCCTGAATCAGTTGGTCCATCTTTACAAGACACATCTTGAATTTCTGAAGAAACAGGTGCCATCTCAAATAACTTTTTCAACTGCTACTTTTCTAATCTGCATGTTTTTGAGCACTGCAGCTACAAATGCTGTTCTGGCAGGCCTGCACAAATAAACTGCTAGGCCATCACAATGGTTCTAAACTTGAGTAGATGTGACATCACCTAATGACTGGTCCCCTGGTAACTCAAGTGTAACATTCAGCCTGTGTTTACTCCTCATTCATCCAGTTAAACTGAAATATATAGGGTGCTTATTTTTATAGTGTGATCTGCAAATATTATCCCCACAAAATCTTTTTAAATAATTTAATTTTGAGGTCTATGAAATAAAACCAATCTCCATTCTTTTGTACACAAATTTATACCACATTTGTGAACAGAGTATAAATAATGAACAAAATATATAAAATCATTTTAAAGTTATGGAATTTAAGTGAAATTTGTGTAAAACCTGTACAGATAAGGTATACTTATTTCATTATAGTTTGTAATTAAAGTGAAACAATTTGATTTGGAAATGGAGGTAGTTATTTATCTGTTTAATTTACAATAAGTAGCTCTATATTGAAAACATGAGCAGAATAATTATCAGTGTATTTGTTATGTTTATAAATATTGGTAAATATTTATGAAATAAAACTAGATTAAAATAATGAATCAAGTTTAAGAAATCCCAAAGGGGATAATTTTTGTTTTAAATAGTAATTCAGTGCTATAAGTAAAACAAATATAATTTAGTATTCTACTTTAAAATTACAAAAGAGAATATCTTATAATATACTTATAAAAGTTTACTTTTGCCATTCTTTTATTCAGAGGATTTTCAGTCCCTAGAAGGAGTAAATTTTCTTGTCATCTTTATAATCATTACTCTTGGGGCTTCTGTTAAGTGTTCCAAAATGATGTTGATAAATACACTTATACACTGGATCCTGGGTTCAGTAAACAGTGCCTCCATTAAGGGGAAAACAAACAATGAAAAACAAAGAAATAACAGTGTATGTGGGTTGCGGTGGAAAAGACCAGGTAATGCATCTTAGGAAGCAATATGTTTCTCAGTCCTGAAACAGTTGGCATTTTTTGTATAATGCAGCATTTTAAGGCAAGTGTTTTGTACACTAATTGTTAATAATAGCTAGGTTCTGTATCACTAAACTGTAGTAAATCAAGTTCTACCAAAATTTGTATTATTTATTTAGACATAAATTCCATTAAACATAAGCCAAATTCAAAATGATAGATAAAATCTTTAAATAAATAAATGTTCACTCAAGCTACAATGTAAATTTTTCCTTCAGTATGTGTATATTCCATTCTAAGTAAATATTAGCTACTGAATTCATGGTATATTATAAGTATTTTAAACTGTAGTTAAGTTGGATTTAGTCCTGATTCATAAATTTTATTTAACATACGGAAATGAATAAATGTGATACCATCCCTTAAATAACAAAGTATTCAAAAATAACAATCTCAAAATATGTAGGAAAATTATTCACAGATCTGATCTTAACTTGTTTATAAAAAAATTTCTTAACATTTTTGCTCTAGATAGAATATGACTAAACATAATAAAAGCCGTATATGAAAAACCCATGACTAACATCAAGTTAATGTTAACATACAGGAAGTTTTTCCTCTGGTCCAGTAATAATAAAAAGTAGCTCATTTTCACAAGACCTACCTAAATTACACTACTAGATGTTCTAGCCAGAAGAACTAGTCAAGAAATAATATAAAAGACATTCAACTTGTAAGCAAGCAGTAAGATTTTACAGATGACATAATTATACGTAGACAGAAAACTCCATACACTCCTACAGTAACTGTTAGAAATAATGAACCAACTTAGCAAACTTGCAGAATACAAAATCAATATAAAAATATCCATTGCATTTTTATATAATAACAACACATTATCAGAAAGAGAAATTAGGAAAACAATTTTGTGTAAATTTATACCAAAAAGAATAAAATAGGAATACATTTGATAAGTGAAATAAAAAATCTAACTCATAGATCTATAAATTACAGGTGCAAGAAATATAAGTAAATAAATTAAGTATAAAGATATTCTGTGCTTAATGATTGTATAAAATGTGAGGAAATACTCTAATCTATCTTTCACATGTTCAATCTCCCCAGCACTACTTATTGAGGAGAAGCTCTTTTCTTCATTTCATATTCTTGCTTCAGTTTTCATGGGTTAATTGATCATATGTGTGAGGGATTATATCTGGTCGCTCTATTTTCTTCTACTAATTGGTGTCAGTTTTTGAGCCAGTATAATGTTGTTCAAATTACTAAAGCTTTGTAGGACTGTTTAACATCAGAGAACTTTACACTATTATATTTAATACTCTATTTCAAGATTATTTTGGCCACTCAAGATTTTTGTGGTTACATATAAATTTTGAATTTATTTCTTCTATTTAATGGAATAATCTCATGGGTATTTTGTCTTGAATCACACTAAATGTAGATTCCTTTGGGTAGTATGGTTGTTTCAACCACATTGTTTCACATCATTAACAAGATATATTTTCATTTCTTTGGATCAATTTCAATTTCCTTCATCAATGTTTTTTATTTTTTAATGTATAAGTTTTCTCCTTATTTATTAACTTCATTTGTAGATATCCTTTACTTATATATAATTATATGCATTATATTTCTAAACACGTTTCCCACACAAAAACAAAAGGCAGAAGGCAGTGGCAAGACATATTGAAAGTCCAGAATGAAAGAAAACTTTTATCTAAGATAATATATCATGTAAGGCTATCCTTTAGAATACAAGGAGAGATAAATAACTTCCACACAAGCAAATACTAAAAGTATTTCTCAACAGATAGAGAAATAATGAAACATCTACTCTAAAAATAAAGAAGCAGGATGCCATAGAAAGGAGAAAATCATAATTAGGAAGGCAATACCTACGATGATAGACAACAGAATAAACATGATGTTGTAAAACAGGACATCAAAATTTTTGAGGATCACAGAGTGAAACAGGACAATACAGAGTATTTTCTTCTTGTTTCTGTTCTCTGTATGATGCGTTTGAGTTTGTATTCCTTTCAGTTAATATAAACATATATATTAATGGGTCAATATACATACAAAACAGGGTAACCATAAGTCAAAATCTTACAATGAAGTCACAAAGCCAGAAAAAAACCGTTAATAAAAGAAAACTTATAAAGCCACAAAAAGAAAAAGAAATGTACAAAAAGGAAATACCAAATCAAGTGGAAAATGAAGTTCAAAATGGAGATAAACACCAGTTTATAAAAAATTGTTGCAAATGGTAATGGACTTAGTGCTTCTATCAAAAGATATATATTGTCAGATTGGATAATATAACAAGACCCTACATTATGAAGTATACAAGAGACCCACTTTAGAAAGAGGGACACACATCCATTCAAAGTCAGGAGATGGAAAAACTTACTCCATGCAAATGCACATGACAAGGAAAGAGGACTAGCAGTACTGACTTCACACAAAATATGCTTTACAAGAAAAGCCGTAGAGAAAGATAAACAAGGACATGATATAATGATTAAAGGAGCAATACAAAATGAGGGTATTATACTAATTAATATATATGCATTGAATATAGAAGCACCTAAATATATAAAGAAAATACTAACAGATAAAAAGGGACAAATTGATGGGAACACAATAACAGAAGGAGAATATAACTCCCCATTACCATCACTAGACTGGTCTTTCAGACAGACAATTAATAAGGGAACAAAGATACTAAAAGATATGATAAAATAATTGGATTTGGTTGATTTTTCAAAACACTACTTCTCCCCAAAACAGAATATGCATTCTTTTCCAGTACACATAGAACATTTTCTAGGAAAGTTTATGTACTGAGGCACAGAAGAAGCCTCAATAAATTTAAGAAAATAGAAATTATTTCCAGCAGCTTTTCTGAGTATAATACCATGAAACAAGAAATCAATTACAGTAAAACAGGGAGAAAACATGACAGCATGTAAATTAAAACCATGGTAGTAAAACAACGGGGGGAGGTGATGAATTAAAAGAAGAAATTAAAAATATCTTGAGAAATTTGACAAAACACTACACAAAGTCTATGGAATACAGTTAAAGTAGGCTTAAGAGGAATGTTCATAGTGACAAGGTCCGTTTCAAAGTAGAAGAGAAATTTCAAATAAATAATCTAACGTTCTATGTAAACTAATCATAAAGAGAAGAGCAAACAAAACCAAAAGTCAGCAGAAAGCGGGAAAATAAAGATCAAGGGAGAAAGAATTGAAATAAAGATTAAAAAATAGAAAAAATTAATCAAACACTTTCTTGAAATATTCAACAACACTAACAAATCTCAGGACAGACTCACCAACATGAAAAGAGAGAGAACAAAAATAACATAAGAAATGAAATTGGGGAAACTGCAAAGAGTATATCAAATTTGCAAAATATCATAAGGGATTACCTTAAGCAACTGCATGGAAAAAAACTGGATAACCTAGAAGAAATGGAGAAGTTTCTGGAAACATTCAGCCCACCATTATTTCATCAAGAAGACATTTACCATTTGAACAGACAGATCACCAGAAATGGAAAAGAATTATCAATAAAATAAAAATCTGCAAACAAAAATCCAGACCCAAATAGATTCACTGGGAAATTTGACCAAACGTACAAAGAAAAGTCCATACCAGTCCTCCTCAAACACTTCCAAAATATTGATATGGAATGAGTACACACAAACTCACACCATAAGGCCAACATCAACCTGATAACAAAACCAAAGACATTACCTAAAAAGAAAAATATAGGCCAATATCATTGATAAACATAGATGTAAATGTGCTTAAGAAATTATTAACAAACAGAATCCAACAGCATTTAGAAAAAGATCATACACCATTATCAAGTTAGGTTCATCCCAGGAACACAAGGATGGTGTAACATATGCAAATCAATCAATCAATTGTGATAAACCATATCAACAAAAGAGAGGACAAAAATCCACATGATAATCTCAGTAGATGCAGAAAAACATTTGATAACATTTAACACTTTACTGCTAAAAAAGTTCTTATCACATTGGGTACAGAGGGACCATATCTCAACATAATAATAGCTATTTATGACATATAGCCAGCAAAATACTCAATGGTGAAAAACTGAAAACCTTCTCACAAAAACCTGAGACAAGACAAGGTGGCCCATTCTCACAATTTCAATTCAATATAGTCTTGGAAGTCCTAGCCACAATGATCAGGCAAGAAAATTTGATTTCCTATCAAATTATGAAAAACATTTCTTTTTAGGACTGAAACACATGATCCAAAGATTTACATACAGTCATAAAAAATCCATAGTTTCCTAAGCAATATTGAAGTAAAAGAAAGAGGATGGAGGAATAACCCACCAGGTCTCCATACACTATTGCAGAGCTACCATAATCAAAATTACATGATATTGGTACAGAAAAAGGCATATGGACCAATAGAGCAGAATAGAGAGCCTAGGAATAAACCTACAGGCCTATGTTCAATTAATCTTTGACAGAGTAGCCAGGAATATGACAGAGAAAAGACCATCTCTTCTCCAACTGGTGTTGGGAAAACTGGATAGCAGCATGCAGAGCAATGGAGTTAGAACATTCCTTCAATGCATACACAAGAAGAAACCCAAAATGGCTTGAAGACTTAAATATAAGCAAGACACAGTAAATCTCCTAGAAGAAAATATATGGAAAACACTCTGAGGTAAATCTCAGCAATGATCTCCAAGAATAGACTACCTAGGTAATGGATGTAAGAGCAAAATTATTAAATGGGACCTAATAAAACTTATAAGATTTTGCACAGCAAAGGGAATCATAAACAAAGCAAAATGACAACCTACAGGTTTAAGGAAAATATTTAGAAGTGATGCAACTGAAAAAGTCTTAATTTCCAAAATATAAAGATTCATACAACCTAATAATAATAAAAAAACAAGAAACACAATCTGAAAATGGGCAGAAGCCCTAAACATGAAATTCTCCAATAGAGACATTCAAATGACACACAGATATATGAAAAAACAACAACAAAAAATTGCTCACTATCATTATTAGAGAAGGGCAATTCAAAACTATAATGAAGTATCACTTCACAGTAGTCACAATGGTCATCATTCAAAAGTCCACAAACAATAAATGCTGGGGAATCTGAGGAGAAAGGGAACATTCCTACACTGTTGGTAGGAATATAGTTTGGTGCAGTGATTTTGGAAACCAGGATGGGGATTCCTCTAATGGATAAAAATAAACTTAACATAAAATCCAGCAATCCCACTTCTGGGTATATATCAAAGGGAACCCTATTTCAAATAGACACCTGCACCCCAATGTCCTTAGCAGTGCTATATACAACAGCCACAACATGGAAGCAACCTAATTGTCCAACAACAGATGACAGTATTCAGAAATTATGCCATATTTACACAATGGAATAATATTCTGCAATAAAAAATGATAAAACAATGACATTTGCAGCAAAATGGATGTCCCCTAAAAGTGTCATTCTAATTGAAGTAAACCAGAAAAAGAAAGAAATATAATACATGACATTACATATGAAGAAGCTTAAAAATATATTTGGATGGGAACTCTATGATTTCATCTACAAAACTGAAACACACTTGCAGAACTACTTAATAATCTTATGGTTACTGCAGAAATGGACTGGTAGAGGATATATTTGGGAGCTGTAGATTTATAAATGTCATCCACTATATATAAAAATAAATGTTTTCAAAATTTCTTTTGCATAACACAGGGCAGTAAGTCAAATACCGTGAAGTAACGTTAAAAAGGCACAGAAATATATGCATTTACGGGGACACTGTGCTAAACACCTCAGATTGGCACATTGTAAATGGCATACTTCAATGATAAATAAATGAATAAATATTCAAATAAGTAAATAAATAAATAAATAAAGTAAATAAATAATATTTAATAATAAAGGAAATACAAAGATTCACACTATTTAAATTTACACATCAAAAATCTAGAAAAAACAGAAAGAATAAAGAAGAAAATTGAATAAATTAGAGCAAGGCAAATAACAAGACAAACAATTGAAAAGATAAGAAAAATTACACCTAAGTTTGTTTCTTTTCAACATAAAGTGGACAAAAGTTTAGGTTGGCTAAGAAAATAAAGACTCAAATAAAATTTGAAATAAAAGAGCAGATATTACCACTAAAGTTGCAGAGATGCAAAGCATCATAAGAAATTACCACTAGCCAACGATTTGAATGACCTAGAACAAAAGATAGATTCCCAGAAACATATGTCTTCCAACACTGAATCAAGAAGAAATTAGAAAGTTAAATTCTGCAAAAGTGTGTATGAGTAAATCAGTAATCCAAACCTCTCAAACCAGAAAAAATTTACAAGATGACTTTAATGGTGAATCCTGTCATACATTAGAAGTAAATTTTTCACCAATTCTTCCCCAAAACTTTCAAGAATTTGAAGGGGGTGAAAGATTCCAAAGTTGTATTATGATGCTAGCTTTTTTTGCTTAACAAAGCTAAAAACGACATGAAATGAAAAACATAGAACATTATCCCTGATGAACATATGTGCCAAAATTCTCAACAAAACACAAGCAAAATGAATTCAACAACACATTTAAAGTATCATACACATACATGTGTAAAGGGATTTATCCCTGGGTTTAAGGATACGTCAAAATATTCAAATCAATACGGTGACATCCCACACTAATAGAATGAGAAACAAAACTCACATAATCATTTGAATAGGTGCAGAAAGAACATTATATATAATGCAACATCATTTTAAGGTACTCCCAACAAATTAAATTAACCCTGTCAGTGGCACGATATCATATACACACAAACACTGTGTGGAGAGAAGCGAAGCAATTCACAGTTTATTGATTCTTACAAAAAAGATTTATATATGACCTGCACAATGCCTCACATATCATCTAAGTTATAACAATGTTAATAATCTTAAACTATTTATGTCCCCATGCTCCTAAAGTAAGCACAGGATGTTAAATGATCAAGGATTGTTTTAAAGTTCATCACGGAACTTCATTAAGCAGCCCATCTCTTATCCAGCCGGCTTTGCCTGTCTTAGGTTGTCCTCCTCTGAGGATCTTACCCAGCATATGATATCCAGCCATCCATACTGGATATATTGAGTAGACAATTTGTTATCCAGCCTTTATATGTGACATTCCTCATAGCTTGTTTATCAGTTCAGCCCATGGGCTTATTCTCTAGAGCCTTCAGACAGGGGCCAACAAACCCAACATCCCTTAACAGAAAAATGGATGAAGAATATTTGATATATATATGCAATGTAATGAATACTTTGCTTTCCTATCAACAGTGTCCACGGTGATTCTTTTTCTCCACAACCTCACCAAAATCTATTTATTTTCTTTTTGATGAGAGTCTTCTGACAACTGTGAGGTCTTCTCTCATTTTTGGTTTATGACTTTCCTAATAAATTATAACTCTGAACATATTTTCATGTGTCATTTATTCAACTGTATGTTTGCTACAAAAAATTGATTCAGATCTATCTATTCAGTTCCTATGGACTTTTTTTAATTGGATTGTTTGGTCATTTTTGTTGTGGTGCTTGTGTATGAGTTTGCCATATAGTTGCATATTAACACTTGATTGGAAAATATCACTTGCAAATATATTCTCCCATTGTGTTGGTTGACTTTTCATTTTATTGATCATCTCCTCTGCAGCGTAAATCTGTTTAGAGTGATACAATCATATTTTGTTAGTTTTGCTTCTGCTTCCCTTGCCAGAGGAGACATATGTACAATCAAATTAAGTCCAATGTCAGAGTATGCTTCTTATATTTCACACAAGGATTCTTTGTTTTCAGGTTTTATGTTTTCTATGCCCAGGAGCGGGATTGCTGTGTCATATGATAGGTCTATTTTTAGTATTTAAAGGAACTTCCATACTATTTCCAAGGTGGTTGCACCAATTTTCATTCCCACCAACAGCGTTGGAGAGTCCCTTTTTCTCCACAACCTCCCGAGTATTTATTATTTGTAGATATTTGGATGACAGCCCTTCTCAGTAGTGTGAGGTAAAACATTATTTTATTTTTATCTTGCCTTTGTATAATGATTAGTTATGTGAGCATGTTTTTATGTTCCTGTTTGTCATCTGTGTGTCTTCTTGAGAGACTTGTCTTCTGCTCATTTTCTGTCTGTGTTGTTGTAGATTTTTGAAATGGAGTTGTATGAACGATGTGTGTATTTTAGAAATTTGCCCCTTTTTGATTGCATTGTTTCCAAATGTTTTCCCCCATTCGGAAGTTCATGTTTTCATTCTGTTTATTTTGCTCTATAGAAGTTTGAAGTTTAATTTGGATATATTTGATTATTTTGCTTTTGTTGTTTTCAGCTTGGGAGTGTGACATAAGAAAATTTCGCTAAAATTTATGTCTTGTTTTGCCTATGTTAGTTTCCAGGAATTTTATTGTGTCATGGTATAGATTCAGATATTTAAAGCATTTTGAATTTATATTTGTACAGTGTGAGGGAGTGTTCTAATTTGATTGAGGTACATGTACCTGTCTAGCTTTCTCAACATGACTTGCTGAAGACTGTCTTTAGGCATTGTATATTTTTGTTTCCTTTGTCGTAGTTCAGTTGACCATAGGTGTAATGTTTTATTTCTACCTCTGTGTTCTGTTCCAGTGATATAGATGTTTGTTCATTTTCCAGCATTGTGCTGTTTCGATTACTGATTTGCAATATAGTCTGAGATCTGAGAGGGATATGGCTTATGCCTCCAACTTTGTTCTTTTTCCTCATTGTTTCTTATGCAGTTCTGATTCTTTTGCTGTTCCATACAAATCTTAGGACTGATTTAAGTTCTGTGGAAAATATCATGTAGTTCGATCTGAATCACTTTATATCTGTAGACATCTTTTGTAGTATGTATATTTTTGCAATATTAATTCCTCTAAACTAAGACCTTGAGATTTCTTTCCATTTATTGCATAATATTCAAATATATTTATCAGTGTTCTATTGATTTTATTATCTTTGATTTTTCATAGATTCTTCATTTTTGATGTGATTTCATATGGATTTTTTAAAATTATGTAGTATTTCATTGGTATTTGTAAAGAAATGTGACAGTTTTTGTATATTAATCATGAATCATCCTACTTTGCTAAATGTCTTTATTAGTCTTAGTTGTTTTGGTGTGGAGAATCTTTACAGTTCTCTATATAGATTATCATGTCATCTAAAATAATAACCGATTTACTTCATTCAATCTAACTTGAATAACTTTTTTTCTTGTCCGATTGCTGTTGCTAGGTCTTCCCATACTGTGTTTAAGAGAAATGCGAGAGTGGGCATCCTTGTTTTATTCCTTAATTTGGCTTTCAGTTATTCACTTTTGCATATTATGCTGTCTGTGGGTCTGTAATTGATGAATTTAGTGAGGTTGAGATATATTTCCTTAATCCTAAAGTGGAAAGAGTTTTCTGTTTTTGTTGATTCTGTTTTTCTTGTCGTTGTTGTTGCTGTTGTTATAATGAATAAAAGTTGAAGTTTGTGAAATGCTTTTTATCGATTTATTGGAATGACCACATCATTTACCCTTTTTCCTTTGTTTATTTGGTGTATCAAACTGATTGATTTCATGTAATTTCAACCTCTCTTATGACCGTGAAATGAATTAAAGTTGATCATGTTGTATGATTCACTTTAGGTATTGCTGGATTTAGTTTGCTAATAATTTTTTTTTGAATTTTTGCATCTATATCAATCAAAGTTATTGGCTTGAAGTTCTCTTTGATTGTACTTTGTTGGCTTTGCTATCAGGGTAATGATAGCTTCATATAATTATTTTGGGAGTTTCCCACATGTTCACTATTTTTGAATAGTTTGAAGAGTATAAGTTCTGCTTTTTATTTTTGTACATTTCTCCATGGGAGCTGTTTAAATCTGCCCTAATATTTCACGATTTTTTTAAATGCTGTTTCTATCTTTCTTCTAGTAATCAGTTTGTTCAAATTATTTGTTTCTCCTTATACCTGTCTATTTCTAGACATTTGTCTACTTCTTCTAAGTTGTCCAGTTTGTTTGCATGTAAGAGTTGACAAAATGTTCCTTTTTTTGTATACCTGAGGGAACAATTGTTATTTCTACAATTTTATTTCTGAATTTATTTCTTTGGAGCATCTCTCTTTTCTTCATGATGCACCTGGATAGAGGTTTTTTGATTTTGCTTTTCTTAAAAAGAAAACAAAAAACAAAACCTTTTTTTTTACTACTCTTTTGCATGGTTGTTTTGCTCTCTAATTTATATTTACACCTGTAATATTTAGGATCATGTATTTTAATTTTATTACCTTTTTTTAATTGATTTTTAATTATTTTACAAAGTTGTCTCAAATTCCATTGTAGAGCACAATTTTTTAGTTGCAATGAACATTTATACAATTTTTGTCCCATTTTTTCCACTGTGGGCTGCCGTATATTTCCCTGTGCTATACGGTACAATCCTGTTTATCTATTCTACAATTTTGACCTCCGAGTCTGTCTTTACCCAACCCCAACACTTGGCAACCAAAACTTTGTAGTCTCTGCCTGCGAGTCTATTTCTGTTTTGTATTTATGCATTTCTTGTTTGGTTTAGTTTTGTTTTTAGATTCCACTCATGAGCCATCTCATATGGTATTTTTCCTTCTCTTTCTGACTTACTTCACTTAGGCTGATTTTCTCATGGAGCATCCATGTTGCTGAAAATGGCATTATGTTGTCACTTTATAAGAATGACTACTGTTCCATTATATAAATATACCACCACTTCTTTATCCAGTCAACTTTCGATGGGCATTTAGGCTGTTTCCATGTCTTGGCTATTGTAAATATTGCTGGCTATGAATATTGAGGGGCAGGCGTCTTCCTGAAGTAGGGTTCCTTCTGGATTTATGCCCAGGAGTGGGATTCTTGGGTTACATTGTAAGTCTATTTCTAGGCTTTTGAGGAATCTCCATCCTGTTTTCCACTCTGCACCAATCTTCATTGCCACCAGCAGTGAGGGACCGTTCCCTTTATTCCACAGCCTCTCCAGCATTTGTCCTTTGTGGATTTTTGAATGATGGCCATTCTGACTGGTGTGAGGTGAAACCTCATTGCAGTTTTGATTTGCATTTGTCTGATAATCAGTGATATTGAGCATTTTCTGATGTGCCTTTTTATCATTTGTATGTCTTCCTTGGAGAACTGTTTGTTTAGGTCTTCTGACTAATTTTGGATTAGGTTGTTTATTTTTTCTTATTCAGTTAGATGAGCTGTTTATATACTCTGGAGATCAAGCCTTTGACGGTTTCATATGTAAATTTTTTTCCCATTCCGTAGGTTTTCTTTATGTTTTACTTCCGGTTTCTTTACTATGCAGAAGGTTGTAAGTTTCATTAGGTCTCATTTGTTTATTCTTGCTTTTATTTCTTCTATGAGAAAACTTTCGAGACGTATGTCAGATATTTCCCTCTTGTAGGTTTATTGTATCTTGTCTTATGTTTAAGTGTTTTATCTCTTTTGAGTTTATTTTTATTGTATCTTGTTCTAGCTTCATTGGGAGTGTTCTAACTTCATTGAATTACATGCTGCTCTCCAGTTTTCCCAACACCAGTTGCTGAAGGGACTATCTCGAAACCATTGTAATTTCTTGTCTCCTTTGTCTAAGATTAATTGACCAAACGTTTGTGGGTTAATTTCTGGGCTCTCTATTGTGTTCCATTGACCTATATGTATGTTTTTCTACCAATACAGTGCTGTCATGTGGACTATAGCTCTATAGTATAATCTGAATCATAAGCGTAAAGAAATGCCACTGATATTAGGACCTTAATCTTGTAATCTGCTTCCTTGCTGAATTATTTGATCAGCTGTTGTAAATTTTGTCTGGATCTTGTAGGGTTTCCTATATATAGTAAGATATTTTCTGCATATACTGAGACTTTTACCTCTTCCTTTCCAATTTGCATCCCTTTTACTTCTCTCTCTTCTTTGATTGATGTGGCTAGGACTTGCAAGACTATCTTGAGAAGGAGTCATGATAGTGTTCATCCTTGTCTTGTCCCAGATTTTAGTGGGAAGAATTTGACTTTCTCACCATTGAGTACTATCCTTGCTGTTGGTTTTTTATCTATTACTTTCATGTTGTTGAGGTTTATTCCCTCTATGGCCACTTTGTGAGAGTTTTTATCATACGTGGGTGTTGAATTTTAACAAATGCTTTTCCTGCACCTATTGAGAAGATCATGCGGTTTTGGTTCTTTCTCTTGTTGATATGCTGCATTACACTGATTGATTTGCATATGTTGAACCACCCCTGTGTCACTGGCATGATCCCCACTTGGTCATGTTATATAATCCTTTCTCTGTGTTGTTGGATTCTATTTGGTACTATTTTGGTGAGGATTTTGGCGTCTGGGTTCACAGTGATATTGGCCTATAATCCTCTTTTTTGGTAGTGTCTTTGCCTGGTTGTGGTATCAGGGTGATTGTGGATTCATAGAATGACTTTAGGAGTATTCCTTCCTTTTCAATCATCTGGGGGATTTTGAGAAGTAGTGTTATGAGTTCTTCTTTATGTTTGGTTGAATTCCTCAGTGAATCCGTCTGGTCCTGGACTCCTACTTGTAGGGAGGTTTTATATTGCTACTTTGATTTCATTTCTAGTGCTCTACTTTTTCCAGGGGTCAGTTATGTCTTGATTCAGTCTTGGTGGACAGTATGTTTCTGGAAACTTGTCCATCTCTTCTAGGGTATACAGTTTGATTCAATATACTTTTCATCATATTCTCGTAAGATATTCTGTATTTTAAATTTTTGTGGTAATTTCTACAATCTCCTTTCTAATTTTGGTAATTTGTGCTCTCTCTCTTTTCTTCTTTTTGAGTTTGGCCAGAGGTTTGTCGATTTTACTTACTTTTTGGAAAAACCAGCTTTTGAATTGGTTAATTTTTTTCCTATGATCTTTTTAATCTCTATTTTATTTATTTCCTCCCCAATATTTATGATTTGCTTCCTTCCCCTGACTTTTGGGTCTTTTTGGTTCTTCTTTTTCTAGTTCATTCTGCTGGTGGGTTAAATTGTTTATTTTTGGTTGTTCTTCTTTTTTGAGGTAGGCCTGTATCACTATAAACTCCCCTCTCAGCACTGCTTTTGCTGTGTCCCATAAATTTTGTGGGGTTTTCCTTTCATTTTCTTTTGTCTCAAGGTACTTTTTTATTTCAGCTTTGATTTCTTCATTGATCCATTTGTATTTTAATAACATATTGTTTAATCCCCATGTTTTTCTTTTGTTGTCCTTTGTTTCTCTGTTGTTGATTTCTAGCTTCATGACATTGTGTTCAGTAAACATGCTTGAGGTAATTTCTGTCTTCTTAAAATTGCTGAGGTTTCTTTTATGCCCAAGTACATCATTAATCCTGGAAAATGTTCCACGTGCACTTGAAAAGGATTTATATCCTATTCTGTGGGGTGTGCAATGCTCTGAAAATATCCACCAAGTCTAATATTTCTATTGTTTTATTTAACTTCTCTGTTGCCTAGTTTATTTTCTGTCTCGATGATCTCTCCAGTGATGTTAATGCAGTGTTGAAATCTCCAAATATGAATCCTCCTTTATATCTGTTAGTAATTATTTTATGCACTTATTTGCTCCTGTATTTGGTGCATATGTATTAACGAGTGTGCTATCCTCATATTGTATCACTCCTTAAATCATTATAAAATGTCCTTCCATATCTTTCTTTATGGCCTTTGTTTTAAAGACTATTTTGTCTGAAATCAGTTCTGCAACATCTGCTTTTTGGCTTTCAAATTATATGGAATACCCTTTTCCATCCTCTCACTCTCAATCTATAGGTGTCCTTCTCTCTGAAGTGGGTCTCTTGTATGCAGCATATTAAAGATTCTTGCTTTATTATCCAGCCTGCCACTCTATGATTTTCGACTGGAGCATTTAGTTCATTAAAATTTACAATAATTGATGATAGGCTTGTGTTTATTGACAATTTGACCTATTTTTGCAATTGATTTGGTATTTCCTCTTTGTTTTTTTATCTTCCTTTTATGGTTTGGTAATTTTCCTTTGTATTATCATGAATTTTATTTAGTTCAGTGACTCCCTGATAAGTTTTTTCTTCTTGTTACCCTTTTTTATAAGTCCATTAGACCATTACTATAACTGCTTTTATTAAATGGATAGTAACATGATCTCCAACCCATCCTACTGAGAACAAAAAATTTTAAAAAGAAAGACCAAAAATATAAATTTTCTATTTTCCTTTCTCCCTCTCCCACTCTCAATGATTTGTATGTCTTGTTTTAAAATTTTGTGTTTTTTTTTTAATTCATGAGTTATCACCTTTAAAGCTGTGAGTTCCACATTTCTATAGCATCCTGCTGCTTTTCATTTTAGAGAAGACATTTCAATAATTCTTTTAGCATGGGTCTATTTTGCTGAACTTTTGAAGATTTTTCTTGTCTGTAAAATACTTTATGTCTCCTTCTACCAAAAATGATAGCCTTGCTGTTTAAAGTATCCTAGGCTATAACATTTTTATCATTCAGCACTTTGAATATATCTTGCCACTCCCTTCTGGCCTGTTGTATTTGTGTAGTGAAATCAGCTGGGAGCTTTATGGGGATTCCCTTGTAACTCACTCTTTGCTATTCTCTTGCTCTCTTTAGGATCATTTCTTTATCCTTGCCTGTGGCCTTCTTAATTATGTGTCTTGGTATGGGTGTATTTGTGTTCTTTCTTTTTGGGACACTCTGAGCTTCCTGTATTGGATATCTGATTCCTTCTTTAAGTTTCAGTAGTTCTCAGCCATGCTTTCTACAAAATCCTTTGCAATCCCCTTTGATCTTTCTTCCCCTTCTGGGACTTTTATCATGCCAAGTTTGGCATGCTTTCTATTATACCATAGGTCCCTTAGGCTTTTTTCATTTGTTTCTCATTGTTTCTCTTGTCAATCTACTGATTGGATGTTTGCTATTGTCCTGTCTTCTAAGTCACAAATTCGTTTCTCTGCATTATTCTGTCAGCATTGAGACCCCTTTAGATTATTCCTCATCTCAGTCAAAGGGTTTACCTATTCTACTCGGCTTTTCTTTATAGCTTCCATTTCATTTTTGACATATTTTATATCTCTAAACACTATCTCTTTTATTTCCTTCAGTATTTAAATCACTCCATTTTTGAAATCTTCGTCTTGTAGGATATCGATGTCTATTTCACTGATCATCCTTGCAGGATATTTCTCTTGTTCGTTTAATTGTGAATGCTTTCTCTGCTTCTTCATATTTCTACTACATCACTGGCACTGTGGTTTAAGGAGTATCAGTTATCTACCCTGGTCCCATATGAGTATATCTACCTAATGCCTATGTAGTAATACAACTTAGAAAATAGGAAAAAAGAGAGAGAGGTAAATAATTTTAAAAAAGGGAGAGATAAAGCTTTGAAAACATTGTATAATTAATAATATTAATGCAAGTTGAAGCAGAGTTTTCAAAAATAATAATAATAATATTTTTAAAAATTTCAAAAAGATTGATATGGGGTATATATAATTGCCTAAGAAGTAAAAATTAAGAGGATAATAGAAAATTGAACAGATAAAACAGTTTAAAACAAAGGGTTGTTTGTGTCCTCCTGGAGACAGTGTACATTTAATGTGAAGTCATTCTGTTTTCATCCTGTTTTGGAAGCTCAGCTTGCTGTTTCCAGAGGCCCTCCATTGGATCACTCATCTGTGCTGCTCCCAGGGCATATCATCAAGCAGCTCACTCCTACAACCAACACTGGATTAGGTGCAGCTCTCTTGACTCTGGGCTGGCTTGTCATTGCCCTGCTCAATGCTGCAGTCAGTTGTTGCAGACTGACCAGGCAGGATTGTGCATCATGCCCTCTCCCAGCACCATGGTCAAGGGCTGCTTTATAGCTCAAAACTGAGGGGCCACCCACCCGCTCAGGTTGCCGATCACTCTGCTGCTCTGTGCCACTCTACGCTCTACCTCGGGTTTGCAAACTGGGAGTGGGCTCAGGAAAGACTGAGGAACAGCCCGGTCCCTGGTCTGGGCTATAATCTAGCTCCTTGTTCGTCTTGGCAGACAAGTTCTCTGAGGAACCAGGACAGTAGGATCATATTTGCCTCATGCTTCCAACAAGTCTCAGTCTGGCCGTTGATGCTGCTAAGTCCTAAGGTGTAGATGCAGGTTTTACCCCCACTGCCACCTGGGTACAAAGCACCAGAGGCTATGGTGGCTGTTTCTGAGCCCCAGCTGTCTTCACCTGGAAACTTCTGTGGAAATTCAGAGATGGGAATTGCACCTTTCACCCCACAGGGCACATCTGCCCTGTTGTTTAATGGAGGGCCCAGGTTGTTCTGCCCTGTGCACCCACAGCCATGGATCAAAGCCCACTCCATTCCCCTGGGCCGCCACAGTGCTGCCATCCTCATCTACCACCCAACTCAGGCAGCATGGCCCTGCCCCCAGCTTTGGGGTTGCATCTTTGTCTGGGTGTCACAGGGATTCTCTGTGCCTGTTTGACTTAGTTCTGTCAGGCAACTTATACTCTGTACAGGTCCAAGACTTGGAGGCTCCCCCACCGTCCTGCTGACCACTCAGCTGGAGAGGGGAGACACAGTGAATGAGCACCAGTCCTTCATTGATGCTCCCTACCCGTGAGAACTGTCCCACTGTTTTGCCTTTTCTTCTTTCTTTCTTCCTTTTCTCCTACCAGATTTTTTGCATCTTTATCTATTGAAGAAGACAATGTTCTGTCAGAGTTCTGCAGGTTTTCTGTTTAGCTGAGTGGGTCTGTGGATGTGAGTCTTGGTGCATTTTTGGGAAAGGGAGAGCTACGAGCATCTTTCTACTCCACCATTTTTGCCTCCACCCCAGAAAGTCTCACTTTATGGTGGAAGCTAAACATAGTTTGTAAAAAATGGAAAATGTATTCCATGGAAATGACAAGAAAGTGCAGATTTCAATGCTCAACTCATACAAATATGTTTTAAATTAAGGGCCAGAATGAAAAAATATATGAGATTATATAAGCAAAAAGAGATCAATAAAAATAGGGTATTACACTCATTAAATTATATATGGACCCAACACCTTAGATCCAAAGTATAAGAAGAAATTTTAGTAGACATGGAAGAATTAATTCATTATGAAACAATAATAGTAGATGAGTTTAACACCTCACTATTCTGATAGCCAGATCATCCAGAAAGAATATCTGTAAGGAAACAGAGGTCTTAATAGCATATTAGATCATTTGAAAGTAAGTGAGCAATTGGACACTGCATCAGAAAATCAGAACACATAAACTTTTCAAATGTGCACAGGTTATCTAAGGAATTAACCACATATTATGTCACGAAATGAGCCTCAGGGACTTTAAGCCAATATAGATTACAGCAAGTATTTTTCCATACACAAAAGAATGATACTGTGCTTCAACTGTAGAAAGAATAGGAAAAGCACAAACATGAATTCAAACAACATCCTTTAAAAAAATAAAAAATTATCAATGATGAAATCAAGATGTTATGAAATTAAAGTGGTTATAAAATCATACCTGGAGACAAATTACAATGAAAACACAGCTTCATAAAATGTATGCGATGCAGCAAAGACAAGTCTAGATGGAAGATGAGAACAAATAAAGACTTCTACAAGGAAAAAGAAAAACCTCATAGAAACGACCAAGCATACCACACAAAATAACAAGAAACAAGAACAAACAAAACCCAAAGGCAGTAGAATGAGAAATCTTTAATGATTATGTTGAAAATAAACAATATAAAAGTTAAAAAATAAATTACATATCATAAAATGAACAGCTTTAAATTTTCTTAAAAATATTAACAAACAGAAAAGCATTTAGCCAGGCTTATCAAGAAATACAGAGACTGAATCCAAAAAAAATAAGAAATGAAACAGTAGAAATAATATCTGATATTACAGAAATACAAAAAATGATTATGTAAGCACTATGAGCTGTTACATGACAACCAACTGGACGACTTAATAGAAAAGACAATTTTCTAGAAACATACAGCCTGCCAACACTGAATAAAAAGAAAACTTAGAACTTGAAAAGGGCAATCAGTATAAGTTAAATAAAATCAATAATTTTCAAAACACCCCTTGAACAAAATGCCTGGATGCCAACACTAAAACCTCTTTCCCCCCAACTGTTTAAAAAAATGAAGGAGGAAGGAAAATTCCCAAAGTTATTCTATGAGGCCACCATTACCCTGATAACAAAACCAGTCAAAAACACTTAAAAAAATGAAAATGAAAATCCAATATCCTTGATGAATATACATTCAAAAATCGTCGAAAAACATCAACAGATGAATCCAGCAATACTAAGAAATGATTATACACGATGATCAGTTGGATTCCTTTCCAGAGTCACAAGGATAGTTCAACATACACAAGTCAAACATCGTGACACATATCTAATAAAGGAAGGACAAAATTCACAAGACAATGTCAATACACAAAGAAAAAGCATTTGACAAAATTCAACATACATTCATCATCATAACTCTCATGAAAGTGAGTACAATGGGAACATCTCTCAACATAATAAAGGCCATTTATAACAATTTATAATACACAGGGGAAAGGCTGAAAGCCTTCTGGTTAAATTCGGGAACAAGAAAAGGATTCCTACTCTCAGCACTTGTGTTTAATAGTAATAGAAGAAAGGAAAAGGAAAAGAAAAAGAAATAAAAGAAATGCCAAATGGAAAGGAAGAGTCAAAATTCACACCAGTACTGATGGCATAACAATCTACATAAAGAGTCCTAAGGGCTCCACACTGACTATTATGAACAATAAATAATTTCATCAAGGGAGCAGGGTACAAGATTAATGTAAAGAAGTCTCTTGCACTTCTACACGTTAATCATGAGATACCATAAAATGGATGTTGAAAGCAATAATATTTAAAACCCCATAACCCCGAATATCTTGGAATAAATGTAACCACATATATGAAAGATATAAACACTGAAAATAATAAAATATTGACAAAGAAATGAAAAATGATTCAAAGAAATGGAAAGATGTCTTGTGCTCTTGGATTGAAAGAGCTAATATTGTCAACATGGCCGTAATACACAAAGAAACCTACAGATTTATTGCAATTCCTGTTACGAAGCTGTAGTATTCTCCACAGAACAAGAAAATAAATAACTCTAAGTTTATATGAAACCATAAAAATTGTCAAAATGACTTCAAGAAAAAACAACAAATCTGGAGGTATAACCCTCCCAGATACCTTACTATACTACAAATCTAAAGTAATAAAAACAACATGGCATTGGCCAAGATATAATCAATAAAAGCAGATAGAGAGCCTAGAAAAATTCCACACACCTCTGAGAAATGAATCTATGATAAAAGAGGCAAGAGTACACAATGGATAAAAGACAGTCTCGTCAATGGATGGTG
Source organism: Vicugna pacos (assembly GCF_048564905.1). NCBI lineage: Eukaryota > Metazoa > Chordata > Mammalia > Artiodactyla > Camelidae > Vicugna > Vicugna pacos. The sequence goes on along the minus strand of NW_027328741.1, from coordinate 63,141,545 downwards.
TTTTGGAAGCTGGACATCTACATGTAAAACAGTGAAATGAGAGCATTTTTTGACATCATATACATAAATAAACTCCAAGTATATTAAGGACCTAAATGTAAGACCTGATCTATAAAACAGCTAGAAGGGAATATTGGTGATACTTTATTGGATATATATCAAAGGAATATTTTCTTATTTCAGTCTCCTAAGGCAAAAGAAACAAAAGCATAAATCAGCAAGTGGGACCTAAACAAACTTGAAAATTTCTGCACAGCTTAGGACACTATAAGTGAAATAAAAACACTGCCTGTGTAATTGGAGAACATATTTGCAAACAATGCAAGTGACCAGGGTTTAATAGATGTAGGTTAATAGATGTAACATGGATTTAGTTTACACAACGTAAGGTAAAAAACAAAAAAACAATCAAAAACAAGAGAAGAATACCTGAGTTAATATTTTTCAAATGGAAACTTACAGATGAGTAACAGGCAAGTGATAAAATTGCCCAACATTGCTAATTATTAGATAATTGCAAATCAAAACCACAATGAGTTATCACTTAAAACTGGTCAAATGGCTATTATCAAAAAGTCTACAAATAGAAAATGTTGGAAACGATGTGGAGGTAACAAATCTCTTGTATTCTCTTGGTAGGAATGTAAATTGTTGGAACTTGTATGGAAAACAGTATTCAGATTTGTTTAAAAACTAAAAAGTTAACTATCATAAGACCCAGTAATAACTCTCCTAAAAGAAATCTGGGGAAAAAACCTAAATTGAGAAGAAACAATGTTTACAACAGCACTGTTTATAATATGCAAATCAGGGAAGCAATCCAAGTGTCCAGAGTAGACTATGGACTTAAGAATATATGATGTTTCTATAAATATACAATGGAATATTACTCAGCCATGAAAAAGTATAACACATTGCTATTTCAGCATCATGAATGGACCTATTAAATATTGTGCTTAGTAAAGTAACTTAGACAAAGACAAAAGTATATAATATAATTTATATGTGGAATCTAAATTATAACAAATATCTATGTACATCTATCTATAGCTATCTATTGATAGGTGACAGGTAAATAGATAGATAGGAGGATAATACTTGATAGATTGCTACATAGATAGATAGATAGATAGATAGATAGATAGATAGATAGATAGATAGATAGATAGATAGATATTGACATGATGGAGTTGTAAAGAGTTTAGATAGACAAAACTTAAGAGACTCAAATATATGGGAAAAAGTTTATGTTTACCAAAGAGAAGGGAAAGAGATTTTTAATGGTAGAACATTGACAGATAGAAAATAGTATACATAAAGGAGATTAGCAACATTGATAGTCTGTATAGATCATGGAATTATACACAATAGCTTAAAATAATTGTGTGTTACAATCATTGTAATAATTCATAATGCATTATAATCTACAAAGTGGTTATAATTAACTATGCTGTACATCTGAAACTACACAATATAGTAAATCTACTCTACTTCAAATAAAAAGAAAACATCTCAGGTATAATTTAGTCCTTTTTCCGCTGATAGCAGCTTCCTTTAATATTGTTTTATTTTTATTTTTACCTTTGATGGTTACTGACTCAAATTATTTCTTTTACTGTTGTAAACACTTTACCAGTTTGAGGTATCTATATTTATTGTCCCTGATTTCCTATTTTTCCCCCTTTAAACCAAATAGTATAGTAGCATTTAAAAGCACACCCAAAGAAACTGTTGAAACTTTCTCGGGGTATCTCCTTAGATTTTTGGACAATGTTTTGCATATATTTGCCATTTTATATTTCTTTGAAGATTTCTATTCTACACCTCTTATTAGGTGTATCGGTTTTGTTTTTTTATCACATTCAGGTTATGTTTGTCTGGTAAATTCTTTATTTTCACTTTATAAATAAGTGATAACTGTTTAATTATTATTGGGTGAGTTAGTTCTTATTTCAGTTGTTTGAAAATGTAATTTTATTTACCCTTGGCCTATGTTTTCTGCTCAGAAATCTTCTCATAGCTTAATGGGGGATACTTTGTAGATTTTCATAACTTTTTTTGGCTGCCTTTACAATATTTTCTCTGTCATTGACTTGCCATTTTGCATATGATTTATCTTGAAGGAGGTCCCTTTGTCTTAATGTTATTCATGTTTTGTTGTCTCACGGACTTGAATATCAGTTCCTTACACAGGTTCAGGAAGTTATCAACTATTACTTCTTTATATACACCATCAGCTGCCTTCTAATTTTCTTCTCCCTCCAGGATTCCACTCTAATGTGCACTTCCTGAGGAAGTCTGATGGCTACTTTTGAATATCCTCACTTTTTAATATCTTGTATCTCTGCACTCTCATATCATTTCTAGTTTTGTATTGGTGAGATTGCTAATCTCTCTTCCACAAAGACAGTCTACTTCCAATGCTTTCTGTTGCATTCTTCACTTCATTTATTAAGTTCTCCTGGCCCTCAAACAATGTTTGGCTATTTTATAGTTTCATTCTCTTTGGTAATGTATTTCTTATCATCATTTAATTTATTCTTGAGCTCACTAAACTACATTCTTAGTATTGTTTTTTGTATTGAGTTTCTGAATGACACCTATTTGGATTCTCTCTTAGTTATATGGCAATATACCATGACTTAAGTCTGTTTGCTGCATGGTTCACATTGTGTGTGTGTGTCTGTGCGCAGGTGCATGTGCATGTGTGTCTGTGTCTGTGTGGGTGTATGTGTCTGTGTATCTGTGTGTGTGCGTGCCCTATAATGTAACTGTGATTGGTCATGGTCTTGTAAATGATTTCTCTGATGACACTTAATAACAGATTGGGAGTTGGAGTCCTTGCTTTTGTTTTCTGGTAGTTTGCAATATTGCACAATTTTTGGTTTTACTTTTCTGAGCTACCTCTGATAATATTTCAAAATGGCACTTTCCAGTCGCTACTGTCTGGATAACAGATGTGCTTTCACTGTCACTTCTTAGACTTCTCTGGTAATTAATGCCACTGTTGTCACTGGGACAGCGACAAAATATCTCAAGGGATATGATATCCCTTGAGACTCAGTGTACACATTGGGGAAATGTGTAAAGACAGGTGGGTATTTGGAATCAGGCAAGGGCCTTTGTAATGTCCAGTGTTGCAAGGTATCTTGTCTCCACCACTGTGAAAGGGGAGTAGGGACATTGTCATGAATGTCTGAGTGTCTGAAGGATGGAATTTCTGTCTCTATTGTTGCTCACTCCTAGTTAAATGTGACCATGAGTATTAGTGCAGTGGGGGCTGAAGCTGTGTGAACCACTGAGACCCTGTTTCTACTGGGTTCTCTGAACTTGTGGACTCAGATATCCTATTCAGGGGGCCTTGGTTGCAGACACCAAATCTGCTCTTCCCTCACTTCTGCCACCTTTGCGTGTTTTAATCCACCAAACTTCACCTGTTCACTTGAGTTCTGAAGTATTGTTTTGTGTTGTAGTTATTTTTGTTGAGATGTGAACGTTTTACTGACTGTAGATATAAGGGGAGAGACAAAAATAGTTTAAACTTATGTCACTTTTAAAAGTATATACTTTTTCAATTAAAAGCTTAAATTCTACATAGGACATTGTAAAAACTGTAAAGAAAGTGAACAAACCATCTCCCCTAAAATCATAGTACTACAAAATATTTTGATTTTCCTGGGTTCTGTTCTTCAAAGTTTTTCCCACCTACATGCATATTTTACTATAATATATACTTATAATCTCTTTAAAATCAATTAAATTATTAAAATATTTCTCTGCACTGTAAATATAGTGCTGTTGTTTCACTAATTTATTACTAGTAGCTTTCACATTTCTGCCTTCTCCATCCTTCTTCCCTGTCCACACAGGAAAACACTACTTGGTACAGTACACATATATATGTGATTCTGTTCCTGTTTTTTTATGATTCTCTTATATCTTTATTTTCCTCATTTAAGTGACAACATAGAGTGTTTTCCTCTGTATGATTTATTTTCTTGTGTGCAGCACTCTCTGGGTCCAGTCACATTGTTCCAAATAGCAGAAGTTTATTTTTTAATATGACAATGACTAAGTCTTTATTCTTTTATCTATATCTCACATCTACTTCAGCCAAACATCTGCTGATGGGCAGTTGAATTGTGCATCTATCCTTGGGTATTATAAATGTTAATGTTTAAAACATTGGGGGTAATATATCCTTTAATGTGAATGTTTTCATTTTTTTGAGATTTATAACAATAACTGGAATTGCTGTAACATATACTGCTTGTATTTCTAGTTTTCTGAGCACTGACCACACTATTATAATAGTGGATGCATCAATTTATATTTCCACAAACAGTGTACCTGGGTTCCCTTTTATCGACATTCTTATTAATTTTTGTCATTTGTAGACTTTTTTTAATAGACATTTTGGTTGCTGTGAGTTTATATTTCATTCTGGTTTTGATTTATGATTTCCTAATGAATAGCAAAGTTATGTTTCTTCTTACGTGCAAGAAAATCATTCACATGTCTGTTTTTGAAAAGTTTCAATGAAGATCTTTCTACTGTTTTTAAGTTTGGGTCTTTGTTTTTTAACTATTGAGTCTAATATGCTATATATATATTATGTAGATTAATATCTTGTTGGTTTCATTGTCTGAAACTCTTCCTTCTATGTGTGTGTTGTCATAATTCTTGCTGAACATTTCCTTTGCTATGCAAAAGATTTTACACTTCACACTTATACAAGAAGTGGAATCCCTGTATCACATAATACATCTATTATTTCCTCAGTAATATTAAAAACTGTTATTGTTTGTTTTCCTTATTTTTTTCACTAAGGAGATAGATCAAAAGTAAATATTCATATGATTTATCTCAAAGGCGGTTCTGCTCCTGTTGGTCAGAAATTGTATAGTTTCAGGTTTTACATGTAGGAAATTAATCCATTTTTATCTTATTATGTATAATATGGAAGGAAGTGCTCTTACATCTTCCTTTTACTTGTACTGTCCAGTGTTCACAGAACTACTTGTTGAAGAGACTGCCTTTTTCCATTGTATACTCTTGCCTCCTTCATTGTAGACTAACTGACCATATGAGTGTGGGTTTATTTTAGGACTTTTTATTTTGTTCCATTAATCTATGTGAATCTTTTAGTGATATATTTTCATGTTTTGGTTACTCTAACTTTGAAGTATATTCTTAAGTCAGGGAGGATAATACCCACAGCTTTGTTCATTTACTGAAGATAATTTTAGAAAATTTGGGTCTTTCACAATTTTGTATAAATTTTATTATATTTCTCCTTGTTTTGTGAAGAAACACATTGATTCTGTGAGAATAGAAATTTTCTAAAAGGAAAAACCTGAGAAAAATTTTAAAGTGTGGTGGATAAATCATAGAATATTAAACAACCAATGGATTGATGCATAAATCAAAGTAAAAATACATAAAGAATTATGATAAGAAAAACAAAGTCCATGGGGGTATAGCAAAAGCAGTATTAATAGGGATGCTTATAGCAAAATAATCCCACTTATAAAAATAAGAAACATCTCTCTTTTATAACATAATCTTACATACAAAAGAAGAAGAAAAATAATAAACAAACTTGATAGTATGTGGAAAGACAACTGAAAGGTCAGAACATAAATAAATAAAATAAAGATTAATAATAGAAACATCTAGTCAAACTACATAATGGCTTTTGAAAGATAAATATAACTGATAAACTTTAACGAGACTCATGAGCAAAAAAGTGAGTACAGATAAAAAAGCTCCAAAATAAATGAGAAGTTACAGCTTATAAAAAATAACACAAATCATCATAAAATTATACAACAAATTATATGCCATTAAAAATGTCCCTAGAAGAAGTGGACAATTACTTAGAAAGACCTAATCTCCAGGATGGAATGAGTAATAGAAAATGTTAACAGATTATCACTAATGGAATTGAATAAGTAATTAAATAAAATCTCCCAAGATACAAAATTCCAGGCCTAGACAGCCTCACAGGTGAATTCTGCCAAACATTTAGAGAAGAGCTATCACCTATTCTTCTCAGAGAATTCCAATAATTTGCAGAGGAAGGAAGGCTTCCTACCCCACATTTCTATATCACACTACTACTAAAACAGGAACAAATATCTCATAAAATTACAGATTAAATACTACTGATAAGCATAGATGCAAAAATCATCAATAAATTGTTAGCAAAGAAAACAAAATATTAAAAGGATTATACAGTATGATTAAGTCCCTTTTATGCAAGGGATGCAAAATTGATTCAATACCCAGAAATTAATCAATATGATACACCAAACTAACAAACTGAAAAATAAAAATTATATGGTCACCTCAAAAGTGTCATAAAATGTTTTGACAAATTCATTATCTATTTATGATTAAATTTCTCCTCAAATTGGGCATGAGGAAACATACCTCAACACAGTTAAGTCATATATGACAAGAACTCAGCTAACATGACACTCACTGATTAAAAGCTGAAAGCATCTCCTGTAAGAGAAGGAAGAAGAAAAATAATGCTCACTCTTACCACTGTTATTCAATATAGTATTGGAAATTCTAGCCATAGGTATCCATAATACAAGTAAATAAAATATAGCTATTTCAAAAAAAGGAGTAAAATTATCTGTTTGCAGATGAAATACGTTAAACAGAAATCATAAAGAAGACGCCATAAGACTACAAGGGCTTATGAATGCGTCTGGTAAAATTTCAGAATATAAAATTAACATACAGAAATCTTGCATTTCTACACACTAACAACAAACTAACAGATAGAGGAAGTGAGGTAACTGTCTCACTTACAGTTGCATTAAAAAAAATCAAGAAATGTATCCATCCAAGGAGTTAAATATCCGGTAATAAGAAAACTATAAATATTTGTAACAGAAATTGAAGATAATGCAAATAGATGAATGGATATACTGTGTTCATATATTAGGAAAAAATATTGTTTAAATGACAGTACTAGCCAAGAAAATACACAAATTAAATTCAGTGCCTATCAAAATACAAAGTGCATTTTCAGACACTTACAAAAAATAATTCTTAAATTTTCATGTAAACACAAAAGAGTTGAAATCACTAAAAAAGAAAAGAAAAGAAAAGAAAACAAACAAACTAAAAACACAAACAAGTTTGACAAAAACAAATAGAAAGTATCACTGTGCCTGATTTTAAACTCTAATACAAAGCTACAGTAATGAATATGGTAGTGGCACAGAACAAACAGAATAATGGAACACAACATAATGCCTAAAAATGAAATCAGACAGTTATGCTCCTTTAGCCCATTACAAATAAATTAATATACAGTGGTGGAAAGGTAATCAACAGGCACATGAAATTGGTCAACATCACTAATCATCAGAAAAATGCAAGTCCAAAACACAATTAGATTTTATGTCAGTCCTGTCAGAATGAATATGATCAAAACTATTACAAATATAAATGTTGGTGAGGATGTAAGAAAAAGAACCCTGATGCGCTGATTGAATGAATGTAAATTTGTGCTGCCACTGTGGAAAACAGTATGGAGTATTATATAAAATTAAAAATGAAATATGATCCAACATTTCTATATCTGGATACTTATTCCAATAAAATAAAAACACTAAGCAGAAAAGATAAATTCAACCATATACTCACTGCGGCATTATTTACAATAGCCAGGATATAGAAGCAAATTAATTGCTCATCAATATATGATGGACAAAGAAAATGTCTGTTTATAGTATATATATCTAACCATCTATTAACTGAAGATTTATCTATATTTGAATATATATATGCATACACACTATATATATATTATGCACACTATATATATATATGTATGCACACACACACATAAAATTTCAATGGGTTATTACTCAGCTCTAAAAAGTATAAGTTCTTGTCATTTGCAAAAAATGGGTAGACCAAGAGGGTAATATGCTAAGTGAAATTAGTCACACAGATAATGACAAATGCTATATTATTTTTCTCATATTCTGATTTTAAAACAAATTAACATAACAAAACAGAAAAGGAGTAATAGATATAGAAAGATACAGGTTGTTTACAAGAAGGAGGGAAATGTAGTGAAGAAAAAGAAATAGTTCAGAAAAATTAAGAGAGAATATTTTCCAGTTGCAATTTAAATGAGTCAGGAACAAAAAATGTACTGTATGGGGAATAGTCAATAACTATGAAATATCTTTAAATAGCAACATATCATAAATAAATTTATTCTTGTTATCAGTATGAAATGTATTAAAATTTGCAAACATTATGTAATGTAAGAGAAACTAACACAGTGTTATACATTAAAGTACACTTCAAAAACAAACAAATATACTTATAGAAAAAAACAGATTTGTAGTTAACAGAGGCAGGGGTTGGGAAAGAAGAATTAGATTAATACACTCCAAAGATACAAACTTCCAGCCGTTAAAAAACGTGTTCTAGGGATGCTACATTTTAACATGATAAATACAATTAATACTGCTTTTTGTTATATATGAATGTTGTTAAGAGGGTAGACGCTAAGATTTCTCAACACAACTAAAAACAAATTGTATTTCTTTAATATTATATCTAAATGAGATAATGAATTCTCCATAAAATTGCTATATTTACTTCATGATACATGTGACTCAAATATCTACCCTTTGCACCTAAACTTACACAATGTCTTATGTCAATTATCTCTCAATAAAAGCAGAAGGAAAAATGGAAAGACAATGATCATTGTTTCCCATGTCATTTCTCATTACTGTTTTTGAAGCAAGTAATCGTGAGTCATGATAGAGTTATCCTAGATAAAGATGCAAATATATAAGTGATTCTAATAAATTATACATAAAGATACTAATATAACTAGTGTTTTACCATGCCTTAAACTTTCTTCATGATAACAGACCACTGATTTTGTAGGCATCAAAATTTCACTCTGTGAATTCATCTGAGATTAGGGAATGGATAAAAAATGTAACCATGGCTGCTTTTCTTTGAGTGTTAATATTCGCTGTCTCAGACCAAAGGTCTCATCTCCCCAACAGCATCAGTAAGTAAGGAACATGCTAGGTTGCAAAAAATCTCAGCATGGTAAAACCTCAGAACTCCTACAGTTCTTAACTGTTTTGCAATTGGAATGCAATAATGACAAAGACTTGATTTTGGAAAACAATATGGTGTTTTCCCATGGTTGCATTAAGGGATGTGAGGATAATCCCTGAGATCCACAGGAATTATCCTCGCTCAAGTGCTGGCAAAGAACTATAAAGTTTCTGCATTATTAGGACTGAGGACTGCTTTCAAAATAATGACTATGCTCACTGTATTCCAGGTAGTCCAACGAAATAAAGGTTATTGCTATTTGTAGTTGAACGGGAATACATCAGCAGTTCAGTCTCTATAAATTAGTCAATGGGTGTTCAAAGCCAAAATATGATGTGTCAACAATGAGAATTAAAAGAGAAAAAAACTTGGACATAAGCTTAAATTAAAAAGGAGACACAATCCTGTGCTGGGCTCTGGGGATTGGAGACTGTATATGCCTCAGTCCAATTCAAGGGTTCAGTGGCTTGTCCCTAGCATCAGCTCGGGATTCAATGAAAAGATAACAATTAGCATACTGGGAGAAATATAATATTCCTCTCCCTGATCGGAAGAAAATCTGGTGGCTCAATGAAACTCTTAATTCACAGAGATTCTGCCAGATGCAGAATAATAATTCACTGATGACTCAACTAAGACAAACTTCGTTACTGCTTAAAAATGCATCTTCACACACACACACACAGTGGAAGACAGATTTGTTGTATTTAGTGGGAAGAATTCAGTGGACAAAGCTCAGAGAATAGTTTTCAAAGCACCAGGCAACTTTTGTTCATTTGCCAATATTCTAGTTTTCCCAGGTAGAAAACTAGAGATGGAGAAACAAACGATATAATTCTTTAGGATTTCTAATTTTGAAATTAAAGTGTAGCTTTTGACTTATCACTATAGAATCTTGTTATGATGATTATGGTAAGACCCACTGTCTGATAAGGGAGCTGGAAACTAGCTGCTGAACCAGCCCTTCTGAACCCCAGACTGATAATGTAAGCTACAACATAGCCACCATCAGATTTCAGCTGACAAACTTGAAAGGTTGATGTTTCTGTTATAGGAACAATCACTTCTGTCCAGGCATAGATCTTCTGTTGCAAGTGGGCTCTTTCCTTCTCTTGGTAAAAGTCATATTGGTGGGAAGTTGCTAGAGCTTACCCTGGCCCGTTTGCCCATTCTCCAGATTATCAAAGGCTTTCTTCACAAATGGTGACACATTTTCTGGACTCAATTTTGCCTTTCCAGTCTTATCAGATGACACTGGCTGCATCATTGTGAGCAGAAGCCTTAGGCTCCCTGAACTTGCCTACAATTTTTCCAGAATTTCAGCTCATTTCACATTCTGAAATTGCTTCACCATTTATTTTAAATTAATGGGAAAGAGTCAAAGTCTTCCATTAATATTATATATTTCCTAATATCTGCAGAAATTTGGTATTCTTGCAGTTAGACAAATATTTAATTCTACCACCCTCACCTCTTTTTTGTCCACACAGTTCAGATTGCAATTCAGTTACTGAATACGACCATCCCAACCAAGGGGCTAGTACCTCGCAGATACTTCCTGTGTGAAGGTTAGCAAGGGCACAAGTTATGTGGGGTGAATAAACCTACACTAAATGTTTGCAATGGCATTGTCAATTGTGGATAAAGCTCTGATTCTAAGAAGTCAATTAATTAGAAATAAGTATAGTTATTGGTATGGGGAAGAGAATCAGCTATTTTGGGGTGGGTGGGTGATGAAGAGACAGGAAAAAATCCAGCAAATGAGAATGGAATGCTTTAGGTCTCTGGAGGCATGAATTAAGAAGAAAATAATACTTTGTCTCCTGTACCTATCTCCAATTACAGTCTTGAGTGACTAGCCTTGGGCTACGAAAAGAGCTAGTTTGTGGTGAAGAATAAAGACCATAATGAAACTGTTTGTAAACCATGAAAGTTTTGTTGTTTCAGGAAAGTAGATTTTGCTTAAAGTTAACATGTATTTTTCATTCACTAAATATTAAATGCATCCTGTGGCATGAGCTGTGCTTACTGTGCTGGTATCCAAGTTAGACAAGGAAAGGGGGATAGACAGAAAATATCTAGAGGAGGTGATTTCTGTACTGAGACTGGGGAAATCTAAATAGGTAAAAGGAGGACATTCTAAGTCTAAGGATAAGCTGGAGCAATAGTTGTGAGTTTGGATTTAATATGGTTGATAAGCATTTGCCTGGATGTATCTCCAGAAACAGTGAAACATAAAGATATGCCAAATTAGTCAGATGCCAGATCGATAATGAAATGACTAAACCAAGATGAGTTTGTGGGCTTAGATTTGGAAAAGTATTAAGTGCAACCCTGAAGATGTAAGCTTGTGTTTGGCTGGAACATAAAAGTAACTTAAAATATTCACTCTAAAAATATAGTGCAGACTCTTGAGTGGAGAAAAATAAAGCAACATTTGGAATGCTTAGAAAACAGCACAAGGAAGACCATAGATAAAATTCCTTGTTAAATTTTACAACATGCTGAATGTACCATCTGAGACTATATCATGTGACTTTTATTATACCAGAGATGACATAATAAAGACCATGATCCCTGGGCCGGTTCCTGCATTTTCATCCTGTTCCAACATAACCTAACTTAACACATTTAATACTTTTCAGGATGAACCAGAAACCACTAAGTAATTTTCCCTCTCTCCATGTTTTAGTCTTTTTCCAAATTCTTCCATTTTCTCTTCTTCCTCACAGAAATTATTTAAATTTACACTCATGTTGTTCCATCAAATGATCATATCAAACAAATATCTCTTTTTCTCTTTAAATGGTAACTTAGTATCACTTTTAACTCTTATCTCTATTTAAAAAAATAAGGATAATAAAGTACAGTTCTATGTTTATTGTTCAAATAATAAAATTGCAGATATTTGTCAAAATTTGCAAACATCAATTTTAATCTTTGTTATCATGCATAACCTGGTAGTCCTCTGGTAGTTCAGTTGTAATTAGGATGACGTTCATAAACTGAAGATGTCTGATGAGTTGGCCTTGAAATAGAAGTAGCTGATGTATCAGCTATCACTGGCACTGGAAACAGTGGGTTACTCACAGGTTGAAGTTTACAAAAACGACCTTCATTGGCAGATATGTTGTGATATCTATTTGGAAAATAAGAAGGCTCCACCATCAGTCCAAAGTAATTGCTCTGTAAGGGGGACAAAATGCTGTATTGAGAAGTAGAAGTTGTAGTTGTAATGATGTTCACAACACGGCCATTTGCTTCAGTGTAGCTGCTTTGAGAGTGCCCGTGGACAGTGGTCAACTGATTTAAAATAGCTAGTTGTTCCACTGCAATATTTTCTGGTGGTCTAACTGACGTTGATGATGGAGGAGAAAAATCACCTCTGAGCGGGGTAGTTTTATCACAAATTATGTGGCCAATAGAGGGCTTTCTTATTAGAGGCATGTTTAAATCTTCAGAAGGTAAAAATGCACTTTCTCCACTAGTGTCAGCCACAAAATCAGAATTATTTTTACCAACATTACTTCCTCCTTTAAAGTGCTTCTTGTTGAAATCTCGAGCCAATAAAGACACCAGAGAGGCATTTTTAATCCCAACTCTTCTTTTTATTCTCACTAAAAGCTGAGGACAGCCTCGTTTAAAATTTGGATTATGGTAGAACTGCAGCTACAACCAAAGGAGAAAGGTTTTAGTAATAATTTAAACCAAAATACATAACTACAATAAGCCTTAACTTTAAAACCTCAGATTTCATGTTTAGTATGCAAAGATAATATCATCAAAATATGAACATTCCTGACGATATTTTGAAGTTCCTTATTTGGAAAATACACATGTAAATAGTATAGTCATCAAATTAAAGAATTTAGTGTTTGCAGTAACGGTGAATGCCACTTTTGAAAAGCAGCTTTCATACCTTTATTTAGATTTCTGATAAGATTCATAGCTGCTAGCAAACTTTCTCATAGTCTTGAAGAGTTAAGTCACTGTCCTCATTTTTAGAAAAAATAAAGAATTTTAGCATTTGTAGTTTTATACTATTTTCAAAATCTAGCTTTACATTTATATTACCATAGATTGATTTACAAAATAAAATTTTATACATAAGTTACCAAGTCATAACTAAAATTTGTGTATACCTTGCTTAAAACAGAGGCTTCTTTTTCTTCTGCCAGAAAGTCAACTAGACAAGCAGATCTTTGAAATTTCTGCCGCACTTTACTAAACCCATAAAGGTTAAGCTGTCTAACTAAACTTTTCATACTTCCAGTTTCAAATATTCTGAAAGGGGCCTTTCTTTCCAAAACTTCCTTCTTAAAGACATCTTCATCAATAACTATGGAAGTTCCATTATCATCCCACCAGATGGATTTAAATTGGTCACTCCCAGCCATTTTCCAGAGTTTTCTTGGAAATGTCAGAGAACGAAAATCATTATCTTCATCTGGTTCCAAGACACAATGTGTGTAACATGGTCTTTTTATCAAGGATTTTTCAGACAAAGTCTGAAAAGCATTTTCTTCAATCATACACCTCAAGTCCAAGTCCCCAGAGAATGTTTGATCACACGATAGAGATCTACCGGGGTTTCCTGAATCAGTTGGTCCATCTTTAGGAGGCACATCTTGAATTTCTGAAGAAATATGTGCCATCTCAAATAACATTTCCTACAGCTACTTTTCTAATCTGCATGATTTTGAGCAGTGCAGCTTCAAATGCTGCTTAAGCAGGCCTGCACAGTTAAACTGATAGGCCATCAACATGGTTCTCAACCTGAGTGGCTGTGACATCACAAAAAGACTGGTCTCTTAGCAACCCAAGTGTAAAAATCAGCCAGTGTTTCCTTCTCATTAATCCAGTTAAAATGAAATATATAGGATATTTATTTTTATACTGTGATGTGCAAATATTTTCCCGAGAATATCTTTTTAAACAATTTAACTTTGGGGTGTATGAGATAAAAACAATCTCATTCCTTTTGTACCCAAATTTATACAACATTGGTGAACAGAGTATAAATATGCACAAAGTAAATAAAATAATTTTAAAATATTGGAATTTAAAGTGAAATTTGTGTAAAATTTTTACAGAATGGTTATAACAATTTCATTATCATTTGTAATTAAAGTGAATCAAAATTTGATTTGTAAACGGAAGTAGTTATTTCTCTGTGTACTTTACAATAAGTAGCTCTATATTCAAAACATCAGCAGAATAAATATCAGTTTATTTGTTATGTTTATAAATAAATGTTAAATATTTATGAATTAAAATTAAATTAAAATAATCAATCAAATTTAAGAAATTCCAAAGGGAGGAATTTTGTTTAAATTTTATTTCAGTGCTATAAGTAAAACAAATGTAATTTAATATTCTACTTTACAATTACACAAGAGAAAAATCTGATTGTACACTTACAAATGTTTATTTTTGCCATTCCTTCACTCAGAGGTTTTTAAGTCCCTAGAAGGAATAATTTTTCTTGTCATTTTTAATCCATACTCTTGTGGCTTCTGTTAAGTGTTCCAAAATGATGTTGATAAATAAAGTTATGCATAAGGTCCTGGGTTCTATAAGCAGTGACTCCATTAAGGGGCAAACAAACAAACAATCAAAAAACAAAAAAGTAACATTATATGTGGGTTAGTGTGGAAAAGACAAGGTAATGCATTTTAGGAAGCCATATGTTTTCCAGTCCTGAAACAGTTGGCATTGTTAGTATAATATGGCATTTTAAGGCAAGTGTTTGTTCACTAATTGCAAATAATAGCTATGCTCTGTATCAGTAAACTGTAGTAAGTCCAGTTCTACCAAAACTTATATTATTTATTTAGAAATAAATTCCATTAAACATAAGCCAAATTCAAAATGATTGATAAAATTTTAAAATAAATGTACACTCAAGCTACAATGTAAATTTTTCCTTCAGTATGTGTATCTTCCATTCTAAATAAATATTATCAACCTGAATTCATTGCATATTATAAGAATTATAAACTATAGTTAAGTATGATTTAGCCCTGATTCATAAATATTATTTAACATACACAAATCAATAAATGTGATACCATCCCTTAAAAAACAGAGAATTCAAAGGTAACAATCTCAAAAAAATGTAGGAAAATTATTGACAGAACTGATCTTAACTTTTGTATACAAAAAATTCTTAACAAATTCTCTCTAGATAGAATATAACTAAAGATAAAAATAGCCATATATGAAAAACCCATGACTTTCATCAAGTTCAATATTAACATACAGGAAAGTTTTCCTCTGGTACAGTAATATGAAAAAGTAGCTCATCCTCACAAGTCCTAAATTACACTACAAGAAGTCCTAGCCAGAAAAACTAGTCAAGAAACATTAAAAAAGACATCCAACTTGTAAACAAGCAGTACTATTTTTACAGATGACGTAATTACACATAGATGGAAAACTCCATAGACTCCTCCAGTGACTGTTAGAAATTGTCAACAAACTTAATAAACTTGCAGAATACAAAATCAATATACAAATATCTGTTGCATTTTTATATACTAACAACAAATTATCAGAAAGAGTAATTAGGAAAACTATTGTGTGTAAACTTATACCAAAAAGAATAAAATAGGAATAAAATAGATAAGTGAAATTAAAGATCTAAACATAGATCTATAAATTAAAGGTGCAAGAAATATAAGTAAACCAAATAAATAGAAAGATATTCTGTGCTCATAGATTGTATACAATGTGAGGAAATACTATAATCTATCTTTCGCATATTCAATCTCCCCAGCACTACTTATTGAGGAGAATGTCTTTGCTTCATTTTATACTCTTGCTTCCTTTTTCATGGGTAAATTGATCATAGGTGTGAGGGATTATATCTGGTTGCGCTATTCTCTTCTATTGATTGGTGTCTGTTTTTGATCCAATATCATGTTTTTTAAATTACTAAATCTTTAAAGGACTCTTTAACATCAGATTATTTTACACTATTAGATTTAATACTACTTTTCAAGATTATTTTGGCAAGTCATGATCTTTATGGTTACATATAAATTTTGAAAGTATTTGTTCTATTTAATGGAAAAATCTCATGGGTATTTTGACATGAATCACACTAAATGTAGATTGCCTTGTGTAGTATGTTTGTTTCAACCACATAGTTTCACATCATTAACATAAGAGATCTTTTCATTTCTTGCGAACAGATTTAATTACATTCATCAATGTCTTCTATTTTTTAATGTATAGGTTTTCATCTTATTTGTTACCTTGATTTTAGGTATTCTTTACATATGTAAATAATTATATATAGTACATTTGTAAACTGGTTCCCTACACAAATATAACAGGCAGAAGGCAGTGGCAAGATATATTCAAAGTCTTGAATGAAAGAAAGCTGTAATCTAAGATAATTTATCAAGCAAGTCTATTTTTTAGAATAGAAGGAGAGATAAATAACTTCCATAAAAGTGAATACTTAAAGAATTTAGCAACAGAAATGAAATAATGAAAGATCTAGTCTAAAGAAAAAAAACAGAAATCTATAGAAAGTAGAAAGAAATAATTAGAAAGACAATAGCTGCCATGACATAAAATAGAATATACATGATGTTTTAAAACAGGACATCATAATTTTTAAGGGTCAGAGAGCGAAACAGGACAATACAGAGTATTTTCTTCTTGTTTCTCTTCTCTGTAGGAGGGGTTAGAGTTTGTATTCCTATCAGTCAAAATAAACAGATATATTAACGGGTCAATACACATACAAAAGATGGTAACCAGAAGTCAAAAGCTTACAATGAATTAATAAAGCCAAAAAGAAACCAAGATAATAAAGAAAAGTTATATAGCCACAAAAAGAAAAAGAAATGAACAAAAAGGAAATACAAAATCAACTGGGAAATGAAGTTCAATATGGAAATAAACAGCAATCTATCAATAATTATCAAAACTGTTAATAGACTAAGTGCTTCAATCAAAAGATATTTATTGTCAGATGGGATATTATAACAAGACCCTACATTATGAAGCATACAAGAGAACCAATTTAGTAAGAGGAACACACATCAATTGAAAGCCAGAAGATGGAAAAATATATTCCATGCAAATGGACATGACAAGAAAGCAGGACTATGAGTACTGACTTCACACAAAATAGACTTTACATGAAAGGCCATAGAGAAAGATAAACAAGGACATGATATAATAATTAAAGGAGCAATACAAAATGAGAGTATTATACTCATTAAGATATATGCACTCAATATATGAGCACCTAAATAAGTAAAGCAAATACTAATAGATAAAAAGGGAGAAATCGGAGGGAACACAATCACAGTAGGAGACTCTAACTCCCCATTACCATGACTAGACAAGCTTTCAGACAGAATATAAATAATAAAACAAAGATACTAAAATATACGATGAAATAATTGGAGTTGGTTGATATTTTCAAAACACTACTTCTCCCCAAAGCAGAATATACATTCTTTTCTAGTGCACATGGAACATTTTCGAGGAAAGATTATGTACTCAGGTACAGAAGAGGCCTCAACAAACTTAAGAAGATAAAAATTTTTTCAAGCATCTTTTCTGAGTATAATACCATGAAAGTAGAAATAAATCACAGAAAAACAGGGAGAAAAATTTACGGCATGTAGATTAAACAACATGGTACTAAAACAAGTAGGGGAGGTGAAGAAGTAAAATAATAAATAAAAAATATATCGAGAAATATGACAAAACCCTATGCAAAGTTTATGTAATAGAGATAAAGCAGGCTTTAGAGGGAAGTTCATAGTGACAAGGCCCTCCTCAAAGAAGAGCAATTTCAAATAAATAATCTAACGTTCTATAAACACTAATCATGAAAGAAGAGCAAACAAAACCAAAAGTCATCAGAAAGAGGGAAATATTTAAGGTCATGGAAGGAAGAATTGAATTAGAGTTTAAAAAATAGAAAAAATCAAACTATTTTTTGAAATAGTAAACAAAATTGACAAAACTCTGGACAGACTCATCAACAAGAATAGAGAGAGTACACAAATAACATAAGAAATGACAATGGAGAAAATACAAAGAGTACAACAAATTTGCAAAATATCATAAGGGAATAACATGAGCAACTATATGGAAACAAACTGGAAAAAAGTAAGAAATTCAGAAGTTTCTGGAAACATTCAGCCAACCATTTTTGCATTAAGAAAATATTGACCATTTGAACAGAGAGATCACCAGAAATGGAATACAATTATCAATAAAATAAAAAATCGCTGCAAACAAAATTCAGACCCTAATAGCTTCACTGGGGAATTTGACTAATCATTCAAAGAAAAATCCATGCCATCCCTCCTCAAACTTTTCCAAAAGCTTGATGTGGAGAGAGTACTCCCAATCTCACACCATAGGGCCAACATCAAACTGATACCAAAACCAGAAAAAGACACTACACCAAAGACAACAATAGGCCAATATCATTGATAAACATAGATATAAAATTCTTTATGAAATTATTAACAAACAGAATCCAACAGCATGTAAAAAGAGATTACACACCATGGTCAAGTTAGGTTCATACCAGGAACACAAGGATGGTTGAACATATGCAAATCAATCAATCAATTGTGATACACCATATCAACAAAGCAAGACAAAAAACCACATGATCATCTCAGTAGATACAGAAAAAGCATTTCATAATATTTAACACCTATTTGCAATAAAAGTTCTTATCACAGTGGGCATAGAGGGACCATATCTCAACATTATGAAAGCTATTTATGACCAACATATAGCCAGCAAAAATCTCAATGGTGAAAAACTGAAACCCTTCCCAAAAATCCTGAGACAAGACAAGGTTGCCCATTCTCACAATTTCAATTCAATATAGTCTCAGAAGTCCTAGCCACAAAGATCAGGCAAGAAAAAGAAATAAAATGATTCAGACTGGAAAAGAAGAGGTAAATTTGCCACGATACACAGACATGACACTATATAGAGAAAACTGTAAAAGCTTCACTAATAAGTACTTAGGCTAAAAAAGGAACTGGGCAAGGTACCCAGAGTAATGTACAGAAACTAATAGCATTTCTTTACACTACCATTCAATCAACAGGAAAACAAATATAGAAACAACCGCTTTTATAACTGCACCCAAAACTACTAAATGCTTAAGAAAAAATCTAACCAAGGAGGTGAATATCTTATACAGGGATAACTAGAAAACATTGATTGAGGAAATAAAAAAAATTTGGAGAATTGAAAAGATACCCAATGGACATGTAACGGAAGAAACAAAATTGTTAAAATGGCCATACTGCCCAAGGCAATCAACAGACTTATTGTGATTTCCTATCGAATTATGAAAACATTTCTTTTTAGGACTGAACCAAATGATCCTAAGACTTACACAGAGTACTAAAAAATCCATAATTTCCAAAGCAATATTCAAAATAAAGTAAGAGGCTGGAGGAATAAACCACCAGGTCTCCATACACTTTTGCAGAGATACAATAATCAAAATGACAAGATATTGGTACAGAAAGAGGCATATGGAAAAATGGAACAGAATACAGGGCCTAGGAATAAATCTACAGACGTATGTTGAATGAATCATTGACAGAGTAGCCAAGAATATTACAGAGAAAAGACCATCTCTTCACCAAATGCTGTTGGGAAAACTGGATAGCAGCATACAGAGCAATGGAGTTAGAACACTCCTTCATTGCATACACAAGAATAAACACAAAATGGCTTGAAGACTTCAATGTACGGGAAGACACAGTAAATCTCCTAGAAGAAAACAAAGGCAAAACACTCTGAGGTAAATCTCAGCAATGATCTCCTAGAACAGCATACCCAGGTAATGGATGTAAGTGCAAAATTAATAAATGGAACCTAATTAAACATAAGTTTTTGGACAGCAAAGGAGATCATAAACAAAGCAAACTGACAACCTACAGGACTAAAGAAAACATTTAGAATTGATGCAACTGACAAAGTCTTAATTTCCAAAATATAAAGTCTTTATACAACCTAATAATAATAATAAAAAACAAGAAACCCAATCTGAAAATCGGCAGAAGCCCTAAACAAGCAATTCTCAAATAGAGACATACAAATGCCACACAGATATATGAAAAAAAAATTCTCACTATCATTATTATAGAAAGGCAATTTAAAACTATGATGAAGTATCACCTCACAATAGTCACAATGGCCATCATTCAAAAATCCACAAACAATAAATACTGGAGAAGCTGTGGAGAATGTGAACCGTCATACACTGATAGAAGGAATGTAGTTTGGTGCAGTCATTGTGGAATACAGGATGGGGATTCCTCAAAAGAATAAAAATTGACAATATACATTCCAGCAATCCCACTTCTGGGTATATATCAAAGGGAACAGTAATTCAAAAAGACACCTGCACCCTGATGTTCTTAGCACTGCTGTATACAACAGCCATGACATGGAAGCAACCTAATGGTCCAACAACTGATGACAGTATTCAGAAATTATGCCATATTTACACAATGGAGTAATATTCTGCAATAGAAAATGATAAAACAATGACATTTGCAGCAAAATGGATGTCCCCATAAAGTGACGTTCTAATTGAAGTAAACCAGAAGGAGAAAGAAAAATAATACATGACATAACATATGTGTAATATTAAAAAAAAATTTCGATGAGAACACAATGATTTCATGTACAAAATTTAAGCACACTCACAGACCTAATAAAAGATTTTATGATAAATGCGGAAAGGGACTTTGAGAGGATATATATGGGAGCTTTCATTTATAAAAAGTTATCCACTATATATAAAAATAGATTTTTTCAAAATTTCTTTCGTATGACACAGGGCAGTAAGTTAAATATCATGAAGTAAACTTTAATAGTTACACAAATGTATACATGTACGGGAACACTGTGATCTACACCACAGATTTACACATTGTAAATGGCTGTACTTCAATGATAAATAAATGAATAAATATGTAAATAAATAAATAATATATAAATTAATAAGTAAATAAATAAATAAATAAATAATATCTAAATAAAAAATTTAGTAATAAATGAAATACAAAGATTCACACTACTTAACTTTTCACCTCAAATTCTAGGGGAAAACTGAAAGAAAAAAGAAGATAATTGAATGAATGATAGTAAGGAAAATAAGAGAAACAATTGAAAATATAAAAAAATATAGCTTAGTCTTTTTCTTTTAAACATAAAGTGGACAAAAGTTTAGGCTGATAAAGAAATTAAAGACTCAATTAAACTTAGAAATAAAAGAGAATATATTACCACTGATGTTGTAGAGATGCAAAGCATCATAAGAAATTACCACTAGACAACAATTTGAATGACTTACAACAAAAGACAAATTCCCAGTAACATATGTCTTCCAATACTGAATCAAGAAGAAATAAGAATGTTAAATAGAGCAAAAGTGTATAGGAGTAAATCAATAATCCAAACTTCCCAAACAAGAAAATATTTGCAAGACGACTTTACTGGTCTTTACTGTCATTCATTTGAAGAAAATTTCTCACCAATTCTTCCCCAAATCTTCCAAGAATTTGAAGGGTGTGAAAGATTCCAAACATGTTTTATGATGCCAGCTTTATATGCATAACAATGATAGAAAGGACATTATATGCAAAATATAGAATATTATCCCTGATGAACATATGTGCCAAAATTCTCAACAAAACACAAGCAAAATGAATTCAACAACACATTTAAATTATAATACACACACATGAGTAAAGGGATTAATCCCTGGGTTTAAGGATACTTCAAAATATTGACATCAATAAAGGTGACATCCCACACTAATAGAATGAGAAATAAAACTCACATAATCATCTCAATACGTGAGGAAAGTGCATTGTATATGATGCAACATACTTTTAAGATACTCCCATCAAATTAAATTAACCCTGTCAGTGGCACGATATCATTTACACACAAACACTGTGTGGAGAGAAACGAAGCAGTTCTCTGTTTTTGATTCTAAGAAGAAGGCTTTATATAGGACATACACAATGCCTCACATATCATTTAAGTTATAACAATGATAATAATCTTAAGCTATTTATCTCCCCATTCTACTGCAGTAAGCACAAGATGTTAAATGATCAAGGAATGTTTTAAAGTTCATCACGGAACTTCATTAAGTAGGCCATCTCTTATCCAGCTGGCTGTGCCTTTCTTAGGTTGTCCTCCTCTGAGTATCTTACCCAGAATAAGATATCCATCCATTCATACTGGATACATTGAGTAGGCCATTTCTTATCCAGCCTGGATATGTGACATTCCTCACAGCTTGTTTATCAGTTCAGTCCATGGGCTTATTCTCTAGAGCCTTCAGACAGGGGCTTAAAAACCCAACATCCCTTGACCGAAAAATGGATGAAGAAAATTTGATGTATATATGCAATTAAATCAATATTTTGCATACCTATCAACAGTTTCCTTGGTGTTCCTTTTTCTCCATAATCTCACCAATATCTATTTGTTTTCTTTTTGATGAGAGCCTTCTGACAAGTGTGAAGTCTTGTCTCATTTTTGGTTTATGACTTTCCTAATAATTTATAACTCTGAACATATTTTAATGGGTCATTTAGCCAACTGTATGTTTTCTACAGAAATTTGATTCATGTCTATCTATTCAGTTCCTATGGACATTTTTTTAATTGGATTGTTTGCTCTCTTTTGTTGTTGTTGTGGGGAAAGAGTTTGCCATATATTTTGGATATTAACACCACATTGGAAAATATAACTTGCAAATATATTCTCCCATTCTGTTTGTTCAATTTTCATTTTATTGATCATTTCTTCTGCAGTGTAAATCTCTTTAGAGTGATACAATCGTATTTTGTTAGGTTTGCTTCTGCTTCCCATGCCA
The DNA here is from genome assembly GCF_048564905.1 of Vicugna pacos. NCBI lineage: Eukaryota > Metazoa > Chordata > Mammalia > Artiodactyla > Camelidae > Vicugna > Vicugna pacos. The sequence continues at coordinate 63,118,513 of NW_027328741.1, read as the reverse complement.
GAGGAGACATATGTAGAATCATATGAAGTCCAATGTCAGAGTGTACTTTTTATGTTTTACTCTAGGATTCTTTGTTTTCAGGATTTATGTTTTATATGCCCAGGAGTGGGATTGCTGGGTCATATGAAATGTCTAATTTTATTATGTAAAGGAACTTCCATACTGTTTCCAATGTGGTTGCATCAATTTTCATTCCCACCAACAGTGTTGGAGAGTCCCATTTTCTCCACAACTACCCAATTCTTTACAGATTGTAGACATTTGAATGACAGCCCTTCTCAATAGTGTGAGGTAAAACATTATTTTATATTTGTCTTACATTTGTATAATGATTAGCAATGTGAGCATGTTATTTTTCCTGTTTGTCATCTGTGTGTCTTCTTTAGAGAATTGTCTTCTGCTCATTTTCTGGCTGAGTTGTTTGTAGACTTTTGAAATGGAGTTGTATGAACAATGTGTGTATTTTAGAAATTAGCCTCTTTTTGATTACATTGTTTCCTAATATTTTCCCTCATACGGAAATTCATCTTTTCATTTTGTTTATTTTGCTGTGTAGAAGCATTTAAATTTAATTAGGATTTTTGTTTATTTTGGTTTTATTATTTTCAGCTTGGGAGAATGACATAAGAAAATTTTGCTACAATTTATGTCTTGTTTTGTTTATGTTAGTTTCCAGGATTTTTATTGTGTCATGTATTATATTCACATATTTAAAGCATTTTGAGTTTATTTTTGTACAGTGTGAGGGAGTGTTCTAATTTCATTGATTTACATGTAGCTATCTAGCTTTCTTAACATCACTTGCTGAAGACTGTATTTTAGACATTGTATATTTTTGTTTCCTTTGTCATAGTTTAGTTAACCATAGGTGTGATGTTTTATTTCTGCCTCTGTGTTACATTCCAGTGATATAGATGTTTGGTTGTTTTCCAGGGTTGTGCGGTTTTGATTTAGGTATTTTTGTACTATAGTCTGAAATCTGGGATGGTTATAGGTTATGCCTCCAACTTAGTACTTTTTCCTCAGTGTTTCTTTTGCAGTTCTGGTTCTTTTGCAATTCCATACAAATCATAGTACTGTTTTTAGTTCTGCGGAAAATATCATGTAGTTCGATTTGAATCAATTTATATCTGTAGACATCCTTTGTAGTATGTATATTTTAAAATTATTAATTCCTCTAAACTAAGACCTTGAGATTTTTTTCCATTTCTTGACATTATCTTCAGATTTCTTTATCAGTGTCCTATTCATTTTATTATGTTTTTTTCATAGGTTTTTCATTTTTTGATCTGATTTCTTATGGATCTTTTAAAATTATGGATTATTTCATTGTTTGTGTAAAAAATGTGACAGTTTTTGTATATTAATCATGAATCATGCTACTATGCTAAATGTCTTTATTAGATTTAGTTGTTTTGGTTTGGAGAATCTTTAGAGATCACTATATAGATTATCATTTCATCTAAAATAATAACAGTTTTACTTCATTCAATCCAACTTGAATAACATATTTTCTTGTCCGATTACTGTTACTGGAACTTCCCATACTGTGTTTAATAAAACTGGTGAAAGTGGGCATCCTTGTCTTATTCCTTAATTTGGCTTTCAGGTTTTCACTTTTGCATATTATGTTGTCTGTGGTCCTGTAATTAATGACTTTAAATATGTTGAAGTATATTTCCTGAATCCTACTTTGCTAAGAGGTTTCTGCCATTGTTGCTTTTGTTGTTGTGGTTGTTGTTGTTGCTGTTGTTGCTGTCTTAATGAATAAATGTTGAATTTTACGAAATGCTTTTAATGGATTTATTGGGATGACTATGTCATTTTCTCTTTTCCTTTTGTTAATGTGGTGCCTCAAACTGATTGATTTGTGTATGTTGAACCTCTCTTGTGACCCTGCAATGAATCCAAGTTGATCATGGTGTATGATATATTTTAGGTATTGCTGGATTTAGTTTGCTAATAATATTTTGTAGAATTTTTGCTTGTAAATCTATCAAATATAATGGCTTGAAATTCCCTTTGCCAGTACTTTTTTTGTTGGTTTTGCTATCAGGGTGATGAAAGCTTCATAGAATTAATTTGGGAGTTTCCCACATCTTCACTATGTTTGAATAGTTTGAAGAGTATAAGTTCTGCTTTGTGTAATTTTACAGTTCTCCACGGGAGCTGTTTATATCTGCACTTTTATTCAACGGTTTTTTTAAATGCAGATTCTATCTTTCTTCTAGTAAACAGTTTTTTCAAATAATTTGTTTCTCCTTATCTCTGTATCTTTCTAGACATTTGTTTATTTCTTCTAATTTGTCCAGTTTATTGGCATGTAACTGTTGACAAAATGATCCTTTTGTATATCTGAGGTAACAATATTTATTTCTCTTCTTTTCTTTCATAATTTTTTTCTTTGGAGCATCTACCTTTTCTTCATGATGCACTTGGCTAAAGGTTTATTGAATTGCTTATCTCAAAAAGAAAACATAAAACAAAATCTTTGGTTTTATTACTCTTTAGCATAGATTTTTTTCTCTATAATTTATATTTAAACCTCTAATATTTAGGATAATGTTTTTTCTGTTTTTTCAATTTTTTAATTGATTTACAGTCATTTTAAAAATTTGTCTCCAATTCCAGCGTAGAGCACAATTTTTCAGTTACAGTGACCATATATACATTTTTTGTCCCATTTTTTGCCTTTCAGCTGCCATAAGATCTTTTATAAAATTCTCTATGCTATACAGTAGAATCCTGTTTTATCTATTCTACAATTTTGGCCTCCCAGTCTATCTCTCCCAACCCCCCATCACATGGCAACCAAAACTTTATATTCTATGACTGTGGGTCTATTTCTCTTTTGTATTTGTCCTCTTTTTGTTTTGTTTTATTTTGTTTTTAGATTCCACTGATAAGCCATCTCTTATGGTATTTTTCTTTCTCTTTCTGGCTTACTTCACTTAGACTGACTTTCTCCAGGAGCATCCATGTTGCTGAAAATTGCATTATGTTGTCAGTTTATATGGCTGACTAGTATTCCATTGTATAAATATACCACCTCTTCTTTATCCAGTCAACTGTCGATGGACATTTAGGCTGTTTCCATGTCTTGGCTATTGTAAATAGTGCTGGCTATGAACATTGGTGTGCAGGTGTCATCCTGAAGTAGGGTTCGTTCTGGATATATGCCCAGGAACGGGATTCCTGGGTCATGTGTTAAGTCTATTCCTAGGCTTTTGAGGAATTTCCATCTTGTCTTCAACAGTGGCTACACCCAATTGCATTGCCACCAGCAGTGAAGGACAGTTCCCTTTTCTCCACAGCCACTCTAACATTTTTCATTTGTGGATTTTTGAATGATGGCCATTCTGACTGGTGTAAGGTGTTACCTCACTGTAGTTTTGATTTTCATTTCTCTGATTATAAGTGATATTGAGCATTTTGTGATGTGCCTATTGATCATTAGTATGTCTTCCTAGGAGAATGCTTGTTTAGATTTTCTCCCCATTTTTGGATTGTGTTGTTCATTTTCTCTTATTCAGTTGGATGAGCTGCTTATATACTTTGAAGATCAAGCCTTTGTCTTTTTCATATGCAAATTATTTTCCCATTCCGTATGTTGACTTTTTGTTTTACTTCCGGTTTCTGTACTGTGCAGAAGCTTGTAAGTTTCATTAGGTCTCATTTGTTTTTTCTTGCTTTTATTTCTTCTGTGAGAAAATTTTCGAGAATTGTCAGTTAATATTTTGCCTATATTTTCCTCAAGGAGTTTTATTGTATCTTGAAGTATGTTTAAGTCTTTGATCCATTCTTATTATATTTTTGTGTGTGTTGTTCTAGCTTTATTGGGAGTGCTCTAGCTTCATTGATTTACATGCTGCTTTCCAGTTTTCACAACACCAGTTGCTGAAGTGTCTGTCTCAAATCCATTGTATTTTCTTGCCACCTTTGTCGAAGATTAATTGACCAAAAGTTTGTGAGTTTATTTCTGGTCTCTCTATTCTGTTCCATTGGCCTATATGTATGTTTTCCTATCGATTCAGTGCTGTCATGTTGACTGTAGCTCTATATTATTATCTGAATCATTAGCATAAAGAAATGTCACTGATTTTTGAATCTTAATCTTGTAACCTGCTACCTTGCTGAATACTTTGATCAGCTTTAGTAGTTTTTGTCCGGATCTTGCAGGGTTTTCTATATATAGTAACATATTACCTGCATATAGTAAGACTTTTACCTCTTCCTTTCAAATTTGCATCCCTTTTACTTCTCTCTCTTGTTTGATGGCTGTTTCTATGTATTCCAAGTCTATCTTGAGTTGGAGTGGAGATAGTGTGCATCCTTGTCTTGTCCCAGATTTTAGTGGGAAGGTTTAAATTTCCTCACAATTGATTACTATGCTAGCTGTAGATTAGTTATCTATAGCTTTCATGATGCTTAGTTATGTTCCCTCCATGCCCACTTTGGTGAGAGATTTTATCATACGTGGGTGTTGAATTTTATCAAATGCTTTTCCTGCATCTATTGAGATGACCATGTTGCTTTGGTCCTTTCTCATGTTGATGTGCTGTATTACATTTTTTGACTTGTATATGTTGAACTACCCCTGTGTCCCAGGCATAATCTCTACTTGGTCATGAAGTATAATCTTTTTTCTGTGTTTGGATTCTATTTGCTAGTATTTTGGTGAGGATCTTGGCTTCTGTGTTCATCAGTGATATTGGCCTATGATTCTCTTGTTTGGTAGTGTCTTTGCCTGGTTGTGGTTTCAGGGTGATTGTGGCTTCATAGAATGACTGGGAGTATTCCTTCCTTTTCAATCTTCTGGAAGAGTTTAAGAAGCACTGGTATGAGTTCTTCTTTGTATGTTTTGTAGAATTCCTCATTGCATCAGTCTGGTTCTGGACTGTTATTTGTAGGGAGGTTTTATATTGCTTTTTTGATTTAATTTCTGGTGCTCTGCTTGTTCAAGGGGTAAGTTTCTTCTTGATTCATCCTTGGTGGACAGTATGTGTCCAGAAAATTGTCCGTTTCCTGTAGGTTATCGAGGTAGTTTCCATAAACTTTTCATAATATTCTCATATGATATTCTTTACTTTTATTTTATTTGTTGTAATTTCTCCTTTCTCCTATCTTATTTTGCTAATTTTTGCTCTCTCTCTTTTCTTCTTTTTGAGTTTGGACAGAGGATGTTCGGTTTTCCTTACTTTTATAAAAAACCAGCTTTTGGATTGGTGATATTTTTCCTATGGTTTTGTCAATCTCTATTATATTTATTTCCTCACCAATATATATGATTTCCTTCCTTCTGCTGCCTTTTGTTGTTTTTTGTTCTTCTTTTTCTAGTTTATTCTGCTGGAGGGTTCAATTGTTTATTTGTGATTGTTCTTCTTTTATGAGGAAAGCCTTTATTGCTGTAAACTCCCCTCTCAGCACTGCTTTGCATGTGTCCCATAAATTTTCTTTGGTTTTGCTTTCATGTTCTTTTGTCTCAAGGAACTTTTCCATTTCAGCTTTGATTTCTTCCTTGACGCATTTGTTTTTCAATAACATATTGTTTAATCTCCATGTTTTACTTTTGTTCTCCTTTGTTTCTCTGTTGTTGATTTCTAGCTTCATGGTTGTGTGGTCGGTAAAGATGCTTGAGGTAATTTCTATCTTCTTAAAATTGCTGAGATTTCTTTTGTTCCCACCTATATCGTGAAATCTGGTAAATGTCCCATGTGCACTTGGAAAGAATGTATATACTATATTTTTGGGGGTGCAATGCTCTGAAAATATCCACCAAGTGTAATATTTCTATTGTATTATTTAACTTCTCTTTTGCCTAATTTATTTTCTGTCCGGATGATCTGTCCAGTTATGTTAATGCTGCAATGAAATCTCCAACTATGATTAGGTTCCCATCACTATCCCCCTTTATATCTGTTAGTAATTACTTTATGTACTTAGGTGCTCCTCTATTTGCTGCATATGTACTAACAAGTGTTCTATCCTCATCTTTTATCACTCCTTCAATCATTATAAAGTGTTCTTTATCTTTCTTTATGGTCTTTGTTTTAAAGACTGTTTTGTCAGAAATCAGTACTGCGACTCCTGTCTTTTTGGCTTTTCCATTTGTATGAAATACCTTTTCCATCCTTTCTCTCTCAATGTATATGTGTCCTTCTCCCTGAAGTGGATCTCTTGTAGGCAGCATATTGAAAGTTCTTGTTTTATTATCCACCCTGCCACTCTATGACTTTGACTGGAGTATTTAGTCCATTAACATTTATAATAATCGATGATATGTTTGCATTTATTGCCAATTTGACCTTATCTTTGCAGTTGATTTGGTATTTCCTCTTTGTTCATTTCATCTTCCTTTTATGGTTTGGTCATTTTCCTTTGAAATATCATGGAATTTATTTAGTTTTAGTGACACCCTGATAAGTTTTTGTCTTGTTGTTACCCTTTTATATAAGTCTTTTAGACCATTATTATAACTGCTTTTATTAAACTGATAGTAACATGATCTCAAAACCGTCCTACCGATAACAAAAATTTTTAAAAAGAAAGACCAAAAAAAAATTCTCTATTTTCCTGCCTCTTTCTCCCTCTTTCAATGATTTGTATGTCTTTTTTTAAATTTTGTGTTTATTTTATTTATAATTCATGAGTTATCACCTTTCCAGCTGTGAGATTCTCATTTCTGTATCATCCTGCTACTTTTCTTTTTAGAGTAGACATTTAAATATTTCTTTTAGTATGGGTACAGTGTTACTAAACCCGTGTAGCATTTTGTTGTCTGTGAAAACATTTATGTCTCTTTCTACAATAAAGTATAGCCTTTCTGGTTAAATTATCCTAGGGTATATCATTTTTTTCATTCAATACTCTGAATATATCTTGCCACTTCCTTATGTCCTGTAGTATTTGTGTAGTGAAATCAGCTGGGAGCCTTATGGGGATTCCCTTGTAACTCACTCTTTGCTTTTCCCATTCTTCCCTCAGGATCATTTTTTTATCCTTGACACTGGCCATTTAATTATATGTCTTGGTGTGGATGTATTTGTGTTCTCCCTGTTTGGGACACTCTGAGCTTCCTGTACATCAATATTTGATTCCTTATATATGTTTGGGAAGTTCTCAGTCATGATTTCTTCAAACACCTTTGCAATCCCCTTTGAACTTTCCTCCCCTTCTGGAACTTCTATCATGCCAAGTTTGGCATGTTTTATATTATCACATAGGTCCCTTATGCTTTTTTCACTTGTTTCTCGTTGTTCCTCTTGTAGCTCTTCTGAATGGGTGCTTTCTTTTGTACTGTCTTCTAAGTCACTAATTCATTCCTCTGCATTATCTAGTCAACTTTGCGACACATTTAGATTTTTCCTTATCTCAGTCAACGAGTTTACCTATTCTACTCAGCTCTTCTTTATAGATTTCATTTCATTTTTGACATATTTTATATCTCTAAACACTATCTTTTATTTCCTTCAGTAATTTGATCACTCCTTTTTAAGAATCTTGATCAAGTAAGCTATCAATGTCTATTTCACTGATCTTCCTTTCAGGGGATTTCTCTTGTTCTTTTAATTGTGAATGGCTTCTCTGCTTCTTCATCTTGCTCCTACCTCTCTGGCACTGTGGTTTATGGAGTAAGAGATATCTAATGTGGTCCTAAGGGAGTTCCTCTACCTAGTGTCTATGTAGTAATACAACTTAGAAAAGAGAAAAAAGAGAGAGAGAGACAAGGAATTTTAAAAAGGGGAAATAAATTTTTGAAGACATTGTATAATGCATAATAGAAGAGCAAGTTGAAGCAGGGTGATGAAAAATAATAATAATAAAAATATTTTTTAAATGTTTCAAAGGGTGAAAATAGGGTTATGTATAATTGCCAAAGAAGTGAAAATTTTAGGGTAACAGAAAATGGAACAGGTTAAAACAGATTAAAACAACGAGGTGGTCTGTGTCCTCCTGGAGACTGTGTTCATTTAATGTGAAGTCTTTCTGTATTCATCCTATTTTGGAAGCTCATCTTCCTGTTTTCAGAGGCCCTCCACTGGAGCCCTCAACTGTGCCGCTCCCAGTGCTTGTCGGCAAGCAGATCGCTCCTACCCCAAACACTGCGTCCGAAGCAGATCTCTTTACTTTGGGCTGGCTTGTCACTGCCCCGCCTGATGCTGCAGTGAGATGTTGCAGGCTGACCAGGCAGGAGTGGGCATCATGCCCTCTCCTAGCACCATGGTCAGGGGCTGCACTGCAGCAGAAAAGCTTGGGGGCCACACGCCCCCTCAGGTTGCCAGTCACTCTGCTGCTCTGTGCCACTCTACGGTCCGCCTCGTGTTTGCACACCAGAAGTGGGATCAGGGAAGACTGAAGAACATCCGTGTCCCTGGTCTGGCCCAAAACCCAGCTCCTTGTTTGCCTTGGTAAAGCAAGTTCTCTGAGGAACCAGGACAGAAAGATCCTAACTGTCTCAGGCTGTAGAGAAGTCTTCGTCAGGACATTCAGGCTGTTAAGTACTTAATAATGAATGCAGATATTGCCCCTGCTGCTGCCTGGGTGCAAAGCACCAGAGGGTATGGTGGCTGTGTCTGAGCCCTATCTCTCTTCACCTAGAAACTTTTGTGGATATTCAGACACGGTTATGCACCCTTCCACCCACAGGGCACATCTGCCCTGTTGTTTTATAGAGGGCCCAGGTTGTTCTGCCCTGTACACCTACAGCAATGACACACAGTCCCCTCCATTCCCCTGGACTGCCTCAGTGCAGCCATTCCCAACTTCCACCAAGCTCGTGCAGCATGGACCTGCCCCCAGCTTCCGGGCTGCATCTTGGCCTGGGTGTCTGTGCCTGTTTAACTTAGTTGTGTCAATCAACTAATACTCTGTACAGATCCAAGCCTTGGAGGCTCCCCCTCCGTCCTGCCAAAAACTCAGTTGGAGAGGGGTGACCCAGTGAATGAGCGCCAGTCATCTTTGAATCTCCCTCCCTGTGGGACCTGTTCCACTCTGTTTTGCCTTTTCTTCTTTCTTTCTTCCTTTTCTCCTGCCAGATTTTATGCATCTTTACCTATTCAAGAGGACAATTTTCTGCAAGATTTCTACAGGTTCTCTGGTTAGCTGAGTGGGTCTATGGATGTGAGTCTTGGTGCATTTGTGGGAAAGGGTGAGTATCAAGCATCCTTCTACTCCACCATCTTGGCCAACACCCCCAGAATATCTCACTTTATGGTGGAAGATAAACACAGCCTTGAAATAGATGGAAGGGGTATTTCATGGAAATGATAAGATAGTGCAAATTGCAATGCTCCACTCATACAAAGTATGTTGCAAATTAAGGGCCACAATGAAAGATATATATGAGACTATATAATGAAAAAGAGATCAATATAAAAATAGAGTATTACACTCATTAATTTATATATAGACCCAACACCATAGATAATAAGAATATTAAGAAATATTAGTAGACATGAAGGAATCATTTTATTATAAAACAATAATAGTAGATGAATTTAACGCCTCACTATTCTGATAGACAGATCATCCAGAAAGAATATCTGTAAGGAAATAGAGGTCTCAATATTATATTTGATCATTTGAACCTAACTGGGTTATTGGACACTGCATCAGAAAAGCAGAACACATAAACTTTTCAAGTGTGCACAGGATGTTATATAAGGAATTAACCACAAATTATGTCATGAAAAGTGCCTCAGGAACTTTAAGCAAATATATATTACAGCAAGTATTTTTCCACACACATAATCATGAAATAATGCATCAACTCTAGAAAGAAGAAAAAAAATGCACAAACATGTGATTAAACCACATGCTTTAAAATAATAAAATAAAACAAGGTCAATGAATAAATTAAAGAGGTAATAATATCATATGTATAGACAAATTACAATGAAAACACAGCTTCATAAAATGTATGGGATACAGCAGAGACAAAACTATGAGGGAAGCTTAGAACAATTAAGGTCTTCTACAAAGAAGAAAAATCTCACACATTGGGCCAAACATACCACCCAAAACAACTAGAAATAAGAACAAAAAATCCCAAAGGCATTAGAATGAGAAATCTTTAATTAGTAGGTTGAAAATAAATGAAATATAAATCAAAAAATTAGTTGAAATTCCTATAAACATGAGCTAATTTTTTCTTAAAAATATTAACACACTGGTAAGCATTTAGCCAGGCTTTTCAAGAAATACACAGAGTGGACCAAAACAAAATAAGAAATGAAACAGTGGAAATAATATCTTTTATTACAGAAATGCAAAAAAAGATTATGAAATCACTATGAGCAGTTATGTGACAACAAATTGGATGACCTAAAAGTAATGGACACATTTCTAGATACGTGCAGCCTACCAACACTGAATAAAGAGAAAACAGAAAACTTGAAAAGAGCAATCAGTATTAGTTAAATAAAATGTATAATTTTAAAAACACCCCAGGGACAAAATGCTTGGATGCCTTCACTAAAACCTCTTTCCCCCCAACTATTTCAAAAAATGAAAGAGGAAGGACAATTTCCAATGTTATTCTATGAGGCCACCATTACCCTGATAACAAATCCAAAGACACAACAAAGAAAAAATGAAAATGAAAAGCCAATATCCTTGATGAATATACATTCAAAAATCCTCAAAAGAACATCAGCAAATTAATCCAGCAATACATAGAAAGGATTATACACGATGATCAGTTGGATTCCTTTCAGAGTCACAAGGATGGTTCAACATACGCAACTCCATCAGCATGACACTTATCTAATAAAGGAAGAAAAAATTCCACAGGACCTTGTCAATACAGAGAGAAAAAGGATTTGACACAATTCAACATACATTCATGACCAGAACTCTCATGAAAGTGAGTATAATGGGAACATCTCTCAGCATAGTAAAGGCCATTTATAGCAAATTATAGTACTCAGGGGTATAAGCTGAAAGCCTCCTGGGTAAATTCAGGAACAAGACAAGGACTCCTATTCTCACCCCTTCTGTTTCATAGTAATACAATAAAGGAAAAGGGAAAGAAAAAGAAGTAAAGGAAACACAAAATGGAAAGAAAGAAGCAAAATTATCACCAATAATGATGGCATAACAATCTACACAGATAGTCCTAAGGGCCCCACACTGACTGTTATGAATAATAAATAATTTCAGCAAGGGAGCAGGGTACAAGATTAATGTAAAGAAGTCTCTTGCATTTCTACACATTAATCATGAGATATCCTAAAATGGACGTTGAAAGAAATACTATATAAAATTCCATTCCCTGGAATATCTTAGAATAAATGTAACCACATATGTGAAAGATCTACACACTGAAAATTATAAAAAATTAACAAAGTATTTAAATATGATTCAAAGAAATAGAAAGATGTCTTCTGCTCTTGGATTGAAAGAGTTCATATTGTTAGCATGGCCGTACTACACAAAGAAACCTACAGATTTAGTGCAAATAATGTTATGAAGTTGTAGAATTTTCCAAAGAAGCAGAAAAAATAACTCTAAGTTTTATATTAAATCATTAAAAATTGCCAAAATGATCTTAAAAAAACAACAAATCTGGAGATATAACCCTCCCAGTTACCTTACTCTACTACAAACCTACAGTAATAAAAACACCATGGCATTAGCACAAAGATATAATCAATAAAAACAGAGAACCTAGAAACAATTCCACACACCTATGAGCAATGAATCTATGATAAAAAAGGCAAAAGTATACAATGGAGGAAAGAAAGTCTCGTCAATGGATGGTGTTGTGAAAGCTGGACATCTACATGCAAAACAGTGAAATGAGAGCATTCCCTGACATCATATACAAAAATAAACTACAAGTGTATTAACGACCTAAATGTAAGACCTGATAGTATAAAACTGCTAGAAGGGAATATATGTGATACCCTATTGGATATATATCATAGAAATATTTTCTTTTATCAGTCTCCTAGGCAAAAGAAATAAAAGCAAGAATAAGCAAGTGAGACCTAAACAAACTTGAAAACTTCTGCACAGCTAAGGACACAATGAATGAAATGAAAACACTGCTTGTGTAATTGGAGAACATTTTGGCAAACAATGTAAGTGACCAGGGTTTAATAGATGTAGGTTAATAGATGTAACATGGATTTAGGTTACATAACTCAATTTGAAAAGCAAAATCCCAATCAAAAATAAGAGCATAGTAACTGAGTTAATAATTTTCCAAAGAAAACTTACAGATGAGTAATGGTCAGGTGATAAAAATGCTCAACTTTGCTAATTATTAGGTAATTGCAAATCAAAACCACAATGAGGTAACACTTCACACTGGTCAAACGGCTATTATCAAAAAGTCTACAAATGGAAAGTTGGAGACGATGTGGAGGTAAGAAATCTCTTGTATACACTTTGTACGAATGTAAATTGATAGAGCTTCTATGGAAAACAGTATTCAGATTTCTTTAAAACCTAAAACAGAACTACCATATGAAACACTAATTCCTCTCCTAGGAAAAATCTGAGGAAAGATCCCTAAATTGAGAAGAACGAATGTTCACAACAACACTGTTATTATCATGCAAGACTGGGAAGGAATCCAAGGGTCCACAGTAGAGTATGGACTTAAGAAGATATGATGATTCTATAAATATGCAATGGAATATTAGTCAGCCATGAGAAAGTATAACAAATTGCTATTTCAGCATCCTGAATGGACTTAGTAAATATTGTGCTTAGTGAAGAAACTTAGACAAAGACAAAAGTATGTAATATAATTTATATGTAGAATTTTAAGAATAACAAATATCTATGTACATCTATCTATAGATATCTATTGATAGATGACAGATAAATAGAAGGATAGATACACAGACACATGGTAGATAAATAAATAGATAGATAGGCAGATAGATTGATTGATTGATAGAGACATGGAAGATAGATAGACAGACTAGATAGGAAGGACTGAAACAGAATGAAAGATACGGAAAAAATTTATGTTTACCAAAGTGGAAGGGAAGGACAATTTTATGGTACGATATTGAGAGATATAATGTAGTATACATAAAGGAGAGAAGCAACAATATAATCTGTATAGATCAGGGAATTATTCAAAATAACTTATAATAATTGAATGTTAAAAGTATTGTAATAATTTATAATGCAATATAATCCACAAAGATGTTGGAATCTCTATGCTGTACATCTGAAACTACACAATATAGCACATCTAATATACTTCAAATAAAAATAAAACATCTCATGTATAATTTAGTCCTTTTTCCACTGATAGCAGTTTCCTTTAATATTGATTTATTTTTACTCATTATCTTTTATGATTACTCTCTCAAATAATTTCTTTTACTCTTGTGAACATGTTACCAGTTTGATGTATATATATTTATTGCCCCTGATTTCCAATTTTTCTCTCTTTAATCCATAAAGTATAGTAGCATTTAAGAAAATACCCAAAGAAACAGTTGCAAATTTCTCATGGTGTCTGCTTAGCATTTTGTTCGTTTTGCATATTTTGGCCATTTTAAATTTATTAGAAGAGCTCTTTTCTGAACCCCGTGTAAGGTGTCTCAGTTTTATTTTTTTTCATCTCATTCAGGATTTGTTTGTCTGGTAAAGTATTTTCACTTTGTATCTAAGTGATAACTGTGCAAGATAGAGTATTCTTGAGTGAGAGATTTCTTCTCTCAGTAGTTTGAAAATGCCATTTAATTTACCGTTGGCCGATGTTTTCTGCTGAGTAATCTGCTGAAAGTCTAATGGGGTTCCTTTGTAGCTTATCATAACATTTGTTGGCTGCCTTTAAAATTTTACTCTGTCATTGACTAGCCAATTTGCATATGACGTATCTTGAAGGAGTTCTCTTTGCCTTAAAGTTATTGGTGTTTTGTTGGCACATGGACTTGTATATCAGTTCCTTACACAGGTTCAGGAAGTTATCAACTATTACTTCTTTAAATAAACCATCAGCTAACTTTTAATTTTCTTCTCCCTCCAGGATTTCACTCTAAAGTGCATTTCCTGAAGAAGTCTGATGGCTAATGTAGAATTTCCTCACATTTTAATATCTTGTATCTCTGCGCTCCTCTATCATTTTTAGTTTTGTAATGGTGAGTTTGCTAAACTCACTTCCACAAAGGCAGTCTGCTCCCAATGCTTCCTGTTGCATGCTTCATCTATCTCAGATATTAACTTCATCTGGTCCTCCAATATTGTTTGGATATTTTTTAGTTCCAGTCTCTTTGGTAATGTATTACTTATCAGCATTTAATTTATTGATAAACTCACTAAACTGCTATCTGAATTTTGTTTTTGTATTGAGTTACTTTATGACACTTATTGGGATTCTCTATTAATTATATGGCAATATACCATGACTATAAGTTTGTTTGCTGCAGGGTTGACATTGTGTGTGTGTGTGCGTGTGTGTATTTGTGTGTGTCTTTGTCTGTTTCGGTGTCTATGCCTGTGTATCTATGTGTGTGCGTGCAGTATAATGTTACTGTGATTGGTCATGATCAAGGTAAATTTTTGCTCTGATGACACTAAATAATAGTTTTGGAGTTGGAGCCCTTGCTTTTGTTTTCTGGTAGTTTGCAATATTGCACAATTTTTGGTTTTATTTACCTGAGCTACCTCTGATAATATTTCAAAATGGCACTTTCCAGTCTCTACAGTCTGCATAAAAGATGTGCTTTCATTGTCACTTCTTAGAATTCTCTGGTAGTTAATGCCACTGCTGTCACTGGCATGGTGAACCCTTCCTTTTATCTGATATCCCTTGAGACTCAGTTTATACATTGAGGAAAGGTGTAAAGACAGGTGGGTATTTGGAATCAGGCAAGTGCCTTTCCCATATCCAATTTTGCAAGATAACTTGTCTCCACCAATCTGAATGGGGAGTTAGGACAGTGTCATGAATGTCTGAGTGTCTGAAGGATGGAATTTCTTTCTCCATTGTGGCTCCCTCCAAGTTACCTGTGACATGATTGCTGGTGCAGTTGGATGCCGAAGCTGTGTGAACCACTGAGACTCTGTTTCTCCTGGGTTCTCTAAGCCTGTGGGCTCAGACACCCTAGTCAGTGGGCCTTGGTTGCAGGCACCTAAACTGCTCTTCCCTCAGTTGAGCCTCCTTTATGTGTTTTAGCCCACCAAACTTCAGCTTTACACATTCTTTCTGGAGTATTGTTTTGTGTTGTAGTTATTTTTGTTGAGATGTGAACTTTTTACTGACTGTAAATTTAAGGGGAGAGACAAAAATACTTTAAACATATGTCACTTTTGTCAAAGTATATATTTTTCATTTAAAAGCTTAAATTCTAATTAGGACACTATAAGAACAGTAAAGAAAGTGAACAAATCACCTCCCTTAATGTCATATTACTACAAAGTATTTTTATTTTCCTGGGTTATTTTGTTCATTGTTTTTCCCACATGCATGAACATTTTACTAAAATATATGCCTATAATCTCTTTAAAATCAATTAAATTATTAAAATATTTCTCTGTGCTGAAAATATAGCCCTGTTGCTTCTCTAATTTACAACTGGTAGCTTGCATATTTCTGTCTTCACCATCCTTCTTGTCTGTCCTGAAACAAAACCACTACTTGGTGCACTGCACATATATAAGTGATTCTGTTCCTGTTTCTTTATGATTATTTCTCTTATATCTTTAGTTTCCTCATATAAGTGATAACTTACAGTGTTTCTCTCCGTATGACTTATTTTCATATGTACAACACACTTTGGGTCCAGTCACATTTTTTCAAATGGAAGAAATTTATTTTTTGATATGACAATGACTAAGTATTTATTATGTTATCTATATCTCACATCTACTTCAGCCAATCATATGTTGATGGGCAGTTGAGTTGTGCATCTATCCTTGGCTATTTTAAATGAAGATGTTAAGAACAATGGGGGTAATATATCCTTTAAAGTTAATGTTTTCATGTTTTTACAGATTTATGTCAAAAACTGGAATTGCTGTGACATATATTGCTTCTATTTATAGTTTTCTGTTCACTGTTTACACTTTTATAATAGTGGGTTTATCAATTTATGTTTCCACCAACAGTGTACCTGGGTTCCCTTTTATCGACATTCTTATTAATGTTTGTCATTTGAAGTCTTTTTAAATAGCCATTTTGGTTGCTGTGGATCATATTTCATTCTGGTTGTGATTTACGATTTCCTAATGAATAGCAACGTTATGTTTCTTTTTATGTGAATGTAAATCATCCTCATATCTGATTTTGAAAATTTTCCATGAAGATCCTTAAAATGTTGAGGCCTGTGTTTTAAAATATTGGGACTAATTTGGTACATATATATTATGGATATTAACACCTTTTTGTTCTCATTGACTGAAATTATTCCTTCTATTCTGTGTGTTGTCATATGTCTTCTAGAAGGTTTCCTTTACACTGCAAAAGCTTTTGCACTCCACACATATACAAGAAGTAGAATCCCTGTATCATGTAGTACATCTAATTTCTCCTACGTAAACTTAAAACTATTATTGATAATTTTCCTTTCCTTTTTTTTTTTTTTTTTACTTAGGAGACAGATCACCAATAAATATTGGTATGATTTATCTCAAAGTCAATTCTTCTCATGTTTTTGATCAGAAATTGTATAGTTTCAGGTTTTACAATTAGGAAATTGATCCATTTTTATCTTATTTTGTATTCTATGGAAGGAAGTGCTCATACGTCTTCCTTTTACTTGTACTGTCCAGTTTTCCCAGAATTACTTGTTGAAGAGACTGCCTTTTTTCCATTGTATACTCTTGCCTCCTTTATTGTAGACTAATTGACCATATGTGTGTGGGTTCATTTTCGAACTCTTTATTTTGTTCCAGTGATTTATGTGTCTCTTTTAGTGATATATATTGATGTTTTGATTACTGTAGCTTTGTAGTACATTATAAACACAGGGAGGATAATACCTACAGCATTGTTCATTTTTCAATGATAATTTTAGAAAATTTGGTTCTTTCCTATTTTTGTATAAATTTTATTATTATTCTCCTTGTTTTGAGAAGAAATGTATGGATTCTGTGAGAATAGAAATTTAGTAAATGTAAAAACCTAACAAAAATAGTAAAATGTGGAGGACAAATCATACAATATTAAACAACTAATGGATTGCAGTAAAAATCAAAGGAAATATATATACAGAAAAATGACAACAGAAACAAAGTCCACGGGGTATAGCAAAAGCAGTATTAATAGGGATGCTTATAGCAAAATAATCCCACTTATACAAATAAGAAACATCTCTCCCTTATAACATTATCTTACAAACAAATGATGTAGCAAAATAAGAATAAAATTGTTAGTAGAAGGAAAGACAGCTGAAAGGTCAGAACATAAATAAATAAAATAATGATTAAAAATAGAAACATTCAATCAAACTAAGTAATGGCTTTTGAAAGATAAATAAAGTTGATAAACTTTAACCAGATTCATGAGAAAAAAAGAGTACAGATTAATAAGCTCAGAAATAAATGAGAAGTTACAGCTTATATCAAAGAAATACAAATCATCATAAGAAGATATAAGAAATTATATGTAAATAAAATGGAAACACTAGAAGAAATATACAATTTCTGAGAAAGACATAATCTCCAGAATGGAATGAGAAATAGAAAATATGAACAGATTTCCACTAATGAAATTGAATAAATAATTAAACAAAATCTCCCAAGAAACACAATTCCAGGCCTAGACATCTTCACAGGTGAATTTTGCCAAACATTTAGAGAAGAGCTATCACCTATACTTCTCTGAGAATTTCAAAAATTTGCAGACGAAGGAAGGCTTCCTACCCCAACTTTCTGTATCACACTACTACTAAAACTGGAACAAATACCTCAAAAAATTACAGGTAAAATACTACCGATAAGCATTGATGTAAAAGCATCACTGAAATGTTAGCAAAGCAAAAAATACATTAACAGGATTATATATTATGATAAAGTCAATTTTAATCCAGGGATGAAAAATTGATTCACTACCTACAAATTAATCAGTATGATACACCACACTACAAATTAAAGTATAAAAATTATATAGTCACATTAATAGAGTCATAAAATTTTTTGACAATTCATCAACTATTTAAGATTATATTTCTCCTCAAATTGGGCATGAGGAAACATACCTCAACACAGTTAATGTCATATATGACAAGAACTCAGCTAACATGACCCTCACTGATTAAAAGCTGAAAGCATCTCCTGTAAGAGCAGTAAGAAGACAAGAATGCTCACTCTTACCACTTTTATTCAGTGTACTATTGGAAATTCTAGTCATAGCTATCCAAAATAAATGGAAATATAATATAGCTAATTTAGAATAGGAGTAAAAGTATCTGTATGCAGATGAGATACTTTAAACAGAAATCCTTTAGATTGCACCTCAAAACTACTAGGGCTTATCAATGCATTTGGTAAAATTTCAGCATGTAAAATTAACATACAGAAATCTTGCATTTCTGTACACAAACAACAAGCTAACATACAGAGAAAGTGAGGGAATTCTCTCATTTACAGTTGCATTACAAAAAGCAAAAGCTAGAAATATATCCATCCAAGGAGGTAAAAGTCCTGTACACAGAAAACTGTAAAATATTTATAACAGAAATTGAAGACAATGCAAACACATGAAAGGTTATACTGTGTTCATTGATGAGGAAAAATATATTGTTTAAATGACAGTAATAGCCAAGAAAATACATAAATTAAATTCAGTGCCTATCAAAATACCAAGGGCATTTTCTGAATTTACAATAAAGAATCCTAAAATTTACATGTAAACACAAAAGTGTTGAAATCACAAAAAAAAGAAAAGAAAAGAAGAGAAAACAAACAATAAACAGAATCATATTTGACAAAGAAGAAAGAGGATGTATCATTTTCCCTTATTTAAAACTATAATACAAAGCTACAGTAATAAAAAGAATATGGTAGTGCACACAAAAAAGAAAATAATTTAACACGAAGAATGTCTGAAATTGAAATCAGACAGTTATGGTCATTTAGCCCATTACATAAAATGAATATACAGTGGGGAAAGTTAGTCAACAGGCATAAGAAACTGGTAAACATCAATAACCATCAGAAAAATGCAAGTCCAAAACACAAAAAGATTTTATGTCAGTCCTGTCAGAATGAATATTATCAAAAAAGATACAAAAGATAAGTGTTGGTGAGGATGTAAGAAAAAAAACCCTGATGCACTGCTGAAGTGAATGTAAATTTGTGCTGCCACTGTGGAAAACAGTATGCAGTTTTATCTAAAAATAAAGAATGAAATATAATCCAACATTTCCATATCTGGATACTTATTTCAAGAAAATAAAAACAATAACTAGAAAAGATAAATTCAAACATATATTCACTGCAGCATTATTTACAATAGAGAGGATATAGAAGCAAATTTATTGTTCATCAATAGATGATGGATAAAGAAAATTTGTGTTTATAGTATATATATCTACAAATCTATATTTTTTATTTTTATATATTATAGACTTATCTATATTTATATATATATATATATATATATGCACAACCACAGATAAAAATACAATGGGTTATTACTCAGCTATAAAAAGAATAACTTCTTAATTTGCAACAAATGGGTAGACCAAGATGGTATTATGCTAAGTGAAATAAGTCAGAAACAGAATGAAAAATGCTGTATGATTTTACTCATATTTGGAATTTAAAAGAAATGAACATACCACAACAGAAAAGGAGATATAGATATACAAAGAAACAGGTTGTTCACAAGATGGAGGGAAATGGTGTGAGGAAAAAGAAATACTTGACGAAAATTAAGAGAGAAAACTTTCCAGTTGCAAATTTAATGAGTCAGGGGCAAGAAATGTGCTGTATGGGGAATAGAATATAACTATGAAATATCTTTAAATAGCAACATATCATAACTAGATATATTCCAGTGATCAGTTTGAAATGTACTACAAATAGAAAAAAGCACGTTGTTTAAGAGGAACTAAAACAGTTTATAGATTAAAGTACACTTCAAAAACAAACATAGTTTAAGAAAAAAATTAGATTTGTAGCTAACAGAGGCAGGGGTTTGGAAAGGAGGATTTCCTTAATGCACTTAAAAGCTACCAATCGCCAGTCGTAAAATATATGTGTCCTAGGGATGCCCCAGAGTAACATGAAAATTACAATTAATACTGCTTTATGTTACATATCAATGTTGTTAAGGGAGTAGACCCTAAGTTTTCTCATCACAACCAAAAGGCAAATTGTATCTCTTTAATATTGTATCTAAATGAGATAATGAATTCTCCCTAAAGTTGCTATGATAGTTATTTCATGATACTTGTAAATCAAATCACTATCCTGTGCACCTAAACTTACACAATATTCTACACCAATTATATTTCAATAGAAGCAGAAGGAAAAATGGAAAGTCTATATTCACATATTCCCATGTCATTTCTCATGATTGCTTCTGCAGCAAGTAAACTTGAGTCATGATATACTTATCCTAGGTAAAGATACTCATAAATAAGTGATTCTAATAAATTATACATAAAGATACTAATAAAGTTAGTGTTTTAGCATGCCTTTAAATTTCTTCATGTTAACAGCCCACTGCTTCTGTAGGCATCAAAATTTCACACTGTGTATTCATCTGAGATTAGGGAATGGATACAAATTTTAAACTGGCTGCTCTTGCTGTGAGTGATAAAGTTCACTGTCTCTGACCGATGGTCTCATCTCCCCGACAGCATCTGTAAGAATTGAACATGCTAGGTTGCTAAAAATCTCAGCATTGGAAAATATCAGAACTCCTACAATTATTAACTGATTTGCAATGGGAATGCAATACTGACAAAGACTTGATTTTGGAAAACAATGTGGTGTTTTCTCATGGTTGCATTAGGGGATGTGAGGAAATCCCTGAGATCCACAACAAAAATTCTTGCTCATGTGCTGGGCAAAGAAGTGTAAAAGATCTGCATTATTAGGACTGAGGACGGCTTTCAAAATGTTGTCTATGCTCACTCTATTCCAGGTAGTACAAGGAAAATAGGTAATTGCAATTTCTAGGTGAACGGGAGTAAGTCAGTGGTTCACTCTCTTTAAATTAGTCAAGGGGTGATCAAAGCCAAAATAAGATGTATCAACAATAAGAAATAGAAGAAAATAGAAATTAAACATAAGCTTAAATTAAAAAGGAGACACGGTCCTGTGCTGGGCTCTGGGGACTGGAGAATGTATATGCATCAGTCAAATTTAAGGGTTCATTGGCTAGGCCCAAGCATCAGCTCGGGATTCAATGAACATTTAACAATTAGTATACTGGGAGAAATATAATATTCCTCTCCCTGAACAGAAGAAAATCAGATGGCTCAATGAAACTCTTAATTCACAGAGATTCTGCCAGATGCAGAATAATAATTCACTGATGACTCAACTAAGACATACTTAGTTACTGCTTATAATCCATCATCACACACATACACAGTGGTAGACAGATTTGTAGTATTTAGTGGGAAGAGTTCTGTGGGCAGAGCTCAGAGAATAGTTTTCAAAGTATCAGCCAACATTTGTACTTTTGCCAATAGTCAAGCTTTTCCCAGGTAGAAAACTACAGTTGGGCAAACAATATTCTTGTTTAGGAATTCTAATTTTGAAATTATACTGTAGCTTTTGACTTTTCAGTATAAAACCTTGTTCAGAAGATCATGGTAAGACCCACTGTCTGATATGGGAGCTGGAAACTAGCTGCTGAACCAGCCCATCTGAACCCCAGACTGCTAATATAAGCAAGAACATAGCCACCATCAGAGTTGAGCTGACAAACTTAAAAGCTTGATATTTCTGTTGTAGGAACAACCACTGTTGTCCAGGCACAGATCTCCTGCTGCAAGTGATCTCTTTTCTTCACTTGGTAAAGGACATATTGGTGGGATGTTGTAAGAGCTTTCCCTGGCCCATTTGCCCTTTCTGCAGATTATCAAAATTTTCTTCACAACTGGTGACATATTTTCAGGAGTCAATGTTGCCATTCCAGTCTTATCAGCTGAGAATTTCTGCATGATTATGAGCAGAAGCCTTAGACACCCTGACGTTGCCTACAATTTTTCCAGCATTTCAGGGCATTTCACATTCTGAAAATGATTCACCTTTTATTTTAAATTAATGGGAAATAGTCAAAGTCTGCAATGAATATTATATATTTCCTAATATCTGCAGAAATTTGGTACTCATGCATTTGGACAAATTTATAATTCCACCACCCTCACCTCTTTCTAGTCTACACATTTTAGATTGCAATTTGATTACTGAATATGACCACCCCAACCAAGGATCTAGTACCTCTTAGATACTATCTGTGTTAAGGTTAGAAGGGGCACATGTTATGTGGGTTGCATAAACCTGCATTAAATGTTTGCAATAGCACTGTCTCTTCTGGACAAAGCTCTGATTCTAAGAAGTAACTTAATTAGAAGTCATTATAGTTATTAGTATGGGGAATTGAATCAGCTACTTTGGTTTGGGTGGTTGATGAAGACACAGGAAAAAATCCAGCAAATATGAATGGAATGCTTTAACCCTCTGGAGGCATGAATTAAGAAGAAAATAATACTTTGTCTCCTGTACCTACCTCCACATACTATCTTGAGTGACTAGTCCTTGGGCTAAGAAAAGAGCTAGATTGTGGTGAAGAGTAAAGACCATAATGAAATAGTTTGAAAACCATGAGAGATTTGTTGTTTCAGTAAAGTAGATTTTGCTTAAAATAAACACGTATTTTTCATTCACTAAATTCTAAAATGCATCCTGTGGCATGTGCTGTGCTTACTGTGCTGGTATCCAAGCTAGACAAGTAAAGGCGGATAGACAGAAAACATCTGAAGAAGGTAGTTTCTGTACTGAGGCTGGCAAAGTCTAAGTAGGTAAAAGGAGGACACCCAAAGGCCAAGGGTGAGCTGGATCAAAAGTGGTGAGGTAGCAGCTAACACAGTTGACAAGTATTTGCCTGGATGTATCTCAAGATACAGTGAAACATAAAGATATACCAAGGAAGGCAGATGCCAGATGTAGAAAGAAATGACTAAACAAAGTTGATTTTGTGGGCTTAGAGTTGGAAAGGCATTAAGAGCCACCAAGACGACGTAAGCTTGCCTTTGGCTGGAAAATAAATGCAAAATAAAGTATCGACTAGAAAATATAGTATAGATTCTTGAGGGCAAAAATTAAAGCACCAATTGGAATGCTTTGAGAACAACACAAAGAAGACCATAAAAAAAATTACTTCTTAAATTCTACCACATGCTGAATGTGCCATCTGAGACTACATCATGTGACCTTTATGATTCCAGGGATGATATAATAGAGACCATGAACCCTGGGCTGGTTCCTGCATTTATCTTCTGTTCCAACCCATTCTAACTTAACACTTTTAATACTTTCCAGGGTGAACCAGAAACCACTTTGTACTTTTCCCTCTCTCCATGTTTTAGTCTTTTTCCAAATTCTTCCATTTTCTCTTCTTCCTTACAAGAAGTTATCTAAGTTAACTCCCATATTGTTCCATCAAATGATCATGTAAATCAAATATCTCTTTTTTCTTTAAATAGTAACTAAGTCTCCCATTTAACTCTTAACACTGTTTAAAAAAAAAGATTAATACAGGTACACATCTATGTTTATTGTTCAAATAAGAAAATTGAAGATAGTTGTCGACATTTGCCAACATCAATTTTAATCTTTGTTATCTTGCATAATCTTGTAGTCCTTTGGTAAATCAGTTGTAATTAGGATGTCGTTCATAAACTGCAGATGGCTGATGAGTTGGCCTTGAAAGAGAGGTAGCTGATGTATCAGCTATCACTGTTATTGGAAACCGTGGGTTGCTCACAGGTTAAAGTTTACAAAAACGACCTTCATTGGCAGATATGTTGTGATATTTTTTGGAAAAGTATAAGGCTCCACCATCAGTCCAAAATAATTCCTCTGTATGGGAGAGACGATTCGGTACTGAGAAGTACAAATTGTAGTTGTAATGGAGTTAATCACATGGCCATTTGTTTCATTGTAGCTGTTTTGAATGTGCCCGTGGACTATGGTAAACTGATTTAAAATAGCTCATTGATCCACTGCACTTTGTTATGGTGGTCTAACTGAAATTGATGATGGAGGAGAAAAATCACCTCTGATCGGGGTAGTTTTATCAACAATTATGTGGCTAGTAGAGGGCTTTCTTATTAGAGGCATGTTTAAATTTGCAGACGGTAAAAATGCACTTTCTCCACTAGTGTCAGCCACAAAACCTGAAATATGATTATCCACATTACACCCTGCTTATAGTGCTTCTTGTTGAAATCTTCAGCCAATGAAGACACCAGAGAGGAATTTTTAATCCCAACTCTTCTTTTTATTCTCACTAAAAGCTGGGGACAGCCTCATTTAAAATTTGGATTATAATAGAAATGCAGCTACAACCAAAGGAGAAATATTTTAGTAATATTTTAAACCAAAATACAAGTCTAGAATAAGCCTAGCCTATAAAAGCTCAGATTCCACGTTTTCTATGCAAAGATAATATCATCAAAATATGAACATTACTGACGATTTTTTTGAAGTTCCTTATTTGGAAACTACACATTTAAATAGTATACTCATCAAATTTAAGAAGTTAGCAATTGCAGTAACGGTCAATGCCACTTTTTAAAAGCAGCTTTAATACCTTTATTAAGATTTCTGGAAAGATTCAAAGTTGCAAGCGAAGTTTCTCATAATATTGACTACTTAATGTACTGTCCTCATTTTTTAGAAAAAGTAAAGGATTTTAGCCTTAGCAGTTTTATAAAATTTTCAAAATCTAGCTTTATATTTATATTACCATTGATTGATAAACAAAATAAAATTTTATATATAAGTTACCAAGTGGTAACTAAAATTTCTGAATACTTTTCTTAAAACAGAGACTCCTTTTTCTTCAGCCAGAAAGTCAGCCAGACAAGCAGAAGTTTGAAAATTCTGCCGTACTTTCCTAAACCCATAATGGTAATGCTGTCTAAGTAAACTTTTCATACTTCCAGTTTCAAATATTCTGAAAGGAGCCTTTCTTTCCAAAACTTCCTTCTTAAAGACATCTTCATCAATCACAATGAAAGATCCATTATCTTCCAAACAGATGGATTTAAATTGGTCACTCCCAGGCATTTTCAAGAGTTTTTTTGGAAATGTCAGAGAATGAAAATGATTATCTTAATCTGGTTCAGAGACACAATGTGTGTTACATGGTGTTTAAAACAAGGATTCTAAAGACAAAGTCTAAAAAGCATTTTCTTCAAACATAGACCTCACGTCCAAGTCCCCAGAGAATGTTTGATCACACAATAGAGATCTACCAGAGTTTCCTGAACCAGTTGTTCCATCTTTAAAAGACACATCTTGAATTTCTGAAGAAATATGTGCCATCTCAAATAACTTTTTCTACAGCTACTTTTCTAATCTGCATGATTTTGTGCAATGCAGCTTAAAATGCTGCTTTGGCAGGTCTGCACAGATAAATTGCTGGCCTTCACAATGGTTCTCAACTTGAGTAGCTGTGACATCACAAAACGACTGGTCTCCCAGCAACTCAAGTGTAACGTTCAGCCAGTGTTTATTTCTCATTCATCCAGTTAAAATGAAACATATTGGATACTTATTTTTATAGTGTGATTTGCAAATATTTTCCCCATAAAATCTTTTAAACAATTAAATATTTGGGTCTATGAAATAAAACCAATCTCCATTTGTCCACAAATTTATAACAGATTTGAGAACAGAGTATAAATAATGCAGAAAATGTATAAAATAATTTTTAAGTTTTGTAATTTACAGTGAAATTTGTGTAAAACCTGTACAGAAATGTATAACTATTTCATCATCATTTGTAATTAAAGTGAAATATAATTTGATTTGGAAATGGAAATAGGCATTTATATGTGTATTTTAGAATAAGTAGCTCTATATGCAAAACATGAGAAGAATAAATATCAGTTTATTTGGTATGTTTATATATAAATGGTTAATATATATGAAATAAAATTAGATTAAAATAATCAATCAAATTGAAGATATCCCAAAGGGAAGAATTTTTTTTTTAATTTGTAGTTCAGTTCTATAAGTGAAACAAATGTAATTTAATATTCTACAATAAAATTGCAAAAGAGACAATCTTATTGTATATTTACAAATGTTTATTTTTGCCATTCTACCACTCAGAGGTTTATCATTCCCTAGAAGTAATAAATTTTCTTGACATCTTTATAATCCATACTCTTGGGGTTTCTGTTAAGTGTTCCAAAATGTTGTTGATATATAAACTTATGCACAAGATCCTGGGTTCAGTAAGCATTGCCTCCATTAAGGGACAAAGAAACAAACAATCAAAAAACAAAGATATAACAGTATATGTAGGTTGGGGTGGAAGAGACCAGGTAAAATATTTTAGGAAGCAATACTTTTCTCAGTCCTGAAACAGTTGACACTGTTAGTATAATACGGCATTTTAAGGCAAGTGTCTTGTGCACTAATTGTAAATAATAGCTATGTTCTGTATCAGTAAACTGTAGTAAATCCAGTTCTACCAAATATTATATGCTTTATTAAGAAATAAATTCCTTTAAACATACGCAAATTCAAAATCAGTGATAAAATTTTTAAATAAATAAATGTACCCTCAAGCTACAATGTAAATTTTTCTTTCACTATGTGTAAATTCCCTTCTAAATAAATGTTAGCAACCTGAATTCATTGCATATTATAAGTATTATAAACTATAGTTAAGTTGGATTTAGTCCTGATAGATAAATATTATTTAACTTACACAAATGAATATGTGTGATATCATCCCTTTAAAAAACAAAGAATTCAAAAATAACAATCTCAAAATATGTAGGAAAATTATAGACAGGTCTGATCTTAACATCTTTATAAAAATATCCTTAAATTCGCTCTAGATAGAATGTAACTAAGCATAATAAAAGCCATATATGAAAAACCCATGATTTATTTCAATTTCAATGTTAACTTACAGGAAGATTTTCTTCTGGTCCAGTAATAAGAAAAAGAAGCTCATTTTCACAAGTACTAAATTACACTACTAGAAGTCCTAGCCAGAATATCTAGTAAAGTGTCGGAGCCAGCCGACAATCGATCAGGTCCAGAAACCTGTGCTGCAGGACTGAGAAAAGAAAGACAAGACTAAAAGGTGGGGTTGAGAGGATCTCACTCTAGCCCGCAAGACGCTAGGTCAAGAGTGGACATCGAGTTTATTTCAGGCAGTTAATTTATACAAATTCAAGTGACTACCTTGTGCATTCTTGCACGTAGGCACAGGTATTGTTTTTCAGGGTACATTAATGGTGTGCACTAAAATCATTATCATTGTTTACTGTTCCATACGCCAAGATTGACTGATCCCCTAAAGCTAAGATCATAGACTAATATTATTGTTCCTTTAGGCTAACATCATGACTCGTGTATCATTAGCTCAAGTGATTGTTCTTTCAGACAAAGATCACTAACTTGTGGCCGATTGTATCTCTTTCCAGAAGCCCTAGTTCTTAATAACTCAATGGCATTAAGATGTTTTTCCGACTCCAAGTGCACCTGCTGTTTTTCTAACAAAGGGGTGGCGGGACAGAGATTGTCTTAGCTCAATCAGCCTTAGAGCCTGACGCCCCGCACTCTGGGAGTTTAGGCCCAGTTTCTGTGCTCGGCAGTCCCAACCTCAGAGCCTGGCGCCCCACATTCTGGGAGTTTAGGCCCATTTTATGTGCTCGGCAGCCCTCAGGTCATGAGTGGCCCCCCGCAACTCCCCCTTTTTTAATTTTTAAATAATGACAGATGCATCCAGGTCCAGAACATCCCGCCATTATTGCCGATGAATTCGGCTAAACGCAAGCATCCGTTGCATCAAGAATTCGGACAAACAGGAGAGTATACAAGGGGCCATACAAATCAGGATCAAAATTATTATGACAATCACCAGAGCATGCTTCCACCAGTCACTTTTAAACCAATCAAACCATTGTGCTGGCAAGAAAGGTGTGGGAGAATCCATATTTTTAATTTGCTTTTGCATATCATCCACAGCTTGAGAAATATTAGCAGACAAGTCTGGTATAAACACACAACATTCTACCTTAATAATAGCACAAGTCCCTCCCTGAGCAGCTGTAATAATATCAAGAGCCATCCTATTTTGAAGCACTGCTTTTCTCATAAGCGTTTGTTCAACATTGATTTCTTCTACAGCATGCTTTACATCAATTAGAGTCTTCTGTGTAAAATTAGTTAAAGCATTTACTTTAGTCATGATATCAACATTTCCTAATGAAGGAATAAAAATAGCAGCAAGATAATCATACCACTTAAAAGCTGATCGAATCCAATGAGCATGCAAATTAGGCATATTAGCAGGAATGCCTTGTACAGATTTTACAATTCTGCCAGGTGCTATAACAAATCCTAGCGTACAACGTCCCACCCAGCCACAAGGTAACCAAGGCCAAATATTAGTTCCACAAATCCATTTTGTCCCATTAGGTGCAACACAACGATAGCCTGGATTATTCCAGTCAGAACCAGGCCATACAAAAGGCTTTTTACATGTAAATGTAACATCTATGGTCCATTTACAAAGTCTTTGAGATAAATATCCCAAATATTTCCAGTCCTTTCTTGATAGAGTCTTTTCATTAAATCCACATGGTTGTTCTCTTTGTTCCCAACAAATATCCGCAGGACTCGTTAATTGTCCAGCTTCTGGTGTAACCCACATATGTTGGTCCCATATTTGATAGAATTGTCCCGTAAGACGTTCAGAAATATCTGCGTTCGGTTGTCTTGCTTGCGGTGGGACTTTACGATATAAATCTATAGCCTCTTTTTCTGTAGCATTAAGATCGAAAAGAAAATCTGACTGTGTAACCTTTACCGAACACCAGGCAAGTGCAGACACATTTTGAGAATACAACCCAGCATATCTTTCCCGTTGTTGAAAAAGCAATTCACAAATGGCATGAAATTCATGTTTAGTAACAGGCATAACCCACCAAGGCAAACTTCCAACGGATAAAGGCATAGCACTGCATACCCAACAGTCAGATGAGTTATTGAAATCAGCATAAGCTTGAGCCCAGGACAAAAACACATTGGCGTGTGCACCAGGAAAAGATGACAAGGTAATAGAACATGCCAGGCTCACAATTAAGAACATCAGTGACACAGGTGAATTTTCAGTCGTCTTCGCTATCTGATTCGCTTGTTGAACAAACTGCTGCACCTGTGTCTCTGTCGGCAGGGTCTGAAGTTGTAATCGTCGAAGTCTGGATAGCATCTTTCTTTTCCGCCTGGCGTACCAGCCTTTCCGGAAGCCAGCGCGGCGTATCGGCATCTTGCGGAAAAACACAAACATGGCCTCTTCCCCACATTAGAACTGGATCGGGGCCAGCCCATTGATTAGTTAGTGGATCCTTCCATCTCACCAA
Source organism: Vicugna pacos (assembly GCF_048564905.1). Taxonomy (NCBI): domain Eukaryota; kingdom Metazoa; phylum Chordata; class Mammalia; order Artiodactyla; family Camelidae; genus Vicugna; species Vicugna pacos. The sequence goes on along the minus strand of NW_027328741.1, from coordinate 63,088,967 downwards.
AGGGTGGTGAGAGGGTTGTTTATTCCAAAAACTTTGGGCGGCCGAATTGCCTTTTATGTCGTAAGTCAAAACATTTAAAATAAAAAGGGCATGGTGTAAATAGTTCTGTGGAGTAAGGGGATATAATTCCCCCTTCTTTAATTTATGAATTTGATTTTTAAGCGTTTGGTGGCAACGTTCCACAATTCCTTGCCCTTGAGGATTATAGGCAATTCCAGTTTTATGCTCTATTTTTAAAGTTTGGCAGAAGCGTTGAAACATTCGGCTAGTGTAGCAAGGGCCGTTGTCGGTTTTTAGCACACGAGGTTGGCCCATGACAGAAAAACATTTTAAAAGATGATTAATACAATGTTTGCTTGCTTCTCCAGTTTGTAATGTAGCATGGATAAAACCTGAATAAGTGTCAATGCTGACATGGACAAATGGAGTGTTACGAAATTCTTTAATATGAGTAACATCCATTTGCCAGAGATGATTAGGTAAAAGTCCCCGAGGATTTACCCCATAGTGTGGGACGGAAACTGTAGTAGGACAGGTAGAACAGGTTTTTACAATTTGACGAGCAGCTTCACGAGGGATTTTAAATTGCAGCCGCAAGCTATGACTATTTTGATGATGAAGCGCATGAGAACGTTTAGCTTCATCAAAGGCAGGATAAAGCTGAGTAGCTCGATCAACATTAGCATTTCCTTCAGAAAGAGGGCCAGGTAAATTAGTATGTGCCCGGAGATGACCAAAATAGCAAGGATGACGGCGACTGCGAATAATAAGCTGCACGTCAAAAAATAAACGGTTGACATAGGAATTAACAGTGCCAATAAAAGGAACAGTTTCTAAAATTTGTAAGGCACGAATGATATATTGGCTATCAAAAAAAAGATTACAGGGCACATGTTGCACCGCTATTAAAGCAGCTTGAACTGCTAATAGTTCTACTACTTGAGCAGAAGTTTGAGATGTTTGCCAAGAAACAGTTTTATCTTTAATAATATAGGCTGCAATACCATTAGATGATCCATCGGTAAATACTGTGGTAGCTGAGGAAAGGGGGGAGAGAACAGTATTGTTTGGGAAGAGAAATGGATGCGACTTTGCAAATTGAATTAGTTTATCAGCTGGATAATGAGTAGTAATGCGCCCTGTAAAATGGGCTAGAGCAAGGGCCCAAGAATCATTAAATTGTTGTAACTGAGCTTGTTGCTCTCTAGTATATGGAACTGTAATATAATGTGGGTCTCTGCCTAAATATAAAGTGGAGGCAGTATGTCCCTCTGCAATTAAAGAGCAGACTAAATCAGGATAAGCAGCTAAAGCTTTTGAAGGGGAAACATGCATATGTATCCAATACATAGGACTATGCTGATAAATCACTCCGGTTGGCATATGAGGAGTGGGTAAAATAAGTAAACCCCATTCTTGATTATAGTCACAGTAAGTACATTGCTGGTTTTCAATGGCCTGTTCTACTTCACGTAAAGCCAAAGAAGCTTCAGCAGTCAATTTTCTAGAACGAGGATTGGTGTCTCCTTTAAGAATGTCAAACAAGGGTTTTAAAGTTCCAGTAGAAAGTTTTAAATAAGGACGAATCCAATTAATATCGCCCAGAAATTTCTGAAAATCATTTAAAGTTAAAAGGGAATCCGTGCGTAGCTGAATCTTTTGTGTTTGAAAAGTAAAATTATGTAAACGGAATCCCAAATATGCATACGGGCAAAATCGTTGAACTTTTTCATCAGCAATTTGAAGGCCAAAGGCTTTTAAAGAAATCAGCATTTGATCAAATACAGTTAATAAATAGCCTTCTTGAGAGTGTGCAATTAAAATATCATCCATATAATGAATCAAATAAACATCTGGATATTTTAAACGAATAGGCTGTAAAGCTTTAGCAACGAATTTTTGACATAAGGTGGGGCTGTTAGCCATGCCTTGAGGCAAAACTAGCCACTGATATCGTTGCATAGGCTCTTTAAAATTTGTGGAAGGAACACTAAATGCAAATCTCTTACAATCATCAGGATATAGAGGAATAGTATAAAAACAGTCTTTTAAATCAATAATAATTTTATAAGTTCCATCAGGTATAGCCATAGGAGTAGGCAGACCGGGCTGTAAGGCACCTATTAATTCTAAAGTTTCATTTACTTTGCGTAAATCTTGTAACAATCTCCATTTTCCAGACCTTTTCTTAATGATAAATATAGGAGAATTCCAAGGTGAATTAGAGGGAGCAATATGCCCGCTGTCCAACTGTTCCTGCACCAATTGTTTTGCAGCGGCAATTTTTTCTTGAGAAAGGGGCCATTGATCGACCCACACAGGTTGATCAGATTTCCATACAATAGGATCTGCGTGAGTCGCAGGACAGTCAAGGGCCCCCATTAAAAATAACCCAAACCTGTCTTATCCCTCTTTCCTTTTATTTGTAATGGTTGAGTAATTCCTTGATTATGTTTACCTAGACCTTTATTTGGATATAATCCTTGTGATAACAACTGGTGAGAAACAGTGGGGTTGGGGCTATACAGAAAGACCCCCATATTAGACATAATGTCTCTTCCCCATAGATTAACAGGCAAACTAGGAAGAATATAAGGCTGAAATATTCCAGAATGTCCTTCCTCATCCTTCCAAGAGAGAAAAGCAGAACTTTGTTCCGGATTATGCAATTGTCCAATTCCTTGTAACATGGAAAGGGCAATTTGTTTTGGCCAATTTTCAGGCCAGTGAGAGGCAGCAATTACAGAAATATCTGCTCCAGTATCTAGAATGCCTTTAAATTTTTTGCCTTGGATTTCCAAAGTCAATTCAGGTCTCTGGTCGCTTATCTGTTGCATCCAATAAGCGTCAGAGGAACCAAAACCTGCAGTACCTCTTTTATGATCAGTTTTATGTCTTCCAACAGTAAGAGTCGGCAATAAGATTAATTGAGCAATACGTTGGCCTGCAGGAATGGCCGTTATCGTTCGAGGAGAGTGAGCCATTACCTTGATCTCTTCTTCAAAATCAGAGTCAATCACTCCTGGAGCAACAAACAACCCTTTCATAGTTGTACTACTGCGTCCTAACAATAGTCCCACACTGCCGGGAGGTAAAGACCCATAAATTCCAGTAGGAAGGTCCTGCATTCCCATTTCTGGGGTCAATACTGTGTAGGTGGAGGCACAGAGGTCCAGTCCTGCACTCCCTGGGGTTGCTCTATAGAGGTCTGAAATACTTGGTCGGGAAGAAACGGGTTGTGGCTGACCTGAGAGGTCTCCTGAATTGCCTCATAACATTGTTTCAGGGCCTGGGGCTGGCCCCTCACCCAGTTTCCCTGGTTCAGAAGTTGTCCATTTATATCAGTTTTAGATCGACAGTCCTTAGCCCAATGTTTTTCCTTTTTACATCTGGGACACAGGCTTGGGCCTGTAACTAATGTATTTTGACCCATTGGCTGCTGTCCCCGTTTAGGACATTGATTTGCTCAATGTCCCAATTGGCCACAAGCATAACAACTACCAGGAGGACCAGCTACTCTGGAAGATCCTTGGAAATTGTGTTTAGGAAGATTTTGTTGAAATAAAACCTCTTTTTACTGTTTTTCCTTGTAAAGCAGCGGCTAAGGCTATTCCTTGAACATAGGAAGGTCCTATATCAGCACAAATTCGTATAAAATCAGCCAAATTACTCTTTTTTCTATAAGGTCTAAGAGCTGCCTGGCAAGCAGAATTAGCATTTTCATAGGCCAATTGTTTAGCTAAAACCAATCCTGCTTGCTCGTCCCCTATAACCTTACCGGTCTCCATAAGGCGAGCAACAAAATCCTGATATGGCTCGTAGGGACCTTGTCGGATCTTAGACAGATCCTCAGTTTTATTTTCAGAGTTTGGCAGCTTCCTCCATGCTCTCAACGCTGCTGCATTTATTTGAGGATAAGCACCAGGCAAATATCCTAATTGTGAATAGGTATCCTGGTATTGTCCCTCTCCGGTCAGTTGTTCTAAGGTAACCTGAATACCTTGTCTTTGATTAATACTTGTTGTTGCTGCACAATTTTCATAAAATTCTGATTTCCAGAGTAAATAATTTCCTCCAGATAAACAGGAGCTTGCCACTTGCTTCCAGTCATTAGGAGGCAAATATTGATTTCCTAAACTTTCAACAATGGCTTGTGTAAAAGGCGCAGTAGGTCCATATTGAGCACAAGCCATTTTGAATTCTTTTAATTGTTTAAAAGGAATAGTTTCATAGTATCTCTGTTGTTGGGCATCCTCAAGGACTGGCTATACTAAAGAAAAACCAGGAATGTGTTCTCCTTCTTTACTAGCTTGTTGCAAAGCCTTTTGTAAAGGACTTAAAACAACAAATTTTGGTGTCCATGCCTCCTGGGATGTGTAACCAGGAGGGGGAAAAGAAGTTAGAGGTAAGGTCCTATGGTTATTTTTAGAAACATTTTGTTGAACACATTCTGTAATAATGTTTTTAAGCTTAGTCATGTCAAAATTTTTATTTTCTTCAGTTAAAAAGACACCCCAAGGGTCTTCATCCCTATGATATTGAGCAGCTTGCTCCTCTAATTCCTCCTGATCGGCTGGATCTAATTCTGAATCAAAAGGATTGTCACTTGCATTTACTGCAGGAGGAGCAGAGGGTGCTTCTTTCAATTCTGTATTAGTAGGAGCGGAAGGCTCAATATTTTCTATCTTGACTGTATCTAATTTCTCTCCCTCAGTAGCTGGATCGAGGCAATCTCGAATTAACTGCCATAAGGGCAAAACAGTGACCGGTAATTTATTTGGGCCATTAGCTGTATAATAATCTCTCAAATGAACCCCAACAACTCTCCAGGTTTCTAAATTGACAGTGCCTTGTTCTGGAAACCAAGGACAAATTTCCTCCACAAAAACAAGAAATTGTTCTAAACGTTGCTTTGTAACCTGAATTCCTCTTGCTTTTAACATAACTCTAAGCATCTGTACAAATAAGCCTCTACTATTATTTTGCCCCATACTCTCAAATACACTCCCCGCAGAAACTTACTTTCACCTTAAAATCGAGCGCTCCTCGTTCCTTCCGCGGCGGTCGCTGCAGCAATCTCTTCCAGACTTCAGGTCCCTTTTCGGGCGCCACTTGTCAGAGCCAGACGACAATCGATCAGGTCCAGAAACCTGTGCTGCAGGACTGAGGAAAGAAAGACAAGACTAAAAGGTGGGGTTGAGAGGGTCTCACTCTAGCCCGCAAGACGCTAGGTCAAGAGTGGACATCGAGTTTATTTCAGGCAGTTAATTTATACAAATTCAAGTGACTACCTTGTGCATTCTTGCACGTAGGCACAGGTATTGTTTTTCAGGGTACATTAATGGTGTGCACTAAAATCATTATCATTGTTTACTGTTCCATACGCCAAGATTGACTGATCCCCTAAAGCTAAGATCATAGACTAATATTATTGTTCCTTTAGGCTAACATCATGACTCGTGTATCATTAGCTCAAGTGATTGTTCTTTCAGACAAAGATCACTAACTTGTGGCCGATTGTATCTCTTTCCAGAAGCCCTAGTTCTTAATAACTCAATGGCATTAAGATGTTTTTCCGACTCCAAGTGCACCTGCTGTTTTTCTAACAAAGGGGTGGCGGGACAGAGATTGTCTTAGCTCAATCAGCCTTAGAGCCTGACGCCCCGCACTCTGGGAGTTTAGGCCCAGTTTCTGTGCTCGGCAGCCCTCAGGTCATGGGTGGCCCCTCGCAGTAAAGAAAAAACATAAAATTCATCCAACTTGTAATAAAGTGAAGTTTTTAGATAACATAATTATGCATATATAGAAAACTGCATAGACTCCTCCAGTGACTGAAATAATGAACAAGCTTAGTAAACTTGCAGAATACAAAATCAATCTACAAATATCCGTTGCATTTTTGTATAGTAAAAACACAGTATCAGAAAGAGAAATTAGGAAAACCATTGTGTGTAAATTGATACCAAAAAGAATAAAAAAGGAATAAATTTGATAAGTGAAACAAAAGTTCTAAACATAGATCTATATATTACAGGTACAAGAAATATAAATAAACAAAATAAAGAGAAAGATATTCTGGGCTGATGGGTTGTATAAAATATGAAGAAATATTCTACTCTATCTTTCACATGTTCAAACTCCCCAGAAGTAATTATTGAGGAGAATGTCTTTTCTTAATTTTATACTCATGCATCCCTTTCCATGGGTTATTTGATCATAGGTGTGAGAGATTATATCTGGTTTTTCTATTCTCTTCTATTAATTGGTGTCTGCTTTTGAGCCAGTATCATGTTGTTTTAATTATTAAAGTTTTGTAGGACTGTTTAACATCAGAGAATTTTAACCATTAGATTTAATACTCTTTTTCAGGATTATTTTGGCAGCTCAAGATCTTTGTTGTTTTAAAATTATTTGTTCTATTTATTGGAAATATCTCATGGGTATTTTCACATGAATCACACTAAATGTAGGTTGCATTGGGTACTATGTTTTTTTCAACCACATTGTTTCACATCATTAACATAAGAGATCATTTCATTTCTTTCGATAAGTTTTAATTTCCTTTATCAATGTTTTCTGTTTTTTAACGTATAGGTTTTCACCATGTTTGTTAACTTCATTTATAGATGTTCTTTATATATATACAATTATATACATATTTGTAAACTCATTTCGTACACAAGTAGAGCAGGCAGAAGGCAGTGGCAAGACATATTCAAAGTCCTGAATGAAAGAAAGCTGTAATCTAAGATGCTTTATCAAGCAAGTTTAACTTTTAGAATAGAAGGAGAGATAAATAACATCCACACAAGCAAATACTTAAAGAATTTAGTAAGAGAAAGAGAAATACAGAAAGATCTACTCTAAATAAAAAAGAAGCAGGATGCTATAGAAAAGAGAAAGGCATAATTAGAAAGGCAATATCTGCAATGACTTATAACAGAATAAATATGATGTTGTAAAAAAGGACATCAAAATTTTTAAAAGTCACAGAGTGAAACAGGAAAATACAGAGTGTTTTCTTCTTGTTTCTGTTCTCTGTAGGATGGGTTTGAGTTTGTATTCTTATCAGTTAAAATAAACATATTTAGTACTGGCCAATATACATACAAAACAAGATACCATAAGTCAAAAGCTTACAATGAAGTCACAAAGACAAAAAGAAACCAAGGTAATAAAAGAAAACTTATCAAGCCATAAAAACAAAAAGAAATGAACAAAAAGAAAATACCAAATCAACTGGAGAAAGAAGTTCAATATGGAAATAAACACCAGTCTATTAATAATTACCACAAATGTTAATGGACTTAGTGCTTCAATCAAAAGATATATATTGTCAGATGTGATAACATAACAAGACCCTACATTATGAAGCATAGAAGAGACCCACTTTAGTAAGAGGAACACACATCCATTTATAGTCAGAAGGTGGAAAAATATACTCCATGCAAATACAAATGACAAGAAAGCTGGACTAGCAGTACTGACTTCACAAAAAGAGACTTTATAAAAAGGCCATAGAGAAAGATAAACAAGGACATAATTTAATGATTAAAGGAGCAAATCAAAATGAGGGTATTACACCTATTAATATATATGCAGTCAATATAGGAGCACATAAATAAATAAAGAAAATACTAATAGATAAAAATAGAGAAATCCCTGGGAATACAATCAAAGTAGGAGACTGCAGCTCCCCATTACAATCACTGGACTGGTCTTTCACAAAGAAAATTAATAAGGGAACATAGATAATAAAATAAATTATAAAATAATTGGAGATGCTTGATATTTTCAAAACAGTACTTCTCCCCAAAATAGTATATACATTCTTTTCCTGTGCACAAGGAACATTTTCTATGAAAGATTATGTACTCAGGTACTCAAGAAGCCTCCACATGTTAAGAAGATAAAAATTATTTCAAGCATCTTTTCTGAGTATAATACCATGAAACAAGAAATCCACCACAGAAAAACAGGGAGAAAAAATGACAGCATCCCGATTAAAAAACATGGTACTAAAACAAGGGGGGGAGATGATGAAGTAAAGAAGAAATTAAAAAATACCTTGGGAAATATGACAAAACACTACACAATGTCTCTGGAATACTGTTAAAGCTGGCTTAAGAGGGAAGTTCATAGTGACAAGGCCCTCCTCAAACAAGAGGTAGAATTTCAAATAAATAATCAATCATTCTATGTAAAGTAATCAAGAAAAGGAGAGCAAACAAAACCAAAAGTCAACAGAAAGACTGAAAATATAAAGATCAAGAAGAAATAATTGAAATAGAGTTTAAAAAATAGAAAAAAAAATCAATCAATTTATTTTTTGAATGGGTAAGCAAAATTGACAAACCTCTGGACAGGCTCACCAACAAGAAAAGAGAGAGAACAGAAATAATATTAGAAATGAAAATGGATAAACTTCAAAGGGTACAACAAATTTACCAAATATCATAAGGGAATACCATGAGCAATTGTATGGAAACAAACTGGATAACCAGGAAGAAATGGAGAAGTTTTTAGAAACATTCAGCCCACCAATATTGCATCAAGGAGAAGTTAGCCATTTGAACAAACAGATCACCAGAAATGGAATAGAATTATCAATAAAATAAAAAATCTCTGCAAACAAAATTCAAACCCAAATAGCTTCACTGGGGAATTTGACCAAACATACTAAGAAAAATCCATACCAGTCCTCCTCAATCTCTTCCAAAAGACTGATATGGAGAGAGTACTCCCAAACTCACACCATAAGGCCAACATCAACCTGATACTAAAATCAGACAAAGACACTACCCCAAAAAGAAAACTATAGGCCAATATCATTGATAAACTTAGAAGTAAAAGTCCTTGAGAAATTATTAACAAACAGAATCCAAAAGCATTTAAAAATAAGATCATGAACCATGGACAAGTTAGATTCATCCCAGGAACACAAGGATAGTTTAACATATGCAAATCAATCAATCAAATGTGATATACCATATCAACAGAAGAGAAGACAAAAAAGATGATCATCTCAGTAGATGCAGAAAAAGCAATTGTTTACATTTAACACCTATTTGCAATGAAAGTTCTTATCACAGTGGGCATAGAGGGACCATATCTCAACATAATGAAACCTATTTATGACAAATATATAGCCAGCATAATAATGGTGAAAACCTGGAACCATTCCCACAAAAACCTGAGACAAGACAAGGATCCCCATTCTCACAATTTCAACTCAATATAGTCTTGGAATTCCTAGCCACAACAATCAGGCAAGAAAAAGAAATAAAAGGATTCAGACTGGAAAAGAAGATGTAAAATTGTCATGATATGCAGACATGTCACTATATATAGAAATTGCAAAAGCTTCACAAATAATACATAGGCTAAAAAAGGAAATGGGCAAGGTAGCCACAGTAATGTACAAAAACAAATTACATTTCTTTACACTACCATTGAATCAACAGGAAAACAAAGTATAGTAACAACCCCTTTTATAACTGCACCCAAATTTATAAAATGCTTAAGAATATCTCAGACCAAGGAGGTGAATGAATTGTACATGGAGAACAAGAAAACATTGATTGAGGTAATCAAGAAAGATTTGAAGAATTGAAAAGATACCCAAAGGTCTCATAATGGAAGAAATATTATTGTTAAAATGGACATACTACCCAAGGCAATCCACAGACGTAATATGAGTTCCTATCAAATTATTCAAAACATTTCTTTTTAGGACTGAACAAATGATCATAAGAATTATATAGATACAATAAAGATCGATAATTTCCAAAACAATATTGAAGACAAAGAAAGAGGCTGGAGGAATAACCTGCCTGCTCTCCATACACTATTGTAGGGCTACAATAATCAAAACGTCATGATATTGGTACAGAAACAGGCATATGGATCAATGGAACAGAATAGAGAGCCTAGGAATAAATCTACAGGCCTATGTTCAATTAATATTTGACAGAGTAACCAAAAATATGACAGAGAAAAGACCATCTCTTCACCAACTGGTGTTGGGAAAATTGGATTGCAGGATCAGAGCAATGGAGTTAGAATTCTCCTTCACTTCATACACAACAATAAACTCAAAATGACTTGAAGGCTAAAATGTAAGCCAAGCCACAGTAAATCTCCTAGAAGAAAACATACACAAAACACTCTAAGTTAAATCGGAGCAATGATCTCCTAAAACAGCCTACCCAGGTAATTGATGTAAGATCAAAATTAATAAATAGGACCTAATCAAGCTTATAAGCTTTTGCACAGCAAAGGGAACCATAAACAAAGCAAAATGACAACTGACAGGATAAAGAAAATATTTAGAAGTGATGCAACTGACAAAGGCTAAATTTCCAAAATATAAAGAGTTCATACAACCTAATACTAACGCTTAAACACAAGAAACCCAATATGAAAATGGGCAGAAGCCCTATACAAACAATTCTCCATTAGAAACATACAAATGGCACAGATATATGAAAAAAAAATTGCTCACTATCATTATCAGAGAAAGGCAATTCAAAACTCTAATGAAGTATCACCTCACAATAGACACAATGGCCATCATTCAAAAGTCCACAGACAATTAATGCTGGGGAAGCTGTGAAGAAAGGAAACCCTCCGACACTGTTGGTAGGAATGAAGTTTGGTGTAGTCACTATGGAAAACAGGATCGGGATTCCTCAAAAGAATAAAAATTGACTTAACATATGATCCAGCAATCCCACTTCTGGGTATATATCAAAGAGAACCCTAATTCAAAATGTCAACTGCACCCCAGTGTTCTCAGCAGTGCTATATACAGCAGCCACGACATGGAAGCACCCAAATTGTCCATCAACACATAACAGTGTACAGAAATTATGCCATATTTACACAATGGAATAATATTCTGCCATAAAAAATGATAAAACAATGAATTTTGCAGCAAAATATATGTCCCAATAATCTGTCATACTAATTGAAGTAAGCCAGAAAGAGAAAGAAAAATAATATATGACATGATATATGTAGAACCTTAAAAAAAAAATTTGGAAGAGAACACTATGATTTCATCTACAAAACTGAAACATACATGCAGATCTTCTTTATAATCTTACGGTTACTGCTGAAAGAGATTTTGAGAGGATAGATTTGGGAGCTGTAGAGTTATAAATGTTATCCACTATATATAAAAACAGATATTTTCAAAATTTCTTTGTATGACACAGGGCAGTATGTTAAATATTGTGAAGTTAAATTTAATTAGCACACAAATATACGCATGAAGTGGGACGCTGTGCTAAACACTACAGATTGACCCATTGTAAATGGCAGTACTTCAATGATAAATAAATGAATAAATAAGTAAATAAGTAAGAAAGTTAACAAAGAAATAAATAAATAGTATTTAATAATAAAAGAAATACAAATATTCACACTACTTAAGTTTACACATCAAGAATCTAGGAGAAAACAGAAAGAAGAAGAAAATTGAATGAATGAGAGAAAGGTAAATAACAAGAGAAACAATTGAAAAGAAAAAAAATACCTAAGTCTGTTTGTTTTAAACACAAAGTGGACAAATATTTAGGTTGGCAAAGAAAATAAAGACTCAAATAAAATTAGAAATAAAAGAGAAGATATTACAACTGATGTTATAGAGATGCATAGCATCATAAGTAATTACCACTAGCCAACAACTTGAATGACCTAGAACAAAAGACATATTCCTAGAAACATATGTCTTCCAATAATGAATCAAGAAGAAATTAAATAGAGCAAAAGTGTGTATGAGTAAATCAGTAATCAAAACCTCCCAAACCACAAAATATTTACAAGATGAATTTACTGGTGAATTCTTTAATACATTTGAAGAAAATTTCTCACCAATTCTTCCCCAAACCATCCAAGAATTTGAAGGGGGTGAAAGTATCCGTACTTGTTTTATGATGCCATCTTTATTTGCTTAATAATGCTAGAAAGGACATTATAAGCAAAATATTGAATATTATCCTTGATGTATATATGTGCCAAAATTCTCTACAAAACACAAGCAAAATGAATTCAACAACACATTTAACGTTTCATACACATACATGAGTAAATGAATTTATCCCTGGGTTTAAGGATTCTTCAAAATATTCAAATCAATAAAGGTGACATGCCTCACTAAGAGAATGAGAAATAAAACTCACATAATCATCTCAATAAGTGCGGAAAGAGCATTGTATATAATGCAACATCTTTTGAAGATACTCCCAACAAATTAAATTAACCATGTCAGTGGCATGATATCATATACACACAAAAACAGTGTAGAGAGAAGAGAATCAGTTCTCTGCTTATTGATTCTTAGAAAAAGGGTTTATATAGGACATGCAAAATGCCTCACATAACATCTAAGTTATAACAATGATAATAATCTTAAGCTATTTATGTCCACATACTCCCGCAGTAAGCACAGGATGTTAAATGATAAAGGATTGTCTTAAAGTTCATCACCGAACTTCATTTAGTGGGCCATCTCTTATCCAGCTGGCTGTGCCTGACTTAGGTTATCCTCCTCTGAGTATTTTACCCAGCATAGGCTATACAGCCATCCATACTGGATACATTGAGTAGGCCATTTCTTATCCAGCCTGAATATATGACATTCCTCACAGCTTATCAGTTCAGTCCATGGGCTTATTCTCTAGAGCCTTCAGACAGGGGCCTACACACCCAACATCCCTTGATAAAAAACTGGATGAATAAAATTTGATGTTTATGTGCAATGGAATCAATACTTTGCATTCCTATCAACAGTGTCCACGGCGTTCCCTTTTCTCCTCAGTCTCACAAACATACATTTCTTTTCTTTTTGATGAGAGCCTTCTGACAAATGTGACGTCTTGTCTAATTTTTGGTTTATGAATTTCCTAATAATTTATAACTCTGAACACATTTTCATGTCATATAGCCAACTGTATATTTTCTACAGAAAAATGATTCAGATCAATCTATTCAGTTCCTATGGACTTTTTTTTAATTGGATTTTTGGATTTTTTGTTGTTGTTGTGTATGACTTTGCCATATATTTTGGATATTAACACTTGATTGGAAAATATCACTTGCAAATATATTCTCCCATTGTGTTGGTTGACTTTTCATTTTATTGATAATTTCTTATGCAGTGTAAATGTGTTTAGACTGACACAGTCATATTTTGTTATTTCTGCTTCTGCTTCCCTTGAGAGAGGAGACATATGAAAAATCAATTTAAATCAAGTGTACTTCTTATGTTTTACCCTAGGATTCTTTGTTTTCAGGTTTTTTATTTTATATGCCCAGGAGTGGGTTTGCTGTGTCATATGATATGTATTTTTTTTTTGTTATTTAAAGGAAATTCCATACTGTTTCCAAAGTGGTTGCACCAATTTTCATTCCCACCAACAGCGTTGTACTGTCCCTTTTTCTCTACAACCTCCAAAGTCTTTATTATTTGTAGACATTTGATGAAAACCCTTCTCAATAGTGTGAGGTAAAACATTATTTTATTTTTGTCTTGCCTTTATATAATGATTAGCTAAGTGAGCATGTTTCTATATTCCTGTTTGTCATCTGTGTGTCTTTTTTAGAGACTTGTCTTCTACTCATTTTCTGGCTGAGTTGTTTGTAGATTTTTGAAATGGAATTTTATGAATGATGTGTGTATTTTAGAAATTAGCCTTATGTTGATTGCATTGTTTCCTAAAGTTTTCTCCCATTTGGAAGTTCATCTTTTCATTCTGATAATTTTGCTGTGTAGAAGCTTTTAAGTTAAATTAGAACCTATTTGATTATTTTGCTTTTATTGTTTTCAGCTTGGGAGAGTGACATGGGAAAATTTTTCTACAATATATCTATAGTTTTGCCTATGTTAGTTTCCAGGAGTTTTATTGTGTCATGTATTAGATTCAAATATTTAAATCATTTTGAGTTTATATATGTACAATGTGCGGGAATGTTCTAATTTCATTGATTTACATGTAGATGTCTAGCTTTCTCAACATCACTTGCTGAAGACTGTCTTTAGGCATTGTATATTTTTGTTTCCTTTGCCATAGTTTATTTGACCATAGGTGTGATGTTTTATTTCTGCCTCTGTGTTCTGTTCCAGTGAGATAGTTGTTTGTTTGTTTTCCAGTATTCTGCTGTTTTGATTACTGTAATTTTGTAATATAGTCTGAGATCTGGGAGGGTTATGGGTTATGTCTCCAACTTTGTTCTTTTCACTGATTGTTTCTTTTGCAGTTCTGGTTCTTTTGCAGTTCCATACAAATCATAAGACTGTTTTTATTTCTTTGGAAAATATCATGTATTTCGATCTGAATCAATTTATATCTGTAGACATCTTTTATAGTATGTATATTTTAACAATATTAATTCCTCTAAGCTAAGACTTTGAGATTTCTTTCCATTTCTATTCATCTTCTTCAAATTTATTTATCAGTGTCCTTTCGATTTTATTATCTTGTTTTTAATAGGTTTTTCATTTTTTGATCTTATTTCATATGGATTTTTTTAAATTATGGAATATTTCATTGTTAGTGTAAAGAAATGTGACAGTTTTTGTATATTAGTCATGAATCATGCAACTTTGTTAAATGTCTTTATTAGTTTTAGTTGTTCTGGTGTGGAGAATCTTTCAGGTTCTCTATATAGATTATTATGTCATCTAAAATAATAACAGATTTACTTCATTCAATCCAACATGAATAAATTTTTTTCTATTCCAATTGCTGTGGCTAGGATATCCCATACTGTGTTTAATAGAATTGGTGAGAGTGGGTATCCTTGTCGTATTCCTTAATTTGGCTTTCAGTTATTCACTTTAGTATATTATATTGTCTGTGGGTTTGTGAGTAATGACTTTAGATATGTTGAGATATATTTCCTTAATCCTACTTTGGTAAGAGGTTTCTATTGTTGTTGTTGCTGTTGTTATTATTGTTGTTGTTGTTGTTGTTGTTGCTGTTCTAATGAATAAATGTTGAATTTTGTGAAATGCTTTGATGGATTTATTGGGATAACCATGTCATTTTTTCTTTTACTTTTGTTAATGTGTGCTTCAAACTTATTGATTTGTGTATGTTGAACCTCTCTTGTGACCCTGCAATGAATCCAAGTTTATTATGGTGTATGACTAATTTTTGGTATTGCTGGATTTAGTTTCCTAATAATATTTTGTAGAATATTTGCATCTAAATCAATCAAATATGTTGGCTTGAAGATGTCTTTGCCCGTACTTTGTTTTTGGCTTTGCTATCAGGGTGATGAAATCTTCATAGAATTAATTTGGAAGTTTCCCACACCTTCACAATTTTTGAATAGTCTGAAGAGTATAAGTTATGCTTTGTTTTTTTGTACAGTTCTCCACGGGAGTTGTTTATATCTACACTTCTAATCAACAATTTTTTTAAATGCAGATTCTATCTTTCTTCTAGTAAACAGTTTGCTCAAATTGTTTCTCCTTATCTCTGTCTCTTTCTAGACATTTGTCTATTTCTTCTAATTTGTCCATTTTATTGGCATATATGTGTTGACAAAATGAACACTTTTTTGTATATCTTAAGTAACAATTGTTATTTCTCTTCTATTATTTCTGACTTTATTTCTTTGGAGCATGTCTCTTTCCTTCATGATGGACCTGGTTAGAGGTTTTCTGATTTTGCTTATCTTAAAAAGAAAACATAAAACAAAATCTTTTGTTTTACTACACTTTTGAATAGTTATTTTTCCTCTATAATTTAAATTTGCACCTGTAATATTTAGGATCATGTTTTTTTCTTTTTTTTACTTTTTTTATTGGTTTACATTCATTTTACAAAGTTGTCTCCAATTCCAGCGTAGAGCACAATTTTTCAGTTACAATGAACATACATACATTTTTTGTCCCATTTCTTTTTCTGTGAGCTGCCGTAAGATCTTTTATACATTTCCCTGTCCTACACAGTACAATCAAGTTTATCTATTCTACAATTTTGACCTCCCAGTCTATCTCTCCCCGCCCTCCACCCCCTTGGCAAACAAAATATTGTATTCTATGTCTGTGAGTCTATTTCTGTTTTGAATTAGGGCTTTTTGTTTTGTTTTGTTTAGTTTTTACATTCCACTGATGAGCCATCTCACATGAAATTTTTTTTTTCTCTTTCTGGCTTATTTCACTTAGACTGATATTCTCCAGGACCATCCATGTTGCTGAAAATGCCGTTATGTTGTCATTTTATATGGCTGACTAGTATTCTATTGTATAAATATTCCACATCTAATTTTTCCAGTCAACTGTTGATGGACATGTAGTCTCTTTCCATGTCTTGGCTATTGTAAATAGTGCTGGCTATGAACATTGTGGTTCAAGTGTTATCCTGAAATAGGGTTCCTTCTGGATTTGTGCCCAGGAGTGGGATTCCTAGGTCAAATGTTAAGTCTATTCCTAGGCTTTTGAAGAATCTCCATTCTGTTTTCCACAGTGGCTCCACCTAACCGCATTGCCACCAGCAGTGAAGGACGGTACCCTTTTCTCCACAGCCTCTTCAGCATTTGCCATTTGTGGATTTTTGGATCATGGCCATTCTGACTAGTGTGAGGTGATACCTCACTGTAGTTTTGATTTGCATTTATCTGATAATCAGCGATACTGAGCATTTTGTGATGTGTCTTTTGATCATTTGCATGTCTTCCTTGGAGAATCGCTTGTTTAGGTTTTCTGACCATTATTGGATTGCATTGTTTATTTTTTCTATTCAGTTAGATGAGCTGCATATGTACTCTGAAGATCAAGCCTTTGTCGGTTTCATATGCAAATTATTTTCCCATTCCGTAGGTTGTCTTTTTGTTTCACTTCCGGTTTCTGTACTGTGCAGAAGATTGTAAGTTTCATTTTTTTCTCATTTGTTTATTCTTGCTTTTATTTCTTCTACAAGAAGAATTTTGAGACGTAAGTCAGATAATGTTTTGCATATATTTTCCTCAAGGAGGTTTATTTTATCTTGGATTATGTTTAAGTCTTTGATCCATTCTGAATTTATTTTTCTGTATGGTGTTCTAGCTTCATTGGGAGTGCTCTAGCTTCATTGATTTACATGCTGCTTTCCAGTTTACCCAACACCATTTGCTGAAGTGTCTATCTCAATTCCTTTGTATTTTCTTGCCAGCTTTGTCGAAGAGTAATTGACCAAAGATTGTGAGTTCATTTATGGGCTCTCTATTCTGTTCCATTGGCCTATATGTATGTTTTCCTACAGATACAGTGCTGTCATGTTGACTGTACATCTACGGTATTATCTGAATCATTAGCGTAAAGATATGTCACTGATTTTTGAAACTTAATCATGTAACCTGCTAACTTGCTGAATTCTTCAATCAGCTTTAGTAGTTTTTTCTGGATCTTGCAGGGTTTTCTATATATAGTAACATATTATCTGCATATCGTGAGACTTTTACCTCTTCCTTTCCAATTTGCATCCCTTTTAATTCTCTCTCTTCTTTGATTGCTGTAGCTAGGACTTCCAAGATTATATTGAGTTGGAGTGGTGATAGTGTGCATCCTTGTATTGTCCCAGATTTTAGTTGGAATATTTCGACTTTCTCACCATTGAGTACTATGTTGGCTGTAGGTTTGTTTCTATAGCTTTCATGATGCTTAAATATGTTCCCTCTATGCCCACTTTGGTGAGATTTTTTATCATACATGGGTGTTTAATTTTATCAAATGCTTTTCCTGAATCTATTGAGATGATCATGTGGTTTTGGTCCTTTCTCTTGTTGATGTGCTGCATTACACTGATTGATTTGCATATGTTGAACCACCTCTGTGTCCCTGGCAAGATCCCCAATTGGTCATGATGTATAATCTTTTATCTGTGTTGTTGGATTCTAATTTCTACTATTTTGGTGAGGATTTTGGCATCTGTGTTCATAAGTTATATTGGCCTATAATCCTCTTTTTTGTTAGTGTCTTTGCCTGGTTGTGGTATCAGGGTGATTGTGGATTCATACAATGACTTTGGGAGTATTCCTTCATTTTCAATTTTCTGGAAGAGTTTGAGAAGAACTGGTATGAGTCTTCTTTGTATGTTTTGTAGAAATCATCAGTGAAACCGCCCGGTCCTGGAATGCTATTTTTAGGGAGGTTTTATATTGCTATTTTGATTTCATTTCTAGTGCTCTGCTTGTTCAAGGGGTCAGTTTCTTCTTGATTCAGTCTTGGTGGGCAGTATGTTTCTAGAAACTTGTCCATCTCATCTAGGTTATACAGTTTGTTTCAATATACTTTTAATAATATTTTCAAATGATATTCTGTATTTATTTTTTAGTTGTTGTTATTTCTCCATTCTCCTTTCTTATTTTGCTAATTTGTGCTCTCACTCTTTTCTTTTATTTGAGTTTGGACAGTGGTTTGTTGATTTTACTTACTTTTTCAAAAAACCAGCTTTTGGGTTTGTTGCATTTTTCCCTATGGTGTTTTTAATCTCTATTTTATTTATTTCCTCCCCAATATTTATGATTTCTTACTTCTGCTGCCTTTAATGTTTTTTGTACTTCTTTTTCAAGTGCATTCTGCTAGTGGGTTAAATTGTTTATTTGTAATTGTTCTTCTTTTTTGAGGAAGGCCTGTATCACTATAAACTCCCCTCTCAGCACTGCTTTTGCTGTGTCCCATAAATTTTGTATGGTTTTGTATTCATTTTCTTTAGTCTGAAGGTAATTTTTCATTTCAGCATTGATTTCTTCATTGAACCATTGGTTTTTTTAATAAAATATTGTTTAATCTCCATGTTTTCCTTTTGCTATCATTTGTTTCTCTGTTGTTGATTTCTACCTTCATGGCATTGTGTTCAGTAAAGATGCTTGAGGTAATTACTATCTTCTTAAAATCGCTGAGGTTTCTTTTGTGCCCATGTGCATCATGAATCCTGGAAAATATTCCACGTGCACTTCAAAAGAATGTATATCCTATTATGGGGGGTGCAATGCTCTGAAAATATGCACCATGTGTATTATTTCAATTGTATTATTTAATTTCTCTGTTGCCTAATTTATTTTCTGTCTCAATGATCTTTTCAGTGATGTTAATGCAGTGTTGAAATCTCCAAATATAAATCCCCCTTAATATAAGTTAGTAATTATTTTATGTACTTGGTGTTCCTGTATTTGGTGCATATGAATTAACGAGTGTACTATCCTCATATTGTATCACTCCGTCAATCATTATATAATGTCCTTCTTTATCTTACTTTATGGCCTTTGTATTAAAGAGTATTTTGTCTGAAATCAGTAATGCAACACCTGTTTTTTGGCTTTTCCAATTGTATGGAATACCCTTTTCCATCCTTTCAGTCACAATCTATATATGTCCTTCTCTCTGAATTGGGTCTCTTGTATGCAGCATATTGAAGGTTTTTGCTTTATTATCCAGCATGTCACTCTATGAATTTCAACTGGAGCATTTAATCCATTAACATTTACATTAATTGATGATAGGTTTGAGTTTATTGCCATTTTTACCATATTTTCCATTTGATTTATTATTTCCTCTTTGTTCCTTTCATCTTCCTTTTATGGTTTGGTAATTTTCCTTTGTATTTTCATGAATTTTATTTAGTTTTATTGACTCCCTGATAAGTTTATTTATTCTTGTTACCCTTTTTTATAAGTCTTTTTGACAATTACTATAACTGATTTTATTAAAATGATATTAACATGATCTCAAACCCATCCTACTGAGAACAAAAAATTTTAAAATGAAAGAACAAAAAAAATTCTCTATTTTTCTGCCTCCCTTTCACACTCTCAATGATTTCTATGTCTTGTTTTAAAATTTTCTGTTTATTTTATTTATAATTCATGAGTTATCACGTTTCCAGCTGTGAGTTTCACATTCCTGTAGTATCCTGCTTCTTTTCTTTTTTGAGAAGACCTTTCAATATTTCTTTTATCAGGGGTCTAGTGTTGCTAAACTCTTGTAGCGTTTTCTTGTCTGTGAAATTCTTTATGTCTCCTTCTACCATAAAAGACAGCCTTGCTGATCAAAGTATCCAACGGTATATCATTTTTTCCTTTCAGGACTTTGAATATGTCTTACCACTCCCTTCTGACCTGTAGTACTTGTGTAGTGAAATCAGCTGTGAGCTTTCTGTGCATTCCCCTGTAACTCACTCTTTGCTCTTCTCTTATTGCCTTTAGGATCATTTCTTTATCCCTGAATCTGGCAATCTTAATTATATGTCTTTTTGTGGGTGTATTTGGGTTCTTCTTGTTTGGGACACTCTGAGCTTCCTGTACTTGGATATCTGATTCCTTCTTTAAGTTTGGGAAGTTCTCAGTCATGATTTTTTCAAACACCTTTTCAATCCCCTTTGATCTTTCCTCCCCTTCAAGGACTTCTATCACGCCAATATTGGCATGCTTTCTATTATCCCATAGGTCCCTTATGCTTTTTTCATTTGTTTCTCATTGTTTCTCTTGTAGCTCTTCTGATTGGGTGCTTTCTATTGTACTGTCTTCTAAGTCACTAATTCGTTCCTCTGTTTTATCTAGTCAGCTTTGCGACACCTTTTGATCATTCCTCATCTCAGTTAACGAGTTTACCTATTCTACTCGGCTCTTCTGTAAAGCTTCCATTTCATTTATGACATACTTTATATCTGTAAACACTATCTTTTTTATTTCCTTCAGTAGTTTGATCACTCCTTTTTTGAAATCTTGATGTAGTAGGATATCATTGTCTATTTCACTGATCATTCTTTCAGGGAATTTCTCTTGTGCTTTTAATTGGGAATGGTTTCTCTGCTCCTTCATCTTGCTCCTACCTCTCTGGCACTGTCATTTTTCATGTATCAGTTATCTTCTGTGATCCTAAAGGAGTTTATCTAACTAATGCTTATGTAGCAGTACAACTTAGAAAAGAGAGAAAGAGATAAAGAATTTTAAAGAAGGGTGAAATAAAGGTTTGAAGATATTCTATAATGAATAATAGAAAAGCAAGTTGAAGCAGAGTTTTGAAAAATAATAATAAAAATATTTTTAAAAATTTCAAAGGTATTAAAATGGGGGTATATATAATTGAAGAAGTAGAAATTAGGAGGGTAATAGAAAATGGAACCAGAAAAACTGATTAAAACAAGAGTGTGTTCAGTGTCCTCCTGGAGAATGTGTACATTTAATGTGAAATCTTTAGCTTCCTGTTTCCAGAGGCCGTCAATTGGAGACCCCATCTGTGCTGCTCCCAGGGCATGTCAGTAAGCAGATCACTCCTACACCCGACACTGGGTCTGATGAAGCTCTCTTTACTCTGAGCTGGCTTGTCACTGCCCTGCCCAATGTGCAGTCAGATGTTGCAGACTGACCAGGCAGGATTGGGCATCACACCCTCTCTCTACACAATGGTCAGTGGCGGCATTCCAGCCAAAAATGTGGGGGTCACCCACCCCCTTATTGTGCTGATCACTCTGCTGCTCTGTGCCACTGTACACTCTGCCTTGGTTATGCACACTGGAAGTGGGCTCAGGGAAGTCTGAGGAACTGCCCTGTCCCAGATCTGAGCCAAAATCCAGCTCCTTGTTTTTCTTAGCGGACAAGTTCCCTGAGGGACCATTACATTAGGACCCTATGTGCCTCATGGTTTAGACAAGACTCTGTCTGGCCCTTGAGGCTGCTAAGTCCTTAGGTGTAGATGCAGTTTTTGCCTATACTGCCACATGGGTGCAAAACACCAGAGGATATGGTGGCTGTGTCTGAACCCCAGCTCTCTTCACCTAGAAAATTTGTGGATTTTCAGAGATGGGGAATGCACCCTTCCAGCCACAGGGCTCATCTGCCCTGTTGTTTTATGGAGGGCCCAGGTGTTCTGCCCTGTGCTCCCACAGCCATAGCACAAAGCCCACTCCATTCCTCCAGGCTGCCACATTGCAGCCATCCCCATCTAACACCCAGTTTGGGCAGCATGACCATGCCCCCAGCTTCCAGGCTGCATCATTTGCTAGGACTCACAGGGATCCTCTGTGCCTTTTTAACTTAGTTCTGTCAGTCAACTTATACTTTGTACAGGTCCAAGCCTTGGAGGCTCCCCGTCCATCCTGCCGAAATCTCAGTTGGATTGGGGAGACACAGTAAATGAGCTGCTCCCTCTTTGCTGCTCCCTCCCCATGGTACCTGTCCCACTCTGTTTTGCCTTTTCTTCTTTCTTTCATCCTTTTCTCCTACCAGATTTTTCACATCTTTATCTATTGAAGAGGACAATGTCCTGTTATAGTTATGCAGGTTCTCTGGTTAGCTGAGTGGGTCTGTGGATGTGAGTCTTGGTGCATTTGTGGGAAAGAGTGAGCTACGAGCATTCTTCTGCTCCAGCATCTTTGCCTCCCACCGAAAAATTCTCACTTTATTGTGGAAGATAAACATAGACTTGAAATAAATGGAAAAGTTATTCCATGGAAATGACAAGAAAGTGTAGATTGCAATGCTCTACTCATACAAGATAAGTTTTAAAATAAGGGCCAAAATGAGAGAAATTTGAGATTATATAAAGAAAAAAACATCAATAAAAAATTGGGAATTACACTCATTAAATTTTGTATGGCCTAACACCATAGATCCTAAGTATAAAAAGAAATTTCAGTAGACAAGATAGAATTAATTCCTTATAAAACAATAATAGTAGATGAGTTTAACACCTCACTATTGTGATGATCAAATGATCCAGAAAGTATATCTGTAAGGAAATAGAGGTCTTAATACCATATTAGATCATTTGAATCTAACTGAGCTATTGGACACTTCATCAGAAAAGCAGAACACATGAACTTTTCAAGTGTGCACAGAATGTTATCTAAGGAATTAACCATATATTATGTCATGAAATAAGCCTCAGGAACTTTAAGCAAATATAGATTATAGCAAGTATTTTTCCACACACAAAACTATGAAACTATGCATGAACTCTAGAAAGAAGAATGGGAAAAGCACAAACATGAGGTAAAACCACATCTTTTAAAAAATACAATAAAACAAGGTCAATGATGAAATCGAAGAGGTAATAAAATACCTGGAGACAAATGACACTGAAAACACAGCTTCATAAATGTATGGGATGCGTCAAAGAGTAATCTACGAGGTAATTTGTGAACAAATCAGGCCTTCTACAAGGAACAAGGGAAACCTCATACAAAGGACCAAAATAACACAAAATAAGAACAAACAAAACCCAAAGGCAGTAGAATGAGAAATCTTTAATGATAAGGTTGAAAATAATAAACAATTTGAAAAATAAATTACAAATCATAAAATCAACAGCTTTAATTTTTCATAAAATATTAACAAATAAGAAAGCATTTAGCCAAGCTTACGAAGAAATACAGAGACTGAATCCAAAAAAAATAAGAAATGAAACAGTATATATAATATCTGATATTACAGAAATACAAAAAAAGTTTATGAAAGCACTATGAGCTGTTACGTGACAACCAACTGGACGACCTAAAAGAAATGGACAAATTTCTAAAACTGTACAGCCTGACAAGACTGCATAAAGAGAAAACTGAGAACTTGAATAGAGCAATGAGAATAAGTTAAATAAAATGTAAAATTTTAACAACACCCCTTGAACAAAATGCCTGGATTCCTTCACTAAAATCCCATTCCCCCCAAGTATTTTAAAAAATGAAGGACAAAGACAATTACCAAAGTTATTCCATGAGGCCACCATTACCCTTATAAAAAAACCAGTCAAAGACACTACCAAAAAAAGAAATGAAAATGAAAATCCAATATCATTGATGAATATAGATTCAAAAATACTCGAAAAACTTCCACAAATTAATCCAGCAATACATAGAAAGGATTATATACTATGATCATTTGGATTCCTTCCAGAGTCACAAGGATATTTCAACATACACAAGTCAAGCAGCATGACACATATCTAATAAAGGAAGGACAAATTTCACAAACCATGTCAGTACACAAAGGAAAAGCTTTTGACAAAATTCAGCATACATTCATCATCAGAACTCTCATGAAAGTGAGTACAATGGGAAAATTTCTCTCCATACTAAAGGCCATTTATAACAATTTATAATACTCAGGGGAAAGGCTGAAAGCCTTCTGGGTAAATTCGGGGACAAGACAAGGATTCCAACTCTCACTAATTCTGTAATATAGTAATAGAAGAAAGGAAAAGGAAAAGAAAAATAAGTAAAAGAAAGACTAAATGGAAAGAATGAGGCAAAATTGTCACCAGTATTGAAGATATAAATATCTACAGAGAGAGTCCTAAGAGCCCCACACTGACTATTATGAACAATAAATAACTTCATCAAGGAAGCAAGGTACAAGATTAATGTAAAGACGCCTCTTGCATTTGTCAACATTAATAATGAGATATCATGAAATGGACGTTGAAAGCAATAATATTTAACACCCCATTCCCCCGAATATCTTGGAATAAATGTAACCACATATGTGAAATATCTACACAGTGAAAATTATACAACATTGACAAAGAAATAAAAATGATTCAAAGAAATTGAAAGATGTCTTGTGGTCTTGGATTGAAAGAGTTCATATTGTTAACAAGGCTGTACTACACATAGAAACCTAAAGATTTAGTGCAATTCCTGTTACGAAGCTGTAGTATTTTCCACAGAAAGAAAATAAATAACTTTAAGTTTTACATGAAACCATTAAAAATTGCTTAAATGACCTTGAGAAATAACAACAAATCTTGAGGTATAACCCTCCTGGATAGCTTACTATACTACAAACGTACAGTAATAAAAACAGTATGGCATTGGCACAGAGATATAATCAATAAAAAAGAGATAGAGAACCTAGAAATAATTCCACACACCTATGAGCAATGAATCTATGATAAAAGAGGCAAGAGTTCACAATGGAGAAAAGACAGTCTCGTCAATGGATGGTGTTGGGAAATCAGGACATCTACATGTAAAACAGTGAAATGAGAGCGTTCCCTGACATCATATACAAAAATAAACTCCAAGTGTATTAAAGACCTAAATGTAAGACCTGATACTATAAAACTGCTAGAAGGGAATATAAGTGATACACTATTGGATACACATCATAGGAATATTTTCTTATATCAGACTCCTAAGGCAAAAGAAATAAAAGCAAAATTAAGCAAGTGGGACCTAAACAAACTTGAAAATTTCTGCACAGATAAGGACACTATCAATGAAATTAAAACGCTGCCTATGTAATTGGAGAACATATTTGCAAACAATGCAAGTGACCAGGGGTTAATAGATGTAGGTTTATAGATGTAACATGGATTTAGGTTACACAACTCAAGGTGAAAAACCAAAACCCAATCAAAAGCAACAGCAGAGTACCTGAGTTAATATTTTTCCAAAGAAACATTCAGATGAGTAACAGGCAAGTGATAAAATTTCACAATATTTCTAATTATTAGGTAATTGCAAATCAAAAACACAATGAGGTATCAGTTCACAGTGGCCAAATGTCTATTATCAAAATCTCTACAAATAGTAAGTGTTGGAGACGATGTGGAGGTAAGAAATCTTTTGTATACTCTTGGTAGAAATGTAAATTGGTACAACTTCTAAGGAATACAGTATTCAGATTTGTTTAAAAACTAAAAAGTTAAATACCATATGACCCAGTAATAACTCTCCTAAGAAAAATCTGGGGAAAACACCCTAAATTGAGAAGAACCAATGTTCACAACAGCACTGTTTATAATATGCAAGACAGGGAAGCAATCCAAGAGTCCACAGCAGACTATGGACTTAAGAAGAAATGATGTTTCTATAAATAAGCAATGGAATAATACTCAGCCATGAAAAAGTATAGCACATTGCTATATCAGCATCGTGAAAGATCCTAGTAAATTTTGTGTTTAGTGAAGTAACTTAGACAAAGACAAAAGTATATAATTTAATTTATATGTGGAATCTAAAGAATAACAAATATCTGTGTACATCTTTGTATAGCTATCTATTGATAGATGACAGATAAACAGATAGAAGGATAAATACATACGTACATGATAGATAGATATATATAGGTAGATAGTTAGATAGATAGATAGATCGATACTTAGATAGAGACATGATGGAGATGTAAAGAGATTAGATAGACAAGACTTAAGCATACTCAAAAATATGGGAAAAAATTTATGTTTACCAAAGTGGAAGGGAAAGAGAATTAAATGGTAGGACATTGACAGATACAAAGAAGTATACATGAAGTAGAAAAGCAACAAAGATAATCTGTATAGATAAGGGAATTAAACACAATAGCTTAAAATAATTGTATGTTACAATTATTGTAATAATTCATAATGCAATATAATCTACATAGTGGTTGGAATCACAATGCTGTACATCTGAATCTACACAATATTTTACATATACTCTACTTCAATTAAAAATAAAACATATCATGTATAATTTAGTCCTTTTTCCACTGATAGCATCTTCCTTTAATATTGTTTCATTTTACTCTTCACTTTTTATGATTACTGTTTCAAATTATTTCTTTTACTCTTGTGAACATGATACCTTATTGCCCCTGATTTACTCTTTTTCTCTCTTAATATATATAGTATACCAGCATTTAACAACATAACCAAAGAAACAAATGCAACATTCTCGTGGTCTCTCCTTAGCATTTTGGTCAATGCTTTGCATATTTTTGCCATTTTATATTTCTTAGAAGACTTCTTTTCTACACCTCTTATAGTGTCTGGGTTTTGTATTTTCATCTCATTCATGTTTGTTTATTAAAGTCTTTACTTTCAGTTTTTATCTAAGTGATAACTGTGTAAGTAATATTGGGTGAGTGATTTCTTATTTCAGTAGTTTGAAAATACAATTTTATTTACCCTTGGTGTATGTTTTTTGCTCAGAAATCTGCTGATAGACTAATGGGTGTTCCTATGTTGATTATCATATCTTTTTTGGCTGTCTTTAAAAGTTTACTCTGTCATTGTCTTCTCAATTTGCATATGACGTATCTTCAAGGAGGTCAATTTATCTTAAAGTTATTGGTGTTTTGTTGGCTCACGGACTTGTATATCAGTTCTTTACACAGGTTCGGGAAGTTATCAACTATTACTTCTTTAAATAAACCATCAGCTGCCTTCTAACTTTCTGTTCCTTACAGGATTCCACTCTAATGTGCACTTCCTGAGGAAGTCTGATGGCTACTGTAGAATTTCCTCACTTTTTAATATCTTGAATCTCTGCCTTCTCCTATCATTTCTAGTTTTCTATTGGTGAGTTTGCAAATCTCTCTACCACAAAGACACTCTACTTCCAATGCTTTCTGTTGCATTCTTCATATCATTTACTAAGTTCTCCTGGTCCTCCTATAATGTTTGGATATTTTATAGTTTCAGTCTCTTTGGTAATGTATACCTTATCATAGTTTCATTTCTTCCTGTGCTCACTAAACTGCTTTCTTAGTTTTGTTATTTTTATTGAGTTTCTGTATGACACTTATTTGGATCCTCTATTAGTTATATGGCAATATACCATGACTTTAAATTTGTTTGCTGCAGGGTTGACATTGTCTGTGTGCAGGTGCGTGTGCATGTGTGTCTGTGTCTGTGTTTGTGTCGGTGTCTGTGTGTGTCTATCTGTGTGTTAGCGTGCCCTATATTGTTACTGTGATTGGCCATGATCTTGATAAATTATTGCTCTGATGGCACTTAATAACACATTGGGGGTTGGAGTCCTTGCTTTTGTCTTCTGGTAGCTTGCAATATTACACAATTTTTGGTTTACTTACCTGAGCGACCTCTGATTATATTTCAAAATGGCCCTTTACAGTCGCTACGGTCTGGACAAAAGATGTTCTTTCATTGTCACTTGTTGGAATTCTCTGGTAGTTAATGTCACTGTTGTCACTGGGACGGCGCACCCTTCCCTTTATCTGATATCCCTTGAGAATCAGTGTACACATTGAGGAAAGGTGTAAAGACAGGTGGGTATTTGGAATCAGACAAGTGCCTTTCCCATGTCCAGTGTTGTAAGGTAAATTGTCTCCACCACTGTGAATGGGGAGTAGGGACAGATTCATGAATGTCTAAGTGTCTGAAGAATGGAAACTCTGTCTCCATTGTGGCTCCCTCCTAGTTAACTGTGATCATGAGTACTGGTGCAGTTGGAGGCCGAAGCTGTGTGAACCAGTGAGACCCTGTTTCTACTGGGTTCTCTGAACTTGTGGACTCAGATATCCTATTCAGGTGGCCTTGGTTGCAGACACCAACTCGGCTCTTCCCTCATTTCAGCCCCCTTTGTGTGTTTTAGTCCACTGAACTTCACCTGTTCACATTTGTTCTGGAGTATTGTTTTGTGTTGTAGTTATTTTTGGTCAGATGTGAACGTTTTACTGACTGTAGATGTAAGGTGAGAGACAAAAATAGTTTAAAATTGTGTCACTTTTAAAAGTATATACTTTTTCAATTAAAAGCTTAAATTCTAATTAGAACATTATAAGAACACTAAAGAAAGTGAGCAAATCACCTCCCTTAATATCATAGTACTACAAAATATTTTGATTTTCCTGGGTTCATTTCTTCAATGTTTTTCCCACCTACATGCACATTTTACTAAAATATATCCCTATAAACTCTTTAAAATCAATTAAAGTATTAAAATAATTCTCTGTGCTGTAAATATAGCCCTTTTGATTCTCTAATTTATTACTTGTAGCTTGCAGATTTCTATCTTATCCATCCTTCTTCCCTTTCCCCACAGGACACCACGACTTGTAACACCACATATATATGTGATTCTTTTTCTGTTTTTTTATGATTATTTCTCTTATATCTTTATTTTCCTCATTTAAGTGACAATGTAGAGTGTTTTTCTCCGTATGACTTATTTTCCTATGTGCAACACTCTCTGGGTCAAGACACATTGTTCCAAATGGCAGAATTTTACTTTTTATTATACAATGATGAAGTATTTATTATGTTATCTATATCTCACATCTATTTCAGCCAATCATCTGTTGATGGGCAGTTGAGTTGTGTTTCTACCCTTAGCTACTATAAATGATGATGTTAAGAACATTAGGGGTAATATATCTTTTAAGTTAATTTTTCTTTTTTTTAGATTTATACTGAAAACTTGAATTGTTGCAACATATAATGCTTCTATTTCTAGTTTTCTGAGCACTGTCTACTGTTTTATAATAGTGGATGCATCAATTTATGTTTCCACCATCAGTGTACCTGGTTTCCCTCTTATCGACATTCTTATTAATGTTTGTTATTTGTAGGCTTTTTGTTAATAGCCATTTTGTTTGCTCTAAAATTATATTTCATTCTGGTTTTGATTTATGTTTTCCTAAAAAATAGCAACGTTATGTTGTTTTTTATAAGGATGAAAATCATCCACATGTCTGTTTTTGCAAAGTTTCCATGAAGATTCTTCAACTGTACTTAATTTGAGGTCTTTATTTTTCAAATATTGACTCTAATATGCTATATATATATTATGGATAATAACATCTTGTTGGTCTCATTGTCTGAAATTTTTCCTTCTATTCTGTCTGTTATCATATGTCTTGTTAAAGGTTTCCTATGCTCTGCAAAAGTTTTTGCACTTAACACTTATACAAGAAATAGGATCCCTATATCACAGAGTACATCTATTTTTTCCTTAGTAAACTAAAAACTGTAATTGTTAGTTTTCCTTTTTTTTTAATTTGGAGACAGAACAAAAATAAAGATTGCTATGATTTATCTCAAAGTCAGTTATGCTCCTGTTCTTTGTCAGAAATTGTATAGTTTAACGCTTTACATTTAGGAAATTAATGCATTTTTATCTCATTTTTTATACTATGGAAGGAAGTGCTTTTTTATCTTCCTTTTACATGTACTGTCCTGTTTTCTCAGAACTACTTGTTGAAGAGACTGCCTTTTTTCCAATTGTATACTCTTGCCTCCTCCTTGGTAGACTAATTGACCATATGTGTGTGGGTTTATTTTCGGACTCTTTATTTTGTTCCATTGATCTATGTGTTTCTATAAGTGCCATATATTGATGTATTGATTACTGTAGCTTTGTAGTATGTTCTAAACTCAGGGAAGGTAATACCAATAGCTTTGCTCATTTTTAAAAATAGTTTTAGAAAATTTGAGTCTTTCAGATGTATGTATAAATTTTATTTTTTTTTCCTTGTTTTGTGAAGAAACTTATGGATTCTGTGAAAATAGAAATTTACTAAAGGAAAAAACCTGAGAAAAATACTAAAGTATGGAGGATAAACCAAACATTATTAACAACAAATGGATTGCTGTATAAATCAAAGAAAAAATATATCAAGAAAAATGACAACAAAAACAAAATCCATGGGGTAAAACAAAAGTGATATTAATAGGGATTCTTATACAAATTAATCCCACTTATACCAATAAGAAATATCTTTCTCTTATAACATATACTTACCACCAAATATGTAGCAAAATAATAAAAGAAACTTGTTAGTAGAAGGAAAGACAGCTGAAAGGACAGAACATAATTAAATAAAGTAAGGATTAAAAATATAAACATTTAATCAATCTAAATAATGACTTTGGAAAGATAAATAATATTGGTAAACTTTAACCAGACACATGAGCAAAAAAGAGAGCTAAAGATTAATAAGCTCAAAAATTAATGAGATGTTACTGCTTATATCAAAAAATACAAAGCATCATAAGATGATACAACAAATTATATGCCAATAAAATGGAAACCCTAGAACAAATGGACAACTTCTTAGAAAGACTTAATCTCCAGAATGGAATGATAAATAAAATATGAACAGATTATCACTAATGAAATTGAATAAGTATTTTAAAAAATTACCCAGGAAACAAAATTTCAGGCCTAGACAGCTTCACAGGTGATTTCTGCCAAACATTTAGTGAAGAGCTATCACCTATACTTCTCAGCGTATTCCAAAAATTTCGAGAGGAAAGGAGGCTTTCTACCCCACATTTGTGTATCACACTTCTAGTAGAACTGGAACAAATACCTCAAAAAATTACAGGTTAAATACTACTGATAAGCATAGATGCAAAAATCACCACAAAATTGTTAGCAAATCCAACAATACATTAAGAGGATTAAGCATTATGATAAAGTCCATAGTATTTCAGTGATTAAAAAGTGATTCATTACCCACAAATTAATCAGTATGATACACCACACAAACAACCTGAATTATAAAAATTATATGGTCACCTCAATAGAGTCATAAAATGTTTTGACAAATTCAGTATCTATTTATGAATATATTTCTCCTGAAATTGGGCATGAGGAAACATATGTCAACACAGTTAAGGTCATATATGACAAGAACCCCACTAACATGACACTCACTGATTAAAATCTGAAAGCATCTCCAATAAGAGCAGGAAGAAGACAAGAATGCTGACTCTTACCACTTTTATTCAGCATTGTAAGGAAATTCTAGCCATAGCTATACAAAATAAAAGATAATAAAATATATCTAATTAAGAGAAGGAGTAAAAGTATCTGTTTCCAGATGACATAATTTAAACAGAAATCCTAAAGAAGTCGACCAAAAACTACTAGGGCTTATCAATGCATTTGGTAAAATTTCCGAATGTAAAAATAACATACAGAAATCTTGCATTTCTACACACTAACAACAAGCTAAAAGATAGAGAAATTGATGGAACTGTCACATTTATAGTTGCATTAGAAAAAATAAATCAAGAAATGTATCCAACCAAGGAGGTAAAATACCTGTACTCAAAAAACTGTAAAATATGTATAACAGAAATTGAAGATAATGCAAACATATGAAAGTCTATAATTTGTTCGTAGATGAGGAAATAATATTGTTTAAATGACAGTATTAGCCAACAAAATACATAAATTAAATTCAGAGCCTATCAAATTACCAAGGGCATTTTCTGACACTTACAAAAATTAATTCTAAAACTTACATGTAAACACAAAAGAGATGAAATCACAAAGAAAAAAAAGAAAGGAAAGAAAACAAACTAAAAACAGAAACAAATTTAACAAAGAAAAAAGAGGATGTATCACTGTCCCTGATTTTAAACTATAATACAAAGCTACAGTATTAAAAAGGATATGTTTGTGGCACAGAACAAACAGAATAATGGAACACAACAGAATGCCTGAAAATGAATTCAGACACTTATGGTCATTTAGCCCATTACAAAAAAATGAATATACAGTGGGGGAAAGGTAACCACCAGGCACATGAAACTGATTAATATCACAAACCATCAGAAAATTTCAAGTCCAAAGCACAATGAGATTTTATGTCACTCCTGTAAGAATGACTATTATCAAAAAGATAACAAACATAACTGTTGGTTAGGATGTTAGAAAAACAACCCTGATGCACTGCTGGAGTGAATTTAAATATGTGATGCCACTGTGAAAAACAACATGGAGCTTTAAATAAAAATTAATAATGAAATATAATCCAAAATATACATATCAGGATACTTATTCCAAGAAAATAATTACACTAATTAGAAAAGATAAATTCAACCCTATATTCTCTGCAGAATTATCCACAATGGACAGGATAAAGAAGCAAATTAATTGCTCATCAATAGATGATGGAAAAGAAGATGTGTGTTTATAGTATATATATCTACCTATATTAAACACAGATTCATCTATATATATATATACACAAACACACTTTATATATATATGCACTATATATATATATATATATATATACATGCACATACACACATAAAAATACAATGGGTTATTACTCAGCTCTAAAAAGAATAATTTCTTGCCATTTACAACAAATGGGTTGACCAAGTGGTTAATATGCTAAGTGAAATAAGTCAGAAATTGAATGACAAATGCTGATTGATTTTACTCATATTTGAAATTTAAAACAAATGAACATAACAACACAGAAAAGGAATTATAGATATAGAAAGGAACAGGTTGTTCACAAGAAGGGGGAAATGGGGTGAAGACAAGAAAATTTGAGGAATTGAGAAAAATTTCCAGTTGGAAATTAAATGAGTCAGGGACAAGAAATGTGTATGGGGAATATCCAATAACTATTAATATCTTTAAATACCAACATATCATAACTAGATATATTCTGGTGATATTTGAAATATATTAAAAACAGCAAACAATATCTTGTGTTGGAAAAACTTACACAGTTTTACAGATTAAAGTACACTTCAAAAACAAACAAACATACACATAGAAAAAAATTAGATTTGTAGTTAACATAGGCAGGGTTTCGGAAAGGAGGACTTGATTAATGCACTCAAAAACTATAAACATCCATGCGTAAAATAATCGTGTTCTAGGGATGCTCCGAAATAACATGGAAACTATAATAAATACTGTTTTATGTTCTATAAATAATTGTGTTCTCGGGATGCCCCATAGTAACATGAAAGTTAAAATTAATACTGCTTTACTTTCTATATCAATGTTGTGAAGAGAGTAGACTATAATGTTTCTCATTACAAACAAAAGACAAATTGAAATTCTTTACAATTTTATCTAAATAAAATAATGAATTCTCCCTAAAGTTGCTATGATATTTATTTCATGATACTTGTAAATCAAATCACTATCCTGTGCACCTAAACTTACACAATCTTTTATGCCAATTATATCTCAATAAAAGTGGAAGAAATAATGGAAAGTCAATGGTCACTTTTTCCCATGTAATTTCTCATGATTGTCTTTGCAGCAATAAACTTTAGTCATGATATACTTATCCTAGTTAAAGATACTAGTAAATAAGTGATTCTAATAAATTATACATAAAGATATGAATAAAATTAGTGTTATACCATGCCTTAAAATTTCTTCATGTTAACAGCCCACTGCTTCTGTAGGCAACATAATTTCATTTTGTGTATTCATCTGAGATTAGGGAATGGATACAAATTTAAAACTGACTGCTCTTGCTGTGAGTGATAAAGTTCACTGTCTCAGACTGAAAATCTCATTTCCACGAGAACATCTGTAAGAAATGAACATGCTAGGATTCTAAAATACTCACAATGGTAAAATCTCATTAACTCCTACTATTCTTAACTGTTTTGCAATGGAAATGCAATACTGTCAAAGACTTGATTTTGGATAACAATGTGCTGTTTTCTCATAGTTGCAATATGGGATGTGAGGATAATACCTGAGATCCACAACAGATATTACCGCTCAAGTGCTGGGCAAAGAAGTGTAAAGGTTCTGCATTTTTAGGACTGAGGACTGCTTTCAAAATGATGACTACACTCACTCTAATCCAGGTAGTCCACAGAAAGAAAGGTTATTGTAATTTGTAGCTTAAAGGGAATAAATCAGTGGTCAGTCTCTGTAAATTAGTCAAGGTGTGTTCAAAGACAAAATAAGTGTTGTCAACAATGAAAATTAAAAGAAAAACAATTAGACATAAGCTTATATTAAAAAGGAGACACAGTCCTGTTCTGGGCACTGGGGACTGGAGAATATATATGCCTCTGTCCAATTCAAGGGTTCACTGGCTTGGCCTGAGTATTAGCTTGGGATTAAATGAACAGGTAACAATTAGTATACTTGGAGAAATATAATCTACGTCTCCCTGATCGGGAGAGAATCTGGTGGATCTATGAAACACTTAATTCACAGAGATTCTGCCAGATGCAGAGGAATAATTCACTGTTAACTCAACTAAGACAATCTTAGTTACAGCTTAACAATCCATCTTCACACACACACACAGTGGTACACATATTTGTAGTTTTTAGTGGGAAGAATTCAGTGGGCAGGGCTCAGAGAATAGATTTCAAACACCAGCCAACTTTTGTACATTTGCCAATAGTCTAGGTTTTCCCAGGTAGAAAACTACAGATGGACAAACAAAGAATATTCTTCTTTAGGATTTATAATTTTAAATTAAACTGTAGCCTTTGACTTGTCAGTATAGAAACTTGTTATGATGATCACAGTAAGACCCACTGTGTGATAATAGAGCTGGAAACTAGCTGCTGAACCAGCCCATCTGAACCCCAGACTGCTAATGTAAGCAACAAAATAGTCACCATCATAGTTCAGCTGACAAAATTAAAAGCTGGATGTTTCTGTGTTAGGAAAAACCACTGCTGTCCAGACACAGATCTCCTGCAGCAAGTGGGCTCTTTTCTTCTCTTGGTAAAGGTCATATTGGTGGGATGTTGGCTAGAGCTTACCCTGGCCCATTTGCCCATTCTCCAGATTATCAAAGGCTTTTTCACAAATGGTGACACATTTTCAGGACTCAATTTTGGTATTCCAGTCTTATCAGCTTACAATGGCTGCATGATTGTGAGCAGAAGCCTTAGGCTCCCTGACTTTGCCTACAATTTTCCAGCATTTCAGGGTATTTCATATTCCGAAAATGCTTCACGTTTTATTTAAAATTATTGGGAAAAAGTCAAAGTCTTCAATGAATATTTTATATTTCCTAATATCTGTATAAATTTGATATTCTTGCAGTTGGACAAATTTTTAATTCTACCACCCTCACCTCTTTTTTGTCCACAGATTTTAGATTGCAATTTGGTTACTGAATATGACCACCCCAACCAAGGGTCTAGTACCACTTAGATACTACCTGTGTGAAGGCTAGAAATGGCACAATATATGTGGGGTGTATAATCCTGCATTAAATGTTTGCAATGACAGTTTCCCTTCTGGACAAAGTTCTGATTCTAAGAAGTAAATTAATTAGAAGTCAGTATATTTATTGGTAAGGGGAAGAGAATCTGCTATTTTGGGGTGGGTGGGTGATGAAGAGACAGGAAAAAATCCAGCAAATGAGAATGGAATGCTTTAGGCCTCTGGAGGCATGAATTAAGAAGAAAAAAATACATTGTCTCCTGTACCTACCTCAAATTACTGTCTTGATTGAATAGTCCTTGGGCTATGAAAAGAGCTAGATTGTGGTGAAGTGTAAAGACAATAATGAAATAGTTTGAAAACCATGAGAGTTTTGTTGTTTCAGGAAAGTAGATTTTGCTTAAAGTCAACATGTATTTTTCATTCACTAATTACTAAAATGTATCCTGTGGCATGTGCTGCGCTTTCTGTGTTGGTATCCAAGTTAGACAAGGAAAGGGGGATAGACAGAAAACATCTGGAGGAGGTGTATTCTGTGCTGAGAATGGGAAAATCTAAGTAGGTAAATGGAGGACATACTAAGTCCAAGGTTTAGCTGGAGCAAGAGTCGTGAGTTTGGAGCTAAATCTGTTGACAAGCATTTACCTGGATGTATCTCCAGAAACAGATAATCATAAAGATATGCCAAGGTAGTCAGATGCCAGACCTATAAAGAAATGACTAAACTATATTGAGTTTGTGGGCTTAGAGTTAGAAAGGCATTAAGTGCCACCCTGAGGATGTAAGATTGTCTTTGGCTGGAACATTAAAGCAACATAAAGCATTGACTCTAAAATATAGTGTAGATTCTTCAGGGCAGGAAAAAAGCACCAACTGGAATGCTTTGAGAACAGCACAAAGAAGACCGTCGATAAAATTAATTATTAATTTCTACCACATGCTGTATGTGCCATCTGAGACTACATCATGTGACCGTATGATTCCAGGGATGTCATAATAGAGACCATGAACCCTGGGCTGGTTCCTGCATTTATGTTTTAATACTTTCCAGGATGAACCAGAAACCACTTAGTATTTTTCCCTCTCTCCATGTTTTAGTCTTTTCCCAAATTCTTACATTTGTCTTCTTCCTTTCAAGAAATTATTAAAATTTACACACATATTTTTCCATCAAATGACCATATCAATCAAATATCTCTTTTTTTCTTTAAATTTCAACTTAGAGTCACGTTTAACTCTTACTCTATTTTAAAAAATTATGAGGAATATACAGGTACACATCTCTGTTTGTTGTTGAAATAAGATAATTGCAGATAGTTGTAAACATTGGCCAAAATTAATATTAATCTTTGTTATCCTGCATAATCTGGTATTCCTCTGGTAGATCAGTTGTAATTAGGATAACGTTCATAAACTGAAGATGGCTGATGAGTTGGCCTTAAAAGAGAGGTAGCTGATGTATCAGCTATCACTGTCACAGGAAACCGTGGGTTGATCGCTGGTTGAAGTTTAGAGAAACGACCTTCTTTGGCAGATATGTTGTGATATATTTTTGGAAAAGTAGAGGGCTCCACCATCAGTCCAAAATAATTGCTCTGTATGGGAGATACGATGCTGTTCTGAGAAGTGGAAGTTTTAGTTGAAATGAAGTTCAAAACACGGTCATTTGCTTCAGTGTAGCTGTTTGAGAGTGCCCGTGGACAGTGGTCAACTGATTTAAAATAGCACGTTGATCCACTGCAATTTGTTCTGGTGCTCTAACTGACTTTGATGATGGAGGAGAAAAATCACTTCTGATAGGGGTAGTTGTATCACCAATTATGTGGCTAGAAGAAGGCTTTTTATTAGAGGCATGTTTAAATTTGCAGAAAGTAAAAATGCACTTTCTCCACTAGTGTCAACCACAAAATCAGAATTATGCACAGTTACCCCCTGCTTTAAAGTGCTTCTTTTTGAAATCTTCAGCCATTGAAGATAACAGAGAGGCATTTTTAATCCCAACTCTTCTTTTTATTCTCATTAAAACCTGGGGAAAGCCTCGTTTAAGATATGGATTATGGCAGAACTGTAGCTACAACCATAGAGAAAGATTATAGTAATATTTTAAACCAAAATACAAGACTAAAATAAGCCTAACCTATAAAACCTCAGATTTCATGTTTACTATGCAAAGATAATATCATCAATATATGAACATTGCTGAGTTTATTTTGAAATCCCTTATTTGGAATATACTCATTTAAGTAGTATAGTCATCAAATTTAAGAAGTTAGCATTTGCAGTAACGGTGAAAGCCACTTTTTAAAAGCAGCTTTAATACCTTTATTTAGAATTCTGTTAAGATTCATAGTTGCTAGTAACGTTTCTCATAATCTTGAATGCTTAAGGCACAGTCTTCATTTTTAGGGAAAAAAAGAATTTTAGCCTTTGTAGTTTCATACAATTTTCAAAATCTAGCTTTACATATATATTACCATAGAGATGTACAAAACACAATTTTATATATACGTTAACAAGTCATAACTGCAATTACTGAATTCCTTGCTTAAAACAGAGACTTCTTTTCTTCTGCCAGAACGTCAGCTAGACAAGCAGATGTTTGAAAATTCTGCCGCACTCTACTAAACCCATATATGTTAAGCTGTCTAAGTAAACTTTTCATACTTCCAGTTTCATATATTCTGAAAGGGGCCTTTCTTTCCAAAACTTGCTTCTTAAAGACAATTTCATCAATCACTATAGAAGTTCCATTATCATCCCACCAGATGGATTTAAATTGGTCACGCCCAGCCATTTTCCAGAGTTTTCTTGGAAATGTCAGAAAAGGAAAATCATTATCTTCATCTGGTTCAGAGACACAATGTGTGTAACATGATGTTTTTATCAAGGATTCTTCAGACAATTTCTGAAAAGCATTTTCTTCAATCATAGACCTCAAGACAAGTCCCCAGAGAATGTTTGATCATACAGTAGAGATCTACCGGAGTTTCCTGAACCAGTTGGTCCATATTTACGAGACACATCTTGAATTTCTTAAGAAATATGTTCCATCACAAATAACTTTTTCTACAGCTAATTTTCTAATCTTCATTATTTTGAGGACTTCAGCTGCAAATGCTGCTCTGGCAGGCCTACACTGATAAACTGCTAGGCCATCACAATGGTTCTCAACTTCAGTAGATATGACTTCACAAAACGACTGGTATCCTAGCAAATCAAGTGTAACATTCATCCAGTGTTTACTTCTCATTCATCCAGTTAAAATGAAACATATAGGATACTTATTTTTATAGTGTGATCTGCAAATATTATCCCCACAAAATCTTTTAAATAATTTAATATTGGGGTCTATGAAATAAAAACAATCTCCATACTTTTGTACACAAATTTATACCAGATTTGTCAACAGAGAATAAATAATGCACAAAATATTTAAAATAATTTTAAAGTTATGGAATTTAAAGTGAAATTTGTGTAAAACCTCTACAGAAAAGGTATACGTATTTCATTATAATATGAAATTAAGGTGAAACTTAATTTGATTTGGAAATGGAAGTAGTTATCTGTTTACTTTACAATAATCAGCTCTATATTCAAAACATGAGCAGAATAATTATCAGTGTATTTGGTAGGTTTATTAATAAATGGTAAATATTTATGGAATAAAACTAGATTAAAATAATGAATCAAATTTAAGAAATCCCAAAGGGGGTAATTTTTGTTTTAAATTGTAATTCAGTGCTATAAGTAAAACAAATGTAATTTAGTATTCTACTTTAAAATTACAAATACTAAATCTAATTGTGTACTTACAAAAGTTTTCTTTTGCCATTCTTTCACTCAGAGGTTTTTCAGTCCCTAGAAGAAATAAACTTTCTTGTCATCTTTACAATCCATACTCTTGGGACTTCTGTTAAGTGTTCCAAAATGATGTTGATAAATACACTTATAAACCAGATCCTGGGTTCAATAACCATTGCCTCCATTAAGGGGCAAACAACAATCAAAAACAAAGAAATAACAGTATATTTGGGTTGGTGTGGAAAAGACAAGTTAATGCATTTTAGGAAGCAATATGTTTCTGAGACATAAAACAGTGCATTGTTAGTATAATTCGGCATTTTAAGGCAAGTGTTTTTTACACTAACTGTTAATAATAGCTAGGTTCTATATCACTAAACTGTAGTAAATCCAGCTCTACCAAAAGTTGAATTTTTATTCTGACATATATTCCATTAAACATAAGCCAAATTCAAAATGAGAGAAAAAAATTTTAAATAAATAAATGTTCACTCAAGCTACAATGTATATTTTTCCTTCAGTATGTTTATATTCCATTCTAAGTAAATATTAGCAAGCTGAATTAATTGCATATTATAAGTATTATTTAGTATAGTTAAGTTGGACTTAGTCCTGACTCATAAATTTTATTTAGCATACGCAAATCATAAAATGTGATACCATCCGTTAAATAACAAAGAATTCAAAAGTAACAATCTCAAAATGTGTAGGAAAATTATTCACAGAACTGATCTTAACTTATAAAAAAATTCTTAACAAATTCGCTCTAGAGAGAATATTACTAAACTTAATAAAAGCCGTATATGTAAATCCCATGACTACCTTCAAGTTCAATGTTAACATACAGGGAGGTTTTCCACTGGTCCAGTAATAAGAAAAAGTACCTCCTT
The DNA here is from genome assembly GCF_048564905.1 of Vicugna pacos. Classification (NCBI taxonomy): domain Eukaryota; kingdom Metazoa; phylum Chordata; class Mammalia; order Artiodactyla; family Camelidae; genus Vicugna; species Vicugna pacos. Next base: position 63,048,652 of record NW_027328741.1, on the reverse strand, counting down.
CTCACAAGTCCTAAATTAAAATACTAGAAGTTCTAGCCAGAACAACTAGTCAAGAAAAAATATAAAAGCATTCAACTTGTGAGCAAGCAGTAAAATTTTTACAGATGACATATTTATACATAGAAAACTCCATAGACTCCTCCAGTGACTGTTAGAAATAATGAACAAACTTAGTAAACTTGCAGAATACAAAATCAATATACAAATATCCGTTGCATTTTTATATAGTAACAACACATTATCAGAAAGAGAAATTAGGAATAGAATTGTGTGTAAATTTATACCAAAAAGAATAAAATAGGAATAAATTTGATAAGTGAAATAGAAGTTATAAACATAGATCTATAAATTACAGGTGCAAGGAATATAAGTAAACATAATAAATAAAAGAAATTCAGATCTTACTGATTGTAGACAATGTGAGGAAATACTCTAATCTATCTTTCACTTGTTCAATCTCCCCAGCACTTCTTATTGAGGAGAATCTCTTTTCTTCATTTCATACTCTTGCTTCCGTTTTCATAGGTTAATTGATCATAGGTGTGAGGGATTATATCTGCTTGCCCTCTTCTATTCTATTGATTGGTGTCAGTTTTTGAGCCAGTGTCATGTTGTTTAATTTACTAAAGATTTGTAGGACTGTTTAACATCAGAGAACTTTACCCTATTATATTTAATACTCTATTTCAAGATTATTTTGTCAACTCAAGATCTTTGTTATTACATATAAATTTTGAATTTATTTCTTCTAAATAATGGAAAAATCTCATGGGTATTTTGACATGAATCACACTAAATTAAGATTCTTTTGGGTAGTATGGTTGTTTCAACCACATTATTTCACATCATTAACATAAGAGGTCTTTTCATTTCTTTGGATCAATTTTACTTTCGTTCATCAATATTTTCTATTTTTTAATGTATAGATTTTCTCCTTATTTGTTAACTTCATTTGAAGGTATTCTTTTCATATATATAATTATATACATTATATTTTTAAACACGTTTCCCACACAAATACAACAGGCAGAAGGCAGTGGCAAGACATATTCAAAGTCAAGAATGAAAGAAATCTGTTATGTAAGATAATATATCAAGCAAGGCTTTCCATTAGAATAGAAGGAGAGATAAATAATCTCCACACAAGCAAATACTAAAAGTATTTAGCAACAGAAAAAGAAATAATGAAACATCTCCTCAAAAAATAAAGAAGCAGGATGCTATAGAACGGTGAAAGGCATAATTGGAAAGGCAATAGCTAAAATGAATTACAACAGAATAAAAATGATGTTGTAAAACAGGACATCAAAATTTTTATGTGTCAGAGCTTGAAACAGGAAAATACAGAGTGTTTTCTTCTTGTTTCTGTTCTCTGTATGATGCGGTTGACTTTGTATTCATTTCAGTTAATATAAACAAATATACTAACGGGTCAATATATATACAAAACTGGGTAACCATAAGTCAAAAGCTTACAATGAAGTCACAAAGCCAGAAAAAAACCAAGATAATAGAAGAAAACTTATAAAGCCACAAAAACATAATGAAATTAACAAAAAGGAAATAACAAATCAATTGGAAAATGAAGTTCAATATTAAAATAAACACCAGTTTATCAATAATTGTTACAAATGTTAATGGAATTAGTGCTTAAATCAAAAGATATATACTGTCAGATGGAATAATATAACAAGACCATACATTATGAAGCATGCAAGAGACCCAATTTAGAAAGAGGAACACACATCAATTCAACGTCAGAAGATGGGAAAATATATTCCATGCAAATGCACATGAGAAGAAAGCAGGACTAGCAGTACTGACTTCACACAAAACAGACTTTACAAGAAAGGCCATAGAGAAAGATAAACAAGGACATGATATAATTATTAGAGGAGCAATACAAAATAAGGTTATTATATTCATTAATATATATGCACTCAATATAGGAGCACCTAAATACATAAATCAAATACTAATAGATAACAAGGGAGAAAACGATGGGAGCACAATCACAGTAGGAGAATATAACTCCCCATTACCACCACTAGACTGGTCTTTCAGACAGAAAATTAATAAGGGAACAAAGATACAAAAATATACGATAAAATAATTGGATTTGGTTGATATTTTCAAAACACTACTTCTCCCCAAAAGAGAATATACATTATTTTCCAGTGCAGATGGAACATTTTCTAGGAAAGTTTATGTACTGAGGCACAGAAGAAACCTCAACAAATTTAAAAAGATAAAAATTATTTCAAGCATCTTTTCTGAGTATAATACCATGAAACTAGAAATGAATCACAGAAAAACAGGGAGAAAAATGACAGCATATAAATTAAAAAACATGGTACTATAGCAAGTGGGGGAGGTGATGAATTAAAAGAAGAAATTAAAAAATATCTTGAGAAATATGGCACAACACTACACAAAGTCTATGGAATACAGTTAAAGCAGGCTTAAGAGGGAAGTTCATAGTGAAAAGGTCCGCCTCAAAGTTGAAGAGCGATTTCAAATAACTAATCTAACTTTCTATGTAAACTAATCATAAAGAGAAGAGCAAACAAAATGAAAAGTCAGCACAAAGTGGGAAAATAAAGATCAAGGGAGAAAGAATTGAAATAAAGTTCAAAAAATAGAAAAAATCAATCACAATGTTTTTTGAAATAGTCAACAAAATTGACAAAACTCAGGACAGGCTCACCAACAAGAAAGAGAGAAGACAAATAACATAAGAAATGAAAATGGGGGAAACAACAAAGAGTACATCAAATTTGCAAAGGATCATAAGGGAATACCATGAGCAACAGCATGGAAACAAACTGGATAACCTAGAAGAAATGGAGAAGTTTCTGGAAACATTCAGCCCATCATTACTGCATCAAGAAGAAATTAACCATTTGAACAGTCAGATCACCAGAAATGGAAGAGAATTATCAATAAAATAAAAAATCTCTGCAAACAAAAATTCAGACCCAAATAGCTTCACTGGGGATTTTGACCAAACATTCAAAGTAATACACATACCAGTCCTCCTCAAACTCTTCCAAAAGTTTCATATGGAGAAAGTGTTCCATAACTCACACCATAAGGCCAACATCAACCTGATAACAAAACCAGAGAAAGACACTATCTAAAAAGAAAACTATAGGCCAATATCATTGATAAATATAGATGTAAATGTACTTAGGAAATTATTAACAGAATCCAACAGCATGTAAAAAAAGATCACACACCTTTCTTAAGTTAGGTTCACCCCAGGAACACAAGGATGGTGTAACATATGCAAATCAATCAATCAATTGTGATACACCTTATCAACTAAAGAGAGGACACAAAACCACATGATAATCTAAGTACCATGCAGAAAAAAACATTTGATAACTTTTAGCACCTATCTGCAAAAAATGTTCTTATCACAGTGTGTACAGAGGGACCATATCTCAACATAATAATAGCTATTTATGACAAATATATAGCCAGCAAAATACTCAATGGTGAAAAACTGAAACCTTTCTCACAAAAACCTGAGACAAGACAAGGTTGCCCATTCTCACAATTTCAATTCAATACAGTCTTGGAAGTCCTAGCCATAACGATCAGGCCAGAAAATTTGATTACCTAGCAAATTATGCAAAACATTTCTTTTTAGGACTGAAACAAATGATCCTAAGATTTACATAGAGTCATAAAAAATCCATAGTTTCCAAAGCAATATTAAGTAAAAGAAAGAGGCTGGAGGAATAACCCATCAGGTCTCCATACACTATTGCAGAGCTACAATAATGAAAATGACATGATATTGGTACAGAAAAAGGCATATGGACCAATGGAAGAGAATAGAGAGCCTAGGAATAAATCTACAGGCCTAAGTTCAATTAATCTTTGACCAAGTAGCCAAGAATATGACAGAGAAAAGACCAACTCTACAACAACTGGTGGGAAACCTAGATAGCAGCATGCAGAGAAATGGAGTTAGAACAATCCTTCAATCCATATACAAGAATAAACTCAAAATGACTTGAAGACTTAAATATAAGCAAGAAACAGTAAATCTCCTAGAAGAAAACATAGGCAAAACACTCTGAGTTAAATCTCAGCAATGATCTCCAAGAAGAATAGACTACCCAGGGAAGGGATGTAAGAGCAAAATTAATAAATGGGACCAAGTAAAACTTACAAGATTTTGCACAGCAAAGGGAATCATAAACAAAACAAAATGACAACCTGCAGGATTAAAGAAAATATTTAGAAGTGATGCAACTGACAAAGGCTAAATTTCCAAAATATAAAGGTTTCATACAACCTAATAATAATAAAAAAAAACAAGAAACCCAATCTGAAAATGTGCAGAAACCCTAAAAAAGCAATACTCCAATAGAGACATTCAAATGCCACACAGATATGAAAAATAATTGCTCACTATCATTATCAAAGAAGGGCAATTCAAAATTATAATGATGTATCACTTCCCAGTAGTCACAATGGTCATCATTCAAAAGTCCACAATCAGTAAATGCTGGGGAAGCTGTGGAGAAATGGAAGCTTCCTACACTGCTGGTAGGAATGTATTTTGGCGCAGTCATTTTGGAAACAAGGATGAAGTTTCCTTTAATGGATAAAAATAAACTTAACGTACGAACAAGCAATCCCACTTCTGGGTATATATCAAAAGGAACCCTATTTCAAGTAGACACCTGCACCCCAATGTCCTTAGCAGTGCTGTATACAACAGCCACAACATGGAAGCAACCTAATTGTCCAACAACAGATGACAGTATACAGAAGTTATGCCGAATTTATACAATGGAATAATATTCTGCATTAAAAAATGATAAAACAATGACATTTGCAGCAAAATGGATGTCCCCAAAAAGTGTCATTCTAATTGAAGTAAGCCAGAAAAAGAAAGAAATATAATACATGACATTATATATGAAGAAGCTTAAAAAATATTTGGATAAGAACATTATGATTTCATATACAAAACTGAAATTCACTCGCAGATCTACTAAACAATTTTAAGATTACTGCGGAAAGGGGCTGCGAGAGGATATATTTGGGAGCTGTAGATTTATAAATGTTATACAGTATATATAAAAATAGATGTTTTCAAAATTTCTTTTCTATGACACAGGGCAGTATGCTAAATATTGTGAAGTAATATTTTATAGGCACAGAACTATATGCATGTATGGGGACACTATGCTATACAACACAGATTGACACATTGCAAATGGCGTATTTAAATGATAAATAGGTGAATAAATAAATAAATAAATAATAAATAAATGAATGAATGAATAAGTAAATAATTGAATAAATAGATAAATAAATAAATATTAACTAAATAAAAATATTTAATAATAAATGAAATACAAAGATTCACACTACTTAACCTCAAGTATCTAGGAGAAAACAGAAAGAATAAAGAAGAAATTTGAATGAATGTGAGTAAGGCAAATAACAAGAGAAACAATTGAAAAGATAAAAAAAATATACCTAAGTGTGTTTCTTTTAAACATAAACAGGACAAATGGTTAGGTTTGCTAAGAAAATAAAGACTCAAATAAAATTAGAAGTAAAAGAGAAGATATTACAACTGATGTTGTAGAGATGCAAAACATCATAAGAAATAACCACTAGCCACCGATTTGAATGACCTAGAACAAAAGACAAATTCCCAGAAACATATGTCTTCCAATACAGAATCAAGAAGAAATGAGAAAGATAATAGAGCGAAAGTGTGTTTGAGTAAGTCAATAATGCAAACTTCCAAAACCAGAAAAATTTACAAGACGAGTTTACTGGTGAATTCTGTCAAATATTTGAAGACAATTTTTCACCAATTCTTCCCCAAATCATCCGAGAATTTGAAGGGGGTGAAAGATTCCAAACATTTTTTTATGATATGAGCTTTGTTTTCTAAACAAGCTAGAAAGGACATTATATGCAAAATACAGAATATTATCCCTGATGAACATATGTGCCAAAATTCTCAACAAATCACAAGCAAAATGAATTCAACAACACATTTAATGTATCATAAACATACATGAGTAAAGGGATTCATCCCTGGGTTTAAGGATACTTCATAATATACAAATCAATAAAGGTGACAAGCCACACTAATAGAATGAATAAAAGCACTCACATAATCATCTCAATAGGTGCAGAAAGGGCATTGTGTATAATGCAACATCCTTTTAAGATACTCCCAACAAATTAAATTGACCCTGTCAGTGTCACGATATCATTTACACACAAACACTGTGTGGAGATAAGCGAAACAGTTCTCTATTTTTTGATTCTTAGAAGAAGGGTTTATATAGGGCTTGCACAACGCATCACATATAATCTAAGTTATAACAATGTTAATAATCTTAAGCTATTTATGTTCCCATGCTCCTGCAGTAAGCGCAGGATGTTATATAATCAAGTATTATTTTAAAGTTCATCATGGAACTTCATTAAGTAGGCCATCTCTTATCCAGCTGGCTGTGCCTGCCTTAGGATGTCCTACTCTGAGGATCTTACCCGTCATAGGCTATCCATCATTCCATACTGTATACATTGAGTAGGCCACTTCTTATCCAGCCAGGTTATGTGACACTCCTCACAGCTTGTTTATCAGTTCAGCCCATGGGCTTATTCTCTAGAGCCTTCAGACAGGGGCCTACAAACACAAAATCCTGTGACAGAAAAATGGATGATGAAAATTTGATATATATATGCAATGGAATCAATACTTTGCATTCCTATCAGCAGTGTCCACGGTGTTCATTTTTCTCCACAATCTCACCAACATCTATTTCTTTTCTTTTTGATGAGAGCCTCCTGAAAAGTGTGAGGTCTTGTCTCATTTTTGGTTTATGACTCTCCAAATAATTTATAACTCTGAACACATTTTCATGTGTCATATAGCCAACTGTATGTTTTCTACAAAAAATTGATTCAGATCTATCTATTCAGTTCCTATGGACATTGTTTTAATTGGATTATTTGCTCTTTTTTGTTGTTGTTTTGGGGTAAGAGTTTGCCATATATTTTGGATATTAACACTTGATTGGAAATTATCACTTGAAAATATGTTCTACCATTGTGTTGGATGACTTTTCATTTCATTGATCATTTCTTTTGCAGTGTAAATCTGTTTAGTGTGACACAATCATATTTTATTAGAGTTACTTCTGCTTCCCTTGTCAAAGGAGACATTTGTAGAATCAAATTAAGTCCAATGTCAGAGTGTACTTCTTATGTTTTACCCTAGGATTCTTTAATTTCAGGTTATATGTTTTATATGCCCAGGAGTGGAATTGCTGTGTCATATGATAGGTCTAATTTATTATTTAAAGCACTTTCATACTGTTTCCAAAGTGGTTTCACCAATTTTGATTCCCACCAACAGCGTTGGGGAGTCCCTTTTTCTCCACAATCTCCCCTGTCTTTATTATTTGTAGACATTTGGACGACAGCCCTTCTCATTTGTGTGAGGTAAAACATTACTTTATTTTTGTCTTCCCTTTGTATAATGATTAGCAATGTGAGCACGTTTTTATTTTCCTGTTTGTCATCTGTGTGTCTTTTTTAGAGAATTGTCTTCTGCTCATTTTCTGGCTGAGTTGTTTGTAGATTTTTGAACTTGTGTTTTATGAATGATTTGTGTATTTTAGAAATTAGCCTCTTTTAGATTTCATTGTTTCCTAATGTTTTCTCCCAATTGGAAGTTCATATTTTCATTTTAATTTGCTGTGTAGAAGCTTTTAAGTTTAGTTAGGACTTATTTGCTTATTTTACCTTTATTGTTTTCTGCTTGGGAGTGTGACATAAGAAAATTTTTCTACAATTTTTGTTTTGTTTTGCCTATGTTATATTCCAGAAGTTTCATTTTGTCATGTATTAGATTCAGATATTTAAAATATTTTGAATTTATTCTTGTACAGTGTGAGGGAGTGTTCTAATTTCATTGATTTACATGTAGCTGTCTAGTTTTCTTAATATCCCTTGCTGAAGACTGTTTTAAGGCATGATATATGATTGTTTCCTTTGCCATAGTTTAGTTGACCATAGTTGTGATGTTTTATTTCTGCCTCTGTGTTCTGTTCCAGTGATATAGATGTTTGTTTACTTTCCAGTATTGTGCTGTTTTGATTACTGTATTTTTGTAATACAGTCTGAGATCTGGGAGTGTTAAGTGTTATGCCTCCAACTTTGTCCTTTTTCCTCATTGTTTCTTTTGCAGTTCTGGTTCTTTTGCAGTTCCATACAAATCATAGGGATGTTTTTAGTTCTGTGGAAAATATCATGTAGTTCGATCTGAATCAATTTATATCCTTAGACATATTTTGTAGTATGTATATTTTAACAATATAAATTCCTCTAAACTAAAACATTGAGATTTCTTTCCTTTTCTTTGCATCATCTTCAAATTTCTTTCTCAGTGTCCTATTGATTTTATTATCTTGGATTATCCATAGGTTTCTCATTTTTTGATCTGATTTCATATATATATTTTAAAATAATGGAATATTTCATTTTAAGTGTAAAGAATTGTGCCAGTTTTTGTATATTAACCATGACTCATGCTAATTTGCTAAATGTCTTAATTAGTTTTAGTTGTTCTGGTTTGGGCAATCTTTAGGGATCTCTTTATATATTATCATGTCATCTAAAATAATACCAGATTTACTTCATTCAATCCAACTTGAATAACTTTTTTTCTTGTCTTATTGCTGTTGCGAGGACTTCCCATACTGTGTTTAACAGAAATGTGGAGATTGGGCATCCTTGTCTTATTCCTTAATTTGGTTTTCAGTTATTCATTTTTGCATATTACGTTGTCTGTGGGTTTGTAAGTAATAACTTCAACTATGTTGAGATATATTTCCTGAATCCTACTTTGGTAAGAGGTTTCTATTGTTGTTGCTATTGTTGTTCTTGTTGTTGTAGCTGTTGTTGCTGTTTTAATGAATAAATGTTGAATTTTGTGAAATACTTTTTATGGATTTATTGGGATGACCATGTTGTATTCTCTTTTCCTTTTCTTAATGTGTTGTATCAAACTGATTGTTTTGTGTATGTTGAACTACTCTTGTGACCCTGCAATGAATCCAAGTTGATCATGGTGTATGATTCATTTTTGGTATTGCTGGATTTAGTTTACTAATAATATTTTGTAGAATTTTTGCATCAAAATCTATCAATTTCATTGGCTTGAAGTTCCCTTTGCCTGTAGTTTGTTTGTTGGCTTTGCTATCAGGGTGATGAATTCTTCATAGAATTAATTAGGGAGTTTCACACATCTTCAATATTTTTGAATAATTTGAAGAGTATAAGTTCTGCTTTGTATTTTTGTACAGTTCTCCACAGGATTTGTTTAAATCTGCACTTCTATTTAACGATTTTTTTTTAAATGCAGATTATTTCTTCTAGTAAACAGTTTGTTCAAATTATTTGTTTCTCCTTATTTCTGTCTCTTTCTAGACATTTGTCTATTTCTTCTAAGTTGTCCAGTTTATTTGAATGTGTTGACAAAATGATCCCTTTGTTGTATATTTGAAGAAATAATTGTTATTTCTCTTCTTTTATTTCTTACTTTATTTCTTTGGGGTATCTCTCTATTCTTCATGATGCACCTGGCTAGAGGTTTTTTGATTTTGCTTATCTTAAAAAGAAAACAAAAAAAATCTTTGGTTTTACTGCTCTTTTGCATAGTTTTCTTTTTCTCTCTAATGTATATTTACACCTGTAATACTTAATAACATTTTTTTTAGTTTTCTTTATTGATTTACAGTCATTTTACAAAGTTGTCTCCAATCCCAGCATAGAGCACAGTATTGAGTTACAATGAACAAATATATATTTGTTGTCCCATTTTTTCCACTGAGGGCTTCTGTAAGAACTTGTATATATTTCCCTGTGCTATACAGTACAATCCTGTTTATCTGTTCTACAATTTAGACCTCCCAGTCTATCTCTTCCCACCCCCCGGCCCCTTGGCTAACAAAACCTTCTATTCTATGTCTGAGAGTCTATTTCTGTTTTGTATTTGTGCTGTTTTGTCTTGTTTTATTTTGTTTTTATATTTCACTGATGAGCCATCTCATATGGTATTTTTCTTTCTCTTTCTGGCTTACTTCACTTAGACTGATTTTCTCCTGGACCATTCATGATGCTGAAAATGGCATTATGTTGTCGCTTTATATGGCTGACCAGTATCCCATTGTATAAATATACCACCTCTTCTTTATCTAGTCAACTGTCGATGGACATTTAGTCTGTTTCCATGTCTTCGTTATTGTAAATAGTGCTGGCTATAAATATTGGGGTTCAAGTGTCATCCAGAAGTAGGGTTCCTTCATGATTTATGGCCAGGAGCGGGATTCCTGGGTCATATGCTAAGTCTATTCCTAGGCTTCTGACGAATCTCCATCCTGTTTTCCACTGTGGCTGCACCAAACTGCATTGCCACCAGCAGTGAAGGACGGTTCCCTTTTCTCCAAGGCATCTCCTGCATTTGTCATTTGTAGATATTGGAATGATGGCCATTCTGAATAGTGTGAGGTGATACCTCATTGTAGTTTTGATTTGCATTTCTCAGATAATCAGTGATATTGAGTATTTTCTGATGTGCCTTTTGGTAATTTGTATGTCTTCCTTGCAGAATTTCTTGTTTAGGTCTTCTGCCAATTTTTGCATTGGGTGATTTATTTTTTCTTCTTTAGTTGGATGCGCTGCTTATACACTCTGGAGATCAATCCTTTGTCGGTTTCATATTCAGTTTTTCCCATTCAGTGGGTTGTATTTTTTTTTACTTCCAGTTTCTTTACTGTGCAGAAGCTTGTAAGTTTCATTAGGTCTCATTTGTTTATTCTTGCTTTTAATTTTTCTACAAGGAAATTTATGAAATGTATGTCAGATATGTTTTGCCTTTATTTTCCACTTGGAAGTTTATTCTATCTTATCTTATGTATAAGTCTTTGATCCATTCTGTGTTTATTTTTGTGTATGGTGTTCTAGGTTCATTGGGAGTGTTCTAGCCTCATTGATTTACATGCTGTTGTCCAGTTTTCCCAACACCAGTTGCTGAAGAGATTGTGTCTCTTCCATTGTAATTTCTTGCCTCCTTTGTCTAAGATTAATTGACCAAAAGTTTGTGGGATTATTTCTGGACTCTCTATTCTGTTCCATTGGCCTATATGTATATTTTCCAACCAATACAGTGCTGTCATGTTGATTGTAGCTCTATAGTATTGTCTGAATAATTAGCGTTAAGAAATGCCACTGATTTTTGAACTTTAATCTTGTAACCTGCTACATTGCTGAATCCATCGATCAGCTGTAATAGTTTTTGTCTGGATCTTGTAGAGTTTTCTATATATAGTAACATTGTCTGCATATAGTGAGACTTTAAAATCTTCCTTTCCAATTTGCATCCCTTTTACTTCTTTCTCTTGTTTGATTGCTGTGGCTAGGTCTTCCAAGTCTATGTTGAGTTGGGGTGGTGATAGTGTGCGTCCTTGTCTTTTCCCAGATTTTAGTGGGAAGATTTTGACTTTCTCATTATTCAGTACTATGCTGGCTGTAGATTTGTAATCTATAGCTTTTATGATGCTGAGATATGTTGCCTCTATGCCCAATTTGGTGAGAGTTTTTATCAAAAGTGTGTGTTGAATTTTATCAAATGCTTTTCCTGCATCTATTGAGATGTTCACGCAGTTTTGGTCGTTTCTCTTGTTGATGTGCTGTATTGCATTGATTGATTTGCATATGTTGAACCACCCCGTGTCTCTGGCATTATCCCCACTTGGTCATGATGTATAATCTTTTTTCTCTGTTTTGGACTCTATTCACTACTATTTTGGTGAGGATATTGGCTTCTGTGTTCATCACTGCTATTGGCTTAAAATTGTCTTGTTTGGTATTGTCTTATCCTGGTTGTGGTATCAGGGTAATTGTGGCTTCATAGAATGACTTTGGGAGTATTCCTTCCTTTTCAATCTTCTGGAAGAGTTTGAGAAGGACTGGTATGAGTTCTTCTATGCATGTGTGGTAGAAATCCGTAGTGAAACCATCCGATCCTGTACTGTTATTTGTAGGGAGGTTTTATACTGCTATTTTGATTTCATTTCTACTGCTTTGTTTGTTCAAGGGGTCAGTTTCTTCTTGATTCAGTCTTGGTAGACAGTATGTTTCCAGTAACTTGTCCATCTCCTCTAGGTTATCCAGTTTGGTTCAATGTACTTTTCATAATATTCTCATATGGTATTATGTATTTCTATTTTATCAGTTCTAAATTCTCCATTCTCCAAACTTATTTTGCTAATTTGTGCTCTCTCTCTTTTATTCTTTTTGAGTTTGGCCAGAGGTTTGTAGATTTTACTTACTTTTTCAAAAAACCAGCCTTTGGATTGGTTGATTTTTTTTCTATGGTCTTTTAAAACTCTATTTTGGTTATTTCCTCCCCAATATTTATGATTTCCTTCCTTCTGCTGCCTTTTGGGTTTTTTTTTTCTTTTTCAAGTTTATTCTCCTGATGGGTTAAATTGTTTATTTGTGGTTGTTCTTGTTTTTTGAGGAAGGCCTGTATCGCTATAAACTCCCCTCTCAACAGTGCTTTTGCTGTGTCTCATAAATGCTGTGTGGTTTTGCTTTCATTTACTATTGTCTCAAGGTACATTTTCATTTCAGCTTTGATTTCTTCTTGGACCCATAGGTGTTATAACAACATATTGTTTAATCCCCATGTTTTCCTTTTGTTCTCCTTTGTTTCTCTTTGTTGATGTCAACTTCATGGCATTGTGGTCAGTAAAGATGCTTGAGGTAATTTTTATCTTCTTAAAATTGCTGAAGTTTCTTTTGTACCCAAGTATATCATGAATCCTGGAAAATGTCCCATGTGCACTTGAAAAGAATGCATATACTATTTTGTGGGTGGTGCAATTCTCCGAAAATATCCACCAAGTGTAATATTTCTATTGTATTATTTAAATTGTCTGTTGCCTAATTTAATTTCTATCTCAATGATCTGTCCAGTGATGTTAATGCAGTGTTGAAATCTCCAACCATGTTTCGATTCCCATCACTATCCCCCTTTATATCTGTTAGTAATTTTTTCATGTACTTAGGTAGTCCTCTATTTGGTGCCTATGTATTAACAAGTGTGCTATCCTCATCTTGTATCACTCCTTCAATCATCATAATATGTCCTTCCTTATTTTTCTTTATGACCTTTGTTTTAAAGACTATTTTGTCTGAAGTCAGTACTGCAACACCTGCTTTTTTGGCTTTTCCCATTGTATGGAATATCCTTTTCCATCCTTTCACTCTCAATCTATTTGTTTCCTTCTCGCTGAAGTGGATCTCTTTTATGCAGCATATTGAAGGTTCTTGCTTTATTATCCAGCATGCCACTCAATGGCATTGAATGGAGCATTTAGTCCATTAACATTTACAATAATCGATGATATGTTTGTGTTTATTGTCATTTTGACCTTATCTTTGCAGTTGATCTTTTATTTCGTCTTTGTTCGTTTGATCTTCCTTTTTTGGTTTGGTCATTTTCCTTTGTATTATCATGAAATTTATTTAGTTTTATTGACTCCCGTATATGTTTTTGTCTTGTTTTTACCCTATTATATAAGTCTATTAGACCATTAGTATAACTGATTTTATTAAACTGATAGTAACATGATCTCAAATACATCCTACCGAGAACAAAATATTTTATAATGAAAGACCCCCCAAGAAAAAAATTCTCTATTTTCCTAACTCCATTTCCAATCTCAATGATTTGTATGTCTTTTTTTAAAATTTTGTGTTTATTTTATTTCTAGTTCATGAGTTATCACCTTTCCAGCTGTGAGATTCACATTTCTGTAGCATCCTGTTGCTTTTCTTTTTAGAGTGGACCTTTCAATATTTCTTTTTGCATGGGTATAGTGTTGCTAAACTCTTGTAGCTTTTTCTTGTCTGTGAAATTACTTCTGTCTCCTTCTACCATAGAAAATAGCCTTGCTGGTTAATGTATCCTAGGGTATATCATTTTTTTCATTCAGGAATTTGAATACATCTTGCCCCTCCCTTCTGTTCTGTTGTATTTGTGTTGTGAATTCAGCTGTGAGCCTTCTGGGGATTCCCTTGTAACACACTCTTTGCTACTCTCATGCTGCCTTTGGGATCATTTCCTTATCCTTGGCTCTGGCCATCTTAATTATATGTCTTGTTGTGGGTTTATTTGAGTTCTTCCTGTTTGGGACAGTCTGAGATTCCTGTACTTGGATATCTGATTTCTTCTTTCAGTTTGGGAAGTTCTCACTCATGATTTCTTCAAACACCTTTGCAATCCCCTTTTATCTTTCCTCCCATTCTGGGACTTCTATCATGCCAAGTTTGGCATGCTTTCTATTATCACAAAGGTCTCATGCTATTTTCATTTGTTTCTTGTTGTTCCTCTTGTGGCTGTTCTGATTGGGTGCTTTCTATTGTCCTGTCTTCTAGGTCACTAATTCATTCCTCTGCATTATCTAGTGAGCTTTGTGACCCCTTTAGATCATTCCTCATCTCAGTCAACAGTTTTACCTATTCTACTTGGCTCTTCTTTATAGCTTCCATATCATTTTTAACATATTTTATGTCTCTAAACACTATCTTTTATTTCCTTCATTAATTTGATCCCACCTTTTTTGAAACCTTGATCTAGTAGGCTATTGATATCTATTTCACTGATCGTACTTTCAGAGGATTTCTCTTGTTCTTTTAATTGGGAATGGTTTGTCTGCTTCATCATCTTGCTCCTACCTCTTTGGCACTGTGATTTATGGAGTATCAGTTATCTACTGTGGTCCTAAAGGAGTTTAACTTCCTAATGCCTATGTAGTAATACAACTAAAAGAGAGAAAAAAGAGAGAGGGAGACAAAGAATTTTAAAGAACGGGAAATAAATGTTTGAAGACAATGTATAATACATAATAGAAGAGCAAGTTGAAGCAGAGTTTTGAAAAATAATAATAATAAAAATATTTTTAAAAAATTTCAATGGGATATAAAAGGGGGTATATATAATTGCCTAAGAATTAAAAATTAAGAGGGTAATAGAAAATGGAACTGATAAAAACAGATTAAAACAAGGGGGTGGTCAGTGTGTCCTGGAGACTGTGTAATGTAATGTGAACTCTTTCTGTATTCATCCTGTTTTTGAAGCTCAGATTGCTTTTTCCAGAGGCCCTCCATTGGAGCCCTCATCTGTGCAGCTCCTAGGGCCTGTTGGCAAGCAGATCACTCCTACTCCCATCACTGGTTATGGAGCAGCTCTCTTTACTTTGTGCTGTCTTGTCACTGCCCTGACCGATGCCTCAGTCATATGTTTCAGACTCACCAGGCAGGAGTGGGCATAAAGCCTTCTCCCAGCCACATGGTCAGTGGCTGTGTTCCATCCCAAAAGTTGGTGGGCCATCAGCCCCCTCAGGGTGCCTGTCTCTCCAATGTTATGTGCCCTGTCACTGATCTGGGCCAAAACCCAGCTCCTTGTTTGCATTGGCAGAGCAAGTTCTCTGAAGAAATAGGACAGAAATATCTTATCTGCCTCAGGCTGTAAACAAGTCCCCTTCTCGCACTTAAGGCTGCTAAGTCCTTAGGAGTGAATGCAGATTTGCTCTCGCTGCTGCCAGGGTGCAAAGCACCAGAAGCTATGTTGGCTGTGTCTGAGCCCTAGGTCTCTTGTCCTAGATAATTTTGTGGATTTTCAGAAATTTAGAATGCACCTTTCCAATCCCAGGGCTTGTCTGCCCTGTTATTTAATGGAGGGCCCAGGTTGTTCTGCCCTATGAACCCACAGCAATGGTGCACAGCCCCCTCAATTCCCCCGGGGTGCCTCAGTGCAGCCATCTTCATCTTCCACCCAGCTCAGGCAGCATGGCCCTCCCCCCAGCTGCCAGGATGCCTCTTGGGCTGGTTGTCACAGGGATCCTCACTGCCTGTTTAACTTAGTACTTGTACTCTATAGAGTTCCAATTCTTGGAGGATCCCCCTCCATCCTGCTGAACTCTTAGTTGGAGAGGGGAGACCCAGTGAATAAGCACCAGGCCTTCTTTGCTGCTCCCTTCCTGTGGGATGTGTCTCAATCTGTTTTGCCTTTTCTTCTTTCTTTCTTCATTTTCTTCTACAAGATATTTTGCATTTTTATCTTTTGAAGAGGACAGTGTACTATCAGAGTTCTGTAGGTTTTCTGGTTAGCTGAGTAGGTCTGTGGATGTGAGTCTTGGTGCATTTGTGGGAAAGGGTGAGCTATGAGCATCCTTCTGCTCCATCATCTTCACTTCCCCCACAAAAGTCTCACTTTATGGTGGAATATAAACACAACCAGGAGACAGATGGAAAAGATGTTTAATGGAAACGACAAGAAAGTGCATTTTGCAATGCTCAATTCATACAAAATACGTTTTAAAATAAGGGCCACAATGCAAGATAAATATGAGATTATATTAACAGAAAGAGATCAATATAAAAATAGAGTATTACACTCATTAAATTATATATGGACCCAACACCGTAGATCCTAAGTATAAAAAGAAATATTAGTAGAAATGAAGGAATTAATTCATTATGAAACAATTATGTAGATGAGTTGAACACCTCACTATTCTGATGGCCATATCCTCCAGAAAGAATATCTGTAAGGAAACAGAGGTCTTAATGGCATATTAGATCATTTGAACCTAACTGAGATATTGGACACTGCATCAGAAAAGGAGAACACATAAACTTCTCAAGTGTGCACAGCATGTTATCTAAGGAATTAACCACATATTATGTCATGAAATGAGCCTCAGGAACTTTTAACAAATACAGATTACAGCAAGTATTTTTCCATACACAAAATTATGAATCTATGCATCAACTCTAGAAAGAACAGGAAAAGCACAAACATGAGATTAAACCTCATCCTTTAAAAAAATAAAATAAAACAAGGTCAATTATGAAAGCAAAGAGGTAATAAAATCATACCTGGAGACAAATTACAATGAAAACACAACTTCATCAAATGTATGGGATGCAGTAAAGGCAAATCTAAGAGGGAAGCTTAGAACAATTGAGGCCTTCTATGAGGAAAAATGAAAACCTCACAGGAAGGATAAAGCTTACCAACTGAAATAACTAGATATAAGAACAAACAAAATGCAAAGGCAGTAGAATGAGTAATCTTTAATGATTAGGTTGAAAATAAATAAAATAAAAATTAAAAAATAAGTTAAAATTCATAAAATCAAAAGGTTTTTTCTTAAAAATATTAATAAATTGATAAGCATTTTTGCCAGGCTTATCAAGAAATACAGGTTCGACCCAAACAAAATAATAAATGAAATATTAGAAATAATATCTGACAGTACAGAAATGCAAAGATTATGAAAGCACCCTGAGCAGTTACGTGACAACCAACAGGACGACCTTAAAGAGACAAATTTCTTGAAACATACAGCCTGCCAACACTGAATAAAAAGATAACTGAAAACTTGAAAAGAGCAATCAGTATAATTTAAATAAAGTCTATAGTTTTAGAAACACCCCTTGAACAAAATGCCTGGATGCCTTTACTAAAACCTCTTTCCTCTCAACTATTTCAAAAAATGTATTAGGAAGGAAAATTCCCAAAGTTATTCTATGACGCCTCCAATACCATGATAACAGAACCAAAGACACTACCAAAAAAAGAAATGAAAATATAAAGCCAATATCCTTGGTTAATATACATTAAAAAATCCTCAACAGAACATCAACAAATTAATCCAGCAATACATAGAAAGGATTATACTTGATGATCAGTTGGATTCCTTCCAGAGTCACAGGGATGATTAAACATACACAAGTCAATCAGCATGACACGTATTTAATAAAGGAAGGACAAAATGAACAGGACCATGTCAATACAAACAGAAAAAGCATTAGACAAAATTCAACATACATTCATGATCAGAACTCTCATGAAAGAGAGTATAATGTGAACATCCCTCAACATACTATAGGCCATTTATAACAATTTATAATACTTAGGGGAAAAGCTGAAAACATTCTGGGTAAATTCGGGAACAAGACAAGGATTCCTACTCTCAGCACTTCTGTTCTATAGTAAAAGAAGAAAGGAAAAGGAAAGAAAAAAGAAGAATAAATGCAAAATTGAAAGAAAGAGGCAAAATTGGCACCAGTAATGATGACATAACAATCTATATAGAGTCCTAAGTTCTCCACACAGACTAATAGCAACAATAAATAATTTCAACAAGGGAGCAGGGTACAAGATTAATGTAAAGTTTTCTCTTACATTTCTACATGTTATTTATGAGATACCCTAAATTGGACGTTGAGAGCAATACTATTTAAAATCCCATTACCCCGAAAACATTGGAATAAATGTAACCACATATATGAAACATCTAAACACTGAAACTTAAAAAACATTGGCAAAGAAATTAAAAATAATTCATAAAAATGGAAAGATGTCTTGTGCTCTTGGATTGAAGGAGTTAATATTGTTAACATGGCCGAGCTACACAAAGAAACATACAAATTTAGTGCAATTCCTGTTATGAAGCTGTAATATTTCCAACAGAAGCAGAAAATAAATAACTCTAAGTTTTACATGAAACCATTAAAATTGTCAAAATGATCTTGAGAAAAAACAACAAATCTGGAGGTATAAACTTCCTGGATTCCTTACTATACTACAAACTACAGTAATAAAAACAGCATGACATTGGCACAGAGATATAATCAATAAAATCAGATAGAGAGCCTAGGAATAATTCCACACACCTATGAGCAATGAATCAATGATAAAATAGGCAAGAGTACACAATGGAGAAAAGACAGTCTTGTCAATGGATGGTTTTTGGAAAGCTGGATATCTGTATGTAAAAAAGTGAAATGAGAGCGTTCCCTGACATATATAAAAGTAAACTCCAAGTTTTTTAAGGACCTAAATGTAAGTCCTGACACCATAAAACTTCTAGAAGGTGATATATGTGATACACTATTGGATATATATCATAGGAATAATTTCTTGTATCAGTCTCCTAAGGCAAAAGAAATAAAAGCAAAGATAAGCAAGTGAGACCTAAATAAACTTGAAAACTTCTGCACACCTAAGGACACTTTGAACGAAATGAAAACACTGCCTAAGTAATTGGAGAACATATTTGCAAAAAATGCAATTGACCAGGGTGAAATAGATGTAAGTTAATAGATGTAATATGGATTTAATTTACACAACTCAATGTGAAAGACAAAAACCCAATCAAAAAATAGCAGAGTACCTGAGTTAATATTTTTCCAAAGAAAACATACAGATGAGTAACAGGCAAGCGATAAAAATGCTCAACATTACTAATTATTAGTTAATAGCAGTTCAAAACCACAATAAGTCATCACTTCACACTTGTCAAATGGCTATTATCAAAAAGTCTACAAATAGAAACTGTTGGAGATGATGTGGAGGAAACGAATCACTTGTATACTCTTGGTAGAATTGTAAATTGGTAAAATTTCTATGGAAAATAGTATTCAGATTTCTTTAACACCTAAAACAGAACTACCATATGAAACAGTAACATATATCCTAGGAAAAATCTGAGGAAGAATCCCTAAATTGAGAAGAACCAATGTTCACAACAGCACTGTTTATAATATGCAAGACATGGAAGCAATCCAAGAGCCCACAGTAGACTATGGACTTAAGTAGATATGATGGTTCTATAAATATGCAATGGAATAATACTCAGCCATGAAAAATATAACACA
Organism: Vicugna pacos; assembly: GCF_048564905.1. Classification (NCBI taxonomy): domain Eukaryota; kingdom Metazoa; phylum Chordata; class Mammalia; order Artiodactyla; family Camelidae; genus Vicugna; species Vicugna pacos. Next base: position 63,028,858 of record NW_027328741.1, on the reverse strand, counting down.
TGGCTGTTTCAGCATCATGAATGGACCTAGTAAATATTGTGCTTAGTGAAATAACTTAGAAAAAGACAAAAGTATATAATATAATCTAAATGTGGAGTCTAAAGAATAACAAATATCTGTGTACATCTACCTATAGCTATCTATTGATAGATGACAGATAAGTAGATACATAGAAGGATAGATACATAGGCACATGATAGATAGATAGATTGATAGAGACATGGTAGAGAGAGAGATTAGATAGACAAGACTGAAGCAGACTGAAAGATATGGGAAAAAATTTATGTTTACCAAAGGGGAAGGGAATCACGATTCAATGGTAGGAAACTGACAGGTAAAAATAGTATACATAAAGGAGATAAGCAGCAAGGATAATGTGTATAGATTAGGGAATTAGACACAATAACTTATAATAATTGTATGTTACAATTATTGTAATAATTTATAATGCAATCTAATCTAATAATTGGTTGGAATCACTATGCTGTACATCTGAAACTACACAATATAGTACATCTACTGTACTTCAATTAAAAATAAAAAATCTCATGTATAATTTAGCCCTTTTTCCACTGATAGCATCTTCCTTTAATATTATTTTATTATTACTCATTACTTTTTATGATTACTGACCCAAATTATTTCTATTTCTGTTGTGAACAAGTTACTAGATTGAGGTACCTATATCTATTGCAACTGAATTACTATTTTTCTCTCATTAGTTCATATAGAATAGTAGCATTTAAAAACATAACCAAAGAAACAGTTGCAACTTTCTCATTGTCTCTGCTTAGTATTTTGTTCAATGTTTTGTGCATATTTGCCATTTTGTTTTTCTTAGAATAGCTCTTTTCTGAACCTCTTGTAATGTGTCTCGGTTTTCTTTTTTCCATCTCATTCATGTTTGTTTGTCTGGTATATTCTTTATTTTTACTTTACACCTAAGTGATAACTGTGCAAGGTAGAGTATCCTTGGGTGAGAGATTTCTTATTTCAGTAGTTTGAAAATGTCATTTTAATTACCCTTGGTGTATGTTTTCTGCTCAGCAATCTGCTGATAGCCTGATGGGGATTCCTATGTAGTTTAACATAACTATTTTGGCTGCCTTTAAAATTTTTCTCTGGCATTGACTTGCCAATTTGCATATGACATATCTTGTAGAAGGTCTCATTGACTTAAAATTATTGGTGTTGTGTTGGCTCATGGAATTGTATGTCAGTTCCTTACACAGGTTCAGGAAGTTATCAACTATTACAACTTTAATTAAACCATCAGCTGCCTTCTAACTTTCTCCTCCCTCCAGGATTTACTCTAATGTGAACTTCTTGAAGAAGTCTGATGGCTATTTTAGAATTTCCTCACTTTTTAATATCTTATATCTCAGCCCTCTCCTATCATTTCTTGTTTTGTATTGGTGAATTTGCTAATCTCTCTTCCACAAGACAGTCTTCTTCCAATGCTTTCTGTTGCATAAATCATATCATTTATTAAGTTCATCTGGTCTTCCAATAATGTTTGGTTGTTTCATAGTTTCAGTCTATTAGATAATGTATTCCTTATCATCATTTATTTTATTCCTGAGCTCACTAATCTGCTTTCTGAGTTTTGTATTTTGTATTGAGATTCTGTATGACAACACTTTGGATTCTCTATTAGTTATACGGCAATATTCCATGACCTTTATTTGTTTGCTGCAGGGTTGATATTGTGTGTGTGTGTGTTCATCTGTGAGTGCGTTTGCCTGTGCATGTGTGTCTGTGTCTGTGTCAGTTTCTGTGTTTGTGTATCTGTGTGTGTGCATGCCCTATATTGTTGCTGTGATTGGTCATGATCCTGGTAAATTATTGCTCTGATGACCCTAAAAAACAGATTGTGCTTTGGAGTCCTTGTTTGGTTTTACTTATCTGAGATACCTCTGATAATATTTCAAAATGACACTTTCAAGTCGCTACTGTCTGGATAAAAGATTGCTTACATTGTCACTTCTTAGACAAATCTGGTAGTTAATGCCACTGTTGTCACTGGGCCGGTGAACCCTTCCTTTTATCTGATATCCCTTAAGATTGAGTGCACACATTGAGGAAAGGTGTAAAGACAGGTGGATAGTTGGAATCAGGCAAGTGCCTTTGCCATGTCCAATGTTGCAAGGTATATTTTCTCCACCACCGTGAATGGGAAGTAGGGAGAGTGTCATGAATGTCTGAGTGTCAAAAGGATGCAAATTCTGTCTGCATTGTGACTCCCTCCTAGTTACCTGTGACCATGAGTACTGGTGCAGTTGGAGGCTGAAGCTGTGTGAACCATTGAGACCCTGTTTCTACTGGGTACTCTGAAACTCTGGGCTCAGATACCCTAGTAAGTGGGCCTTGGTTGAAGGCACCAACTGGTCTCTTCCCTCAGATCAGCCATCATTTTGTGTTTTAGCCCACCAAACTTCAGCTGTACACATGTGTTCTGGAGTATTGTTTTGTGTTGTAGTTATTTTTGCTGAGATGTGACCGTTTCACTGACTGTAGATTTAAAGGGAGAGACAGAAATAGTTTAAACATATGTCACTTTATTCAAAGTTTAATCTTTTACATTTAAAAGTTAAATTCTAATAAGGACATTATAAGAACAGTAAAGAAAGTGAACTAATCACCTCCCTTAATATCAGAGTACTACAAAATATTTTGTTTTTCTTGGGTTCTTTTCTTCAATATTTTTCCCAAATGCATGAACATTTTAATATAATATATGCCTCTAAATTCTTTAAAATCAATTAAATTATTAAAATCTTGCTCTGTGCTGTAAATATAGCCCTCTTGCTTCTCTAATTTATAACTAGTAGCTTGCATATTTCTGTCTTCCCCATCCTTCTTCCCTGTCCCCAGTAGAAACCACTACTTGGTACACTACACATATATATGTGATTCTGTCCCTTTTTTTTTATGATTATCTCTCTTATATATTTAGTTTCCTCATGAAAGTGATAACATAGAGTGTTTTTCTCTGTATGACTTATTTTCCTATGTGCAACAGTATCTGGGTCCCGTTACATTGTTCCAAATGGCAGAATTTTATTTTTTGATATGACAATGACTAAGTATTTATTATGTTATCTATATCTCACATCTACTTCAGCCAATCATCTGTTGATGGGCAGTTGATTTGTGCTTCTATCCTTGGCTATTATAAATGATGATGTTAAGAACTTTGGGGGTAATATATCCTTTAAAGTTAATGTTTACATTACTTATAGGTTTATAAAAAAACTGGAATTGCTGCAACATATAATGTTTCTGTTTCTAGTTTACTTAGCACTGTCCACACTTTTATAATAGTGGATGCCTCAATTTATATTTCCACCAACAGTGTACTTGGGTTCCCTTTTATCGACATTCATATTAATCTTTGTCATTTGAAGACTTTTTTAATAACAATTTTGGTTGCTGTGAGATAGTATTTCATTCTGGTTTTGATTTATGATTTCCTAATGAATAGCAACATTATATTTCTTTTTATATCCATGAAAATCATCAACATGTCTGTTTTTGAAAAGTTTCCATGGAGATCCTTCTACTGTTTTTAAGTTGGGGTCTTTGTTTTTTAAATAATGAGTCTAAAATACTATATATACATTATGGATAATAACACTTTGGGAGTTTCATAGTCTGAAATTCTTCTTTCTATTCTGTGTGTTGTGATAAGTCTTACAGAATGTTTCCTTTGCTCTGCAAAAGTTTTTGCATTTCACACTTATACAAGAAGTGGAATCACTGTATCACATAGTACATCTATTTTTTCCTCAGTATAATTAAAAACTGTTATTGTTTGTTTTCCTTTTTTTTAATTAGGAGATAGATCAAAAATAAATATTGTTATGATTTTCACAAAGGCAATGCTGTTCCTATTCTTGTTCATAAATAGAATAGTTTCAGGTTTTACATTTAGGGAATTAATCCATTTCTATTTTATTTTGTATACTATGTAAGGAAGTGCTCTTACATCTTCCTTTTACCTGTAATGTCCATTTTTCCCAGAACTAATTGTTGAAGAGACTGCATTTTTTCCGTTGTATACTGTTGCGTCCTTCATGTAGACTAATTGACCATATGTTTGTGTGTTTATTTAAGGACTCTTTATTTTGTTCCATTGATCTATGTGACTCTTTTAGTGAAATATTTTGATCTTTTGCTTACTGTAAATTTGTAGTATGTTCTAAATTCAGGGAGGATAATAACCGCAGCTTTGTTCATTTTTCAAAGATAATTTTAGAAAATTTGGGTCTTTCAGAATTCAGTAAAAATTTTATTATTTTTCACCTTGTTTTGTGAAGAAACATATGGATTATGTGAGAATAGAAATATAATAAAAGAAGAAAACCTGAGAAAAATTGTAAAGTGTGGAGGATAATTCATACAAGATTAAACAACCAATGGGTTGCCGTATAAATCAAAGAAAAAATACATAAAGAAATATAACAACAAAAACAAATTCCATGTGTTATAGCAAAAGCAATATTAATAGGGATGCTTATAGCAAAACAATCTGACTTCTACAAATAAGAAACAACTCTCTCTTATAACATAATCTTTCAAACAAAAGATGCAGCAAAATAATAAACAAACTTGTTAGTGGAAACAAAGACAGCTGAAAGGTCGAAACATAAATATATAAAATAAAGATTTAAAATAGAAACATCTAAACAAACTACATAATGGCCTTTGAAAGATAAATAAAACTGATAAAATTTAAAGAGAATCATGAGCAAAAAAGAGAGTACAGATTAAAAAGCTCCAAAATAAATGAGAAGTTACAGCTTATATCAAAGTAACACAAAGCATCATAAGATGATACAACAAATTATTTGCCAATTAAAATGGAATCCCTAGAAGAAATGGCCAATTTCTTAGAAAGGCATAATCTACCGAATGGAATGAGAAGTAGAAAATATTAACAGATTATCACTAATGAAATTGAATAAGTAATTAAACAAATTCTCCCAAGAAATAAAATTCAAGGCATAGACAGCTTCACAGGTGACTTCTGCCAAACATTTAAAGAAGAGCTATCATCTATCCTTCTCAGAGAATTCCAAAAACTTGCAGAGGAAAGAAGGCTTCCTAACCCATCATTCTGTATCACACTACTACCAAAACAGGAACAAATACCACATAAAATTACAGTTTAAATACTACTTACAAGCATACATGAAAAAATCATCAATAAATATTAGCAAAGCAAACAATACATTAAAAGGATTATACAGTATGATTAAGTTCCTTTTATGCCAGGTATGCAAAAGTGATTCATTATCCAGAAATTAATCAATATGATACAACAAACTAACTAATTGAAAAATAAAAATTATATTGTCACTTCAAAGGGACATAAAATGTTTTGACAAATTCAGTATATATTTATGATTATATTTCTCCTCAAAATGGGTATGAGGAAACATACCTCAACACATTTAAGGTCGCATATGACAAGTATTCAGCTAACATGACACTCACTGAAAAGCTGAAAGCATCTGCTGTAAGAGCAGAAAGAAGACAAGATTGTTCACTCTTTCCACTGTTATTCAGTATCATATTGGAAATTCTAGCCATTGCTATCCAAAATAAAAGTAAATAAAATATAGCTATTTCAGAAAAGGAGTAAAAATATCTGTTTGCACATGAAATACTTTAAACAGAAATCTGAAAGAAGATGCCACAATACTATGTGGGCTTTTCAATGCATTTGGTAAAATTTCAGAATGCAAAATTAACATAAAGAAATCTTGCATTTCTGCACACTAACAACAAGCTAACAGATAGAGAAAGTGAGGAAACTGTCTCATTTACAGTTGCATTACAAAAAAAAATCAAGAAATATATCCAACCCAGGAGGTAAAAAACTGTACCCAGAAAACTATAAAATATGTATAACAGAAATTGAAGATAATGCAAACAGGTAAAAGGATATACTGTGTTCATTGATTAGGAAAAAAATATTGTTTAATGACAGAATAAGCCAAGGAAATACACAAATTAAATTCAGTGCCTATCAAAAGACCAAGGGCATTATCTGACACTTACAAAAAATAATTTTAAAATTTACATGTAAACCCAAAAGAGATGAAATCACTAAAAAAAAAAAAGAAAGGAAAGAAAACAAACAAACTAAAAAGAGAAACATCTTTAACAAAAACAAAGAGGATGTATCACTGTCCCTGATTTTAAAGTATAATACAAAGCTGCAGTATTAGAACGAATATGGTAGTGGCACAGAACATACAGAATAATGGAACACAACAGAATGCCTGAAAATTAAATCAGACAGTTATGGTCATTAAGCCCATTACAAAAAATGAATATACAGTGGGGGAAATGTAACCACCGGGCACATGAAACCGATCAACATCACTAAACATCAGAAAAATGCAAATCCAAAACACAGTGAGATTTTATGTCACTCCTGGCCAAATGACTATTATCAAAAAGATAACAAACATAACTGTTGGTTAGGATGTAAGAGAAACAAACCTGATGCACTGCTGGAGTAAATGTAAATATGTGATGCCACTGTGGAAAACAAAATGGAGCTTTAAATAAAAATTAATTATGAAATATAATCCAAAATATACATATCGGGATACTTATTCCAAGAAAATAAAAACACTAATTAGAAAAGATAAATTCAACCCTATATTCACTGCAGCATTATCCTCAATAGACAGGATATAGAAGCAAATTAATTGCTCATCAATAGATAATGGATAAAGAAGATGTGTGTTTATACTATATATATCTACCCATCTTAAGTACAGATTAATCTATATATATATACACACACACACAATTTATATATATATATATGCTATATATATATATGCACTATATATATATATATATATGCACACACACATAAAAATACAATGGGTTATTACTCAGCTCTAAAAATAAGTTCTTGCCATTTGCAACAAAAGGGTTGGCCAAGAGGGTAATATGCTCAGTGAAATAAGTCAGAAATTGAATGAAAAATGCTGAATGATTTTACTCATATTTGGAATTTAAAACAAATGAACATAACAACACAGAAAAGGAATTATAGATATAGAAAGAAACAGGTTGTTCACAAGAAGGAGGGAAATGGGGTGTGGAAAAGAAAATTTGAGGAAATTAAGAAAGAAAATTTTCCAGTTGCAAATTAAATGATTCAGGGTCAAGAAATGTACTCTATGGGGAATAGCCAATAACTATTAAATAACTTTAAATAGCAACATATCATAACTAGATATATTCTTGTGATCTGATTGAATTATATTGAAAACAGCAAACAGTATGCTGTGTAAGAGAAACTAACACAGTTGTATAGATTAAAGTACACTTCAAAAACAAACAAACATACACATAGAAAAAAATTAGATTTGTAGTTAACAGAGGCAGGGATTGGGAAAGGAGGATTTGGTTAATGTATTCAAAAGCTATAAATATCCAGTCGTAAAATAATCGTGTTCCAGGAATGCGCCGTAATAACATGAAAATTAAAATTAATACTGCTTTATGTTCTATATCATGTTGTTAAGAGAGTAGACCATAAAGTTTCTCATCACAACCAAAAGACAAATTTAATTTCTTTACAAATTTATCTAAATGAGATAATGAATTCTCCCTAAAGTTGCTATGATATATATTTCATGATATTTGTAAATCAAATCACTATCCTGTGCACCTAAATTTACACAATGTTTTAAGCCATTTATATCTCAATAAAAGTGGAAGAAAATAGGGAAAGTCAATGGTCACTTTTTTCCATGTCATTTCTCATGATTCTTTTTGCATCAAGTAAACTTTAGCCATGATATACTTATCCTAGGTAAAGATACTAATAAATAAGTGATTCTAATAAATTATACATAAGGATACGAATAAAATTAGTGGTTTACCATGCCTTAAACTTTCTTCATGTTAAGAACCCGCTGCTTCTGTAGGCAACAAAATTTCATTGCGTGTATTCATCTGAGATTAGGGAATGGATACAAATTTAAAACTGACTGCTCTTGCTGTAAGTGATAAAGTTCACTGTCTCAGACCGAAAGTCTCATTTCCACAAGAGCATCTGTAAGAAATGAACATGCTAGGTTGCTAAAAATCTCAGAATGTTAAAATCTCAGAACTCCTACAATTCTTAACTGTTTTGCATTGGGAATGCAATACTGACAAAGACTTGATTTTGGATAACAATGTGCTGTTTTCTCATGGTTGCATTATGGGATGTGAGGATAATAACTGTGATCCACAACATACATTATTGCTCACGTGCTGGGCAAAGAATGTAAAGGTTCTGCATTTTTAGTACTGAGTACTGCTTTCAAAATGATGACTACGCTCACTCTAATCCAGGTAGTCCAAGTAAACAAAGGTTATTGCAATTTGTAGCTTAAAGGGAATAAATCCGGGGTTCAGTCTCTATAAATTAGTCAAGGGGTGTTCAAAGATAAAATAAGTTGTGTCAACAATGAGAATTAAAAGGAAAAAAATTGATATTTAGCATAAATTAAAAAGGAGACACAGTCCTGTGCTGGGCTCTGGGGACTGGAGAATGTATTTGCCTCAGTCCCATTCAAGGGTTCAGTGGCTTGGCCCTAGCATCAGCTCGGGATTCAATAAACAGGCAACAATTAGTATATTGGGTGAAATATAATCTACCTCTCCATAATCAGAAGAAAATCTGGTGGCTCAATGAAACTATTAATTCACCGAAATTCTGCCAGATGCAAAATAATAATTTACTGATGACCTAACTTAGACAAACTTAGTTACTGCTTAACAATTCATCTTCACACACACACACAGTGGTAGACAGATTTGTAGTATTTAGTGGTAAGAATTCTGTGGGCAGAGCTCAGAGGATAGATTTCAAACACCAGACAACATTTCTACTTTTGCCAATAGTCTAGCATTTCCGAGGTAGAAAACTATAGATGGAGAAACCAACAATATTCTTCTTTAGGATTTCTAATTTTAAAAGTAAACTGTAGCTTTTGACTTATCATTATAGAACCTTGTTAAAATGATCATGGTAAGACCCACTGTCTGATAAGAGAGGTGGAAAATAGCTGCTGAACCAGTCCATCTTAACCCCAGCCTACTAATGTAAGCAATAAAATAGCCACAATCAGAGTTGTGCTGACAAATTTAAAAGCTTGATGATTAAGTTGTAGGAACAACCACTGCTGTCCAGACACAGGTCTCCTGCTGCAAGTGGTCTCTTTTCTTCTCTTGGAAAAGGTCATATTGTGGAATGCTGCAAGAGTTTACCCTGGCCCATTTGCCCTTTCTCCAGATAATCAAAGTCTTTCTTCACAACTGGTGACATATTTTCAGGACTCAATGTTGCCATTCCAGTCTTATCAGTTAACACTGGCTGCATGATTATGAGCAGAAGCCTTAGACAACCTGACATTGCCTACAATTTTTCCAGCATTTCAGGGCATTTCACATTCTGTAAATCCTTCACCTTTTATTTAAAATTAATAAGAAATAGACAAATTCTTCCATGAATATTTTATATTTCCTAATCTGCAGAAAATTGGTACTCATGCAGTTGGACAAATTTTTAAATTCACCACACTCACCTCCTTCTAGTCCACACATTTTAGGTTGCAATTTGGTTACCTAATACGACCACCTCAACCAAGGGTCTAGTACCTCTTTGATACTTCCTTTGTGAAGGTTAGAAGGGGCACAAGTTATGTGGGGTGCATAAACCTACATTAAATGTTTGCATTAGCACGGTCTCTTCTGGGCAAAGCTCTGATTCTAAGAAGTAAATAAATTAGAGGTCAGTATAGTTATTAATATGATGAAGAGAATCAGCTATTTTGGGGTGGGTGGGTGATGAAGAGTCAGGAAAAAATCCAGCAAATGAGAATGGAATGCTTTAGGCCTCAGGAGGCATGAATTAAGAAGAAAATAATACTTTATCTCCTGTAGCTACATCCCCTTACTGTCTTGAGTGACTAGTCCATGGGCTATGGAAACTGCTAGTTTGTGGTGAAGAGTAAAGACAATAACGAAATATTGTGAAAACTATGAGAGATTTGTTGTTTCAGGAAAGTAGATTTTGCTTAAAGTCAACATGTATTTTTCATTCACTAAATACTAAAATGCATCCTGTGGCAAATGCTGTGCTTACTGTGCTAGTATCCCAGTTAGACAAGGAGAGGGTGATAGACAGAAAACTTCTGAAGAAGGTAGTTTCTGTGCTGAGACTGGGAAAGTCTAAGTAGGTAAAAGGATGACATCCAAAGTCCAAGGATGAGCTGGAGCAAAAGTGTTGAGGTTGCAGCTAACATACTTGACAAGCGTTTGCCTGGATTTATCTCCAGATACAGTGAAACATAAAGATATGCCAAGGTAGTCAGATGCCAGATTTATAAAGGAATGACTAAACTAAGTTCAGATCGTGTGCGTAGAGTTGGAAAGGCATTAAAAGCCACCCTGAGGACGTAAGCTTTTCTTTGGATGGAACATAAAAGCAAAATAAAGTATCGACTGAAAATATAGTGTAGACTCTTGAGGGCAGGGAATGAAAGCAACAATTGGAATGCTTTGAGAACAGAACAAAGAAGACAATAGATAAAATTTCTTCTCAAATTCAACCACATGCTGAATGTGCCAACTGAGACTACATCATGTGACCCTAATGATTCCAGGGATGACATATTAGAGACCATGATCCCAGGGCTGGTTTCTGAATTTCTCTCCTTCCACCCAATCCTAACTTAACACTTTTAATACATTCCAGGACGAACCAGAAACCACTTAGTACTTTTCCCTCTCTCCATGTTATAGTCTTCCTCCAAATTCTTCCATTTTCTCTTCTTCCTTACAAGAAATTTTTTAAATTAACTACCATATTGTTCCATTAAATGATAATATCAATCAAGTATCTCTTTTTATCTTTAAATTGTAACTTAGTCTCCCATTTATCTCTTAACACTATTTAAAAAAATAAGGTAAATAGAGGTACACATCTATGTTTATTTTTCAAATAACAAAATTGCAGATATTTTTCCAACGTCAATTTTAATCCTTGTATCCTGCATAATCTGATAGTCCTCTGGTAGATCAGTTGTGACTAGGATGACTTTCATAAACTGAAGATGTCTGATGAGTTGGCCTTGAAAGAGAGTTAGCTGATGTATCAGTAATCAATAGCACTGGAAACCGTGGGTTGCTACCTGGTTGAAGTTTAGTTAAAAGACCTTCATTGGCAGATATGTTGTGATATCTATTTGAAAAATAGAAGGTCCCACCATCTGTCCAAAATAATTCCTCTGTATGGGATACAAGTTGCTGTACTGAGAAGTAGAAGTTGTAGTTGTAATGAAGTTCACAACACGGCTATTTGCTTCAATGTAGCTGCTTTGAGAGTGCCCATGTACAGTGGTCAACTGATTTAAAATAGCACGTTGATTCACTGCAATTTGTTCTGGTGGTCTAACTGACATTGATGATGGAGGAGAAATATCACCTCTGATCGGGGTAGTTGTGTCCCCAATTATGTGGCTGGTAGAGGGCTTTCTTATTAGAGGCATGTTTAAATTTACAGAAGGTAAAAATGTACTGTCTCCACTAGTGTCACAGACAAAATCAGAATTATGTTTGTCCACATTTCCCACTGCTTTAGAGTGCTTCTTGTTGAAATCTTCAGCCAATGAAGATACCAGAGAGGCATTTTTAATCACAACTCTTCTTTTTATTCTCACTAAAAGCTGAGGAAAGACTCGTTTAACATTTGGAATATGATAGAACTACAGCTACATCCAAAGTAGAAAGATTTCAGTAATAATTTAAACCAAAATACATCACTATTATAAGCCTAACCTATAAAACCTCAGATTTCATGTTTACTATGCAAAAATAATATCATCAAAATATGAACATTACTGACAATATTTTGAAGTTCCTTATTTAGAAAATACACATTTAAATAGTATAGTCATCAAATTTAAGAAACTACCATTTGCAGTAATGGTGAATGCCACTTTTGAAAAGCAGCTTTAATACCTTTATTTAGATTTCTGGTAAAATTCATAGTTGCAAGCAAAGTTTCTTATAATGTGAATACTTAAGTCACTGTCCTCATTTTTTAGAATAAATAAAGGATTTTAGCCTTAGTAATTTTATACAATTTTCAAAATCTAGCTTTACATTTATATTACCATAGATTGATGTACAAAATAAAATTTTATATATGTTATGAAGTGGTAACTAAAGTTTCTGAATACCTTGCTTAAAACAGAGACTTCTTTTTCTTCTGCCAGAAAGTCTGCTAGAAATGCCGATCTTTGAAAATTCTGCCGCACTTTACTAAACCCATAAAACTTAAGCTGTCTAACTAAACTTTTCATTCTTCCAGTTTCAAATATTCTGAAAGGGGCCTTTCTTTCCAAAACTTCCTTCTTAAAGACATCTTCATCAATCACTATGGAAGTTCCATTATCATCCCTCCAGATGGGTTTATATTGGTCACTTCCAGCCATTTTCCAGAGTTTTCTTGGAAATGTCAGAGAACGAAAATCATTATCTTCATCTGGTTCAGAGACACAATGTATGTAACATGGCCTTTTAATTAAGGATTCTTCAGACAAAGTCTAAAAAGCAATTTTTTCAATCATAGACCTCAAGTCCAAATCCCCAGAGAATGTTTGATAACACAATAGAGATCTACCAGAATTTCCTTAACCAGTTGGTCCATCTTTATGAGACACCTCTTGAATTTCTGAAGAAACATGTGCCATTTCATATAACTTTTTCTACAGCTACTTTTCTAATCTGCATGATTTTGAGCATGCAGCTTCAAATGCTGCTTTGGCAGGCCTGCACAGATAAACTGCTAGGCCATCAGAGTGGTTCTCAACCTGAGTAGCTGTGACATCACAAAATGACTGGTCTCCTAGCAAATGAAGGGTAACATTCAGCCAGTGTTTACTTCTCACTCATTCAGCTAAAATGAAACATATAAGATGCTTATTTTTATAGAGTCATCTGCAAATATTATCTCCACAAAATCTTTTTATACAATTTAATTTTGGGGTTTATTAAATAAAACCAATCTCCTTCCTTTTGTACACAAATATATAACAGATTAGTGAACAGAGTATAAATAATGAAGAAAATATATAAAATTATTTTAAAGTTTAGGAATTTTAAATGAAATTTGTCTAAAACATGTACAGAAAAGTTATAACTATTTCAATATCATTTGTAATTAAAGTGAAACATAATTTGATTTGGTATTGGAAGCAGATATTTATGTGTGTACTTTAGAATATGTTGCTCTATATTCAAAACATGAGAAGAATAAATATGTGTTTATATGGTATGATTATGAAAAAATGGTTAATATTTATGAAATAAAATATTAAAATAATCAATGCAATTTAAGAAATCCCAAAGGGGGTAGTTTTGTTTTAAATTGTAATTCAATGCTATAATTGAAACAAAAGTAATTTAATATTCTACAATTATTTAGCAAAAGAGACAATCTTAAAAATTAAAAAAAAGAGACAATCTTATTGTAAATTTACAAATGTTTATTTTTGCCATTGTTTCACTCAGAGGTTTATCAACCCTTGAAGTAATAAATTTTCTTGTCATCTTTATAATCCATACTCTTGTGGCTTCTGCTAATTGTTCCAAAATGATGTTAATAAATAGACTTATGCACAAGATCCAGGGTTCAATAAGCAATGCCTCCATTAAGGGGTAAACAAGCAAACAATCAAAAAACAAAGATATAATCGTATGTGTCGGTTGGGGTGGAAAAGACCAGGTAATTCATTTTAGGAAGCAATATGTTTCTCAGTCCTGAAACAGTTGGTATTGTTATTATTTACGGCATTTTAAGGCAATTGTCTTGTGCACTAATTGTAAATAATAGCTATATTCTGTATCAGAAAACTGTAGTAAATCCAGTTCTACCAAAATTTATATTCTTTATTTAGAAATAAATTCCATTAAACATAAGCCAAGTTCAAAATGAGAGATAACATTTTTAATAAATAAATATACCCTCAAGCTACAATGTAAATTTTTCATTCAGTATCTGTAAATCCCATTCTAAATAAATATAAGCAACCTGAATTCATGGTATTTTATAAGTATTATAAACTATAGTTAAGTTGCAATTAGTCCTGATTCATAAGTATTATTTAACATACACAAATTTACATATGTGATACCATCCTTTTAAGAAACAAAGAATTCAAATATAACAATCTCAAAATATATAGGAAAACTATTGACAGATCTGATCTTTACATTTTTATAAAAATATTATTTAATTCGCTTTAGATAGAATGTAACTAAGCATAATAAAACCATATATGAAAAACCCATGACTTAAATCAAGTTCAATGTTAACATACAGGAATGTTTTCCTCTGGTCCAGTAATAAGAAAAATTAGCTCATTTTCACAAGTCCTAAATTACACTACTAGAAGTCCTAGGAAGAATTACTAGTCAAGAAAAATTATAAAATTCATTCATCTTGTAATAAAGGAGTGGTTTTTACACATGACATAAATATGCATACATAGAAAACTCCATAGACTCCTCCAGTGACTGTTAGAAATAATGAAGAAACTTAGTAAACTTGCAGAATACAAAATCAATATACAAACATCCGTTGTATTTTTGTATAGTAACAAAACATTATCAGAAATAGAAATTAGGAAAACAATTGTGTGTAAATTTATACCAAAAAGAATAAAATAGGAATAATATCATAAGTGAAATAAAAGTTCTAAACAAATATCTATATATTACAGGTGCAAGAAATATAAGTAAACAAAATAAATAGAAAGATATTGTGTGCTCATGGATTGTATACAATGTGAGGAAATATTGTAATCAATCTTTTACCTGTTCAATCTCCCCAGCAGTAATTATTGAGGAGAATGTCTTTTCTTAATTTTATACTCTTGATTCCTTTTTCATGGGTTAATTGATCATAGGTGTGAGGGATTATATCTGGTTGTTCTATTCTCTTCTATTGATTGATGTCTGTTTTTGAGCCAGTATCATTTTGCTTTAATTACTAAAGTTTTGTAGGACTGTTTAATATTAGAGTATTTTACACCATTAGATTTAATACCCTTTTTCAGGATTATTTTGGCAACTCATGATCTTTGTGGTTACATATAAATTTTAAAATTATTTGTTCAATTTACTGGAAAAATCTCATTGGTATTTTCACATGAAGCACACTAAATGTAGATTCCTTTGGGTAGCATGTTTGTTTCAAACACATTGTTTCACATCATTAACATAAGAGATCATTTCATTTCTTTGGATCTGTTTTAATTTCCTTTATCAATGTTTTCTGTTTTTTAACGTATAGTTTTTCACCATATTTGTTAACTTCATTTATATGTGTTCTTTACATATATATATACTTATATACATAATATTTGTAACCTCGTTTCCTACACAAATACAGCAGGCAGAAGGCTGTGGCAAGACAGATTCAAATTCCTGAATGGAAGAAAGCTGTAATCTAATATACTTTATCAAACAAGGCTTTCTTTTAGAAGAAAGAGATATAAATAACTTCCACACAAGCAAATACTTAAAGAATTTAGCAAGAGAAAAAGAAATAAAAAAGATCTACTATAAATAAAAAAGAAGCAGGATGCTATAGAAAAGAGGAAGTCATTATTAGAAAGGTAATATATATAATGACTTACAACAGAATAAATATGATGTTGTAAAAGAAGAGATCAAAATTTATAAGGGTCACAGAATGAAACAGGAAAATAAAGACTGTTTTCTTCTTGTTTCTGTTGTCTGTTGTATGGGTTTGAATTTGTATTCTTATCAGTTAAAATAAACAAATATATTACAAGTCAATATGCATACAAAACAAGGTAACCATAAGTCAAAAGCTTACAATGAAGTCACAAAGCCAAAAAGAATCCAAGATTATAAAAGAAAACTTATCAACCATAGAAACAAAAACAAATGAACAAAAAGAAAATATCAAATCAACTGGAGAATGAAGTTCAATATGGAAATAAACATGTCTATCAATATTTATCACAAATGTTAATGGACGTAGTGCCTCAATCAAAAGATATTTATTGTCAGATGGGATAATATAACAAGACCCTACATTATGAAGCATAGAGAAGACCCACTATAGTAAGAGGAACACACATGAATTGAAAGTCAGAATTTCGAAAAATATATTCCATACAAATGTACATGACAAGAAAGCAGGACTAGCAGTACTGACTTCACACAAAGAGATTTTACAAAAAAGGCCATACAGAAAGATAAACAAGGACATGATATACTGATTAAAGGAGCAAATCAAAATGGGGATATTATACTCATTAAGGAATATGCACTCAGTATAGGAGCACCTAAATACATAAAGGAAACACTAATAGATAAAATTGAGAAATTCCTGGGAACAGAATCAATGTAGGAGACTATAACTCCCCATTATCATCACTGGACTGGTCTTTCACACAGAAAATTAATAAGGGAACAAAGATACTAAAATACATAATAAAATAATTGGAGATGCTTGATATTTTCAAAACAGTTCTTCTCCCCAAAACTGAATATATATTTTTTTCCTGTTCACAAGGAATATTTTCTATGAAAGATTACATACTCAGGCACTCAAGAAGCCTCAATAAATTTAATTAGATAAAAATTATTTTAAGCATCTTTTCTGAGTATAAGACCATGAAACTAGAAATCAATCACAGAAAACCAGGGAGAAAAAATAACAGCATCCAGATGAAAAAACATGGTACTAAAACAAGGGGGTCAGGTGCTGAAGTAAAAGAAGAAATTAAAAAAATACCTTGAGAAATATGACATACACTACACAAAGTCTATGGAATACTGTTAAAGCAGGCTTAAGATTGAAGTTCATAGTGACAAGGCCATCCTCAAATAAGAAGAACTATTTCAAATATGTAATCTAACGTTCTATGTAAACAAATCAGGAAAAGAAGAACAAACAAAATCAAAAGTCAAAAGACAGAGGGGAAAAAATAAAGATCAAGTAAGAAATAATTGAAATAGAGATTAAAAAAAGAAAATTCAATCAATCTCTTTTTGAAATAGTAAACAAAATTGAGAAATCTCTGGACAGACTTACCAACAAGAAAAGAGAGAGAACAGAAATAATATTAGAAATGAAAATGGATAAACTACAAAGAGAACAACAAATTTACAAAATATCATAAGGGAATACCATGAGTAACTGTGTGGAAATAAACTGGACAACCAGGAAGAAATGAAAAAGTTTTTGGAAAAATTCAGCCCACAAATATACCATCAAGGAGAAGTTAGCCATTTGAACATACAGATCACCATAAATGGAATAGAATTATCAATAATATAAAAAAATCTCTGCAAACAAAATTCAAACCCAAATAGTTTCACTGGGGAATATGACCAAACATACAAAGAAAAATCCATGCCAGTCCTCCTCAAACTCTTCCAAAAGATTGATATGGAGAGAGTACTCCCAATCTCACACCATTAGGCCAACATCAACCCGATACCAAAAGCACACAAAGACACTACCCCAAAAAGAAAACTATATGCCAATAACATTGATAAATATTGAAGTAAAAGTTCTTGAGAAATTATTAACAAACAGAAACCAAAATCATGTTAAAAAAGATCATGCACCATGGACAAGTCAGGTTCATCCCAGGAACACAAGGATGGTTGAAAATATGCAAATCAATCAATCAATTGTGATACACCATATCAACAAAAGAGAAGACAAAATGATATGATCATCTCAGTAGATGCAGAAAAAGCATTTAATAAAATTTAAAACCTACTTGCAATAAAATCTCTTATCACAGTGGGCATAGAGCGACCATATCTCAATATAATGAAAGCTATTTATAACAAACATAAATTCAGCTGAATACTCAATGGTGAAAAACTGGAACCCTTCCCACAAAAACCTGAGACAAGACAAGGAAGCCCATTGTCACAATTTGAAATCAATGTAGTCTTGGAATTCCTAGCCACAACGATCAGGCAAGAAAAAGAAATAAAAGTACTCAGACTGGAAAAGAAGATGTAAAATTGCCACGATATGCAGACATGACAGTATATATAGAAAACTGTAAAAGCTTCACAAAAAAATACTTAGGCTATAAACGGAACTGGGCAATGTAGCCAGAGTAATGTACAAAAACCAATTACATTTCTTTACACTACCATTGAATCAACAGGAAAACAAAGTATAGAAACAACCCCTTTTATAACTGCACCAAAAATTACAAAATGCTTAAGAATAACTCTGACCAAGGTGGTGAATGACTTTTACGTGGAGAACAAGAAAACATTGATTGAGGAAATCAAGAAAGATTTGAAGAATTGAAAAGATACCCAATGGTCTCGTAATGGATGAAATAATATTGTTAAAATGGCCATACTACCCAAGGCAATCTACATACATTATCTGAGTTCCTATCATATTATTCAAAACATTTCTTTTTAGGACTGAAACAAATGATCATATGATTTATATAGATACAATAAAGATCCATAATTTCCAAAACAAAATTGAAGACAAAGAAAGAGGCTGGAGGAATAACCTGCCTGGTCTCCATACACTATGGCAGAGCTACAATAATCAAAACATCATGATATTGGTACAGAAACAGGCATATGGACCAATGGAACAGAAAAGGGAGCCTAGGAATAAATCTACAGGCCTATGCTCAATTAATATTTTACAGAGTAGCCAAGAATATGACACAGAAAATGCTCTCTCTTCGCCAACTGGTGTTGGGAAAACTGAATAGCAGCATCAGAGCAATGAAGTTAGAACACTCTTTCACTCCATACACAAGAATAAACTCAAAATTACTTGAAGACTTAAATGTAAGGCAATACACAGTAAATCATCTAGAAGAAAACATACGCAAAACACTCTGAGATAATTCTCAGCAATGATCTCCTAGAACAGCCTACCCAGGTAATGGATGTAAGAGCAAAATTAATAAATAGGACCTAATTAAACTTATAATCTTTTGCACAGCAAAGGAAACCATAAACAAAGCAAAATGATATCTTACAGGTTTAAAGAAAATATTTAGAAGTGATGTAACTGACAAAGGCTAAATTTCCAATTTATAAGGAGTTCATACAAACTAATAGTAATACCTAGAAAAACAAGAAACCCAATCTGAAAATGGGCAGAAGCCCTAAACAAGCAATTCTCCATTAGAGACATACAAATGCCACACAGATATTTGAAAAAAAATTGCTCACTATCATTATCAGTGAACGGCAATTCAATACTATAATGAAGTATCAACTCACAATAGTCACAATGGCCATCATTCAAATAATTCAATAAATGCTGGGGAAGCTGTGGAGAAAGGGAACCCTCCTACACTGTTGGTAGGAATGTAGATAGGTGCAGTCACTGTGGAAAACAAGATGGGGATTCCTCTAATGAATAAAAATAGACTTAACATATGATCCAGCAATCCCACTTCTGGGTATATATCAAAGAGAACCCTAATTCAAAATGTCACCTGCACCCCAATGTCCTTAGCAGTGCTATATACAACAACCACGAAATGGAAGCTACCTAATTGTTCATCAACATATAAAAGTATACAGAATTTATGCCCTATTTACACAGTGAAATAATATTCTGCCTTAAAAACGATAAAATAATGACATTTGCAGCAAAATTGATGTCCCCATAATGTGTCATTTTAATTAAAGTAAGCCAGAAAGAGAGAAAAATGACACATGACATGATGTATCCAGAAACTTAAGAAAAAAATTTGGATAAGAACACTATGATTTCATCTACAAAACTGAAACACGCATGCAGATCTGCTTAATAATCTTATGGTTACTGCTGAAAGGGCTTGGAGAGGATATATTTGGGAGCTGTAGATTTATAAATGTTATCCACTATATATAAAAATAGATTTTTTCAAAATGTCTTTTGTATGACACAGGGCATTATGTTAAATATTGTGAAGTATACTTTAATAGGCACACAAATGTATCCATGAAGTGTTACACTGTGCTATACACCACAGATTGACACATTGTTAATGGCAGTAATTCAAAGATAAATAAATGAATAAATAAGTAAACAAGTAAGTAAGTAAATAAATAAATAAATTAATTAAATATTTAATATTTAAAAAATACAAAGATTCACACTACTTAAGTTTACACATCAAGAACCAAGGAGAAAACAGAAACAATAAAGAAGAAAATTGAATGAATGAGAGTAAGGCAAATAACAAGAGAAACAATTGAAAAGAAAAAAACAAACTTAAGTCTGTTTGTTTTGAACATAAATTGGACAAAGTTTTAGGTTTTCTAAGAAAATAAAGACAGAAATAAAACTAGAAATAAAAGAGAAGATATTACCACTGATGTTGAAGAGATGCATAGCATCATAAGAAATTACCACTAGCCAACAATTTGAATGACCTTGAACAAAAGACAAATTCCCAGAAACATATGTCTTTCAATACTGAATCAAGAAGAAATTAAAAAGTTAAATTCAGCAAAAGTGTGTATGGGTAAATCAGTAATCCAAACCTCCCATACCAAAAAATATTTACAAGATAATATTACTGGTGAATTCTGTGATACATTTGAAGAAAATTGCTTACCAATTCTTCCCCAAACCTTCTAAGAATTTGAAGGGGTTGAAAGTATCCAAACTTGTTTTATGATGCCAGCTTTATTTGCATAAAAATGCTTGAAAGGACATTATATGCAAAATAATGGGTATTAACCCTGATGGACATTTGTGCCAAAATTCTCAACAAAACACAAACAAAATGAATTCAACAACACATTTAACATATCATACACATAAATGAGTAAAGGGAATTATCCCTGGGTTTAAGGATACTTCAAATTATTCAGTTCAATAAAGGTGACATGCCACACTAATAGAATGAGAGATAAAACTCACATAATCATCCCAATAGGTGCAGAAAAAGCATTGTATATAATGCAACATAATTTTAAGACACTGCCAACAAATTAAATTAACCCTGTCAGTGGCACGATATCATATACACACAAACACTGTGTGGAGAGAAGCGAAGCAGTTCTGTTTATTGATTCTAAGAGAAAGGTTTTATATAGGACATGTACAATGCCTCAAATATCATCTAAGTTATAACAATGTTAATAATCTTAAGCTCTTTATGCCCCCATGCTTCTGCAGTAAGCACAGGATGTTAAATGATCAAGGAAGGCTTTAAAGTTCATCATGGAACTTCATTAAGTAGGCCATTTCTTATCCAGCCTGGATATGTGACATTCCTCCCAGCTTGTTTATCAGTTCAGCCCATGGGCTTATTCTCTAGAGCCTTCAGACAGGGGCCTACAAACCTAACATCCCTTGACAGAAAACTGGATGAAGAAAATTTGATGTTTATATGCAATGGAATTAATACTTTGCATTCCTATCAACAGTGTCCACGGTGTTCCCTTTTCTCCACAATCTCACCAACATCTATTTTTCTCTTTTTGATGAGAGCCTTCTGACAAGTGTGAGGTCTTGTCTCTTTTTTGGTTTATGACTTTCCTAATAATTTATAACTCTGAACAGATTTTCATGTGTCATTTATCCTACTGTAAATTTTCTACAGAAAATTGATTCAGATATATGTATTCAGTTCCTATGGACTTTTTTTAATTGGATTGTTTGGTCTTTTTTGTTGTTGTTGTGTCTAGTTTGCCATATAATTTGGATATTAACACTTGATTGGAAAATATCACTTGCAAATATATTCTCCTATTGTGTTGGTTGAGTTTTCATTTTATTGATCATTTCTTCTGCAGTGTAAATCTGTTTAGCCTGATACAATCATATTTTGTTAGATTTGCTTCTGCTTCCCTTGACAGAGGAGACACATGAAGAATCAAATTAAGTCTAGTGTACTTCTTGTGTTTTAATCTAGGATTCTTTGTTTTCAGGTTTATGGTTTATATGCCCAGGAGTGGGAATGCTGGCTCATATGATAGGTCCATTTTTATTATTTAAAGGAAATTCCATACTGTCCCAAAGTGATTGCACCAATTTTCATTCCCACCAACAGAGTTGGAGTGTCCCTTTTTCTCTACAACCTCCAAAGTCTTTATAATTTGTAGACATTTGATGACAACCCTTCTCACTAGTGTGAGGTAAAATATTATTTTATTTTTGTCTTGCCTTTGTATAATGATTAGATATGTGAGCATGTTTTTATGTTCCTGTTTGTCATCTCTGTGTCTTTTTTAGACAATTGTCTTCTGCTCATTTTCTGGCTTAGTTGTTTGTAGATTTTTGAAATGGAGTTGTATGAACTATAAGTGTATTTAAGAAATTAGCCTCTTGTTGATTGCACTGTTTCCTAATATTTTCTCCCATTTGGAAGTTCATCTTTTCTTTCTGTTTATTTTGCGGTGTAGAAGCTTTTAAGATTAATTTGAACCTAATTGATTATTTTGCTTTTATTGTTTTCAGCTTGGGAGTGTGACATAGGAATATTTTAATACAATTTATCTATTGTTTTCCATATGTTAGTTTCCAGGAGTTTTATTGTGTCATGTATTAGATTCAGATGTTTAAAACATTTTGAGTTTGTATTTGTACAGTGTGTGAGAGTGTTCTAATGTCATTGATTTACATGTAGATGTCTAGCTTTCTCAACATCACTTGCTGAAGACTGTCTTTTAGGCATTGTATATTTTTGTTTCCTTTGTCATAGTTTAGTTGACCATAGTTGTGATGTTCTATTTCTGCCTCAGTGTTCTGTTCCAGTGATATAGATGTTTATTTGTTTTCCAGTATTGTGCTGTTTTGATTACTGTATTTTGTAATATAGTCTGAGATCTGGGAGGGTTATGGGTTATGCATCCAACTTTGTTCTTTTTCCTGATTGTTTCTTTTGCAGTTCTGGTTCTTTTGCACTTACTTACAAATCTTAGGACTGTTTCTATTTCTGTGGAAAATATCATGAAGTTCGATCTGAATCACTTTATATCTGCAGACATCTTTTGTAGTATGTATATTTTAACAATATTAATTACTCTAAACTAAGACCTTAAAATTTTTTTCATTTCTTTGCATCATCATCCAATTTATCTGTGAATTTTCGATTTTATTATCTTGGTTTTTCATTTTTTTGATCTGATTTCATATGGATTTTTTAAAATTATGGAATATTTCATTGTTAGTGTAAAGAAATATGACAATTTTTGTATATTAATAATGAATCATGCAACTTTGTTAAATGTCTGTATTAGTTTTAGTTGTTCTGGTGTGGAGAATCTTAAGAGTTCTCTATATAGATTATCATCTCATCTAAAATAATAACAAATTTACTGCATTCAATCCAACTTGAATAAATTTTTTCTATGCCGTTTGCTGTTGCTAGGACTTCCCATACTGTGTTTAATAGAAATAGTGAGACTGGGCATCCTTGTCGTATTCCATAATTTGGCTTTCAGTTGTTCACTTTTGCATATTTTGTTGTCTGTTGTTCTGTAATAAATGACTTTAGTTATGTTGAGATATATTTCCTGAATCCTAGTTTGATAAGAGGTTTCTATTGTTGTAGTTGTTGTTGTTGTTGCTGCTGTTGTTGCTGTTCCAATGAATAAATGTTGAATTTTGTGAAATGCTTTTGAAGGATTTATTGGGATAACCACATCATTTTCTCTTTTATTTTGATATTGTGGTGTATCAAACTGATTGATTTGTGTATGTTGAACCTCTCTTGTGACACTTCAATGAATCCAAGTTGATCATGGTGCATGATTCATTTTTGATATTGCTGGATTTAGTTTGTTAATTATATTTTTTTAGAATATTTGCATCTAAATCAATCAAATATATTGGCTTGAAGTTGTCTTTGCCTGTACTTTCTTTCTTGGCTTTGCTATCAGGGTGATGAAAGCTTCATAGAATTAATTTGGGAGTTTCCCACATCTTCACTATTTTTGAATAGTTTGAAGAGTATAAGTCCTGCTTTGTATTTCTGTTCAGTTCTCCATGGGAGCTGTTTAAATCTGCACCAATGTTTAAAGATTTTTTTAAATGCAGATTCTAACTTTCTTCTAGAAATCAGTTTGTTCAAATGATTTGTTTCTCCTTATCTCTGTCTCTTTCTAGACATTTGTCTATTTCTTCTAATTTGTCAAGTTTATTGGCATATAATTGTAGACATAATGAACAAATTTTTGGATAACTGTGATAACAATTGTTATTTCTCTTCTTTTATTTCTGACTTTATTTCTTTGGAGCATCTTTCTTTTCTTCATGATGCACCTGGGTAGAGGTTTTTTGATTTTGCTTATCTTAAAAAGAAAACATAAAACAAAATCTTTGGTTTTACTAAAATTTTGAATAGTTTTTTTCCTCTATAATTTATATTTGCACCTGTAATATTTAGGATCATGTTTTTTATTCTGTTTTTCTTTTTTTTATTGCTTTACAGTCATTAGACAAAGTTGTCTCCAATTCCAGCATAGAGCACAATTTTTCAGTTACAATGAATATATATACATTTGTTGTCCCATTTTTTCTTCTGTGAGCTGCTGCAGATCTTTTATATATTTCCCTGTCCTATAAAGTACAGTCCTGTTAATCTATTCTACAATTTTGACCTCCCATTCTATCTCTCCCCACACTCCGCCACCTTGGCAACCAAAACATTGAATTCTATGTCTGTGAGTCTATTTCTGTATTGAATTTGGGCTTTTTTTGTTTTGTTTTGTTTTGTTTTTAGATTCCACTGATGAGCCATCTTATATGGTATTTTTCTTTCTCTTTCTGGCTTACTTCACTTAGACTGATTTTCTCCAGGAGCATCTATGTTGCTGAAAATGGTGTTATGTTGCCGTTTTATATGGATGACAAGTATTTCATTGTATAAATATTCAACATCTTCTTTATCCAGTCGACGGTCGATGGCCATTTAGGCTGTTTCCATGCCTTGGCTATTGTAAATAGTGTTGGCTATGAACACTGGGGTTAAAGTGCCATCCTGGATTTGGGTTCCTTCTGGATTTATGCCCAGGAGTGGGATTCCTGGGTCATAAGGTAAGTCTATTCCTAGGCTTTTAAAGGATTTCCATCCTGTTTTCCACAGTGGCTGCACCAAACTGCATTGCCACCAGTAGTGAAGGATGGTTCCCTTTTCTCCACAGCCTCTACAGCACTTTTCATTTGTGGATTTTTGAATGATGGCCATTCTGACTAGTGTGAGGTGATACCTCACTCTAGTTTTGAATTGCATTTCTCTGATCATCAGTGATATTGAACATTTTCTGATGTGTCTTTTGATCATTTGTATGTCTTCCTTGGAGAATCACTTGTTTAGGTTTTCTGCCCATTTTTGGATTGTGCTGTTTATTTTATTCTTATTCAGTTGGATGAGCTGGTTATATACTCTGAATATCAAGCCTTTGTCGGTTTCATATGCAAATTATTTTCCCATTCCATAGGTTGTCTTTTTGTTTCACTTCCAGTTTCTCTACTGTGCAGAAGCTTGTAAGTTTCATTATGTCTCATTTGTTTATTCTTACTTTTATTTCTTCTACAAGAAGATTTTCGAGACTTATGTCTGATAACATTTTGCCTATGTTTTCCTCAGGGAGGTTTATTATATCTTGTCTTATGTTTAAGTCTTTGATCCATTCTGAGTTTATTTTTGTTTATGGTGTTCTAGATTCACTGGGAGTGTTCTAACTTCATTGATTTACATGCTGCTGTCCAGTTTTCCCAACATCATTTGTCTGTCTCAATTCCATTGTATTTTCTTGTCTCCTTTGTCGAAAATTAATTGACCAAAAGTTTGTCGATTCATTTCTGGGCTGTCTGTTCTGTTCCATTGGGCTATATGTTTGTTTTCCTACCAATGCAATACTGTCATGTTGACTGTAGCTCTATAGTATTATCTGAATCGTTTCTGTAAAGATATGCCACTGATTTTAAACCTTAATTTTGTAACCTGCTAACTTGCTGAATTCTTTGATCAGCTGTAGTGATTTTTGTCTGGATCTTGCAGGGTTTTCTATATATAGTAACAAATTATCTGCATATAATGAGACTTTTACCCCTTCCTTTCCAATTTGCATCTCTTTAAATTCACTCTCTTGTTTGATTGCTATGGCTAGGACTTCCAAGATTATATTGAGTTGGAGTGGTGATAGTGTGCATCCTTGTCATGTCCCAGATTTTAGTTGGAAAATTTTGGCTTTCTCACCATTGAGTACTATGTTGTCTGTAGGTTTGTTTTCAATAGCTTTCATGATGCTAATATATGTTCCCTCTATGCCCACTTTTGTGAGAGTTTTTATCATACGTTGGTGTTGAATTTTACCAAATGCTTTTCCTGCATTTATTGAGATGATCATGTGGTTTTGGTTTTTTTTCTTGTTGATGTGCTGTATTAAACTGATTGATCTGCATATGCTGAACCACCCCTGTGTCTCTGGCATGATCCCAACTTAGTCATGATGTATAATCTTTTTTTCTGTGTTGTTGGATTCTCTTTGCTACTATTTTGGTGAGGATTTTGGCGTCTGTGCTCATAAGTGTTATTGGCCTATAATCCTCTTTGTTGGTAGTGTCTTTGCCTGGTTGTGGTATCAGGGTGATTTTGGCTTCATAGAATGACTTTGGGAGTATTCCTTCCTTTTCAATCTTCTGGAAGACTTTGAGAAGGACTTGTATGAGTACTTCTTTGTATGTTTTGTATAATTCCACACTGAATCCATCCGGTCTTGGGCTGCTATTTTTAGGGAGATTTTATTGCTATTTTGATTTCATTTCTAGTGCTCTGCTTACTCAAGGTGTCAGTTTCTTCTTGATTCAGTCTTGGTGGACAGTATGTTTTCAGAAACTTGTCCATCTCCTCTAGGTTGTCCAGTTAATGTCCATATACATTTTATAATATTTTCCTGTGGTATTCTGTATTTCTTTTTTATTTGTTATAATTTCTCCATTCTCCTTTCTTATTTTGATATTTTGTGCTCTCTCTCTTTTCTTTTATTTGAGTTTGGACAGAGGTTTGTTCATTTTACTTACTTTTTTCAAAAACCAGCTTTTGGATTCATTGAACTTTTCCCTATGGTGTTATTAATCTCTATTTAATTTATTTCCTCCCCATCATTTATGATTTCCAACCTTCTGCTGCCTTTTGGGGATTTTTGTTCTTCTTTTTCTAGTTCATTCTGCTGGTGGGTTAAATTGTTTAATTGAGATTGTTCTTCTTTTTTGAGGAAGGCCTGTATCACTTTAAACTCCCCTCTCAGCACTGTTTTGCTGTGTCCCATAAATTTTGTGTGATTTTGCTTTCATTTTCTTTTGTCTCAAAGTACTTTTTCATTTCAGCTTTGATTTCTTCATTGAACCATTGTTTTTTTTAATAAAATACTGCTTAATCTCCATGTTTTCCTTTTTTTCTCCTTCGTTTCTCTGTTGCTGATTTCTAGCTTCATGGTATTGTGTTCAGTAAAGATGCTTGATGTAATTTCTATCTTCTTAAAATTGCTGAGGTTTCTTTTGTGCCCAAGTACATCATGAAACCTGGAAAGTATTCCATGTGCACTTCAGAAGAATGTATAACCTATTTTTTGTGGAGTACAATGCTCTGAAAATATCCACCACTAGTAATATTTCTATTGTATTATTTAACTTCTCTGTTGCCTAATTTATTTTCTATCTCAGTGATCTGTCCAGTGATATTAATGCAGTGTTGAAATCTCCAAATGTGATTAGATTCCCATAACTATCCCACTTTATATCTGTTAGTAATTATTTTATGTACTTAGGTGCTCCTCTATTTGGTGCATATGTATTAACGAGTGTGTTCCTCATCTTGTATCACTCATTGAATCATTATAAAATGTCCTTCCTTATCTTTCTTTATGGCCTTTGTTTTAAAGACTATTTTGTCAGTAGTGGGTACTGCAACACCTGCTTTTTTTGCTTTTCCATTTGTATGGAATACCCTTTTCCATCGTTTCACTCTCAATCTATATGTGTTCTTCTCTCTGAAGTGGGTCTCTTGTATGCACAATATTGAAGTTTCTTGCTTTTTTATCCAGCATGCCACTCTATTATTTTCGACTGGAACAATTAGTCCATTAACATTTACATTAATTTATGATAGGTTTGATTTTATTGCCATTTTCACCTTATTTTTCAGTTGATTTAGTATTTCCTCTTTTTTCCTTTCATCTTCATTTTATGGTCTGGTAATTTTCCTTTGTATTAACATGAATTTTATTTAGCTTTACTGACTCCCTGAAAAGGATTGTCTTCTTGTTACCTCTATTTATATGTCTTTTAGACCATTATTATAACAGCTTTTATTAAACTGATAGTAACTTGATCTCAAACCATCCTACCGAGAAAAAAAAAATTTAATATGAAAGACCAAAAAAAATAAATTCTCTGTTTTCCTGCCTCCCTCTCCCATTCTCAATGATTTGTTTGTCTTGTTTTAAAATTTTGTGTTTATTTTATTTGTAATTTATGACTTATCACCTTTCTAGCAGTAAGTTTCACATTTCTGTATCTTCCTGCTTCTTTTCTTTTTAGAGAAGAATTTTCAATATTTCTTTTAGCATGGGTCTAGTGTTGTAAACTCTTGTAGCTTTTTCTTCTCTGCGAAATAATTTATGTCTCCTTCTACCATAAGGATAGCCTTGCTGGTCAAAGTATATAATTTTTTTCATTCAGGACTTTGAATATATCTTGCCACTCCCTTGTGACCTGTAGTATTTGTGTATTGAAATCAGTTGGGAGCCTTATGGGGATTCCCTTGTAACTCACTGTTTGCCCTGCTCTTATTGCCTTAAGGATTATTTCTTTATCCCTGACTCTGGCCATCTTAATTATATGTCTTTGTGTGGGTGTATTTGGGTTCTTCTTGTTTGGGACACTCTGAGCTTTCTGTACTTGGATATCTGATTCCTTCTTTAAGTGTGGGAAGTTCTCAGTCATGATTTCTTCAAACAACTTTGCAATCCCCTTTGATCTTTCCTCCCATTCTGGGACTTCTATCATGCCAAGATTGGCATGCTTTCTATTCTGCCATAGGTCCCTTATGCTTTTTTCATTTGTTTCTCATTGTTTCTCTTATAGCTCTTCTGATTGGAAGCTTTCTATTGTCTTGCCTTCAAAGTCAGTAATTCGTTCCTCTCTGTTATCTAGTCAGCTTTGCGATGCCTTTAGATCATTCCTCATTTCAGTTAATGGGTTTACCTATTCTACTTGGCTCTTCTTTATAGCTTCCATTTCATTTTTGACATATTTTATATCTCTAAACCCTCTCTCTTTTATTTGCTTCAGTATTTTGATCACTCCTTTTTTGAAATCTTGATCTACTAAGATATCTTTGTCTATTTCACTGATCGTCCTTTCAGAGTATTTCTCCTGTTATTTTAATTGGGAATGGTTTCTCTGATCTTTCTTCTTGCTCCTACCTCTCTGGCACTGTGGTTTCTGGTGTATCATTTATCTACTGTTGCCCTAAAGGGGTTTATCTACCTTATGCTTATGTAGTAATACAACTTACAAAACAGAATAGAGAGAGAGAGATATAAATAATTTTAAAGAAGGGAGAAATAAAGCTTTGAAGACATTGTAAAATGAATAATAGAAAAGCAGGTTGAAGCAGAGTTTTGAAAAATAATAATAATAAAATTATTTTTAAAAATTTCAAAGGGATGAAAATGGGGGTAAATATAATTGCATAAGAAGTAGAAGTTAGGAGGGTAATAGAGAATGGAACCGGTTAAAACAGATTAAAACGAGGAGGTGGTCAGTGTCCTCCTGGAGACTGTGTACTTTAAATGTGAAATCTTTCTGTATTCATCATGTTTTGGAAGCTCAGCTTGCTGTTTCCAGATGCCCTCCATTGGAGCCCTCATGTGTGCTGCTCCCAGGGCATGTCAGCAAGCAGATCGCTCCAACACCCAACACTGCTTCAGGTGCAGCTCTCTTTACCATGGGCTGGCTTGTCACTGCCCCACCCGATGCTAAAGTCAGATGTTGCAGAATGACCAGGCAGGATTGGGCATCATGCCCTCTCCCAGCACCATGGTCAGGGGCTGCATTCCAGCCCAAAACATGGGGTGCCACCCGCCCTCTATGTGTGCCGGTCACTCTGCTGCTCTGTGCCCCTGTATGCTCTGCCACGGGCTTGCACATTGGAAGTGGGCTCGGGGAAGACTGTGGAACTCCCCTGTCCATGGTCTGGGCCAAAATCCAGCTCCTTGTCTTGGCGGACAAGTTCCCTGAGGAACCATTACAGTATTATCCTATGTGCCTCAGGCTGTAGTCAGGTCTCTATCTGGCCCTTGAGGCTGCTAAGTCCTTAGGTGTAGATGCAGTTTTGCCCCCACTGCCACCTGGGTGCAAAGCACCAGAAGCTATGGTGGCTGGGTCTGAGCCCCAGCTCTCTTCACCTACAAACTTTTGAGGAATTTCAGAGATGGGGAATGCACCCTTCCCCCCACTGTGCACATCTGCACTGTTGTTTTATGAAGAGACCAGGTTGTTCTGCCCTGTGCACCCACTGCCATGGCACAAAATGCTCTCCATTCACCTGTGCTGCCACAGTGCAACCATCCACATCAACCACCCAGCTCGGGCAGCATGGCCCTGTCTCCAGCTTCAAACTGCATCATTTGCTGGGTCTCACAGGGATCCTCTGTACCTGTTTATCTTAGTTCTGTCAGTCAACTTATACATTGTACAGGTCCAAGCCTTGGAGGCGCCCCCTCTGTCATGCCGATCTCTCAGTTGGAGAGGGGAGACACAGTGAATGAGTACCTGTACTAATTTGCTGCTCCCTACCCGTGGTACCTGTCCCACTCTGTTTTGCCTTTTCTTCTTTCTTTCTTCCTTTTCTCCTACCAGATTTTTTGCATCTTTATCTATTGAAGAGGACAATGTTCTGTCACAGTTCTGCAGGTTCTCTGGTTAGCTGAGTGGGTCTGTGGATGTGAGTCTTGGTGCATTTGTGGGAAAGGGTGTGCTACGAGCATTCTTCTGCTCCACCATCTTTGCCTCCACCCCAAAAAGTCTCACTTTATTGTGGAAGATAAACATAGTCTGGAAACAAATGGAAAAGATATTCCATGGAATTGACAGGAAAGTGCAGATTGCAATGCTCAACTCATACAAAATACGTTTTAAAATAAAAGCCAAAATGAAAAAGATATGAGATTATATAAAGAAAAATACATCAAGAAAAAAATTTGGGAATTATGCTCATTAAATTATATATGGCCCAAAAGCATAGATCCTAAATATAAAAAGAAATGTTAGTAAACATGAGAGAATTAATTCATTATAAAACAATAATAGTAGATGAGTTTAACACCTCACTGTTCTGATGATCAGATCATTCAGAAAGAATATCTGTTAGAAAACAGAGGTCTTAATTGCATATTAAATCATTTGAACCTGAGATATTGGACACTGCATTAGAAAAGCAGAACATATAAACTTTTCAAGTATGCACAGGATGTTCTCTAAGGAATTAATCAAATATTATCACATGATATAAGCCTCAGGAATTTTAAGCAAATATAGATTATAACAAGTATTTTTCCATACACAAAAGTATGAAGCTTTGCCTCAACTCTAGAAAGAAGAATAGGAAAACACAAACATGAGGTAAAACCACATCTTTTAAAAAAATACAATAAAACAAGTTCAATGATGAAATCAAAGGAGTAATAAATTCATACCTGGAGACAAATTACAATGAAAACACAGCTTCATAAAACGTATGGGATGCAACAAAGACAAATCTACGAGGTAAACTGAGAACAAATGAAGCCTTTTACAAGGAACAAGAAAGACCCCATACAAAAGTCCAAGCATACCACCCAAAATCACAAGAAAGAAGAACAAACAAAACCCAAATGCAGTAGAACGAGAAATCTTTAATGATTAGGTTGAAAATAAATAAAAAATTGAAAAATAAATTACAAATCATAAAATCAACAGCTTTAATTTTTCTTAAAATATTAACATACAGGAAAGCATTTAGCCAGGCTTATCAAGAAATACAGTGACTGCACACAAACAAAAAGAGAAATTAAACAGTAGAGAGAATATCTGATATTATAGAAATACAAAAAAGATTATGAAAGCACTATAAGCTGTTACGTGACAACCAACAGGATGACCTAAAAGAAATGGACAAATTTCTAAAAACGTACAGCCTGCCAAGACTGAATAAAGTGAAAACTGAGAACTTGAATAGAGCAATCAGTATAAGTTAACTAAATTTTATAATTTTAAAAACACCCTTTAAACAAAATGCCTGGATTGCTTCACTAAAACCCGTTTCCCCCTAACTAGTTTAACAAATGAAGGAGGAAGGACAAGTCCCAAAGTTATTCCATGAGGCCACCATTACCCTTATAACAAAACCAGTCAAAGACAATCCCCCCCCAAAAAAAATGAAAATGAAAATCCAATACCCTTGATGAATAGAGATTCAAAAATCCTCGAAAAACTTCAACAAATTTATCCAGCAATACATAGAAAGGATTATACATGATGATTAGTTGGATTTCTTCCAGATTCACAAGGACGGTTCAACATACACAAGTCAAGCAGCATGACACATATCTAATAAAAGAAGGACAAAATTCACAAAACCATGTCAATACACAAAGAAAAAGCATTTGACAAAATTCAACATACATTCATCATCAGAACTCTCATGAAAGTAGGTACAATGGGAACATTTCTCAACATACTAAAGGACATTTATAACAATTTATATTACTCAGGGGAAAGGCAGAAAGCCTTCTGGGTAAATTCGGGAACAAGACAAGGATTCCTACTCTCACCACTTCTGTTCAATTGTAATAGAAGAAAGGAAAAGGAAAAGAAAAAGGATTATAGAAACACAAAATGGAATGAAAGAGGCAAAATCATCACCAGTACTGAAGTCATAAAAATCTACACAGAGAGTCCTAAGGGCTCCACACTTACTATTATGAACAAAAAATAATTTCATCAAGGGAACAGAGTACAGGATTAATGTAAAGACGTCTCTTGCATTTGTCCACAGTAATCATGAGATACCATAAAATGGACGTTGAAAGCAATAATATTTAAAACCCCATTCCTCCGAATATCTTGGAATAAATGTAACCACATTTGTGAAAAATCTACACACTGAAAATTATAAAAAAATTGACAAAGAAATTAAAAATGATTCTAAGAAATGGAAAGATGTCTTGTGCTCTTGGATTGAAAGAGTTCATATTGTTAACATGACAGTACTACACAAAGGAACCTAAGGATATAGTGCAATTACTGTTACGAAGCTGTAGTATTTTCCACAGAACGAGAAAATAAATGACTCTAAGTTTACATGAAACCATTAAAAATTGCCAAAATGATCTTGAGAAAAAACAACAAATCTTTAGGTATAACCCTCCTGGATACCTTACTATACTAAAAACCTACAGTAATAAAAACAGTATGGCATTGTCACAGAGATATAATCAATAAAAAGAGATAGAGAGCCTAGAAAAAATTCCACACTCCTATGAGCAATGAATCAATGATTAAAGAGGCAAGAGTTCACAATGGAGAAAAGACAGTCACTTCAATGGATGGTGTTGGGAAATCTGGACATCTACATGTAAAACAGTGAAATGAAAGCTTTCCCTGAGATCCTATACAAAAATAAATTCCAAGTGTATTAAGGACCTACATGTAAGACCTGATACTATAAAAGTGCTAGAAGGGAGTATAGGTGATACACTATTAGATATACATCATAGGAATATTTTCTTATATCAGTCTCCTAAGGTAAAAGAAATAATAGCAAAAGTAAGCAAGTGTTACCTAAACAAACTTGAAAGTTTCTGCACAGCTCAGGACACTATCAAGGAAATGAAAACATTGCCTATGTAATTGGAGAACATATTTGCAAACAATGCAAGTGACCAGGGGTTAATAAATGTAGGTTAATAGATATAACATGGATTTAGGTTACACAGCTCAAGATGAAAAACAAAAACCCAATCAAAAACAAAAGAAGAGTACCTGAGTTAATATTTTTCCAAAGAAAACATTCAGATGAGTAAAAGGAAAGTGATAAAATTTCTCAATATTACTAATTATTACATAATTGCATATCAAAACAACAATGAGGTACCACTTCACACTGGTCAAACAGCTATTATCAAAGTCTACAAATAGTAAGTGTTGGAGACGATGTGGAGGTAAGAAATCTCTTGTATACTCTTGGTAGGAATGTAAATTTGTACAACTTCTAAGGAAAAAATTATTCAAATTTGTTTAAAAACTAAAAAGTTAACTACCATATGACCCAGTAATAACTCTCCTAGGAAAAATCTGGGGAAAACCCCCTAAACTGAGAAGAACCAATGTTCACAACTGCACTGTTTATAATATGAAAGACATGGAAGCAATCCAAGAGTCCACAGTAGACTATGGACTTAAGAAGATATGATGTTTCTATACATATGCGATGGAATAATTCCCAGCCATGAAAAAGTATAACACATTGCTATTTCAGCATCATGAAAGGACCTAGTAAATATTGTGCTTAGTGAATTAACTTAGACAAAGACAAAAGTATATAATTTAATTTATCTGTGGAATCTAAAGAATATCAAATATCTGTGTACATCTATCTATAGCTATTTATTGATATATGACAGATAAATAGATAGAAGTATAGATACATAGATACATGATAAATATATATATAGATAAATGATAGATAGATAGATAGATAGATAGATAGATAGATAGATAGATAGATAATAGATAGATAGAGAGAGATAGAGAGATAGATAGAGACATGATGGAGAGGAAAAGAGATTAGATAGACAAGACTTAAGCAGACTCAAAGATATGGGAAAAATTTATATTTACCAAAGTGGAAGGGAAAGAGAATTTAATGGTACAACATTGACAGATACAAAGTAGTATATATTAAGTAGAGAAGCAACAAGGATAATCTGTATAGATTAGGGAATTAAACACAATAGCTTAAAATAATTTTATGTTACAATTATTGTAATAATTCGTAATGCAATATAATCTACAAAGTGGTTGGAATCACTATGCTGTACATCTGAAACTATGCAATATTATACATCTACTGTACTTCAATTAAAAATAAAACATATTATGTATAATTTAGTCCTTTCTCTGTTGATAGAATCTTCCTTAAATGTTGTTTTGTTTTACTCTTTACTTTTTATAATTTCTGTTTCAAATTATTTCTTTTAAACTTCTGAACATGATACTAGTTTGAAGCATCTATATCTATTGCCCTTGATTTCTTATTTTTCTCTCTTTAATCCATATAGTATAGTAGCATTTAATAACATAACCAAAAAAAAAGTTGCAACTTTCTCATGGACTCTTCTTAGAATTTTGTTCAATGTTTTGCATATTTCTGCCATTTTATATTTCTTAGAAGACTTCTTTTCTACACCTCTTATAAGATGTCTCGGTTTTGATTTTTCATCTAATTCAGGTTTTGTTTGTCTGTTAAAGTCTTTACTTTCACTTTATATCTGAGTGATAACTGTATAAGAATTATTGGGTGAGTGATTTCTTATTTCAGTAGTTTGAAAATACAATTTTATTTACCCTTGGCATATGTTTTCTGCTCAGAATTCTGCCGATAGACTAATGGTGGTTCCTTTGTAGATTATCATAACTTTTTTGGCTGCCTTTAAAATTTTACTCTTTCATTGACTTGCCAATTTGCATATAACGTATCCTGAAGGAGGTCCCTTTGTCTTAAATTTATTGGGTTTTTTTTGGCTCACAGACTTGTATGTCAGTTCCTTACACAGGTTCAGGAAGTTATCGACTATTACTTCTTTAAATAAACCATCAGCTGCCTTCTGTCTTCTCTCTCCAGGGTTACACTCTAATGTGCACTTCCTGAGGAAGTCTGATGTCTACTGTAGAATTTCCTCACTTTTTAATATCTTGAATCTCTGCCCTCTCCTATTATTTCTAGTTTTGTATTGGTGAGTTTGCTAATCTCTCTTCCACAAAGACAGTCTACTTCCAATGCTTTCTGTTGCATTCTTCATCTCATTTATTAAATTCTCCTGGTCCTCCAGTAATGTTTGGTTATTTTATAGTTTCAGTCTCTTAGGTAATGTATTCCTTATTATCATTTCATTTATTCCTGAGCTCACTAAACTGCTTTCTTAGTTATGTATTTTGTATTGAGTTTCTGTATGACACCTATTTGGATTCTCTATTAGTTATATAGCAATATATCATGGCTTGAAGTTTGTTTGCTGCAGGGTTGACATTGTGTGTGTGTGTGTGTGCAGGTGCGTGTGTGTGTGCATGTGTGTCTGTGTCTGTCTCGGTGTCTGTGTGTGTCTATCTGTGAGTTAGCGTGCCCTATAATGTTACTGTGATTGGTCATGATCTTGATAAATTATTGCTCTGATGACACTTAATAACAGATTGGGAGTTGGAGTCCTTGCTTACGTTTTCTGGTAGCTTGCAATATTGTACAATTTTTCATTTTACTTACCTGAGCTACCTCTGATAATATTTCAAAATAGCACTTTCCAGTCGCTACTGTCTGGATAAAAGATGTGCTTTCATTGTCACTTCTTAGAAATTTCCGGTAATTAATGCCGCTGTTGTCACTGGGATGGAGAACCCTTCCTTTTATCTGATATCCCTTGAGAATCAGTGTACACATTGAGGAAATTTGTAAAGACAGATGGGTATTTGGAATCATACAAGTGCCTTTGCCATGTCCAGTGTTGCAAGGTAAATTGTCTCCACCACTATGAATGGGGAGTAGGGACAGTTTCATAAATGTCTGAGTGTCTGAAGGATGGAAATTCTGTCTCCATTGTGGCTCCCTCCTAGTTACCTGTGATCATGAGTACTGGTACAGTTGGAGGCTGAAGCTGTGAACCACTGAAACTCTGTTTCTACTGCGTTCTCTGAACTTGTGGACTCAGATATCCTATTCAGGTGGCCTTGGTTGCAGACACCAAATCTGCTCTTTCCTCAGTTCAGCCTCCTTTGTGTGTTTTAGTCCACCAAACTTCACCTGTTCACATGCGTTCTGGAGTATTGTTTTGTGTTGTAGTTATTTTTGTTCAGATATGAACGTTTTAATGACTGTAGATATAAGGGGAGAGACAAAAATATTTTAAACTTATGTCACTTTTAAAAGTATATACCTTTTCAATTAAAAGCTTAAATTTTAATTAGGACATATAAGAACAATAAAGAAAATGAACAAAACACCTCCCTTAATGTCATAGTACTACAAAATATTTTGATTTTCCTGGGTTATTTTTTTCAATGTTTTTCCCACCTACATGCACATTTTACTAAAATATATCCCTATAATCTCTTTAAAATCAATTAAATTATTAAAATAATTCTCCATGCTGTAAATATAGCCCTTTCAGTTCTCTAATTTCTTTTTGTACCTTGCACATTTCTGTGTTCTCCATCCTTCTTCCCTTTCCCCACAGGAAACCACTACTTGGTACACTACACATATATATGTCATTCTTTTTCTGTTTTTTAATGATTATTTCTCTTATACTTTTGTTTTCCTCATTTAGGTGACAACATAGAGTGTTTTTCCCTGTATGACTTATTTTCCTATATGCAACACCCTCTGGGTCCAGTCACATTGTTCCAAATGGCAGAATTTTACTTTTTAATGTACAATGATGAAGTATTTATTATGTTATCAATATCTCACATCTACTTCAGTCAATCATCTGTTGATGGGCAGTTGAGTTGTGCTTCTACCCTTGGCTACTATAAATGATGATGTTAAGAACATTTGGGGTAATATATCTTTTAAGATAATCTTTTCATTTTTTCTCAGATTTATACTGAAAACAGGAGTTGCTGCAACAGATAATGCTTCTATTTCCAGTTTTCTGAGCACTGTCCACAGTTTTATAATAGTGGATGCATCTATTTACGTTTTCACCATCAGTGTACCTGAGTTCCATCTTATCGACATTCTTATTAATGTTTGTCATTTGTAGACATTTTGTTAATTGCCATTTTGGTTGCTGTAAAATTATGTTTCATTCTGGTTTGGATTTATGTTTTCCTAATGAATAGCAAAGTTGTCTTTCTTTTTATGAGCATGAAAATCATCCACATGTGTGTTTTTGAAAAGTTTCCATAAAATTGTTTAACTGTTTTTAATTTGGGGTCTTTATTTTTAAATATTGAATCTAATATGCTATATATATATTATTGATATTAACATCTTGTTGGTCCCATTGTGTGAAATTCTTCCCTCTATTCTGTCAGTTATCATATGTCTTGTTGAAGGTTCCCTTTGCTCTGCAAAAGATTTTGCACTTCACACTAATACAAGAAATAGAATCCTTGTATCACATAGTACATCTATTTTTTCCTCAGTAAATAAAAATTGTAACTATTAGTTTTTTTTTTAATTTGGAGACAGATCAAAAATAAAGATTGCTATGATTTATCTCAAAGTCAGTTCTGCTCATGTTCTTGGTCAAAAATTGTACAGTTTCAGGCTTTACATTTAGGAAATTAATCCATTTCTATCTCATTTTTTCTACTATGAAAGGAAGTGCTCTTACATCTTCCAATTACATGTACTGTCCTGTTATCTCTGAACTACTTGTTGAAGAGACTGCCTTTTTTTTATTGTATACTCTTGCCTCGTTCTTTGTACACTAATTCACCATATGTTTGTGGGTTTATTTTCTGACACTTTATTTTGTTCAATTGATCTATGTGTTTCTTTAATTGCCATATTTTGATGTATTGATTACTGTAGCTTTGTAGTATGTTCTAAACTCAGGTAGGGTATTTCACACAGCTTTGTTCATTTTTGAAAATAATTTTAGAAAATTTGTGTCTTTCAGTTGTATGTATAAATTTTATTATTTTTCTCCTTGTTTGGTGAAAAAACTTATGTATTCTGTGAGAATAGAAATTTACTTAAAGAAAAAACCTGAGAAAAATACTAAAGTGTGGAGGATAATTTATACAATATTAACAACAACTGGATTGCTGTATAAATCAAAGAAAAAATATATAAAGAAAAATGACAACAAAAACAAAATCCATGGGGTGTAACAAAAGCAGTATTAATAGGGATGCTTATAGCAAATAATCCCACTTATACAAATAAGAACCATTTCTCTCTTATAACATATTCTTACAACCAAAAGATGTCACATAATAATAAAAAAACTTGTCAGTAGAAGGAAAGACAGCTGAAAGTACAGAATATAATTAAATAAAATAAGGATTAAAAATATAAACATTTAATCAATCTAAATAATGGCTTTTGAAAGATAAATAATGTTTGTAAACTTTAACCAGACACATGAGCAAAAAAAGAGTTACAGATTAGTAAGCTCAGAAATAAATGAGAAATTACAGCTTATATCAAAGAAATACAAAGCATCGTAATTTGATACAACAAATTATATGCGAATAAAATGGAAACCCTTGAAGAAATGGACAACTTCTTAGAAAGACTTAATCTCCAGAATAGAATGATAAATAAAATATGAACAGATTATCACTAATGAAATCGAATAAATATTTAAAATAATCTCCCAAGAAACAAAATTCCAGGCCTAACATCTTCACAGGTGATTTCTGCCAAACATTTAAAGAAGAGCTATCAACTATACTTCTCAGAGAATTCCAAAAATTTCGAGAGGAAAGGAGGCTTTCTACCCCACATTTCTGTATCACATTGCTACTACAGCTGGAACAAATACCTCAAAAAATTACAGGTTACATACTACTGATAAGCATAGATGCAAAAATCACCACTAAATTGTTAGCAAATATAACAATATATTAAGAGGATTATACATTATGATTAAGTCCATTTTATTCCAGGGATGAAAAAGTGATTCAATACCCACAAATTAATCAGTATAATACACCACACAAACAACCTGAAGAATAAAAATTATATGGTCACCTCAATAGAGTCATAAAATGTTTTGACAAATTCAGTATCTATTTAAGATTATATTTCTCTTCAAAGTGGGCATGAGGAAACATACCTCAACACAGTTAAGGACTTATATGACAAGAACTCATCTAACATGACACTCACTGATTAAAAGCTGGAAGCATCTCCAGTAAGAGCAGGAAGAAGAGAAGAATGATCACTCTTACCACTTTTATTCAGTATAGTATGGAAATTCTAGCCATAGCTATCCAAAATAAAGGTAAATAAAATTTAGCTAATTAAGAAAAGGAGTAAAAGTATCTGTTTGAAAATGGCATACTGTAAACAGAAATCCTAAAAATGGTGCCACAAAACTACTAGGGCTTATCAATGTATTTGGTAAAATTTCTGAATGTAAAACTAACATACTGAAATCTTGCATTTCTACACACTACCAGCAAGCTAACAGATGGAGAAAGTGAGGGAACTGTCACATTTACAGTTGCATTACAAAAAAAATAAATCAAGAAATGTATCCAACCAAGGAGGTAAAAAACCTGTACTCAGAAAACTATAAAATATTTATAAAAGAAATTGAAGTTAATGCAAACAGATGAAAGGATATAATGTGTTCATTGATGAGGAAAAAATATTGTTTAAATGATAGTACTAGCCAACAAAATACGCAAATTAAATTCAGTGCCTATCAAAATACCATGGGCATTTTCAGACACTTAAAATAAATAATTCTAAAATTTACATGTAAACCGAAAAGAGATGAAATCACTAAGAAAAAGGAAAGGAAAGAAAACAAACAAACTAAAAACACAAACAACTTTAACAAAGAACAAAGAGGATGCATCTATGTCCCTGATTTTAAACTTTAATACAAAGCTACAGTATTAAAAATAATATGGTAGTGGCACAGAAAAAAACAGAATAATGGCACACAACAGAATGCCTTAAAATGAAATGAGACAGTTATTGTCATTAAGCCCATTACAAAAAATGAATATACAGTTGGGAAAGGTAACCACCAGGCACGTGAAACCGATCAACATCACTAAGCTTCAGAAAAATGCAAGTCCAAAACGCAATGAGATTTTATGTCACTCCTGTCATAATGACTACTATGAAAAAGATAACAAACATAATTGTTGGTTAGGATGTTAGAAAAACAACCCTGATGCACTGCTGGAGTGAATGTAAATATGTGCTTCCACTGTGGAAAACAACATGGAGCTTTATCTAAAAATTAAAAATGAAATATAATCCAACATATACATATCAGGATACTTATTCCATGAAAATAAAAACACTAATTAGAAAAGATAAATTCAACCCTATATTCACCGCAGCATTATCCACAATAGACAGGATATAGGAGCAAATTAATTGCTCATCAATACATGATGGATAAAGAAATTGTGTTTATATAATTTTTATATCTACCCATCTTAAGTACAGATTTATCTATATGTATATTTATACACACGCACTTTATATATATATATGAGCTATATATATATATACACACACATAAAAATAAAATGGGTTTTTACTCAGCTCTAAAAAGAATAAGTTCTTGCCTTTTGCAACAAATGGGTTGATCAAGAGGGTAATATGCTAAGTCAAATAAGTCAGGAAGTGAATGACAATGCTGAATGATTTTATTCATATTTGAATTTTAAACAAATGAACATAAAAACACAGATATGGAGTTATACATATAGAAAGAAACAGGTTGTTCACAAGAAGGAGGGAAATGGGGTGAGAAAAAGAAAAGTTGAAAAAATTAAGAGAGAAAATTTTCCAGTTGCAAATTAAATGAGTCAGGGACAAGAAATGAACTGTATGGGGAATAGCCAAAAACTATTAAATATCTTTAAATAGCAACATATCACAACTAGATATATTTGGTGATCTGTATGAAATATATTAAATACAGCAAACAGTATGTTGTGAAAGAGAAACTAACACAGTGTTATAGATTAATGTACACTTCAATAACAAACAAACATACACATAGAAAAAAATTAGATTTGTAGTGAACAGAGGCAGGGGTTGGGAAAGTAGGATTTGATTAATGAACTCAAAAGCTATAAATATCCAGCTGTAAAAGAATCGTGTTCTAGGGATACCCCATAGTAACATGAAAATTACAGTTAATACTGCTTTATGATCAATATCATTGTTGTTAAGAGAGTAGACCATAATTTTTCTCATCACAACCAAAAGACAAATTGTATTTCCTTAAAATTGCATCTAAATGAGATAAAGAATTCTCCCTAAAATTGCTATGATATTTATCTCATGACACTTGTAAATCAAATCACTATCCTGTTCACCTAAACTTACACAATGTTTTATGCCTATTATATCTCAATAAAAGTGGAAGAAAAAATGGAAAGTCAATGGTCACTTTTTCCCTTGTCATTTCTCATGATTCTTTTTGCAGCAAGTAATCTTTAGTCATGATATATTATCCTAGTTAAAGATACTAATAAATAAGTGATTCTAATAAATTATACATAAAGATACTAATAAAAATAGTGTTTTAAAATGCCTAAATCTTTCTTCATGTTAACAGCCCAATGCTTCTGTAGGCAACAAAATTTCACTTTGTGTATTCATCTGAGATTAGGGAATGGATACAAATATTAATCCTGGCTGCTTTTGCTGTGAGTGATAAAGTTCACTGTCTCAGACCAAAAGTCTCATCTCCACGAGAGCATCTGTAAAATATGAAAATGCTAGGTTGCTAAAAATCTAAGCATGTTTAAATCTCAGAACTCCTACAATTCTTAACTGTTTTGCAAAGGGAAAGCAATACTGACAAAGACTTGATTTTGGATAACAATGCGCTGTTTTCTCATGGTTGCATAAGGGAATGTGAGGATAATCCCTGAGATCAACAACAAACATTCTGGCTCAAGTGCTGGACAAAGAGCTGTAAAGGTTCTGCATTTTTAGGACTGAGGACTGCTTTCAAAATGATGACTATGCTCACTTTAATCCAGGTAGTCCAAGGAAAGAAATGTTATTGTAATTTGTAGCTTAAAAGAAATAAATCAGTGGTTCAGTCCATATAAATCAGTCAAGGGGTGTTCAAAGAAAAAATAAGTTGTGTCAACAATGAGAATTAAAAGAAAACAAAGTAGACACAAACTTAAATTATGAAGGACACACAGTCCTGTGCTGGGCTCTGGGGACTGGTGAATATATATGCCTCTGTCCAATTCAAGGTTTCAGTGGCTTGGCCCTAGCATTAGCTTGGGATTCAATGAACAGGTAACAATTAGTATACTGGGAGAAATATAATCTACCTCTCCCTGATCGGAAGAAAATCTGGTGGCAAAATGAAACTCTTAATTCACAGAGATTCTGCCAGAAGCAGAGGAATATTTCACTGATGACTCAACTAAGATAAACTTAGTTACTGCTTAACAGTCCAACTTCACACACACACACACACACAGTGATAGACAGATTTGTAGTATTTAGTGGGAAGAATTCAGTGGTCAGAGCTCAGAGAATAGTTTTCACACACCAGACAACTTTTGTACATTTGCCAATACTCTAGGTTTTCCCAGGTAGAGAACTACACATGGACAAACAAACAATATTCTTCTTTAGGAATTCTAATTTTTAAAGTAAAGTGTAGCTTTTGACTTATCAGTATAGAACCTTGTTATGATGATCACAGTAAGACCCACTGTGTGATAAGAGAGCTCGAAACTAGCTGTGAACCAGCCCAACTGAAACCCAGACTGCTAATGTAAGCAAAAAATAGTCACCATCATAGTTGAGCTGACAAACATAAAAGCTTGATGTTTCTGTTTTAGGAACAACCACTGCTGTCCAGACACAGATCTCCTGCTGCAAGTGGGCTCCTTTCTTCTCTTGGTAAAATCATATTGGTGGGATGTTGCTAGAGCTTAACCTGACCCATTTGCCCATTCTCCAGATTATCAAAGGCTTTCTTCACAATTGGTGACACTTTTTCAGTATTCAGTGTTGCCATTCCAGTCTTATCAGCTGACACTGGCTGCATGGTTGTGAGCAGAAGCCTTAGGCTCCCTGACCTTGCCTACAATTTTCCAGCATTTCAGGGCAATTCACATTCTGAAAATGTTCACCATTTATTTTAAATTAATGGGAAATAGTCAAAGTCTTCCATGAAAATTTTATATTT
Organism: Vicugna pacos; assembly: GCF_048564905.1. Taxonomy (NCBI): domain Eukaryota; kingdom Metazoa; phylum Chordata; class Mammalia; order Artiodactyla; family Camelidae; genus Vicugna; species Vicugna pacos. The sequence continues at coordinate 62,984,647 of NW_027328741.1, read as the reverse complement.
CCTAATATCTGTATAAATTTGGTATTCTTGCAGTTGGACAAATTTTTAATACTACCACCCTCACCTCTTTTTAGTCCACACATTTTAGGTTACAATTTGGTTACTGAACACAACCACTCCAACCAAGGGACTATTACCTCTTAGATACTGCCTGTGTGAAGATTAGAAGGGGCACAATTTATGTGGGATGTATAATCCTGCATTAAATGTTTGCAATGACACTGTCTCTTCTGGATAAAGCTCTGATTCTAAGAAGTAAATTAATTAGAAGGCAGTATATTTTTTGGTATGGGGAAGAGAATCAGCTACTTATGGGTGGGCAGGTGATGAAGAGACAGGAAATAATCCAGCAAATGAGAATTGAATGCTTTAGGCCACTGGAGGCATGAATTAAGAAGAAAATAATACTTTGTCTCCTTTACCTACCTCGAATTACTGTCTTGAGTGACTAGTCCTTGGGCTATGAAAAGAGCTAGTTTGTGGTGAAGAGTAAAGACAATAATGAAATAGTTTGAAAACCATGAGAGATTTGCTGTCTCAGGAAAGTAGATTATGCTTAAAGTCAACATGTATTTTTCATTCACTAAATACTAAAATGCATCCTGTGGCATGTGCTGTGCTTACTGTGTTGGTATCCAAGTTAGACAAGGAAAGGGGGATAGACAGAAAACATCTGGAGGAGGTGGTTTCTGTGCTGAGACTGGGAAAGTCTAATTAGGTAATAGGAGAACATAAGTTCAAGGATTAGCTGGAGCAAAATTTGCGAGGTTGGAGCTTACATATATGACAAGCATTTTCCTGGATGTATCTCCAGATACAGTGAAACATAAACATATGCCAAGGTAGTCAGATGCCAGATTTATAAACGAATGACTTAACTAAGTTCAGTTTGTGTGCATAGAGTTGGAAAGGCATTAAGAGCCACCCTGAGGATGTAAGTTTGTCCTTGGTTGGAAATAAAAGCAACATAAGGTATTGACTAGAAATTATAGCATAGAATATTTAGGGCAGGAAATGAAAGCACCAATTGGAATGCTTTGAGAACAGCACAAAGAAGACCATAGATAAAATTACTTCTTAATTTCTTCCACATGCTAAATGTACCATCTGAGACTATATCATGTGACCTTCATGATTCCAGGGATGACATAATAGAGACCATGTTCCCTGGGCCGGTTCCTGCATTATCTTCTGTTCCAACCTATCCGAACTTAACACTTTTCATACTTTCCAGGATGAACCAGAAACCACTAATAACTTTCCCTCTCTCCATGTTTTAGTCTTTTTCCAAATTCTTCCATTTTCTCTTCCTGCTTACAAGAAATTATTTAAATTTACTCCCATATTGTTCCATCAAGTGATCATATCAATCAAATATCTCTTTTTCTTTAAATGATATCATAGACTCCCGTTTAACTCTTTATTTTAAAAAAAATATCGAAAATACAGGTAAACATGTATGTTTATCGTTCAAATAAGAAAATTGCATATAGTTGTCGGCATTTGCCACCATCAATATTAATCTTTGTTATCCTGCATAATATGGTAGTCCTCTGGTATATAAGTTGTGTTTAGGATTACGTTCATAAAATGAAGATGGCTGATGAGCTGGCCTTGAAAGAGAGGTAGCTGATGTATCAGCTATCAATGTCACTGGTAACCATGGTTTGCTCCCTGGTTGAAGTTGAGAAAAACGACCGTCATTGGCAGATATGTTGTGATATCTATATGGAAAATTAGAAGGCTCCACCATTAGTCAAACATGATTGCTCAGTATGGGAGACAAGGTACTGTACTGAGAAGTAGATATTGTAAATGTAATGAAGTTCACAACACGGCCATTTGCTTCAGTGTAGCTGCTTTGAGAGTGCCTGTGGGCAGTGTTCAACTGATTTAAAAAAGCACATTGATCCATTGCAATATTGTTCTGGTGATCTAACTGACATTGAAAATGGAGGAGAAAAATCACCTCTGATCAAGGTAGTTGTATCACCTATTATGTGGCTAGAAGAGGGCTTCCTTATTAGAGGCATGTTTAAATTTGCAGAAAGTAAAAATGCACTTTCTCCTCTAGTGTCAACCAGAAAATCAAAATTATCATTATGCACGTTACCCCCTGCTTTAACGTGCTTCGTTTTGAAATCTTCAGCCAATGAAGATACCAGAGAGACATTTTTAATCCCAATTCTTCTTTTTATTCTCACTAAAAGCTGGGGACAGCCTCGTTTAAGATTTGGATTATGGCAGAGCTGCAGCTACAACCAAAAGAGAAAGATTTTAGTAATATTTTAAACCAAAATACAAGACTAAATTAAGCCTAACCTACAAAACCTCAGATTTCACGTTTACTATGCTGAGATAATATCATCAAAATATGCACATTGCTGACTATGTTTTGAAATTCCTTATTTGGAATATGCACATTTAAATAGTATTTAAGTATTCAAATTTAAGAAGCTAGCATTTGCAGTAACGGTGAAAGCCACTTTTTAAAAGCGGCTTTAATACCTTTATTTAGATTTCTCGTAAGATTCCTAGTTGCTAGGAAAGTTTCACACAATCTTGAATACTTAAGGCTCTGTCCTCATTTTTTGAAAAAATAAAGAATTTTAGCATTTGTAGTTTTATACAGTTTTCAAACTCTAGATTTACATTTACATTACCATAGATCGATGTACAAAATAAAATTTTATATATAAGTTACCAAGTCGTAACTACAATTACTGAATACCTTGCTTAAAAGAGAGACTTCTTTTTCTTCTGCTAGAAAGTCAGCTAGACAAGCAGATCTTTAAAAATTCTGCTGCACTTTCCTAAACTTATAAATGTTAAGCTGTCTAACTAAACTTTTCATACTTCCAGTTTCAAATACTCTGAAAGGGGACTTTCTTTCCAAAACTTCCTTCTTTAAGACAACTTCATCAATCACTATGGAAGTTTCATTATCATCCCACCAGTTGGATTTAAATTGATAACTCCCAACCATTTTCCAGATTTTTCTTGGAAATGTCAGAGAACGAAAATCATTATCTTCATCTGGCTCAGAGACACAATATGTGTAACATGGACTTTTAAACAAGGATTCTTCAGACAAATTCTGAAAATCACTTACTTCAATCATAGACCTCAAGACAAGTCCCCAGAGATTGTTGGATCAAACAATACAGATCTTCCGGAGTTTCCTGAACCAGTTGGTCCATCATTATGAGACCTATCTTGAAATTCTGAAGAAATATTTGCCATCTCAAATAACTTTTTCTACAGCTACTTTTCTAATCTGAATGATTTTGAGCACTGCAGCTTCATATGCTGCTCTGGCAGGCCTGCACAGATAAACTACTAGGCCATCACAATGGTTCTCAACTTGAGTAGATGTGACATCACATAACGACTGGTCTCCTAGCAAGTCAAGTGTAACATCCAGCCAGTGTTTACTTCTCATTCATCCAGTTAAAATGAAACATATAGGATGCCTTTTTTTATAGTGTGATCTGCAATTATTACCCCAAGAAAATCTTTTTAAATAATTAATGCTGGGGTCTATGAAATAAAACAAATCTCCATACTTTTGTACACAAATTTATACAACATTGATGAACAGAGTATAAATAATGCACAAAATATATAAAATAATTTTAAAGTTATGGAATTTTAAGTGAAATTTGTGTAAAACCTCTGCAGGAAATGTATACCTATTTCATTATAATTAGTAAGGTGAAACTTTATTTGATTTGGAAATGGAAGTAGTTATTTAACTGTTTACTTTACAAGAAGTAGCTCTTTATTCAAAACATGAGCAGAATACATATCAGTGTATTTGGTATGTTTTAGAATAAATGATAAATATTTATGAAATAAAACTAGATTAAAATAATGAATCAAATTTAAGAAATCCCAAAGGGGTAATTTTTGTATGAAAATATAATTTAGTGCTGTAAGTAAAACAAATGTAATTTAGTATTCTACTTTAAAATTACAAAAGAGAAATTATTAAGGTATTCTTATAAAAGTTTACTTTTGCCATTCTTTCACTCAGAGGTTTTTCAGTCCCTCAAAGTAATAAATTTTCTTCTCATCATTATAGTCCATGCTCTTGCGACTTCTCTTAAGTGTTCCAAAATGATGTTGATATATAAACTTATACAGAAGATCATGGGTTCAAAAATCAGTGCCTCCATTAAGGGGCAAATAAACAATCAAAAACAAAGAAATAACATTATATGTGGGATGGGGTTTAAAAGACCAAATAATGCATTTTAGGAAGCAATATGTTTCTCATCCTGAAAGAGTTGGCATTGTTAGTATAATGCAGCATTTTAAGGCAAGTGTTTTGTACACTTATTGTTAATAATAGCTAGGTTCTGTATCAGTGAACTGTAGTAAAGCCAGTTCTACCAAAATTGTATTCTTTATTTAGACATAAATTCCACTAAACATAAGCCAAATTCAAAATGAGAGATAAAATTTTTAAATAAATAAATGTTCACTCAAGCTACTATGTAAATTTTTCCTTCAGTATGTGTATATTCCATTCTAAGTAAATATTAGGAAGCTGAAGTCATGGCATATTATAAGTATTATAAAGTATAGTTAAGTTGAATTTAGTCCTGATTCTTAATTTTATTTAACATATGCAAATCAATAAATGTGATACCATCCGTTAAATAAAGAATTCAAAAATAAAAATCTCAAAATATGTAGGAAAATTATTCAAGGATCTGATCTTAACTTTTTTATAAAAATTTTTTCAACAAATTTGCTGTAGACAGAACATGACTAAACATAGTAAAATCCGTATATGAAAAACCAATGACTAACATCAAGTTCAATGTTAACATACAGGAAGGTTTTTCTCTGGTACAGTAATAAGAAAAAATAGCTCATACAAACAAGTCCTATATTACACTACTAGAAGTTCTAGCCAGAACAACTAGTCAAGAAAAAATATAAAAGTCATTCAACTTGTGAGCAAGCAGTAAAATTTTTATAGATGACATAATTATACATAGTTAGAAAACTGCACACACACTGCCAGTGACTGTGAGAAATAATGAACAAACTTAGTAAACTTGCTGTATACAAAATCAATATACAAATATCCATTGCATTTTTATATAGTAACAACACATTATCAGGAAGAGAAATTAGGAAATCAATTGTGTGTAAATTTATACAAAAAAGAATAAAATAGGAATACATTTGATAAGTTAAATAAAAGATCTAAACATAGATCTATAAATTACAGGTGGAAAAATATAAGTAAACATAATAAATAAAAGATATTCTGTGCTTAATGATTGTATACAATGTGAGGAAATACTCTAATCTATCTTTCAATTGTTCAGCCTCCCCAGCAATGCTTATTGAGGAGAATCTCTTTTCTTCATTTAATACTCTTGCTTCTTTTTTCATAGGTTAATTTATCATAGGTGAGAGGGATTATATCTGGTTGCTCTATTCTCTTCTATTGATTGGTGTCAGTTTTTGAGCCAGTATCATGTTGTTTAAATTACTAAAGTTTTGTAGGACTGTTTAACAACACAGAAATTTACAATATTATATTCAATACTCTTTTTCAAGATTATTTTGGCAACTAAGATCTTTGTGGTTGCATATAAATTTTGAAATTATTTCTTCTATTTAATTTAAAAATCTCATGGTTATTTTGACATGAATCACATTAAATGTAGATTCCTTTGGGTAGTATGGTTGTTTCAACCACACTGTTTCACATCATTAACATAAGAGATCTTTTCATTTCTTTGGATCAATTTTAATTTCCTTCATCTATGTTTTCTATTTTTTAAAGTATAGGTTTTCCCTGTATTTGTTAACTTCATTTGTAGGTATTCTTTACATATATATAATTATATATATTTTATTTTTAAACATGTTCCTCACACAAATACAACAGGCAGAAGGCAGTGGCAAGACATATTCAAAGTCCAGAATGAAAGAAATCTGTTATCTAAGATAAGATATCAAGCAAGGCTAAACTTTAGAATAGAAGGAGAGAAAAATAATCTCCACACAAGCAAATACTAAAAGAATTTAGCAACAGAAAAAGACATAATGAAACATCTCCTCAAAAAATAAAGAAGCAGGATGCTATAGAAAGAGAAAGGCATAATTAGAAAGGCAAAAGCTACAATGACTTACAACAGAATAATAATGATATTGTAAAACAGGACGTCAAAATTTTTAAGTTTAAATTTAAAATTTAGATAGTGAAACAGGACAATACAGATTATTTTCTTCTTATTTCTGTTCTCTGTATGATGCATTTAAATTTATATTCCTTTCAGTTATTATAAAAATATATAGTAACGGGTCAATATACATACAAAACAGGGTAACAATAAGTCAACATCTTACAATGAAGTCACAAAGCTAGAAAAAAACCAAGATAATAAAAGAAAACTTATAAAGCCACAAAAAGAAAAAGAAATGAATAAAAAGGTAATACAAAATCAACTGGAAAATTAAGTTCAAAATGGAAATAAACACTAGTTTATCAATAATTGTTACAAATGTTAATGGACTTAGTGCTTCAATCGAAAGATGTATATTGTCAGATGGGATAATATAACAAGACCCTACATTACGAAGCATACAAGAGACCCACTTTAGAAAGAGGAACACACATCAATTGAAAGTCAGAAAATGGAAAAATACATTCCATGCAAATGTACATGACAAGAAAGGAGGACTAGCAGTACTGACTTCAAACAAAATAGACTTTACAAGAAAGGCCATAGAGAAAGATAAACAAGGACATGATATAATGATTAAAGAGCAATACAAAATGATGGTTTTATACTCATTACTATATATGCACTCAATATAAGAGCACATAAGTACATAAAGTAAATACTAATAGATAAAAAGGGAGAAATTGATGGGAACACAATCACAGTAGGACACTATAACTCCCCATTACCATCACTAGACTGGTCTTTCAGACAGAAAATTAATAAGGGAACAAAGATACAAAAAGATACGATAAAATAATTGGATTTGATTGATAGTTTCAATACACTACTTATCCCCAAAACAGAATATACATTCTTTTCCAGTGCACAAGGAACATTTTCTAGGAATGTTTATGTACTAAGGCACAGAAGAAGCCTAATCAAATTTAAGAAGTTAAAAAAGATTTCAAGCATCTTTTCTGAGTATAATAACATGAAACTAGAAATGAATCACAGAAAAACAGGGAGATAAAATGACAGCATGTAAATTAATAAACATGGTACTAAAACAAGGGGGGTAGGTGATGAATTAAAAGAAGAAATTAAAAAATATCTTGAGAAATATGACACAACACTACACAAAGTATATGGAATATAGTTGAAGCAGGCTTAAGAGGGAAGTTCACAGTGACAAGGTCCGCCTCAAATTAGAAGAGCAATTTCAAATAACTAATCTAATATTCTATGTAAACTAATCATGAAGAGAAGAACAAACAAAATGAAAAGTCAGCAGAAAGCGGGAAAATAAAGAGCAAGGGAGAAAGATTTGAAATAAGATTAAAAATAGAAAAAATCAATCAAACTGTTTTTTGAAACAGTCAACAAAATTGACAAAACTCAGGACAGGCTCACCAACAAGAAAAGAGAGAGAACACAAATAACACACATAGTGAAAATGGGGAAACTACAAAGAGTACATAAAATTTGCAAAAAACCATAAGGGTATACCATGAGCAACTGCATGGAAACAAACTGGATAATCTAGAAGAAATGGAGAAGTTTCTGGAAACATTCGGCCCACCATTATTGTATCAAAAGAAATTGACCATTTGAACAGACAAATCACCAGAAATGGAATAGAATTATCAGTAAAATAAAAAAAAATCTCTGCAAACAAATATTCAGACCCAAATACCTTCACTGGGGAATTTGACCAAACATACAACGAAAAATCCATACCAATCCTCCTCAAACACTTCCAAAAGATTCATATGGAGAGAGTACTCCCAAACTCACACCATAAGGCCAACATCAAACTGAAAATAAAACCAGACAAACACACTACCTAAAAAGAAAACTATAGGCCAATATCATTGATAAACATAGATGTTAAAGTCCTTAGGAAATTATTAACAAACAGAATCCAACAGCATGTAAAAAAAAGATCATACACCATGATCAAGTTAGGTTCATCCCAGGAACACAAGGATGGTGTAACATATGCAAATCAATCAATCATTTGTGATACACCATATCAACAAAAGAGAGACAAAAAACCACATGATAATCACAGTAGATGCAGAAAAATCATTTGATAACATTTAACACCTATCTGCAAAAGAAGTTCTTATCACAGTGGGTAAAGAGGGACCATATCTCAACATAATAATAGCTATTTATGACAAATATATAGCCAGCAAAATATTCAATGGTGAAAAACAGAAACCCTTCTCACAAAAACCTGAGACAATACAAGGTTGCCCATTCTCACAATTTCAATTCAATATAGTCTTGGAAGTCCTAACCAGAACGATCAGTCAAGAAAATTTGATTTCCGATCAAATTATGCAAAACATTTCTTTTTAGGACTGAAACAAATGATCCTAAGATATACATAGAGTCATAAAAAAACCATAGTTACAAAAGCAATATTGAAGTAAAAGAAAGATGCTGGAGGAATACCCCATTAGTTCTCCATACACTATGGCAGAGCTACAATAATGAAAATGACATGACATTGGTAATAAAACAGGCATATGGACCAATGGAACAGAATAGAGACCCTAGGAATAAATCTACAGGCCTATGTTCCATTAATCTTTGACAGACTAGCTAGGAATATGACAGAGAAAAGACCATCTCTTCACCAAATGGTTTTAGGAAAACTGGATAGCAGCATCAAAGCAATGGAGTTAGAACAATCATTCACTCCGTACACAAGAATAAACTCAAAATATCTAGAAGACTTAAATATAAGTAAGACACAGTAAATCTCCTAGAAGAAAACACAGGCAAAACACTCTGAGATAAATCTCAGCAATGATCTCCTAGAACAGCCTACCCAGGGAAGGGATGTAAGAGCAAAATTAATAAATTGGATCAAATAAAACTTATAGGCTTTTGCACAGCAAAAGGAACCATAAACAAAGCAAAATGACAACCTGCAGGATTAAAGAAAATATTTAGAAGTGATGCAACTGACAAAGTCTTAATTTCCAAAATATAAAGAGTTTATACAACCTAATAATAATAAAAAAAACACCAAGAAACCCAATCTGAAAATGGGAAGAATCCCTAAACTAGCAATTCTCTAAAAGAGATGTTCAAATGCCACACAGATATATGAATAAAGAAAAAAAAATGGTCATTATCATTATCAGAGGAGGGCAATTCAAAACTATAATGAAGAATTACTTCCCAGTAGTCACAGTGGTTATCATTTAAAAGTCCACAAACAATAAATGCTGGGGAAGCTGTGGAGAAAGGGAAACTTCCTACACAGTTGGTAGGAATGTAGTTTGGTGCAGTCATTTTGGAAACCAGGATGGGGATTCAGCAAAAGAATAAAAATAAACTTAACATACGATCCAGCAATCCCACTTCTGGGTATATATCAAAGGGAACCCTATTTCAAAAAGACACGTGCACCCCAATGTCCTTAGCAGTGCAGTATACAAAAGCCAAAATATGGAAGCAACATAATTGCCCAACAACAGATGACAGTATACAGAATTTATGCCATATTTGCACAATGGAATAATATTCTGCAATAAAAATGATAAAACAATGACATTTGCAGCAAAAAAGATGTCCCAAACATGTGTCATTCTAATTGAAGTTAGCCAGAAATAGAAAGAAATATAATGCATGATATTACACATGAAGAAGCTTTAAAAAATATATGTATGGGAACACTATGATTTCATCTACAAAACTGAAACATACTCGCAGATCTTCTAAACAATTTTAGATTACTGTGGAAATGGGCTTCGAGAGGATATATTTGGGAGCTGTAGATTTATAAATGTTATCCACTGTATATAAAAAATGATGTTTTCAAAGTTTCTTTTGTATGACACAGGCCATTATGTTAAATATCGTGAAGTAACGTTTTATAGGCATAGAATTATATGTGTGTATGGGCACACTATGCTATACACCACAGATTGACACATTGTAAATGACATATTTCATTGATAAATAAATTAATAAATATGTAAATAGATAAATAAATAAATAAATATATTATATTTAATAATAAAAGAAATATAAAGATTCACACTACTTAACTTTACACATCAAGAATCTAGGAGAAAACAGAAAGAATAAAGAAGAAAATTGAATCAATGAGAGTAAGGCAAATAATAAGAGAAACAATTAAAAATATAAAAAAAAACCAAAGTCTGTTTCTTTTAAACATAAAGTGGACAAACGTTTAGGTTGACTAAGAAAATAAAATCTCAAATAAAATTAGAAATAATAGAGAAGATATTACCACTGATGTAGAGATGCATAGCGTCATAAGAAATTAACACTCGCCAAAGATTTGAATGACCTAGAATAAAAGACAAATTCTCAGAAACATATGTCTTCCAATACTGATTCAATAAGAAATTAGAAAGTTAAATATAGCAAAAGTGTGTATGAGTAAATCAGTAATCCAAACCTCCCAAACCAGAAAACATTTACAAGATGACTTTGCTGGTGAAATCTGTGATACATTTGAAGACAATTTTTCACCAATTCTTCCAAAAATCTTCCAAGAATTTCAAGGGGGTGAAAGATTCCAAAGTTATTTTATGATGCCAGATTTATTTGCATAACAATGCAAGAAAGTACATTAGATGCAAAATATGGAATATTATCCCTGATGAACATATGTGCCAAAATTCTCATCAAAAGAGGAAAGTCAATTCAACAACACATTAATGTATCATGCACATACAATGAGTAAAGGGACTTATCCCTGGGTTTAAAGATACTTCAAAATATTCAGATCAATATAGGTGACATGCCACACTTACAGAATGAGAAATAAAACTCACATAATAATTTCAATAGGTGCAAAAAGAGCATTGTATATAATGCAACATCCTTTTAAAATACTCCCAACAAATTACATTAACACTGTCAGTGGCACGATATCATATACAGACAAACACTGTGTGGCCAGAAGAGGAGCAGTTCTCTTTTTATTGATTCCTAGGAAAAGGGTTTATGTAGGACATGCACAATGCCTCATATATCATCTAAGTTATAACAATGTTAATAATCTTAAGCTATTTATGTCCCCATGATCCTGCAGTAAGCACAGGATGTTAAATGATCAAGGATTGTTTTAAAGTTCATCACGGAACTTCATTAAGTAGGCCATCTCTTATCCAGCCGGCTGTGCCTGTCTTAGGTTGTCCTCCTCTGAGGATCTTACCCAGCATGGGCTATCTAGCCATCCATACTGGATACATTGTGCAGGCCACTTCTTATCCAGCCTGGATATGTGACATTCCTCACAGCTTGTTTATCAGTTCAGCCCATGGGCTTATTCTTTAGAGCCTTCAGACAGGAACCTGCAAACCCAACATCCCTTGACCGAAAAATGGATGAAGAAAATTTGATGTACATATGCAATGGAATCAATACTTTGCATTCCTATAAAAAGTGTCCATGGTGTTCCTTTTTCTCTACAATCTCACCAACATATGTTTCTTTTCTTTTTGATGAGAAATTTCTGACAATTTTGAAGTCTTGTCTCATTTTTGGTTTATGACTTTCCTAATAATTGATAACTCTGAACATATTTTCATGTGTCATTTAGGCATCTGTAAGTTTTCTACAGATAATTGATTGAGATCTATCTATTCAGTTCTTACGTACTTTTTTAATTGGATTGTTTGTTCTTTTATTGGTGTTGTGGGGTAAGAGTTTGCCATATATTTGGATATTAACAATTGATTGGAAAATATCACATGCAAACATATTCTCCCAATATGTTGGTTGACTTTTCATTTTATTGATCATTTCTTATGCAGTGTAAATCTGTTTAGAGTGATACAATCATATTTTGTTAGATTTCCCTCTGCTTCCCTTGCCAGAGGAGATATATGTAGAATCAATTTCAGTCCAATGTCAGAGTGTGCTTCTTATGTTTTACCCTAGGATACTTTGTTTTCAGGTTTTATGCTTTATATGCCCTGGAGTGGGATTGCTGAGTCATATGATAGGTCTATTTTAATTATTTAAAGGAACATCCATACTGTTTCCAAAGTGCTTGCACCAATTTTCATTCCCACCAACACCGTTGGAGAGTCCCTTTTTCTCCACAACTTCCACAGTCTTTATTATTTGTAGACATTTTGATGACAGCCCTTCTGACTAGTGTGAGGTAAAACATTATTTTATTTTTGTGTTGCATTTGTATAATGATTAGCTATGTGAGCATGTTTTTATGTTTCTGATTGTCATCTGTGTGTGTTTTTTAGAGAATTCTCTTCTGCTCATTTTCTGGCTGAGTAGATTATAGATTTTTGAAATGGAGTTTTATGAACGATTTGTGTATTTTAGAAATTAGCCTCTTGTTAATTGCATTGTTTTCTAATGTTTTCTCCCATTAGGAATTTCATCTTTTCATATTGTTTATTTTGCTATGAAGAAGGTTTTAAGTTTAATTAGGACCTATTTGTTTGTTTTGCTTTTATTGTTTTCAGCATGGGAGATTGACATATGAAAAATTCGCTACAATTTATGTCTTGTTTTGCCTATGTTAGTTTCCAGGAGTTTTATTTTGTCATGTATTATATTCAGATATTTCAAGCATTTTGAGTTTATTTTTGTACAGTGTGATGGAGTGTTCTAATTTCATTGATTTACATGTAGATGCCTTGCTTTCTCGACATCACTTGCTGAAGACTGTCTTTTCAGCATTGTATATTTTTGTTTCCTTTGTCATAGTTCAGTTGACCATGGTTGTGATGTTTTATTTCTACCTTGTATTCTGTTCCAGTGATATAGATGTTTGTTCGTTTTCCAGTATTGTGCTATTTTGATTACTGTTTTCGTAATATAGTCTGATATCTGGGAGGTTATTGGGTTATGGCTCCAAATTTGTTCTTTTTCCTCATTGTTCCTTTGGCAGTTCTGGTACATTTGCAGTTACATACAAATCTTAGGACTGTTTTAATTTCTGTGGAAAATATCATGTAGTTCGAACTGCATCAATTTATATCTGTGGACATCATTTTTTGTATGTATATTTTAACAATATTAATTCCTCTAAATTAAGACCTTGAGATTTCTTTCCATTTCTAGGCATCATCTTCAAATATATTTATCAGTCTCCTATAGATTTTACTATCTTGGTTTTTCCATAGGTTTTTCATTTTTGATATGATTTCATATGGATTTTTTAAAATTATGGAATATTTCTTTGTTAGGGTAAAGAAATGTGACAGTTTTTGTATATTAATCATGAATCATGCTACTTTGCTAAATGTCTTTATTAGTTTTATTTGTTTTCGTGTGGTGAATCTTTAGGGTTCTCTATATATATTATCATGTCATCTAAAATAATAACAGTTTTACTTCATTCAATCCAACTTGAATAACATATTTTTCTTGTCTGATTGCTGTTGCTAGGACTTCCCATACTGTGTTTAATAGAAATGGTGAGAGTGGGCATCCTTTTCTTATTCCTTAATTTGGCTTTCAGTTATTCACTTTTGCATATTATGTTGTCTGTGTGTCTGTTATTAATGACTCATTTACGTTGAGATATTTTTCCTGAATCCTGCTTTTGTTAGAGGTTTCTGTTGTTGTTCTTTCTGTTGTTTTTTGTTATTGCTGTTGTTGCTGCTTTTTAATGAATAAAAGTTGAAGTTTGTGAAATGCTTTTGATGGATTTATTGGGATGATCATTTCATTTTCCCTTTTTCTTTTGTTAATGTGGTGTATCGAACTGATTGATTTCATGTATGTTCCACCTCTCTTATTACCCTGCAATAAATTAAAGTTGATCATGTTGTATAATTCATTTTAATTATTGCTGGATTTAGTTTGCTAATAATATTTTTTAGAATTTTTGCATCTATGTCAATCAAAGATATTGGCTTGAAATTTTATATGCCTGTAGTTTGTTTGTTGGCTTTGCTATCAGGGTGATGAAAGTTTCATAGAAATAATTTGTGAGTTTCCCACATCTTCACTATTTTTGAATAGTGTGAAGATTATAAGTTCTGCTTTGAATTTTTGTACAGTGTTCCATGGGAGCTGTTTAAATCTGCACTAACGTTTAACGATTTTTTAAATGCAGATTGTTTCTTTCTTCTAATAAACAGTTTGTTCAAATTATTTGTTTCTCCTTATCCCTGTCTCTTTCTAGACATTTCTCTATTTCTTCTAAGTTGTCCAGTTCATTGTCATATAAGTGTTGACAAAATGATCCCCTTTTTGTATATCTGAGGGAACAATTGTTATTTCTCCATATTTATTTCTGACTTTATTTCTTTGGATCAATTCTCTTTTCTTCATGATGCATCTGGATAGAGGATTTTTGATTTTGCTTATCTTAAAAAGACAACAAAAACAAAATTTAGGTTTTACTACTCTTTTGCATAGTTGTTTATCTCTCTAATTTATATTTATACATGTAATATTTAGGTTCATGTTTTTTTCTTTTTTAACTTTTTTTATGGATTTTTAATCATTTTACAAAGGTGTCTCAAATTCCATTGTAGAGCATAAATTTTTAGTTACAATGAACTTATATACATTTCTTGTACCATTTTTTCCCCTGTGAGCTGCCTTAAGATCTTTTATATATTTCCCTGTGCTATACAGTACTGTCCTGTTTATCTATTTTAGAATTTTGAAGTCCCAGACTATCTATTCCCACACCCCACCCACTTGGCAACTAAAATTTTGTATTCTCTGCCTGCGAGTCTATTTCTGTTTTGTATTTATGAGTTTTTTGTTTGGTTTGGTTTTGTTTTTAGATACCACACATGAGCCTTCTCATATGATATTTTTCTTTCTCTTTCTGGCTTACTTCACATAGACTGATTTTCTCCAGGAGCATCCATGTTGCTGAAAATGGCATTATGTTATCAGTTTATAAGACTGACTACTATTCCATTGTATAAATATACCACCTCTTCTTTATCCAGTCAACTGTCGATGGACATTTAGGGTGTTTCCATGTCTTGGCTATTGTAAATAATGCTGGCTATGAACATTGGGGTGCAGGTATCTTCCTGAAGTCGGGTTCCTTCTGGATTTATGCCCAGGAGCGCGATTCTTGTGTTATATGGTATGACTATCCTAGGCTTTTGAGGAATCTCCATCCTGTTTTCCACAGTGGCTGCACCAAACTTCATTGCCACCAGCAATGAAGGACGGTTAACTTTACTTCACATCCTCTCCAGCATTTATCATTTGTGGATTTTTCAATGATGGCCATTCTGACTGGTGTGAGGTGATACCTCATTGTAGTTTTGATTTGCATTTCTCTGATAATAAGTGATATTGAGCATTTTCTGATGTGTCTTTTGATCATTTGTATGTCTTCCTTGGAGAATCGCTTGTTCAGGTCTTCTGCCCAATTTTGAATTGGGTTGTTTATTTTTTCTTATTCAGTTAGATGAGCTGCTTATATACTCTGGAGATCAAGTCTTTGACGGTTTCATATACAATTTTTTTCCCATTCCGTAGGTTGACTTTTTGTTTTACTTACGGTTTCTTTACTGTGCAGAAGCTTGTATGTTTCATTAGGTCTCATTTGTTTATTCTTGGTTTTATTTATTCTACGAGAAAATTTTCAAGACTTATGTCAGATAATATTTTGCCTAAGTTTTTCTCAAGGAGGTTTATTGTATTTTGACTTATGTTTAAGTCTTTGATCCATTCTGATTATATTTCTGTGTGTAGTGTTCTAGCTTCATTGTGAGTGTTCTAGCTCCATTGATTTACATGCTGCTGTCCAGTTCTCCAAACACCAGTTGCTGAAGAGACTATCTCTTTTCCATTGTAATTTCTTGCCTCCTTTGTCTAAGATTAATTGACCAAACGTTTTTGGGATCATTTCTAGGCTCTTTATACTGTGCCATTGGCCTATATGTATGTTTATCTACCAATACAGTGTTGTCATGTTGACTATAGCTCTATAGTATTATCTGAATCATTAGCATAAAGAAATGCCACAGATATTTGAACCTTAATCTTGTAACCTGCTACCTTGCTGAATTCTTTGATCAGCTGTAGTAATTTCATTCTGGATCTTGTAATGGTTTTCTATAAATAGTAACATATTATCTGCATATAGTTAGACTTTTATCTCTTCCTTTCAAATTTTCATCCCTTTTACTTCTCTCTCTTGTTTGATTGCTGTGGCTTGGACTTCCAAGACTATCTTGAGTAGGAGTCATGATGGTGTGCATCCTTTTACTGTCCCAGATTTTAGTAGGAAGAATTTGACTCTCTCACCTTTGAGTACTATGCTGGCTGCAGGTTTGTTTGCTGAGATATATTCCTTCTATGCCCAATTTGGTCAGAATTTTTATCATACGTGGGTGTTGAATTTTTCAAATGTTTTTCCTGCATGTATTGAGATGATCATGTGGTTTTGGCCCTTCCTCTTGTTGATGTGCTGTATTACATTGATTGATTTGCATAAGTTGAACCACCCCTGTGTCCCTAGTTTGATCCCCTCTTTGTCATGATATATAATCTTTCTTCTGTGTTGTTGGATTCTATTTGCTACTCTTTTGGTGAGGATATTTGCATCTGTGTTCATCAATGTTATTGGCCTATAATCCTCTTATTTGGTAGTGTCTTTGCCTGGTTGTGGTATCAGGGTGATTGTGGCTTCATAGAATGTCTTTGGGAGTATTCCTTCATTTTCAAACTTCTGGAAGAGTTTCAGAAGGACTGGTATGTGTTTTTCTTTGTTTGTTTGGTAGAATTCCGATGTGAATCTGTCCAGTCCTGGACTGTTATTTGTAGGGAGGTTTTATGTTGCTATTTTGATTTCATTTCTAGTGCTCTATTTGTTAAAGGGGTCAGTTTCTTCTTGATTCATTCTTGGTGGACAGTATGTTTCCAGAAACTTGTCCATCTTTTCTAGGTTATACTGTTTTATTCCATATACTCTTCATAATATTCTCGTATGATATTCTGTTTTTCTATTTTTTTGTTGTAATTTCTCCATTTTCCTTTCTCATTTTGCTAATTTGTACTCTCTCTCTTTTCTTCTTTTTGAGTTTGGCCAGAGGTCTGTTGATTTAACTTACTTTTTGGAAAAACCAGCTTTTGGATTGGTTGACTTTTTTCCTATGGTCTTTTTAATATCTATTTTATTTATTTCCTCCCCATTATTGATGATTTCTTTCCTTCCACTGCCTTTTTGGTCTTGTTTTTCTACTTCATTCTGCTGGAGGGTTAAATTGTTTATTTGTGGTTGTTCTTCTTTCTTGAGGAAGGCCTGTATCAGTATTAACTCCCCTCTCAGCACTGCTTTTGCTGTGTCCCATAAATTTTGTGTGGTTTTGCTTTCATTTTCTTTTGTCTCAAGGTAATTTGTCATTTCAGCATTGATTTCTTCATTGACCCATTGGTTTTTTAATAACATAATGTTTTATCTCCATGTTTTCCTTTGTTCTCCTTTTTTCTCTGTTGTTGATTTCTAGCTTCATGGTATTGTGTTCAGTAAAGATGCTTGAGGTAATTTTTATCTTCTTTAAATTGCTGAGATTTCTTTTGTGCCCAAGTACACCATGAATCCTGGAAAATATTCCACGTGCACTTGAAAAGCATATATATATCCTGATTTGGGGGGGTTGCAATGCTTTGAAAATATCCACCAAGTGTGATATTTCTATTGTATTGTTTAATTTTTCTGTTGCCTAATTTATTTTCTATCTTGATGATTTGTTCAGTGATGTTAATGCATTGTTCAAATCTCCAAATATGAATCCCACTTTATATCTGTTAGTAATTATTTTATGTACTTAGGTGCTCCTCTATTTGGTGCGTATGTATTAGCGAGTGGGCTATTCTCATACTGTATCACTCCTTCAATCATTATAAAATGTCCTTCTTTATCTTTCTTTATGACCTTTGTTTTAAAGACTATTTTGTCTGAAATCAGTAATGCAACAACTGTTTTTTGGCTTTTCCAATTGTATGGAATACCCTTTCCATCCTTTCATTCTCAATCTATATCTGTCCTACTCTCTGAAGTAGGTCTCTTGTATGCAACATATTGAAGGTTCTTGCTTTATTATGCAGCCTGCCACTCTATGACTTTCGACTGGAGCATTTAGTCCATTAACTTTTAAAATAATTGATGATAGGCTTGTGTTTACTGCCACTTTGACCTTATCTTTACAGTTGATTTGTTATTTCCTCTTTATTCCTTTCATCTTCCTTTTATGGTTTGGTCATTTTCCTTTGTATTATCATGAAATTTATTTAGTTTTAGTGACTCCCGAATAAGTTTTTGTTTTCTTGTTACCCTTTTTTAGAAGTCCATTAGACCATTACCATAACTGCTTTTATTAAACGGATAGTTAGATTATCTCAAACCTATCCTATCTGAGAACAAAAAATTTAAAATGAAAGACCAAAAAAAAAAAATTCTGTATTTCCCTGCCTCCCTCTTCCACTCTCAATGATTTGTATGACTTCTTTTAAAATTTTGTGTTTATTTTATTTGTCATTCATGAATTATCACCTTTCCAGCTGTGAGTATCACATTTCTGTTGCATCCTGCTGCTTTTCTTTTTAGAGAAGACTTTTCAATAATTATTTTAGCATGGGTCTAGTGTTGCTAAACTCTTGAAGATTTTTCTTATCTGTGAAGTCCTTTATTTCTACTTCTACCAAAAAGAATTGCATTGCTGGTCAAAGTATCCTACAGTATTTAATTTTTTCATTCAGGACTTTGAATATGTCTTGCCACTCCATTCTGGCCTGTAGTATTTGTGTAGAAAAATCAGCTAATAGCTTTATGGGGATTCCCTTATACCTCACACTTTACCATTCTCTTGTTGCCTTTTGGATCATTTCTTTATCTTTGACTCTGGCCACCTTAATTATATGTCTTAGTGCAGGTGTATTTGTGTTCATGTTTGGGACACACTGGGCTTCCTGTATTTGGATATCTGATTCCTTCTTTAAGTTTTGGAAGTTCTCAGTCATGATTTCTAGAAAAACTTTGCAATCCCCTTTGATCTTTCTTCCCCTTCTTGGACTTCTATCTTGCCAAGATTGGCATGCTTTCTATTATCTCATAGGTCTCTTGAGCTTTTTTCAATTGTTTCTCTTTGTTTCTCTTGTAGCTCTTCTGATTGGGTGCTTTCTATTGTCGTGTCTTCTAAGTCACTAATTCATTCCTCTGCATTATCTAGTCAGCTTTGCTACACCTTTAAATCATTCCTCATCTCAGTCAACATGTTTACCTATTCTACTCGGCACTTCATTAAATCTTCCATTTCATTTTTGACATATTTTATATCTGTAAACACTATCTCTTTTATTACCTTCAGTATTTGGTCACTCCGTTTTTGAAATCTTGATCAAGTTGGATATCGATGTCTATTTCACTAATCATTCTTTCAGGTGATTTCTCTTGTTCTTTTAATAGGGAATTGTTTCTATGCTTCTTCAAATTTCTACTACCTCTCTGGCACTGTGGTTTTTGGTGTATCAGTTATCTACTGTGGTCCTAAAGGAGTTTAACTACCTAAAGCCTATGTAGTTATACAACTTAGAAAAGAGATAAAAGAGAGAGAAAGATAAAGAATTTTAAAGAAGGGCTAAATAAAGTTTTGAAGGCATTGTAAAATGAATAATAGAAAAGGAATTTGAAGCAGAGGTTTGAAAAATAATAATAATAAATAAATTTAAAAAATTTCAAAGGGATTAAAATTGGGGTATATATAATTCAATAAGAAATAAAAATTAAGAGTGTAATAGAAAATGGAACTGGTAAAAACAGATTAATACAAGGGGGTGGTTAGTGTCCTCCTGGATACTATGTACATTTAATGTGAATTCTTTCTTTATTCATCCTGATTTGGAATCTCAGGTTGTTGTTTCCAGAGGCCCTCCATTGGAGCCCTCATCTGTTCTGCTCCCAGGGCAGGTCATCAAGCAGATCGATCCTACACCCAACACTGGGTCTGATGAAGCTCTCTTTACTCTGGGCTGGCTTGTCACTGCCCTGCCTGATACTGCAGTCAGATGTTGCAGACTGACAAGGCAGGATTGGGCATCACGACCTCTCCCAGCCCAATGGTCAGGGACTGTATTCCAGCCCAAAATTTGAGGGGCCATCCTCCCCCTCAGGTTGCTGATCACTCTGCTGCTCTGTGCCACTTTATGCTCTGCCTAAGGTTTGCACACCAGAAGTGGGCTGAGGGAAGACTGAGGAACAGCCCTGTACCTGGTCTGGGCCAAAATCCAGCTCCTTGTTTGTCTTGGCAGACAAGTTCTCTGAGGAACCAGACAGTAGTATAATATGTGCCTCAGGCTGTAGACAAGTCTCAGTCTGGCCCTTGAGGCTGCTAATTCCTTAGGTGTAGATGCAGGTTTTACACCCTCTGCCACATGGTTGTAAAGCACCAGAAGGTATGGTGGCTGTGTCTGAGCCCCAGCTATCTTCACCAAGAAACTTTTGTGGATTTTCAGAGATGGGGAATGCACCCTTTCATCCACAGGGCACATTTGCCCTGTTGTTTTATGGAGGGCCCACATTGTTCTGCCCTGTGCACCCACAGCCATGACACAAAGCCAACTACATTCCCCCAGGCCACCACAGTGCAGCCATTCCCATCTACCACCCAGCTCGGGCAACAAGGCCCTGCCCTCAGCTTCTGGGCTGCATCTTTGGCTGAGTGTCACAGGGATCCTCTGTGCCTGTTTTACTTAGTTCTGTCAGTCAACTTATACTATGTACATGTACAAGACTTGGAGGCTCCCCCTCTGTCCTGCCAATCACTCAGTTTGAGAGGGGAGACACAGTGAATGAGCACCAGCCCTTCTTTGCTGCTCCCTCACTTTGGGAACTGCCCCACTCTGTTTTGTCTTTTCTTCTTTCTTTCCTCCTTTTCTCCTACCAGATTTTTTGCATCTTAACTATTGAAGAGGAGAATGATCTGTCAGAGTTCTGGAGGTTCTCTGGTTAGCTGGGTGGGTCTGTGTATATGAGTCTTGGTGCATTTGATTAAAAGGGTGAGCTATGAGCATCTTTCTTCTCCACCATCTTTGCCTCCCCACCAAAAAGTCTCACTTTATAGTGGAAGATAAATATAGTCTGGAAATAAATGGAAAATATATTCCATGAAAATGACAAGAGAGTGCAGATTGCAATGCTCAACTCATACAAAACACGTTTTTAAATAGGGGCCAAAATGAAACAAATATGAGACTATATAAATAAAAACTGATCAATAAAAAATAGGGTGTTACACTCATTAAATTATATATGGACCCAAAACCACAGATCCAAAGTATAAAATGAAATTTTACTAGACATGAAAGATTTAATTCATTATAAAACAATAATAATAGATGAGTTTAACACCTAACTATTCTGATAGCCAGATCATCCAGAATGAATATCTGTAAGGAAACAGAGATCTTCATAGCATATAAGATCATTTGAACCTAACTGAGCTATTGGACACTGCATCAGAAAATTAGAACACATAAACATTTCAAGTGTTCACAGGATGTTATCTAAGGAATTAACCACATATTATGTCATAAAAATTGCCTCAGGAACTTTAAGCAAATTTAGATTTCAGCAGGTATTTTTCCATACACAAAAGTAAGAAACTGTGTATCAACTCTAGAAAGAAAAATAGAAAAAGCACTATCAAGAAGTCAAACCACATCCTTTAAAGAAATACAATAAAACAAGGTCAATGATGAAATCAAAGCGGTAATAAAATCATACCTGGAGACAAATTAAAATGAAAACACAGCTTCATAAAACATACGGGATGCAGCAAAGACAAATCTAAGAGGGAAGTTGAGAACAAATCAAGACTTCTACAAGGAACTAGAAAAACATCATAGAAAGGATGAAGCATACTGCCCAAAATAACAAGAAATAAGAACAAACAAAACCCAAAGGCAGTAGAATGAGAAATCTGTAATGCTTATGTTGAAAAAAAATAAAATAATAGTTGAAAAATAAATTACAAATCATAAAATCAACCCATATAATTTTTTAAAAAATATTAAAAAACAGGTAAGTATTTAGCCAGGCTTATCAAGAAACAGAGAGTGGACCCAAACAAAATAAGAAATGAAAGAGTAGAAATAATATCTGATATTTCAGAAATACAAAAAAAGATTATGAAAGCACAACGAGCGGTTACTTGACAACAAACTGGACGATCTAAAAGAAATGGACAAATTTCTAGAAACGTACATCCCGCCAACACTGAATAAAGAGAAAACTGAGAACATTAAAAGAGCAATCAGTATAAGTTAAATAAATTGTATAATTTTATAAACACCCCTTGAACAAAATGCCTGGATGCCTTCACTAATAATTTTTCCCCCCAAATATTTTAAGAAATGAAGGAGGAAGGAAAATTCCCAAAGTTATTCCATGAGGCCACCATTACCCTGATAACAAAATCAGTCAAAGACACTACCAAAAAAAAAATGAAAATGAAAACGCAATATCCTTGATGAATGATGATATCAATTCAAAAATCCTAGAAAAACATCAACAAATGAATCCAGCAATACTTAGAAAGGTTTATACACGATGATCAGTTGGATTCCTTCCAGAGTCTCAAGGATGGTTTAACATACACAAGTTAATCAGCATGACACTTATCTAATAAAGGAAGGACAAAACTCACAAGACCATGTCAATACACAAAGTATAAGCATTTGACAAAATTGAACATACATTCATCATCAGAATTCTCATGAAAGTAAGTAAAATGGGATCACCTCTCAACATACTAAAGGTCATTTATGACAATTTATAATACTCAGGGGAAAGGGTGAAAGAATTCTGGGTGAATATGGGAACAAGACAAGGATTCCTACTCTCACCAATTCTGTTCAATAGTAATAGAAGAAAGGAAAAGGAAAAGAAAAAGAAGAAAAAGAAATGCAAAATGGAAAGAAAGAGGCAAAATTGTCACCAGTACTGATGGCATAACAATCTTCATAGAGAGTCCTAGGGGCTCCACACTGACTATTATACACAATAAATAATTTCATCAAGGGAGCAGGGTACAAAATTAATGTAAAGAAGTCTCTTGCATTTCTACACATTAATCATGAGATACCATAAAATGGACGTTGAAAGCAATAATATTTAAAACCCCATACCCCCGAAAATCCTCGAATAAATGTAACCACATATGTGAAAGTTCTAAACACTGAAAATTATAAAACATTGACAAAGAAATTAAAAATGATTCAAAGAAATGGAAAGATGTCTTGTGCTCTTGAATTGAAAGAGTTCATATTGTTAACATGGCCGTACTACACAAAGAAACCTACAGATTTAGTGCAATTCCTGTTACAAAGCTGTAGTATTTTCCACAGAATGAGAAAATAAATAACTCTAAATTTTACATGAAACCATTAAAAATTGCCAAAATGATCTTGAGAAAAAACAATAAATCTGGAGGTATAAACCTCCCAGATACCTTACTCTACTACACACCTACAGTAAAAAAAACAGTATGGCATTGGCACAGAGATATAATCAATAAAAACAGAGAACCTAGAAATAATTCCACACAGCCATGAGCAATGAACCTATGATTAAAAAAAAGCAAGAGTACACAATGGAAAAAAGACAGTCACGGCAATGGATGGTGTTGGAAAGCTGGACATCTACATGTAAAACAGTGAAATGAGAGAATTTCCTGACATCATATACAAAAATAAACTCCAAGTTTATTAAGGACCTAAATGTAAGACCTGATAGTATAAAACTGCTAGAAGGGAATATAGGTGATAAACTTTTGTATATATATCATAGGATTATTTTCTTATATCATTCTCCTAAGGCAAAAGAAATAAAAGCAAAAATAAACAAGTGGGACGTAAATAAACTTGAAACTTTCGGTACAGCTCAGTACACAATCAATGAAATGAAAAGATTGTGTAATTGGAGCACATATTTGCAAACAATGCAAGTGACCAGGGGTTAATAGATGTATGTTAATAGATGTAACATGGATTTAAGTTACACAACTCAAGGTGAAAAACAAAAACCCAATCAAAAACAAGAGCATAATACCTGAGTTAATTTTTTCCCAAAGAAAACATGCAGATGCGTAACAGGCAAGTGATAAAATTGCTCAACATTACTAATTATTAGGTAATTGCAAATCAAAACCACAATGTGATATCACTTCACACTGGACAAACGGCTATTATCAAAAAGTCTACAAATAGTGTTGGAGACGATGTGTAGGTAAGAAATCTCTTGTATACCTTTAGTAGAAATGTAAATTGGTACAACTTCTTTGGAAAATATTATTCAGGTTTGTTTAAAATCTAAAAATTTAACTACCATATGACCCAGTAATACCTCTCCTAGGAAAAATCTGGGGAAAAATAACTAAATTGAGAAGAACCAATGTTCATGACAGCACTGTTTATAATATGCAAGACAAGGAAGAAATCCAAGAGTCCACAGTAGACTATGGACTTAAGAAGATATGATGTTTCTATAAATATGCAATGGAATAATACTCAGCCATGAAAATGTATAACACATTGCTATTTCAGCATCCTGAATGGACTTGGTAAATAATGTGCTTAGTGATGTAACTTAGACAAAGACAAAAGTATATAATATAATTTATATGTGGAATCTAAAGAATAACAAATATCTGTGTACATCTATCTATAGCTGTCTATTGATAGATGACAGATAGATAGAAAGAAGGATAATAAATGATAGATAGGTAGATAGAGAGATAGAGAGAGAGAGAGAGAGATAGATAGATAGATAGATAGATAGATAGATAGATAGATAGATAGATAGAAGGATAATACATGATAGATTGGTAGAGAGATAGACAGATAGACAGATAGATAGATAGGTAGATAGAGACATGTTGGAGAGGTAAAGAGATTAGTTAGACAAGACTTAAGCAGACTCAAAGATACGTGAAATAATATATGTTTACCATAGTGGAAGGGAAAGAGTTTTTAATGGTTGAATATTGACAGATAGAAAGTAGTATTCATAAAGGAGAAAAGCAACAAGGAAAATCTGTATAGATTATGGAGTTATACACAATAGTTTAAAATAATTGTAGGTTAAAATTATTGTCATAATTCATAATGCAATATAATCTACAAAATGATTAGAAAAGCTATGCTGTACATCTGAAACTACACAATATAGTACATCTACAGTACTTCAATTAAAATAAAATATCTGATGTATAATTTAGTCCTGTTTTCTGCTGATAGAATCTTCCTTTAATATTGTTTTGTTTTTACTCTTTACCTTCTATAATTACTGTTTCATATTATTTCTTTTGCTGTTGTGAACATGTTACCAGTTTGAATTATCTATATTTATTGTCCCTGATTTCCTATTTTTCTCTCTTTAAAACATATGGTACAGTAGCATTTAAAAACATACTGAAAGAAACAGATGCAAATTTCTCATGGTCTCTCCTTAGCATTTTGGTCAATGTTTTGCCCATTTTTGCCATTTTATATTTCTTGGAAGACTTCTATTCTGCACCTCTTTTAAGGTGTCTCGGTTTTGTTTTTCTCATCACATTCATGTTTGTTTGTCTGGTAAAGCCTTTATTTTCACTTTATATCTAAGTGATAACTGTGTAAGTATTATTGGGTGAGTGATTTCTTATTTCAGTAGTTTGAAATGTAATTTTATTTACCCGTGGACTATGTTTTCTGCTCAGAAATCTGCTGATAACCTAATGGGGGTTCCTTTGTAGATTATCATAACTATTTTTGGCTGCCTTTAAAATATTACTCTGTCATTGACTTGCCAATTTGCATATGACATATCTTGAAGGAGGTCCCTTTGTCTTAAAGTTATTGGGTTTCGTTGGCTCACGGAATTTTATATCAGTTCCTTAAACATGTTCTGGAAGTTATCAACTATTATTTCTTTAAATAAACCATCAGCTGCCTTCTAAATTTTTACTCCCTCCAGGATTCCTCTCTAATGTGCACTTCCAGAGGAAGTCTGATGGCTACTGTTGAATTTCCTCACTTTTTATTATCTTGTATCTCTGCCCTCTCCTATCATTTCTAGTTTTGTTTTGGTGAGTTTGCTTATCCCTCTTCCACAAAGACAGTCTTCATCCAATGCTTCCTGTTGCATTCTTCATCTCATTTATTAAGTTCTCCTTGTCTCCAATAATTTTTAGTAATTTTATAGTTTCAGTCTCTTTGGCACTGTATTCCTTATCATCATTTCATTTATTCCTGAGCTCACTAAACTGCTTTCATAGTTTTGTTTTTTGTATTGAGTTTCTGAATGACACCTATATGGATTCTCTATTAGTTATATGGCAATATACCATGACTTTAAGTTTGTTTGCTGCATGGTTGACATTGTGCGTGTGTTTGTGTGTGTGTGTGCGCAGGTGCGTGTGCGTGTGTGTCTGTGTCGGTGTCTGTGTCTGTGTATCTGTGTGTGCGCGTGCCCTATAAAGTTAGTGTGATTGGTAATGATCTTGATAAATTATTGCTCTGATGACACTATATAACAGATTGGTAGTTGGAGTCCTTGCTTTTATTTTCTGGTAGTTTGCAAAATTGCACAAATTTTGGTTTTACTTACCTGAGCTACCTCTGATAGTATTTCAAAATGGCACTTTCCAGTCGCTACTGCCTGGATAAAAGATGTGGTTTCATTGTCACTTCTTAGACTTCTCGGGTAGTTAATGTCACTCTTGTCACTGGGCCGGTGAACCCTTCCTTTTATCTGATATCCCATGAGACTCAGTGTACACATTGAGGAAAGGTGTAAAACAGGTGGGTATTTAGAATCAGGCAAGTGCCTTTCCTATGTCCAGTGTTGCAATGTATCTTGTCTCCACCACTGTGAATGGGGTGTAGGGACAGTTTCATTAATGTCTGAGTGTCTGAAGGATGGAATTTCTGTCTCCATTGTGGCTCCCTCCTAGTTACATGTGACCATGAGTACTGGTGTAGTTGGAGGCCGAAGCTGTGTGAACCGCTGAGACCCTGTTTCTACTAGGTTCTCTGAAATTGAGGACTCATATATCCTAGTCAGGGGGCCTTGGTTGCATACACCAGATCTGCTCTTCCCACAGTTTAGCCTCTTTTGTGTGTTTTAGTCCACCAAACTACCTATTCACATGCATTCCAGAGTATTCTTTTGTGTTGTATTTATTTTTGTTGTGATGTGTACTTTTTATTGACTGTAGATATAAGGGGAGAGACAAAAATTGTTTAAACTTATGTCACATTTAAAAGTGTATACTTTTTCAATTAAAACCTTAAATTCTACCAAGGACATTATGAAAACAGTATAGAAAGTGAATAAATCAGTTACCTTAATATCATAGTACTACAAAATATTTTGATTTCCCTGGTTTTTTTTTAACGTGTTTCCCACCTACATGCACATTTTACTGTAATATAACCCTATAATCCCTTTAAAATCAGTTAAATTATTAAAATATTTCTCTGTGCTGTAAATATAGCCCTGTTGGTTATCTAATTTATTACTAGTAGCTTGCACATATCTGTCTTCTCCATCCTTCTGCTCTGTCCCCACAGGAAACCACTACTTGGTACACTACACATATATAAGTCATCCTGTTCCTTTATTTTGATTATTTTTCTTATATCTTTTTTCCTCATTTAAGTGACAACGTAGAGTGTTTTTCTCCGTATGACTTATTTTCCTATGTGCAACACTCTCGGGGTCCAGTCACATTGTTCCAAATGGCAGAATTTTATTTTTTAATATGACAATGACTAAGAATTTGTTATGTTATCTATATCTCACATCTACTTCAGCCAATAATCTGTTAATGGGCAGTTGAGTTCTGCTTCTATCCTTGGCTACTATAAATGATGATGTAAAGAACATTGGGGTAATATATACTTTAAGTTAATGTTTTCATTTTTTTCAGATTTATACCAAAAACTGGAATTGCTGCAACATATAATGCTTCTATTTCTCATTTTCTGAGCATTGTCCACACGTTTATAATAGTGGATGCATCAATTTATATTTCCACCAAGAGTGTACATAGTTTACCTCTTCTCAAAATTCTTATTGAAATTTGTCATTTGTAGACATTTTATTAATAGCCATTTTGGTTGCTGTGAGATTATATTCCATTCTGGTTTTGATTTATGTTTCTTAATGAATAGCAATGTTATGTTTCTATATTTGAGCATGAAAATCATCCACAAGTCTCATTTTGAAAATTTTCCATGAAGATATTTCAATTGTTTTCAAGTTGGTGTTTTGTTTTTTTAAATATTGAGTCTATTTTGACATATATATATTATGGATATTAACATCTTGTTGGTTTCATTCTCTGAAATTTTTCCTTCTATTCTGTCTGTTATCATATCTCTTGTTGAAGATTTCTTTGCTCTGCAAAAGGTTTTGCACTTCACACTTATACAAGAATTAGAATCCCTGTAACGCATAATACAATATTTTTTCCTTAGTAACCTAAAAACTGTAATTGTTACCTTTATTTTTTTTATTTGGAGACAGATCAAAAATAAGCATTGCCATGATTTATCTCAAAGTCATTTCTGCTCCTGTTCTTTGTCAGAAATTGTATAGTTTCAGGCTTTACATTTAGGAAATCAATCCATTTTTATCTTATGTTGTATACTATGGAAGGAAGTGCTCTTACATCTTCCTTTTACATGTATTGTACAGCTTTCCCAGATCTACTTATTGAAGAGAATAACTTTTTTCCATTGTATACTCTTGCATTCTTCATTGTAGACTAATTGACTATATGTGTGTGGGTTTATTTTAGGACTCTTTATTTTGTTCCATTGATCTATGTGTTTTTAAAGTGCCATATATTGATGCATTTATTACTGTAGCTTTGTAGTACATTATAAATTCAAGGAGGATAATACCCACAGCTTTGCTCATTTTAAATATAATTTTAGAAAATTTGGATCTTTCAAATTTTTGTATAAATTTTATTATTTTTTCTCCTTGTTTTGTGAAGAAACATGAATTATGTAAGAAAAGAAATTTACTAAAAGAAAAAACCTGAGAAAAATTGTAAAGTGTAGAGGATAAATCATACAACATTAACAACAACTGGATTGCTGTATAAATCAAAGAAAAAATATATAAAGAAAAATGACAATGAAAACAAAATCCATGGGGTATAAAAAAAGCAGTATTAATAGGGATGCTTATAGCAATATAATCCCAGTTATTCAAATAAGAAAAATGTCTCACTTACAACATATTCTTTAAAACAAAATTTGTAGGAAAATAATAAACAGTTTTGTTAGTAGAAGGAAAGACAGCTGAAAGGTCAGAACATAATTTAATAAAATAAAGATTAAAGACAGAAACATTTAATCAAAATAAATAATGGCTTTTCAAAGGTAAATAATGTTGATAAACTTTAACCAGACACATGAACAAAAAAGGGAGTACAGATTAATAAGCTCAGAAATAAATGAGAAGTTACAGCTTATATCAAAGAAATACAAAGCATCATATGAAGTTACAACAAATAATATGCTAACAAAATGGAAACCCTAGAAGAAATGGACAATTTCTATGAAAGAACTAATCTCCAGAATGGAATGAGAAAGAAAATATGAACAGATTATCACTAATGAAATTGAATCAGTAATTAAACAAAATCTCCCAAGAAACAAAATTCCAGGCCTAGACAGCTTCACAGGTGATTTCTGCCAAACATTTAAAGAAGAGCTATCACCTATACTTCTCAGCATATTCCAAAATTTTCGAGAGGAATGGAGGCTTCCAACCCCAAATTTCTGTATCACACTACTACTAAAACTGGAACAAATACCTCAAAAAATTACAGGTTACATACTACTGATAAGCATAGATGCAAAAATCATCACTAAATTATCAGCAAATCAAACAATACATTAAGAGGATTATACATTATGATTAAGTCCATTTTATTCCAGGGATGCAAAATTGATTCAATGCCCACAAATTTTTCAGTATGATACACCACACTAACAACCTGAAGAATAAAATTTATATGGGCACCTCAATAGAGTCAAAAAATATATTGACAATTTGAGTATCTATTTATGAATATATTCCTCCTCAAAGTGAGCATGAGGAAACATAACTCAACACAGTTAAGGTCTTATATCACAAGAACTCAGCTAACATGACACTCACTGATTAAAAGCTTAAAGCATCTCCAATAAGAGCAGGAAGAAGAGAAGAATGCTCACTCTTACCACTTTTATTAGTTATAGTATTGGAAATTCTAGCGATAGTTATCCAAAATAAAAGTAAGTAAAATATAGCTAATTAAGAAAAGGAGTAAAAGTATCTGCTTGCAGATGACATAATTTAAACAGAAATCTGATAAATGGTGCCACAATACTACAAGGGCTTATCAATGCATTTGGTAAAATTTCCAAATGTAAAATTAACATAGAGAAATCTTGCATTTCTACACACTAACAAGAAGCTAAATTATACAGAAAGTGAGGGAACTGTCTCATTTACAGTTGCATTACAAAAAAAATCAAAAAATATATCCAACCAAGGAGGTAAAAGACCTGTATTCAGAAAAGTATAAAATATTTATAACAGAAATTGAAGATAATGCAAACAGATGAAAGGATAAATTGTGTTCATAGATGAGGAAAAATATATTTTTTAAATGACAGCATAAGCCAAGAAAATGCACAAATTAAATTCAGTGCCTATCAAAATACCAAGGCCATTTTCAGACACTTACAATAAATCATTCAAAAATTTGCATGTAAAGACAAAAGAATTGAAATCACTAAAAAAAAGGAAAGAAAAGAATACAAACAGACTGAAAACACAAACAACTTTGACAAAGAACAAAGAGGATATATCACTGTCCCTCATTTTAAACTATAATACAAAGCTACAGTAATAAAAAGAATACAGTAGTGACACAGAACAAGCAGAATATTAGAACACAAAGAATGCCTGAAAATGAAATCAGACACTTATGGTCATTTAGCCCATTACAAAAATGAATATACAGTGGGGGAAAGGTAACCAACAGGCACATGAAACCGATCAACATCACTGACCATCAGAAAAATGCAAGTCCAAAACACAATGAGATTTTATGTCACGCCTGACAGAATGACTATTATCAAAAAGTTAAGAAACATAAGTCTTGGTGAGGATGTAAGAAAAACAACCCTGATGTACTGCTGGAGTGAATGGAAATATGTGCTGCCACTGTGGAAAACAACATGGAAATTTATTTAAAAATAAAAATGAAATATAATTCTACATTTCCATATCTGGATACTAATTCCAAGAAAATAAAGACACTAATTAGAAGAGATAAATTCAACCACATATTCACTGCAGCATTATTCACAATAGACAGGATATACAAGCAAATTAATTGCTCAAAAGATGATGGATAAAGAAGATATGTGTTTATAAAATATATATCTACCCATTTAACTACAGATTTACCTATATTTATATATATATATACATACACACAGAAACTATATATATATGCAGTATATATATATATATATATATGTATATGTATACACACTCACATAAAAATACAATGGGTTATTATTCAAGTCTAAATAGATCAAGTTTTTGTCTTTTGCAACAAATGGGTAGACCAAGAGTGTAATATGCTAACTGAAATAAGTCAGAAAGGGAATGACAATTGCTGAATGATTTTATTCACATTTGAAATTTTAAACAAATGAGCTTAACAACATAGAAAATGAGATATACATATAGAAAGAAACAGGTTGTTCACAAGAAGGAGGGAAATGGGGTAAGGAAAAGAAAAATTTGAGGAAAATTAAGAGAGAAATTTTTCCAGTTGCAAATTAAATGAATCACGGACAAGAAATATACTGTATGGGGAATAGTCAATAACTATGAAATATCTTTAAATAGCAACATATCATAACTAGATATATTCTGGAGAACAGTTTGAAATGTATTAAAAATAGTGAACAGTATGTGTGTAGGAGAAACTAACGCAGAGTTATAGATTAAAGTACACTTCAAAAACAAACAAACATGCTTATAGTAAATGAAAATAGATTTGTAATTTACAAAGGCAGGGGTTGGAAAAGGAGGATTTGTTTAATTCACTCAAATGCTACAAACCTCCAGCCTTAAAATAATCGTGTTCTAGGGATGCCCCATATTAACTTCAAAATTACAAGTAATACTGCTTTATGTTCTATATGAATGTTGTTAAGAGATTAGACAATAAGATTTCTCATCACAACCAGATACAAATTGTATTTCTTTAAAATTTTATCTAAATGAGGTAATGAATTCTCCCTAAATTTGCTATGATATATATTACATGATAGTTGTATATCAAATCGCTATCCTGTGCACCTAAACTTACACAATGTTTTATGCCAATTATATCTCAATAAAAGCAGGAGAAATGGAAACTCAAAGGTCGTTTTTCCCATGTCATTTCTCATGATTGTATTTGCAGCAAGTAAACTTGAGTTATGATATACTTATCCTAGGTAAAGATACTAATAAATAAGTGATTCTAATAAGTTATACATAAAGATAGTAATAAAATAAGAGTTTTGCCATGCCTTAAACATTCTTCATCTTAACAGCCCACTGCTTCTGTAGGAATCAAAATTTCAATCTGTGTATTCATCTGAGATTAGGGAATGGATTCAAATTTAAAACTGGCTGCTCTTGCTGTGAGTGATAAAGTTCACTGTCTCTGACCGATGGTCTCATCTCCCCGACAGCATCTGTAAGATATGAACATGCTAGGTTGCTAAAAATCTAAGCATGGTTAAATCTCAGAACTCCTACAATTCTTAACTGTTTTGCAATGGGAATGCAATACTGACAAACACTTGATTTTGGATAACAATGTTGTGTTTTCTCATGGCTGCATTATGGAATGTGAGGGTAATCCCTGAGATCCACAACATTCTTGCTCAAGTGCTGGGCAAAGTAGTGTAAAGCTTCTGCATTATTAGGACTGGGGACTGATTTCAAAATGATGACTATGCTCACTCTATTTCAGGTAGTCCAAGGGAAGAAAAGTTATTGCAATTTCTAGGTGAATGGGAATAATTCAGTGGTTCAGACCCTACAAATTAGTCAACGTGTGTTCCAAGCCAAAATATGTTGTGTCAACAGTGAGAATTAAAAGAGAAAAACTTAGACATAAGCTTAAATTAAAAAGGTGATACAGTCCTGTGCTGGGCTCTGGGGACTGGAGAATGTGTATGCCTCAGTCCCATTCAAGGGTTTAGAGGCATGGCCCTAACATCAGCTCGGGATTCAATGAGCAGGTAACAATTATTATACTGGGAGAAATATAATCTACCTCTCCCTGATCAGAAGAAAATCTGGTGGCTCAATGAAACTCTTAATTCAGAGAGATTCTAACAGATGCAGAGGAATAATTCACTGATGACTCAACTAAGACAAACTTAGTTACTGCTTAACAATCCATCTTCACACACACACACAGTTGTAGAGAGACTTGTAGTATTTTGTGGGAAGAATTCAGTGGGCAGAGCTCAGAGAATAGATTTCAATGCATCAGCCAACTTTTGTACTTTGGTCAAAAGTCTAGGTTTTCCCAGGTAGAAAACTACAGATGGACAAACAAAGAATATTCTTCTTTACGATTCCTAATTTTGAAAGTAAACTGTAGCTTTTGACTTACCAGTATAGAATCTTGTTAAGATGATCACGGTAAGACCCACTGTCTGATAAGCAAGCTGGAAACTAGCTGCTGAACCAGCCCATCTGAACCCCAGACTGCTAATGTAAGCAACAACATAGCCACCATCAGAGTTCAGCTGACAAACTTAAAAGCTTGATGTTTCTGTTGTAGGAAGAACCACAGCTGTCCAGACACAGTTCTCCAGCTGCAAGTGGTCTCTTTTCTTCTCTTGGTATAGGTCATTTTGGTGAGATGTTGCTAGAGTTAACCCTGGCCCATTTGCCCATTCTCCACAATATCAAAGACTTTCTTCACAACAGGTGACAAATTTTCAGGACTCAATTTTACCATTCCAGTCTTATCAGCTGACACTGGCTGCATCATTGTAAGCAGAAGCCTTAGGGTCCCTGACCTAGCCTACAATTTTCCAGCAATTCAGGGCATTTCACATTCTGAAAATGCTTCGCTTTTTATTTTAAATTAATGGGAAATAGTCAAAGACTTCCATGAATATTTTATATTTCTTAATATCTGCAGAAATTTGGTATTCTTGCACTTGGACAAATTTTTAATTCTATCACCCTCACCTCCTTCTAGTCCACACATTTTAGATTGCAATTTGATTACTGAATACCACCACCCCATCCAAGGGAATAGTACATCTTAGAAATTTCCTGTGTGAAGGTTAGAAGGGGCACAAGTTATGTGGGGTATATAAACCTACATTAAATGTTTGCAATGGCAGTGTCTCTTCTGGAAAAGCTCTGATTCTACGAAGTAAATTAATTAGAAGGCAATATAGTTATTGGTATGGGGAAGAGAATCAAATTTTTTGGGATGGGTGGGTGATGAAGAGACAGGAATATATCCCACAAATGAGAAAGGAATGATTTAGGCCTATGGAGGTATGACTTGAGAAGAAAATAATACATAGTCTTCTGTACCTACCTCCAATTACTGTCTTGAGTGACTAGTCCTTGCACTATGAAAAGAGCTAGTTTGTGGTGTAAAGACCATAACGAAATAGTTTGAAAACCAAGAGTTTTGTTGTTTCAGGAAAGTAGATATTGCTTAAAGTCAACATGTATTTTTCAATCACTAAATACTAAAATGCATACTGTGGCATGTGCTGTGCTTACTGTGGTGGTATCCAAGATAGACAAGGAAAGTGGGATAGACAGAAAACATCTGGAGGAGGTGGTTTCTGTGCTGAGAGGAGGATAGTCTAAGTAGGTAAAATGAGGACACCCAACGTCCAAGTATGAGCTGGAGTAAAACTGTTGAGGTTTGAGCTAACATGGTTGAGAAGCATTTGCCTGGATATATATCCAGATACACTGAAACATAAAGATATGTCAAGGTAGTCAGATGCCAGATTTATAAAGTAATGACTAAGCTAAGTTGAGTTAATTTTGTGTGATTAGATTTGGAAAGGCATTAAGTTTCACCCTGAGGATGTAACCTTCTTTGGCTGGAACATAAAAGCAACATAAATTAATAACTAGAAAATATAGTGTAGACTCTTGAGGGCAGGAAATGAAAGCACCAATTGGAATGCTTTGAGAACAGCACAAAGAAGACCATAGATAAATTACTTCTTAAATTCTACCACATGCTGAATGTGCCATCTGAGAATACATCATGTGACCTTTTTGATTCCAGGGATGACATAATAGAGACCATGATCCCTGGGCCGGTTCCTGAATGTATCTCCTGTTCCAAACTATCCTAACTTAACACATTTAATACTTTCCAGGATGAACCAGAAACCACTTGGTACTTTTCCCTCTCTCCATGTTTTATTATTTTTCCAAATTCTTCCATTTTTTCTTTTTCCTTACATGAAAATATTTAAATTTACTCCCATACTGTTCCATCTAAGATCATATCAAACAAATATCTCTTTTTTTCTTTGAATGGCAAGTTAGTCTCCCATTTAATTCTTAATTCTTTTAAAAAATACTAAGGAAAATACAGGTACACATCTATGTTTAATGTTCAAATAAGAAAATAGCAGATAGTTGTCGACATTTGCCAACATCAGTTATAATCTTTGTTCCCTGCATAATCTGGTAGTTCTCTGGTAGATCAGTTGTTATAAGGATGACGTTCATAAACTGAAGATGGCTGATGAGTTGGCCTTGAAAGGGAAGTAGCTGATGTATCAGCTATCACTGGCACTGGAAAGCGTGGGTTGCACCCTGGTTGAAGTTTAGGAAAATGACCTTCATTTGCAGATATGTTCTGATATGTATTTGGAAAAGTAGAAGGCTCCAACATCAGTCCAAAATAATTGCTCTGTTTGGGAGATAAGATACTCTACTGAGAAGTAGAAATTCTACTTCAAATGGAGTTCACAACACGGCCATTTATTTCATTGTAACTGCTTTGAGAGTGCCCATGGACAGTGGTCAACTAATTGAAAATAGCTCGTTGATCCACTGCAATTTGTTCTGTTGGTCTGACATTGATGATGGAGGAGAAAAATCACCTCTGATCGGGGTAGTTGTATCACCAATTATGTGGCCAGTAGAGGGCTTTCTCATTAGAGGCATGTTTAAATTTGCAGAAGGTAAAAATGCACTTTCTTCAATAGTGTCAGCCACAAATTCAGAATTATTATTATCCACATTATACCCTGCTTTAAAGTGCTGCTCTTTGAAGTCTTCAGGCAATGAAGATACCAGAGAGGAATTTTTAATCCCAACTCTTCTTTTTATTCTCACTAAAACCTGGGGACAGCCTCGTTTAAAATTTGGATTATGATAAAAGTGCAGCTATAAACAAAGGAGAAACATTTTAGTAATATTTATACCAAAATACAAGACTACAATAAGCCTAACGTATAAAACCTGATTCCACGTTTACTATACAAGGATAATATCATCAAAATATGAACATTGCTAACAATATTTTGAAGTTCCTTATTTGGAAAATACACATTTAATTATTATAGTCATCAAATTTAAATGTTAGCATTTACAGTAATGGTGAATGCCACTTTTGAAAAGCAGCTTTAATACCTTTATATGAATTTCTGGAAAGATTCATAGTTGTAAGCAAAGTTTCTCATAATCTTGAATAATTAAGGCACTGTCCTCATTTTTTAGAGTAAAGTATTTTAGCCTTAATAGTTTTATACAATTTTCAAAATCTAGCTTTACATTTATATTACCATAGATTGATGTACAAAATAAAATTTTATACATAAGTTACCAATTCGTAACTAAAATTTGTGTATACCTTGCTTGAAACAGAGGCTTCTTTTTCTTCTGCTAGAAAGTCAACTAGACAAGCAGATCTTTGAAATTTCTGCCGCACTTTTCTAAACCCATAAAAGTTAATGGGTCTAAGTAAACTTTTCATACTTCCAGTTTCAAATATTCTGAAAGGGGCCTTTTTTTCCAAAACTTCCTTCTTCAAGACAACTTCATCAATCACTATGGAAGATCCATTATCACCCCACCAGATGGATTTAAATTGGTCACTCCCAGACATTTTCCAGAGCTTTCTTGGAAATGTCAGAGAACCAAAATCATTATCTTCATCTGGTTCAGAGACACAATGTGTGTAACATGGTCTTTTTATCAAGGATTCTTCAGACAAATTCTGAAAAGCATTTTCTTCAATCATAGAACTCAAGTCCAAGTCCCCAGAGAATGTTTGATCACACAATAGAGATCTACCGGAGTTTCCTGAGCCAGTTGGTCCATCTTTATGAGACATATCTTGAATTTCTGAAGAAATATGTGCCATCTCAAATAACTTTTTCTACAGCTACATTTCTAATCTGCATGATTTTGAGCACTGCAGCTTCAAATGCTGCTTTGGCAGGCCTGAACAGATAAACTGCTAGGCCTTCACAATGGTTCTCAACTTGAGAAGCTGTGACATCACAAAACGACTGGTATCCCAGCAACTCAAGTGTAACATTCAGCCAGTGTTTACTTGTCATTCATCCAGTTAAAATGAAACATATAGGATGATTTTTTTACAGTGTGATCTGCAAATATTATCCCAACATATTTTTATAAATAATTTAGTTTTGGGGTGTATGAAATAAAATCAATCTCCATACTTTTGTATTGAAATTTATGCCAGATTTGTGAACAGAGTATAAATATAGCACAAATTATATAAAATAACTTTAAAGTTTTGGAATTTAAAGTGAAATTCGTGTAAAACTTTTACAGAAAATATATATCTATTTCAATATCATTTGTAATTAAATTGAAACATAATTTGATTAGGAAATGGAAGTAGGTATTTATCTGTGTACTATATAATAAGTAGTTCAATATTCAAAACATGAGCAGATTAAATGTCAGTTTATTTGTTTTGTATATAAATAAATGGTAAATAATTATGAAATAAAATTAGATAAAAATAATGCATCAAATTTAAGAAATCCCAAAAGGCGGAATTTTTGATTTAAATTGTAATTCATTTCTATAAGTTAAACAAATGTAATTTAATATTCTACTCTAAAATTACAAAAGAGAGAAACTTATTGTATATTTACGAATGTTTATTTTTGCCATTCATTCAATCAGAGGTTTTTCAGTCCCTAGAAACAATAAATTTTCTTTCCATCTTTATAATCCATTCAATTGTGGCTTCTGTTAAGTGTTCTAAAATGATGTTTATAAGTACACTTATGCACAAGATCCTGGGTTCAATCAGCAGTGCCTCCATAAGGGGTAAACAAACAATCAAAAAACAAATAAATAACACTATATGTGATTTGGGGTGGAAAAGACCAGGTAATGCATTTTTGGAAGGAATATGTATCTCAGTCCTGAAACATTTGACATTGTTAGTAAAATATGGCATTTCAAGGCAAGTGTTTTGTTCACTAAATGTATATAATAGCTATGTTCTGTATCAGTAAACTGTAGAAAATCCAGTTCTATCAAAAGTTATATTCTTTATTTAGAAATAAATTCCTTTAAACATAAGCCAAATTAAAAATGAGGGATAAAATTTTTCAATAAATAAATGTAAACTCAATCTGTAATGTAAATTTTTCTTTCAGTATGTGAACATTCCATTCTAAATAAATATTAGCAACCTGAATTCATTACATATTATAAGTATTATAAACTATAGTTAAGAGGGATTTAGTCCTGATTCATAAATATTACTTATCTAATTCAAATCAATATATGTGATACAATCCCTGAAAAAGCAGAGAATTCAAAAACATCAATCTCAAAAAATGTAGGAAAATTTTTCACAAATCTGATCTTTACTTTTTTATAAAAATATTCTTAACAAATTCACTTTTAATACAATTTAATTAAACATAATAAAAACCATATATGAAAAACCCATGACAATCATCAAGTTCAATTTTAACATACAGGAAGGTTTCCTCTGGTCCAGTAATAAGAAAAGGTAGTTCATTCTCACAAGTACTAAATTACACTATTTGAAGACCTAGCCAGAACAACTAGTCAAGAAAAAATATACAAGGCATCCAACTTGTAAAAAAGCAGTAAAATTTTTAGAGATGACATAATTAAGCATAGATAGAAAACTCCATAGACTCCTCCAGTGACTGTTAGAAATAATGAACAAACTTAGTAAACTTGCAGAATACAAAATCAATATACAAATATCCATTGCATTTTTATATAGTAACAACAAACTATCAGCAAGAGAAATTAGGAAAACAATTGTGTGTATATTTATACCAAAAAGAATAAACTAGGAATACATTTGATAAGTGAAATAAAAGATCTAAATATAGATCTATAAATTACAGGTGCAAGAAATAAAATAAACTAATAAATAGAAAGATATTCTCTGCTTATGGATGGTATACAATGTGAGGATCTATTCT
This sequence comes from Vicugna pacos, assembly GCF_048564905.1. NCBI lineage: Eukaryota > Metazoa > Chordata > Mammalia > Artiodactyla > Camelidae > Vicugna > Vicugna pacos. Next base: position 62,944,925 of record NW_027328741.1, on the reverse strand, counting down.
AATCTATCTTTTACATGATCAATCTCCCCTGCACTACTTATTCAGGAGAATGTCTATTCTTCATTTTATACTCTTGCTTCCTTTTTCATGGGTTAATTGATCATAGGTGTGAGGGATTATATCTGGTTGCTCTATCCTCTTCTATTGATTGGTGTCTGTTTTTGAGCCAGTTTCATGTTGTTTAAATTACTAAAGCTTTGTTGGACTGTTTAATTCAGAGAACTATACACTATTAGATTTAATACTCTTTTTCAAGGTTATATTGGCAACTAATGGTCTATGTGGTTACATATAAATTTTGAAATTAACTGTTCTATTAACTGGAAAAATCTCATGGGTACTTTGACATGAATGATGCAAAATGTAGATTGCATTGGGTAGTATGTTTGTTTCAACCACATTGTATCACATCATTAACATAAGAGGAATTTTCATTTCTTTGGGTCAGTTTTAATTTCCTTCACCAATGTTTTCTATTTTTTAACGTATAGGTTTTCTCCTTATTTGTTAACTTCATTTCTATGTATTCTATTCATATATATGTAATTATATATATTATATTTGTAAACACGTTTACTACACAAATACAACAGGCAGAAGACAGTGGTAAGACATATTTAAAGTCCTGAATGAAAGAAAGCTGTAATCTAAGATAATTTATCAAGCAAGGCTATCCTTTAGAATAGAAGGAGAGATAAATAACTTCCACTAAAGCAAGTACTAAAAGAATTTAGCAACAGAAAAAGAAATATTGAAAGATCGACTCTAAAAAAAAAATGAAGCAGGCTTCTATAGAAAGGAGAAAGGCATAATTAGAAAGGCAATAGCTACAATGTCTTACAATAGAATAAATATGATGTTGCAGAACAGGACATCAAAAATTTTAAGGATCAGAGAGTGAAACAGGACAATAAAGAGTATTTCCTTATTATTTCTGTTCTCTATAGAAGGGGTTAGAATTTGTATTCCTATCAGTTAAAATAAAAAGATAAATAAAGGGTCAATATACATACAAAACAGGATGGCCATAAGTCAAAACTTACAATGAAGTCACAAAGCCAAAAAGAAACCAAGATAATAGAAGAAAACTTATCAAGCCACAAAAAGAAAATGAAATGAACAAAAAGGAAATACCAAATCAACTGGAAAATGAAGTACAAAATGGAAATGAACACCAGTCTATCAATAATTATCACAAATGTTAATGGACTCAGTGCTTGAATCAAAAGATATATATTGTCAGATGGGATAATATAACGAGACTCTACATTATGAAGCATACAAGAGTCCCACTTTTGTAAGAGGAACAAAAATTAATTGAAAGTCAGAAGATGGAAAAGTATATTGAATGCAAATGGACATGACAAGAAAGCAGGACTAGCAGTACAGACTTCACACAAAATAGACTTTACAAAAAATGTCATAGAGAAAGATAAACAAGGACATGAAATAATGATTAAAGGAGAAATAAAAAATGAGGGTATTAAACTCATTAAGATATATGCACTCAATATACGAGCACCTAAATACATTTAGCAAATACTAATAGATGAAAAGGGAGAAATGGATGGGAACACAATCCCATTCGGAGACTATATCTCCCCATTACCATCACTAGACTGGTCTTTCAGACAGAAATTAAATAAGGGAAAAAAGATACAAACAGATACGATAAAATAATTGGAGTTGGTTCATATTTTCAACACAGTACTCCTCCCCAAAACAGAATATACATTCTTTTCAAGTTCACATGGAATATTTTCTAGAAAAGATTATGTACTCATTCACAGAAGAATCCTCAACGAATTTAAGAAAATAAAACAAATTTGAAGCATCTTTTCTGAGTATAATACCATGAAACTAGAAATCCTTCACAGAAAAACAGTGTGAAAAAATGACAGCATGTAAATTAAACACCATGTTACTATAACAAGTAGGGGAGGTGAAGAAGTAAAAGAAGAAATTAAAAAATATCTTGAGAAATATGTCAAAATACTACACAAAGTGAATGGAATACATTTAAAGCAGGCTTAAGAGGTAAGTTTATAGTGACAACCGTCCTCAAATTAAAAGAGCAATTTCAAATAAATAATCAAATGTTCTATGTATACTAATCATGAAAAGAAGAGCAAACAAAACCAAAACTCAGCAGAGAGAAATAAGAAAGAACAATGAAGAAAGAATTGAAATACACATTAAAAAATAGAAAAAATCAATTAAAGTCTTTTTTGAAATAGTAAGCATAATTCACGAAATTCTGGACAGGCTCACCAACAAGAAAAGAGAGAGAACACAAATAACATAAGAAATGAAAATGCAGAAACTACAAAGAGTACAACAAATTTGCATAATATCATAAGTGAACAACATGAGCAACAGTATGGAAACAAAATGGATAACCAGGAATAAATGGAGAAGTTTTTGAAAACATTCAGCCCACCAATATTGCATCAAGAAGAAATTAACCATTTGAACTGTCAGATCACCAGAAATTGAATAGAATTATCCATAAAATAAAAAATCTCTGCAAGCAAAATTCAAACCAAACTAGATTCACTGGGGAATTTGACCAAACATACAGAGAAAAATACATACCAGTCCTCCTCAAACTATTCCAAAAATTGATATGGAGAGAGTACACCCAAACTCACACCATCAGGCCAACATCAACCTGATAAAAAACAGGACAAAGACACCACCTCAAGAGAAAACTACAGGCCAATAACATTGATAAACATTGATATAAATGTCCTTAAGAAAGTATTAACAAACAGAATCCAACAGCATGTAATAAAGATTATACACCATGGTAATGTTACTTCATCCCAGGAAAACTAGGATGGTTTAATTTATGCAAATAAATCAATCAATTTTAATACACCATATCAATAACCGAGAGGACAAAAAACCACATGATCATCTCAGTAGATGCAGAAATAACATTTGAGAAAAATTAACACCTATTTGCAGTAAAAGTTCTTGTAACAGTGTGCTAGAGGGACCATATCTCAACATAATGAAAGCTATTTATGACAAACATATAGCCAGCAAAATACTCAATGGTGAAAAACTGAAACACTTCCAACAAAAACCTGAGACAAGACAAGGTTGCCCATTCTCACAATTTCAATTCAATACAGTCTTGGAATTCCTAGCCACAATGATCAGGCAAGGAAAAGAAATAAAAGGATTCAGACTGGAAAAGAAGATGTAAAATTGTCATGGTATGCAGACATGACACTATATATTGAAAACTGTAAAAGCTTCACAAAAAATTACTAAGGCTAAAAAAGGAACTGGGCAAGGTACCCAGAGTAATGTACAAAAAGGTGGTGAATGAAATATACATGGAGAACTAGAAAATATTGATTGAGGAAATCAAAAAAGATTTGAAGAATTGAAATCATACCCAATGGTCTCGTAATGGAAGAAACAAAATGGTTAAAATGGTCATATTGTCCAAGGCAATCCACAGACTTAATGTGATTTCCTATCAAATTATGCCAAACTTCTCTTTTTGGGACTGAAACAAATGATTCTAAGATTTACATAGAGTCATAAAAGATCCATAATTTCCAAAGCAATATTAATGAAAAACAAAGAGGTTGGAGGAATAAACCACCAGTTCTCCATACACTATTGCAGAGCTACAATGAACAAAATGACAAGATATTCATACAGAAAGAGGCTTATGGACCAAAAGAACAGAATAGAGGGCCTAGGAATAAATCTACAGGCCTATGTTCTATTAATTTTTGACAAAGTATCCAGGAATCTGACAGAGAAAAGACCATCTCTTCACCAAATGATGTTGGGAATCTGGATAGCAACATGCAGAGCAATGGAGTTAGAACACTCCTTCACTCCATACACAAGAATAAACTCAAAATGGCTTGAAGACTTAAATGTAAGGAAAAACACAGTAAATCACCTAGAAGAAAATATTGGCAAAACACTCTGAGATAAATCTCAGCAATGATCTCCTAGAATAGCCTACCCAGGGAAGGGATGTAAGAGCAAAATTAATAAATGGGACCTAATTAAACTTATAAGCTTTTGCACAGCAAAGGGAACCATAAACAAAGCAAAATGACAACCTGCAGGATTAAAGAAAATATGTAGAAATGTGCAACTGACAAAGGCTTAATTTCCAAATTACAAAGATTTCATACAAACTATTAATAATACTTAAAAAAAACAAGAAACCCAATTTGAAAATGGGCAGAAGCCCTAAACAAGCAATTCTCCAATAGAGACATACAAATGCCACATAGATATATAAAAAAAAATTGCTCACTACCATTATCAGAGAAGGGTAAATTAAAACTATAATAAGTATCACCTCACAACAGTCACAATGGTCATCATTCAAAATTCCACAAACATTAAATCCTGGGGTATCTGTGGAGAAAGATGACCCTCTTACACTGTTGGAAAAAATGTAGTTTGGTGCAGTCATTGTGGAAACCAGGGTGGGGTTTCCTCAAAAGAATAAAAATAGACTTAACTTACGATCCAGCAATCCCACTTCTGGGTATAAATCAAAGGGAACCCTAATTCAAAAAGACATCTATACCCCAATGTTCTTTGCAGTGCTATATACAAGAGCCACGACATGGAAGCAACCTAATTGTCCAACAACACATAACAGTATTCAGAAGTTATCCCATATTTACACAATGGAATAATATTCTGCATTAAAAAATGATAAAACAATGACATTTGCAGCAAAATGGATGTCCACAAAAAGTGTCATTCTAATTGAAGTAAGCCAGAAAAAGAAAGAAAAATAATCCATGACATGATATATGCGGAACCTTAAAAATAAATTTGGATGAGGAGACTATGATTTCATCTACAAAACTGAAACTCACTCACAGATTTACTAAACAATTTTAAGATTACAGCGGAAAGGGGATGTGAGAGGATATATTTGGGAGCTGTAGATTCATAAATTTTTTCCACTATATATAAAAGTAAATTTTTTCAAAATTTCTCTTGTATAACACAGGGCAGTAAGTCAAATATTGTGAAGTAATGTTTAATAGGCACATAAATATATGCATGTATTGGGACACTGTGCTATACACCACAGATTGACACATTGTAAATGGCAGTACTTCAATGATAAATAAATGAATAAACACGCAAATAAATATATAAATAATAACTAAATAAAAATATTTAATAATAAATGAAATAAAAAGATTCACACTACTTAAATTTACACCTCATGGATCTAGGAGAAAACAGAAAGAATAAAGAAGAAAATTGAATGAATGAGAGTATGGCAAATAACAAGAGATGCAATTGGAAAGGTAGAAAAAAAATACCTAAGTCTGTTTCTTTTAAACATAAACTAGGCATATGTTTAGGTTGGCTAAGAAAATATAGACTCAAATAAAATTAGAAATAAAAGATAAGATATTACCACTGATGTTGTAGAGATGCAAAACATCATAAGAAATTACCACTAGCCAACGATTTGAATGACCTAGAACTAAAGACAAATTCCCAGAAACATATGTTTTCCAATACTGAATCAAGAAGTAATTAGAAAGATAATAGAGCAAAAGTGTGTTTGAGTAAGTCAATAATCCAAACTTCCAAAACCAGAAAAAATTTACAAAACGCCTTTACTGGTGAATTCTGTCATACAATTGAAGACAATTTTTCACCAATTCTTCCCCAAATCTTCCAAGAGTTTGAAGGGGGTGAAAGATTCCAAACATATTTTATGATGTGAGCTTTATTTGCTTAACAAAGCTAGAAAGGACATTATACGCAAAAAATAGAATATTATCCCTGATGAACATATGTGCCAAAATTCTCAACAAAACACAAGCAAAATGAATTCAACAAAACATTTAATGTATCATAAACATACATGAGTAAAGGTATATATCCCTGGGTTTAAGTATACTTCAAAATATTCAAATCAATAAAGGTGACATGCCACACTAATGGAATGAGAAATAAAACTCACACAATCATCTCAATAAGTGCGGAAAGAGCATTGTATATAATACAACATCCTTTTAAAATACTCCCAACAAATTAAATTTGCCCTGTCAGTGGCACGATATAATTTACACACAAACACTGTGTGGATAGAAGTGAAGCAGTTCTCTGTTTTTTGATTCTTAGAAGAAGGGTTTATATAGGACATGCACAATTCCTCACATATAATCTAGGTTATAACAATGTTAATAATCTTAAGCTATTTATGTTCCCATGCTCCTGCAGTAAGCGCAGGATGTTAAATGATCAAGAATTGTTTTAAAGTTCATCACGGAACTTCATTAATTAGGCCATCTCTTATCCAGCCGGCTTTGCCTGTCTTGGGATGTCCTCCTCTGACGATCTTACCCAGCATAGGCTATCCAGCCATCCATACTGGATATATTGAGTAGACCATTTGTTATCCAGCCTGGATATGTGACATTCCTCACAGATTGTTTATCAGTTCAGCCCATGGGCTTATTCTCTAGAACCTTCAGACAGGGGCCTACAAACCAAACATCCCTTGACAGAAAACTGGATGAAGAAAATTTGATGTATATATGCAATGGAATCAATACTTTGCATTCCTATCAACAGTGTCCACGCTGTTCCTTTTTCTCCACAATCTCACCAACATCTATTTGTTTTCTTTTTGATGAGAGCCTTCTAACAAGTGTGAGGTCTTGTCTCATTTTAGGTTTATGACTTTCCTAATAATTTATAACTCTGAACACATTTTCATGTATTTTATAGCCAACTGTATGTGTTCTGAAGAAAATTGATTCAGATCTATCTATTCAGTTCCTATGGACATTTTTTTAAATTGGATTGTTTGCTCTTTTTTATGTTGTTTTGGGGTAAGAGTTTGCCATATATTTTGGATATTAACACTTGATTGAAAATTATCACTTAAAAATATGTTCTACCATTGTGTTGGTTGACTGTTCAGTTTATTGATCATTTCTTCTGCATTGTAAATCTGTTTAGTGTGACACAATCATATTTTGTTAGTTTTACTTCTGCTTTCCTTGACAGAGGAGGCATATGTAGAATCAAATTAAATCCAATATCAGAGTGTACTTCTTATATTTTACCCTAGGATTCTTTAATTTCAGGTTTTATGTTTCATATGCCCATGAGTGGGATTGCTGTGTCATATGATAGGTCTATTTTTATTATTTAAATGAACTTCCATAATGTTTCCAAAGTTGTTTCACAAATTTTATTTCCCACCAACAGCATTGGAGAGTCCCTGTTTCTCCACAACTTCCCCAGTCTTTATTACTTGTAGACATTTGGATGACAGCCCTTCTCACTAGTGTGAGGTAAAACATTATTTTATTTTTGTCTTGCCTTTGTATAATGATTTGCAATGTGAGCACGTTTTTATATTCCTGTTTGTCATCTGTGTGTCCCTTTTAGAGAATTGTCTTCTGCTCATTTTCTGGCTGAGTTGTTTGTAGATTTTTGAAATGGTGTTGCATGAACATTCTGTGTATTTTAGAAATTAGCCTCTTATTGATAACATTGTTTCCTAATGTATTCTCCCATTTGAACTCCATCTTTTCATTTTGTATATTTTGCTGTTTAGAAGCTTTTAAGTTTAATTAGGACCTACTTGTTTATTTTAACTTTATTGTTTTCAGCTTGGGAGTGTGACATAAGAAAATTTTGCTAAAATTTTTGTTTTGTTTAGCCTATGTTAGATTCCAGAAGTTTTATTGTGTCATGTATTAGATTCAGATATTTAAAACATTTTGAATTTATTCTTGTATAGTGTGAGGGATTGTTCTAATTTTATTGGTTTACATGTAACTGTTTAGCTTTCTCAACATCACTTGCTGGAGACTGTCTTTAAGGCATTGTATATTTTTGTTTCCTTTGTCATAGTTTAGTTGACCATAGGTGTGATGTTTTATTCCTACTTCTATGTTCTGTTCCAGTGATATAGATGTTTGTTTCTTTTCCAGTATTGTGCTGTTTTGATTGCTGAATTTTTGTAATATAATCTGAGATGAGGAAGGGTTATGGTTATGCCTCCAACTTTGTTCTTTTAACTCATTGTTTCTTTAGCAGTTCTGGTCCTTTTGAAGATCCATTCAAATCATAGGACTGTTTTTAGTTCTGTGGAAAATATCATGTAGCTCGATCTGAATAAATTTATATCTGTAGACATATTTTGTAGTATGTATATTTTAACAATATTAATTCCTCTAAACGAAGACCTTGAGATTTCTTTCCATTTCCTTGCATCATCTTCAAATTTCTTTATAAGTGTCCTATAGATTTTATTATGTTGGATTTTCCTTAGGTTTTTCATGTTTTGATCTGATTTCATATGGATTTTTTAAAATAATGGAATATATTATTGTTAGTGTAAAGAAATGTGACAGTTTTTTATATTAATCATGAATCATGATACTTTGCTAAATGCCTTTATTAGTTTTAGTTGTTCTGGTGTGGAGAATCTTTAGGGATCTCTATATAGATTATCATGTCATCCAAAATAATAACAGTTTTACTTCATTCAATCCAACTTGACTAACTTTATTTCTTGTCCAATTGCTGTTACTAGGACTTCCCATACTGTGTTTAAGAGAAATGGTGAGATCGGGCATCCTTGTCTTATTCCTTAATTTGGCTTTCAGTTTTCACTTTTGTATATTACATTGTCTGGGGTTTGTAAGTAATGACTTTAGTTATGTTGAGATATGTTTCCTGAATCCTACTTTGGAAAGAGTTTTCTGTTGTTGTTGCTGTTGTTGTTGTTGTTGTTGCTGTTGTTGTTTTAATAAATAAATGTTGAATTTTCTGAAATAATTTTTATGGATTTATTGAGATGACCACGTCATTTTCTCTTTTCCTTTTGTTAATGTAGTGTATCAAACTGATTGATTTCTTCATGTTGAACAATTCTTGTGACCCTGCCATGAATCCAAGTGATCATGGTGGATGATTCATTTTTGCTATTACTGGATTTAGTTTGCTAATAATATTTTGTAGAATTTTTGCATCTAAATCTGTCAAATTTATTGGCTTGAAGTTCCCTTTGCCTGTAGTATGTTTGTTTGCTTTGCTATCAGGGTGATGAATTTTTCATAGGATTAATTTGGGAGTTTCCCACATCTTCACTATTTGTGAATAGTTTGAAGAGTATAAGTTCTGCTTTGTATATTTATTCTCCACATGATTTGTTTAAATCTGCACTTACAAATGATCAAAAAGCACATGAAAAAATGTTCAATATCACTAATTATCAGAGAAATGCAAGTCAAAACTACAATGAGGTATCACCTCACACCAGTCAGAATGGCCGTCATTCAAAAATCCAAAAATGACAAATGCTGGAGAGGCTGTGGAGAAAGGGGAACCCTCCTACACTGCTGGTGGGAATGCAGTTTGGTGCAGCCATTATGGAAAACAGTGTGGAGATTCCTCAAAAGACTAGGAATAGACTTACCATACGACCCAGGAATCCCACTCCTGGGCTTCTACCCAGAAGGAAATCTACTTCAGGATGACACCTGCACCCCAATGTTCATAGCAGCACTGTTTACAATAGCCAAGACACGGAAACAGCCTAAATGTCCATCAACAGGTGACTGGATAAAGAAGAGGCGGTATATTTATACAATGGAATACTACTCAGCCATAAAAACCGACAACATAATGCCATTTGCAGCAACATGGATGCTCCTAGAGAATATCATTCTAAGTGAAGTAAGCCAGAAATAGAAAGAAAAATACCATATGAGATTGCTCATATGTGGAATCTAAAAAACAAAAACAAACAAACAAAAACAAAGAATAAATACAGGACAGAAGTAGACTCATGGACTGAGAATACATACTTGTGGTTACCGGGGGGGGTAGAGGGTGGGAAGGGATAGACTGGGATTTCAAAATTGTAGAATAGATAAACAAGATAACACTGTATAGCACAGGGAAATATACACAAAATGTTATGATAAATCACACAGAAAAAAAGTGACAATGAGTGTGTATATGTCCATGAATGACTGAAAAATTGTGCTGAACACTTGAATTTGACACAACACTGTAAAATGATTATGAATCCATAAAAAAATGTAAAAAAAATCTGCACTTCTATTTAACGATTTTTTTAAATGCAGATTCTTTCATCTAGAAAGCAGTTTGTTCAAATTATTTGTTTCTCCTTATTTCTGTCTCTTTCTAGACATTTGTCTATTTCTTCAAATTTGTCAAGATTATTCGAATGTAAGTGTTGACAAAATGATCCCTTTTTTGTATATCTGAGGTAACAATTGTTATTTCTCATCTTTTGTATCTTACTTAATTTCTTTGGGGCATCTCTCTATTCTTCATGATGCACGTACCTAGAGGCTTTTTTATTTTGTTTATCTTAAAAAAAACAAAGAAAATCTTCGGTTTTACTGCACTTTTTTCATAGTTTTCTTTTTCTCTCTAATGTATATTTACACCTGTAATATTTAGGAACATGTTTTTTAATTTTTTTAAATTTTCTTTATTGATTTACTGTCATTTTACAAACTGCCTCCAATCCCAGTGTAGAGCACAGTTTTGCAGTTACAATGAACAAATATACATTTTTTGTCCCATTTTTTCCACTGTGGGCTTCCGTAAGAACTTTTATATATTTCCCTGTGCTATAAAGTACATTCCTGTTTATCTATTCTACAATTTAGACCTCCCAGTCTATCCCTTCCCACACCCCGCCCCCTTGGCTAACAAAAGCTAGTATTCTATGTCTGCGAGTCTATTGCTGTTCTGTATTTGTCCTTTTTTTGTCTTGTTTTGTTTTGTTTTTTGATTCCACTGATGAGCCATCTAATATGGTATATTTTTTTCTCTTTCTGGCTTACTTCACTTAGACTGATTTTCTCCTGGACCATCCATGTTGCTGAAAATGGCGTTATGTTTTCGCTTTATATGGCTGACCAGTATCCCGTTGTATAAATATACCACCTCTTCTTTATCTAGTCAAATGTCGATGGATATTTAGGCTGTTTCCATGTTTTGGCTATTGTAAATAGTGCTGGCTATGAACATTGATGTGCAGGTGTCATCCTGAACTAGGGTTCCTTCATGATTTATGGCCAGGAGTGGGTTTCCTGGGTCATATGGTAAGTCTATTCCTAGGTTTTTGAGTAATCTTCATCCTGTTTTCCACCCTTGCCAGACCAATCTGCATTGCCGCCAGCAGTGAAGGAGGATTCCCTTTTCTCCACAGCCTCTCCAGCATTTGTCATTGTGGATTTATGAATGGTGGCCATTCTGACTGGTGTGAGGTGATACCTCATTGTAGTTTTGATTTGCATTTCTCTGACAATCAGTGATATTGAGCATTTTCTGATGTGCCTTTTGATCATTTGTATGTCTTCCTTGGAAAATTTCTTGTTTAGGTCTTCTGCCAGTTTTTGCATTGGGTGATTTATTTTTTCTTATTCAGTTGGATGAGCTGCTTATATACTCTGGAGATCAAGTCTTTGTCGGTTTCATATTCAGAATTTTTTCCATTCTGTAAGTTTTTTTTTTGTTTTACTTCCAGTTTCTTTGCTGTGCAGAAGCTTGTAAGCTTCATTAAGTCTCATTTGTTTATCCTTGCTTTTATTTTTTCTTCAAGAAAATTTATGAGACGTATGTCAGATACTCTTTTGCCTATATTTTCCATTAGGAAGTTTATTGTATCTTGTATTATGTATAAGTCTTTGTTCCATTCTGAGTTTATTTTGTGTATGGTGTTCTACCTTCATTGGGAGTGTTCTAGCTTCATTGATTTACATGCCGCTGTCCAGTTTTCCCAACACCAGTTGCTGAAGGGACAGTCTCTCTTCCATTGTATTTTCTTGCCTCCTTTGTCAAAGATTAATTGACCAAAAGTTGGTGGGATTATTTCTGGGCTCTCAATTCAGTTCCATTGGCCTATATGTATAATTTCCTACCAATACAATGCTGTCATGTTGACTGCAGTTCTATAGTATTATCTGAATTGTTAGCGTTAAGAAATGCCACTGATTTTTTAAACTTAATCTTGTAACCTGCTACATTGCTGAATTCTTCGATCAGCTGTAGTAGTTTTTGTCTGGATTTTGTACGGTTTTCTATATATAGTAACATATTTTCTGCATATAGTGAGACTTTTACCACTTACTTTCAAATTTGCATTCCTTTTACCTCTTTCTCTTGTTTGATTACTGTGGCTAGGTCTTCCCAGTCTATGTCGAGTCGGAATGGTGATAGTGTCCATCCTTTTACTGTCCCAGATTTTAGTGTGAAGATTTTGACTTTCTCACCATTCAGTACATGCTGGCTGAAGGTTTGTAATCTATAGCTCTTATGATGCTGAGATATGTTGCCTCTATGCCCAATTTGTGACATTTTTTATCATAAGTGTGTGTTGAATTTTATCAAATGCTTTTCCTGCATCTATTGAGATTATCATGTGGTTTTGGTCCTTTCTCTTGTTGATGTGCTGTATTACATTGATTAATTTGCATATGTTGGACCACCCCTGTGTCTCTGGCATGATCCCCACTTGGTCATGATGCATAATATTTTTTCTGTGTTTTTGGGTTCTTTTCGCTACTATTTTGGTGAGGATATTGGCGTCTGTGTTCATCAGTGATATTGGCTTATAATTGTTTTGTTTCGTATTGTCTTTGCCTGATTGTGGTATCAGGGTGATTGTGGCTTCATAGAATGACTTTGAGAGTATTCCTTCTTTTTCAATTTTCTGGAAGAGTTTGAGAAGGACTGGTATGAGTTCTTCTATGCATGTTTGGTAGAATTCTGTAGTGAAGCCGTCCGGTCCTGGACTGTTATTTGTAGGGAGGTTTTATATTGTTATTTTGATTTCATTTCTAGTGCTCAGTTTGTTGAAGTGGTCAGTTACTTCTTGATTCAGTCTTGATGGACAGTATGTTTCCAGAAACTTGTCCATCTCCTCTAGGTTATCCAGTTTGGTTTAATATAGTTTTCATAATATTCTCATATGATATTCTGTATTTATTAATTGTAAATTCTACCTTCTCCTTTCATATTTTGGCAATTTGTGCTTTCTCTCTTTTCTTGTTTTTGAGTTTGGCCGGAGGTTTGTCGATTTTACTTACTTTTTCAAAAAGCCAGCCTTTGGATTGGTTGAATTTTTCCTATGGTCTTTTTAAACTCTATTTTATTTATTTCCTCCCCAATATTGATGATTTCCTTCCTTCTGCTGCCTTTAGGTATTTTTTTCTCCTTTTTCTAGTTCATTCTCCTGATGGGTTAAATTGTTTATTTGTGGTTGTTCTTCTTTTCTGAGAAAGGCCTGTATTGCTATAACCTCACCTCTCAACACTGCTTTTGCTGTGTCCCATAAATTTTGTGTGGTTTTGCTTTCATTTTCTTTTGTCTCAAGGTATATTTTCATTTCAGCATTGATTTCTTTTTTGACCCATATTTTTTTAATAACATATTGTTTATTCCCCATGTTTTCCTTTTGTTCTCCTTTGTTTCTCTGTTGTTGATTTCTAGCTTCATGACATTGTGGTCAGTAAAGATGCTTGAGGTAATTTTTATCTTCTTAAAGTTGCTGAGGTTTCTTTTGTGCCCAAGTATATCATGAATCCTGGAAAATGTCCACGTGCACTTGAAAAGATTGTATGTACTATTTTGTGGGGGGTGCAATGCTCTGAAAATATCCACCAAGTGTAATATTTCTATTTTATCATTTAACTTCTCTGTTGTTTAATTTATTTTCTATCTCGATGATCTGTCCAGTGATGTTACTGTAGTTTTGAAATCTCCAACAATGATTAGATTCCCATCACTATCCCCCTTTATATCTGTCATTAATTATTTCATGTACTTAGGTAGTCCTCTATTTGTTGCCTGTGTATTAAAGGGTGTGATATCCTCATCTGTATCACTCCATCAATCATTATAAAATATCCTTCTTTATCTTTCTTTGTGGCCTTTGTTTTAGTGTCTTTTGTCTGAAGTCAGTACTGCAACAACTGCTTTTTTGGCTTTTCCATTTGTATGGAATACCCTTTTCCATCCTTTCACTTTCAATCTATATTTTTCCTTCTCGCTGAGGTGGGTCTCTTGTATGCAGCATATTGAAGGTTCTTGCTATACTATCCAGCCTGCCACTCAATGACATTGACTAGAACATTTAGTCCATTAACATTTAATATATCGATGATATGTTTGTGTTTATTGCCATTTTCGCCTTATCTTTGAAGTTGATTTGGTATTTCCTCTTTGTTCATTTGATCTTCCTTTTTTGGTTTGGTCATTTTTCTTTATATTATCATGAAAATTATTTAATTTTAGTGACTCCCTGAATATGTTTTTGTCTTGTTTTTGCACTTTTATATAGTCTATTAGAACATTAGTATAATTGATTTTATTAAAGTGATAGTAACATGATCTCAAATACATCCTACTGAGAACAAAATATTTTAAAAGGAAAGACCCCCCCAAAGAAATTCTCTATTTTCCTGCCTCCCTCTCCCACTGTCAATGATTTCTATGTCTTGTTTTAAAATTTTGTGTTTATTTTATTTGTAGTTTATGAGTTATCACCTTTCCAGCTGTGAGTTTCACATTTCTGTAGCATCCTGCTGCTTTTCTTTTTAGAGTAGGCTTTCAATATTTCTTTTAGCATGGGTCTAGTGTTGCTAAACTCTTGTAGCTTTTTCTTGTCTGTGAAATTTTTTATGTCTCCTTCTACCATAGAGGATAGCCTTGCTGGTTAAAGTATCCATGGGTATATCATTTTTTTTCATTCAGGAGTTTGAATATATCTTGCCACTCCCTTCTGTTCTGTAGTATTTGTGTTGTGAAATCAGCTGTGAGCCTTATGGGGATTCCCTTGTAACTCTCTGTTTGAGATTCACTTGCTGCCTTTAGGATAATTTCTTTATCCTTGACTCTGGCCATCTTAATTATATGTCTTGCTGTGAGTTTATTTGAGTTCTTCCTATTTGGGACCCACTGAGCTTCCTGTACTTGGATATCTGATCCCTTCTTTAAGTTTGGGAAGTTCTCAGTCATGATTTTTCAAACACCTTTGCAATGCACTTTGATCATCCCTCCCCTTCTGGGACTTCTACCACACCAAGTTTGGCATGCTTTCTATTAACCCATATGTATCTTGTGCTTTTTTAATCTGATTCTTGATGTTTCTCTTGTAGCTATTCTGATTGGGTGCTTTCTATTGTCCTGTCTTCTAGGTCACTAATTCATTCCTCTGCATTATCTAGTCAGCTTTGCGACCCCTTTAGATCATTCCTCATCTCAGTCAATGGATTTACTTATTCTACTCGGCTCTTCTTTATAGCTTCCATTTCATTTTTAACATATTTTACATCTCTAAACACTATCTTTTATTTCCTCCAGTAATTTGATCACACCTCTTTTGAAATCTTGATCTAGTAGGCTATTGATGTCTATTTCACTGATCACTCTTTCAGGGGATTTCTCTTGTTCTTTTAATTGGGAATGGTTTGTCTGCTTCTTTATCTTGCTCCTACCTCTCTGACACTGTGATGGAGTATATGTTATCTACTGTGGTCCTAATGGAGTTTATCTACCTAATGCCTATGTAGTAATACAACTAAAAAAGAGAAAAAAGAAAGAGGGAGACAAAGAATTTTAAAGAAGTGGTAATAAATGTTTGAAAACTTTGTATAATACATAATAGAAGAGCAAGTTGAAGCAGAGTTTTGAAAAATAATAATAATAAAAATATTTTTATAAATTTCAATGGGATTTAAAAGGGGGTATATATAATTGTCTAAGAAATAAATATTAATATGGTAATAGGAAATGAAACAGGTAAAAACAGATTAAAACAAGGGGATGGTCAGAGTGTCCTGGATACTGTGTACTGTTAATGTGAACTCTTTCTGTATTCATCATGGTTTGGAAGCTCAGCTTGCTTTTTCCAGAAACCCTCCATTGGAGTCCACATCTGTGCAGCTCCCAGGTCCTGTCGGCAAGCAGATCACTCCCACTCCCAAAACTGGTTCCAGAGCAGCTCTCTTTACTGTGAGCTGTCTTGTCATTGCCCTGACTGATACCTCAGTCACATGTTTCAGACTGAACAGGCAGTAGTGTTCATCAACCCTCTCCCAGCCACATGGTCAGGGACTGCATTACAGCCCAAAATTTGGCAGGCCATCAGCCCCCTCAGGGTGATAGTCTCTCCTCTGCTATGTGCCCTGTCACTGGTCTGGGCCAAAACCCAGCTCCTTGATTGCCTTGGCAGAGCAAGTTCTCTGAGGAAATAAGACAGAAAGATCTTATATGTCTCAGGCTGTAGACAAGTCCCCATCTGGCGCTTAAGGCTGCTAAGTCCTTAGGAGTGAATGGAGGTTTTGCTCTCACTGCTGCCAGGGTGCAAAGCATCAGAGGCTTTGGTGGCTGTGTCTGAGCCCCAGGTCTCTTGTCCTAGATAATTTGTGGATTTTCAGAGATTCGGAATGCACCTTTCCCCTCACAGGGCTAGCCTGCCCTGTTGTTTAATGGAGGGCCCAGGTTGTTTTGCCCTGTGCAACCACAGCAATGGCACACAGCCCCCTCCGTTCCCCCTGGCTGCCTCAGTGCAGCCATCATCATTTTCCACCCAGGTCGGGAAGCATGGCCCTGACCCCAGCTGCCAGGTTGCCTCTTGGGCTTGGTGTCATAGGGATCCTCTGTCCCTGTTTATCTTAGTACTGTCAGTCAACTTATAATCTATAGAGGTTCAATTCTTGGAGGCTCCTCCTTCATCCTGCCGAACTCTCAGTTGGAGAGGGGAAACTCAGTGAATGAGCACCAGTCCTTCTTTGCTGCTCCCTCACTGTGGGACCTGTCCCAATCTGTTTTGCCTTTTCTTCTTTCTTTCTTCATTGTCTTCTTCCAGATTTTTTGCATCTTTATCTTTTGGGACCTGTCCCAAAATGTTTTGCCTTTTCTTCTTAATTCATTTTCTTCTACCAGATTTTTTGCATCTTTATCTTTTGGGACCTGCCCCAATCTGTTTTGCCTTTTCTTCTTAATTCATTTTCTTTTACCAGATTTTTTGCAACTTTATCTTTTGAAGAGGACAATATTCTATCAGAGTACTGCAGGTTCTCTGGTTAATTGAGTAGGTCTGTGAATGTGAGTCTTGATGCATTTGTGGGAAAGGGTGAGCTACGAGCATCCTTCTGCTCCACCATTTTCACATCCCCCACAAAAAGTCTCACTTTATGATGGAAGTTAAACACAACCAGTAAATAGATGGAAAAGATGTTTCATGGAAATGACAAGAAAGTGCAGTTTGCAGTGATCAACTCATACAAAATACATTTTAAAATAAGGGCCACAGTGAAAGTTAAATATGAGTTTATAAATAAAAAAGAGATCAATATAAAAATACAGTATTACACTCATTAAATTATATATGGACCCAACACAGTAGATCCTAAGAATAAAAAGAAATATTAGACATGAAGGAATTAATTCATTATAAAACTATAATAGTAGATGTGTTGAACACCTCACTATTCTGATGGCCAATTCATCTCAAAAGAATATCTGTAAGGAAACAGAAGTCTTAATGGCATATTAGATCATTTGAACCTAACTCATTTATTGGACACTGCATCAGAAAAGGAGAACACATAAAATTCTCAAGTGTGCACAGGATGTTATCTAAGGAATTAACTGCATATTATGTCATAAAATGAGCCTCAGGAGCTTTAAGCAAATACAGATTACAGCGAATATTTTTCCATATATAAAATTATAGAAATATGCATCAACTCTAGAAAGAAGAAGAGGGTAAGCACAAATATGAGATTAAACCTCATCCTTTAAAAAATAAAATAAAACAAGTTCAATGATGAAATCATAGAGGTAATAAAATCATACATGGAGACAAATTACATTGAAAACAGAGCTTCATCAACTATATGGGATGCAGCAAAGGCAAATCTAACAAGGAAGTTTAGAACAATTGAGGCCTTCTACAAGGAAAAAGAAAAAACTCACACAAAGGATAATGTTAACCACCCAAAATAAATGGATATAATAATAAACAAAACGCAAAGGCAGTAGAGTGAGTAATCTTTAATGATTAGGTTGAAAATAAATAAATTAAAAATTAAATAAAAATTCATAAAATCAACAGTTATTTTTCTTAAAAATATTAACAAATTGATAAACATTTAACCAGGTTTATAAAGAAATACAGAGTCGACCCAAGCAAAATAAGAAATGAAATATTAGAAATAATTTCTGATAGTACAGAAATGCAAACAAAGATTATGAAATCACTCTGAGCAGTTACGTGACAACTAACTGGACGACCTTAAAGAAATGGACAAATTTCTTTAAACTCTACAGCCTGTCAACACTGAATAAAAAGAAAACTGAAAACTTGAAAAGAGCAATCAGCATAATTTAAATAAAATCTATAGTTTTAAAATCATCCTTTGAACAAAATGCCTGGATGCCTTCACTAAAACCTCTTTCCTCTCAACTATTTCAAAAAATGTATTAGGAAGGAAAATTCCCAAAGTTATTCTATGAGGCCACAAATAACATGATAACAAAACCAGTCAAAGACACTACCAGAAAAAGAAATGAAAATGTAAAGCCAATATCCTTGAGGAATATACATTAAAAAATTCTCAACAGAACATCAACAAATTAATCCAGCAATACATAGAAAGGATTATACACGATGATCAGTTGGTTTCCGTCCAGAGTCACAGGGATGGTTCAACATACACAAGTAAATCAGCATGACACATATTTTATAAAGGAAGTACAAAATTCACAGGACCATGTCAATACACACAGAAAAAGCATTAGACAAAATTCAACATACATTCATGATCAGAACTCTCATGAAAGAGAGTAAAATGGGAACATCTCTCAACATAATATAGGCCACTTATAACAATTTATAATACTTAGGGGAAAAGCTGAAAACATTCTGGGTAAATTCTGGAATAAGACAAGGATTTTTACTCTCAGCACTGCTATTCCATAGTAAAAGAAGAAAGGAAAAGGAAAGAAAAAGAAGAAAAAGAAATGCAAAATGGAAAGAAAGAGCAAAATTGGCACCAGTACTGATGACATAACAATCTACATAGAGTCCTAAGTTCTCCACACAGACTAACATCAACAATAAATTATTTCAACAAGGGAGCAGGGTACAAGGTTAATGTAAATTTGTCTCTTGCATTTCTACACGTTAATCATGAGATACCCTAAAATGGACGTTGAAAGCAATACTATTTAAAATCCCATTCCCCCGAATACCTTGGAATAAATATAACCACATATATGAAATATCTAAACACTGAAAATTAAAAAACATTGACAAAGAAATTAAAAATGATTCAAAGAAATGGAAAGATGTCTTGTGCTCTTGGATTGAAGGAGTTAATATTGTTAACATGTCCGAAATGCACAAAGAAGCCTACAGATTTAGTGCAATTCCTGTTATGAAGCTGTAGTATTTCCCACAGAACCAGAAAATAAATAACTCTAAGTTTTACATGAAGCCATTAAAAATTGTCAAAATGATCTTGAGTAAAGACAACAAATCTGGAGGAATAAACCTCCCAGAGTCCTTACTATAGTACAAAGCTACAGTAATAAAATCAGCATGGCATTGGCACAGAGATATAATCAATAAAATCAGATAGAGAGCCTAGAAATAATTCCACACACCTATGAGCACTGAATCAATGATAAATGAGGCAAGACTACACAATGGAGGAAAGACAGTCTTGTCAATGGATGGTGTTTGGAAAGCTGGACATCTACATGTAAAACAGTGAAATGAGAGCATTCCCTGACATCGTATACAAAAATAAACTCCAAGTGTATTAAGGACCTAAATGTAAGACCTGATACTGTATAACTTCTAGAAGGGGATCTAGGTGATACACTATTGGATATATATCATAGGAATATTTTCTTGTATCAGTCTCCTAAGGCAAAAGAAATAAAAGCAAAAAAAAGCAAGTGAGACCTAAATAAACTTGAAAACTTCTGCACAGCTAAGGACAATTTGAATGAAATGAGAACACTGCCTGTGTAATTGGAGAACATATTTGCAAATAATGCAAGTGATCAGGGGATAATAGATGCAAGTTAATAGATGTAACATGGATTTAGATTACACAACTTAATGTGAAAAACAAAAACGCAATCAAAAAAAGAGCAGAGTACTTGAGTTAATATTTGTCCAAAGAAAACCTACAGATGAGTAACATGCTAGTGATAAAATTGCTCAACATTACTAATTATTAGTTAATAGCAGGTCAAAACCACAATGAGGTATCACTTCACACTGGTCAAATGGCTATTATCAAAATGTCAAAAAATAGAAACTGTTGGAGATGATTTGGAAGAAACAAATCACTTGTATACTCTTGGTAGGAATGTAAATTGGTAGAACTCCTTTGGAAAACAATATTCAGATTTTTTTAACACCTAAAACAGAACTACCATATGAAACAGTAACACCTCTCCTAGGAAATATCTGGAGAAGAAACCCTAAATTGAGTAAAACCAATCTTCACAACTGCACTGTTTATAATATGCAAGACAGGGAAGCAATCCAAGTGTGCACTGTAGACTATGGACTTAAGAAGAAATGATGATTCTAGAAATATGCAATTGAATATTATTAGCCATGAAAAAGTATAACACATGGCTATTTCAGCATCATGAATGGACCTAGTAAATATTGTGTTTAGTGAAGTAACTTAGACAAAGACAAAAGTATATAATATGATCAATATGTGGAATCTAAAGAATACCAAATATATGTGTACATCTATATATAGCTATCTGTTGATAGATGACAGATAAGTAGATACATAGAAGGATAGATAAATAGACACATGATAGATAGACAGATAGATACACAGTTAGATAGATAGATAGATAGATAGATAGATAGATAGATAGATAGTTAGAGGGTAGAGGGATAGAGAGATTAGTTAGACAAGACTGAAGGAGACTGAAAGATATGGGAAATAATTTATGTTTACCAAAGGAGAAGGGAAAGACAATTTAATGGTAGGACACTGACAGATAAAAAGTAGTATACAAAAAGGAGATAAGCATCAAGGATAATCTGTATAGATCAGGGAATTACAAGCAATAACTTAAAATAATTGTATGTTACAATTATTGTAATAATTTATAATGCAATCTAATCTAAAAAGTGGTTGGAGTCACTATGCTGTACATCTGAAACTACACAATATAGTACATCTACTGTACTTCAATTAAAAATAAAACATCTCATGTATAATTTAGTCCTTTTTCTGCTGATAGCATCTTCCTTTAATATTGTTTCAATTTTACTCTTTACCTTTTATGAATACTGACTCAAATTATTTCTATTTCTGTTGTGAACATGTTACCAGATTGATGTACCTATATTTATTGCAAGTGAATTACTATTTTTCTCTCTTTATATCATATAAAATAGAAGCATTTAAAAACACACCGAAAGAAACTGTTGCAACTTTCTCATGGTCTCTGCTTAGTATTTTGTTCAATATTATGCATATATTTGCATTTTATTTTTCTTAGAATAGCTCTTTCCTGAACCTCTTGTAAGGTGTCTCGGTTTTGTTTTTTACATCTCATTCATGTTTCTTTGTCTGATAAAGTCTTTATTTTCACTTTACATATAAGTGATAACTGTGCAAGTTAGAGTGTACTTGGGTGGGAGATTTCTTATTTCAGTAGTTTGAAAATGTCTTTTTAATTACCCTCGGCGTATGTTTTCTGCTCAGCAATCTGCTGATAGCCTGATGGGGGTTTCTATGTAGATTAACATAACTTTTCTTGGCTGATTTTAAAATTTTACTCTGTCATTAACTTGCCAATTTGCATATGACGTATCTTGAAGAAGGTCTCATTGTCTTAAAGTTATTGGTGTTTTGTTGGCTCACGGAATTGTATATCAGTTCCTTACCCAGGTTCAGAAAGTTATCAACTATAACAACTTTAAATATACCATCAGCTGCCTTCTAACTTTCTTCTCCCCCCAGGATTTCACTCTAATATGCACTTCCTGAAGAAGTCTGATGGCTATAGTAGAATTTCCTCACATTTTAATATCTTGAATCTCTGCCCTCTCCTATCATTTCTTGTTTTGTATTGGTGACTTTGCTAATATCTCTTCCACAAGGCAGTCTTCTTCCAATGCTTTCTGTTGCATTCTTCATATCACTTATTAAGTTCATCTGATCCTCTAATAATGTTTGGTTGTTTCATAGTTTCGGTCCCTTAGGTAATGTATACCTTATCAACATTTATTTTATTCCTGAGCTCACTAAACTGCTTTCTGAGTTTTGTTTTTTATATTCAGTTTTTGTATGGCATCTCTTTGGATTCTCTATTAGTTATACGGCAATATTCCATGACTTTAAATTTGTTTGCTGCAGTGTTGATGTTTGAGTGTGTGTGTGTATGTGTGTGTGCATTTGCCTGTGCATGTGTGTCTTTGTCTGTGTCAGTGTCTGTGTGTGTGTATCTGTGTGTGTGTGTGCCCTATAATGTTACTGTGATTGATCATGGACCTGGTAAATTATTGCTCTGATGACACTAAAAAACAGATTGGGTTTTGGAGTCCTTGCTTTTGTTTTCTGGTAGTTTGCAATATTGCACAATATTTGGTTTTGCTTATCTTAGCTACCTCTGAAAATATTTCAAAATGGCACATTCCAGTCGCTACTGTCTGGATAAAAGATTGCTTACATTGTCACTTCTTTCACTTCTTTGGTAGTTAATGCCACTGTTGTCACTTGGCCGATGAACCCTTCCTTTTATCTGATATCCCTTAAGAATCAGTGCACACATTGAGGAAAGGTGTAAAGACAGGTGGGTATTTGGAATCAGGCAACTGCCTTTGCCATGTAGAATGTTGTAAGGTACATTGTCTCCACCACTGTGAATGGGAAGTAGGGAGAGTGTCATGAATGTCTGAGTGTCAAAAGGTTGGAAATTCTGTCTCCAATTTGGCTCCCTCCAAGTTACCTGTAACCATTAGTACTGGTGCAGTTGGAGGCTGATGCTGTGTGAAACAATGAGACCCTGTTTCTACTGGGAACTCTGAAACTCTGGGCTCAGATACCCTAGTAAGTTGTCCATGGTCGCAGGCACAAACTCTGCTCTTCCCTCAGTTCAGCCACCTTTATGTGTTTTAGCCCACCAAACTTCAGCTGTACACATGTGTTCTGGAGTATTGTTTTGTGTTGTAGTTATTTTTCTTGAGATGTGATCGTTTCACTGAGTGTAGATTAAAGGGGAGAGACAGAAATAGTTGAAACATGTCACTCTTTTCAAAGAATATACTTTAACGTTTAAAACCTTAAATTCTAATAAGGACATTATGAGAACAGTAAAGAAAGTGAACAAATCACCTCCCTTAATATCAGAGTACTACAAAATATTTTGTTATTCCTGGGATTTTTCTTCAATTTTTTCCCACATGCATGCACATTTTAGTATAATATATGCCTATAATCTCTTTAAAATCATTTAAATTATTAAAATATTTCTCTGTGCTGTAAATATAGCCCTGTTGGTTCTCTAGTTTATAACTAGTACCTTGCATATTTCTGTCTTCCACATCCTCCTTCCCTGTCCCCAGTGGAAACCACTACTTGGTACACTACACATATATATGTGAGTCTGTTTCTATTTTTTTATGATTATTTCTCTTATATCTTTAGTTTCCTCATGAAAGTGGTAACATAGAGTGTTTTTCTCTGTATGAGTTATTTTGCTATGTGCAACACTATCTGGCTCCAGTCACATTGTTCCAAATGGCAGAATTTTATTTTTTGATATGACAATGACTAAGTATTTATTATGTTATCTATATCTCACATCTACTTCAGCCAATCATCTGTTGATGGGCAGTTGATTTGTGCTTCTATCCTTGGCTATTATAAATGATGATGTTAAGAACTTTGGGGGTAATATAGCCTTTAAAGTTAATGTTTACATTTTTTTCAGATTTATAACAAAAACTGGAATTGTGGCTACATATAATGTTTCTATTTCTAGTTTTCTTAGCACTGTCCACACTTTTATAATAGTGGAGGCATCAATTTATATTTCCACCAACAGTGTACCTGGGTTCCCTTTTATTGACATTCATACTAATGTTTGTCATTTGAAGACTTTTTTTAATAGCCATTTTGGTTGCTGTGACATTATATTTCATTCTGGTATTGATTTATGGTTTCCTAATGAAAAGCAACGTTATGTTTCTTTTTATGTCATGAAAATCATCCACATGTATGTTTTTGAAAAGTTTCCATGAAGATCCTACAACTGTTTTTAAGTTGTGGTCTTTGTTTTTTAAATAATGAGTTTAATATGCTATATATACATTATGAATATTAACACCTTGTTGGTTTCATAGTCTGAAACTATTCCTTCTATTCTATGTGTTGTCATAAGTCCTGCTGAGGATTTCCTTTGCTCTGCAAAAGATTTTGCATTTCACAATTATACAAGAAGTGGAATCACTGTATCATATATTACATCTATTTTTTCCTCAGTATAATTAAAAACAGTTATTGTTAGTTTTCCTTTTTTTGTTGCTTAGTAGACAAATAAAAATACATATTGCAAAGATTTATCACAAAGGCACTTCTGCTCTTGTTCTTCTTCAGAGATTGTATAGTTTCAGGTTTTACATTTAGGAAATTAATCCATTTCTATTTTATTTTTTATTCTATGGAAGGAATTGCTCTTACATCTAACTTTTACATGTAATTTCCAGTTTTCCCAAAACTACTTGTTGAAGAGACTGCCTTTTTTCCATTGTATACCCTTGTCACCTTCATTATAGACTAATTGACCATATGTGTGTGTGTTTATTTTTGGACCCTTTATTTTCTTCCATTGATTATGTGACTCTATTGGTGATATATTTTGATGTTTTGATTACTGTAGCTTTGTAGTATGTTCTAAAGTCAGGGAGGATAATACTCACAGCATTGTTAATTTTTCAAGGATAATTTTTGAAAATTTGTGCCTTTCAGAATTTAGTGTAAATTTTATTATTATTCTCCTTGTTTTGTGAAGAAACATATGGATTCTGTGAGAACAGAAATTTACTAAAAAGAAAAACATGAGAAAAATTGTAAAGTATGGAGGATAAATCATACAACATTAAACAACCAATGGATTGCTGCATAAATCAAAGAAAAAATACAAAAAGAAATATAACAACAAAAACAAAGTTCATGTGATATAGCAAAAGCAGTATTAATAGGGATGCTTAGAGCAAAACAATGCCACTTATACAAATAAGAAATATCTCTGTCTTATAACATAATCTTACAAAGGATGTAGCAAAATAATAAACAAACTTGTTAGTAGAAAGAAAGATAGCTGAAAGATCAGAACATAAATACATAAAATAAAGATTAAAAGTAGAAATATCTAAAGAAACTACATAATGGCCTTTGAAAGATAAATAAAACTGATAAAATTTAATGAGACTCATGAGCAAAAAAGAGAGTGCAGGTTAAAATGCTGCAAAATAAATGAGAAGTTACAGCTTATGTCAAAATAACAGAAAGCATCATAAGATGATACAACAAACTATATGCCAATTAAAATGGAATCCCTCGAAGAAATGGACAATTTCCTAGAAAGACCTTATATCCAGAATGGAATGAGAAATAGAAAATATTAACTGATTATCACTAATGAAATTGAATAAGTAATTAAAAAAAAATCTCCCAAGAAACAAAATTCCAGGCCTTGACAGTTTCACAGGTGATTTCTGCCAAACATATAGAGAAGAGCTATCACCTATACTTCTCAGAGAATTCCAAAAATTTGCAAAGGAAAGAAGGCTTCCTACCCCACCTTTCTGTATAACACTATTATTAAAACAGGAACAAATACTTCATAAAATTACAGTTTAAATACAACTGAGAAGCATACATGCAAAAATGATCAATAAATATTAGCAAAGCAAACAAAACATTAAAGGGATTATACAGTATGATTAAGTCCCTTTTATCCCAGGGATGCAAAAGTGATTCATCACCCAGAAATTTATCAATATGATACACCAAACTAACAAATTGAAAAATAAAAATTATATGGTAACCTCAAAAGTGTCATAAAATGTTTTGACAAATTCAGTATCTATTTATGATTATATTTCTCCTCAAAATGGATATGAGGAAACATACCTCAACACATTTAAGGTTGCATATGACAAGAACTCAGCTATCATGACACTCACTGATTAAAAGCTGAAAGCATCTGCTGTTAGAGCAGGAAGAAGTCAAGAATGTTCACACTTGCCACTGTTATTCAGTATATTATTGGAAATTCTAGCCATAGCTATCCAAAATAAAAGTAAATAAAATATAGGTATTTCTGAAAAGGAGTACAAGAGTCTGCTTGCAGATGAAATACTTAAACAGAAATCCTAAAAAGGCACCACAATGCTATGAGTGCTTTTCAATGCATTTGGTAAAATTTCAGAATATAAAATTAACATACAGAAATCTTGCATTTCTACACACTAACAACAAGCTAACAGATACAGAAAGTGAGGGAACTGTCTCATTTACAGTTGCATTACAAAAAAAAACTCAAGAAATGTGTACAACCAAGGAGGTTGAAAAACCTGTACTCAGAAAACTATAAAATATTTATAACAGAAATTGAAGATAATGAAAACAGATGAAAGGATATACTGTGCTCATAGATTAGAAGAAAAATATTGTTTAAATGACAGTACTAGCCAAGAAAATACACAAATTAAATTCAGTGCTTTTCAAAATAAAAATGGCATTTTCAGACACATAAAAAATAATTATTACATTTACATGTAAACACAAAAGAGTTGAAGTCACAAAGAAAAACAAAAGAAAAGATAATGAACAAACTTAAAACACAAACAACTTTGACAAAGAACAAAGAGGATGTAACACTGTCCCTGATTTTAAATTATAATACAAATCTACAGTAATGAATATGGTAGAGGCACAAAACAAACAGAATAATGGAACACAACAGAATGCCTAAAAGTGAAATCAGACAGTTATGGTCATTTAGCCCATTACAAAAAAAATGAATATACAGTGGGGGAAAGGTAATCAACAGGCACATGAAAATGGTCAACATGACTAACCATGAGAAAAAAGCAAGACCATAACTCAATGAGATATTATGCCACTCCTGTCAGAATGACTATGATCAAAAAGGTAACAAATATAAATATTGGTGAGGATGTAAGAAAAATCACCCTGCTGCACTGCTTGAGTGAATTTAAATTTGTGCTGCTTCTGTGGAAAACAGTATGGAGTTTTATCTAAAAATTAAAAATAAAATATGAACCAACATTTCCATAACTAGATACTTATTCCAAGAAAATGAAAACACAAATCAGAAAAGATAAATTCAACCCTATATTCACTGTGGCATTATTTACAATAGCCAGGCTATAAAAGAAAATTAATTGCTTTTCAATAGATGATGGATAAAGAAAATGTGTGTTTATAGTATATATATCTACCCAACTATTAACTGCAGATTTATCTATATTTATATATATACGCACACTAAACTTATATATATATATATGCACTCATACCCATAAAAATACAATGGGTTATTACTCAGCTATAAAAAGAATAATTTCTTGTCATTTGCAAGAAATGTGTAGACCAAGAGTGTAATATGTTAGGTGAAAGAAGTCAGACACAGGAGGACAAATGCAGAAAAGTTTTACTCATATTTGGAATTTAAAGAAATGAACATAACAAAACAGAAAAGAAGTTATATATATAGAAAGCAACAGGTTGCTCAAATGAAGGAGGGAAATGTGGTGAAGAAAAACAAATAGTTGAGAAAAATTAAGAGAGAAATTTTTCCAGTTGCAAATTAAAATATCAGGGACAAGAAATTTACTGTGTGGGGAATAGTCAATAACTATAAAATATCTTTAAATAGCAACTATCAAAACTAGATTTATCTTTTGATCAGTTTGAAATGTATTAAAAATAGCAAAAATTATGTTATGTAAGAGAAACTCACACAGAGTTATAGATTAAAGTGCACTTCAAAAACAAACAAACACACTTATAGAAAAAACAATTTGATTTGTAGTTAACAAAGGCAGTATTTGGGAAAGGAGAAATTGATTAATGCACTCAAAAGCTAAAAAACTCTAGCCGTAAAATAAACCTGTTCTAGGGATGCCCCGCAATAACATGAAAATTACAATTAATACTGCTTTATGTTCTATATTAATGTTGTTAAGTGGGTAGACCATAAGATTTCTCATCACAACCAAAAGACAAATTGTATTTCTTTAAAATTGTATCTAAATAAGATAATGAATTCTCCCTAAACTTGCTATGATATTTATTTCTTAATACTTATAAATCAAATCAATATCCTGTGCACCTAAACTTACACAATGTTTTATGCCAATTATATGTCAATAAAAGCGGAAGTAAAAATGGAAATTCAAAGGTCATGATTTCCCATGACATTTTTCATGATTCATTTTGCAGCAAGTAAACTTGAGTCATGATATACTTATCCCAGGTAAAGATACTAATAAATAAGTGATTCAAATAAATTATACATAAAGATACTAATAAAATTAGGATTTTACCATGCTTTAAGCTTTCTTCATGTTAACAGCCCACTGCTTCTTTAGGTATCAAAATTTCACTCTGTGTATTCATCTGATATTAGGGAATGGATACAAATTTAAAACTGGCTGCTCCTGCTCTGAGTGATAAAGTTCAATGTCTGTGACCAATGGTCTCATCTCCCCGACAGCATCTGTAAGAAATGATTATGCTAGGTTGCTAAAAATCTCAGCATGGTAAAATCTAAGGACTCCTACAATTCTTAACTGTTTTGCAATGGGAATGCAATACTGACAAAGACTTGATTTTGGATAACAATGTGGTGTTTTCTCATGGTTGCATTAGGGTATGTGAGGATAACCCCTCAGACCCACAACAAATATTCTTGCTCAAGTGCTGGTCCAAGAAGTGCAAATTTCTGCATTACTAGGACTGAGGACTGCTCTCAAAATGATGACCATGCTCACTGTATTCCAGGTAGTACAAGGAAAAAAGTTTATTGCAATTTCAAGGTGAACGGGAATAAGTCAGTGATTCAGTCCCTATAAATTAGTCAACGGGTGTTCAAAGCCAAAGTAAGTTGTGTCAACAATGAGAATTAAAAGAAAAAAAAAACTTAAACATAAGTTTAAATTAAAAAGAAGACACAGTCCAGTGCTGGGCTCTGGGGGCTGCAGAATGTATATGCCTCAGTCCAATTCAAGGATTCAGTGGCTTGGCCCTAGCATCAGCTCTGGATTCAATGAACAGGTAACAATTAGTATACAGGGAAAAATATAATCTACCTCTCCCTAATCTGAAGAAAATCTGGTGGTTCAATGAAACTCTTATCTCACAGACATTCTGACAGGTGCAGAGGAATAACTCACTGATGACTCAACTAAGACAAACTTAGTTACTGCTTAACAATCCATCTTCACACACACACAGTGGTAGAGAGATTTGTAGTATTTAATGGGAAGAATTCATTGGGCAGAGCTCAGAGTATAATTTTCAAAGCACGAGCCAACTTTTGACATTGGCCAATATTCTAGCTTTTCTCAGGTAGAAAACTACAGATGGACAAACAAATAATATTCTTCCTTAGAATTTCTAATTTTGAAAGTAAACTGTAGCGTTTGACTTATCAGTATAGAACCTTGTTAAGATGATCACGCTAAGACCCACTGTCTGATAAGAGAGCTGGAAATTAGCTGCTGAACCAACCCATCTGAACCCCAGACTGCTAATGTAAGCAACAACATAGCCACCATCAGAGTTGAGCTGACAAATTTAAAACCGTGATGTTTCTGTTGTAGGAAACACCACTGCTCTCCAGACACAGTTCTCCTGCTGCAAGTGGGCTCTTTTATTCTCTTGGTGAAGGTCATATTTACAGGATGTTGTTAGAGATTACCCTGGCCAATTTGCCCATTCTCCAGATTATCAAAGGCTTTCTTCACAAATGGAGACACATTTTCGGACACAATGTTACCATTTCAGTCTTATCAGATGACACTAGCTGCATCATTGTGAGTAAAGGCCTTAGGATCCCTGAACTTGCCTACAATTTTTCCAGCATTTCAGGGCATTTCACATTCTGAATATGCTTCACCTTTTATTTAAAATTAGTGGGAAATAGTCAAAGTCTTCCATGAATATTTTATATTTCCTAATATCTGCAGAAATTTGGTATTCTTGCAGTTGGAAAATTTTTAATTCCACCACCCTCACCTCCTTCTAGTCCACATAATTTAGATTGCAATTTGGTTACTGAATACGAGAACCACAACCAAGGGGATATTACCACTTAGATACTTACTTTGTGAAGGTTAGAAAGGGCACAACTTATTTGGTGTGTATAAACCTACATTAAATGTTTGCAAAGGCACTGTCTCTTCTGGACAAAGCTCTGATTCTAAGAAGTATATTAATAATAAGTCAGTATAGTTATTGGTATGGGGAAGAGATTCAGCTGTTTTGTGGTGGGTGGGTGATGAAGAGACAGGAACAAATCCAGCAAATGTGAATGGATTGCTTTATGCCTCTGCAGGCATGAATTAAGAAGTAAATATTACTTTGTCTCCTGTACCTAACTCCACTTACTGTCTTGATTGACTTGTCC
Organism: Vicugna pacos; assembly: GCF_048564905.1. Taxonomy (NCBI): domain Eukaryota; kingdom Metazoa; phylum Chordata; class Mammalia; order Artiodactyla; family Camelidae; genus Vicugna; species Vicugna pacos. The sequence goes on along the minus strand of NW_027328741.1, from coordinate 62,914,178 downwards.
TTGGGCTATGAAAGATCTAGTTTGCGGTGAAGACCATAACGAAATAGTTTGAAAACCATGAGAGTTTTCTTGTTTCAGGAAAGTAGATATTGCTTAAAGTCAACATGTGTTTTTCATTCACTTAATACAAAAATGCATCCTGTGACATGTGTTGTGCTTACTGTGCTGGTATCCAAGTTAAACAAGGAAAGGGGGATAGACTGAAAACATCTGGAGGAGGTGGTTTCTGTGCTGAGACAGGGAAAGTCTAAGTAGATAAAAGGAGGACACCCAAAATCCAAGGATGAGCTGGAGTAAAAGTGGTGAGGTTGCAGCTAACATAGTTGACAATCGTTTGCCTGGATATATTTCCAGATACAGTGAAACATAAAGATATACCAAGGTAGTGAGATGCCAGATTTATAAAGAAATGACTAAACCAAGATGAGTTTGTGTGCTTAGAGTTGGAAAGGCATTAAATGCCACCCTGAGGACGTAAGCTTGTCTTTGGCTTGAATATAAAAGCAACATAAAGTATTGACTTGAAAATATAATGTAGACTCTTGAGGGCAGGAAATGAAAGCACCAATTTTAATGCTTTGAAAACAGCACAAAGAAGACCATAGATAAAATTACTTCTTAAATTCTACCACATGCTGAATGTGCCATCTGAGACTACATCATGTGACCTTTATGATTCCAGGGATGACATAATAGAGACCATGATCCCTGGGCCGGTTCCTGCATTTATCTCCTGTTCCAGCCTATCCTATAAACCCTTTTAATACTTTCCAGGATGAACAAGAAACCACTTAGTAATTTTCCCTCTCTCCATGTTTTAGTCTTTTTCCAAATTCTTCCATTTTCTCTTCCTCCTTACAAGAAAGTATTTAAATTTACTCCCATATTTTTCCATCAAATGATCATATCAATCAAATACCTCTTTTTAACTTAAATGTTAATTTAGTCTCCCATTTAATCTTAACCTAATTTAAAAAAATAAGGTTAATACAGGTACACATCTATGCTTCTTGTTCAAATAAGAAAATTGCAGATATCTGTCAACATTTGCCAACATCAATTTTAATCTTTGTTATCCTGCATAAACTGGTAGTCCTCTGGTAGATCCTTTGTAATTAGGATGACGTTCATAAAGTGAAGTTGGCTGATGAGTTGGCCTTGAAAGAGAGGTAGCTGATGTATAAGCTGTCATTGTCACTGGAAACCGTGCATTGCTCCCTGGTTGAAGTTTAGAAAAACGACCTTCTTTGGCAGATATGTTGCGATATCCATTTGGAAAAGCAGAAGGCTCCACCATCAGTCCAAAATAATTACTCTGCATTGGAGACAAGATGGTTTTCTGAGAAGTAGAATTTTTGGTTTTAATGAACTTCATAATAAGGTCATTTGCTTCAGTGTATCTGCTTTGAGTGTGCCAGTGGACAATGTTCAACTGATTTAAAATAGCATGCTGATCTACTGCAATTTGTTCTGGTGGTCTGATGGACCAGAAAAATCACCGCTGATCGGGGTAGTTTTATCACCAATTATGTGGCTAGTAGAGGGCTTTCTAATTAGAGGCATTTTTAATTTTGCAAAAGGTAAAAATGCACTTTCTCCACTAGTGTCAGCCACAAAACCAGAATTATGAGTATCCACATTACCCCCTGCAATAAAGTGCTTCTTATTGAAATCTTAAGACAATGAAGATACCAGAGAGGCATTTTTAATCCCAACTCTTCTTTTTATTCTGATTAAAACCTGGGGAAAGACTCGTTTAAAATTTGAATTATGGTAGATCTGCAGCTACAATCAAAGTGAAAAATTTTAGTAATATTTTAAACCAAAATACAAGACTACAATAAGCCTAACGTATAAAACATCAGATTTCACATTTACAATGCACAGATAATATCATGAAAATATGAACATTGCTATTTTTTAAATTTCCTTATTTGTAAAATACACATATAAGTAGTATAGTCATCAAATTAAAGAAGTTAGCATTTGCAGTAACTGTGAATGCCACTTTTCACAAGCAGCTTTAATACCTTTATATAGATTTCTGATAAGATTCATAGTTGCAAGCAAAGTTTCTCTGAATCTTGAATACATATGTCACTGTCCTCATTTTTAGAAAAAATAAAGAATTTAAGACTTGGTAATTTTATACAGTTTTCAAAATCTAGCTTTAAATATATATTACCATAGACTGATGTACAACATAAATTTTCATATATAAGTTACCAAGTGGTTACTAAAATTTCTGAATACCTTGCTTAAAACAGAGACTTCTTTTCCTTGTGCCAGAAAGTCAGCTAGACAAGCAGATCTTTGAAAATTCTGCCTCACTTTACTAAACCCATAAAGGTTAAGCTGTCTAACTAAACTTTTCATACTTCCAGTTTAAATATTCTGAAAGGGGCCTTTCTTTCCAAAACTACCTTCTTAAAGACATCTTCATCAATCACTATGGAAGATCCATTATCATCCCACCAGATGGATTGATATTGGTCACTCCTAGCCATTTTCCAGAGTTTTCTTGGAAATCTCAGAGAACGAAAATCATTATCTTCATCTGGTTCTGAGACACAATGTGTGTAACATGGTCTTTTTATCAAAGATTCTTCAGACAAAGTCTGAAAAGCATTTTTTTCAATCATAGACCTTAAGTCCAAGTCCCCAGAGAATGTTTGATCACACAATAGAGATCTACCAGAGTTACCTGAAACAGTTGGTCCATCTTTATGAGACACATCTTGAATTTCTGAAGAAACATGTGTCATCTCAAATAACTTTTTCTACAGCTACTTTTATAATCTGCATGATTTTGAGCACTGCAGGTTCAAATGCTGATTTGGCAAGCCTGCACAGATAAACTGCTAGGCAATCACAATGGTTCTCAACCTGAGTATCTGTGTCATCACAATACGACTGGTATCCCAGCAACCCAAGTGTAAAATTCCGCCAGTGTTTACTTCTCATTCATCCAGTTAAAATGAAACATAAATGTTGCTTATTTTTATAGTGTGATCTGCAAATATTATCCCCACAAAATCTTTTTAAATAATATAATTTTGGGGTCTATGAAATAAAACCAATCTCCATACTTTTGTACACAAATTTATACTAGATTGGTGAACAGAGAATAAATAATGCAAAAAAAAATAATTTTAAAGTTTTGGAAGTTAAAGTGAAATTTGTGTAAAACCTCTACAGAAAATGTGTAACAATTTCAATATCATTTGTTATTAAAATTAAACATAATTTGATTCGGAAATGGAAGTATGTATTTATCTGTGTTCTTTAAAATAAGTAGCTGTATATTCAAAATATGAGAAAAATAAATATCAGTTTATTTGGAATGTTAATAAATAAATTGTAAATATTTATAAAATAAAATTTTATTTATATAATCAATCAAATTTAAGAAATCCCAAAGGGGGGAATTTTTGTTTTAAATTGTAATTCAGTGGTATAAGTAAAACAAATATAATTTAATATTCTGGTATAAAAAGTACAAAAGAGACAATCTTATTGTATATTTGCAAAAGTTTATTTTTGCCATTCTTTCAGTCAGAGGTTTTTCAGTCCCTCGAAGGAATAAATTTTCATGTCATCTGTATAATCCATACTCTTGTGGCTTCTGTTATGTGTTCCAAAATGCTGTTGATAAATACTCTTATGTACAAGATCCTGGGTTCAATAAGCAGTGCCTCCATTAAGGGGCAAACAAACAAACAATCAAAAAACAAAGAAATAACAGTATATGTGGTTTGGGGTGGAAAATACCAGGTAATGCATTTTAGGAAGCAATATGTTTCTCAGTCTTCAAATAGTTGGCATTGTTTTTATAATACAGCATTTTAAGGCAAGTGTTCTGTTCACTAATTGTAAATGATAGCTATGTTCTGTATCAGTAAACTGATATAACTGGTATTATATATTATATATAAATCCAGTATAACTGGATTTATACCAAAATTTATATTATTTATTTCAAAATAAATTCCATTTAGGATAAGCCAAATTCAAAATGACAGATATAATTTTAAGTAAATAAATGTAAAATCAAGCTGTAATGTAAATTCTTACTTCAGTATCTGTAAATTCCATTCTAAATAAATATTAGCAACCTGAATTCATGGCATATTATATGTATTATAAACTATAGTTAAGTTGGATTTAGTCTTGTTTCATAAATATTATTTAACATACGCAGATTATTATATGTGGTAACATCCTATAAAAAACAAAGAATTGAAAAATTACAATTTCAAGAAATGTAGGAAATTTATTGACAGAACTGATCTTAACTATTTTATTTAAATATTCTTTACAAATTCGCTCTATATAGAATTTAACTAAACAAAATAAAAGCCATATATGAAAAACCCATGAGTAACATCAAGTTGAATGTTAACATACAGGAAGGTTTTCCTCTGGTACAGTAATAAGAAAAAGAAGCTCATTTTCACACGTCCTAAATTACACTACTAGAAATCCTAGCCAGAACATCTTGTCAAGAAAAAATATAAAAGGTATCCAACTTGTAAAATTCAGTAAAGTATTTACAGATGACATAATTATACATTGATAGAAAACTCCATAGACTCCTCCAGTGACTGTAAGAAATAATGAACAAACTTAGTATACTTGCAGAATACAAAATCAATATACAAATATCCGTTGCATTTTTATATAGTAACGACACATTATCAGAAAGAGAAATTAGGAAAACACTTGTGTGTAAATCTATACCAAAAAGAATAAAATAGGAATACATTTGTTAAGTGAAATAAAAGATCTAAACATAGATCTATAAATTTCAGGTGTAAGAAATATAAGTAAATTAATTAAATGGAAAGATATTCTGTGCTCATGGATTGTATACAATGTGAGGAAATATTGTAATCTATCTTTTCAATATTCAATCTCCACAGCACTAATTATTGAGGAGAATACGTTTTCTTCATTTTATACTCTAGCTTTCTTTTTCATGGGTTAATTCATCATAGGTGTGAGGGATTATATCTGGTTGCTCTACACTCTTCTATTGATTGGTGTCTGTTTCTGAGCCAGTATCATGTTGTTTTATTTACTAAAGCTTTGTAAGAGTGTTTAACATCAGAGAATTTTACACCATGACATTTAATACACTTTTTCAAGATTATTTTGGCAACTCATGATCTTTGTGGTTACATATAAATTTTGATATTATTTGTTCTATATAATGGAAAAATCTCATAGGTATTTTGACATGAATCAAACTAAATGTAGATTCCCTTGGGTAGAATGGTTGTTTCAACCACATAGATTCACATCATTAACATAAGAGATCTTTTCATTTCTTTGGATCAGTTTTAATTTCCTTCACTAATGTTTTCTGTTTTTTAACGTATACGCTTTCACCTTATTTGTTAAATTCATTTCGAGGTGTTCTTTTCATATATATATATGATTATATGCATAATATATGTAAACTCGTTTCCTACACAAATACAGCCGGCAGAAGGCAGTGGCAAGACCTATTCAAATTACTGAATGAAAAAAAGCTGTAATCAAAGATACTTTATCAAGCAAGGCTATCTTTGAGAATAGAAGGAGAGGTAAATAACTTCCACACAAGCAAATACTTAAAGAATTTGGCAAGAGAAAATGAAATAATGAAAGATCTACTCTAAATACAAAAGAAGCAGGATGCTATAGAAAAGAGAAAGGCATAATTATAAAGGCAATATCTTCAGTGACTTACAACAGAATATATAAGATGTTCTAAAAGAGAACATCAGAATTTTTAAGGGTCACAGAATGAAACAGGACAATACAGCGTTTTTATTTCTTGTTTCTCTTCTCTGTAGGATGGGTAAGAGTTTGTATTCTTATCAGTTAAAATAAACAGATACATTATGGGTCAATATAAATACACAACAAGGTAAACATAAGTCAAAATCTTACAATGAAATCACAAAGCCATAAAGAAACCAAGATAATAAAAGAAAACTATCAAGCCATAAAAAGAAAAAGAAATGAACAAAAAGGAAATACCACATCAACTGGAAAATGAAGTTCAAAATGGAAATAAACACCAGTCTATCAATAATTATCACAAATGAAAATGGAATTAATGCTTCATTCAAAAGATATATAGTCAGATGGGATAATATAACAAGACCCTACATAATGAAGCATACAAGAGACCCTATTTAGTAAGTGGAAAACACAATTGGAAGTGAGAAGATGGAAGAATATATTGCATGCAAATACACATGACCAGAAAGCAGGACTAGCAGTTCTTACTTCACAAAAATAGACTTTACAAGAAAGGTCATAGAGAAAGATAAACAAGGACATGATATAATGATTAAAAAAGCAATAGAAAATGAGTGTTTTATACTCATTAATACATATGCACTCAATATAGGAGCACCTAAATAAATAAAGCAAATACTAATAGATAAAAAGAGAGAAATCGCTGGGAACACAATCACAATAGGATACTATAACACCCCGTTACCATCACTGGACGGGTCTTTCACACAGATAATTAATATGGGAACAAAGATACTAAAAGACATGATAAAATAATTGGAGATGGTTGATACTTCCAAAAGAGTACTTCTCCCAAAAACAGAATATACATTCTTTTCCAATACACATGGAACATTTTCAAGGAAAGATTATTAACTCAGGCACAGAAGAAGCCTCAAAAAATTTAAAAAGATAAATATTATTTCAAGCATCTTTTCTGAGTATAATACTATGAAACTAGAAATAAATCATAGAAAAACAGGGAGAAAAAATGACAGCATCCAGATTAAAAAACATGGTACTATAACAAAGGAGGGAGTTGATGAAATAAAAGAAGAAATTAAAAAATATCTTGAGAAATATGACAAAACACTTCACAAAGTCTATGGAATACAGTTAAAGCAGGTTTAAGAGGGAAGTTCTTAGTGACAAAGCCCTCCTCAAAAAGAAGTACAGTTTCAAATAAATAATCTGACGTTCTATGTAAACTAATCATGAAGAGTAGAGCAAACAAAACCAAAAGTCAGCAGAAAGGGGGAAAAAGTAAAGCTCAAGGAGGAAAGAATTGAAATAGGGATTAAAAAATAGAAAAAAATCAATCAAATTCTTTTTTGAAACTTTAAACAAAATTGACAAATCTCTCGGCAGGATCACCAACAAGAAAAGAAAGAGAACCCAAATAATATAAGAAATGAAAATGGAGAAAATACAAAGAGTACAACAAATTTACAAAATATCATAAGGAAATATCAAAAGCAACAGTATGGAAACAAACTGGATAACCAGGAAGTAATGGAGAAGTTTTTGGCAACATTCAGTCCACCAATATTGCATCAAGAAGAAATTAACCATTTGAACAGACAGATTACTAGAAATGGAATACAATTATCAATACAATAAAAAATATCTGCAAACAAAATTCAGACCCAAATAGCTTCACTAGGGAATTTGACCAAACATACAAAGAAAAATCCATATAAGTCCTCCTCAAACTCTTCCAAAAGATTGATATGGAGAGAGTACTCCCAAACCCACACCATAAGGCCAACATCAACCTGATACCAAACCAGACAAAGACACTACCCCAAAAAGAAAACTATAGGCCAATATCATTGAGAAACATAGATGTGAATGTCCTTAAGAAAGTATTAACAAACAGAATCCAACAGCATGTGAAAAAAAGATCATGCACCATGGTCAAGTTAGGTTCATCCCAGGAACACAAGGATGGTTGAACATATGCAAATCAATCAGTCAATTGTGATACACCATATCAACAAAAGACAAAAACGATATGATCATCTCAGCAGATGCAGAAAAAGCATTTGATAAAATTTAACATCTATTTGCCATAAAAGCTCTTATCACAGTGGGCATAGAGGGACCATATCTCAACATAATGAAAGCTATTTATGACAAATATATAGCCAGCAAAATACCCAATGGTGAAAAACTGAAACCCTTCCCACCAAAACCTGAGACAAGACAAGGATGCCCATTCCCACAATTTCAATTCAATATAGTCTTGGAATTCCTAGCCACAACGATCAGGCAAGGAAAATAAACAAAACTATTCAGACTGGGAAAGAAGAGGTAAAATTGTCAATTTATGCAGACATGACACTGTGTATAGAAAACTGTAAAAGCTTCACAAAAAATTACTTAGGCTAAAAAAGGAACTGGGCTAGGTAGCCAGATTAATCTACAAAAAAAATTACATTTCTTTACACTACCATTGAATCATCAGGAAAACAAAGTATGGAAACAATCACTTTAATAACTGCACCCAAAACTATAAAATGCTTAAGAATAACTCTGACCAAGGTGGCAAATGACTTATACATGGAGAACAAGGAAATATTGATTGAGGAAATCAAGAAAGATTTTAAGAATTGAAGAGATACCCAATGGTCTCGTAATGGAAGCAATAATACTGTTAAAATGGCCATAATGTCCAAGGTAATCCACAAACTTAAACTGGTTTCCTATCAAATTATGCAAAACATTTATTTTGAGGACTGAAACAAATGATCAGAAGATTTATATAGAATCCAAAATGATCCATAATTTCCATAACAATATTAAAGACAAAGAAAGAGGCTGGAGCAATAACCCGACTGGTCTCCATACACTATTGCAGAGCTACAATAGTTAAAACGACATGATATTGGTACAGAAACAGGCATATGGATCAATGGAAGAGAATAGAGAGCCTAGGAATAAATCTAAAGGCCTATGTTCAATTAATATTTGACATAGTAGCCAAGAATATGACAGAGAAAAGCCCATCTCTTCACCAACTGGTGTTGGGAAAACTGGATAGCAGCATGCAGAGCAATGGAGTTAGAACAATCCTTCAATCCATACACAAGAATATGCTCAAAATGGCTTGAAGACTGAAATGTAAGGCAAGACACACTATATCTCCTAGAAGAAAATATAGGCAAAACACTCTGAGATAAATCTCAGCAATGATCTCCTAGAACAGCCTATCCAGTTAATGGGTGTAAGAGCAAAATTAATAAATGGGACCTAATTAAACTTCTAAGCTTTTACACAGAAAATGGAACCATAAACAAAGCAAAATGACAACCTACAGGATTAAAGAAAATATTTAGAAATGATGCAACTGACAAAGGCTAAATTTCCAAAATATAATGACTTCATACAATCTAATAATAATAAAAAAACAAACAAGAAACCCAATCTGAAAATGGGCAGAAGCCCTAAACAAGCAATTCTCCAAAAGAGACATACAAATGACACATAGATTTATGAAAAACAATTGCTCACTATCATTATCAGAGAAGGACAATTCAAAACGATAATGAAGTATCACCTCACAATAGTCACAATGGCCATCATTCAAAAGTCCACAAACAATAAATGCTGGGGAAGCTGTGGAGAATGGGAACCCTCCTAAACTGTTGGTAGGAATGAAGTTGGTGCAGTCACTGTGGAAAACAGGATGGGGATTCCTCTAAAGTATAAAAATAGACTTAACATATGATCCAGCAATCCCACTTCTGGGTAGACATCAATCGGAACCATATTTCAAAAAGACAACTGCACCCAAATTTCTTAGCAGTAGCCTTCAGACAGGGGCCTACAAACACAATATTCCTTGACAGAAAAATGGATGAAGAAAATTTGATGTACATATGCAATGCAATCAATACTTTGCATTCCTATCAACACTGTCCACAGTGTTCCTTTTCCTACACAATCTCACCAACATCTATTTCTTTTCTTTTTGATGAGAGCCTTCTGACAATTGTGAGGTCTTGTCTCATTTTTGGTTTATGACTTTCCCAATAATTTATAGCTCTGAACATATTTTCATGTGTCATTTTGCCAACTGTATGTTTTCTACAGAAAATTGATTCAGATCTATCTATTCAGTTCCTATGGACACTTTTTTAACTGGATTGTTTGGTCTTTTTTTGTTTTTGTGGTGTATGAGTTTCCCATATAGTTGCATATTAACTCTTGTTTGGAAAATTTCACTTGCAAATATATTCTCCCATTGTGTTCGTTGACTTTTCACTTTATTGATCATTTCTTCTGCAGTGTAAATCTGTTTAGAGTGATACAATCATATTTTGTTTGTTTTCCATCTGCTTCCCTTGGCAGAGGAGACATATTGAGAATCAAATTAAATCCAATGTCAGAGTTTACTTCTTATATTTTACACTACGATTCTTTGTTTTCAGATTTTAGGCTTTATATGCCCAGGAGTGGGATTGCTGGGTCATATGATAGGTCTATAGAAAATTGCCTTCTGCTCATTTTCTGGCTGAGTTGTTTGTAGATTTTTGAAATGGAGTTGTATGAACGATGTGTGTATTTTAGAAATTAGCCTCTTGTTGATTGCATTGTTTCCAAATGTTTTCTCCCATTTGGAAGTTCATCTTTTCATTCTGTTTATTTTGCTGTATAGAAGCTTTTAAGTTTAATTTGGATCTATTTGATTATTTTGCCTTTATTGTTTTCAGCTTGGGAGAGTGACATAAGAAAATTTCGCTACAATTTATGTTTTGACTATGTTAGTTTCCAGGAGTTTATTGTGTCATGTATTAGATTCAGATATTTAAAACATTTAGAGTTTATATTTGTACAGTGTGATGGAGTGTTCTAATTTCATTGATTTACATGTAGATGTCTAACTTTCTCAACATCACATGCTGAAGACTGTCTTTTAGGCATTATATAATTTTGATTCCTTTGTCATAGTTTAGTTGACCATAGGTGTGATGTTTAATTCAGCCTCTGTGTTCTGTTCCAGTGATATAGATGTTTGTTTGTTTTCCAGCATTGTGCTGTTTTGATTACAGTTTTTGTAATATAGTCTGAGATCTGGGAGGGATATGCGTTATGCAACCAACTTTGTACTTTTCCCTCATTGTTTCTTTTGCAGTTCTAGTTCTTTTGCTTTTCTATACAAATCTTAGGACTGTTTTAAGTTCTGTGGAAAATATCATGTAATTCGATCTGAATCACTTTATATTTGTAGACATTTTTTGTAGTATACATATTTTAACACTATTAATTCCTCTAAACTAAGATCTTGAAATTTCTTTCCATTTCTTTGCATCAAATTCAAATTTCTTTATCAGTGTCCTATTGATTTTATTATCTTGGATTTTTCATAGATTTTTCATTTTTGATCTGTTTTCATATGGATTTTTTTAAATAATGGAATATTTCACTGTTAGTATAAGGAAATGTGACATTTTTTGTATATTAATCATGAATCATCCTACTTTGCTAAATGTCTTTAATAGTTTTAGTTGTTTTCATGTGGAGAATCTTTAGGGTTCTCTATATAGATTATCCTGTCATCTAAAATAATAACAGTATTACTTTATTCAATCCAACTTGAGTAACGTTTTTTTCTTGTCCGATTGCTGTTGCTATGACTTCCCATACTGTGTTTAATAGAAATGGTGAGAGTGTGCATCCTTGTTTTATTCCTTAATTTGGCTTTCAGTTATTCACTTTTGCATATTATGTTGTCTGTGTGTCTGTAATTAATGACTTTAGTTATGTTGAGATATATTTCCTGAATCCTACTTTGGTAAGAAGTTTCTGTTTTTGTTGATTCTACTGTTCTTGTTGTTGTTGCTGCTGCTGTTTTAATGAATGAAAGTTGAAGTTTGTGAAATGTTCTTTATCGATTTATTGGGATGACCAAGTCATTTTCCCTTTTTCTTTTGTTAATGTGGTGTATCAAACTGATTGATTTCATGTAATTTCAACCTCTCTTATGACCCTGCAATGAATTAAAGTTGATCATGTTGTATGATTCATTTTAGGTATTGCTGGATTTAGTTTATTAATAATACTTTTTTGAATTTTTGCATCTATTTCAATCAAAGTTATTGGCTTGAAATTCTCTTTGCTTGTAATTTGTTTGTTGGCTTTGCTATCAGGGTAATGAAAGCTTCATAGAATTAATATGGGAGTTCCCTACATCTTCACTATTTTTGAATAGTTTGAAGAGTATAAGTCCTGCTTTGTATTTTTCTGCAATTCTCCACGGGAGCTGTTTAAATCTGCACCAATGTTTAATGTTTTTTTAAATGCAGATTCTATCTTTCTTCTAGTAAACAGTTTGTTCAAATTAATGTTTCTCCTTATCTCTGTCTATTTATAGACATTTGTCTATTTCTTCTAAGTTTTCCAGTTTATTAGCATGTAATTGGTGACAAAATGTTCCCTTTTTTGTATATCTGAGAGAACAATTGTTATTTCTTCACTTTTATTTCTGAATTTATTTCTTTGGAGCATCTCTCTTTTCTTCATGATGCACCTGGATAGAGGTTTTTTGATTTTGCTTATCTTAAAAAGAAAACAAAAAACAAAATCTTTGGTTTTACTACTTTTTGAATAGTTGTTTTTGCTCTCTAATTTACATTAACACCTGTAATATTTAGGATCATGTTTTTTTCTTTTTTTAACTTTTTTAAATTGATTTTCAATCATTTTACAAAGTTGTCTCAAAGTCCATTTTAGAGCACACTTTTTTAGGTACAATTAACATATATACATTTTTTCTCCCATTTTTTCACCTGTGAGCTGCCGTTAACGTCTTTTATATATTTCCCTGTGCTATAGAGTACAATCCTGTTTATCTATTTTACAATTTTGACCTCCCAGCCTATCTCTTCCCACACCCCACCCCTTGGCAAACAACACTTTGTATTCTCTGCCTGCGAGTATATTTCTGTTTTCTATTTATGCATTTTTTGCTAAGTTTGGTTTTGTTTTTTGATTCCACACATGAGCCATCTCATATGGTATTTTTCTTTCTATTTCTGGCTTACTTCACTTAGACTGATTTTCTCCTGGACCATCCATGTTGCTGAAAATGGCATTATATTGTCAGTTTATAAGAATGACTACTATTCCATTGTATAAATATACCACCTCTTCTTTATCCAGTCAACTGTCGATGGACATTTAGGCTGTTTCCATGTCTTGGCTATTATAAATAGTGCTGGCTATGAGCATTGGAATGCAGGTGTCTTCCTGAAGTAGGGTTCCTTCTGGATTTATGCCCATGAGCGGGATTCTTGGGTCATATAGTAAGTCTATTCCAAAGCTTTTGAGGAATCTCCATCCTGTTTTCCACAGTGACTTCACCAACCTGCATTGCCCCCAGCAGTGAAGGACGGTTCCCTTTATTCCACAGCCTCTCCAGCATTTGTCATTTGCGGATTTTTGAATGATGGCCATTCTGACTGGTGTGAGGTGATATCTAATTGCAGTTTTGATTGGCATTTCTCTGATCATCAGTGGTATTGAGCATTTTCTGATGTTCATTTTGATCATTTGTATGTCTTCCTTGGAGAATTGCTTGTTTATGTCTTCTGCCCAATTTTGGATTGGGTTGTTTATTTTTTCTTATTCAGTTGGATGAGCTGCTTATATACTCTGGAGATCAATCCTTTGACGGTTTCATATGCAAATTTTTTCCCATTCCGTAAGTTGTCTTGTTGTTTTACTTCCGGCGTCTTTACTGTGCAGAAGCTTGTAAGTTTCATTAGGTCTCATTTGTTTATTCTTGGTTTTAATTTTTCTACAAGGAAATTTATGCAATATATATTTTCTATATATTGTAACATATTTCTATATATTGTAACATATTCTCTGCATATAGTGAGACTTTTACCTCTTCCTTTCCAATTTGCATCCACTTTACTTCTCTCTCTTGTTTGATTGCTGTGGCTAGGACTTCCAAGTCTATCTTGAGTAGGAGTCGTGATAGTGTGCATTCTTTTACTTTCCCAGATTTTAGTGGGAAGAATTTGACTTTCTCACCATTGAGTACTATGCTGGCTGTAGGTTTGTTATCTATAGCTTTCATGATGTTGAGATATATTCCCTCTATGCCCACTTTGGTGAGAATTTTTATCATACGTGGGTGTTGAATTTTATCAAATGCTTTCCTGCATCTATTGAGATGATCATGTGGTTTTGGTTCCTTCTCTGGTTGATGTGCTGTATTACATTGATTGATTTGCATATGTTGAACCACCCTGTGTCCCTGGCATGATCCCCACTTGGTCATGATGTATAATCTTTTTTCTGTGTTGTTGGATTCTATTTGCTACTATTTGGTGAGGATTTTGGTGTCTGTCTTCATCAATGATATTGGCATATGATACTCTTTTTTAGTAGTGTCTTTGCCTGGTTGTGGTATCAGGGTGATTGTGGTTTCATAGAATGACTTTGGGAATATTCCTTTCTTTTCAAACATCTGGAAGAGTTTGAGAAGGACTAGTATGAGTTCTTCTGTTATGTTTGGTAGAATTCCTCGGTGAATCCATCCAGTCATGGCTGCTATTTTTAGGGAAGTTTTATATTGCTATTTTAATTTCATTTCTGGTGCTCTGCTTTTTCAAGGGGTCAGTTACGTCTTGATTCAGTCTTGGTGGACAGTATGATCACAGAAACTTGTCCAGCTATTGTAGGTAACACAGTTTGGTTTAATATATTTTCATACTATTCTCATATGATATTCTGTTTTTCTAAATTTTGTGGTAATTTCTGCATTCTCATTTCTTATTTGGTGATTTGTACTCTCTCTCTTTTCTTCTTTTTGACTTTGGCCACAGGTTTGTCGATTTTACTTACTTTTTGGAAAAACCAGCTTTTGAATTGGTTGATTTTTTTCCTGTGTTCTTTTTCATCTCTGTGTTATTTATTTCCTCCCCTATATTTATGATTTTCTTCCTTCCCCTGTCTTTTGGGTATTTTTGTTCTTCTATTTCTAGTTCATTCTGCTGGTGGGTTAAACTGTTTATTTGTGGTTGTTCTTTTTTGAGGAAGGCCTGTATCACAATAAACTCCCCTCTCAGCACTGCTTTCGCTGTGTCCCATAAATATTGTGTGGTTTTGCTTTCATTTTCTTTTGTCTCAAGGTACATTTTCATTTCACCTTTGATTTCTTCATTGACCCATTTGTTTATTAATAACATATTATTTAATCCCTATGTTTTCATTTTTCCCCTTTGTTTCTCTGTTGTTGATTTCTAGCTTCATGGCATTGTGGTCAGTAAAGATACTTGAGGTAATTTCTAACTTCTTAAAATTGCAGAGGTTTCTTTTATGCCCAAGTACATCATGAATCCTGGAAAATGTTCCACGTGCACTTGAAAAGAATGTATATCCTATTTTGTGGGGGGGTGCAATGCTCTGAAAATATTCACCAAGGGTTATATTTCTATTGTATTATATAAATTCTCAGTTGCCTAATTTATTTTCTGTCTCGATGATCTGTCTAGTTATGTTAATGCAGTGTTGAAATCTCCAAATATGAATCCCCCTTTATATCTGTTAGTAATTATTTTATGTACTTAGGTGCTCCTATATTTGGTGCATATGTATTAACGAGTGTGCTATCTTCATATTGTATCACTCCTTTAATCATTATAAAATGTCCTTCTTTTTCTTTCTTTATGGCCTTTGTTTTAAAGACTATTTTGTCTGATGTCAGTACTGCAACACCTGCTTTTTTGGTTTTTCCAATTATATGAAATGCCCTTTTTCCATTCTTTCACTATCAATCTATTTGTGTCCTTCTCTCTGATGTGGGTCTCTTGTATGCAGCATTTTAAAGGTTCTTGCTTTATCATCCAGCCGGCCACTCTATGACTTTCGACTGGAGCATTTAGTCAAATAACATTTACAATAATTGATGATAGGCTTGTGTTTATTGACAATTTGAACTTTCCCTTGCAGTTGATTTGGTATTTACTCTTTGTTCCTTTCATCTTCCTTTTATGGTTTGGTAAATTTGCTTTGTATTATCATGAATTTTTTTTGTTTTAGTGACACCCTGATAAGTTTTTGTCTTCTAGTTACCCTTTTTTATAATTCCCTTAGACCATTAATATAACTGTTTTTATTAAATGGGTAGTAACATGATCTCAAACCCATCCTACCGAGAATAAACAATTTTAAAAGGAAAGACCAAAAAATAAATTCTCTATTTTCCTGTCTCCCTTTCCCACTCTCAATGATTTGTATGTGTTGTTTTAAAATTTTGTGTTTATTTTATTTGTAATTCATGAGTTATCACCTTTCCAGCTGTGAGTTTCAAATTTCTGTTGCATCCTGCTACTTTTCTTTTTAGAGAAGGCCTTTCAATAATTCTTTTAGCTTGGGTCTAGATTTGCTGAACTTTTGAAGCTTTTTCAAGTCTTAGAAATTCTTTATGTCTCCTTCTACGAAAAAGGATAGCCTTGCTGGTTAAAGTATCCTAGGATATAACTTTTTTTTCATTCAGGACTTTGAATATATCTTGCCACTCCCTTCTGGCCTGTAGTATTTTTGTAGTGAAATCACCTGGGAGCCTAATGGGGATTCCCTTATAACTCACTCTTTGCTCTTCTCTTGCTGTCTTTAGGATCATTTTTTATCCATGACTCTGGCCATCTTAATTATATGTCTTTGTTTGGGTGTATTTGGGTTCTTCCTGTTTGGGACACTCTGATCTTCCAGTATTGGATATCTGATTCCTTCTTTAAGTTTGGGAAGTTCTCAGTCATGATTTCTACAAAAACCTTTGTAATCCCCTTTGATCTTCTTCCCCTTCTGGGACATTTATCATGCCAAATTTGGCATGCTTTCTATTTTCCCATAGGTCCCTTATGCTTTTTTCATTACTTTCTCATTGTTTCTCTTGTAGCTCTACTGTTTGGGTGCTTTCTATTGTCCTGTCTTCTCAGTCACTAATTCGTTCCTCTGCGTTATATAGTCAGCTTTGCTACGCCTTTAAATCATTCCTCATCTCAGTCAACAGGTTTACCTATTCTACTCGGTTCTTCTTTATAGCTTCCATTTCATTTTTGACATATTTAATATGTCTAAACACTATCTCTTTTATTTCTTTCAGTACTTAGATCACTCCATTTTTGAAATCTTCATCTAGTAGGTATCGATGTCTATTTCACTGATCATTCTTTCAGGGGATTTCTCTTGTTCTTTTAATTGGGAATGGTTTCTCTGCTTCTTCATCTTTCTACTACCTCTCTGGCACTGATTTTTATGAAGTATCAGTTATATACTGTGGTCCTAAAGGAGTATGTCTACCTAATGACAATGTAATAATACAACTTAGAAAACAGAAAAAAGAGAGAGAGAGATAAGGAATTTTAAAGATGGGAGAAATAAATCTTTGAAGACATTGTATAATGAATAATATTAAAGCAATTTGAAGCAGAGTTTGAAAAGTAATAATAATAAAAATATTTTAAAAAATTTCAAAGAGATTAAAATGGTGGTATATATAATTGAATAAGAAGTAAAAATTAAGAGAATAATAGAAAATGGAACAGGTAAAAACAGATTAAAACAAGGGGGTGGTCTGTGTACTCCTGAGGACTGTGTACTTTTAATGTGAAATCTTTCTGTATTCATCCTGTTTTGGAAGTTCATCTTGCTGTTTCCAGAGGCTCTCCATTGGAGCCCTCATCTGTGCTGCTCCCAGAGCATTTTGGCAAGCAGATCGCTTCTACACTAAACACTGGTTCAGATGCAGCTCTCTTTACTTTGGGCTGGCTTGTCACTGCCCTGCCCGATGCTGCAGTCAGATGTTGCAGACTGACTAGGAAGGATTGGGCATCATGTCCTTTCCCAGCACCATGGTCAGGGGCTGCATTCCAGCTCAAAATTTGAGGGACCACCCGCCCTCTCAGGTTGCCGATCACTCTGCTGCTCTGTGCCACTGTACTCTCTGCCTCAGGTTTGCACACCGGATGTGGGCTCAGTGAAGACTGAGGAATAGGCCTGTCTCTGGTCTGGGCCAAGATCCAGCTCCTTGTTTGTCTTGGCAGACAACTTCTCTGAGGAATGAGACTGTAGTATCATATTTGCCTCATGCTGTCGGCAAGTCTCAGTCTGGCCCTTGATGCTGCTAAGTCCCTAGGTGTAGATGCAGGTTTTGCCCCCACTGCCACCTGGGGGCAAAGCACCAGAGTCTATGGTGGCTGTGTCTGAGCCCCAGCTCTCTTCACCTAGAAAATTTTGTGGATTTTCATAGATGGGAATTGCACCCTTCCCACAATTGGGCACATCTGCCCTGTTGTTTTAGGGAGGGCCCAGGTTGTTCTGCCCTGTGCACCCATAGCAATGGCTCAAGCCCACTCCATTCCCCCAGGCCACCACAGTGCACCCATTCCCATCTACCACCCAGCTCGGGCAGCATGGCCCTGCCCCCAGCTTCTGGGCTGCATCTTCGGCTGGGTGCCACAGGGATTCTCTGTGCCTGTTTAACTTAGTTCTGTCATTCAACTTATGCTATGTACAAGGCCAAGCCTTGGAGGCTCCACCACCATCCTGCTGAACTCTCAGTTGGAGAGGGGAGACACAGTGAATGAGCAACAATCCTTCTTTGCTGCTCCCTCCCAATGGGACCTGTCCCACTCTGTTTTGCCTTTTATTCTTTCTTTCTTTCTTTTCCCTACCGATTTTTCACATCTTTATCTACTGAAGAGGACAATGATCTGTCAGATTTCTGCAGGTTATTTGGTTAATTGAGTGGGTCTGTGGATATGAGTGCATTTGTGGAAAGGGTGAGCTATGAGCATCTTCCTACTCCTCCATCTTTGCCTCCCCCAAAGAAAGTCTCACTTTATGGTGGAAGATAAACATAGTCTGGAAAAAATGGAAAAGATATTCCTTGGAAATGACAAGAAAGTGCAGATTGCAATGCTTAACTCACACAAAATATGTTTTAAAACAAGGGCCAAAATGAAAAAAAATATGAGATTATATAAAGAAAAAGAGATCAATTAAAAAATAGGGTATTACACTCATTAAAGTATATATGGACCAAACACCGTAGATCCTAGATATAAAAAGAAATTTTAGTAGACAAGAAAAATTTAATTCATTATAAAACAATAATAGTAAATGACTTTAACTCCTCACTATTCTGATGGCCAGATCATCCAGAAAGAACATTTGTAAGGAAACAGAGGTCTTAATAGCATATTAGATCATTTGAACCTAAGTGAGCTATTGGACACTGCATCAGAAAAGCAGAACACATAAACTTTTCAAGTGTGCACAGGATGCTGTCTAAGGAATTAACCACATATTATGTCATGAAATGAGCCTCAGGGACTTTAAGCAAACATAGATTACAGCAAGTAGTTTTCCATACACAAAAGTATGATACTGTGCATCAACACTAGAAAGAATAGGAAAAGCACAAACATAAAGCCAAACCATATCCTTTAAAAAAAATAAAGAAAGGTCAATGATGAAATCAAAGATGCAGTGAAATCAAAGAGGTTATAAAATCATACCTGGAGACAAATTACAATGAAAACACAGCTTCATAAAATGTATGGGATGCAGCAAAAACAAATGTAAGAGGGATGTTGAGAACATATTAGGATTTCCACAAGGAACAAGAAAAACCTCATAGAAAGTATGAAGCATACTGCACAAAATAGGAAGAAATAAGAACAAACAAAACACAAAGGCAGTAGAAAGAGAAATCTTTAATGATTATGTTGAAAATAAATTAAAAAAAGTTGAAAATTAAATTACAAATCATAAAATCAACAGCTTTAAGTTTTCTTAAAAATATTAACAAACAGTTAAACATTTAGCCAGCCTTATCAAGAAATACAGAGACTGTACCCTAACAAAATAAGAAGTGAAACAATAGAAATAATATCTGATATTACAGAAATACAAAAAATGATTATGAAATCACTATGAGCTGTTACATGACAACCAATGGGATGACCGAAAAGAAATGGACAAATTTCTAGAAATGTACAGCCTGACAACACTGAATAAAAAGAAAACTGATAACTTGAAAAGAATAATCAGTATAAGTTAAATTAAATCTACAATTTAAAATCACCCCTTGAAAAAAATGCCGAGATGCTTTCAGTAAAACCTCTTTCCCCCCAGCTATTTTAAAAAATGAAGGAGGAAGGAAAATTCCCAAAGTTATTCTATGAGGCCACCATTAACCTGATAACAAGACCAGTCAAAGACACTAACAAAAAAAAAATAAAATGAAAATCCAATATCCTTGATGAATATACATTCAAAAATCCTCAAAAAACATCAACAAATGAGTCCAGCAATACATAGAAAAGATTATACACGATGACCAGTTGGACTCCTTCCAGAGTCACAAGGATGGTTCAACATACACAAGTCGATCAGCCTGACATATCTCTAATAAAGGAAGGACAAAATACACAATACCATGTCAATACACAAATAAAAGCATTTGACAAATTTTAAAATACGTTCATCATCAGAACTCTCATGAAAGTGAGTACAATGGAAACATCTCTCAACATACTAAAGGCCATTTATAACCATTTATAATAGTCAGGGAAAAGGCTGAAAGCCTTATGGGTAAATTCAGGACCAAAACAAAGATTCCTACTCTCACCACATCTGTTCAACAATAATAGAAGAAAGGAAAAGAAAAAGAAGTAAAAGAAATGCAAAATGGAAAGAAAGAGGCAAAATTGTCACTAGAACTAATGGCATAACAATCTACATAGAGAGTCCTAAGGTCTCCACACTGACTATTATGAACAACAAATAATTTCATCAAGGGAGCAGGGTTCAAGATTAATGTGAAGAAGTCTCTTGCATTTCTACACATTAATGATGAGATACCATAAAATGGACATTGAAAGCAATAATATTTAAAACCCCATACCCCCGAATACCTTGGAATAAATGTAACCACATATGTGAAATATCTAAACACTGAAAATAATAAAACATTGACAAAGAAATTAAAAATGATTCAAACAAATGGAAAGATGTGGTCTTGGATTGAAAGAGTTCATATTGCAAACATGGCTGTACTACACAAAGAATCCTAATGATTTAGTGCAATTCCTGTTATGAAGCTGTAATATTTTCCACAGAATCAGAAAATAAATAACTCTAAGTTTTACATGAAACCATTAGAAATTGTCAAAATGACTTTGAGAAAAAACAACAAATCTGGAGGTATAACCCTCCCAGAAACCTTACTATACTACAAAGCTAAAGTAATACAAACAGCATGGCATTGGCACAGAGATATAATCAAAAAAAATATAGCCTAGAAATAATTCCACACACCTATGAGAAATGAAACTATGATAAAAGAGGCAAAAGTACACAATGGAGAAAAGACAGTCTCATCAATGGATGGTGTACTAAAAGCTGGACATCTACATGTAAAAGAGTGAAATGAGAGCATTCCCTGACATCAGATACAAAAATAAACTCCAAGTTTATTAAGGACCTAAATGAAAGGCCTGATACTATAAAACCGCTAGAATGGAATATAGGTGATACACTTTTGGATGTATATCATAGGAATATTTTCTTATATCAGTCTCCTAAGGCAAAAGAAATAAAAGGAAAAAAGCAAGTGGGACCTAAACAAACTTGAAAATTTCTGCACAGCTAAGGACACTATAAATGAAATGAAAACACTTCCTGTGTAATTGGAGAACATAATTGCAAACAATACAAGTGACCAGGGGTTAATAGATATAGGTTAATAGATGTAACACGGACTTAGGTTACACAACTCAAGGTGAAAAAGAAAAACCAATCAAAAACTAGAGCAGAGTACCTGAGTTAATATTTTTCCAAAGAAAACTTACAGATGAGTAACAGGCAAGTGATAAAATTGCTCAACATTACTAATTATTATATAATTGCAAATCAAAATCAAAATGAGGTATCACTGAAAACTGGTCAAATGGCTATTATCAAAAATTCCACAAATACAAAGTGTTGGAGATGATGTGGAGGAAACAAATATCTTGTTTTCTCTTTGTAGGAATGTAAATTGTTGGAACTTGTATGGAAAACAGTATTTAGATTTGTTTAAAAACTAAAAAGTTTACTACCATAAGACACAGTAATAAGTCTCCAAGAAAAAATCAGGAGAAATAAACCTAAATTGAGAAGAAACAATGTTCACAACAGCACTATTTATAATATGCAAAATATGGAAGCAATCCAAATGTCCACAGTAGACTATGGACTTAAGAATATATGATGTTTCTATAAATATACAATGGAATAATACTCAGCCATGAAAAGTATAATACAATGCTATTTCAGCATCATGAAAGGACCTACTAAATTTTGTGCTTAGTGAAGTAACTTAGACTAAAACCAAACTATATAATATAATTTATATGTGGAATCTAAAGTATAACAAATATCTGTGTATATCTATTGATAGATGACAGATAAATAGATAGAAGGATAATACATGATAGATAAATAGATAAACAGATAGATAGATAGATAGATAGATAGATAGATAGATAGATAGATAGATAGATAGATAGAGACATGATGGACAGGTAAAGAGATTAGATAGACAAGACTTAAGCAGACTCAAAGATATGGGAAAAAAATTTATGTTTAACAAAGTGAAGGGAAAGAGAATTTAATGGTAGAACATTGACAGAGAGAAAGTAGTATAAATAAACAGAGAAGAAACATTGATAATCTGTATAGATCATGGAATTAAACACAATAGCTTAAAATAATTGTAAGTTACAATAATTGTAATAATACATAATGCAATATGATCTACAAAGTGGTTAGAATAACTATGCTGTAGATCTGAAACAACACAATATAGTACATCTACTGTACTTCAATTAAAATATAACGTCTCATGTATAATTAAGTCCTTTTTCCGTTGATAAAAGCTTCCTTTAATATTGTTTTATTTTTACTCTATTCTTTTTATGATTACTGACTCAAATTATTTCTTTTACTGTTGTAAACAAGTTACCAGTTTGAAGTATGTATATTTATTGCCCCTGTTTTCCTATTTTTCCCTCTTTTTATCCATATAGTATAGTAGCATTTAAAAACATACCAAAGAAACAGTTGCAACTTTCTCATGGTATCTCCTTAGCATTTTGTTCAATGTTTTGCATATATTTGCCATTTTATATTTCTTAGAAGATTTCTTTTCTACACCTCTTATTTGGTGTCTCGGTTTTGTTTTTTTCATCACATTCAGGTTTTGCTTGTCTGGTAAAGTCTTTATTTTCACTTTATATCTAAGTGATAATGGTGTAAGTATTATTGGGTTAGTTATTTCTTATTTCAGTAATATGAAATGTAATTTTATTTAACATTTGCCAATGTTTCCTTCTCAGAAATCTGCTGATAGCCTAATGGGGTTCCTTTGTAGATTATCAAACTATATTTGTCTGTGTTTAAAATTTTTTCTCTGTTATTGACTTTCCAATTTGCATATGACGTATCTTGAAGGAGGTCCCTTTCTCTTAAAGGTACTGGTGTTTTGTTGGCTCACAAATTGTATATCAGTTCCTTACACAGGTTCAGGAATTTATCAACCATTACTTCTTTAAATAAACCATCAGCTGCCTTCTAACTTTCTTCTCCCTCCAGGATTCCATTCTAATGTGCACTTTCTGGGGAAGTCTGATGGCTACTGTTGAATTTCCTCACTTTTTAATATCTTGTATCTCAGCCCTCTCCTATCATTTATAGTTTTGTATTGGTGAGTTTGCTAATCTCTATTCCACAAAGACAGTCTACTTCCACGGCTTTCTGTTGCATTTTTCAACTCATTTATTAAGTTCTACTGGTCCTCAAACAATAATTGGTTATTTTATAGTTTCAATCTCTTTGGTAATATATTCCTTATCATCATTTCATTTACTCTTGAGCTCACTAAACTACTTTCTTAGTATTTTTTTTTTGTATTGAGTTTCTGTATGACACCTATTCGGATTCTCTATTAGTTATATGGCAATATACTATGACTTTAAGTTTGTTTGCTGCAAGGTTGACATTGTGTGTGTGTGTGTTCACAGGTGCATGTGCGTGTGTGACTGTGTTTGTGTCAGTGTCTGTGTCTGTGTATCTGTGTGTGTGCATGCCCTATAATTTTACTGTGATTGGTCATGATCTTGAAAATTTATTGCTCTGATGACACTAAATAACAGATTGGGAGTTGGAGTCCTTGCTTTTGTATTCTGGTAGTTTGCATTATTGCACAATTTTTGGTTTTACTTACCTGAGTTACCTCTGATAATATTTCAAATTGGCACTTTCCAGTCGCTACTGTCTGCATAAAAGATGTGCTTTCATTGTCACTTCTTAGACTTCTCGGGTAGTTAATGCCACTGTTCTCACTGGGACGGCAAACCCTTCCTTTTATCTGATATCCCTTGAGACTCAGTTTACACATTGAAGAAAGGTGTAAAGACTGGTGGGTATTTGAAATCAGGCAAGTGCCTTTGCTATGTCCAGTGTTGCAAGGTATCTTGTCTCCACCACTATGAATGGGGAGTAGGGACAGTGTCATGAATGTCTGAGTGTCTGAAAGATGGAATTTCTGTCTCCATTGTGGCTCCCTCCCAGTAACATGTGACCATGAGTACTAGTGCAGTTGGGGGTGGAAGCTGTGTGAACTACTGAGACCCTGATTCCACTGGGTTCTCTGAACTTGTGGACTCATTTATCCTAGTCAGGGGGCCATGGTTGCAGACACCAAATCTGCTCTTCCCTCACTCCAGCCACCTTTGTGTGTTTTAGTCCACCAAACTTCACCTGTTCACATGTATTCTGGAGTATTGTTTTGTGTTGTTATTTTTGTTGAGATGTGAACGCTCTACTGACGGTAGATTTAAGGGGAGAGACAAAAATAGTTTAAACTTATGTCACTTTTAAAGTATATACTTTTTCAATTAAAAGCTTAAATTCTTCTAAAGGCAGCAAGAGAAAAGTAAAGAGTGAACTACATGGGAACCCCCATAAGGCTCTCAGCTGATTTCTCTACACAAACACTACAGGCCAGAAGGGAGTGGCAAGATATACTCAAGGCCCTGAATGAAAAAAAGATGCAGCCTAGGATACTTTATCCAGCAAGGCTATCCTT
Source organism: Vicugna pacos (assembly GCF_048564905.1). NCBI lineage: Eukaryota > Metazoa > Chordata > Mammalia > Artiodactyla > Camelidae > Vicugna > Vicugna pacos. The sequence continues at coordinate 62,889,235 of NW_027328741.1, read as the reverse complement.
TAGGAGAGAAGGAGAAATAAAGAGTTTCACAGACAAAAAAAAGCTGCAGGAGTTTAGCAACACTAAAGCCATGCTAAAAGAAATATTGAAATGGCTATTCTAAATAGAAAAGCAGCAGGATGCTACAGAAATGAGAAACATACAGCTGGAAAGGTGATAACTCATGAATTCCAAATAAAGAAAACACTTAATTATAAAAGAAGACATACAAATCACTGAGAGTGGGAGAGGGAGGCAGGGAAATATAGAATTTTTTTCTTTCTTTTTTTAAATTTTTTTAACAGTAGGATGGGTTTGAGATCATGTTATTATCAGTTTATTAAAAACGGGTATAGGTTAATAGATTTACAAAAAAGGGTAACCACAAGTCAAAAATTTACAAGGGAGTCACAAAAATTAAATAAAATCCATGATAATACAAAGGAAATTTACCAAACCACAAAAGGAAGAAGAAAGGAACAAAGAGGATATACCAATTCAACTGCAAAGATAAGTTCAAAATGTCAATAAACACACATCTATCATTAATTACTGTAAATGTTAATGGACTAAATGCTCCAGTCAAAAGACATAGAGTGGCAGAGTGGATAATAAAGCAAGAACCTTCAATATGCTGCATACAAGAGACCCACTTTAGGGAGAAGGACACATATAGATTGACAGTGAAAGGATGGAAAAGAATATTCCATGCAAATGGAAAAGCCAAAAAAGCAGGTGTTGCAGTACTGATTTCAGACAAAATAGACTTTAAAACAAAGGCCATAAAGAAAGATAAAGAAGGACATTTTATAATGATTAAAGGAGTGATACAAGATGAAGACATTACACTCGTTAATATATATGCACCCAATATAGGAGCACCTAAGTACATACAAGAATTACTAACAGAGATAAAGGGGGATATTGATGGGAATACAATCATAGTTGGAGATTTTAACACTGCATTAACATCACTAGACTGATCTTCCAGACAGAAAATAAACAAGACAACAGAGAAATTAAATACTACACTAGAAAAACTAGATTTGGTGGATATTTTCAGAGCTTTACACCCCCAAAAAATAGAATATACATTCTTTTCAAGTGCACATGGAACATTTTCCAGGATCGATCATGTACTTGGACACAAAAGAAACCTCAACAAATTTAAGAAGTTAGAAATAATCTCAAGCATCTTTACTGACCACAATGCCATGAAACTGGAAATCAACAACAGAGAAACAAAGGAGAAAAAAAGAAAAGCATGGAGATTAAACAATATGTTATTGAAAAAACAATGGATCAATGAGGAAATCAAAGCTGAAATTAAAAAATACCTTGAGACAAATGATAATGAAAGCACAACCACTCAAAACCTATGGGACACAGCAAAGGCAGTGCTAAGAGGGAAGTTTATAGCAATACAGACCTTCCTCAAAAAAGAAGAACAATCTCAAATAAACAAGTTAGCCCACCACCTGAATCAATTAGAAGAAGAAGAACAAAAAGCCCCGAAAAGCAGCAGAAGGAAGGAAATAACAAAGATCAGAGAGGAATTAAATACAATAGAGATTAACAAGACCACAGAAAAATTCAACCAAACCAAAAGCTGGTTTTTTAAAAAGTAAATAAAATCGACAAACCTCTGGCCAAACTCAGAAAGAAGAAAAAAGAGAGAGCACAAATTAGCAAAATATGAAAGGAAAATGGAGAAACTACAACAAACAAAATAGAAATACAGAATATCATACGAGAATATTATGAAAAACTATATGGAACCAAACTGGATAACCTAGAGGACATGGACAAGTTTCTGGAAACATACTGTCCACCACAGCTGAATCAAGAAGAAACTGAACACTTGAACAATCCGATCACTAGAAAGGAAATAGAAATAGCAATTAAAAACCTCCCTACAAATAAAAGTCCAGGATGGATGGCTTCACCGGGGAATTCTACCAAACATACAAAGAAGAACTCATACCAGTCCTTCTCAAATTCTTCCAGACGATTGAAAAGGAGGGAATACTCCCAAACCCATTCTATGAAGCCACCATCACCCTGATACCAAAACCAGGCAAAGACACTACAAATAAAGAGAATTATAGGCCAATATCACTGATGAACATAGACGCCATAATCCTCACCAAAATTTTAGCAAATAGAATCCAACAACACATAAAAAAGATTATACATCATGACCAAGTGGGGTTCATCCCAGGGACACAAAGCTGGTTCAACATACGCAAATCAATCAATGTAATATATCACATCAACAAGAGAAAGGACAAAAACCACATGATCAGCTCAATCGATGCAGAAAAAGCATTTGATAAAATTCAACACCCATTTATGATAAAAACTCTCGCCAAAGTGGGTATAGAGGGAACATATCTCAACATAATAAAAGCTATATATGACAAACCTATAGCCAGCATAGTTCTCAACAGTGAAAAACTCAAAGCTTCCCAATAAAATCTGGGACAAGACAAGGATGCCCACTATCACCACTCCTATTCTATATAGTCCTGGAAGTCCTAGCCACAGCAATCAGGCAAGAGAAAGAAATAAAATGGATCCAAATTGGAAAAGAAGAGGTAAAAGTGTCATTATATGCTGACGACAAGTTACTATATAAAGAAAACCCTAAAAGGTCCACAAAAAAGCTACTAGAGCTGATTGAAGAATTCAGCAAGGTAGCAGGTTACAAAATTAATGTTCAAAAATCAGTTGCCTTTCTTTACACTAACGATAAATCAACAGAAAAAGAAAGTAAAGAAACAATCCCCTTTAAAATAGCACCCAAAGTAATAAAATATCTGGGAATAAATCTAACCAAGGAGGCGAAAGAATTATACAAAGAAAACTATAAACCATTGATGAAGGAAATTACAGAAGACTTTAAAAAATGGAAAGATATTCCATGCTCTTGGATTGGAAGAATCAATATTGTTAAAATGGTCACACTGCCCAAGGCAATCTACAGATTTAATGAAATCCCTATCCAATTACCCAGGACATATTTCACAGAACTAGAACAAATCATAATAAAATTTATATGGAACCATCAAAGACCTAGAATTGCTAAAGCATTACTGAAGAGAAAGAAAGAGGCTGGAGGAATAACTCTCCCAGACTTCAGACAATACTATAGAGCTACAGTCATCAAGACAGCATGGTATTGGTACCAAAACAGACATATAGACCAATGGAACAGAATAGAGAGCCCAGAAATGAACCCACAAACTTTTGGTCAACTCATCTTCGACAAAGGAGGCAAGAATATACAATGGAATAAAAACAGTCTCTTCAGCAAATGATGTTGGGAAAACTGGACAGCAGCATGTAAAACAATGAAGCTAGAACACACCCTTACACCATATGCAAAAATCAACTCAAAATGGATTAAAGACTTAAACATAAGACAAGATACAATAAACCTCCTAGAGGAAAACATAGGCAAAACATTACCTGACATACATTTCAAAAATTTTCTCCTAGAAGAAATAAAAGCAAGAATAAACAAATTGGACCTAATGAAACTTACAAGCTTCTGCAGAGCAAAGGAAACCAGAAATAAAACAAGAAGAAAACCTACGGAATGGGAGAAAACTTTTGCAAGTGGAACCGACAAAGGCTTGATCTCCTAAATATATAAGCAGCTCATATGACTCAATAAGGAAAAAGTAAACAACACAATCCAAAAATGGGCAGAAGACCTAAGCAAGCAACTCTCCACGGAAGACATACAAATGATCAAAAGGCACATGAAAAAGTGTTGAATATCACTAATTATCAGAGAAATGCAAATCAAAACTACAATGAGGTATCACCTCACACCAGTCAGAATGGCCGTCATTCAAAAATCCAAAAATGACAAATGCTGGAGAGGCTGTGGAGAAAGGGGTACCCTCCTACACTGCTGGTGGCAATGCAGTTTAATGCAGCCACTATGGAAAACAGTGTGGAGATTCCTCAAAAGACTAGGAATAGACTTACCATATGACCCAGGAATCCCACTCCTGGGCTTGTACCCAGAAGGAAATCTACTTCAGGATGACACCTGCACCCCAATGTTCATAGCAGCACTATTTACAATAGCCAAAACATGGAAACAACCTAAATGTCCATCAACAGGTGACTGGATAAAGAAGAGGTGATATATTTATACAATGGAATACTACTCAGCCATAAAAACCGACAACATAATGCCATTTGCAGCAACATGGATGCTCCTAGAGAATGTCATTCTAAGTGAAGTAAGCCAGAAATAGAAAGAAAAATACCATATGAGATCGCTCATTTGTGGAATCTAAAAAACAAAAACAAACAAAAACAAAGCATAAATACAGGACAGAAATAGACTCATGGACAGAGATTACAGACTTGTGGTTACCGGAGGGGGGTAGAGGGTGGGAAGGGATAGACTGGGATTTCAAAATTGTAGAATAGATAAACAAGATTACACTGTATAGCACAGGGAAATATACAAAAATGTTATGATAAATCACAGAGAATAAAATGTGACAACGAGTGTGTATACGTCCATGAATGACTGAAAAATTGTGCTGAACACTGGAATTTGACACATCACTTTAAAATGATTATGAATCAATAAAAAAATCTAAAAAAAAAAGCTTAAATTCTACAAAGGTCAATATAAGAACAGTAAAGAAAGTGAACAAAACACCTCCCCTAATATCATAGTACTACAAAATATTTTTATTTTCCTGGGTTCTTTTCTTCAATGTTTTTCCCACCTACATGCACATTTTACTATTATATATCCCTATAATCTCTTTAATATTAATTAAATTATTTAAATATTTCTCTGTGCTGTAAATATAGCCCTGTTGGTTCTCTAATTTACTACTAGTAGCTTACAAATTTCTGTCTTCTCCATCCTTCTTCTCTTTCCCCACAGGAAACCACTACTTGGAACAGTACACATATCTATGTGATTCTTTTCGTGTTTTTTTATGATTATTTCTCTTATATCTTAATTTTCCCCATTTAAGTGACAACATAGAGTGTTTTCCACTCTATGGCTTATTTTCCTATGTGCAACGCTCTCTTGGTCCAGTCACATTTTTCCAAATGGCAGAAGTTTATTTTTTAATTTGACAATGATGAAGTATTTATTATTTTATCTATATCTCACATCTACTTCTGCAAATCATCTGTTGATGGCAGTTGAGATGTTCATATATCCTTGGGTAATATAAATGATGATGTTAAGAATATTGGGGGTAATGTATCCTTTAAAGTTAATGTTTTCATTTTTTTTGAGGTTTATAGATAAAACTGGAATTCCTGCAGCATACAATGCTTCTATTTCTAGTTTTCTGAGCACTGTCCACACTTTTATAATAGTGGATTCACCAATTTATATTTTCACCAACAGTGTACCTGGTTTCCCTTTGATCGACATTCTTATCAATGTTGGTCATTTGCAGACTTTTTGTTAATAGCCATTTTGATTGCTGTGAGATTATATTTCATTCTGGTTTTGATTAATGATTTCCTAATGAGTAGCAAAGTTATGTTTCTTTTTATGTATATGAAAATCATCCACATATCTGTTTTTGAAAAGTTTCAATAAAGATCATTCAACTGTTTTTATGTTGGGGGTCTTTGTTTTTTAAATATTGATTCTAATATGCTATATATACATTATGGATATTAATAGCTTGTTGGTTTCTTTGTCTGAAACTCTTCCTTCTATTCTGTGTGTTGTCATAAGTCTTGCTGAATGTTTCCTTTGCTATGCAAAAGGTTTTGCTCTTCACACTTATACAAGAAGTGGAATCCCTATATCACATATTATACCTATTATTTCCTCAGTAAAATTAAAAACTGTTATTGTTAATTTTCCTATTATTTTTACTTAGGAGATAGATCAAAATTAAAAATTGCAATGATTTATCTCAAAGGCAGTTCTGCTCTTGTTGTTGGTCAGAAATTTTATAATTTCATGTTTACTTAGGAAATTAACCCATTTTTATCTTACTTTGTATAACATGGGAGCAAGTGCTCTTACATTTTCCTTTTACATGTACTGTCCAGTGTTCCCAGAACTACTTCTTGAAGAGACTGCCCGTTTTCATTGCATACTCTTGCCTCCTTCATTGTAGACTAACTGACCATATGAGTGTGTGTTTATTTTAGGACTATTTATTTTGTTCCATTAATCTATGTGACTCTTTTAGTGATATATTTTGATGTTTTGATTACTGTAACTTTGTAGTATATTCTTAACTCAGGGAGGATAATAACCAAAGCTTGGTTCACTACTCAAAGATAATTTTATAAATTTGGGTCTTTCACAATTTTGTATAAATTTTATCATTTTTCTCCTTGTTTTGTGAAGAATCATATGGATTCTGTCAGAATAGAAATTTATTACAAGGAAAAACCTGAGAAAAATTGAAAATTGTGGAGGATAAATCATAGAATATTAAACAACCAATGGATTGCTGCATAAATCAAAGAAAAAATAAATAAAGAAATGTGACCACAAAAACAAAGTCCATAGGGTATAGCAAATGCAGTATTTATAGGGATGTTTATAGCAAAATAATCCCACTTATACAAATAAGTCACATCTCACTCTTATAAAATAATCTTACAAACAAAATATGTAGAAAAATAATAAACTTGTTAGTAGATGGAAAGACAGCTGGAAGGTCAGAACAGAAATAAAAAAATAAAGATGAAAAATAGAAATATCTAATCAAACTACATTATGGCTTTTGAAAGATAAATATAACTGATAAACTTTAACGAGACTCATGAGCAAAAAAGAGAGTACAGATTAAAAAGCTCCAAAATAAATGAGAATTTACAGCTTAATATCAAAGTAACAGAAAGCATCATAAGATGATACAACAAATTATATGCCAATTAAAATGGAATCCCTAGAAGAAATGGACAATTTCTTAGAAAGACATACTCTCCAGGATGGAATGTGAAATGGAAAATATTAACAGATTATCACTAATGAAATTGAATAAGTAATTAAACAAAATCTCCCAAGAAACAAAATTTCAGGCCTAGGCAAATTCACAGGTGATTTCTTCCAAACATTTAGAGAAGAGCTATTACCTATACTTCACAGAGAATTCCAAAAATTTGTAGAGGAAGTAAGGCTTCCTACCCCACATTTGTGTATCACATTACTATTAAAAGAGGAAAAAATATCTCATATAATTACAGGTTATATACTACTGATAAGCATAGATGCAAAAATCATCACTAAATTGTTAGCAAAGCAAACAAAACATTAAAGGATTATACAGTATTATTAAGTCCCTTTTATTCCATGGATGCAAAAGTGTTTCATTACCCACAAATTAATCAATATGTTACACCAAACTAACAAATTGAAAAATAAAAATTATATGGTCACCTCAAAAGAGTCATAAAATGGTTTGACAAATTCAGTAACTATTTATGATTAAATTTCTCCTCAAATTGGGCATGAGGAAACATACCTCAACACAGTTAAGGTCATATATGAGAAAAATTCAGCTAACATGACACTCATTGATTGAAACCTGAAAGCATCTCCTGTAAGAGAAGGAAGAAGAGAAGAATGATCACTCTTACCACTGTTATTCAGTATAGTATTGGAAATTCTAGCCATAGCTATCCAAAATAAAAGTAAATAAAATATAGCTATTTCAGAAAAGGAGTAAAAGTATCTGTTTGCAGATGAAATACTTTAAACAGAAATCCTAAAGGAGACGCCACAAAACTACTAGGGCTTATCAATGCATTTGGTAAAATTTAAGAATGTAAAATTAACATACAGAAATATTGCATTTCTACACACTAACAACAAGCTAACAGATAGAGGAAGTGAGGTAACTATCTCACTTAGAGTTGCATTACAAAAAACAAAAAAATCAAGAAATGTATCCAAACAATGAGGTAAAATACCTGTACTCAGAAAACTATAAAATATTTATAACAGAAATTGAAGATAACGCAAACAGATGAAAGGATATACTGTGTTCATATATTAGGAAACAAATATTGTTTAAATGACAGTACTATCCAAGAAAATACACAAATTACATTCAGTGCCTATCAAAATACAAAGTGCATTTTCAGACACTTACAAAAAATAAATCTTAAATTTACATGTAAACACAAAATAGTTGAAATCAGTAAAAAAGAAAAGAAAACAAAACAAAACAAAACAAGCAAACTAAAAATACAATCAACTTTGACAAAGAACAAAGAGGAAGTATCACTGTCCCTGATTTTAAACTATAATACAAAGCTGCAGTAATGAATATAGAAGTGGCACAGAACAAACAGAATTTTGGAACACAACAGAATGCCTAAAAATGAAATCAAACAGTTATGGTCATAAAGCCCATTTCAAAAAATGAACATACATTGAGGGAAAGGTAATCAACAGGCACATGAAAATGGTCAACATCACAAACCATCAGAAAAATGCAAGTCCAAAACACAATGAGATTTTATGTCACTCCTGTCAGAATGACAATGATCAAACTGGTAACAAATATAAATATTGGTGAGGATGTAAGGAAAAGAACCTTGATCCATGGCTTGAGTGAATGTAAATTTGTACTGCCACTGTGGAAACACTGTAGAGTTTTATCCAAAAATTAAAAATGAAATATGATCCAACATTTCCATATCTGGATACTTATTCCAAGAGAATAAAAACACTAATCAGAAAAGATATATTCAACCCTATACTCACTGCCGCATTATTTACAATAGCGAGGACATAGAAGAAAACTAATTGCTCATCAAAAAATGATGGATAAAGAAAATGTCTGTTGAATATGACACAACACTGTAAAATGATTATGAATCAATAAAAATGTAAAAAAAAGAAAAGAAAATGTCTGTTAATAGTGTATATATCTAACCATCTGTTAACTAAAGATTTATCTATATTTGTATATCTATATATGCATACACTCTAAATATGTATATATATATGCTCACTGTATATATATATATGCACACACACACATAAAATTTTAATGGGTCATAACTCAGCTCTAAAATGTATAAGTTCTTGCCATTTGCAACAAATGGGTAGACCAAGAGTGTAATATGCTAAGTGAAACAAGTCAGATAGATAATGACAAATGCTGAATTATTTTACTCATATTTGGAATTTAAAACAAATTAACATAACAAAACAGAAAACGAGTTATAGATACAGAAAGACATAGGTTGTTCACAAGAAGGAGGGAAATGTGGTGAAGAAAAAGAAAGAGTTGAGGAAAACTAAGAGAGAAAATTTTCCAGTTGCAAATTAAATGAGTCAGGGACAAGAAAATTCCTGTACGGGGAATAGTCAATAACTATGAAATATCTTTAAATAGCAACATATAATAACTAGATTTATTGTGATCAGTTTGAAATGTATTAAAATTTGCAAACATTTTGTTATGTAAGAGAAACTAACACAGTGTTATACATTAAAGTACACTTCAAAAACAAACAAACATACTTATAGAAAAAAAGCAGATTTGTAGTTAACAGAGGCAGGGGTTGGGAAAGCAGAATTACATTAATGCATTCGAAAGATACATATCTCCAGCAGTTAAATAAACGTGTTCAAGAGATGCTACGTATTAACATGGTAAATACAATTAATACTGTTTTATGTTATATATGAATGTTGTTAAGAGAGCAGACACTAAGGATTCTCATCACAACCAAAAGACAAATTGTATTTCTTTAATATTGTATCTAAAGGAGATAATGTGTTCTCCCTAAATTTGCTATAATATTTACTTTATGATACATGTAACTCAAATATCTACCCTGTGAACCAAACCTTACACAATGTGTTATGTCAAATATATCTCAATAAAAGCAGAAGGAAAAATGGAAAAACAATGATCATTGTTTCCCATGTCATTTCTCATGATTGTTTTTGCAGCAAGTAATCTTGAGTCATGATAGACTTATCCTAGATAAAGATACTAATAAATAAGTGATTCTGATAAATTATACATAAAGATACTAATATAAATAGTGTTTTACCATGCATTAAACTTTCTTCATGTTAACAGCCCACTGATTCTGTAGGCATCAAAATTTCACTCTGTGTATTCATCTGAGATTAGGGAATGGCTACAAATTTAACCATGGCTGCGTTTGCTGTGAGTGATAATGTTCACTGTCTCTGACCAAAGGTCTCATCTCCCCAACAACATCAGTAAGAAAGGAACATGCTAGGTTGCTAAAAATCTCAGCATGGTAAAATCTCAGAACTCCTACAATTCTTAACTGTTTTGCAATGGGAATGCAATACTGACAAAAACTTGATTTTGGATAACAATATGGTGTTTTCTCATGGTTGCATTAGGGGATGTGAAGATAATCCCTGGGATCCACAAGAAACACCCTCGCTCAAGTGCTGGCAAAGAACTGTAAATGTTCTGCATTATCAGGACTGAGGACTGCTTTCAAAATAATGACTATGCTCACTGTATTCCAGGTAGTCCAACGAAAGAAAGGTTATTGGCATTTGTAGTTGAACGGGAATATATCAGCAGTTCAAACTCTATAAACTTGTCAACGGGTGTTCAAAGCCAAAATAAGTCATGTCAACAATGAGAATTAAAAGAAAAAATTCTTGGACATAAGCTTAAATTAAAAAGGAGACACAGTCCTGTAATGGGCTCTGGGGATTGGAGAATGTATATGCCTCAGTCCAATTCAAGGGTTTAGTGGCTTGGCCCTAGCATTAGCTCGGGATTCAATGAACAGTTAACAGTGTACTGGGAGAAATATAATCTACCTTTCCCTGATCGGAAGAGAATCTGGTGGCTCAATGAAACTCTTAATTCACAGACATTCTGAAAGGTACAAAGGAATGAATCACTGATGACTCAACTAAGACAAACTTAGTTACTGCTTAACAATCCATCTTCACACACACACAGAGTGGTAGACAGATTTGTAGTATTTAGTGGGAAGAATTCAGTGGGCAGAGCTCAGAGAATAGTTTTCAAAGCACCAGCCAACTTTTGTACTTTTGCCAATAGTCTAGATTTCTCAGGTAGAAAACTAGAGATGGACAAACAATAAACTTCTTTAGGATTTCTAATTTTGAAAGTAAACTGTAGCTTTTGACTAATCAGTGTAGAACCTTGTTATGATGATCACTATAAGACCCACTGTGTGATAAGAGAGCTTGAAACAAGCTGCTGAACCAGCCCATCTTAACCCCAGACTGCTAATTTAAGCAACAACATAGCCACCATTAGATTTGAGCTGACAAACATTAAAGCTTGATGTTTCTGTTATAGGAAAAACCACTGCTGTCCAGACACTGATCTCCTGCTGCAAGTGGGCTCTTTTCTTCTCTTGGTAAAGGTCATATTGGTGGGATGTTGCTAGAGCTTACCCTGGCCAATTTGACCATTCTCCAGAATTTCACAGTCTTTCTTCACAACTGGTGACTCATTTTCAGGACTCAATGTTGTCATTCCAGTCTTATCAGCTGACACTGGCTGCATGATTGTGAGCAGAAGACTTAGGCTCCCTCTCCTTGCCTACACTTTTTCCAGAATTTCAGCTCATTTCAAATTCTGAAAATGCTTCACCTTTTATTTTAAATTAATGGGAAATAGACAAAGTCTTCCATGAATATATTATATTTCCTAATATCTGCAAAAATTTGGTATTCTTGCAGTTGCACAAATTTCTAATTCTACCACCCTCACCTCTTTTTAGTCCACACAGTTTAGATTGCAATTTAGTTACTGAATATGACCACCCCAACCAAGGGGCTAGTACCTTTTAGATAGTTCTTGTGTGAATGTTAGAAGGGGCACAAGTTATTTGGGGTGTATAAATCTACATTAAATGTTTGCAATGGCAGGGTCTCTTCTGGACAAAGCTCTGATTCTAAGAAGTCAATTAATTAGAAGGCAGTATAATTATTAGAATGGGGAAGAATATCAGCTATTTTGAGGTGGATGGATGATGAAGTGACAGGAAAAAATCCAGCAAATGAGAATGGAATGCTTTATGCCTCTGGAGGCATGAATTAAGAAGAAAATAATACTTTGTCTTCTGTACCTACCTCCAATTACTGTGTTGAGTGACTAGTCCTTGGGCTACGAAAAGAGCAAGATTGTGGTGAAGAGTAAAGACCATAACGAAACAGTTTGAAAACCATGAGAGTTTTATTGTTTCAGGAAAGTAGATTTTGCTTAAAGTAAACATGTACTTTTCATTCACTAAATACTAAAATGCATCCTGTGGCATGTGCTGTGCTTACAGTGCTGGTATGCAAGTTAGACAAGGAAAGGGGGATAGACAGAAAATATCTGGAGGAGGTGATTTCTGTGCTGAGACTGGAAAAATCTAAATAGGTAAAAGGAGGACATCCTTTGCCCAAGGATGAGCTTGAGTAAAAGTTCTGAGGTTGGATTTAATATGGTTGATAAGCATTTGCCTGGATGTATCTCCAGAAACAGTGAAACATAAGGATATGTCAAATTAGTCAGATGCCAGATGTATAATGAAATGACTAAACTCTGTTGAGTTTGTGGGCTTAGAGTTGGAAAGGCATTATGTGCCACCCTGAGGATGTAAGCATGTCTTTGGCTGGAACAAAAAAGAAACATAAAATATTCACTTGAAAATATAGTGTAGACTCTTGAGGGGAGGAAAAGAAACCACCAATTTGAATGCTTTGAAAACAGCACAAAGAAGACAATAGATAAAATTACTTCTTAAGTTCTACCACATTCTGAATGTGCCATCTGAGAATACATCATGTGACTTTTATGATACCAGAGATGACATAATAGAGACCATGATTCCTGGGCCGGTTCCTGCATTTATATCCTGTTCCAACATATCCTAACTAAACACATTTAATACTTTCCAGGATGAACCAGAAACAACTTAGTAATTTTCCCTCTCTCCATGTTTTGGTCTTTTTACAAATTCTTCCATTTTCCTCTTTTCCTTACAGAAATTATTTAAATTTACACCCATATTGTTCCATCGAATGATCATATCAATCAAATATCTCTTTTTTTCTTTAAATGGTAACTTAGTCTCCCGTTTAACTCATTAATCCATTTTTTTTTAAAAAAAAGGATAATAAATGTACACAACTATGTTTATTTTTCAAATAAGAAAATTGCAGATATTTGTCGACATTTGCCAACATCAATTTTAATCTTTGTTATCCTGCATAATCTGGTAGTCCTCTGATAGATAAGTTGTAATTAGGATGACATTCATAACCTGAAGATGTCTGATGAGTTGGCCTTGAAAGAGATGTAGCTGATGTATCAGCTATCAATGGCACTAGAAACCGTGGTGTTCTCCCTTGTTGAAATTTAGAAAAACGACCTTCATTGGCAGATATGTTGTGATATCTTTTTGGAAAAGTACAAGGCTCCACAATCAGTCCAAAATAATTGCTCTGTATGGGAGAAAAGATGCTGTACTTAGAGTAGAATTTGTAGTTGTAATGAAGTTCAAAACACAGACATTTGCTTCAGTGTAGCTGCTTTGAGAGTGCTCATGGACAGTGGTCAACTGATTGAAAATAGCACTTTGATCCACTGCAATTTGTTCTGGTGGTCTAACTGACATTGATGATAGAGGAGAAAAATCACCTTGATTGGGGTAGTTGTATCACCAATTATGTGGCTAGTAGAGGGCTTCCTTATTAGAGCCATGTTTAAATTTGGAGAAGGTAAAAATGCACTTTCTCCACTAGTGTCATACACAAAATCAGAATTATGTTTACCAACATTACCTCCTCCTTTAAAGAGCTTCTTGTTGAAATCTTGAGACGATGAAGATACCAGAGAGGCATTTTTAATCCCAATTCTTCTTTTAATTCTCACTAAAAGCTTGTGACAGGCTCTTTTAAAATTTGGATTATGGTAGAACTGCAGCTACAACAAAAAAAGAAAGATTTTTAATAATATATTAGAACAAAATACAACACTACAATAAGCCTAACCTATAAAACCTCAGATTTCACGTTTACAATGCAAAGATAATATCATCAAAATATGAACATTCCTGACGATATTTTGAAGTTCTTTGTTTGGAAAATACACATTTAAATAGTACAGTCATCAAATTTAAGACGTTAGCATTTGCAGTAACGGAGAATGCCACTTTTTAAAAGCAGCTTTAATAGCTTTATTTAGATTTCTGATAAGATTCATAGTTTCAAGCAAAGTTTCTCATAATCTTGAATAGTTAATGCACTGTCATCGTTTTTAGAAAAATAAGGATTTTAACCTTTGTAGTTTTATACAATTTTCAAAATCAAGCTTTACATTTATATTGCCATTGATTGATGTACAAAATAAAATTTTATGCATAAGTTACCAAATTGGAACTAAAATTTCTGAATACCTTGCTTAAAACAGAGACTTCTTTTCCTTGTGCCAGAAAGTCAGCTAGATAAGCAGATCTTTGAAAATTCTGCCTCACTTTACTAAACCCATAAAGGTTAAGCCGTCTAACTAAACTTTTCATACTTCCAGTTTCAAATATTCTGAAAAGGGCCTTTCTTTTCAAAACTTACTTCTTAAAGACATCTTCATCAATCACTATGGAAGTTACATTATCATCCCACCAGATGGATTTAAATTGGTCACTCCCAGCCATTTTCCAGAGTTTTCTTGGGAATGTCAGAGGACAAAAATCATTATCTTCATTTGGTTCCGAGACACAATGTGTGTAACATGGCCTTTTTATCAAGGATTCTTCAGACAAAGTCTGAAAAGCATTTTCTTCAATCACAGACCACAAGTCCAAGTGCGCAGAGAATGTTTGATCACACAATAGAGATCTACCAGAGTTTCCTGAACCAGTTGGTCCAACTTAAGGAGACACATCTTGAATTTCTGAAGAAATATGCTCCATCTCAAAAAATTTTTCTACAGCTTCATTTCTAATCTGCATGATTTTGAGCACTGCAGCTTCAAATGCTGCTTTAGCAGGCCTGCAAGTTAAACTGTTAGGCCATCAAAGTGGTTCTCAACCTGAGAGGCTGTTACATCACAAAATGACAGGTCTCCTAGCAACTCAAGTGGAACATTCAGCCAGTGTTTCCTTCTCATTCATCCAGTTAAAATGAAACATATAGGATGTTTAATTTTATAGTGTGATGTGGAAATAATTTCCCCACAAAATCTTTTTAAATAATTTAATTTGGGGTCTATGAAATGAAACCAATCTCCTTCCTTTTGTACACAAATTTACACCAGATTGGTGAACAGAGTATAAATATGAAAAAAATAAGTAAAATAATTTTAAAGTTTTGGTATTTAACTTGAAATTTGTCTAAAACCTGTGCAGAAAAGGTATAACTATTTTATTATCATTTGTAATTGAAGTGAAACAAAATTTGATTTGGAAACGGAAGTATTTATTTATCTGTGTACTTTACAATAAGTAGCTCTATATTTAAAACTTCAGCAGAAAAAATATCAATTTATTTGTTATGTTTATAAATAAATGGTAAATATATATGAATTAAAATTAGATTAAAATAATCAATCAAATTTAAGAAATCCCAAAGGGGAGAATTTTTGTTTTAATTTGTAATTCAGCGCTATAACTAAAACAAATGAAATTTAATATTCTACTTTAAAATAACACAAGAGAAAATCTTACGGTACCTTACAAATGTTTATTTTTACCATTCTTTCACTCAGAGGTTTTTCAGTCCCTAGAAGGAATAAATTTTCCTTTCATTTTTATAATCCATATATTTGTTGCTTCTGTTAAGTGTTTGAAAATGTCTTTGATAAATACAGTTATGCACAAAGTCCTGGTTTCTATAAGCAGTGACTCCATTAAGGGGCAAACAATCAAAAAACAAGGAAATAACAGTATATGTGGGTTGGGGTGCAAAAGAACTGGTAATGCATTTTAGGAAGCAATATGTTTCCCATTCCTGAAACATTTGTCATTGTTAGTATAATACAGCATTTTAAGGCATCTCTTTTGTGCACTAAATGTAAATAATAGCTATGAGCTGTATCAGTAAACTGTAGTAAATCCAGTTCTACCAAAAGTTATATTTTTTTTAGAAATAAATTCCATTAAACATAAGCCAAATTCAAAACGAGGGAAAAACTTTTTAAATAAATAAATATACACTAAAGCTACAATGTAAATTTTTCCTTCTGTATGTGTATATTCCATTATAAATAAATTTTAGCAACCAGAATTCATTACATTTTATAAGTATTATAAACTACAGTTAACTGTGATTTATTCCAGACCCATAAATATTATTTTACATACACAAATCAAAAAGTGTGATACCATCCCTTACAAAACAGAGAATTCAAAAGTAACAATCTCAAAAAATGTAAGAAAATTATTGACAGAACTGATCTTAACTTTTGTATACAATAAATTCTTAACAAATTCTCTCTGGATAGAATATAACTAAAAATAATAAAAGCCATATATGAAACACCCATGACTAACATCAAGTTCAATGTGAACATACAGGAAGGTTTTCCTCTGGTCCAGTACTACAGAAAAGTAGCTCATTCTCACAAGTCCTAAATTACACTACTAGAAGTCCTAGCCAGAAAAACTAGTCAAGAAAAAAGATAAAAGGCATCCAACTTGTAAACAGGTAGTACAAATTTTACAGATGACATAATTATACATAGATGGAAAATACCATATACTCCTCCAGTGACTGTTAGAAATAGTCAAAAAACTTAGTAAACTTGCAGAATACAAAATCAATATACAAATATATGTTGCATTTTTATATGCTAACAACAAATTATCAGAAAGAGAAATGAGGAAAATAATTGTGTGTATATTTATACCAAAAAGAATAAAAAAGGAATAAAATTGATAAGTGAAATAAAAGGTCTAAACATAGATCTATATATTACACATGCAAGAAAAATAAGTAAACAAAATAAATAAAAGATATTCTGTGCTCATAGATTGTATACAATGTAAGGAAATACTCTAATCTATCTTTCACATGTTCAATCTCCCCTGCACTACGTATTCAGGAGAATGTCTATTCTTCATTTTATGCTCTTGCTTTTTCATGTATTTTTTCATGGGTTAATTGATCATAGGTGTGAGGGATTATATCTGGTTGCTCTATTCTCTTCTATTGATGGGTGTCTGTTTTTGATCCAGTATCTTGTTTTTTAAATTACTAAAGCTTTAGAGGACACTTTAACATCAGAGTATTTTACACTATTAGATTTAATACACTTTTTAAAAATTATTTTGTCAATTCATGATCTTTGTGGTTACATATAAATTTTGAAATTATTTCTTCTATTAAATGGAAAAATCTCATGAGTATTTTGAAATGAATCACACTAAATGTAGATTGCTTTGTGTTGTATGTTTGTTTCAACCACATAGTTTCACATCATTAACATTAGACATCTTTTCATTTCTTTGGATCAGATTTAATTTCTTTCATCAATGTTTTCTATTTTTTAATGTATAGGTTTTCATCTTATTTGTTACCTTGATTTTAGGTATTCTTTACATATATATATATAATTATATACATTATATTTGTAAACACATTTCCTACACAAATACAACAGCCAGAAAGCAGTGGCAAGACATATTCAAAGCCCTGAATGAAAGGAAGCTGTAATCTAAAGTAATTCATCAAGCAAAGCTATACTTTAGAATAGAATGAGAGATAAATAACTTTCATAAAAGTAAATACTAAAAGAAATTAGCAACAGAAAAAGAAAAATGAAAGATCTACCCTAAAGAAAAGAAGCAGGATGCTATAGAAAGGAGAAAGGCATAATTAGAAAGGCAAAAGCTACAATGACATACAATAGAATATACATGATATTTTAAAACTGGACATCAAAATTTCTAAGGTACAGAGTGTGAAACAGGACAATTCAGATTATTTTCTTCTTGTTTCTCTTCTCTGTAGGAGGGGTTAGAATTTGTATTCCTATCAGTCAAAATAAATATATATAGTAAAGGGTCAATATACATATAAAACAGAATAACCATAAGTCAAAAACTTACAATGAAGTCAAAAAGCCAAAAAGAAACCAAGATTATAAAAGAAAACTAATCAAGCCACAAAAAGAAAATGAAATGAACAAAAAGTAAATACAAAATCATCTGGGAAATGAAGATCAAAATGGAAATAAACAACAGTGTATCAATAATTATCACAATTGTTAATAGACTACGTGCTTCAATCAAAAAAAATATATATTGTCAGATGGGATAATATAACAAAACCCTACATTATGAAGCATACAAGAGACCCACTTTAGTAAGAGGAACACACATCAATTGACACTCAGAAGATGGAAAAATATATACCATGCAAATGGACATGACAAGAAAGCAAGACTATCAGTACTGACTTCACACAAAATAGACTTTACAAGAAAGGCCATAGAGAAAGATAAACAAGGACATGATATAATTATTAAAGGAGCAATACAAAATGAGGGTATTATACTCATTAATATATATGCACTCAATGTAGGAGCAACTAAATACGTAAAGCAAATACTAATAAATAAAAAGGGAGAAACTGGAGGGAACACAATCACAGTAGGAGACTATAACTCCCCATTACCATAACTAGACTGGTATTTCAGACAGAAAATTAATAAGGGAACAAAGATACTAAAAGTTACGATGAAATAATTGGAGTTGGTTGATATTTTCAAAACAATAATTCTCCCCAAAGCAGAATATACATTCTTTTCCAGTGCACATGGAACATTTTCTAGGAAAGATTATGTACTCATGCACAGAAGAAGCCTCAACAAATTTAAGAAGATAAAATTATTTCAAGCAACTTTTCTGAGTATAAAACCATGAAAGTAGAAATGAATCATAGAAAAACAGGGACAAAAAATGACACCATGTAGATTAAACAACATGGTACCAAAACAAGTATGGGAGGTGAAGAATTAATATAAGAAATTAAAAAATATTGAGAAATATTACAAAACCCTATGTAAAATATATTGTATACAGATAAAGCATGCTTAAGAGGAAAGTTCATAGTGACAATGCCCTCCTCAAAGAAGAAGAGCAATTTCAGATAAATAATCAAACGTTCTATGTACACTAATCATGAAAAGAAGAGCAAACAAAACCAAAAGTCAGCAGAAAGAAGGAAATAATCAAGATCAAGTAAGAAAGAATTGAATTAGACTTTAAAATATAGAAAAAATCAAACATTTTTTAAATAGTAAACAAAATTGACAAAACTCTGGACAGACTCATCAACAAAAATAGAGAGAGAACACAAATAACATAAGAAATGACAATGTAGAAACTACAAAAAGTACAACAAATTTGCAAAATATCATAAGGGACTACCATGAGCAACTATATGGAAACAAACTGGAAAACCAGGAAGAAATGCAGAAGTTTCTGGAAACATTCAGCCCACCATTTTTGCATTAAGAAAATATTGACCATTTGAACACACAGATCACCAGAAATGGAATATAATTATTAATAAAATAAAAAATCTCTGCAAACAAAATTCAGACCCCAATAGCTTCACTGGGAAATTTGACCAAACATTCAAAGAAAAATCCATACCGCTCCTCCTCAAACTTTTCCAAAAGCTTGATATGGAGAGAGTACTCCCAATCTCACACCATAAGGCCAACATCAACCTGACACCAAAACCAGACAAAGACACTACCCCAAAAGACAACAATAGGCCAATATCATTGATAAAAATAGATGTAAAATTATTTAAGAAATTATTAACAAACAGAATCCAACAGTATGTAAAAAAACATTATAAACCATGGCCAAGTTAGGTTCATACTAGGAACACAAGGATGGTTGAACATATGCAAATCAATCAGTCAATTGTGATACACCATATCAACAAAAGAGAGGGCAAAAAAACCACATGATCATCTCAGTAGATACAGAAAAAGCATTTGAAAATATTTAACACTTATTTGCAATAAAAGTTCTTACCACAGTGGGCATAGAGGGACCACATCTCAACATAATGGAAGCTATTTATGACCAACATATAGCCAACAAAATACTCAATGGTGAAACCCTGAAAACCTTCCCACAAAACCTGAGACAAGACAAGGTTGCCCATTCTCATAATTTCAATTCAATATAGTCTCGGAAGTCCTAGCCACAATGATCAGGCAAGAAAAAGAAATAAAATGATTCAGACTAGAAAAGAAGAGGTAAAATTTTTATGATATGCAGACATGACAGTATATAGAGAAACTGTAAAAGCTTCACAAAAAATACTTGGGTTAAAAAAGGAACTGGGCAATGTACCCAGTGTAATGTACAAAAACCAATTACATTTCTTTACACTACCATTGAATCAACAGGAAAGCAAAGTATAGAAACAACCGATTTTATAACTGCACCCAAAAGTATTAAGTGCTTAAGAATATATCTGCCCAAGGAGGTGAATATCTTAAACGTGGACAACTAGAAAACATTGATTGAGGAAATCAAGGAAGATTTGAAGAATTGAAAAGATACCCAATGGACTTGTAATGGAAGAAACAAAATTGTAAAAATGGCCATACTGCCCAAGGCAATCAACAAACTTAATGTGATTTCCTATAAAATTATGCAAAATATTTCTTTTTAGGACTGAAACAAATGATCCTAAGATTTACACAGAGTGATAAAAGATCCATAATTTCCAAAGCAATATTCAAAAAAATGAAAGAGGCTGGAGGAATAAACCACCAGGTCTCCATACACTATTGCAGAGCTACAATAATCAAAATGACAGATATTGGTACAGGAACAGGCATATGGACCAATGGAACAGAATAGAGGGCCTAGGAATAAATCTACAGGCCTATGTTGAATTAATCTATCACAGAGAAGCCAAGAATATGACAGAGAAAAGATCATCTCTTCACCAAATGTTGTTGGGAAATCTGGATAGCAGCATACAGTGTAGTTAGAACACTCCTTCACTCCATGCAAAAGAATAAACTCAAAATATCTTGTAGACATAAATGTAAGGTAAGACACAGTAAATCTCCTAGAAGAAAACATAGGCCAAACACTCTGAGATAAATCGCAGCAATGATCTCCTAGAACAGCCTACCCAGGTAATGGATGTAAGAGCAAAATTAATAAATTGGACCTAATTAAACTTATAGGCTTTTGCACAGCAAAGGGGATCATAAACAAAGCAAAATGACAAGTTACAGGATTAAAGAAAATATTTTAATGTGATGCAACTGACAAAGTCTTAATTTCCAAAATGTAAAGACTTCATACAATCTTATAATAATTAAAAAAAATGAAACCCCATCTGAAAATGGGCAGAAGCCCTAAACAAGCAATTCTCCAATAGAGACATACAAATGCCACACAGATATATGAAAAAAAAATTGCTCACTATCATTATCAGAGAAGGGCATTTTAAAACTATAATTAAATATCACCTCACAATATTCACAATGGCCATCATTCAAAAATCCACAAACAATAAATGCTGGGGAAGATGTGGAGAAAGTGAACCCTCCTACACTGATGGAAGGAATGTAGATTCGTGCAGTCATTGTGGAATACAGGATGGGGATACCTCAAAAGAATAAAAGTAGACTTAACTTACAAGCCAGCAATCCCACTTCTGGGTATATATCAAAGAGAACTCTAATTCAAAAAGACACCTGCACCCCAATGTAATTAGCAGTGCTATATACAACAGCCATGACATGGAAGCAACCTAATTGTCCAACAACTAATGACAGTATTCAGAAATTTTGCCGTATTTACAAAATGGAATAATATTCAGCAATATGAAATGATAAAACAATGACATTTACACCAAAATGGATGTCCCCATAAAGTGACATTCTAATTCAAGTAAGACAGAAAGAGAAAGAAAAATAATACATGACATGACATATGTGGAATCTTAAAAAAAAATTTGGATGAGAACACAATGATTTCATCTACAAAACTTAAGCACACTCACAGACCTACTAAAAATTTTATGATTACTGCGGAAAGGGGCTTTGAGAGGATTTATTTGGGAGCTTAAGTTTTATAAATGTTATCCACTATATATAAAAATAGATTTTTTCAAAATTTATTTTGTATGACACTGGGCAGTAAGTTAAATATTGTGAAGTAACCTTTAAAAGGTACACAAATGTATGCATGTACGGGAACACTGTGCAATACACCACAGATTGACACATAGTAAATGGAAGTACTTCAATGATAAATAAATGAATAAATGTGTAAATAAATAAATAAATAAATAAATAAATAAATAAATAAAAATAAAAAATAAATAAATAAAATCTAAATAAAAATATTTAGTAATAAATGTAATACAAAGATTCACACTATATAACTTTCACCTCAAAATCTAAGAGAAAACAGAAAGAAAAAAGAAGAAAATTGAATGAATGAGAGTACGGCAAATAACAAGAGAAACAACTGAAAATATAAAAAAAAAATACCTAAGTCTGTTTCTTTTAAACATTAAGTGGACAAACGTTTATGTTGGCTAAGAAAATGAAGACTCAAATAAAATTAGAAAAAAAAAGAGAAGATATTACCACTGATGTTGTAGAGATGCAAAAAATCATAAGAAATTACCACTAGACAACGATTTGAATGACTTAGAACAAAAGACAAATTCGCAGTAACGTATGTCTTCCAATACTGAATCAAGAAGGAATAAGAAAGTTAAATAGAGCAAAAGTGCGTATGAGTAAATCAATAATCCAAACTTCCCAAATCAGAAAAACTTTACAAGACGACATTACTGGTGAATTCTGTCACACATTTGAAGGCAATTTTTCACCAATTCTTCCCCAAATCTTCCAAGAATTTGAAGAGGTAAAAGATTCCAAACATGTTTTATGATGACAGCTTTATTTGCATAAAAATGATAGAAAGGACATTATATGTAAAATATAGAATATTATTCCTGAAGAACATATATGCCAAAATTCTCAACAAAACTCAAGCAAAATGAATTCAACAACGCATTTAATGTATAATACACATACATGAGTAAAGGGATAATCCCTGGGTTTAAGGATACTTCAAAATACTCAAATCGATAAAGGTGACATACCACACTAATAGAATGAGAAATAAAACTCATATAATCATCTCAATACGTGTGGAAAGAGCATTGTATATAATGCATCATACATTTAAGTTACTCCCAACAAATTTAATTAACCCTGTCAGTGCCACGATATAATATACACACAAACAGTGTGTGAAGAGAAGCGAAGCAGTTCTCTGTTTTTTTGATTTTTAGAAGAAGGGTTTATATAGGATATGCAAAATGCCTCGCATATCATCTAAGTTATAACAATGTTAATAATCTTAAGCTATTTATGTTCCCATGCTCCTGCAGTAAGCACAGGATGTTAAATAATCAAAAATTGTATTAAAGATCATCACAGAACTTCATTAAGTAGGCCATCTCTTATCCAGCCAGCTGTGCTTGTCTTAGGTTGTCCTCCTCTGAGGATCTTACCCATCATAGGCTATCCAGCCATCCATACTGGATACATTGATTAGGCCACTTCTTATCCAGCCTGGATATGTGACATTCCTCACAGATTGTTTATCAGTTCAGCCCAAGGGCTTATTCTCTAGAGCCTTCAGACAGGGGCCTACAAACCCAACATCCCTTGACAGAAAAATGGATGAAGAAAATTTGATATATATATGAATGGTATCAATACTATGCATTCCTATCAACAGTGTCCATGGTGTTCCTTTATCTCCACAATCTCATCAGTATCTATTTGTTTTCTTTTTGATGAGAGCCTTCTGACAAGTGTGAGGTCTTTTCTCATTTTTGGTTTATGACTTTCGTAATAATTTATAACTCTGAACATACTTTAATGTGTCATTTAGCCAACTCTATGTTTTCTAAAGAAAATTGATTCAGATCTATGTATTCACTTCTTATGAACATTTATTTAATTGGATTTTTTTGTCTTTTTTGTTGTTGATGTGGCATAAAAGTTTGCCATATATTTTGGATATTAACACTAGATTGGAAAATATAATTTGAAAATATATCCTCCCATTATGTTTGTTAATTTTTCATTTTATTCATCATTTCTTCTGCAGTGTAAATCTGTTTAGAGTGATACAATCGTATTTTGTTAGTTTTGCTTCTGCTTCCCTTGCCAGAGGAGACATATGTAGAATCATATTAAGTCCAATGTCAGACTGTACTTCTTATTTTTTACTCTAGGATTCTTTGTTTTCAGGATTTATGTTTTATATGCCCACGAGTGGGATTGTTGTGTCATATGAAAGGTCTAATTTTATTATTTAAAGGAACTTCCATACTGGTTCCAAAGTGGTTTCGCCAATTTTCATTCCCACCAACAGCGTTGGAGAGTTCCATTTTCTCCCCAACCACCCCATTCTTTACTATTTGTAGACATTTGAATGACAGACTTTCTGAATAGTGTGAGGTAAAACATTATTTTATTTTTGTCTTGCATTTGTATAATGATTAGCAAGGTGAGCATGTTTTCTTTTTCCTGTTTGTCATCTGTGTGTCTGCTTTAGAGAATTGTTTACTGCTCATTTTCTGGCTGAGTTGTTTGTAGATTTTTGAAATGGAGTTGTATGAACAATGTGTGTATTTTAGAAATTAGCCTCTTGTTGATTGCATTGTATACTAATGTTTTCTCCCATTTGGAAGTTCATCTTTCATTTTGTTTATTTTGCTGTGTAGAAGATTTTCAATTTAATTAGGACCTTTTTGTTTATTTTGTTTTTATTGTTTTCAGCTTGGGAGTGTGAAATAAGAAAATTTTGCTACAATTTATGTCTTGTTTTCCTTATGTTAGTTTCCAGGATTTTTATTGTGTAATATATTATATTCAGAAATTTAAAGCATTTTGAGTTTATTTTTGTACAGTGTGAGGGAGTGTTCTAATTTCATTGATTTACTTGTAGCTGTCTAGCTTTCTCAACATCACTTGCTGAAGACTGTCTTTAAGGCATTGTATATTTTTGTTTCCTTTGTCATCATTTAGTTGACCATAGGTGTGATATTTTATTTCTGTCTCTGTGTTACTTTCCAGTGATATAGATATTTGGTTGTTTTCCAGCATTGTGGTGTTTTGATTACGGTATTGTTGCAATATAGTCTGAGATCTGGGATGGTTATAGGTTATGCCTCCAACTTTGTTCTTTTAACTCATTGTTCCTTTTGCAGTTCTGGTTCTTTTGCAGTTCCATACAAATCATAGGACTGTCTTTAGTTCTGTGGAAAATATCATGTAGTTCGATCTGAATCAATTTATATCTGTAGACATCTTTTGTAGTATGTATATTTTAACAATATTAATTCCTCAAAACTGTGACCTTGAGATTTCTTTCCATTTCTTTGCATCATCTTCAAATTTCTTTATCAGTGTCCTATTTATTTTATTATGTTGGATTTTTCATTGGTTTTACATTTTTTGATCTGATTTCATATGGATTTTTTAAAATTATGCAATATTTCATTTTTTGTGTAAATAATGTGGCAGTGTTTGTATATTAATCATGAATCATGCTACTTTGCTAAATGTCTTTGTTAGTTTTTGTTGTTTTGGTTTGGAGAATCTTTAGAGATGCCTATATAGATTATCATGTCATCTAAAATAATAACAGTTTTACTTCATTCAATCCAACTTGAATAACTTTTTTTCTTGTCTGATTACTGTTGCTAGAACTTCCCATAATGTGTTTAATAAAAATGGTGAAAGTGGGCATCCTTGTCTTTTCCTTAATTTGGCTTTCAGGTTTTCACTTTTGCATATTATGTTTTCTGTGGATCTGTAATTAATGACTTTATATATGTTGAGATATATTTCCTGAATCCTATTTTGGTAAGAGTTTTCTATTTTTGTTGTTGCTATTGTTTTTGTTGTTGTTTTTGCTGTTATTGCTGTCTTAATAAATAAATGTTGAATTTTATGAAATGCTTTTAATGGATTTATTGGGATGACCATGTCGTTTTCTTTTTTCTTTTGTTAATGTGGTGTATCAAACTGATTGATTTGTGTATGTTGAAACTTTCTTGTGAAACTGCAATAAATCCAAGTTGATCATGGTGTATGATTCATTTTAGGTATTGCTGGATTTAGTTTGCTAATAATATTTTGTCGAATTTTTCATTTAAATCTATCAAATATATTGGCTTGAATTTCCCTTTGCCCGTGCTTTTTTAGTTGGTTTTGCTATCAGGGTGATGAAAGCTTCATAGAATTTATTTGGGAGTTTCCCACATCTTCACTATGTTTGAATAGTTTGAAGAGTATTAGTTCTGCTTTGTATTTTTGTACAGTTCTCCAAGGGAGCTCTTTAAATCTGTACTTCTATTCAACAATTTTTTTAAATGCGGATTCTATCTTTCTTCTTGTAAACAGTTTCTTCAAATTATTTGTTTCTCCTTATCTCTGTCTCTTTCTAGACATTTGTCCATTTCTTCTAATTTGGCCAGTTTATTGGCATGTAAGTGTTGACAAAATGATCCCTATTTTGTATATCTGAGATAACAATTGTTATTTCCCTACTTTTATTTCTTAATTTATTCCTTTGGAGCATCTACCTTTTATTCATGATGCACCTGGCTAGAAGTTTTTTGAATTGCTTATCTCAAAAAGAAAACATAAAACAAAATCTTTGGTTTTACTACCTTATAGCATATTTTTTCTCTATAATATATATTTACACATGTAATATTTAGGATAATGCTTCTTCTATTTTTCACTTTTTTTATTGATTTACAGTCAGTTACAAATTTGTCTCCAATTCCAGCGTAGAGCACAATTTTTCAGTTACAATGAACATATATACATTTTTTGTCCCACTTTTTCATCTTTGAGCTGCCGTAAGATCTTTTATAAAATTCTCTATGCTATACAGTAGAATCCTGTTTATGTATTCTACAATTTGGGCCTCCCAGTCTATCTCTTCCAACCCCCAGCCCCATGGCAACCAAATCTTTGTATTCTATGTCTGCGAGTCTATTTCTGTTTTGTATTTGTGCTCTTTTTGTTTTGTTTTGCTTTGCTTTTAGATACCACAGATGAGCCATCTCATATGCTATATTTCTTTCTCGTTCCAGCTTACTTCACTTAGACTTATTTTCTCCAGGAGCATACATGTTGCTGAAAATGGCGTTATGTTGTTGGTTTATATGGCTGACTAGTATTCCATTGTATAAATATACCACCTCTTCTTTATCCAGTCAACTGTCGATGGACATTTAGGCTGTTTCCATGTCTTGGCTATTGTAAATAGTGCTGGCTATGAACATTGATGTGCAGGTGTCATTCTGAAGTAGGGTTCTTTCTGGATATATGCCCAGGAACGGGATTCCTGGTTCACATGGTAAGTCTCTTCCTAGGCTTTTGAGGAATCTCCATCCTGTTTTCCACAGTGGCTGCACCAAACTGCATTGCCACCAGCAGTGAAGGATTGTTCCCTTTTCTCCACAGCCTCTCCAGCATTTTTCATTTGTGGATTTTTGAATGATGGCCATTCTGACTGGTGTAAGGTGATACCTCACTGTAGTTTTGATTTGCATTTCTTTGATAATCAGTGATATTGAGCATTTTCTGATGCGCCTTTTGATCATTTATTTGTGTGCTTTCCTTGGAGAATCGTTTGTTTAGGTTTTCTACCCATTTTTGGATTCCGTTGTTTATTTTATCTTATTCAGTTGGATGATCTGCTTATATACTTTGAAGATCAAGCCTTTGTCGGTTTCTTATTCAAATTTTTTTCCCATTCTGTAGGTTGTCTTTTTGTTTTATTTCCGGCTTCTTTATGTGCAGAAGCTTGTAAGTTTCACTAGGTGTCATTTGGTTTTCTTGTTTTTATTTCTTCTATGAGAAAATTTTTGAGAATTATGTCAGATAATATTTTCCCTATATTTTCCTCAAGGAGGTTTATTGTATCTTGACTTATGTTTAAGTCTTTGATCCATTCTGATTATATTGTTGTGTGTGGTGTTCTAGCTTCATTGGGAGTGCTCTAACTTCATTGAATTACATGCTGCTGTCCAATTTTACCAACACAAGTTGCTGAAGGTTCTGTCTCAATTCCATTGTATTTTCTTGCCTCCTTTGTTGAAGATTAACTGACCAAGATTTTGTGGGTTCATTTCTGGGCTCTCTATTCTGTTCCATTGGCCTATATGTATGTTTTCCTGCCGATTTAGTGCTGTCATGTTGACTGTAGCTCTATAGTATTATCTGAATCGTTAGCGTAAAGAGATGTCACTGATTTTTGTATCTTAATCTTATAACCTGCTATCTTGCTGTATTCTTTGATCAGTCTTAGTAGTTTTTGTCTGGATCTTGCAGGGTTTTCTATATATAGTAACATATTACCTGTATATAGTAAGACTTTTACCTCTTCCTTTCCAATTTGCATCCCTTTTACATCACTCTCTTGTTTGATTGCTGTGGCTAGGACTTCTAAGCCTATCTTGAGTTGGAGTGGAGATAGTGTGCATCCTTGTCTTGTCCCAGATTTTAGTGGGAAGGTTTTAACTTTCTCACCTTTGAGTACTATGCTAGCTGTAGGTTAGTTATCTATAGCTTTCATGATGCTAAGTTATGTTCCCTCTATGCCCACTTTGGTGAGAGAATTTATCACATGTTTGTGTTGAATTTTATCAAATGCTTTTCCTGCATCTATTGAGATGATCATGTACTTTTGGTCCTTTCTCTTGTTGATGTGCTGTATTATATTGATTGACTTGTATATGTTGAACCACCCCTGTGTCCCTGGCATGATCTCCACTTGGTCATGAAATATAATCTTTTTTCTGTGTTTGGATTCTATTTGCTACTATTTTGGTGAGGATTTTGGCATCTGTGTTCATCAGTGATATTGGCCTATGATACTCTTGTTTGGTAGTGTCTTTGCCTGGTTGTGGTATCAGGGTGATTGTGGCTTCATAGAATGACTTTGGGAGTATTCCTTCCTATTCAATCTTCTGGAAGAGTTTGAGAAGCACTGGTAAGAGTTCCTCTTTGTATGTTTTGTAGAATTCTACATTGAATCCTTCTGGTTCTAGACTGTTATTTGTAGGGAGGTTTTATATTGTTGTTTTGATTTAATTTCTGGTGCTCTGATTGTTCAAGGAGTCAGTGTCTTCTTGATTTATTCTTGGTGGACAGTATGTTTCCAGAAACTTGTCCGTCTCCTCTAGGTTATCCAGTTTGTTTCCATAAACTTTCATAATATTCTCATATGATATTCTTTATTTCTATTTTATTTGTTGTAATTTCTTCATTCTCCTTTCTTATTTTGCTAATTTGTACTCTCTCTCTTTCTTCTTTTTGAGTTTGGCCAGAGGATTTTCTGTTTTAATTATTTTTTTAAAAAACCAGCTTTTAGTTTGGTAATTTTTTCCTATGGTTTTTTCAATCTCTATTATATTTATTTCCTCCCATTATTTATGATTTCCTTCCTTCTGCTGCCTTTTGGGGTTTTTTGTTCTTCTTTTTCTAGTTCATTCTGCTGGTGGGTTAAATTGTTTATTTGTGATTGTTCTTCTTTTTAGAGGAAGGCCTGTATCGCTATAAACTCCCCTCTCAGCACTGCTTTTGATGTGTCCCATAAATTTTGTGTGGTTTTGCTTTCATTTTCTTTTCTCTCAAGGTATTTTTCCATTTCAGCTTTGATTTCTTCATTGACCCATTAGTTTTTTAATAACATATTGTTTAATCCCCATGTTTTCCTCTTGTTCTCCTTTATTTCTCTGTTGTTGATTTCTAGCTTCATGGTACAGTGGTCAGTAAAGATGCTTGAGGTAATTTCTATCTTCTTAAAATTGCTGAGGTTTCTTCTGTGCCCAAATATATCATGAAACCTGGTAAATGTCCCATGTGCACTTGGAAAGAATGTATATACTATTTTGTGGGGGGTGCATTGCTCTGAAAATATCCACCAAGTGTAATATTTCTATTGCATTATTTAACTTCTCTTTTGCCTAATTCAGTTTCTGTCTAGATGATCTTTCCAGTTATGTTAATGCTGTGATGAAATCTCCAACTATGATTAGATTCCCATCACTATCCCAGTTTATATCTGTTAGTAATTATTTTATGTACTTAGGGTCTCCTCTATTTGCTGCATATGTATTAATGAGTGTTCTATCCTCATCTTGTATCACTCCTTCAATCATTATAAAATTGCCTTCTTTATCTTTCTTTATGGTCTTTGTTTTAAAGACTCTTTTGTCAGATAACAGTACTGCAACACCTGCCTCTTTGGCTTTTCCATTTCTATGGAATAACTTTCCCATCCTTTCTCTCTCTATCTATATATGTCCTTCTCCCTGAAGTGGTTCTCTTGTATGCAGCATATTGAAGGTTCTTGTTTTATTATCCAGCCTGCCACTCTGTGACTTTTCACTGGAGCTTTTAGTCCATTAACATTTACAATAATAGATGATATGTTTGGGTTTATTGCCGTTTTGTCCTTATCTTTGCAGTTGATTTGGTATTTCCTCTTTGTTCATTTCATCTTCCCTTTATGGTTTGGTCATTTTCCTTTGAAATATGAAATTTATTTAGTTTTAGGGACAACCTGGTAAGTTACTGTCTTGTTGTTACCCTTTTATATAAGTCTTTTAGACCATTATTATAACTGCTTTTATTAAACTGATAGTAACACGATCTCAAAACCATCCTATTGAGAACAAAAATTTTTAAAAGGAAAGACCAAAAAAAAAATTCTCTATTTTCCTGCCTTCCTCTCCCTCTCTCAATGATTTGTATGTCTTATCTTAAAATTTTGTGTTTATTTTATTTATAATTCATGAGTAATCACCTTTCCAACTGTGAGATTCTCATTTCTGTAACATCCTGCTACTTCTCTTTTTAGAGTATACCTTTCAATATTTCTTTTATCATGGGTATAGTGTTGCTAAACTCTTGTAGCATTTTATTGTCTGTGAAATCCTTTATGTCTCCTTCTACCATAAATATAGCCTTTCTGGTTAAATTATCCTAGTGTATATCATTTTTTTCATTCAAGACTCTGAATATATCTTGTCACTTCCTTATGTCCTGTAGTATTTGTGTAGTGAAATCAGCTGGGAGCCTTATGGGGATTCCCTTGTAACACACTCTTTGCCTTTCTCTTGCTTCCTTTTGGACCATTTCTTTATCCTTGACTGTGGCCATCTTAATTATATGTCTTGGTGTGGTTGTATTAGGGTTCTCCCTGTTTGGGACACTCTGAGCTTCCTGTACTTGGATATTTGATTCCTTATTTATGTTTGGAGTTTTCAGTCATGATTTCTTCAAACACCTTTGCAATCCCCTTTGAACTTTCCTCCCCTTCTGGAACTTCTATCGTGCCAATTTTGGCATGCTTTCTATTATCAGATAGGTCCCTTATGCTTTTTTTCATTTGTTTCTCTTGTAGCTCTTCTGATTGGGTGCTTTCTATTGTACTGTATTCTAAGTCACTAATTCATTCCTCTGCATTATCTAGTCAGCTTTGTGACACCTTTATATTTTTCCTTATCTCAGTCAACTAGTTTACCTATTCTACTCGGCATTTCTTTATAGCTTTCATTTCATTTTTGACATATTTTAAATCTCAAAACACTATCTTTTATTTCCTTCAGTAATTTGATAACATCTTTTTTTAAAATCTTGATCTAGTAGGCTATCAATGTCTGTTTCACTGATCATTTTTCAGGGGATTTCTCTTGTTCTTTTAATTGTGAATGGTTTCTCTTCCTCTTCATCTTGCTCCTACCTCTCGGGCACTGTGGTTTTTGGCGTATTTGTTATCTACTGTGGTCCTAAGGGAGTTTCTCTACCTAGTGTCTATGTAGTAATACAACTTAGAAAAGAGAAAAAAGAGAGAGAGAGACAAGGAATTTTAAAGAAGGGGAAAATAAATTTTTGAAGACATTGTATTATGCATAATAGAAGAGCAAGTTGAAGCAGAGTGTTGAAAAATAATAATAATAAAAATATTTTTAAATATTTCAAAGGGATGAAAATAGGGGTATGTATAATTGCCTAAGAAGTGAAAATTTTAGGGTAACAGAAAATGGAACAGGTTAAAACAGATTAAAACAATGGGGCGGTCTATGTCTTCCTGGAAACTGTGTACATTTAATGTGAATCTTTCTGTATTCATCCTTATTTGGAAGCTCATCTTCCTATTTTTGGAGGCCCTCCACTGGAGACCTCATCTGTGCCACTCCCATTGCCTGTCAGCAAGCAGATCACTCCTACCCCAAACACAGAGTCCAGGGCAGATCTCTTTACTTAGGGCTGGCTTGTCACTGCCCTGCCCGATGTTGCAGTGAGATGTTGCAGGCTGACCAAGCAGGAGTGGACATCATGCCCTCTCCTAGCACCATGGTCAGGGGCTGCATTTCAGCAGAAAAGCTGGGGGCCACACGCCCCCTCAGGGTGCCAGTCACTATGCTGCTCTGTGCCACTATATGGTCTGCCTCGGGTTTGCACACCAGAAGTGGGCTCAGGGAAGACTGAGGAACAGCCCTGTCCCTGATCTGGCCCAAAATCCAGCTCCTTGTTTGTCTTGGTGAAGCAAGTTCTCCGAGGAACCAGGACAGAAGTATCCTATCTGTCTCAGGCTGTAAAGTCTCCATCAGACCCATAAGGCTGCTAAGTACTTAAACATGAATGCAGATTTTGCCCCCGCTACTGCCTGAGTGCAAAGAATCAGAGGGTATGGTGGCTGTGTCTGACCCCAGTTCTCTTCACCTAGAAACTTTTGTGGATATTCAGACATGGGTATGCACCCTTCCACCCACAGGGAAAATCTGCTCTGTGGTTTGATAGAGGGCCCAGGTTGTTCTGCCCTGTGCACCCACAGAAATGACACACAGCAGCCTCCATTCCCCTGGACTGCCTCAGTGCAGATATTCCTAACTTCAACCCAGCTCGTGCAGCTTGGCCCTGCCCCCAGCCTCTGGGCTGCATCTTGGGCTGGTTGTCTGTGCCTGTTTAACTTAGCTCTGTCAGTCAACTTATTCTCTGTACAGATCCAAGCCTTGGACGCTCCCCATCCATCCTGCCGAACTCTCAGTTGGAGAGGGGAGACCCAGTAAATGAGCGCCAGTCCATCTTTGCAGCTCCCTCCCTGTGGGACCTGGTCCACTCTGTTTTGCCATTTCTTCTTTCTTTCTTCCTTTTCTCCTTCCAAATTTTATGTATCTTTACCTATTGAAGAGGACAATGTTCTGCCAGTGTTCTGCAGGTTCTCTGTTTAGCTGAGTGGGTCTGTGGATGTGAGTCTTGGTGCATTTGTGGGAAAGGGTGAGTATCGAGCATCCTTCAACTCCACCATCTTGGTCTCCACCCCCAAAAATCTCACTTTATAGTGGAAGATAAACACAGACTTGAAATAAATGGAAGAGATATTTCATGGAAATGATAAGAAAGTACATATTGCAATGCTCAACTCATACAAAATACATATCAAAATAAGGGCCACAATGAAACATATATATGAAATTATATAATGAAAAAGGGATCAATATTCAAATAGGGTATTACACTCATTAAATTTTATATGGACCGAAAACCATAGATCTTAATTATATTAAGAAATATTAGTAGACATGAAGGAATTAACTGATTATAAAACAATAATTGTAGATGAATTTAACACCTAATTATTCTGATAGCCATATCATCCAGAAAGAATATCTGTAAGGAAATAGAGGTCTTAATAGTATATTAGATTATTTGAGCATAACTGGGTTACTGGACACTGCATCAGAAAAGCAGAACACATTAACTTTTGAAGTGTGCACTGGATGTTATGTAAGGAATAAACCACAAATTATGTAATGAAAAATGCCTCAGGAACTTTAAGCAAATATAGATTACAGCAATTATTTTTCCATACACATAAGTATGAAACAATGCATCAACTCTAGAAAGAAGAATCGGAAAAGCACAAACATGAGTTCAAACCACATCCTTATAAAGAATAAAATAAAACAAGGTCGATGATGAAATCAAAGAAGTAATAAAATCATACCTAGAGACAAATTACAATGAAAACACAGCTTCATAAAATGTATGGGATGCAGCAAAGACCAATCTATGAGGGAAGTTATGAACAATTAAGGCCTTCTACAAAGAACAAGAAAACCTCACACATAGGACCAAGCATACCACACAAAATAACTTGAAATAAGAACAAACAAAACCCAAAGGCATTAGAATGAGGAATCTTTAATTAGTAGTTTGAAAATAAATGAAAAAATTCAAAAAATAAGTTTAAAGTCCTAAAATCATGAGCTATATTTTCTCTTAAAAATATTAACAAACTAGTAAGCATTTAGCCAGGCTGGTCAAGAAATACACAGAGTGGACCCAAACAAAATAAGAAATGAAAGAGTATAAATAATATCTGATATTACAGAAATACAAAAAAAAAGATTATGAAAGGACTATGAGCAGTTACGTGACAACCAATTGGATGACCTAAAAATAATGGACACATTTCTAGATACGTGCAGCCTGCCAACACTGAAAAAAGAGAAAACAGAAAACTTGAAAAGGGCAATCAATATAAGCTAAATACAATGTATAATTTTAAAAACATCCCTTGAACAAAATGTCTGGATGCCTTCAATAAAAGCTCTTTCCCATCAACTATTGTGAAAAATGAAAAAGGAACGACAATTCCCAAAGTTATTTCATGAGGCCACCATTAACCTGATAACAAACCAACCACTAACAAAAAAAGAAAAGAAAATGAAAAACCATTATCCTTGATGAATATTCATTCAAAAATCCTCAAAAAAACATCAACAAATTAATCCAGCAATACATAGAAATGATTACACATGATGATCGGTTGGAGTCCTTCCAGAGTCACAAGGATGGTTCAACATGCACAATCAGCATGCCACATATCTAATAAAGGAAAGACAAAATTCACAGCACCATGTTAATACACACAGAAAAAGGATTTGACAAAATTCAGCATACATTCATGACCAGAACTCTCATGAAAGTGAGTATAATGGGAATATCTCTCAGCACAGTAAAGGCCATTTATAACAAATTATAATAATCAGGGGAAAAAGCTGAAAGCCTTCTGGGTAAATTTGGGAAGAAGACAGGGACTCCTACTCTCACCAAATCTGTTCCATAGTAATACAAGAAGGAAAAGGAAAAGAAAAAGAAGTAAAAGAAATACAAAATGGAAAGAAAGAAGCAAAATTGTCACCAGTACTAATGGCATAACAATCTACACAGAGAGTCCTAAAGTCTCCACACTGACTGTAATGAACAATAAATAATTTCATCAAGGGAGCAGGGTACAAGTTTAATGTAAAGAAGTCTGATGCATTTCAACACATTAATCATGAGATATCCTAAAATGGACGTTGAAAGCAATTCTACTTATAATCACATTCCCTGGAATATATTGGAATAAATGTAACCACATATGTGAAAGATCTACACACTGAAAATTATAAAACATTGACAAAGTATATAAAAATGATTCAAAGAAATGGAAAGATGTCTTGTGCTCTTGGATTGAAAGAGTTCATATTGTGAATATGGCCATACTACACAAAGAAACCGACAGATTTAATGTAATTAATGTTACAAAGGTGTAGAATTTTCCAAAGAAGCAGAAAAAGTGACTCTAAGTTTTACATAAAACCATTAAAAATTGCCAAAATGATCATGAGAAAAACAACAAATATGGAGATATAACCCTCCCAGATACCTTACTCTACTACAAACTTATAGTAATAAAAACAACATGGCATTGGCACAGAGATATAACTAATAAAAATAGAGAGCCTAGAAACAATTCCACACACCTATGAGCAATGTATCTTTGATAAAAGAGGCAAAAGTACCCAATGGAGAAACGACAGTCTCATCAAAGTTTTGTGTTGGGAAAGCTGGACATCTACATGTAAAACAGTGAAATGAGAGCATTCCCTGACATCATTTACACAAATAAACTACAAGTTTATTAAGGACCTAAATGTAAGACCTGATAGTATAAAACTGCTAGAAGGGAATATATGTGATACCCTATATATATACATATCATAGGAATATTTTCTTAAATCAGTCTCCAAATGCAAAAGAAATAAAAGCAATAATAAGCAGGTGAGACCTAAACAAACTTGAAAACTTCTGCACAGTTAAGGACACAATCAATGACATGAAAACACTGCCTGTGTAATTGGAGAACATATTGGCAAACAATGCAAGTGACCAGGGTTTAATAGATGTAGGTTAGTAGATGTAACATGGATTTAGGTTATACAACTCAATGTGAAAAGCAAAAACCCAATCAAAAACAAGAGCAGAGTAACTGAGATAGTATTTTTCCAAAGAAAATTTACAGATGAGTAACGGGTAGATGATAAAATTGCTCAACATTACTAATTATTAGGTAATTGCAAATCAAAACCACAATGAGGTATCACTTCACACTCTTCAAATCGATATTATAAAAATGTCTACTAATGGAAAGTGTTGGAGATGATGTGGAGGTAGAAAATCTGTTTTTACACTTGGTAGGAATGTAAATTGGTACAGCTTCTATGGAAAACAGTATTCAGATTCCTTTAAAACCTAAAACATAACTACCATATGAAACAATAATACCTCTCCTAGGAAAAATCTGGGGAAAAAACCCTAAATTGTGAAGAACAATAGTTCACAACAGCATTGTTTATAACATGCAAGCCTGGGAAGCAATCTAAGAGTCCACAGTAGAGTATGGACTTAAAAAGAAATGATGATTCTATAAATATGCAATGGAATATTAGTCAGCCTTGAAAAAGTATAACACATTGCTATTTCAGCATCCTGAATGGACCTAGTAAATATTGTGCTTAGTCAAGTAACTTAGACAAAGACAAAAGTATATAACAAAATTTATATGTGGAGTCTAAAGAATAACAAATATCTATGTACATCTATCTATCGATATCTATTGATAGATGACAGATAAATAGGATAGATACATAGATACATGGTAGATAGATTGATAGATAGATAGATAGATAGATAGATAGATTGATTGATTGATTGATAGAGACATGGTAGAGAGATAGAGAGATTAGATAGAAAAGACTGAAACAGACTGAAAGATATGGGAAAAAATTTATGTTTACCAAAGTGGAAGGGAAGGACAATTTTATGTTACGATATTGAGAGATATAATGTAGTATGCATAAAGGATAGAAGCAACAAGGATAATTTGTATAGATCAGGGAATTATACACAAAAACTTATAATAATTGAATGTTAAAAGTATTGTAATAATTTATAATGCAATATAATCCACAAAGTGGTTGGAATCTCGATGCTGTACATCTGAAACTACACAATATAGTACATCTACTGTACTACAATTAAAAATAAAACATCTCATGTATAATTTAGTAATTTTTCTGCTGATAGAAGCTTTCTTTAATATTGATTTATTTTTGCTCTTTACCTTTTATGATTACTGTCTCAAATAATTTCTTTTACTCTTGTGAACATGTTACCAGATTGATGTATATATATTTATTACCCCTGATTTCATATTTTTCCCTTTTAAATCCATATAGTATAGTAGCATTTAAGAACATATCCAAAGAAACATTTGCAAATTTCTCATGGTGTCTGCTAAGCATTTTATTCAATGTTTTGCATATTTTTGCCATTTTATATTTCTTAGAAGAGTTCTTTTCTGTACCCCGTGTAAGGTGTCTCAGGTTTGTTTTTTTCATCTCATTCAGGTTTTGTTTGTCTGGTAAAGTCTTTATTTTCACTTTATAGCTAAGTTATAACTGTGCAAGGTAGAGTATTCTTGGGTGAGAGATTTCTTTTCTCATTAGTTTAAAAATGCCATCTAATTTACCCTTGGCCTATGTTTTCTGCTGAGAAATCTGCTGAAAGTCTAATGGGGGTTCCTTTGTAGATTATCATAATATTTTTTGGGTGCCTTTAAAATTTTACTCTGTCATTGACTAGCCAATTTGCATATGACATATCTTGAAGGAGGTCTCTTTGCCTTAAAGTTAATGGTGTTTTGTTGGCACACGGACTTGAATATCAGTTCCTTACATAGGTTCAGGAAGTTATCAACTATTATTTCTTTAAATAAACCATCAGCTACCTTCTAAATTTCTTCTCCCTCCTGCATTTCACTCTAAAGTGCACTTCCTGAAGAAGTCTGAATGCTGTTGTAGAATTTCCTCACTTTTTAATATCTTGCATCTCTGCACTCCTCTATCATTTCTAGTTTTGTATTGGTGAGTTTGCTAAATACTCTTCCACAAAGGCAGTCTGCTCCCAATGCTTTATGTTGCATTCTTCATCTCAGTTATTAAGTTCATATGGTTCTCCAATAATGTTTGGTTATTTTATAGTTTCAGTCTCTTTGGTAATGTATTCCTTATCAGCATTTAATTTATTCCTAAGCTCACTAAACTGCTATCTGAGTTTTGTTTTTTGTTTTGAATTTCTGTATGACACTTATTTGTATCCTCTGTTAATTATATAGCAATATACCATGACTTTAGGTTTGTTTGCTGCAGGGTAAACATTTTGTGTGTGTGTGTGCGTGTGCGTATTCGTGTGTGTCTGTGTCTGTTTCGGTGTCTGTTTCTTGGCAACTGTGTGTGTGCGTGCACTATAATGTTACTGTGATTGGTCATGATCTTGGTAAATTATTGTTGTGAGGACACTAAATAACAGATGTGGAGTAGGAGCCCTTGCTTTTCTTTTCTGGTAGGTTGCAATATTGCAGAATTTTTGGTTTTACTTACCGGAGCTACCTCTGATAGTATTTCAAAATGGCACTTTCCAGTCGCCACTGTCTGCATAAAAGATGTGCTTTCATTGTCACTTCTTAGACTTCTCTGGTAGTTAATGCCACTGTTGTTACTGGGACGGCAATCCCTTCCTTTTATCTGATATCGCTTGAGACTCAGTTTACACATTGAGGAAAGGTGTAAAGATAGGTGGGTATTTGGAATCAGGCAAGTGCCTTTCCCATGTCCAGTGTTGCAAGGTAACTTTTCTCCACCAATGTGAATGGGGAGTTAGGACAGTGTCATGAATGTCTGAGTGTCTGAAGGATGGAATTTCTGTCTCCATTGTGGCTCCCTCCTAGTTACCTGTGACCATAAGTGCTGGTGCAGTTGGAGGCCGAAGCTGTGTGAACCACTGTGACCCTGTTTCTACTGGGTTCTCTGAGCCTGTGGGCTCAGATACCCTAGTAACTGGGCCTTGGTTGCAGGCACCAAATCTGCTCTTCCCTCAGTTGAGCCTCCTTTATGTGTTTTAGCCCAACAACCTCAGCTTTACACATGTGTTCTGGAGTATTGTTTTGAATTTTAGTTATACTTGTTGAGATGTGAACGTTTTAAAGACCGAAGATTTTAGGGGAGAGACAAAAATACTTTAAACTTATGTCACTTTTTTCAAAGTATATACTTTTTCATTTTAAATCTTAAATTCTAATTAGGACATTATAAGAACACTAAAGAAAGTGAACAAATCACCTCCCTTCATGTCATAGTACTACAAAATATTTTGATTTTCCTGGGTTATTTTCTTCATTGTTTTCCCACATACATGCACATTTTACTAAAATATATGCCTATAATCTCTTTAAAATCATTTAAATTATTAAAATATTTCTCTGTGCTGTAAATGTAGCCCTGTTTCTTCTCTAATTAATAACTGGTAGCTTGCATATTTCTGTCTTCACCCTCCTTCTTGTCTGTCCCCAAAGGAAACCACTACTTGGTACACTACACATATATATGTGATTCTGTTCCTGTTTCTTTATGATTATTTCTCTTATATTTTTAGTTTCCTCATATAAGTGATAACTTAGAGTGTTTTTCTCACTATGACTTATTTTCATATGTACAACCCTCTCTGGGTCCAGTCACATTTTTCCAAATGGAAGAAATTTATTTTTTGATATGACAATGACTAAGTATTTATTATGTTATCTATATCTCACATCTACTTCAGCCAATCATCTGTTGATGGGCAGTTGAGTTGTGCATCTATCCTTGGCTATTTTAAATGATGATGTTAAGAACATTGTGGGTAATATATCCTTGAAAGTTAATGTTTTCATGTTTTTAAAGATTTATACCAAAAACTGGAATTGCTGTAATATATAATGCTTCTATTTCTAGTTTTCTGTACACTGTTTACACTTTTATAATAGTGGATACATCAATATATGTTTCCACCACGAGTGTACCTTGGTTCCCTTTTATTAACATTCTTATTAATGTTTGTCATTAGAAGCATTTTTTAATAGCCCTTTTGGTTGCTGTGAGATTATATTTCATTCTGGTTTTGATTTAAGATTTCCTAATGTATAGGAACATTATGTTTCTTTTTATGTGAATGAAATTCATCCACATGTCTGTTTTTGAAAACTTTCCATGAAGATCCTTAAACTGTTTTAAAGTTGGTGCCTGTGTTTTAAAATATTGAGTGTAATATGCTACATATTTATTATGGATATTATCACCTTGTTGGTCTCATTGTCTGAAATTTTTCCTTCTATTCTGTGTGTTGTCATATGTGTTGTATAAGGTTTCCTTTGCTCTGCAAAAGGTTTTACACTTCACACTTATACAAGAAGTAGAATCCCTGTATCATGTATTACATCTAAATTTTTCTACATAAACTTAAAACTATTGTTGATAATTTTCCTTTATTTTTAATTAGGAGACAGATCACCAATAAATATTGCTACAATTTATCTCAAAGAAAGTTCTCCTCATGTTTTTGGTCAGAAATTGTACATTTTCAGGTTTTACATTTAGGAAATTAATCATTTTTTATCTTATTTTGTATTCTATGGAAGGAAGTGATCATACATCTTACTTTTACATGTACTGTCCAGTTTTCCCAGAACTATTTTTGAAGAGACTGCCTTATTTCCATTGTATACTTTTGCCTCCTTCATTGTAGACTAATTGACCATATGTTTGTGGGTTTATTTTCGGACTCTTTATTTTGTTCCATTGATCTATGTGTCTCTTTTAGTGATAAATTATGATGCTTTGATTACTGTAGCTTTCTAGTACTTTATAAATTCAGGGAGGATAATATCCACAGTTTTATTTTTCAAAGATAATTTTAGAAAATTTGGTTCTTTCCTATTTTTGTATAAATTTTATTACTTTTTCCCTGTTTGGGAAGAAACATATGGATTCTGTGAGAATAGAAATTTATTAAATGTAAAACCATAAGAAAAATAGTAAAATGCAGAGGATAAATCATACAATATTAAACAAACAATGGATTGCTGTAAAAATCAAAGGAAACATGTATAGAGAATATGACAACAAATACAAAGTCCATGGGGTATAGCAAAAGCAGTATTAATAGGGATGCTTATAAAAAATAACCCCACTTATACAAATATGAAACATCTCTCTCTTATAACATAATCTTACAAACAACAGTTATAGCAAAATAAGAAAAAATTTGTTAGTAGAAAGAAAGACAGCTGAAAGGTCAGAACATAAATAAATAAAATAATGATTAAAAATAGAAACATTCAATCAAACTAAATAATGGTTTTTGAAAGATAAATAAAGTTGATAAAATTTAACCAGACTTATGAGAAAAAAGAGTACAGATTAATAAGCTCAGAAATAAATGAGAAGTTACAGTTTATATCAAAGAAATACAAAGCATCATAAGAAGATGCAACAAATTACATGTAAATAAAATGGAAACCCTAGAAGAAATATACAATGTCTGAGAAAGACATAATCTCCGTGATGGAATGATAAATAGAAAATATGAACAGATAACCACTAATGAATTTGAATAACTCATTAAACAATATTTCCCAAGAAATACAATTCCAGGCCTAGACAGCTTCACATGTGAATTCTGCCAAATATTTAGAGAAGAGCTATCACCTATAATTCTCAGAGATTTCCAAAAATTTCAAGAGGATGGAAGGCTTCCTCCCCCAACTTTCTTTATCACACTACTACTAAAACTGGAACAAATACCTCAAAAAATTGCAGGTTAAATACTACTGATAAGCATTGATGTAAAAATCATCACTGAAATGTTAGCAAAGCAAAAAATACATTAACAGGATTATATATTATGATTAAGTCCATTTTAATCCAGGGATGTAAAAGTGATTCATTACCTACAAATTAATCAATATGATACACCACACTAACAAATTAAAGAATAAAAATAATATAGTCACATCAAAAGAGTCATAAAATGTTTTGAAAAATCATTAACTATTTAAGATTATATTTCTCCTCAAATTGGGCATGAGGAAACATACCTCAACACAGTTAAGGTCATATATGACAAGATCTCAACTAACATGACACTCACTGATTAAAAGCTGAAAGCATCTCCTGTAAGAGCAGGAAGAAGGCAAGAATGCTAACTTTTACCACTGATATTCAGTATAGTATTGGAAATTCTAGCCATAGCTATCCAAAATAAGTGGAAATATAATACAGCTAATTAAGAATAGGAGTAAAAGTATCTGTTTGCAGATGACATACTTTAAACAGAAATCCTATAGATGGCACCTCAAAACTGCTAGGACTTTTCAGTGCATTTGTTAAAATTTCAGAATGTAATATTAACATACACAAATCTTGCATTTCTGCACACTAACAACAAGCTAACAGATAGAGAAAGTGAAGGAACTGTCTCATTTACAGTTACATTGCAAAACAAAAATCTTCAAATATATCCAAACAAGGAGGTAAAAGAACTGTACACAGAAAACTATAAAATATTTATAACAGAAATTGAAGATAATGCAAACAGACGAAAGGATATACTGTGTTCATTGATGAGGAAAGTAATATTGTTTAAATGACAGTACTAGCCAAGAAAATACATTAATTATATTCAGTGCATATCAAAATACCAAGGGCATTTTCAGAATTTACAATAAATAATAATAAAATTTACATGTAAACACAAAAGTGTTGAAATCACTAAAAAAAGAAAAGAAAAGAAAACAAACAATAAACACAAATATATCTGACAAAGAACAAAGAGGACGTATCACTTTCCCTTATTTAAAACTATAATACAAAGCTACAGTAATAAAAAGAATATGGTAGTGGCACAGAACAAAGAAAATAATGGAACACAAAGAAAGTCTGAAAATGAAATCAGACAGTTATGGACATTTAGCCCATTACAAAAAATGAATATACAGTAGGGAAAAGTAATCATCAGGCATATGAAACAAGTCAACATCACTAACCATCAGAAAAATGCAAGTCCAAAACACAATAAGAGTTTCTGTCAGTCCTGTCAGAATGAATATTACCAAAAAGATATCTAATATAACAGTTGGTGAGGATGTAAGAAAAACAACCCTTAGGCACTGCTGGAGTGAATGTAAATTTGTGCTGCCACTGTGGAAAACAGAATGCAGTTTTATCTAAAAATTAAAAATGAAATATAATCCAACATTTCCATATCTGGATACTTATTCCAAGAAAATAAAAACACAAACGAGAAAGGATAAATTCAAACATATATTCACTGCAGCATTATATATATGTACACACACACAGATAAAAATAAAATGAGTTATTACTCAGCAATAAAAAGAATAAGTTCTTCATTTGCAACAATTGGGTATAGACCAAGACGGTAATATGCTAAGTGATATAAGTCAAAAAGAGATCGACAAATGCTGTATGATTTTATTCACATTTGGAATTTAAAAGAAATGAACATACCACAACAGAAAAGGAGATATAGATATACAAAGAAACAGGT
Source organism: Vicugna pacos (assembly GCF_048564905.1). NCBI lineage: Eukaryota > Metazoa > Chordata > Mammalia > Artiodactyla > Camelidae > Vicugna > Vicugna pacos. Next base: position 62,845,424 of record NW_027328741.1, on the reverse strand, counting down.
TGTTCACAAGAAGGAGGGAAACGGTGTGAGGAAAAAGAAATATTTGACGAAAATTAAGAGAAAATTTTCCAGTTGCAAATTAAATGAGTCAGGGGCTAGAAATGTGCTGTATGGGGAATAGTAAATAACTGTGAAATATCTTTAAATAGCAACATATCATAACTAGATATATTCTGGTGATCAGTTTGAAATGTACTAAAAATAGCAAACAGTACGTTGTGTAAGAGGAACTAACACAGTTTATAGATAAAAGTACACTTCAAAGACAAACATACTTATAGAAAAATAATTAGACTTGTAGTTAACAGAGGCAGGGGTTGGGAAAGGAGGATTTCATTAATGCACTCAAAACCTACAAATCTCCAGCCGTAAAATAAATGTGTCTTCGGGATGCCCCATAAGAACATGAAAACTACAATTAATAATGCTTTATGTTATATATGAATGTTGTTAAGGGAGTAGACCCTTAGTTTTCTCATCACAACAAAAAGGCAAATTGTATCTCTTTAATATTGTATCTAAAAGAGATAATGAATTCTCCTTAAAGTTGCTATGATATTTCTTTCATGATACCTGTAAATCAAATCACTATCCTGTGCACCTAAACTTACACAATATTCCTCACCAATTATATCTCAATTGAAGTGGAAATAAAAATGGAATGTCAATATTCAATTTTTCTCATGTCATTTCATATAATTGTTTCTGCAGCAAGTAAACCTGAGTCATGATATACTTATCCTAGGTAAAGATACTAATAAATAAGTGATTCTAATAAATAATACATAAAGATACTAATAAAATTAGTGTTTTACCATGCCTTAAACTTTCTTCATGTTAACAGCCCACTGCTTCTGCAGGTATCAAAATTTCACTCAGTGTATTCATCTGAGATTAGGGAATGGATACAAATTTAAAACTGGCTGCTCTTGCTGTGAGTGATATAGTTCACTGCCTCTTACCGATGGTCTCATCTCCCGACAGCACCTGTAAGAAATGAACATGCTAGATTGCTAAAAATCTCAGCATGGTAAAATCTCAGAACTCCTACAATTCTTAACTGTTTTACAATTGGAATGCAATACTGACAAAGCCTTGATTTTGGATAACAATGTGGTGTTTTCTCATGGTTGCATTAGGGGATGAGAGGATAATCCCTGAGATCCACAACAAATATTCTTGCTCAAGTTCTGGGCAAAGAAGTGTAAAGGTTCTGCATTATTAGGACTGAGGACTGCTTTCAAAATGATGACTACGCTCACTTTATTCCAGGTAGTCCAAGGAAAGAAAGGTTATTACAAATTCTAGGTGAACGGGTATAAGTCAGTGGTTCAGTCTCTATAAATTATTCAAGGGGTGATCAAAGCCAAAATAAGTTGTGTCAACAATGAGAATTAGAAGAACAAAGAAATTAGACATAAGCATAAATTAAAAAGGAGACACAGTCCTGTGCTGGGCTCTGGGGACTGGAGAATATATTTGCCTCAGTCCCATTCAAGGGTTCAGTGGCTTGGCCCTAGCATCAGCTCGGGATTCAATAAACAGTTAACAATTAGTATATTGAGTGAAATATCATCTACCTCTCCCTGATCAGAAGAAAATCTGGTGGCTCAATGAAACTATTAATTCACAGAAATTCTGCAAGCTGCAGAATAATAATTTACTGATGACCTAAATAAGACAAACTCAGTTACTGCTTAACAATCCATCTTCACACACACACACAGTGGCAGACAGATTTGTAGTATTTAGTGGTAAGAATTCTGTGGGCAGAGCTCAGAGGATAGATTTCAAACCCCAGACAACATTTCTACTTTTGCCAATAGTCTAGCTTTTCCAAGGTAGAAAACTATAGATGGAGAAACCAACAATATTCTTCTTTAGGACTTCTAATTTTAAAAGTAAACTGTAGCTTTTGACTTATCAGTATAGAACCTTGTTAAGATGATCATTGTAAGACCCACTGTCTGATAAGAGAGGTGGAAAATAGTTGCTGAACCAGTCCAACTGAACCCCAGCCGTTTAATGTAAGCAACAACATAGCCACGGTCAGAGATGTGCTGACAAATTTAAAAGCTTGATGATTCTGTTGTAGGAACAACCACTGCTGTACAGACACAGATCTCCTGCTGCAAGTGGTCTCTTTTCTTCTCTTGGAAACGGTCATATTTGTGGGATGTTGCAAGAGGTTACCCTGGCAAATTTGCCTTTTCTCCAGATTATCAAAGGCTTTCTTCACAACTGGTGACATATTTTCAGGACTCAGTATTGCCATTCCAGTCATCAGTTGACACTGGCTGCATGATTATGAGCAGAAGACTTAGACACTCAGACACTGCCTACAATTTTTCCAGCATTTCAGGGCATTTCACATTCTATAAATCCTTCACCTTTTATTTTAAATTAATAGGAAATAGACAAATTCTTCCATGAATATTTTATATTTCCTAATATCTGCAGAAAATTGGTACTCATGCAGTTGGACAAATTTTTAAATCCACCACCCTCACCTCCTTCTAGTCCACACATTTTAGGTTGCAATTTGGTTACTGAATACGACCACCTCAACCAAGGGTCTAGTACCTCTTTGATACTTCCTGTGTGAAGGTTGGAAGGGGCACAAGTTATGTGGGGTGCATAAACCTACATTAAATGTTTGCATTAGCACTGTCTCTTCTGGGCAAAGCTCTGATTCTAAGAAGTAAATTAATTAGAAGTCAGTATAGTTATTAAAATGATGAAGAGAATCAGCTATTATGGGTTGGGTGGGTGATGAAGAGTCAGGAAAAAATCCAGCAAATGGGAATGGAATGCTTTAGGCCTCAGGAGGCATGAATTAAGAAGAAAATAATACTTTGTTTCCTGTAGCTACCTCCACTTACTGTCTTGAGTGACTAGTCCATGGTCTATGGAAAGAGCTAGTTTGTGGTGAAGAGTAAAGACCATAACGAAATATTGTGGAAACCATGAGAGATTTGTTGTTTCAGGAAAGTAGATTTTGCTTAAACTCAACATGTATTTTTCATTCACTAAATACTAAAATGCATCCTGTGGCAAATGCTGTGCTTACTGTGCTGGTATCCCAGTTAGACAAGGAAAGGGGGATAGACAGAAATCTTCTGAAGAAGGTAGTTTCTGTACTGAGACTGGCAAAGTCTAAGTAGGTTAAAGGAGGACATCCAAATTCCAAGGATGAGCTGCAGCAAAAGTGGTGAGGTTGCAGCTAACATACTTGACAAGCGTTTGCCTGGATTTATCTCCATATACAGTGAAACATAAAGATATGCCAAGGTAGTCAGATGCTAGATTTATAAAGGAATGACTAAACTAAGTTCAGTTTGTGTGCGTAGAGTTGGAAAGGCATTAAGAGCCACCCTGAGGACGTAAGCTTGTCTTTGGATGGAACATAAAAACAAAATAAAGTATCGACTGAAAATATAGTGTAGACTCTTGAGGGCAGGGAATGAAAGCAACAATTGGAATGCTTTGAGAACAGAACAAAGAAGACAATAGATAAAATTTCATCTTAAATTCAACCACATGCTGAATGTGCCAACTGAGACTACATCATGTGACATTAATGATTCCAGGGATGACATAATAGACACCATGATCCCTGGGCTGGTTTCTGAATTTATCTCCTTCCACCCAATCCTAACTTAACACTTTTAATACTTTCCAGGATGAACCAGAAGCCACTTAGTACTTTTCTCTCTCTCCATGTTACAGTCTTCCTCCAAATTCTTCCATTTTCTCTTCTTCCTTACAAGAATTTTTTTAAATTAACTACCATATTGTTCCATTAAATGATCATATCAATCAAGTATCTCTTTTTATCTTTAAATTGTAGCTTAGTCTCCCATTTATCTCTTAACACTATTTAAAAAAATAAGATAATTAGAGGCAGACATCTATGTATATTGTTGAAATAATAAAATTGCAGATATTTGTTCAACATCAATTTTAATCTTTTTTATCCTTAATAATCTGATAGTCCTTTGGTAGATCAGTTGTGACTAGGATGACGTTCATAAACTGAATATGTCTGATGAGTTGGCCTTGAAAGAGAGTTTGCTGACGTATCAGCAATCAATGACACTAGAAACCGTGGGTTGCTCCCTGGATGAAGTTTAGAAAAACGACCTTCATTGGCAGATATGTTGTAATATCTATTTGAAAAAATAGAAGGTTCCATCATCTGTCCAATATAATTCCTTTGTATGGGATAAAAGATGCTGTACTGAGAAGTAGTAGTTGTAGTTATAATGAAGTTCACAACACGGCTATTTGCTTCAATGTAGCTGCTTTGAGAGTGCCCGTGGACAGTGGTCAACTGATTTAAAATAGCACGTTGATTCACTGCAATTTGTTCTGGTGGTCTAACTGACATTGATGATGGAGGAGAAAAATCACCTCTGATCGGGGTAGTTGTGTCACCAATTATGTGGCTGGTAGAGAGCTTTCTTATTAGAGGCATGTTTAAATTTACAGAAAGTAAAAATTTACTGTCTCCAGTAGTGTCACCCACAAAATCAGAACTATGTTTATCCACATTACCCACTGCTTTATAGTGTTTCTTGTTGAAATCTTCAGCCAATGAAGATATCAGAGAGGCATTTTTAATCACAATTCTTCTTTTTATTCTCACTAAAACCTGGGGACAGCCTCGTTTAACATTTGGATTATGATAGAACTGCAGCTACAACCAAAGTAGAAAGATTTCAGTAATAATTTATACCAAAATACATCAGTATAATAAGCCTAACCTATAAAACCTCAGATTTCACATTTACTATGCAAAGATAATATCATCAAAATATGAACATTACTGACAATATTTTGAAGTTCCTTATTTGGAAAATACACATTTAAATAGTATAGTCATCAAATTTAAGAAACAAGCTTTTGCAGTAATGGTGAATGCCACTTTTGAAAAGCATCTTTAATACCTTTATTTAGATTTCTGATAAAATTCATAGTTGCAAGCAAAGTTTCTTATAATGTGAATGCTTAAGTCACTGTCCTCATTTTTTAGAATAAATAAAGAATTTTAGCCTTAGTAGTTTTATACAATTTTCAAAATCTAGCTTTACATTTATATTACCATAGATTGATGTATAAAATAAAATTTTATATATAAGTTACGAAGTGGTAACTAAAGTTTCTGAATACCTTGCTTAAAACAGAGACTTCTTTTTCTTCTGCCAGAAAGTCTGCTAGAAATACCGATCTTTGTAAATTCTGCCGCAATTTACTAAACCCATAAAGGTTAAGCTGTCTAAGTAAACTTTTCATTCTTCCAGTTTCAAATGTTCTGAAAGGGGCCTTTATTTCCAAAACTTCCTTCTTAAAGACATCTTCATCAATCACTATGGAAGTTCCATTATCATCCCTTCAGATGGGTTTATATTGGTCACTCCCAGCCATTTTCCAGAGTTTTCTTGGAAATGTCAGAGAACGAAAATCATTATCTTCATCTGGTTCAGAGACACAATGTATGTAACATGGCCTTTAAATCAAGGATTCTTCAGACAAAGTCTAAAAAGCATTTTTTTCAATCATAGACCTCAAGTCCAAATCCCCAGAGAATGTTTGATAACAAAATAAAGATCTACCGGAGTTTCCTTGACCAGTTGGTCCATCTTTATGAGACACCTCTTGAATTTCTGAAGAAACATGTGCCATTTCATATAACTTTTTCTACAGGTACTTTTCTAATCTGAATGATTTTGAGCACTGCAGCTTCAAATACTGCTTTGGCAATCCTACACAGATAAACTGTTAGGCCATCAGAGTGGTTCTCAACCTGAGTAGCTGTGACATCACAAAACAACTGGTCTCCTAGCAACTCAAGTGTAACATTCAGCCAGTGTTTACTTCTCACTCATCCAGTTAAAATGAAACATATAAGACGCTTATTTTTATAGAGTAATCTGCAAATATTATCTCAAAAAAATCTTTTTATAAAATTTAATTTTGGGGTTTATTAAATAAAACCAATCTCCTTCCTTTTGTACACAAATTTATAACAGATTAGTGAACAGAGTATAAATAATGCAGAAAATATATAAAATAATTTTAAAGTTTAGGAATTTTAACTGAAATTTGCCTAAAACATGTACAGAAAATGTATAACAATTTCAATATCATTTGTAATTAAAGTGAAACATAATTTGATTTGGTATTGGAAGCAGGTATTTATCTGTGTACTTTAGAATATGTACCTCTATATTCAAAACATCAGAAGAATAAATATGTGTTTATATGGTATGTATATAAAAATGGTTAATATTTATGAAATAAAATATTAAAATAATCAATCTAATTTAAGAAATCCCAAAGGGGGAACTTTTGTTTTAAATTGTAATTCAATGGTTTAATTGAAGCAAAAGTAATTTAATATTCTACAATATTATTTCAAAAGAGAGAATCTTATTGTAAATTTACAAATGTTTATTTTTGCCATTCTGTCACTCTGAGGTTTATCAGTCCCTAGAAGTAATAAATTTTCTTGTCTTCTTTATAATCCATACTCTTTTGGCTTCTGTTAATTGTTCCAAAATGATGTTGATAAATAAACTTATGCACAAGATCCTGGGTTCAATAAGCATTGCCTCCATTAAGGGGCAAACAAACAAACAATCAAAAAACAAAGATATAATCCTATGTGTCATTTGGGGTGTAAAAGACTAGATAATTCATTTTAGGAAGCAATATGTTTCTCAGTCCTGAAACGGTTGGCATTTTTATTATTTAACGGCATTTTAAGGCAAGTGTCTTTTGCACTAATTGTAAATAATAGCTATGTTCTGTATCAAAAAACTGTAGTAAATCCAGTTCTACCAAAAGTTATATTCTTTATTTAGAAATAAATTCCATTAAACATAAGCCCAGTTCAAAATGAGAGATAAAATATTTAAATAAATAAATGTACCCTAAAGCTACAATGTAAATTTTTCATTCAGTGTCTGTAAATCCCATTCTATATAAATATTAGCAACCTGAATACATGGCATATAATAAGTAGTATAAACTATAGTTAAGTTGGATTTTGACCAGATCCATAAATATTATTTATTATACACGAATTTACATATGTGATACTATCCTTTTAAAAAAAAAAGAATTCAAATATAACAATCACCAAATATATAGGAAAATTATTGACAGATCTGATCTTTAAATTTTTATAAAAATATTATTTAATTCGATTTAGATAGAATGTAACAAAGCATAATAAAAGCCATACATGAAATACCCATGACTTAAATCAAATTCAATGTTACCATACAGGAAACTTTTCCTCTGGTCCAGTAATAAGAAAAAGTAGCTCATTTTCACAAGTCCTAAATTACACTACTAGAAGTCCTTGGAAGACTTACTAGTCAAGAAAAAATATAAAATTAACTCAACTTGTAATAAAAGAGTGAAGTTTTTACAGATGACATAATTATGCATACATAGAAAACTCCGTAGACTCCTCTAGTGACTGTTAGAAATAATGAACAAACTTAGTAAACTTGCAGAATACAAAATCAATATACAAATATTCATTGCATATTTGTATAGTAACAAAACATTATCAGAAATAGAAATTAGGAAAACTATTGTGTGTAAATTAATACCAAAAAGAATAAAATAGGAATAAATTTGATAAGTGAAATAAAAGTTCTAAACAAAGATCTATATATTACAGGTGCAAGAAATATAAGTAAACAAAATAAATAGAAAGATATTGTGTGCTCATGGATTGTATACAATGTGAGGAAATATTCTAATCAATCTTTTACATGTTCAATCTCCCCATCAGTAATTATTGAGGAGAATGTCATTTCTTAATTTTATACTCTTGCTTCCTTTTTCATGGGTTAATTGATCATAGGTGTGAGGGATTATATCTGGTTGCTCGATTCTCTTCTATTGATTGGTGTCTGTTTTTGAGCCAGTATCATTTTGTTTTAATTACTAAAGTTTTGTAGGACTGCTTAACATCAGAGAATTTTACACCATTAGATTTAATAAACTTTTTCAGGATTATTTTGGCAACTCAAGATCTTTGTGGTTACATATAAATTTTAAAATTATTTGTTCAATTTATTAGAAAAATCTCATTGGTATTTTCACATGAATCACACAAAATGTAGATTCCTTTGGGTAGCATGATTGTTTCAAACACATTGTTTCACATCATTAACATAAGAGATCATTTCATTTCTTTGGATCTGTTTTAATTTCCTTTATCAATGTTTTCTGTTTTTTAACGTATAGGTTTTCACCATATTTGTTAACTTCATTTATATGTGTTCTTTACATATATATATTATTATATACATAATATTTGTAACCTCGTTTCCTACACAAACACAGCAGGCAGAAGGTAGTGGCAAGACAGATTCAAAATCCTGAATGAAAGAAATCTGTAATCTAAGATACTTTATCAAGCAAGGCTATCTTTTAGAAGAAGGAGAGATAAATAACTTCCACACAAGCAAATACTTAAAGAATTTAGCAAGAGAAAAAGAAATAAGAAAGATCTACTATAAATAAAAAAGAAGCAGTATGCTATAGAAAAGAAGAAGTCATAATTATATAGGCAATATCTATAATGACTTACAACAGAATAAATATGGTGTTGTAAAAGAAGAGATCAAAATTTTTAAGGGTCACAGAATGAAACAGGAAAATAAAGAGTGTTTTCTTCTTGTTTCTGTTTTCTGTTGTATGGGTTTGTATTTGTATTCTTATCAGTTAAATTAAACAAATATATTACAAGTCAATATGCATACAAAACAAGGTAACTATAAGTCAAAAGCATACAATGAAGTCACAAAGCCAAAAAGAACCCAAGATTATAAAAGAAAACTTATCAAGCCACAAAAACAAAAACAAATGAACAAAAAGAAAATACCAAATCAACTAGAGAATGAAGTTCAGTATGGAAATAAACATGTCTATCAATAATTATCACAAATGTTAATGGACTTAGTGCTTCAATCAAAAGATATTTATTGTCAGATGGGATAATATAACAAGACCCTACATTATGAAGCATAGAGGAGACCCACTATAGTAAGAGGAACACACATCAATTGAAAGTCAGAAGGTAGAAAAATATATTCCATGCAAATGCACATGACAAGAAACAGGACAAGCAGTACTGACTTCACACAATGAGACTTTACAAAAAAGGCCATAGAGAAAGATAAAAAAGGACATGATATAATGATTAAAGGAGCAAATCAAAATGGGGATATTATAATCATTAAGATATATGCACTCTGTATAGGAGCACCTAAATACATAAAAGAAACACTAATATATAAAATAGAGAAATCTCTGGGAACAGAATCAATGTAGGAGTTTATAACTCCCCATTATCATCACTGGACTGGCCTTTCACACAGAAAATTAATAAGGGGACAAAGATACTAAAATACATAATAAAATATTTGGAGATGATTGATATTTTCAAAACAGTTCTTCTCCCCAAAACTGAATATACATTTTTTTCCTGTTCACAAGGAATATTTTCTATGAAAGATTACATACTCAGGCACTCAAGAAGCCTCAAAAAATTTAATTAGATAAAAATTAATTTAAGCATCTTTTCTGAGTATAATACCATGAAACTAGAAAACAATCACAGAAAAGCAGGGAGAAAAAATAACAGAATCCAGATGAAAAAACATGGTACTTAAACAAGGGGGTCAGGTGCTGAAGTAAAAGAAGAAATTAAAAAATATCTTGAGAGATATGACATACACTACACAAAGTCTATGGAATACTGTTAAAGCAGGCTTAAGAGTGAAGTTCATAGTGGCAAGGCCATCCTCAAATTAGAAGAACAATTTCAAATATATAATCAAACGTTCTATGTAAACAAATCAGGAAAAGAAGAACAAACAAAATCAAAAGTCAAAAGAAAGAAGGAAAAAGTAAAGATCAAGGAAGAAATAATTGAAATTGAGATTAAAAAATAGAAAAATCAATCAATCTTTTTTTGAAATAGTAAACAAAATTGACAAATCTCTGGACAGACTCACCAACAAGAAAAGAGAGAGAACACAAACAATATAATCAATGAAAAAGGAGAAACTATGATACTATAAAACTGCTAGATGGGAATATAGGTGATACACTATTGTATATACATCATAGGAATATTTTCTTGTATCAGTCTCCTAAGGCAAAAGAAATAAAAGCAAATATAAGCAAGTGGGACCTAAAGAATCTTGAAAAATTCTGCACAGATAAGGACACTATCAATGAAATGAAAACACTGCCTGTGTAATTGGAGAACATATTTGCAAACAATGCAAGTGACCATGGGTTAGTAGATGTAGGTTAATAGATGTAACATTGATTTATGTTACATAACTCAAGGTGAAAAACAAAAACCCAATCAAAAACAAGAGCAGAGTACCTGAGTTAATATTTTTCCAAAGAAAACATTCAGATGAGTAACAGGCAAGTGATAAAATTTCACAACATTACTAATTATTACATAATTGCAAATCAAACCACAATGAGGTATAACTTCACACTGGTCAAACGGCTATTATCAAAAAGTCTACAAATAGTAAGTGTTGGAGATGATGTGGAGGTAAGAAATCTCTTGTATACTCTTGGTAGTAATGTAAATTGGTACAACTTCTAAGGTAAACAGTATTCAGATTTGTTTAAAAACTAAGAAGTTAACTACCATATGACCCAGTAATACCTCTCCTAGGAAATATCTGGGAAAAAAACACCCTAAATTTAGAAAAACCAATTTTCAAAGCAGTACTGTTTATAATATGCAAGACAGGGAAGAAATCCAAGAGTCCACAGCAGACTATGGACTTAAGAAGAAATGATGTTTCTGTAAATATGCAATAAATATTTCTCAGCCATGAAAAACTATAACACATAGCTATTTCAGCATCATGAGAGGACTTAGTAAATGTTGTGCTTAGTGAAGTAACTTAGACGAAGACAAAACTATATATTTTAATTTATACGTGGAGTCTAAAGTATAACAAATATCTGTGTACATCTTTGTATAGCTATCTATTGACAGATGACAGAAAAATAGAAGTATAGATACATACGTACATGATAGATAGATAGATAGATAGATAGATAGATAGATAGATAGATAGATAGATAGAGACATGATCGAGTGGTAAAGAGATTAGATAGACAAGACTTAAGCAGACTCAAAGATATGGGAAAAATTTTATGTTTACCAAAGTGGAAGGGAAAGAGAATTCAATGGTAGGACATTGACAGATACAAAGAAGTATACATTAATAGAGAAGCAAGAAGGATAATCTGTATAGAATATGGAATTATATACAATAGCTTAAAATAATTGTAACTTACAATTACTGTAATAATTCATAGTGCAATATAATCTACAAAGTGGTTGGGATCACCACACTGTACATCTGAAACTACACAATATTTTACATCTACTGTAATTCAAATAAAAATAAAACATATCCTGTATAATTTAGTCCTTTTTCCGCTGATAGCATCTTCCTTTAATATTGTTTTATTTTACACTTTAAGTTTTATGACTACTGTTTCAAATTATTTCTTTTACTCTTGTGAACATGCTACCAGTTTGAAGTATCTATATTTATTGCCCCTGATTACCTCTTTTTCACTCTAATCCATATAGTATAGTAGCATTTAAGAACATACCCAAAGAAAGTGTTGAAAGTTTCTCGTGGTCTCTCCTTAGCATTTGGTCAATGTTTTGCATATTTTTGCCATTTTATATTTCTTAGAAGACTTCTATTCTACACCTCTTATAAGGTGTCTCGGTTTTGCTTTTTCATCTCATTCAGGTTTGTTAGTTAAAGTCTTTACTTTCACTTTATATGTAAGTGATAACAGTGTAAGTATTATTGGGTGAGTGATTTCTTATTCCAGTAGTTTGAAAATACAATCTTATTTACGCTTGGCGTATGTTTTTTGCTCAGAAATCTGCTGATAGCCTAATGGGGGTTCCTTAGTAGATTATCATAACTTTTTTTGGCTGCCTTTAAAATTTCACTCTGACATTGTCTTGTCAATTTGCATATGACGTATCTTGAAGGAGGTCCCTTTGTCTTAAAGTTATTGGTGTTTTGTTGGTTCATGGACTTGTATATCAGTTCCTTGCACAGGTTCGGGAACTTATCAATTTTACTTCTTTTAATAAACCATCAGCTGCCTTCTAACTTTCTACCCCCTCCAGGATTCCACACTAATGTGCACTTCCTGAGGAAGACAATGGCTACTGTAGAATTTCCCCACTTTTAAATATCTTGAATCTCTGCCCTCTCCTATCATTTCTAGTTTTTCATTGGTGAGTTTGCTAATCTCTCTTCCACAAAGACATTCTACCTCGAATGCTTTCTGTTGCATCCTTCATCTCATTTATTAAGTTCTCCAGGTCCTCCAATAATGTTTGATTATTTTATATTTTCAGTCTCTTTGGTAATGTATTTCTTTTCATCATTTCATTTATTCCTGAGCTCACTAAACTGCTTTCTCAGTTTTGTTTGTTGTATTGAGATTCTGTATGACAGCTATTTGGATTCTCTATTGATTATATGGCAATAGACAATTACTTTAACTTTGTTTCCTGCAGGGTTGACATTGTGTGTGTGTGTGTGTGTGTGTGTGTGTGTGCAGGTGTGTGTGCTTGTGCTTCTGTGTCTGTGTCTGTGACGGTGTCTGTGTGTGTCTATCAGTGTTAGCGTGCCCTATAAAGTTACTGTGATTGGTCTTGATCTTGATAGATTATTGCTCTGATGACACTAAATAACAGATTGGGAGTTGGAGTCCTTGTTTTTGTTTTCTGGTAGCTTGCAATATTGTACAATTATTGGTTTTACTAACCTGAGCTACCTCTGATAACATTTTAAAATAGCACTTTCCTGACGCTACTGTGTGGATAAAAGATGTGCTTTCATTGTCACTTCTTAGAATTCTCTGATAGTTAATGCCACTGTTGTCACTGGGAAGGAGAACCCTTCCTTTTATCTGATATCCCTTGAGAATCAGTGTACACATTGAGGAAAGGTGTAAAGAAAGGTGGGTATTTGGAATCAGGCAAGTGCCTTTGCCATGTCCAGTGTTGCAAGGTAACTTGTCTCCACCACTGTGAATGGAGAGTAGGGACAGTTTCATGAATCTCTCAGTGTCCGAAGGATGGAAATTCTGTCTCCATTGTGGCTCCCTCCTAATTAACTGTGACCATGAGTACTGGTGCATTTGGAGGCCGAATCTGCATGATCCACTGAGATCCTATTTCTACTGGGTTCTTTGAATTTATGGACTCAGATATCCTATTCAGGGGGCCTTCGTTGCAGACACCAACTCTGGTCTTCCCTCAGTTCAGCCTCCTTTGTGTGTTTTAGTCCACCAAACTTCACCTGTTCATATGCGTTCTGGAGTATTGTTTTGTGTTGAAGTTATTTTTGTTCAGATGTGAACATTTTACTGACTGTAGATGTAAGGGGAGAGACAAAAATAGTTTCAACTAGTGTCACATTTGAAATTATATAGTTTTACAACTAAAAGCTTAAATTCTAATTAGGAAATTATAAGAACACTAAAGAAAGTGAACAAATCACTTCCCTTAATATCATAGTACTACAAAATATTTTGAATTTCCTGGGTTCTTTTCTTCAATGTTTTACCCACCTACATGCACATTTTACTAAAATATATCCCTATAATCTCTTTAAAATCAATTAAATTATTAAAATAATTCTCTGTGCTGTAAATATAGTACTTTTGGTTCTCTAATTTATTAATTGTAGCTTCAACATTTCTGTCTTCTCCATCCTTCTACCCTTTCCCCACAGGAAACCACTACTTGGTACACTACACATATATATGTGATTCTTTTTTTGTTTTCTTATGATTGTTTCACTTATATCTTTATTTTACTAATTTAAGTTACAACGTAGAGTGTTTTTCCCTGTATGACTTATTTTCCTATGTGCAACACCCTCTGGGTCCAGTCACATTGTTCCAAATGGCAGAATTTTACTTTTTATTATACAATGATGAAGTATTTATTATGTTATCTATATCTCACATCTATTTCAGCCAATCATCTGTTGATGGGCAGTTGAGTTGTGCTTCTACCCCTGACTACTATAAATGATGATGTTAAGAACACTGGGGGTAATATATCCTTTAAGTTAATGTTTACATTTTTTTCAGATTTATACCAGAAACTGGAATTGCTGCAAAATATAATGCTTCTTTTTCTAGTTTTCTGTGCACCGTCCTCACTTTTACACTAGTGGATGCATCAATTTATATTTCCACCATCATTGTTCCTGGGTTCCCTCTTATAGACATTCTTATTAATATTTGTCATTTGTAGATATTTTGTTAATAGCCATTTTGGTTGCTGTAAGATTATTTCATTCTGGTTTTGATTTATGGTTTCCTAATGAATAGCAAAGTTATGTTTCTTTATATCAGTCTAAAAATCATCCACATGTCTATTTTTGAAAAGTTTCCATGAAGATTCTTCAACTGTTTTTAATTTGAGGTCTTTAATTTTTAAATATTGAGTCTAATATGCTATATATATATTATGGATTTTAACATCTTATTGTTCTCATTGTCTGAAATTTTTCCTTCTATTCTGTCTGTTATCATATGTCTTGTTGATGTTTTCCTTTGCTCTGCAAAAGTTTTTGCATTTCACACTTATAAAAGAAATAGAATCCCTTTATCGCAGAATACATCTATTTTTTCCTCAGTAAACTAAAAACTGTAATTGTTAGTTTTCCTTTTTTTTTTTAATTTGGAGACAGATCAAAAATAAAGATTGCTATGATTTATCTCAAAGTCAGTTCTGTTCCTGTTCTTGGTCAAATATTTTATAGTTTCATGCTTTACATTTAGGTAATTAATCCATTTTTATCTCATTTTTTTGTACTATGGAAGGAAGTACTTTTTCATCTTCCTTTTACATGTACAGTCCTGTTTTCTCAGAACTACTTTTTGAAGAGACTGCCTTTTTTCCATTTTATACTCTTGTCTCCTTCATTATAGACTAACTGATCATAGTGTGTGGGTTTATTTTCAGACTCTTTATTTTGTTCCATTGATCTCTGTGTTTCTATAAGTGCCATATTTTGATGAATTGATTACTGTAACTTTGTAGTATGTTCTAAACTCAGGGAGGGTAATACCTACAGCTTCATTCATTTTTCAAAATAATTTTAGAAAATTTGGGACTTTCAGATATATGTTCAAATTTTATTATTTTTCTCCTTGCTTTGTGAAGAAACTTATGGATTCTGTGAAAATAGAAATTTATAAAAAGAAAAAACCTGAGAAAAATACTAAAGTGTGGAGGGTAAAACAAACATTATTAACAACAACTGGATTGTTGTAGAAATCAAATAAAAAATATATAAAGATAAATGACAGCAAAAACAAAATCCATGGGGTATAACAAAAACAGTATTAATAGGGATGTTTATAGCAAAATAATCCCACTTATATAAATAAGAAACATCTCTCTCTTATAACATATTCTTGCCACCAAAAGACATATCAATATAAAAAAAAGAAACTTGTTAGTAGAAGGAAAGTCAGCTGAAAGGACAGAATATAATTAAATAAAATAATGATTAAAAATATAAACATTTAATCAATCTAAATAATGGCTTTTGAAACATAAATAATGTTGATAAACTTTAACCAGACACATGAGCATAAAAGAGAGTTACAGATTAATAAGCTCAGAAATTAATGAGAAATTACAACTTATATCAAAGAAATAGAAAACATCATATGATGATACAACATATTATATGCCAATAAAATGGAAACCCTAGAATAAACGGACCATTTCTTAGAAAGACTTAATCTCCAGAATGGAATGAGAAAGAAAACATGAACAGTTTATCACTAATGAAATTGAATAAGTATTTAAAAAAATCTCTGTAGAAACAAAATTCCAGGCCTAGACAGCTTCACAGATGATTTCTGACAAACATTTAGAGAAGAGCTATTAACTATACTTCTCAGCGTATTCCAAAAATTTCGAGAGGATGGGAGGCTTTCTATCCCACATTTCTGTATCACACTTCTGCTAGAACTGGAACAAATATCTCCAAAAATTACAGGTTACATACTACTAGTAAGCATAGATGCAAAAACACCACTAAATTGTTAGCAAATCAAACAATACATTAAGAGGATTATGCATTATGATTAAGTCCATTTATTTCAGGGATGCAAAGTGATTCAATACCCACAAATTAATGAGTATGATACACCACACAAACAACCTGAAGAATAAAAATTATATGGTCACCTAAATAGAGTCATAAAATGTTTTGACAAATTCAGTATCTATTTATGAATATATTCCTCCTCAAAGTGGACATGAGGAAACACACCTCAACACAGTTAAGGTCATATATGACAAGAACTCCGCTAACATGACACTCACTGATTAAAAGCTGAAAGCATCTCCAATAAAAGCAGGAAGAAGACAAGAATGCACACTCTTACCACTTTAATTCAGTATAGTATGGAAATTCTAGCCATAGCTATCCAAAATAAAAGTAAATAAAATATAGCTAATTAGGAATAGGAGCAAAAGTGTCTGTTTGCAGATTACATACTTTAAACAGAAATCTTAAAGAAGATGCCACAAAACAACTAGGGCGTATCATTGCATTTGGTAAACTTTCCGTATGTAAATTTAACATACAGAAATCTTGCATTTCTACACACTAACAACAAGCTAACAGATAGAGAAAGTGAGGGAACTATCACATTTACAACTGCATTACAAAAAAAAAAAATCAAGAAATGTATCCAACCAAGGAGGTAAAAGACCTGTACTCAGAAATCTATAAAATATTTATAACAGAAATTGAAGATAATGCAAACAGATGAAAGAATGTACTTTGTTCGTAGATGAGGAAATAATATTGTTTAAATGACAGAATAAGCCATGGAAATACACAAATTAAATTCAGTGCCTATCAAAATACCAAGGGCATTTTCAGAAACTTACAAAAAATAATTCTAAAATTTACATGTAAACCCAAAAGAGATGAAATCACTTAAAAAAAAGGAAAGAAAAGAAACAAACTAAAAAGAGAAACAACTTTAACAAAAACAAAGAAGATGTATCACTGTCCCTGATTTTAAACTATAATACAAAGCTGCAGTATTAAAACGAATATGGTAGTGGCACAGAACATACAGAATAATGGAACACAACAGAATGCCTGAAAATGAAATCAGACAATTATGGTCATTAAGCCCATTACAAAAAATGAATATACAGTGGGCGAAAGGTAACCACCGGGCACATGAAACTACTCAACATCACTAAACATCAGAAAAATGCAAGTCCAAAACACAGTGAGATTTTATGTTGCTCCTGGCAGAATGACTATTATCAAAAAGATAGCAAACTTAACTGTTGGTTAGGATGTAAGAGAAACAACCCTGATACACTGCTGGTGTGAATGTAAATATGTGATGCCACTGTGGAAAACAACATGGAGCTTTAAATAAAAAGTAATAATGAAATATAATCCAAAATATACATATCGGGATACTTATTCCAAGAAAATAAAACACGAATTAGAAAAGAAATTCAACCCTATATTCACGGCAGCATTATCCTCAATAGACAGGATATAGAAGCAAATTAATTGCTCATCAATAGATGATGGATAAAGAAGATGTGTGTTTATACTACATATATCTACCCATCTTAAGTACAGATTAATTTATATATATATATACACACACACACAATTTTTATATATATATATATATATATATGCACACACACATAAAAATACAATGGGTTATTACTCAGCTGTAAAAATAAGTTCTTGCCATTTGCAACAAATGGGTTGACCAAGAGGATAATATGCTAAGTGAATTAAGTCAGAAATTGAATGACAAATGGTGAATGATTTTACTCATATTTGGAATTTATAACAAATGAACATAACAACACAGAAAAGGAATTATAGATATAGAAAGAAAGAGGTTGTTCACAAGAAGGAGGGAAATGGGGTGTGGAAAAGAAAATTTGAGGAAATTAAGAAAGAAAATATTCCAGTTGCAAATTAAATGAGTCAGGGACAAGAAATGTACTATATGGGAAATAGCCAATAACTATTGAATATTTTAAATAGCAACATAACATATCTAGATATATTCTGGTGATCTGTTTGAATTATATTAAAAACAGCAAAGAGTATGTTGTGTAAGAGAAACTAACAGTGTTTTAGATTAAAATACACTTCAAAAACAAACAAACATACACATAGAAAAAAATTAGATTTGTATTTAACAGAGGCAGGGTTTGGGAAAGGAGGATTTGATTAATGTACTCAAAAGCTATAAACATCCAGCCGTAAAATAATCGTGTTCTACGGATGCGCCGTAATAACATGAAAATTAAAATTAATACTGCTTTATGTTCTATATCAATGTTGTTAAGAGAGTAGACCATAATGTTTCTCATCACAACCAAAAGACACATTGTATTACTTTACAATTTTATCTATATGAGATAATGAATTCTCCCTAAAGTTGCTATGATATTTATTTCATGATACTTGTAAATCAAATCACTATCCTGTGCACCTAAACTTACACAATGTTTTAAGCAATTTATATCTCAATAAAAGTGGAAGAAAAAAAGGAAAGTCAATTGTCACTTTTTCCCATGTCATTTCTCATGATTCTTTTTGCATCAAGTAAACTTTAGTAATGATATACTTATCCTAGGTAAAGATACTAATAAATAAGTGATTCTAATAAATTATACATAAGGATACCAATAAAATTAGTGTTTTGCCATGCCTTAAACTTTCTTCATGTTAACAGCCCACTGCTTCTGTAGGCAACAACATTTCATTTCGTGTATTCATCTGAGATTAGGGAATGGATACAAATTTAAAACTGACTGCTCTTACTGTGAGTGATAAAGTTCACTGTCTCAGACCGAAAGTCTCATTTCCACAAGAGCATCTGTAAGAAATGAACATGCTAGGTTGCTAAAAATCTCAGAATGTTAAAATCTCAGAACTCCTACAATTCTTAACTGTTTTTCAATGGGAATGCAATACTGACAAAAACTTGATTTTGGATAACAATGTGCTGTTTTCTCATGGTTGCATTATGGGATGTGAGGATAATAACTGAGATCCACAACATACATTATCGCTCAAGCGCTGGGCAAAGAATGTAAAGGTTCTGCATTTTCAGTACTGAGGACTGCTTTCAAAATGATGACTACACTCACTCTAATCCAGGTAGTCCAAGGAAAGAAAGGTTATTGCAATTTGTAGCTTAAAGGGAATAAATCAGCAGTTCAGTCTCTATAAATTATTCAAGGGGTGTTCAAAGACAAAATAAGTTGTGTCAACAATGAGAATTAAAAAAAAATTTGATATAAGCTTAAATTAAAAGGGGGACACAGTCCTGTGCTGGGCTCTGGGGACTGGAGTTTGTATATGCCTCTGTCCAATTCAAGGGTTCAGTGGCTTGGCCCTAGCATTAGCTTGGGATTCAATAAACATGTAACAAATAGTATACTGGGAGAAAGATAATCTACCTCTCTCTGATCAGGAGAAAACCTGGTGGATCAATGAAATTCTTAATTCACAGAGATTCTGCCAGATGCAGAGGAATAATTCACTGATGACTCAACTAAGACAAACTTAGTTACAGCTTAACAATCCATCATCACACACACACACACAGTGGTACAAATATTTGTAGTATTTAGTATGAAGAATTCAGTGGGCAGAGATCAGAGTATAGTTTTCAAACACCAGTCAAATTTTGTACTTTTGCCAATAGTCTAGATTTTCCCAGGTAGAAAACTACAGATGGACAAACAATATTCTTCTTTAGGATTTCTAATTTTGAAATTAAAGTGTAGCTTTTGACTTACCAGTATAGAAACTTGTCATGATGATAACATTAAGACCCACTGTGTGATAATAGAGCTGGAAACTACCTGCTGAACCAGACAATCTGAACCCCAGACTGCTAATGTAAGCAACAAAATAATCACCATCATAGTTCAGCTGACAAACTTAAAAGCTTGATGTTTCATTTCAGGAGAAACCACTGCTGTCCAGACACAGATCTCCTGCTGCAAATGGGCTCTTTTCTTCTCTTGGTAGATGTCATATTGGTGAGATGTTGCTAGAGCTTACCCTGGCTCATTTGCCCATTCTCCAGATTATCAAAGGCTTATTCACATATGGTGACACATTTTCAGGACTCAATGTTGCCATTCCAGTCTTATCAGCTGACACTTTCTGCATGATTGTGAGCAGAAGCCTTAGGCTCCCTGACCTTGCCAACAATTTTCCAGCATTTCAGGGTATTTCACATTCTGAAAATGCTTCACCTTTTATTTTAAATTAATGGGAATTAATCAAAGTCTTCCATGAATATTTTATATTTCCTAAAATCTGTATACATTTGGTATTCTTGCAGTTGGACAAATTTTTAATTCTACCACCCTCACCTTGTTCTAGTCCACACATTTTAGATTGCAATTTGGTTACTGAATGCGACCACCCCAACCAAGGGTCTAGTACCACTTAGGTACTTCCTGTGTGAAGGTTAGAAAGGACACAATTTATGTGGGGTGTATATTCCTGCATTAAATGTTTGCAATGACATGGTCTCTTCTGGACAATGCTCTGATTCTAAGAAGTAAATTAATTAGAAGGCAGTATACTTATTGGTAAGGGGAAGAGAATCAGCGCTTTTGTGTGGGTGGGTGATGAAGAGACAGGAAAAAAATCCAGCAAATGAGAATGGAATGCTTTAGGCCTCTGGAGGCATGAATTAAAAGGAAAATAATACTTTACCTCTTGTACCTACCTCAACTTACTGTCTTGAATGAATAGTCCTTGTGCTATGAAAACAGCTAGTTTTTGGTGAAGTGTATAGACCATAACGAAATAGTTTGAAAACTATGAGAGTTTTGTTGTTTCAGGAAAGTAGATTTTGCTTAAATTCAACATGTATTTTTCATTCACTAAATACTAAAACTCATCCTGTGGCATGTGCTTTGCTTACTGTGTTATTATCCAAGTTAGACAAGGAAAGGGGGATAGACAGAAAACATCTGGAGGAGGTGGTTTTTGTGCTGGGACTGGGAAAATCTTAGTAGGTAAAAGGAGTACATCCTAACTCCAAGGATTAGCTGGAGCAAAAGTTGTGAGTTTGGAGCTAACTCTCTTGACAAGTATTTCAATCGATGTATCTCCAGAAATAGTGAAACATAAAGAAATGCTAAGGTAGTCAGATGCCAGATCTATAAAGGAATGACTAAATTATGTTTAGTTTGTGTGCTTAGAGTTGGAAAGGCATTAACTGCCACCCTGAGGATGTAAGCTTGCCTTTGGCTGGAACATAAAAGCAACATAAATTATTGACTATAAAATAGAGCATAGATTCTTCAGGACAGGAAAAAAAGCATCAATTGGAATGCTTTGAGAACAGCACAAAGAAGACCATAGATAAAATTACTTCTTAAATTCTACCACATTCTGATTGTGCCATCCGAGACTACATCATGTGACCTTTATGATTCCAAGAATCACATAAAAGAGACCATGATCCCTGGGCCGGTTCCTGCATTTATCATCCGTTCCATACTACCCTGACTTAACACTTTTAATACTTTCCAGGATGAACCAGAAATCACTTAGTACTTTTACCTCTCTCCATGTTATATTCTTTTTCCAAATTCTTCCATTTTCTATTCTTCCTTCCAAGAAATTATTTAAAATTATACCCATATTGTTCCATCAAATGATCATATCAATCAAATATCTCTTTTTTTCTTTAAATGTTATCTTAGTCTCCAGTATAACTCTTTACTCTATTTTAAAAAAAATAAGGAAAATACAGGTACACATCTATGTTTGTTGTTCAAATAAGAAAATTGCAGATATTTGTCGACATATGCCAAATCAATATTAATCTTTGTTATCCTGCATAATCTGGTAGTCCTCTGTTAGATCAGTTGTAATTAGCATGACATTCATAAACTGAGGTTGGCTGATAAGTTGGCCTTGAAAGAGAGGTAGCTGATGTATCAGCTATCACTGGCACTGGAAACCGTGGGGTACTCCCAGTTGAAGTTTAGGAAAAGACCTTCATTGGCAGATATGTTGTGATATCTTTTTGGAAAAGTAGAAGGCTCCACCATTAGTCCAAAATAATTGCTCTGTATGGGAGACAAGATGCTTTACTGAGAACTAGAAGTTGTAGTTGTAATGAAGTTCACACCACAGCCATTTGCTTCATTGTAGCTGCTTTGAGAGTGCCCGTGGACAGTGGTCAACTGATTTAAAATAGCACGTTGATCCACTGCAATATTGTTCTGGTGGTCTAAATGACATTGATGATGGAGGAGAAAAATCACCTCTGATCAGGTTAGTTGTATCACCAAGTACGTGGCTAGTAGACGGCTTTCTTATTAGAGGCATGTTTAAATTTGCAGAAAGTAAAAATGAACTTTCTACACTAGTGTCAGCCACAAAACCAGAATTATGGTTATGCACATTACCCTCTGCTTTAAAGTGCTTCTTTTTGAAATCTTAAGCCAATGAAAATACCAGAGAGCCATTTTTATTCACAACTCTTCTTTTTATTCTCACTAAAACCTGGGGACAACCTCGTTTAAGATTTCGATTATGGCAGAACTATAGCTAAAACCAAAGGAGAAAAATTTTAGTAATATTTTAAAACAAAACACAAGACTATATTAAGCCTAACCTATAAAATCTCAGATTTCACGTTTACTATGCAATGATATTATCATAAAAATGTGTACAATGCTGACTATATTTTGAAATTCCATATTTGGAATATACACATTTAAATAGAATAGTCATCAAATTTAAGAAGTTAGCATTTGCAGCAACGGTGAAAGCAACTTTTTAAAAAAAGCTTTAATACCTTCATTTAGATTTCTTTTAAGATTCATAGTTGCTAGGAACGTTTTGCATAATCTTGAATAGTTAAGGCACTGTCTTAATTTTTAGAAAAAATAAAGAATTTCAGCCTTTGTAGTTTTATAGAATTTCAAAATCTTGCTTTACATTTATATTACCATATTTTGATATACAAAATAAAATTTTATATATACGTTACCAAGTCATAACTACAATTACTGAATTCCTTGCTTAAAACAGAGACTTCTTTCTCTTCTGCCAGAAAGTCAGCTAGACAAGAAGATTTCTGCAAATTCTGCCGCAATTTACTAAACCCATAAATGTTAAGCTGTCTAAGTAAACTTTTCATACTTCCAGTTTCAAATAATCTGAAAGGGGCCTATCGTTCCAACACTTCCTTCTTAAAGACAGCTTCACCAATCACTATGGAAGATCCAGTCTAACCCCACCAGATGGATTTAAATTGGTCACTCCCAGCCATTTTCCAGAGTTTTCCTGGAAATGTCAGAGAACGAAAATCATTATCTTCACCTGATTCTGAGACACAATGTATGTAACATGGTCTTTTTATCAAGGATTCTTCAGACAAAGTCTGAAAAGCATTTTCTTCAAACATAGACTTCAAGACAAGTCCCCAGAGATTGTTTGATCACACAATAGAGATCTACCAGAGTTTCCTGAACCAGTTGGTCCGTCTTTATGAGACACATCTTGAATTTCTGAAGAAACAGGTGTCATCTCAAATAACTTTTTCTACTGCTACTTTTCTAATCTGCATGTTTTTGAGCACTGCAGCTACAAATGCTGTTCTGGCAGGCCTGCACAGATAAACTGCTAGGCCATCACAATGGTTCTCAACCTGAGAAGATGCGACATCACAAAACGACTGGTCTCCTAGCAACTCAAGTGTAACATTAAGCCAGTGTTTATTTCTCATTCATCCAGTTAAAATGAAACATATAGGATACTTATTTTTATAGTGTGATCTGCAAATATTATCCCCACAAAATCTTTTTAAATAATTTAATTTTTTGGGTCTATGAAATAAAACCAATCTCCATACTTTTGTACACAAATTTATAACAGATTTATGAACAGAGTATAAATAATGCACAAAATATATAAAATAATTTTAAAGTTATGGAATTTAAAGTGAAATTTGTGTTAAGCCTGTACAGAAAATTTATACCTATTACATTATAATTTGTAATTAAAGTGAAACAATTTTATTTGGAAATGGAAGTAGTTATTTATCTGTTTACTTTACAATAAGTAGCTCTATATTCAAAACATGAGCAGAATAATTATCAGTGTATTTGGTATGTTTATTAATAAATGGTAAATATTTATGAAATAAAAATAGATTAAAGTAATCAATCAAACTTGAGAAATCCCTAAGGGGGTAATTTTTGTTTTAAATTGTAATTCAGTGCTATAAGTAAAACAAATAACATATTTATTTTGTTTGTAATTCATGAATTATCACCTTTTGCCATTCTTTCACTCAGAAGTTTTTCAGTCCTAGAAGGAATAAATTTTCTTGTCATCTTTATAATCCATACTCTTGGGGCTTCTGTTAAGTGTTCCAAAATGAGGTTGATAAATACACTTATAAACAAGATCCTGGGTTCAATAAACAGTGCCTTCATTAAGGGGAAAACAAACAATCAAAAACAAAGAAATAACAGTATATGTGGGTTTCGGTGGAAAAGACCAGGTAATGCATTATAGGAAGCAATATGTTTCTCAGACCTGAAACAGTTGGCATTGTTAGCATAATGCGGCATTTTAAGACAAGTGTTTTGTACACTAATTGTTAATAAAAGCTAGGTTTTGTATCACTAAACTGTAGTAAATCCAGCTCTACCAAAATTTGTATTCTTTATTTAGACATAAATTTCATTAAACATAAGCCAAATTCAAAATGAGAGATAAAATTTTGAAATAAATAAATATTCACTCAATCTACAATGTAAATTTTTCCTTCAGTATTTGTATATTCCATTCTGTGTAAATATTAGCAAGTTGAATTCATGGCATATTATAAGTATTATAAAGTATAGTTAAGTTGGACTTAATCCTGATTCATAAATTTTATTTAACATACACAAATCAATAAATGTGATACCATCTGTTAAATAACAAATAATTGGAAAATAACAATCTCAAAATATGTAGGAAAATTATTAACAGATCTGATCTTAACTTTAAAAAAATTCTTAACAAATTTGCTCTAGATAGAATATGACAAGACATAATAAAAGCCATATATTAAAAACTCATGACTATCTTCAAGTTCAATATTAACATACAGGAAATTTTTCCTCTGGTCCAGTAATAAGAAAAGTACCTCAATTTCACAAGTCCTAAATTACACTACTAGAAGTTCTAGCAAGAATAACTAGTCAAGAAAAAATATAAAAGGCATTCAACTGGTAAACAAGCAGTAAAATTTTTACAGATGACTTAAATATACATAGATAGAAAGCTCCATACACTCCTCCAGTGACTGTTAGAAATAATGAACAAACTTAGTAAACTTGCAGAATACAAAATCAATAAACAAATATCAATTGCATTTTTATATAGGAACAGAACATTATCAGAAAGAGAAATTAGGAAAACAATTGTGTGTAAATTTATACCAAAAAGAATAAAATAGGAATATATTTGATAAGTGAAACAACAGTTCTAAACATAGATCTATAAATTACAGGTGCAAGGAATATAAGTAAACTTAATAAATGAAAGGAATTCTGTGCTTACTGATTGTATACAATGTGAGGAAATACTCTAATCTATCTTTCACTTGTTCAATCTGCCCAGCACTACTTATTGAGGAGAATCTCATTTCTTCATTTCATTCTCTTGCTTCCGTTTTCATGGGTTAATTGATCATAGGTGTGAGGGAATATATCTGGTTACTCTATTCTCTTCTTTTGATTGGTGTCAGTTTTTGAGCGAGTATCATGTAGTTTAAGTTACTAAAGCTTTGTAGGACTGTTTAACATCAGAGAACTTTACACTACTATATTTAAATTCTTTTTCAAGATTATTTTGGCAACTGAAGATCTTTGTGGTTACATATAAATTTTGAAATTATTTCTTCTATTTAATGGAAAAATCTCATGGGTATTTTGACATGAATCATACTAAATGTAGATTCATTTGGGAAGTATGGTTGTTTCAACCACATTGTTTCACATCATTAACATAAGAGATCTTTTCATTTCTTTGGATCAATTTTAATTTCCTTCATCAATGTTTTCTGTTTTTTAACGTATAGGTTTTCTCCTAATTTGTTTACTTCATTTGAACTTATTCTTTACATACATATAATTATATACATTATATTTTGAAAAATGTTTCCCACACAAATACAACAGGCAGAAGGCAGTGGCAAGACAAATTCAAAGTCCAGAATGAAAGAAATCTGATATCTAATATAACATATCAAGCAAGGTATCCATTAGAATAGAAGGAGAGTTAAATAATCTCCACAAAAGCAAATACTAAAACTATTCGGTAACAGAAAAAGAAATAATGAAACATCTACTCTAAAAATAAAGAAGCAGGATGCTATAGAAAGGAGAAAGGCATAATTAGAAAGGCAATAGATATAATGACTTACAGCAGTATAAATATGATGTAAAAAAGGACATCAAAATTTTTATGTGTCAGAGCATGAAACAGGACAAAACAGAGTATTTTCTTCTTGTTTCTGTTCTCTGTATGATGCGTTTGAGTTTGTATTCATTTCAGTTAATATAAACAGATATAGTAATGGGTCAATATACATACAAAACAGGGTAACCATAAGTCAAAATCTTACAATGAAGTCACAAAGCCAGAAAAAAAACAAGATAATAAAAGAAAACTTATAAAGCCACAGAAAGATAAAGAAATGAACATAAAGGAAATACCAAATCAACTGGAAAATGAAGTTCAAAATGGAAATAAACACCAGTTTATCAATAATTTTTACAAATGATATTGGAATTAGTGCTTCAATCAAAAGATATATATTGCCAGATTGGATAATATAACAGGACCCTACATTATGAAGCATACAAGAGACCCAATTTAGAAAGAGGAACACACATCAATTCAAAGTCAGAAGATGGAAAAATATATTCCATGCAAATGGCCATGACAAGAAGGCAGGACTAGCAGTACTGACTTCACACAAAATAGGCTTTACAACAAAGGCCATAGAGAATGATAAACAAGGACATGATATAATGATTAAACGAGCAACACACAATGAGGGTATTATACTCATTAATATATATGCACTCAATATAAGAGCACCTAAATACATAAAGCAAACACTAATAGATGAAAAGGAAGAAATCGATGGGAGCACAATCACAGTAGGAGAATATAACTCCCCATTACCATAACTAGACTGGTCTTTCAGACAGAAAATTAATAAGGGAACAAAGATACCAAAAGATATGATAAAATAATTGGATTTGGTTGATATTTTCAAAACACTACTTTTCCCCAAAACAGAATATATATTCTTTTCCAGAACACATGGAACATTTTCTAGGAAAGTTTATGTACTGAGGCACAGGAAAAGCCTCAACAAATTTAACAAGATAAAAATTATTTCAAGCATCTTTTCTGAGTATAATACCATGAAACTAGAAATCAATCACAGAAAAACAGGGAGAAAAAAATGACAGCATGTAAATTAAAAAAATGGTACTATAAAAAGTTGGGGAGGTGAGGATTTTAAAGAAGAAATTAAGAAATATCTTGAGAAATATGACACAACACTACACAAAGTCTATGGAATACAGTTAAAGCAGTCTTAAGAGGGAAGTTCACTCTGACAATGTCAGCCTCAAAGTATAAGAGCAATTTAAAATAACTAATCTAAAGTTCTATTTAAACTAATCACGAAGAGAAGAGCAAACAAAACCAAAAGTCAGCAGAAAGTGGGAAAATAAAGATCAAAGGAGAAAGAATTGAAATAAAGATTAAAAAATAGAAAAAAATCAATCAAACTGTTTTTTGAAATAGTCAACAAAATTGACAAAACTCAGAACAGGCTCACCAACAAGAAAAGAGAGAGAACACAAAAAACATAAGAAATGAAAATTTAGAAACTAAAAGAGTACATCAAATTTGCAAAATATCATAAGGTAATACCATGAGCAACTGCATGAAAACAAACTTGATAACCTAGAAGAAATGGAGAATTTTCTGGAAACATTCAGCCCACCATTATTGCATCAAGAAGAAAATGATCATTTGAACAGACAGATCACCAGAAATGGAATACAATTATCAATAAAATAAAAAATCCCTGCAAACAATAATTAAGACCCAAATAGCTTCACTGGGGAATTTCACCAAACATACAAAGAAAAATCCATACCAGTCCTCCTCAAACATTTCCAAAAGATTCATATGGATAGAGTACACCCAAACTCACACCTTAAGGCCAACATCAACCTGATAACAAAACGAGACAAAGACACTACCTAAAAAGAAAACTATAGGCCAATATCATTGATAAACATAGATGTAAAAGTCCTTAAGAAATTATTAACAAACAGAATCCAACATCAAGTAAAAAAAAATCATACACCATTATCAAGTTAGGTTCATCCCAGGAACACAAGGATGGTGTAACATATGCAAATCAATCAATCAATAGTGATACAACTTATCAACTAAACAGAGGACATGAAACCATATGATAATCTAAGTAGATGCAGAAAAAACATTTGATAACATTTAACACCTATCTGCAAAAAATATTCTTATCACAGTGGGTACAGAGGGACCATATCTCAACATAATAATAGCTATTTATGACAAATATATAGCCAGCAAAATACTCAATGGTTAAAAACTGTAACCCTTCTCACAAAAACCTGAGACAAGACAAGGTTGCCAATTCTCACAATTTCAATTCAATATTGTCTTGGAAGTCCTAGCCACAATGATCAGGCAAGAAAATTTCATTTCCTATCAAATTATGCAAAACATTTCTTTTTAGGACTGAAACAAATGATCCTAAGATTTAAATAGAGCCATAAAAAACCATAGTTTCCAAAACAATATTGAAGTAAAAAAAAGAGGCTTCAGGAATAATCCATCAGGTCTCCATACACTATTGCAGAGCTACAATAATGACATTGACATGATATTGGTACAGAAACAGGCATATGGACCAATGGAAGAGAGTAGAGAGCCTAGGAATAAATCTACAGGCCTTTGTTCAATTAATCTTTGACAGAGTAGCCAGGAATATGACAGAGAAAAGACCATCTCTTCACCAACTTGTGGGAAAACTGGATAGCAGCATGCAGAGAAATGGAGTTAGAGCACTCCTTGAATCCATACACAAGAATAAACTCAAAATATCTTGAAGAATTAAATGTAAGGTAAGACACAGTAAATCTCCTTGAAGAAAACATAGGCAAAACACTCTGACATAAATAGCAGCAATGATCTCCTAGAACAGCCTACTCAGGTAATGGATGTAAGAGCAAAATTAATAAATGGGACCTAATAAAACTTATAAGCTTTTGCACAGCAAAGGGAACCAAAACCAAACAAAATGACAAACTACAGGATTAAAGAAAATATTTAGAAGTGATGCAACTGACAAAGTCTTAATTTCCAAAATATAAAGACTTCATACAACCTAATAATATTAAAAAAAAAACAAGAAACCCAATCTGAAAATGTGCAGAATCCCTAAACAAGCAATTCTCCAATAGAGCCATTCAAATGCCACACAGATATATGGAAAAAAAATTGCTATCATTATCAGAGAAGGGCAATTCAAAACTATAATGATATATCACTTCCCAGTAGTAACAATGGTCATCATTCAAAAGTCCACAAACAATAAATGCTGGGGAAGCTGTGGAGAAATGGAACCTTCCTACACTGCTGGTAGAATGTAGTTTGGTGCAGTCATTTTTGAAACCAGGATGGAGTTTCCTCTAATGGATAGAAATAAACTTAAAATACGAACCAGCAATCACACTTCTGGGTATATATCAAAGGGAACCCTATTTCAAGAAGCCACCTGCACCACAATGTCCTTAGCAGTGCTGTATACAACAGCCACAATATGGAAGTAACCTAATTGTCCAAAAACAGATGACATAATTCAGATGTTATGCCGTATTTACACAATGGAATAATATTCTGCAATAAAAAATGATAAAACAATGACATTTGCAGCAAAATGGATGTCCACAAAAAGTGTCAATCTAATTGAAGTAAGCCAGAAAAAGAAAGAAATATAATACATGACATTACATATGAAGAAGCTTAAAAAAATATTTGGATAAGAACACAATGATTTCATCTACAAAACTGAAATACACTCGCAGATCTACTAAACAATTTTATGATTACTGCGGAAAGGGGCTGCTAGAGGATATATTTGGGAGCAGTAGATTTATAAATTTATCCACTATATATAAAAATAGATATTTTCTAAAATTTCTTTTGTATGACACAGGGCAGTATGTTAAATATTGTGAAGTAATGTTTTATAGGCACAGAAATATATGCATCTACAGGGATACTATGCTATACACCACAGATTGACGCATTATAAATGGCATTTTTCAATGATAAATAAAAAAATAAATATGTAAATAAATAAATAGATTAATTAATTAATAATGTAATAAAAGAAATACAAATATTCACACTACTAACTTTACACATCAAGAATCTAGGAGAAAACAGAAAGAATAAAGAAGAAAATTGAATCAATGAGAGTAAGGCAAATAACAAGAGAAACAATTCAAAAGATAACATAAATACCAAAGTCTGTTTCTTTTAAAGATAAAGTAGACAAACGTTTAGGTTGTCTAAGAAAATAAAAACTTAAATAAAATTAGAAATAATAGAGAAGATATTACCACTGATGTTGTAGAGATGCATAGCACATAAGAAATTAACACTAGCCAACAATTTGAATGACCTAGAACAAAAGACAAATTCCCAGAAACATATGTCTTCCAATACTGAATCAAGAAGAAATTAGAAAGTTAAATAAGGCAAAAGTGTGTATGAGTAAATCAGTAATCCAAACCTCACAAACCAGAAAAAATTTACAAGTTGACTTTACCGGTGAATTCTGTCATGTATTTGAAGACAATTTTTCACTAATTCTTCCAAAAATCTTCCAAGAATTTGAAGGGGTGAAAGTTTCCAAACTTCTTTTATGATGCCTGGTTTATTTGCATAACAATGTTAGAACGGACATTAGATGCAAAATATGGAATATTATCCCTGATGAAAATATGTGTCAAAATTCTCAACAAAACAGAAGGAAAATGAATTCAACAACACATTTAATGTATCATACACATATATGAGTAAAGGGATTTATCCCTTGGTTTAAGATACTTCAAAATACTCAGATCAATAAAGGTGACATGCCACACTAATAGAATGAGAAATAAAACTCACATAATCATTTCAACAGGTGCAAAAAGAGCATTGTATACAATGCAACATCCTTTTAAGATACTCCCAACAAATTAAATTAACCATGTCAGTGGCACGATATCAAATACACACAAACACTGTGCGGAGAGAAGCGGAGCATTTCTCTTTTTATTGATTCTTAGAGAAAGGGTTTATATATGACATGCACAATGCCTCACATATCATCTAAGTTATAACAATGTTCATAATCTTTAGCTATTTATGTCCCCATGCTCCTGCAGTAAGCACAGGATGTGAAATGATCAAGGATTGTTTTAAAGTTCATCACGGAACTTCATTAAGTAGGCCATCTCTTATCCAGCTGGCTGTGCCTGTCTTAGGTTGTCCCCCTATAAGGATCTTATCCAGCATAGGCTCTCCAGCCATGCAATGAGCAGGCCATTTCTTATCCAGCCTGGATATGTGACATTCCTCACAGCTTGTTTATCAGTTCAGCCCATGGGCTTATCCTCTAGAGCCTTCAGACTGGAGCCTGCAAACCAAACATTCCTTGACAGAAAAATAGATGAACAAAATTTGATGTATATATGCAATGGAATCAATACATTTCATTCCTATCAAGAGTGTCCACGGTGTTCCTTTTTCTTCACAACCTCACCAAAATCTATTTCTTATCTTTTTGATGAGAACCTTCTGAAAATTGTGAGGTCTTGTCTAATTTTTGGTTTATGACTTTCCTAATAATTTATAACTATGAACATATTTACATGTGTCATTTAGCCAACGGTATGTTTTCTACAGATAATTGATTCAGATATATCTATTCACTTCCTATGGACTTTTTTTAATAGATTGGTTTTTGTCACTGTTGTGCGATAAGAGTTTGCCATATATTTGGATATTAACACTTAATTGAAAAATATCACTTTCAAATATATTCTCCCAATGTGTTGGTTGACTTTTCATTTTATTGATCATTTCTTCTGCAGTGTAAATCTATTTAGAGTGATACAATCATAATTTGTTAGTTTTGCTTCTGATTCCCTTGCCAGAGGAGACATGTAGAATCAATTTAAGTCCAATGTCAGAGTGTACTTCTTATATTTTACCCTAGGATTCTTTGTTTTCATGTTTTATGCTTTATGTACCCAGGAGTGGGATTGCTGTGTCATATGATAGGTCTATTTTAATTATTTAAAGGAACTTCCATACTGTTTCCAAAGTTGATGCACCAATATTCATTCCCACCAACAGGGTTGGAGAGTCCCTTTTTCTCCACAACTTCCCCAGTGTTTATTATTTGTAGACATTTTGATGACAGCCCTTCTCACTAGTGTGAGTTAAAACATTATTAAATTTTTGTCTTGCATTTGTATAATGATTAGCTATGTGAGCATGTTTTTATGTTTCTGATTGTCATCTGTGTGTCTTCTTTAGGGAATTGTCTTCTGCTCATTTTCTGGCTCAGTTGTTTGTAGATTTTTGAAATGGAGTTATATGAACGATTTGTGTATTTTAGAAATTAGCCTCTTGTTGATTGCACTGTTTCCTAATGTTTTCTCCCATTTGGAAGTTCATATTTTCATTCTGTTTATTTTGCTATGTAGAAGGTTTTAAGTTTAATTAGGACCTATTTGTTTATTTTGCTTTTATTGTTTTCAGCTTGGGAGATTGACATAAGAAAATTTCGCTACAATTTATGTCTTGTTTTGCCTATGTTAGATTCCAGGAGTTTTATTGTGTCATGTATTAGATTCAGATATTTAAAACATTTTGAGTATATTTTTGTACAGTGTGAGGGAGTGTTCTAATTTCATTGATTTACATGTAGCTGTGTAGCATTCTCAAAATCACTTGCTGAAAACTGTCTTATAGGCATTATATATTTTTGTTTCCTTTGTCATAATTTATTTGACCATAGGTGTGATGTTTTATTTCTGCCTCTGTGTTCTGTTCCAGTGATATACACGTTTGTTCATTTTCCAGTATTGTGCTGTATTGATTACTTTTTTTGTAATAGAGTCTGATATCTGGGAGGGTTATGGGTTGTGACTCCAACTTTCTTCTATTTCCTCATTGTTTCTTTTGAAGTTCTGGTACTTTTGCTGTTCCATACAAATGTTAGGACTTTTCTAATTTCTGTGGAATATATCATGTATTTCGATATGAATCACTTTATATTTGAGGATATCATTGTTTTATGTATATTTTAACAATATTATTTCCTCTAAACTGAGACCTTGAGATTTCTTTCTATGTTTTGCATCATCTTCAAATTTATTTATCAGTGTCCTATTGATATTATTATCTTGGTTCATTCAAACCTATTAATAGGTTTTTCATTTTTGACCTGATATCATATGAAGTTTTTAAAATTATGGAATATTTAATTGTTAGTGTAAAGAAATGTGACAGTTTTTGTATATAAATCATGAATCATGCTACTTTGCTAAGTGTCTTTATTAGTTTTATTTGTTTTGGGTTGGAGAATCTTTAGGGTTCTCTATATAGGTTATTATGTCATCTAAAATAATTACAGTTTTACTTCATTCAATCCAACTTGAATAAATTTATTTCTATTCCGATTACTGTTGCAAGGACTTCCCATACTGTGTTTAATAGAAATGGTGAGTGTGGGCATCCTTGTCTTATTCCTTAATTTGGCTTTCAGTTATTCACATTTGCATATTATGTTGTCTGTGTGTCTGTTATTTATGACTTTAGTTATGTTGAGATATATTTCCTGAATCCTACTTTGGTAAGAGGTTTCTGTTGTTGTTGTTTCTGTTGTTTTTTGTTGTTGCTATTGTTGCTGCTTTTTCAATGAGGAAAAGTTGAAGTTTTTGAACTGTTTTTATGGATTTATTGGGATGACCACGTCACTTTCCCTTTTTCTGTTGTGAATGTGATGTATCAAACTGATTGATTTCATGTGTGTTCCACCTCTCTTATGATCCTGCAATGAATTAAAGTTGATCATGGTGTATAATTCATTTTAGGTATTGCTGGATTTAGCTTGCTAATAATATTTTTAAGAATTTTTACATCTATATCAATCAAAGATATTGGCTTGAAATTCACTTTGCCTGTACTTTGTTTGTTGGCTTTGCTATCAGGGTGATGAAAGCTTCATAGAATTAATTTGTGAGTTTCCCACATCTTCACTGTTTTTGAATAGTTTGAAGAGCATAAGTTCTGCTTTGAATTTTTGTACAGTTTTCCACGGGAGCTGTTTAAATCTGCACTAACTTTTAATGATTTTTTAAATGCAGATTCTTTCATTCTTCTAGTAAACAGTTTGTTCAAATTATTTGTTTCTTCTTATCCCTGTCTCTTTCTAGACATTTGTCTATTTCTTCTAAGTTGTCCAGTTTATTGGCATGTAAGTGTTGACAAAATAATCCCTTTATTGTATATCTGTTGGAACAATTGTTATTTCTCCACATTTATTTCTGACTTTATTTCTTTGGAGCATCTCTTTTTTCTTCATGATGCACCTGGCTTGAGGTTTTTTGATTTTGCTTATCTTTAAAAGAAAACAAAAACAAAATTTTTGGTTTTACTACTCTTTTGCATAGTTGTATTTCTCTCTAATATATATTTACACCTGTAATATTTAGGTTCATGTATTTTTCTTTTTTAACATTTTTATTGACTTTTAATCATTTTGCAAAGTTGTCTCAAATTCCATTGTAGAGCACAATTATTTATTTACAATGAACATATATACATTTGTTGTCCCATTTCTTTCCTTGTGAGCTGCCGTAAGATCTTTTATATATTTCCCTGTCCTATACAGTACAATCCTGTTTATCAATCTTACAATTTTGAACTCCAAGCCTATCTATTCCCACACCACACCCACTTGGCAACCAAAACTTTGTATTCTCTGCCTGTAAGTCTATTTCTCTTTTGTATTTTGCCTTTTTTGTTTGGTTTGGTTTTGTTTTTAGATTCCACAAATGAGCATTCTCATATGGTATTTTTCTTTCTCTTTCTGGCTTACTTCACGTAGACTGATTTTCTCCAGGAGCACCCATGTTGCTGAAAATGGCGTTATGTTGTCAGTTTATAAGTCTGACTACTATTCCATTGTATAAATATACCACCTCTTCTTTATCTAGTCAACTTTCGATGGACATTTAGGGTATTTCCATGTCTTGGCTATTGTAAATAGTGCTGGCTATGAACATTGGTGTGCAGGTGTCATCCTGAATTAGGGTTTTTTGTGGATTTATGCCCAGGAGCGGGATTTGGGTTATATGATAAGTCTATTCCTAGGCTTTTAAGGGATCTCCATTCTGTTTTGCACAGTTGCTGCACCAAGCTGCATTGCCACCAGCAATGAAGGAAGGTACCCTGTTCTACAAAGCCTCTGCAGTATTTGTCATTTGTGGATTTTTCAGTGATGGCCATTCTGACTGGTGTGAGGTGATACCTCATTGCAGTTTTGATTTGCATTTCTTTGATAATAAGTGATATGGAGCATTTTCTGTTGTGCTTTTTGATCATTTGTTTGCCTTCCTTGGAGAATTGCTTGTTTAGGTCTTCTGCCCAATTTTGCATTGGGTTGTTTATTTTCTCTTCTTCAGTTGGATGAGCTGCTTATATAATCTGGAGATCAACTCTTTGACGGTTTCATATGCAAATTTTTTCCCATTCCGTTGGTTGTCTTTCTGTTTTACTTCCGGTTTCTTTACTGTGCAGAAGCTTGTAAGTTTCATGAGGTCTCATTTGTTTATTCTTGCTTTTATTTCTTCTATGAGAAAATTTTCGAGACTTTTGTCAGATAACGTTTTGCCTATATTTTCCTCTTGGTGGTTTATTGTATTTTGCCTTATGTTTAAGTCTTTGATCCATTATGAGTTTATTTTTGTGCATGGTGTTCTAGCTTCATTGAATTATATGCTGCTGTCCAGTTTTCCAAATACCAGTTGCTGAAGAGACTATCTCTTTTCCATTGTAATTTCTTGCCTCCTTTGTCTAAGATTAATTCACCATTTTCGGTTTCATTTCTGGGCTCTCTATTCTGTGCCATTGGCCTATATGTATGTTTAACTACCAATACAGTGCTGTCATGTTGACTGTAGCTCTATAGTATTATCTGAATCATTAGCTTTAAGAAATGCCACTGATATCTGAACCTTAATCTTGTAACCTGCTATCTTGCTGAATTCTTTGATCAGCTGTAGTAAATTCATTCTGGATCTTGTAGGGTTTTCTATAAATAGTAACATATTATCTGCATATAGTTTGACATTTATCTCTTCCTTTTCAATTTTCATCCCTTTTACCTGTCTCTCTTGTTTGATTGCTGTGGCTAGGACTTCCAAGACTATCTTGAGTAGGAGTCGTGATAGTGTGCATCCATTTACTGTCCAAAATTTTAGTAGGAAGGATTTGACTTTCTCAACTTTGAATACTATGCTGGCTGTAGGTTTGATATCTATAGCTTTCATGATGCTGAGATATATTCCCTCTATGCCCACTTTGGTGAGAGTTCTTATCATACGTGGGTGTTGAATTTTATCAAATGCTTTTCCTGCATCTATTGAGATGATCATGTGGTTTTGGTTCTTTCTCTTGTGGATGTGCTGTATTACATTGATTTGCTTAAGTAAACCACCCCTGTGTCCCTGGCATGATCCCCACTTGGTCATGATACATAATATTTTTTTCTGTGTTCTTGGGTTGTATTTGCTACTATTTTGGTGAGGATTTTGGCGTCTGTGTTCATCAGTGATATTGGCCTATAATCCTCTTTTTTGATTGTTTCTTTGCCTGGTTGTGGTATCAGGGTGATTGTGGCTTTATAGAATGTCTTTGGGAGTATTCCTTCCTTTTCAATCTTCTGGAAAAATTTGAGAAGGACTGGTATGAGTTTTTTTGTTTGGTAGAATTCCGCTGTGAATCCATCCGCTGCTGGACTGTTATTTGTTGGGAGGTTTTATATTGCTCTTTTGATTTCATTTCTTGTGCTCTGTTTGTTCAAGTGGTCAGTTTCATCTTCATTCTGTCTTGCTGGACAGTATGTTTCCAGAAACTTGTCCATCTCTTCTAGGTTATACAGTTTGATTCCATATACTCTTCAAAATATTCTCATATGATATACTATATTTCTATTTTTTGTTGTAATTTCTCCATTCTCCTTTCTTATTTTGCTAATTTGTGCTCTCTCTCTGTTCTTCTTTTTGAGTTTGGACAGAGGTTTGTCGATTTTACTTACTTTTTGGAAAAACCAGCTTTTGGATTTGTTGACTTTTTCCTATGGTGTTTTTAATCTCTATTTTTTTTATTTCCTCCCCATTATTGATGATTTCATTCCTTGTGCTGCCTTTTAGGTTGTGTGTTCTTCTTTATCTAGTTCATTCTGCTGGTGGGTTAAATTGTTTATTTGTGGATGTCCATTTTTGAGGAACGCCTGTATCACTACAAACTCCCCTCTCAGCACTGCTTTTACTGTGTCCCATAAATTTTGTATGGTTTTGCTTTCATTTTCTTTTGTTTCAAGGTACTTTTTCATTTCAGCTTTGATATCTTCATTGACCCATTGGGTTTTTACTAACATATTGTTTAATCCCCATTTTTTCCTTTGTTCTCCTTTGTTTCTCTGTTGTTGATTTCTTACTTCATGGCATTGTGGTCAGTAAAGTTGCTTGAGGTAATTTCTATCTTCTTAAAATTGCTGAGATTTCTTTTGTGCCCAAGTACATCATGAATCCTGGAAAATGTTCCTCGTGTACTTGAAAAGAATTTATATCCTATTTTGGGGGTTGTAATGCTCTGAAAATATCCACCAAGTGTAAAATTTCTATTGTATTATTTAATTTTTCTGTTGCCTAATAAATTTTCTGTCTCGATGATCTATCTAGTGATGTTAATGCAGTGTTGAAATCTACAAATATGACTCCCCCTTTATATCTGTTAGTAATTATTTTATGTACTTAGGTGCTCCTTTATTTGGTGCATAAGTATTAATGATTGTGCTATCCTCATATTGTATCACTCTTTCAATCATTATAAAATGTCCTTCCTTTTCTTTCTTTATGGTCTTTGTTTTAAAGAAACTTTTGTCTGTAATCAGTAATGCAACAACTGTTTTTTGGCTTTTCCAAATTTATGTTGGATAACTACTGTATGAAATGACAGAAAACCAATATTAATAGAAGTTTTACACCATTAAATGCATACTTAATTTTTTTCTTTAAATTCTTGTTTTTGCTTTTGTTACTTACAGATCAAAATTTAAAATGAGTGCTTTTTGTTATTTTTTCTTCTCCATGAAAGTCATTTTGATAATTAGTCCATTTATTACTGTGTTCCTTGATTTTAAGTTGTTTCTGCTTCTTCATTATCTTGATTACATTATCTTATACCGTGACACAAAAAACTGCTGTTACCCCTTTTATTCACTGATTGATAAGGCAGTGAATATAGTTAGCAGAAATTTTGTAAAAACTGAAGTGTCTCATGTATGTGGAAGAATTTAATTTTATTTTTCTTGAATCTATATCCTGACATTGATGTTGTCATTCAAAACTGCTTTAAGCATTGCTTTCTAAATTCTTACATTTATTCAACCAATATTGAATACATATAACACATCAGGATGTCCTTAGACAAAGGGATATAATGTTTAAAACAAAATATGCTTCCCTCCATGAAGCTTGTATTATAGCATCCTCTATCCTTCTGATTATGGTGTTTCTCTTGATTCTTTCTCAATCTATGTATTCATCTTTTTAACAAATATTTATGGTGTTCTTATGTGCTTGGCTTTGTTCTACATGTTTGGTACATAATGGTGAGATGATTACTATCTTCGTGTTTTTTAAATTAGAATGGGGAAATGAATATTATATAATAAAGGCAGACCTGAATACAAAATAATGAGATTTTAAGCACTAAGAAAGAGACAAATTCTCTGTAAGAAAACAATCAGGGTAGCAGATTCTTGTATAGAATATGTAGCCCAGTATTGTCCTTAAAAGAAGTAAATCAACCTGAGAGCTGAGTGAAGAGAAGGATATAGCCATGCCCAAGAATTCAAATTCATGTTTTTCTGATAGAATATCATCACATTTAAATACTGAGATGGGTAAAAGTCACAGTCTTCAGTACACCAGAGTCCAGTGCAACTGAAATTCAGTGAATAAAAGGAGAGAAAGATATTAGAAGATGCTGGGTGGTGGCCATGATGTTGAAGATCAAGAAGGTGTTTTTTGGAAATATAATTATCAGGAATTGGTGGTATTTTTTATGTGAGGACTAAGGAATACAGAAGTATCAAGGATGACCCCTAAACCTGAGCTTAAGCAGCAAAACAGGGGACATAGTTTATGGAAGGAATGAGATGAGTTTGCAAAGTGTGTTAGAGACACCTTTTCTGGCACTAAAGCAGAGATGTCAGGTGGAAAGCTGAGTATAGGTCAAACTTCAGAGGAGGTGATCAGATTGAAGTTAGAGGTATAATGAGAGATGTCTTGGGCTGATAGTATAAGTCATAAAATCAGGCTCCCCAAAGAGTGTCTAGAGAAGATACTTCCAGTATAGATTCAATAGTAAGGTTTGAGTAGAGGAATAAAATCTGGGAGCATGCACTAGGAAATGGAGATATGGAAAAAATAGAACAAAGCTTTGACTTCTAGGGGATTAAGGTCAAGCTGAAGAGATAAACAAGTATCTGAATAGTTATATGATAAAGGTATGTACTAGCTACTAAGGGAGCACAATGGAAGAAACATTTAACTCTACTGAGGGTAGTTCAGAGGAGAGTTACAGTAGGATAATATGGAGCAATTCTGAAAAATCTTCAAAATAAATAACAAGCTAATAGGAAACAGGCAAGAACATTCTGAGCAAAGATTTTGAGATTAAAAAAATTTAAAGCATTTGAACAATTGTAAATAGTTCAGCTTAATTACATGGTTATAGCTTGTTTCACAATTCAAGATTTAGGTTAACCTTCACTGATGTACCTTTTCA
This sequence comes from Vicugna pacos, assembly GCF_048564905.1. Classification (NCBI taxonomy): domain Eukaryota; kingdom Metazoa; phylum Chordata; class Mammalia; order Artiodactyla; family Camelidae; genus Vicugna; species Vicugna pacos. The sequence goes on along the minus strand of NW_027328741.1, from coordinate 62,805,018 downwards.
CCTTTATTTTACATTCCTGTAGTAATTAACAAATCATATTGCTTTTGCCCTCTCATTGTCTGTGTTAATATTTTCTCTCCTGATTTGTCTTTAATCTGTACAGTAAAAAGAGGGGCATAATTCCTTCTTATAAGCAAATGCTCATGCAGTTCTATGGAAACATCAGATGGTCTACAAATGTATCATTTTCTAAACAACTGTATTCTTGTCCCTTTGTCCTTGGCAGAGATGGAGGTGAAACTTTCAATTAGTGTGAAAACCAAAATAACTCTATCCAAAATATTACAACATATCATTCTAGCCTATCTGTGATGACCTGATGTAAGTAAAACAATTCAGTGATCTGAAATTAACCTGTAATTATAGTGTTGAGAATTAATCAGTACAATTTAGGTTTCATTAAATTCAAACACACTCAAAATTGAATCAATTTATTAAGCTTATTTATTTCCCAGTCCCCAACAGACACAATGATACCAACATATAACAAGTTCAGATATATAAACAGCTTCACTATTCCACTTACAGAAGTGAGACTACAACTTCCCAACTAGAATAAGGCACACTCTAAACGCAAATTAAAAGCAAGACAAGACACTCTAAATTGGAGATCTGCTTGCTGTTGGTGAGAATACCTTGAAATATTGTTCTTGATCTATATGCAAAAGTATAGGGACACACACTTGTCAAAAGAGAATACAAAGTTCAATCTAACCAATCCATCTTGTGCAGATTTTCCCTTCATTCAGTGCAAGTTTAAAATGTATAAATTATTTTGATCAGAATTCATCAATAAAATCTTAACTCAAAAACAAATACAACAGTAGTGTCTTGTTCACACAATGCCTGTGTGTCTTTGAAAAAAGAAAACTACCTGGAAGCAATCCTCTCTGTACCTCTCTGCCAATTTTGATTAACAGATTCCCTCATCTTGACTTGGAGCAACTCTCTTAGAACCATAAATTGTGAAAATGAATTGCACATTAAAGGTTCTGGCTCCCGACGACCTTGAGTTTTCCAAATAATGTTTTTCAAGACATTTAACTAAATGCAACTATTGTGTAAGGAGATGGTAGTTGTCAATATGAACACTTCAATAGAGTAGAAGTAGTCATGTTGAATTTTTTGTATTCAATTATTCATTCTATGTTATATGTTAACACATAATCTATCAATTATTTGTTAACTATCACAATTAAATTTGTCAGAATTTTTGGTAAAGCCACTACCAAAAACAGCAATGACTAAACATGCTTTTATAAGGATCAAGCAACCAATGCATTTTAACACATGATCCATTAGAACCTCTCTTATCAAATCCTGGAGTTCTTTGACAGGTGGAAAAATGTAAATACTGTATACATTACAGAAGAGATCTTACACAATTCTATCAATAAATATCCATAAAACTATTGCATGTCACTGTTAAAATTCAATTTCACTATTCTGTTGAAAAAATTCCATTGGTTACATATCTCATTTAAGTGTTGGAAAGAATACTCAGTGACTTCTAAGAAATGATGGACAATCTGAATTAAATAGCTAATTAACTTAAAATCAAAACTATAAGTTGCATATTTGATAAAAGTAATCTATATGTGTGCTTATCACACTAATATAATGTGGAATAAGATGGCTATAATTGTGGATGACTGGATCTACAGAGGTAGTAAAATGGTCCTGCTAGCTAGTAAATCTGATTATTAAATTCAGGAAGGAAGAAGAAAGTAGGGAAGAGAGGGAAAGAGGAAGATGAGAGGGAGTTAAAGAGAAAAAGAAGGTAAGGAAGGAACGATTTGTAGTCAAATTGTTACATGTCAGGCCCTAAAATAAATTCTTTCCTTAATTCTCCAACACTGGTTCTATTGTACCCAGAATTTATTTTAGCTTTTTTTTCCCAAGGTGAAAACATCAAGGCTTAAGAATATTAAATAAACTTTCTGTGAACACATAAATAATGAAGGAAGAAACAGTACTTTAAACTATTGACTTTTTATTATATCTGGACAACAAAAGTTACTTAAACATAGACTGATTAAACAAATATTTACTACTATTTATTTTTATCATTTACCCACTTTCCTGTAACTATGATAATCACCAGCAAAAACTCAGGATGTAATGTCTCTTTATCTCACCATTGTAACAGTAGAAATAGAAAAAATATTTCCTATACAAAACATTTGATTTTAAGATATTTTTTACTCAGCATGCTGAAGATAAATTCAATTAATGGTAGTTAAAATTAATCAGCAAGAAATTGAATGGGACAAAGGGCCTAATTGTTCCTTAAAATATTTATTTCACAGTCTGTTCTACATGTCATTTTTTATGACGTCTTGTTGGGATATCTCTTAATAATAAAAATAGTTACTTTTTTGAGATACACTTTTGAAAGGTTGTGATAATATAATACAAATAGAATTATTCCTGTTTTACTAAACTTGCATAAATGCAAATTCTGAAACACAAGCATAAGGTCAGCTTTGTTTCTCAGTACAAAATTAAACTATACTAAATTAAACTATGCTAAAGGGAAGTGCTTGGCTAAGGGAGTTTGGCCATCTAAATAAATGACCATCATTTATGCAGTTTGCTCATTCCCCTGCAATGATTTTGCATGTTAAATAAAAATTGATATGAGTGAAAGGATATGGAATCTCTACCAACAAATTAGAAAGAAAAAATAACACACTAACTTAAAATATACTTCAGCTACCTGTCATGAGCAAATTTTGAAAAGCCTTAATGGAAAGAAGTGCAGTACTTGGCAATATCAGTACTTGCTTCTATAGATGATTCAGCTTATTTGAGTCTTAAAAAGGACATAGACATATTTGTATCTTCATATCTGAATGTTATGTGGTTTTTCTGTGGGAAAAGGTGAATTATTTCCATTTAATAACTTAGAAACAAAAGATAGGATATTTCCATATTAAATTTTAGATTTTGGTATTTAAAATAGCACCTTTGGCCATAGCTTGACCTCATATTTTGTTTCTCCTTATTTTATATTAATCTTAAATCATCATTTGCAAAATTTTGTGCATGGTATTTCTTGTGAATAATTAAAATGGGTCAAACCAAGGAATTGTATTTGACTTCTTTAGGGCAGAAAATGGGGAGAAAAGTTAAGAAATTCTACCGTTTTACTAGAGATTGCTCTGCAAGGCTGACTGCAGGGGACTTTCAACTGCTTACCCATGCAAGGGTTTATCAGTAAACTGACAATTTCAACTGTCTGTATTTACAAGTTCCTGCTGTTCAACGTCAATAAACTCACCGACTGAATTCACGCATTTCAGCCACACAGCCAAGCACTGACTTCAACTGCAAGGAATGCCTTTGAAAAATTGAGATCAAAGATTGAAAACTTGCACTTTTAAGTGTAGATCCATTCACATTCTTTAATACTCTTTAGGGAAGCTCAGCAGTGGACAGTCATATAACTGCTATGCACTTACACTTGGTGTTATTTGTTAAGAAAATGTATGGCAATTAGAAACCAGAAAAGGGATTGACAAGATGACAGGCCCACCCTGTCTCATGAACACACCAAAAATTATATACAAATACAGAACAATTCACACAGAATAACTCCTGAAATTTGACATAATTTCTATTACTTTGGAAATACAAGGAAAGCCCCACAAAACCAGGTAGAGGAAAAAAGAAGAAAGAAAAAGGAAATTGGTGCATGATATTCTTCACAGAAAGAGATCAGCATAGAAAGAAATGTGCCCTCACCCTGGGAAGCTTCCTCACCAGCAAGGAGATCCACAGGGACAGAACAGGAGCTTCAGAGGTTCAGAGGAGGCAGCAGCAGCTGCTTAGCAGAAAGAACTAAGAGAAACCAGCAGTGAGAGTCACTTTGAATCCTAGCCTAAGATGCATGCCAGTGGGGACAGGCTGGGCTGGGCTGCTGGAACTCAGGCTTACACGGATGAGCCTGGGGAGAGGACTGGGGTTGACTGCACACAGGCAGCCTCAGGAGCCTGGAGTGTGGTGCGGGCTGTGGCTAGAAGAGAGTGCAAATCAATCTGGGTCCCTCCATAGAAAGCACCATTGCATGTGGGATGAGGGGTGCATTGCAACCTTCATAGATGCCATCTCTACTAGTGCACAGGGTGTTGCTTTGCACCAATGTTGATGAGCATTCTTGTGAGAAGAGAGGAGGGGTTCAGTCATAGCCATCTTCTCAGCATGCTCTGGAGCGGTACAACTGCTGGTGCTCGTCTTCTGGGCAGAGGAGGGGCTGAAACATGAACCATTACTCAGGGGCCCTGCAACATCACAGGCAAGACTGTCATTCCAGTCCCAGGCAGAGGTGGTGGATTTGCTCTCCTGGTGCCTTTGTGGAACTGTGCCTCTAAGACAAATGAGTGGAGATTTGGTGCACATTGGGGATGTGTTTGGCATCAACCATAGGTCTGTGTACCCTGCTTTTGATTTGTGGTTACCCTGTTTTTTAATTATGTTAGCCCATTAGTATATCTATTTGCTTTAGAGTGGTAGTCATAAAGGCTCTAACACATCCTATGAAGAATGCAAAGAAAATTTACATTTGGTTTCACTGGGGAATTCTACCAAACATACAAAGAAGAACTCTTATTGATCCTTCGCAAACTCTTCCAAAAGATTGAAGAGGAGGGAATACTACCAAACTCATTCTACAAAGACACCATCACCCCAATATCAAAACCACGTAAATATACTACCAAAAAAGAAAATTATAGGCCAATATCATTGATGAACATAGATGCAAAAATCCCTCACAAAATATTAGCAGACTCCAACGACACATAAATAGATCATATACAATGATCAAGTTGGATTCATCACAGGGATGGTTCAATATACACAAATCAAACAATGTGATACACCACATCAACGAAAGAAAGGACAAAAATCACATGATCATCTCAATATATGCAAAAAAAGCATTTGATAAAATTCAAAAATCATTTAAGATAAAAATTCTTACCTAAGTGGTCATAGAAGGAACATATCTCAACATAATGAAAGCTATTTATAACAAACCCACAGCCAGCATAATACTCAACAGTGAAAAGGTGAAAACCTTCCCTCTAAAATCTGGAACAAGACAAAGATGCCCATTCTCATAACTTTTATTCAACAGAGTAGTGGAAGTACTGGCCACAGCAATTAGACAAGAAAAAGAAATAAAAGGAATCTAAATACAAAGAGAAGAAGTAAAATTGTCACTAAATGTGGATTACATGATACAACATATAGAAAACCTTAAAGGCTCTACACTAAAACTAATAACGCTGATAAAAAATTTGGCAAGGTAGCAGGATACAAGATTAACATAGACAAGTCAGTTGCATTTCTTCACACTAACAATGAAATATCAGAAAAGGAAAATAAAGAAACAATCTCTTTTAAAATCTCATCCAATTTAAAAAAATTCTTAGGAATAAATCTGACCAAGGAGGGGAATGATTTTTATCAGGAGAACTAGAAAACATTAATTAAGGGAATTAAAGATAACTCAAAGAAATAGAAAGATATCCCATGTTCTTGGATTGGAGGAATTAATATTGTTAAAATGGTCACACTACCAAAAGCAATCATTAAAAAGTCCATGAATGATAAACGCAAGAGAGAGTGTGGAGAAAAGGGAGCCTTCACACACTGCTGGTGAGAATGTAGTTTGGTACAGCTATTATGGAAAACAGTATGGAGATTCCTTAACAAAAACTAAAAATAAAGTTACAATATTATCCAGCAATCCCACTCCTGGGCATATATCTGGAGATAACTCTAATTCAAAAAGATACATGCACCCCAGTGTTCATAGCAGCACTATATATAGGTAGCCAAGACATGGAAGAAGCCTAAGTGTCCATTGACAGATGGCTGGATAAAGAAACTGTGGAATATTTATAGAATGGAAAACTACTCAGCCATAAAAAGAATAAAAGAATGTCATTTGCAGCAATATGGATGGACCTGAAGGTTATCATTCTAAGTGAAGTAAGCCAGAAAGAAAAAAAAAAATTAAATGTGATATCACTCATATGTGGAATCTAAAATAAATTAAAAATAAAGACACAAATGAACTTCTTTACAAAGCAGAAAAAGACTCACAGACATAGAAAGTAAACTTATGGTTACTAAGGTGAAAGGAGGTGGGAATGAATAAATTAGGAGTTTGTAGATATATGTACTATTATATATATAATAGATAAGCAACAAGCTTCTTCTCTATAGCACAGGGAAGTATATTCAGTATTTTGTAGCAACCTAAAATGAAAAATAATTTGAAAACAAATATATGTATGAATACATATATGACAGAAACATTATGCTGTGCACCAGAAATTGACACAACTTTGTAAACTGACTTTACTTCAGTTGAAAGAAAGAAAGAAAGAAAGAAAGAAAGAAAGAAAGAAAGAAAGAAAGAAAGAAAGAAAGAAACTAAAAAAATTTAAAAGGGAAAAAGAAGGCCAACAAAAATAATAAACAAAAAGAGGAAAATTGGATTGGATTTTTTCAAAGTACTCTTTAGCTTATTATTTATAATTTAGTCAGTCCTCTATTTAACCATATATCAGTTGGTTATTGACCCTGACCGTCACTGGCCTACTTTCTCTCTCTGTCGTCCTACTTATTCCAAACATTTCATATAAATGGAATCCAATATATGGCCTTTTGTGTATGACTCCTTTCACTTAGCATAATCAGAACTTCATTCTTTTTATGGCCAAATAATGTTGTATTGTATGGATATACCACATTTTATTTACCCAATTTCTTATTGATAGACTTTGGCTTGTTTTCTTTTTGGGGCTATCATGCATACTGATGTGAATATTTGTGTACAAATTTTTGAACGTATTTTTAAAATTTTCTTGGGCATAACAGTGGAGTTGCTGGATCATATGATAATTCTTTCTTTAACTTTTTGAAGAACCAGCTGCCTTACAAATTGGCTTCACTATTTTACATCCCCTCGACTCAAAGCAATGTATGATGTTTCCAATTTTTTCACATTCTTTCCTGTTATTGCTTATCTTTTATTTTTTAATGATAGCCATCCTGGTAGGTGTGAAGTGGTACCTAAAATTGTATTAACTTTCTTAGCATTTACAAACTAAGTGATATATGGGTAGATATGAAACTAGATTCATAGGGACATAATTAGATACATGATAGAAGAAGGTATACAGGAATATCTCAAAGATATTGCATGTTCAATTCCAGACAACTACAATAAAGCACATATCACAGTAAAATGAGCCACATAATTTTTTTGGTTTCCAAGTGCATATAAAATTTATGTTATGCTACACTGTAGTCTATTTAGCTTGCAATAGTATTATATCTAAAAAACAATACACATCTTAATTAAAAATACTTTAAAATCTGTTAACCATCATCTGAGACTTCAGTGAATCATAATTTTTTTACTGGTGGAGTGTCTTGCCTCGATGCTGGCAGATCAGGCTAGCAGTTGCTGAAAGTTGAGATGTCTGGCAATTTCTTAAAATAACAATAAATAATAATTGATAGTGAAATATTGATTGATTCCTCTTTCACTTGAACACTTAGAGGCCACTGTAGGTTTATCAACACATCTAATTTAAATATTATTGTGTCTCAGGGAATAGTGAGGCCCAAGAAAAGAAAGAGAGAGGGGGGAACAGTCTAGTCAATGGAGCAGTCAGAACACACACATCATCTGTGAATCTGGTTTTCATCTCATGTGGGTGGGGTTCATGGCACCCTGAAACAATTACAATAGTAACATCAAAGACCACAGGTCACCATAACAAATATAATAACAATGAAATAGTTTTAAATACTGGTAAAATTACCAAAGTGTGACAGAGAGATACAATGTGGAAAAATGTCAGTGATAGACTTCCAGAGACCAGGTTGCCACAATCTTTCATCTTGTAAGGAAAAATCTCAATATCTGCAAAGTACCGTTAAGTGAAGCACAATAAAATAAGATATACCTGTATATAGAAACTTCCAAACAAATTATGCAAATTCATGTTTTTTTCTGAGAAAAAGCATAGTCACAAGGTCAGATACTCTTTTGTGAGAGGAATGACACTTTTGGAGTCACCGGCATTGACTGCGTTTTGAAGGATGAACACTATTCACACAGAGTGTGAAGAGAGAGAAAACTCTTCAAATAGAATATTTAAAGTAACATTTTGGGAAGGCAAAGTGTACAGGGTATCATTGTGAAACACTGGGTAGATCTACTTTGCTTCAGCAGTTTTACAATTGAAGAAAATAAACCTGGAAAAACATATAGCCATTACAACTAAAATAAGGCAACATAAATAATTAGAGTAATTACATACTTTCAATATTTTGAAACAATGCAAGATGATGATATGTTTAAGTGGCATCATGAGTGAAACATCATAATTAACATGACTGTGCACTGAAATTTTCATAAGAGTTTCAGAAAGGGATAGTATTTGGATGGACATAGACACATCCCAGGTTGGTCCAATAGCGGAAGGAACTATTGAGAATTAGATAAGAGATGGACAAAGCTGTGCCTGCTATTCATTTCTCCCCACAAGCCTTGTGCTGTAACATGATATCCTACTGAGGGACCCTAGAGCTAAGGTTGCTTCTGATCTCCATGTATTTCTATTCTTTTGAACCCAATTTGGCTACTAGTTACATTATGTTTATAAAAACAAAGTGTTTTATGTGAGGATATTAATTAGCTATGTCAGCACTGGACTGCACCCTGCAGGTCTACAAGCCCTGTACTTGCCCAGCTTCAAGACCTGACAAAAAGCCCAGAGTCAGCAACAGAGATAATCAATAGTTTAATGATTAGGGTGATCTTGCACATCTGAAGCAAAGTCCTGGAGCAAAATCCTGCCATGTGTGGGAGTTGGAGGGCAGGACATGATGGCAGTCTTTGCTCCTGTTAGGGAAGAAAAGGTTACCAGTTATAGGGGAGTTGATGTCAGGTTGGCTCATTGGTTACCAGGGTAATCAGCAGAGGGTCATGGCTCTTACCACCCCTATGATAAGCATAGTGGTGAGTTCCGCTCTAAATCTAGAACAGTCATTAGCTGGGGCCTGGGGCAAATATGAAGGAAAAAGATCAGTCATGTGAGTTGTGTGTAGGTGAAGCAGGCACCAGTCAAGCAGGAGATGTATAGAGAGCAGCCATCTTGAGTTGCCTGACCATACAGCCATCATCAGAGGTACATGTTATTTATTGACTGAAAATAAAGAATCATGGAGTAGTGACATCAGAATTCCCATGCTCTCTTAAGGTTATAATTGCTTGTTCTCACTGTATGGGCAGAACCCTTGCCCCCAAGTTTCTGTTGAAACTCATGTTTCAGGGAAGTGTCTTCCAGAATAATGTTCCTTGTATACAGGAGATGGAACTGCAAATTAAGAGAATGGTTAGGATATTAGAAAACTAGACAAAATGATGACAAAGGGATGGCTATCCATTCAGAGGAGAACATGAGAAAAGAGAGGGGAGAATGGCAATCTGATAGTGGACACTTAACCAACGTCAGAAAACAAACTTTGGGAGGACATTTTACTTTTCAATAGTAGGAGATCACCAATAAGGAAATCATAAAGTTGGCTTGGAATGTGTGCCATCATCCTAAATAGTCTTAAGACATGTGATGTGATATGTCGAGTTCTCTGGTGAGTGGAATGATTAAGCTGTAATGACAGCTCCACAGGGCACAATGTCAGGAACCAGTCCTGTTGCTTTTCTGTTAAGGAGGGCAGTAGGGTGGAGGTGGGATTCCATTTTCAAGTTCTTTCAATATGCTGGTCCTCAAGCCAGCGCATATGTATCCGGGGCAGCTGAAAAGAAGAAGGATGAAGAAGGGCATTGAAACCCTTTAAAATTGTACTCAAAGAACAAGTAACACTTACTTTTATATGTGGCTGACTACAATTTAGTCAATAAATCTAGCTACAAGTCATGCTGGGAAATGTTCCCAGATAAGAACAACTATCATTTCTACCCAGGAAAGGAGCAGCAGACATTGAATGATAGAAAACTGGCAGTCTGGCCCACAACTCCTTTAACAAAGAATCAGTGTAAATCCTCATAAACCTGTAGTTTTATGACTCTCAACCCTTGTCTCACAGAAAAGAAAAGTGAGTTTCAGAATCAAGAGTAAGCATTTGTGTCCTGCCTTCCTCTGCTCTAACGTCACTTGCTCTCAGTAAGTCAGCTGCTCATTCAGAGGAGAAACTATCAGATGCCAAAAGCAAAATTGATCTATTGTGAAAGAGATGAACTGTGTTCTAAAGAAACTTTAGACACTTCTCTGTCCTCGACACTGAAGGCCTTCAGGATGTTATGAGATTGTTATAATTATTTTTGGTTCCTTTAAGCCTGTGCTTAGAGCATGGGACAGGTAGTTGTATTTTATTTTAAATATATTTGGATGATACTATTCATTGAGTAAATTTTGATCGGACTTAATGCATATGAAGATCTGTGTTAGTCCTGATAATTACTTTAGGAGAGAACAAAATATACATAAAATTGTGATGTGTTACAGACCCCCAGGCACCCATAGTACAACGAGAAGATGACAAGTATTTCAACAACCAACATGAACAGCTTTACCACACATACACATGCCACATATAGAATATGTTATGTTATACATGCTATAACATATATGCTACATATTATATTATACTATAATGTATTATACTATACACTTTACTGTAGAGGTGAGTAATACATTCTTCCCATTTTCCAGGAGATAAATCCTTAGTAATTTGCATTCAAAGGGAAAGTAGAAGAAGAAATGTTTCCACTTGTTTCGGGAAAGAGACAACATGTAAATATACTCAATCAATAAGGCAAATGAGTTTAGGGTACTTCTGTTTTTATGTGTTCCTCAATACATGTACTTTCTTGTAGAAGTGTACTTGAGCATTTTGATCACTAACATGAACACATCATGAAGATGCTGGGTGAAGATGAGTGTTTCAATAGGAAACTCCATAGCATACTCAACTGGAGAATTCTGCCACTGGCTAGAATGACAGATTCAGTGTAAATGTCTAAGTACAGCACTAAGACGATTTAAGTTTCCCTTTTGTATGTGAAACACTGAGGTCATGCTCCTTACATGCAGCTTGCTTGCGGGGTAATTGGAGTAGGTGATCAGGGCAATCACACTACCTGTGGATGGCTGGAGGGGATGGTGGGCACAGAATGCTCTGGAATATGACACGATAGATTTCTTCTCCTCTTACAATGTGCACCCCCCAAAAAATAAGCTACTTTTTAGTATTTTTATATACATATACATATATATAATATTATTATATATAGATATATATAATATATCTCCTTATTTAGTTTAATTCAATTAAACATTTGGATAAATTATGCAGTCTTATAGTCTGTCAGACAACCTGATGTTACAGGTAAATAGAATATAAATTTAACACACTTTAATTCACTGTATAGAAAAAAGCACTTTAAGATGAGAAAAGTCACAATTTCAAAATTTTCATATCAATCTTTAAAGGGCACTATCTGCTTTATTTTGGGGAAGCAAACATCGAGGGCTTTTGTGATTGAAACAACATTGTGGTTTACCATTTTCTCAATGGCATCATAGTCATTACTCACATCTAATTTAATCAATCCATCTTATTAGTGTTTTCTGATTTTAAAAAAGATATAAAATTACATTTTATTGAATTATAAATGTGAGTATAATAGCTATTAATATTTCCTGTGGGTTGATGTCCATGCACCAGAATGCAATTGTACTATTTTATTAAATTCAAAAATATTTCTGTTTTGCTGCCCATTTGGTTTGCACATTCTGTGTCTTGAGTGATGTTCACAAAGTTTCCTTAAGATTTGTTTCTGCCATTGCCACAATACAACACATTTTTATAGTAATACATTCCTTTAGTATTTTAAGACAAAAAGTTGTACTATTTTGGAAAGATGGTTATGTTTCTAACAATCCTTCTTATGCTCTGGCAATCAGAGGAAGTCAAATTCTCCATTTTCTAAATGTTTATTAAAGCTTTATAGCTAGACAGAATAAAATGATGCTGACAATATAAAAATATTATACACATATAATATTTTGATAAAAGTGCATTTAGACAACATTATAATATTTAATTTTCATAACATTCTGGTACAGGAATGCTATTATCTACAATTGAAGAGAAGTGAGTCCGAGAGAGGTCAGTAAACATGTTCAAAGTTGCACAGTTTAGATTTCAGATGCAGAACCACACAGTGAATCTTGTGACTCAAAATCTCTTACTCATTCTGCTAGACCATGCTACTTCCAGAAATAGATCCAGGCAGTCCAGGTCTATCTCCACAGAATACTTTCTCAAAAGAAATTTCAAGGTAGGCCAAATTAAATAAAAAAATGAACATCTAACTTTTTCTCATATTTAATTCAAGATCAATCTCCCTCTTCTAACCGTGTCTTTATATTTGACCTTCACTTCAAATCCAAGTGCCTTTTTAAATGAGTTTAAATTTATTGTCTCTAGTTTATGTTTTAAACTATGTAAATGATTTTCAACATCAGCCTCTACCACCAATTAAAATTGGTTAGTAAAAATGACTTTCCTTGTGATCATATTTTTAAAATTTTGTTTTGATGGGGGAGGTATTTATTTATTTGTTTATCTATCTATCTATTTATCATTTGTTTGTTTGTTTGTGTCTTTAAATGAAGATACTGGGAATTGAACCCAGGATCCTGTGTATACTGAGCATGCACTCTACCATTGAGCAAGAATTTTGTTATAGAATGAACTGTGTCCCTGTATAATTTGTATGTGAAGTCTAAAATTTGGCTGCCTCAGAATGTGACCTTATATGGAATAGAGCTGTTGAAGGTGTGATTAGTGAAGATGAAATCATGCTGGACTAGTGTGGGCCTCTAACCTAATATGACCGGAGTCCCTGTGATAAGGGAATATTAGAGCATGGATACACATGGACACAGGGACAATGCCACGTGAAAATGAAGGTAGAGATTGGGGCAATGCTTCTTCACACCAAGGAATTCTCAGGACTGCCAGAAAACCACCAGAAACTAGGGGAGAAACCCTAGAAGGAATCAGCCCCACTAAAACCTAGATCTCAGACTTTTAGTATCCTAATCAATAAATTGCTGCTTAAGCCACGTAGTTTGTGATATTTTGCAGGCCTCATCGGTTAATATATAGCCTTTTCTTTTCTTTATCAAATCCACTATTCTTTCCAGGCTTTTTCATCTTTATTATAATTCTTTAAGAGTCTCTAAAAAATTTGAATTTACCATCCCCTATAATGCCTAAAATGCTGGTCTTCTTGAGGATCGTCCTTTATATACAGTTTTAGAATAATATCAAAATCTGTGGTTTAAACTAGTACTCATTTATATACCGAAATTGCATATGCCTTCTAAAATCAGGCACAGATTACCCAACATATCTTAAACTGAATTCACTACACTTGGTGAATTTCCCTATCTTCTTGTCTCTTCCCCACTCTCTCTATTGTTGTAAGTCACTCCTTTGACTCAGTTACTCCAGCAAGAATCTTGAATGAAGGTCAATCTATATTTGTCAACTTCATGTCCTAATTTTAAATAGTACATAAGCCCATCAATTCTATCTCCTTAAAAATTCTTCAATAAATCCAGCTTTTTATAACACTTTACATTCTCTCCTGGTCAACTACAGTACTTTCCTACCTAGCATTTCTGACTTCTGCCTTATGTACTTCCCCCAATTCATTGCTTGAAAGTTGTTCTGTTTAAAGACCCATTCTGTTCTGAAAGATATAACAGAGTGTATTGTGACTTTTTAATTTTATTTTTCATTTAACTCAGGAATAATTGACAAATAAATTGAAATTGTGATTCTTAATACGCATTAATGAGAATAACAGTTTTTAGATGCAGTTCATTTATGCAAAACATCTATCTATTTTTAGCATCTAGGTTTCTTTAATCTTAATGCATTTTGATTTCCATTTTTTGTAATGATGAAACATTGCAGATTTAAATAAATTTACATCAGTGTTTTTATTATCTCTTAAGTTTAAAACACCATAAACAAAGCCTGTTTTTCCCTGTCTACTTCACCTTCAAACCTCCTGCCCCTCCCCAAACACATGCATACACACACAAACACACACACACACACACACACAAAGTCAACACTCTCTCTTTTTTCTCTTTTGTGTCAGCAACATGCCATGGATATAGCAAACATATTTCTTGGTTGGTCTTTTTGTAAGTCTAAATGAGGTTCTTGTGCATCTGTAGGTGATTAAAAGGGAATTTTTTATTTCATATAAAAGTGGTAAAATGCTTTGGAAAGTCTTTTAAAATAGCATTTCTAAACTTGAAGTGGAATTTTGACATTTTGGCATTTAGCATTTTAAGTTTTATCCATTTATTAAGCAATTTTATGTGTTTTTGTCACCTGGCCTTTTCTGTCTTATTCATATATTTCCAGATGGTACAAATTTCTTCCCCAAAGAAAGTTCATAATGGCAAGAATGTTAGTTATATTCTTTATTTTGTGTTCTGTAAGGTTTTATTGATCCATACAATTCTAATAGCATTTTTTTCTGTTTTGGTGGAAATGGGAGAATAAAAAATCATTTGTATCATTATCAGTCAAATACTACTTTCTTTCAATAATTAAATATTTTAAGTAAGCTTATCTAATAACAGTTTCTCTTTTTAATTTTTTCTTGTTCATTTCCCCCCATGAATATCCCTAATTTTTAGCACAGTAAGCAAAATTTCCTTGGGTGACTAGTTCTTAGAAATTGGAAAATGCATTTGCTCAGGCAATAAGCACTTTAATATATCAACATATTTCTGCCATGCTTATAAAGTCATTAAGCTTGCACCTTTGGGAAGATTTTCATTAATTACAAAATGTCAATTAATCGATGGAGTAAAATGAGCAAAGGTAACATGGAACAGATTTAGCAATATACAAAAGAGTTGGATATCTTCAGTCTATGCTTGATAGAAAGTTCTAATTTCCCTATCTTGAGAACAAAGGACACTGGACTTAGACATCTGTTTCCAATTTTGCTGTTAAGGAGATTTGGGCCCAGGAAAGTCACTTAACTGATGGACATCTCTTTTCTCATAAATGAAAGGACAGGACCAGAGTACGTAATTTCTAAAATTCTTTTCAACGCTAATATTTTTTTTTGTCAAAATCTATCAGCCTCAGTGATACATGTTGTCAAAGACTAGAGATATAGAGAATGATGATGATGATAATGATGATTTTGATAATGTTTAATATTATTGAGTGCTATATGCCTGCATTTGATCCCCTAATTGTTCTAATAGTGGAATATTACTGCCTTCCATTTTATTAGTGAGAAAATTGAGGAACAGATAATTTAACAGATAATATACCCAATACCATAAAGCCCTATGCCAAAGTCAAATATTTCAAATATTAAGCTTTATGGAAAAATTATTATCAGTGTTCATTAGTATCCTTTCTGTGCATAAGCAAGACTATATTATTTATCCACTTGAAGATAATTGAGGTCATGTAATTAGCTTTGTCCAATGGCCATGAGTCAAATTTACATGTATAAGTTTTGGCACAAAGCATGGAAAACCCAGCAATGGCTCTGCAGGTGCCTCTTTTTCTGAGATGCCCATGAGGAGGCAGTAAGCTCCATATGATGTTGCTTCAAGATGGTGGTACTTTCCTTGTTCTGAATCACTGAGTTTCTGGTTGTGGAACAGTTCATCTCGCTTCTTATCTGGATACAGACTTTGCTTGAGTAAATTCTAAATCTTTGTTGTTTAATCCACTGAAATTTGGAGATATATATATGTGTGTGTGCACACACACACACATACATACACACACACACACATATGAGGATATCTAGCCTATATACAAAATCAGGACATTTTTATCCTCAATGAAATTTAAGAGCATGAAGCTTTGAAAGTTTTCCATGTTATCAATTATACCAGTATTTTCTGATATAACCAGCCACCTGGCAGTTAGCATTGGGTACCATGAAAACATTCTTAAGCATGAATTATTCTCTCCTGCTAGATTATCTCCTTTTTTCTCACTTCTTTCTCTCTTGAAACCTCTTATTCTTGCTTCCAAATTCTTTTTGAGTAAATACATACCCTAACAAATCCTCTTTTTTTTTTTTGGAAATATTTTTTCTTTCAAGATTGAGAAATAGTAAGAAATATTTGATTTTCAATACTGACATTTAATAACAGTGTGATCTCATCAAAGTTATGTCTCAGTCATATTCAATCTGAAAATGAAAACAAATATGAGTATTATGTAAAAAAGGGTTAGATATGGGATAGCACTTCCCCAAATTGTGTGTATTGCTGGGGTCATAAATTTCTAAAAGGGAGAATTGGAGGATCAGAGAAAAGACAATATCCAACCCTTTGAAATAAAGCAGTTTGGGCTGCCCAAGTGGGTCTGGAAAGGTGGAAAAGATTATGGAAAGCTGCTGTCTCCAATTATCTGTTGGGTCTCAGTGGCTCTTGGTCAGCAAGAATTTCATTTGGGAAGATGATGTGGGTATGGAGCGAAAGACAGCAAGAACTAGCTAGAATCCACATGTATCTGTTTGTTTGTTACTCGTACCTCTAAAATAACAGATTTCAGATGAGCTGCTTTATTTTCCCCTTCCAAAATTTGTAAAAAGAATTTCTTATTTGGGCCAGTTAACAAAGTATCATACAGGATAGGGGATTCTTGTAAACTATTGTAGCTTAGCCAAGATGACAGTGCAAAAAATTGCTGCAAGTCAATTAATTTTCCTATACTTTAATTTCTTTATTTCTAAAATGTTTGATTTTGCTTCAGCAACTCAGTGTCATAGTTGTTGGAATCACATGTGAATATACACTGAAAATTAGGATAGTGATAAAAATTATTGTTGTTTCCAAAGTAATTGTGACAACATATTTTAAAACGATTTGCCTAAACACATCAATCTGTGAAAATAAATATTTAATACATTTTAAAAATAGAAGCCACTTGAAACAGTGTGGGCTTAACTTGTCTTGTGTATATCTGCTTGTTCTATAGTCTATGATTGTAGATTTCAAATTTTTACAGTGCAGGGCACAAAATTTACATAAAAAATTCAATAATCATTTGTTGACTAAATCCTTACTTGTAACTTCTAAGATAATATATTAATAATTTAATATTCATGACACATACAAAGAGGTTGATAGCTTACAAATTCTATTACATGGAATTCTGAAGTTCATGTACTACCAAGAAAAATATAAATATAGATTTGAATCTTATGTAACTGCTGCTCTGATAAAATTAGTTGGAAGAAAATTCAGTGCTTTGAATTTTAAATAGTTATTATTTTTAATAGTTATTTACTTCAATTTTAGCTAGTGAACAGTGGAAACCAGCACACATTTAAGCCAGTAATTTCTACTTCTAGCCAGAAACACATAGGAACTGTGTATAAATAAATGCAAATGCCATTAATATATAGATTTCTAAAGTTCTACTATATTTTTCTTGGAAATGAAGAGAAATTTCAAAATTATCTTTCTTAATCCTATCATTTGATAGATAAAATAGAAAATTACCCAGATAAAGTAAGAAAAATTATATAGATCGTAAATAAACTTTTTGTATAATTTACTGAACTTTTCATGTGCCTGTTTTATTTTATTATTGTTTTTTGTAATACAACTGACTACTTACACCAACCACTGTGGTATATATTTTACCAATTGTGCACATATTTCTATGATTCATTCATACAAATGTTGATTATGGTGTGTTCCAATTTCATTTGGGTTTGCAAACCTTATCATAACTAAGACAACTGAGGAATTAGAAATTCATTTTAAACAAAAATCAAAGGAGACTTTGCAAGAGACTATCCCAATCAAACCTATGGCCCTATTGCAGAAAACAGATTTTAAACAAATCTGGGCTAGGCCTTGTTATGTACACGGTATATAGACTGAGGTTCAAACCACAGTGCCTGATGTTGGGAGTATGTGGTCTTATTAAGATAGTGAAAGACATGTAGTCAGTAGTTACAGAGCAGTGCAAGTGTTTGACAATGACTATTTCATAGGAGAGGCAGTGAAGAATTAATTTCTGTGTTTTCATCAGAGACATAGAGTTCAAAACAATGACTTTGGTCCTAAACTAAGGAGATTTTATACTACAATAAATAGTAGTAAGGAGGGCGTGTGGATATATTGTGTTGTGTATGTGGGGGCACACACACACATGCCTGTTGTGGGCAAAGATAATGTGTTATTTGCAGGGTTAGCTCATTTAGCCAATACTAAAAAATAAGGGGGGGGACAATAGATCCCAAGTGACTTTGTGATTTTTACTTCTAATATTATAAAGAAAAACATTAGCAAAATAAGTAAAAAGTACAGAATTTTTCTAGTTTTTTATTATTTTTAATTTTTTTATTTTCTTTTTTTTAACATTTTTATTGATTTATAATCATTTTACAATGTTGTGTCAAATTCCAGTGTTCAGCACAATTTTTCAGTCAAAAATGGACATATACACACTCATTGTCACATTTTTTTCTCTGTGAGTTATCATAACATTTTGTGTATATTTCCATGTGCTATAGAGTGTAATCTTGTTTATCTATTCTACAATTTTAAAATCCCAGTCTACCCTTCCCACCCTCCACCCCCCTGGTAACCACAAGTCTGTATTCTCTGTCTGTGAGTCTACTTCTGTCCTGTTTGGTGCAGCCACTATGGAAAAAAGTGTGGAGATTCCTCAAAAGACTAGGAATAGACTTACCACATGACCCAGGTATCCCACTTCTGGGCTTGTATCCAGAAGGAAATCTACTTCAGGATGACATCTGCACCCCAATGTTCATAGCAGCACTATTTACAAAAGCCAAACATGGAAACAGCCTAAATGTCCATCAACAGGTGACTGGATAAAGAAGATGTGGTATATTTATACAATGGAATTCTATTCAGCCATAAAAACTGACAACATAATGCCATTTGCAGCAACATGGATGCTCCTGGAGAATGTCATTCTTAGTGAAGTATGCCAGAAAGAGAAAGAAAAATACCATATGAGATCGCTCATACGTGGAATCTAAATCACAAAAACAAAAACAAACAAACAAAAACAAAGAATTTTTCTAGTTTTTAAATTCAAAGTCTGTTTATTATTTCAAGCAACTGTTATACTTACTGAAGGGGAATAACAGTTCCTGCCTTTTACAGTGAAGGAATAAAGAGTATTCATGATGTTACTTTTCATTAAAATATAAAATTTTCCATCCTAAGGTCCTAGAGAATGAGTTATTCTACCCTGATCAAAAATGGTCCTCTGGGCATTGACTCATATGGGGTAACTTAATGGAATTTCACATTCTGTAATCGAGACTATATGTTCATCTAATGATGCCAAGCATATTTTAAAAACCCCTCAATGCTGAAGTTTCAGTCTCCTGCCACGATTGTTCATCTCTCTCAGTTGATTAGTGAATCTAAATGACAATGCAAATCAAAGTGAATTTTCATATTGTGTTTACACCATTAGTGAAAATCTAATTAAATATCTAATAATTAATGCAACTCCTTCCAGGAGAGTTAATACATCAGAGAATGTCAATGGGGAATACCCAGTGGGAATATTACCTTCATTGTTGTGTTTCATATTGTGAATTGAGTGAATTATACTGTATATTATATTTTATATGCATATTTTTTAAAAACTGCGTGGGCAAGACAATCCAGTTCTTGGTACAATAATGTAACTTTCTTTTAGTTGGACATTATTATATTGATAACATGTCTATGTGTCTGACACCAGGTCACCCAGCCAGCTAGCCAGTAAACATTTAGAGAGTGCCTAATATGTGACCAGCACTGTCTTAAATGTCAGTGATATAGAAAGCATTAATATAGAGTCCTTTTTCTAAAAAAGATCTTTTTTAAAATTACTAACCATTACAATTAAGCTTCTAATTTTCAGTGGGGAACTTTTGAGTGGAGGTCAGGGAAGGTTATGGTGCATATTAGAATATCCTTTGCCATTATATTTCCACATGAGGAGTATTTATCTTCTCCTACTTTTGGGCTTGAACTTGTAACCTGCTTTGGCCCTTAGGCTACCAGCAGATATGATGTGATGCAAGCCAAGGCTTGAAATGTGCCTATGCACTGGGCTTTCTCCCTTGTACTCTACCTCTACCATGAAGACATGCTGAGTAGGCTGATTGGTTTCAAACAAATCAAAGGCACTTAAGATTAGACCTGAACTGAACCCATGTCCTAGAACTAAACAAAAGTGAGGGCATCAGAGGTCTCAGCAGAGCTGGCCCAGTGGGTCAGCAGTTTGAGTTAGAACCCCAGCTGAACAATTAGTCAGTGCATAAGAATATTTATCTTTATCAGCCTCTAAGTTATGGGATGTTTTGTTGCAGACCCATAGCTGACAAACACAAATGAATCTGTGTTTTACAGTGATTGCAATATCAGATATGTTTTTCTTTTTAGATCTTGTATTTAAAAATATTTACAGGAGTATAAATATGTGTTCCCTGTTTTAAGGAAACAGAGGCTTCATCATTATTTAACTATAATTTAAGAGCCAAGCAACAAAGGCAGAAACAGTGAAAACATCAATGGTATAAATGTAATAATATGAATGATTATATTCTACCAAATGTATCCATGACAATTTCTTAAGTGATCATCAAAGTATAGGCAAATTATTCTCCTCAGAAGGCCCTGTAAGCTCCCTGTGTAGTTAACCAGTTTACATAAACATGGAAGACAGTGATGGAGTTGCTTCTTGATTTAAAAAAAAGTTGTGTCAGTGTGTTTAGGTAATTTTTTAGAGTTGTGTTTGTGTTTCATCTGAGTTGGCTCAAAAAATGACAAATAGGCAATGTAAATATAAAAATTCAAGGCCACTAAGAGAAAGAAATACATGCTAGACTTAAAGCCATTAATATGTAACTGTTAACTCCTTAAAATAAAGCACACTCTTATTTTATATTATACACCTCTAGTCCTTAGAGCTATGTCTTTCATGATTTTGGTATATCATGTATGAGCAATAAATAGTATTACATGATTAAAACAATGATCACACATAAATATATTACTAATGAAAATTTAAATGTTTAGGGACCTTTGTATTGTTAGTCCTTGTATAATGTACTAAATTTACTAAAACAACCTTTTCATGTACATATGTACATTAATAATAGAAAGTCATTTGGCATAAATTAACTGTATTTTCAGTGATTATGGTCACACCTCAAATCTCTGGAAGTAGTTATTTGGTACACTTTGACATTGACCCCTTTAAAATTAGATTAAATTTTTAGTAACTATAAAATCTCTGACAAGAATATGCTCCTTCCAGCATATTATATATAAATATAAAATTAAAAGAAGGATGTACCCTCCTGTGAGAAAAGCAAATGTAAATATCCAGTTATGTGGATTAGGTGAAGCAAGGACCTAGCGTTCACTTTACATAGTTTTATAGTGGGCGTTTTGTCACCATGACTCTTTCATCACAGGTTGACTAAATGTTACTTGTTCATAACTCACAATTTAAATAGTTTGAGCTCAGGTACCCCTTATGAAAAAAGTGAGATTCAGCATTGCATATTTAATTCTTAAAGTGTAAACTGTCTCATATTTACTATCACACAAAATAACAGAACAAAAATAAGTAAATACAGTAGAAAAATATGAATCTGTAGGCAAAATTGACCTGTAAAAATAAATGGGATTATTCCAACAATGCAAATTAGTTTGCCTGTACACAATAAATTAATGTAGTATGGTACACTAATAGATTACAAAACTACAAGGGGAAAAGCAATTGATTATTTCAGAAGATGCAGAGAAAGTATGTGATTAAAGTCCAATACTATTCCTGATAAAATCTCTTAGAAAACAAGAAATGAAAGAACTTCTTTATTCTG
Source organism: Vicugna pacos (assembly GCF_048564905.1). Taxonomy (NCBI): domain Eukaryota; kingdom Metazoa; phylum Chordata; class Mammalia; order Artiodactyla; family Camelidae; genus Vicugna; species Vicugna pacos. Next base: position 62,783,015 of record NW_027328741.1, on the reverse strand, counting down.
ACAAAGAATATCTGGAAAAAAAAACACCCAAAGTAAACTATTGTGATTAATACAAAAAAGGTAAAAACATTAAATTCAATATTAGAAACAAGATAACAATATCCTCTATGACCTCTTCCATTCATCATTGTAAGGGAGGTACATAAGAACTTAGTAAGAAACAGAATCAAATGTATTATTTACTAGAATCTGAAAGAAATAATCTAAACTGTTTATGTTAAAAAAATAGATATAAAAGAGTAGTTTTCAGGGACTAAATATCAGGTGTATTTCTATGCCTAGAAACAAAATGTTAGAAATACAATAAACAGATACAATTTTAACCACAGAAAATATGAAGAAAAGAAATTCACAAATAAAAGTCTTGTGAGCCATCAGAAAAAAAAATATGACTGTGTGGAAATGCATTAAAGATACAAAAGTAAATGGAGAAATATAGCTTCTTCATGAATATGGAAAGCCTATATTTTAACCATATAAAATCTTACCAAAGTGATTCACGGATTTAATCTCTATGATTAAATGCTGGCAGAGGTTTGAATGGTACTCAACAAACTTACTCTAAAATTTATATGGAAAAAGACACAGCCAATGATAGTCAAGTTATTCTTGAAGAAATTTAGGTGAGTGTAAATTCCAGCCATAAATATTAGACAGTAACACTTAGCAGAAAACTTAGAAAAACACTTACCCAAACGTGAAACTTTAAGTTTAAACTTTAAACTTTAAGTACAAGAGATGTGGTGTTGGGGCAAGGAATAGCGACTTTATTTGGAAAGCTGGCAGACCGAGAGGATGGCTGAATAATGTCTTGGAGAACCATCCAGGTCCAGTCACAATACAGGCTTCTTTTATACAAAACAAAAACAAAAACAAACAACAACAACAAACAAACAAAAAACAGGGGAGGGTGTATGGTTGGTTGTTGCAAACATCTTGCTGTAGAAATTCTTTGTTCTTGCAGCTGTCCATGTGGGTCAGTTCATGGTGTCCCTGTAAACCTCCAACAAACAAATGTTATTCTCTATTCTACAGCTTGTTATCTTTATGTGAGTGCAAAGCTAGCAAGACCAAGCCTAGGAAACAGGGCACAGTGGTCAAAGCTAAAGGAACAGATCTAATATAGAGTCAGATTTGTTCTCCTCTATTACATTAACTTCAGAAAATTATAATATCCTTATAAATTAAAGGTTTCAACACACGAAATCTAGCAATTTCTTTCCTAAGTTACCTTCAACCTTCTGCCTGTGTTCAGTGTGCACCAAGATAAATATACAAGTATGTTTATAACATCATTGCTTATAGTAATCAAACATTGTAAATAACTCAAATATCCACTTTTTGGAAAATGGATTAATGGAGTAATTTTTACGTTGCATTCTAAAAATTTCAGTTTTATAAAAACTAATAATTCTAAATATAAAAATTGCAGTAAAGAGAATGTTTCAGGGGAAATTGAACAACAATATAACATTTAATAAATATAAATGGCAACTTAAACTAAATGATATCATTTTATTTATATATAAGTGTGTTCAAGAAATTATAAAGAAAAGCAGGAGAATGCGTTTTAAAATCTCAGGATACTCCGTAGTGAAGAAAGAGAGGTAAATAGGATAAAAATAAAAGCACATTAAGGGCTTTAATAATAAAGTACATGTTTTAGTTAATTACAAAAAAAGGTTTATAAATTTCAGTTAGCCAGACAATTAGCCATTTTTGTTGTTTAAATTTTATCTTACTTATTTTTATGAAAATAGTACAACTTTAGCATCATGAAATTTGTGGACACTTCCTTTCTGACTTACTATATAGTTATTTTTTGTCATTTTTATATGTACATTTAAAAATATATATTCTGTGAGGTGTACAAATTGTTAGACAAAGGTTGGAAACTCTATAAGAAAATCCTCCCTGTTCTTTTTTGTCTAATTAATCTAGAAATCTTCAAGGGATTAGTTGGTTTTTATTACTGTAAATCTTCTCACTTTAATTTTGCGTTTCTCAATATCCAGACATTCTTTTTTTATCAGTCTACCCTATATCTACATATGTGAGAGGACCAAGACCCTGATTCAACAATCATTCTTCCCAGAGAAAGCCCATGTCCTGGGATCTATAGGACCCAGCAGCATATATAAATATATACTTATCTACACTGGCACATTATAATCACTCATAATTACCTTTGGACTCACTCTTGGTGTTGAATACTCTATGTGTCTGGACAAGTGTACAATGTTATTTATCCACTGTTACAGTACCACACACAATTGTTTCACTGCCCTAAAAATCCTCTATGCTTTACCTAATCAATCTTCCCTTTCTCATAACACTTAGCATCTTTTCATCTTTTTATTATCTCCATAGTATTGTTTTTTTCCAGAATATCATGAGGTTGGAATCATATAATACATAGCCTTTGTAGATTGGCTTCTTTCACTTATCATTATACATTTAAGGATCTATATTATCTTTTTGTGGCTTAATAGCTCATTTATTTTCAGCACTGAATAACAATCCATTGTCTGATTGTGCTATGGTTTATCCATTCTCCTACTGAAGGATATTTTTGTTGCTTCCATGTTTTGATAAATACAAACAAATCTGATGTAAATATCCTTGTGTAGGTTCTCATGTGGACATAGTTTTCAGCTCCTTTAGGTAAACTGTAAAGAGTAGACTTGAAGGATTTTATGGTAAGAGCACATTTAGTTTTGTAAGAAACTGCCAAACTACCTTCCAAACTGTTTTAATCATTTTGTATTTCCATCAGCAATAAGTAAGAGTTCCTGTTGCTCTACATCTTGGCAGGATGTTTGGTGTTGTCAGTGTTCTACATTTGGTTAGTCTAATAGGTATGTAGTATTATCTTCTTGTTTTAATTTGTAGTTTCCTAATGGCATATAATGCTGAACATATTTTCGTATGTTTGCTATCTGTCATCATCTTTGGTGAGGTATTTGCTCAGGTAATTTGCTCATTTTTTAAATCAGGTTGTTTAATGTTCTATTGTTGAGCTTTTTAGAATTCTTTGTATATTTTGGCTAATAGTCTTTTATCAGATATATCTTTTGAATATGCATCCTCCCAATCTGTGGCGTCTTATCATTCTTTTGACAATGTCTTTTGCAAAGAAAACAAATTGTAATTTTTTTTAAAGTTCAGCTTAGAAATTATTCCTTTCGTTGATCATGCCTTTGGTGCTATATCAAAAAGTAAAGTGAACAAACTCAAAATATGGACTAGATAATCCTTTAAATAGCAGAAACTAATTTCCAAAGATGGAGCAAAATACCATAATGAACTTACAATATAAAAAACAGTTAACATGACTATTTTCTTGATATAAAGTAGAAAATATATATAAAAATATATAATTAGAAAAAATTTAACTATCCTTGTGTAGGATAGAATAATAACTATCAGAAAATAACAATAAACAGGTTGTTTTTTATATAATATTGGCAAAACTGGATTAGAAGACAGCTTCTTGAAATGTATGTTTTGTAGAAAAGTCATCCTGAATTTTAAAATCTAGAAATAGCCAAAATATTATACAAGTATGAAATAAATGAAATTAACTTCAGTGGTATAACGAATGAGGTGTTTAATGCCTGAAAAACACATCTGAAGGAAAAACAAAAGAAAGTCACTCAAAAAAAAGAAAATTAATGAACAAAGTTATATGTGGAAAACAAAATAAAGTCATAAATAAATTAGTCAATAATACATATGGATAAGCCTAAATTGAGTCAATTTTCCTATTAAAAGACATTAAAATGCATAAATTCTCAGATATTTGGGGGGAATCTCTAGGATATTTGCAAGAGGAACACTTAAACATGCTGCAAAAATTATTGAAAATAAAAATATAGAAAAAGAAACACCAGAAAGAAATACCTATTACTATAAAATGTAGTTATATCAGTTTTAGTTTTAAGCAACATAAATGAGCAAGAGTAAATATATTGGAAATGTCATGTTTTATTTCTCAGTTTGGGTGGTAGAGTAATGGATAAATATTTTATAATCATAACCTGTATGTATCAAATGTTTCATAATTTAGAAATGCAAATAAAAAATACAATCAAATCTTACTGTAATGTAACAAATAAAGAATTAAACATTCTTTTTTGTATGTAATTCCTGGGTATTATGTGTGTGTATATTATATATATGTATATTTTTGTCCTAGAATCAAATTATGCACACAATTTTGCTTTATGAACAATAGACATTCTATATTGAGAATCCCTGATGGTTTTCAAAGACTGTAAATATAATTATTAATAACAAAGTAACTTTTTATTTGTGAAAACCATAAGAAATATAATTACTCAGCTTTACTGATGTTGTTACATTGTTTTTAATGCTTCACACTGTCATTTTTCTATTAAAATAACCATTCTAATATCTCTTTATATATACATTTGAAATGATTTTAACTTTGTAACTAAATTCTTAAAAATCTTTAGTGAATAATATAGGTTATGAAATTTAGAAACAGAAAAAATATTACTCACAAGCCCATAATTAACTAAACTTAATCTTTGATATAGAGACTTCCAGAATGGTATCATTAAAAATATACTCATTATTTTAATTATAAATTTTGCACAGAAATTTTAAAATGTTTTACATATCCAAGAAGTCATTAACTCTGTTTTACTTTTCTTCTTTTTCCCCACTACTTATACCTGATAGGGATCAGTCTTGAAGGGATCATCAAGAGGACATGACTACTGGAATGTGTTTCGCTTGCCTTCCCTGCAGAAGCCCCACCAAGTACTCAGCCTTGTGACAGTAATGTGGTTGTTGCCGAGACCATCGGACAGTATTTTAAGGCTTCTATATAAACTTTTAAGATTCTGGTGGGGTTGCAGGGAGACTCTTGTGGCTGCTCAAGACAAGTCTCATAAGTAAGTTATCTTGCTGATAAAACCTGCTGCCCACTAAGCTGCAGGGCTCTGCTTCTTTCTATGGTCTCTCCTTCCCCTCTGTGTTGGACCAGATTGTAGATCATCAAGCAGACTGGGCTGAAGTACATCCTCCAGAAATTCTCTCTGTGAAGATGTCTGGGTGTAAATTTTTTTTCATCCTTTTTATTTCTAGAAGTATATTTGGTTATTACTCTCACAACTGCTAATTTGTCCAGATGCATAGTTTTAAGCTTCGAGTGATTTATCTTCCCTTCATCATGCTGAAAATGTCTCTCCTTACACAGATTCATTATCATGGTGGCCCAGTTTTTTTTTTTTATTTCAATTTGAAATTATATAGGCAGAGGTATCTTTTCACCAATTGTTACATCAATGTTTTGAACTATTTTAATATACATGCTGTTTACTAAAATAAAATTGTATAACATGAGAGTTGTTATATTTGGGGCAAAATGAGAACTATAATCTAGGAGACAGCACCTCAGATGGCTCTGAGGACCCTTTCTGAAGAGGCAGGGGGAAATTCAATATTATATATGTAATTTTAGTGAAGGGGAGTACGTGCAATCACACACACATTGAGTTCTTTTGCCAGATATGAGGAGCAGACATCACCATTAATGAATTTAGTGCTCTTCTCGATATAAGGAGATGCAAGAATTGGGGCTTATAAAATCTTCTCCTGAAAACATCTATCTGAAGCTCTATTTTGTCAGTTTTCCCACAGCACAATGTGCTCCATTCCTGATCTCCACTGTGAACTTTTAAGGAGTGTTGGAGGTCAGTGGCTACAGTGGCTTGTGATTGGTTATAGTACCAAGCAGAGGTAGATGTCAAATGTTATAAACGATTATTCCCCTTAACATTTTTATTTGAATCATTTTTGCTTACTTTTTTCTCCATTATAATTTTATATTTTACTGAAAATATAAAGACTTATGATTGATAAAAAATTCACTGTTTAATCTTTTATTTGTAAATATTAGAAAAGAAAGTTATTTTTGCTATCTCAACTTTTTTATAATTTTCTTTTAATTGTATCTGTGTTATTAACCATATAATAATCAATAATGCAAATTGATATAAAGTAACATGCATTTACAAAATCAAACAAGTTAGACGGAAGTATCATTTTAAGAATTACTTTTATTTATTGGCATTTATTTTGAAATATTTTCAAAATAGACGTGATCCTTATTTTGTCTACCTGTAGACTCAATACCCTTTAACATAGCATTTATATAATCATATCGTACTTCTTAAATTTTAAAAAATGTATCCTTTTCTTAGTATTTATATTTATTTTTTAGGATAAATATATAGTTACCATTCCTTCTGATTCTTTGAATGTCTTGGTATTACTTTGGCTTAACTACAAACATAACAACATTAGTGGTAACACAATTATAGAATTATAATAATTTCTCTCAAAGCTTTATAGCTATTTCCATAATATTTTGTGGCTAGTCAGTCTTTAATAGAAGAAGACAAGGCTATTCTTTATTTTCTCTATAGAAGTAATTTTGTTTATTTTTTTTCTGGTCCACTTTTAAATTTAACATTTTGAAATAGATATAGATATATATGTATTTTGTATTATAATTAAGCTTTAAACATGGTATATTCTTTTACTTATCTTGATATGCCTATTTCCCTGCCCTGGGAACAAATCTGGGTATCCAACAGTTTGGCACATTTTCTTGGTTGTTCTCTGATTGCTTAGAGTCAGGTCATACCCATGCTTTAGCTACTGCACTGGATGACTGAATTTCTAATGCTATTTCCGTCTTTTGAGCTGCAGTTTCATTAAATTTATGTATTATTTATTGTAGAAGCAAATAAAAGCTTATATTTGTAGGTAAATGGCATAAGTTTTAGTGGAATGTGGAGGTCACAATACAAATGTTTAGTTGATATAGATCTTTACTCTAAATAATGATGTAATTTTTTGATGTTAAGTTGCCTTCCTGCTTTCCTTCCCTCTTCTTTTCTTTCTTTTTGATTGGTATTTTTGGCTCTAAAATTTTTTTGGCAAAATCTTATTTGAATTGATACAGAGATGAAGGATACACACACACACACATAAATGTCTATATAAACTCTGCTAAATAATCATAAAATCTCTGTTTCTCGAATCAATTCAAAATATTTTAAGAATGCTGCTTTCCTTGAATTAAACTTAATTCTTCTCACTTATTTATTAAGCAGCATTCCTTTGTCATGCACTGACTACAGCCTTGTTCTTCCACTAAGTAATTGTGTTTTATAAATTTGCAAGCAACCAGAGTGATTTCAGAATTTGTTAAAGATTTACAAAAAATTGACATGATCTTAACCACATGCTGCTATTGCCAATATGCCCGTTAGAGTGATGATTTTACTAAAAGCAATGTCAAACTCCTTCACATTCCTACAATAATGGCCTTACTATTATACTACAAAAGATGACATCTTCAAATAAAAATGTCTAACTCTATAACAATATTCCATGAATTCACTTATTACACAATATTAACAAACTACTTAAAGAATGACTCAAAACCATATAAGATATTATTTCACATGTATTGAAAAAATAATACGATGAAGTAAATTAAATCTAATGGTGTTAAATTATTCACAGCCTTTCTAATGATAAAAACTTTAAATATAAAATATTCTGCTTCAAAAATGCTTTCGGAGATGTTATAAATGGTGAGAGGATTATATATCATATATAGTTTTCTGTTTATGAATTTGATTATAGCAATGGAACAGTGCAGTATTAAATTTAAAAAAATGCATATCAATTGAAGATATAAATTAACCTCAAATTTGGGTTGTAAATAATTTTACATTTAGCTTTCAGTTTTTTTATGCGTTTTTATATAATTTCAGGAAAATAATTATCATATACAAATGTACAGATCTGAGTTATTATCTAATATGTCTCAATCTCAAGAGTTCTAAAACCCCTCCATTTCCTTCTTTCCTTCCTTCCTTCCTTCCTCTTTCCTTCCTTCCTTCCTTGGTATAAAAGTTAATTGTTGGCAATATTTTATCAGAACTTATAATGTGAATGAAGGATGAAAGATATATACATATATACACACACACATATAGTGATGATCCAACTTGGAATAAATATTTCCATATTTCTATGAAAAAATATGAATGAATTTAACTATAGTATGTAATTCCTTAACATTTTTCATAATATACAGTATATGTACTTACAACTTCATACAGTGAACTTAATTGTTGAATATCAACCTTCATGCATGGAAGCGTTTTTATGTTATTATAAAGTATACTTTAATAATTGTGATAAAGGAGAATTACATGGTGTTAAGGAATTATGTTAATGTAATGGGCTTTATGAATTCACAAATTAGCTGAGCAATGAGAGTGATTGGAATTAGATAGTCAAATCCCTTGAGGGGAGTAGGGGATTGATCTGTAAAAGATTATTTCTAAGAGTGAGAATAGCATGTGCATGCCCCTGTAGCATGAGGGAACATAGTTAAGTACGAGGATTGTCAGAAGTATATCTATGGTAATGATCCTGAAGGTGAACAAGGAGTGATTTGAGGCTACTAACAAGGGTAAGGCCAAACATGTAACAGTCAACATATTATAGCAGGCTGTCCGGCGAGCCGGCCCTCCGCCCGCGCCGCGGGGTGGGCAAGCGCCCCGCAGGGGTCTCGGGCTCCCAGCCCACTGCCCGGCCTCCCTGCCACATGCTATGCGTCATCCGGGGACACCCCTCGCCGAGAGAGACCCTCAATCACAAGTCACCCGCCCTCCCCACCCTCCTCGCCGTGCCTTGCAACCCCGCCCCCGAACCGCCCTCCCGATCCCCGTGCAGTACCCCCCGTCCATCGCCGGGAAGAACGGCAGTAACTCCAGCAGCCGTGGCGGCTCTTTGAGTCCAAGGGGCGAGCGAGGCAGCCATTGGCGGAGGCCGCTGCCTCTGGCTGTCAATCCCGCGGCCCGGCCCCGCCCCACCGGCGGAGCGTGGCAGGACGTAGGGCCGCGGGGACTGTCGGGACGGTTCCAAGATGGCCGCGCGCTTGGGGTCCGCAACTGCTGGCGGCCCCGAGCCCCGTTCACTGCCACCGCTGCTGACCGGAGCCGCCGGTCGGCCCGGCGACTCCGGGGGCTGTCCCCGCGTGGCGGGAGGCCGCCATGGTGAACCTGGAAAAGCTGGCGAAGGCCTTCGAGTGCCTCAAGTCCTTCCAGCAGCCACCGCCGCCTCAGCCCCCTAAGCCGGCACCACAGCCTCAACCGCCACTGCCGAACGCCCAGCCCCCTCACCCGGCACCGCAGCCGCCGCCGCTTCAGCCGGTACCGCCGCCGATGCCGCCTCAGCCCCTTCAGCCGGCACCGCACCCTCTACCGCCACCGCCGCCCTCCCAGCTATGGGTCAGGAGCCGCTGCACAGACGGTGAATCCCTGCGGGCCCCTCCCCAGCGCTGCGCTGGTCTCCGTCCCTCCCTCGGCCTCCCACGAAGGCCCCGAAGCGGTCCGGGCCCCACGCCTCTGCTTTCCCGGCTGCGAAACTCGGGAAGGAACGGGTCTGTGTTGTGATCCGAGGCCGCGCGTCCTGTTTGACTTCCTCTGAGCCACTCCCCACCCCTCTCCTCCTCTGGGCCAGGTGTAACATTTTGTCTTCCCTTTTCAACTGACGGTTTAAAACAGTGTTTCAGATAACTGTCAAAACACTGTATATGCAAAATACTAGGTTAACTTAAGGGAAGGAGTAGGAGAGAAGGGGGAAAGGAGCGAAGTTCACCGGTCACTTCTGTGGGGGTGGGTTAGGTGGTCACAGTGGTGAACGCTTAACTGCTACATGGCCCCGTGCGCTTACCATCATAGTCATTACTGTTACTAACCCCGGACAGCCCTGGTATTAAGGAGGCATGACCACAGAACATGTGCTCATTGAGCTTAATTTTACACAAACAGTAAGATTTCCACGGAATCAAGACAGGCAGTAAACGCCAGCTGCAGAGGACAGCTTGTGCAGGGCTGGGAAATAGCATGGCATGATCAGAACTTTAGTTTGACTGGCTTGAAATGTAGAGGGAAAGGGAAACTTCACACTGATGAATCAGAGAGGAGATAGCTGTTTTTTATTAAACTAAAATGGTTGAATGAGCCTTGTTGATTAATGATTTGCCTTAGCAATTTGAATTTGGATTCTGCAAGTATTTTACAAGTTCTGTAAGAAGCTTGTTTTAAAATTTCAGAACTCTTGAGGTATTAGAAGTTCAGTTTTATTTTATAAGAATTTTTAAAAAGTGTTTATTTAACTCAATTAGAACAGAGTTCCTTTAACATAGGAGACTTTATTATCTCATGTATTAATACCCTCTAGAGGTACACAATGAAAAATGTGATTTATAAACAGATACATACAGACACAAGGAAAACAGAGCATGTAGCTTCAGTAACAGTTTAAGAGAAAAGTCAGAAACAGAAATTTTCCCTGGTCAAAATATCAAAAAAAGCACCTGGGGCTTATATCTCTTAATTGATTTGAGCTCTAAATGGACAAATACACATTTTAAAAAAAATTGCTAAGAACAAGATTCTTTTTCATGTTGAATAATAATTTTGGAGTTTAAATAAATACCAACAATAGAGCTATGAGGGAGGAAAAATATAAAATACTGATTTGTTTTTTATTTCACCGTAAGGTGCATTCTTAAATACATAGGAGAGAACTGTCATGATTTGCGCAACTCGCTTGCAAATAGTTCAACAGTATTAACAATGATTGAATTTAGGTGGTGGGCATATGGGAATTTATCATCCTATTAAACAGTTTTCTGTACTTCTGAGACTTATAATAAAACATTGGAAGGAACCTGTTAGACATAATGCTCTATGTGAAGTAATTTGTTCCCTTTGTGAAATTCTAGGAAGGTTAAAATGCATGTTCATAACATCAAGAAAATCACAAGCATTTACGATGTAATCAGAAGTACCTGAGGACCTGTGAAACTTGGTGAGTTGGTGAATTTTTTAAAATGTCTTAAAACATTTTGTTTTTACAAAGATTACAGGAGTAAGAGAAGATAAATCTTAATCAACTCTTAATATTTTTTTCCTGGTTGATGTGATATAATTAAATGTGGGGAAAAAAAGATAAATTTTAAAAGGAGATACTACCTTGATGGTTTTCTATGGAGGAAACTCAAGCAGGAGGAAGTTTAATTTAAAAACATTTATTACTGCTCTTTATAATACATTCTAAGTTGTCATTCTTTTGAATGCCTTCCTTTCCAGACAGATGTGTTATTCTGGGTGATCATCAGGACCTCTGGGTATTTGGAGGTATTGACCTAACCAGTGGAACTGCTGATTTATAAGAAGTTGTCCAGAATTTTGGAAAACTGATTAGTAGAGGTAAATAATGTTTCCTTGGCAAGTGATGACAGAAAGTGACTTCAGTGAATTTTCCTTTGTTTTTAGGCAGATGTACCTAACCATGTATGTTAACAATGATTACAAGCTGGAGACTGAGAAGAACTGCCATTTTTGCCAGCTGGGATGCAGAAAAATTTGGACTTCTGGGTTCCACAAATGGGCTGAGGTAACTAAGACAGTAAACATATCTTCTTGGTCAACATGTATCTCAGGGTAATCACAGATGTGTTCCATTACCTGATACTGTTTTAATTTGGATAAAAACAAGAAAATTTAAGAAATAGAGTTTGGTTTTGCTTTTACATCAGTTTGGCAAAACAGAACAACCTCTTAATTACTAAGCACAAACCAACTTTTTCATTATTTTTAAAATATTTTAGTTTCTATTTATATTTGTTTTGTGATAAGTAAGTAAAATCTGTAAGCTCAGAAAATAGTCAAACCTAGGAAGCTGCTTCTGACAAGTGAATTAGCCTATTGAAAATCTGATTTAGATCTTTGGCATTAATTTTCAAGTTTTTACAGTTTCCTCGGATTTCTTCTATCCAGGAAAACAACATGCTCTTTTTAGATGACTATACTCTGATTATAGTCTCTCCTTTATGGATTCCATACTAAATTGTAACCATAGGTATATTTTACCATTTACAAAAGTGTCTGGTTGGGAAGTATAGTACAATGATTTTGTAAATTGAATTACTCTAAAATTTCAAGGATTTATTTTTAATTCAATTATGATTAATTTTCATTTGTCACTGACTCTTAATGCTTTATTTTAAAGTGTCTCTCATAGACCCCCTTCTTTCATCTTCTTCCCTTAGGCTCTCTGTCCAGTAACTCTAAGTTCTTACATGTTCAAGGTAGGCTTGTGTATTTTTTTAAAGGCAGGTGCACCAAAAAGCACTTTCCTGTGACTATCCTCTGTTTTGTTCATCATTTATGAGTCCAAATTTTATAGAATTGATTTAAAGAATGTCATATCTTTCTTATTATTGTGAATGGTTTTTAAAATGCTTTCCTTCTGACTCATTTCTGCATACTTTAAAGTAATAATATGAATCAAATAAGTATGGGAATAAAATCACAGTTACTTGTATCACATTTGATTCCACTTATATGGCAAAGTCTTATTATTATGTTGGTGTTATGAACATGCATTTCATAATACACTTATTTAGATGAATCAGAGCTTATTCATTAAGGCCATTTACTTTTAGAAATATGTAGTTTCTTGTGAATACATGTATATAGAAATACATGTGTCTTTTTATAATTTAAGCAGCTTAAAATACAGATAAAATAAATCCAAGATACAAGATAATATGCCTTGCATTAATTTAAATTCATGTGAGTTAAAAGACAATTTGAATATTGTTTCCCATTTTCTACTAGCTTCTTGATCATATTCGGCAGCACATTTATATTTACATATAGTTAAGGAATCTTTTTTATTTCTACTGTAGCTCTGTCATAATGGAAACTCTGCAGCAGAATCAGCTGTTATCTATCCCATGTGGTCAAGTGCAGAGGTGAGAATTCTCATTTGTGGGATGACCACTCACAGCTTTAAATGTTTTTACTGTAACTGCTTTTATAAGGTAGCAAGCTAGAGAGAGAGAGAGAAACAGAGAGAAGAAAAGAGTTCTCTCTGCATATTCCCATGTGTGTGATGGCATTAGTCTTCTTCTGCTGTATTTTTCTAGAATGTGTGTGCGTGTGTGCATGTATGTGTGAGAAATGTCTTGTCTTTGTCCTAATAGCCACTCTTCTCTCCCTCTAGTTTTTTCTCTATCCTCCCCTCCTATATTTTTCTTTTTCATCAATATCTTCTCTTTCAAAAAATTCTTGATAAATCAAATTTCCAACTTCCTCACTTTTAATATGGTAAAGTTACTTGGATCCCCAACATCAAGGGATCTCATACTTTAATGTCCGTAAGGATTGCCAGGGACACCTTTCAAAAATACAGATTTCCAGGCCTTACTTTGAGCAGTCCTCTTCCAGTAGATCCAGGGTGAGGCTGAGCATCTCCGAGCCTTCCCCCTTCATATTATGGTGCAGGGGATCAGGGGCAGTTTTCCTCTGGGTATCCCTGCTTTTGCTATGAACAGTGGTTACAGCATCACTAATATTTTTCTTTCTTGTTTTAATTGCATTAATATTATCAACCAGTTAATAGCATTTTCTTAAAATTATGGTCAAAAGCATAGGTGTTTGATTTATAATGGTATCTGCAAACCACTCTTTTACTGAATTAATTTGTTTTGCTTGTATTTCCAAAATTGTAAACGCTGTGAGTTAAATGACTGCTTTGCTTCAACTACAGGAGAATGTGAAAACACTCCAGGAGAGAGAGGTTGCATATATCAATGCAGACTCATACACAGAAGGTAAATTTTATTTCAGATTGTCATTAAATAGTATACCAGTATTTAAGTCTATCAACTCCAACTCATAAACTAGGATTATCCTCTTTCTATGAGATGCCTCAATAATACCTCCATTTCTCCATTTTACCAGAGAGAACATTATTATGATTCAAATGAATCAATATGATTCATAACTAAGCTATTGATCCTAATTTCTTTAGTCTATTTACCATTTGCGTATCTTGGATTACTACTTAAAACTTTAGTACTTTTGACATTCTTCCTGTGGAGCTATTTTTAAAAGTTGGGCTAAAATATTTCATACAGAAATAGTTCCTGTATGTATTGGAACAACTCAAATAAGCACCCACTACAGACTTCCTTTTGACCCTGACATGTGGCATGTGCATCTGTAGGCTTTCATCGTATTATGGTTATTTCTAGGTAAGTGTCACAGGACACATGTTAGTTACTGACATGCTCTAGTCTAAAGTCTTGATATTGAATTGAATGAATGAATAAAAACATGAACATTATGGCCTTACCACTTCCTTTGCCAAAGACCCCTAGGTACTGCTGCCGTAATGAGCAATGACCCTTACTGTTACTGCAGGAGCTGCAGCCTTAGCAGCAGAGTCTGCCTCTGCAGTCTCCTATCCTGAGTGTGTGCTGCAGCCTCTCTGGCTCCTGAAGAGTTATTTCCACCTTGTGTTTTAGTTTTAGCCAGACTGTCTGTCTGTCTGTCTATTTATCTCCCTACCTATCTATCTATTCTAAAATTTTATTTATTTCTTTTTACTGAAGTACATCTGATTTGTAATATTAGTTTCAGGTGTACAGCAAAGTTACTCAGTTATATACATATACATATACATATACATATACATATACATATACATATACATATACATATACATATACATGTTTTTAGATTCTTTTCCATTATAGGTTATTATAAGATACTGAATATAATTCCCTGTGCTATACAGTAGGTCCTTGTTGGTTATCTGTTTCATATATAATAGTGTATATCTGTTAATCCTGAACTCCTAACATATCTCTTCCCTTCCCCCTTTCCCCTTGGGTAACCATAGTTTCTTTTCTATGTCATGAGTCTATTTCTGGTTTGTAAATAAGTTCATTTGTATCATTTTTTTTGTTTGTTTACATTCCACATATAAGTGAAGGAATGTGATATTTGCCTTTCTCTGTCTGACATACTTCACTGAATATGATAATCTGTAGGGTCCACCCTATTTTTAATTCTCCAGGAATGATGCCTTCAATTTGAAATCTGTTATATATTGTTTATAATTAGAAAATAAAGTTAGAATTAAATACAGGTTTGTAGTCCATTTGGAGGTATTAAGATTCTCTTTTATTTATTTTGCAGGAATTATACTCTCAGAGTTGACTGTACACCCCTTCTTTTCCAGTTGGTATATAAACTGACAAAAGAGGTATGTAAGTAGATCTTTCGTAATGATTTCTGATGAGTAGATAAATCAATATCTTTTGTTTTCTAAATTACTAATATTTAAACTGGTGACAGACAGCTGATTTGTATAAACAAGAAATCAGAACGAGTTTTAATACACTACTTATGTGACATAACTATGAGAACAGTAGTGCTAGTCTCTGTTCTAATAATAGTTCCTAATAATTGTATACATTTGTTAAAATGTGCAGGGTCTATTGTTTCATGCGGCAGAGTCTCTTTGATATAACAGAAAGAATACTGACCTGGGTTGGGGAAGCCTTGGCTGTGAAGATTGCCTTGGCTATTCATTCATTTATTCATTCATTCAGGAAGTATTTATTGTGTGGTTACTATGTATCAGGTCCTATGAAAGGAACTCTAGCAGCAACAGTGATAAAAGGACAAGGTTACTGAATCCAAATACTTTGTAATCTAGAGAGGCCACAGACCTGTAAATGAGGACTCATACTTCACTTGAATATTGGATGCTATATACAGTGGAGGACAGTTGCAGAAGAGAGAAGTTAAAATCCTGGGGTAGCTGGTGAGGTTGGAAAGCATTAGAAGGTGTTTAGAGAAGGATTAGTGGTTAGGCTGTAAAATGGAAGGATGTGAAAGTGGGGAGAATGTTTCTCCTCAGAGGACACAGGACCTAATAAAGATGTGGATGTGTGAAAAACATTTCCTGACCTCTGGGTAATGCAATATAACCTAAATGTAAGGTGTTGGTGAAAAAGCTGGTAAGAAACGGGGCCTGACACATAGGCCTAAATGTTCATAAATCTGGTGATGGTGAAATTAAAGAATCTTTAACAAGGTTGTACATTATCATTTTTATTCGTTAGAAAAATTACTCTGTATCAGTGCAGTGAATAGGTTAAGCTGTAGTAAGTCTAAAAGCAAAATGGAAATAATTCCACATACTTATTTAGCACACAGGAATTTATAAATACTAGTTATTGATGTAAAAAGTACTCTGAAAATGCTACTGCACTCTGAATCTCTAAAAATTATGTGATCTACTCATTGAGTATATGTGTGCTTCATTTAAATAACCCCCCATTATAGAATTTAACTGTAGAAATGTTTCTTTCAAGTAGGTATCACTTAGATGACAGTGGGAAGTAGATGTCACATCTCTGTGGTCCTGTTTCCAAATCGCCCTTCATCTTGCCCTGTCCTTTTCACTGTTAGTGTCTTTAACATCTCATCCTTCCAAGTGAGCATCCTCCCATGCCCATCACAACTCCCACCATACTGGGAAGCTTAGGTCCTTGATCCTTTTATTGAAATGTCCCATAAAAACATCTAAAAGCACGCTGAAAAGACAGCCCTTGTTGGGGAATCCTTCTCAGGAGATACATTTACTCTCTGTCCTACAGAGGAGGCTCCTGCCTTTATAGGAGGGGTAGTAAGAATTTTAGGGCCAAGAAGGAGAAGCTTAGGTCTATCCCCTTTGTACATTTATTTAATAAGTATTAAGTGTGTAAGTGGTTACCATAGTGACAGGATAAATCAAACATAGTTTCTATTAGTGTGTTACCTGTGTAGCCAGGAGAGACTATGATCAAGAATTTTCAAACCCAAGATAAGAGATTAAAATCACCAACGCGAATACAGATAAAAGTTTGGGAAGCAAAAAAATAAGTATCTTAGTTTATTATTTTACATGTTGGAATTAAACAGCCTGCTTAATGGGAAATTGCAAAATTTTTTCCCATTTTAAAGCCTCTTTTATGTTAATTTGAATTTAATTTTCATGCCACTTTAGATACAATATATTTGTCTTTCAGAGTTTTTGTTTTAGGTAGATTTTAACAGTTTAACTGGGAAATTAAAATGTATATTTAGAAGTTACATTATCAGGATGAACTAATTAATTGTCCAGAAGAGAAGAGTGAGATTTTATAATCTTGTTTGATTTGATTGTCAGTGGAAGAATCAGACATCATTCATCTGGAGAAATGCTATTGGTTGCTGAGGGCTCAATCCCAAACTGGATGATTTGATTTAGAGACATTTGGCCCATTGGCTTCACCACCAATTCGTCCATCTCTGAGTGAAGGTGGGAATCCTTCTATTTTCTACAAATGTTCTTTGCTAAACATGTGAGCCTTGTTCCACCTTTGGAGCCTTGTGTAAGTCGGTTTACCTTTCTGCACTTGAATATTCTCATATATAAAATCAGTTTGACCAAGACAATCATTATGAAAGTGTGCTTCAGTGCGGTGCCTCAGCATCTGGTGCAGGGTCAGGGTGGTGGACACTGAATAGGCAAAGCTCTAGCTTCCACACATGACCCCACCTCTTCCTCAACTGAGGAGTGTCTATTGTATTTCTCTTATATAGAAGAAGGTTCCACTGCTGTATCCTTCCCCCACCCTTAAAAAATTAAGAAACCACTAGACCATCTTTAAGGTCCCCACTTAGCTCTAAACTTTTCACTACTATATATATATATATATATATATATATATATTTATTTTAAATGAGGTTTACAAGGAGCAGTTGTGGGTGATAATCCCAAAAACTGTATTTGAAATCTGAAAGCTTGGGTTTTTCTTCTGATTCAGACCTTTTTAAAAAAATTTCTTACTTTTAGCAAGTCATTTAACTACTTCTTAGCTCCAATTTTCTGCTCTTTGAGGGCACAGAATTAGATTCTTGAAATAGACAGTCTGTATTCTTCAGGTTTCTAGTGTGTTTTAGAAATATTTATTTGTTAGGGTAGCTAGAACAGACAGGGTTTCCACTTCAGTGCAGTTATGTTTTTACCTTTTTATAATTAGAGATTGAGAAATCATTTCATTTGAAAATAAAATGATTCCTTTTATTTTTTATGAAAAGTTTAAAAACCACAGGATTAGATTATAAATTGTCCTTTATTTCTGAAATTTAATATATTTAGTTGTACAGATTAAGTGGTACAATGAAGACTGCAGTACAGAATTTCTGTCTCTTATAATATAGTGTGTTAGTTTTCTTTGCTTCATGAAGGAGCCGTATGAAGCTCATTAATAACAACACAGTATATCTTTGATAGAGTTCAACTTTTCTTCTTCCTTTTTCCTTTTTCTTCTTAGTCTTTCCAAATTAGGATAATTGTGGTCTCTGACTTTTTTCCAGTTAAATTTTTAAAATACATTTTTATTTTTTACATTCTACAATCACTTTTGACTTTTGGAATTAATATAAGATAGAGATAGGTATGCAGACAAAACCAAACACTAAATGATAGTATTTTCTTCTAGGAAGTTAAATTTTGGTTATAATTATGCCAGGGGAAAAAAAATAAACTTCCTAAGACAGTGGAAACTACTGATAACTTTTAAAAACTAAATCAGTTTATGCGAGTCATGCCTCCTTTCATAAGCATGTCATTATTAACAGGAAGTTTGTTGGCTGTGATTTATTCTGTCTGTGTTCCTATTTTACAGGTTTATTTAATGCTTTTGGTGGAAATCATGACAGCCACATAGATTTTAAGGAGATATCCTGTGGGCTATCAGCTTGTTGCAGAGGACCTCTGGCTGAAAGACAGAAATGTAAGTGTGTTAAACATCACAAAATTTGGAAGCTATACAGAGAAAAACATAGCATCCATTCATGTAAAAAATCATCTGATTAAGGCTTGAATTTTCATCCCTTTGGCAAATAGCAATCTCTTGCTGAGGTTTTACTGAGGTCAGTGTAAAGGTTCAATCATCTATTCTTTTTTACTGTGGAGTAATTTAAGATCTTTGTTATTAATAATGGTTGATTTTCCAGATAAATGTACAATTCATGATAAATGAACTACATCAATCATGATGTGTTTAAAAATGTTAAGCATATAGAAAATATTTTCTGGTAGTCTATATAGAAAATTTGTCTTGCTTAACTTGAATTCCAACTTATTTTCTATCACTGTGTATATTGATATTTTATTAGCAAAATTAAATTTATGATAAAACAATTTTATTAAATACTAAATTTATCTTTTAAACCTATCTAAAATATTATGGCATAATTTATAAGCATATTACATACCTAAATCTTAACCATATTTGTTTAGGAAAATGCAGCAGTTTACATTTAATTGGAACATAATTCTTACATATTCACTAGGGTAATTATCTCTGCATCTTTCTAAAATACAGCTTTACAAATACTGCATATTTTGGGTATGATACTTAATAGTTCAATATTCTTTAGTAATGTTGTACTGTGATGCACTTAGTTAATTTAATAGCATAAATATTACATGGGTGTGTGAAGTAGATAATTATTTAATCTTAAAAATTTAGATTTCTTTTATCTTCCCTGATAGTATAACATTACTCTAACCTGGCTTTGTGATAGATTATTTGTTCACATTAAAGTTCTGGTATTAAAGAGGCTGAAGTCTTTGTTTCTCAATTGAGGTTAATTGTTGTCTTAAATTTTTTTTAAATTTATTTTTTTGCCAGTGGACTAGTGGAAGTTAACCAACTAGACTAACTAGCAATTTTGCTGATATTGATGTTAATTAGCAAAGTGCTGATATTTTGGATTTTTAGCTTGTTGTATATAAACTTCATTGAAGATTTGAAATTGTTCTTAGGCAAAAATATTGGGTGCACATTAATTACATTGGAGAGGCAAAATCGTTATACAGTCATCTCTCATTATCTGCTGAGGATTGGTTCTGAGACCCCCTCAGATACCAAATCCATGGATGCTCATGTCCTTATGTAAAATGGCATAGTATTTGCATATAATCTATGCACATCCTCTTGTATACTTTAAATCATCTCTAGGTTACTTGTAATACCTAATACAATGTAATTATTTGTAAGTACAATGTAAATGATATGTGAATAGTTGTCAGTGCATAGCAAATTCAAGTTTTGCTTTTGAGAACTTTCTGGGAAAATTTATATATATATATATATTTTGATCTATTGTTTATACCTGTGAATGCAGAACCAATGGATACGGGGAGCTGATTGTAGCAGCTTTTTGTTGATTCTTAATGTAGATGGAATATTTTCAGCATTGTAAGAATCAACCCTGAAGTGATCAGTTATAAATATTAGAAATTAATTTAAAAGCTTGAATTACCTTCTCAAAATCTGTGAGATATTCTATAGTAACTTGGCCCTTCTTTTTCAGTTTGCAAGAAATTTAACTTTAGGTTTAGGTGAAGGATAGAGTTCTCACAGCTGGCTAATGATATAAGGAGAGAGACTTGTGAAGTGTACAGGAATTCCTACAAGTTCAAAGGAATGTAATGACACAATCTCCCCCAAATAAGAACTTAATCCAGAATGTAGTTGTTTGAGGAACTAAGTAATTTCACTAGGGCAGCTTGTAATAAAATGTATTATACTTCAGAATATAAAAGTAATTTTCCTCCATAAGAGTTTCTTTTCTTTAGTTTGCTTCAAGGTATTTGATGTTGACGGTGATGGAGTTCTTTCTAGGGTTGAACTGAGAGACACGTGGTTGCACAGAGGTCTGGAAGGACAACTGCACCGATGATACCCTGGTAAAGTCTGATTGTATACATCTTCTTGCATGTAAACTTCCAACAGGAACATAGAGTGAAGAATTTTTTAAAAGAGGTTGAGAAAAAGATTTCTTACTACTTCTAGGTTCTATACTATGCTACTCAAAATATTCATAGCCAAAGATGCAAAATTGGGAAGAGAATTTGCCTTAGAAAATTTAATAAACTGAATGTATTATGTAAAAAAAAAAATGAAACCACTGGAAAATTGTCATAAATTTTTAAGGTAAACGAGCAATCTATTTCTGGAATTAAAAAAAAAAAAACTTGACTGAAAAAATATTTTATACTTCAGCTACTGGCTAATAAAAATGATACCTTCTCTTTCCTAACTACTGATTTGGGTTTCTGGTTTTAAAGGAATTACTTGTGGATCTATCCAACATTGTAGAAGACACATAGAATGCACATGACACCACAAAGGTGAGTCTAGCAGAGACTAATTTATTCTTTTCTAAAAATACATTATATTCTGAATTGGTATACATACCTTACATATACATACTTGAATCTCTTCTGCATCATCCCTGCTAAATGCTTATTTGGACCTGTGGTTACAATAACTCTAAGTTGTCCCTAAGGAAAGCCCATTCGACCTTTAAACAACTCCATTAAGTGTTATTTACATAAAAACATTATATTTTATAAGCTAGGCATTTTGTAAAAATTAAGTAGAGACAACCCTTGCCATCTGTAGTTTATAATCTTTACTTCTCCCAGTTTAATACATTATGGTAAGACAAAACTTATATTGAGCAAAAGAAGCCACAGAATAAAAGAACACATTGTACAATTTAATTTATATGAAGTTCTAGAACAGAGACAGAACTAATGTTAATAAGTGTTACAATAGTGATTTTGGAGATGGGTGACTTAACTGAGAAGGACCATAGGATATCTGGGATGATGGAAATTATTTTTTATCTCAATCTGGGTGGTGTATATAGTTTTTAAAATTTTTTTTCAATAATATTGGTGAGGGTCTGTCCTAAGTTCTTTAATAGCAGCCAGAATAAGTGTATAATAGCAGAAACAAGCATGTACTTTACAAAGAATAAAGCCTTGAATTTTTTTAGTTTCACAACATTTATTAAAAATATTATAATAGGTTTGCCTTAATGTCTATGTATCCCTGTGAAACTGAAGATAATCCATATATGTGAGACACATATGAGTTAATTTGACCCTTTCTATTCAAATGTTGACATGTACCAAGTTGCAGATGGTAGGACGTAGACCATAGTGGCCTTACACAGGCTTAGAAAAATAAGTAACATTTTTTTCAATCACAAATCCAGAAGAAATCATCATAGTCTTATTAACTGACACTCAATAGAAATAAATAATAGAAATGAATTTTTCAGGGCTTGATCTTTGTTTGGCAATTGAGATAACCGTCTTCATTTACTTTTCTGCCCAAAACTAAGGTAGCCATTTCTATTTGGTATATATGAAAACAGAAACACAGGAAAGTTTCTACTAGGAAATACCTTATGTAGAGATACAATTTCCATCGCCTTTCTTCTGGGTGTTTGATAAGTATGAAGGTTATCATTGCTGTCTATTTTTATATAAGACCGAGTTTCTTCTTATGGCTGTACTTTTGAACATTAAAGAAAAGATCATTTAGCTACTCCATCTCCATGTAACCATAATAATGAAATGGTAAAAATTTAGAATAGAATTTGGACCTTTCAACCAAACCTATTACCCATATTCACTGGTGACTAGACGGTGACAATATTACCCATTATTTTGTACCATTACGTTGGTGTTAATATACTTCAATGGAAGTTGCATCATGAAAGCCAATAATTACCATCACAGTGCTTTAAAATCTTTCCTTATAATAAATGGTAATATATATTGAATGAATACATGAATATCATTAATAATAAATATTATTATATATCATTAAATAATAAATCATTAGATAATAAAAATATAATTAAGTAATAAAAGCTAAGAACATTATTATTCATCTAGGATTGTTAAGGTGATTGTTCAAAACATGAAGTAAGAAGCATTTGGTTATATTTTTGCCTTCCAAGAAATATTGTCTGCTGTATATAAATGTAATTTTTGGTACACTTTGACACCAAAAAAAAAATACTGCTTTACTCAACTTGTGAATGTAATGTTAAATTTTATTTTGAGGAAATGTTAATATAGATACTCATTTATTATATATATTTAGTTTTTTTAAATCTCTTAAGAAGTCTAATAATATTGCCAGATGTTTTAAAGATCTTAGAAAATTGTTAGGGTCAAAGGGCATAATCCAAAGAGTTTGGAAAAATGCTTTCAAAGTTAGTAAATAGTCCTTTTTCTCTACCCAGAACCTTTTGTGGGTTCTGTTAGTAAACTTCACCTTGAGCCAGAAGATACTGAGAGTTATTTCCCAGGTCTTACTTGAGGAAGATTTTTGGTGATAAATTGCCCACGTTATGACTGACTACATCAGAGTTTGGTTACTTTTGAACTTACTCTTGCTGGCCTACTTTCAGATGAATACATAGCATCTACATTAAATCATTAGTTTTCTTTCAGACAAATGACCATTGCAAGTTTAATAAAACAAATTTAATTCAAATAATATAAGAAAATGAAGATTTAAGATATTCTTAAATATTGTTTCTCTTTCAGAATGGCCATCTTAACTCTAGAAGAATATCAGATCTGAACTGTGAAAAATGTTCTTGCCAATGAGTTTTTGAATCTACTTTTCCAGGTATGTTTAAGGTAAATAACAGAGACCGAGGGCAGTGGTACCAGTAGTTCTACATCTTTTCCATTATGTAGTAGTTAGACAACTAGACTACAAAACCATATATTGTCAAAAGAACTGCATTAACCTGTACACCACCTGCAGATGGTAAGTTAGAGCGTGCCTGCTTCTCAGAGTCACAATGTGCATGATAGGAAAGTAGAGTATAGCTGATAATGTCTATCTTAATTACTCTTGATAGAGCAGATTGTAGACACATAAAAAAGAATTTAAAATGAAAAAGCCATTATAATTTGCTATTTTTCTTTACTTTTTTTTAAGACCCTCCCTAACAAGTAAGGCAGTGTGGACAGAGACATAGATCATAAGTTGGCAGCTGTAAATTTTTCACAAAGTATACCATCTTTCCAGTTAGGAGGTTATTTTAGATGCAGAGCTGTTTCTTAATTTTCTTTCTTTCTTTCTTTCTTTCTTTCTTTCTTTTTTGTAATTTAATTCTTTAGAAGGTCCAATAAAGATTGAAGGAGAAAGGAGGAAAGAAAAGCTGTCAGGGGTGAACATGAAATCATAAAACTTGCCAGATTTTAAGTATTTTCCCAGTTAAAGTAGTTCTCTTTGCTCCAATTTAAAGAAACAACTTATAGTTTCCCATTTTTCATAATTCTTCAAAAATATATGTTGATTTAATAGTATTTTACAGGGGGGAGGGCTGTGAGTAGGGACAGACTGGAAGTTCAAGATTTGTAAATACTGACAGGTATATATAGAATAGATAAACAAGCTTATACTGCATAGCACAGGGAAATATATTCAAGAATTTGTAGTAGCTCATGGTGAAAAAATATGAAAACAAATATACGTATATTCATAAAGGACTGAAAAATTGTGCTGTACACCAGAAATTGACACAACATTGTAAATGGACTATAACTCAGTTAAAAAATAAAAGATAAAACTGTTAGAACACTATAAAAAAAGTAGTATTTTACATTTTTCTTATTTTATTCTCCTTTTCTTATAAAAGCACCCCTATGAAGATCAATAAGGCTTGATATCTTCATATCTATCATGATCCTCCATTGTGAATACAGAGTAACCTGCCTGTGGCACAGCTATGTTAGAATAAATGAAAATTGAACTCTTCCTGACAGCTAATAACTAATGTATATTTAAAGCATATGAAATCTGATAAGCCTGTGATGCCCATTTAAATCAATCAGTTGCTCCACTGTCAGTTATCTGTCAGGATCTAAGTTGATGTCTTTATAGAATATAAATACATGTAAAAATAATATAAACCTACTATAAACAGGAATGACTTGCTTAGTAATATGAAAATTGAGCAGCTATTTTTATCTCATTTAAAACGATGCCCTCAATTACTTTGTTATCATTAATTATATAGATATTTTGACCACTTAAGTTTGTGTCTGAGTCATCTGGCAGCTCTTACATAGCAAAGCATTTTGAACTTTTATATTGCCTTTCCTATTTTCTCATGCTTATCAGGGACTTGCATAGGCACTATTTTTTCTATGACTCTATAAACAGATTTATGCCTGAAATTTTCTTTTGTGTCTCAGGGTTTCTAGCATTATATTACTGACAGATTTCTTGTTGGTTACCAATCTCATTTGTTTCTTTGTATATATACTCCTTTCAGTCCTTTCAAATATATATATATATATATGTAGTCAGTTTACAATGTTGTGTCAATTTCTGGTGTGCAGCACAATGCTTCAGTCATACATGAACATACATATATTCATTTTCATACTCTTTTTCACCATAAGTTACTACAAAACAGTATTGGATATAGTTCCCTGTGCTATACAGTATGAACTTGTTTATGACTTGGGAGTTTGAGATTTGGAGGTACTAAATATTAACATTGCATTTTATGATGCTCACTTTATCCCATATTCAGACATGCTTTTAAAACTTTATGTTCACTTAATATATAAGTAAGCAGACTTACTCTAAATTGTTTTATTTTCTGTCTGTTTCTAAAATAGAATTAGCTAATAAATTCAGTGATAAAAGCTTGAATTATTCTTTTATTTTATTTGCCAAGATCCCACTCCTGGCTGACCATTTTGGGTATTTAAGTATAAAGTAAGTAAATGTCAGTAGAATTAGGAAACCATTCCTGTGGTAATATTATTTTCAGTCCTTTCAAATAAACTCAGTGCCCAATATATTGCAGAGGAAGCATTCTAAACATGATCAGGATCTTCTGTCTTGTACGTTTGTCAGAAAGCGTGAAATGTTAAACAGTTTGATAAACAGAACAGTTCACCACACTGACCCCTACCTATATCCATGTTCTAATCCTGAAATCTGTGAATATGTTATTTTACATGGCAAAGGGGATTTTGCAGATGTATCAGGTTAAGAACTCTGAGACAGGGAGATTAGCCTGGATTATCTACATGGGCCTAGTCTAACAACAGGAGTCCTTAAAAACTGAAAATCTTTCCCAGATGTGGTCAGAAAGATATGACTTTGGAAGAAGGATTAGAAAGCTGTAAAGCTGTTAGCTTTGAAGATAGAGGAAGGGCCATGGGTAAAGAAATGTGGGTGAACACTAGAAGCCGGAAAAGACAAGGAAATATATTCTTCCTTTGACTTACAGAAGGGCATACAGCCCTACTGACATCTTGATTTTTAGCCAAGTGATACCTGTTCCTCACTTGACCTACAGAACCATAAAATAATAAGTTTGTGTTGCTTTAAGCTGCAAAATTTGTGATAATTTGTTACAGCAGTGATAAAAATAAATATAGGGGAGGTAATCCAAATTTATGGATTGGAGGGCTCAACATTTTAAAGATGTCAGTTCCCCTTCAACTGATTCAAAGATTTATATGTGCACATCAAAATCCCCAAAACTTAATTGTTGTTACTGTTTATTTGTAGAAATTGACAAGCTGATTCTAAATACATAGAGAAGCTTGAAGAGCCAACAATAGCCAAGATGATATTAAAGAACAATGTTAAAGAACTTATTATAAAACAATATTAACTCTATGTGATAACTACCTAAAGTTAGACATATAGACCAATGGAACAGTATTGAATTAAACCCTGTACCATACATGAACAGTAATTTTAGATAGATTATAAATCTAATAAATTTGAAACAAAAAGCAAAGCATCTGGGGGAGAGTAAAGCTCAGGTGGAATGTGTGCTTAGCATGCATAAGGTCTTGGGTTCAACTCCCAGTATCTCCATTAAAATAAATAACCTAATCCCCCACCAAAATAAAGCATCTAGGAAATAGTGTAGGAGATATTTTAATGACTTTGAAGTGGCAAAGAGTTCTTAAACAGGAGACAGCACTAAACATAAAAGAAGAGTTTTAAGTTAGACTTCAGTAAAATTAAGAATTATTTTTATCAAGAGATACCATTAAGAAAGTGAAAAGCCACACGGTGGGAAAATATATTTGCTATACCTATATCCAACAAAAGACTTGTATCTAGGGCATATAGAGAACAAAAACCAGTGGAGAAAAAGGCAAAACCTCAATATTAAAATGTGCAAAAAAGTTGAACAAGTGCTTCACACACAAAAAGAAAAATCCAAATAAGCTATGAAAAGTGGCTGACCTCTTTAGTAATAATAAAAATACGTACTAAAACCACACTTGGAACACCATTAGACATCCACTAGAATAGTTAGTTGTTAAGTGATATGAAGCATTGGTGAGGGTAACATGCAATGGGGACTCTTACACATGGCCAGTGGGAATATAAATTCTTTCAAATACTTTGAAAGTAGGCTTTTTGAATGAAAGTTATATATGTATATGTGTGTGTGTATATATGTACACACACATACACATACATACATACACACACACACACTCCCTGTGTACCCTTCAGAAGCTTCTACATCAGAGCACAAAAGGACATCCAGAAAATTCTCATAATCACTATTTGTTATAGCCCCAAATAGAAAATGACCCAAACACCTGTCAACAATAAATACATAACCATAAGTGGTGGCACATGCATACAAATTGTATACTTTAAAGCAATAAAAATAAATATACCAGTTTACAGAAAACACTAGTGGATGAATCTTACATAATGTTGAGTGGAATGTAAGGGACTAAAACTTTCAAAAGCAAAAAAAAAATCCATGGTGGCTGAATTTAGGATGGTGAATCCATCAAAGGGGTGCCATAGTATCTGGGAAGAAACCCAAAGTGGAACAGCAATGTTCTGTTTCTTGACTGGATGAAGGTTACATAGATGTGTTTACTTTGTGAAAAATCACTGAGCTGTATACTTAAGATATGTTCACATGTAAGCATGTATATTATATTTGCATTTTAAAAAAAAATGTATGCTTGCAAAAAAAGATATCCAAAGCCTAAGTATTTATCAGTAGGAGAATGGATAAAACAAATGATAGTATATTCAAACAATGGAATGCAATTCAACAATAAAAAAGAATCAACTACTGATACAAGGATGAACTTCAAAAGCCTAATTTATACATTTCATTGTCAGGTAAATTTTAACTCAGAAGGTAAACAAAACTATAAACAGGCATGTGCCCTGGGGGGAGGGGTGCTGAAGCCTTTGTCTCCTCAGACCTGTGCCATTACTGGCACATCTCGCAAGAAGAGAGGCAGGGCTCAGCCACAGCTACCATCTCCTCCTGTGCATAGTGCCCGGGTGGGGGCAGGGCTGAGACCTGAATCTGCACATGGGGGCTCCACAACCTTTTAGGCAGGACTGAGACTTGTTTATAGCCTGAGGTAGAGAGGATTTTTCTACCCTGACACCTCAGAGAACTTGTGCTGCCAAGGGAAACAAGGAGCTCAGATTTGGCACAGAGCGTAGGCGGGGCTGTTCCGTGGTCTTCCCTGAGCCCACCTACAGACCGCCTACCCAAGGCAGAGCAGGCTGCTGCACAGAGCAGCAGAGCGACCAGCACCAGGAGAGGGCAGGTGGGCAGCCACCCACCTTCCTGGCAGGAACACAGCACCTGACCACGGTGCTGGGGCGGGGTGTGATCTGCCCACCTGCTTTCCCCCAAGCACAGCATCTGACTGTGGCATCAGGAGGGGGAGTGACCTGCCCACCCACTGGATAAGAGCTCAGTTCCTGACCTAGTGTTAGGAGGGGACACAATCTGCTGGCCAACAGCCACTGAGAGCAGCACAGATGAGGGTGCCAACAGAAGGCCTATGAAACAGCAAGCTGAGTTTGTGAAGCAGGGCAAAGACACAAAGACCTCTCGATAAAATCATTAAGGGCACACCATCTCCAGGATAAGTAGGTAACTGCTACTTCTTAAGCCACGGTGCCAGAGAGATATGAGCAATGTGAAGAAGAGAAACCACTCCCAATGAAAAATTCAAGAGAAAACCCCTGAAAGCATGATCAATGAAATAGACATTGATGGTCTATTAGATCAAGATTTTAAAAAAGAGTGATCAAAGTACTGAAGGAACTAAAAGAAATAGTGTTTAGGTATATAAAATGTATCAAAAATGAAATAGAAACTATAAAGAAGAACTAGGTAGAATTAGTAAACTCATTGGCTGAGATGAGAGCTGACCTAAAGGCTGTGCAAAGCAGACAAGAAAATACAGAAGAATAAATAAGTGACCTAGAAGACAGGACAACAGAAAGCACCCAATCAGAACAGCTGAGAGAAAAACAAATGAAAAACAAAACAATATATGGGACCTATGGGGTAATATAAACTGTGCCAATGTATGCATAATAGGAGTTCCAGAAGGGGAAAAAGAACAAAGCGGGTTGAAAAGGTATGGGAAGGACTCATGACTGAAAACTTCCCAAACCTAAAGAAGGAATCATATCCAAGCACAGGAGGCTCAGAGGGTCCCAAGCAGGAAGAACCGAAACAGACCCACACCAAGGCATATCCTAATCAAGATAGCCAGATTCAAGGATAAAGAAATGATCCTAAAGGTAGCAAGAGAAAAACAAAGAGTGAGTTACAAGGGAACCCCCATAAGGTTTTCAGCTGATTTTTCTACACTATTTACAACAGCTAAGACATGGAAACAGCCTAAAATGTCCATCAACAGATGACTGGATAAAGATGTGGGATATTTATATGATGGGATACTATTCAGCCACAAAAACTGACTACATAACGCCATTTGCAGAGATATGGATGCTCCTGAAGAATGTTATTCTAGGTGGAGCAGAACAGAAAGAGATCACTCCACACATGGAGCAGAACAGAAAGAGATCACACCACACATGTGAGATCACTCATGTGTGGAATCTTAAATATATGCAAGATCTTGTGGTAACTCACAGCAAAAAAAAAAAAAGTGACAATGAATATATGTACGTTCATGTATAACTGAAAAATTGTGCTCTACACTGGAATTTGTCATAACATTGTAAAATGACTATTACTCAATAAAAAATGTTTAAAAATAAGTAAAATAAAATATAACCTTTAAAATACTGTATAATGAGAGGTGTGATGTTCTAGTATCTGTTCTAAGAAGTACGTTAGACACACATAAGAATAGCCAATGGTCAGACAGATCACATATTATCAGCTACCACCCCATGCAAATTAATGGCATTTAGCAGATATTCATATATGTGTGTAAATATATAAAATAGGTATTAGTCTATATGTAAATCAAATCAAATATTATAATCTAACGTAAAATCATATCAGCAAAAACACTTTGCTGACATAAGTGTCTTGGTGTAAACAGATTACAATTTTTTATTGAGTTGTCATAATGGGATAATATTGTGAACCAAGTGGAAATTGTAAAAAAAAAAAGTTATCCAAAAAAAAAAAAAATCCTGACTACATGAAAAGATGCACAGTTACTATAAGGCCTCTCCCATTATTTACTATCAGTGTCAGAAAGTCTTGGAATAAGTTAGGAGAATTAAAAACTCTAACAAGACACAAGAATGCACTCTCTGTTAAAGAAAATAAACGAAAAGAAAAAAACAAATGAATAGACAATTAAGGTCCTACAGATAAAAATACTAATTTTTATGGGAAATAGCCTTAAAATCAAAAATAAGGAGATTATATTCTAATTTCACCTTTTGAATAAAGATATACAAAATTTAGCTGAATACCTTCGTATTTTGCACTTATGAAGAAAAAAATGTATTTGCAATGAAAAAGCAGCCATTACCCTGCCTTTTGAGTATTCTAAAGTTTTAGGTTTGAATATATTTCATCTTAAATGATCTTAAGCACTATGCAGTGGTTGGCGTTTTAAAAATACCACTGTGTGTGGAACTTCTAAAAGTGCTTCAAAAAAATTATATTTTTGTAATAATTTAGTAATGGCCTGGATATTATTTTTAACAAGACAACTCATCATGGAATACTGCAAGATTTTTTCAATGAGTTTATATTCACAAATGTTTAAGATTGTCACTGTATTATGAGAAAATGTCAACCGTGGCAGTATTTTGACTTGAAAATGAGATAAGCTGAGAAGCATATTTTAAGTATAAACTAAATGATAGCACTCCTTTAAAGACAAGAAAGTAAAAGCATGATAAACTCTGACTTTGACACACTTAAAATATAAAAATTAACATAATGTAATTTTACACACTTCTCTTTAACTCTCAGTACTTTCTCAGCCCCTTTCCCATTACACCCGCGTCCCCGCTCCTGACCCTTGGTGTACACACCTCCGTTCACACGGAGGAAGGGGGGACCCGGGCGGTGAGGACCAGGGGCGCGGACACCCCAGCGGCCCCGATGGACACGGACACTCACCCGCTCCCGGCGGGCGAGGAGAATAGTCGAAGCGGGCCCGCCAGCGCACCCGTCTCCTCCTGCCCTGCTGGCCGGGGCCCCAGCTCGGTCAGGTCCACACACACCCCGGCGGGAAGCGGGCTTAGGCCGTGGGAAACCAGCGTAACTTCAGACAGAGAGCGGGGAGCATCCTCCCGCAGACACGCAGGCAGCGATGTCCTGGAGCCTCCTTGGCGCCGCCCTCTCAGCCCTGAGGAAAGCAAGCTCCGCCCCCAGGGAAGACGCTGGCTGCTGACGCGGACTGCGCATGCGCACCGCCACCTAAGACACGCTGGCTTCGTGCACCCCCTGCAGGTCCTCGAGGACGGTGCAGGATACTCGGAACTCATTGTAGAACACATGACCCCTCCCAGCCATGATGCTAAATCACTGGAAATCTCAGTGCCCTGGCCTCTTTTTTAATGGCACTGGTGATGCTCTCATCCAGCCATGCCTGCTCTCTTGCCTGGCACATGCCTCAGTCCTTGGAATCCTGCCTGAATCAGATTCTGTTCTGGAGGAAGGACAGGTGCAGAAGAATCTCAAAATTCCAGACTTAGAAGATGACCAGGAACCCAAACTCAACTCTGTCAACTCCCTGGGGTCCCCTGAGGAGTGTGGTTTTCTCAGAACCATCTGCCCTGTGTCAGGAGCAGACGAAGCCTCAGGTAGCTTAGAGAGGCTATCATGCAGCACATGCTTTGAATGGTTCTCAGTTCTGACCTGCATGATCTTGAGACCCTTTTGTAACTCCTAACACTCTGTTTTCTCATACCTATAGTGATGGTTATTGATGACTGAGTTAATCCTCTTACAATGCTGATGTGCTATTGTTCCTTGGATAACAGAATATTTTGAAGGGATCAACAGTTTATCACTTCCCCCTAATGAAGTATGTTTTTAAATCTAGAAATGTTTCAGGGGGCACTCAGGTCCTCCTCTTGCACCAGTTCCTGAGGTGTTGGCAGTTTCTGCTCTGAGCTCCAGATCCTGATCCTGCCGGTGGTCTATGGTGATGCCATTGTGTACATGCTCTTCCTTTTGCACCGGTGTGGAAAGGAGACAGCCCTTCCCCTACATGAGGCTGCAACATGCTGACACTCAAAGCAGGCACAATGAAGAACCAGCTAGAGTCCCCGGTACCAGCTGTCCCAGGTAGAAACGTCACCTTCACCACAGTGTTCCTGTGCTCCTATCAGGCCTTCACTACTCCCAGCAGGCCATGCCTGAGCAGTGTGACAGGTGACTGTCTGTCCCAGCATGGCATGGTGGTGATGATCCCACCTTATCTGTTTGTTTTTGGAATGTCCCCACACCTCTCTGAGCTTCACTTTGCTCTTCTCACAGGCAGAGTTGTACAGGCATGAACCTCACAGGGTTATGGTAGGTAGTCACGGTAGCTGCTCACCCAGTGGCATTCTCTGCCGAGAGGGCTGCTGGGAGTGCTGTGTGTCTTCACACTTGTCCTTCACTCTTCCCAATGAAAACACTCTTGGCCTTATTCTTCCCTGGCCTGCGGCCTTTCTGTGCTTGCAAAAGAACATGGAAACAATCTGCAAAGAAGTTTTGAGGTTCTGTCCATCTTGTCCAGGAAATGCTGACTCTGCTAGATATGCTGTTGGGTGGGCTCTCATGGGAGGGGCTTGGGCAGGACTTCCCTTTGCAATAAGCTGCCCCACCCAGGCCTTTCCATGATCCAGACCCCTGGGACCAGGGTGCAAATCCCCAGCTCCCCACTTGTCAACCATGTGACCTGGGCAACTTTCTCAAACCCAAGCTTTGTCCACCCAAGGTCAGCAGAGATGGGGGATAACAGGATGTCCCGCACAGAGTGTCTGTGCAGATTAAGTGAGGTAGAACAGACAGAACAGTGGTGGGGCCTGGCCCATTGGTTGGCAGAAGGGAGCTCACCATGTGCAGCAAGTTCCGCGGGTCACCCAGCAATCTGCCCAGAGGCTTAGCCACTCCATCGCTATCATGCATCTGAAGTCCACTTAACCACATGGGAGAGAAACAAACACATATTCTGAGTGTAGCTGCCACAGGGAAAATTGCATCTTAGCGGGGAGTAATACCAGAGGGTGATCAGGATGGCGGCAGATGCCCCCTGGGTTTGAGCAGACTGGAGCTGCTCTTCAGAGACTGGGGTTAGTGAGGATGGGCTTGTAGAAATACCCCTCTCCTTTACCCATCAATGCTGGGTCCTGCGGGTACTGAGTCCCACAATCGGTGTGCTGCTAGTGCCCTCAGCACAGAGAAAAACCCAGGGGTTCCCACAAGGCTTCGGCCACGTCCTCTGCTTCCTGAACTCCCACTCTGGTGACCCCACCTGGGATGCAGAGATGAGGTGAGGCAGGGACCTGTGCTGTCAACATCACTGCTCTACCCTGGGAATCTGGCACACAGTAGGTGCTTGGTAAGTCATTGTTGAATGAACAGCAATACTGGGCCAAGTTTCTGTGGGTGTCTGTGCCCCCAGATCAGGGACCCCTCAGGGCCCACCTCACAAGTGACATGAAAATAATGATCCCACCAGGAGCAATAACAGTTCCGCAGAATAAATGGGCTTTTCCAAGCACTCTCCACCTGTTGCAAAGGCCTCCCAGCAGGGAAGTGGGCTGTCAGGGGCAGCACTGCACTCTCCACTGTAACAAGGAGAAAGCCAAGGGCCACAGAGAGGAGTGCCTTTCCAGTGTCACTGCTCACTTTCCCACCTTTTGGGAGACCAGGAGGCTTTTCTACTACATTCTGGCTCTGAAGCCCCAATACTGTGTGGACATGCCTCCCTCCCTGGAGCAAGGAACCACTAAGTGACCTGTCACTTGTCACCAAGCAGACAGGCTCATTCCAGCTCATTGTGCCACCAGCAGGTTGTGCTAGAAGCAGGATCCTCTGGGAGACATCACACTCTCCCAAGCTGGAAACACGTGAACAGCTCACAGGTTTCCTGGAGAGGATGGTCACATGGCCTTGATCTGGCCGATCAGCATTTTCCATCCTCCCTGGCCACTGTGATTGGCTCAGGGCTGGGCACCAGCCCAATCAGGCTCCACGGAGGTCAGGCCTAGTTGCTGGAATCCTGGGAGCAGAGAAGTTCTATTTCAGTTGGGAGTTGAGGGGTGGTGATGTCAGCCTGTGGCAGTTGGTGACCATCTTGCTTACATAAAGGCAGAGCCATGTGAAGATGACACCAGTGGCAGAGCCCAGAGGTGGGGAAGGATGACTTCTGTTGATGTCACTGAGCACCAGGTACAGACCTGCCTGAAGCTATCTCCCTGTGGACGTCTCAGTTAGTCATTCTCTCCTGCCCTGTTTGCTTCATTAAGCCACTTTGGTTTTCTGTCACTGGTTTTAAGAAAAAGTTTGACTATTCCTTCAAGCTGGCTAAATGGAGACCCTGGAACTGCAACAGTGAGGTGACAGGCAACAATGTGGCTAATAGAGTCCAGAGGCGTCTGTTCAAACAGGGGATTGTAAATGACAAGGGAGAGTACACATTGCCTCAGTGAACAGATTTGCTACTGGTAGCTCCCAGTTCCTGGATATTAGAGTGCATGCACTCAGCCAAGTCTCAGCTCTGCTGTCACACCTGCTAACCCACACCTCTCCTCTCCCACCTGCCGGGCCTAGGGGGGCTGGACACCCCCGGGCACCTGAAACAGCCCAGGGCTTTGTGTAGTAATTTACACAGGCTGCCCCCAGTTCTGAGGGTGAGGGTGACTGGGTTCCAGTTTACAGAGAAAACAGACTAGACGGTCTCACTGGTGAGATGTGGGGGTGGGACCCCAATCTACCTTCTGACCTATGACTTCAGAGTGGACAGCCTCCCCACCCTCAGCCAGGATGCTTGCTAAGCCTAGGGGCTCAGGAGTCCTGCTTCCTCCAGCACCCCTCCTGGAGGTGAGAGTGGGGGGCTCTTCTCTATACAACATTCACCCCTGCAGGGGCACACGTGTGACCTCACAGTCTGTCATCCCTTCCTTATGACCTGGACCTCCTTGATGTGTGAGCACTGCAGATCATGGGTGCACACGTGGGCAGGTGCACCATGACTGAGAGGACAACACTCCAATTTAAGCCCCTCCTTGCTCAGATGATTACATCCTGGAATTGAGGGGTTCCCAGGGGTCAGTTGGCCAATTCTGGCCTTAGGGGCAAATTCTTATCACCCAGGGGGCTAATTTTTAAATTAAATTACACATTTACAATTCAATAGTCAAGCCCCTTTCTAGGCAGCCTTGTAGCCACTCAGCTTTTACCCCTCGCTGTGACCATGTCCTTAACTTCAAATTGAGTGTCATTATGGACATGAACATGTCCCTTTCATGTGTCACCTTCACAGTAAGCGGCCACCCCAAACTCCCCTCCCTTCCCCTTGTCGATATCTCCACTCAGGGAGTAGGGCCCTTTTGATGCAGTTGTGCAAATGTGTGATCTAAGGGTTTAGAATGTCCAGGCTAGGAGGGGTCTGCCCCACATGGCAGGGCAGGTGGGCTGGCAGGGGGTGATGGTTCACTTGCAAAACCTCAGCTGGTTTCAGGCAGTGACAACAGACTGGCAGCCAAGGGCTCAGCTGGTGCAGAATAAGTGGATTAACTGTGTTCACCCAGACGCCTTGGGGGTGGCAGCCCTGGAGTACGACTACAAGTGAGGAAGGTGGAGGGTCCCCAGTGCCTGGACCTCCACCTTCTAAAAATCAGGACTGAGATGTGGCTCTGAAGTCAGAACACTGGAGTTCAAAGCTTCCCCCACCACTTAGTCAATAATTCAAAGCAAATGAGCCTCAGTTTTCTCATGTGTAAAATGAGAACTTTGAAGCCTCTCCCTCTGAGGGTGTGGAGGGAAGTAAATGCGGTGACAGCAGAGCACAGGAGCTGTCTGGGCTGAGCCTGCATACAGGCAGGCCGTTGTTGCTGCCATGACCACTGTCTTCCAGGGCAGGGTCTGCACTCTCTCCCTGTGAAGGTCCAGACAGTAAACATTCTAGGCTTTGAGGGACCTACAGTCCCTGTCACAACTACCACCCTCTGCTGTTGGAGGGCAAAGACAGCTCCTGCAGTAGGTAGTCCAGTCTCGCACCCCCGCTTCCTGACATAAGTATTCCTGAGATACAATTTTCACATAACTTTGTTGGCTTTAGGTGTGCAGCATAATGACTTGTTACATGTGCATATTGTGAAATGATCAGTGCATTAAGTTTACCTGACGTCTGTCATCACCCAAAGTCACACACTATTTCCCTTGTGATGAGAAATTTTAAGAGGTACTCTCTTAACTATCAAATGCACAACGCAGTGCTGTTAACTACAGTCAACTTGCAGTACATTATGTCCCCAGGACTTGTTTATCTTCTAACTGGACGTTTGTACATTTTGATTATCTTTCCGAATTTCAATCATCCCCTGACTCACCTCTGGCAACCACCAACCTGATATCTGTTTCTATGTGTTTCGGTTTATTTTGTAGATTCCACATATAAATGAGATCATAGGTATTTGTCTTTCTGTCTTATTTATTTCACTTAGCATAATACCCTGAAGGTCCTCCCAAGTTGTCACAAATGGCAGGATTTCACTTTTTTAATGTCTGAATAAGATTCCATTTTATATACATATATATGCATCATGTTTTCTGTACCCATTCATCTGCTGATGGACACTTAGGTTGTTTACATATCTTGGTTATTGTAAATAATGATACAGTGAACATGAGGGTGCAGTTGTCTCATTGACATAGTGATTTCATTTCCTTTGGATATATTTCCTGCAGTGGACTTGCTGGATCATATGGAAGTTCTAATTTTAAATTTTGGGGGAGCCTTCTTACTCTTTTCCCGAGTGATGGCACCAATTTACATTCCCACCAACATTGCACAAGTTTCCCTTTACTTCACACCACCACCATCACTTGTTATCTCTTGTATTTTGATGACACCCACCCTGACAGGTGAGAGGGGGTATCTCATTGTGGTTTTGATTTGCATTTCCCTGATGGTGAGTGATGTTGAGCACCTTTTCATGTACCTGTTAGACATCTGTGTGCCTTCTTTGGAAAAATGTCTATTCAGTTCCTCTGCCCACTTTTTAAATCACATTGCTTTTTTTTTTTTGCTGTTGAATTGTAAGAGTTCTTTATATGTTTTGAGTGTTAACCCCTTATCAGATATATAGTCTGAAAGTACTTTCTCCCCTTCTGTCTGTTACCCTACCCTCTGCTTTCTGGATGACAGGGGTCCAGGCACTTAGGAATCTCTGCTTCTCACGTGTTTCCAATGTTGGTTGGGTGAGGGCTGTGTTCTGATAAAAGTGTGCACAACCGTGGGTCACTACCCCTTATTTTAGAAGGTGGGCTCTGAAGAGTGCAGTGTGGGCAGGGATGTTTCCCAGAAGTCATCATTTGGATGGTCATGTGCTCTGGAACTCACACCAACTAGCCCGGATGTGATGGGGCAATTTGCAAAGGGAGGACCTTGCAGCTAAGACACAGACCAGGTGCTCTTGTGTCTTGTTGGAAGGACCTGGAAACAAAGTTGTGTGGAACAGGGAATCCTCCAGGTCACAAGGCTCAGTTCAGACTTCTGGGGTGCAGAGACCTGCTCTGAGCCACTGTCACTGAGGAGCGAAGGGCCTCAGGCAGGAGGGAGGAGTTGCTGGATTTCACTTGCCCTGTGTGTCAAGTTTCAGCTCTGGTGATTTGTGGAACATGGGCTTAGCTTTGGGAATGTAAGAGGAGAGGTTACTGGGGAAGGGCTGGCTTTTTCCTTTGATTGAGGTCCTACTGTGTGCCAAGCACAGCAGTCCTCTGAGTCAGGGCTGGAAAGCCAGGCACAGAGAGGTCAGGGAGTTTCCAGGTCACACAAAATTAGGCGCATCATTAGGGTCTGATGCAGACCTGACGCCCAGCCCACATTCTCTCTCCTTTCCCAGGACCATCATGATCCCACATGTCAGAATCACCCAGAGAGGCCCAGGTATGGGCACTGGGACCTTTCCTGCCTAACATGCAAGGAGCCTTAAGAGGGACAACAAGGCACTTCCTGAGTCCATGATGCCCAGAGGCTGCTCTTAGCAAGAGGCTCAGCACACACTCTTGGATGAATCCTAGCTCTGTCCTGAGTCACTTTGTCCTCCCTGCCTCAGTTCTTCTGCCCACATGGGGCTGGAAACAGCAGCCACTTCACAAGGGTCTAAGGAACCTCCAGGATCCTGGAAGCAGCACCCTCACACAGGGAGCACGGTCTCCTTAACTTTTCCTCACCTCTTTGCTGGATGTAGAGTCCCAGCGGGGCCCTGGCTTGTCCCAATTCTCACCCCAGATCAGGGTCCAGCAGGGGGTGGTGTCCAGGCTGGACTCTGTCCTCTGCCCCTTTTGGGGACCCTCATTCATCGCACCTTGGCTGCCTAGACACTGTCTTCCAGGGGCCACTCTGTGCCTCCCACACCTACCTAGCATCCACCCACCCTGGGTTACTCCAGCGCCCTCTGGCCCTTGGACACACACCTACTCCGTGTTGAGTGGAAATGAGGTGACCGACATGCTGGGCCTCCTGGACAGTCTGGAGGAGACCGATATCCCCAACCTGCCCACCACCCCAAGAGCCCAAGATGGGGAGAGGGTGTGCCTCCATTCATACTCTGATTTGCTCAGATTCTCAGCACCTACTTTGCTGGGTGGATATGGGGGCAGAGGTATGATGTAAAAGCAGGAGACCTGGACAGCAGACCATGAGAAGGGGGCTAGCCCAGGCTGGTCTCATAACCCCCTTAGCTTTGGTTTTATCATCTTTAAAGTGGGACAGACTCTTGTGAGGTGAGCAGGATCCTGACCCATAGCCAGGAACTGTCCTACACGCCTTAGAGAAGCTCACTGACTCCTCACGAAAATCTGTGGGGCAGGGACAGGCATTATCACCCATTTCTGCAGAAGTAACTGAGGCACAGAGAGAACAGCTGAGGTGACCACCCCAGATTACAGAGCCCAGGTCATCTGGTTCCAGTGTCCAGGCTCATGGTCAGTGCCCACTCTGGGTTTTCCTCCTCCCTTCATCCACCACTGGGACCCATGGCCGCAGCCTCATCTCAGTGTGATTGTTCATGGGGAGCAGGATGGGTGCACTGAGGGCCCGTTTCTCTGAGGACTGCTTTCCCAGAAGGCTCAAGGGGTTGACTGTATTCACTACTGGACACCCAGGCCTGGGCCCAGGCCAGCCACACTGCAAAGCCTGAATCAGTGATTGTTGAGTGAATACCTGAACCTCTGCATGTACCTGCATGTTGCCCCCATTTCCTCATCTCCACAGCTGGCTACCCGGCCAAAACCCCGTGTAATCAGGCCTGGGCCAGGGACAGTCACGGGGACCAGAGATGCTCAGCTGGGGACAGGAAGCCTCAGGGGCCCTGTGGCTGTCCCAAGCATCTCCTGGGGCAATTCACAGGGAAGCCCAGCCAGCTTCCAGGAACAGCAATCAGGTCCCAATCCCAGGGGTATAAGGTAGGTCTTGAGGGGTGTTTCCTG
Source organism: Vicugna pacos (assembly GCF_048564905.1). Lineage (NCBI taxonomy): Eukaryota > Metazoa > Chordata > Mammalia > Artiodactyla > Camelidae > Vicugna > Vicugna pacos. The sequence goes on along the minus strand of NW_027328741.1, from coordinate 62,743,251 downwards.
AGACTGACTTTGTGTATGAAGGGGGCCTGGGGGTCAGGTTGCTTTCAACGTCCATTCCAGGCCTACATCCCTGCTGGCAGCATGGACCTAGTCATAAAGGACACAGGCCGTGGGGCCAAGGCTATAACAGGGCTCTGCTCCCTCTCTGTGGCTCAGTGTCCTCATCTGTAACAGAGAACTAGTAACAGGGCCATGGGAGGGCTCACTGAGACCCTCCTCTGTGGCTTTGGTTGGACACTGCCCTCCCTCTGCTCAGTGCCATTCTCTGTAATAGAGAATAGTAACATTTCTCTTAACCCGTTTTGGCCCCATTTTTCTGAGTCTCTTTCTACATTGGGCCCAGGGCTTTCACAGAGATCACAGACTTGGGATGTAATCAGAGTGTGGTCACAGCCCTAGTGGTCCCAATTGAGGCCAGAGGAGCTTCGGGGGGGTGGGAATCCAGAACTGCTTCATGGAGGAGGTGAGATCTGAGCTGTGTCCCCAAGGATGAGCTGTCATCTAGCTGAGGCCTGACACTGAGCAGGACCCATGTACATGGTTAATGAGGGTGTGAATGAATGAATGGGCACCCCTCTGACAGAGAGTGAGGGGGGAGTCCCCTAGGCCAAAGCAGGAAACACAGGGCACCCTGGGGGAGCAGAGGGCGTGGCTGCAGTGTGATGCCTGCCTCACCCTTTATGGGTGTCTTGCCACCACTTTAGCGTGTGTTCTGGTGGATTGGGAGCCCTTTTCTCTCCTCTGCTTCAGTATCCTGCTCTTCATTCCCCTGCTCTTCATTCCGAGGAACACCCGCCTGTGTCACCTCAGTGTCCCCAAGTGGACCTGGACCTGTCTTGTGGGAGATTTTGAAGAGGGATTTGGTGTGCAGCCCAAGACTGAAGTGGGAGGGAGAGGATAATAGGGACCTCCAGAGGGGATCATGGGCTGGGAGTCATCGGAGGGGTGGGGAAGGCAGAGCCTCAGAGCTGTAGGATCCTGCTAGTGGTGGCTCCTTCACGAGGGGCTTCACAGGGAGGAAGCAATCATGGGGAAAAGGCAGAGCTCAGTTTGGGGCTTGCTGACATGGAACAGCTCATCACAGAGACGTCCAGAGGAGCTGGATGTAGGGAACGAAGATGCCACTGATGTCAGGGTCAAATCCTGAGACCCAGATGAGGTGGGGCGGTGGTGCAGGGGAAGGGGCTTGAGGATATCAAGATGTTCATTCATTGGGGTCCTCAGGGTGGGGACCTTCATGTTCATTTCACAGCCACCTGGTGCCTGACAGAGTTAGGCTTAGGGAGGTCACTGAGTAGACACGTGCCGATAACCTAGATTCTGCTCTTTCCACATAAAGTCCCTGGTGTGAAGCCAGCAGGCACTCTTCAGAGTCATACACCCTCACCCCTGGGCTCTCTGTGTGCCTAGAGCCCAGTGGCCCCTTACCTCCCACTCCCCACTGCAGGACCCTTTGCACACCTGCATTTCCACAAGCTATAAAACATCTTCTCTTGCTGTGTGTTTACCCTATGAAACCTCATTGCCCCAGGAAGAGAGGCCTCACATCCTTCCCTTATTAAAGTGGTAAAGCCTTTTGTTCAGAGAAGCCCCTGTCAGATCTCATAACCAACCAGGTACCTGTGCATGAATTGATCATGCAGCCCCCTCCTCCTTGTGTGCACAGCACCCCCCCAATAACAGACCCCACACACTCAACCTTTGCGCTCGTGTAGGCACCTCTTACCTGTGTGGCCTGATGTTGTCTATAGCAGTGTCCCTATTGAACTTTCCTAAACCCTTCTCAGACGCTGGTATTTCTTTACCAACCCAAGTAATTAGCCTGCCATTGTGCCCACAACACCTGAAACAGAGTTGGCTAAATTATGCAGATTGATGATGCAGGTTAATTTGCTATAAAGCTGAAATCAAGGTTTACAAATAAAAGCAACATACATACTCAAGGCAGGACTAAGAACTCACACGGATAACTAAGACCCTCCACATACATCCCACTTTGCCCTTAGGGCCTTTGCGATGGCTGCTCTTCCAGCCAGGATCTCTCTCCGCCTGCTTCTTAAACACCTCCAGGAATCTGCTCAAATGTCCTCCCTGACCTTATTTTTCTCCATGGAACATATCACCTCTGGACATTGTGTATATTTTACTTAATTTTCTCTGTGTCCCACACCAGGCTGTCTGCTGCATGAGGATGGAGAACTGACTGCTTCACTACCTGCTGTGCCCGGTATCTGGAACCCACCCAACACACAGTAGGACCTCAGAAATTGTGTGACGGGTGTGTGATCACTGTAGGCCACAGACAAAAGTCTTCCCAGCAGTCATGGTAAGAGTCATTCATTCTCTACTTACTGTGCCCTACTGTGTGCTGGATACTGACCTGGGTGGGAGGCATGCAGTGGATTAGACACAGTGAGCACACACAGCATGTTAGGAGGGACATGTGCTCTGGAGACCACACAGGGCTGGGGGAAGTCAGGAGTGCAGGAGTGGAGGATAAGAGGGCCAGGTGGAGACAGTGGTGCCAGAGGAGACAGAGAGGTGGGGCCCAGGTCGTGCAGGGCTTTATGGCTCCTGTGAGAGCTTTTCCTCAGGGCAGCGGAACCATGGCTTGGTACGGAGCAGGGGCCCAGTTCCTGAGTGCTATGCAGGAAATGGAGCAGGTGTCTGCTGGGGAGATGTGCGTGGAGGAGGCTGTCCCTGTAGACTGTGCAGGCAGAGAAGGCTCCTCTGAGGAGGTGACATCTGAGCTGAGCCCTTGTATGGACCGTGTTTCCACCTTCTGTAGACTGGATGCTTTCATCTGCCCTGCAGCCCTATGCAGGACACACCCTGTTCTCAGTCACCTGGACTTGGCCTCCTGCCTGCCTTTTGGGCCCTCCCACCCCAGAAGGAGTCCTTCTAGATCTAACTCACTACCTCCTCCACTGGACTTGGACTCACACTGAGCCACTGTCCACCTGCCCAACTCACCCAGAGTCAAGTCCAGACACTTGGGGGAGCCCCTCCACTCCAGAGCCCATGAACTTACTCAAATGGCCAGTCCTCAGCCTGCTCACATGCCTCACACTCCCCTCCTGCAGAAACCCTGTGACAGATCATGTCCACAGCACCCTGCTCCTCCGATCCTGACCCCAGGCTTTCCCATGTGGTGTGACCCCGCATAGGTTGCAGTCCCCTCCTCCAGTCTGGTGAGTAGAAACTACCTTTTCTTTTTTCTTTTGTTAATATATTTATTTTTTAATTTTTATTTTATTGAGTTATAGTCAGTTTGCATTGTTGTGTCAATTTCCAGCATAGAACATAATTTTGTCAATTGTGTTTACTCTTTCAAGAAACCATCTCTTGGCTTGATTTTTTCAAATGTTCCTTATATCTCTATTTTATTTTTTTCCTCCCTGATCTTTATTATTTCCTTCCTTCTGCTTACTTTTGTTATTTTTGCTCTTCTTTTTCTAATTCTTTTAGGTGATAAGTTTGATTGTTTATTGCAGTTGTTCCTCGTTTTTGAGGTAGACCTGATTCTCTCGCTATAAACTTCCCTCTAAGCACTGCCTTTTCTGGATCCCATAGGTTCTGTGTGATTGTGTTTTCATCATCATTTGTCCCAATGTGTTTTTTATTGCTTCTTTGATTTCATCATCCACCCATTTTTTTTAAAGTAGTATGTTGTTTAACCTCCATACTGTCATTTATTTCTCCTTTATTTTTCTGTAGTTAATTTCTAGTTTCATGGTATTGTGGTCAGAAAAAGTTGCTTCAAATATTTTCTATCTTCTTCAAATTGTTAATGCTTCTTTTGTGCCAAAGTATATGACCTATCCTAGAAAATGTGGTATGTGCACTTGAGAAGAATGTATGTTCTATTTTAGGGAAATATAAAGTTCTGAAAATATTACCCAAAACAAATTGTTCTATTGTATCATTTAATTTCTATGTTGTCTTATTAATTTTATGTATGGAAGATCTGTCCAGTGATGTTAATGGATTGTTTAAGTCTTCTACCGTGATTGTATTCCGATCAAATTTTCCCTTTTTATCTGTTAGTATTCTCTTTTTGTCTGTTATATATTTAGGTGCTCCTATGTTGTGTTCATATATGTTAATGAGTGTAATATCTTCATCTATGACTCCTTTAATCATTATAAAATGGCCTTCTTAATCTTTCTTTATAATCTTTGTTTTAAAGTCTATTTTATTTGAAATCACTGTTGATATTCCTGCTTTCTTGTGATTTCCATTTGTGTGGAATATCTTTTTCAGTCCTCTCACTTTCAATCTATGTGTTTCCTTCTCCCTAACGTGGGTCACTTGTATACAGCGTATTGTAGATACTTGCTTTATTATCCACTCTGCACTCTATGTCCTTTGATTAAAGCATTTAGTCCATTGACATTTATAGTAATTATTAATAGAAATGTGTTTATCACACTTTGAACTTTGTTTTGCAGTTCATTTTGTATTTCCTCTTTGTTCCTTACTTTTTCTTTTTGTGGTTTGATAATTTTCCTTTTTATTATCTTGGTGTCTTTTTAGTTTTGTGACTCTATTGTAACTTTTTGGCTTGTGGCTACCCTACTTTGTACATATATTAACCCATTACTATATCTGTTTATTTTAAACAGATAATAATATAAGCTCAAACCCATCCTACCAAGAACAAAAAAGAGAGAGAGACAGAGAGAAAGAGAGAGAGAAACCTGCATATTTTCTTGCTCGCCTCTCCCACGCTTAATGATTTAGATGCCCTCTTTTATGATTTCATGTTTATTCTGTTGTAATTCATTGTAGCAATCACCTTTCCAATTATGGTTTTCTCCTTTTTGTAGCATCCTGCTTCTTTTCTATTTAGAGTAGGTCTTTCAATATTTATTTTAGCATAGGTTTAGTGTTGCTAACTTCTTTTAGTTTTTGCTTCTCTGTGAAGTTCTTTATCTCTCCTTCTATTCTAAAGGATACCCTTGCTGGATAAAGTATCCTAGGCTGCATCATTTTTTCATTCAGGACTTTGAATACACCTTGCTTCTCCCTTCTGGCCTGTACTGTTTTTGTAGAGAAATCAGCTGAAAATCTTATGGGGGTTCCCTTGTATCTCATTCTTTGTTTTTCTCTTTCTCCCTTTAGAATCATTTCCCATTCTCAACCCTGGTCATCCTGATTGTAATATGTCTTGGTGTGGGTCTGTTTGGGTCCTCCTTGTTTGGGACGCTCTGTGTTTCCTGTACTTGGATATCTGATTCCTTCTTTAGGTTTGGGAAGTTTTCAGTCATGATTTCTTCAAATATCTCTTCAATCTCCTTTGTTCTTTCTTCTCCTTCTGGGACCCCCATTATGAGTAGGTTTGCATGCTTTATGTTATTCCAAAGGTCCCGTATATTGCTTTCATTGGTTTTTATTTGTTGTCTTTCAGCTGTTTTGTTGTCCTGTCTTCTAAGTCACATATTCATTCCTCTCAATTATCCAGCCTACATTTTATAGCCTTTACCTCAACTCTCCTCTCAGCAAATGAGTTTTCCAATTTTCACTGGCTCCTCTTTAGAGTTTCAGTTTCGTTATTTGACATATTCTCTGTCTCTATACACAATCTCTTTTAGTTTCTTCAGTACTTTGATCACTCCTTATTTGAAATCATCTAGTAGACTATCAATGTCTATTTCATTGATTGCTCTTTCAGGGGGTTTATCTTGTTCTTTTAATTGAGACAGGTTGCTCTGCTTTTTTATCTTGCTTATATCTCTCTGGCACTAGGGCTTATGGAGTATCAATTATCTACTGTGGTCTTTTAAGAGTTTATTTATTTATATAAAGTGGATGCAGAAATAAAACTAAGCACAAAGAAATTAGTTTTAAAAGCAGTATAATCAATAACAGAAGAACATATTGAAACAAGATAACAATTGAGTTGGGATGAATTTTTAAAATATTAAAGGAAGAAAAAATATTTGAGAACAGAGTATAATCACAACAGAAGAACAAAACAAGGATAAAACTGAAATTGGACAAATTGTAAGATAATAATAAAAGTATTTTAAAAGAAAATTTTAAAAGGGATTAAAATAGAAATATAAAAATTATTTAAGAAGTAACATTTAAAAAGTAAAAGAAAATGGAACAGAAAAAGGAAAGAGTATGTTCCCTTGGAGATTGTGTGCCCTTAGTAATTTTATCAAGAGGTCCTTCTTAAACATGTGTGGTTACCAAGTCTTACTTCTGTGCCTTTTGTCTGTTATCCCTTTGGTTAATGATGTGGCCATTAACCTGTTAACCAGAGCCTACCCTGGCTATTGAATGGGGACTCCTCTTTGTTTTGTTGTTGTCAAAGCTCCTGCCCTTGCCTAGCTTCATGAACTCAGCTCGTTGTTTCCAGAGACCCTCTGGTCACACCCTTGGTCTGTGCTGCTCCCAGTGCCTGTAGGTAGACATGTCACTTCTCCTCACAGTGCTGCATCTTGGTGCTGCACTCCTGCATGGTAGGTGGACAGGTTGTGTCCCTTCCCAATGCCGTGTCCAGGTGCAGCAGTCCTCCACAGTAGTTGGGTCGGTTGCTCCCATATTCAGTGCTACTCCCCACACCACATCTGTTCCACACTCTGTGGGTGGGCTTGAGGCAAATGGCCACACCAGCCCTAATCCCTGCTCTTTGCCAGAACTTTGCTCCTTGTTCATTTGTCTTAGAGGTGTGAGTTCATAGAGGCACCAGGACAGAAACGTCCTATATGTCTGGGGATGTAAACAAGTCTCAGTCCCACCTATGAGGTTGCAGAACTTCCAGGTACATATTCAGGTTTCAACCCCATGTCTGCCTGGGTGGGTATGATGGCTGTGGCTGAGCCTCATCTCTCTTATTCTGAAAAATCACCAGTTATGTTGCCGTGAGTCAGCAGAAACAAAGGACGAAACACCCCTTCCCCCAGGCAAGCCAGCAATATTGCTTTGCTTTATTTTTTTCTTATTTTATGGGAGGCCCAGGCTGTTCTGATCTGTATACAATCCAAGCAGTTTTCCACAGCACACTGCAGTCCCCCAGGGTTACCTATGTACAGTCAACCAGAGTCTGCCTGGATCCAGCAACCTGTCCCTTCCCATCCCTGATTCACTTCTAGGTTTGGGGGTTGTTGACACACTTTGTGCCCATTTAACTTAATTCTGTCAGTCAAGGGTGGTTCTGTACACATCTGAGCCTCAGAGGTTCCCTGTCCATCCTGCTGACCTCTCCGTTGGAAAGAGGGAGACCCAGTCAACCAGCACTATCCCTCCTTTGCTGCTCCCTCTTCAAAGGACCAACCCCAAGCCATTTTGCATTTTCTTCCTTCTTTTTTCCTTTTCTCCTAGCAGATTGGTGGCACATTTTGTCTTTTGAAGATGGCAATGTTTTATCAAAGTTCAGCAGATGTCCTGAGTGGATGGGTGTGTCTGTGAATGTCAGTCTTGGTGAATTTATTGGAGAGGATAAGATACAAGCATCCTTCTACTCCAATATCTTGGCCTTTCTCCAAGAATATACACTCTTAATAATTTTGTCATAAGGTTATTTTTAACTATGGGTGGTTGCCAAGTCTTCCTTCTACGCCTTTTGCCTGTTATCCCCTTTTTTGGTGGTGTGGCTGGTGTTCTGGTGGCCTGAATCTGCCCTGGCTATTGAGCAGGAGCTACTTTTTTTCCTGTGGTTGTCACACTCCTGCCCATATCCTGCTGTGAAAACTCCACTTGCTGGTTCCAGAGGCCATCTAGTCGTGCCCCTGGTCTGTGTCCCAGCATCAGTAAATGGGTGGTCTGCACCCCCCACCAGATGCCTGGTCCCAGGACCACACTTGTGCAAGGTAGTTGGCAGGTAGCTCCCCTGCCGCATTAGGTCCATGCTTTGTAGGTGGACTCAGAGGAAACAGCTGCACTAGCCCTCACCCCTGCTCTGTTCCAGAACACTGCTTCTTGTGCATTTGTCTTAGAAGAGCCAACTCAGAGAGGCATCGGTGTGTAATGGTCCCTTCTTCTTGGGACTGTAAACAAATCTCATTCCCACCTATGAGGTTGTGGAGCCCCTAGGTAGGGATTTGGGTTTTGACCCCTCCTCTACCTGGGAACCATGCACCAGAAAATATGGTGGCTATGGCTGAGCCTTGACTCTCTTCTCCCAAGAAGTCTCCAATAATGGTACTGTGGGTCTGCGGACACAAAGGCTATGGCTCCCCTTCCCCCCAGGGCACACCAGCAGTGTTTTTTGCCTTTTTTTTGTATTTTATGGGGGACCAAGGCTGTTCTGTATACTCTCCCAGCCATGGCACACAGAACATTGCAGTCCCCCAAGGTTTCCTTTGTAGAGTCAGCCCGAGTCCTCTGCTCAACTCAGACAGCCTGTCCCATCCCACCCCTGCTGGTTCGTGTCTAGGGCTGGGGATCTTTGGGACCCTTTGTGCCCAATTAACTTAGTTCTGTCAGTCAAAGTCTATTCTATACAGATCTGAACCTCTGATGTTCCATCTCCATCCTGCTGAACTCGCCATTGGAGTTGGGGAGACCCAGTGTATTAATGCTATTCCTCCTTTGCAGCTCCCTCCCCATTGCAATGGTCCAGAACTATTTTCCTTTTTCTTCTTTTCTTCTGTTCTCCCAACAGATTTGTGGAAAATTTTATCTTTTGAAGAAGCCAATATTCTGTCAAAGTTCAGCAGGTGTTCTGGGTGGTGGGTGTGTCTGTGGATGTCACTCTTGGTGAATTTGTGGGAGAGGGTGAGCTCTGAGCATCTTTTTTACTCCACCATCTTTCCTCCTCCTTCACTCTTTTTCTTTTGATTGGAACATTTAGTCCATTGACATTTATAGTAGTTATTTTATAGATGTGGGTTTATTGCCATTTTGAAATTTGTTTTCCAGTTGATTTTGGTATTTATTTGTTTCTTTCTTTTAATTATTTTTATTTTTGTGGTTTGATAAATTCCTTTTCTATTAGCTTGGTTTCTTTTTGGGTTTTATGACTCTATTATATACTTCTGATTTGTGGTTATCTTGTCATTCAAGTATGGTAACCCCTTACTTCATCTGTTTGGTTTTAGTTGATAGTCATGTGGGCTCAAGTGCATCCTAAAAAGAAAGAAGACAAAGGGAAAAAAGAAAAAAAAAAGAGAAAAAATATATATTCTCTTGCTCTCCTCTTCCACCTTTTATGATTTTGCTGTTCTCTCTTTCTTGTTTGCTTTCTTGTTTTCTTTATTGACTTACTGACTTATTTATATCCTCATGTTTTCCCTTGCAACTCACTGTATTTATCGCATTTCCAATTATGGTTTCTTAATTTCTATAGCTTCCTGTTTATTTTTTATTTAGATTAAAACTTTCAAATTTTTTTTTTAGCATAGATTTAGTACTGCTGAATTCATTTAGTTTTTGCTTGTCTGTGAAATTCTTTCTCTCTTTCTGTTCTAAAGGATAGTCTTTCTAGATAGAATAACCTAGTTTGCAGCCTTTTCTTATTCAGGACTTTGAATATATCTTGCCACTCCCTTCTGGCCAGAAGTTTTTAGGTAGTGAAATCTGCTGAATGCTTATGGGACTCCCTTGTAACAAACACTTTGTTTTTCTCTCACTGCCTTTAGAATATTTTATTTAACTTTAGCCGTTTTAACTATAATATGTCTTGGTGTAGGTGTGTTTGGTTTCTCCTTGTTTGGGACCCTCTGTGCCTCCTGTACTTGGATAGTTCTTTCCTTCTTAAGGTTTGGAAAGTTTTCAGTCATGATTTCTTTAACTAACTTTTCAATCCCCCTTTCTCTTTCTTCTCCTTCTGGGACTCACCATTATGCATAGGCTGGCACACATTATATTATCTTGCTTTAATTGGTTTTTATTGACTTTTCTGTCTGCTGTTCTTTTTGGGTTATTTCTTTTATCTTGTCTCCTAAGTCATTTATTCATTCCTCTGCATTATCTAGTCTTCTTTTGATTGCCTGTATTTGAATTTTCTATTTTTAACTAGCTCTTCTTTATAGTTTAAATTTTATTTTAAAGTTTTCTGTCTCTATTGATAGTCTCTTTTAGTTCTTTCAGTGAGTTGATCATTCCCTTTTTCAAGTCTAGTAGACTATCAAAGTCTATTTTACTGCTTGTTCTTTCAGGGGATTTGTCTTGTTCTTTTAATTGAAAGTGGTTCCTCGGCTTCTTTATTTTACTTATATTTCTCTGGCTCTATGTATTTCTTCTAGACCCGTTTCTGAGCTTTTACATGTAGTAGGCAGGGTTGGAGCACTTCAGTTGTGAAGAAAAATAGGCAGAAGATGTTCACTGGGGAGTTCTCTCTGTGGTGTTGCCTGTCACTTGTTATGCAGACTTACAAAGTCCTATTTGTTGATTTTGGCTTTATCCCTGCCTTAGCTATGGGAATGTCAGCCACCTACTCTGGTGCCACTCAGGTTCTGAGCCCCAGGAAACATCAGTGCAGATCCAGCAGTGTCAGTCCCTTGGACCTGCCTTAGCAAGTGTGCAGTCACACATATGAATTTGTGGTCCACTACAGGTTCAGCTCAAACCCCAATCCCGCACTCACATATGGAACCATACACCACCCTGTTGTAAATACCCTCACTGGCCACCCTTCTTGAGTAAGAACTCCACTCACTACCTGTAAGTCTCAGAGGTGTGGATCCACAAAGTGACCAGATACAGCAAATCCACCCTCTCTGCCTGGGGCTGTAAACAAATCTCAGTCCCGCCTGTGAAGTTGCAATGGCACAGGGTATGGAGTCAACATTCAGCTCTGCCTTTGTTCAGCAGTGTTGGCTCTCACCAAGCCCCATTTCTCTTCTCACGAGAACACACCAGCAATGGAGCCAAGTGGAGTAAGTGACTTTGGCACAACTGTGTTTCATTCCTCCCCCATTATATCAAAATTGGTGCTTTTTTATGAGAGTTTCAGTCTTTTCTGTTCCACACACACACACACACAGCCAGAGCTCACACTGCCCTCTAGTTTCCTGAGGCTGCCTCTCTGCAGTGTGACCCAGCCCTCTGCCTGGGCTCTTCACTGACTCCAGTAGCCTGTTCTGGCTCATCCCTTCTAGCTCATGTATAGGGCTGGTCATCACAGGGACCCTCTGTGTCAGTTTTCCCCAGTTCTGCCTGCCATGCAGTTGCCACTGTCTCCTCCAAACCTTGGAAGCTCTGCTTCTTTCCTAGCTGATCTCCCAGCTAGAGAGGTTGTGTCCCAGTGTGAGGGTGCCTTTATTCCTATGCTACTCTTTCCCTGCAGGATCAGTCCTGCACTTAATTTTTCTTTTCTCTTTTTATTCCTTACCATATTTTGTGAGAATCTTCCTGTATTTCAAAATAAGAGACACTCTACCAGAGTTCAGGAGGTTTCTGTGCAAATCAATGTTTTTGTAGATGTAATTCTTTGAGTATTTGTGGGAGAGGTCAAGCTGTGAGTCTGTCTACTCTGCCATTTTGGCTCCTTCAAATTTTAAAATAGGGCTAGTTCTTTCTTAATTACTCTCAACAAGCTGTTGTAGTTTTCAGCGTACATGTCTTGTAATTTTTCCTTGCCTCTATTGGATGCTGATTCAGAACATACACAACCTTCTAGAGAAACCTGTCCCACCCTGCCATTTACTGCCAACTAGCTGGCCTGTGTCTGAATCACCAAAAGGTTTTGTTCTTTATCTGATTCTTAATTCTTTAGAATTTATCATTTTACTCTCATAAATGCTGATAGTACTTGTAACATATATTTTAAAATAAAAATAATAAACTTTATTCTATAGATGAAATATGAATGAATCTCAAGTAACATATGCTTTTAATACCTTAGAATTAGTAAAGCAATATAGATACATTATAAATGCTTGAAATGTTGCCTAAAGGAAAAGTGCAGAGATTTGCAAATCCCACTCCCAGAAGTGACCGTCATTAATGGTTTGGTGAACATCTCTCAGTCTCTATCTCTCTCATTCTCTCTGCCTCTGTGTCTCACACACCACAAGATTCATTTACATCTATGATGATTTGACACATATGTGGTTATAGAGATGGCATCTGGGATGTAGATGATGGATTAACAGGCATCCAAACTGAGGGCTTCCTTGACATCAGGTAAAGACCTAGCACTCATTTTTCCAGCTGCACAACAATCATTCCTCCATGTGAATCAGAACTGATGAATCCCACCCCCTCTCCATGAACATTAGTGTTGCTTCCATTTCCCTAGTAGTTTAACCAGGATTGTGATGAGCATCCTTGAAAAGACATCTTTGAAAAATTGTGCAAGAATTTTAGTATGATCAACACTAAGCATCAGCACTGCTCAGAAAGTGGTGCACTTGTGGAACTGTGATGCATTCTGCATACTGTTCTCCCAGAGAGGAGAGTCTGCTCACTCTTCCCTCCAGGGGATCTACTGTGGCCTCTGCCTCCTCATGTTGTCACTAGAGCTGGTTGTCTCCAGGCTAAAGGCCTGCCAGTGTGATGTTGACCAATGCTGTCTCCGAAGTGTGGACATCTTCGTGCATCCTCACTTGAGAGGTCGAGCATCTCTAATATACACTGGCCACCTGCATTGCCACTTGTTGGAATTGCATGTGTTTGTTCTGTTTCTGTTTAGAACACAGTGTTTCAAGATATTTTTGGACCACAGGGATGTGAAACCTTTCTCTGACTTTAGGTTATGAAAAATGATTTTTCCATGTTATGGTTTGTCTTTCATGGATTTTGATTATTATTTTTTTTTTATTTTGTTAGGTTATGTTTTGCCACAGGAAGAGCTAAGCATCTCCCTCCTGGCTCTGGTTTCACACATAGAATAGCAGTGCCTATCTCGAGATTATGCACATAGTTACTAAAAATATTCATTTTGTATATCTCATATTTAATCCACCTGGATTTCCCTTTGAAATAACCATAATGCTACTTCAAGTAAAGAAAAAAACACCAATCCCTTGTTAAAATATGAGAGCAGACACAAACAGCCACCTTTTGTATGATTTCATTGATAGGGAACATCCAGTGTAGGGAAAGACACACAGAGAGAAAGAGGATTAGGGCTTGTCAGGGGTTGGGGGAGGGATAAAAGAGAATGTGTGCTTTGGATACGGGGTTTTATTTTGAGGAAAGAAACAGTCTGAAACTAGACAGTGACGATGGTTACACAGCATTGTGAATGCACTTAATGCTCCTGAATTGCACAATTTAAAATGGAAAAACATCTAAATTTTATTATGGTAAACTTAAAACATAAAAATAGATGGTACTCTAAATGACATGAAAGAAAACAAGGAAATGACAGAAAAAACAAACAAAAATGATGCCAGGAGAAGGGAAGTAAAGTTCAGGTCTGGGAGTGGGTTGATTCTTAGAATTAGATGACAGTGTTGGTGGTTGCAGAGACATCTCAGCCCGTAAGGGTGGTGATGCCTGAAATGGCTCTGGGTCTCATAGAAGTATGTGTGTAGGTTCAGGGGGAGCTACAAGATCAGGCTCAGGGTCTCCCTGCAGGACTGGTAATGTAACTTGGCTCTAGGTCTCCTGTAGGGCTAGTCTTACAGTCTGCAGAGCTGGTGGGATGTGACACGGTTCTGTGTGTTTTGCAGGTGCAGGCTCGGGTTCCCCAGCAGGGTTGTTGGAATGGGACCCAGTCCTGGGTCTCCTGCAGGAGCCAGATCAGGATCTCATGCAAGACCAGGCTCAGGGTATCCTTGTAAGGCTTGTGGAATGAGACCCCATCATTTTTCTCCTGCAGCAGCAGATTCAGGGTGTCCCTGCAAGGTTTTGCAATTTCACCCTGCTCTATATCTCCTGCAGGAGCAGGCTTGGACTGTCCCTGCTGGGTTGGTGGAATATGACCCATCTCTGATTCTCTTTCAGAAGCAGGCTCAGGGTCCCCCTACAGGGCTAGTCGATTTTGTTCCAGTCTTAGGTCCTTTGCAGGTGCAGGACTGGGGTCTCCCTTCAGGGCTGGTGAAATGTGACTCAGCTGTTTGTCTCTTGCAGAAACAGGCAGAGTTTCTCCCTGCAAGCCTTGTGGAATGAGACCCAGTGCTGGGTCTCCTACAGGAGCATGCTCAGGGTCTACATGCAGGGCTAGAGGAACTGGACCTGGCTAATGGTGTCCCTGCAGTGCTGCTGGAGTTGTTCCAATTCTTGGGTGTCTTGAAGGTGTAGGCTCTAAGTCTCCCTGCATTGCTAGTGAAATGTGACTCTGTTGTGGTTCTCCTGAAGGGACAGTCTCAGGGTTTCCCTGCAGGGCTGGTGGATGGGACATAGTGCTGGGTATTCTGCAGGAGCAGGCTCATCTTGCAACATGACCAATCTCAGGTTCTCCTGCAGGAGTAGGCTCGGGGCCTTCCTGCAGGGCTAGTGGAATTGGACATGGCTCATGGTCTCCCTGCAGTGCCATTGGAATTGGTCCAATTCTTGGGTCTTTTGAAGGTGTAGGTTGCAGGCTGATAAATTACCTGTAGGGCTGGTGGAATGTGACATGGCTCTTAGTCTAATGCTAGAGCTGATTCAGGGTCTTTCCACAGGGTTGGTAGAATTGGCCCAGGCCTGGGTCTCCTGCATGTGCAGGCTCTGGTATCCCTGCAGGGCTTGTGGAATGTGACTGGGTTTCTGTTTCCTGCAGGGGCAGGCTCAGAGTCTCCTTGCAGTGTTGCTGGAATGGCACATGGTTCTGAGTTTCCTGCAACAGCAGGCTTATGTTCTTCCTGCATGGCTAGTTGAATATGACTCAGACCTTGGTCACTTGCAGGAGCAGGCTAGTTTTCTCACTGCTGGGATGGTGGAATCAGACCCTGTCCTGAGTCTTCTGCAGAAGTAGCTCCAGGTCTTCCTACAGGGCTGTTGGAACATGACCCATCACTGGTTCTGCTTCAGGAGTAGGCACAGAGTCTCCTTGCAAGGATAGTGTAATTGGACCCAGCTCAGGGGTCACTACAGGGCTGATGAAATTTGTCCTGGCTCTGTGGTTCCTGCAAGTGTAGATTCTGTGTCTCCCTTCAGGGTTGGTTTAGTGGGACCCATTCCTGAGTCTCCTGTAGTAGTAGGCTCAGAGTCTCCCTGTAGGGCTGGTGGAATGGGCCCCTTCTCTAGGTCACCTGCCAGAACAGATTTGGACTCTGCCTTCAGGCTGGTGGAATTGGGCCTGTTCTTGCATCTCCTGCAGGAGCAGGCCTTGGGTCTTCCTGGAAGAATACTGTAATATGACCCATCTCTGGTTCTCTTGCAGGAGAAGCTCATGGTCTCCCTAGAAGGTTAGCAGAATTTGTCCCATTCCTTGGTCCAAGGCTCAGGGTATCCCTGCAAGGTTGGTGGAATGGGACCTAGTCCTGTGTATCCTGCAGTAGCAGGTTCTGTTCTCTTTGCAGGGCTGGTGGAATATGACTCCACACTGTGGTTCTTTGGCAGATGCAGGCTCAAGGACCCCACCAGAACTGATGGCTCTTAGTCTCCTATGGGAGCAGGTGAGGGATTCCCTGGAGAGCTGTTGGAATTGGTCCCAGTCCTAGGTCTCTTACAACTGCAGGCTCAGTGTCTCCCTGCAGGGTTTGTGGAATATGACTTGGCTGTGGGTATGCTGCAGGAGCAAGCTCAGTGTTTCCATGCAGGGTTGGTGGAATGGGATCTAGTTCTGGCTCTCCTGCTCTCCTGCAGGAGGAGGCTGGGGTTCTCCCTGGAGAGGCTGATGGAATTGGACTGGGATGTCTGTCTCCTGCAGGAGCAAGCCTATGGATTACCTGCAGAGCTGGTAGAATGTCACACAACTCTTGTTCTTCTGCAGGAGCTGGCTCATATTCTCTGTGAATGGCTTGGTCTCCCCCAGGAGTAGGTTTGTAGTCTCACTACAGGGCTGGTGTTATGTGACCCGCACTGTGTTTTCTGCAGATGCAGTCTTAGTGTTGGACTGCAGGTTTGGTGGAATGGGACGAAGTTCTGGGTTTCCTGGAGTAGCAGGCTCACGGTCTCCCTTCTGGGGTATTGGAATGTGACCCAGTCATGTGTTTCCTGCCAAAGTGGCCTCAGGATATCCCTGCAGGGCTGTTGGAATTGTACCTCACTGTGTATCACCTGCAGGATCAGGTTTGTGCTCTCCCAGCAAGGCTGGTGTATTTGGACCTATTCCTGGGTCTCCTGCAGAAGCAGGCTTTCAGTCTTCCTGCAGGGCTTCTGGAATATGACGTATCTCTAATTTTCCTGCAGGATCAGGCTTGTGGGTCACCCAGCAAGGCTAGTGGAATTGGACCCAATTCAAGGTCTTAGTGCATGATTGATGGAATGGGACCCATTCCTGGGTCTCCTGCAGGAATTGGCTCAGAGTCTTCCTGCAGGACTGGTGAAATTGGACCAATTCCTGAGTCTCCTGCAGGAGGAGGCCCTGCATCTTCCTGGAGGGATGGTGGAATATGACAGAGATCTGTTTCTCCTGCAGGAACAGGCTCAAGGTCTCCCTACAAGGCTAGTGTAATTGGACACATTCCTGGATCCATTGCAAGTGAAGGCATGATGGTCTTCCTACAAAGCTGGTGGAATGTGATTCGGCTCTGAGTCTCCTGCAGGAGTAGGCTTAGGGTCTCCTTGAAAGATTGGTGAAATGGGACACAGTGCTGTGTCTCCTGCAGTAGCAGGTTCAGGTTCTCCCTACAGTATTGGTAAAATTGGACCTGGCTCTAATTCTCCTGCAGTAGCAGACTGAGGGTATACCTGCATGGCTGGTTGAGTGTGAAGGAACAGCAAGTCTTAATACATTGGCCCACTCCTGGGAAAAGGATAAACAGGGCGTAGTGCATTGTCTCTTGTATTGTCTGAAAAAGCCCCTTGAGATGTGTTGATTCTGATGACCTCTTCCAAGAACTTGAACACTTTTAGAATCTCTGCCAACTCATCTTGTTTAGACTGAAGGACTCTGCCTTTCATCAGTTCTTGGAATAGAGATCAACACAAAAGGAAAGAGGGAAGAAAAAATTACCAATCTATCTGTTGAGAAGTCAGCTGAAGACATTAAAAAGTTCTCTTGCAATGCACTTGTTTCTATTTTGGTGCATTTAGAATCATTTCCTTATTATCAATTTTTGCCATTTAAATTAGAATATATATTGTCGTAGGCCTACTGGGGTTCATTATGCTTGGACGCTCTGTGCTTGCTGTGTTGAGATAGCCGGTTCTATCTTTGGTTTAAGAAAATTTCAGTCTGATTTCTTCAAATACCTTTTCAAACCATTTGTCTTTATTCTTTTCCATGTGGGATCCCTATGAGTCATACACTGGTATGTTTTCTCTTATCCCAGGTTTCAGTTGCATTGCTTGCATTGGTTTTCACTTGCTTTTCTATGTCGTGTTCTGACTGAGTGATTGCGGTTATCCTGTTTTCTAAGTCATTTATTTGTTCCTGTGCATTATCTAGTCCGATTTGGACTGTCTTTAGCTTAGCTATTCTCACCATTGAGTTTTCTGATTATATTTGGCTCATCTAAAGTGTTTCTCTTTCCATTTATACTAGCCTGCATTTGTATTCATAGACTCAAGATTTCCTTCAGTGTTTTTATGTCCTCCCTTTTCAAGTCATGTTCTAGTAAATTTTGGGGGTCTAATACATTGGATGTTCTTTCAGGAGACTCCTGTCTTTTGAAAATTTGGAATAGTTCTTTTAACTTTATTATATCTCTCTATCGCTATGGGTTAAGGATTATCAGTTATCTATTATAGACTTGAACGGCTTTTGTAAGTGAAATCATTTCTGTGCACATTTAGTTTTAATGCTGTGAGGATTGTTTTTGGTATGTAATGATGCCATGCATTCCTTCTGTGTCCGTTGCCTGTTATATCTATGATTGCTACCGTGGTTTTTGTTGTGGTGAATATAACCTATTCTAGTAAAGTTAGCAGAGTGTCATTTTGGTTAAATGTTTATCATAGCTCTGACAGTGCTGGAACTACTAATTTTTACTGGAATAGAGGTTTCCAAATGATTTCTGGGCTGCAGGCTGGATATGTGGAAAGGGAATTGTTCCAATATAC
Organism: Vicugna pacos; assembly: GCF_048564905.1. Taxonomy (NCBI): domain Eukaryota; kingdom Metazoa; phylum Chordata; class Mammalia; order Artiodactyla; family Camelidae; genus Vicugna; species Vicugna pacos. The sequence continues at coordinate 62,725,260 of NW_027328741.1, read as the reverse complement.
ACTCATGAAAGTGCATTCGTCCTTACTGTTGCCACGGAAAAGTCAAAATTTTATAATGGGTTCCCTCAGGTTCTCTGCAAACAAAGACAAAAGTGGAAACAAATCTAATGATGTCACACATTAGAAACTGCTGAAACAATCCTGCAGTGCCACAATTGGGTCCTAAGTGTAGTACTGGGTCAGCACCACAACTATAGTTGCATTAGCATGTGGTAGGCAAGGTTGATGGAAAAGCTTCACATTCTCCTATTTTTCAGCAGATCTCTGCTCCAAGAACTCTTGTCAATAAGGCATGGGAACTCAAAGGCAAGCATGGAACATTTCAAAAACCTCTGCTTTGGACAATAAGAAATTTCAATCCTGCCTATGAAAGTTGCAGATCTTTTGGCTATAGAATCTTATTTCAACACGAAATTGCCCTGGATTCTAGAAACCAGATAAAGATGGCTCTGATTGAGACCATTTCTCCTTTATGGAGAAAATGAGCAATTATACTGTGGATGTGAAAAGGCTGTGACTAAGGCCCTGGGTTACTAAGCTAATCCACAACACATATGCCAGCAGATTTAATATTAAGAGAGGACCCAGGCAGATCTGTTCTCTAGATAGTACCAACCACAGCCCAAAACAATCTCCAAACCCCTGGGAATAAATTTGTGACATCAGCCACACCCCTAACACAGATTCCACAGGCACTCCTAGCTCAAAACTGGCAGATGCAGTCTTGGTCTGGGAATCAATTGCAGAGAAATTTTGTGATTATTGCTTTCAGTTATGTCAATCAAACGTCCACTATGCACTCTTTTAACCCTCAGCGCATCGTCTTCCATCTTAAATGACCTGTCCACTTTAGAGTGTGCATCCCAGTAAAACACAGTTTCGCCTTTAGTGCTCCTTCCCCCAAGTTCAGGTCCTGCACTGATTTCCATTCTCTACTTTGCCTTCTACTCTTTCCAGGTTATGTGAGAATTCTTTCTGACTTTTGAAGTAAGAGATGTTTGGCCATTATTCAGCAGGGATCCTGAGCCAAGGGCCGGGAGAGTGGATGTTTATCTTGCTGTATACATGGGAGAGAGTGAGCGAAGTTTGCACTGGTACTCTGCCAGTTTGGCATGGATAAATTAACACAATTTAGACATAACTCACAGACACTTGATCCTTGTTTAGCTATTTTTCTCTATATCAATTGTGGAAGGATGTGTTCGAAGATTCCAAGTCTGACAATGTGTACATACCTCCATTGCAGACTTTCAAATAGTTAACAGAATTGAATTACATACTATGGGAAGTGTATCAAAATAAAGATAGTTTTAGAAATATACTAAATCTAACTACAAGACAGAGTTGCCATATTTAGGTATCAGCTTGAAATACCCAAATAAGAAAAATACACAGAAAATATTAGTTAGCAGCCAAAATTCATGAAGGAGGCAGGTCAACACTTTTCTCTTGGTGCTTCCAACACTAAGAAAAACAATGAAATAAATCTTAGAATCATTAACAACCACAACCATGGGTTTCCATTGTTCATGTGGTGCCCTTTCCTAATAATGGCACATACTGGTCAATGTTGGCGATTCAAGGGGCAACATTACTATTTAGGAAAGCACAAAGAAACCCAAACAATGTATTTTTATATAGGCTTGGTTTCAATAGCACTTAGAGACATTATAGATATGAGAACACTGCTGCACTTCTGCTAGGCTATTGAGAATCATGTGCTCTTCTATGAAAGATGAGTATGTTTAATCGTCCAATTATGTTGAGAAACACAATTAAACCCGACAAATATGGCAACCACATTATATCCTGCACCCGGTACTTGACTGAAGGGAAAAGATGGTCCACAAAAAATGTGTCACTTCATATCTATGTCAACAATTACACTTCATTTCAATAACAGAATTATAATAGTTACAAATACTGTTTTGAAAAACTGAGGATAAATAAATATTCAAATTCAGGCAAAGAATCCACTCACTTACAAAACACCCTTCACACCAAAGTAGATATAACCCCAGCATGATCTGAATCTGGGGGAAGGTCATCATTTCACAGTGTGAACTAAGAATTCAAACCAACCTATTTTAGTCCAGAGTAGTTGACCATGGAGGAGTTCACTGTTGTGCACAAAATGTGAAGGTGGAGGAACTCTGAATCTAGGAGGGTCTTCCTGTGCTCCTACTGGCTTCAATGCAGTTCAAGGGCTGATTCTCTGAAATGGATAACTGAGTGAAGGGGAGGGAAAAGCAAGTGCTTCAGAGCAAGGCCCAACCCTGGGAAAAGGCTTACCAGGGCTTGGTGCTTGGTCGTCTGAGTGGTTTATAAATGCCCCGTGGGAAGTTTGGAATTTCAAGACATCTTCCAAGAACATGAGAGCTTCTATCATTTCTACCTTCTCTTCTGTTTTGGACGGAAGAAATCTTGGACCCGTACTTGGAGCAGAGAATTCAGTAACTTCCTCAAGTGCACGTTCAGATTCCACATGTAATTGACAGTATCAACGAGGCTCAATATGTCAATGAATGTCTTCCAAGCTTGGTATTCTCTACAGCTGTCTCCATGCCAGTATTCTTCATTGTAGCAGAACAACTCTCATCAATGTGTTCGCATCTCTCCTCAATCCATGCAGCCAGCTTTTCTGACAGATTCTCTTCCTGTCTCCTATAAAGTCAAATTCTAAATGATTGGGCAAATCTGAAAGTACCTCCGAGACTAACCAGTGAGCTGATGACACACATTTCTTCCACTGTCTGCTCTTTAAGGTTCTGGAAACTGACCCGTGAACACAGGCCATTGGGCAGCAGCAGGATCTCGAACTTACACAGCTTCCCAAAAAAGAGACCTAAGCCAAGCTCCAAAGAGGGCGACAGCCCATCCATCACACTGATCCACCCACAGGGCTCTGCCCAGTTTCCATGGATCCACAGGCCACAGCAAACCTCATGGAACAAACGAACATTCCACCTGGAATTAAACCGGCAACTGCCATCCCCAAAGGTGGCTGCAACTTGTCAGTGTTGGGGGAGGGGCTGTATGAGACAAGAGGTTCTAAAGGTAAATGTGATTCTATCCACTAGCGTCCCATGGGCTTTTCTCTTCCCTCTTTCCTTTTATTCAGATCTGTACGCACAGTACAAACGGAGGGAAGTGTGTCCAATTATAGTTGATGATTTCACACGTCTATAAACTTTCTAACAGTTCACAGTACACAGAGACCCACTAAAGGAGACTTATGTTCCTATAATATCCGTACACCCGGAATACATATGCGTCGCCTGATTTCTGCTGAAACACCCGCACTCTCAGGACATGGATCCATTTATTTCATGGGGGCTGAAATTCCTACAAATGAAACCAATCCCAATGTGCAATTTACTGTGTGTCTCTTTTGCCCTTAGAACACTTTTGCAGAGCTACTTGTCTTTGTTATAGGCTTATGCCATTTCTTCTCTACGTAGGGTATAATATGGCATACATTCAATCTGTTGGGAGACTTGCAAATTTATATCACGGACTATAAATCCATTTTATTCCAAATAGGCATTTGAATTAGGTCACGATATGCTCTTATGAATCAATATTTATGAATATTAATGCACGCATCTGTTTTCTGAATACAAGTGTGTTGAGTACATGCAAGCTGTGATATTGGGTCGATGAGTGCTGAATGATTCTTGACATCACCTTGAGTACTTTCTTGAGAATATTCATGGTTCCATTGTTTTATGTCAGCCAACCGTGCCCTTTTGGTGCTTGTTTGTTTGTTTGATTGTTTGTTTGTTTGCTTCTTGTTTGTTTTGCAAACACATTAGGCCATGCATCACTCCGTTCACTTAAGAGAGTCATATAAGCAGATTCACTTAAGATAGTGCTTACAATCATCTATGATTTCCTGCTTCACTCTCCCATATATAGGGTTTTGATGTCCTCTTGCTTTCTTCTTGTTTATTCTCTGCAACTCATGCTCCTCTTGCATTTCCAATAATAGTCTTCTTCTTTCCATTTCATCTTGCTGCTTTTCTAATCAGCGAAGAATTCTCAATCATTCTTTTAGGATAAGTTTTGAACTGCTGAATTCTTTTAAGATGTGCCGGTCTGTGGAATTCTCTAGCTTTGCCGTTATTAAAAATGGCGGTCATGTGGCATAGGCTACCCTAGATGGCAGCATTTTCCCATTCAGGATATGGTCTAAATCCTGGCACTTCTCCCTTTCCTGAAATATTACTGCTGAGATACAAGCTGAAAGCGCTCTGGAGGTTCCCTTGTGATTATGTTGCTTTCCTCAAAGTGCATTTTTTTCATTTTTTTTCCTCCAGGTGCATTTTAAATCACATGGATGCTCATGAACTTTGTTGATTAGAATCATCTGGCTGCTGGTAAGTCTATTGGGATTTCAATTCCGTTGGATGCTGTGTACTTCCTGAATTCATATACATGATTCTATCTTGGTTTTCAGGAAGGTTCAGTCAAATTTATCTACAGATATCTTTTCAGAATTTTTTTTTTTTACCTCTTGCTTTTCCATCTGGGACTCTTATGAATCCTAGTCTTACATGCTTTACTTAACCCAGGACTCAACAGCAATGTTTTCATTGTATTCAACTTGCTTATCTATGTCTGCTTCTGACTTAGGGATTTCTGTTCCCCTGTATTCACATTCATTCACGTGTCCCTCTGCATTATCTAGTCAACTTAGGACTGAATTTAACCCTGATATTATCCCATCCATTGAGATTTCTGATATAATTTGGCTCGTCTTTAGACTTTATCTTCCACATTTCTGGTATTCTGATTTTGTGTTTCTGAGACACGGTTGTGCTTCAGTGTTTCCCTCATCTCCGTTTTCAATACTAGCCCTGGTAGCATTTTGCAGTCTAGTTGTTTGAAAGCTTATCTTTTGGGCCTTCAATCCCTATGGAACTGAAAATGGTACTTCCTGTTTCTTTTACTGTACTTCTACATTTCAACTGGTCAAGTAATATCAGGCATCTAATGTAGACTTCAAGGGCTTTGTTAAGTGAAAAGTTTAGACCCTTGGCTCTATGCAATTCCATGGGATTACTGTGAGGACAATTTCTCCTAGACACTGATGCCATGTCCTGTTCCTGTGTGTGTTGTCTGGTATATCTCCAATTGCTGGTGTTGCCTTTGCTGTGATGAACAACCCGTACTATTTCGATTAGCATAACCTCATTTTGATTACGCTTATCTCACAATTCTGAACGTGCGCAGGACACTTTCTCTTGTGGAAATGAAGCTTCAAAAAGTTCTCAGCTCTGCATTCTTCTCTATGTCACTTTGGAGTGTTTCCTAAACAGCAAACTGAGAGTGCGCTTGTGCTTTGCAGTGCCACGGGAATGTCCCAATGAAACCAGTGCTTCCCAGAGCTTCTCTGTCTACTGAAACACCAGTGGAAGCACATCCATGGATGTCACACATCAGGGCCTGCTGGAATGATCCCGCAGACCGACCTTGGTGTCCTCGGTGCCGTACCGTGCCATCCAAAATGTAGCAGCTTCATTCTGGAGATAATGCTGAAGGAAATGCTTCAACTTCTCATGCTGTGGACTTGGACCACTCTTCCTTGTCCTCTCATTCTTGTGGCACAGGTGCACGAAGACAACCACAGAGCTGTTGTGCATCCTGTGCCTCAAACCAAACCATAATCCCAGCCCAGGTTATGAATGTAGCAGATCCTAAGGCTTTTCATTCTGATATCAAAACCAAGGCCCCCTGGATCCTTCAGACCAAATGCACGATATCTCTGATTCAGCCCCACACGTGCTCTATTGGCAAAATGCCAAATTGTTCCCTGGTCTTGCAGATGCACTGGGTGTGGCCATGGGACATATCGATAATCTCAACCTCGCGCGCCAGTGTGGTTGCTTTCTCATTGGGGTCACAGGTCGGTTTGCTCTCTTGATAGGACCCACCACATCCCACAACGCACTCCAGGTCCCTGAGACACAGCGTGTGCCATCATCCGTAGCCCTATCCCTCCCTGACCGCTGACTCTGCTACCTCAAATTTGGAAGCTCAGATCTTGGTCTCAGAATCAAGTGTGGGGATATTTTGCGCTGGTTTCTTTGAGTTCTGTCAGCCAAGCATCTGCTGTGCACTCTTCTAACACTCAGCGCATCACCTTCAATCCCATGTCTCCTGTCTGCTTGAGAGTGTGCGTCCAAGTTCAACAGAGTTTCAACTTTGCTGCTCCATCACCAGGGGTCAGACCCTGCACTGGTTTCCATTCCCTGCTTTGCCTTCTCCTGCTTCCAGGTGTTCTGAGGCCTCATCCTGTCTTTGGAAGTAACAGACCTCTCTTCGGCAAGTGTCCTATGCCAAGGGCTGGGTGAGTGGATGTTTCCATTGCTGTGTACATGGGAGCGAGTGAGCGCAGTTTGCACTGCTTCTCTGCCAACTGGGCATCGATGAATCAACACTTTCCAGATACACTTCCCAGATATGTGATTTTTGTTTACCTCTTGGTTTCTATACAGCCGTGGTGGGAGGGATTGTCCAAAGACTCCAGTTTTGACATTGTGTTGATATCTCATTTGCAGTCTTTAAAAAGTTTAATAGAATTGATTTCCATGTTTTGGGAGCTGTACGAAAATGAAGTTAGTTTTTGAAACATACTAAATCGACCTAGAAGCCAGACTTGTCAATTTCGGTAACATTTTGTCAGCTCTAAGGAAAACATAGACAGATAGAATGCAAAGTAGCAGTCCAAACTGTAAAAGGGGTTATGTCAACTCTTTCCTGTTGAAGCCTCCGAAACCAACAGGAACCATGAAATAGCTATTGGAAACATGAAATAACCCCCAACCTTGGATTCACTTGTGCATGTGGTGCCCTTTACTCCCAATGACACCTACTGGCCAATGTTGGCATTTCAAGGGGTAACATCCCTCTCTAGGAAAATACAAGAGAAAACAAACCAAATATATACATTTAGGCTTGAATCCAAAAGCACCTAGAGGCATTGTAGCTTTGAGAACCGTGCTGCAACTATGCTAGGCTATTGAGAACCAGGTGTTCTTCTATCAGTGATGAGAACGCTTAATCATCCGATCATGTTGGGTAAAGCAATTTAACGCAGCCGAGTCTGCACCCCCATGATATAGTGCCCCCGGGGGCTTGACTCAAGTGAAAGACGGTCCACATAAGCTGTGTCTTTAATGTCATTGGCGACTTTTACAGTTCAGTTCACTATCTGACTTATAGTATTTACCTATACTGTCTTGAAAGACTGAGGCCTGATACATATTCAAGTTCAGTCAAAGATTCCCCTCACTTACCACACTCCCTTCACCCCAGAGAAGACACAAACCCAGCATTTGCTGAATCTAGCGGAAGTCCATCGTTTCTTTGTGTGAGCTAAGTATTCAATTCCTATCTATTTCAGTCGAGACTATTTGAACTTTAAAGAGTTCACTGTTGTTCACAGAGTGTGAAGCTGGGGGAACTCTGATTCGAGGAGGGGCATGCCCTTCTTGTACTGGCTTCATTGCAGCTCAGGTACTGATCCTTCAAAATGGATGCCTGAGTGGAGGTGAGGGAAGAGCTTTACTTGATAGCTTGGCGCATACCAGGGAAAAGGCTTACCTGGGCTTGGTGCACTTTGGTCTGAATGGCTTGGAAATGCCCCTTGGGACGTGTGGATTCTCAAGAACTCTTCCAAGAACATGAGCATTTTGATCACCTCTGCCATCTCTTCTCTTTTAGACGTCAGGGATCTTGGACCCGTTCTTGGAGCAGGGAATTGAGGAACTTCCTCAAGTCCACGTTGGCACTCCGTATGTTTCTGCCAGTATCAGCGAGGTTCAATACGTCTCATGAATGTCTTTTGAGCCTGGAATACTCTACAGCTGTCTCCAGGCCAGTATTCTCCTTTGTAGCAGAACATCTCTCATCCATGTGTTCGCATCTCTCCTCAATCCGTGCAGCCAGCTTTTCGGCCAGCTTCTCTTCGTGTCTCCCATAAAGTCGACTTCAATAGGACTGGGCAAGTCTGAAATTACCTCGGAGTCTCACCAGTAAGCTGATGACAGGCAGATCTTTCACTGTCTGCCCTTTCAGCTTCTGGAAACTGACCCGTGAACTCAGGTCTTTGGGCAGCAGCAGTATCTCGAACTTACACAGCTTCCCGGACCAAACACTTAAGCCAAGCTCCACAGAGGGCGGCAGCCCCTCCATCACACTGATCAACCCACTGAACTCTGCCCGGTTACCTAGGATCCACCGGCCACAACAAGCCTCGCGTTACACACCAACATTCCACCTGGAATCCAACCGGTAACTGCCATCCCCAATGGCTGCCGCATCTTGTCAGTGTTGGGGGAGGGGCTGCATCCGACGAGAGGTTCCTTAGCTAAATGTGATTCTACACACTAGTGTCCCATGTGCCTTTGTTCTTCCCTCTTTCCTTTTCTTCAGATCTGTATGCACAGTACCAACGGAGGGAAGTGTGTCCATTTTCAGTTGATGGTTTCACACGTCTTTCAACTTTCTAACAGTTCACAGTACACAGAGACCCACTAAAGGAGACTTATGTTCCTATAATATCCGTACACCCGGAATACATATGCGTCGCCTGATTTCTGCTGAAACACCCGCACTCTCAGGACATGGATCCATTGGTTTCATGGGGGCTGAAATTCCTAGAAATGAAACCAACCCCAATGTGCACTTTACATTCTGTCTCTTTTGCTCTTAGTACACTTTTACAGAGCTACATTTTGTTATAGTCTTATGCCATTTCTCTTTGACGTAGGGTAGAATATGGCATTCTTTCATCCTGTTGGAAAACTTGCAAGTCTATATCACAGACTAGGAATCCATTGACTCCAAATCGGAATTTGAGTTAGGGTTAGAGTTAGGGTTGGGGTTAGGCTTAGTGTTTAACTGTAGGGTTAGGATTAGGGTTTGGGTTAGGGTTTAGTGTTAGAATTAGTGTTAGGTTTACGGTTAGGTTTAGGAGTTTGTGATAGTTTTTGGGTTAGTTTAAGTGTTAGGGTTATGGTTTAGATTTAGGGTTAGGGTTATGGTTAGTGTTCAGGTTCGGGATAGGGTTAGGGTTAGTGTTTAGGTTACGGTTTAGGCTTCGGGTTAGGGTTACGGTCAGGGTTCGGGTTCGGTTTTCGGTTAGGTTTAGGGTTAGGGTTAGTGTTCAGGTTAGGGTTCGGGTTCGGGTTAGGGTTTGACAAGCATTAGCGCGTGCATCTCTGTGGGCAGTGGAGTGTTTCAAACTGCTTCTCCAATCCTGGTGCACCTGTGCCACAATAAAGATTTGTGGAATATGTTTCCCCACCTCCAGCACACACACGGAGACGTGTTCAGGCATCCTAATTGTGGGGAGGCTCCTCCAAATGACAGCAGCGCCTGGGTTCTAATAGAATCCCTTAGTTTGTAATAAGAGTGTTTCCGTGGTCCGGGATGTGACGGAATTCGTGGGGTTGTGCTTCGAGTCCAAGTAGCAGTGGGTGCCAACTGATCAATTGAGGAAGTACTTAGAGGACTTCTCCAATAAGGGAACACATTTGCCGAAATTCATCTGGGTGGAGTGGGGCTGTACAACTCCCACACACAGAAGAATGTGTTCTGGAATCCTGAGTGCAGGGAAGATCCTGCAACTGACATCAGAGCCTGGGATCTAATTGAATCCCTTTGCTTGTCTTCCCTGATGGTATTCCTAGGAGGGAGTGCAGGGGAACATGTGGTTTGGGCTTCAAAACCAAGTATTTGTGAGTACCTCTCTGTGGTTAGTGGAGGTGTTTTAAATACATCCCTAACCTGGGAACACCTGTGCCCCCATAAAGATCCGTGGAGTCTGTTTCAATACCTCCAGCACACACATTAACACTTGCAGAGTTATCCTGAGAGTTGGCAGCCTCCTCCAACTGACAGCAGCGCCTGGGTTATAATAGAATCCTTTAGCTTGTAATATGAGTGTTTCCCTGATCCGGGATGTGAGGGAAAGCTGGAGGTTGGGCTTCGAGGTCAAGTAGCAGTGAATCCCCCCTGATTGATTGAGGAAGTACTTAGAGGACTTCTCCCTAAAGGGAACAACTTTGTACCCATTCATCTGGGTGGAGTGGGGCTGCACAACTCCCCCCCACACACAAGAATGGGTTCCGGAATCCTGAGTGCAGGGAAGTTCCTCCAACTGACAGCAGCGCCTGGGTTCTAACTGAATCCCTTTGCTTGTCCTCCCTGATGGTATGCCTAGGCGGGAGTGCGGGGGAAAGTGTGATTTGGGCTCCAAAACCAAGTATTTGCGAGTACCTCCCTATGTTTAGTGGAGGTGTTTAAACTACATCCCTAACCTGGGAACACCTGTGTCCCCATAAAGATCCGTGGAGTCTGTTTCCAGACCTCCAGCACACACACGAACAGTTGCACAGTTATCCTGACAGTGGGCAGCCTCCTCCAACTGACAGCAGGGCCTGGGTTCTAATAAAATCGCTTACCTTGTCTTCCCTGTTTGGTTGCCTGATACGGTGTGCGGGAGGAGGTTGGGGTTGGGCTCTAAAACCAAGTATTAGCGAGTGCTTCTCCATGGGAAGTGGAGGTTATTAACCAAAAACCCACAACCTGGGAATACCTGTGCTCCTTTAAAGATGCGTGGACTCTGTTTCCCCACTTCCAGCACACACATGAAGAAGTGTTCTGGTATCCTGAGTGTGGGGAGGCACCTCCCACTGACAGCAGCATCTGGGATCTAATAGGATCCCTTAGGTTGACTTCCCTAAGTGTTTTCCAAGGACAGGCTGGGAGCGAAGGTGGGGGTTGGGCTCTAAAGCCAAGTAATAGCCAGTGACTCTCTATGGGCAGTGGAGGTTTGTAAAGTACATTCCCTCCTTGGGAACACCTGTGCCCCCATAAACTTGCATGGACTATGTATCCCCAACACCATCACACACACAAAGAATTGTTCAGGTATCCTGAGTGTGGGGAGACTTCTCCAACTGACAGCAGCGCCTGGGTTCTAATAGAATCTCTTAGCTTGTCTTCCGTGATGGCATGCCTAGGCTGGAGAGTGGGGGAAAGTGGGGGTTGGGCTTGAAGTCCAAGTAGCAACGAGTGCCCCCGATTTACTGAGGAAGATCTTAGAGGATTTACTCCTAAAGTGGAACACTTGTGCCCCCATTCATCTGCGTGGACTGGGTCTCCACAACTCCCCTACACACAAGGCTGGACTCCGCAATCCTGAGTGTGTGGATGTTCCTCCAACTGACAGCAGCGCCTTCGTTCTAATAGAATAACTCAGCTTGTATTCCCTGAGTGTTTCCCTAAGCCGGGCTGCGAGCGAAATCTGGGGTTTGGGCTTGGAGGCCAAGTAGCAGCTTGTGCCAACAGTTTGACTGAGAGAGTATTTAGGGAACACCCCTACCGGGGAACACCTGTGTCACCATTCGTCTGCGTGTATTGGAGCTGCACACCTCCCCCACACACAAGACTGTCTCCGGAGTCCTGAGTGTTGGGAAGTTCCTCCAAGTGACAGCAGCACCTGGGTTCAATACAATCCCTTAGCTTGTCTTCCCTGATGGCTTGCCCTGCCAGGAGTGCGGGGGAAATTGGAGGCTGGGCTCTAAAGCGAAGAATTAGCGAGTGCCTATCCATGGGATGTGGAGGTGTTTAACCTACATCCTCTAACCTAGGAATATCTGTGCCCCAAGGAAAATGCGTGGACTCTGTTTCCACACCTCCAGCACACGTGTGAAGAAGTGTTCTGCTTTCCTGAGTGTGGGGAGGCTCCTCCAACTAACAGCAGCACCAGGGATTTAATAGAATTCCTTAGCTTGACTTCCTTGAGTGTTCTCCTAGGCCGGGCTTTGAGCGAAGGTGGGGGTTGGTCTCTAAATCCAAGTAATAGCCAGTGCCTCTCTATGGGCAGTGAAGGTGTTTAAACTACATCATCTACCTGGGAAAAACTGTGCCCCCATAAAGATGCATGGACTCTGTTTCCCCACTTCCAACACACACACGAAGACGTGCTCAGGTATCCTGAGTGTGGGCCGGCACTTTCATGTGACAGCAGCGCCTGGGTTCTAATAGAATCCCTTAGCTTGTAGTCCCTGAGTGTTTCCCGAGGCCTGGCTCTGAGGGAAAGCTGGGGATTGGGCTTTGAGGCCAAATAGTAGCGAGTGCCCCCCGATGGACTGAGGAAGTATTTAGATGAATTCTCCCTAAAGGGGAACACCTATGCCCACATCAAACTACGTGGGGTGGGTATACACAAAACCCCTCCTCCCACAAGCCTGGCTTCCGGAATCCTGAGTGTGGGAAAGTTCCTCCAACTGACAAGAGTGCCAGTGTTCTAGTAGAATCCTTAAGCTTCTCTTCCCTGATGGATTGCATAAGCTGGAGTGCGGTTCAAAGTGGGATTTGGGCTCTAAATCCAAGTATTAGTGAGTGCCTCTCCATGGGAATTGGAGGCGTTTAACCAACAACCCCCAACAAGGGAGTACCTGTGCCCCCTGAAATATGCGTGGACTCTGTTTCTCCACCAACAGCACACACACGAAGAAGTTTTCTGGAATCCTGAGCATGGGGAGGCTACTCCAATGACAGCAGCACCTGGGTTCTATTAGAATCCCTGAGCTTGTGTTCCCTGAGTGTTTCCTTAGGCCGGGCCATGAGGGAAAGCTGGGGGTTGGGCTTGGAGGCCAAGTAGCAGCGTGTACCCCCCGATGTCCTGAGGAAGTTCTTAGAGGAATTCTCCCTAAAGGGAAACACCTGAGCACCCATTCATCTGCGTGGAGTGGGGCTCCACACCTCCCCACCACACAAGGTTGGGTTCCAGAATCCTGAGGGTGGGGTAGTAACTCCAAGTGACATCAGCTTCTTGGTTTTAATAGAATCTCTTTGCTTGTCTTCCCTGATGGTTTGCCTAGGCCAGAGTATGGTTGAAAGTGGGATTTTGACTCTAAATCCAAGTATCAGCGTGTGCCTCTCCATGGGAAGTGGAGATGTTTAACCTACAACCCACAACCTGGGAATTACTGTGCCCCCTGAAAAATGCGTGTGCTTTGTTTCCCCACCTCCAGCACACACACGAAGTTTTCTGGTATCCTGAGTGTGGGGAGGCTCCTGCAACTGACAGTAGCACCTGGGATCTAATTGGATCCATTAGATTGACTTCCCTGAGTATTTTCCTTGGCCGGGTTGTGAGCGAAGTTGGCGGCTGTGCTCTAAAACCAAGTATTAGCGAGTTCCTATCTTTTGGCAGTGGAGGTGTTTAAAGTATTTCCCCAACCTGGGAACACCTGTGCCCACATAAAGATGCGTGGACTCTGTTTCCCCACCTCCAGCACACACACGAAGACGTGTTCAAGTATCATAATTTTTGGAGGCCCCTCCAACTGAGAGCAGGCCCTGGGTTTTAATAGAATCCCTTAGCTTTTCTTCCCTGATGGTTTGCCTAGACCGAAGTGCGAGGAAAAGTGGATTGTGGGCTCTAAATCCAAGTACTAGCGAGAGCCTCTCCATGCGAAGTGGAGGTGTTTAACCTACAACCCTCATCCTGGGAATACCTGTATCCCGCTAAAGATTTGTGGGATTTGTTTCCCTGTCTTCTGTAAACACACGAAGAAGTGTTCTGGTGTCCTGATTTTGTTGAGGCTCCTCCAAATGACACCAAGACCAGGGATCTAACTGTATCTCTTAGGTTGATTTCCCTGTGTGTTTTCCTAGGCCGCAGGGTTAGCGAATGTTGGGGTTGTGCTCTAAGTCCAAGTGATAGCGAGTGCCTCTCTATGGGCAGTGGAGCTATTTAAACTACATACCCAAACTGGGAACACCTGTGCCCTCATAAAGATGCTTGGACAATTTTCCACACCTCCAGCAAAGAAAATATGTCGTGTTCAGTTATCCAGAGAGTGGGGAGGCTCCTCCAACAGACAGCAGCGCCTGGGTTCTAATAGAATCCCTTAGCTTGTATTCCCTGAGTGTTTCCGAGGCCGGGCTTTGAGGGAAAGCTGGGGTTTCGGCTTGGTGGCCAAGTAGCATCGAGTGCTCCCCGATGAAATGAGGAAGTAATTAGAGGACCTCACCCTAACTGGGAAAACCTGTGCCCCCATTCATATCCGTTGAGTGGGGCTCCACACATTCCCCCTCACAAGACGGGGTTCCGATATCCTGAGGGTGGGGAAGTTTTTCCAACTGAGAGCAGCGCCTGGGTTCTAATACAATGCATTTACTTGTCTTCAATGATGGCTTGCCAAGGGTGGAGTGCGGGGGAATTTGGGGATTGGGCTGTAAATCCAAGTATTAGCGAGTGCTTCTCCATGGGAAGAGGAAATTATTAACCAAAATCCCACAACCTGGGAATACCTGTGCTCCTTGAACTATGCGTTGACAATGTTTCCCCAATTCCAGCACACACACAAAGACTTGTTCAGGTATCCTGAGTGTGGGGAGTATATTCCAACTGACAGCAGCGCCTGGGTTCTAATAGAATCCCTTAGCTTGTCTTATCTGATGGCATGCCTAGGCTGGAGAGTGGGGGAAAGTGGGGGTTGGGTTTGAAGTCCAAGTAGCAACGAGTGCCCCCGATTTACTGAGGAAGTACTTAGAGGATTTCACGCTAATGTGGAACACCTGTGCCCCCACTCATCTGTGTGGACTGGGTATCCACACCTCCCCCACACACAAGGCTGGGATCCGGAATCCTGAGTGTGTGGAAGTTCCTCCAACTGACAGCAGCGCCTGCGTTCTAATAGAATAACTCAGCTTGACTTCTCTAAGTTTTTTCCTAGACCTAGCAGTGAGCGATGGTGGGGAATGGGCTCTAAAGCCAAGAATAAGCGAGTGCATCTCTGTGGGCAGTGGAGGATTTGAAACTTCTTCCCCAACATTGGAACACCTGTGCCCCCATAAAGATGCGTGGACTCTGATTCCCCACCTCCAGCACACACACGGAGACGTGCTCAGGTATCCTGATTTTGGGGAGGCTCCTCCAAATGACAGCAGCGCCTGGGTTCTAATAGAATCCCTTAGCTTGTATTCCTTGAGTGTTTCCATATGCCGGGCTGAGAGGGAAATCTGGGAGTTTGGCTTGGAGGCCAAGTAGCAGCAACTGCCCCCCGATGGAATATGGAATTATTTAGAGGACTTCTCCCTAATGGGAAACAAGTGTGACCCCATTCATCTACTTGGATTGTGGCTCCACATCTCCCCGCCACACAAGGTTGGCTTCCGGAATTCTGAGAGTTGGAAAGTTCCTCCAACTGAGAGCAGTGCCAGTGTTCTAGTAGAATCCTTAAGCTTCTCTTCCCTGATGGATTGCATAAGCTGGAGTGCGGTTCAAAGTGGGATTTGGGCTCTAAATCCAAGTATTAGTGAGTGCCTCTCCATGGGAAGTTGAGGTGTTTAACCAACAACCCCCAACAAGGGAATACCTTTGCCCCCTGGAATATGCGTGGACACTGTTTCTCCACCAACAGCACACACACGAAGAAGTTTTCTGGAATCCTGAGAATGGGGAGGCTACTCCAAATGACAGCAGCACCTGGGTTCTATTAGAATCCCTTAGCTTGTGTTCCCTGAGTGTTTACATAGGCCAGGCTTTGATCTAATGTGGGGTTTGGTCTCTATAGCTAGGTTTTAGCGAGTGCCTCTCTATGGGCATGGAGGTTTTTAAAACTACATCCCTAACCTTTAAACACCTGCCCCCCATATAAATGCGTGGTCTCTCTTTCCCCACCTCCAGCGCACCCTCGAAGAATAGTTCTGGTATACTGAGTGTGGGTAGGCACCTCCAAATGACAGCAGCAACTGGGAACTTATAATATCATTTGGCTTGATTCCCCTGAGTGTATCCATTGGCCAGGCTGTGAGCGAAGTTGGGTGTTGGGCACTAAAGACTAGAAATAGCGAGTGCCTCTCTCTGGGCAGTGGAGGTGTTTAAAATACATCCCCAAACTTGGAACAACTGTGCCCCCCCAAAAATGCGTCGACTCTGTTTCCCCAACTCCAGCACACACACGAAGAACTCTTAGGCAATAATAACTGTGCGGAGGCTCCTCAAACTTACGGCAGCACCTGGGATCTAACAGAATCTCTTGGATAGACATCCCTGATTATTTCCTTTGGCCGTGATGTGAGTTAAAGTGGGGTTGGGCACTAAACCAAAGTAAGAGCGAGTGCCTCTCTATGGGCATTGGAGGTGTTTAAAATACATCCCCAAACTTGGAACAACTGTGCCCCCCAAGAAATGCGTCGACTCTGTTTCCCCACCTCCAGCACACACACGAAGACGGGTTGAGGTTTCCTGAGTGTGGGGAGGCACCTACAACTGACAGCAGGGCCTGGGTTCTAATACAATCCATTAGCTTGTCTTCACTGATGGCTAGCCTAGGCGGGAGTGCGGGGGAATGTGAGGGTTGGGCTCTAAAACCAATTATTGTTGAGTGCCTCTCCACGAAATTTGAAGTGGTTTAACCTACAACCAAATATTTGGGAATACCTGTGCCCCGTGAAAGTTGCAAGCACACTGTTTCCCCACCTTCAGCACACACACGATGTGGTGTTCTGGTATCCTGAGTGTGGGGAGACTCCTCCAACTGACAGCAGCACCTGGGATCTAATATAATCCCTACGTTTGGCATCCTTCAGTGTTTCCCTAAGACGGGCTCTGAGCCTAGGTGGGGGTTGGGCTCTAAAGCCAATTATTATCGTGTGCCTCTCTATGTTCAGTGGAGGTGTTTAAACTACATCCAAACCTGGGAACACCTGTGCCCTCATGAAGATGCGTGGACACTCTTTCACCACCTCCAGCACACACACGAATATGTGTTCAGGTATCCTGAGAGTGGGGAAGATCTTCCAAATGACAGCAGTGCCTGGGTTCCAATAAAACCCCTTAGCTTGTATTTCCTGTGTGTTTCCCTATGCCGGACTGCGAGGGAAAGCTGGGGGTTGGGATTGGAGGCCAAGTAGCATCGAGTGCCTCCAATGGACTGAGGAAATATTTTGAGGAATTCTCCCTAACGTGGAACACCTGTGCCCCCATTCTTCTGCGTGGGGTGGGTCTCCACACATCCCCCACACTAAAGGCTGGATTCCGGATCCTGAGTGTGGGGAAGATTCTCCAACTGACAACAGCGACTGGGTTCTAATACAATCCCTAAGTTTGCCTTCCCTGATGACTTGTCTATGCCAGAGTGCGGGGGAATGTGGGGTTCAGCCTCGACAAACAAGTACAATCGAGTGCCTCTCCACGGGATGTGGAGGTCTTTAAACTGCAATCCACAACCTGTGAATACCTGTGCCCCTTGCAAGATGTGTAGATCTGTTTCCCCAACTCCAGCACACACACGAAGAACTCTTCGGCTATCCTAAGTGTGGGGAGGCTCCTCAAACTGACGGCAGCACCTGGGATCTAATAGAATCTCTTTGATTGACATCCCT
This sequence comes from Vicugna pacos, assembly GCF_048564905.1. NCBI lineage: Eukaryota > Metazoa > Chordata > Mammalia > Artiodactyla > Camelidae > Vicugna > Vicugna pacos. The sequence goes on along the minus strand of NW_027328741.1, from coordinate 62,707,845 downwards.
GATTGTTTCCTTTGGCCGCGATGTGAGTTAAGGTGGGGTTGGGCACTAAACCAAAGTAATAGCGAGTGCCTCTCTATGAGCAGTGGAAGTGTTTACCTACATCCCCAACCTGGGAACACCTGTGATCCAATAAATAAACGTGGACTTTGTTTCCCCAACTCCAGGACACACATGAAGAACTTTTCTGGTATCCTGAGTGTGGGGAGGCTCCTCCAACTGACAGCAGCACCTGGGATCTCATAGAATCACTTGGCTTGACTTCCCTGAGTGTTTCCATAGGCCTGGCTGTGAGCGAAGGTGTGGTTGGACACTAAACCAAAGTATTAGCGAGTGCCTCTCTATGAGCAGTGGAAGTGTTTAACTACATCCCCAACCTGGGACCACTTGTGCCCCCAGAAAGATGCGTGGACTCTGTTTCCCTCCTCCAGCACACACAAGGCATTGGGTTCAGATGTCTTGAGTGTGGGGAGGTTCTTCCCAATAACAGCAGCGCCTGGGTTCTAATACAATACTTTAACTTGTCTTCCATGATGAATTGAAAAGGCCGGTGTGCAGGGGAAAGTTGGGAATTGGCTCTAAACCAAGTATTAGCGAGAGCCTATCCATGGGATGTGGGTGTCTGACCTACAACCCACAACCATGGAATAACTGTGCCCCCTGAAAAATGCGTGTGATATGTTTCCAAACGTCCAGCACACACAGGAAGAAGTGTTCTGGGGTTCTGAGTGTGGGGAGGTTCCTCCAACAGACAGCAGCACCTGGCTTTTAATAGAATCCCTTAGCTTGAATTCCCTAAGTGTTTTCCTAGGCCTAGCAGTAAGCGATGGTGGGGGATGGGCTCTAAAGCCAAGTATTAGCGAGTGCATCTCTGTGGGCAGTGGAGGGTTTTAAACTACTTCCCCAACCTTGGAACACCTGTGACCCATAAAGATGCGTGGAATCTGTTTCCCCACCTCCAGCACACACACGGAGACGAGCTCAGGTATACTGATTGTGGGGAGGCTCCTCCAAATGACAGCAGCGCCTGGGTTCTAATAGAATCCCTTAGCTTGTCTTAACTGATGGCATGCCTAGGCTGGAGAATGGGGGAAAGTGGGGGTTGGGTTTGAAGTCCAAGTAGCAACGAGTGCCCCCCGATTTACTGAGGAAGTACTTAGAGGATTTCACGTTAATGTGGAACACCTGTGCCCCCATTCATCTGTGTGGAATGGGTATCCACACCTCCCCCACACACAAGGGAGGGATCCGGAATCCTGAGTGTGTGGAAGATCATCCAACTGACAGCAGCGCCTGCGTTCTAATAGAATAACTCAGCTTGAATTCCCTAAGTTTTTTCCTAGACCTAGCAGTGAGCGATGGTGGGGAATGGCCTCCAAAGCCAAGAATAAGCGAGTGCATCTCTGTGGGCAGTGGAGGATTTGAAACTTCTTCCCCAACCTTGGAACACCTGTGCCCCATAAAGTTACGTGGAGTCTGTTTCCACACCTCCAGCACACACACGAACACTTGCACAGTTATCCTGAGAGTGGGCAGCCTCCTCCAACTGAGAGCAGGGCCTTGGTTCTTATAAAATCGCTTAACTTGTCTACCCTGTTTGGTTGCCTGATACGGAGTGCTGGGGAAAGGGTGGGTTGGGCTCTAAATCCAAGTATTAGCGAGTGCTTCTCCATGGGATTTGGAGGTTATTAACCAAAAGCCCACAACATGGGAATACCTGTGCTCCTTGAAAAAAGCGTGGACTCTGTATCCCCACCACCAGAACACACATGAAGAAGTTTTCTGCTATCCTGAGTGTGGGCTGGCAATTTCAGGTGACAGAAGCGGCTGGGTTCTAATAGAATCCCTTAGCTTGTAATCCCTGAGTGTTTCCCTAGGACTGACTCTGAGAGAAACCTGGGGGTTGGGCTTTGAGGCCAAATAGTAGCGAGTGTCCCCGATGGACTGAGGAAGTATTTAGATGAATTCTCCATAAAGGGAAACACCTGAGCACCCATTCATCTGCGTGGAGTGGGGCTTCAAATCTCCCCACCACACAAGCTTGGGTTCCAGTAACCTGAGGATGTGGTAGTTCCTCCAACTGACATCAGCATCTTGGTTTTATTAGAATCCCTTTGCTTGTCTTCCTGATGGTTTGCCTAGGCCAGTGTGTGGTTGAAAGTGGGATTTGGGATCTAAATCTAAGTATTAGCGTGTGCCTCTCCATGGGTAGTGGAGATGTTTAAACTACAACCCACAACTTGGGAATTACTGTGACCCCGGAAAAATGCATGTGCTATGTTTCCCCACGTCCAGCACACACAGGAAGTAGTTTTCTAGGGTTCTGAGAGTGGGGAGGTTCCTCCAACAGACAGCAGCACCTGGGTTTTAATTGAATCCCTTAGCTTGACTTCCCTAAGTGTTTTCCTAGGCCTAGCAGTAAGCGATGGTGGGGGATGGGCTCTAAAGCCAAGTATTAGCGAGTGCATCTCTGTGGGTAGTGAAGGGTTTTAAACTACTTCCCCAAACTTGGAACACCTGTGCAACATAAAGATGCGTGGAATCTGTTTCCCCACCCACAGCATACACACGGAGACGTGCTCAGGTATCCTGATTGTGGGGAGGCTCCTCCAAATGACAGCAGCACCTGGGTTCTAATAGAATCCCTTAGCTTGTCTTCCCTGATGGCATGCCTAGGCTGGAGAGTGGGGGAAAGTGGGGGTTGGGCTCTAAACCAAGTATTAGCGAGAGCCTATCCATGAGATGTGGGTTTTTAACCTACAACCCACAACCACGGAATAAATGTGCCCCCTGAAAGATGCTTTGACCGTTTCCCTACATCCAGCACACACGCGATGAAGTTTTCTGGTATTCTGAGTGTGGGGAGGTTCCTCAAACTGACAGCAGCACCTGGGTTCTATTAGTATCCCTTAGCTTCTGTTCCCTGAGTGTTCCTTTAGGCCAGGCCATGAGGGAAAGCTGGGGGTTGGGCTTGGAGGCCACGTAGCAGTGAGTGCCCCCTGATCCACTGAGGAAGTACTTTGAAGACTTCCCCCTAAACGGAACACCTTTTCCTCCATTCATCTGGGTGGAGTGGGGCTGCACATCTCTCCCACACCTTAGAATGTGTCCTGGAATTCTGAGTGCAGGGAAGTTCCTCCCACTGACAGCAGCGCCTGGGTTCAAATTGAATCCCTTTGCTTGTCTTCCCTGATGGAAAGCCTAGGCGGGAGTTCGGGGGAAAGTGTGGTTAGGGCTCCGAAACCAAGTATTTGCGATGACCTCTCTATGGTTTGTGGAGTTGTTTAAACTACATCCCTAACCTGGGAACACCTGTGCCCCCATAAAGATCCGTGGAGTCTGTTTCCACACCTCCAGCACACACACGAACACTTGCACAGTTATCCTGAGAGTGGGCAGCCTCCTCCAACTGAGAGCAGGGCCTTGGTTCTTACAGAATCGCTTAACTTGTCTACCCTGTTTGGTTGCCTGATTCGGAGTGCTGGAGAAAGTGTGGGTTGGGCTCTAAATCCAAGTATTAGCGAGTGCTTCTCCATGGGATTTGGAGGTTATTAACCAAAAGCCCACAACATGGGAATACCTGTGCTCCTTGAAAAAAGCGTGGACTCTGTATCCCCACCACCAGAACACACATGAAGAAGTTTTCTGCTATCCTGAGTGTGGGCTGGCAATTTCAGGTGACAGAAGCGGCTGGGTTCTAATAGAATCCCTTAGCTTGTAATCCCTGAGTGTTTCCCTAGGACTGACTCTGAGAGAAACCTGGGGGTTGGGCTTTGAGGCCAAATAGTAGCGAGTGTCCCCGATGGACTGAGGAAGTATTTAGATGAATTCTCCATAAAGGGAAACACCTGAGCACCCATTCATCTGCGTGGAGTGGGGCTTCAAATCTCCCCACCACACAAGGTTGGGTTCCAGTATCCTGATGGTGGGGTAGTTACTCCTACTGACATCAGCGTCTTGGTTTGAATAGAATCCCTTTGCTTGTCTTCCCTGATGGTTTGCCTAGGCCAGTGTGTGGTTGAAAGTGGGATTTGGGATCTAAAACTAAGTATTAGCGTGTGCCTCCCCATGGGCAGTGGAGATGTTTAAACTACAACCCACAACTTGGGAATTACTGTGACCCCTGAAAAATGCATGTGCAATGTTTCCCCACGTCCAGCACACACAGGAAGAAGTGTTCTGGGGTTCTGAGTGTGGGGAGGTTCCTCCAACAGACAGCAGCACCTGGGTTTTAATAGAATCCCATAGCTTGACTTCCCTAAGTGTTTTCCTAGGCCTAGCAGTAAGCGATGGTGGGGGATGGGCTCTAAAGCCAAGTATTAGCGAGTGCATCTCTGTGGATAGTGGAGGATTTTAAACTAATTCCCCAACCTTGGAACACCTGTGCCCCATAAAGATGCGTGGAATCTGTTTCCCCACCTCCAGCACACACACGGAGACGTGCTCAGGTATCCTGATTGTGGGGAGGCTCCTCCAAATGACAGCAGCGCCTGGGTTCTTATAGAATCCCTTAGCTTGTCTTCCCTGATTACATGCCTAGCCTAGAGAGTGGGGGAAAATGGGGGTTGGGCTCTAAACCAAGTATTAGCGAGAGCCTATCCATGGGATGCGGGTTTTAAACCTACAACCCACAACCATGGAATAAATGTGCCCCCTGAAAGATGCTTTGACTGTTTCTCTACTTCCAGCACACACACGAAGATGTGTTCTGGTATTTTGAGTGTGGGGAAGTTCCTCAAACTGACAGCAGCACCGGGATTCTATTAGTATCCCTTAGCTTCTCTTCCCTGAGTGTTCTTTTAGGGCAGGCCATGAGGGAAAGCTGGGGGTTGGGCTTGGAGGCCACGTAGCAGTGAGTGCCCCCTGATCCATTGAGGAAGTACTTAGAGGACTTCTCCCTAAAGGGAACACCTTTTCCTGCATTCATCTGGGTGCAGTGGGGCTGCACATCTCTCCCACACCTAAGAATGTGTTCTGGAATTCTGAGTGCAGGGAAGTTCCTCCAACAGACAGCAGCGCCTGGGTTCTAATTGAATCCCTTTGCTCCTCTTCCCTGATGGAAAGCCTAGGCGGGAGTGCGGGGGAAAGTGTGGTTTGGGCTCCAAAACCAAGTATTTGCGATGACCTCTCTATGGTTTGTGGAGGTGTTTAAACTACATCCCTAACCTGGGAACACCTGTGCCCCCATAAAGATCCGTGGAGTCTGTTTCCACACCTCCAGCACACACACGAACACTTGCACAGTTATCCTGAGAGTGGGCAGCCTCCTCCAACTGAGAGCAGGGCCTTGGTTCTTATAAAATCGCTTAACTTGTCTACCCTGTTTGGTTGCCTGATACGGAGTGCTGGGGAAAGGGTGGGTTGGGCTCTAAATCCAAGTATTAGCGAGTGCTTCTCCATGGGATTTGGAGGTTATTAACCAAAAGCCCACAACATGGGAATACCTGTGCTCCTTGAAAAAAGCGTGGACTCTGTATCCCCACCACCAGAACACACATGAAGAAGTTTTCTGCTATCCTGAGTGTGGGCTGGCAATTTCAGGTGACAGAAGCGGCTGGGTTCTAATAGAATCCCTTAGCTTGTAATCCCTGAGTGTTTCCCTAGGACTGACTCTGAGAGAAACCTGGGGGTTGGGCTTTGAGGCCAAATAGTAGCGAGTGTCCCCGATGGACTGAGGAAGTATTTAGATGAATTCTCCATAAAGGGAAACACCTGAGCACCCATTCATCTGCGTGGAGTGGGGCTTCAAATCTCCCCACCACACAAGCTTGGGTTCCAGTATCCTGAGGGTGGGGTAGTTCCTCCAACTGACATCAGCGTCTTGGTTTGAATAGAATCCCTTTGCTTGTCTTCCCTGATGGTTTGCCTAGGCCAGTGTGTGGTTGAAAGTGGGATTTGGGATCTGAAACTAAGTATTAGCGTGTGCCTCTCCATGGGTAGTGGAGATGTTTAAACTACAACCCACAACTTGGGAATTACTGTGACCCCTGAAAAATGCGTGTGCTATGTTTGCCCACGTCCAGCACACACAGGAAGAACTCTTCTGGGGTTGTAATTGTGGGGAGGTTCCTCCAACCGACAGCAGCACCTGGGTTTTAATAGAATCACTTAGCTTGACTTCCCTAAGTGTTTTCCTAGGCCTAGCAGTAAGCGATGGTGTGGGATGGGCTCTAAAGCCAAGTATTAGCGAGTGCATCTCTGTGGGTACTGGAGGGATTTAAACTACTTCCCCAACCTTGGAACACCTGTGGCCCATAAAGATGCGTGGAATCTGTTTCCCCACCACCAGCACACACACGGCGACGTGCTCAGGTATGCTGATTGTGGGGAGGCTCCTCCAAATGACAGCAGCGCCTGGGTTCTTATAGAATCCCTTAGCTTGTCTTCCCTGATGGCATGGCTAGGCTGGAGAGTGGGGGAAAGTGGGGGTTGGGCTCTAAACCAAGGATAAGCGAGAGCCTATCCATGGGATGTGGGTTTTTAACCTACAACCCACAACCATGGAATAAATCTGCCCCCTGAAAGATGCTTTGACTGTTTCCCTACATCCAGCACACACACGAAGATGTGTTCTGGTATTCTGAGTGTGGGGAAGTTCCTCAAACTGACAGCAGCACCTGGATTCTATTAGTATCCCTTAGCTTCTGTTCCCTGAGTGTTCTTTTAGGCCAGGCCATGAGGGAAAGCTGGGGGTTGGGCTTGGAGGCCACGTAGCAGAGAGTGCCCCCTGATCCATTGAGGAATTACTTAGAGGACTTCTCCCTTAACGGAACACCTTTTCCTCCATTCATCTGTGTGGAGTGGGGCTGCACATCTCTCCCACACCTAAGAATGTGTTCTGGAATTCTGAGTGCAGGGAAGTTCCTCCAACTGACAGCAGCGCCTGGGTTCTAATTGAATCCCTTTGCTTGTCTTCCCTGATGGAAATCCTAGGCGGGAGTGCGGGGGACAGTGTGGTTTGGGCTCCGAATCCAAGTAATTGCGATGACCTCTCTATGGTTTGTGGAGGAGTTTAAACTACATCCCTAACCTGGGAACACCTGTGCCCCCATAAAGATTCGTGGAGTCTGTTTCCGCACCTCCAGCCCACACACGAACACTTGCACAGTTATCCTGAGAGTGGGCAGCCTCCTCCAACTGAGAGCAGGGCCTTGGTTCTTATAAAATCGCTTAACTTGTCTACCCTGTTTGGTTGCCTGATACGGAGTGCTGGGGAAAGGTTGGGTTGGGCTCTAAATCCAAGTATTAGCGAGTGCTTCTCCATGGGATTTGGAGGTTATTAAGGAAAACCCCACAACATGGAAATACCTGTGCTCCTGAAAAAATCATGGACCCTGTATCCCCACCACCAGAACACACCTGAAGAAGTTTTCTGCTATCCTGAGTGTGGGCTGGCAATTTCAGGTGACAGAAGCGGCTGGGTTCTAATAGAATCCCTTAGCTTATAATCCCTGATTGTTTCCCTAGGACTGGCTCTGAGAGAAACCTGGGGGTTGGGCTTTGAGGCCAAATAGTAGCGAGTGTCCCCGATGGACTGAGGAAGTATTTAGATGAATTCTCCATAAAGGGAAACACCTGAGCACCCATTCATCTGCGTGGAGTGGGGCTTCAAATCTCCCCACCACACAAGGTTGGGTTCCAGTATCCTGAGGGTGGGGTAGTTCCTCCAACTGACATCAGCGTCTTGGTTTGAATAGAATCCCTTTGCTTGTCTTCCCTGATGGTTTGCCTAGGCCAGTGTGTGGTTGAAAGTGGGATTTTGGCTCTAAAACTAAGTATTAGCGTGTGCCTCTCCATGGGTATTTGAGATGTTTAAACTACAACCCACAACTTGGGAATTACTGTGACCCCTGAAAAATGCGTGTGCTATGTTTCCCCACGTCCAGCACACACAGAAAGAAGTGTTCTGGGGTTCTGAGTGTGGGGAGGTTCCTGCAAACGACAGCAGCACCTGGGTTTTAATAGAATCCCTTAGCTTGACTTCCCTAAGTGTTTTCCTAGGCATAGCAGTAAGCGATTGTGGGGGATGGGCTCTAAATCCAAGTATAAGCGAGTGCATCTCTGTGGGTACTGGAGGGTTTTAAACTACTTCCCCAACCTTGGAACACCTGTGCCCCATTAAGATGCGTGGAATCTGTTTCCCAACCACCAGCACACACACCGAGACCTGCTCAGGTATCCTGATTGTGGGGAGGCTCCTCCAAATGACATCAGCGCCTGGGTCTTATAGAATCCCTTAGCTTCTCTTCCCTGATGGCTTGCCTAGGCTGGAGAGTGGGGGAAAGTGGGGGTTGGGCTCTAAACCAACTATTAGCGAGAGCCTATCCATGGGATGTGGGTTTTTAACATACAACCCACAACCATGGAATAAATGTGCCCCCTGAAAAATGCTTTGACTGTTTCCCTACATCCAGCACACACACGAAGATGTGTTCTGGTATTCTGAGTGTGGGGAAGTTCCTCAAACTGACAGCAGCACCTGGATTCTATTAATATCCCTTAGCTTCTATTCCCTGACTGTTCTTTTAGGCCAGGCCATGACGGAAACCTGGGGGTTGGGCTTGGAGGCCACGTAGCAGTGAGTGCCCCCTGATCCATTGAGGAAGTACTTAGAGGACTTCTCCCTAAACGGAACACCTTTTACTCCATTCATCTGTGTGGAGTGGGGCTGCACATCTCTCCCACACCTAAGAATGTGTTCTGGAATTCTGAGTGCAGGGAAGTTCCTCCAACTGACAGCAGCACCTGGGTTCTAATTGAATCCCTTTGCTTGTCTTCTCTGATGGAAAGCCTAGGCGGGAGTGCGGGGGACAGTGTGGTTTGGGCTCCGAAACCAAGTATTTGCGATGACCTCTCTATGGTTTGTGGAGGGGTTTAAACTACATCCCTAACCTGGGAACACCTGTGCCCCCATAAAGATCCGTGGAGTCTGTTTCCACACCTCCAGCACACACACGAACACTTGCACAGTTATCCTGAGAGTGGGCAGCCTCCTCCAACTGAGAGCAGGGCCTTGGTTCTTATAAAATCGCTTAACTTGTCTACCCTGTTTGGTTGCCTGATTCGGAGTGCTGGGGAAAGGGTGGGTTGGGCTCTAAATCCAAGTATTAGTTAGTGCTTCTACATGGGATTTGGAGGTTGTTAACCAAAAACCCACAACATGGGAATACCTGTGCTCCTTGAAAACAGCGTGGACTCTGTATCCCCACCACCAGAACACACATAAAGAAGATTTCTGCTATCCTGAGTGTGGGCTGGCAATTTCAGGTGACAGAAGCGGCTGGGTTCTAATAGAATCCCTTAGCTTGTAATCCCTGAGTGTTTCCCTAGGACTGACTCTGAGAGAAACCTGGGGGTTGGGCTTTGAGGCCAAATAGAAGCGAGTGTCCCCAATGGACTGAGGAAGTATTTAGATGAATTCTCCATAAAGGGAAACACCTGAGCACCCATTCATCTGCGTGGAATGGGGCTTCAAATCTCCCCACCACACAAGGTTGGGTTCCAGTATCCTGAGGGTGGGGTAGTTCCTCCAACTGACATCAGCGTCTTGGATTTAATAGAATCCATTTGCTTGTCTTTCCTGATGGTTTGCCTAGGCCAGTGTGTGGTTGAAATTGGGATTTGGGATCTAAAATTAAGTATTAGGGTGTGCCTCTCCATGGGTAGTGGAGAAGTTTAAACTACAACGCACAACTTGGGAATTACTGTGACCCCTGAAAAATGCGTGTGCTCTTTCCCCACGTCCAGCACACACAGGAAGAAGTGTTCTGGGGTTCTGAGTGTGCGGAGGTTCCTCCAAAAGACAGCAGCACCTGGGTTTTAATAGAATCCTTTAGCTTGACTTCCCTAAGTGTTTTCCTAGGCCTAGCAGTAAGCGATGGTGGGGGATGGGCTCTAAAGCCAAGTATTAGCGAGTGCATCTCTGTGGGTAGTGGAGGATTTTAAACTACTTCCCCAAACTTGGAACACCTGTGCCCCATAAAGATGCGTGGAATCTGTTTCCCCACCTCCAGCACACACACGGAATCGTGCTCAGGTATCCTGTTTGTGGGGAGGCTCCTCCAAATGACAGCAGCGCCTGGGTTCTAAAAGAATCCCTTAGCTTGTCTTCCCTGATGGCATGCCTAGGCTGGAGAGTGGGGAAAGTGGGGGTTGGGCTCTAAACCAAGTATTAGCGAGAGCCTATCCATGGGATGTGGGTTTTTAACCTACAACCCACAACCATGGAATAAATGTGCCCCCTGAAAGATGCTTTGACTGTTTCCCTACATCCAGCACACACACGAAGATGTGTTCTGGTATTCTGAGTGTGGGGAATTTCCTCAAACTGACAGCAGCACCTGGATTCTCTTAGTATCCCTTAGCTTCTGTTCCCTGAGTGTTCCTTTAGGCCAGGCCATGAGGGAAAGCTGGGGGTTGGGCTTGGCGGCCACGTAGCAGTGAGTGCCCCCTGATGCACTGAGGAAGTACTTAGAGGACTTCTCCCTAAACGGAACACCTTTTCCTCCATTCATCTGGGTGCAGTGGGGCTGCACATCTCTCCCACACCTAAGAATGTGTTCTGGAATTCTGAGTGCAGGGAAGTTCCTCCAACTGACAGCAGCGCCTGGGTTCTAATTGAATCCCTTTGCTTGTCTTCCCTGATGGAAAGCCTAGGCGGGAGTGCGGGGGAAAGTGTGGTTTGGGCTCCAAAACCAAGTATTTGCGATGACCTCTCTATGGTTTATGGAGGTGTTTAAACTACATCCCTAACCTGGGAACACCTGTGCCCCCATAAAGATCCGTGGAGTCTGTTTCCACACCTCCAGCACACACACGAACACTTGCACAGTTATCCTGAGAGTGGGCAGCCTCCTCCAACTGAGAGCAGGGCCTTGGTTCTTATAAAATCGCTTAACTTGTCTACCCTGTTTGGTTGCCTGATACGGAGTGCTGGGGAAAGGGTGGGTTGGGCTCTAAATCCAAGTATTAGCGAGTGCTTCTCCATGGGATTTGGAGGTTATTAACCAAAAGCCCACAACATTGGAATACCTGTGCTCCTTGAAAAAAGCGTGGACTCTGTATCCCCACCACCAGAACACACATGAAGAAGTTTTCTGCTATCCTGAGTGTGGGCTGGCAATTTCAGGTGACAGAAGCGGCTGGGTTCTAATAGGATCCCTTAGCTTCTAATCCCTGAGTGTTTCCCTAGGACTGAATCTGAGAGAAACCTGGGGGTTGGGCTTTGAGGCCAAATAGTAGCGAGTGTCCCAGATGGACTGAGGAAGTATTTAGATGAATTCTCCATAAAGGGAAACACCTGAGCACCCATTCATCTGCGTGGAGTGGGGCTTCAAATCTCCCCACCACACAAGGTTGGTTTCCAGTATCCTGAGGGTGGGGTAGTTCCTCCAACTGACATCAGCGTCTTGGTTTGAATAGAATCCCTTTGCTTGTCTTCCCTGATGGTTTGCCTAGGCCAGTGTGTGGTTGAAAGTGGGATTTGGGATCTAAAACTAAGTATTAGCGTGTGCCTCTCCATGGGTAGTGGAGATGTTTAAACTACAACCCACAACTTGGGTATTACTGTGACCCCTGAATAATGCGTGTGCTATGTTTCCCCACGTCCAGCACACACAGGAAGCAGTGTTCTGGGGTTCTGAGTGTGGGGAGGTTCCTCCAACAGACAGCAGCACCTGGGTTGTAATAGAATCCCTTAGCTTGACTTCCCTAAGTGTTTACCTAGGCCTAGCAGTAAGCGATGGTGGGGGATGGGCTCTAAAGCCAAGTATTAGCGAGTGCATCTCTGTGGGTAGTGGAGGGTTTTAAACTACTTCCCCAACCTTGGAACACCTGTGCCCCATAAAGATGCGTGGAATCTGTTTCCCCACCTCCAGCACACACACGGAGACGTGCTCAGGTATCCTGATTGTGGGGAGGCTCCTCCAAATGACAGCAGCGCCTGGGTTCTAAAAGAATCCCTTAGCTTGTCTTCCCTGATGGCATGGCTAGGCTGGAGAGTGGGGGAAAGTGGGGGTTGGGCTCTAAACCAAGTATAAGCGAGAGCCTATCCATGGGATGTGGGTTTTTAACCTACAACCCACAACCATGGAATAAATGTGCCCCCTGAAAGATGCTTTGACTGTTTCCCTACATCCAGCACACACACGAAGAAGTGTTCTGGTATTCTGAGTGTGGGGAAGTTCCTCAAACTGACAGCAGCACCTGGATTCTATTAGTATCCCTTAGCTTCTGTTCCCTGAGTGTTCTTTTAGGCCAGGCCATGAGGGAAAGCTGGGGGTTGGGCTTGGAGGCCACGTAGCAGTGAGTGCCCCCTGATCGATTGAGGAAGTACTTAGAGGACTTCTCCCTAAACCGAACACCTTTTCCTGCATTCATCTGGGTGCAGTGGGGCTGCACATCTCTCCCACACCTAAGAATGTGTTCTGGAATTCTGAGTGCAGGGAAGTTCCTCCAACTGACAGCAGCGCCTGGGTTCTAATTGAATCCCTTTGCTTGTCTTCCCTGATGGAAAGCCTAGGCGGGAGTGCGGGGGAAAGTGTGGTTTGGGCTCCAAAACCAAGTATTTGCGATGACCTCTCTATGGTTTGTGGAGGTGTTTAAACTACATCCCTAACCTGGGAACACCTGTGCCCCCATAAAGATCCGTGGAGTCTGTTTCCACACCTCCAGCACACACACGAACACTTGCACAGTTATCCTGAGAGTGGGCAGCCTCCTCCAACTGAGAGCAGGGCCTTGGTTCTTATAAAATCGCTTAACTTGTCTACCCTGTTTGGTTGCCTGATACGGAGTGCTGGGGAAAGGGTGGGTTGGGCTCTAAATCCAAGTATTAGCGAGTGCTTCTCCATGGGATTTGGAGGTTATTAACCAAAAACCCACAACATGGGAATAACTGTGCTCCTTGAAAGAAGCGTGGACTCTGTATCCCCACCACTAGAACACACATGAAGAAGTTTTCTGCTATCATGAGTGTGGGCTGGCAATTTCAGGTGACAGAAGCGGCTGGGTTCTAATAGAATCCCTTAGCTTGTAATCCCTGATTGTTTCCCTAGGACTTACTCTGAGAGAAACCTGGGGGTTGGGCTTTGAGGCTAAAGAGTAGCGAGTGTCCCCGATGGACTGAGGAAGTGTATAGATGAATTCTCCATAAAGGTAAACATCTGAGCACCCATTCATCTGCGTGGAGTGGGTCTTCAAATCTCCCCACCACACAAGGTTGGGTTCCAGTATCCTGAGGGTGGGGTAGTTCCTCCTACTGACCTCAGCGTCTTGGTTTTAATTGAATCCCTTTGCTTGTCTTTCCTGATGGTTTGCCTAGGCCAGTGTGTGGTTGAAAGTGGGATTTGGGATCTAAAACTAAGTATTAGCGTGTGCCTCTCCATGGGTAGTGGAGAAGTTTAAACTACAACGCACAACTTGGGAATTACTGTGACCCCTGAAAAATGCGTGTGCTCTTTCCCCACGTCCAGCACACACAGGAAGAAGTGTTCTGGGGTTCTGAGTGTGCGGAGGTTCCTCCAAAAGACAGCAGCACCTGGGTTTTAATAGAATCCTTTAGCTTGACTTCCCTAAGTGTTTTCCTAGGCCTAGCAGTAAGCGATGGTGGGGGATGGGCTCTAAAGCCAAGTATTAGCGAGTGCATCTCTGTGGGTAGTGGAGGATTTTAAACTACTTCCCCAAACTTGGAACACCTGTGCCCCATAAAAATGCGTGGAATCTGTTTCCCCACCTCCAGCACACACACGGAATCGTGCTCAGGTATCCTGTTTGTGGGGAGGATCCTCCAAATGACAGCAGCGCCTGGGTTCTAAAAGAATCCCTTAGCTTGTCTTCCCTGATGGCATGCCTAGGCTGGAGAGTGGGGAAAGTGGGGGTTGGGCTCTAAACCAAGTATTAGCGAGAGCCTATCCATGGGATGTGGGTTTTTAACCTACAACTCACAACCATGGTATAAATGTGCCCCCTGAAAGATGCTTTGACTGTTTCCCTACATCCAGCACACACACGAAGATGTGTTCTTGTATTCTGAGTGTGGGGATGTTCCTCAAACTGACAGCAGCACCTGGATTCTCTTAGTATCCCTTAGCTGCTGTTCCCTGAGTGTTCTTTTAGGCCAGGCCATGAGGGAAAGTTGGGGGTTGGGCTTGGCGGCCACGTAGCAGTGAGTGCCCCCTGATGCACTGAGGAAGTACTTAGAGGACTTCTCCCTAAACGGAACACCTTTTCCTCCATTCATCTGGGTGCAGTGGGGCTGCACATCTCTCCCACACCTAAGAATGTTTTCTGGAATTCTGAGTGCAGGGAAGTTCCTCCAACTGACAGCAGCGCCTGGGTTCTAACTGAATCCCTTTGCTTGTCTTCCCTGATGGAAAGCCTAGGCGGGAGTGCGGGGGACAGTGTGGTTTGGGCTCCAAACCAAGTATTTGCGATGACCTCTCTATGGTTTGTGGAGGTGTTTAAACTACATCCCTAAACTGGGAACACCTGTGCCCCCATAAAGATCCGTGGAGTCTGTTTCCACACCTCCAGCACACACACGAACACTTGCACAGTTATCTTGAGAGTGGGCAGCCTCCTCCAACTGAGAGCAGGGCCTTGGTTCTTATAAAATCGCTTAACTTGTCTACCCTGTTTGGTTGCCTGATACGGAGTGCTGGGGAAAGGGTGGGTTGGGCTCTAAATCCAAGTATTAGCGAGTGCTTCTCCATGGGATTTGGAGGTTATTAACCAAAAACCCACAACATGGGAATAACTGTGCTCCTTGAAAGAAGCGTGGACTCTGTATCCCCACCACCAGAACACACATGAAGAAGTTTTCTGCTATCCTGAGTGTGGGCTGGCAATTTCAGGTGATAGAAGCGGCTGGGTTCTAATAGAATCCCTTAGCTTGTAATCCCTGAGTGTTTCCCTAGGACTGACTCTGAGAGAAACCTGGGGGTTGGGCTTTGAGGCCAAAAAGTAGCGAGTGTCCCCGATGTACTGAGGAAGTATTTAGATGAATTCTCCATAAAGGGAAACACCTGAGCACCCATTCATCTGCGTGGAGTGGGGCTTCAAATCTCCCCACCACACAAGGTTGGGTTCCAGTATCCTGAGGGTGGGGTAGTTCCTCCAACTGACATCAGTGTCTTGGTTTGAATAGAATCCATTTGCTTGTCTTCCCTGATGGTTTGCCTAGGCCAGTGTGTGGTTGAAAGTGGGATTTGGGATCTAAAATTAAGTATTAGCGTGTGCCTCTCCATGGGTAGTGGAGATGTTTAAACTACAACCCACAACTTGGGTATTACTGTGACCCCTGAAAAATGCGTGTGCTATGTTTCCCCACGTCCAGCACACACAGGAAGCAGTGTTCTGGGGTTCTGAGTGTGGGGAGGTTCCTCCAACAGACAGCAGCACCTGGGTTGTAATAGAATCCCTTAGCTTGACTTCCCTAAGTGTTTACCTAGGCCTAGCAGTAAGCGATGGTGGGGGATGGGCTCTAAAGCCAAGTATTAGCGAGTGCATCTCTGTGGGTAGTGGAGGGTTTTAAACTACTTCCCCAACCTTGGAACACCTGTGCCCCATAAAGATGCGTGGAATCTGTTTCCCCACCTCCAGCACACACACGGAGACGTGCTCAGGTATCCTGATGGTGGGGAGGCTCCTCCAAATGACAGCAGCGCCTGGGTTCTAAAAGAATCCCTTAGCTTGTCTTCCCTGATGGCATGGCTAGGCTGGAGAGTGGGGGAAAGTGGGGGTTGGGCTCTAAACCAAGTATAAGCGAGAGCCTATCCATGGGATGTGGGTTTTTAACCTACAACCCACAACCATGGAATAAATGTGCCCCCTGAAAGATGCTTTGACTGTTTCCCTATATCCAGCACACACACGAAGATGTGTTCTTGTATTCTGAGTGTGGGGATGTTCCTCAAACTGACAGCAGCACCTGGATTCTCTTAGTATCCCTTAGCTTCTGTTCCCTGAGTGTTCTTTTAGGCCAGGCCATGAGGGAAAGCTGGGGGTTGGGCTTGGCGGCCACGTAGCAATGAGTGCCCCCTGATCCATTGAGGAAGTACTTAGAGGACTTCTCCCTAAACGGAACACCTTTTCCTCCATTCATCTGGGTGCAGTGGGGCTGCACATCTCTCCCACACCTAAGAATGTGTTCTGGAATTCTGAGTGCAGGGAAGTTCCTCCAACTGACAGCAGCGCCTGGGTTCTAATTGAATCCCTTTGCTTGTCTTCCCTGATGGAAAGCCTAGGCGGGAGTTCGGGGGACAGTGTGGTTTGGGCTCCAAACCAAGTATTTGCGATGACCTCTCTATGGTTTGTGGAGGTGTTTAAACTACATCCCTAACCTGGGAACACCTGTGCCCCCATAAAGATCCGTGGAGTCTGTTTCCACACCTCCAGCACACACACGAACACTTGCACAGTTATCCTGAGAGTGGGCAGCCTCCTCCAACTGAGAGCAGGGCCTTGGTTCTTATAAAATCGCTTAACTTGTCTACCCTGTTTGGTTGCCTGATACGGAGTGCTGGGGAAAGGGTGGGTTGGGCTCTAAATCCAAGTATTAGCGAGTGCTTCTCCATGGGATTTGGAGGTTATTAACCAAAAGCCCACAGCATCGGAATACCTGTGCTCCTTGAAAAAAGCGTGGACTCTGTATCCCCACCACCAGAACACACATGAAGGAGTTTTCTGCTATCCTGAGTGTGGGCTGGCAATTTCAGGTGACAGAAGCGGCTGGGTTCTAATAGAATCCCTTAGCTTGTAATCCCTGAGTGTTTCCCTAGGACTGACTCTGAGAGAAACCTGGGGGTTGGGCTTTGAGGCCAAATAGTAGCGAGTGTCCCCGATGGACTGAGGAAGTATTTAGATCAATTCTCCATAAAGGGAAACACCTGAGCACCCATTCATCTGCGTGGAGTGGGGCTTCAAATCTCCCCACCACACAAGGTTGGGTTCCAGTATCCTGAGGGTGGGGTAGTTCCTCCAACTGACATCAGCGTCTTGGTTTGAATAGAATCCCTTTGCTTGTCTTCCCTGATGGTTTGCCTAGGCCAGTGTGTGGTTGAAAGTGGGATTTGGGATCTAAAATTAAGTATTAGCGTGTGCCTCTCCATGGGTAGTGGAGATGTTTAAATTACAACCCACAACTTGGGTATTACTGTGACCCCTGAAAAATGCGTGTGCTATGTTTCCCCACGTCCAGCACACACAGGAAGCAGTGTTCTGGGGTTCTGAGTGTGGGGAGGTTCCTCCAACAGACAGCAGCACCTGGGTTGTAATAGAATCCCTTAGCTTGACTTCCCTAAGTGTTTACCTAGGCCTAGCAGTAAGCGATGGTGGGGGATGGGCTCTAAAGCCAAGTATTAGCGAGTGCATCTCTGTGGGTAGTGGAGGGTTTTAAACTACTTCCCCAACCTTGGAACACCTGTGCCCCATAAAGATGCGTGGAATCTGTTTCCCCACCTCCAGCACACACACGGAGACGTGCTCAGGTATCCTGATGGTGGGGAGGCTCCTCCAAATGACAGCAGCGCCTGGGTTCTAAAAGAATCCCTTAGCTTGTCTTCCCTGATGGCATGGCTAGGCTGGAGAGTGGGGGAAAGTGGGGGTTGGGCTCTAAACCAAGTATAAGCGAGAGCCTATCCATGGGATGTGGGTTTTTAACCTACAACCCACAACCATGGAATAAATGTGCCCCCTGAAAGATGCTTTGACTGTTTCCCTATATCCAGCACACACACGAAGATGTGTTCTTGTATTCTGAGTGTGGGGATGTTCCTCAAACTGACAGCAGCACCTGGATTCTCTTAGTATCCCTTAGCTTCTGTTCCCTGAGTGTTCTTTTAGGCCAGGCCATGAGGGAAAGCTGGGGGTTGGGCTTGGCGGCCACGTAGCAATGAGTGCCCCCTGATCCATTGAGGAAGTACTTAGAGGACTTCTCCCTAAACGGAACACCTTTTCCTCCATTCATCTGGGTGCAGTGGGGCTGCACATCTCTCCCACACCTAAGAATGTGTTCTGGAATTCTGAGTGCAGGGAAGTTCCTCCAACTGACAGCAGCGCCTGGGTTCTAATTGAATCCCTTTGCTTGTCTTCCCTGATGGAAAGCCTAGGCGGGAGTTCGGGGGACAGTGTGGTTTGGGCTCCAAACCAAGTATTTGCGATGACCTCTCTATGGTTTGTGGAGGTGTTTAAACTACATCCCTAACCTGGGAACACCTGTGCCCCCATAAAGATCCGTGGAGTCTGTTTCCACACCTCCAGCACACACACGAACACTTGCACAGTTATCCTGAGAGTGGGCAGCCTCCTCCAACTGAGAGCAGGGCCTTGGTTCTTATAAAATCGCTTAACTTGTCTACCCTGTTTGGTTGCCTGATACGGAGTGCTGGGGAAAGGGTGGGTTGGGCTCTAAATCCAAGTATTAGCGAGTGCTTCTCCATGGGATTTGGAGGTTATTAACCAAAAGCCCACAACATGGGAATACCTGTGCTCCTTGAAAAAAGCGTGGACTCTGTATCCCCACCACCAGAACACACATGAAGAAGTTTTCTGCTATCCTGAGTGTGGGCTGGCAATTTCAGGTGACAGAAGCGGCTGGGTTCTAATAGAATCCCTTAGCTTGTAATCCCTGAGTGTTTCCCTAGGACTGACTCTGAGAGAAACCTGGGGGTTGGGCTTTGAGGCCAAATAGTAGCGAGTGTCCCCGATGGACTGAGGAAGTATTTAGATGAATTCTCCATAAAGGGAAACACCTGAGCACCCATTCATCTGCGGGGAGTGGGGCTTCAAATCTCCCCACCACACAAGGTTGGGTTCCAGTATCCTGAGGGTGGGGTAGTTCCTCCAACTGACATCAGCGTCTTGGTTTGAATAGAATCCGTTTGCTTGTCTTCCCTGATGGTTTGCCTAGGCCAGTGTGTGGTTGAAAGTGGGATTTGGGATCTAAAACTAAGTATTAGCGTGTGCCTCTCCATGGGTAGTGGAGATGTTTAAACTACAACCCACAACTTGGGAATTACTGTGACCCCTGAAAAATGCGTGTGCTATGTTTCCCCACGTCCAGCACACACAGGAAGAAGTGTTCTGGGGTTGTGAGTGTGGGGAGGTTCCTCCAACAGACAGCAGCACCTGGGTTGTAATAGAATCCCTTCGCTTGACTTCCCTAAGTGTTTTCCTAGGCCTAGCAGTAAGCGATGGTGGGGGATGGGCTCTAAAGCCAAGTATTAGCGAGTGCATCTCTGTGGGTAGTGGAGGGTTTTAAACTACTTCCCCAACCTTGGAACACCTGTGCCCCATAAAGATGCGTGGAATCTGTTTCCCCACCTCCAGCACACACACGGAGACGTGCTCAGGTATCCTGATTGTGGGGAGGCTCCTCCAAATGACAGCAGTGCCTGGGTTCTAAAAGAATCCCTTAGCTTGTCTTCCCTGATGGCATGCCTAGGCTGGAGAGTGGGGGAAAGTGGGGGTTGGGCTCTAAACCAAGTATAAGCGAGAGCCTATCCATGGGATGTGGGTTTTTAACATACAACCCACAACCATGGAATAAATGTGCCCCCTGAAAGATGCTTTGACTGTTTCCCTACATCCAGCACACACACGAAGAAGTGTTCTGGTATTCTGAGTGTGGGGAAGTTCCTCAAACTGACAGCAGCACCTGGATTCTATTAGTATCCCTTAGCTTCTGTTCCCTGAGTGTTCTTTTAGGCCAGGCCATGAGGGAAAGCTGGGGGTTGGGCTTGGAGGCCACGTAGCAGTGAGTGCCCCCTGATCCATTGAGGAAGTACTTAGAGGACTTCTCCCTAAACCGAACACCTTTTCCTGCATTCATCTGGGTGCAGTGGGGCTGCACATCTCTCCCACACCTAAGAATGTGTTCTGGAATTCTGAGTGCAGGGAAGTTCCTCCAACTGACAGCAGCGCCTGGGTTCTAATTGAATCCCTTTGCTTGTCTTCCCTGATGGAAAGCCTAGGCGGGAGTGCGGGGGAAAGTGTGGTTTGGGCTCCAAAACCAAGTATTTGCGATGACCTCTCTATGGTTTGTGGAGGTGTTTAAACTACATCCCTAACCTGGGAACACCTGTGCCCCCATAAAGATCCGTGGAGTCTGTTTCCACACCTCCAGCACACACACGAACACTTGCACAGTTATCCTGAGAGTGGGCAGCCTCCTCCAACTGAGAGCAGGGCCTTGGTTCTTATAAAATCGCTTAACTTGTCTACCCTGTTTGGTTGCCTGATACGGAGTGCTGGGGAAAGGGTGGGTTGGGCTCTAAATCCAAGTATTAGCGAGTGCTTCTCCATGGGATTTGGAGGTTATTAACCAAAAGCCCACAGCATCGGAATACCTGTGCTCCTTGAAAAAAGCGTGGACTCTGTATCCCCACCACCAGAACACACATGAAGGAGTTTTCTGCTATCCTGAGTGTGGGCTGGCAATTTCAGGTGACAGAAGCGGCTGGGTTCTAATAGAATCCCTTAGCTTGTAATCCCTGAGTGTTTCCCTAGGACTGACTCTGAGAGAAACCTGGGGGTTGGGCTTTGAGGCCAAATAGTAGCGAGTGTCCCCGATGGACTGAGGAAGTATTTAGATGAATTCTCCATAAAGGGAAACACCTGAGCACCCATTCATCTGCGTGGAGTGGGGCTTCAAATCTCCCCACCACACAAGGTTGGGTTCCAGTATCCTGAGGGTGGGGTAGTTCCTCCAACTGACATCAGCGTCTTGGTTTGAATAGAATCCCTTTGCTTGTCTTCCCTGATGGTTTGCCTAGGCCAGTGTGTGGTTGAAAGTGGGATTTGGGATCTAAAACTAAGTATTAGCGTGTGCCTCTCCATGGGTAGTGGAGATGTTTAAACTACAACCCACAACTTTGGAATTACTGTGACCCCTGAAAAATGCGTGTGCTATGTTTCCCCACGTCCAGCACACACAGGAAGAAGTGTTCTGTGGTTGTGAGTGTGGGGAGGTTCCACCAACAGACAGCAGCACCTGGGTTGTAATAGAATCCCTTCGCTTGACTTCCCTAAGTGTTTTCCTAGGCCTAGCAGTAAGCGATGGTGGGGGATGGGCTCTAAAGCCAAGTATTAGCGAGTGCATCTCTGTGGGTAGTGGAGGGTTTTAAACTACTTCCCCAACCTTGGAACACCTGTGCCCCATAAAGATGCGTGGAATCTGTTTCCCCACCTCCAGCACACACACGGAGACGTGCTCAGGTATCCTGATTGTGGGGAGGCTCCTCCAAATGACAGCAGCGCCTGGGTTCTAAAAGAATCCCTTAGCTTGTCTTCCCTGATGGCATGGCTAGGCTGGAGAGTGGGGGAAAGTGGGGGTTGGGCTGTAAACCAAGTATAAGCGAGAGCCTATCCATGGGATGTGGGTTTTTAACCTACAACCCACAACCATGGAATAAATGTGCCCCCTGAAAGATGCTTTGACTGTTTCCCTACATCCAGCACACACACGAAGAAGTGTTCTGGTATTCTGAGTGTGGGGAAGATCCTCAATCTGACAGCAGCACCTGGATTCTATTAGTATCCCTTAGCTTCTGTTCCCTGAGTGTTCTTTTAGGCCAGGCCATGAGGGAAAGCTGGGGGTTGGGCTTGGAGGCCACGTAGCAGTGAGTGCCCCCTGATCCATTGAGGAAGTACTTAGAGGACTTCTCCCTAAACCGAACACCTTTTCCTGCATTCATCTGGGTGCAGTGGGGCTGCACATCTCTCCCACACCTAAGAATGTGTTCTGGAATTCTGAGTGCAGGGAAGTTCCTCCAACTGACAGCAGCGCCTGGGTTCTAATTGAATCCCTTTGCTTGTCTTCCCTGATGGAAAGCCTAGGCGGGAGTGCGGGGGAAAGTGTGGTTTGGGCTCCAAATCCAAGTATTGGCGATGACCTCTCTATGGTTTGTGGAGGTGTTTAAACTACATCCCTAACCTGGGAACACCTGTGCCCCCATAAAGATCCGTGGAGTCTGTTTCCACACCTCCAGCACACACACGAACACTTGCACAGTTATCCTGAGAGTGGGCAGCCTCCTCCAACTGAGAGCAGGGCCTTGGTTCTTATAAAATCGCTTAACTTGTCTACCCTGTTTGGTTGCCTGATACGGAGTGCTGGGGAAAGGGTGGGTTGGGCTCTAAATCCAAGTATTTGCGAGTGCTTCTCCATGGGATTTGGAGGTTATTAACCAAAAGCCCACAACAAGGGAATACCTGTGCTCCTTGAAAAAAGCGTGGACTCTGTATCCCCACCACCAGAACACACATGAAGAAGTTTTCTGCTATCCTGAGTGTGGGCTGGCAATTTCAGGTGACAGAAGCGGCTGGGTTCTAATAGAATCCCTTAGCTTGTAATCCCTGAGTGTTTCCCTAGGACTGACTCTGAGAGAAACCTGGGGGTTGGGCTTTGAGGCCAAATAGTAGCGAGTGTCCCCGATGGACTGAGGAAGTATTTAGATGAATTCTCCATAAAGGGAAACACCTGAGCACCCATTCATCTGCGTGGAGTGGGGCTTCAAATCTCCCCACCACACAAGGTTGGGTTCCAGTATCCTGAGGGTGGGGTAGTTCCTCCAACTGACATCAGCGTCTTGGTTTGAATAGAATCCCTTTGCTTGTCTTCCCTGATGGTTTGCCTAGGCCAGTGTGTGGTTGAAAGTGGGATTTGGGATCTAAAACTAAGTATTAGCGTGTGCCTCTCCATGGGTAGTGGAGATGTTTAAACTACAATCCACAACTTGGGAATTACTGTGACCCCTGAAAATGCGTGTGCTATGTTTCCCCACCTCCAGCACACACACGGAGACGTGCTCAGGTATCCTGATTGTGGGGAGGCTCCTCCAAATGACAGCAGCGCCTGGGTTCTAAAAGAATCCCTTAGCTTGTCTTCCCTGATGGCATGGCTAGGCTGGAGAGTTGGGGAAAGTGGGGGTTGGGCTCTAAACCAAGTATAAGCGAGAGCATATCCATGGGATGTGGGTTTTTAACCTACAACCCACAACCATGGAATAAATGTGCCCCCTGAAAGATGCTTTGACTGTTTCCCTAAATCCAGCACACACACGAAGAAGTGTTCTGGTATTCTGAGTGTGGGGAAGTTCCTCAAACTGACAGCAGCACCTGGATTCTATTAGTATCCCTTAGCTTCTGTTCCCTGAGTGTTCTTTTAGGCCAGGCCATGAGGGAAAGCTGGGGGTTGGGCTTGGAGGCCACGTAGCAGTGAGTGCCCCCTGATCCATTGAGGAAGTACTTAGAGGACTTCTCCCTAAAGGGAACACCTTTTCCTGCATTCATCTGGGTCCAGTGGGGCTGCACATCTCTCCCACACCTAAGAATGTGTTCTGGAATTCTGAGTGCAGGGAAGTTCCTCCAACTGACAGCAGCGCCTGGGTTCTAATTGAATCCCTTTGCTTGTCTTCCCTGATGGAAAGCCTAGGCGGGAGTGCGGGGGAAAGTGTGGTTTGGGCTCCAAAACCAAGTATTTGCGATGACCTCTCTATGGTTTGTGGAGGTGTTTAAACTACATCCCTAACCTGGGAACACCTGTGCCCCCATAAAGATCCGTGGAGTCTGTTTCCACACCTCCAGCACACACACGAACACTTGCACAGTTATCCTGAGAGTGGGCAGCCTCCTCCAACTGAGAGCAGGGCCTTGGTTCTTATAAAATCGCTTAACTTGTCTACCCTGTTTGGTTGCCTGATACGGAGTGCTGGGGAAAGGGTGGGTTGGGCTCTAAATCCAAGTATTAGCGAGTGCTTCTCCATGGGATTTGGAGGTTATTAACCAAAAGCCCACAACATGGGAATACCTGTGCTCCTTGAAAAAAGCGTGGACTCTGTATCCCCACCACCAGAACACACATGAAGAAGTTTTCTGCTATCCTGAGTGTGGGCTGGCAATTTCAGGTGACAGAAGCGGCTGGGTTCTAATAGAATCCCTTAGCTTGTAATCCCTGAGTGTTTCCCTAGGACTGACTCTGAGAGAAACCTGGGGGTTGGGCTTTGAGGCCAAATAGTAGCGAGTGTCCCCGATGGACTGAGGAAGTATTTAGATGAATTCTCCATAAAGGGAAACACCTGAGCACCCATTCATTTGCGTGGAGTGGGGCTTCAAATCTCCCCACCACACAAGGTTGGGTTCCAGTATCCTGAGGGTGGGGTAGTTCCTCCAACTGACATCAGCGTCTTGGTTTGAATAGAATCCCTTTGCTTGTCTTCCCTGATGGTTTGCCTAGGCCAGTGTGTGGTTGAAAGTGGGATTTGGGATCTAAAACTAAGTATTAGCGTGTGCCTCTCCATGGGTAGTGGAGATGTTTAAACTACAACCACAACTTGGGAATTACTGTGACCCCTGAAAAATGCGTGTGCTAAGTTTCCCCACGTCCAGCACACACAGGAAGAAGTTTTCTGGGGTTGTGAGTGTGGGGAGGTTCCTCCAACAGACAGCAGCACCTGGGTTGTAATAGAATCCCTTCGCTTGACTTCCCTAAGTGTTTTCCTAGGCCTAGCAGTAAGCGCTGGTGGGGGATGGGCTCTAAAGCCAAGTATTAGCGAGTGCATCTCTGTGGGTAGTGGAGGGTTTTAAACTACTTCCCCAACCTTGGAACACCTGTGCCCCATAAAGATGCGTGCAATCTGTTTCCCCACCTCCAGCACACACACGGAGACGTGCTCAGGTATCCTGATTGTGGGGAGGCTCCTCCAAATGACAGCAGCGCCTGGGTTCTAAAAGAATCCCTTAGCTTGTCTTCCCTGATGGCATGGCTAGGCTGGAGAGTGGGGGAAAGTGGGGGTTGGGCTCTAAACCAAGTATAAGCGAGAGCCTATCCATGGGATGTGGGTTTTTAACCTACAACCCACAACCATGGAATAAATGTGCCCCCTGAAAGATGCTTTGACTGTTTCCCTACATCCAGCACACACACGAAGAAGTGTTCTGGTATTCTGAGTGTGGGGAAGTTCCTCAAACTGACAGCAGCACCTGGATTCTATTAGTATCCCTTAGCTTCTGTTCCCTGAGTGTTCTTTTAGGCCAGGCCATGAGGGAAAGCTGGGGGTTGGGCTTGGAGGCCACGTAGCAGTGAGTGCCCCCTGATCCATTGAGGAAGTACTTAGAGGACTTCTCCCTAAACCGAACACCTTTTCCTGCATTCATCTGGGTGCAGTGGGGCTGCACATCTCTCCCACACCTAAGAATGTGTTCTGGAATTCTGAGTGCAGGGAAGTTCCTCCAACTGACAGCAGCGCCTGGGTTCTAATTGAATCCCTTTGCTTGTCTTCCCTGATGGAAAGCCTAGGCGGGAGTGCGGGGGAAAGTGTGGTTTGGGCTCCAAAACCAAGTATTTGCGATGACCTCTCTATGGTTTGTGGAGGTGTTTAAACTACATCCCTAACCTGGGAACACCTGTGCCCCCATAAAGATCCGTGGAGTCTGTTTCCACACCTCCAGCACACACACGAACACTTGCACAGTTATCCTGAGAGTGGGCAGCCTCCTCCAACTGAGAGCAGGGCCTTGGTTCTTATAAAATCGCTTAACTTGTCTACCCTGTTTGGTTGCCTGATACGGAGTGCTGGGGAAAGGGTGGGTTGGGCTCTAAATCCAAGTATTAGCGAGTGCTTCTCCATGGGATTTGGAGGTTATTAACCAAAAGCCCACAACATGGGAATACCTGTGCTCCTTGAAAAAAGCGTGGACTCTGTATCCCCACCACCAGAACACACATGAAGAAGTTTTCTGCTATCCTGAGTGTGGGCTGGCAATTTCAGGTGACAGAAGCGGCTGGGTTCTAATAGAATCCCTTAGCTTGTAATCCCTGAGTGTTTCCCTAGGACTGACTCTGATAGAAGCCTGGGGGTTGAGCTTTGAGGCCAAATAGTAGCGAGTGTCCCCGATGGACTGAGGAAGTATTTAGATGAATTCTCCATAAAGGGAAACACCTGAGCACCCATTCATCTGCGTGGAGTGGGGCTTCAAATCTCCCCACCACACAAGGTTGGGTTCCAGTATCCTGAGGGTGGGGTAGTTCCTCCAACTGACATCAGCGTCTTGGTTTGAATAGAATCCCTTTGCTTGTCTTCCCTGATGTTTGCCTAGGCCAGTGTGTGGTTGAAAGTGGGATTTGGGATCTACAACTAAGTATTAGCGTGTGCCTCTCCATGGGTAGTGGAGATGTTTAAACTACAACCCACAACTTGGGAATTACTGTGACCCCTGAAAAATGCGTGTGCTATGTTTCCCCACGTCCAGCACACACAGGAAGAAGTGTTCTGGGGTTCTGAGTGTGGGGAGGTTCCTCCAACAGACAGCAGCACCTGGGTTGTAATAGAATCCCTTAGCTTGACTTCCCTAAGTGTTTTCCTAGGCCTAGCAGTAAGCGATGGTGGGGGATGGGCTCTAAAGCCAAGTATTAGCGAGTGCATCTCTGTGGGTAGTGGAGGGTTTTAAACTACTTCCCCAACCTTGGAACACCTGTGCCCCATAAAGATGCGTGGAATCTGTTTCCCCAACTCCAGCACACACACGGAGACGTGCTCAGGTATCCTGATTGTGGGGAGGCTCCTCCAAATGACAGCAGCGCCTGGGTTCTAAAAGAATCCCTTAGCTTGTCTTCCCTGATGGCATGGCTAGGCTGGAGATTTGGGGAAAGTGGGGGTTGGGCTCTAAACCAAGTATAAGCGAGAGCATATCCATGGGATGTGGGTTTTTAACCTACAACCCACAACCATGGAATAAATGTGCCCCCTGAAAGATGCTTTGACTGTTTCCCTAAATCCAGCACACACACGAAGAAGTGTTCTGGTATTCTGAGTGTGGGGAAGTTCCTCAAACTGACAGCAGCACCTGGATTCTATTAGTATCCCTTAGCTTCTGTTCCCTGAGTGTTCTTTTAGGCCAGGCCATGAGGGAAAGCTGGGGGTTGGGCTTGGAGGCCACGTAGCAGTGAGTGCCCCCTGATCCATTGAGGAAGTACTTAGAGGACTTCTCCCTAAAGGGAACACCTTTTCCTGCATTCATCTGGGTCCAGTGGGGCTGCACATCTCTCCCACACCTAAGAATGTGTTCTGGAATTCTGAGTGCAGGGAAGTTCCTCCAACTGACAGCAGCGCCTGGGTTCTAATTGAATCCCTTTGCTTGTCTTCCCTGATGGAAAGCCTAGGCGGGAGTGCGGGGGAAAGTGTGGTTTGGGCTCCAAAACCAAGTATTTGCGATGACCTCTCTATGGTTTGTGGAGGTGTTTAAACTACATCCCTAACCTGGGAACACCTGTGCCCCCATAAAGATCCGTGGAGTCTGTTTCCACACCTCCAGCACACACACGAACACTTGCACAGTTATCCTGAGAGTGGGCAGCCTCCTCCAACTGAGAGCAGGGCCTTGGTTCTTATAAAATCGCTTAACTTGTCTACCCTGTTTGGTTGCCTGATACGGAGTG
The DNA here is from genome assembly GCF_048564905.1 of Vicugna pacos. Taxonomy (NCBI): domain Eukaryota; kingdom Metazoa; phylum Chordata; class Mammalia; order Artiodactyla; family Camelidae; genus Vicugna; species Vicugna pacos. The sequence continues at coordinate 62,680,415 of NW_027328741.1, read as the reverse complement.
CTGGGGAAAGGGTGGGTTGGGCTCTAAATCCAAGTATTAGCGAGTGCTTCTCCATGGGATTTGGAGGTTATTAACCAAAAGCCCACAACATGGGAATACCTGTGCTCCTTGAAAAAAGCGTGGACTCTGTATCCCCACCACCAGAACACACATGAAGAAGTTTTCTGCTATCCTGAGTGTGGGCTGGCAATTTCAGGTGACAGAAGCGGCTGGGTTCTAATAGAATCCCTTAGCTTGTAATCCCTGAGTGTTTCCCTAGGACTGACTCTGAGAGAAACCTGGGGGTTGGGCTTTGAGGCCAAATAGTAGCGAGTGTCCCCGATGGACTGAGGAAGTATTTAGATGAATTCTCCATAAAGGGAAACACCTGAGCACCCATTCATTTGCGTGGAGTGGGGCTTCAAATCTCCCCACCACACAAGGTTGGGTTCCAGTATCCTGAGGGTGGGGTAGTTCCTCCAACTGACATCAGCGTCTTGGTTTGAATAGAATCCCTTTGCTTGTCTTCCCTGATGGTTTGCCTAGGCCAGTGTGTGGTTGAAAGTGGGATTTGGGATCTAAAACTAAGTATTAGCGTGTGCCTCTCCATGGGTAGTGGAGATGTTTAAACTACAACCCACAACTTGGGAATTACTGTGACCCCTGAAAAATGCGTGTGCTAAGTTTCCCCACGTCCAGCACACACAGGAAGAAGTGTTCTGGGGTTGTGAGTGTGGGGAGGTTCCTCCAACAGACAGCAGCACCTGGGTTGTAATAGAATCCCTTCGCTTGACTTCCCTAAGTGTTTTCCTAGGCCTAGCAGTAAGCGATGGTGGGGGATGGGCTCTAAAGCCAAGTATTAGCGAGTGCATCTCTGTGGGTAGTGGAGGGTTTTAAACTACTTCCCCAACCTTGGAACACCTGTGCCCCATAAAGATGCGTGGAATCTGTTTCCCCACCTCCAGCACACACACGGAGACGTGCTCAGGTATCCTGATTGTGGGGAGGCTCCTCCAAATGACAGCAGCGCCTGGGTTCTAAAAGAATCCCTTAGCTTGTCTTCCCTGATGGCATGGCTAGGCTGGAGAGTGGGGGAAAGTGGGGGTTGGGCTCTAAACCAAGTATAAGCGAGAGCCTATCCATGGGATGTGGGTTTTTAACCTACAACCCACAACCATGGAATAAATGTGCCCCCTGAAAGATGCTTTGACTGTTTCCCTACATCCAGCACACACACGAAGAAGTGTTCTGGTATTCTGAGTGTGGGGAAGTTCCTCAAACTGACAGCAGCACCTGGATTCTATTAGTATCCCTTAGCTTCTGTTCCCTGAGTGTTCTTTTAGGCCAGGCCATGAGGGAAAGCTGGGGGTTGGGCTTGGAGGCCACGTAGCAGTGAGTGCCCCCTGATCCATTGAGGAAGTACTTAGAGGACTTCTCCCTAAACCGAACACCTTTTCCTGCATTCATCTGGGTGCAGTGGGGCTGCACATCTCTCCCACACCTAAGAATGTGTTCTGGAATTCTGAGTGCAGGGAAGTTCCTCCAACTGACAGCAGCGCCTGGGTTCTAATTGAATCCCTTTGCTTGTCTTCCCTGATGGAAAGCCTAGGCGGGAGTGCGGGGGAAAGTGTGGTTTGGGCTCCAAAACCAAGTATTTGCGATGACCTCTCTATGGTTTGTGGAGGTGTTTAAACTACATCCCTAACCTGGGAACACCTGTGCCCCCATAAAGATCCGTGGAGTCTGTTTCCACACCTCCAGCACACACACGAACACTTGCACAGTTATCCTGAGAGTGGGCAGCCTCCTCCAACTGAGAGCAGGGCCTTGGTTCTTATAAAATCGCTTAACTTGTCTACCCTGTTTGGTTGCCTGATACGGAGTGCTGGGGAAAGGGTGGGTTGGGCTCTAAATCCAAGTATTAGCGAGTGCTTCTCCATGGGATTTGGAGGTTATTAACCAAAAGCCCACAACATGGGAATACCTGTGCTCCTTGAAAAAAGCGTGGACTCTGTATCCCCACCACCAGAACACACATGAAGAAGTTTTCTGCTATCCTGAGTGTGGGCTGGCAATTTCAGGTGACAGAAGCGGCTGGGTTCTAATAGAATCCCTTAGCTTGTAATCCCTGAGTGTTTCCCTAGGACTGACTCTGAGAGAAGCCTGGGGGTTGAGCTTTGAGGCCAAATAGTAGCGAGTGTCCCCGATGGACTGAGGAAGTATTTAGATGAATTCTCCATAAAGGGAAACACCTGAGCACCCATTCATCTGCGTGGAGTGGGGCTTCAAATCTCCCCACCACACAAGGTTGGGTTCCAGTATCCTGAGGGTGGGGTAGTTCCTCCAACTGACATCAGCGTCTTGGTTTGAATAGAATCCCTTTGCTTGTCTTCCCTGATGTTTGCCTAGGCCAGTGTGTGGTTGAAAGTGGGATTTGGGATCTAAAACTAAGTATTAGCGTGTGCCTCTCCATGGGTAGTGGAGATGTTTAAACTACAACCAACAACTTGGGAATTACTGTGACCCCTGAAAAATGCGTGTGCTATGTTTCCCCACGTCCAGCACACACAGGAAGAAGTGTTCTGGGGTTCTGAGTGTGGGGAGGTTCCTCCAACAGACAGCAGCACCTGGGTTGTAATAGTATCCCTTCGCTTGACTTCCCTAAGTGTTTTCCTAGGCCTAGCAGTAAGCGATGGTGGGGGATGGGCTCTAAAGCCAAGTATTAGCGAGTGCATCTCTGTGGGTAGTGGAGGGTTTTAAACTACTTCCCCAACCTTGGAACACCTGTGCCCCATAAAGATGCGTGGAATCTGTTTCCCCACCTCCAGCACACACACGGAGACGTGCTCAGGTATCCTGATTGTGGGGAGGCTCCTCCAAATGACAGCAGCGCCTGGGTTCTAAAAGAATCCCTTAGCTTGTCTTCCCTGATGGCATGGCTAGGCTGGAGAGTGGGGGAAAGTGGGGGTTGGGCTCTAAACCAAGTATAAGCGAGAGCCTATCCATGGGATGTGGGTTTTTAACCTACAACCCACAACCATGGAATAAATGTGCCCCCTGAAAGATGCTTTGACTGTTTCCCTACATCCAGCACACACACGAAGAAGTGTTCTGGTATTCTGAGTGTGGGGAAGTTCCTCAAACTGACAGCAGCACCTGGATTCTATTAGTATCCCTTAGCTTCTGTTCCCTGAGTGTTCTTTTAGGCCAGGCCATGAGGGAAAGCTGGGGGTTGGGCTTGGAGGCCACGTAGCAGTGAGTGCCCCCTGATCCATTGAGGAAGTACTTAGAGGACTTCTCCCTAAACCGAACACCTTTTCCTGCATTCATCTGGGTGCAGTGGGGCTGCACATCTCTCCCACACCTAAGAATGTGTTCTGAAATTCTGAGTGCAGGGAAGTTCCTCCAACTGACAGCAGCGCCTGGGTTCTAATTGAATCCCTTTGCTTGTCTTCCCTGATGGAAAGCCTAGGCGGGAGTGCGGGGGAAAGTGTGGTTTGGGCTCCAAAACCAAGTATTTGCGATGACCTCTCTATGGTTTGTGGAGGTGTTTAAACTACATCCCTAACCTGGGAACACCTGTGCCCCCATAAAGATCCGTGGAGTCTGTTTCCACACCTCCAGCACACACACGAACACTTGCACAGTTATCCTGAGAGTGGGCAGCCTCCTCCAACTGAGAGCAGGGCCTTGGTTCTTATAAAATCGCTTAACTTGTCTACCCTGTTTGGTTGCCTGATACGGAGTGCTGGGGAAAGGGTGGGTTGGGCTCTAAATCCAAGTATTAGCGAGTGCTTCTCCATGGGATTTGGAGGTTATTAACCAAAAGCCCACAACATGGGAATACCTGTGCTCCTTGAAAAAAGCGTGGACTCTGTATCCCCACCACCAGAACACACATGAAGAAGTTTTCTGCTATCCTGAGTGTGGGCTGGCAATTTCAGGTGACAGAAGCGGCTGGGTTCTAATAGAATCCCTTAGCTTGTAATCCCTGAGTGTTTCCCTAGGACTGACTCTGAGAGAAACCTGGGGGTTGGGCTTTGAGGCCAAATAGTAGCGAGTGTCCCCGATGGACTGAGGAAGTATTTAGATGAATTCTCCATAAAGGGAAACACCTGAGCACCCATTCATCTGCGTGGAGTGGGGCTTCAAATCTCCCCACCACACAAGGTTGGGTTCCAGTATCCTGAGGGTGGGGTAGTTCCTCCAACTGACATCAGCGTCTTGGTTTGAATAGAATCCCTTTGCTTGTCTTCCCTGATGTTTGCCTAGGCCAGTGTGTGGTTGAAAGTGGGATTTGGGATCTAAAACTAAGTATTAGCGTGTGCCTCTCCATGGGTAGTGGAGATGTTTAAACTACAACCCACAACTTGGGAATTACTGTGACCCCTGAAAAATGCGTGTGCTATGTTTCCCCACGTCCAGCACACACAGGAAGAAGTGTTCTGGGGTTCTGAGTGTGGGGAGGTTCCTCCAACAGACAGCAGCACCTGGGTTGTAATAGAATCCCTTAGCTTGACTTCCCTAAGTGTTTTCCTAGGCCTAGCAGTAAGCGATGGTGGGGGATGGGCTCTAAAGCCAAGTATTAGCGAGTGCATCTCTGTGGGTAGTGGAGGGTTTTAAACTACTTCCCCAACCTTGGAACACCTGTGCCCCATAAAGATGCGTGCAATCTGTTTCCCCACCTCCAGCACACACACGGAGACGTGCTCAGGTATCCTGATTGTGGGGAGGCTCCTCCAAATGACAGCAGCGCCTGGGTTCTAAAAGAATCCCTTAGCTTGTCTTCCCTGATGGCATGCCTAGGCTGGAGAGTGGGGGAAAGTGGGGGTTGGGCTCTAAACCAAGTATAAGCGAGAGCCTATCCATGGGATGTGGGATTTTAACCTACAACCCACAACCATGGAATAAATGTGCCCCCTGAAAGATGCTTTGACTGTTTCCCTACATCCAGCACACACACGAAGAAGTGTTCTGGTATTCTGAGTGTGGGGAAGTTCCTCAAACTGACAGCAGCACCTGGATTCTATTAGTATCCCTTAGCTTCTGTTCCCTGAGGGTTCTTTTAGGCCAGGCCATGAGGGAAAGCTGGGGGTTGGGCTTGGAGGCCACGTAGCAGTGAGTGCCCCCTGATCCATTGAGGAAGTACTTAGAGGACTTCTCCCTAAAGGGAACACCTTTTCCTGCATTCATCTGGGTGCAGTGGGGCTGCACATCTCTCCCACACCTAAGAATGTGTTCTGGAATTCTGAGTGCAGGGAAGTTCCTCCAACTGACAGCAGCGCCTGGGTTCTAATTGAATCCCTTTGCTTGTCTTCCCTGATGGAAAGCCTAGGCGGGAGTGCGGGGGAAAGTGTGGTTTGGGCTCCAAAACCAAGTATTTGCGATGACCTCTCTATGGTTTGTGGAGGTGTTTAAACTACATCCCTAACCTGGGAACACCTGTGCCCCCATAAAGATCCGTGGAGTCTGTTTCCACACCTCCAGCACACACACGAACACTTGCACAGTTATCCTGAGAGTGGGCAGCCTCCTCCAACTGAGAGCAGGGCCTTGGTTCTTATAAAATCGCTTAACTTGTCTACCCTGTTTGGTTGCCTGATACGGAGTGCTGGGGAAAGGGTGGGTTGGGCTCTAAATCCAAGTATTAGCGAGTGCTTCTCCATGGGATTTGGAGGTTATTAACCAAAAGCCCACAACATGGGAATACCTGTGCTCCTTTAAAAAAGCGTGGACTCTGTATCCCCACCACCAGAACACACATGAAGAAGTTTTCTGCTATCCTGAGTGTGGGCTGGCAATTTCAGGTGACAGAAGCGGCTGGGTTCTAATAGAATCCCTTAGCTTGTAATCCCTGAGTGTTTCCCTAGGACTGACTCTGAGAGAAGCCTGGGGGTTGGGCTTTGAGGCCAAATAGTAGCGAGTGTCCCCGATGGACTGAGGAAGTATTTAGATGAATTCTCCATAAAGGGAAACACCTGAGCACCCATTCATCTGCGTGGAGTGGGGCTTCAAATCTCCCCACCACACAAGGTTGGGTTCCAGTATCCTGAGGGTGGGGTAGTTCCTCCAACTGACATCAGCGTCTTGGTTTGAATAGAATCCCTTTGCTTGTCTTCCCTGATGTTTGCCTAGGCCAGTGTGTGGTTGAAAGTGGGATTTGGGATCTAAAACTAAGTATTAGCGTGTGCCTCTCCATGGGTAGTGGAGATGTTTAAACTACAACCCACAACTTGGGAATTACTGTGACCCCTGAAAAATGCGTGTGCTATGTTTCCCCACGTCCAGCACACACAGGAAGAAGTGTTCTGGGGTTCTGAGTGTGGGGAGGTTCCTCCAACAGACAGCAGCACCTGGGTTGTAATAGAATCCCTTAGCTTGACTTCCCTAAGTGTTTTCCTAGGCCTAGCAGTAAGCGATGGTGGGGGATGGGCTCTAAAGCCAAGTATTAGCGAGTGCATCTCTGTGGGTAGTGGAGGGTTTTAAACTACTTCCCCAACCTTGGAACACCTGTGCCCCATAAAGATGCGTGCAATCTGTTTCCCCACCTCCAGCACACACACGGAGACGTGCTCAGGTATCCTGATTGTGGGGAGGCTCCTCCAAATGACAGCAGCGCCTGGGTTCTAAAAGAATCCCTTAGCTTGTCTTCCCTGATGGCATGCCTAGGCTGGAGAGTGGGGGAAAGTGGGGGTTGGGCTCTAAACCAAGTATAAGCGAGAGCCTATCCATGGGATGTGGGATTTTAACCTACAACCCACAACCATGGAATAAATGTGCCCCCTGAAAGATGCTTTGACTGTTTCCCTACATCCAGCACACACACGAAGAAGTGTTCTGGTATTCTGAGTGTGGGGAAGTTCCTCAAACTGACAGCAGCACCTGGATTCTATTAGTATCCCTTAGCTTCTGTTCCCTGAGGGTTCTTTTAGGCCAGGCCATGAGGGAAAGCTGGGGGTTGGGCTTGGAGGCCACGTAGCAGTGAGTGCCCCCTGATCCATTGAGGAAGTACTTAGAGGACTTCTCCCTAAAGGGAACACCTTTTCCTGCATTCATCTGGGTGCAGTGGGGCTGCACATCTCTCCCACACCTAAGAATGTGTTCTGGAATTCTGAGTGCAGGGAAGTTCCTCCAACTGACAGCAGCGCCTGGGTTCTAATTGAATCCCTTTGCTTGTCTTCCCTGATGGAAAGCCTAGGCGGGAGTGCGGGGGAAAGTGTGGTTTGGGCTCCAAAACCAAGTATTTGCGATGACCTCTCTATGGTTTGTGGAGGTGTTTAAACTACATCCCTAACCTGGGAACACCTGTGCCCCCATAAAGATCCGTGGAGTCTGTTTCCACACCTCCAGCACACACACGAACACTTGCACAGTTATCCTGAGAGTGGGCAGCCTCCTCCAACTGAGAGCAGGGCCTTGGTTCTTATAAAATCGCTTAACTTGTCTACCCTGTTTGGTTGCCTGATACGGAGTGCTGGGGAAAGGGTGGGTTGGGCTCTAAATCCAAGTATTAGCGAGTGCTTCTCCATGGGATTTGGAGGTTATTAACCAAAAGCCCACAGCATCGGAATACCTGTGCTCCTTGAAAAAAGCGTGGACTCTGTATCCCCACCACCAGAACACACATGAAGAAGTTTTCTGCTATCCTGAGTGTGGGCTGGCAATTTCAGGTGACAGAAGCGGCTGGGTTCTAATAGAATCCCTTAGCTTGTAATCCCTGAGTGTTTCCCTAGGACTGACTCTGAGAGAAACCTGGGGGTTGGGCTTTGAGGCCAAATAGTAGCGAGTGTCCCCGATGGACTGAGGAAGTATTTAGATGAATTCTCCATAAAGGGAAACACCTGAGCACCCATTCATCTGCGTGGAGTGGGGCTTCAAATCTCCCCACCACACAAGCTTGGGTTCCAGTATCCTGAGGGTGGGGTAGTTCCTCCAACTGACATCAGCGTCTTGGTTTTAATAGAATCCCTTTGCTTGTCTTCCCTGATGGTTTGCCTAGGCCAGTGTGTGGTTGAAAGTGGGATTTGGGATCTAAAACTAAGTATTAGCGTGTGCCTCTCCATGGGTAGTGGAGATGTTTAAACTACAACCCACAACTTGGGAATTACTGTGACCCCTGAAAAATGCGTGTGCTATGTTTCCCCACGTCCAGCACACACAGGAAGAAGTGTTCTGGGGTTCTGAGTGTGGGGAGGTTCCTCCAACAGACAGCAGCACCTGGGTTGTAATAGAATCCCTTAGCTTGACTTCCCTAAGTGTTTTCCTAGGCCTAGCAGTAAGCGATGGTGGGGGATGGGCTCTAAAGCCAAGTATTAGCGAGTGCATCTCTGTGGGTAGTGGAGGGTTTTAAACTACTTCCCCAACCTTGGAACACCTGTGCCCCATAAAGATGCGTGCAATCTGTTTCCCCACCTCCAGCACACACACGGAGACGTGCTCAGGTATCCTGATTGTGGGGAGGCTCCTCCAAATGACAGCAGCGCCTGGGTTCTAAAAGAATCCCTTAGCTTGTCTTCCCTGATGGCATGGCTAGGCTGGAGAGTGGGGGACAGTGGGGGTTGGGCTCTAAACCAAGTATAAGCGAGAGCCTATCCATGGGATGTGGGTTTTTAACCTACAACCCACAACCATGGAATAAATGTGCCCCCTGAAAGATGCTTTGACTGTTTCCCTACATCCAGCACACACACGAAGAAGTGTTCTGGTATTCTGAGTGTGGGGAAGTTCCTCAAACTGACAGCAGCACCTGGAATCTATTAGTATCCCTAAGCTTCTGTTCCCTGAGGGTTCTTTTAGGCCAGGCCATGAGGGAAAGCTGGGGGTTGGGCTTGGAGGCCACGTAGCAGTGAGTGCCCCCTGATCCATTGAGGAAGTACTTAGAGGACTTCTCCCTAAACCGAACACCTTTTCCTGCATTCATCTGGGTGCAGTGGGGCTGCACATCTCTCCCACACCTAAGAATGTGTTCTGGAATTCTGAGTGCAGGGAAGTTCCTCCAACTGACAGCAGCGCCTGGGTTCTAATTGAATCCCTTTGCTTGTCTTCCCTGATGGAAAGCCTAGGCGGGAGTGCGGGGGAAAGTGTGGTTTGGGCTCCAAAACCAAGTATTTGCGATGACCTCTCTATGGTTTGTGGAGGTGTTTAAACTACATCCCTAACCTGGGAACACCTGTGCCCCCATAAAGATCCGTGGAGTCTGTTTCCACACCTCCAGCACACACACGAACACTTGCACAGTTATCCTGAGAGTGGGCAGCCTCCTCCAACTGAGAGCAGGGCCTTGGTTCTTATAAAATCGCTTAACTTGTCTACCCTGTTTGGTTGCCTGATACGGAGTGCTGGGGAAAGGGTGGGTTGGGCTCTAAATCCAAGTATTAGCGAGTGCTTCTCCATGGGATTTGGAGGTTATTAACCAAAAGCCCACAACATGGGAATACCTGTGCTCATTGAAAAAAGCGTGGACTCTGTATCCCCACCACCAGAACACACATGAAGAAGTTTTCTGCTATCCTGAGTGTGGGCTGGCAATTTCAGGTGACAGAAGCGGCTGGGTTCTAATAGAATCCCTTAGCTTGTAATCCCTGAGTGTTTCCCTAGGACTGACTCTGAGAGAAGCCTGGGGGTTGAGCTTTGAGGCCAAATAGTAGCGAGTGTCCCCGATGGACTGAGGAAGTATTTAGATGAATTCTCCATAAAGGGAAACACCTGAGCACCCATTCATCTGCGTGGAGTGGGGCTTCAAATCTCCCCACCACACAAGGTTGGGTTCCAGTATCCTGAGGGTGGGGTAGTTCCTCCAACTGACATCAGCGTCTTGGTTTGAATAGAATCCCTTTGCTTGTCTTCCCTGATGTTTGCCTAGGCCAGTGTGTGGTTGAAAGTGGGATTTGGGATCTAAAACTAAGTATTAGCGTGTGCCTCTCCATGGGTAGTGGAGATGTTTAAACTACAACCAACAACTTGGGAATTACTGTGACCCCTGAAAAATGCGTGTGCTATGTTTCCCCACGTCCAGCACACACAGGAAGAAGTGTTCTGGGGTTCTGAGTGTGGGGAGGTTCCTCCAACAGACAGCAGCACCTGGGTTGTAATAGTATCCCTTCGCTTGACTTCCCTAAGTGTTTTCCTAGGCCTAGCAGTAAGCGATGGTGGGGGATGGGCTCTAAAGCCAAGTATTAGCGAGTGCATCTCTGTGGGTAGTGGAGGGTTTTAAACTACTTCCCCAACCTTGGAACACCTGTGCCCCATAAAGATGCGTGGAATCTGTTTCCCCACCTCCAGCACACACACGGAGACGTGCTCAGGTATCCTGATTGTGGGGAGGCTCCTCCAAATGACAGCAGCGCCTGGGTTCTAAAAGAATCCCTTAGCTTGTCTTCCCTGATGGCATGGCTAGGCTGGAGAGTGGGGGAAAGTGGGGGTTGGGCTCTAAACCAAGTATAAGCGAGAGCCTATCCATGGGATGTGGGTTTTTAACCTACAACCCACAACCATGGAATAAATGTGCCCCCTGAAAGATGCTTTGACTGTTTCCCTACATCCAGCACACACACGAAGAAGTGTTCTGGTATTCTGAGTGTGGGGAAGTTCCTCAAACTGACAGCAGCACCTGGATTCTATTAGTATCCCTTAGCTTCTGTTCCCTGAGTGTTCTTTTAGGCCAGGCCATGAGGGAAAGCTGGGGGTTGGGCTTGGAGGCCACGTAGAAGTGAGTGCCCCCTGATCCATTGAGGAAGTACTTAGAGGACTTCTCCCTAAACCGAACACCTTTTCCTGCATTCATCTGGGTGCAGTGGGGCTGCACATCTCTCCCACACCTAAGAATGTGTTCTGAAATTCTGAGTGCAGGGAAGTTCCTCCAACTGACAGCAGCGCCTGGGTTCTAATTGAATCCCTTTGCTTGTCTTCCCTGATGGAAAGCCTAGGCGGGAGTGCGGGGGAAAGTGTGGTTTGGGCTCCAAAACCAAGTATTTGCGATGACCTCTCTATGGTTTGTGGAGGTGTTTAAACTACATCCCTAACCTGGGAACACCTGTGCCCCCATAAAGATCCGTGGAGTCTGTTTCCACACCTCCAGCACACACACGAACACTTGCACAGTTATCCTGAGAGTGGGCAGCCTCCTCCAACTGAGAGCAGGGCCTTGGTTCTTATAAAATCGCTTAACTTGTCTACCCTGTTTGGTTGCCTGATACGGAGTGCTGGGGAAAGGGTGGGTTGGGCTCTAAATCCAAGTATTAGCGAGTGCTTCTCCATGGGATTTGGAGGTTATTAACCAAAAGCCCACAACATGGGAATACCTGTGCTCCTTGAAAAAAGCGTGGACTCTGTATCCCCACCACCAGAACACACATGAAGAAGTTTTCTGCTATCCTGAGTGTGGGCTGGCAATTTCAGGTGACAGAAGCGGCTGGGTTCTAATAGAATCCCTTAGCTTGTAATCCCTGAGTGTTTCCCTAGGACTGACTCTGAGAGAAGCCTGGGGGTTGGGCTTTGAGGCCAAATAGTAGCGAGTGTCCCCGATGGACTGAGGAAGTATTTAGATGAATTCTCCATAAAGGGAAACACCTGAGCACCCATTCATCTGCGTGGAGTGGGGCTTCAAATCTCCCCACCACACAAGGTTGGGTTCCAGTATCCTGAGGGTGGGGTAGTTCCTCCAACTGACATCAGCGTCTTGGTTTGAATAGAATCCCTTTGCTTGTCTTCCCTGATGTTTGCCTAGGCCAGTGTGTGGTTGAAAGTGGGATTTGGGATCTAAAACTAAGTATTAGCGTGTGCCTCTCCATGGGTAGTGGAGATGTTTAAACTACAACCCACAACTTGGGAATTACTGTGACCCCTGAAAAATGCGTGTGCTATGTTTCCCCACGTCCAGCACACACAGGAAGAAGTGTTCTGGGGTTCTGAGTGTGGGGAGGTTCCTCCAACAGACAGCAGCACCTGGGTTGTAATAGAATCCCTTAGCTTGACTTCCCTAAGTGTTTTCCTAGGCCTAGCAGTAAGCGATGGTGGGGGATGGGCTCTAAAGCCAAGTATTAGCGAGTGCATCTCTGTGGGTAGTGGAGGGTTTTAAACTACTTCCCCAACCTTGGAACACCTGTGCCCCATAAAGATGCGTGCAATCTGTTTCCCCACCTCCAGCACACACACGGAGACGTGCTCAGGTATCCTGATTGTGGGGAGGTTCCTCCAAATGACAGCAGCGCCTGGGTTCTAAAAGAATCCCTTAGCTTGTCTTCCCTGATGGCATGCCTAGGCTGGAGAGTGGGGGAAAGTGGGGGTTGGGCTCTAAACCAAGTATAAGCGAGAGCCTATCCATGGGATGTGGGATTTTAACCTACAACCCACAACCATGGAATAAATGTGCCCCCTGAAAGATGCTTTGACTGTTTCCCTACATCCAGCACACACACGAAGAAGTGTTCTGGTATTCTGAGTGTGGGGAAGTTCCTCAAACTGACAGCAGCACCTGGATTCTATTAGTATCCCTTAGCTTCTGTTCCTTGAGGGTTCTTTTAGGCCAGGCCATGAGGGAAAGCTGGGGGTTGGGCTTGGAGGCCACGTAGCAGTGAGTGCCCCCTGATCCATTGAGGAAGTACTTAGAGGACTTCTCCCTAAAGGGAACACCTTTTCCTGCATTCATCTGGGTGCAGTGGGGCTGCACATCTCTCCCACACCTAAGAATGTGTTCTGGAATTCTGAGTGCAGGGAAGTTCCTCCAACTGACAGCAGCGCCTGGGTTCTAATTGAATCCCTTTGCTTGTCTTCCCTGATGGAAAGCCTAGGCGGGAGTGCGGGGGAAAGTGTGGTTTGGGCTCCAAAACCAAGTATTTGCGATGACCTCTCTATGGTTTGTGGAGGTGTTTAAACTACATCCCTAACCTGGGAACACCTGTGCCCCCATAAAGATCCGTGGAGTCTGTTTCCACACCTCCAGCACACACACGAACACTTGCACAGTTATCCTGAGAGTGGGCAGCCTCCTCCAACTGAGAGCAGGGCCTTGGTTCTTATAAAATCGCTTAACTTGTCTACCCTGTTTGGTTGCCTGATACGGAGTGCTGGGGAAAGGGTGGGTTGGGCTCTAAATCCAAGTATTAGCGAGTGCTTCTCCATGGGATTTGGAGGTTATTAACCAAAAGCCCACAGCATCGGAATACCTGTGCTCCTTGAAAAAAGCGTGGACTCTGTATCCCCACCACCAGAACACACATGAAGAAGTTTTCTGCTATCCTGAGTGTGGGCTGGCAATTTCAGGTGACAGAAGCGGCTGGGTTCTAATAGAATCCCTTAGCTTGTAATCCCTGAGTGTTTCCCTAGGACTGACTCTGAGAGAAACCTGGGGGTTGGGCTTTGAGGCCAAATAGTAGCGAGTGTCCCCGATGGACTGAGGAAGTATTTAGATGAATTCTCCATAAAGGGAAACACCTGAGCACCCATTCATCTGCGTGGAGTGGGGCTTCAAATCTCCCCACCACACAAGCTTGGGTTCCAGTATCCTGAGGGTGGGGTAGTTCCTCCAACTGACATCAGCGTCTTGGTTTTAAGAGAATCCCTTTGCTTGTCTTCCCTGATGGTTTGCCTAGGCCAGTGTGTGGTTGAAAGTGGGATTTGGGATCTAAAACTAAGTATTAGCGTGTGCCTCTCCATGGGTAGTGGAGATGTTTAAACTACAACCCACAACTTGGGAATTACTGTGACCCCTGAAAAATGCGTGTGCTATGTTTCCCCACGTCCAGCACACACAGGAAGAAGTGTTCTGGGGTTCTGAGTGTGGGGAGGTTCCTCCAACAGACAGCAGCACCTGGGTTGTAATAGAATCCCTTAGCTTGACTTCCCTAAGTGTTTTCCTAGGCCTAGCAGTAAGCGATGGTGGGGGATGGGCTCTAAAGCCAAGTATTAGCGAGTGCATCTCTGTGGGTAGTGGAGGGTTTTAAACTACTTCCCCAACCTTGGAACACCTGTGCCCCATAAAGATGCGTGCAATCTGTTTCCCCACCTCCAGCACACACACGGAGACGTGCTCAGGTATCCTGATTGTGGGGAGGCTCCTCCAAATGACAGCAGCGCCTGGGTTCTAAAAGAATCCCTTAGCTTGTCTTCCCTGATGGCATGGCTAGGCTGGAGAGTGGGGGACAGTGGGGGTTGGGCTCTAAACCAAGTATAAGCGAGAGCCTATCCATGGGATGTGGGTTTTTAACCTACAACCCACAACCATGGAATAAATGTGCCCCCTGAAAGATGCTTTGACTGTTTCCCTACATCCAGCACACACACGAAGAAGTGTTCTGGTATTCTGAGTGTGGGGAAGTTCCTCAAACTGACAGCAGCACCTGGAATCAATTAGTATCCCTAAGCTTCTGTTCCCTGAGGGTTCTTTTAGGCCAGGCCATGAGGGAAAGCTGGGGGTTGGGCTTGGAGGCCACGTAGCAGTGAGTGCCCCCTGATCCATTGAGGAAGTACTTAGAGGACTTCTCCCTAAAGGGAACACCTTTTCCTGCATTCATCTGGGTGCAGTGGGGCTGCACATCTCTCCCACACCTAAGAATGTGTTCTGGAATTCTGAGTGCAGGGAAGTTCCTCCAACTGACAGCAGCGCCTGGGTTCTAATTGAATCCCTTTGCTTGTCTTCCCTGATGGAAAGCCTAGGCGGGAGTGCGGGGTAAAGCGTGGTTTGGGCTCCAAAACCAAGTATTTGCGATGACCTCTCTATGGTTTGTGGAGGTGTTTAAACTACATCCCTAACCTGGGAACACCTGTGCCCCCATAAAGATCCGTGGAGTCTGTTTCCACACCTCCAGCACACACACGAACACTTGCACAGTTATCCTGAGAGTGGGCAGCCTCCTCCAACTGAGAGCAGGGCCTTGGTTCTTATAAAATCGCTTAACTTGTCTACCCTGTTTGGTTGCCTGATACGGAGTGCTGGGGAAAGGGTGGGTTGGGCTCTAAATCCAAGTATTAGCGAGTGCTTCTCCATGGGATTTGGAGGTTATTAACCAAAAGCCCACAACATGGGAATACCTGTGCTCCTTGAAAAAAGCGTGGACTCTGTATCCCCACCACCAGAACACACATGAAGAAGTTTTCTGCTATCCTGAGTGTGGGCTGGCAATTTCAGGTGACAGAAGCGGCTGGGTTCTAATAGAATCCCTTAGCTTGTAATCCCTGAGTGTTTCCCTAGGACTGACTCTGAGAGAACCCTGGGGGTTGGGCTTTGAGGCCAAATAGTAGCGAGTGTCCCCGATGGACTGAGGAAGTATTTAGATGAATTCTCCATAAAGGGAAACACCTGAGCACCCATTCATCTGCGTGGAGTGGGGCTTCAAATCTCCCCACCACACAAGGTTGGGTTCCAGTATCCTGAGGGTGGGGTAGTTCCTCCAACTGACATCAGCGTCTTGGTTTGAATAGAATCCCTTTGCTTGTCTTCCCTGATGGTTTGCCTAGGCCAGTGTGTGGTTGAAAGTGGGATTTGGGATCTAAAACTAAGTATTAGCGTGTGCCTCTCCATGGGTAGTGGAGATGTTTAAACTACAACCCACAACTTGGGAATTACTGTGACCCCTGAAAAATGCGTGTGCTATGTTTCCCCACGTCCAGCACACACAGGAAGAAGTGTTATAGGGTTCTGAGTGTGGGGAGGTTCCTCCAACAGACAGCAGCACCTGGGTTGTAATAGAATCCCTTAGCTTGACTTCCCTAAGTGTTTTCCTAGGCCTAGCAGTAAGCGATGGTGGGGGATGGGCTCTAAAGCCAAGTATTAGCGAGTGCATCTCTGTGGGTAGTGGAGGGTTTTAAACTACTTCCCCAACCTTGGAACACCTGTGCCCCATAAAGATGCGTGGAATCTGTTTCCCCACCTCCAGCACACACACGGAGACGTGCTCAGGTATCCTGATTGTGGGGAGGCTCCTCCAAATGACAGCAGCGCCTGGGTTCTAAAAGAATCCCTTAGCTTGTCTTCCCTGATGGCATGCCTAGGCTGGAGAGTGGGGGAAAGTGGGGGTTGGGTTCTAAACCAAGTATAAGCGAGAGCCTATCCATGGGATGTGGGTTTTTAACCTACAACCCACAACCATGTAATAAATGTGCCCCCTGAAAGATGCTTTGACTGTTTCCCTACAACCAGCACACACACGAAGATGTGTTCTGGTATTCTGATTGTGGGGAAGTTCCTCAAACTGACAGCAGCACCTGGATTCTATTAGCATCCCTTAGCTTCTGTTCCCTGAGTGTTCTTTTAGGCCAGGCCATGAGGGAAAGCTGGGGGTTGGGCTTGGAGGCCACGTAGCAGTGAGTGCCCCCTGATCCATAGAGGAAGTACTTAGAGGACTTCTCCCTAAACGGAACACCTTTTCCTGCATTCATCTGGGTGCAGTGGGGCTGCACATCTCTCCCACACCTAAGAATGTGTTCTGGAATTCTGAGTGCAGGGAAGTTCCTCCAACTGACAGCGGCGCCTGGGTTCTAATTGAATCCCTTTGCTTGTCTTCCCTGATGGAAAGCCTAGGCGGGAGTGCGGGGGAAAGTGTGGTTTGGGCTCCAAAACCAAGTATTTGCGATGACCTCTCTATGGTTTGTGGAGGTTTTTTAATTACATCCATAACCTGGGAACACCTGTGCCCCCATAAAGCTCCGTGGAGTCTGTTTCCACACCTCCAGCACACACACGAACACTTGCACAATTATCCTGAGAGTGGGCAGCCTCCTCCAACTGAGAGCAGGGCCTTGGTTCTTATAAAATCGCTTAACTTGTCTACCCTGTTTGGTTGCCTGATACGGAGTGCTGGGGAAAGGGTGGGTTGGGCTCTAAATCCAAGTATTAGCGAGTGCTTCTCCATGGGATTTGGAGGTTATTAACCAAAAGCCCACAACATGGGAATACCTGTGCTCCTTGAAAAAAGCGTGGACTCTGTATCCCCACCACCAGAACACACATGAAGAAGTTTTCTGCTATCCTGAGTGTGGGCTGGCAATTTCAGGTGACAGAAGCGGCTGGGTTCTAATAGAATCCCTTAGCTTGTAATCCCTGAGTGTTTCCCTAGGACTGACTCTGAGAGAAACCTGGGGGTTGGGCTTTGAGGCCAAATAGTAGCGAGTGTCCCCGATGGACTGAGGAAGTATTTAGATGAATTCTCCATAAAGGGAAACACCTGAGCACCCATTCATCTGTGTGGAGTGGGGCTTCAAATCTCCCCACCACACAAGCTTGGGTTCCAGTATCCTGAGGGTGGGGTAGTTCCTCCAACTGACATCAGCGTCTTGGTTTGAATAGAATCCATTTGCTTGTCTTCCCTGATGGTTTGCCTAGGCCAGTGTGTGGTTGAAAGTGGGATTTGGGATCTAAAACTAAGTATTAGCGTGTGCCTCTCCATGGGTAGTGGAGATGTTTAAACTACAACCCACAACTTGGGAATTACTGTGACCCCTGAAAAATGCGTGTGCTATGTTTCCCCACGTCCAGCACACACAGGAAGAAGTGTTCTGGGGTTGTGAGTGTGGGGAGGTTCCTCCAACAGACAGCAGCACCTGGGTTGTAATAGAATCCATTAGCTTGACTTCCCTAAGTGTTTTCCTAGGTCTAGCAGTAAGCGATGGTGGGGGATGGGCTCTAAAGCCAAGTATTAGCGAGTGCATCTCTGTGGGTAGTGGAGGGTTTTAAACTACTTCCCCAACCTTGGAACACCTGGGCCCCATAAAGATGCGTGGAATCTGTTTCTCCACCTCCAGCACACACACGGAGACGTGCTCAGGTATCCTGATTGTGGGGAGGCTCCTCCCAATGACAGCAGCGCCTGGGTTCTAAAAGAATCCCTTAGCTTGTCTTCCCTGATGGCATGCCAAGACTGGAGAGTGGGGGAAAGTGGGTGTTGGGCTTTAAACCAACTATTAGCGAGAGCCTATCCATGGGATGTGGGTTTTTAACCTACAACCCACAACCATGGAATAAATGTGCCCCCTGAAAGATGCTTTGACTGTTTCCCTACATCCAGCACACACACGAAGATGTGTTCTTGTATTCTGAGTGTGGGGAAGTTCCTCAAACTGACAGCAGCACCTGGATTCTATTAGTATCCCTTAGCTTCTGTTCCCTGAGTGTTCTTTTAGGCCAGGCCATGTGGGAAAGCTGGGGGTTGGGCTTGGAGGCCACGTAGCAGTGAGTGCCCCCTGATCCATTGAGGAAGTACTTAGAGGAATTCTCCCTAAACGGAACACCTTTTCCTGCATTCATCTGGGTGCAGTGGGGCTGCACAACTCTCCCACACCTAAGAATGTGTTCTGGAATTCTGAGTGCAGGGAAGTTCCTCCAACTGACAGCAGCGCCTGGGTTCTAATTGAATCCCTTTGCTTCTCTTCCCTGATGGAAAGCCTAGGCGGGAGTGCGGGGAAAGTGTGGTTTGGGCTCCAAAACCAAGTATTTGCGATGACCTCTCTATGGTTTGTGGAGGTGTTTAAACTACATCCCTAACCTGGGAACACCTGTGCCCCCATAAAGATCCGTGGAGTCTGTTTCCACACCTCCAGCACACACACGAACACTTGCACAGTTATCCTGAGAGTGGGCAGCCTCCTCCAACTGAGAGCAGGGCCTTGGTTCTTATAAAATCGCTTAACTTGTCTACCCTGTTTGGTTGCCTGATACGGAGTGCTGGGGAAAGGGTGGGTTGGGCTCTAAATCCAAGTATTAGCGAGTGCTTCTCCATGGGATTTGGAGGTTATTAACCTAAAGCCCACAACATGGGAATACCTGTGCTCATTGGAAAAAGCGTGGACTCTGTATCCCCACCACCAGAACACACATGAAGAAGTTTTCTGCTATCCTGAGTGTGGGCTGGCAATTTCAGGTGACAGAAGCGGCTGGGTTCTAATAGAATCCCTTAGCTTGTAATCCCTGAGTGTTTCCCTAGGACTGACTCTGAGAGAAACCTGGGGGTTGGGCTTTGAGGCCAAATAGTAGCGAGTGTCCCCGATGGACTGAGGAAGTATTTAGATGAATTCTCCATAAAGGGAAACACCGGAGCACCCATTCATCTGCGGGGAGTGGGGCTTCAAATCTCCCCACCACACAAGGTTGGGTTCCAGTATCCTGAGTGTGGGGTAGTTCCTCCAACTGACATCAGCGTCTTGGTTTGAATAGAATCCCTTTGCTTGTCTTCCCTGATGGTTTGCCTAGGCCAGTGTGTGGTTGAAAGTGGGATTTGGGATCTAAAACTAAGTATTAGCGTGTGCCTCTCCATGGGTAGTGGAGATGTTTAAACTACAACCCACAACTTGGGAATTACTGTGACCCCTGAAAAATGCGTGTGCTATGTTTCCCCACGTCCAGCACACACAGGAAGATGTGTTCTGGGGTTCTGAGTGTGGGGAGGTTCCTCCAACAGACAGCAGCACCTGGGTTGTAATAGAATCCCTTCGCTTGACTTCCCTAAGTGTTTTCCTAGGCCTAGCAGTAAGCGATGGTGGGGGATGGGCTCTAAAGCCAAGTATTAGCGAGTGCCTCTCTGTGCGTAGTGGAGGGTTTTAAACTACTTCCCCAACCTTTAAACACCTGTGCCCCATAAAGATGCGTGGAATCTGTTTCCCCACCTCCATCACACACACGGAGACGTGCTCAGGTATCCTGATTGTGGGGAGGCTCCTCCAAATGACAGCAGCGCCTGGGTTCTAAAAGAATCCCTTAGTTTGTCTTCCCTGATGGCATGGCTAGGCTGGAGAGTGGGGGAAAGTGGGGGTTGGGCTCTAAACCAAGTATTAGCGAGAGCCTATCCATGGGATGTGGGTTTTTAACCTACAACCCACAACCATGGAATAAATGTGCCCCCTGAAAGATGCTTTGACTGTTTCCCTACATCCAGCACACACACGAAGAAGTGTTCTTGTATTCTGAGTGTGGGGAAGTTCCTCAAACTGACAGCAGCACCTGGATTCTATTAGTATGCCTTAGCTTCTGTTCCCTGAGTGTTCTTTTAGGCCAGGCCATGTGGGAAAGCTGGGGGTTGGGCTTGGAGGCCACGTAGCAGTGAGTGCCCCCTGATCCATTGAGGAATTACTTAGAGGAATTCTCCCTAAAGGGAACACCTTTTCCTGCATTCATCTGGGTGCAGTGGGGCTGCACAACTCTCCCACACCTAAGAATGTGTTCTGGAATTCTGAGTGCAGGGAAGTTCCTCCAACTGACAGCAGCGCCTGGGTTCTAATTGAATCCCTTTGCTTGTCTTCCCTGATGGAAAGCCTAGGCGGGAGTGCGGGGGAAAGTGTGGTTTGGGCTCCAAAACCAAGTATTGGCGATGACCTCTCTATGGTTTGTGGAGGTGTTTAAACTACATCCCTAACCTGGGAACACCTGTGCCCCCATAAAGATCCGTGGAGTCTGTTTCCACACCTCCAGCACACACACGAACACTTGCACAGTTATCCTGAGAGTGGGCAGCCTCCTCCAACTGAGAGCAGGGCCTTGGTTCTTATAAAATCGCTTAACTTGTCTACCCTGTTTGGTTGCCTGATACGGAGTGCTGGGGAAAGGGTGGGTTGGGCTCTAAATCCAAGTATTAGCGAGTGCTTCTCCATGGGATTTGGAGGTTATTAACCAAAAGCCCACAACATGGGAATACCTGTGCTCCTTGGAAAAAGCGTGGACTCTGTATCCCCACCACCAGAACACACATGAAGAAGTTTTCTGCTATCCTGAGTGTGGGCTGGCAATTTCAGGTGACAGAAGCGGCTGGGTTCTAATAGAATCCCTTAGCTTGTAATCCCTGAGTGTTTCCCTAGGACTGACTCTGAGAGAAACCTGGGGGTTGGGCTTTGAGGCCAAATAGTAGCGAGTGTCCCCGATGGACTGAGGAAGTATTTAGATGAATTCTCCATAAAGGGAAACACCTGAGCACCCATTCATCTGCGAGGAGTGGGGCTTCAAATCTCTCCACCACACAAGGTTGGGTTCCAGTATCCTGAGGGTGGGGTAGTTCCTCCAACTGATATCAGCATCTTGGTTTTAATAGAATCCATTTGCTTTTCTTCCCTGATGGTTTGCCTAGGCCAGTGTGTGGTTGAAAGTGGGATTTGGGATCTAAAACTAAGTATTAGCGTGTGCCTCTCCATGGGTAGTGGAGATGTTTAAACTACAACCCACAACTTGGGAATTACTGTGACCCCTGAAAAATGCGTGTGCTATGTTTCCCCACGTCCAGCACACACAGGAAGAAGTTTTCTGGGGTTCTGAGTGTGGGGAGTTTCCTCCAACAGACAGCAGCACCTGGGTTGTAATAGAATCCCTTAGCTTGACTTCCCTAAGTGTTTTCCTAGGCCTAGCAGTAAGCGATGGTGGGGGATGGGCTCTAAAGCCAAGTATTAGCGAGTGCATCTCTGTGGGTAGTGGAGGGTTTTAAACTACTTCCCCAACCTTGGAACACCTGGGCCCCATAAAGATGCGTGGAATCTGTTTCTCCACCTCCAGCACACACACGGAGACGTGCTCAGGTATCCTGATTGTGGGGAGGCTCCTCCCAATGACAGCAGCGCCTGGGTTCTAAAGAATCCCTTAGCTTGTCTTCCCTGAAGGCATGCCTAGGCTGGAGAGTGGGGGAAAGTGGGGGTTGGGCTCTAAACCAAGTATAAGCGAGAGCCTATCCATGGGATGTGGGTTTTTAACCTACAACCCACAACCATGGAATAAATGTGCCCCCTGAAAGATGCTTTGACTGTTTCCCTTCATCCAGCACACACACGAAGATGTGTTCTTGTTTTCTGAGTGTGGGGAATTCCCTCAAACTGACAGCAGCACCTGGATTCTATTAGTATCCCTTAGCTTCTTTTCCCTGAGTGTTCTTTTAGGCCAGGCCATGTGGGAAAGCTGGGGGTTGGGCTTGGAGGCCACGTAGCAGTGAGTGCCCCCTGATCCATTGAGGAAGTACTTAGAGGACTTCTCCCTAAAGGGAACACCTTTTCCTGCATTCATCTGGGTGCAGTGGGGCTGCACATCTCTCCCACACATAAGAATGTGTTCTGGAATTCTGAGTGCAGGGAAGTTCCTCCAACTGACAGCAGCGCCTGGGTTCTAATTGAATCCCTTTGCTTGTGTTCCCTGATGGAAAGCCTAGGCGGGAGTGCGGGGGAAAGTGTGGTTTGGGCTCCAAAACCAAGTATTTGCGATGACCTCTCTATGGTTTGTGGAGGTGTTTAAACTACATCCCTAACCTGGGAACACCTGTGCCCCCATAAAGATCCGTGGAGTCTGTTTCCACACCTCCAGCACACACACGAACACTTGCACAGTTATCCTGAGAGTGGGCAGCCTCCTCCAACTGAGAGCAGGGCCTTGGTTCTTATAAAATCGCTTAACTTGTCTACCCTGTTTGGTTGCCTGATTCGGAGTGCTGGGGAAAGGGTGGGTTGGGCTCTAAATCCAAGTATTAGCGAGTGCTTCTCCATGGGATTTGGAGGTTATTAACCAAAAGCCCACAACATGGGAATACCTGTGCTCCTTGAAAAAAGCGTGGACTCTGTATCCCCACCACCAGAACACACATGAAGAAGTTTTCTGCTATCCTGAGTGTGGGCTGGCAATTTCAGGTGACAGAAGCGGCTGGGTTCTAATAGAATCCCTTAGCTTGTAATCCCTGAGTGTTTCCCTAGGACTGACTCTGAGAGAAACCTGGGGGTTGGGCTTTGAGGCCAAATAGTAGCGAGTGTCCCCGATGGACTGAGGAAGTATTTAGATGAATTCTCCATAAAGGGAAACACCTGAGCACCCATTCATCTGCGTGGAGTGGGGCTTCAAATCTCCCCACCACACAAGCTTGGGTTCCAGTATCCTGAGGGTGGGGTAGTTCCTCCAACTGACCTCAGCGTCTTGGTTTTAATAGAATCCCTTTGCTTGTCTTCCCTGATGGTTCGCCTAGGCCAGTGTGTGGTTGAAAGTGGGATTTGGGATCCAAAACTAAGTATTAGCGTGTGCCTCTCCATGGGTAGTGGAGATGTTTAAACTACAACCCACAACTTGGGAAATACTGTGACCCCTGAAAAATGCGTGTGCTATGTTTCCCCACGTCCAGCACACACAGGAAGAAGTGTTCTGGGGTTCTGAGTGTGGGGAGGTTCCTCCAACAGACAGCAGCACCTGGGTTGTAATAGAATCCCTTCGCTTGACTTCCCTAAGTGTTTTCCTAGGCCTAGCAGTAAGCGATGGTGGGGGATGGGCTCTAAAGCCAAGTATTAGCGAGTGCATCTCTGTGGGTAGTGGAGGGTTTTAAACTACTTCCCCAACCTTGGAACACCTGTGCCCCATAAAGATCCGTGGAATCTGTTTCCCCACCTCCAGCACACACACGGAGACGTGCTCAGGTATCCTGTTGGTGGGGAGGCTCCTCCAAATGACAGCAGCGCCTGGGTTCTAAAAGAATCCCTTAGCTTGTCTTCCCTGATGGCATGCCTAGGCTGGAGAGTGGGGGAAAGTGGGGGTTGGGCTCTAAACCAAGTATAAGCAAGAGCCTATCCATGGGATGTGGGATTTTAACCTTCAACCCACAACCATGGAATAAATGTGCCCCCTGAAAGATGCTTTGACTGTTTCCCTACATCCAGCACACACACGAAGATGTGTTCTTGTATTCTGAGTGTGGGGAAGTTCCTCAAAATGACAGCAGCACCTGGATTCTATTAGTATCCCTTAGCTTCTGTTCCCTGAGTGTTCTTTTAGGCCAGGCCATGTGGGAAAGCTGGGGGTTGGGCTTGAAGGCCACATAGCAGTGAGTGCCCCCTGATCCATTGAGGAAGTACTTAGAGGACTTCTCCCTAAAGGGAACACCTTTTCCTGCATTCATCTGGGTGCAGTGGGGCTGCACATCTCTCCCACACCTAAGAATGTGTTCTGGAATTCTGAGTGCAGGGAAGTTCCTCCAACTGACAGCAGCGCCTGGGTTCTAATTGAATCCCTTTGCTTGTCTTCCCTGATGGAAAGCCTAGGCGGGAGTGCGGGGGAAAGTGTGGTTTGGGCTCCAAAACCAAGTATTTGCGATGACCTCTCTATGGTTTGTGGAGGTGTTTAAACTACATCCCTAACCTGGGAACACCTGTGCCCCCATAAAGATCCGTGGAGTCTGTTTCCACACCTCCAGCACACACACGAACACTTGCACAGTTATCCTGAGAGTGGGCAGCCTCCTCCAACTGAGAGCAGGGCCTTGGTTCTTATAAAATCGCTTAACTTGTCTACCCTGTTTGGTTGCCTGATACGGAGTGCTGGGGAAAGGGTGGGTTGGGCTCTAAATCCAAGTATTAGCGAGTGCTTCTCCATGGGATTTGGAGGTTATTAACCAAAAGCCCACAGTATGGGAATACCTGTGCTCCTTGAAAAAAGCGTGGACTCTGTATCCCCACCACCAGAACAGACATGAAGTAGTTTTCTGCTATCCTGAGTGTGGGCTGGCAATTTCAGGTGACAGAAGCGGCTGGGTTCTAATAGAATCCCTTAGCTTGTAATCCCTGAGTGTTTCCCTAGGACTGACTCTGAGAGAAACCCGGGGGTTGGGCTTTGAGGCCAAATAGTAGCGAGTGTCCCCGATGGACTGAG
The DNA here is from genome assembly GCF_048564905.1 of Vicugna pacos. NCBI lineage: Eukaryota > Metazoa > Chordata > Mammalia > Artiodactyla > Camelidae > Vicugna > Vicugna pacos. The sequence goes on along the minus strand of NW_027328741.1, from coordinate 62,655,859 downwards.
GAAGTATTTAGATGAATTCTCCATAAAGGGAAACACCTGAGCACCCATTCATCTGCGTGGAGTGGGGCTTCAAATCTCCCCACCACACAAGCTTGGGTTCCAGTATCCTGAGGGTGGGGTAGTTCCTCCAACTGACATCAGCGTCTTGGTTTGAATAGAATCCCTTTGCTTGTCTTCCCTGATGGTTTGCCTAGGCCAGTGTGTGGTTGAAAGTGGGATTTGGGATCTAAAACTATGTATGAGCGTGTGCCTCTCCATGGGTAGTGGAGATGTTTAAACTACAACCCACAACTTGGGAATTACTGTGACCCCTGAAAAATGCGTGTGCTATGTTTCCCCACGTCCAGCACACACAGGAAGAAGTGTTCTGGGGTTCTGAGTGTGGGGAGGTTCCTCCAACAGACAGCAGCACCTGGGTTGTAATAGAATCCCTTAGCTTGACTTCCCTAAGTGTTTTTCCTAGGCCTAGCAGTAAGCGATGGTGGGGGATGGGCTCTAAAGCCAAGTATTAGCGAGTGCATCTCTGTGGGTAGTGGAGGGTTTTAAACTACTTCCCCAACCTTGGAACACCTGGGCCCCATAAAGATGCGTGGAATCTGTTTCCCCACCTCCAGCACACACACGGAGACGTGCTCAGGTATCCTGATGGTGGGGAGGCTCCTCCAAATGACAGCAGCGCCTGGGTTCTAAAAGAATCCCTTAGCTTGTCTTCCCTGATGGCATGCCTAGGCTGGAGAGTGGGGGAAAGTGGGGGTTGGGCTCTAAACCAAGTATAAGCGAGAGCCTATAAATGGGATGTGGGTTTTTAACCTACAACACAAAACCATGGAATAAATGTGCCCCCTGAAAGATGCTTTGACTGTTTCCCTACATCCAGCACACAAACAAAGGTGTGTTCTGGTATTCTGAGTGTGGGGAATTTCCTCAAACTGACAGCAGCACCTGGATTCTATTAGTATCCCTTAGCTTCTGTTCCCTGAGTGTTCTCTTAGACCAGGCCATGAGGGAAAGCTGGGGGTTGGGCTTGGAGGCCACGTAGCAGTGAGTGCCCCCTGATCCATTGAGGAAGTACTTAGAGAACTTCTCCCTAAACGGAACACCTTTTCCTCCATTCATCTGGGTGCAGTGGGGCTGCACATCTCTCCCACACCTAAGAATGTGTTCTGGAATTCTGAGTGCAGGGAAGTTCCTCCAACTGACACCAGCGCCTAGGTTCTAATTGAATTCTTTGCTTGTCTTCCCTGATGGAAAGCCTAGGCGGGAGTGCGGGGGAAAGTGTGGTTTGGGCTCCAAAACCAAGTATTTGCGATGACCTCTCTATGGTTTGTGGAGGTGTTTAAAATACATCCCTAACCTGGGAACACCTGTGCCCACATAAAGTTCCGTGGAGTCTGTTTCCACACCTCCAGCACACACACGAACACTTGCACAGTTATCCTGAGAGTGGGCAGCCTCCTCCAACTGAGAGCAGGGCCTTGGTTCTTATAAAATCGCTTAACTTGTCTACCCTGTTTGGTTGCCTGATACGGAGTGCTGGGGAAAGGGTGGGTTGGGCTCTAAATCCAAGTATTAGCGAGTGCTTCTCCATGGGATTTGGAGGTTATTAACCAAAAGCCCACAACATGGGAATACCTGTGCTCCTTGAAAAAAGCGTGGACTCTGTATCCCCACCACCAGAACACACATGAAGAAGTTTTCTGCTATCCTGAGTGTGGGCTGGCAATTTCAGGTGACAGAAGCGGCTGGGTTCTAATAGAATCCCTTAGCTTGTAATCCCTGAGTGTTTCCCTAGGACTGACTCTGAGAGAAACCTGGGGGTTGGGCTTTGAGTCCAAATAGTAGCGAGTGTCCCCGATGGACTGAGGAAGTATTTAGATGAATTCTCCATAAAGGGAAACACCTGAGCACCCATTCATCTGCGTGGAGTGGGGCTTCAAATCTCCCCACCACACAAGCTTGGGTTCCAGTATCCTGAGGGTGGGGTAGTTCCTCCAACTGACCTCAGCGTCTTGGTTTTAATAGAATCCCTTTGCTTGTCTTCCCTGATGGTTCGCCTAGGCCAGTGTGTGGTTGAAAGTGGGATTTGGGATCCAAAACTAAGCATTAGCGTGTGCCTCTCCATGGGTAGTGGAGATGTTTAAACTACAACCCACAACTTGGGAAATACTGTGACCCCTGAAAAATGCGTGTGCTATGTTTCCCCACGTCCAGCACACACAGGAAGAAGTGTTCTGGGGTTCTGAGTGTGGGGAGGTTCCTCCAACAGACAGCAGCACCTGGGTTGTAATAGAATCCCTTAGCTTGACTTCCCTAAGTGTTTTTCCTAGGCCTAGCAGTAAGCGATGGTGGGGGATGGGCTCTAAAGCCAAGTATTAGCGAGTGCATCTCTGTGGGTAGTGGAGGGTTTTAAACTACTTCCCCAACCTTGGAACACCTGTGCCCCATAAAGATGCGTGGAATCTGTTTCCCCACCTCCAGCACACACACGGAGACGTGCTCAGGTATCCTGTTGGTGGGGAGGCTCCTCCAAATGACAGCAGCGCCTGGGTTCTAAAAGAATCCCTTAGCTTGTCTTCCCTGATGGCATGCCTAGGCTGGAGAGTGGGGGAAAGTGGGGGTTGGGCTCTAAACCAAGTATAAGCAAGAGCCTATCCATGGGATGTGGGATTTTAACCTTCAACCCACAACCATGGAATAAATGTGCCCCCTGAAAGATGCTTTGACTGTTTCCCTACATCCAGCACACACACGAAGATGTGTTCTTGTATTCTGAGTGTGGGGAAGTTCCTCAAAATGACAGCAGCACCTGGATTCTATTAGTATCCCTTAGCTTCTGTTCCCTGAGTGTTCTTTTAGGCCAGGCCATGTGGGAAAGCTGGGGGTTGGGCTTGAAGGCCACATAGCAGTGAGTGCCCCCTGATCCATTGAGGAAGTACTTAGAGGACTTCTCCCTAAAGGGAACACCTTTTCCTGCATTCATCTGGGTGCAGTGGGGCTGCACATCTCTCCCACACCTAAGAATGTGTTCTGGAATTCTGAGTGCAGGGAAGTTCCTCCAACTGACAGCAGCGCCTGGGTTCTAATTGAATCCCTTTGCTTGTCTTCCCTGATGGAAAGCCTAGGCGGGAGTGCGGGGGAAAGTGTGGTTTGGGCTCCAAAACCAAGTATTTGCGATGACCTCTCTATGGTTTGTGGAGGTGTTTAAACTACATCCCTAACCTGGGAACACCTGTGCCCCCATAAAGATCCGTGGAGTCTGTTTCCACACCTCCAGCACACACACGAACACTTGCACAGTTATCCTGAGAGTGGGCAGCCTCCTCCAACTGAGAGCAGGGCCTTGGTTCTTATAAAATCGCTTAACTTGTCTACCCTGTTTGGTTGCCTGATACGGAGTGCTGGGGAAAGGGTGGGTTGGGCTCTAAATCCAAGTATTAGCGAGTGCTTCTCCATGGGATTTGGAGGTTATTAACCAAAAGCCCACAGTATGGGAATACCTGTGCTCCTTGAAAAAAGCGTGGACTCTGTATCCCCACCACCAGAACAGACATGAAGTAGTTTTCTGCTATCCTGAGTGTGGGCTGGCAATTTCAGGTGACAGAAGCGGCTGGGTTCTAATAGAATCCCTTAGCTTGTAATCCCTGAGTGTTTCCCTAGGACTGACTCTGAGAGAAACCCGGGGGTTGGGCTTTGAGGCCAAATAGTAGCGAGTGTCCCCGATGGACTGAGGAAGTATTTAGATGAATTCTCCATAAAGGGAAACACCTGAGCACCCATTCATCTGCGTGGAGTGGGGCTTCAAATCTCCCCACCACACAAGCTTGGGTTCCAGTATCCTGAGGGTGGGGTAGTTCCTCCAACTGACATCAGCGTCTTGGTTTGAATAGAATCCCTTTGCTTGTCTTCCCTGATGGTTTGCCTAGGCCAGTGTGTGGTTGAAAGTGGGATTTGGGATCTAAAATTATGTATGAGCGTGTGCCTCTCCATGGGTAGTGGAGATGTTTAAACTATAACCCACAACTTGGGAATTACTGTGACCCCTGAAAAATGCGTGTGCTATGTTTCCCCACGTCCAGCACACACAGGAAGAAGTGTTCTGGGGTTCTGAGTGTGGGGAGGTTCCTCCAACAGACAGCAGCACCTGGGTTGTAATAGAATCCCTTAGCTTGACTTCCCTAAGTGTTTTTCCTAGGCCTAGCAGTAAGCGATGGTGGGGGATGGGCTCTAAAGCCAAGTATTAGCGAGTGCATCTCTGTGGGTAGTGGAGGGTTTTAAACTACTTCCCCAACCTTGGAACACCTGGGCCCCATAAAGATGCGTGGAATCTGTTTCCCCACCTCCAGCACACACACGGAGACGTGCTCAGGTATCCTGATTGTGGGGAGGCTCCTCCAAATGACAGCAGCGCCTGGGTTCTAAAAGAATCCCTTAGCTTGTCTTCCCTGATGGCATGCCTAGGCTGGAGAGTGGGGGAAAGTGGGGGTTGGGCTCTAAACCAAGTATAAGCGAGAGCCTATAAATGGAATGTGGGTTTTTAACCTACAACACAAAACCATGGAATAAATGTGCCCCCTGAAAGATGCTTTGACTGTTTCCCTACATCCAGCACACAAACAAAGGTGTGTTCTGGTATTCTGAGTGTGGGGAAGTTCCTCAAACTGACAGCAGCACCTGGATTCTATTAGTATCCCTTAGCTTCTGTTCCCTGAGTGTTCTCTTAGACCAGGCCATGAGGGAAAGCTGGGGGTTGGGCTTGGAGGCCACGTAGCAGTGAGTGCCCCCTGATCCATTGAGGAAGTACTTAGAGAACTTCTCCCTAAACGGAACACCTTTTCCTCCATTCATCTGGGTGCAGTGGGGCTGCACATCTCTCCCACACCTAAGAATGTGTTCTGGAATTCTGAGTGCAGGGAAGTTCCTCCAACTGACAGCAGCGCCTAGGTTCTAATTGAATTCTTTGCTTGTCTTCCCTGATGGAAAGCCTAGGCGGGAGTGCGGGGGAAAGTGTGGTTTGGGCTCCAAAACCAAGTATTTGCGATGACCTCTCTATGGTTTGTGGAGGTGTTTAAAATACATCCCTAACCTGGGAACACCTGTGCCCCCATAAAGATCCGTGGAGTCTGTTTCCACACCTCCAGCACACACACGAACACTTGCACAGTTATCCTGAGAGTGGGCAGCCTCCTCCAACTGAGAGCAGGGCCTTGGTTCTTATAAAATCGCTTAACTTGTCTACCCTGTTTGGTTGCCTGATACGGAGTGCTGGGGAAAGGGTGGGTTGGGCTCTAAATCCAAGTATTAGCGAGTGCTTCTCCATGGGATTTGGAGGTTATTAACCAAAAGCCCACAGCATGTGAATACCTGTGCTCCTTGAAAAAAGCGTGGACTCTGTATCCCCACCACCAGAACAGACATGAAGTAGTTTTCTGCTATCCTGAGTGTGGGCTGGCAATTTCAGGTGACAGAAGCGGCTGGGTTCTAATAGAATCCCTTAGCTTGTAATCCCTGAGTGTTTCCCTAGGACTGACTCTGAGAGAAACCCGGGGGTTGGGCTTTGAGGCCAAATAGTAGCGAGTGTCCCCGATGGACTGAGGAAGTATTTAGATGAATTCTCCATAAAGGGAAACACCTGAGCACCCATTCATCTGCGTGGAGTGGGGCTTCAAATCTCCCCACCACACAAGCTTGGGTTCCAGTATCCTGAGGGTGGGGTAGTTCCTCCAACTGACATCAGCGTCTTGGTTTGAATAGAATCCCTTTGCTTGTCTTCCCTGATGGTTTGCCTAGGCCAGTGTGTGGTTGAAAGTGGGATTTGGGATCTAAAACTATGTATGAGCGTGTGCCTCTCCATGGGTAGTGGAGATGTTTAAACTACAACCCACAACTTGGGAATTACTGTGACCCCTGAAAAATGCGTGTGCTATGTTTCCCCACGTCCAGCACACACAGGAAGAAGTGTTCTGGGGTTCTGAGTGTGGGGAGGTTCCTCCAACAGACAGCAGCACCTGGGTTGTAATAGAATCCCTTAGCTTGACTTCCCTAAGTGTTTTTCCTAGGCCTAGCAGTAAGCGATGGTGGGGGATGGGCTCTAAAGCCAAGTATTAGCGAGTGCATCTCTGTGGGTAGTGGAGGGTTTTAAACTACTTCCCCAACCTTGGAACACCTGGGCCCCATAAAGATGCGTGGAATCTGTTTCCCCACCTCCAGCACACACACGGAGACGTGCTCAGGTATCCTGATTGTGGGGAGGCTCCTCCAAATGACAGCAGCGCCTGGGTTCTAAAAGAATCCCTTAGCTTGTCTTCCCTGATGGCATGCCTAGGCTGGAGAGTGGGGGAAAGTGGGGGTTGGGCTCTAAACCAAGTATAAGCGAGAGCCTATAAATGGGATGTGGGTTTTTAACCTACAACACAAAACCATGGAATAAATGTGCCCCCTGAAAGATGCTTTGACTGTTTCCCTACATCCAGCACACAAACAAAGGTGTGTTCTGGTATTCTGAGTGTGGGGAAGTTCCTCAAACTGACAGCAGCACCTGGATTCTATTAGTATCCCTTAGCTTCTGTTCCCTGAGTGTTCTCTTAGACCAGGCCATGAGGGAAAGCTGGGGGTTGGGCTTGGAGGCCACGTAGCAGTGAGTGCCCCCTGATCCATTGAGGAAGTACTTAGAGAACTTCTCCCTAAACGGAACACCTTTTCCTCCATTCATCTGGGTGCAGTGGGGCTGCACATCTCTCCCACACCTAAGAATGTGTTCTGGAATTCTGAGTGCAGGGAAGTTCCTCCAACTGACAGCAGCGCCTAGGTTCTAATTGAATTCTTTGCTTGTCTTCCCTGATGGAAAGCCTAGGCGGGAGTGCGGGGGAAAGTGTGGTTTGGGCTCCAAAACCAAGTATTTGCGATGACCTCTCTATGGTTTGTGGAGGTGTTTAAACTACATCCCTAACCTGGGAACACCTGTGCCCCCATAAAGATCCGTGGAGTCTGTTTCCACACCTCCAGCACACACACGAACACTTGCACAGTTATCCTGAGAGTGGGCAGCCTCCTCCAACTGAGAGCAGGGCCTTGGTTCTTATAAAATCGCTTAACTTGTCTACCCTGTTTGGTTGCCTGATACGGAGTGCTGGGGAAAGGGTGGGTTGGGCTCTAAATCCAAGTATTAGCGAGTGCTTCTCCATGGGATTTGGAGGTTATTAACCAAAAGCCCACAGCATGTGAATACCTGTGCTCCTTGAAAAAAGCGTGGACTCTGTATCCCCACCACCAGAACAGACATGAAGTAGTTTTCTGCTATCCTGAGTGTGGGCTGGCAATTTCAGGTGACAGAAGCGGCTGGGTTCTAATAGAATCCCTTAGCTTGTAATCCCTGAGTGTTTCCCTAGGACTGACTCTGAGAGAAACCCGGGGGTTGGGCTTTGAGGCCAAATAGTAGCGAGTGTCCCCGATGGACTGAGGAAGTATTTAGATGAATTCTCCATAAAGGGAAACACCTGAGCACCCATTCATCTGCGTGGAGTGGGGCTTCAAATCTCCCCACCACACAAGCTTGGGTTCCAGTATCCTGAGGGTGGGGTAGTTCCTCCAACTGACATCAGCGTCTTGGTTTGAATAGAATCCCTTTGCTTGTCTTCCCTGATGGTTTGCCTAGGCCAGTGTGTGGTTGAAAGTGGGATTTGGGATCTAAAACTATGTATGAGCGTGTGCCTCTCCATGGGTAGTGGAGATGTTTAAACTACAACCCACAACTTGGGAATTACTGTGACCCCTGAAAAATGCGTGTGCTATGTTTCCCCACGTCCAGCACACACAGGAAGAAGTGTTCTGGGGTTCTGAGTGTGGGGAGGTTCCTCCAACAGACAGCAGCACCTGGGTTGTAATAGAATCCCTTAGCTTGACTTCCCTAAGTGTTTTTCCTAGGCCTAGCAGTAAGCGATGGTGGGGGATGGGCTCTAAAGCCAAGTATTAGCGAGTGCATCTCTGTGGGTAGTGGAGGGTTTTAAACTACTTCCCCAACCTTGGAACACCTGGGCCCCATAAAGATGCGTGGAATCTGTTTCCCCACCTCCAGCACACACACGGAGACGTGCTCAGGTATCCTGATTGTGGGGAGGCTCCTCCAAATGACAGCAGCGCCTGGGTTCTAAAAGAATCCCTTAGCTTGTCTTCCCTGATGGCATGCCTAGGCTGGAGAGTGGGGGAAAGTGGGGGTTGGGCTCTAAACCAAGTATAAGCGAGAGCCTATAAATGGGATGTGGGTTTTTAACCTACAACACAAAACCATGGAATAAATGTGCCCCCTGAAAGATGCTTTGACTGTTTCCCTACATCCAGCACACAAACAAAGGTGTGTTCTGGTATTCTGAGTGTGGGGAAGTTCCTCAAACTGACAGCAGCACCTGGATTCTATTAGTATCCCTTAGCTTCTGTTCCCTGAGTGTTCTCTTAGACCAGGCCATGAGGGAAAGCTGGGGGTTGGGCTTGGAGGCCACGTAGCAGTGAGTGCCCCCTGATCCATTGAGGAAGTACTTAGAGAACTTCTCCCTAAACGGAACACCTTTTCCTCCATTCATCTGGGTGCAGTGGGGCTGCACATCTCTCCCACACCTAAGAATGTGTTCTGGAATTCTGAGTGCAGGGAAGTTCCTCCAACTGACAGCAGCGCCTAGGTTCTAATTGAATTCTTTGCTTGTCTTCCCTGATGGAAAGCCTAGGCGGGAGTGCGGGGGAAAGTGTGGTTTGGGCTCCAAAACCAAGTATTTGCGATGACCTCTCTATGGTTTGTGGAGGTGTTTAAACTACATCCCTAACCTGGGAACACCTGTGCCCCCATAAAGATCCGTGGAGTCTGTTTCCACACCTCCAGCACACACACGAACACTTGCACAGTTATCCTGAGAGTGGGCAGCCTCCTCCAACTGAGAGCAGGGCCTTGGTTCTTATAAAATCGCTTAACTTGTCTACCCTGTTTGGTTGCCTGATACGGAGTGCTGGGGAAAGGGTGGGTTGGGCTCTAAATCCAAGTATTAGCGAGTGCTTCTCCATGGGATTTGGAGGTTATTAACCAAAAGCCCACAGCATGTGAATACCTGTGCTCCTTGAAAAAAGCGTGGACTCTGTATCCCCACCACCAGAACAGACATGAAGTAGTTTTCTGCTATCCTGAGTGTGGGCTGGCAATTTCAGGTGACAGAAGCGGCTGGGTTCTAATAGAATCCCTTAGCTTGTAATCCCTGAGTGTTTCCCTAGGACTGACTCTGAGAGAAACCCGGGGGTTGGGCTTTGAGGCCAAATAGTAGCGAGTGTCCCCGATGGACTGAGGAAGTATTTAGATGAATTCTCCATAAAGGGAAACACCTGAGCACCCATTCATCTGCGTGGAGTGGGGCTTCAAATCTCCCCACCACACAAGCTTGGGTTCCAGTATCCTGAGGGTGGGGTAGTTCCTCCAACTGACATCAGCGTCTTGGTTTGAATAGAATCCCTTTGCTTGTCTTCCCTGATGGTTTGCCTAGGCCAGTGTGTGGTTGAAAGTGGGATTTGGGATCTAAAACTATGTATGAGCGTGTGCCTCTCCATGGGTAGTGGAGATGTTTAAACTACAACCCACAACTTGGGAATTACTGTGACCCCTGAAAAATGCGTGTGCTATGTTTCCCCACGTCCAGCACACACAGGAAGAAGTGTTCTGGGGTTCTGAGTGTGGGGAGGTTCCTCCAACAGACAGCAGCACCTGGGTTGTAATAGAATCCCTTAGCTTGACTTCCCTAAGTGTTTTTCCTAGGCCTAGCAGTAAGCGATGGTGGGGGATGGGCTCTAAAGCCAAGTATTAGCGAGTGCATCTCTGTGGGTAGTGGAGGGTTTTAAACTACTTCCCCAACCTTGGAACACCTGGGCCCCATAAAGATGCGTGGAATCTGTTTCCCCACCTCCAGCACACACACGGAGACGTGCTCAGGTATCCTGATTGTGGGGAGGCTCCTCCAAATGACAGCAGCGCCTGGGTTCTAAAAGAATCCCTTAGCTTGTCTTCCCTGATGGCATGCCTAGGCTGGAGAGTGGGGGACAGTGGGGGTTGGGCTCTAAACCAAGTATAAGCGAGAGCCTATAAATGGGATGTGGGTTTTTAACCTACAACACAAAACCATGGAATAAATGTGCCCCCTGAAAGATGCTTTGACTGTTTCCCTACATCCAGCACACAAACAAAGGTGTGTTCTGGTATTCTGAGTGTGGGGAAGTTCCTCAAACTGACAGCAGCACCTGGATTCTATTAGTATCCCTTAGCTTCTGTTCCCTGAGTGTTCTCTTAGACCAGGCCATGAGGGAAAGCTGGGGGTTGGGCTTGGAGGCCACGTAGCAGTGAGTGCCCCCTGATCCATTGAGGAAGTACTTAGAGAACTTCTCCCTAAACGGAACACCTTTTCCTCCATTCATCTGGGTGCAGTGGGGCTGCACATCTCTCCCACACCTAAGAATGTGTTCTGGAATTCTGAGTGCAGGGAAGTTCCTCCAACTGACAGCAGCGCCTAGGTTCTAATTGAATTCTTTGCTTGTCTTCCCTGATGGAAAGCCTAGGCGGGAGTGCGGGGGAAAGTGTGGTTTGGGCTCCAAAACCAAGTATTTGCGATGACCTCTCTATGGTTTGTGGAGGTGTTTAAACTACATCCCTAACCTGGGAACACCTGTGCCCCCATAAAGATCCGTGGAGTCTGTTTCCACACCTCCAGCACACACACGAACACTTGCACAGTTATCCTGAGAGTGGGCAGCCTCCTCCAACTGAGAGCAGGGCCTTGGTTCTTATAAAATCGCTTAACTTGTCTACCCTGTTTGGTTGCCTGATACGGAGTGCTGGGGAAAGGGTGGGTTGGGCTCTAAATCCAAGTATTAGCGAGTGCTTCTCCATGGGATTTGGAGGTTATTAACCAAAAGCCCACAGCATGTGAATACCTGTGCTCCTTGAAAAAAGCGTGGACTCTGTATCCCCACCACCAGAACAGACATGAAGTAGTTTTCTGCTATCCTGAGTGTGGGCTGGCAATTTCAGGTGACAGAAGCGGCTGGGTTCTAATAGAATCCCTTAGCTTGTAATCCCTGAGTGTTTCCCTAGGACTGACTCTGAGAGAAACCCGGGGGTTGGGCTTTGAGGCCAAATAGTAGCGAGTGTCCCCGATGGACTGAGGAAGTATTTAGATGAATTCTCCATAAAGGGAAACACCTGAGCACCCATTCATCTGCGTGGAGTGGGGCTTCAAATCTCCCCACCACACAAGCTTGGGTTCCAGTATCCTGAGGGTGGGGTAGTTCCTCCAACTGACATCAGCGTCTTGGTTTGAATAGAATCCCTTTGCTTGTCTTCCCTGATGGTTTGCCTAGGCCAGTGTGTGGTTGAAAGTGGGATTTGGGATCTAAAACTATGTATGAGCGTGTGCCTCTCCATGGGTAGTGGAGATGTTTAAACTACAACCCACAACTTGGGAATTACTGTGACCCCTGAAAAATGCGTGTGCTATGTTTCCCCACGTCCAGCACACACAGGAAGAAGTGTTCTGGGGTTCTGAGTGTGGGGAGGTTCCTCCAACAGACAGCAGCACCTGGGTTGTAATAGAATCCCTTAGCTTGACTTCCCTAAGTGTTTTTCCTAGGCCTAGCAGTAAGCGATGGTGGGGGATGGGCTCTAAAGCCAAGTATTAGCGAGTGCATCTCTGTGGGTAGTGGAGGGTTTTAAACTACTTCCCCAACCTTGGAACACCTGGGCCCCATAAAGATGCGTGGAATCTGTTTCCCCACCTCCAGCACACACACGGAGACGTGCTCAGGTATCCTGATTGTGGGGAGGCTCCTCCAAATGACAGCAGCGCCTGGGTTCTAAAAGAATCCCTTAGCTTGTCTTCCCTGATGGCATGCCTAGGCTGGAGAGTGGGGGAAAGTGGGGGTTGGGCTCTAAACCAAGTATAAGCGAGAGCCTATAAATGGGATGTGGGTTTTTAACCTACAACACAAAACCATGGAATAAATGTGCCCCCTGAAAGATGCTTTGACTGTTTCCCTACATCCAGCACACAAACAAAGGTGTGTTCTGGTATTCTGAGTGTGGGGAAGTTCCTCAAACTGACAGCAGCACCTGGATTCTATTAGTATCCCTTAGCTTCTGTTCCCTGAGTGTTCTCTTAGACCAGGCCATGAGGGAAAGCTGGGGGTTGGGCTTGGAGGCCACGTAGCAGTGAGTGCCCCCTGATCCATTGAGGAAGTACTTAGAGAACTTCTCCCTAAACGGAACACCTTTTCCTCCATTCATCTGGGTGCAGTGGGGCTGCACATCTCTCCCACACCTAAGAATGTGTTCTGGAATTCTGAGTGCAGGGAAGTTCCTCCAACTGACAGCAGCGCCTAGGTTCTAATTGAATTCTTTGCTTGTCTTCCCTGATGGAAAGCCTAGGCGGGAGTGCGGGGGAAAGTGTGGTTTGGGCTCCAAAACCAAGTATTTGCGATGACCTCTCTATGGTTTGTGGAGGTGTTTAAACTACATCCCTAACCTGGGAACACCTGTGCCCCCATAAAGATCCGTGGAGTCTGTTTCCACACCTCCAGCACACACACGAACACTTGCACAGTTATCCTGAGAGTGGGCAGCCTCCTCCAACTGAGAGCAGGGCCTTGGTTCTTATAAAATCGCTTAACTTGTCTACCCTGTTTGGTTGCCTGATACGGAGTGCTGGGGAAAGGGTGGGTTGGGCTCTAAATCCAAGTATTAGCGAGTGCTTCTCCATGGGATTTGGAGGTTATTAACCAAAAGCCCACAGCATGTGAATACCTGTGCTCCTTGAAAAAAGCGTGGACTCTGTATCCCCACCACCAGAACAGACATGAAGTAGTTTTCTGCTATCCTGAGTGTGGGCTGGCAATTTCAGGTGACAGAAGCGGCTGGGTTCTAATAGAATCCCTTAGCTTGTAATCCCTGAGTGTTTCCCTAGGACTGACTCTGAGAGAAACCCGGGGGTTGGGCTTTGAGGCCAAATAGTAGCGAGTGTCCCCGATGGACTGAGGAAGTATTTAGATGAATTCTCCATAAAGGGAAACACCTGAGCACCCATTCATCTGCGTGGAGTGGGGCTTCAAATCTCCCCACCACACAAGCTTGGGTTCCAGTATCCTGAGGGTGGGGTAGTTCCTCCAACTGACATCAGCGTCTTGGTTTGAATAGAATCCCTTTGCTTGTCTTCCCTGATGGTTTGCCTAGGCCAGTGTGTGGTTGAAAGTGGGATTTGGGATCTAAAACTATGTATGAGCGTGTGCCTCTCCATGGGTAGTGGAGATGTTTAAACTACAACCCACAACTTGGGAATTACTGTGACCCCTGAAAAATGCGTGTGCTATGTTTCCCCACGTCCAGCACACACAGGAAGAAGTGTTCTGGGGTTCTGAGTGTGGGGAGGTTCCTCCAACAGACAGCAGCACCTGGGTTGTAATAGAATCCCTTAGCTTGACTTCCCTAAGTGTTTTTCCTAGGCCTAGCAGTAAGCGATGGTGGGGGATGGGCTCTAAAGCCAAGTATTAGCGAGTGCATCTCTGTGGGTAGTGGAGGGTTTTAAACTACTTCCCCAACCTTGGAACACCTGGGCCCCATAAAGATGCGTGGAATCTGTTTCCCCACCTCCAGCACACACACGGAGACGTGCTCAGGTATCCTGATTGTGGGGAGGCTCCTCCAAATGACAGCAGCGCCTGGGTTCTAAAAGAATCCCTTAGCTTGTCTTCCCTGATGGCATGCCTAGGCTGGAGAGTGGGGGAAAGTGGGGGTTGGGCTCTAAACCAAGTATAAGCGAGAGCCTATAAATGGGATGTGGGTTTTTAACCTACAACACAAAACCATGGAATAAATGTGCCCCCTGAAAGATGCTTTGACTGTTTCCCTACATCCAGCACACAAACAAAGGTGTGTTCTGGTATTCTGAGTGTGGGGAAGTTCCTCAAACTGACAGCAGCACCTGGATTCTATTAGTATCCCTTAGCTTCTGTTCCCTGAGTGTTCTCTTAGACCAGGCCATGAGGGAAAGCTGGGGGTTGGGCTTGGAGGCCACGTAGCAGTGAGTGCCCCCTGATCCATTGAGGAAGTACTTAGAGAACTTCTCCCTAAACGGAACACCTTTTCCTCCATTCATCTGGGTGCAGTGGGGCTGCACATCTCTCCCACACCTAAGAATGTGTTCTGGAATTCTGAGTGCAGGGAAGTTCCTCCAACTGACAGCAGCGCCTAGGTTCTAATTGAATTCTTTGCTTGTCTTCCCTGATGGAAAGCCTAGGCGGGAGTGCGGGGGAAAGTGTGGTTTGGGCTCCAAAACCAAGTATTTGCGATGACCTCTCTATGGTTTGTGGAGGTGTTTAAACTACATCCCTAACCTGGGAACACCTGTGCCCCCATAAAGATCCGTGGAGTCTGTTTCCACACCTCCAGCACACACACGAACACTTGCACAGTTATCCTGAGAGTGGGCAGCCTCCTCCAACTGAGAGCAGGGCCTTGGTTCTTATAAAATCGCTTAACTTGTCTACCCTGTTTGGTTGCCTGATACGGAGTGCTGGGGAAAGGGTGGGTTGGGCTCTAAATCCAAGTATTAGCGAGTGCTTCTCCATGGGATTTGGAGGTTATTAACCAAAAGCCCACAGCATGTGAATACCTGTGCTCCTTGAAAAAAGCGTGGACTCTGTATCCCCACCACCAGAACAGACATGAAGTAGTTTTCTGCTATCCTGAGTGTGGGCTGGCAATTTCAGGTGACAGAAGCGGCTGGGTTCTAATAGAATCCCTTAGCTTGTAATCCCTGAGTGTTTCCCTAGGACTGACTCTGAGAGAAACCCGGGGGTTGGGCTTTGAGGCCAAATAGTAGCGAGTGTCCCCGATGGACTGAGGAAGTATTTAGATGAATTCTCCATAAAGGGAAACACCTGAGCACCCATTCATCTGCGTGGAGTGGGGCTTCAAATCTCCCCACCACACAAGCTTGGGTTCCAGTATCCTGAGGGTGGGGTAGTTCCTCCAACTGACATCAGCGTCTTGGTTTGAATAGAATCCCTTTGCTTGTCTTCCCTGATGGTTTGCCTAGGCCAGTGTGTGGTTGAAAGTGGGATTTGGGATCTAAAATTATGTATGAGCGTGTGCCTCTCCATGGGTAGTGGAGATGTTTAAACTATAACCCACAACTTGGGAATTACTGTGACCCCTGAAAAATGCGTGTGCTATGTTTCCCCACGTCCAGCACACACAGGAAGAAGTGTTCTGGGGTTCTGAGTGTGGGGAGGTTCCTCCAACAGACAGCAGCACCTGGGTTGTAATAGAATCCCTTAGCTTGACTTCCCTAAGTGTTTTTCCTAGGCCTAGCAGTAAGCGATGGTGGGGGATGGGCTCTAAAGCCAAGTATTAGCGAGTGCATCTCTGTGGGTAGTGGAGGGTTTTAAACTACTTCCCCAACCTTGGAACACCTGGGCCCCATAAAGATGCGTGGAATCTGTTTCCCCACCTCCAGCACACACACGGAGACGTGCTCAGGTATCCTGATTGTGGGGAGGCTCCTCCAAATGACAGCAGCGCCTGGGTTCTAAAAGAATCCCTTAGCTTGTCTTCCCTGATGGCATGCCTAGGCTGGAGAGTGGGGGAAAGTGGGGGTTGGGCTCTAAACCAAGTATAAGCGAGAGCCTATAAATGGGATGTGGGTTTTTAACCTACAACACAAAACCATGGAATAAATGTGCCCCCTGAAAGATGCTTTGACTGTTTCCCTACATCCAGCACACAAACAAAGGTGTGTTCTGGTATTCTGAGTGTGGGGAAGTTCCTCAAACTGACAGCAGCACCTGGATTCTATTAGTATCCCTTAGCTTCTGTTCCCTGAGTGTTCTCTTAGACCAGGCCATGAGGGAAAGCTGGGGGTTGGGCTTGGAGGCCACGTAGCAGTGAGTGCCCCCTGATCCATTGAGGAAGTACTTAGAGAACTTCTCCCTAAACGGAACACCTTTTCCTCCATTCATCTGGGTGCAGTGGGGCTGCACATCTCTCCCACACCTAAGAATGTGTTCTGGAATTCTGAGTGCAGGGAAGTTCCTCCAACTGACAGCAGCGCCTAGGTTCTAATTGAATTCTTTGCTTGTCTTCCCTGATGGAAAGCCTAGGCGGGAGTGCGGGGGAAAGTGTGGTTTGGGCTCCAAAACCAAGTATTTGCGATGACCTCTCTATGGTTTGTGGAGGTGTTTAAACTACATCCCTAACCTGGGAACACCTGTGCCCCCATAAAGATCCGTGGAGTCTGTTTCCACACCTCCAGCACACACACGAACACTTGCACAGTTATCCTGAGAGTGGGCAGCCTCCTCCAACTGAGAGCAGGGCCTTGGTTCTTATAAAATCGCTTAACTTGTCTACCCTGTTTGGTTGCCTGATACGGAGTGCTGGGGAAAGGGTGGGTTGGGCTCTAAATCCAAGTATTAGCGAGTGCTTCTCCATGGGATTTGGAGGTTATTAACCAAAAGCCCACAGCATGTGAATACCTGTGCTCCTTGAAAAAAGCGTGGACTCTGTATCCCCACCACCAGAACAGACATGAAGTAGTTTTCTGCTATCCTGAGTGTGGGCTGGCAATTTCAGGTGACAGAAGCGGCTGGGTTCTAATAGAATCCCTTAGCTTGTAATCCCTGAGTGTTTCCCTAGGACTGACTCTGAGAGAAACCCGGGGGTTGGGCTTTGAGGCCAAATAGTAGCGAGTGTCCCCGATGGACTGAGGAAGTATTTAGATGAATTCTCCATAAAGGGAAACACCTGAGCACCCATTCATCTGCGTGGAGTGGGGCTTCAAATCTCCCCACCACACAAGCTTGGGTTCCAGTATCCTGAGGGTGGGGTAGTTCCTCCAACTGACATCAGCGTCTTGGTTTGAATAGAATCCCTTTGCTTGTCTTCCCTGATGGTTTGCCTAGGCCAGTGTGTGGTTGAAAGTGGGATTTGGGATCTAAAACTATGTATGAGCGTGTGCCTCTCCATGGGTAGTGGAGATGTTTAAACTACAACCCACAACTTGGGAATTACTGTGACCCCTGAAAAATGCGTGTGCTATGTTTCCCCACGTCCAGCACACACAGGAAGAAGTGTTCTGGGGTTCTGAGTGTGGGGAGGTTCCTCCAACAGACAGCAGCACCTGGGTTGTAATAGAATCCCTTAGCTTGACTTCCCTAAGTGTTTTTCCTAGGCCTAGCAGTAAGCGATGGTGGGGGATGGGCTCTAAAGCCAAGTATTAGCGAGTGCATCTCTGTGGGTAGTGGAGGGTTTTAAACTACTTCCCCAACCTTGGAACACCTGGGCCCCATAAAGATGCGTGGAATCTGTTTCCCCACCTCCAGCACACACACGGAGACGTGCTCAGGTATCCTGATTGTGGGGAGGCTCCTCCAAATGACAGCAGCGCCTGGGTTCTAAAAGAATCCCTTAGCTTGTCTTCCCTGATGGCATGCCTAGGCTGGAGAGTGGGGGAAAGTGGGGGTTGGGCTCTAAACCAAGTATAAGCGAGAGCCTATAAATGGGATGTGGGTTTTTAACCTACAACACAAAACCATGGAATAAATGTGCCCCCTGAAAGATGCTTTGACTGTTTCCCTACATCCAGCACACAAACAAAGGTGTGTTCTGGTATTCTGAGTGTGGGGAAGTTCCTCAAACTGACAGCAGCACCTGGATTCTATTAGTATCCCTTAGCTTCTGTTCCCTGAGTGTTCTCTTAGACCAGGCCATGAGGGAAAGCTGGGGGTTGGGCTTGGAGGCCACGTAGCAGTGAGTGCCCCCTGATCCATTGAGGAAGTACTTAGAGAACTTCTCCCTAAACGGAACACCTTTTCCTCCATTCATCTGGGTGCAGTGGGGCTGCACATCTCTCCCACACCTAAGAATGTGTTCTGGAATTCTGAGTGCAGGGAAGTTCCTCCAACTGACAGCAGCGCCTAGGTTCTAATTGAATTCTTTGCTTGTCTTCCCTGATGGAAAGCCTAGGCGGGAGTGCGGGGGAAAGTGTGGTTTGGGCTCCAAAACCAAGTATTTGCGATGACCTCTCTATGGTTTGTGGAGGTGTTTAAACTACATCCCTAACCTGGGAACACCTGTGCCCCCATAAAGATCCGTGGAGTCTGTTTCCACACCTCCAGCACACACACGAACACTTGCACAGTTATCCTGAGAGTGGGCAGCCTCCTCCAACTGAGAGCAGGGCCTTGGTTCTTATAAAATCGCTTAACTTGTCTACCCTGTTTGGTTGCCTGATACGGAGTGCTGGGGAAAGGGTGGGTTGGGCTCTAAATCCAAGTATTAGCGAGTGCTTCTCCATGGGATTTGGAGGTTATTAACCAAAAGCCCACAGCATGTGAATACCTGTGCTCCTTGAAAAAAGCGTGGACTCTGTATCCCCACCACCAGAACAGACATGAAGTAGTTTTCTGCTATCCTGAGTGTGGGCTGGCAATGTCAGGTGACAGAAGCGGCTGGGTTCTAATAGAATCCCTTAGCTTGTAATCCCTGAGTGTTTCCCTAGGACTGACTCTGAGAGAAACCCGGGGGTTGGGCTTTGAGGCCAAATAGTAGCGAGTGTCCCCGATGGACTGAGGAAGTATTTAGATGAATTCTCCATAAAGGGAAACACCTGAGCACCCATTCATCTGCGTGGAGTGGGGCTTCAAATCTCCCCACCACACAAGCTTGGGTTCCAGTATCCTGAGGGTGGGGTAGTTCCTCCAACTGACATCAGCGTCTTGGTTTGAATAGAATCCCTTTGCTTGTCTTCCCTGATGGTTTGCCTAGGCCAGTGTGTGGTTGAAAGTGGGATTTGGGATCTAAAACTATGTATGAGCGTGTGCCTCTCCATGGGTAGTGGAGATGTTTAAACTACAACCCACAACTTGGGAATTACTGTGACCCCTGAAAAATGCGTGTGCTATGTTTCCCCACGTCCAGCACACACAGGAAGAAGTGTTCTGGGGTTCTGAGTGTGGGGAGGTTCCTCCAACAGACAGCAGCACCTGGGTTGTAATAGAATCCCTTAGCTTGACTTCCCTAAGTGTTTTTCCTAGGCCTAGCAGTAAGCGATGGTGGGGGATGGGCTCTAAAGCCAAGTATTAGCGAGTGCATCTCTGTGGGTAGTGGAGGGTTTTAAACTACTTCCCCAACCTTGGAACACCTGGGCCCCATAAAGATGCGTGGAATCTGTTTCCCCACCTCCAGCACACACACGGAGACGTGCTCAGGTATCCTGATTGTGGGGAGGCTCCTCCAAATGACAGCAGCGCCTGGGTTCTAAAAGAATCCCTTAGCTTGTCTTCCCTGATGGCATGCCTAGGCTGGAGAGTGGGGGAAAGTGGGGGTTGGGCTCTAAACCAAGTATAAGCGAGAGCCTATAAATGGGATGTGGGTTTTTAACCTACAACACAAAACCATGGAATAAATGTGCCCCCTGAAAGATGCTTTGACTGTTTCCCTACATCCAGCACACAAACAAAGGTGTGTTCTGGTATTCTGAGTGTGGGGAAGTTCCTCAAACTGACAGCAGCACCTGGATTCTATTAGTATCCCTTAGCTTCTGTTCCCTGAGTGTTCTCTTAGACCAGGCCATGAGGGAAAGCTGGGGGTTGGGCTTGGAGGCCACGTAGCAGTGAGTGCCCCCTGATCCATTGAGGAAGTACTTAGAGAACTTCTCCCTAAACGGAACACCTTTTCCTCCATTCATCTGGGTGCAGTGGGGCTGCACATCTCTCCCACACCTAAGAATGTGTTCTGGAATTCTGAGTGCAGGGAAGTTCCTCCAACTGACAGCAGCGCCTAGGTTCTAATTGAATTCTTTGCTTGTCTTCCCTGATGGAAAGCCTAGGCGGGAGTGCGGGGGAAAGTGTGGTTTGGGCTCCAAAACCAAGTATTTGCGATGACCTCTCTATGGTTTGTGGAGGTGTTTAAACTACATCCCTAACCTGGGAACACCTGTGCCCCCATAAAGCTCCGTGGAGTCTGTTTCCACACCTCCAGCACACACACGAACACTTGCACAGTTATCCTGAGAGTGGGCAGCCTCCTCCAACTGAGAGCAGGGCCTTGGTTCTTATAAAATCGCTTAACTTGTCTACCCTGTTTGGTTGCCTGATACGGAGTGCTGGGGAAAGGGTGGGTTGGGCTCTAAATCCAAGTATTAGCGAGTGCTTCTCCATGGGATTTGGAGGTTATTAACCAAAAGCCCACAGCATGTGAATACCTGTGCTCCTTGAAAAAAGCGTGGACTCTGTATCCCCACCACCAGAACAGACATGAAGTAGTTTTCTGCTATCCTGAGTGTGGGCTGGCAATTTCAGGTGACAGAAGCGGCTGGGTTCTAATAGAATCCCTTAGCTTGTAATCCCTGAGTGTTTCCCTAGGACTGACTCTGAGAGAAACCCGGGGGTTGGGCTTTGAGGCCAAATAGTAGCGAGTGTCCCCGATGGACTGAGGAAGTATTTAGATGAATTCTCCATAAAGGGAAACACCTGAGCACCCATTCATCTGCGTGGAGTGGGGCTTCAAATCTCCCCACCACACAAGCTTGGGTTCCAGTATCCTGAGGGTGGGGTAGTTCCTCCAACTGACATCAGCGTCTTGGTTTGAATAGAATCCCTTTGCTTGTCTTCCCTGATGGTTTGCCTAGGCCAGTGTGTGGTTGAAAGTGGGATTTGGGATCTAAAATTATGTATGAGCGTGTGCCTCTCCATGGGTAGTGGAGATGTTTAAACTATAACCCACAACTTGGGAATTACTGTGACCCCTGAAAAATGCGTGTGCTATGTTTCCCCACGTCCAGCACACACAGGAAGAAGTGTTCTGGGGTTCTGAGTGTGGGGAGGTTCCTCCAACAGACAGCAGCACCTGGGTTGTAATAGAATCCCTTAGCTTGACTTCCCTAAGTGTTTTTCCTAGGCCTAGCAGTAAGCGATGGTGGGGGATGGGCTCTAAAGCCAAGTATTAGCGAGTGCATCTCTGTGGGTAGTGGAGGGTTTTAAACTACTTCCCCAACCTTGGAACACCTGGGCCCCATAAAGATGCGTGGAATCTGTTTCCCCACCTCCAGCACACACACGGAGACGTGCTCAGGTATCCTGATTGTGGGGAGGCTCCTCCAAATGACAGCAGCGCCTGGGTTCTAAAAGAATCCCTTAGCTTGTCTTCCCTGATGGCATGCCTAGGCTGGAGAGTGGGGGAAAGTGGGGGTTGGGCTCTAAACCAAGTATAAGCGAGAGCCTATAAATGGGATGTGGGTTTTTAACCTACAACACAAAACCATGGAATAAATGTGCCCCCTGAAAGATGCTTTGACTGTTTCCCTACATCCAGCACACAAACAAAGGTGTGTTCTGGTATTCTGAGTGTGGGGAAGTTCCTCAAACTGACAGCAGCACCTGGATTCTATTAGTATCCCTTAGCTTCTGTTCCCTGAGTGTTCTCTTAGACCAGGCCATGAGGGAAAGCTGGGGGTTGGGCTTGGAGGCCACGTAGCAGTGAGTGCCCCCTGATCCATTGAGGAAGTACTTAGAGAACTTCTCCCTAAACGGAACACCTTTTCCTGCATTCATCTGGGTGCAGTGGGGCTGCACATCTCTCCCACACCTAAGAATGTGTTCTGGAATTCTGAGTGCAGGGAAGTTCCTCCAACTGACACCAGCGCCTAGGTTCTAATTGAATTCTTTGCTTGTCTTCCCTGATGGAAAGCCTAGGCGGGAGTGCGGGGGAAAGTGTGGTTTGGGCTCCAAAACCAAGTATTTGCGATGACCTCTCTATGGTTTGTGGAGGTGTTTAAAATACATCCCTAACCTGGGAACACCTGTGCCCACATAAAGTTCCGTGGAGTCTGTTTCCACACCTCCAGCACACACACGAACACTTGCACAGTTATCCTGAGAGTGGGCAGCCTCCTCCAACTGAGAGCAGGGCCTTGGTTCTTATAAAATCGCTTAACTTGTCTACCCTGTTTGGTTGCCTGATACGGAGTGCTGGGGAAAGGGTGGGTTGGGCTCTAAATCCAAGTATTAGCGAGTGCTTCTCCATGGGATTTGGAGGTTATTAACCAAAAGCCCACAACATGGGAATACCTGTGCTCCTTGAAAAAAGCGTGGACTCTGTATCCCCACCACCAGAACACACATGAAGAAGTTTTCTGCTATCCTGAGTGTGGGCTGGCAATTTCAGGTGACAGAAGCGGCTGGGTTCTAATAGAATCCCTTAGCTTGTAATCCCTGAGTGTTTCCCTAGGACTGACTCTGAGAGAAACCTGGGGGTTGGGCTTTGAGGCCAAATAGTAGCGAGTGTCCCCGATGGACTGAGGAAGTATTTAGATGAATTCTCCATAAAGGGAAACACCTGAGCACCCATTCATCTGCGTGGAGTGGGGCTTCAAATCTCCCCACCACACAAGCTTGGGTTCCAGTATCCTGAGGGTGGGGTAGTTCCTCCAACTGACCTCAGCGTCTTGGTTTTAATAGAATCCCTTTGCTTGTCTTCCCTGATGGTTCGCCTAGGCCAGTGTGTGGTTGAAAGTGGGATTTGGGATCCAAAACTAAGTATTAGCGTGTGCCTCTCCATGGGTAGTGGAGATGTTTAAACTACAACCCACAACTTGGGAAATACTGTGACCCCTGAAAAATGCGTGTGCTATGTTTCCCCACGTCCAGCACACACAGGAAGAAGTGTTCTGGGGTTCTGAGTGTGGGGAGGTTCCTCCAACAGACAGCAGCACCTGGGTTGTAATAGAATCCCTTCGCTTGACTTCCCTAAGTGTTTTCCTAGGCCTAGCAGTAAGCGATGGTGGGGGATGGGCTCTAAAGCCAAGTATTAGCGAGTGCATCTCTGTGGGTAGTGGAGGGTTTTAAACTACTTCCCCAACCTTGGAACACCTGGGACCCATAAAGATGCGTGGAATCTGTTTCCCCACCTCCAGCACACACACGGAGACGTGCTCAGGTATCCTGATGGTGGGGAGGCTCCTCCAAATGACAGCAGCGCCTGGGTTCTAAAAGAATCCCTTAGCTTGTCTTCCCTGATGGCATGCCTAGGCTGGAGAGTGGGGGAAAGTGGGGGTTGGGCTCTAAACCAAGTATAAGCGAGAGCCTATCCATGGGATGTGGGATTTTTACCTACAACCCACAACCATGGAATAAATGTGCCCCCTGATAGATGCTTTGACTGTTTCCCTACATCCAGCACACACACGAAGATGTGTTCTGGTATTCTGAGTGTGGGGAAGTTCCTCAAAATGACAGCAGCACCTGGATTCTATTAGTATCCCTTAGCTTCTGTTCCCTGAGTGTTCTTTTAGGCCAGGCCATGTGGGAAAGCTGGGGGTTGGGCTTGAAGGCCACATAGCAGTGAGTGCCCCCTGATCCATTGAGGAAGTACTTAGAGGACTTCTCCCTAAAGGGAACACCTTTTCCTGCATTCATCTGGGTGCAGTGGGGCTGCACATCTCTCCCACACCTAAGAATGTGTTCTGGAATTCTGAGTGCAGGGAAGTTCCTCCAACTGACAGCAGCGCCTGGGTTCTAATTGAATCCCTTTGCTTGTCTTCCCTGATGGAAAGCCTAGGCGGGAGTGCGGGGGAAAGTGTGGTTTGGGCTCCAAAACCAAGTATTTGCGATGACCTCTCTATGGTTTGTGGAGGTGTTTAAACTACATCCCTAACCTGGGAACACCTGTGCCCCCATAAAGATCCGTGGAGTCTGTTTCCACACCTCCAGCACACACACGAACACTTGCACAGTTATCCTGAGAGTGGGCAGCCTCCTCCAACTGAGAGCAGGGCCTTGGTTCTTATAAAATCGCTTAACTTGTCTACCCTGTTTGGTTGCCTGATACGGAGTGCTGGGGAAAGGGTGGGTTGGGCTCTAAATCCAAGTATTAGCGAGTGCTTCTCCATGGGATTTGGAGGTTATTAACCAAAAGCCCACAACATGGGAATACCTGTGCTCCTTGAAAAAAGCGTGGACTCTGTATCCCCACCACCAGAACACACATGAAGAAGTTTTCTGCTATCCTGAGTGTGGGCTGGCAATTTCAGGTGACAGAAGTGGCTGGGTTCTAATAGAATCCCTTAGCTTGTAATCCCTGAGTGTTTCCCTAGGACTGACTCTGAGAGAAACCTGGGGGTTGGGCTTTGAGGCCAAATAGTAGCGAGTGTCCCCGATGGACTGAGGAAGCATTTAGATGAATTCTCCATAAAGGGAAACACCTGAGCACCCATTCATCTGCGTGGAGTGGGGCTTCAAATCTCCCCACCACACAAGCTTGGGTTCCAGTATTCTGAGGGTGGGGTAGTTCCTCCAACTGACATCAGCGTCTTGGTTTTAATAGAATCCCTTTGCTTGTCTTCCCTGATGGTTCGCCTAGGCCAGTGTGTGGTTGAAAGTGGAATTTGGGATCCAAAACTAAGTATTAGCGTGTGCCTCTCCATGGGTAGTGGAGATGTTTAAACTACAACCCACAACTTGGGAATTACTGTGACCCCTGAAAAATGCGTGTGCTATGTTTCCCCACGTCCAGCACACACAGGAAGAAGTTTTCTGGGTTTCTGAGTGTGGGGAGGTTCCTCCAACAGACAGCAGCACCTGGGTTGTAATAGAATCCCTTAGCTTGACTTCCCTAAGTGTTTTCCTAGGCCTAGCATTAAGCGATGGTGGGGGATGGGCTCTAAAGCCAAGTATTAGCGAGTGCATCTCTGTGGGTAGTGGAGGGTTTTAAACTACTTCCCCAACCTTGGAACACCTGTGCCCCATAAAGATGCGTGGAATCTGTTTCCCCACCTCCAGCACACACACGGAGACGTGCTCAGGTATCCTGATGGTGGGGAGGCTCCTCCAAATGACAGCAGCGCCTGGGTTCTAAAAGAATCCCTTAGCTTGTCTTCCCTGATGGCATGCCTAGGCTGGAGAGTGGGGGAAAGTGGGGGTTGGGCTCTAAACCAAGTATAAGCGTGAGCCTATCCATGGGATGTGGGTTTTTAACCTACAAACCACAACCATGGAATAAATGTGCCCCCTGAAAGATGCTTTGACTGTTTCCCTACATCCAGCACACACACGAAGATGTGTTCTTGTATTCTGAGTGTGGGGAAGTTCCTCAAACTGACAGCAGCACCTGGATTCTATTAGTATCCCTTAGCTTCTGTTCCCTGAGTGTTCTTTTAGGCCAGGCCATGTGGGAAAGCTGGGGGTTGGGCTTGAAGGCCACATAGCAGTGAGTGCCCCCTGATCCATTGAGGAAGTACTTAGAGGACTTCTCCCTAAAGGGAACACCTTTTCCTGCATTCATCTGGGTGCAGTGGGGCTGCACATCTCTCCCACACCTAAGAATGTGTTCTGGAATTCTGAGTGCAGGGAAGTTCCTCCAACTGACAGCAGCGCCTGGGTTCTAATTGAATCCCTTTGCTTGTCTTCCCTGATGGAAAGCCTAGGCGGGAGTGCGGGGGAAAGTGTGGTTTGGGCTCCAAAACCAAGTATTTGCGATGACCTCTCTATGGTTTGTGGAGGTGTTTAAACTACATCCCTAACCTGGGAACACCTGTGCCCCCATAAAGTTCCGTGGAGTCTGTTTCCACACCTCCAGCACACACACGAACACTTGCACAGTTATCCTGAGAGTGGGCAGCCTCCTCCCACTGAGAGCAGGGCCTTGGTTCTTATAAAATCGCTTAACTTGTCTACCCTGTTTGGTTGCCTGATACGGAGTGCTGGGGAAAGGGAGGGTTGGGCTCTAAATCCAAGTATTAGCGAGTGCTTCTCCATGGGATTTGGAGGTTATTAACCAAAAGCCCACAGGATGGGAATACCTGTGCTCCTTGAAAAAAGCGTGGACTCTGTATCCCCACCAACAGAACACACATGAAGGAGTTTTCTGCTATCCTGAGTGTGGGCTGGCAATTTCAGGTGACAGAAGCGGCTGGGTTCTAATAGAATCCCTTACCTTGTAATCCCTGAGTGTTTCCCTAGGACTGACTCTGAGAGAAACCTGGGGGTTGGGCTTTGAGGCCAAATAGTAGCGAGTGTCCCCGATGGACTGAGGAAGAATTTAGAATGAATTCTCCATAAAGGGAAACACCTGAGCACCCATTCATCTGCGGGGAGTGGGGCTTCAAATCTCCCCACCACACAAGCTTGGGTTCCAGTATCCTGATGGTGGGGTAGTTCCTCCAACTGACATCAGCGTCTTGGTTTGAATAGAATCCCTTTGCTTGTCTTCCCTGATGGTTTGCCTAGGCCAGTGTGTGGTTGAAAGTGGGATTTGGGATCTAAAACTAAGTATTAGCGTGTGCCTCTCCATGGGTAGTGGAGATGTTTAAACTACAACCCACAACTTGGGAATTACTGTGACCCCTGAAAAATGCGTGTGCTATGTTTCCCCACGTCCAGCACACACAGGAAGAAGTGTTCTGGGGTTCTGAGTGTGGGGATGTTCCTCCAACAGACAGCAGCACCTGGGTTGTAATAGAATCCCTTAGCTTGACTTCCCTAAGTGTTTTCCTAGGCCTAGCAGTAAGCGATGGTGGGGGATGGGCTCTAAAGCCAAGTATTAGGGAGTGCATCTCTGTGGGTAGTGGAGGGTTTTAAACTACTTCCCCAACCTTGGAACACCTGTGCCCCATAAAGATGCGTGGAATCTGTTTCCCCACCTCCAGCACACACACGGAGACGTGCTCAGGTATCCTGAATGTGGGGAGGCTCCTCCAAATGACAGCAGCGCCTGGGTTCTAAAAGAATCCCTTAGCTTGTCTTCCCTGATGGCATGCCTAGGCTGGAGAGTGGGGGAAAGTGGGGGTTGGGCTCTGAACCAAGTATAAGCGAGAGCCTATCCATGGGATGTGGGTTTTTAACCTACAACCCACAACCATGGAATAAATGTGCCCCCTGAAAGATGCTTTGACTGTTTCCCTACATCCAGCACACACACGAAGATGTGTTCTTGTATTCTGAGTGTGGGGAAGTTCCTCAAACTGACAGCAGCACCTGGATTCTATTAGTATCCCTTAGCTTCTGTTCCCTGAGTGTTCTTTTAGGCCAGGCCATGTGGGAAAGCTGGGGGTTGGGCTTGAAGGCCACATAGCAGTGAGTGCCCCCTGATCCATTGAGGAAGTACTTAGAGGACTTCTCCCTAAAGGGAACACCTTTTCCTGCATTCATCTGGGTGCAGTGGGGCTGCACATCTCTCCCACACCTAAGAATGTGTTCTGGAATTCTGAGTGCAGGGAAGTTCCTCCAACTGACAGCAGCGCCTGGGTTCTAATTGAATCCCTTTGCTTGTCTTCCCTGATGGAAAGCCTAGGCGGGAGTGCGGGGGAAAGTGTGGTTTGGGCTCCAAAACCAAGTATTTGCGATGACCTCTCTATGGTTTGTGGAGGTGTTTAAACTACATCCCTAACCTGGGAACACCTGTGCCCCCATAAAGCTCCGTGGAGTCTGTTTCCACACCTCCAGCACACACACGAACACTTGCACAGTTATCCTGAGAGTGGGCAGCCTCCTCCAACTGAGAGCAGGGCCTTGGTTCTTATAAAATCGCTTAACTTGTCTACCCTGTTTGGTTGCCTGATACGGAGTGCTGGGGAAAGGTTGGGTTGGGCTCTAAATCCAAGTATTAGCGAGTGCTTCTCCATGGAATTTGGAGGTTATTAACCAAAAGCCCACAACATGGGAATACCTGTGCTCCTTGAAAAAAGCGTGGACTCTGTATCCCCACCACCAGAACACACATGAAGAAATTTTCTGCTATCCTGAGTGTGGGCTGGCAATTTCAGGTGACAGAAGCGGCTGGGTTCTAGTAGAATCCCTTAGCTTGTAATCCCTGAGTGTTTCCCTAGGACTGACTCTGAGAGAAACCTGGGGGTTGGGCTTTGAGGCCAAATAGTAGCGAGTGTCCCCGATGGACTGAGGAAGCATTTAGATGAATTCTCCATAAAGGGAAACACCTGAGCACCCATTCATCTGCGTGGAGTGGGGCTTCAAATCTCCCCACCACACAAGGTAGGGTTCCAGTATCCTGAGGGTGGGGTAGTTCCTCCAACTGACATCAGCGTCTTGGTTTGAATAGAATCCCTTTGCTTGTCTTCCCTGATGGTTCGCCTAGGCCAGTGTGTGGTTGAAAGTGGGATTTGGGATCTAAAACTAAGTATTAGCGTGTGCCTCTCCATGGGTAGTGGAGATGTTTAAACTACAACCCACAACTTGGGAATTACTGTGACCCCTGAAAAATGCGTGTGCTATGTTTCCCCACGTCCAGCACACACAGGAAGAAGTGTTCTGGGGTTCTGAGTGTGGGGAGGTTCCTCCAACAGACAGCAGCACCTGGGTTGTAATAGAATCCCTTAGCTTGACTTCCCAAAGTGTTTTCCTAGGCCTAGCAGTAAGCGATGGTGGGGGATGGGCTCTAAAGCCAAGTATTAGCGAGTGCATCTCTGTGGGTAGTGGAGGGTTTTAAACTACTTCCCCAACCTTGGAACACCTGTGCCCCATAAAGATGCGTGGAATCTGTTTCCCCACCTCCAGCACACACACGGAGACGTGCTCAGGTATCCTGAATGTGGGGAGGCTCCTCCAAATGACAGCAGCGCCTGGGTTCTAAAAGAATCCCTTAGCTTGTCTTCCCTGATGGCATGCCTAGGCTGGAGAGTGGGGGAAAGTGGGGGTTGGGCTCTGAACCAAGTATAAGCGAGAGCCTATCCATGGGATGTGGGTTTTTAACCTACAACCCACAACCATGGAATAAATGTGCCCCCTGAAAGATGCTTTGACTGTTTCCCTACATCCAGCACACACACGAAGATGTGTTCTTGTATTCTGAGTGTGGGGAAGTTCCTCAAACTGACAGCAGCACCTGGATTCTATTAGTATCCCTTAGCTTCTGTTCCCTGAGTGTTCTTTTAGGCCAGGCCATGTGGGAAAGCTGGGGGTTGGGCTTGAAGGCCACATAGCAGTGAGTGCCCCCTGATCCATTGAGGAAGTACTTAGAGGACTTCTCCCTAAAGGGAACACCTTTTCCTGCATTCATCTGGGTGCAGTGGGGCTGCACATCTCTCCCACACCTAAGAATGTGTTCTGGAATTCTGAGTGCAGGGAAGTTCCTCCAACTGACAGCAGCGCCTGGGTTCTAATTGAATCCCTTTGCTTGTCTTCCCTGATGGAAAGCCTAGGCGGGAGTGCGGGGGAAAGTGTGGTTTGGGCTCCAAAACCAAGTATTTGCGATGACCTCTCTATGGTTTGTGGAGGTGTTTAAACTACATCCCTAACCTGGGAACACCTGTGCCCCCATAAAGCTCCGTGGAGTCTGTTTCCACACCTCCAGCACACACACGAACACTTGCACAGTTATCCTGAGAGTGGGCAGCCTCCTCCAACTGAGAGCAGGGCCTTGGTTCTTATAAAATCGCTTAACTTGTCTACCCTGTTTGGTTGCCTGATACGGAGTGCTGGGGAAAGGTTGGGTTGGGCTCTAAATCCAAGTATTAGCGAGTGCTTCTCCATGGAATTTGGAGGTTATTAACCAAAAGCCCACAACATGGGAATACCTGTGCTCCTTGAAAAAAGCGTGGACTCTGTATCCCCACCACCAGAACACACATGAAGAAATTTTCTGCTATCCTGAGTGTGGGCTGGCAATTTCAGGTGACAGAAGCGGCTGGGTTCTAGTAGAATCCCTTAGCTTGTAATCCCTGAGTGTTTCCCTAGGACTGACTCTGAGAGAAACCTGGGGGTTGGGCTTTGAGGCCAAATAGTAGCGAGTGTCCCCGATGGACTGAGGAAGCATTTAGATGAATTCTCCATAAAGGGAAACACCTGAGCACCCATTCATCTGCGTGGAGTGGGGCTTCAAATCTCCCCACCACACAAGCTTGGGTTCCAGTATCCTGAGGGTGGGGTAGTTCCTCCAACTGACATCAGCGTCTTGGTTTGAATAGAATCCCTTTGCTTGTCTTCCCTGATGGTTCGCCTAGGCCAGTGTGTGGTTGAAAGTGGGATTTGGGATCTAAAACTAAGTATTAGCGTGTGCCTCTCCATGGGTAGTGGAGATGTTTAAACTACAACCCACAACTTGGGAATTACTGTGACCCCTGAAAAATGCGTGTGCTATGTTTCCCCACGTCCAGCACACACAGGAAGAAGTGTTCTGGGGTTCTGAGTGTGGGGAGGTTCCTCCAACAGACAGCAGCACCTGGGTTGTAATAGAATCCCTTAGCTTGACTTCCCAAAGTGTTTTCCTAGGCCTAGCAGTAAGCGATGGTGGGGGATGGGCTCTAAAGCCAAGTATTAGCGAGTGCATCTCTGTGGGTAGTGGAGGGTTTTAAACTACTTCCCCAACCTTGGAACACCTGTGCCCCATAAAGATGCGTGGAATCTGTTTCCCCACCTCCAGCACACACACGGAGACGTGCTCAGGTATCCTGATTGTGGGGAGGCTCCTCCAAATGACAGCAGCGCCTGGGTTCTAAAAGAATCCCTTAGCTTGTCTTCCCTGATGGCATGCCTAGGCTGGAGAGTGGGGGAAAGTGGGGGTTGGGCTCTGAACCAAGTATAAGCGAGAGCCTATCCATGGGATGTGGGTTTTTAACCTACAACCCACAACCATGGAATAAATGTGCCCCCTGAAAGATGCTTTGACTGTTTCCCTACATCCAGCACACACACGAAGATGTGTTCTTGTATTCTGAGTGTGGGGAAGTTCCTCAAACTGACAGCAGCACCTGGATTCTATTAGTATCCCTTAGCTTCTGTTCCCTGAGTGTTCTTTTAGGCCAGGCCATGTGGGAAAGCTGGGGGTTGGGCTTGAAGGCCACATAGCAGTGAGTGCCCCCTGATCCATTGAGGAAGTACTTAGAGGACTTCTCCCTAAAGGGAACACCTTTTCCTGCATTCATCTGGGTGCAGTGGGGCTGCACATCTCTCCCACACCTAAGAATGTGTTCTGGAATTCTGAGTGCAGGGAAGTTCCTCCAACTGACAGCAGCGCCTGGGTTCTAATTGAATCCCTTTGCTTGTCTTCCCTGATGGAAAGCCTAGGCGGGAGTGCGGGGGAAAGTGTGGTTTGGGCTCCAAAACCAAGTATTTGCGATGACCTCTCTATGGTTTGTGGAGGTGTTTAAACTACATCCCTAACCTGGGAACACCTGTGCCCCCATAAAGCTCCGTGGAGTCTGTTTCCACACCTCCAGCACACACACGAACACTTGCACAGTTATCCTGAGAGTGGGCAGCCTCCTCCAACTGAGAGCAGGGCCTTGGTTCTTATAAAATCGCTTAACTTGTCTACCCTGTTTGGTTGCCTGATACGGAGTGCTGGGGAAAGGTTGGGTTGGGCTCTAAATCCAAGTATTAGCGAGTGCTTCTCCATGGAATTTGGAGGTTATTAACCAAAAGCCCACAACATGGGAATACCTGTGCTCCTTGAAAAAAGCGTGGACTCTGTATCCCCACCACCAGAACACACATGAAGAAATTTTCTGCTATCCTGAGTGTGGGCTGGCAATTTCAGGTGACAGAAGCGGCTGGGTTCTAGTAGAATCCCTTAGCTTGTAATCCCTGAGTGTTTCCCTAGGACTGACTCTGAGAGAAACCTGGGGGTTGGGCTTTGAGGCCAAATAGTAGCGAGTGTCCCCGATGGACTGAGGAAGCATTTAGATGAATTCTCCATAAAGGGAAACACCTGAGCACCCATTCATCTGCGTGGAGTGGGGCTTCAAATCTCCCCACCACACAAGCTTGGGTTCCAGTATCCTGAGGGTGGGGTAGTTCCTCCAACTGACATCAGCGTCTTGGTTTGAATAGAATCCCTTTGCTTGTCTTCCCTGATGGTTCGCCTAGGCCAGTGTGTGGTTGAAAGTGGAATTTGGGATCCAAAACTAAGTATTAGCGTGTGCCTCTCCATGGGTAGTGGAGATGTTTAAACTACAACCCACTACTTGGGAATTACTGTGACCCCTGAAAAATGCGTGTGCTATATTTCCCCACGTCCAGCACACACAGGAAGAAGTTTTCTGGGTTTCTGAGTGTGGGGAGGTTCCTCCAACAGACAGCAGCACCTGGGTTGTAATAGAATCCCTTAGCTTGACTTCCCTAACTGTTTTCCTAGGCCTAGCAGTAAGCGATGGTGGGGGATGGGCTCTAAAGCCAAGTATTAGCGAGTGCATCTCTGTGGGTAGTGGAGGGTTTTAAACTACTTCCCCAACCTTGGAACACCTGTGCCCCATAAAGATGCGTGGAATCTGTTTCCCCACCTCCAGCACACACACGGAGACGTGCTCAGGTATCCTGATGGTGGGGAGGCTCCTCCAAATGACAGCAGTGCCTGGGTTCTAAAAGAATCCCTTAGCTTGTCTTCCCTGATGGCATGCCTAGGCTGGAGAGTGGGGGAAAGTGGGGGTTGGGCTCTAAACCAAGTATAAGCGAGAGCCTATCCATGGGATGTGGGTTTTTAACCTACAACCCACAACCATGGAATAAATGTGCCCCCTGAAAGATGCTTTGACTCTTTCCCTACATCCAGCACACACACGAAGATGTGTTCTTGTATTCTGAGTGTGGGGAAGTTCCTCAAACTGACAGCAGCACCTGGATTCTAATAGTATCCCTTAGCTTCTGTTCCCTGAGTGTTCTTTTAGGCCAGGTCATGTGGGAAAGCTGGGGGTTGGGCTTGAAGGCCACATAGCAGTGAGTGCCCCCTGATCCATTGAGGAAGTACTTAGAGGACTTCTCCCTAAAGGGAACACCTTTTCCTGCATTCATCTGGGTGCAGTGGGGCTGCACATCTCTCCCACACCTAAGAATGTGTTCTGGAATTCTGAGTGCAGGGAAGTTCCTCCAACTGACAGCAGCGCCTGGGTTCTAATTGAATCCCTTTGCTTGTCTTCCCTGATGGAAAGCCTAGGCGGGAGTGCGGGGGAAAGTGTGGTTTGGGCTCCAAAACCAAGTATTTGCGATGACCTCTCTATGGTTTGTGGAGGTGTTTAAACTACATCCCTAACCTGGGAACACCTGTGCCCCCATAAAGCTCCGTGGAGTCTGTTTCCACACCTCCAGCACACACACGAACACTTGCACAGTTATCCTGAGAGTGGGCAGCCTCCTCCAACTGAGAGCAGGGCCTTGGTTCTTATAAAATCACTTAACTTGTCTACCCTGTTTGGTTGCCTGATACGGAGTGCTGGGGAAAGGTTGGGTTGGGCTCTAAATCCAAGTATTAGCGAGTGCTTCTCCATGGAATTTGGAGGTTATTAACCAAAAGCCCACAACATGGGAATACCTGTGCTCCTTGAAAAAAGCGTGGACTCTGTATCCCCACCACCAGAACACACATGAAGAAGTTTTCTGCTATCCTGAGTGTGGGCTGGCAATTTCAGGTGACAGAAGCGGCTGGGTTCTAATAGAATCCCTTAGCTTGTAATCCCTGAGTGTTTCCCTAGGACTGACTCTGAGAGAAACCTGGGGGTTGGGCTTTGAGGCCAAATAGTAGCGAGTGTCCACGATGGACTGAGGAAGTATTTAGATGAATTCTCCATAAAGGGAAACACCTGAGCACCCATTCATCTGCGTGGAGTGGGGCTTCAAATCTCCCCACCACACAAGCTTGGGTTCCAGTATCCTGATGGTGGGGTAGTTCCTCCAACTGACATCAGCGTCTTGGTTTGAATAGAATCCCTTTGCTTGTCTTCCCTGATGGTTTGCCTAGGCCAGTGTGTGGTTGAAAGTGGGATTTGGGATCCAAAACTAAGTATTAGCGTGTGCCCCTCCATGTGTAGTGGAGATGTTTAAACTATAACCCACAACTTGGGAATTACTGTGACCCCTGAAAAATGCGTGTGCTATGTTTCCCCACGTCAAGCACACACAGGAAGAAGTGTTCTGGGGTTCTGAGTGTGGGGAGTTTCCTCCAACAGACAGCAGCACCTGGGTTGTAATAGAATCCCTTAGCTTGACTTCCCTAAGTGTTTTCCTAGGCCTAGCATTAAGCGATGGTGGGGGATGGGCTCTAAAGCCAAGTATTAGCGAGTGCATCTCTGTGGGTAGTGGAGGGTTTTAAACTACTTCCCCAACCTTGGAACACCTGTGCCCCATAAAGATGCGTGGAATCTGTTTCCCCACCTCCAGCACACACACGGAGACGTGCTCAGGTATCCTGATGGTGGGGAGGCTCCTCCAAATGACAGCAGCGCCTGGGTTCTAAAAGAATCCCTTAGCTTGTCTTCCCTGATGGCATGCCTAGGCTGGAGAGTGGGGGAAAGTGGGGGTTGGTCTCTAAACCAAGTATAAGCGAGAGCCTATCCATGGGATGTGGGTTTTTAACTTACAACCCACAACTATGGAATAAATGTGCCCCCTGAAAGATGCTTTGACTGTTTCCCTACATCCAGCACACACACGAAGATGTGTTCTGGTATTCTGAGTGTGGGGAAGTTCCTCAAACTGACAGCAGCACCTGGATTCTATTAGTATCCCTTAGCTTCTGTTCCCTGAGTGTTCTTTTAGGCCAGGCCATGTGGGAAAGCTGGGGGTTGGGCTTGAAGGCCACATAGCAGTGAGTGCCCCCTGATCCGTTGAGGAAGTACTTAGAGTACTTCTCCCTAAAGGGAACACCTTTTCCTGCATTCATCTGGGTGCAGTGGGGCTGCACATCTCTCCCACACCTAAGAATGTTTTCTGGAATTCTGAATGCAGGGATGTTCCTCCAACTGACAGCAGCGCCTGGGTTCTAATTGAATCCCTTTGCTTGTCTTCCCTGATGGAAAGCCTAGGCGGGAGTGCGGGGGAAAGTGTGGTTTGGGCTCCAAAACCAAGTATTTGCGATGACCTCTCTATGGTTTGTGGAGGTGTTTAAACTACATCCCTAACCTGGGAACACCTGTGCCCCCATAAAGTTCCGTGGAGTCTGTTTCCACACCTCCAGCACACACACGAACACTTGCACAGTTATCCTGAGAGTGGGCAGCCTCCTCCAACTGAGAGCAGGGCCTTGGTTCTTATAAAATCGCTTAACTTGTCTACCCTGTTTGGTTGCCTGATACGGAGTGCTGGGGAAAGGGTGGGTTGGGCTCTAAATCCAAGTATAAGCGAGTGCTTCTCCATGGGATTTGGAGGTTATTAACCAAAAGCCCACAACTTGGGAATACCTGTGCTCCTTGAAAAAAGCGTGGACTCTGTATCCCCACCACCAGAACACACATGAAGAAATTTTCTGCTATCCTGAGTGTGGGCTGGCAATTTCAGGTGACAGAAGCGGCTGGGTTCTAATAGAATCCCTTAGCTTGTAATCCCTGAGTGTTTCCCTAGGACTGACTCTGAGAGAAACCTGGGGGTTGGGCTTTGAGGCCAAATAGTAGCGAGTGTCCCCGATGGACTGAGGAAGTATTTAGATGAATTCTCCATAAAGGGAAACACCTGAGCACCCATTCATCTGCGTGGAGTGGGGCTTCAAATCTCCCCACCATACAAGCTTGCGTTCCAGTATCCTGATGGTGGGGTAGTTACTCCAACTGACATCAGCGTCTTGGTTTGAATAGAATCCCTTTGGTTGTCTTCCCTGATGGTTTGCCTAGGCCAGTGTGTGGTTGAAAGTGGGATTTGGGATCCAAAACTAAGTATTAGCGTGTGCCCCTCCATGTGTAGTTGAGATGTTTAAACTACAACCCACAACTTGGGAATTACTTTGACCCCTGGAAAATGCGTGTGCTATGTTTCCCCACGGCAAGCACACACAGGAAGAAGTGTTCTGGGGTTCTGAGTGTGGGGAGGTTCCTCCAACAGACAGCAGCACCTGGGTTGTAATAGAATCCCTTCGCTTGACTTCCCTAAGTGTTTTCCTAGGCCTAGCAGTAAGCGATGGTGGGGGAAGGGCTCTAAAGCCAAGTATTAGCGAGTGCATCTCTGTGGGTAGTGGAGGGTTTTAAACTACTTCCCCAACCTTGGAATACCTGTGCCCCATAAAGATGCGTGGAATCTGTTTCCCCACCTCCAGCACACACACGGAGACGTGCTCAGTTATCCTGATGGTGGGGAGGCTCCTCCAAATGACAGCAGCGCCTGGGTTCTAAAAGAATCCCTTAGCTTGTATTCCCTGATGGCATGCCTAGGCTGGAGAGTGGGGGAAAGTGGGGGTTGGGCTCTAAACCAAGTATAAGCGAGAGCCTATAAATGGGATGTGGGTTTTTAACTTACAACCCACAACTATGGAATAAATGTGCCCCCTGAAAGATGCTTTGACTGTTTCCCTACATCCAGCACACACTCGAAGATGTGTTCTGTTATTCTGAGTGTGGGGAAGTTCCTCAAACTGACAGCAGCACCTGGATTCTATTAGTATCCCTTATCTTCTGTTCCCTGAGTGTTCTTTTAGGCCAGGCCATGTGGGAAAGCTGGGGGTTGGGCTTGAAGGCCACATAGCAGTGAGTGCCCCCTGATCCGTTGAGGAAGTACTTAGAGTACTTCTCCCTAAAGGGAACACCTTTTCCTGCATTCATCTGGGTGCAGTGGGGCTGCACATCTCTCCCACCCCTAAGAATGTTTTCTGGAATTCTGAGTGCGGGGAAGTTCCTCCAACTGACAGCAGCGCCTGGGTTCTAATTGAATCCCTTTGCTTGTCTTCCCTGATGGAAAGCCTAGGCGGGAGTGCGGGGGAAAGTGTGGTTTGGGCTCCAAAACCAAGTATTTGCGATGACCTCTCTATGGTTTGTGGAGGTGTTTAAACTACATCCCTAACCTGGGAACACCTGTGCCCCCATAAAGTTCCGTGGAGTCTGTTTCCACACCTCCAGCACACACACGAACACTTGCACAGTTATCCTGAGAGTGGGCAGCCTCCTCCAACTGAGAGCAGGGCCTTGGTTCTTATAAAATCGCTTAACTTGTCTACCCTGTTTGGTTGCCTGATACGGAGTGCTGGGGAAAGGGTGGGTTGGGCTCTAAATCCAAGTATTAGCGAGTGCTTCTCCATGGGATTTGGAGGTTATTAACCAAAAGCCCACAACATGGGAATACCTGTGCTCCTTGAAAAAAGCGTGGACTCTGTATCCCCACCACCAGAACACACATGAAGAAGTTTTCTGCTATCCTGAGTGTGGGCTGGCAATTTCAGGTGACAGAAGCGGCTGGGTTCTAATAGAATCCCTTAGCTTGTAATCCCTGAGTGTTTCCCTAGGACTGACTCTGAGAGAAACCTGGGGGTTGGGCTTTGAGGCCAAATAGTAGCGAGTGTCCCCGATGGACTGAGGAAGTATTTAGATGAATTCTCCATAAAGGGAAACACCTGAGCACCCATTCATCTGCGTGGAGTGGGGCTTCAAATCTCCCCACCATACAAGCTTGTGTTCCAGTATCCTGATGGTGGGGTAGTTACTCCAACTGACATCAGCGCCTTGGTTTGAATAGAATCCCTTTGCTTGTCTTCCCTGATGGTTCGCCTAGGCCAGTGTGTGGTTGAAAGTGGGATTTGTGATCCAAAACTAAGTATTAGCGTGTGCCCCTCCATGTGTATTGGAGATGTTTAAACTACAACCCACAACTTGGGAATTACTTTGACCCCTGGAAAATGCGTGTGCTATGTTTCCCCACGTCAAGCACACACAGGAAGAAGTGTTCTGGGGTTCTGAGTGTGGGGAGGTTCCTCCAACAGACAGCAGCACCTGGGTTGTAATAGAATCCCTTAGCTTGACTTCCCTAAGTGTTTTCCTAGGCCTAGCAGTAAGCGATGGTGGGGGATGGGCTCTAAAGCCAAGTATTAGCGAGTGCATCTCTGTGGGTAGTGGAGGGTTTTAAACTACTTCCCCAACCTTGGAACACCTGTGCCCCATAAAGATGCGTGGAATCTGTTTCCCCACCTCCAGCACACACACGGAGACGTGCTCAGGTATCCTGATGGTGGGGAGGCTCCTCCAAATGACAGCAGCGCCTGGGTTCTAAAAGAATCCCTTAGCTTGTCTTCCCTGATGGCATGCCTAGGCTGGAGAGTGGGGGAAAGTGGGGGTTGGGCTCTAAACCAAGTATAAGCGAGAGCCTATCCATGGGATGTGGGTTTTTAACTTACAACCCACAACTATGGAATAAATGTGCCCCCTGAAAGATGCTTTGACTGTTTCCCTACATCCAGCACACACACGAAGATGTGTTCTGGTATTCTGAGTGTGGGGAAGTTCCTCAAACTGACAGCAGCACCTGGATTCTCTTAGTATCCCTTAGCTTCTGTTCCCTGAGTGTTCTTTTAGGCCAGGCCATGAGGGAAAGCTGGGGGTTGGGCTTGAAGGCCACATAGCAGTGAGTGCCCCCTGATCCATTGAGGAAGTACTTAGAGGACTTCTCCCTAAAGGGAACACCTTTTCCTGCATTCATCTGGGTGCAGTGGGGCTGCACATCTCTCCCACACCTAAGAATGTGTTCTGGAATTCTGAGTGCAGGGAAGTTCCTCCAACTGACAGCAGCGCCTGGGTTCTAATTGAATCCCTTTGCTTGTCTTCCCTGATGGAAAGCCTAGGCGGGAGTGCGGGGGAAAGTGTGGTTTGGGCTCCAAAACCAAGTATTTGCGATGACCTCTCTATGGTTTGTGGAGGTGTTTAAACTACATCCCTAACCTGGGAACACCTGTGCCCCCATAAAGCTCCGTGGAGTCTGTTTCCACACCTCCAGCACACACACGAACACTTGCACAGTTATCCTGAGAGTGGGCAGCCTCCTCCAACTGAGAGCAGGGCCTTGGTTCTTATAAAATCACTTAACTTGTCTACCCTGTTTGGTTGCCTGATACGGAGTGCTGGGGAAAGGTTGGGTTGGGCTCTAAATCCAAGTATTAGCGAGTGCTTCTCCATGGAATTTGGAAGTTTTTAACCAAAAGCCCACAACATGGGAATACCTGTGCTCCTTGAAAAAAGCGTGGACTCTGTATCCCCACCACCAGAACACACATGAAGAAGTTTTCTGCTATCCTGAGTGTGGGCTGGCAATTTCAGGTGACAGAAGCGGCTGGGTTCTAATAGAATCCCTTAGCTTGTAATCCCTGAGTGTTTCCCTAGGACTGACTCTGAGAGAAACCTGGGGGTTGGGCTTTGAGGCCAAATAGTAGCGAGTGTCCACGATGGACTGAGGAAGTATTTAGATGAATTCTCCATAAAGGGAAACACCTGAGCACCCATTCATCTGCGTGGAGTGGGGCTTCAAATCTCCCCACCACACAAGCTTGGGTTCCAGTATCCTGATGGTGGGGTAGTTCCTCCAACTGACATCAGCGTCTTGGTTTGAATAGAATCCCTTTGCTTGTCTTCCCTGATGGTTTGCCTAGGCCAGTGTGTGGTTGAAAGTGGGATTTGGGATCCAAAACTAAGTATTAGCGTGTGCCCCTCCATGTGTAGTGGAGATGTATAAACTATAACCCACAACTTGGGAATTACTGTGACCCCTGAAAAATGCGTGTGCTATGTTTCCCCACGTCAAGCACACACAGGAAGAAGTGTTCTGGGGTTCTGAGTGTGGGGAGTTTCCTCCAACAGACAGCAGCACCTGGGTTGTAATAGAATCCCTTAGCTTGACTTCCCTAAGTGTTTTCCTAGGCCTAGCAGTAAGCGATGGTGGGGGATGGGCTCTAAAGCCAAGTATTAGCGAGTGCATCTCTGTGGGTAGTGGAGGGTTTTAAACTACTTCCCCAACCTTGGAACACCTGTGCCCCATAAAGATGCGTGGAATCTGTTTCCCCACCTCCAGCACACACACGGAGACGTGCTCAGGTATCCTGATGGTGGGGAGGCTCCTCCAAATGACAGCAGCGCCTGGGTTCTAAAAGAATCCCTTAGCTTGTCTTCCATGATGGCATGCCTAGGCTGGAGAGTGGGGGAAAGTGGGGGTTGTGCTCTAAACCAAGTATAAGCGAGAGCCTATCCATGGGATGTGGGTTTTTAACTTACAACCCACAACTATGGAATAAATGTGCCCCCTGAAAGATGCTTTGACTGTTTCCCTACATCCAGCACACACACGAAGATGTGTTCTGGTATTCTGAGTGTGGGGAAGTTCCTCAAACTGACAGCAGCACCTGGATTCTATTAGTATCCCTTAGCTTCTGTTCCCTGAGTGTTCTTTTAGGCCAGGCCATGTGGGAAAGCTGGGGGTTGGGCTTGAAGGCCACATAGCAGTGAGTGCCCCCTGATCCGTTGAGGAAGTACTTAGAGTACTTCTCCCTAAAGGGAACACCTTTTCCTGCATTCATCTGGGTGCAGTGGGGCTGCACATCTCTCCCACACCTAAGAATGTTTTCTGGAATTCTGAATGCAGGGAAGTTCCTCCAACTGACAGCAGCGCCTGGGTTCTAATTGAATCCCTTTGCTTGTCTTCCCTGATGGAAAGCCTAGGCGGGAGTGCGGGGGAAAGTGTGGTTTGGGCTCCAAAACCAAGTATTTGCGATGACCTCTCTATGGTTTGTGGAGGTGTTTAAACTACATCCCTAACCTGGGAACACCTGTGCCCCCATAAAGTTCCGTGGAGTCTGTTTCCACACCTCCAGCACACACACGAACACTTGCACAGTTATCCTGAGAGTGGGCAGCCTCCTCCAACTGAGAGCAGGGCCTTGGTTCTTATAAAATCGCTTAACTTGTCTACCCTGTTTGGTTGCCTGATACGGAGTGCTGGGGAAAGGGTGGGTTGGGCTCTAAATCCAAGTATAAGCGAGTGCTTCTCCATGGGATTTGGAGGTTATTAACCAAAAGCCCACAACTTGGGAATACCTGTGCTCCTTGAAAAAAGCGTGGACTCTGTATCCCCACCACCAGAACACACATGAAGAAGTTTTCTGCTATCCTGAGTGTGGGCTGGCAATTTCAGGTGACAGAAGCGGCTGGGTTCTAATAGAATCCCTTAGCTTGTAATCCCTGAGTGTTTCCCTAGGACTGACTCTGAGAGAAACCTGGGGGTTGGGCTTTGAGGCCAAATAGTAGCGAGTGTCCCCGATGGACTGAGGAAGTATTTAGATGAATTCTCCATAAAGGGAAACACCTGAGCACCCATTCATCTGCGTGGAGTGGGGCTTCAAATCTCCCCACCATACAAGCTTGTGTTCCAGTATCCTGATGGTGGGGTAGTTACTCCAACTGACATCAGCGCCTTGGTTTGAATAGAATCCATTTGCTTGTCTTCCCTGATGGTTCGCCTAGGCCAGTGTGTGGTTGAAAGTGGGATTTGTGATCCAAAACTAAGTATTAGCGTGTGCCCCTCCATGTGTATTGGAGATGTTTAAACTACAACCCA
Organism: Vicugna pacos; assembly: GCF_048564905.1. Lineage (NCBI taxonomy): Eukaryota > Metazoa > Chordata > Mammalia > Artiodactyla > Camelidae > Vicugna > Vicugna pacos. The sequence goes on along the minus strand of NW_027328741.1, from coordinate 62,614,561 downwards.
CAACTTGGGAATTACTTTGACCCCTGGAAAATGCGTGTGCTATGTTTCCCCACGTCAAGCACACACAGGAAGAAGTGTTCTGGGGTTCTGAGTGTGGGGAGTTTCCTCCAACAGACAGCAGCACCTGGGTTGTAATAGAATCCCTTAGCTTGACTTCCCTAAGTGTTTTCCTAGGCCTAGCAGTAAGCGATGGTGGGGGATGGGCTCTAAAGCCAAGTATTAGCGAGTGCATCTCTGTGGGTAGTGGAGGGTTTTAAACTACTTCCCCAACCTTGGAACACCTGTGCCCCATAAAGATGCATGGAATCTGTTTCCCCACCTCCAGCACACACACGGAGACGTGCTCAGGTATCCTGATGGTGGGGAGGCTCCTCCAAATGACAGCAGCGCCTGGGTTCTAAAAGAATCCCTTAGCTTGTCTTCCCTGATGGCATGCCTAGGCTGGAGAGTGGGGGAAAGTGGGGGTTGGGCTCTAAACCAAGTATAAGCGAGAGCCTATCCATGGGATGTGGGGTTTTAACTTACAACCCACAACTATGGAATAAATGTGCCCCCTGAAAGATGCTTTGACTGTTTCCCTACATCCAGCACACACACGAAGATGTGTTCTGGTATTCTGAGTGTGGGGAAGTTCCTCAAACTGACAGCAGCACCTGGATTCTATTAGTATCCCTTAGCTTCTGTTCCCTGAGTGTTCTTTTAGGCCAGGCCATGTGGGAAAGCTGGGGGTTGGGCTTGAAGGCCACATAGCAGTGAGTGCCCCCTGATCCATTGAGGAAGTACTTAGAGGACTTCTCCCTAAAGGGAACACCTTTTCCTGCATTCATCTGGGTGCAGTGGGGCTGCACATCTCTCCCACACCTAAGAATGTGTTCTGGAATTCTGAGTGCAGGGAAGTTCCTCCAACTGACAGCAGCGCCTGGGTTCTAATTGAATCCCTTTGCTTGTCTTCCCTGATGGAAAGCCTAGGCGGGAGTGCGGGGGAAAGTGTGGTTTGGGCTCCAAAACCAAGTATTTGCGATGACCTCTCTATGGTTTGTGGAGGTGTTTAAACTACATCCCTAACCTGGGAACACCTGTGCCCCCATAAAGTTCCGTGGAGTCTGTTTCCACACCTCCAGCACACACACGAACACTTGCACAGTTATCCTGAGAGTGGGCAGCCTCCTCCAACTGAGAGCAGGGCCTTGGTTCTTATAAAATCGCTTAACTTGTCTACCCTGTTTGGTTGCCTGATACGGAGTGCTGGGGAAAGGGTGGGTTGGGCTCTAAATCCAAGTATTAGCGAGTGCTTCTCCATGGGATTTGGAGGTTATTAACCAAAAGCCCACAACATGGGAATACCTGTGCTCCTTGAAAAAAGCGTGGACTCTGTATCCCCACCACCAGAACACACATGAAGAAGTTTTCTGCTATCCTGAGTGTGGGCTGGCAATTTCAGGTGACAGAAGCGGCTGGGTTCTAATAGAATCCCTTAGCTTGTAATCCCTGAGTGTTTCCCTAGGACTGACTCTGAGAGAAACCTGGGGATTGGGCTTTGAGGCCAAATAGTAGCGAGTGTCCCCGATGGACTGAGAAAGCATTTAGATGAATTCTCCATAAAGGGAAACACCTGAGCACCCATTCATCTGCGTGGAGTGGGGCTTCAAATCTCCCCACCACACAAGCTTGGGTTCCAGTATCCTGAGGGTGGGGTAGTTCCTCCAACTGACATCAGCGTCTTGGTTTGAATAGAATCCCTTTGCTTGTCTTCCCTGATGGTTCGCCTAGGCCAGTGTGTGGTTGAAAGTGGAATTTGGGATCCAAAACTAAGTATTAGCGTGTGCCTCTCCATGGGTAGTGGAGATGTTTAAACTACAACCCACAACTTGGGAATTACTGTGACCCCTGAAAAATGCGTGTGCTATATTTCCCCACGTCCAGCACACACAGGAAGAAGTTTTCTGGGTTTCTGAGTGTGGGGAGGTTCCTCCAACAGACAGCAGCACCTGGGTTGTAATAGAATCCCTTAGCTTGACTTCCCTAAGTGTTTTCCTAGGCCTAGCAGTAAGCGATGGTGGGGGATGGGCTCTAAAGCCAAGTATTAGCGAGTGCATCTCTGTGGGTAGTGGAGGGTTTTAAACTACTTCCCCAACCTTGGAACACCTGTGCCCCATAAAGATGCGTGGAATCTGTTTCCCCACCTCCAGCACACACACGGAGACGTGCTCAGGTATCCTGATGGTGGGGAGGCTCCTCCAAATGACAGCAGCGCCTGGGTTCTAAAAGAATCCCTTAGCTTGTCTTCCCTGATGGCATGCCCAGGCTGGAGAGTGGGGGAAAGTGGGGGTTGGGCTCTAAACCAAGTATAAGCGAGAGCCTATCCATGGGATGTGGGTTTTTAACCTACAACCCACAACCATGGAATAAATGTGCCCCCTGAAAGATGCTTTGACTGTTTCCCTACATCCAGCACACACACGAAGATGTGTTCTTGTATTCTGAGTGTGGGGAAGTTCCTCAAACTGACAGCAGCACCTGGATTCTAATAGTATCCCTTAGCTTCTGTTCCCTGAGTGTTCTTTTAGGCCAGGCCATGTGGGAAAGCTGGGGGTTGGGCTTGAAGGCCACATAGCAGTGAGTGCCCCCTGATCCATTGAGGAAGTACTTAGAGGACTTCTCCCTAAAGGGAACACCTTTTCCTGCATTCATCTGGGTGCAGTGGGGCTGCACATCTCTCCCACACCTAAGAATGTGTTCTGGAATTCTGAGTGCAGGGAAGTTCCTCCAACTGACAGCAGCGCCTGGGTTCTAATTGAATCCCTTTGCTTGTCTTCCCTGATGGAAAGCCTAGGCGGGAGTGCGGGGAAAGTGTGGTTTGGGCTCCAAAACCAAGTATTTGCGATGACCTCTCTATGGTTTGTGGAGGTGTTTAAACTACATCCCTAACCTGGGAACACCTGTGCCCCCATAAAGTTCCGTGGAGTCTGTTTCCACACCTCCAGCACACACACGAACACTTGCACAGTTATCCTGAGAGTGGGCAGCCTCCTCCAACTGAGAGCAGGGCCTTGGTTCTTATAAAATCGCTTAACTTGTCTACCCTGTTTGGTTGCCTGATACGGAGTGCTGGGGAAAGGGTGGGTTGGGCTCTAAATCCAAGTATTAGCGAGTGCTTCTCCATGGGATTTGGAGGTTATTAACCAAAAGCCCACAACATGGGAATACCTGTGCTCCTTGAAAAAAGCGTGGACTCTGTACCCCACCACCGGAACACACATGAAGAAGTTTTCTGCTATCCTGAGTGTGGGCTGGCAATTTCAGGTGACAGAAGCGGCTGGGTTCTAATAGAATCCCTTAGCTTGTAATCCCTGAGTGTTTCCCTAGGACTGACTCTGAGAGAAACCTGGGGGTTGGGCTTTGAGGCCAAATAGTAGCGAGTGTCCCCGATGGACTGAGGAAGTATTTAGATGAATTCTCCATAAAGGGAAACACCTGAGCACCCATTCATCTGCGTGGAGTGGGGCTTCAAATCTCCCCACCACACAAGCTTGGGTTCCAGTATCCTGATGGAGGGGTAGTTCCTCCAACTGACATCAGCGTCTTGGTTTGAATAGAATCCCTTAGCTTGTCTTCCCTGATGGTTCGCCTAGGCCAGTGTGTGGTTGAAAGTGGGATTTGGGATCCAAAACTAAGTATTAGCGTGTGCCCCTCCATGTGTAGTGGAGATGTTTAAACTACAACCCACAACTTGGGAATTACTGTGACCCCTGAAAAATGCGTGTGCTATGTTTCCCCACGTCAAGCACACACAGGAAGAAGTGTTCTGGGATTCTGAGTGTGGGGAGTTTCCTCCAACAGACAGCAGCACCTGGGTTGTAATAGAATCCCTTAGCTTGACTTCCCTAAGTGTTTTCCTAGGCCTAGCAGTAAGCGATGGTGGGGGATGGGCTCTAAAGTCAAGTATTAGCGAGTGCATCTCTGTGGGTAGTGGAGGGTTTTAAACTACTTCCCCAACCTTGGAACACCTGTGCCCCATAAAGATGCATGGAATCTGTTTCCCCACCTCCAGCACACACACGGAGACGTGCTCAGGTATCCTGATGGTGGGGAGGCTCCTCCAAATGACAGCAGCGCCTGGGTTCTAAAAGAATCCCTTAGCTTGTCTTCCCTGATGGCATGCCTAGGCTGGAGAGTGGGGGAAAGTGGGGGTTGGGCTCTAAACCAAGTATAAGCGAGAGCCTATCCATGGGATGTGGGTTTTTAACTTACAACCCACAACTATGGAATAAATGTGCCCCCTGAAAGATGCTTTGACTGTTTCCCTACATCCAGCACACACACGAAGATGTGTTCTGGTATTCTGAGTGTGGGGAAGTTCCTCAAACTGACAGCAGCACCTGGATTCTATTAGTATCCCTTAGCTTCTGTTCCCTGAGTGTTCTTTTAGGCCAGGCCATGTGGGAAAGCTGGGGGTTGGGCTTGAAGGCCACATAGCAGTGAGTGCCCCCTGATCCATTGAGGAAGTACTTAGAGGACTTCTCCCTAAAGGGAACACCTTTTCCTGCATTCATCTGGGTGCAGTGGGGCTGCACATCTCTCCCACACCTAAGAATGTGTTCTGGAATTCTGAGTGCAGGGAAGTTCCTCCAACTGACAGCAGCGCCTGGGTTCTAATTGAATCCCTTTGCTTGTCTTCCCTGATGGAAAGCCTAGGCGGGAGTGCGGGGGACAGTGTGGTTTGGGCTCCGAATCCAAGTAATTGCGATGACCGCTCTACGGTTTGTGGAGTTGTTTAAACTACATCCCTAACCTGGGAACACCTGTGCCCCCATAAAGATTCGTGGAGTCTGTTTCCGCACCTCCAGCCCACACACGAACACTTGCACAGTTATCCTGAGAGTGGGCAGCCTCCTCCAACTGAGAGCAGGGCCTTGGTTCTTATAAAATCGCTTAACTTGTCTACCCTGTTTGGTTGCCTGATACGGAGTGCTGTGGAAAAGGTGGGTTGGGCTCTAAATCCAAGTATTAGCGAGTGCTTCTCCATGGGATTTGGAGGTTATTAAGAAAAACCCCATAACATGGGAATACCTGTGCTACTGAAAAAATCATGGACCCTGTATCCCCACCACCAGAACACACCTGAAGAAGTTTTCTGCTATCCTGAGTGTGGGCTGGCAATTTCAGGTGACAGAAGCGGCTGGGTTCTAATAGAATCCCTTAGCTTATAATCCCTGATTGTTTCCCTAGGACTGGCTCTGAGAGAAACCTGGGGGTTGGGCTTTGAGGCCAAATAGTAGCGAGTGTCCCCGATGGACTGAGGAAGTATTTAGATGAATTCTCCATAAAGGGAAACACCTGAGCACCCATTCATCTGCGTGGAGTGGGTCTTCAAATCTCCCCACCACACAAGGTTGGGTTCCAGTATCCTGAGGGTGGGGTAGTTCCTCCAACTGACATCAGCGTCTTGGTTTTAATAGAATCCCTTTGCTTGTCTTCCCTGATGGTTTGCCTAGGCCAGTGTGTGGTTGAAAGTGGGATTTTGGCTCTAAATCTAAGTATTAGCGTGTGCCTCTCCATGGGTAGTGGAGATGTTTAAACTACAACCCACAACTTGGGAATTACTGTGACCCCTGAAAAATGCGTGTGCTATGTTTCCCCACGTCCAGCACACACAGAAAGAAGGGTTCTGGGGTTCTGAGTGTGGGGAGGTTCCTGCAACCGACAGCAGCACCTGGGTTTTAATAGAATCCCTTAGCTTGACTTCCCTAAGTGTTTTCCTAGGCGTAGCAGTAAGCGATTGTGGGGGATGGGCTCTAAATCCAAGTATAAGCGAGTGCATCTCTGTGGGTACTGTAGGGTTTTAAACTACTTCCCCAACCTTGGAACACCTGTGCCCCATTAAGATGCGTGGAATCTGTTTCCCAACCACCAGCACACACACCGAGTCCTGCTCAGGTATCCTGATTGTGGGGAGGCTCCTCCAAATGACATCAGCGCCTGGGTCTCATAGAATCCCTTACCTTCTCTTCCCTGATGGCTTGCATAGGCTGGAGAGTGGGGGAAAGTGGGGGTTGGGCTCTAAACCAACTATTAGCGAGAGCCTATCCATGGGATGTGGGTTTTTAACATACAACCCACAACCATGGAATAAATGTGCCCCCTGAAAGATGCTTTGACTGTTTCCCTACATCCAGCACACACACGAAGATGTGTTCTGGTATTCTGAGTGTGGGGAAGTTCCTCAAACTGACAGCAGCACCTGGATTCTATTAATAACCCTTAGCTTCTGTTCCCTGACTGTTCTTTTAGGCCAGGCCATGACTGAAACCTGGGGGTTGGGCTTGGAGGCCACGTAGCAGTGAGTGCCCCCTGATCCATTGAGGAAGTACTTAGAGGACTTCTCCCTAAACGGAACACCTTTTACTCCATTCATCTGTGTGGAGTGGGGCTGCACATCTCTCCCACACCTAAGAATATGTTCTGGAATTCTGAGTGCAGGGAAGTTCCTCCAACTGACAGCAGCACCTGGGTTCTAATTGAATCCCTTTGCTTGTCTTCACTGATGGAAAGCCTAGGCGGGAGTGCGGGGGACAGTGTGGTTTGGGCTCCGAAACCAAGTATTTGCGATGACCTCTCTATGGTTTGTGGAGGGGTTTAAACTACATCCCTAACCTGGGAACACCTGTGCCCCCATAAAGATCCGTGGAGTCTGTTTCCACACCTCCAGCACACACACGAACACTTGCACAGTTATCCTGAGAGTGGGCAGCCTCCTCCAACTGAGAGCAGGGCCTTGGTTCTTATAAAATCGCTTAACTTGTCTACCCTGTTTGGTTGCCTGATACGGAGTGCTGGGGAAAGGGTGGGTTGGGCTCTAAATCCAAGTATTAGTTAGTGCTTCTACATGGGATTTGGAGGTTGTTAACCAAAAACCCACAACATGGGAATAACTGTGCTCCTTGAAAAAAGCGTGGACTCTGTATCCCCACCACCAGAACACACATGAAAAACTTTTCTGCTATCCTGAGTGTGGGCTGGCAATTTCAGGTGACAGAAGCGGCTGGGTTCTAATAGAATCCCTTAGCTTGTAATCCCTGATTGTTTCCCTAGGACTGGCTCTGAGAGAAACCTGGGGGTTGGGCTTTGAGGCCAAATAGTAGCGAGTGTCCCCGATGGACTGAGGAAGTATTAAGATGAATTCTCCATAAAGGGAAACACCTGAGCACCCATTCATCTGCGTGGAGTGGGGCTTCAAATCTCCCCACCACACAAGGTTGGGTTCCAGTAACCTGAGGGTGTGGTAGTTCCTCCAACTGACATCAGCATCTTGGTTTTAATAGAATCCTTTTGCTTGTATTCCCTGATGGTTTGCCTAGGCCAGTGTGTGGTTGAAAGTGGGATTTGGGATCTAAAACTAAGTATTAGCGTGTGCCTCTCCATGGGCAGTGGAGATGTTTAAACTACAACCCACAACTTGGGAATTACTTTGACCCCTGGAAAATGCGTGTGCTATGTTTCCCCACGTCCAGCACACACAGGAAGAAGTGTTCTGGGGTTTTGAGTGTGGGGAGGTTCCTCCAACAGACAGCAGCACCTGGGTTTTAATAGAATCCCTTAGCTAGACTTCCCTAAGTGTTTTCCTAGGCCTAGAAGTAAGCGATGGTGGGGGATGGGCTCTAAAGCCAAGTATTAGCGAGTGCATCTTTGTGGGTACTGGAGGGTTTTAAACTACTTCCCCAACCTTGGAACACCTGTGCCCCATAAAGATGCGTGGAATCTGTTTCCCCACCTCCAGCACACACACGGAGACGTGCTCAGGTATCCTGATTGTGGGGAGGCTCCTCCAAATGACAGCAGCGCCTGGGTTCTAAAAGAATCCCTTAACTTGTCTTCCCTGATGGCATGCCTAGGCTGGAGAGTGGGGGAAAGTGGGGGTAGGGCTCTAAACCAAGTAGTAGCGAGAGCCTATCCATGGGATGTGGGTTTTTAACCTACAACCCACAACCATGGAATAAATGTGCCCCCTGAAATTTGCTTTGACTGTTTCCCTATATCCAACACACACACGAAGATGTGTTCTGGTATTCTGAGTGTGGGGAAGTTCCTCAAACTGACAGCCGCACCTGGATTCTATTAATATCCCTTAGCTTCTGTTCCCTGAGTGTTCTTTTAGGCCTGTCCATGAGGGAAAGCTGGGGGTTGGGCTTGGAGGCCACGTAGCAGTGAGTGCCCCCTGATCCATTGAGGAAGTACTTAGAGGACTTCTCCCTAAACCGAACACCTTTTCCTCCATTCATCTGGGTGCAGTGGGGCTGCACATCTCTCCCAAACCTAAGAATGTGTTCTGGAATTCTGAGTGCAGGGAAGTTCCTCCAACTGACAGCAGCGCCTGGGTTCTAATTGAATCCCTTTGCTTGTCTTCCCTGATGGAAAGCCTAGGCGGGAGTGCGGGGGAAAGTGTGGTTTGGGCTCCAAAACCAAGTATTTGCGATGACCTCTCTATGGTTTGTGGAGGTGTTTAAACTACATCCCTAACCTGGGAACACCTGTGCCCCCATAAAGATCCGTGGAGTCTGTTTCCACACCTCCAGCACACACACGAACACTTGCACAGATATCCAGAGGGTGGGCAGCCTCCTCCACCTGAGAGCAGGGCCTTGGTTCTTAAAAAATCGCTTAACTTGTCTACACTGTTTGGTTGCCTGATACGGAGTGCTGGGGAAAGGGTGGGTTGGGCTCTAAATCCAAGTATTAGCGAGTGCTTCTCCATGGGATTTGGAGGTTATTAACCAAAAACCCACAACATGGGAATACCTGTGCTCCTTGAAAACAGCGTGGACTCTGTATCCCCACCACCAGAACACACATAAAGAAGATTTCTGCTATCCTGAGTGTGGGCTGGCAATTTCAGGTGACAGAAGCGGCTGGGTTCTAATAGAATCCCTTAGCTTGTAATCCCTGAGTGTTTCCCTAGGACTGACTCTGAGAGAAACCTGGGGGTTGGGCTTTGAGGCCAAATAGTAGCGAGTGTCCCCGATGGACTGAGGAAGTATTTAGATGAATTCTCCATAAAGGGAAACACCTGAGCACCCATTCATCTGCGTGGACTGGGGCTTCAAATCTCCCCACCACACAAGCTTGGGTTCCAGTATCCTGAGGGTGGGGTAGTACCTCCAACTGACATCAGCGTCTTGGTTTTAATAGAATCCCTTTGCTTGTCTTCCCTGATGGTTTGCCTAGGCCAGTGTGTGGTTGAAAGTGGGATTTGGGATCTAAAACTTAGTATTAGCGCGTGCTTATCCATGGGTAGTGGAGATGTTTAAACAACAACCCACAACTTGAGAATTACAGTGACCCCTGAAAAATGCGTGTGCTATGTTTCCCCACGTCCAGCACACAAAGGAAGAAGTTTTCTGGGGTTCTGAGTGTGGGGAGGTTCCTCCAACAGACAGCAGCACCTGGGTTTTAATAGAATCCATTAGCTTGACTTCCCTAAGTGTTTTCCTAGGCCTAGCAGTAAGCGATGGTTGGGGATGGGCTCTAAAGCCAAGTATTAGCGAGTGCATCTCTGTGGGTAGTGGAGGGTCTTAAACTACTTCCCCAACCTTGGAACACCTGTGCCCCATAAAGATGC